>NC_134114.1:69345000-71846250 GCF_040939455.1 Microcebus murinus
AACAAAGGGCTGCTGTATCAAACAGTAATAAAGAGCCTCAAGCAGTTGTCTGTGCTCATGCCAGTTTTCATGCTTTAATTCAGCTGCCCTGTGGTTCTTAGCTTTGACATTGAGATCTGCACGGCCACCAGAGATAATTATTTCAACCTTCAGGCCATCAGGCGTTCATTTTTGATCATGGATATGTAAGAGATGTTTTTTGCTTCCCAAGTCTTCCAAGTGGATATCAATAGAAGGGTAAAATAAGGAAAAGCAGTTAAGCATTCGAAAAGAACTCGAACACTCTGCATTATAGAAATGCGTGTGAATTGCCTTATCAATTATTGTAAATATTTCAGTTTACCTGATATCTATTTAGAAGTTATAATTTGTTCAAATTTTAAATTAGAATTATTGCCACTAGTGCTGTGACTCCAAAGGCATAAAATTTGTGCCATAAAATCCATAAACTAAATAGAATTTTTAAAGTTAAATTTTTATATCACATAATGTGTTTTATGCAAAAGTCCAATCAGGAACATACATCATTCACTAAAATAGCTACTTAGTAGTTGCAGAAATCATTAAACAAAGTAATATGATAAATCTCTAAAGTGTGGAGAGATTATATTTCTCTCCCTATGAAATATTGAGAAAGTACTAGTTCCCACCAAAATTGGTACAAAGATTAAATCATTCTGTCAACAGTAAATGATAATGATAAAATGCAAAATATATAAATCATCCTTAATTTTAATAGAATATGGTTTTATTTTAAAATTTAAATAAACTAATGAACAAATAGTAAGGTTTTAAATATTTAATTTGTACTAAATAGAAAAGAAACTTATAAAATGTCACAAACCATAACAAGCAAACACAAAATAGGATTCATCAACATTTTTCTCAATATCTTTTTGTAAAGGAAAAATGTTTAAAATACTTAAAGAATATGTTATAATACCAATCCTAATCACTAAGAAATCTATGCCTAACAAATTTATTTAAGTAGATGACTAGAGAAGACATGATTATGGCTGCCCTAAAGTAGATGACCTTGCCTTGAAATGTAAAAATCCACTGAAATAACTATCAAAATGGAAGCAGAAAAGATACTACAGGGTAAGCATCCCTAATTTGAAAATCCAAACTCCAAAATGCTCCCCAAATCTAAAACTTTTGGAGTGCTGACATGACACCACAAGTGGAAAACTCCACACCTGACCTCACAGTCAAAATTTTGTTTTATGCATAAAATTATTTAAAATATTGTATAAAATTACCTACATCCTATGTATATAAGATATACAAGAAACATAAATGAATTCTGTCACCAGACTTGGGTCCCATCCCCAAGATAACTCATGTATATGCAAACACTCCAAAATCTGAAAAAAAATCCAAAATCTGAAACGCTTCTGGTCCCAAGCATTTCAGATAAGGAATATTCAACCTGTACCATGTGAGATGCATGCCAAGCCTAACAACAATCCTAATAAATTCAGAAAAAAGTAACTCATTTTAAGAGAAAAAGAAATAGAATTAACCAGTATTTCGATGAGTAAAATGAGTTTAAATTTTAACATTTTCTTCAAATGTAAAATCTTAACTATTCATGGTTACCAATGCAAAACAAGAAGTGAGGTCAAGAGAAAATATTTGTAGCAGGTTTCTGTAACTACTCTGACGCATGCTCACTTCCTCCCCAATAAAATATCACAGCAAATGATTTTTAAAAACTATGTTAATATCTTCCTCAGAAAGTATAAATTTCCATATTCTACAGAACGCTACTTAAATAAAATTCCAAGAAGTGGTTAGCGCATCAGATCTTCAGTCTTCCAGAGCCTGCATACTTTAAAGCCTTCCCCATCTTATATCAAGTTCCTAACACAGAGAGCAAAGTATAAGTTGGCACATAAATGGTAGAATTGTTTAGTGTAAAAAAATCAGGCCATATAACTCAAGTGAAATCACTTGATTACCTCCCAAATATCAATGGGCAGGGGTGTCCCTCATACTCTGGATTCAAAACAATCAAACAAAAAGTTACTCTGTTTTTAAAAAGCAAACTGCCTCCCACACTTTTTGCAACCCAGAGCCTCCCCAAAAGTAGAAGTTATAACATACTTATAAAATTAATCAAACTTACTTTGTTTGTATTCAAATGTGTTTCCTTAAGGTATTTATAGATAAGGTGTGGTCATCCTAAAGTGGGAGCTCAACATGATATAATTTATGGAATAAAACTTATATGAGAGAAGAGCACTAAAATATAAGAATTTATGAAAAGCCTGTAGGAGAAAACACAGTTGTACTTTTGATTTTCCTACTTCCACTTCTTTCCCTATTAAAAAAAAAAAAAAAAGAATCGATGCTCCCAATAAAATAGCAAAAAGGCCAAAGAGACTATTATAGTCATTTGATAAAGTACTTTCATTTTACATATTTTAAACACAAAAAGTAGTTTTAAATCATGAAAACCCACTGTAAGAATGGCAAACAGGGATAGAGGAAAATAAGATTAACTACATATTATAATGCAATATTAGCTCCTATTTTATTCAAAGGAAGAGAAATTCTGTACTAATTCTGGAGAGTTACTTTATTGAGGTACTACTACTAGATCCTCATGCTAGAAATATTTGGGGCAGAGACACTTCCTTTCCTGTATAAACAATTACTTTTCAGATTTGCTTACTAGCACTGGGAATTCAAAAATCTTAATTATAGAGTCAAGAAATATAAGATAGTCAAAATGTATAAAGCATTTGACTGGCTTAAGGAAGGTTCATAGGGTACCAGAGATATTTAAAATATCCTTTGTAACTTCTGATTGTAATAAAAATATTTTTCCCCATTCCTTAATTCTTTGCTGCACCATGTTCCCAGATTAAAATCAATTGTCAAATCCTGGGTCATTCTAGCAGTTACAAAGCTTCAGTAATTTGTGATAGTATTGTGGAATACTAGAGTACTGAGTCCTCTAAAGATGAATACCCATCTTCCCCTTCCCTGCCCCTTGGCAATTTTTAAAAATTCTCATCATACTAGTATGAATACTAGTATGTCCAAAATGAACTATACTATAATTTATTATTATCTGATTATAATATTCTGTATCTGAGTATATTCTTGTAAATACTTGTTTCCTTTATCATTATCTTTCATGCATGATTTTCATGGATTTTTCCTTTCTATCTTTTCTTTTGTCTGTGTCAGTTACTCATTTAAAAGTTCTCAGAGCCAGACCTTAAGTACAACTGCTTCCATTGCCCATGGTACAGCTGACATATATTTATGGTACTTTTCTGCTCTTCATATGCACTTTTCTTTCTGTATCTTCTTTTATGTACTTCTACTCCCTTTCATTTTCATCCTTCATTCTCTCTTTTGAGACTTACCTTAGTCTTCGCTAGTGGCAGCTCTTAGTGATAAACCCCCTTAGTAGTAAGCAGAATGAAAATGACCAATGGTCCATGTACGTACAATAAGTAAAAGTCAAAATCAAACAAATTGCTATTTATTGCTATTTATTTGGTCATCTTTCTTCTGAGTCAATATAGGGATGTATCTTTAGTAATTTTAACCACACATACGCACAAAAGATGCTGAAAGCCACTATATAACCACTAGAAAGTCTAATACATGGCTCAAGAATGAAAAATTATAAATAATACTATGTGACAAGCACATTCAGCACTTCACACGCATTATCTCGTTTAATCATTCCTAAACTCATGCCAGGCAGAGATATTGTTGGTAACCTTCTATAGGTGTGACACAGCAAACAAGTGGTGGAACTGGGATCAGAGTCCGGTTGAACTCTAGAACTCACAGCACTGACCTATAGCATATAGGATATGCTATATAATACTTATTACTTTTAGCTTATGGTAAGTGGTTCCTAATTTTAACTATGATGATCTTTTTTGATTTTGAATTCTTAAGTGACACAAATCATAATTCTATAGCACACATATTAATAGATTGATGGCACTTCTGGCATTAGTTCTGTAATGACCATATGTCACCCACAGGGGTCAAATATATTTGAAATTAGAAACATTTGGTATCTATCAGGTAAAAGAGCAGCTCATAGAGAAACAACAAATATCTACCTACAAACTCTGTCACATTGCTAAAATGTCTGCTAAGAACAAGTATAGATGTATAAGGTGTTTCAGGTGGACTTTATCAAGGCTTCTAAGAAGATCTCTCAAATAAGAAAAACTTGTCAGTAAAAGCTCTTTTTGGTTCTGTTGATCAAGCTTCCCTCTACATTCATGGAAGAAAAAAAGCAGCAAGGGTTTAGACTTTTCCAAAAATATTTTGGTTCTTTAGTCCTTGTTTTTTTTTTACCCTGAGTTGAATTTGAAAGTAGCTATTATAAGCAGAACAAATTTTTTTACTTTTAGTTTGCATTTGAAGAAAAGAAGCAAAAAGTAAAGGATATGAATTCGGGGGCAGGAGTGCCCTGATCATATATATAAATCTCTATAAAGTTACTTGAGAGATCAGGACGATAGTTTCTTTTACCAATAAACTGAGTATGGGGACTAAAGTGTATTCACATCGATGGATAATTAGGATAGTTTAATCACATTATTATTGTTAGGTTTAATAGAAAAGGTCAGTTAAATGTTACATAGTAGATTATGCCAGTAGTAATAGTTTTAGTCTTAATGACATGGGTATAATTCTTGACTTGCCCTTATAGGTGTCTCATGGAGTACTTGAAAACAACAAAACTATTTCAGAAAAAAAAGTCAATATTAGCACAAATATTTTTCTATATTTAATAAATCCTGTTTATATATACTAATTGGCTCTAATAGAAATCATTCAAGTGAGAAGTATTGGCAAAAGCACAATGTAATTACTTTAATGAATGTTACATAGTTGATGATATGTACTTACTGATTTAAAAAAACCAACCCAATATGAACAACTATTCCAGGGATCCATAAATTAATTAATCAAGTATTTTCAAAATTGCTATTACATGTGAAACATGGCACTAAGCTTTAAAGTAACATAAGAAATATTTTTCAAAGAGTATTATTTGGAAAAACAAAAAATGTTCTTTTGTATCTTTTTTAATTTGAGGCAGGTACTTTTCTCAAATAATATGTAATACATATAATACAAAGTAAACTACAAATTTAAATTTTGTAAGAATCTAACATAGGATCCTATTATAATAGAAATAAATAGTGTAGTACCTAGTGGTTTTGAAGGTTTAATGGAGAAACACAAATAATATTCATGTAAGCTTACCAGCCATAAAACTGAAATAAACCAGTAAAAAAACCAAAAGGAAAAATTGAGCAATAGAATATAAAATTAAATTTATGTCTTGAATAGTTGGTTTTATTCTGGGGTTTTATTCTGTAACATTCTGGGGTTTGATGCCTTACTTTAGGAAGCAATGTCACAATGGTAATGGAGAATTAGTCTCATGACCTGAAATTGAACAGCACCCACTGGCTAGAGAACTACTCTTATGTATATTCCAAAACTTCTGGCATTGTCTCTGGTTTAACTTCTCCCTTCACCCTACACCTTTAGTATCTCTGATTCCTTCCCCATTCTTCCTCTAACTTGATACAAGAGAACTAGGCCCTCCTCATTGAGATGTAAAGGCATAATGACTGCTAGCTAACTTTTAGAAATTTGCAACCACATTTGAAAACAAAGAGAAATTATTCTCTGTTGTTTAAGTTTTATCTGAGTTTGTAATAAGTAGGAATAATTTTTTTAAAGGATGTGTAGGAAAGAAAAGAGATCTTGGACACTTGAAATGACTATAAGAATGAATCTTCATAATGGAGGATGAAATAAGGCAAAATATCCATTTTCTTTAGGGAAATCTGAGAACACATCCATAGAGGGGAGGAGTATGCAGGTAGATAGCAAAATCAGCATATGGCTGAACAGAAGGGGTACCTCGTGAAAATTAGTATATGACCTAATTTACTTCAACCTAATAAACTCTACTAACAGGCATTCTTTGTCTGGTTGTCAACATGCTATTTATTATTATGAGGGCCTATATTATTATTCATAAATATTCACTACCTCAAAAACTTTAGAAGATGTTTTTAAAGTTTTTAATTGCAATAGTCTTTCAGAAGTTCAAAGGCACTGACCATGACCAGGGACTTTCTAGTTCTTTTGTTACATGCTCAAGCACAAATGTATATAATATAAAGAATATAGGCTGGGCATGGTGGCTCATGCCTGTAATCCTAGCACTTTGGGAAGTCAAGGCAGGAGGATTGCTTGAGGCCAGGAGTTTGAGACTGCCTGAGAAAGAGCAAGACCCCATCTCTACAAAAAACAGAAAAATTATCTGAGTGTGGTGGCACACGCCTGTAGACCCAGTGACTTGGGAAGTTAAGACAGGAGGATTGCTTGAAGCCAGGAGTTTGAGGATATAGTGAGGTCTGATGATGCCACTGTGCGCTAGCCCAGGTGATAGAGCAAAACCCTGTCTCAAAAATAAAGCAAACAAACAAACAAAAAAGAGAGACAGTCACTGCATTGGTAGTTGGGAGAGGAGTCTGATGCGTTATCTTTAATTGTAAATATGATCATGTATTGGCTTATGACCATAAGTACACTTCTGTAAATAGCTGTATTTGTTTAATAGTTCCCAAGGAAAAGGATTTCTGATGGCAACAACATGATTGGGATGAATATATGAAAGAGAACAGTTACTGAAAGTTAAATTACACTTGGAGTAACAAAATATAGGGAAAATTAATAAGATTAGTTAAGAGTATTTTAACTTTTAATTTGTGTGAAGCTAGAACATAGCCGGAAAAGCATCCTACCTAGAATTATCTCATAGGAAAGGAAGAATGACAATCTGCAGAACTTCAAATGTAGTAGACAGTAGATAAGATATTAAATATAAAAGCCATGCATATATTATATTATAATAACATATATCAGGAGTTCAACAAAGTGCTAATTTGTTGATTTATGGATGTTTCTATTTTATACAAATAAAGGAATATGACAAATAAATCACTATCAAAATCATTCCTATAAACCATACACATACTTACTATGGTAAAAGAAAGGCTACTCTAAATGTTATTCACTTGTTAATCCAAATAAAGTCACACCGGTAACACTTGTCTGATTAAAAACATTACCTTTGTCAAGAAATATTTTAGTGATCTATTTGCTATCTAGCTGAGAATTAGTAAAAAAGTGAATAGTAAGTATGTAGATTATTTGTTCTACTCTATAAAGGGTAAATAAAGCAGCCAGGGCTTGAGATAGGGTACAAAGAACGTTTCCATGGTTACATGCTTTCCCATATCAAATTAGAGCAGAATTTGTGTACAAGAGGTTTGTTGACAGCCTACATAGGCCATAAAAAGAATAGAAGGCTAGGAGTTTGCAATCTAAATATATTCCACAAAGTCTGTTGAGAGAAAGTTGGGTGAAGAAAGCAGCATCAGGAGAGCAGCAGATTAGTTAAGAGTATCAGATGTCATTTCGTAAAAAGATAATTTTTCTTTTAGATGTGGCTCGTAAAAGTCTCTCCAAATGTATGATTAGCTACTCTTTTCTTCATTTCCACAAAGACACCTCAATCTGGTGTCCACCCAAGCTATTAAGAAGAGCCATTATTTGGCATGCAGCTAGAGGCATCAGCTTCACCACCTGCCCAATCTTGCAGATGTCACTCCACCATATTCAGTCTCAAACATGGGGCCTTCAAAAGGACAGTTAAAGGGCTGATCCCACACAAGTGCTGGCCAAGCCACAGCTCTGTTATACACCTGCCCCTATTATTCCTACAGTCCATTTAGTAAAAGTGATATTTCTTTTTCATACATGTTGAGAATTCAAGTTGGGCTAAACAGCATTACAACATAGTCAGATGTATGCTCAAAGCACCTCCCAGCAATTTTGACATAGAGGGGTGTTCCCACATGCTTAAATGTTTCTTTATACATCACCAAAGATATCTGGACATTTGAGTAATTTCCTATTTTGTGAACTAGCCACAAAGGATTGGGATATTTTACCTGTGTTGCTTATGTTTTTATTATATGCAATCGGGGGTAGGACACTGTTATATATTACTTGATAAAGAAAATTTTCCTACTGAAACTGCTAATATTACCCAAGATTCTCTTTTATTATTATATAAGTAATAATAAAGTGAAAAAATTCTTAAATACTTTAACAGTTTATAAGAACTAAAATCAAATATACACAAAAACACATAACTCATACATGACAGAAAGTCAAATAATATGTACACTCAAAAGCAGAACCTGCTAAAATTAGTTAATTTTTATGCTATGTACTTTTCAGTAAATACTATAGTCAACATTGCAGTTATTCATTTTCTACTGAAGGTTATACAAAGAGAATAAGAACTAATTATTGTATATAGTATAAATGATTCAAAGGAGCATAATGTACAACGGAACAAATCCACCATCAACAATTAAGCTGAAAATTCTCTACCTCTGTTTTTATATATAATCCTAGCCATACAGCAGATTTTTAAAAGCAGTGACTTGGCATGAATTGGTAAATTAGTAAACATTGAATATGGTTAGTTCAGTAATTTCAGATTAACAAGTGAAAACAAAAAACAGTGAAGAACATTATTTCTTTCTCAAGCATAATTCACCCCTAGTTTTACCAGCCTTTGTTTTGTCCTGGCTGGCTTTTTAATACATGTTTCTAGAATGAATGCTCAGAAATTTAGGGAAGTTCAGGCAGAAACACACACACACATACACACACACACACACACACACACACATATATATATATTTTAATTCTAACTCATGGCAGAGAATGAAGTATTTGTAAAGAAGGAAAGGAAAAACATGTAGGTGAAAGCCAGTCTATTTCACTACTGTGTAGACTAAAGGGAAAAACAGTTGTTAAGCATCATGTTCATTCACATGTTGGGGCTAATGGCTAATGGTAAGTTGGACAGTGTAGATTATGCCTTTGCATCAGGCACTATACAAGTAATAACTATGCTCCAAAATTATTGCCTGGTGGGGAACAAATTCTATTTTTCCGTTAACAGCTGACTATACTCAATATTGTTTAAAGAGCCTTGATTAGGAAGAAATCTCTCTTTATTCCTAGAAAAAGATTAAGGGAAAGTTATATCTTCTTCAAGTGCTGCTGTTTATTGTGGAGTATTTTAGAATTCTGTGTAATGTTTTAGAGTTGTTCCCTTTAAGCCATGTGGAGAAATGGTCTAAAATTTATGAATTTCTGACAAATGAAAATGAGAATCCTAAAATTTAAAATCCTATCCCTTTGCGTATAACTAAAGACCTTACATTTTACTGTTAGGTCTTCAAAATACATGGATCATGGATCACATGTATAGAGCAGACATTTACAAATGCATTGTACATAGCATACATTACAACAGAATTTAATTGGCCAAGAATGGAATTTATTCTATTCTTTGATTGATCTTTTACCTCAGTCACATTTAGATATGGAATACCTGAAGCTGCAAAATATAACAACTTTGTTTAGGTATACATTTAAAAGAGTTCCAAATCTCTGGATGCCAAAAGGAAAATCTCATTTATACAGGTAAATTACTATACCCTTGACAGAATTTTTCAATGAAGGAGTCAAAGTCTCAACTAAGTAAGGCATGGATTAGAAACATAGGCATAAAAAAGTAAATATTCTCTTAACACATAAGAGAATAGAGCCTATAAAGGGATAAAACATTGTTTAGTCAATTCTAGCTCTGCGCTTAATTTCATGCCATTTTACACTTTTGCTCTGAAATCTTGACTCAAGCTCTGTCCCAATTCTATGGGAAGACAAGTATTGTTTGAACAGTTTAAATCAAGTATGTATTAATTTTGGAGTAAGAAGACATGGAGAATACACCTTAACTTTGTAGATGTAGATGTGTATATTACATACACACACGAAGAAATATATGTGTGTATATATATATATATATATATACACAAACACACACATACATGTACACACACAATATACATATCAGTGGCTCCCATAAGTTAAAACAGATGCAGAAAATTTAGATAGGAATCAGAAGACAGCCATGAAAAATGACTTAAGAGTCAACAGAAAGGACTATTAAGCAGTTTAATACATAAATTGCTCTGATTTCCAGTCTCTATTAATTCTAGCATTCTAGCATATTTTATAGAGACAAATTGGCAAATGTCTATAATATTCCTTCCATGCAAAGACAGTTTCTGACAAATGACAATTGGAAAAATGGGAGGTGATAATGTTAAAATCAGTAGGAATAAACTAAATGTTTTTTCAGAAAAAAAACTAAATATCATTTAAATAAAATACCTTCAGGTTTTACAACTAAGGAAACAAATTTAAAAATAACCCTACTTAGTAAGCTGCATTGTCAAATTAAAAGCAATTAAACAAACAAAAGATACTCATAATCTTGGGCTCCAGACTAGGTGGCTGTCTCTGTTTGCATATAAGGGATTCTCTTCTACTCCTTCTCAAACTCAGGTATTATGTAACATTTTAAATTTCAATCTCTTGGACTAGTGGTATCTACAAATCAATGCAATTACTTCTTTAAGTTATTCTGTTTAAACAAATTTAATTGCTTCCTTCTAGATTTCAATAGAATTATTGGTTATCTTGTGCAAAATGGAATTAACATCTTTTGCAGGTAACCTAAAAATTCATATCATATACATTGATGCTATCTTCTTGATTTACTTCAGAATAAAAGAAAACAGTACTTTAAAAACCTTAAAATTTTGCCAAAATGCTATATCTTGATGCTACTTCAGTCATTTGCATTTAAAAGGGATTTTATAACACTATTTCATTATTATATTATTTATATTAAAAGAAACTAGTAAAAATATAATACTGGAGTTTTTATTTTAAAGATAATCATGAGCTGACAATGCAAGTCTTTTGTTCTATATTTCATATTTTCTTTTAAGAGACAGTTAGATATATGTTTGCAACTAGAACCAACAAAGTATAGATTATAAAATTATAACTAAAATGAATCATCACTTGCTTTCGTACATAAATTTTGTATTTGCTTCTCCTTTCAGATTTTTGAACAAATAAGCCACCAATAAATATTTTTAATTACTAACATAAAAAGGAGAGGCTATGAGATGGTTGACAGAGTATGAACTGAATTTGAATTTAGGAGATTTGATTTCTGTTTTCATCTTGTCCATTTATTATCTATCACATCTCCAGCAAATCCCTTAAAATACTATGAGCCTCAATTTCTACATCTGCATAATGGGGACAATGACAAGCGCTGCCTTCTCTGCCTCAAATAAAAATAGAAAAATGTAGGTCATCATTTGCTAAGAATGTCTAATATCATAAATATGTGAGTTTTGATCCTAATAGGTCAAATGATCAAAATTATAGAAAACCTTTTTAGTATATGCTAATGTTAAGCTAAAATGTAAATGCCTTAAAATTACTTACATGTTCACTGTATTAAGACAGACTTATAGATATGCAATAACTGAAAAGATAATCTGGTACCTTTCTGCCAACTCCAACAAGACTCTGCTAAGTTTACTAACTGATGAAACAAAGCATTTTTAGTAAGCCAGGAATCTGAGAAAGATTTTTGAGGAAAAATGCATCTTCAGTAGGCAAGAGAAGGAGCCCTATGAAGTGTTCGGCCTGTCACTGCAAGTACGTATGCTACATGATTTTCCTCAGCTGCCCTTGACAACTATTAGCAAATACTAATGTTTTATTTCAGAAGATTTTGGGCACTTGCTTTCTTGCTCTCTTCATATTTTATATAGACACATGAGTGTGCGTGCAAACATGCATGCACACACATCTAAGGGTAACCCTGAATTCAAAGTATGGTTTGGGACACTACTGTATATAGTAAAGGCACGGAATCTGCTGCTTAACATTGACCCTGCCAATGATTCTGAGAGTCAGCCAAAAAGTCAGTGTAATAGAGTAGTGGTCCTCTGTTTGATTCCCTGCTGTGAAAGCACTCCTAGTAAGAGATACTCCAGTGAATGATTAATTTTGATTCTATAACTCATAATGTCTTATGAGTTACAAAAATAAAATCCAAGAAATCTTCACACTTTAAAAAAGCCTTTGGGATAAAAGAGAAAAATTTTACACCATTTCAATCAATTATGTTCAAGGATTCTTATTTTCAGATGCCAGTGTTTATATTCAGAGTACCATTCCTGAATATAATTGTCTTTCAACTGTAGTAGCATAATGCCTAAAATATCGTATTATTTTTTTCTAAGGCTGTATCATCTAATAGGAAAACATGTCATTTGGAGTTTTTGATTTACAAAGATGGAATTCAGATTCTCACAATTTCAAAACTACGTAAGTGAATCAAGTAATAGTTCTTAGATAAAATCGGCTGTTATTTACACTAGAATATTATTTATGCTTAAATGTGTCTGGTCACCAGGAAAGTCAAAATTGTGTAAACTTGTTTTTAAGGAAAACATTCCTTTTTCACATTTTTGTAAGTAACAAAACCTTCTAACAGTGCTGAGAAATAAAGCAGTTTATATTTTCGTTTAATTATATTTCTTCCAAATGGAATATTTAGGAAAATATATACATCATGACCAATTTTAAATGAATGCTGTAATTTGCTTGTTTTAATATTTTATTATACTCAAATTAAAATATTCATTTTATACATTTATTCTTTAGTGGAATTAACTATTAGAGATATAACAAAATTGAGAATAATTTTTGAAAAGGCAAAAAACTTGACAGGTTAATTTATCTTATTGGCAGAGTAAATCATATCAATATTCTGGAAAAACCATGTTTTTCTCTCACCATCTACTCAACAGAAGAGTTAAAATTCATTATCATGGTTACATGAACCAAATTTTAAAACTACTTATGTGGATTCTAGAAGAATTCTACACATACAGCAAACATTCAATAAATGTTCTAGCTAATATAAATTAATGAAAAGAAAGCTAAAGGACTTCTAAATTACATTTATAAATAGGAGATTAGGTCATTATCTAGACAAAGAACTTAGCCTAATTATTTTATTTTTATATCCATTTTCCAATTAAGATATATTAAGCTATAATGAAAATATTATTAAATAACTTGAAACTATGTTTTAAATGATACACACAAATATATTGGTATTATTAAAAGTGTGGTATACAAACTTCATTTTAAGAAAACTAAACATTTGATAACAATGTTGTGTGATAGAATGAAATAATAATACAAAAATATTTTTTACTTTATTGGTCCCTAAAGTAAATTAAACCATTTTTCTAAGTATACTGCTTTGAGGTATTATCTAAAAAGTATTAAACAATACTATCATCTGTTAACTATACTTTATTCTATTAGATTTTAATGCTGAAGTTTTTCCATAGCAGCTCTAAACAGGTATTTTCTATTGAACATTAATAAGCTGAGAGCATATTACCTAATAAATCCCAATTTTAGATAGATTATTAAAGCAAAAGTAAGAATTCTAGTCAATGTGAGGTTATCTCACTTAGAAGAATCATCTTCAGACTTTACAGGGTTGTCTTTCTAAAATGCCAACTTTACTCCACTTTATAAAAAAATGTAAGAGGTACTATATAAAAAGTGAGAAGTGAAAACTGCTAGAATGAACAAGACATGTCTTAAATTTCAAATTTAAGAATTTGAAATTTTTTTCTGACAAAGTGACAAAAGCTTTTTGAAAGGTTTTAATAAAAGATAGCTACTTAGATATGGAAATTGCAAATAAGGAGTATACCTGCAAGTTTTCAGACATATTTTAATTACATAACAAAATAAATGAATATTGTGAAGAATCATTATTTACTAATATATCACAGGAAGTCATTTGCCATAGAAAATATTTAATGGACATGCCAGTAAGCTTCTCTTTCCTAATGTACTATTTCAGTGAAGAATACTAGATTTGTGATTTTAAAAGAAAATTAATGTGAAAGAAAGCATGTATAAAAAAGTTAACTATTAAGTAATAGTTATGTTGAATAAATGAAAATGAATTAAAATGCATGATTAGCTTGTCAATTATTTTTATATTATGAATGAACCAGATTAATAAAGGTAAAAATGAATAATCTTGAAAACTGAAAAAAGAATAAACTATTGATCCTCTACACAAAAGTATATCTAGAAACTATTAAAATAATGTTCCCTAAAATCAGGTTCTCATGCTCAATGCCAAAACAAACCTTTTAACTTCCCCATGACCACCTCTGCCCCCTGCTGCCCATAAATTATAGTCTAACACTTCAAATAGAAAGGATAAGTAAAAACTATAGGAGGTATAATATGAAAATAATTTACTATTTTCAAAAGTCTGAAATGATGCTCTTGAAGAAAATTTAAGGTTTCTTTTTCCTATTGAAATTTTCATTTTTTCCTGTGAAATAAACAGTCAAAAAGATAACAAGTTTCCCCTATCCAAATTTAAATATAGAATGGAGAACAAAACCAATGTAATTCTTTTCCTACTGGATAGTATATAATTATATACGAAACTTTTTTTAAGTCTTAAAAAAGGCATTTAAAAGTTTTGCAGAGAAAGATAATTATCTATGATTAACAATGACTAATCCTTAGCTATACAAATCTAATGTGATGAAAAAGATTGCTTATAAAGAGAACAAATATTAACCATACGAATTATATGAAAACCTGACTTTTTTGCTTTTAAATGTATTCAAATATTTGTAACTACACTGACATAGCTGTCAGCTAATACAATTGCATATATTCTATAACTAGCCTTAAATATCAGACTTCATTCATTTATTATACATTTATCTCAATAAGACTGAATGACAAAACACAACTTTGTGGTAAACAAACAGAGCAGAAAATAAACTGACAGAGACATACTTATTACTTAAAACTTATTCTTCTGGACTACAGCTGCATAATGTATTAACTCTAGAGAAGCAAGGTGAAAGGGATATGGAAACTCTATGTACCATTTTGTAACTTTTCTGTAGGTTTAAAATTATCTAAAAAAGTTTAAAGAATCAGGAATGTAAGAACAGAGTTAAAAGGGGTATATGCATATAAAATGATTGAAAAGAGGTATTCAAACATCAGCATTAAATAGCTGTTATTTAGTGTTGAAAAAAAGTTATTCTTTATTACCCATTCTCTGATAAAGCATATTTCCCAGGAAGGGCAATTATATAAATATATATAATCCTTTAAAGGCCTTGAAAAATGCATCTAATACAAAAGACTATAAAGGCCAAAATGCTGAAAAAAGTATCCATTTCTTTAAAATTCAATAACATATGCCTTTTTATGGCATGATTCTAAAAATGTTCAGAAAAATTATTTCTAAACTAATTAAGAGGCTTTAAACTAATATACAAAGTGTATTTTATTGGGCATGTTAGGTAAAAATAAGCATTTTCAGGTTGCTTCAAAAAAGAGAGAAAGAAACAAAAAAAGCCACAAATATTTTAATAACAAAAGATCTTAACAATACATATTATCCTAGTTTAGTTTTTCACCAGGCATATCTGACCTGATCAGAAATAGAACATTATACATACTGTTCAGATAGAATGTATTTGGTATTGTGACATACAGCTAGCACAAAAGCTCTTTCTTTAATCAAGCAATCATAATTGTCAAGGCATATGCAAAGAGTGAGACCTAAAATATAGTTAACATTTTAAACTACAGGGAAAAAACACATTATTTCATATGCTATGCACTCAAGAAGACATTTCTGTTGCAATTTTCATACTGTTATTGTGACAGGGGAAAAAATTCTAATAGCTTCAGAATCATATGTATTCAGCTTTTTTTTTTTAACATCTATAAAACATAAAAACAGTTTAATGTTCATTTCCTACAAGAATCCACATTCAGAAGAGAGTCATCAAAATTTACTACATGTGAGATAAGTAATACTGACAGAGTTCTCTATTTTAACATTTCCCCTGAATCCTCTCATTGTTGTTTAACATTACTGTATACTGGAAGAGTGCATTTCTTATTGTTGTAGTGTGCTGACATACAGCATTTAGAGCAATATTAAGTTCTCTGTAGGAACACAGAGAACTTTCTAATGTCGTCTGATAAAATTCAAAGTAGAATCTGCATTGTGAAATTTAAGAATCTAACAGAAATAATACAGGTTCTTAAACTACCTGATTTGAAGGTTAAAAGAGTCAGACTAAAGTAAACCTAAATGCAACCCTCACAACTATTTTCCTTTGTAGTAACATAACTGAATACATTTTGCCAGGATTTCTTTAATCATAAACAAACAAAACAAAACCCCTAACTGCTACTATTTGGCTTGGAGTATTCTCTTGAGATATTTGTATATATGTTATTGCGCTGCCTCATGGAAGAAAGAAACTTAACTAGAAAAAAGCTTGAAAGAAGGCTTCTTTGGAAATCTGTAAAGAACTACACAGAATTATTGAATTGAAGCAAAAAAGCCATTTGAATGTTTAATGTATTCTTAAACAATTATATGTAGAAGATTAGACAAAATAGGAAAAGATGCATCTTTCTACATTTTCTGTTGTTTGTTGAGTTAGTCACCACACATACACACACAAATACATTTCATAGAAATCACACCCCTAACAATGTTCTTTTTAATCCGTATCTGAGATCTGAGTGATTGTATGTTACTCTTCCCTTTCTTTGATCTTCCTCAGTACTCAGCTCACTGTTAACTGTCCTGGGTGGTCTCCCATCAGGGCATAGTGATCAGCGTCCCTCTCTATTGGCTGCCTTCTAGGGATCCCTATCAGCTGTATTCTCACATGCATCTGACAACTTTATTAGCTCACTTGGATTGTGCTTCAGAACATCTCCATAGCACATACACCCTTTCTCAAACAATCACACTTTTGTAGTTGACTCAGAACAAATAATTATATGAACACTTCAGCTGTTATACTCAATAATAAAGTCAAAATGAAGAGAAATTTCACATTATGTATAAGTCAGAGCTTGGTTTTCATGTTCAGACTAAAAAAATCAATTCCAGATTGATTTTTGTGTATATATCGTTATTGTCAGAGGATTAATTGATGAATTTTTCATTTGATGAGTCAGGTGGAATAAGCTATGAGGCACTTAGTGAGCAGAATTCTAATTTACTCTGGTTCTTCACACTCTGCAGTAAACTCATCAATTTTGATATTTTTTCATAATTTACTTGTTGCCAAACTGTTCCGAATAAGATTTCAAAACAAAATAAAAAGTATGTAGTACTGTGAATACCTCTGTACTTCTACATTATATGATTAATGTGATTTGGAGTTTGAAAATGGATTTATACTTTTTGAAAGATATTAAACCCCTGTCTGATTCAACCTGGCCATTTTGACTTTTTATTTCACTATGATCTAAATTTTACTATACAGCTAGTTTCCATCTACTTACTTTAAAAAGTTCTGTGAAACAAATACAGTAACACTGTAAACATATCATATTTATAACCTGATAGTATGAAACTAGGCATAAAAATTATGAAAATTTTATTTTGCTTCCAAAAAGGCATATTCATGTGATAAGCAAAAATGCTAAAAATCCTCAATAAAATATTTTCAAAGAAAAATTAAATGCATTTTATTCATCAAACACATTTTCTAAAAAATTAATCTAAAATTTCATTGCATGCTTTCAAGCGCTTCACCAGAATAAAGAGAAGCAAATAATTCTCCATATTTCTTACTGAACACAAAATAACATCTTAGAATGTAACCATGTTTTCCAAAAGTAATCTGTTGTCCCTCTAAGATCTTTCATGCATTAATTTTTCAGGTACAAGACAGTTTTTAAAAAGAGATTTAGTATACATATTAGCTTTGAATATGCAGACTGTCGTAACTAACTATATCAAAGTTCTAAGAATTTTCTTTTCCCTCTTGAGTTTGTTTTTGGGTTATTTTTGCAATAATTTCTTTTCACCTTTATTATTTTGCCTGTATTTTCCTTTTCCTCTGTACTTTTTTCTGGTCCTAAATACTTGCCCTAATTCTAAGGCTGGTGAGAGCAGATGTGGCATACTGCTGATTCCCCACACTTAATCTTCCTAAAAGGGTCCCATATGCAGAGTTTCTATAGTCAAAAGGGCTGAAACAACCTCCTTCTGTGATTAAACTAATCACCAAGATTTTCTGTTGACTAGGAGAAAAGTCAGTTATGATACTCTTACAGTGCTGTGTGAACTGTCTTCACAGAACTATCAGCATCAAGGACGGGAAGCAAGGGGTCATGTTCAACTAAAACTCATATAACCTCCTACTTCTCTATTCTTGCAAGCTTCTCCTTTTCTACTTCTATGACCTTGTCACTTTCCTTCATTACTTGTCCTCCTCGCATACTAGAGCCAATAACGATAGCGTCTGCACAAGAGAATAGCTTGGAGCATGAGCCGAATGAAAAACTGATTCCAAGTCAGTTTTGCTGGCCTGTTGCCCACCTCCTTAGAAATGAATAAAAGAGATCCTAGATTATTTGAGCACTAACCCTGTCCCAGGTTGAGAACTGTCTCTCAAAAATCAGACTCATATGAGTTACAGCATGATGGCATGATAAAATTCCCAGACAACACAAGTTTTCAATTTACTCTAATTTTCTTTTGGTTAATTCATACCAGTTTCTTAATATTCACTTTAAAGTCTCTACAACAAACTAAAATTTATGATTGCTGGTTCAATACCAACTTCTAAAAATTTTATGCTAAAGCTAAATGTGAAAGAGCAACATTCCTTAAAATTATTACAGTGATTAAACTATTAAAACACTGAATAGTCTTAATCCCACCAATTTAATGCAAAACTAGTTTAATTAATAATACACTAGAAAGAGCTTAGTTTCAGAGTGTGAAGTACCAAAAACCATATTCTCAAGATCAGTGTGCATAAAACATCTCCCTCTCTTTGAGCAAGAATATCCTTCCATGGAAAATTCCCATTAGTAGGCTGATAATCCCACTAATTTAGACTACTCTTCCTACTTAAGAGAATCAGCAAAAGAAGTCAAAATAAATAAATTAAAATCTAATAAATCTTCTACATCTTATTAGCTATCTTAAAAAGTATAACTAATTATCAAGTAGAGTTTGGGAATCTGTAGATTTTTCTTGTTAGTACCACTTTAAGTTCTGTCACCATGGCTAATGTAGAGTTATGAGTTCTCTTCATGAAAATAATGTTGAAGTGAATAGAAGGATTGGAAAATAACAGCAATCTACAATGCAATGTAAATGTTTATAAAGTTGAACAATATTGAAAGCATCAGTAAGAATCCATATTTCTCATTAAGTCATATGCAGTTACAGCTTGAAATATGGCATCCAAAATAGTAATTACTTCAAAGTAAATTGTTTTTGTGAGTGTTCGATTAAATAGTGAGAGTGAACAAAGACTGAATGAATTTGAAATTACTTAATTTATTTGAAAATACATTTGGATGGACCAAGTAAAGTACTTAATTAAACAATTAGAATAAGATGGAGTGTTCTATCAGAAATATGGAGAAAAGGAATAATGAATCATAACTCCTTTTATCTCTGGAATACTAAATTAACTTATATCCCAGACCATGAAAGAAATAAATTTTATAATTATTATCTAAACTAGATTTATATAGAAACTCATTGATATAGTAGAGCAGATGGTATTCTGGATAACTGAGGGTTAACCTTTAAAATTCAACCTTTAACTTTAACTTGTGAAAATCTTTCTAAAATGTCTTAACTCCCTCACAATGCTGCTTCGATAATTGGGGCCATCATTATTGAACACTGAGTAATTAACCCATTATTTTCCTGCAATAAATGTGAATGGTATAGAATACTGGACTAGATACAGTAAAGGCCGAGGGAATCTTTTGAAATTTGTCTTCTTGATATTTACCTCTGTCATAACTGTAGAAAGCAGAGGAAAAAATGAAGATTCCATATTACATGATACCATCACTGTTTTTACTAAATTAGTAACTTTCTCCTCTGACGCTCTCTTGCCTTCAATAACACTGTCTTCTGTACTTTATCAATGCTCATGAGTTTTTCAGTCGCAGTCAAAAGCTTCCTTTATTTGTACTGGAAAACCAAGCACTCAGGCTCTTTAATAGGTTGTTTACCTTTATGAAGTAATACTGCCATCTTGTGGACTTAAAAATATTCCTAGTAAAGAACATCAAAGGCAAGTTGCATTTTTCTAACTACAGGCATAAATAGATACTTTGTGTCCTTGCTTTCCTTTACTTGGGAGTTTCATACAGTGTGGGACACTTGAGCATGCTGGATAATCAAGGTTTTACTCTAAACTGAACAAATACTTTTACCTCATTATATAATTCACCTATTCATGATCAAATTCTTGGTTGAACCAGGTAATTACAAAGATGAAGTCTACTGGGTCTCAAACACAGGTTCACAAAACTTTAAAGAAGTTTTCATGGATTCATGAGGATCATGAAGAAATGAAAACACAATAAAGATAACGTAATGACTTTCACAGAAACTTATGAGACCTAAACATCTGAGAACCACTCATAGGCAATGATATGGTCTTGAAGAATGAGGTATCTTTGTGATTTTCTTAACTTTCTAGTCCTTCCCTCAACCCCTCTATTAATATGTGCATATTAGGTTTGCCAAGTATGAACTTTAAAAGACAATGAAGATGACATGGAAGAAAGATACTTCATATTGCATAGCAAGATCATAATAGGATTCCCTATAGAAGCATTCCAGAAGGGAGATTAAGGAAGCCAGTGTGATGATAAACAGTTCTACTATGGCTGGATTATATTTTCATTTGATATTTGTTTGTAATATACATGCCTCTTTATCAGTATTTTCAAAATATGCAATATTTCCAAGTATGGGATATTGTGCTGGGTACTTTACACATCACAGTAAAGTATGGGTGTTATCCCTATTTTGCAGATAAGAAACTTTTTATCAGTCTTTACTATAGGTAATGTCATACACTATTAAAAATAATTTAATTCACTGTTGCAAGTAAGAGCATTAAATGTTACTATGTGGACATACTTTCCTTCTATAATTATGAATTGTGAGAAAAAACTGATAGTAGATAAGCATGAAAAACAGACAGAAGCAAACTGTCAACTAGAAGATTTTTTTATCAGGGCAATAACTAAGTAAGAAATAGAAACTAAGAATTACTGTTTAAATTCATTTTGGCATTTAGTTATATGCCAAATAAAAAGCAAAGCTGCTATCATCAAGCATCATTTAAATTTAAAGAAAGTATAAAATGTATATTTACAATGTATTAAAAGGGTGACTAATATTATATATTATCTATGCTCTACCAGGTTTAATAAGGCAATTTAAATAGTATTTTCAACCCATGGTATTTCTGCTTTGAAAAAATATGACCAATATCAAGTGTGGTATGAAGCAAAAGTAGAAACACATATTAGGTTAGTATTAATAGTCCTATTTTGTTCCATCAGTTTATAATTCCGAGACTCTCTGTCTTTGTTTCTTCTAACTCTGAGCATCAGATGGCTCATATAAATTATTAGCTCCCCAGAATCTCCTAAATGATACACTCTCTTGACTTCAGTTAGTAACAGCAAGCTAGAGGAAACATTCCATACAATGGGTGTTGTATACGGACTCTGTACTCTGAGCAGATCCTGAAGGAATATTAACTCAAGGGATGCTTTCATTCTGTGATATATTCATGGCACAGGTCTTCCAAGGTAAATATAGGTAGTAACAAGGACAAGTAGTAGTAGCAAATGAAATTTTACAAAGAAAAGTATAAAAAGGAAAAGAAAGTACAGGAATGTTATAGTAAAAGGAAGGCAAACCTACAGCACTTGGACTATCCCGTTTGTAGCATGAACTGAAATAGAGAATTAGGGCTTACAAATATTTCCTTTCCCTTCTTATATTATCTCATTTAATTCTCATTAATTACCACAAAATTATGACAAACGTATTCATATCATCTCCATTTCTAATACACCTCAGAGAAGTTAAATAACCTGCTCTAAGACATAGTAGCTAGAGCCAGCATTTGGATTTGTGTTTGCCCAACTCTAAATTTTAACCCCTTCTGAATTTCCCAGTAATAATGTTACATGACATCGTTGTAGTGCGCTGCAGTCCGGCATACATAATCTAATTTAACCCTCTGAATAACTCTGTAAGGAGGCATTATCCCCATTTTACAAATGAGAAAACAGACTCAGAAAGATCAAGTTATTACATTTATCACAATTCATCTAGCTAGCAGGAGACAGAGGAGAAATTGTAGGCCACATCAATTTATGCTAAGTCCAATGCTTTTTTGATTACTCAATAGTGACTATAGTCTTCAAAAAAAATAAAAACAAAATACCTCATATCATGTTCTGTTTCATTTATTCAATCACCAACTATTGAGTGATTATTATGTATACTAAGTGTCCTTGATGTAAAGAAAAAATGTATTCTTGTTCTTTTCTTCAACATCAAAAACAGTGGTTCTTTCAACACTTATAATCTCTTTACCTATCCTATTTCCCTCTAGCAGCCCCAATATGTGGTTGCCTTTCAAGACTCAGCCCTCAGACATCATCTCTGCATATTCTCTCCTCAGCCACATATATGGTTTTAACTTGTCCCCTTTTGTTAATGACTCCTAGTCAATCTGGTCCCAATTTTATGCCTGAATATCACTTCCTTATTCTTAAGTATATACAAATAAACTCCCCTTTGTATTTCTGTTTTCTCAAACCAAACCAATCAATAACTTATCAGTGTATACTCAAAGCAATAATCCACCCTTCCGACTTTTTTCCAGCTTTACCACTGATAGCACTAGTGTCCTGCTCTGTACCAAGCTCCCAACAAAAAATATTAGAATCACAGAAAAGAAGTAGGAGGAGGAAATTGTGTGTACTTATGTATAAAGATGAGTGTGGGAAGGAATGGAGTAGTGTCTACTTATCAGATGTGGGACATTGAGCAAAAATCACCTAACTTTACATCTATAAAATGGGAGAGTTAAATACTAGGCTCCTTCCAAATTTAAAACTCTACGCTCCTTGATTCCCCTACTGCTTCCTATATGCAGTCACTAAGCACTAAAGATTTTTTTTCTTTCCCAACTCTCTGGATTTTTTCCTGATCCTCTAAAGCACTGATTCTTAACCTTGACTGCACACTGTCATCACCTGGGATGCTTTAAAATATATTTATGCCCTGGTTGCCTCCCTTTCTCTAGAGATTTTGATATAATTAGTCTAGCCTACAAGTTGACCTTCAGGCAATGGTTCCCAAACTTTGAAGCACATTAGAATCACCTGGGAAACATTAAATGCTCCAAATTAAATCTCAATGTCTGGGGGTAGGTGTCAGGCATCAGTATGTTTCAAAGATTACCCAGGTGACTCCAATGTCCATAAAGTGTGGGAGAAAACAAAATCTGATGAGGCAGCCATGTTTAAGATAGTCATTTATTTCAACTGAGTAAGAATTCAATCACACATATTATTTGGGTAAGAAAGGGAAACTTGAACTTAGGATCTAAAGTACCTTTATATATTTATACAGGGATTTTAAAACTTTCATAAAGAGTTGATAATTATCTGTTTAATACTTTGCTATACCTGTAAAGGCACTAAAAATAATTTATTTAATTAGGTTTACTGTCAAGCTTCTAGAAGAGAGAAGAGAGTCAATTTTAAAAATAATGTATTATTTTAGAATATTTTAAGGTGGTTTAGCAAAGACTTTTTTGATACTGTAAGGTGGTAATGTAAGTTGTATTTGTAGAATAAGGTAAGGAGACTGAAGGGAATGGTAATTTTTAAGATGAAAATTGGATAGTATGGTAACATATCTTAGGCAATTGTGATTAGCAATCTTTTATAGCCAACTGGATGTACAGCTTTGTAAGTTCAGATTATTAATTTGAGCATTAGTATAGTTTCTAGTTTTTGCCAATCTTTTTATGTTTATCCTGCTCAGATTACTCCAATTTCTATTAGATACCTCAAATTGCTGGAATACAAAAGGTGATATATATATATATATATATATATATATATATATATATATATATATATATATATCTGTACTTTTCCTCCCCTTTACCTGTAAGCAATTGAGAGGGGGCAAGTAAAGACTCCTGCCTCTTTAAATGTAATTTCTTTTTTCAGAAAATCAAATAAAAGTTTCATTAAACTTCTTTACTTAGCCCCTTTTGTAGGCAAAATGAACAAGGCCTGATTTGAATGTATTCACAAACTTATGATGAGCTTATCTCATACACCTAAATCTCCAGATAAGATATGTTTGCTTTTATTTTTTTCTTGGATAGTTGATAGAAAAAATATAAATCTATATGACCTATAATACATGAGATCAATTAGAATAAAAACCCATAGGAGTCTCTATTGTTTTATTGAAGGATAAAATAAACCATTACAGTACAGACTCCTTAAGGGATTGTGACTGGCTCACAGGTACCTGGCAGGTTGTTTGCACAGTTAGGGACAGAGCAATAATAAAGACTGAGTGCTCACTCTACGCCAGGTGTGTCTTAAATGATTTGCACAGATTATTTTACTTAACTTCATAATGAGCCTGAAAGCGGGTACTGCTGCCATCTCCCCTTTTTGGATGAAAACACGGACTTAGCAGGATTGAGTAATTATAAGTGAAAATTTACACAGACCATAATTTTATTTGATGGAATAAGAAATAAATATACAGTTGAGCCTTGAAGAACATGGGGTCTGAACTGTGTGAGTCTACTTATATGCAGATTTTTTTCAATAAATATGTTGAAAAAGCTTTTGGAGATTTGAGACAATTTGAAAAACTCACAGATAAACCTCATAGCCTAGAAACAGCAAAAAAATTAAGAAAAAGTTAGTTATATAATAAATGCACAAAATATATGTAAACACTATTTTATAACTGACTACCATCAATATACACATATCTATCATAAAAAGTTAAAACTTATCAAAATGTACACATACAAACATTTATCGACTATATATGGGACCATTCTCAGCCAAGAAAAATGTAAACAAATGTAAAGATACAGTGTTAAATCATAACTGCATAAAATTCACTGTGGCACATACTGCATCAGTATCATAAGTTTGTAACTATTTCCTGTTGCTATTGTGGTGAGCTCAAGTGTTGCCAGTGTCTGCTTAAAACCCCACATGACACTAGTGATCACTGCATGAACAGCTGTCTCTCTAGTAAATTGCATCTTCATGTAAAAAGTGATCTCTCACAGTTCTTGTGTATTTTTCATGTTAGTGCAATACGAGGAACCTTGAATAACACCATGAGATCCATACACAGTGTCACTAGTGATGCTGGAAATGCTTACAAGAAGCAAAGTCATGACATTACAAGAAAAAGTTGAATTGCCTGATGGGTACCATAGATTGAGGTCTACAGCTGCGGCTGCCCAACATTTTAAGATAAATGAATTCAGTATGAGGACTATTATAAAAACAAACAAACAAACAAACAAAAAACTGAAAAGGAAATTCATGGAGCCATCACTACAGCTAAGCCAGTAGGCATAAAAACCTTGCATTTTTTTTGCAAAATAGTTTTTGATCTCATATTGAAAATGCAGCTTCTATGTAAGTACAAGATTGCTTATAAGAGAAGCACACCTACAGACTCTAATAGGATTTGGGAAAAAGTGAAGTCATTGATAACTTAAAGGAAATGGAAGGTGAAGGAGAATTTAATGCCAGCAAAGCATGGTTTGATAATTTTAGAAAGAAATTTGGCTTTAAAAATGTCAAGATACCAACCTGAGCAAGAGCAAGACCCTATCTCTACTAAAAAAAAATAGAAAGAAATTAGCTGGACAGCTGAAAATATATAGAAAATATTAGCCAGGCGTGGTGGTGCATGCCTGTAGTCCCAGCTACTTGAGAGGCTGAGGAAGAAGGATTGCTTGAGCCCAGGAGTTTGAGGTTGCCATGAGCTAGGCTGATGCCACGGCACTCTAGCCCAGGCAACAGAGTGAGACTGTTTCAGAGGAAAAAAAAAGTCAAGATAACAGAAGTAGCAGTTTCTGCCTACCAAGAGGCAGAGGATAAGTTCCCCAAAACTGTTAAGAAAATCATTGAGAGTACTCTAGAAGGCCAAGGCAGGAGGATCACCTGAGGTCAGGAGTTCAAGACTAGCCAGAGCAAAGAGTGAGACACCGTCCTTACCAAAAATAGAAAAAAAATTGCCGGGCATGGTGGCACTTGCCTGCAGTCCCAGCTACTCAGGAGGCTGAGGCAGAAGGATCATTTGAGCCCAGGGGATTGAGGTTGCAATGAGTTGTGATGATGCTACTGCACTCTACTAGGGGCAATGGAGCAAAACTGTTGAAGGAAGGGAGGAAGGGAAGGAGAAAAGTAGGAAGGGAGGGAAGGAAGGAGGCAAGGAAAGGAAGAAAAGAAGAAAAGAGGTAAGGAAGGAAGGGAGGAAAGGAAAGGGAAAGGGAAAGGAAAAGGGAAAGGGAAAGGAAAGGAGGGAAGGGTGGGGAGGGGGAGGGAAATCATTGAGAAGAAAGGATATCTGCCTGAACATGGTTTTTTTTTTTTTATTTCAGCATATTATGGGGGTACAGATTTTAAGGTTTCAATAAATGCCCTTCCCCCCTCCCCCCACAAGTCTGAGTCTCCAGCATGACCATCCCTCAGATGGTGCGCATATCACTCATTATGTATGTATATACCCGCCCCCCTCCCCCCCTCCCCAATACCCTATTACTGTAGTACCTATGTGTCCACTTAGGTGCTACTCAGTTAATACCAGTTTCCTGGAGAATATATCTGGTGCTTGTTTTTCCATTCTTGGGATACTTCACTTAGTAGTATGGGTTCCAGCTCTAACCAGGAAAATATAAGATGTGCTATATCACCATTGTTTCTTAGAGCTGAATAGTACTCCATGGTATACATATACATTTTATTAATCCATTCTTGGATTGATGGGCACTTGGGCTGTTTCCACAGCCTTGCGATTATGAATTGTGCTGCTATAAACATTCGAGTGCAGGTGTAAAGTGCCCTATTCTGGGTGAAAAATGCCACAAAAGACATTTATTAGTAAGGAAGAAAAATGAGCACTAGAATTTAGGCAGAAAGGGATAGGCTAATTCTACTGTTCTATGCAAATGCAAAGTCTGGTTTATGATCAGGACTGCCCTTATTACAAAGCAACAAACTTCAGAGCCTTGAAGGGAAAAGATAAACACCAGCTGCCAATCTTTTGGTTATACAACGAGAAGGCCTGGATGACACCCCTTTTTCTGGATTGGTTCCACCAATGCTTTGCCCCTGAAGGAGCTGCTTCTAAATTTATTTTTATATTAGACAATGCCCCTGGTTATCCAGAACCCCATGAGTTCTACACCCCAAATACAATGTCTCTAATTTGGTCTTTGGATCAGGGGATCATAAGGACCTTTAAAGCTCATTACACACAATACTCTATGGAAAGGATGGTCAATGCTATGAAACAAAATCCTGATGGAGAGAACATCACAAAAGTCTGGAAGGATTACACCCTTGGAGATGACATCGTTGTTAGAGAAAAAGCAGTGAAAACCATCAAGCCCGAAACGATAGATAAATTCCTGCTGAAGAAAACTGTGTCCAGCTCTTGTGTATGACTCCACAGGATTTATGACACAGGCAGGAAGTCATGTAAGAGATTGTGGATATGGAAAAAAAAAAAAAGTGGAGGGTGAAGGGTTTCAAGATATAAATTGTGGAGAAATTCAACAGCTAACAGACACCACACCAGACGTAACAGAAGATCAGTTGATGGAGATGAGTGCTTCCAAACCAGTGCCAGATGAAGGGGAAGAAGACATAGAAGAGGCAGTGCCAGAAAACAAGTTGACATTCATTAGACAATCTGGCAGAAGGGTTCCAATCACTCAGGACTGCTTTGACTTCTTGTACAAGAGGGACCCTTCTATTATACAGGCACTGAAACTAAAGCAAAGTGTAGAAGAAGGATTGGTACCATATAGAAACATTTTTAGAGAAAAGAAAAAGCAAAAATGTCAGACAGAAATTACGATGCATTCCTATAAAGTTACAGTGAGCATGCCTCCCTCTCCTGCCTTTCACCTCCTCTCCACTTCTGCCACCCCAGCCAGCAAAAACAAACCCTCATTTTCCAACTCAACCTACTGAACATGAAGATGATGAGGATGGAGGCCTTTATGATGATCCACTTCCATTTAATGAATATTAAATATATTTTCACTGCCTTATGATATTCTTAATAACATTTTATTTTCTCTGGCTTGTTTATTGTAAGAATGGAATATATAATGCATATAACATACAAAATGTGTGTTAATTGACTATGTTATCAGTAAGGCTTTCAGTCAACAGTAAGCTATTAATAGTTAAGTTCTTTTGGCAGGGGAGAAAAAGTCAAAAGTTATATGTGGGTTTTTGACTGTGCAGGAGGTCAGTGTCCCTAACCCCCATGTTGTTTGAAGGTCAACTGTTTGTATATCTATATATACGAGTAAATACATAAACATCTATATAGCTTTAGAGAAAAAACTGGAAGAGTATCTATCAAATTGTTAATCAAGACTGACTCAGATATGGGATAGAAGTGGGGGCAGAAGTTTTCACTTTATATTTTTCTAATTGCACCAATTACAGGTAGTTTTTTTCTTTTTTTGTGTTTTTCAGCACTTTCCAAATAACTTATTAAAAGAGGAAAAGAAAAAAAGAACACAGTTACTCTATCTGAATGTACATATATGCATCCTTTAAGTAAAATATGAATGTTATAGAAGTTTATATATGTAATATGTGTCTATAAGGAAACATGGAAACTTACAGAAACTTATGCACTAATGTTGGTAAAATGTGGTGATTGGTCAGAGAAAGAAGAGTGGAAAGTTTTTCAGGACCGAAGGGACATTATCTAATTTATGTTTTCTTGTGAAGTTTAATTATTAATGCATAGAAATAAGTATGACTATTTGAAGGCAGAGAAACCAGACAGAATACTATTTGAGTAGACTGGGTGTGAAGTGAGGTCTCCACAGAACCTAGATTATTCTACTTATAGCTACATAATGAAAATTAAGCATGCTTTCATAGATTTTAAAAATATACTAATAAATCCTCAGAGCAAAAAATAGAAAAACAAAAGGGTACAAAGAAGGGTGGGAGGAAGTGAAAGAAAAAGGGTTAAATAACTGGTATGTTTTACACAGAAACTTACTAGTAAATCCTAGATTTAATGTCCAAATTTTAACTACCATATGCCACTGCTTTTTTGCAATCCCTTGGGAAATGTATACTGAATGGATAAACAGATAAATGAATGTGAATCCTCTTAATGAAGATTGGTATGTGAGTCATTTGGAACCCCGCTTAGAAGAGAGAGAATGGCAAAGAGAGCACCAATCTATACTCAATGAAAAAGCTTTTAGTATCATGAAGAAAGTTAGGGAATCTCATAAACCAACAATTGGCTTATTTGCCAATATATATTACAAATGAATGTCTACAGGATGTCAGATGATAATAGAAGAAATTAGAAGAAAGATATTAGAAGAAATAAGAGACTCAAATGGTGAATAAAAATAAATAGTGAATAGGATACAAACAGGAGTGAGTAGATCCACAAAACACTAAAGTGCTGAACGGCTTTGCGGTGACTCTACTCAGAGGGTTCAACTCCAGCGGGGAAAAGAAGAAAAGGGTGAGAACATGTAATTCAAAAATTGGCTGCACATGCAACATTGTGAAAGTATTAAAAGATACAGGCTTCTGAGAAGACCTCTGCTTTTCCCCTTTTCCCCACTCCACTATAGCTGAGAGAAATCACTTAATCATCACTCATGCACAGTCTATTCTGTGCCTTCAAGGAGTATAAAATGAACGTAGACCTTGCATGTTGTCAACTGTAAAATGGCTTTGAAGGTTTCTCCTGAATATTTAACTACCACTAGATTAAGGTGCTCAATTTTACATTAGCAATAACTGAAAGAATTTCCAAATTTTTCAAAAGGTACAGTCATTTAAAGAAAGAGTGTTTAGAAGGCATTTCCCTCACAGAATGGTAAACTTTAGCCTGCTATAAATTTTAATGTTATATTCTATTTGTATTTACTAGTTATAAGAATGGTAATTAAGAACAATTAAATCACAGAAGATATCTGTGTTAAGAAAACTCTATGTGACATAGTAATTGACACATTTTCTTCTTCCTTAATATTATTGTCATATACACACAATTCTAGACTGTAATGGTAAGAAACTGTCTTAAAGACCCTGGAAATTTAGAAATTTACAATTTCATGTAAAGTATCCAAATTAAAGCTGTAGTAAACAGAACATGTTGGAATGAATCATTCCATTGGGTAGAAAATAAAGACAGCCCATTATTTGCCCCATACTTGTGTCTAAGAAAATGTGTTCAACACTCCTCATGACATGCTAAAACAGATTAGTGTTCCTGGGTCAGGCAGCTGAAGTGACTTTCCTAAGTTACATAGCTGGTTACATGGTACCTGCTGCATATTAAAGATGGCCACAAAATCTTTGTCACTCCTCCCATTGAGACCCCTCTTCTGGAACCTGGGCTGGTCTACGACTGTTTTGACTAATAGGGTATGATGAAAGTGACACTATGCCAGTTTCAGGGGCATAGTGTCAACTTTGTAGAGGGATGGTGGTTTCTACATCCTTCCTTAAGTGAGCAGTGGTGTACAGAGTCTAACTGTGCAGGGACTGCCATGCTATGACATATTAGTAATAACAAAAAATAAGCATTACTACTTAAAGTACTGATTTTCTAACTATTAAGCTATATCACACTTAAAGCATTTCTAACTTTTATGATAATGCTAGCAAAATGAAAAGTTCCATGAAAGCAGGGATTTTTGCCTGCTCACTCATGTATCATCATTATCTAGAATGGTGCCTGGTATATAAGTCAGATGTCCAATAAATATTTGTTAAATGAATGAATAAATCATTCTACAAATGCACAGTAGTTCCCCCTTATACTCAGGGGATTTGTCCCAAGACCTCTAATAATGCCTGAAACCACAGATAGTACCAAACCCTATATATGCTATGTTTTTTCCTATACATATGTACCTATGATGAAGTTTAATTTATAAATTAGACACAGTAATAGATTAATAACAACTAATAATAAAATAGAAAAATTATAACAATATCTATTTTTGGGCTTTGGGGCCACTATTAAATAAAATAAGGGTCATGAATATAAACACTGTGATACCTTGATGGTCATCTGATAAAGGAGATGGCTACTAAGTGACTAATAGGTAGGAAACATACAGAACCTGTATGTGCTAGACAAAAGGATGATTCACATGTTAAGTGGGACAAAATGGGATGGTATGAGATTTCATCATACTACTCAGAATGATGTGCAATTTAAAACTTAGGAATTGTTTATTTCTGGAATTTTCCATTTAATACTTTCAGACTATAGTTGACTAAAGGTAACTGCAATTGCAGAAAGTGAAACCATGGATAAGGGTGGGACACTACTGTATTAGAAAAAAAGCTCAACCTATCCTTTACCATCTAAGAAGACAAGCATAATCTCCAATGCACTTAATGGTAAAAATATTCTAAAATCAAGACAGTAAAATCTGACTAACAGTCCTAATTTTCTGTTTCACTAATAAAGGGCTTTCACTATTAAAGACTAGCTTTCTGATTTCCCAAATATCTTTAGTTTCCTCCTTTCTGTTGTAGAATCAGTTTCGTGATTATCTGAGTAGAGACACCAAATTTCTCAATAAGTACAGCTTTATGATGTTAAGTTTTAAGTCACAGTACAAAAATATCAAATGGAATACATTGAAGATATCTTCCATTTGCCAGGGTATGCCCTCATACTCCATGAATAGACACGAATTTTTCCCTGCCTCAGATTTCCAATTCTGGAGTATAATTTTAATATGCTTTATACACTGGCAAATATGGCATACTTTAATTTTCATTCTGAAAGAAATAAAAAAGTATTCTTTCACCCTCATTCTTGTGCATTTATCTAGGTACTTCATGTAGTAAAACCCTCTCCTGCAAAATTCACCATGGAATAATGGTTCCCTCCACATGGTCTATGGCAGATGTGATAAAATGCAAATGTTGGTTTCTTGAATGCTAATTCATCAAAAAAGAAGTCAATCCTAAGGCAGGATGTGTGGACCAAAATGAGGATATTAACACTAAGTGATTTGAAAGATTTTTTTTAAGTACTAAAAAGCTTCTTTCTGGTGCAAGCGAATTCTGTTAGCCCAGGTAGGGCTGATGGGCTAGGGGAGAAGCTGTATTTCAGAATTAAATATAGGAGGCGAGGTATAAAGACATCAGTGAGGTCAAAATGAGGTCAGACTCATCTCAAGGGAACTAAGCAGGACAACATAAGCAAAGACAGAGGAAGAAAATAATGCAAGAGATTCAATTGTGTTGGAATTTAGGTCATTGAGAAGAAAAGCCTCATCCCCAAATGAAGACAGCCTGGAATCTGCCAGAAAGGGATCTATTTATCTAAGAAACAAAGAAACTAAGATAAATCAGTAAGTGTTAGCTGCAAGTAAAAGCCTAAGTAGAAAGATGAGGCAAAAGGGAGCCCAGAGACAGAGAGGATAGAATGCAAAATAAATATGTTCCTAGAGAGGAGCCTGGGAATATGTACTTTTTAAGTACTCTGGTGAATTAGAACATTTTGGAAGAGGATAAGGGGCTCAGCTTTGGAGTGAAATCTGGACTACAGACTTTGGCTTCACTGTGTTTGGGGAATACTCAGCCCAACTCAGCTAGTCTCTATGTGGACTAACAATTCCTGCTTTCCTCCCACCCCTTGCTCATTCTTCTCCAGCATATGGATAACCTATGTGATTGATGGACTGCTGTTTGTGGCTCAGCCTCTTCCTCTTCTTTCTGCTCCCCCCTGGGCAGCCAGCTGCCCCCCTCACACATTCTTCTCTGCTCTTCAGTACCATAAGATTCACATGGGGATGCTTGTGGGTAAGTCTGGCTAATTCTGGGGAGATGTACCAGCTAGCCCATTTGGCTAACAGACCTGCCTATTTTCTAAACTATTATTTATTAGTTATAAAGATGATACATTGATTCTTATCACCTGACTCTTTTTCTCTCAATTGGTTCTAAATTTGGGTGAAGAAAAGACAGCTGCATCCAATTTGAGGTGTTAAAATATGAAGAAAATGTGCATCTTAGAATTGACAAAACATAGCAATTTGATATCCTAGTATTATGACTTGCTAATTTGTGAGTGTATGTATGTAAGAAAGAGGGAGAGAAGCAAGGGAGAGAAAAGGGAAGAGAAAAGGAAGAAGAGGAAGATGACAAGGAGACAAATTACTAAAATTCAACTATCAATCAGCAAATAAGGGCTTATGTATGCAAATCATTAATTTTCTTGAGACACAGTAGCTCTGCTTCAGTTTTATTTTTAAAATAATCATTACTAATCCTTCTGTGTTTTCTTTTCTTATTGGAATACAATTTTTAGTCCAGCAGTAACTGGAAGTTATGTGAAGTTAAGGTTATATATGCACTTAGGCTTAGAAACCAGGATAAGTTTTGTAAACACCTTTGATTACTTTTCTACAACTCTGGAAGAACTGCTGAGATTGGTGTTTTGCATCAATCTCATTGTAATGCTATTCATCCAAAATATGAAATGGAAAAATAAAAGAATTGAGAAAGAACAGAGGTGATTTTAGAGTTCAATTTTTACACTGAGACTTCATTAGTTTGATTGAAGTGTTTGTTATGAGCATCCTGAATGTCCGATGGACCCATGGTAACTTTAAATTCAAATTCATCCATAGGCAAATATAAATGAGATTTAGATGTTTATTCTCACTGTTTGCTCTCACCTTCCTTAAAATATGGTGGCCTAAGAATTTTCCAAATAACAAGATATTGAATTTTATATTGTTTTTGTGTAAAGCACTTCTCTGCAAGGCACAATGCCTATTACAAGTGAAATACACTGATATGAACACAAGTTATGTGGCTCCTTTATGATGTAAGTATGGACAAAGACAGCTAAATGAACATATCATAAAAAGATTTATTTTTAAAAAGTGTTTTTTCAACTTTTAGATCATAAGAGTTAAGTAATCTAGTTTAAATTTTTATTCTTGTGCCATTGATATATTAATAATAGACATACAGAAAAAAGCTACAGATTTAGAATAGCATTTTATAAAAGTTCCAAATTTAGATAAGGGAGCTTTGTATTAATTATCAAAATTGCAGCAGCAAAAAAAATACTGAAGGGCAATATGAGAAAAGTAACAAGACATCTACTGGGATATATTAGAGAAGAAGTAATACTCTTACATTCTTCTTGGACATATTTTCTGTACAAAAATGGAAAGCTTATAAGTTCTTCAATGTTAACACAAAGTCTAGTGGTAGTCAGTAAAGTCTATAAAAAGAAATACAATTTTTTGGTAAGAGTCTTCAAATTAAAAAAAAAAGCAGAAAAGTGCTCAATTGTAATGCATTCCTATGTTAAAATAAATTCTTTTGTAGCATTATGTACACATCTAGAATCAAGTTTCTAACCACGGCTATAACTCCAAAACACTGTAAAATAATTCTGTTTTTTTTCCTATCAATGCATTTTCATTTTTACTAGAACTAATTACCTTTAAATAAATGATTCAGAGATGTCAAAAGCGACTCTCAGGGAATGTTTCAAGAGGTCCCAGTTTCCTGAATTATAGCCTAGAACATCTGCTTAGCAATCTGGCAAGTAGTATGAAGCCAAAACAGTGTATCTCATATATGGTAGTTGTATCTGACCTCAAGAATGTGACAGCTGGCTACTTGCCTATAACTTTATACTGTAAAATTCTAAAATTCTGCATGCAAGAGACACTAGTAAAAACAAGTGTGCCAACACCAGAAGCATGGAACGTATGAGGAAAACAAGTTGCTCTAGGAAAGTATAATTGTTGGCTTCTTCATGCCAAAGGAAGTAGAAAATATTGTTTAAAGAACTTTACTTATAAAAAAAATTAAAGCAACATTAAGCCTATTCTAAAACTAAAAGAAATAAAATTTAAAATTAAATTGGATCCTCTAAGAAATAAAACACTTAAGAAACAAATTCTCAGAAGCATTCTAACATACAATCAGATAGAAAAAAATGAGTTTATCACCTACATAAATACAAATTAATTCTACTCAAAATGGTAGTCAGCATTCATAAGCCACTTGACCTATACTCTTAACCTAGGAATGCACATATCAGTTGGAGGGTGTTCATAAGTGGACTGTCAAGTACTGCAAGTAAACAACATTACACTATCAGAGACAGCAGCGGTCTCAACCTATCTTCACTAATCAGCAAGGTTGTGATGCTTACACAACCAGACAAGAAATGACAGTCAGTCAATCTAATCTACATTCAACTTGATTTGGGGATTTTTAATTAGTCACAAATTCAGAGGTCTAGAAACACAGCAATACTTTATTACCTCCAGGATCACAGCTGACCACCAGTTACTATTAATAATGAAGCACATGTATCCTCAAGACCACTTACTGGAAAGGGAATTCGAAATTTCTCACTGTCTACCATGTTTTCATAAAATTCAAAATTGTTTCAAAGGTGATTATAAATATGCTTGATAATATGCAGATGATAATGACAAAGCAATCTTATGAAAATGTGTATTGGATAATTACAATAAGGACAATGAAGATAACTGATAAGCTATGAAATTGGAAGTTTTATTTGATGCAATAGTAGAAGTCTGAAACAACAAGGTCTCACTTATTTGGCAGCCAGACATGTAGTACTTCAATTGCATAATATTCCTGAACCCAAAAATGTACATCTAACTGTCCATACTAATCTTCAATTATTATATGGTAAAAGATACACCAGTAAATAAAAACTACTCTTATGGAAATCATACCTAAAATAATTCAAGAATGACTTACATGTGAAAAGAATATTAAGAAATTCTAGTAGGCATAGAGTAAGCAGAAGACTTTCAGATAGAAAGAAAACAAAAGCAGAGGCAATATAATAAGAGTACCAGCTAAGTTCAAGGAATGGCAAGCATTTCAACTGAAGCACAAAAATACACATGGAAGAGAAAACTCCAACTCAATTGTAACTTATGAGTAGCCTTTGTTTGTGTATCAAATGGGCATAATTATTAATAGTTAAGTTACCCTTCCAAATGTACTAATTTCTAAGTTATCATATACATCTTCCAATTCAGCCAACATTCTTTTTTCTAGTGAACTTTTTATGAAAGTATTACATACATATGGAAAAGTGCACAGACACTAAGTGTACAGCTTAACAAATCTTCACAAAGTGAACACATCCATGTAAGTAGCAGTCAGATTTTAAAAAAATACTACCAGCACCCCAGAAACTCCTATCATAAAGTCACCTACCCTTTAAATTTAAATTTTATCCTGATTTCTAACACCATAAATTAATTTTGAATGTTTTTAAACTATTTATAAATGAAATTACAATTTGTACTCTTTGTGATTGGCTCCTTTAATTCAACTTATTAGGTCGAGAGGTTCATCCATATTGTTGCATGTAGTTGTTTGTTCATTCTTGCTGCAGTAAAATATTCAATTGTATAAATGCAGCACAATTCAAATTTATTATTAGAAGAACTGGATTTATAGAATAATTAGATAATAATTACAATAATTAGAGCTACTTTCCTACTATTGATGAGCATTGAGACGGTTTTGATTTTTAGCCACATGAAAAATAATACTATGCACATCATTGTTACAAGAGTGGTGTGCCAGAGATATAGCATATTGGTTCATGAGAGTCTATTGTTATATTTTCAGAAATTTTATGAGTCTGTTGTTAAACAAAACCACTACTAAAATTAAATTATATAATCTTAAAAATAAATAAAATATATGGGAAAAATAAAATACTCATTACTTCCTGGTCATTTTACTATTAATACATTCTATTCTTATTTATACTCTTGGGGTTACTTATGTCTATTGTATCTGTATGATGGAGATATTATAAAATAATGGGAGGCCGGGCGCGGTGGCTCACGCCTGTAATCCTAGCACTCTGGGAGGCCGAGGCGGGCGGATTGCTCAAGGTCAGGAGTTCGAAACCAGCCTGAGCAAGAGCAAGACCTCATCTCTACTATAAATAAAAAAGAAATTAATTGGCCAACTAATATACATAGAAAAAATTAGCCGGGCATGGTGGCGCATGCCTGTAGTCCCAGCTACTAGGGAGGCTGAGGCAGGAGGATCACTTGAGCCCAGGAGTTTGAGGTTGCTGTGAGCTACGCTGATGCCACAGCACTCACTCTAGCCTGGGCAACAAAGTGAGACTCTGTCTCAAAAAAAAAAAAAAAATAGTGGGATACGTTGCATCTCTTTCCAACTCTATGTTGGAAAGTAGCATTACACTGGCAATTTGAAATTACCATGTTCGGTATAGTTACACCAAGGAAATTGGCAAATGCTACAAATCAAGGCTTCATTTATCATTTTGTCAATGGTCTAGACTTAAGAAACTAATAGAAAAATGTTAATAACAGAAATTAAACTTAAAAGTGTGTCTTATCTATAGCTGTTATACTGTGAGTAGCACAAAATGTTAAGGAAATAGTCTGCCAGTGTTTGAAAACTATAATCTGAATCTCAAAGAAGGTATTCACATAATTGACAAATTAAATGAGGTCTGGAATACATCTTTCTTGCTTCACTTTTATCTTGTTAACATAAATGAAAATAACAACAATTATCCATATCACATCATAACCAACAATCTCAAATATAACCACTGGATGGCTATGGATACAAGAGTTCAGCAAAAACCAATAAAAGCATTCTATGAGAATCAATTGGCTATATGAAATTCACTACAAAGAATATTGTATATTTTATTATTTGGAAGTGGAACTGCTGGGTCACAAGGTGCAGGCACATTCAGCTTTAGTAGATACTTTCAGTTTCAAAGTGGTTAGTGTTAACTTACATTTATACCATTAATATGTGAGCATGCCAACTGATCCAGGTTCTCCATATGTAGCCAATATTTTACTTTCTAAAAAGTAGCACAAAAATAATATAATTCTCTAACATCGTTCAGAGATGTAGTACAATTTCAATCACACCATTTATGTGAAATTTTAAAAAGTTTGTTCACCAAAAATCTCAAACTACACTTTCATGTGCTCAGTAAAGAGCTGCTCTGCACTAAACTTTAACCCAGTGGTTCCCACCTGGGGGCACTGTTGCCCCCCAGCAGGCATTTGGCAATGTCTGGAAACATTTTTGTTACAATACAGGGGATGCTATTGGCATCTCGTAGATTGAGGACAGGGATGCTGCTAAATAACCTACAATGCACAGGACAGCCACCACAACAAAGCATTATAAGACCCAAAATGCCAATAGTTTTGAGATTGAGAAACCTTAAACCCAACCAATTCCTTAAATATATAAACTTGATTGGCAGAAAAAGAAAAAGAAGCAAGTGAGAATAAATGGAAAAAACCAGCATAGCAATCCACTGTTCTAAGTAAATGTCACTATATTTGATAAACAACTCTATGTATATAATCTAGTGCTCACTATGTCCAAGGAGCATCTTCATAATATGTAAAAAGCACCAATATGTTATCGAAACAATTATTCAAAGATTACAATTTTTTACATCTCATTTTGTTCTTATGTAAAAGATTATTCAAAGATAACATCTGAATTCAAAATTATTTTTAAACATTTTCATGAAGATGTTATTTTTTTTCCCTAAAAGCCTACTGGCTTTAGGTTAATATGGCATAAAAAGAAAAGAATGCTGGGAGGCCGAGGTGGGCAGATTGCTCGAGGTCAGGAGTTCGAAACCAGCCTGAGCAAGAGCAAGACCCCGTCTCTACTATATAAAAATAGAAAGAAATTAATTGGCCAACTAATATATATAGAAAAAATTAGCCGGGCATGGTGGCGCATGCCTGTAGTCCCAGCTACTTGGGAGGCTGAGGCAGGAGGATTGCCTGAGCCCAGGATTTTGAGGTTGCTGTGAGCTAGGCTGACGCCATGGCACTCACTCTAGCCTGGGCAACAAAGCAAGACTCTGTCTCAAAAAAAAAAAAAAAAAAAGAATGAAAAAGAAAATTTTGGCAAACTCATACATAGGAAAATTAAGGACTACTCTATTAAATTTTAATTTGGAATACAATGTTATTTAAATAATAATGTTTATTTGTAATTACTGAAATTAAATTGGTACTTCTGCTGGGTAGTAAAAAGTGAATTGACATTATTTCAGTATTTTTATCATGCTTGAACACGGTATACTAAAAGCCTGTCCAGAAGTAGTAATGAACAGTTAAACTGTAAAGCAAATTATTGTTCTAGCAGTAAGAGGGCAAGATGAAAACTCATTTTGTTCTTTCTTAAAACCCCAAAACATTTCAAATCATTCTAATTGAAATCTTCTCTTTATTAATACTTCTAAATGGATATTTCCCCTCTTAAGAAAAAATTGTCCCCATTCAAAATTTGTGATTGCTAGAATGCAGAAAGAGATTGTGAAGGCCAATGTAGAACTCAAAAAGTTTTATGAAAAGTTCTATGAAATTAGCTTTATTCTCTGTCTCTTCTTAAAATCTAAAGTAAAGGGAAGAGCAAGGCTCAAGTAAGGATAACGAAAAATTTTTCGTATTTCCAACAAATAAATTTACTAGTAGAAAAACATCTGATTATAGTTCTCAATAGCAATTTTTCAATGGCAAAAACAAATTTTAAAATGATAATAAATTAATCTTATTTGGCGGTAATCAAAAAAAGTATGCTTGTTGAGTACAACCACTGCCTGGTGGTAATTAATATATGATTACTATATATTGCACAGTATAAAAGAAAGATGAATACTTTGGACCATGACTATATTCTTTCTTTTAATACCTTTCATGACCATAATTCTACCTGTGTCCTCTGTTTTCAGCAGCTGCAAAAGAGAAACGTCAGTTTGGGAAGAGAAAAATTTTAATAGACGCAGCATTGACCGTGTTTTGATCAACTCTACATAGAACAAACAATCACCAGTGGTTTTGTTTGCTTTTAATCCCAAAATGTCACTTCAGGAATAGTCTTAGACACTCAATATATTTTTAAAAATTTGTAAAAATTTAATATAAGCACATTGAATTTAAATTGGTTGTAAAAGGTAAATTGGGTAATTATATGGTTTTATGGGCCCTTCTTCCATTTTCTGCCTAATACAATTTCTGTAAATGCTTTTCAGATGTAAGTAGTTCTAGAATGTATGACTTCAGTAACAGTAGCTTTGATCTACTAACATTATCTTTTACCATTTAAGGCTTGAAGCATCAGATACTAGTATGAACATGGTTAGCTATACTTTTCTAGATAAGACATGGAAACTGAAATCAAGGTTGGGAATTTCTGTAAAGGCTAGGCTAAAAAGAAATTCATTTCATTTTCAAAAATCATGTCTCATTCTCTAAATAACTTATGACAGCAAATCTTGAATGATTTCATGAATATGTAGTCTTATGAAAATTATCAACAAATTGTTCTATTTTTCAATTTGTGTTTTCCTCATATTGGTAGTAACTAAATAAAACAGGGTTATCTGTTCTAAAGAAGAAAATATTCTCAGGAAAGAAAAGTATTTTTTAAATTTTCTCTGAGTTTCCCTACATTGCTATAATAACAGACAAAATCAGTTATATCTTCCAAAGTATCATATACAGTAAGATACTAAGTTAAGAAAGTACTTTTACTAATGCTAATACAAACAAATGAGTAACTTTCCTATCAAATCATCTTTGATAAATATATGTCACTCAATAAATAAAGAATTTAGGGTCAAGTTTTCCATGATTGTTTTTATAACGATATATAAGAAAGACTCCCATATTCATTACCCAATTGGAGGTTTATGAACATAAAATCTGGCATGTATGTACTTGAAAACTATCAATGCTACAAACACTTTAGAGTTCATCTAAGTATGCCTCCCTTATTCCGTTGAAGGAGAAAAAGATGACTAACTACACTCAATAACTTTTTTAGGGCCCAGAACAAGTAAGTGAGAGAAGGAAGACTGTAAGTCTACAAGGTTGTACTATACTGTGTTTCCAGACATAACTTTAGAAAAAGCAATAAGGGGGTATCAAAACTGATGGCAGAACGAACAAAAGGCCTAAGAGGTGCTCTCCCAAATAATAACTAATATTAAAAATATGCAAATGCAGTGAGAAATAGGAAATAAGCATATTCCTTATCCTAGCAGATATGTAAGTATTCCTTCTTGCAAACATGTTATTTGCTGAAGCCTGCTCCTTTATTCCCACTTTACAGTTCACCAACCACCACATTCCCAAACCTTCCACTTCTCCCCACTCCACGACACTGACTATCAAAATGTTTGGTTCTACCTTTCTAATTTCTATGTAAACAGACCATCTTTACTTCATACACATGCTGTCTACTCCACACCTGCTGTTCTAATTCAGTCTTCTACAAGGAATTTACTTATGACTATCTAGACATGGATGAGCTTGTTAATTTTCTTAAATTTTTGTGGAGTGAAAACTGCTGACTGTGTTTATGTACCAGGTGCTTCACTAGTTCTGTATTTTCAATTAAGAGCAACACTTAGTATAGCAACTTCCTTTTTCCATTCCCTAAGCAGTTAATGATATATTAATGAATACATTAAAACAAAAAAATTCAATGTTAAAATTATCTGAAATATCTTTTGCAAAACAATAGTTATTATTTTAATTAGGAGGAAATTTTTAAATCAGAAGGGAAATATAAAAAATTAGATTAATTTTTGAAATTAAAAATGTAATACTATGTTGCCCAGGCTGGTGTGCAGTGGCTATTCATGGGCGTGACCATAGAGCACTGCAGCCTCAAACTCCTGGGCTCAAGCAATCTTCCTGCCTCAGCCTCCCAAGTAGCTAGGCTTACAGGAACAGCTGATGAAAATGTAAAAGTTAAATGTAGCCATCACTGCTTTGGGAGAGAAGAGTATGAGTACTTTGGGAGAGAAGAGTATTGTAATAGTATAAATGCTGAATGTGATATTAAATATCCATCTATCTGACCTCTTTTATTCATCATTATATATTAGTAGACAGATTTCATCCAGCTATACACATGAAACATTGAAAATGTTTTCACAATTTTTTCCTACTGCTATCTAATGAGCTCTTTGCTTAGTTTTTCAACAAAGATGTTCAGAGAAAAGAAAATAAAAAAGTGCCAGCAAGTTAAGTCACAGTATAAATTAATCTGCATGACAGTAGGAGATACTATTTATGTTATGATTAATTATCCTTTTTCTTGCAACTTCATAACAGGGGGCTTAGACTCATAGCTACAACGATTCTTCAAAGCATCTGCATGATTAAGTATACCTTTCAATGAGAAAGAAGGAGATGATCGAGTCAGAGAGTTGAGCCAAAGGTATATGTCATACAAATGGCTTGGGAAGAGTCTGATGGTATATAAACCTTAAAACAACATGTGTCAAATAGGATTTTCAATTCCCTCAAGGTTAAAAGTTCACTCCTCTTCAGTACTCCCTGGCTTAATTAATGATATTACCATCTCCCCCATTACACAAGTCAGAAACCCAGGTGTCATATTTGATTCTTGCCTTTCCTTCATTTCACACATACAATCAGTCATCAAATCCTACTGCTCCTCTCTATTTTAATCTTTCTTTTTTTCCTTCCATTTCTATACACACCCAATGGTTCCTCAGTAGTTGTCTACTATATTTCATATATATATATATATATATATATATATATATATATATATATATATAACTTCAATAGTACCTTACTGGTCACATAATCTACTCTTCAAACTTATAAAAGAATTAACTTTCTAGAACACAAATCTGACCATGTCATTTCTCTATTTAGAAACTCCTCAATGATGTGCCATACCCTTAAAGCTGAGGCTGTGATCTCTGCAGCCTCAGCTTTATACTCTCTCACATCAAATTCTATGCTCAAGCTTTGTTCAACTAATCTCTCTGTTTAGAATATCTCTCCCCGCTTTCCAGGGCCTACTCATACTAAAAAACTTTATGTAAATATCACTCTAGAGTGATAGATGAGAGTTAAGAGGTGCCTTCAATATGCCTACCCATGGTATCCTATGCGTATAGTTTTTGGTACCTATCAGGCTGTGGTGAATTTGCTTGTCTTCCTTTCATTAAATATAATGTCTTGAGGGCAGGCACTATTCTTTATTCACTACTATACTTCTCTAAACTTAGAATAATGTTCAGCCTTCTATAAATACTTGATGGATCTATAGATAAAATGGAGGATTGATGGATAAATAAAAGAACAAATTTGATAGAGAAGGTTAGAACAAAATGTTTGCTATCAACAACTGTGTTAAAAAATCATTCTCAGAACTCTTATGTTTCTCTTTCTAGGTACAGTTTTGCCTTGCAGATGACATTAGTCATCTCTTGAGAATAATATTAGAATCCTATCTAAACCTCCAGTGCAGTGCTCACACTAACCTAATCTCTTGAGGTCTGTGTCTTTATAACAGCTGACAATACAGATCCAGAAAACTCATTGCCAATACAAGAAGAGGCCCAGAAGAGACTCACCTAATAATGCTTTATAAGGAATAGGATATACAGTGGCAAGATTTGTAAAAGAAAATGGGGAAAAACAAAACACTAAATAATTACCATCTCCCCTTCCATCACTATCAACACTCATTAAATATTCATCATGTCATACCATTATAATAAGAATCTGTATACATCATGTTCCTATTTGAGAATAGGGGACTGAAATCACATACTATTATTTTTCAATAGATTTAACAAAAAGGATGAAGTCTACCAATAAATGATATTTCTCTTTTGCTAATAAAAATTCATTTATCCCTCCATCTATAAAAAGTTTTAACAATAATCTTAAGCACAGTCAAAAGTGCTTTTCATACATTTTATCATTTAATCTTCAGGATAATCCTATGATCTTGGTATTATTATTATGCTCATTTTATGAATTAGAAAACTGAGACAAAGACAGTTCATAACACTTGACCAAATTATACAATTAATAAGTCACAAAGCTAAAACTGGTCAGTAGGCATGTTTAACCCAAAGACTATGTTCCTATGCACTAAACTACACTGTCAGGCAATGGAGAAAATGCATGGTCCCTGTCCTCAATAAGCTTATAGTTTAGTGAGAGACAAACACACACACACATAAAATTTGTCAAAATGGAACAGCTTTTATAATGCAAGTTGTTACAGATATATACGGTACATAAGGGATTACAGCATAGGAAGTACTTCCTAAAACTACTGTATGTTAAAGGCTGAACTGTATTATTCCCATGCATTAAGAAAGTAATAAATTGAATTACAGAAGTTCAAAAAGATGAGACAATTATGTGTCTTTCTTCTAAATGCTTCTTTAAGCCAATTCTTAATGTTAGAATTACTTGTCTGAAGATAATTCAAATATACCTAAATTGAAAGGAAAAAATGACCATAAAGAGCAATATCAGAGCTTACACAGAAGTTCTCAGGGATTAAAAAAGGAATTAAGACTCTTCATACAATTATTTATATCCAATTTTATTATTTAGAGAGAGTGTATGTGTCATCCCTTGGTATCCATGGGAAATTGGTTTCAGGACCCCCAAGGATACCAAAATTCACAGATGGTCAAGTCCCTTATATAAAATGGCCTAGTATTTGCATATAACCTACATACATCATCCTATATACTTTAAATCATCTCTAGGTTACTTATAATACCTAATATAATGTAAATGCTATATACATATAAATAATTGTTATGCTGTATTGTTTAGGGAATAATGACCAAAAAAATTCTGTATGTGTTCAGTACAGACACAACCATCCATTTTTTTCAAATATTTTCAACCTACAAGTGGTTGAATCCAGGGATGCAGAATCCAAGGATACAGAGGGCAGACTGTAGTCTCTTTTCAAAAGCAATCTTAAATCCCACTGCCTATGGCATATATACAGATTTGAGCATCATGAAGCACACAATATAACAAGTTAACACCATTCATGCCAATTTTTTTCTCTTCTAAGAAAAGTGTTTCTGTAATATGTTACAACAAAATGCTTAAGCAAATGATTCACTTGAAGAGTAAAAATTAAATTTCCAATAGAAGAACTCAAATAACTAAACCTTCTCTCTGGCTAAATAAATGAATGCATTTAATTTAATCATAAAATACAAACACTATACCTGTTTTTCATTTCAAAATTAATTTTTTTATTTTATTACACCAAAATAATAAATGGAGAAGCCTTGGGAAATTATTGGGTAAATGTTTTTAATTGTTTATACAGTACTGACTATCTAAAAATACATTTCCTTTTTAAAATAGACTCATGGCTTTAGACTTGCTAATATATTATTGTTAAGTGCTTCCTACACAGCCCAATATTTTTGTCTAAAGTGAACATTGCAAATTGCACTGGATGGGCGATAATGAAAAAGCAACACCATTTATAAATTTTGTATAAGTTATTTTCCACCTGAGAGATTTCTTGGATCTCTGAATTTCACCATACAGTGCCACAGGCAGAAACGGAGAGAAACTAAACAAATGCATCCTAGAAAGAGAGAAAATGCCTGCAGCAGCAAATGACCTACCTACTGCATACCTTGCTATATAAGCTTCGATGTTATAATTTGTTAATTTCTGGGGAAAAAGACAATAACCAATAGTTTAAGTTTGTTCTGATAGAAGCATTTAACTTCAAGTTTTTGATCACAAACACAATCCATTCAATAGGGCAGTATATTTTCAAGCCACTACAATACCAAGTAAATGTGCCTGTAAAGTTTAATGAAAGGACAATTTTTTGCCATCAGAAAATGCAAACTAAGAAGTACATTACATTTCTTTAAGAAAGTTTAAAAATATTCTTGGCATCTGCTTCTCTAGATAAATGTTCTCTTAAATATTTTCAAGACCAATGCATTGTAAGAAAAGATAATTTTATTCAAATATGCAGCTCATGGTATGAATAAGCAAGTACTTATTTCCCAACAGAATTGACAAGTCTTTCAAATAATGGTTTATTTTTTAAAAAAATTACTAGCTTAGCAATTTGGAATTTTTAACATACAAAGGTATCTGTATGTGTGTTTGTGCATGTGTGTTTATGCATGTATATGCAATCATAAATGTTCAAAACATACCTCTTTTTTAATAAAGAAACAAATTGGTAATAATTAGTGAGTTATTATTTAATATCCTATTTTCAAGCTGTATCATAACAGAAATACATAAATGCATAGACATATTACTTCATATCTTAAATGGTATCCTTTTTAAACTATGTTTCCAATCTACATGTATAATCACAAAGATAACAATTTGAAAGAATTGTTTTGAAATGGCTAAGTTACAGTAACACTTATATAAGAAAACTAAAAATTATAACAAAAGTAATGGTCTTCATTATCAAAAGGAATAATAAAGTTGAACTGCCTACTTAACAGTACTTTCCCTAATTTTTGAAATAAATTTCTTTTGGAGAAACATTTACATCATTTTTAATTATCATTGTATTACTGCAGAAATAAAAGGCCAAAGGAGACCTTCTTACAAATATTAATTTTCTCCAGTGATATTAGAATATTTCCCCCCATAGTTTTAATTTATAAAAAAAATAAACTGTGAAATAACTTATTTTCATTGAGAATTTAAATGATAGTATATATGTTCATTACAACTTAAACTCCAGGTAACAAAAAATAGCAGTGTGCTATGCTATGCCATTTCTATGTGGCACTCCTAACCTAATATTTAAATCTTACGATATTATAAAATCAAATGTGAGTGGCCTTGAAACAATATTTTTTATTAAAAATTGCAGTATATATCCAGGTATGGTGGCTCACGCCTGTAATCTTAGCACTCTGGAAGGCTGAGGAGGGCAGATTGTTCAAGGTCAGGAGTTTGAAACCAGCCTGAGCGAGACCCCGACTCTACTAAAAATAGAAAAAAATTAATTGATCAACTAAAAATATATATACAAAAAATTAGCTGGACATGGTGGCACATGTTTGTAGTCCCAGCTACTGGGAGGCTGAGGCAGTAGTAGGATCGCTTGAGCCTGGGAGAATGACGTTGCTGTGAGCGAGGCTGACGCCAGGGCACTTACCCTAGCCTGGGCAACAAAGTGAGACTCTGTCTCAAAAAAAAAAAAAAAAAAAAAATTGCTATATAACTAACACACTATTTTTGCTCTTCACTATTAATTAGACTTCTCTGAAAACCTTCAATCTTTGGGAGGCATACTCATCTATGTATATTCATTTCATAAACATGGTACCATCTTCTTTCCAATAAGGATTATAAACACAAACCAACACCACTTTTCTTAAGATTGTTGGTATCTTAATGCATTCTTGGTAGTATGGGGTTATTAATTATATTATATTTGGAATAGACAGGTAAGAGTATATTCATTTTAAAACACAAAATTAACACTATTCTAAATATACAAAGTATACCAACTGTACTTTACCTAATTCTCATAACACTTCACTGCAAATTTTAAGCACTGATTTGTTTTCTCTAGAAGAAAACAAAATACTCTATGTTCTTGATAAAAAGAGTTAAAATACGGTTCTCTTGCTATTTGGAATTACTGTTGAAATTCAGTCTTAATTTGAGGAAATAATATTAAAAATAAGAAATAAGTAATTAGTATATATGTTTTTTTAAAATTAAATCTTTAACATAAGTAGGCATCAGTTAGAATTACTAATACGTATTGACCTAGGCAATTTATATTGGAATTAATATTTTTAAAAATGCCTTTTATTTGTATCATATAAATAGTTGAATAAAAGCAAGTAAGATATCAGAGGTAAATAAAATCAGAAGCATGAAATACTTCTGAACAGTTTCCCTGGAAGCTAATAATTATCCTTATATTCACATATTGGACATTATTTTCTTTAAAATATCTTATTTTACTGATTATGTAAATTTAATCTAAAGCTTGTTGATTTAAGCTTAAAGCCCAAACTATACTTTCTGTACCACTGTCTCCGTTATTTCAAGTAAAAGTTTAGAGTATTTCCTACTAAAAGCTGATGTTCCTTCTATTTTAGTTCTTCTCAAATTAAAGAAACCCAGGGGATAAGTTGATAAATACTGGAAGTAAACGAGTTTTTAAACCATGTTTAAGAAAAACAAAAGTATAAAGGCTAAAAAACAACAGAAATCACAAGTAACAATGAAATGCACACCTGATCTATCTTTTAATCTTTTGTTAAACCCCTCCAACTTAAGAATTGTCAACTAATTATGCCATTTTATTGATGACATTTTTCTCTAGGGAAGTTATATTAAAAGTTTAACCCTGGAGCAAGTCACTGCTTTTCTGACCTTTGAAAGTGTCCACAGCATTGATTATAACTGCAGGAGGTTTACCTTCTACCCAGAGAATCTCATCCTGCACAATCTTACATACTCTCTCACTCCCCAAACAGCACTGATTCAGCAATTCAGACTGCTTCAGTTGATTAAAGGACCATAGAAAAGGGATCAACAGTTAAAGTGAAATAAAAAGGAGGGGGAAAAAAAAATCCAGATCATGGATATAGTAGCACAAAGCTCAAGAGAAAAGCAGATTTGAAAAAGACATCAGAGTAACTCAAAAAAGAACAACATGACAGAAATTAAACAAGATTTTTACATTCACCTTCTATGTATTTAAACTCTCTCAACCTCCATTGAAATTCTAATCATATACAAACCCCAAGGCTTTTGACATACTTTCAAAAACCTACACCTTCTTTTTCTCTAAGTCTCCAGAGTCACTTAGGTAGCCAAAAAGGTAAAAAACAAAAACAAAAAAACAAACAAAAAACCCAAAATTCAAATATTCATGTAATTGAGAAAAAGAAAGACCAAATTATAATTATAACCAAGATTTTTCATGCAAAAATTGTGCCTATTGAAAAATCCAGTGTTTTTCCTCTTGCTTTTAGTGAAAAGACCTTGGTCTGCTTTGAAGATTATTTGAAATCAGGTGTAGACATGGGTAGAAAAATAGATACTAGGCATAGGAGATCCTGTAGTATTCTTCTTAGGATAATGGCAGAATATCCAAGAGCTCTATAGTATTATAGGTAACTCTTCACTGGACTATAGAAAGTATATGTATGTTTAATTATAATAGTTAATTAGTTCAGTCCTATAGACAATCTAGATGCAGACAGCTATCAAAGAATGGCTTACCGTATCTATCTCAGAAACAATGACCAAAAATTCCAGAAGGTAATTGGATTTTCAAAACTGAACACAGTTTCTTCCCCCTACCCAGTTTAGTCATGACAGGGCCAGAAGGTAATGATATATCTGCCATGATGCAACAAGCAGTCCTGTCTCCTGTCAAGAGTTGAAATCATAAAGGAATAAGCTGTCGTTAACAACCTCTCTCCAAACACTAAAGCTGTCATCTCATTGTTTTCTTTTGCTGGCATGGGGGCTGGTGTGGCCTCTTATACCTTGTCAGTTAGTAATGTACTAAGCTTTTAACCTTTTCTGGAATTTTTGACTCCAACAATCTTTTATGACATATATATTGTAAAAACATTTTCTTTGATTAATTTATATTTTCTCTCAAAGTTTGCTTTTAAACTTTGGAATTAGTGATCTTAATTTCAATCTATAGGTTGGTAGTCTCATATTTCAAATAAGAAAACAATTAACATTATTTAAAATTTTTTTGAGATATATATTTCAGTGGTCTCTGTTCAACCATTCTTCAAGGGGAAAAATATCAATAATTATTTAAAGGAGTTGTTTGCAGTTTTATATTCTAAACATTTAGTAAATGTTAAATTCATTTTGAAATAGTTAAGTCAATAACCACAATATCATGATACCATATTTCAAAAACATTTTCTTTAAAAAATTTTTAATTGTAAAAGTAATAACTTCTAAAATATAAAAGTAAAACCTGCTCAGAGTAAAAAATAAAATTAAAAATTGAGAGAAAAACTGAAAATGAAAAGTAAAAGAAGAAATCTCATAGTTTATTGCATAAACTTCTAGGTCCGTTAATGCATATCCACGTATGTATGTAAATGTATGTACATACATGTGTAAGTATACTTTTTAAACAAATGATCTCATTTTTGTGTTTTCATCTAATAACTCTTAGACATCATTCCTTATAAATGAACACAAACATATACACATATAACCTGTTCTTTTTAATGACTACATAGTTTTTCATGATATGAATAAAGTAACAAATAAATCAAATAGTCCCCTATTGGTGAATGTTCAGGTAGTTAGAAGATTTTGTATAACTATAACTGCTATTATGAAATCCTTGTACAAATACTTTGTGTACTGCTCTAGTGTAAATTCCTACAAACAGAATGTAAAGTGAGTGTATGTATTAAATTTTGGGAGCTATGATTAAGCTGCCACCTAAAAAGATTAGTCCCATTTACATTCCCATCAGTATCTAAACTCAGTATTATCAATTTATAACCAAACAACTATAATCTGCCAAGCTGATACATTGAAAAATTACACCTTATTTTAATAAGCATTTATTTAATTTTCATAAACACTTTCAATGACAAGCAAAAAAGCATCAAAGCCTATAAGTTATTTGATCAAAGGTATATTTAAAAGTGCCAAGCACTTTTCATGTTTTTGAGGTCTCTGAGACCTTAATCATAAATCTCTTGCCATATTCTATATTCTGCTTGCATTATATGAATATTAAATAATTTCTCATAATCAGCTAGATAGCATTACTTCTCTTAAAAACAACTATGTCCTATATTGACATGGCAATTTTATCTTCTTACTATTATTAGGAACCATAGCTACCCATTAGAATCCTATTCAAATTTTCCATTCACCAACTTTGTCAAATACTTATGTTGAAGTAGTGAGATCTTGCAGTATTTAGTTGGAAGACTAGGAATTGAGGGCAGTAGTTAAGGTGTTAACAAAAAGTTGATTATCCAGATCACTGAAAAAAATCATACCCTATTCTAGATAACTATAATGGCCCCATGTACATTTATGAAGAAGAATCCTAATCCTGTAATCAATCAGCTTTATAATGTGTCTCTCAGAAAAGGGAAAGAAGACATTTTGGACTAGTGATTCTTAAAAAAAAAAGGAAGGAAAACCCAAAATGGAATGAAAAAGAAGAATCAAAAACTCAAAGGCTAAAATAGAAATATTAACCCATAGCTTATTAAAAGGAAGTAAATGATTTAGAAACTAAAAAACTCTAACTCAACTTTCAAAGTATGCAATTCATATTAGAGTCAAGTAACAGTTTATGTACCATTATAATAATTTCTATGAGAAAATCCTAAAATATGCCAATATGATGAATATTGCTACAGTAGGAGATCATCTCCTGAGATTCACAAAGCATTTGGTAATATAGAAATTTATTTTAATGTTCTTTGTTTTAAAATGATTTGAGTTGTAAAGTGATTATGTATCATTGGAACAACCAGATTAAAAACATGGAATTAAAATGCTACCTTGGATTCTTTTGATTATCTGTATTCCTGCCATAAATCATATTAAAATATCAATGAAGAAAAAGAAAAAGTAAAAAAAAGAGGGGTGGTATTCACCCATCGGGACAAAACAAATGGGAGAGAATAGAGGATACAGGTGTCAATGGATTTGTAGAAGACTCTATGCTGATGGGAGTGGATACTGGCGTGGCATTATAGCAGAAATTCTAATTGAAGTGCCTCCAGAGGGAGATGATGATTAAATGCAAGCAAATTTATCAACAGAAGTCTGGAAAGACTCAGAAATAAGGGCGCCAGGTACCTTGGAAAACCATGGAAAGAAGGGGTAAGCCTAAAGGCTAAAAATAGGGCACAGTTGCAAGTTCAAGCAAAGTGCTGTTAACTCGACTCTCTAAAAAACAAAGAAACTAAGAATCCAAAATCAAAAAACAGGTCATAATTTCACATTGTGTGGCCAACCTGTAAGAGAAAAGAGGTTTTTCCTTTACAGAAATGTAATCTAGAGAAGGACTACACTATGGAATATCAGATCTTAAAAGAGGAAGAGAGAGACACAAAGCTCAAATCAGGTGTACTAAGCATAAATCCATATAAATGAAAAAAAGAAAAGAGCTCCATTCCAAAAGATGACTGAAGAACTTTAAATATCCTCTGGAAGGATTAAAAGAAAAAGTAGGAAATCCCCCTAGAAACTACAGGAAATGTAGATTGAAAATAAGAGAGAAAAGATAAGACAACAGAGCAGAGGCTCAATCCAGCAAAACCAAGTGATAAGAGTTAAAGAAAAACAGAAAATTAAAATTATCAAGAACATAAAAAAGTTTGTCATAACTAATTTTAAGAGTCCAGTATAAATTGAAAGGAACCACCCAGTGCCAGACAATGAAACAAAAAGGACCCACACCAAAGTACAGGAAATTTCTTAAAAGCAGTATGGGCCAGGCGCCATAGCTCACGCCTGTAATCCTAGCACTATGGGAGGCTGAGGTAGGCAGATCATTTGAGTTCCGGAGTTGAGCAAGAGTGAGACCCTGTCTCTACTCAAAAAAGAAGGGAAGGAGGGGAAGGGAAGGGGAAGGGGAAGGGGAAGAAGGGGAAGGGGAAGAAGGGGAAGGGGAAGATGGAGAAGAAGGGGAAGAAGGGGAAGAAGGGGAAGGGGAAGAAGGGGAAGGGGAGGAAAGGAAAGGGAAAGGGAAAGGGAAAGGGAAAGGGAAAGGGAAAGGGAAAGGGAAAGGGAAAGGGAAAGGGAAAGGGAAAGGGAAAGGGAAAGGAAAGGAAAGGAAAGGAAAGGAAAGGAAAGGAAAGGAAAGGAAAGGAAAGGAAAGGAAAGGAAAGGAAGAAAAGAAGGAAGGAGGGAGGGAGGGAGGGAGGGAGGAAGGAAGGAAGGGAGGGAGGGAGGGAGGGAGGGAGGGAGGGAGGGAGGGAGGGAGGGAGGGAGGGAGGGAGGGAGGGAGAAAGAAAGAAAGAATTAGCTGAACTATTAAAACAAAAATATATAGAAAAAATTAGCCAGGCATGGTGGTGCATGCCTATAGTCCCAGCTACTTGGGAAATTTCAAAATGAAAATTATTTTAACCTGGAATTCTATGCCCCTATTCAATTGTTAAAATAAAGTGAACAGGTAGACTGAAGGTATTTTTCAGAAATGCAAGTTTTCAAAAATTTATCTTGTATTTGATGGCTCCAACAAAATCAGAACATATATCAAGAAAGCACAGGTCATTAGATCCAGGAAATAGAAGCTCAAATAAAAAAGAGAATCTAAAGAGAGTTGCTTAGAAAGTGACTAGGTAACTAAAAGAGAGTACTCAGAGTAAGAACATAAAACTATGAGATTATCTGATAAGTCTGATCAAGTAAAATATTACTAAGAGGTCAATGGAGAACTTAATTAACAATTATTACAAAGAAAACAGAAAAAAATTCAAAACTAGAAAATTATTCATTTCATGAAGACAAACATGTGTACCAAAAATGAAAAGCAATATAGTGAAAAGCAATACTCAGCTCAGCCATTTGCAATATTAAAGTTGTAGTAATATTCTAAAGCTTGACTGTTAATTTAATCCAGAAGTTGTGAGGATGGAAAAGAGATCCTCATCTACTATAACAGAAAGTAGCTTATAAATTAAGAGATAACACTATAATTTGAAAATATGGATAGAGAGAATTTAAGTGACATCAAAAAGTACCAAAAATTGATTAAATCTAGGGAACAGAACTAACAGGTAGGGAAAGATTAGGAAAAAATAACAATTATTTGGTATTATGTCTTTTGATTTAATTTTGCTTTTATGATGATATGCATGATCTGTAGTTTTAAGATATTTAAGTGTATATTTTCATTTGTCTTCTTTAAGATATGTCATATTTCTTCAACAATATGATTTATGCCTTTACTCTCAAAAACACTCAGCCTCTGTAATATACTTTTTCTCCCATTCTTTTCTGTTGCTTTTCTGGAACATCTCTTGGAAGAGTGCATCTTATTCTGTTCTCCATGACTTTTCATCTCTCTATCACATTTTTTTTCTCATTTCTTCTGTGCTGTATTCTGCATACTATATTACTTAACTCTAGTTTTCAATTAACTAATTCTCTCTTCAACTATGCCTGATCCTTGCCATGATCTGACTTTTCTTCATGATGATGAATCTCTTCCTCATATAATTTTAGTTTTTGACTATGAATTCATCTTCAGTAGGGATTTATTCTGTGTTGTAAAGTATTGTATAAGGCAGTTTTATGTTTGTTTATACCAGGTCTCCCAGGGGTTTTATCAGTCCAGAATCCAGTTTAACATTAATTGCAGTGCTTAAGATTTTCACACTACGTAGACTGTCTAAATTCAAACTTCAAATCTAAATCCACGTGTGGGTTAGGATCTGGGGCTTCAATTTCCCCCACCTGGCACCTCTGGCTAAAGGAACTCTGTTTTCACCTCTGGGGCAGTGAGCTGATTTTTCCCTCCCAGTCCCCCTTTTATCTAAAGGGTGGCAACTTCCAGGGTCCTAATTACATCCAAGGATTTTAATTTCAGCTCCTGCCTCTCAGACCCAAAGCCTGTGATGTAGATCCTGCATGGCTTTGGGTTTATATCCCATCACCTGTCCCCTGGAGTTTGCCACACCCTCGAGGGATTAACCACTGTGGCTATAAATTCTCTCTTGTACTCACACATTTAGGGAATCCTTTTCTATTGTACCTTTTGAACACACACAACTAATTTTTTAAATATTTTTGCTGTTATGTCTTATCCATTATTTTTATGTGGATCTAGTAGGAGGGAGAAGTGCATAGGCCACCATGTTACAGAATCCAAACCGTATAAATTACATTAATAAAAATATTTTTAAAAATTCAGGCATAATAGCATGAATAGTATATTAAAAGTAAGTAATTATGGAAATATCAATTTTTCTGAATAACCCAGCTACTAGAAATTAGGCAAAATGTTACCAAAGTGAGGTAATCAGACTCCTCATGAAATTATTAAAATTAATAAAATTGTAAATCAAGTCAGGTATGAGTCAGTTATAGACAATATTTTGAAAGTATGCTTCATAACTTAAACTTTTACTTTTCCACCAATTCAATCATAAAAAATTTTCTAGAACTGCTCAATTCTTGCTTTAAAAACTATAATTGCCATCAAGTTATATCTTAGCCATTATATGTAGAATCTGAAAAATATAAATAAACCTTCAACTAACCCAAAGAGTATTATCTAGTAGTTCTTGTGTGGTGCCTGAACTAGCAACATAAGTATCACTTGGGATATTATCAGAAATGTAAATTCTCAGACATAACCATATCTTCTGATTCAAAAATCTAAGGTTAAGCTGGGCATGTGAGCTCATCACACCTGCAATCCCAGCACATTCAAAGTGGGAGGATCACTTGAGGCCAGAAGTTCAAGACCAGCCTCGGCACCATAGAGAGAGCCTGGCTCTACACAAATAAATTTTTAAAAAATTAGCCAGGCATGGTGGCATGATCACACTACTGCACTCCACCCTGGCTGATGGAGCTAGACCTCATCTCAAAAAAAAGAAAATGTATATGAGAAAAGATCTAAGAAGAAACAAGTATGGGTAACTCTCAAACTGCACAATCAGAGGTAGAGTAATTAGTACTTGGCTATATGAAATACTGTTTCTTACTCCAAGTAATATATTATGTAATGAAGATCATTAGACACCAAAAAGATTAAGCATGGTAACCTCAGAAGCACTTGCAAGATTTATCTGATATGCACAATTTCCCTAGCATGAAATCTTAAAACATTTTTGATAATAAAGTTCTGAAGTATCTAAACTACAAGGATTGGAGTACAAAATATGATCTATGGAGCCCTGAGGGTTCAAGGAAGAAACAAGGGCTGTTGTGGGGGTGGTTCCAACCTTCACTCCCTCCTTCAACCAAAGTGGCTCCACAGATTTAAACAATACTTTTCACTCTGAGACAGGGTTCTACTCTTGAAAAAAAATTTTTGACCTTATAATGACAGGAATCTGATTTTAGGACTTTCAATCATATACCAAAAATCTGTAGGGAATATACAAAAATATCATTAACAACACTGAGTAGAGATGATATTGTCTGGCCTCCAAAATATTGGAAGTTACTTTAGTTGTGATATGAAAACTGACAGACCATAAAGACCTTTTGCAAACTATGAAAATTGTTTAAATACAATTTTACAAAAAGTCCAGACAAATACAAAAACAAAGCTAATATGATTAAAAAATAAGGATGAGAAAACTTCTTCTTCCCCATTAGTCTTCCTCTGCCTGCTCCTTAAAATACCATCCTTCCTCTGAACACACCCCACTCACACATACAAAACAGCCTTTGAAGAAAACACTATGAAAAGGTAAAGCCAAAGTAGTAGAATTATTTTATCAAGATTTAAAAGAGATGGTGGTTTTAAAATGTTCACCATGAAGAAAATCACCACAATAAAATTCATATTCATTTTTTAAAATAAAGAGAATAAAGTAAATAAACTAAAATTTCAATATGCACTATGATGCTTTAAAAATTAGCTGCTGTTTCTCACGGAATCATGAGTTGCCATTATTGGGAAAAGCAGGAAAAGTTCAAGGCAGTGAAATGCTGTTATCTTTAAAACACTATTCCTACATCTAAGAATAAAATGACTTACTACTCCAATGTTATTGATAAACTTCCTTCTCATGTTTAGAATATTAACAGATAGTTTGTTCAAACAAAGACGTTCTGCATGGCTTCTCGTATACTCTTTCACCTCAAAAACCTTACACAACAAAATGTTCCAGAATAGGAAAGGTTTAGGTGATCTATAGCAGGGACAATATGATTAAATAAAATACTGCACCAAGCACTGATACGTTGAAAGTATCTCATTTTCCTTACTCAGCTGTATTTTCAAATATTCATTGAATTGTGAACATATTTCACATACAATGTTCTTCTAAAGTACATGGACAGGATCTGTTCTAACCACAAACAAATGTATCAGAGAGAAAGTTCATTTCACTACTCAAGACGTGAAAAACCGAACAATTTAAATATAATACTTTATGTGAGTCACTTCAGTCCAAAACTCAATTTATTTTAGTTACTTCAGTTCTACTAAAAAACTTACTATTGAAGTTAGCGACCAAACCAAATGTAATGTGTTTGTGTTCTTTGCATATATCCATGAAGACTGGAAAAAATATACAATTAACCTAAGAAATGATACTTCTAGTTTTTAAGGGTTTCAAAATCTATTAAAAAATATTCTTTAGGAGCTGGGCTGAGCCTTCAGATTATCATTTCAGAGTTAAAAGAGTAATGGACATATTATCTTTGACCCTTGTAATCATCAATGTATCAAAGGATTCCTTCCCAATTTTAATTACAAATTGTAATAATATAGCTCTTATAAATCAGACAAATAAACCATACGTGGACACATATATTCCTTTACTTTTTATATTAAGTCTATTATACAAGATGCTGCTTTATTTTTTGTCCAAGGAAAATCTCTACTCAGGTAAGAAAAAAACCCATACTTTGCAAAATTTCGCTATTCACTGTAGAACTTAAGAATGAGACAATAAAACAAAACAGCCAAACATTTAGCTTTAGCAATGCCAGTTTGGAAAAACAATTTCACTATTACACGAAAGAAAACCTTGAACACAATTTTAAAATAGCAATTCAAAAAGTCTGAATGCAAATAAGAATACTCAATAAACATTACAATTTACCATTTTGTATGTCTTATGCTTACAGCATTTTATTTGTGGGCTCTAATATTTTAAAGAAATGACAGAAAGCACTGAGTTATTCCAACTATTCTTTTAAAGAATAAGAGACTAATTTAAAGTAGCAGATCTCCTTTAGTTTCTAACTTCACTAAATTAGGTAGGCAAAGATTTACAAAAGCAGTCATGATATCATTTTCAGAAATATTTTCAATAATGACGATAAATATTTGATAGTTTAACTGATATTTCATGTAATTACAAAACAAAAATATTTTAGAATGAAAAATAATTCATTTCAAAGACATTATCCAAATCTTTGTATATTCAAGATATCATTTTGTTTTTCCTTGTAACTACAAAAAAAACGCAGAATAATCTTTCCTACAAGTAAAATAAATAATAATTTGAAGATAAGATTATGCATAGGATATAGTTTCTGAAGAGACATAATAAAATAATTTATAACATATAATAAAGCAGAACTATAAAATGCCAAAAAAAGGAAATTGCACTTACATCCACAGCTCTTTTAATAAAAGGTATCTGTGTGCCACTGTCCAGATCTTCATTTATAATAAGCCTTCTAGCCCACTGACCTGCCCTGACAACACCACTACCATGAATTAAAACCATCAGTTTCTGTGGATTTGTCAAAGCATCCTCACTCATAAAGATAAAACTCTTTGGTTCACTCTCAGTGGCATCTACCTGTAATTAAAAAATAAAAATAAAAAATAAATAAATGTTTTCTGATAAGGCATACACATAAATGAGAAAAATAATGGTTATTACAAATTATTGAATGGTTATTATAGAATTATAGAAAAACTTTAAAATAAAATTAAAATATTCAGTAGAGATTAACAATTACATATAAGGTGGATGAGCAAGACATGACAATAATTTAAATATAAAATATGAAAAATAATGTAAATATGTCTCCCTATATTATTATATATTAAGTATCATAATGTCATTATAAATAAGAATAAGTAATTTTTTAGTGCTTCCTATAATATGCCACCTGTTTTAAAAACATTATCTTGACCATAATTGTGCAGGGGTTTAAAAAATAAATAAATGAATGATAAAAACATTATCTCATTTAATCACAATCCCATTAAGGTGGTACTACAATTATATTCATTATTATGATATATTCTTATTATTATGAATTATAGATGAAGAAATCAAGGCTTAGAGAGTTTAAATAAGTTGCCCAAGGTTACACAGCTACTAAGTCTATAATTCTATAATGGAAATTACTGCATCTATAATAGAAAACGCAACCCCAATTGGAAAATACACCTATTGAAAAATCATATATTAGCCAGAAATACTATTAATATTAAACTTTTAAGGAAGGAAAGGAAACTATTTAAAAATTCAAAAACCTACTGTTCTATGTAAATGGACTTTAACTCAGATTGTGAATACAGAATTGTACAACAATTATTTTATGAAGCAACATTATTTGTGTATTCAGATAACCTTACTTTATGTGTCAATTACTTATGGAATAAAAAGTCAATATTTTTATATGTTTTGATTGTGCTTAATATTTAGGTTTTTAACTAGATGATGTATGATTTAGATTTGAAAGACACAAAAGCCTTTTAGGAAGGGATAACTTCCCAACTTTTCATTACATATGCCATGACACGCTAAATGGTATTCCACATCAGCAGTGCCCAGCAACAGGGAATGGAAGTCTTTGTGTAGCTGGGACAGAGCCAGAAGCTGAAGTTTTGATGGCTTGTAATATACAAAGATAAACTCTATCCACATGCTGTGTAATACAACGGCTCTTCACTGTGTTAGTAGTATATGTTCATACAATTAGCAAAATAAGAAATATGCAAAAACTCCAGATGCCAAAAAAACCCAACCTGGATTCTAAATAATCACGATAATGCCTGGGAGGAGAAAAATAAACTTTTCTATTTCTAAAATAATCACATTGGTCTCAACAATAGATGCTTCAGCATTTGTATAAACAGAACACAAATGGCAATTATTTCAACAAGAACAGCATGGCTACAGGGCTTAAGAAGAAATATCACCTTCTCATAGAAGCCTTCCTTGACTACCCTATTTAAATTCCCTAGTCCCCAAGACTTCCCTATTCCCTTTCCTTGTTTTATTTTCTTCCATAGCATAAACCATGATCTAACATATCGTATGCCTTACTTCTGTTTACATATTTGTTTATTCACTGTTTGCTCCCTCAACTAGTATGTATAATAAGGCAAGAGTTCTTTGTTTTGTATCCATTTATAGTTCCAGTACCTACAACAGAGCCTGGCACATCGTAGACACTCACTAAATAAGGGAATGAATAAACATTTGGAATGAGGAATCATTGCCAGAGATTTCCTTTAGAAAAAAGGCATTTAACTAAATAATGCAATCTCTTAAATGATTATAATACTTGTCTGGTTCAGAAAGCACATATTGAATATTAAACTAACGCATAATTATAAAGAATTTTAAAAGAGCTATACCATGTTGAGAATTAAAATGACATAACGGTAACTTTATTATAAAAATACAGAAAGAGAGGTATGAAATGTAACACAATCACATTAGCTTTACCTGAATGCTAAGTCTAGAATAAGCCAATTATGATGATGACAATGAATGTGACTGAAGCCACATAGGAAGAGAGGTGGATGAGAGATAGGGAAAAACCAAACCTGAGAATACAAATTTCCTTTTACCTAGGAACATTATATGAAAACAGAAGAATCACTCAGTTAAAGAGGTTCAAAAAAGAGAAAATGGTGATAAGAACAAAAGAAAAAATTAAGAGGCAAAGCTGTCAGTGTACAAGAAAAAAGAGGCCACAGGAGTTTTTAGTCATTCAATTACCAAAGAGTACATCTAAACACGCACAAAGTGCCTCTTAAAGTCAGCGAGGCTTTAATGGATCCCGGAATGGCTATGGAAATGGACCTCTACTTACTGTAATGAAAAAACCTGTAGCCATAGACTTTCCAGTAGGTACTGATCACTGTCTCTTTTTTCCTATTTGACTAAGTCCCCTGTTACCAAGAAACTGAGTCAATTTTTTAAGCACTGGAATGTTGCCACTTTGAAGTCTAGAATAATCACTTAAAACTAGAAAAGTACTTATTTTCAGAAGATAAAAATGTACTTTTTATATTATAATGCTGCTCAAGAAATTTTAAGGGGATACAAATTGAGGTAGCCATGAATAAATGAAGAAAAGTTTTACTTGAACATCCAGAAAAGATGACTTTGAAAATATGAGAATATCAGAATATTAAAGAAAAAACAATAATGAAAATGAACAATGTAATATTAATGATTAAGGTGTAAGCAATATTTGAGCTGGTCACTGGCTAATATTCACTTCAATTTAACAAAGAACTGTGATTCTGCACATGGTAACTAGAACTTATTCTATATAAAGACAGTGCTAATTTAAAATAATAAAATATCTATATGAATAAATTTTTATCCATTGACCTAATTAGGTTTGGACATAAGGCTGTTCCAAGGCCATTTATCTTCAAACAGTAATAATCCATTAAAATAAGCTTTCATTAAAGAATATACACAAAGGTCATTCCAGTGTACCACCTCACTTTATTGAGAAATCAACTTCAAACACCATTTGCACCAAACAATTTTAGCAGTTAACAATTTATTTGGGGATACTCATAAACCTCACTAATTGTGATGTTTCACTTAAACATGATATATATACAGTAAACTAAATGAAAATGTGTGGTAAAGCTGTTAATTCATTATCCAATATTCCACACAAGTGTAAGATACTACAATTGAGAATACTTTGTGCCTACTTATATGAGGTGTGGAGTAAACATAAAACACCATCATGATCTTTACCATCAAAACATGGGTTTCCACAAAACACTGACATTTAAAAACAAAGTTTTTCTTTTTAAATAGTTTACATATAAAACTAAAGCTTAGTTCATATCAGGGAAATACAAAGTTTGATGGTATTCTTTTAGTAAAAAGAACAGCTTTTACTAAAAAAACAACAACAACAAAAAAACCCAATCTCACTGCTAAGAGCACTCAGGAGCAAAATCATAACTATCGAAGAAAAATTTCACAAATGTACAAAACATGTGCCAATTTAAGGAGAGAGATTAATTTCATGAGCAAAATTTGGAGTTATTTTTTAAGCTTAAAAAATAAGGAAACTTGTATTAACCAAAAATGAGCATGAGGCTTATTTTAAGTCTCATATAAAGTAACTCTCTCTTGCTTATAGCTTTATAGTAGAAATAATCAGGTCTATACAACAAAGTCCTCCCACATCTAATCTTAGGTTTTCTATAAAGAAAATAGTAAAACTTAATCACATAACATGATCTATACAGCCAATTATCTAGTGATTCGTTCTAGAAATCTAGAGACTGAAGTGAGTTTTAGGGTTCCAAGGAACTAAAAGTATTATAATGTTAAAGGACTCAATATTAATTGTTATATAAATGAATTAACCTAAAGTTCTTTAAATATCATTCTTCAGAAACTTTGAAAGAAATAAAATTAACAAGAAAGGAAGACTGGAAAAAGTGTCAACATTTTACCCTCACTTTCAAGAAGACCAAATTTAATACATAGTTTTGATACAGTAAAACACTAGATCTAAAGTCAAAACTAAGACAAAAAGTTTGAATCCAAAAAAGACTGGCATATTAATTTCCAAAAAGGTACTAAAATCTTGGCTTTCATGCATTTCTAAAGAAAGAAAAGTTTACAAATAAACCAAAGGTTGGCCCTAGCTATTACACAGAATAATGTTTTATTCACTAATATGTCATAAGCACTTGGAACAGAGTCCAGCACCTAAAAGACCCTTAATAAATATTTGTTGAATGAATGAATAAATGAATGAATGACTAACAATGTGACCTGGTATTTGAGGTTACCTATAAAAGATTAAATGTGGAGTAGATTTCTTTTTTTTTCAAGAAAATATGAGAGTAGAAACAATTTGGTGGCATTTTATATCTTTGCCTCTCCCTAGCAAGGGTTAGAGGCATGCCCTTCCCCTCCACAATGCTCAAACAAGATAGATTTTTCCATCTGTTTACATCTTCTACAATTTCTTTTTTTAGCATTTCATAGTTCTCCTTGTATAAGTGTTTCATATCTTTTGTTAAATATACTCCTAGACATTTAATTTTCTTTGGGGCTATAGTAAAAGGTATTACATTTTTATTTGAGTTTCAGCTTGACTGTTATTGGCATATATGAATGCCTCTGATTTGTGTACATTGATTTTGTAACCTGAGACTTTACCGAATTCATTATCAAATCTAGGAGTCTCTTGGATGAACCCATGGGGTTTACTAGATATAATATCATATCATTAGTGAAGAGTGAGAGTTTGATCTCATCTGCACCCACTTGGATACCCTTAATACCCCTCTCTTGCCTGACTGCTATAGCTAGGACTTTGAGCACTATGTTGAACAGAAGAGGAGATAGTGGGCATTCTTGTCTAGTTCTGGTTCGAAGTGGGAATGGTTTCAATTTTTCTCCATTCAGTATGATATTGGCCATGGGTTTGTCATAAATGGACTTGATAATTTTAAGGTATGAACCACCTATGCCTATTTTGTTAAGAGTTTTTATCATAAAGGTGTGTTGGACTTTGTCAAATGCTTTTTCTGCATCTATTGAGAGAATCACATAGTCTTTGTTCTTGTTTTTATTTATGAGGCAAATTGCATTTATAGATTTGCATATGTCGAACCAGCCGTGCATCCCTGGAATAAAGCCCATCTAGTCATGGTGAATTATTTTTTTTATGTGCTGCTTAATTCTGTTTGCTAAAATTTTGTTGAGGATTTTTGCATCTATATTCATGAGGGATATTGGTCTATAATTTTCTTTTTTTGTTGGGTCCTTTCCTGGCTTTGGTATCAAGGTGATATTGGCTTCGTAGAATGAGTTAGGAAGGATACCATCCTTCTCAATGTTGTGGAATAATTTCTGTAGCATAGGTATGAATTCATCTTCGTATGTTTGGTAAAACTCTGAAGTGTAGCCATCTGGTCTGGGACTTTTCCATTTGGGGAGGTTATTAATTACTGCTCCAATTTCTGAGCTTGAGATTGGTCTATTCAGAAATTCTATTACTACCTGGGTGAACTTAGGGAGGTTGTATGTTTCCAGGAATTTGTACATTTCCTCCTTGTTATGTAGTTTTTGGCCATATAGTTTTTTATAGTAATTAAAAATAATGTTTTGTATTTCTGTGGTGTCTGTTGTGACCCCTCCTTTTTCATTTCTTATTGACTTTATTAGAGTCCTTTCCCTTTGAGATTTTGTCAATCTAGCAAGAGGGCTATTAATTTTGTTTATATTTTTAAAAAACCAGAACTATGGAATTAACTGTGGATCAAAAATTACCTATTAGATACAATGTACACTATTCAGGTGACCAGTACACTCAAAGCCCTGACTTCACCACTATACAATTCATCACCTCACCACTTGTATCCCCTAAATCTATTGAAATTTTTTTAAAAAGAAATTCTTAAGCCCTCCAATTTATAATAGAATAAAATTATCCAAGAAATTTTAAAACCTAATGCAAAATTTCATGTAAACAAAATTATCTATATGCAAGTTTTTGTGCCTTAAATTAATTGCTTTCATCAAGTATCCCAGATTCTTTTAAGTCATAAATTCAGAGAATTACCAGGGAGAGCAAAGATCATCTAATCCAGTCTAACCATCATTTTATACATATAATTACTATTTCTTCACTTGAAAGCTTAATATATTGTGTTTGACACTAAAAACAAAAGGGTTTTCTTCTTTTTTTTTTCTTTTGAGAATTTGAGTCTGAGAACAAATCTTAAACTTTTTCATTCTGAAATGGCAAAATGTGCAAAATTCAAAAAACTGTTCTGCCAAAAAGGGAAGGAGCAGTGTTATGAAACAGGAAGCACTAGGAATGAATTTGGGAATGTGTAGAGAAAACAACATATTATGTGTAGAGATAAAACATATTTTAAAAAGTCAAGAAATATTTAAAGAGATAGTGAATGTCTAATGCAACAAAAAGTACTCCGGTTTACTTCAAATAAATATATAAAAATAAATTATTCCAGTGAGAAGAAAAGATAAACCTTTTAATGGTTTCGTCATTTTCAAAAAGAACGGAAATCAATATTTTATCCTTATACAATTAGGATTATTATTTTATAAGAATTATTGTGTACAACATGATGCGGTATACTGACAAACTAAAATGATCTTTATCAATATCAACACACTAAAATATTTACATTTAAACTTATCACAGTTAACCTAAAAGTTTTCTTCTGAATTAAAAACTATTTTATTTAGAAGCAAACATTTTCTTTGGAATAAACATTTTTGAAAAATTGGACTTACTGGAATAGAGATTTTTTTCAAATTACAGTCCTTCTCCAGGAGCTCATATACATACTTCGTGATGATCTAAGTAGGAAAGAAATAACACATTAAGATGCAATGTCATCCATTATCAAAACTGACGTAAATTTTGGTAAATTATTGCTCTGAGTGAATATCTCTTCATCTTGGAATATTTTGATATTACATTAAGAGACTCTTTAGTGATTATCTATAATGGTTTGCTTCCTGCTGCTGTGTGAATAACTATGGATCTTAGTACTAAGAACTAGTACCAGTTAATAAAAATATACAAGATTTTCTCTGTTCAAGTGAATACTCTGACAGTATATTTTCTCTTTTCAGCATTTCTAGAATCTGTTTCTCCTATAATTTTTCTATAGGTATTACACGTAATATAGTACCTTACTGACTCTAAATCTCAACACCTCTTTTATGTTCAGTTACTGAAGAAGGAAAAGATCAGAGGTATTCTAAACAGAAAAAAAAAAAAAACTGAGCCAGAAAAATCTAGAATCAGTCAGTCAGTACTACTGTTTGTGGTAAGCAGAAACATGGTCCCCCAAAAGATGTCCACATCCTAATTCCTGGAACCTGTGAATGTGTTATGTTACATGGTAAAAGAGCCTGACAATACGATTAAGGTTAAGGACCTTAAGATGGGGAGATTATACTGGATTATTTGGGTGGGCCCAATCAAATCACATCAATTTTTAAAACTATAAGATTACAAAAGAATCTTCCACTTTTGTGTCAGAGAGATGCAAAGTAAGAAGTACTCCACTGGTTGTTACTAACTTTCAAGGTAGAGGAAGGAAACCACAAGCCAAGAAATGTGGTAACTTCTAGAAGGTGGGATAAACTTCAGCTTATAGTCAAGTAAGAAAATGTGACTTCAGTCTTACAACTGCAAGGAACTAAATTCTGCCAACAACCCAAATAAGCAATATACAAATTCTCTCCTAGAGCCTAAACGGCCTGTCCACACCTTGATTTTAGTCCATGGGGGCTCAAACGAGACTTATGACCTACAGAATTGTAAAATAATAAATTTGTATTGCTTTAAGCCACTAAAGGTATGGTAATTTTATTGCTGCTGTAGAAAACTAATACACTATTTCTATTAAGGAAGGCAAAGAATGAAGAAATGGACATCTAAAATAAAAGCAAATATTTAACAGGTGGTATTAATGGTCATTTTAAGGAGTGTTTCTACCCCCCACCCAAATGTCTCAAGTCATCTATGCAAAATATCTCAGAGAATAATTTTAGCAGTAAGATAATTAAAAGTCAAATTTTATTAAACAAAACCAAAGAATGATTTTTTTTTTTTTTTTTTTAGAAAATTAAGATGTCATTTGCTTTGGTTAAAATAGATTCTTTATCCTGCTTTCTTCAAGGAGTCCAAAATTCTTTCTCCTACATATACATTCGTTCATTTTAGAAATAGTATATTAGATGTATACTAGAACAGCTTTATTTTGGCTGGTACTGGTAATTTCAAAACCTACAGTATTATATTAGAACTAAATCTGTTAGTTATTAACTTAAGAGGATTCGTATTAATATATTTCAACATGATAATTACAATTATGTACATTAGACCTTCACCTAAAGGTAGTTGTATTATAGACCTGAAAGAGTGAACTAAAAATATAGGTTCATGTGTATAAAGTTAAATGATGCCCTGCTACTTTAAGAGAAATAGCTTAACTAAATGATATTAGCTAAAAAGAGTGGTTTAACATTTCTGAAGATTTCCTATATCCTTACATTTAAAGTAATAACAAAATCAATGAAACTTAATTCAGCCCAAACTCTACTACTAAGCAAAATGCTTAAGAGACATAATTTGAGAATTAAACTATTTTGGCAAGTCATATCTTACATCAATAGGAAATATATTATAGTTAATTCTCAATGTTTACACTATAGGATAATACAAAATAACTCAAAAATTTAAAAACTGTTTATTTTTGGTTTTGACATACATTATAGGCCTAGTAAGTGTATGTTCTAGAATTTTCACTATATCAAACCAAATAATAAAGCCATATATTAACAGTTGGAGAAATTCTACCTAACTCATCTAATTTGCCTTGCTCTCCAATTCCTGACTGCAGGAAAAAAAAAGGGAACCATGTATTTTTTAGGCATTCTCTCTCCTTAGAATGTTCTTCTCAGCCCTAGTCATCCTCCAAGAAACAGATCACATGTCAACTGTTTCAGGTAACTTTTACTACCTCACCCCAATGCTCCAAGGTAGGGCAAAGCATCCCACCTCTGCCCTCCTCTAGACATGGCTGAATATCATTATCTAACACACTAATTTGATATAATTTACCTGTCTGTTACCTGACTGGTCTTACAAAACTATTATTTGGGTATCCTACCTTTATTTCTTTTTGTATTCACAGGACTCTCTGGCCCACTGAAAGTACTTTAAAAACATACATGAATTATCCTCTCTGTCCATCCTGTCTACATCTTTTCAGGGAGATAAGTGTTTCAGAATTTTAAAAACCTTTCTAATTGCAAAATCAAGACTTAGGAGAAGAGCTAACTTCTCCGAGCCAGCAAACAGTAAACAAAGCTTAACTCCTAGCCAGATAAACATAAATCTCACACTAATGACCCATCTACCTTAGTTCCTACATCATGTTAGGCTTTCAACAAAAAAATACCAGGCACGCTAAAAGGCAAAAACAAACAAACAAACAAACAAACAAACAAACAAACAAAAATTCTACAGTCTGAAGAAAAAAACCAAGCATAAGAACCAGACTTAGATATGGCAAAGATATTGGAATTATCAGACTGGGAATTTAAAACAATGACTAATATGCTAAGGGCTTTATTGACAAAAAATGGACAACATACAAAAACAGATGGGTAATATAAGCAAAAACATTGAAACTCTAAGAAACAAAAGGAAATGCTAGACGAAAACTACTGTAACAAAAATGAAGAATGCCTTTGATGAGTTCATCAGTAGACTGGACACAGCAAAGAAAAAAAACAGTGAGCTTGAAAGATAAGTCAATAAAAATGTCCAAAACTTAAATGCAAAGCGAAAAAAAAAAAAAAAGGATGAAAAGACAGAACAGAATATCAGAGAATTGTGGGATTATTACAAAAGGTATGTAACTTATACATAACAAGAATACAAGAAGGAAAAGAGAAAGGAACAGAGAAACGGAAGTAATAATGGCTAAGGATTTTCCAAAATTAATGACAGACACAAAATAACAGATCCAGGAAATACAGAGAACATCAAGCATGATAAATACCAAAATACTATACTTAGTCAAAGAGAAACTCTTGGAAGAAGCCGGGGCAAAGGGCAGGAGGCAGGGTAACTTTACCAACATAGGAAGAAAGATAAGAATTACATCAGATTTTCTTAGAAACCATGTAAGAAAGAAGAAAGTAGAGTGAAATACTCAGTTTTGAAAGGAAAAAAAAACACCAATCTAGTCTTCTGTACCCTAGGAAGTTATCCTTCAGAATTGATGGAGAAATAAAGACTTTCTCAGACAAACAGAAATTGAGTGAATTTTTTGTCAGTAGACCTTCCTTGTGAGAAATGTTAAAAGATATTTTAGAGAGAAGAATGGCATAGGTCTGAAATGTGGATCAACATAAAGAAATGTTAGAGAAGAAAGAAATGAAGATAAAATATTTTATTTTGCTTATTCTTAACTGGTCTAACGAGTAACAGTTTGTTCAAAATAATGACAGCAACAATATATTTGGTGATCATAGCTTATAGATGAGCGAAATGAATAACAGCAATGCTATAAGTGTTAAGAAGGAAAAACTGAGAATACTCTGTTATAGGTACTTGTACTACCCATGAGGAGGTCTAGTGTTATTTGAAAGAAACACTGGAGGGAAACATTTACTACACCTGGTAATTTTCCTGGATTTCTTCTGATGCCTAAGAAGCAGCTATATAGACAAAATTAAATAAATCCACAACAGAGGAGATAGGGAAACAATACTGAGATTATATAGTTATGGAATAAATCCCTTGGCTACCAATAGTGTAATGCTCTCTAATGAATTAGAGTTTGATTCAACTTTTTTCTAGATCAGGGTTTTCCATCTAGGGATTAAAGGAAATTGTTAAAAGGAGAGGAAAGGTGACCAAAGAAATAAACCATAGAAATAAAGAAAATGAAGTCTGGTAAAAATAACTTTTCAACAGAGTACTTCTAACAGAAGAGGTACATTTACCCTGCTATAAATTTACTTTTGACATTTCTGGTGTGTGCTTATCATAAACTTCATTCATCTCAGCATTATTTTCGATTCTTAATTAAACAAGAAGCAAACACTGATATCCTTTACTCCAGTAAAAGCACTAAACTTATCCTAGCAGATCATAATTTAAGGGAGCGAAGGAAGGATAACATCAAAAAGCCTCCCAAAATAATACTTCAGACACTTTTAGGACTGAATTTGAGGAATAAAATGAGATGGATATATAATAAGAGATATGAGTGGATAGATATGAAGAGGATTAATATAAATATTTTAATTAAATAAAAACGTAAAGTTTATTTTATTACTAAATGGTCAAGATTTCTTTCTTTCTTACTCTACAGAAAATGTCTCATTAGTAACAAACTAAATTTGGGCTGATCAATTCATAGCAATAACAATTCAACTTTTATTTCACAACTTTATTAACTATGTAAGTTAAAAATTCCTACATTAGGCCCATTATTTGCTATCAAACTGGAACTAACTGAACTAACCAATGAGTACACATGTACATAGAAGAATGGAAAGCAAGCATGGGGGAGGGGCAAAAACCTACCTAATGGGTATAGTGAATGCTACTTGAGTGAGAGGCACACTTATAGCCATGTGGACACAAGCATCACCAAAGCAAACCATGTAACCAAAAATATTTGTACCACCTTAACACTTTGAAATAAAACAAACTAAAAAACCCCACAATTTTGAAAGAGTCTTGGGCTAATCAATTGTTACCTAGTAGAAATCTACTTCTAATTCATGGAATAAAATTAAATAATTTGTAATTAGTATAAAGAAGTGATAATATACTCTCAGTTCTAGGCTTAAAATAATTATATGTATGATGTTTATATTAAATGGATATTCATAAAACAGTTGAAAACAGTTTAGTTTTACATAAGCATCTTTTTTTTTTTGAGACAGAGTCTCACTTTGTTGCTCAGGCTAGAGTGAGTGCCATGGCATCAGCCTAGCTCACAGCAACCTCAAATTCCTAGGCTCAAGCAATCCTACTGCCTCAGCCTCCCGAGTAGCTGGGACTACAGGCATGCGCCACCGTGCCCGGTTATTCTTTTTGTATATATATATTTTTAGTTGGTCAATTCGTTTCTATTTTTAGTAGAGACGGGATCTCGCTCAGGCTGATTTCGAACTCCTGACCTTGAGCAATCCACCCGCCTCAGCCTCCCAGAGTGCTAGGATTACAGGCGTGAGCCACCGCGCCTGGCATACATAAGTATCTTTTTTAACATTATTCATTTGCTTAGGCAGCCTCAATTTCACAAATAAGCCCAGAGTCAGAACAGGCAGTCTGCTTTATCATAAATGTATCACAAATATAAATAAAGTTTTATATTAGGAGGTCTTACTATATGAAAGTTTTAATAATACTTTGGAAATAGACTCTTACTTTTAACACAATCTTTATTAAGATTTTATCTATTCTGTGTTACTCAGTTTTGCTTTGCTTATTGATAAAAATACTATTTAAAAACCCTGTAGCATTTAAGAAACCAGGTCTTACTCATTTCATCTCTAAATACACAAAGTACAACTGGTAAGAGATTTTAGCTTTGAGCAATGGCTTGATATGGAACTTGTGAATCCCCGAAGCAGAAAAACATTTATACAGCATCATTTTTACCTTCAGTGCTGAGCAGTTTATAGTTAGAGATTATAGTTATAGATTGAAATTTAGTAGCATACCAGCAAGATAGTATAGTATTGCTATAAGTATTAAAATTAATAAGTGAGTCACATCTATATATTAAATTTAATATTATAGATTATTCATTTTAAACAAAATGGAAAATTTATAATTATTATAGCTTAACAAAAACAGCAAATATTGATGTTCAAATATTAAATAATCACTCTTGAAAAAATATCCTTTTGATATTTTTACAAAAAAAAATCCTTCATGCATAATTAGGTTTACTTTCTATTTTACCCTGCTCTTGTGTTTTAGATGACTATTTTATAAATCACAAACAAAATAATTTGTTTGGTTGTTGCTTTTAATTCATATTGACAAGTTTACTCTAATTCATTGTAATTACTGAATTGGGATTTTTACTTTCCATTTTGAATACTTCTATTTACCTTGTTTTTTCTATACTTCTTTCTTTTCCTATCTTTTAATAGATTAAGCTTTCCTTATTCCTGCATTTCTGGCATAAAAGTTATATATTCTAGTACTATTCCTCTAGCAATATTCTTATAGTTTTAATGTAAATATTTGGCATAGTAATTAATGCTTCTAAAATTACTGCTTCTCTTCTCCACTTGAATAGTTCAAAGATTTGAGAGAGCTTTACCCCATCTTTTTAATTCCTCTTACCTCTTACAAGTTATTTGTTTCTTTGTTTGTTTTTAGAGATCGGGTCTTACTCTGGAGTGCAGTGGCTGGAGTGCAGTGGCTCCCTGACAGCTCACTGCAAACTTGAACTAGGCTCAAGCGATCTTCCTGCCTCAGCCTTCCAAGTAGCTCAGACTATAAGCACCTGCCACCATGACCAGCTAATTTTTCTTATTTTTTGTAGAGATGGGGTCTTGTTATGTTACCCAGGCTGGTCTTAAACTCCTGGCCTCAACTGATCCTCCTGCTAGGCCTCCCAAAGTGCTGGGACTATAGGCATGGGTCACCGCGTCTGACCTACATGTTATTTTTATATAGTATATTTGTTCTACCTTGGTTTTGTACTGTTGTTTGGTGATTATTATTGCTGTTGCTTTATATTATAGCTAAAGTTTATTTAGACTGTTCACATGCCTACCAATTCCTTTTCTCAGCATTTCTTCTTGGTTGTATCTCATTATTTCTTGTTAGTTAAGTTTTCTTTAGTAGTTCTTCAGAAAAAGGTAAACTATCAGCCTTTGTCTGAAAATGTATCTATCTGAACCCAATTTTAAATGATAGTTTTATTTTAGTATATACTTCTAGATCAATAGTTATTTTCTCTGCTGTCTTCTAGTTTCCATGGTTGTTGCTAATACTTCTGCTATCTGTCTAGTTGAGGTTGGAGGCAATCAGGCTTCATTCTCTGGTTTCTTTTATAATCTTCCCTATGTCTTTGATGTCCTGCCAATTCACTATAATGTCTAGGTGTGGGTTTAGCCTTATTAACCCTCCTGAGACCTTGATGTACTTCCTGAATCTTTCATCAATTCAAGACAATTAACAGTATTTCTTAAAATATTTCCTTTCTCCCATTCTCTTCTGCTAGAACTCCTGTTACATATGCATTAAATCTTTTTGTTCTATTATCCCTGTTATAAACTCTCTTTTATATGTTCCATCCGGTTTTTTTTTTTCTTTTTCTTTTTTTTTTTACCTCTCAGGGCTAGATACCGAGTAATTTCTTAGGATTACTTTCTAATCTAATTCTCCCTTCAGCTGTGTCGTATCTTCTATTTAACTAGTTTATTGAATTTTTAACTTTATTAACTTTATTTTGATTTCTATATATTTTATTTGGTAATATATAAAATCTACTCTTTTTCATATTTTCTTAATCTTTTTCACTGTTTTCTTTTTATGTTTTTAACCATTTTAAATACTTATTTTAAGATCTCTGAATAACAGTTCTATTATCCAAGGTTCTCATGTCTCTGGCTCTCCAACCATAGCCATCTTTTAAGAGAAACATCAATTTAAGGCATACCACCTTCATAAAGTATTACCCATAAAATATTTACTTGTCTCTGATTTCCTTTGTCAGCAGAAGTCTATTCACCATATAATTTATTGCCTTTTACTCTTCTGATTATTACATTTCTTTTAAGTCTTATTTCCTGTACTTGATGTAAGTTGGAGAAGAAAGACGATAGTTGAGACTTGATTATACTCAAACAAAACCAAGTAGAATAAGGTATTTAGTGAACTTTTTGCTGTTTTTTTAACTTTTTGTAATCATTCACTATTGAAGTAACATAAATGGACCCTAAAAGAGAACCTTGTAACCCAGATGATTATCCACTGTCCCTCTCTATTCTTTCTGGAGATTTCTTAGTCACTTAAGTTTGAGATTAAAATATTTAATGTATTACTTAATATTCAATGATAAAATATTTAATATAATATACACAGTATTCTCATAGTTTAAGGTGAAATAATGGCTAATATGAACAGGCCCTAGCTTAATTTGGGTTATTTTAGGATATTTAGTATTTATATGCAAAAAGACTGCAGGTAAAATCCAGTATGCCTGATTCCAAAATTAGTTCACCTTACTATGAGGAGTGAAGTTCACTACTAGATAATCTGAGCATCTGTAATACTTTCATTGTCATAAACATTGAATTAAATACTAAAAGTCTCCAGATTATACCACTCCCATAGTCCTTCTAGTCTCCCAACTCCTTCCTAATTGCCAACTTGACATCTCCAGCTATAGATACAAAACATCACCTAGTTACTTTACATTGCTAGGAATGGTCATCAGCATCAGTTTCATATTACTAGCCAAGAAAGGAAGTAGAACAGTCATGGCCATGCCCAAAGAGTATTAAATTTTTTCAGGCTGTGATATAAGGAATGCAATGAAAGCAAAGAAGAAAAAATCATCTGTTTTTCCTTCTTTGTGAGATGTCACTTTTGTTTCAGGGCTTCATCTGAGCTTTGATTAAATAAAAACTGCTTGAGCTGGTATCAGTTTGTAATTATATTTTTTACTAAACATACATATATGTATACAAATAAAACGGATATAGGTGTTTCCCTATATAAGTATATTAACACATTTGTATACACATGCATATATACATCTACATCTCAATTATTTCTAAATTTACCTATCTACAGAAAGTAATAACGATGAATATTATATGCTCATGTATAAACAGATATACATATTTATCTGCTGAGGGCCTAGACACAATGATACTACTAGTAATACACAAATCTTGGTGTGTGAGAAAGGGAGTGTGTTTGTGTGTGTGTAAACACATATATATACATACATACATACTCATGCATCACTTCATGATAGCAATATGTTCTGAAGAATGCATCAGGTGATTCACCACCATGCAAACAACATAGAGTGTACTTACACAAACCCTGATGGTATAGCCTGCTACACCAGGTGTGGTATAGTCTATTACTCACAGGCTACAAACTTGTAGAGCATGTTAATGGTATAGTCTATTGCTCATAGGCTACAAACTTGTACAGCATATTAATGTACTGAATAACATGGACAACTGTAACACAATAATAAATATCTGTGTACCTAAATATATCTGAACATAGACTAGGTACAGTAAAAATACAGTATTATGATCTTATGGGACCACCTTCATATATGCAGCCTGTCATTGACTCAAGCATCTTTATGTGGTGCACAACTCTGTGTCTGCACGTGTGTGGACAATTCTCTACTAAAAGGAGACAGAACTCATTAGAGAAAAGGCTGATTCAAGGCCTGGAATAGAGAAAGTGCAAAATAAGTCTGAAAAAAATTTTTGCACTAAAAATAAAGAAAACACTGAAAGAGTGGTTTATAAATGTTAGAAGAACACAAAAATCCGCTTGACGAGGATACTTCTAGCCAAATCTGGGACAATTTGGTTATCAAAATAATGACAGCAATGGATGATATTGCCCAATAAATAAAATAAGAATCTATGAGTCCATAATGATATAAATAAAGTAAAAAGGAAGGAGGAGGGAAATCTCTTTTTTTTTTTTACAGTAGAATGTCAACTAATACCTATAGAAAAAATGATAGACTTAGAAAATCAATGTATGCCAAAATTAGTACATAAAAGTTTCATAGTCTCAAGTTATCTTCCTGAAAATTATAATACACAGAGAAAAGTAATAGTAATTACCAATATTGGAATAAACCAAAATCACTTGCTTTTTATATCATGTTTGGAGGATAAAAGATCACATCTAAAGTACTTCAGCCAAAAATTCATAACTTCAATGTAATCATGAGAAAACACAGGGCAAATTCAAATTGAGAGCCACTCTACAAATGTTCTGTACTTCTGAAAAGATGTCAAGGTCAAGAAAGACAAAGACAGGATAAGGAATACTTTCAGAATAAAGGAGAATAAAAAGACATAACAACTAAATGCAATGTGCAAACCTGAATTTGATCATGGACTTAAGGAATATTAGCTATTAAGTGTATTATGTGACAAGTAGCAAAATTTAAACATGGTCTACAGATTAATAATATTGTAGCTATGGAGAGTTTTCTGATTCTGATAATTACACTATAGTTATAAAGAGAATGTCCTTGTACACAAGAAATACACACCAGGTATTAGTGGTAAAGGGACATAATGTTTCCAAAGTACTCTCAAATGTTTGAGAAAAAGATTAAACAAGTTCTATGTCATATATATGGCTCCTTATATTTGTGTAACTTTTCTATAAGTGAGAAAATATATCAAAACAAAAAGTTATCTTAAAATTTCTCTAACTATCCATGTATCTTGTTCAGATGCTACTGACATTGTACCTTTTTCCACAAGTTATTTCAATAATAATATGGCAGATGACTAACAAAGTAATAATAATTTGCTTTTATCAAAATATTTTAACTTCTTGAAATGTTACAAGACTGTAAGTATATGTGGAGGTATTTTTCACCCATTATTACATGTCAAAAATCAAGACTACTAGAATAAATCCTATATTTTGCTATTTGTGTCAATGTTTATCCCCACCTAAAATTCTCTTAACTTCCTCCATTTCTTCCATTCCCTAAAACTCAATTCAAATGCTACATCCTACCTGAAGTTTTCACTGATTTTGCCAATGAACTCTGTGCCTTTCTTATGACATTTATCATTCCATTATGATCATCTCACATACTCATTTGCCTACTGAATTATAAACACCTTAAAAACATAAATTATATCCTATGTTTATATACTATCAACCACAATACATGAACAATGAATGAAAATATTAATTAGTAGGATTTGCAAATACATGGCACTTCACAGTTTATAAAGAACTATAAGAAAAACAATCTTTCAATAAGTAACTTTTTGTATTGAAAACAAATCCATGATTTAAACATAAAATCCCTATCCTCCATTGTGTCTCCTGTAGTTAATTTTCCTATTAGTTTTGTATACATCCTTCCAGTGTTTTTCTGAGTGAATATAATTATATAAAATTAATTTTTATTTTCTCTTCTTTCTTAAAAAAGACAGTATATGTAACACGCTGTGTTGCACAAAGTTTTTTTTATTATCCCCTCTTTCTTACAGTATACCAAGTACCCTGTGTTACTTTATCACGTAAAAATTTATCTTGGTGATCTGCCTTCTGAGGAATAAATATCTCCTTCATTTGTTTTAACTAGCCATAGCATTCCATTGTGTGGATCTATGATGACTTAATCAATCAATTTTTAAAATATTTAATGCTTCTCAAAAAAATTCACTGAGAAAAACATATATAACCTCAAGTATTGTTTACTGAATCTTATTAAAATTAGATGCATGCAAAATTATGATCTTGGGATTTAGAATAATTTAATATAAAGATTCACACTATAAGTTACCTAGCTACTTAAAAATAACATCCTTCCTTCTTAATGCCCTATTTACCCAAACTCTACATTCCATCCTAGCTCCCTTCTAGAAGAGTATGGAGGAAGAGAGAGTAGAAGAGAGGGAATGAGAGATGAAGGAAGTGAGGGACCAAGGGAAGAAATGAGGAAGAAAAGAAACATAAAATTTCTTAAGGGTGGTGGAGCAAAATGGCGGACGAGAAACAATGCCAGACAGAGTGTCTCTGCAGAAAATACAGATTCTAGCAGAAATTAGAAAAAAGAAGCAACAAGACGAGCATACAGTGGACGAGGGCCAGAAGGAGGGGTACCTGAGACCCCGGGGAGACTCCACGGGAGGAGGCTGCGGAGGAGAACTGGAGGATGAGACCACCGGAGCAGCCCGGAGACCAGCGCCAAGGGTAGGTGGATTTGCTGTTTCCCCTCCCCTGCATTTGGGACTGCTGGTGGGCTCCCCAGCGGGTGGAGAGACCTGCGGACACCAGCCCAGAGACCGCCGCCGCCAGTCAGCGGTGAGCCTGTAGCAGACGTGGCACCAGGTTCCCAACTTCCTCCGGGCACCTCCGTGTGCACAGACCCGAGCCGTGTGGCAGGCGCCATATTGCCTCCTCCTCCCCTCCGCCGACCCTACCCGCGGCTGCCCAGAGAGACAATACAGCCACCAGCCAGAGGCACCTCCAGGGAACGGGACTTTCCCTTTTGGGACCCTACAGCTGACTCAGGGGAACTCAGACTGTGAGCTCCCTACCCGCCAGCTCTTCCAGGTGCTGCTGGCACGGTGTTCCCAGGAGAACGGTGCCGACTCAGAGGCTGAGAGACATAGACCCAGCTTGGGCTCCCTATGGGTAAATTGGGACCGGAAATCCTCTCCCTGGTGGGGATACAGTTTGAACTCTGGGACCCAGAGGTCGGACCTGCAGACCAGATCCCCTGTACCGAGGGCTAGCATTGCCGGGGCACAGAAAGGTTATATGTGAACAGCCTACTGAGGTGTGTGTGCCTCCAGGGGCGGATCGACATCCTAGAGGGCAACCCTCCTCCCAGGAGGAGGCCATGCGCCCAGCCCAGGTGGCGTTCTGAGCAGGGAACCTCCCCGCCGGCATCACAGTCCGGGGAGGACTGGTGGCTTGTGGTCTGGCCTGCTGGCAGAGGCCCAGGAGTAGCTGCGGAGTTGGGGAGGGTGGAAAGAAGTGAGGCCCGCTCCAGACTGCGGGTCTAAGACAGCCCCACCCCCACAAGCAGACTTTCTGGCTGAGCGACACCATTCCAGTCCCGCCTTGACAGCTTCTCCTGGAAGCAGAGAACAGAACTTTGACCTCTGCTAACCGCCTGAGGGCAGGCTTACCCAACCCAGCTCCGCCCAGAACAAGAGCTGATAACAGGAAACAAAATCAACACCATAGCCTGTTCCTCCAAGCAAACGCCACCTACTGACAGGGACGGCATCTTGCACAGCCTTTCCACGGCACCCACTGACTCAATAGACAGGGAGTGGTCCAATCTCACCCACAGACACCACCTAACACCTAAGAAACTAAACAAGGTGTGTGAATACCCAAACAATAACCTAAAGGAAAGAAACAACAACTGATCGACATGGGAAGAAATCAGCGAAAGAACTGAGAAAATATGAAGAACCAAAAGGAAAACACACCCCCAAAGAGGAGCACCAGCCCCCTAGAAACGGACACCAACCAAAATCAGGCAAACAATATGACACAAGAGGAATTTCATATGTGGATCATAAGAACACTCACCCAGCTGCAACAACAACTCAATAACCAACACAAAGAAACCACAAAAAGCCTCCAGGATATGGAAAAAGAAATAGACACAATGAAGAAAAGTTTAACCGAACTCCTGGAAATGAAGAATCAATTCAAGGAAATACAAAATACAGTGGAAAGCCTCAAGAACAGGGTAGACCAAACAGAAGAAAGAATCTCAGAGCTTGAAGATAACACCCTCCAATTAAATAAATCAGTCACAGAAATAGAGCAGAGAAACAAGAGAAAAGAGCAAAGCCTACAACAGCTGTGGGATTATGTGAAGAAACCTAATGTGAGGGTCATAGGGTTACCAGAAGGGGAAGAAGACAACACTCAAGGAATTGGACAAGCTGTTTGAAGATATAATAGAGGAAAATTTCCCAGGCCTTGCTCAAAATCTTGATATACAAGTTCAAGAAGCTCAGAGGACCCCTGGGAGATTCAACGCAAACAGGAAGACGTCACAACATGCAGTCATCAGACTGACCAAAGTATCAACTAAAGAGGCCCTTCTAAGAGCTGTAAGACAAAAGAAGCAAGTAACATACAAGGGAAAGCCAATTCAAATAACATCAGACTTCTCTAATGAGACCTTACAAGCAAGGAGAGACAGGGGCCCCATTCTCACTCTTTTGAAACAAAACAATGCCCAGCCTAGAATACTATTCCCTGCAAAACTAAGCTTCGTATATGAAGGAGAAATAAAAACATTCTCAGACAAGCAAAGGCTCAGAGAATTGACCAAGACAAGACCAGCCCTACAAGAAGTACTTAAAACAGCGTTTACGCACGGAACATCATAATAATAACCCATAATAACCCACAATATTAATAACCCAAAGATATTAAAGGCCAGATATTACAATGGCTCAAGACAGAAATCATAGCAACAACATCCAACCCAAAAGAATGAACAGTAATCTACCTTACCTATCAGTTCTCTCAATAAATGTGAATGGCTTAAACTCTCCACTCAAGAGACATAGGCTGGCTGAATGGATAAGAAAATACAGGCCAAGTATATGCTGTCTTCAGGAAACACATCTAACCTGCAAGGATGCATAAAGACTAAAAATAAAAGGGTGGAGATCAATATTCCAAGCAAATAGAAGCCAAAAGAAGGCTGGTGTGGCAGATCTAATTTCAGACGATTTAGTTTTTAAACCAACAAAAGTAGTGAAAGACAAAGAGGGTCATTATATAATGGTGAAGGGCACAGTTCAACAAGAAGAGATAACAATTTTAAATATATATGCACCAACTTAGGTGCACCCAGATTCATAAAGCAAACCTTACTGGAGCTAAGCAAATGGATTAATAGCAACTCCATAATCACCGGAGATTTCAACACCCCACTGACGGCACAAGACAGATCCTCCGAACAGCAAATTAATAAAGAAATAATGGACTTAAACAAAACTCTAGAACAATTGGGTCTGACTGACATTTACAGAACATTCTACCCCAAAACCACTGAATATACGTTCTTCTCATTAGCTCACGGGACATTCTCTAAGATTGACCATATCCTAGGACACAAAGTAGATCTCAAGAAATTTAAAAAAATAGAAATCATACCATGTACCTTCTCAGATCACTGTGGAATAAAAGTAGAAATCAACCCTAACAGAAACTCACATTTCTACACAAAAACGTGGAAATTAAACAACCTCCTACTAAATGATTACTTCACAAATGAAGAAATCAAGACAGAAATAAAAAAATTCTATGAAGAAAACGACAATGGAGAGACAAGTTATCAACTCCTCTGGGACACAGCTAAAGCAGTTCTGAGAGGAAAGTTTATCTCCATAAATGCCTATAACCAAAAGACAAGAAGATCACAAATAGACAATCTAATGAAACGACTCAAAGAGCTCGAAAAAGAAGAACAGACCAACCTCAAACCCAGCAGAAGAAGTGAAATCTACAAGATCAAATCAGAACTAAACGAAATTGAAAACAGGGAAGCTATTCAGGAGATTAATAAAACAAAAGTTGGTTCTTTGAAAAAATAAACAAAATTGACACACCATTGGCTAAGCTAACGAAAAGCAGAAAAGAGAAATCTCTAATAAGCTCCATCAGGAATAAAAAAGGAGATATCACAACTGATCCCAAAGAGATACAAGATACAATTTATGAATACTACAAAAATCTTTATGCACACAAACTGGAAAATGTGGAGGAAATGGACAAATTTCTAGAAACACACAGCCTCCCTAGGCTCAACCAGGAAGAAATAGATTCCCTGAACAGACCAATCTCAACAGCTGAAATAGAAACAGCAATTAAAAATCTCCCTAAAAAGAAAAGTCCCGGTCCAGATGGCTTCACACCCGAATTTTACCACACTTACAGAGAAGAACTAGTACCTATCTTGCAGAAACTATTCCACAACATCGAGAAGAACAGAAACCTCCCCGACACCTTTTATGAAGCGAATATTACTCTGATACCAAAACCAGGAAAGGATGCAACAAAAAAAGAAAACTACAGACCAATATCCCTAATGAATATAGATGCAAAAATTTTCAACAAAATCTTAGCTAACCAAATCCAGACGCTTATCAAAAAAATAATCCACCACGACCAAGTGGGCTTCATCCCAGGGATGCAGGATGGTTCAACATACATAAATCTATAAATGCAATTCCCACATAAACAGAAGCAAAAACAAAGACCACATGATCCTTTCAATAGATGCAGAAAAAGCTTTTGACAAAATTCAACACCCTTGCATGATACGAACGCTTAAGAAAATCGGCATAGAAGGGACATACCTAAAAATGATACAAGCCATATATGACAGACCCATAGCCAACATCATACTGAATGGGGAAAAATTGAAATCATTCCCACTTAAAACTGGAACCAGACAAGGCTGCCCACTATCTCCACTTCTGTTCAACATAGTGCTGCAAGTCTTGGCTACAGCAATCAGACAGGAAAATGGAATCAAAGGTATCCAAATAGGGGCAGAAGAGATCAAACTTTCACTGTTTGCTGATGATATGATATTGTATCTAGAAAACCCCAAGGATTCAACCAAGAAACTCCTGGAACTGATCAATGAATTTAGTAAAGTCTCAGGATACAAAATCAATACACAGAAATCAGAGGCATTCATATACGCCAACAACAATCTAATTGAGAACCAAATCAAAGACTCAATTCCTTTCACAATGGCAACAAAGAAATTAAAGTACCTAGGAATATACTTAACCAAGGACGTAAAAGACCTCTACAGGGAGAACTATGAAACTCTGAGGAAGGAAATAGCAGAGGATGTAAACAGATGGAAATCCATACCATGCTCCTGGATCGGTAGACTCAATATCATCAAAATGTCTATACTACCCAAAGTGATCTACAGATTCAATGCAATACCTATTAAAATCCCATCAGCATTCTTCACAGATACAGAAAAAATAATTTTACGCTTCGTATGGAACCAAAGAAGACCCCGAATATCAAGAGCAATTCTAGGCAACAAAAACAAAATGGGAGGCATTAATATGCCAGATATCAAACTATACTACAAAGCTGTAGTAATTAAATCAATGTGGTATTGGCACAAAAATAGGAGTATTGACCAGTGGAACAGATGCGAGAATCCTGATATAAAACCATCCTCATATAGCCATCTAATCTTTGACAAAGCAGACAAAAATATACGCTGGGGAAAAGAATCCCTCTTCAATAAATGGTGCTGGGAAAACTGGATAGCCACCTGTAGAAGGCTAAAACAGGACCCACACCTTTCACCTCTCACAAAAACCAACTCACGCTGGATAACAGACTGAAACCTAAGATATGAAACTATTAGAACTCTAGAGGAAAAAGTTGGAAACACTCTCCTAGACATCGGCCTGGGCAAAGAGTTTATGAAGAAGTCCCCAAAGGCAATCACAGCAGCAACAAAAATAAATAAATGGGACATGATCAAACTACAAAGCTTCTACACAGCCAAAGAAATAGTCATGAAAGTAAACAGACAACCTACAGAATGGGAGAACATTTTTGCATCCTATGTATCCGATAAACGGCTGATAACTAGAATATACTTAGAACTCACGAAAATCAGGAAGAAAAAAATCAAATAACCCCATTAAAAAGTGGGCAAAGGACTTGAACAGAAACTTTTCTAAAGAAGACAGAAGAATGGCCAACAAACATATGAAAAAATGCTCAACATCTCTAATCATCAGGGAAATGCAAATCAAAACCACAATGAGATATCACTTAACCCCAGTGAGAATGGCTTTTATCAAAAAATCTCCAAACAATAAATGCTGGCGTGGTTGCGGAGAGAGAGGAACACTCCTACACTGCTGGTGGGACTGCAAACTAGTTCAACCTCTGTGGAAAGCAATATGGAGATATCTTAAAGTGATACAAGTGATTCTACCATTTGATCCAGCAATCCCATTGCTGGGCATCTACCCAAAAGATCCAATGACAAAAAAGACACCTGCACTCGAATGTTTATAGCAGCACAATTCATAATTGCAAGGCTGTGGAAACAGCCCAAGTGTCCATCAATCCAAGAATGGATTAATAAAATGTGGTATATGTATACCATGGAGTACTATTCAGCTCTAAGAAACAATGGTGACATAGCACATCTTATATTTTCCTGGTTACAGCTGGAACCCATACTATTAAGTGAAGTTTCCCAAGATTGGAAAAACAAGCACCACATATACTCACCAGCAAATTGGTATTAACTGAACAGCACCTAAGTGGTCACATAGGTACTACAGTAATAGGGTATTGGGCAGGTGGGAGGGGGGAGGGGGGTGGGTATATACATACATAATGAGTGAGATGTGCACCATCTGGGGGATGGTCATGATGGAGACTCAGATTTGTGGGGGGAGTGGGAGAAATGGGCATTTATTGAAACCTTAAAATCTGTACCCCCATAATATGCCAAAAAAAAAAAGTTCTTAATAATTAAGGTTTAATATTATTCAATAATGTCAGTTTGGCTAAACCTAAAAGGGCTACTCCAGCATCTTTACATTAAAGAGACTATGCTATGAATGGCAATGAGCTGTCTAATTAGAACCAAAGCACATTTACCCTGGATACATATCCTCTTAAGTTAAAATTATATCTTAAATTTCACTAAAATTATCTCCATCTCGACCCTACTTTTCCCCTTAAAACCTTTTATACTTCATTCTCCATGGGTACATTCTAAACCTTTAAAATATCTTTTGAAGTAACTGCTTTTTCAGCATATCTTTGAAATAAAATTCATTCCTCCAACTTTCCATTAGCATTCCCTAAGGTGCTACTCAATATCCCCAGCTGTTCTCCATTTAGATGAGCTTCAGATCACTTGTTCTCACATTTCCCTCTTACCTGCTCTAAAGAGCCCATATTCTATCTCATCCTTTCTTCCCAATAACCAGATTCTTAAACAACTCACCAGAGCACCAGACTGGAGAATATATGCAATTAACTACTGGTATCTCCTTCTAGTGACTTTACAGGCACCTTAAATGTTCAGACATTTATGAGGAACCTAAATATGTTCAAACTGAATTCATCTATATATGTCCAAAGCTATTTCTCCATTATGTGCATCACCTCCATAATGGCACTACCATACATCTAACTGCTCAAGCTAGAAGCCAGAGTATCCTGGCTCTTCCTCCTTCATCTTCCTCGTATATTCAATCAAGTCTCTCAAGCTAATACTGGAATATCTCCATAACTCCCCATCTCTACTATCACCACTGTAGACATGTTTCTTCACATCTCTTCCTTGAATTGTTTCTGTAGCTTCCTAACATATCTTGCTATATCTAACATGCTGTCTTTCAAATCCAATTTCCTCTTATAGATGTATTATTCCTTTAAAAATGCAAATCTACTAGCTTTCCAGTGCTCCTCAGATAATGACTCAAATCCTATGAGGGCCTACCAGATCTGGTCCCTGCCCTCTGCCCAAGTTTAATCTTGTACCACTCTCTTCATTCTCTGTGGGTAGCTACACTGGCTTTCTTTTAAATTTTCAGATGTATCAGGATCTTTTCACCCCAGAACCTTTGCAAATGATGCTGCTTTGCTTTGAATGCTTCTTCCATTTTTTGCTCATTCAGCTTTAACATTGCCTGGCCCCAGTCTATCCTTAAGACATAGCTAAGAATCTTGCATTATTCCTTCCTAACACTTAGATCATTAGTAATGCCTTTTCCAAGATCTGTCTTTGACATTAGACTTTAGGCTTTTGAAAGAGTAGCCACAATATATATATATCTTGGGCTGAATGTCTACTAGCCCATATAATGGCAGTCGATGTTTTCTGAATAAATAGTAATAATAGCAAACATTTGCATAGTATTCATACTGACCTAAGTTCCTTTAATAAATCTCTACTCATTTAGTCTTTACAACAACCCCATAAAATAAAGGGCCTTAGGTCCTTCTAAGGACCTTTGGCATTGAAAAGATCGTATAAATATAACCCACCCATGGCCACCCAGCCAAGTAAGTCATTGAGGTTAGATTCAAACCTAGCCAATCTGTCAGCCCTGGAGTATAGAATCTATTTCCTGAACTTGCATAGTGCATTATTTCTCCTAGGTTACAAAGCCTTTTAGTAAATAAAAATACTGAGGGAGAATGGAATGCAAAACCAAAATTAAATGGTTATTAGTAACCTAATAGTAGCAGACAAGAACAAAAACAAAAGAGGATGTTTAAAATGGTCTAAGTCTCTATGGCAGGTAAAATATTATAGAGACTAATTTTAATTGCCTAAAACAGGCATTCTTAATTTATAAGCAATATCCCTCTTGGATGATTGATGAAGTCAACAGACTCTTCTCAGAATAACATTTTTAAAACAAAAATAAAATACAGAACTGCATAGGAAAGCAATTTTATTGGAATAAAGCTGTACAAAATTCTTAAAATACCAAATTTGTGATATATTATAATGTATGTTCTTTTTTATTAATGCATTTTTGATAGATCTAGAACTATTATCATATGGAAACATACATGATTTCTATCTGTGACAAAGTCATAAGACTACTAAAACTATTATTTTTATGTCCATAATTATAAGATAATTAGGTTAGAGGTTAGTAAAAAAAAAATATGATTTTTATCCCATGTAAGATAAATTCCTAGACCCTACTCCCCAAATCCTATCATCCCAATCCCCGTTTAAGAATCTCCATGTTAAACCACACTACCCGTAGCCTACAGATCCTTTCCACAGTATTCTTTGTCCTGAACCAAAGGGAAAAATGGTCTGATCTACATCTTTCCTGTGATGTACACTATATAAAAAGTACTGTTCTAGATTTATTTCCTTACCATATGAATTTATATAAAATTAGTTTTAATATTGGGTATATTCAGATGATTTGACATGAAACAATAGAGACAAATTTTTCTATTTCTATTAATAATATCAATATCCATGTTTCAAAACCAAGAATGAAGATTCCATGGTTCTTGAACTCGGGCATTCCATACAACACCATCAGTATGTCAGGCCTCTAGGTAAGGAATCCCACACTAATTTTTCAGGACCTTTACCTCTTTCTTTCTCATTCTATTAAATATCTGTAAAAAAATGATCTCAAAGGTAGTCATGTTGGAATGACTTTGTGCTCATCATCTTTGTTAGCATACTCAAGGAAACACATTATAGTTCACACATCTATAGCAGACCAATAGATGAAAAGAAAAACTTTAGTAATAGATACAATTAAGCCAGAAAAAGAAAAAGCTATAAATCAGACATTGTACATGCATACAATAAATTTCCTATAAATGATGTGCCCTATGTAAGAAAAAAATACTTACATAAAGAATAGAACCACACTGTTATTAGGGGGAAAAACACCAGGTAGACTGATTGAATTTTACCATTGTCTCAGAATGGCCTTTGCTATGCCATCTGAAAGCTTAAAGTCATTTGTGAGACTGAGATAATATCAGCAACCACATTGTAGATTAACACTATGCTTCTTCATATTTTTCAAAAGAAGATAATTATTCCCATGACGATAACAGAAATAAAATGATACTATTTTCACCACTCTCCTTTTACTTTCCACATGGAGAGTTTAACAATTTAACAAGAAAAGTCTTTCTTGAGCTAGAGAAAAGGACAATTCTATTGAACACAATACTGTGGATGCTACTGGGAACTACTATTCTAAGAAATATAGGCTATCTCAAGAGATACTCTCTTTTATAACCATGGCATTGAGGTGGGAAAAGGGAATAAGAAAACAGTATTCTCCAATTTTCCTGTTTCTACCATAAGTAAAAAAAAAAAAAAAAAAAGAAAAAGGCACAATAAAGTCAGTTAGATTTCAGCTCACAGTCATAGTGGAGTTACTAGTCTTTGGATGTTTAGATATGCCTCCTACTGTAAAGAACTAGACAACTGTATAAAATGTATTAAATTGTTTCAGATAGGGGAAAACAGGCAGTATAGATCTATAATCTCTGTGAGAAGGAAAACAAAGAAGGTGAGCCCCATAATTACCTTAGCTTTCTGCCTGGAGGCAACTTCTGGGCTGTGGCCCAAGGAGGAGGAACCCAAATAGAATACTGTGCCCTTGCTAGGTTGAGGAGAGGATGGCATTCAGAGAAACTGAGGCAGCTGGAATTTGTAAGGCAGGATACGAGAGAAGAGGGAGTTGTGCAGAAAAGTAACTCTAGAAACCTACAGAAGAGTTCCTTTAACTCTTTGGATGAATACTAAGCTGTGCAAGCATAAGGTGTATATACAAGGCTAAACAAAGAAAATTACTAGGGAAAAAACTACTAGAAAGGTTATGTTAACAATTCCAGAGCGCATATAGGGCTAGGAAACATTTGAGTTCTAATCATTCAGAGTATAAAAGCCTCACTGAATACTCAGGGTATTCAATAGTGATCCCAGGTCACATGTCATAAGAGAGCTGAACTAACCCTAGAGTAACAGTTACTCCAGATCCACCTTAGCAAAGCTTAAAAAGAAATCCCCAAATGATCGAATGCTCCATAAGAAATTTAACTGGTACCAAAACAAAGGTCAACATTTTTTAAAGGGAGACAACAATATACAGACAATCCCCAACATATTATTGACAATGTCCACCATCCAATACAAATTACTGGAGACACTCACAGAAACAGAAAAATGTGATCCATAACCAGAAAAAAAAGTCAGTCTACGGAAATAGACCTAGAAATGATAGAGATGATGAAATTAGGAGACAAGGACATTAAGCCAGCCAGTATAAAAGTGTTCAATGACATAAAGGAAAATACAAATATAATGAAAAAAATTGGATAAAAAAAGAATAAAAACCGGAACTACTAGAACTGAAAAAAAATATCTGAAATAAGAAATACAAAGGATCAATGTAACAGCAGATATATAATGTAGTATAGATCTATATAACTATATAGATAATTTATCTATATAACTGTAATAGATAAGTGAACATGAGAATACTGCAATAAAAGCTACTTAAAAGACAGAAAAGATGGAAAAACTTAGCAGTGCCTCAGTGACCTGTGGGATAATGACAGGCAGTTTAGCATACAATTAATTAGAGTATAAGAAGTATGTATGGGAGAAGAGAAGAAATATTTAAAGAAATAAGGGCAGATCATTTTCCAGATTTGATAGAAACTACAAACACACAAATCCAAGAAGCTCAACAAGCAGAATGACCATGAAGAAAAGAACTTTAAGGCACATTTATAATCAAATGCTGAAAACCAGATATTAAAAAAAATCTTAAAAGCAGACAGAGAATAACACATTACATAGAGGAAAACAAAGTTAGGAAATACCACTCCCCAGTAGAAAGAATACAAGCCAGAAGAAAATAAGGCAACACATTAAAAGTAATCCAAGAAAAAAAATATCCTATCACCTGGAATTCTATATACATTGAAAATATCCTTCAACGATGAAGCAAAATAAAGACCTTTCCAGATAAAGAAAAGCCAAGAAAACTAACTGCCAGCCGACTGGTACAAGAAATACTATAGAAAGTTCTTTAAGCTAAAGAAAATGATTCCAGATGGAAATCCAGATACAGAGAGAAATGGAAACACAATGTTATGAGGTTCTCACATTATATGTGAAGTAGTATGATTTTATTTTAAGATAAACTGTAGAAAGTTAAAGATGTATATTGTAAACCCCTAGCAACCATTAGTTAAGTAAAACAAAGAGGTATAGCTAATAAGGCAATACAGAAGGTTAAATGGATTAAAAACAAATATGTATATATTTACTTTGATTCATCACCTTTAGCTAAGATTTTTCTTATGAATAAGAGATAAACTTCTGCTGAAAGTTATAATATGCACCAGCCCTTTGCATATTTCTTTATGCACAAACAATATACAGTTTCTCCATGTACAAAAATTAAAGTACTTCAGAATACTGGCATTTTAGAAATTCAATAAATACCATTCTGTCAAAAAAAAGAAATAGAATCTTATTTAGATAAAATATAAAATCTTTATCACTCATATCTGACAATATCAAAAGAATGGGAATCATAAAATTTAAATTAAGATTCAGAGATATGAATCTTTTCTCAAAGTGTAAGTTAGAAACAGAACATAAACGATTCAATTCTAATACAATTCAAGATATTTAAAAAATAGATTTCATTCTAGAAAAGACCTAACAAGAAAAAAATTGTCTCTATTTCTAAAATCCATACTGGAAACAAAAATATCTTTTCAGTGATCTCCACATAATTTATATAAGTTAACTCTGAAGGCTTATATATTAGTTTAATGAACATACGCTAAGGAGATTACCTGTCAATAAAATAAAAGACTTTTTAAAATGAAAAAAACAAATGTACCTGACATTTTATATCTTAGTATTTTGGTTCAATAAAAGTAAACAAACAAAAAATTAACCTTAAATATATAATATGTAACTTCAGTGATATCTGAAAGCTATTTTATTATATAAAATATTTTGCTTTGGAGAGCCTCACCAGCTGGTACCATTTGCCCAAAGAGACAGCTGTTTTTTTAGTTTCCCTATCTCAGCACGTTTCCAACTGTCAGTTCTAACTGTATGCAGTCCCATAGTGACAGACTACTTTAAGAGAAATGGCTCATTAACTTGAATCTACAAAGTCCACTCTCTTCAGTGAATTCAAATTAAGCCCACAGACATGCCAGCTCATAACAGAATTCCCCACACATTTTTGTTGTTCTCTTGCACTGTGGACTCAAAGTAAAAAATTCATGCCATCTACTATAAAATCTTTTGCTCAACACTATAAACGAACTGATATAAATGATGGTAGTAGAAGTATATCTTCAAAACTTATGAATTATAGTGCTATTTTATAAAATAAGAACTTCCAAATAAGGAATTTCCTTTGCAATGTAAATAAATGACTTATAAATTTTGCAGAGACTAGTGTGGATAATAAAGCTCAAATTAAAATGTATAAAATATACAATGGCTTGTTAGAAAATTTTCAGTAACAACTCTAAGAAGAAACTGACCACACAGACCTGTAAGAATCAGATAAGATAATGAATATAAAATTGTTTCAAAAAAATAAAATTGGATTTTAAGTATAAGTTTTTTTTTTAAATCAGTAGATCGCTTTTATAAATTATGTGGAAAGGATTATAATAAAATAAACATGGGCCATCTGAGGCAGATGCATATTGCATATATCTATACCAAGAGTGTATCACTGAATGATAATCAAAGTAATTTGAGCAATTAGAACTCTTGTACACTGTTGGTGGGAATGGAAAACTGGTGCAGCCACTATGAAAACCAGTATGGAGGTTCCTCAAAATATTAAAAGTACAACTACCATACAATCCAGGAATCCCTGAGTGTATATCCAAAAGAACTGAAGTCAGAATCTCAAAAAAATATCTGCACTTCTATGTTCCCTGCAGCATTACTCACACAGTAGCCAAGATTCAGAGAGAACCTAAGTGTCGTTCGACTGGTTAAATAGATTTTAAAAAATGTAGTATATACATACAATGGAACATTATTCAGCCTTCAAAAAGAAGGGAATCCTGCAATATGTGACAACATGGATGAACCTAAAAGGCCATTATACTAAGGGAAACAAGCCAGTCAGAGAAGGAAAAATACTATATAATTCCATTTACATGACGGATCTAAAATGTCAAACTCACAGAAACAGAGGTTAAAATGGTGCCTGTCAAGGGGCATGGGGAGAAGAAAATGGGAAATTGCTATTCAACAGGTATACACAGTTGACCCTTAAACAACACAGGTTTGAATTGTGTGGGTCCACTTACATACATCAATTTGTTTCAATAAATATATTGGAAAATTTTTTTAGAGATCTGAGACAATTTGAAAAAACTCACAGATGAATCTTATAGCCTAGAAATAGCAAAATGAATAAATAATATAAATAAAAAAGTTAGGCATATCATGAATGTATAAAATGTATGTAGATACTAGCCTATTTTATCATTACTACTACAAAATATAAGCAAATATATTATAAAAAGTTAAAATTTATCAAAACATACATATATTTACAGACCGTACGTGGTGCTATTCACGATCCAGAGAAATGTAAACAAATATAAAGATGCAGTATTAAATCATAAGTGCATAAAATTCACTATAGTACATACTGTACTGCCATGATTTGCCACCTCCTGTTGCAACTGCAGTGAACTCAAGTAAGTTTTGGGAGTATCTGCTTAAAACGTCATATGATGTTAATCATCTCGAGTGAGCAGTTCGTCCCTCCAGTAAATTTCGTATCTCAGTAAAAAGTGATCCCTCTAGGTTCTCACATATTTTTTCATCGTGTTTAGTGCAATACTGTAAACCTTGAATAACACTAGTGCCTCTATTGATGTTGAAAATGCTCACAAGAAGCAGAGAAAAGTCATGACATTACTAGAAAGAGATGATTTGCTTGATTAAGTACTGTAGATTCAGGTCTATAGCTGCAGTTGCCCACCATTTCAAACAGATGATTCATCTTATAAACAGATAACATAAACTTACAGTATCAATAAATGTAGAAAAGTACTGCAAAAGTATTTTCCTTATGATTTTCTTAATAACATTTTCTTTTCTCTAGCTTACTTTATTGTAAGAATACAGCATTTAATACATGTAACATAAAATACGTGTTAAACAACTATTCATGCTATCAGTAAGGCTTCTAGTTAACAGTAGGCTATTAGTAGTTAAGTTTTGGGGGAGTTAAAAAGTTATAGTTGGATTTTCAACTATACAAGGGGTCAGCACCCCAACCCTTGTGGTTCTTCAAGGGTCAAGTATAGTTTCAGTTATACAAGATGAACTGCTGTATAACATTGTGCCTATAGTTAACAATACTGTATTATGCACTTAAAAATGTATCAAGAGGGTAGATCTCATGTTAAGTGTTCTTCTCATAATAAGAAATATATAGCAATAAAAAGAAGTTTATAAATAAATAAAACTTCATAGCCATGTCCCAAATCATCACAAACACACACAAAAAAACTTCCTGACACTAAAAGAAACTTCTGAAGAAAGACTGTATTGGGTATGTAGTGATTTGGAGAGGAAGTCACAAAAGCTATGGCCCCTTCTTCATTCTCTTCCAAATGCTTTTCCCTAAATAGAAGCATAGAGCTTAAAGATGATCAAATGCATGGTGACGAAGTCTCTTCTCTGCTGACTACAAGAATATTTTTTATTTGCCAAGATTGTCAGCCCACATTACTTTTGAAATTATTCAGAAACTATCACTACTTAGGAAAGATTGGAAAGGTTTGATCAAATAACATATATTATCTATATTCCTGTATCTATATTTACCTACACACACACACACACACACACACACACACACACACATATACACACATCCATACATACATTGTCTAGGCATTAAATGGGTTTCTGTCCATATAAAAACTAAAATACTGGGGGATGGACACGCCTGAAACTCTGACTCGGGGCGGGGGCAAGGGCAATGTATGTAACCTTAACATTTGTACCCCCGTAATATGCTGAAAAAAATAAATTAAATTAAATTAAAAAATAAAATAATAAGTGTTTCTCTATAGATATACATTGCCTTTTGAAAATCATGTAGTAAATGTAGACAGATATCATTATGAAATCATTAACAATACACAAGAGGCTTTTCAAACTTATGGGCAGTGTATTGTTTATTGATTTCAAGTTTGTATGAGAATGCAAACAGCTAGAGTGTTTTGACTGATTTGTGGGATTCCTCAGCGCACTGAAGTGTCCCGAATAAATCTTCACTGGTTCACAAATCCAAGTCAGAATTCTTGCACTGACTCAATACAATATCTCAAAGATCATCCTGAATTCAGGCAATTCAAAGTTGAAATAACCATTGGCTTCCAATATTATACACACTACCTTAAGTCACTAAAAAGAAACTGCTACCCTAAATTTAGATATTTCCATTTCATTAATCTTTCTGTTCAAACAATTGATACCTTTAAAATGTTTTTCATTCACAAAAACATAAGTTTGTAGTTATTTTCTACAATTATGATCTCTGAGATATTTAGTAATGTCCTGTTTGAAAGCAAAACAAAAATAATTCTTAATCCTCTACCTTAAGTCTTCTACTCTGATTACAGTAATGAATATGGCATTGCTCAATGTGAAGCCTAATTCTTGCTCTCTGCCAGGTAGTTGGCTCAATCAACAAATATTTATTGAGAAGTTGGTATATAGTAGCCATTGATCCAGGCATGGTGGCTACAGAAGAGAAAAGACAGACAGGTATCTGCTCTCAGGAGACAGGTAATTAAAAGTAAACAAATAAATCAGAAAGCTCATTACCTCAGACACTACATAATTCCTGACAAAAAATTTTCACCTCTACTTTCTGTGTGCCAGGTGAGTCTGCCAGCTGTTTTTACTTCCCAGTTGTCAATATGCTATAATTTTCTTTAATATTTCCAACAAATCACCATCACGAAACATAAGTTGTTTGAGCCATTTGTTGTCAGGCTCCAAAAGATGTCTAGCTCAGCCAAACTAGGTTTTACCAAACAAATATTTCATCTGTGCACTGGCTGTGACCATAGTTGATTATAACATTGACACAGAACATTAAGATAATTGTTCTAGAATACTGAATACCTTTTCCAAAAACCCCGGTATAGCTTCAACTAGTTATTCTGTATTCATTAAGATATTTCAGGATCCTAGGCAAAGCTAGAAATTACAATCTTTTCACAAAATATAGTCTATATACTTATTAATAAAAACCCACATTTGATCTTAGGTTTCAGAAACCTAATACCGGTAAACATTTCACAAACTGGTCTTACCTCCTTGCTATAATTCCTGGAAAAAGTTACTCCTATAAAAAGGAGTTCAAATGCTTTTGAAAGATATGACTTCCCAATTCAAGATTTGATAACCTCATATAATCGATTACCCTCTGTCTCAAATTACGTCATCTGTAAAAATAAGTCAAATACAACTTTTTGCACTATAAAACATTTCAAAATAAATTTATAGTCGATGACTTACACTAGTTTTTGTTAAGACATTTTATCCAACTTTGAATACCACTATGTTGACACCCAAATACTCATTGTGAATAAATTAACTTCCAGAATTCTTTCTAAATTCCTTATCATACTACAAAATAACCAGAATCCCACTACTTTGATCAAATGCCCAAAAGATTCCCAATATGTATGTGTCTGTATGTACATACACACATAAGAATATGGATATGTGTGGATGCATGAGTACATCCACAAAGGAAAAAGAGGTTCAAGGAACAACTTGTGCATTCTCTCCTGTAAAAATCGGAAAGAAACTGACAAATTCATGAAGAAGAATAAAATAAAGAGCGTAATGAGAAGGCCCATCTGCCCATGACATAATAGCCAAACATGATTTTTTAGAATCTTTTCCCTTTAATTTAACAAAATGTTCTTAAAACAGAATACTGAGATGTGGGGTATAGGGAGTATCAAACAGCACATACTTTGGAAGTCAAATAGTTTATCTTTATAGGTAACAGAATTTAGCCTAATTTTCACTTCCATTATTTCCAAAATCCTAATCAACTTTGAGGAATCAGAGAAGGAAATAAAAAGATGTACAAATTTAGAATATATCCATCCTTCTTTTGGCTCATGCAAGATATATTTGTAAAATATTTGTATGTAAAAACAAACCATATATATTTTACAAACTACATTTCATGCAAAATATACTTTGCATTAAATATCTACCTGAAAAAAGATTTTTTTCCAGAGCAAAGAAAGATGGTAAAGGTTTAGTACAAAAGGACATTGGCTCAGAACAACATACCAGATGAACATAAAAGGTTAATTTTAATAATCAAATTCATAATTCATCTAATCTAGGAAATGCCAAGAATAGTTTAAAGAGATATTCCATTTAACATGAACTAATGCACCAACTGTCAGTAACAGTGAGGATGACTAAATGATTCTGAAATACAATATGCTTGTGTTTAATGACATCAATAGACATGTAGGAAATTCACAATCAATTATTTGCCCAGTTACTGTGATGCGTACAAAACCATTACTAGGCTATAAATCTCATTCTACTTTTAGAACTGACCATGATCCAAGAAAAGAAAAAAAAATAACATAAAACATATTATTCTTTTCTTAGACAGGTACATTTCAGTGCAAATACAATTTTAAGAATGTTATGCTTTTGTTTCTGGCACAGAAAAACATCTCTAAGCATTATTCATATTATTTCTCTCCCCTAAAGTTAACATACTTTAATGCCATATGGGCACAAATTTACTTCTGTTCATTTAAACTTGTAATTAAACTTTATAACATAGAAAACTGCTAAAGTAAAATAATCTCATTCCACTGAAAGGCATTTTTTTTTCTAAAATAACATGGGTGATGTGCCAAATGGCTGGGGTGGTAGCTCATTATACCTTCAGAGAGAATCCAAGTTTGAGGCTTATCTTGGGTTCTCACACGTAGCTGCAAAACCTTGGAGTATTATCAAGGGTTAGAGAGGGCAGATCAAATGTCTGCACTGAGTGAATCCATTCAGAGGGGCTTTAGTTGTTCAGTAATCTAATGAGCAAAGCATTGGTAATCTAATGATCAATATGCATTCTATTGTAACTTTATTAAATAACAAAGCCCTTGTATCTAAAATATTCAAACCACTTCACAAAAAGAAGCCCTTGTGCTGCCCAGAAAATGTTCCTTTTTTTAAGTCTATTTTTTTTAGAGCAGTTTTAGTAAGTTCACAGCAAAATTGACAGGAGGTACAGAGATTTCCCATATACCTCCTGCCCCAAACATCAGTAGCCTCCCCCATTATCAACATCCTCCCTACCCGCATCCAGAGTGGTACACTGACTACAACTTATGAATCTACATTGAAACATCATAATAAGCCAGAGCCCATAGTTACCTTAGGTTACTCTTGGTGCTGTATATTATACAGGTTTGGGCGAATGTATAATGACACATATCCATCGTTACAGTATTATACAGAGTATTTTTACACCCTAAAAACCCTCTATCCTCTGCTTATTCATTCTTCTCCATGACGACCCCTGGCAAACATTGATTTCAATCTCATCATAGTTTTTGCCTTTTCTGTAACATCATATCTTTGGAACCATTCAGTATGTAGCCTTTTCAGTTAGGCTTTTTCCATTTAGTAATAGGTATTTAAGATTCCTCCATGTGTATTTATGGCTTAATAGCTCATTTCTTTTCAGTACTGAATAATATTCCATTGTCTGGATGCACCACAGTTTATAAACCCATTCACAAACTGAAGAACATCTTAGATGCTTGTAAGTTTTAGCAATCATAAATAAAGCTTCTATAAATACCCATATGCAGGTTTTTGTGTGGACGTAAGTTTTCAACTCCTTTCGCTAAATACCAAAGAGCATGATTGCCGGGTTGTACGTAAAAGTATGCTAAGTTTTGTAAGCAAGAGGCAAACACTAGGCCACTGTGGCTGGACCATTTTGCATTCCCACGAGCAATGAATGAAAGTTCCTATTGCTCCACGTCCTGGCCAGCATTCGGTGTTGTCAGTGTTTTGGATTTTGGGCATTCTAATAGATGTGTAGTAGTATCTAATTGTTGTTTTAATTTGCATTTCCCTGATGACATATGATATCAGTATCTTTTCACATGCTCAGCTGCCATCTGTATATCTTCTTTGGTGAGGCGTATGTTAAGGTCTTTGGCTCCCTGGCTCACTTTTTAAATGAGTTGCTACTGTAGAATAATTTTAGGTGTTCTTTGTTATTTTGGATAACAGTTCCTTTTTTTAATAGACAGGGTCTTACTCTGTCACCTAGGCTGGAGTGCAGTAGCACAATCATAACTCACTGTAACCTCAAATTCCTGGATTCAAGCTACCCTCCCGTCTCAGCTCCCTGAATACTTAGGACTACAGGCACTCACCACCATGCCCAGCTAATTTCTTTTTCTAAACAGGGTCTCATTATGTTCCCCAGGCTGGTCTCAAACTCCTGGGCTCAAGTGATCCTCCCATCTCAGTCTCCTAAAGTGCTGGGATGACAGGCCTAGATAACATTTCTTTATCAGATATATCTTTTGCAAATATTTTCTCCCAGTTTGTGACATGTCTTCTCGTTCTCTTGACATTACTTTTGCAGAATATAAATTTTTAATTTTAACAAAATCCAGTTTGTCTATTCTTTCTTTCATGGGTCATACCTTTAGTTTTGTATCTAAAAGGTCATCACCCTAAGCAAGGTCACATGGATTTTTCTCCTATATTATTTTCTAGAAGTTTTATAGTTTTACATTTTACACTTGGGTCTATAATCTATTTTAAGTTAATTTTTGTGGAAAGTATAAGGTCTGGGACTACATTCATTTTTTTTGCATGTGGATGTCCAGCTGTTCTAGTAACATTTATTAAAAAGACTATCATTGCTCCATTGTGTTGCTCCTTTGTCAAAAATCAGTTGACCATTTTTATATGGGTCTATCTCTGGGCTTTCTATTTTATACCATTAACCTATTTGTCTATTATTTAGCCAATACCACACTGTCTTCATAATTGAGCTTTCTAGTAAGTTTTGAAGTTGGACAGCATCAGTATTCCAACTTTCTTTTTCTTCAACACTGTGTTGGCTATTCTGGCTATTCTTCTTTACATAAACTTAGGAATCAGTTCATCGGTATACACATAATAACTTGTTGGGATTTTGATTGCAATGAAATTCAATACATAGATTAAGTTGGGAAGAACTGAAATCTTGACAATATTGAACATTTCTATCCATGAACATGGAATATCTCTCAACTTATTTATTTCTTTGATTTTTTTTAAGTTTTATAGTAACCCCATATAGATTTTATATAATTAAAAAAATTATACCTAAACATTTAATTGGGGGGAGGCAAATATAAATGACATTGTGTTTTACATTTCAAATTCCACTTGTTCATTGCTGGTGTATAGGAAAGTGATTGACTTTCAGATATTATTTAATAACCTTGTTTCCTGTAACTCCATTATAATCATTTATTAGTTTTATGAGTTTTTTGTGGATTCTTTTGGATTTTCCATATAGGTGATATCACCTGCAAATAAAGACAGTTTTATTTCTTCCTTCACAATTTGTATACTATACATTTACTTTTCTTATCTTATTGCATTAGCTAGGACTTCTAGTACTATGTTGAAAAGAAGTGATGACTGAGGATATCCTTGCCTTGTTCCTAATCTTAGTAGAAAAGCTTTGAGTTTCTCACCATTAAGTATAATGTTAGCTGTAGGTTTTCTTTATCAAATTGAGGAAGTTCCCCTTTATTCCTAGTTAACTAAAAGTTTTTAATATGAATATATGCTAGACACTGTCAAGTGCATCTTCAGTATCTACTGGTATGATTAGGTGTTTTTCTTTAGTTTGTTGATGTGACAGATTCCATTAATTGATTTTGGAGTGTTGAATCAGCCTTGTACACCTGGAATTAATCCCAACTGGTCCTGGTGTATAATTCTTTGTATACATTGTTGGATTCACATTACTAACATTAATATTTTATTGAGAATTTTTGCATCTATGTCCATGAGAGACATTGATCTCTCTTTTTTATTCTTATAATGTCTTAGGTTTTGGTATTTGGGTAATGCTGACCACACATAATGAGGAATTATTCCTTCTGCTGCTATATTCTGAAAGAGATTACAGAGAATTGGTATAATTTCTTCCTTAAAGGTTTGGTAGAATTTACCAGTAAACCCAACTGGGCCTGGTGCTTTCTGTTTTGAAAGGATATAAATTATTGATTCAATTTATTTAATAGAGATCTACCTATTCAGATTATTGTTTTCTTCTTGTATTGATTTTGGCAGATTATGTCTTCAATGAAATTGGTTAATTTCACCTAGGTTGTAAAATCTGTCAGCACAGAATAGTATTCCATTATGATTCTTTTAACATTCATGTGATCTGGAGTGATGGTCCCTCTTTGATTTCTAAAATTAGTAATTTATAATCCTCTCCTTTTTTTCTTAGCCTGTCTAGAACTTTATCTATTTTATTGATCTTTTCAAAGAAACAGCTTTTGGTTTCATTTATTTTTCTCTATTTGATTTCCTATTTTTATTTCACTGATTTCTGCTCTTTTATTATTTCTTTTCTTCTGACACTGGATTATTTTGTCCTTGTTTTCCTAGTTTCTTAAGGTAGAAACTTATATCATCAATTTTAGATGTTTTTCTTTTTGAATATATGCATTCAATGCTGTAAAAATCCCTCTAAGTACTGTTTTCACTGCACTCCACAAGTTTAGATAAGTTATATTTTCATTTTCTTCAAAATACTTTTAAAATTTCTCTCGAGATTTATTCTTTGACTCATGTGTTATGAAGAAGTGTGTTGCTTCATCTCAAACAAATTTGAAGAATTTCCAGTTATCTTTCTTACTGATTTTAATTTAATCTCATTGTGATCTGACAATAGATACTACATGACTTCTATTCTTTTACCCATGTTTGTGTTTTATGATCCAGAATGTGATCTATCTTGGTGAATGTTCCAGTGAGCTTGAGAAGAATGTGTATTTTGCCCTAAAAATGTCAATCATCTCCCATTAATTGCTGTTGAGTTCAACTATACTGATTTCCTGCCTGTTGGATATGTCCATTTCTGATAGAGGGGAGTAGAAGTCTCCAACTATGATAGTAGATTCATTTATTTTTCCTTGCAGTTCTATTAGGTTTTGCCTTGTGCAGTCTGACACTCCACTGTTAGGTGCATGTGCATTAAGGATTGTTATGTCTTGGAAAATTGATCCCTTAATCATTATGTAATATCCTACTTTATTACTGTTAACTATCCTTGCTTTGAAGGTTACTCTGAAATTAATACAGCTATGCTTGCCTTCTTTTGATTATTGTTAGCATATATTTACTTTCAATCTATTTATGTCTTTATACTAAGGGTGGGTTTATTGTATAAAGTATATAATGGCTTTTAGTTTTTGATCAACTCTGATATCTTGTCTTTTAATTGATGCATTCAGAACACTGACATTCAACATTATTAATATAGTTGGATTAATATCTACCATGTTTGTTACTGTTTTTTATTTGTTACTGTTCTTTGTTTCTATTTTTTGTTTTCATTTTTTTTCTATTTTTTGTTTTAATTGAGCATTTATATGATTCCATTTTCTCTCCCTTTTTAGCATATCAGTTACACTTCTTTTTTTAGTTGTTGCCCTAGAGTTTAAAATATACATTTGCAATTAATCTCTGTCCACATTCAAATAACACTATAGTACTACATGAGTACTGTGAGTACCTTATAATAACAAAGTAATCCTAATTCCCTCCTGCCCCTTGTATCCCTGCTATCGTTAATTTCACTTACATATAAGCATACACATAAGATATATGTGTAAGCATATATAATCAAATGCATTTTCACTATTATTACAATGAACAAACTATTATCTGTTACATCAATTAAGAATAAAAAACATTTTTATATTTTTACCTTCACTTATTCCTTCTTTGATGCTTTTCCTTCCTGTATGTAGATGTGAGTTTCCAACCTTATATTACTTTCCTTCTCTCTAAATTTTCCTTTTTTTAACATTTCTTTCAAGGGAAAAAATTCCCTCCATTTTTATTTGTCTGAGAAAGTCTATTTCTCCTTTATATCAGAAGATTAATTTCACAAAATATTGAATTCTAGGTTGAATAATTTTTTTTCTCTTAAAATTTTGACTATTTCACTTCAATTTCTTCTTCCTTATATGGTTTCTGAAAAGTTGGATATAATTTTTATCTTTGTTCCTCTATAGGTAATGTGCTTATTCCCCTCTGGCTTCTTTCAGGATTTTTTCTTTAACTTTGATTTTTTTGTAGTTTGAGAATGATAGGCCTAAGTTTAGTTTTTTTGGCAATTATTATTCTGTTTTATGTTCACTGAGCTTCCTGATGCTAATTTGTGGGAATTTTCAGTCATTTTTTAAAGTGTATTTTTACTAGGATAAAATATACATATATAATTTACCATCTTTATCGTTTTTAAGTATATAGTTCCATGATAATAAATACACTTATATTCTTCTTTTCCCCCTTCATTTCTCCATCTCTCCTTCCCTGCCTCTGGTAACCACCAATATACTCTCTGTCTTCATGGGATCTACCTTTTTAGCTGTCACATATGAGTGAGAATATGCAATATTTGATTTTCTGTGCTTGACCTATTTCACTTAACATAATGGCTTCCAGTTCCATACATGTTGCTGCAAATGATAGGATTTCACTTTCTTTTTTATGGCTGAATAATATTCCATTATATATATATATATATACACACCACATTTTCTTTAGCCATTTATAATCATTGATGGGCACTTAGGTTAGTTCCCTATTTTGACTATGTGAATAGTGCTACAATAAAGATGGGTGTTGAGATATGTCTTTGATATACTGATTACTTCTCTTTTGGATATATACTCAGTAACAGAACTGTTGGATCATATGGTAGTTCTATTTTTAGTTTTTTGAGGAATATCCATACTGTTCTCCATAGTGACTATACTAATTTACATTCCCACCAACAGTACCCAAGGATTCCCTTTTCACTACATCCTTGCCAGCATCCGTTATCATCTGTCTTTTTGATACAAGCCATTTTAATTGGGGTAAGATGATATCGTATTGTGGTTTCGATTTGCATTTCTCTGATAATTAGTGATGTTCAGTATTTTTTCATATGTCTTCTTTTGAGAAATGCCTGTTCAAATCTTTTGCCCATTTTTAATCTTTTTTTTTTGCTATCGTTTGTTCTGGTTATTAATCTCTTGTCAGATAGACAGTTTGCAAATATTTCTCCCATGGTGTGGGCTGTCTCTTCACTTTGTTGACTGTTTCCTTTGCTATGCAGAAGCTTTTAAGCTTGATGTAATCCCATTTATCTATTTTTGCTTTGGTTGTCTCTGATTTTGAGGTCTTACACACAAAAGCTTTGCCAAGATCAATGTCATTGAGTGTTTCCTCAGTGTTTTCTTCCAGTAGTTTCATAATTTCAGGGCTTATATTAAACTTTTTAATCCATTTTGATTTGATTTTTGTGTATGCTGAGAGATAGAGGTCTAGTTTCATTCTTCAGTGTACAATTATCCAGTTTTCCCAGAATCATTTATTGAAAAGATTGCCCTTTCCCCATTATATGCTCTTGGTGCCTTTGTCAAAGATGAGTTGGTTGTAAATGCATGGATTTATATCTGGGTTCTCTATTCTATTCCATTGGGCTATCTGTTTGTTTTTATGACAATACAATGCTGCTTTGGTTATTATAGCTTTGCAGTAATTACTGAAGTCAGTGTAATGCCTCCAGCTTTGTTCTTTTTGCTCAGGAATGCTTTTGCTATTTGGGGTCTTTTGTAGTTCCATATAAATTTTAGGATTTTTTTTTCTATTTCTGTGAAAAATATTATTACTTTGATAGGGACTGTATTGAATCTACAAATTGCTCTGGGTAGTATTGTGATTTTAACAATATTAATTCTTCTACTCTATGAACATGGAATATCTTTTCATTTTTGGTGTATCCTCTTATATTTATTTCATTAGAGTTTTACAGTTTTCCTTGTATAATTCTTTTACTGATTTGGTTAGATTGATTCCTAGGTATTTTAGATTTTTTGTAACTATTGTAAATGGGATTGCTTTCTTAATTTCTTTTTATGATTGTCTGCTATTGGTATATATAAATGCTACTGATTTTTTTATGTTCATTTTTTTTATCCTGCAACTTTACTGAATTCATTTATCAGTTCTAACAATTTTTGGGTGGAGATCTTAATTTTTCTATGTATAAGATCATGTCATCTGTGAACAAGGCTAATTTGATTTCTTCTTTTCCAATTTAGATGCCCTTTATTTCTTTCTCTTGCCTAATTGCTCTGGCCAGGATTTCTAGTATCATGTTCAATAACAGCAGTGAAACTGTGCATCCTTATATTGTTCCAGTCTTTTGAGGAAAGGCCTTCAATTTTTCCCCATTCAGTTTAATACTAGCTGTGGGTTTGTACAACATACAGTCAGAAATTGGCCAAATGACATTGAGAGATTTCACTGAATAGGATATGCAGATGTCAAAGAAGCACATGAAAAAATGTTCGCCATCATTAGCCATTAGGGAAATACAAATAAAACCACAATGAAATATTACACATAAGTCATAATGGCTACAATAAAAAAATAATGACAACATCAAATGCTGCCAAGGATGTGGCAAAACTGGATCACTCATACATTACTGGTGGGAATGTAAAACAGTACAGCAACTCTGGAAATCATTTTGGCAATTTCTTAACAACTATACATGCAACTACATAGAACCAAGCAATTACACTCCTGGACATTTATCCCAGAGAAATACACATTTATCTTGACATAATAACCTGTACACAAATGTTTATATCAACTTTATTATAACCTCAAACTGGAAACAACCAAGAATGTTAAAAGAATGATATATCCAAACCATATAATCATGCTTAGCAACAAAAAAGGAACAAATATGAACACATTCAACAACCTGGATCAGTCACCAGAGAATAATGCTAAGTGAAAACAGTCAATCCCAAAAGGTTACATACTCAGTATATAACTCCATTTATATAACATTATTGAAGTGATAAAATTAAAGAATTAGAGAAAAGAGTAATAATTGCCAAAAGTTTAGGAGGGGCTTGGGGAAGATTGGAAGCAGATGTGGCTATATAAGGGCACTATAAGAGATCCCTGCGATGATGGAGGTGTTGTATATATTGATTGTGTCAAAGTCAATTTCAATATTCTGGATGTGATATTGGACCATAAGTCTGCAAGATGCTAGCACTGGGGAAATAAAGGTCCACATAAAGGTCCACAAGAAGTCTCTACATTTTTTCTTACAATTTCATGTGAATCCACAACTATCTCAAATTAGAAAGCTTAATGAAAACAGTGAGGCCAGGTGTGGTAACTAACGCCTGTAATCCCAGCACTTTGGGAGGCCAAGATGGGAGAATCACTTGAGGCAAGGAGTTTAAGAAGAGCCTGAGCAACATAAGAAGACCCCATCTCTATAACAAATTTTTAAAGATTAGCTGGATGTAATGTCATATACCTGTAGTCCTAGATACTTGGGAGGATCGCTTGAGCCTTGGAGGTCAAGGTGGCAGTGAGCTATGATCATGCCACTGTACTCCAGCACAAAGCACTGGGTGACAAAGCACTCATAGCTGGAGAACAGTGGCATGATCATAGCTTTTGTCTCTTAAAAAAAAAAAAAACAAAACAGAAACAGTGAAATGTAGCCAGATTTTCAATTATATTCATCAGTAGACCACACTGTTTTATTACAGTATAAATTGTTAAGTTACAGAACCCATATTCTTTATTTTACATCAAATCAATCTAATGTAAGTTAAAAGCAGATTTTGAAAGGTGAGTAGGGCACATTACATTAAAATAATGAAATAAAATAAGGAAAGAAGTTGATTATATAATGAAAAGTTGTTTTTAAACTTTCAGAACAACAATAACAAAGTGTTTCATCATTGTTTCTTCTTCAACAGAAAATGAAAGTTAGCTATTTCAAAATTAATACTAAAATCAAGGATCTTTTGGTTTTGAGTACCAGTATAGCACTAATTTAGTTCTGAAGAATCTGATGTCACAAATTCGGTCTAATTATAGAAACAGTTATTGTTATAGTTTCTGGCTATTGGTTGCATCTCTAGAAAATCACTTGACAAATGCATACACCATAAGAGAGACAGACAAAAATGATTCTCAAATCTAGTTTTTCTTTCAGAAAAAGAAATCAAGTAAAGAAGAGTCAAACAACCTCTGCATTGTAGATTGAGGCCATTATCCTTATTTTCAAAATAACATAGCCATATAAGTCATCAAGAAAAATTAATCTATCTTAAATGGATACAGTTTACTCAACTCTCAAGAACTGTGAAGGGTCTGAAATTTTACTCTACTGCAAACTAACAGCAGTACTACTGTTTCAAGGATGTTGGCAGAAGACACAAGCCTCATGGGTCTGAAACAAAGGACTTTATTATTCATGGCATAGCAAATAACATGAGCAGATTTGTGTTGGTATCCCTTGCATTGGGTTGTTCCCATAGGGGTAACACAATGGGCCCAGATGATACCACACATGCATAACACAGAAACTTAAAATATAAGTATTAAATAATTAAACTGAATTACTACAAAATACAAAACAGATTCATATTTTCTTTTTTAAATTAAAACATCCAAAGAAATTAATATGAGCCTACATTTCACACCACACCAAATATCCAGTACTTAATGTTCACTATAAGCTAAGTCTGGGGCCAGAATCCACAAAGAAAAAAAGCATTTCTCTACCACCTTTTATTCACTGGGGAGGTTGTAATTGCTATAAAGAACCTAAGTTTATAAGCCTGAGACATGAGTTGAAGAAGTGGTAGGAGACGTGTATGAGAAATAATTGAGAATAAAGAGAATTAAAATTTCTAACAATGTTATCAGAAAGCAAGCCAGGCAATATAGCTCCACACAAGCTCACAACTTGCCAAAAGAAATTGTTTGGTGCTTCTCAAATTTTAATATGCCTATTAATCACCTGGAGATCACATTAAATGGCAGATTCTCTTTCACTGGGTCTGGGGTGAGGCCTCAGAGTGCGTGTTTCTAATAAGTCTCCAGATGCTGTTCATACTGCTTTGAGTAGATACAATTTAAGTAGCAAGTGTTAGACTTTTAGTTAAATCATTGCCTATGCAAAGCCTGTGGTGCATTATACTCTAAATTTGTTCAACAGATGAGATTTTAAAATTTTCTGTCACGGGAAGAAAAAAAATGTTACTCATATATACCCCCTTCAATTTGTGGTTAGTAATAATTAGAAATTTTACTTTCAAGTAACAAGCATAAGTAAATTCATGTGATTATATGTTCTACACAATATATATGTGTGCTTTTCTCCACACAAAAATATTTGGAGCATATTGGTCCTCAAGACTATCTTAATGTAGTTCTTAATTATCTTCTGGTATATGATCTATGTATAAAGGTAGTACTGGTTCCAACTTCAATTAACCAATTTAGCTCACAATGTGCTCTTCCTGCTGCTAGTATTAAGAATAAACCTAAATATATAATTCATTTCTTGGCACTTTTTAAAAGGTCTTTTGATAACATTTTAGCAATATGTAGGTTTCTGTACAAGTTCAAAGAATAAACTCGTTTTAACAGGGTTGTGAAAACTTATATTTTGAGAATAAACTAATCTGGTTTCTGGAAAGAAATGTCAGGATCATGTATTAAGTACTATGTCTCTCAAAATTAGATTTGTTTTTATAAATCCTTAATCCTAAGAAATATGACTGTTTCTGAGAATAAAGGCAAATGCATCTGTTCACATACAAAAAGTCTGGATCTGTCCTCAAATTATTTAGAGTATTAATAAAGGATACTATTCAGAATTAAGTATTTACATACAAAAATGTAATATTACATTGCAGTCCAGAAAAACCATTCATTTTAAAAAGAACAGCTCCCATCTGCTTTCTCCAAAGTGAGAATAAAGGAAGCAATATAACAATTCTGCCATTATTTCTTTCTGTGAATTTGCTACTAAAAACTCCTCAGTATCAGAACAGAAGTCTGCATTAACAGATACTCATCAAATAAGAAATATTGCAACCTGATGCCAACTCTTGGAAATAAAAACAAAGTTACTCTTATATGTTTATATAAAATTTTTCAAATAATGCATTATTTTTTCTCATATTAAAACCATAGCCATTTTAAAGGGCTAAACTTTACAATAACATAACTATAATATCACCAATGACTAAGTTTAGAACATTTTCCTCATACCCAACACTTACCTCTTAGCAGTCAGTCCCCTTTCTCCTCTGTACCTAAAGCCCATCAATGACTAAACTACTTTCTATCTACATGCGTATACCTATTCTAGACATTTCATATATTGTAATTAGGTAGTACAATATGTGGCCTTTTGTGACTGGCTTCTTTCACTTAACATCATGTTTTCCAGGTTCCTTCATATACTAGCAAGTATTAAAACTTTATACTGCCAAATAATATTTCATTGTATGGATATACCACTTTTTGTTTATCCATTCATCAGCTGATGGACATTTGGGTTGTTTCTACTTCTTAGTCATTATGTATAAGGCTGCTATGAACATTGTATACAAGATTTTATGTGGGCTTATGTTTTCAATTCTCTTAGATTGGAATTTCTGGGTCATATGGTAATTCTATGGTCATGGTTTAACATACTGAAGAACTGCCTGATTATTTTCCAAAACAGCTTCACCATTTTACATTGCCACCAATTAATAATCCACTGATTTATTTTGGGCAGAGGGATCTAATTTCTCCACATTCTCACCAATACTTGTCATTGTCTTTCTATTTTATTGTAGCTATGCTAGAAGGTGTAAATGGGATCCATTGTGGTTTTGCTTTACATTTCCCAAAGACTACTGATGTTGAGCATTTTTCGTATGATTATTGGCCATATCTATATTGACTATTCAGAAATGTCTATTTACACCTTTTATCTATTTTTTTTATTTTAGCATATTATGGGGGTACAAATGTTAATGTTACTTATATTGCCCCTGCCCCCCTCACCCCTCGAGTAAGAGCTTCAAGCATGTCCATCCTCTTTACCTATTTTTAACTATACCAATTATCTTTAAAGAGATTTTAATATAAAAATAGCTATTATACTTACACACATATTTAACATTTCCCATACTTATTGTTCTTTTGTGTAGATCCAAATTCCATCTGGTTTCATTTTTCCTTCTAACTAGAAGGACTTCCTTGAACATTTCATGAAGTACTTGTCTGCAATTGATGAATAATTTCAGTTTTTATGACAAATGCTTGAAAAGTTGTATATTTTGCCTTAAAACAATATTTTTTGCTGGACATAGAACTGTCAACTTTTTCATTCTTTTTCTTTTTCTTAAAATAGGGCCTTGCTCTGTCACCCTGGCTAGAGTGCAGTGGCATACTCATAGCTCACTGCAACCTCAAACTCCTGGGCTCAAGCAATCCTCCTGCTTCAGCCTCCTGAGTAGCTGTCACTAGAGGACGTGCCACCACGCTCAGCTAATTTTTGTATTTTTTTGTAGAGACCAGGTCTTGGGTCTTGCTCTTGCTTACACTGGTCTCCAACTCCTGGCTTCAAGCAATCCACCCACCTTGGCCTCCCAAATTGCTGGGATTATAGGCTTGAGTCGCCACACCCGGCCCTCAATGTTTTCTTTCTTTCAGAATTTTAAAGTAGTCACTCTATTATGCTCCAGTTTGCATTGTTCCTAATGAGAAGTCAGATGTGATTGTTGAGATTATTCTTCTAAATACAAAGTGGTTTGTATTCTTTAGCTTGCTTTTAAGAATTTCTGTCTACCACTGGTTCTTAGCAATTTTCTTATGTTGTGCTTTCATACAGTTTTCTTCATGAAAGAAGAAAACCAGCTCTCTCTGCTTATGGTTCACTGAGCTTCTTGGGTCTGTGGGTTTATATTTTTCATCAGATTTGGACATTTTTAGCCATTGTTTCTTCAAATATTTCTTTTTGTCATCCATTTCCTCACCTTCTGGGACTCCTGTGAAAAATATCCACGACTTCTTGATATTGTCCACAGCTCTGTTCATTGTTTTCATTCTTTTTGTTTGTTTGTATTATTTTGGGTAGTTTCCACTCCTATGCTTTAAGTTCTCTAATCTGTATTTCTGCAGTGTCAAATTTGCTATTAATCACATTCAGTGTATTTTTTAAATCAGACATTATTCATCTCTAAAAGTTTAATTTGGATCTTTATATCTTCTATTTCCTTTTTCATCATGCTCATGTATTCTCTATTTTCTTGAACTGGAAAGTATATTTATAAATAACTGTTTTAATGTTCTTATCCATAAATTCTATCCCATATGTCATTTCTGGGTTTGTTTCTATTGAGATTAATTTTTCTCCCATTTACAGGTCATATGCTCCTACTTCTATGCGTGGATGATGATTTTTGATTGAGTTCCACACATTGTGAATTATATGTTTGTTGCTGAATTTTTAGTGTATTTATTAAAATATTCCAAGGTTTTATTCTTGAATTCTGGAATGCAGTTAAGTTACCTGGACACAATCTGACCCTTGTGAAGATGTTTTTAAGCTTTATTGGAATGATTCCTGAATAGGCATTAGTCTAGCATTAAATTGGTTCCAGTATTAAGGCATTTCTTTCTGAGGAATACCCAATGTCCCATGTGTTAGAGATACTTGATTATGGCTGGTGGAAACACAAACTATTCCTGGCCTAAGACATGCTTCAGAGATTGCTCTGCCTGCTCCTTTCTAGCAGTTTATTCCCTGGACTTAGTGCATTACTCACATGCATGCATTGATCAATACTCAGCCAAAAACTCAAGGTAAACCCATCACAGATCTCCAGATAATTGTCGCTTTTTGTTCCACTATAGCTCTCTCCTCCCCAGTATACTGTCCCACAAATTTGAGCAAATCCTAGCCACACTGATCTCCCCAAACTCTGAACTCAGTCTTGTCAACTCAATGACACTTTCAGGTTATGTTGGGTTTCTCCTCCCTGTACTGTAGCCTGGAGCCTCTCCATAGGAAGTGAGCCCATGGGTCCAATGCCTGAAAATTGTTATTTCATATATTTTCTCCAGTTTTTTTATTTAAGGTAGAAGACAATTCTTTCCCTATTACTCTACTCTTGGCTAGGAGCAAAAGTCCTATATACATTTGGGAATACAAACATTCATTCACTTAACAATGTCCCATCATAGATCTAAGGCCTTGTTCTACTGCTTGAAAATCTGGAATGTCTGTCTTTCTTACATATGTCATACACATTAGGCATCATCTATGATTTTAGATTACTTTCTTTAAAGTAGATTGAACACATTTAAAACATTCCAGAAATACTTGCAAAGAAATCTGAGTGAAAATTTCTTTAGATTTTACAATTCCCTACACACACGTGCATTTGTTTCAAATACACTCACAGGATTTATGCCAGGAAATCCCACAACTTTTTTTGATAAATGTAATCATTTAACTATAAAAACATAGTTTCTGACAGGGATTTTAAAGAAAATAAAGGGTACAGTTTGAGTGACATGAAAAAAAAGCAGACCAAGTGAAAGGGATGGAATAATGTCTCAGACAACAGCAAACAATGTTCATAGTATGGCAAATACCTAAACATAACAGAGAGCATGTCAGTATAGAATTCATACCAACAAATTGGTTATTTCCAAATAATAAAATGTAACATATTATCTATATAGCTTAAAAATGGCAAATCAACTAGGTTTTCTCATGAACTCAAAAATCAGTAACTTTAATCAGATTATAAGTACTACAGACCCTAAATTACCCTTTAAGAAACTACGAAACTAATATACTAAAAATTACTTTGGAGAGAAAAAAAGTGATGCCCTTCCTATATGCTCAACTTTTTTCAGAGAAAAGAGTTTACCACGTTAGAATACTGATTTAGAGCATTATAAAAAATGATTTCACTTAAATACCTTTAAAAATAAAATCTATATTAAAATACCAATTGCATATTATATTATCATAACATTAGGTCTGAGATATGAAGAAATTCCACATAAGTGGAATCCACTGTTGGATCAAAGTTTCCAGGGTACCATGCTAGAAAGCAATGTGACTGAAAAGCAATGTGAATGAATACAGGATCTAATAAAACTCACTGAATGTTCTTAGGCAAGTCATTTTATCTTTCTCTTGTTCTATTTATTCACGTGTGAAATCTGCACAGAAGTCTTTAAAAGTCATGCTGATAGGATAAGTAATGAAATAAAGAAAATGATATATGATCAGTTCTTCAGAATATCACAAGAGAAAGTACTTCCCTAAGGCTACAGCTTATTATTTCTTAAATATGATACTTTCAAAATCACTGCTCTGAGTGCTTCTAAGGCTGTTTTTTTATTGTCCATTAGTCCTCTCACTGTAAAAGCAGATAACTTTTTTTCTGAATCTTCAGCTTAAACTTTTCTTTCCATAGCTTCAGGCAACTGCTTCTTTTCCAAAATCTTCAGAGAATAAGAATAATTCCCTTTCTTCATTTATAATGTTACGTTGAAGAGATCTCTAAATTATGATCAAGTTCTCTGGAGTCTTATCTTTTCCAGTCTATATGTATGTAGGAACACATTGTATTTTACCTTTCAATCTCACTTTCTTTGGATTTTGTGAATATTTTTTCCTGTTACATTTTTTATTCAAAATATAGTCCAAAAATGTAGATTTATTACTACTTTAATGGTAAACCTTTCCATTTTACAAAAACTATACATATCTGAAGTCACAAGAGGAAAATGCTTCAAATCCCTTAACAATACTGAACACAATTATCACATTTTCATCTTATTCAATATGTAATCCATAAATATTGAGGCCAGGCCTGCACCAGGCTTTGTGCTAGGCACAAGGAATAGTGTTACAAAGTAATCAACAGAGTCCTTGACCTTCTAGGTACTTAAGTGCGACCTTTTGACTGAATCCAAATTTTACAGAACAAATCCTTTTATTATAAGGGGTGCAGCAGAGAAAGATGAAGCTTTTCTTGCCTCCTTAGGTGCTTAAAAAAGAACATTCTTGAAATCAGAAGGCTGTGGGTTCCGCACCCCTACCAGACATGGTCTCATTAGAGAAGTGACACTTAAGTTATTTAATACCTGAAGGATGAGTAGCAGTTAGACAGATGAAGGAGGGGACAAGTGTTTCATGCAAAGAAGAGAGGGCACATTAAAACTTCAAACAACTCAAAAAGTCCATAATGGCTTGAGCAGAGAGTATGTCAGAGGAAAATGAAACTGTATGGGTCAGCTGGGGCCCTGTAGGTCATATTAAGGAATTTTATCCAAGAGTCATTGTGATATAGAAAATAATAAAATTTGTCATTTTGGAATGTCACTTAGGTTTCAGAGTACAGCTGACAAAAAGCACCACTTTAGCCAGGGAGATGAGTTAGGAGAACTCCCAACAGAGCACCTTCACTCATCTCCATATGACTGAACCAGAAGAAATCATTATTCCTTCTCTTTGACAGATATTCCTCACATGGATTTAAGGATATCACGGACTCATGGTTTTCCTCCTGCTTCAATGGCCTGTTCTTTTTAGTCTCCAATGCTGATTTCTCATCTCCTCAACTTCTTAATGCTGAAGTGCTACGGGACCCAGTGCTTGGACTTTTTCTTTGTACTTTTTCTTTCCTTTATTCAAGTCATCCGGACCAATGGCTTTTATTTTTCCAAAGCAGTATTACTAACTATACACTATGTATTTTACTTATTTATTTTATTAACTCTCTCCCACTTCCTATGAGAATGTAATCTCCATGAGGGTAGGGATGTTTATATGTTTTGTTAATTATGTAACCTCCCTAGTACCTAAACACTGCTTGGTACCTAAACACTGCTTGGCAAGCAGTCAACAAATACTTGTTAATGTATGAACAAAGGAAAAGATCCTGGACCAGGGTGAACTCACCATGGGCAGAGGGGATTAAAGGAATAATCCGTAAGTAAAGTAGGAAGACTGGCTAGCTGTACAGATTGAGGAAAAGAAGGAACTCAATCTTAACTCCTTGGTAGCTGATAAGGGTGACTAAATACTGATATATGGGAACACACTTCCTGAGGAGTGGAAAGATGATGAATTCAGTCTGGCACAGGCAGAGTGTGAGGTACCTAATGAAACACCCAAGTGAAGATGTCTAATCCAGAGCAGAGAGAGATAAGGATGTAGATATAGATTTAGGAGCTGTATCTCTGAGATTGAATACCACAGAATGGAGAAGTATGTTTGGGTCCATTCAGGAACCACAATTTACCAATGAACAGTCACAAATGGTTATAAATAATCTAAGCATGCAGTAACCTGATCCTAATGGGTGGTTTATCTGATAGACTAGTGAAAGGCTACTACAAAGCTTTTATTCTGAGAAGGGAAATTGTCTTGCCCCTCCTTTGCATGCTAAGTGGAATATCCCAGGTGAAGCAGCTGACATATTGTGTATGCAAGCCATGCTGGAATGGCGTTATGATACGTAGGATGCTTATTACAAGCCCTTAACCCAGATGATGAGAAATGCTGTGATAAAGGAGGCTCCTTTTATATGCCCACTGTCCTCAAAGTAACCTTACTGCTACAAAATGAAGAAATGGTTCAAGAAGCTATAACAGATTTGCTGTCTCAGCTTCTTATAGGTTTTACAGATGCTAAGAAAATCAGAATGATTCACAAGTGGAGGGTGGGACCACAAAGGGGATGGCAAAGGAATTCATCACAGTAGGGTTGATTTTTTAAAATGGTTACTAATGAATGGGACGGGGAGAAGACTTGATGGAGTCGACACAAAGATATTAATACAGTGTTACTAAAGGGTGGTAAACCAATGGGAGTTCATGCCAGTTCCCTAGCACTGAAGGGCCTAAACAAACCTGATCCATTTACCCCAGTTTGGAAGAATGTACAAAGATAGAAGGCAAAGATAATATTGAAGAAGAGTCTGTTCCCACTTCATTGGAGATGATGGTACCACAGATTAACCAGGTGAAGACTGACAAAATGGCCAGAGTCCCTTAGTCCAACCCCAACTGGCTACTAAAAGCAACATTCATATGCAAGAATAAATGACCTGGGAGTGAAGAAGAAAATCATCTGAGACTACTTCATACAGAAGCCCAATGTGCTGTCTCCAAAACATTTTCAGGAGACTCAGTTAGACTGGAAAGATACAGGAATGTTAGGACTGATGGAATAAAGATAAAAGTTTGGATGAGAATGAGAATGTATAAACAAATGTCGTGTGAAGTGACTGGGTCTCCTTTACCTGAATTTATTATTGGGATGAATATTATATCTGATGGGGAATGTTTCCCATATCTAGGACTATAAAACACAAGATACATAATTTGCCCTTCAGCCAGGATTAACTGGAAATGCCAGATGGGTATATGCTAAATAGGCCCTAGCCTATACAGGTTGGTACTTTGAAACAATACAGAGTAGTTGATGGATAAAAAGAGATTATAGTTTAAATCAGTGACATGTTAGAAAACAAAGTGCTGATACAACAAATGTATTGTATAATAGTCCTGTGTGACCTGTGAAAAAAGTGGATGACTGATGGACACTAACAGATTATAAGGGCTGAATAAAGTGGTGCCACCTAAATTACCAGAAGTCCCTGATATGATTTCAGCTGTACAAAGAATACAACAATCTAAAGAAGATCAGTACTCCGTCTGATCTTAAAAATGTCTTTTTCTTGATATCTATCAGAAAAGAGTCAATCACCACTGACTTGTACAGGGGAAGGATCACAATTTACAAGGATTGCTGTGCTGCCACAGGATTACCTGAATTCATCAGCTTACTATCATAAATTGGTTAGGAGAGATATGGATTTGGTGTAGGTTTCCACTATGAAAATGCACTATATTAATGTATTATCAGAAATTGAAGAACAAGCCAAGACTGATTTAAATATAGTGGAGAAATACATGGCTAACAGTGGCGGTTGGTAAATCCAGCAAAGATCCAAGAGCCTGCCCAAATGTTAAAGTTTTGGGGAATAGCCTGGGCAGAAGCCACTGGTGTCATCCATAGGCAACTAAGTATAAACGGCTGTCCTTACCTACCCTAGAAACTAAACAAGAAACACAACACTTGGTTGGGTGGCTGTGATTACAGAGGGTAAATATTCTACTTCTGGAAATATTGCTAAGTCCTATCCATTAAGCTATCTGAAAGGAGGCTATATTTAAATAGAGACCTGAACAATAATAGGCTATGTCTGACTATAAAATGCCCTAGTAGTCCAATCTATACTTTTGGGCTTTTATGATCTATACTTAGATATGATTTTGGAAAGATATGATTTTGGAAATATCTGCCACTTAAACTCATGAAGACTGGAACTTATGGCAAAAGCCCATGATTGCTGCCCAGCAGTGACTGCTGGGATTTTGGACAAGAAAATTTCCAGATGCATCAACATGATACATTCTGTTTAAAAAACACTGGCTTTTTATTGGTCATAAACTGACACTGCCTCCATGACTGAAGAAAATCTTGAAACTTGAGACACTCATAATGTTTTGGGTTAAGCAGGAAATATTCTAATAAGGAAGGCAGTACTGAGAAGATTTTTATAATAAAATGGGAACAGTTTATACAGGAACATCTACCAGAGGGACACAAGGACATATTCATCATATTCACAAGCAGATAGCCTCTCATGTCGTAGGACCAATTCTGGAACCACCTGGAAAATTATTAAATCCTGGTGCCACATAGATAATGCCCTATTAGCAGCCCTAGTTGCCACGCAAAAGCTACCTGGGTTTGCAGATGGAAGTTTCAAGGTGATAGACATCATCCTGTTTAGAAAGCTCCCATACTGTGACCAACTGATGGAAAAACTTGATCGAAGAAGGTTAAGAATAAATCAGCTCAGTAGGCTTAATAGCATGCTGTCATTCTTAGAGTAACAGAAGACTCAACAACAATAAGAGCCTGGAAGTATATGTGTATTCTGAGTTATGGGTGGTAGTGAATGTCCTGGTCATAAAGTCAGACAGATGTGAAATGGAAAACTGGACTACTGAAGTAATACACACTGGACCTATAGCGAAAGTGCTGCCCATAAATATAAGGTATGGCTCTATGGGAATTTAAGGGACTAATTAAAGTAGGACATGTTGACATACATCAAAAGAATTCCCTACTAGAATCAGAGGATGATTGAAACCAACAAGTGTTTACCTTCATGTACTCACTTGAGGTAATTATATGGCTACAGGTGAACTAATCACCAGCATGTTTCTCTGGCACTCTCTAAGGCACAAAATGACAAGGAAGGTCCAATCTACCTGTGAGAAAGACAGACTACAAACAACTATGAGGCAGATTCCCTAGGGTGAAGGTTCTGCACACATCTGGCAAGTAGACTATATTGGACCACTGCCCATAGCCCCAGGAGGCTACAATGAGCATGACAAGAATAGACACTTACTCTAACTGGGTTTTGAATACTTGGTAGTAGATGCAAATAATAAACAATAAAAAGACTGGAGCAAAAAACGTTGTACCCATTAGGAAAGTTGAGCTATATTTGTTCAGATCCAAAAACAAAATGCATTTTATAGTACACAGTGTCCAACGATGGGCAAAGAAACAACATATAAAATGGACATACCACACTGCTTATCCTCAGAACAGCTTGGAACAGGCAAGTGAAAACAGAAATTAGAGAATCAGAAGAAGTAACTGAAATATTTATTATCCAAAATGGTAGAAAATAAGCTTGAAGCTCTGACTCAATCAGGGCAAAGGCAATATAAACATTTGTACCCCATAAGATGCTGAAATAAAAAAATAAATAAAAGCAAGAAGCACTGGCTTACAGGCCTTCACCAGTATATGTTTACTCTCAACACAAAGGGCACCAAAGGGGGTTCCCCACAAGTTAAGATTCCTCTGCTTTTTTAAGGAATCTGAGGAAGATGAAGTTGGATGCTAGTGTGACTATACCATTCCTTCACACATCACCTCAGCACTCGTTTCCTACCTGATGAAGTAGTTCCAGGAGAAGGACTTGAACTGTGTGGGTGCTGGAAACAGAGATAATCCCTAACTAAGAAACTGTAACTATACCTTTAAATCTTTATGGCAAAATACGTAAGGGCCTGATAGGATGAATTATGCCATCTGGTAAAATTGGGGTTGACAGTAACTGCAGCTCTATTACCCAGTGGCTAAGATAGTTCCCGAGTTCTGTACCTGTGTAACCTTCCCCTGTATGAATGAGAATATACAGAAGGGGAAGCACTTGCTAGACTCATATTGATATTGGCATACCATGTCCAAGGGAGGAATATTTGGGTTAAAATCAATGACAAATGGAAAGAAGAAACAGTAGCTGAAGGTATATGAATAAATAAACAGGTATGCATGATGAAAATTTAATACTACACTGGTGCTTTGCAGGAGTTTCAGAGAAAGAGAACAATACCATGTCTTCGAACAACATCCAGGTACCTGAAGGGGGCAAACCATATGTTTGTCAAGACCACCTTTACTTTGGCCCCTGATTAGGTCTAATAGTAATCTGCAAACCTGAGTAGCATCAAATTAGAGACATTCTGGTCATTCACTATGATGATGAATAAGATCAACTGTTGATTATCGAATAGAATTCCAGTAATATACCAGTATTTTTTAGTCTTATTTTTCAGGTTACATCTACTACAAAGGATATAATTTGGGAAAGAATTTCCATCAATTGCTCCCTGCTGGGCCATCAAATCATGCAGTATACAAGTCCCAGCAAACTGATCACTGTGTAACTTTAAACCTCAATGACTGAAAGCTTAGAAGGGCTCCTGGCTATAATGGACAAAATAGAGCTGCCGCATGCCTGTCAAGCCACAGTGTGCTGAAATACATATTAACCTTGTTTCTGTGGGTAGACAGCTATTAAACAGGATAGACAGAAATGGTGGGTTTTTGGTGGGAATAAACCAGTAGTCATCAACTGGTGGGCTTGAATTCCCACAGGAAATATCTTCACCTTGGGGCTGAGGAAGGCTGTGTGAGGTCTTACAGTATACTCAGACTCAATTACATCTACATGCAATCATTATCCGTGGTGGTTAATTTTGTCTGTCAACTTTACTCGGCCACATTGCCCAGATATTTGGTCAAACATTATACTGGATGTTTCTGTGAGGATGTTTTTGGATGAGATTAACATTTAAATTGGTAGACTTAAGGAAAGCAGATTCCCCTATGTAATGTAGGTGGGTCTCATTCAATCAGTTGAAAGCCTTAATAGAATAAAGGCTAACTTTCCCAAGCAAGAGGGAATACTGTCGGCAACTGCCTTTGGACCCAAACTGTAACTCTTCGCTGAGTCTCCAACCAGCCAGCCTCCCCCATCAGATTTTGGACTCAGTGGCCTCCACAATACATGCCAATTCCTTAAATAATAAATGTCTTATTATATGTGAATGTGTATGTACACATACACACATATCCTATCAGTTCTGTTTCTCTGAAAAACTCTGACTATCCATCTAGCTTTAGTATGCTGGACTACCCCAACATATCTTGTAAAGATAGAAAAATATATTAAACACTAAGGGAAATAAAGTATTATATATGCTATGAAAGAATTATTTTAAAAGCACATATGAGACACAACAGAGAGAGAGAGAGGTCATCCTATCCCATGTGGATCAGAGAAAACTTTCTTAGAGGTTGAGCTAAGTTTGAAAGATGAATAAATATTCTGCAAGCAGATGGGAGGGGGGTGGTGAAGCAGCATCTCTGGCACCAAATGCTCTCTGCATGAGTGCGGCCTAGAGATGTAAAACAGCATGACATACTAAAAAAATACAAGTAGGTTTATATAGCTCAAGCACAGAGTTAGTAGGGACTGGGGCAAGAGAGAGGCAAGTGGTGAAGCCAGAGAAATATAAAAAGGCCAACTTATGAAAGGTCTGGTATGACAAGGCAAGGAGCTTGAATTCCATTTTGTAGAGACACATAAAGGCTCTAAAGACATACCAGCTTGATCACAATTGTAGCTTTAAAACATATCTCTGATAGAGTGTTAAGGAAAGGTTAAAAGAGATGAAGATGGCGGGAGTGAATCAGGCATGAATTGACTACATTGGAGGCTAAGTGTCTTAGTCAGCTTGGGTTGCCATAACAAAATACTATAGACTAGGTGGCTTAAAAATAACAGAAACTTACTTCTTGCAGTTCTAGAGGCTCGGAAGCCCAAGGTGCCGGCCAATTTGGGTCCTGGCGAGGGCCCTCTCCCTGGTTTGCAAATAGCTACCTTCTCACTACATTTGCATGTAGCCTTTTCTTAGTGTGTATACACATATGAAGAGAGATCTCTCTCTTCCTCTTCTTGTAAGGCCAGCAATCTTTTATGATTAGGACCCCACCCTTATAACCTCACTTAACCTAATTACCTCCTAAAAGCCCTATCTCAGAATACAATTGCATTAGGGGTTAGGGCTTCAACATAGGCATCTGGGGAAGACAAAAATCAGTCAGTGGCAATAAAGAATTACCACAGTCAATTAAGAGGTGATACAAATCTAAACTAAACCAAAAGCAGTAAAAATGGAGAAAAATGTGATGCTAAGAAGGTAAAATCACAAGACATAAACATAGACGTAAACATAGACGTAAACATAAAGAGTGAAAGGAGTATGAAGTTTCAAACTTAAATAACTGGATTAATGTCAGTACTATTCATTTAAACATGGAAGCAGATTAACAGCCCGGCAGAACCTCAGGGGCTTCAGATTCTGAAAATGCAGGTCTAGTAACAAGTGAAGTGAGAAATCACACTGAAAACAGGATTATTGAAGATCTATCTACTGAAATCTCAATCATCACTGAGGAGTCTCAGACTTGGATGCTGGCAACAGACACAAGACTCCTAGGTCAGAGACAAAGGAGTCTACTAATCATGGCACAGCATCAGCCTATTTGTACTGGTTCCCTGGACCCCAACTTCCGTGGGGATAATATGATATGAGCCCAGATGGATGCTGTACACACAGTTGTTTGTGTCGAAGCTGAGGAATACCAAGCTTGGGAGCCTACCATTTTACAGCAAGCTGTTAGCAAGCCTGCTCTTTGTCCCAGAAAAAGACACTCCCTCATTCTTCAACATTTTTCACTATAAACACAACCCTGAGAAACGGTTCAGGTAAAAAGCAGTCAGGGCCTTGCATTCTTGGCATATCTTGTAAGACATGTAGGCATGTGAGAGACTCAGGGAGGGCTGTCTCTAACAACACTCATCCACCTATTTCATCCTCTCCCTGACCTCAAATGCCGTACAGCCAGAAGGCCTGGCATTTATGCCTCAGGCAAAATAATGTATAAAATATCTCTTAAAAAAGTGGAACAAACCATTTGGAGACAACTCAAGTTCTAGAAAGGATGTTTTTACCCTAGAAAAAAGTATTCCAAACTCTAGTATTGGAAGGTCCAAAATAAAACAGTACTGTCTAAGATTACTAAAGTGAACTATCCCCACTCACATACAAGAACCACCTTCAAGTCTCCTATAACCTTATTCTTCTTTTCCCATAATATTTAATTTTGAAAATTTTCAAACATATAGAAAAGTTGAAAAATGGCACAATAAACAACTTTACACCTACCACTTTGATTGAACAACTGTTAACACTTTGCCATGTATGCTGCTTTTTATTTCTGTGTTTTTTTCTCTCTTTTAAAAGAAGCACTTAAAAATAACTTGCAGGCATCATGATTTTCTCTCTAAATAGTTTACATGTATCTCCCAAGAATAAGAACATTCCCCTACATAGCCATAATATCATTATCTAACTTAAGAAAATTAACAATTCTTCCCCAATTATCCCTAAAATGCATAGATATTATTTTTATATTATTTGTTTTTAAACCAAAATCCCATCAAACTTAACACATCGTATTCAGTCTTTATATTTCCTTGGTCATTTCCATATACAACAATCTCCCTGATTTCCAACACAAACATCTTAATATTTTTATGATGACTTTCATCTTTTGATGAGACTAGGCCAATTGTCTTTTGGTATGTCCCATGCTCTAGATTTGCCTGGTTGTGTCCTTGTGGTGCCATTTAATTTTTCATCTATCCCCTGTCTTTCATGAAAATTAGAAGATAAATCTAAAGGTCTGATTAGAGTCAGTTTTAATTTATATATAACGAGAATATTCAGTTAATCTGTGTGCTTCAAACTGCATCACATCAGAAAACACATGTCACATTGTTCTGTTACTAGAGATATTTTGTTCACTTAGGTAAAGTACTAACAGCTAGATCGCTATTTTAAGGTACATATGTTTCCCTTTACAATCACAAGAAATCTGTGAGGTGATACTGTGGTACTGTGCAAATGTTCTCTTCCCTCACATCTTTTCACCTAACGGAATTAGCAACCATTAATGATCCTTATCTGAATCAATTATTTCACTGAAGAGTTGTCTATTGGTTTTCTATTACTGCTTTAACAAACAACACAATTTAGCATCTCACAATTTATAGATCAGAAGTCTGGGTTGGTTCTATTGGTTTCTCTGCTCCAGGATTCAGAAGGCCAAAATCAAGATGTTAGTCAGCTGGGGTCTTATCAGGAAGTTCTGAAAAGAGTCTGCTTCCAAGGTCATTCAAGTTGTTAACAAAACCCAGTCCATTAAAGCTGTAGGATGAAGATCCACATTTCCTTGCTGGATGTCAGTTGAGGGACACTCTTAGCTCCTAGAAGCCTCTCTCTCTGGTCCTTCCTTACACACGGGCCTCTTTATCCCAGTGCCAGCAATAGTGCATGGAATCCTTCTCATGCTTGCAATCTCTTTGGCTTCTGTGGTTACATCTCTGTAACTGACTTATCTTCCTTCCACTTCTGCTTTTAATGGCTTCTGTGATTGTACTAGGTCCACCTGGATAATCTAGGATGTTGTGGCTTGGATGTGATTTGTCCCTACCAAAACTCATGTAGAAATTTAATGGCCAATGTAATTGTGTTGGGAGGTGGTACCTTTCGGGGGTGATTAGGTTGTTAACATAGATTAATGTCTCTCTTGTGAGACTGGGTTAGTTGTTGAGGGAATGAATTAGTTATGGCAGGAATGGATTAACTCTCAGGAGAGTAGGTTGTTATAAAGGGAGTGTGCCTCTCCCATTTTGACCTTTTGGCATGCCTACTTCCCCTGTCACTTCTCTGCCTTGGTATGATGCAGTATGAGGTCCAGAATCCAAGCAGATGCCCATGCCATGATTCTTGGGCTTCCCAGCCTCCAGAATCATGAGCTGGGAAATAAACTAAGACAAAAAATTGGTACTGTGGACTGGGGTGTTGTTATACAGATCTCTGAAAATGTGGAAGCAGCTTTAAAACTGGGTGATGGGCAGTGGCTGGAGGAATATGGAGGAAAAGGCTAGAAAAAAACTGTATTGCCATGAACAGAGAACTAAGAGTAATTCTGGTGAGCGCTCAGAAGATGAAAAGACTGGGGAAAGTCTAGAACTTCTTAGAGACCGGTTAAATGGTTGTGACCAGAATGCTAATAGAAATATGGACCGTAAAGGCCATTTTGATGAGGTCTCAGATAGAAACAAGGAATATCTTACTAGTAACTGAAATAACAGCCATCCTTACTATATAGTTACAAAGAACTTGGCTGCACTGTTTCCATGCCCTAGGGCTTTGTGGAAAGCAGAACTGAAGAGTGATGGAACAGTATATGTGGTGAAGAAAACGTCTAAGTAGCAAAGCACTCAGGCTGTTAACTGCTTGTAGTCAGCTGAGAGAAAAGGGAAGCAGAGTGGAACATTTTGGAAAATTCCCAGCCTGGTCATGTATATGATAAAGAATCAAAGAGCATTTTTAGGAGAGGAAACCAAGGTGTGGCCCAGAGATAATTAACTAAAGAGATTAACATGGCTAAAAGGGAGCCAGATGCTAATCATCAAGACAATGAGTAAAATGCCCCCGAAAAGGCATTTCAGAGATCTTTGAGGCTGCCCCTCAAGTGTCTGCTCCTCAAATTCCAGCACAGCACTCCTCAGCCTTCCCAGGTGTGGCTCCACCTGCTGCTCCAAAAGGTACAAATGGTAAACCCTACTGGTACCATGTGATGGCTCAAGTGAACCTAGATACAGCTTGTGCCAACACTCTGGAAGGCACAGCCATAAGCCATGGCAGTGTCCACATGATGCTAACTGCAGATACACAGAGTGCTCGGGCTGTGGGGTCATGGCAGCTTCCACCTAGATTTTAAAGAATAGAGGAAGGGGAAAAAATGGATCACACTGCCCAGGCAGAAACCTGATGCAAGGGTGGAGCCCCCACAACGAGTCTCCATTTAGCATGCCTAGCAGAGCCGTGGTAGTGAGGCCACTACCATCAAGATCCCAGAACTGTAGAATCACCAGCCGCATGTTAACACCAGCCTGGGAAAGCCCCAGGCACCAGCTGCAACTCCAACCCAAGAGAGCAGCCATGTGGGTTCCACCCAGCAAACCCCTGGGGGTAGGACTTCCCAAGGCCTTGGGACACACTGCCTATCCCAGAGTGTCCAAGAGGTGGCACATGGAAGGCTTATTGATATTTTAAGATTTAATGTCTACCTTGCTGGGTTTTAGACTTGCTTTGGTCTGGTTACTCCTTTCTTTCCGCCTGACTCTGCCTTTTAGAATGGGAATGTTCACCCTATGCCTGTCCTGCCATTGTATTTTGGAAATACATTGTTTTTTCATAGGCTCACAGCTGGAAGTAGTTTGCCTTGAACCTCAGATGAGACTTTGGGCTTTGAGTTTTTGGGCTGGTGATGGAATGAGTTAAGGGGGACTATTGGGATGAAATGATTATATTCTGCATGTGAGAAGGATAGGAGTTTTGAGAAAACGGGGCTGGAACCCTAAGGTGTGGATGTAATTTGTCCCACCAAAACTGACATTTAAGTTTAATTGCCAATGTAAAGGTATTGGGAAGTGGTACCTTTAAGAGGTTGTTAAGAGGTTCTTAATTAGGTTGTTAAGATAGACTAATATCTTTCTCTTGAGACTTAGTTCTCTCAGGCATGGATTAGTTCTTGTAGGAATGGATTGGTTCTGAAGAGAGCAGAGGTTGTTATAAAGAGAGTTTGCCCTCGTGGTTTGCCCCCCTGGCACACCCGTTTCCCCTTCCAGTTCTCTGCTATGTTATGACACAGCATGAGGCTCTCACCCGGAGCCAAGCAGATGCCACCATCATGCTTCTCAGACTTTATAGCCTCCAGAACCGTGAGCCAAGTAAACCTCTATTCTCTACAAATTATCCAGTCTCAGGTATTCTGTTAGAGCAACACAAAATGGACTAAGACATGGGATAATCTCCTCATGTTCGGGTAAACTGACTGTTAACCTTAATTATATGTGTAAAGTCCCTTCATCGTAGTACCTAGGTTCGTGTTTAAAGAAATAAGCAGGAATTTGAAATTTTGAGGCATATTTAGAAGTACGCCTACCACATGAAGCGAAATGTTGATTTTTCTAATTCTATCAAATTTTTTGCTTTCATCAGCCTGTATTCTTTGATAAAGAACATTTATTCTTCACCTGCAAATGAACTACAGTAACTCGTTAAAACTGAGCCAGCTGCTCAATTCTTTCTCATTGATTACCAATTTTTAGATAAATTTCATCTGAAAATGGCAAACAGGTTGTATTTTAAAAGATTAGAAATCACGACTTTATTAAATGTTTTATAATTAATTAGAACCCTCATTCGGTTTGATCCTCAAATTGTTCCAATTTGGGCCAAAAGAACTCCTTCCAGATTAGTTCCTCTATCCCTTTCACATGCTTTCATTAGACTGAGTGCATTGCTTTCTGGCAAAACATCATGTCCCAAGCTCATCTTATATTGTTCCATTTCCAAATCTGTAGACAGCCTTTTCTCCAAAGAGCTCTAGCCCTTTTTACTAAGCAATGCATTTAGAAAACAAAATCTTATCACCAGGTGGACTCATTGCTACTAGGGAGACAGTACTTCCAGGATCTTTCAGTGAGTAGAACTAAGAAATATATTTTTAAAATATGATGAGTTAATAATGATATTCCCAAATTTAATTTTTAAGGAGTTTTCTTTGATTTTATGTCCATACATCTTGAATCCTAAAAATCTTGGTTTATAATTACATTTACATATTTATTTGCTTTAATATCCCATATTCATAAAATTATTTCAAAATTATTATACCAATATCACTATAAGAGTAAAACCACTAAGTTAATTTTAACGTTACATTCCACTAGCCATTCTTTTTATCCTTGGGACATATCCAACAAAGGAAGTACACAGTACTGTATCCAAAACATTTGAAATAGTTTTTTCTCTGCTTGGTTATATTTCCAACTGGATATACAATTAGACTCATTTGTTTTCTTTTCAATTTTATGGTTGTTTTTTTTTTTTTTTTAAATACCAAAATGCATGGGGCCGGGCGCGGTGGCTCACGCCTGTAATCCTAGCACTCTGGGAGGCCGAGGCGGGCGGATTACTCGAGGTCAGGAGTTCGAAACCAGCCTGAGCAAGAGCGAGACCCCATCTCTACGATAAATAGAAAGAAATTAATTGGCCAACTAATATATATATATATAATTAGCCAGGCATGGTGGCACATGCCTGTAGTCCCAGCTACTCGGGAGGCTGAGGCAGAAGGATTGCTTGAGCCCAGGAGTTTGAGGTTGCTGTGAGCTCTGACGCCACGGCACTCACTCTAGCCTGGGCAACAAGCGAGACCCTGTCTCAAAAACAAAAACAAAACAAAAAAAAAAACAACAAAAAAAATAAAATACCAAAATGCATAATAGTTCAAAAATTGAAACTATATGAAAAAGTATAATACTAGAGAATTCATAATGCCATTCCTTCATCCTGCTCCTCCACATTCTCCTTAGATATATGTTATTATTAATTTTGAGTTATTCCTTCTGGCTTTTTCCAAAAAAATAAACCAACAACAAATATGTGTATTTCTTTCCCCTCTTTTCTCTTACAAAAGGGCAAATGCACATGTAATTTCATAAGATACTGGTAATTTCTCCTCTAAAGGAATTTATTTTACACTCCCACCAGCAACATATGAGAGGTCCAACAAATGAAGTTAAACATTATCAGTGAAGTTAAACATAATTTCATATGTGTAACAGATATTTGCATTTCTTTCACTGTGAATTGCTTATTCATGCCTTTTACTCATTGTTGAGTTGTTTTAAGTTTAGGGTTTTTTTTGGGGGGGTTGGTCTTTTTCATCTCAGTTTTTAGGTCTTTGGATACTTCCTTGCTATCTCATTAAACAAGATATTCCAGGTTCAAAACATTCACTTCTTGCCCCAGAGGAATCAGAAATTTCCTCAAAGAATTCAATTTGTTTTGACGGGAAACAGAAGTTAAAAACTGCAATCATTGCTACTAGGTTGGTTTTTCAAGACCATAATCATTGCTATGAGGTTGATAGGTTTTATTTCATTTTTTGCATTTAGATCTCTTATTCATTTGGAGTTCATTCTGGTGTACACGTTGATGCAGAGTCAAATTTTATATTCTTACGGATAATTATCTATCAATTACTAAAAGTCCCTTTTTCCCCATTGATTTGATTTCACCTTTCTGTGAAGGTGAACTTATAGCTCCATGTGTATTTGGGTTTTCTGTGTATCTCAGGAATTTGTATTCTATTCAATTGGTCCGTGTGTCTGTTCATACATCAATGCCCCATTTTTTAAAGTGGCTTACAGTTTTTGGAACCACAGAACACAGAAAATTATTTCAGTGACTAACTTTTATTTTTTTAAGGATTGTGAACATTTATTATTATTTAAAAACAATAAATAATAGAAATTCATTTTTCATAGTTCTGTAGGTAGAGAAGTCCAAGATCAAAGTGCCAGTATTTAGTATGTGATGAGGGTCCTCTTACTGTGTCCTTACTTGGCAGAAGACAGATGAGCAAACTGGGAATGAACCTATTCCCTTAATCCCTTTTATTTACAATTTTTTTCAGTGACTAATTTTTAAATTCCAAGATGTCTAACTACTAATACCATCCTAGATTTAGTATTCCATTTGTAGGAATGGATACTAGAGAGAGATGGAAGGCAATGGAAGCTGCTAACCAACTAGGGGCCAATGGTCATTTCTTCATCTCTACTATAGAAAGATAAGCATGATGTAAGTAATAATAAGTAGACAGAGAAGGGAGAGAGAAACAGAGAATTAAATCTTTATAATATCAATAATGATAAATTTGAAATCTTCTTAAACAATAGAGTTCTATTTTCTTTCCACACTCCTAATGTTTATATGAAACATTAAAGATCATATAATGATATCATACATACCTATCTTTCTTATTCTTCACAACAGTACAAATAATTTTATTTTCATTTTACAGTAGAGACTTGCAAATATTATTTTTCTAAAGTCACACAGATATGACTGAGCTAGAACTAGGATTCAGATCTCCTGAAGGCCAATATAAAATGCATGAATTTCACCTTATATGGAGGTATTATACATAGATAATCACAGTATACTTAAATATTTGAGTATTAAAATAATGATAACTTATATCATTCTTCCTTAATTTAAGTTGTTCCTAATTTCAAATACCTGAAACTTGCCATTGAAGAAATCCTATAAGACATTACTGGCCTACATTTTTTAATAAATCTCATTTTATAAAAAATGTATAATATATTTCAGCAATTTTTTTACTATTTTGGAAGACATATATTACTAATTTAAGACCAGAGAAGAAAATTATACCCTTAGTTGTTTTTGTAAGTGTGATCCTATCCGTTAATAAAAAGCCAAGTTCCTAAGACTACTAATTGCTGCTAGTCTTTTCCTATGCACATTGGTAATTAAGACATATATCAAAGAAAATGCAGAAACCAAAATTAGGGAAGAAAATAAAACTTTCCATTGTAATTGCTTCTGGATTATAAACTCTCCATTTAATCATATTTCAGTACTGACATGAAAGAAATAGTTGAGAAAATTTCACAAGTCATGTGCTGTTTCTACCTAACATGATAGCCTTTCTAGTTTTTCTCTAAGTTTCCCACCTCCTTAAGCCAACAGTATCTTTCTAAATTTAGAGAAATCATCCAAACTTATTAAGGTCTATGTTTTTTTTCAAGCTATATATGGATAGTATAAAAATATATACATATTAGCAAAAGCATCTGTTTGACTATAAAAATGTAACTGTGTGAACGTAAAGAATATTCTTTTGTGTATTATGGCACTGCATTCTAAAAACAAACTGACATCTCAGTTTATTTTACTTACACAATAAGTTTAATTTACATAGAAATGATAGAGCATTTCAGGAGCAAGTCTTAAAAACAATTTCTGCTGAATGACTGCTATAATAATCTCCTTAAGAAAGAAATAAACATAAACTAAAACAACAGTTGTGAAACATATATAGTAGCTCTCAGCTAAAGACAAAACTCGATATTCAGTAGGAAAATGCTAAAAAAAAACAGAAGGGATTTTCATTTAGATTGCTGGCTGAAGTCAAAATGTGTTTCCTTAAACCTTCAATCTTAAGCATATCAAGAGCTGTTTATTAGGGTAGGCTCTCAGGCAGTAAACACAGATTTCCACCATCTTCTGAATCCTCCCCTATGACCACCAATGAGAAGAGAACAGAGTTTCACAGTGCTTCTATGTTCAGGACTTGGTAAGGTTCTTTCCACAGGTTCTTGCTTAATGGAACGAGAGACCTTATTGGTAACATAAAGCACTAACTTATCTCCAGTACAAAGGGTTATTTGTTTTTGAGGAACTGTGGACAGTTATACAAGAACTTATGTTTTTCTGAATTATAATGATAAAAGTCTGAAGTTTGACTATGAAGATTAAAATTTATTTATTTATATATTATGCCATATATACATATAGTCTATTTTTATCAAATATTGTGAACTAGATCTCAAATAGAAATTGAAATCATTAAAAATTATTTAGCTTTACAAACAGGACAATTATTATAATTTTCCTTTCTTCCAATAAGAAAATATACACCTTTATGTTTAAATTCCTAACATTAAGAAATTCTCTAAAATGCATAGATCCAAAGTTTATACTAAACAGTTTATATATTTGTATCACATTTATTGTTCAACAAATATAGTGAAAACTCAGTCTCCCCCAAATTGCTTAAAAAACATGCATTAAAAATAATGTAATGCCAGGTGGTAAGTAGCATAAGAGAAATACAGTAAACTCATGCCTTTAGTTTATTAACATTTTCTTTTTTTTACTCTAATTTCTTATTTACTTTTAAGTCTTGCTAAATGGCATTCATGTTTAATGTCATCTTAAATCATTTTTTGTATTAGACAAGATAGAAAGAAATATGGAAAGGGAAGAAGGGAAATGAGAAGAAAAAGATTGTAGCAGAGGAAATGAGGGAATTATTCCAAAAGGAGGAGACATCTGAGTTAAAGCCAGAAGGCAGGTAGAGATGGGTTATTGTGACAAGAGAGGAAGTGCATATCAAAGGGAGGAAACAGTGTAAAAGTAGAAGGTGTAAATAAAGAATAGTAAATTGGTTAAATTTAACTTGAAGGCATGGCTCAGAAATAGAAATTAAGGAATATTAATAAAAAGGCCCATAGATGCATTATCCTACTATCATAAACTCCAAATAAACTAATTCATTATAATGAAAACTATGTCATTATTGACATATCACTAGAACTTGTACAACTCATTTTTAATGATGTAGGAAATGGAAATTAATTAATAATCCTCAACAGTGAAATTAACAATTAAAACAAGTATTCTAAACATGATATGAGAAACAAGATGGTATGAAACAAATACTGCAACAACCAGATTTTCCCTCTCCAACCCCTGGGTCTTTTGTTGTGCTGAGTTTTATATTAGGAAAGTTAGTTTATTTTTGATGGATGTATTAGGGAAGAAAAGGGAATGGTAGTGAAAGCTGAGGGCTTCACTGATCTAAATTTAAGAAACATTGCATTAAAAGTTAAATGCTATGATTTTGGATGATCACTTAGGTTTAACTTGATCATAAACACAAATGTGAATGCAAGCACAGGTGTTAGTAATATAGATAATACTAAATAATACGCTCTCTCCATATAAATAATCAACAAAGTAAAAATTGAAAACATTTTGATTCTTGTGGACTGAGGTCCAGTAAGAATAAATCTGTGACCCTCCATATATCCAAAGAATTAGGTATAAGATCCTACAAGAAATAAATCATTTTCACATGGAATGATCTCCTAAGACATACTAGCTGGATATAGGTGATGCTGGAGGATACAAGTTGATAGTATAAAAGATGCAGATGCCAAAAAGGACAAAATTAAGTTTGGAGAATAGCAACCTGTCCGTGTAAGCTGGTGTACATGGCTTATGGAAAAGAGTAAAACGTGAGCCGCACTTAAAAACAAAGAAAAGATACTAACTCCTCTCTAAGGCCATTATGATATAGTCATTCTATAATTAGAATATTACCAGTTTGCAGAATATAATTCAAGCGGAGATAGGAAAGTTTTTTTGTTTGTTTTTTTAACGTGCAACAAATTATTAAGGGCATTAAATATATTTAAGTTATCAATACTGGAGAGCAGTATCAAGAAATGAGAAGGGTTTTTAACAGTCAGATTGTGCACTGCTTGCAAGCTAACAAGTTAGCCCGCACAGTTTCATGTATGCTTCCAGGAGACACTAGATTCTTGGTCAGAAACAAATGACTTTATCCTAACCAGGGTACAGCAGGCATCATGAGCTTCATGTTTTCATCTGTTCCTCCTGACCCTCAAATCCCAAAGAGGCAGTAAAGATGGGCCCAGGTAGATGTTGAGCATGCAGTAGGATTGTATCACAATTGAGGAACCTCAAATTAGGAAATCCAATCTTATAAGGGGACTGCTAGAAAACCTGCTTTCCTTTGCCATCAGTGGGGAAGCGAGGACTATTATCTTTATTATGTTGGACAGCAAGTAAATCTGTTGGAGGGAGACATAATCTCTGTCTTAGAAGCCTGTTTCCTATACAAATTTCCTTGAAGAAATAGTCCAGAACACAAGCTGTCAAAGCCTTTGCTCAGAAACACACAGAAATGCAAGAGATCCAAGAACTGTCTTCCAGCAAATTATATATTGTTTATGCTATTATTTATGTTAGCATATATTCTTTATGCAAGTATCTAACTAAGTAGTTCATTTTTACTACTTTAATAAAAATTCAAAAAGGAATATAGAAATTTCAACTTATTCTTGGAAAAGTAAAGTACCTGTCTAGTTATCACACTAAGCAAATGTGTCCATATGTATTTTATTAAAAATAAAGACTTAATATAACACAGAATGAGTAAAACTTTTGGCTTTATCAAAACATTCACCTAGATGACAAATGACATTTTCAAAGGTTCCTGTAAGTGGTACCATGTGAAAGTATCTAATGTTTGCAAGGCCTAATCCTTTATCAAGTCAAAGGTAAGTAGGTTAGTTTCAACTTATTAGCTAAATATCAATCTTTTTCATGTAAATATACACTTAAAAGAACCCTTATTCCTCCTGGCACAGTGGGGGATTCAACCTCTTAAAAACATTTTTAAAACTTTAATTAAAATTTGGCATGAATTTATATCCCTATGGAATGACTCAATACAAAATATTAAGGTCATGGGAAGGATATATTTGTCCCCAAACAGAAACTTTTTGTTTTGTTTTGCTGGTGGTGAAGGAAAGGTGCTTGCTGCCTGAGGAGATGGCAGACTATTGTCTCAAAGACCACCTCACCTCTGTAAAAACAGAAACTTTTAAACCGAGAATATGTTTCTAACATAACCACTAAAAATAATCAAACAAAACAAAAAGCAAAAACCTTTTTTAACTCTTTTTTTGTAGAAAGAGTGCATGAACCACTGCATCTTCAAAACCTTTATTCCGAGTATTTAAAATTGGGAAAAACAAAGTTAAAGAAGTATACGTGACATACCTCTCCTAGAGCCTCGTATCTTTTCTGGTTCCATCTGTGCAAGTCTTCCCGGTAGTTAAAAACAAATGGTTCCCCAGTTTTTATGTGTCTTAACTGCCCCTCTAAGAAGATAAACAAACAGTATTGCTGTAATTCAGAGTACATTTACAATAATATAAACAGTACAACCAATGGTGTCTGATAAGAATTTAAAATAACTTTCTCAGAACAGTTTATTTGTTTAGATTTTTTTCCCTTCAAATGCCGGTATGATGCAAACATACAAATATTATAAAAGAATGATCCCTAAGTACTCAACGGCTATTCTTCTTGATCTTCATCTCTCTAAAGCAAACTAACAATATTTTAAGGCCTACTATGTATAAAGATCTCTACTAGCTATTTTCACGAACATGGTCATAGTATTCAAGAAGCTGAGGGGCTAGCTGAGGTAAAAAAAAGTATAAATATTAAGAAGTTAAGCAATTTCAGGAAGTTAACAAAAACAAGACTGATGTAGGTTAACAATCTAAAAGCTGTCACAGTCCATCCACGTAGACAATAAAGTCTAGAATGATTTTAAAAAAATGAAAAATCCCTAATGGCTAGAATAAGTTCAGAAGGTTACAGTGAGATTTCTCAAGGTAGGTCTTGAAATATGGGTAGGATATATAGCAACTGGAGAAAGGCAGTAAGCTAACAAAGGTTTGGACTGTTAAATCAGACTCATAAAATCAGAGATCCTCACTGATACTGAGTAAGTTTTACTAATAATTCCAAGGATACAGGCAATTAAGCAGCATAGGCAAAGCAGGGAGAGGTCTGGAACATCCTGGCATTTCCTCCAGGTCCTTTCCTCTCACTGAACAGCTCTTTCTGGCTCAGAGTAGGTGAGGTCTCTCAAGGAGGCATACAGATGCCCCACGCACTGGTGACCATTTGGGTCAAAAATATTTCCATTTCATGTGCGAAAGAGTTGTATTGCACATGTGATATTCTTTAGAGAAATATTTCTCATATATCCAAAGGACTGTACGTTTTTTTACCATGAGCAATGCTAAACAAGTTATCCTGCTCAAAGTATTCCATAGATAAGGACCTTTCCTCATAGCAAATATTATTCCTTATTTACTAAATCAGTTAATTATCACCATATTTACAAGGAGAAAAGACCAAGCCACCTGTCCTCAAGACAGGACTCCTTCTCCAGGGGTATTGGAGAGAAATAGAGCACAGACCTATTCTTTTAACCCCTCTTCTCCTCCAGGCAAAAAATATTACTACTTGAACACACACTGGCATTAAATATCCTTTATTTAAAAAATGACATAGATTTCAGTTTCTTGAGCAAAAATAAAAGGGAAAAATTAATGTAAAAGACCCAAGTTTCTAGGATCTTCTGTTTAAACTCACCTAAAATCCTAGTACACAGACTAATACCTGTATTAGGAATACTGTATAATTTCTAATACCTGTAACTGATGTTGTAAATGGATATCCACTAATACAATGATGATACAGAACCAATTCAGTTGATGCAGCAACACACAGAAAACTTCAACAAATGCTACCTATCCTGTAATACAACTACCCTTCAAGTTTAACAGTGTGTTAATAATTCAATGAATCCTGACTCTTCATTCCAGAAACATCCTTGCAATCTAGGTATGTTCCTCTACATCCCAAGTATAAAGATTATTTTATTCAAAATCTAATTAATAAATTTTAAAATAAGGATTTTACCTGAAAAATCATGGAAAAATGCTTTAAAATATTGTCACAGATAATTATTGTCAGTCACTTCATTTTAAATAACATGTGAAACACTAGCATCTTTCTATATAATTTAATTAGGAGTTCCAATTGGATACCAGGGAGTTGAATGCTCAAGGTTGAAATGCATATGCTGAATCAAATTCCTGTCCATTAGTTTGCCTGACTTGACAACTATGGGAAATTGTTACTTGGTGACACTTCACTCAAGTGAAGGACTTCACCATGCAAGGCTAAGTCATTTATTTCTCAAAAGAAATACATAAAACATTCTATCTGGCCTTGAAAAGTAGCAAATAATATCAGTCTTATAATTACCATTATTAAATAAATTTTGCATATGGCATACACCACTTACTTTCATTAAAAGCATATTCAAATCCTTCCAGGGTATCAGGAAAATCAAGAGGTGGTTCATCTTTTTTCATTAGTTCATCCAAATCTATCCTAGATAATAAATCTAGAAAAGAATGAAATAAAAATTACTTATATTCATTTTCATAGTTAATAAAAATTATATTTTAAATTATTTTTAATATTCTTGTCTTAGACTAATTTTTATGTGTTGTTTTAACTGATAATATATTATTAAATTTTTAAGTTCTCAAAATGCTATATTATGATCCAGTACAATATCAACATAAGCACTTTCAAAATCATAATTCTCAAAACAATCACAACTCAGATTCTATTAGCCACTCTTTAACTTCCTCCCTTCAAAATAGACAGCTATTAATTTATACCTTATTAATCTTATTTTTTAGTTTAAAAATTTCAGATATTAACATGACTTTTAAAAAGTCATTAAATCTTACATATAAATGAAACTTATTTATGAATAAGAGAACTTATTATATATCTAAACAATGTTAACATAACATATTATTCCATTTTTAGGGAGAAATATGTTAAAAGATACCACAGGGAAGAGTTGAAAAGGGATAGTGTTTTAGATTTCTACATATTAGCAAGTTGTATTTTAAATTGTTTTAATAAAAGTTTGACATATCATTAAAAAATAAATAAAACATGTTAACTAGTGAAAATTGGTTGATACAAAGCAGTTTCTATTCTTCACATCATTTGATTCCACACAATTAAAAAATTCTGTCAACCTGTTTTTCTATAATAACCATTTTATTTTAGAATAATTTTAGATTTCTGGAAAAGTTGAAAGATAGTACAGAGTATGTTATAATCCTCATTCATTTTCCCTATTGAAAACAGTTTATATCACCATGGTACATTTGTCAAAATGAAGAAGCCAACGTTGGTATGTTGCTACTAACCAAAGCCCAGACATTATTCACATTTCACCAGTTTTTCCATCAATATTTATTTTCTGTTCCAGGATTCCATCCAGGATACTACAGTGCATGTAGTTATCATTTCTCTCCAGTCTCCCCTGGTCTGTGACAGTTCTCAGTGTTTCCTTCTTTCCCATGATCTTGACAGTTTTGAGGAATACTAGTCAGGTATTTTATAGAATGACCCCTGATTTGGGTTTGTGTGATATTTCTTCTCGTGATTAGAACCGGTTATGGGTTTTTGGAAAGAATATGACACAGGTGAACTGCTGTTCTCAACACATAATGTCAAAGGGAACATGACATCAACAAGACATCACTGATGATGTTAACCTTCATCACTTGGTTAAGGTAGCATTTGCCAGCCTTCTCCACTATAAAGTTACTATTTTTCCCATTCCATAATCTGTTCTTTGGAAATGACTATGTCTGGCCCACTCTCAAGGAGAAAGGGGAGGAATTATGCTGAAGTAAAGAACATCTACAAATATTAATATTATTTGTAATACTTCTGTGTGGAAGATTTAAATCTCTTCCTCAATTTACACAATTATTCAATCACTTTTTTACATCAGTATGGACCCATGGATATTTACTGTATACTTTGAGTTACAATCCAATACTACATCATTTTTTTTTTCAAATTGTTCCAGCGATGGAAACTGTAAGCTCTTTCAGTTGACTACTGTATATATCCCTTTAACATGCTCTTATCTTTTTGCTTTCTGATCATTTCCTTACTTTCTATTCCTACAAGATGTTCCAGGTTTATCATATATCTTTCCAGCCACAACACTAGAATCAGTCTATCAGAAGTATTTAATGATATCTTTTAGGCTCATATTATAGGATAAGGCTAAAGTTCTTACTATATGTCATCATAGTGTCATTTCTAAAATGAGAATAAAAAGATAAACTTCAAATTTACATAATTTCAAAAAGATATGAAATCATCTTTGTCAAATCAAGAAAAAAGAAAGAATAGGTTTTGAGTTTCTTCATTCTAACTCAAGTTCCTGAAGACAAAAGCTCCAAGAATAAGTTGTAAGGCAAAGCAGTCCCTTTCCTACAAAAGAAGTATCTCAGAAATAACACTTTATTCCTGTTTCTCACAGAGACATAACAAATCCTTTGTACAGAACATCATCAAAATTGCTGGAGAGAAAAGTATTTTGTCTGCCCCCAGTCTCACCTCTCTCTGTAGGGTACAAAGACAAGCCATTGAAAAACATAATTAAAAAATCATTGTTTAGTAGTTGTCTTTAAACTCTTATATCAAACTCAACTCATACAAAAATACACCATTTTCAACATAAAAAATGTTTACAAACTCTAGTGAAACAGAAATTTCACATAATATACATATTGGGCTTACAAAGGGACATATGCTGACAATTCCTCATTCATTAGTAAAGTTCTGACCACGTTGTAAATCTTCCCCAAATAGAGTAAAGACAAGTTTTTTAGTATCAAAAATTGGCTTGCAGTAGCTGTAAGATTATTACTTTTCCTTCCAATGAATTGAGGTTCAGAGACAAAATTAGATTTCTTCACTTCACAGTCATCTTCTACAATTCAAAACTTACAACCCTTTTAAGCAGACACACAGAAACCATCTAATACATAAGCAGATGCGTTGTGTCCAGTAGCCATTTTGTTTCTACCTAGACCATAAAATGTAGCCTTAAATCTATACATCACTTTCATATACATTACCTCATTTGATCATCATATCCTAGAAAATCCTAGGAAACTGCAACACGTTTTCATCTTGACTGTCTTTCAGACAAGGAAATGAGCTCAGAGAGTTAAAATACCTTGTCCAAAATTATGGCTTAATAGTAAGTGGGATTAACAAAATTAACATATCTCTCAAAACTGAACTCAGTGTGCTTTCAAAATCACCATATTCATTTTATATGCCATATCAACTCTAATATTCTTTCCCTCTTTTATTCCTTTTATAAATTATAAATAGTTATGAACAAAAAAATGTTCAAAATGTTCCCAAGAAAGATAAAAAAAAGATATTCTTCAAATTTTTCCTCTGTCAACTAGACAACTTGATATAGATTTTTAAAATTTTCATTAGCATTGAGAAGATATATAGAAAAAACCGTCAGAAATTATTTTTCTGCTTCGTAAAAGAAAAGCAATACAATAAAGTTGTATTTTACTCTGAGATTGGGTTCCAAAGGCAGTAGATTATGCAAAAATCAAGTATAATAAAAACATTTCCATTAACAATCCCTTCAATCACCTATAAAATGTAATACACTTAAAGCCATATAACTTAAATATGCATCAGATGTGACACAACTATTTTTTCTAAAGCATGGGTCTTGTGATTAAAGTGATTCAGCAACTAGAATTCTAAACCTCAAGGAAGCATATGCAACAACTGTATAAAAATATCATTTCATATGCAAAAGAACTGAAAACAGGGACTCAAACAGATACGTGTATATTAGTGCTCACAGTGGCACTATTCACAATAGCCAAAAGGAAGCAATTCAAGTGAACATTGATAGATGAATGGCATAACAGTTAATTTTATGCATAAATTTGATGGGGACACAGGGTACCATATATTTAGGTAAACATTCTGGATGTATCTGTGGGGATGAAACTAATATTTGAATGGGTAGACTGAGTAAAGCAAATTCCCTCCCTAATATGTGTGGGCCTCATCCAACCAGATAAAGCCCCGAATAGAACAAAAGAGCTGAGTAAATGAGAATTTGCTCTCTCTGCCTATCTTCGAGCTGGGACATCGGTCGTCTTCTGCCTTGGACTAGAACTTACACCATCAGCTCTCCTGCATCTCATGTCTTTGGACCTGGAACTATACTAATATTATTCATCCTTACAAAGGAAGGATATTCCAACACAACACAGATGTACTTCGAAGACATTATACAAAATTTCTGTCGCAGAAGGACAACTATTGTATGATTCTGCATATAGCTAGAATAATCAAATTTATATAGAGAGAAAGTAGAATGGTGGTTGCCAGGGGATAGGGGCAGAAGGGGATGGGGAGTTATTATTTAATGGGTATAAAGTTTCAGTTTTACAAGGTGAGAATAGTTCTAGAGATGGATGGTGGTAGTAATGGCATAACAATGTGAATGTACTTAACACTGAAGTGTGCATTTAAAAATGCTTAGAATGGTAAATTTTATATTATGTTTATTTCATCACAAAAGAAAATAGCATTTGACATATTTATTTATTAAAACGTTATTAGCTAAATGAGTGCTTAAAACATTACTGGAAGTCTACTTCCGGCCAAAATAGAATAACAAGAACTGAATTCTTCTCACTCTCCTTAAACAACTAGAAAGCAGAACAATTCATGTGTGAAAGAACGGTTTTCAGAAGTTGGACAACAGGCAGCCAGAACTGTCTTCAATAAGAGAAAAGAAACAAAAATGAACCCTTTGCCCTAGCTTACTGCCTAGAATCAGTTTAAGGTCCAGCAGGAAGGAGAACTCAAACAAACAATGAGGATGCTGCAGAGTTGAAAAGACAGAAATCAGAATTTGAATAACCCAAGGTGGCTAGATTTGGGAGCAGAGAATAGGAGCAGAGGAAACTGTTGAGAGAGAGTTTGCTGAGCACCGTTTCAGAGGGTGTCTTTGAGTATTTATCCATGCACATAGGAGAAAAAAATTACCCAAGGACAGGGAAAGCAGCAAGCTGAACAATTCCTGAAGTACACACAGAACTACAAATATGTATGCCCATCAGTCAGAATAGAAAGACCTTATAATACATGAGACATCAGACAGAGTTGTCAAAAGAATACCACCTTAGTAGTGGACTGAATTAGCCCTAGTAAAAAGGCTACTCTAAAACTGGCATATTGATGCAGAAAATGTCTGGCGCTGGGACACAGACACTTGCCGCCTCCCTGTAGCTCCGCATCTCCCAGGGCCAGTGCTGCCAGTGGCCAGTTGAAGGGCATGCTGCTGGGGCTGGCCCCACGGCACAGAGTCGCCTGGGGCCCCCGTGTGCCGGAATGCCCCCAGGCCCACGTGCCACTACCTATTTCCGGCCACGCTTCTTGTGTGATCCTGATTGGGTAATTTTTGAATCCCACTATTTTTGATTGGATGTTAAAGCTTATTGTTGATTGGACGCTTCTTGAGCCCTACCAAGGGTATAAAAGCAGGGGCAGAAGGCCAAGAAAGGAGCAGAACATCAGAAGACACAAAGAGAGCTATATCACTAGGTGTGCTGAGCCTGCTGTAGAAGAATAAAGGCTGTTCTCCGACTCTTCATGTGCCTCTCAGTTCTTTCCCCGGTCAAATGGATAAGAGCTGTAATGAGCTGTAACGCTAGCTGTACACATTGCCGCAACAATATCAAAGTTTAAAAAATTTTTCCTTGAAGAAACAATAACAAAAGATATAAATACCTACCAGAACAAAGCCCAACATCTTTTAAGAGAATACCAAAAACCAAAACAAAACAAAAATCAGAAACCAAATAATTATTTCTGTTATTTAAAAAAGTTTTTTTATTTTTAATTATTATGGGTACATAATAGTTGTATATCTTTACAGGGTACATATCATGTTTTGATACAGGCATATAAGATGGATTAATCAAATCAGGATAACTGGGGTATCCATCACCTTAGGCATTTAACATTTCTTTGTGTTAGGAACATTCCAATTCCACTCTTTTAGTTAAAATATACCCTAACTTATGGTTGATTATAGTCACATTCAAACTTCAAAGCTTCCCACAAATAGAAAAAAGAAAGAAAAAAAAAACACAAAAAATCCAGCTCCAGACGGCTTCATTGATTAATTTGACCCAACAGTTAAAAAAGAAAAAATATCATTTCTACATAAACTCTTCCAAAAAATAAAACGGCAGGATAGACTTCCCAACTCATTTCAGGAAGCCAGTATTATCCTGATATCAAAACCAGACACAAATTTTATTAAAAAAAAATTATAAAATATCTTGCAAATATAGACACAAAAATCTTCAACAAAAATCTAACAAATAAGAATCCAGCAATATATAAGGAAAATACACCATGTCCAAAGAGCCATGCAGTGCAAGGCTGGCTTAACATTTGAAAATCATTCAATGTAATTCCCTAAAGCCTGGATTCCATGTTTTAGGATCCCAGCTGCAGACTAGATTCAGGTTGGCTCCAATATGTTTCTCACCCTCTTTTGACTAGTGGCTACCTCAGGTATGTTCTTTTAATGGAGAATGGCAGGAGCTCAACAGTAGTTAAGCCAGACCACACAAACACAGTGTAAGGCTCTGCTTGCCTTACTTCCACTAAGCACTCATCAATGAAGCTGGGAAATACACTCGTCTCCCAAAAGCAGAGAACAGTATTCACTGAACAATAATCAAGGCTATCACAAATAATTATAATAATTCAACATTAATGTCCATTAATATCCAGAAGAATTTTTAAAAAGGCATTATGGCAAAGTGGGTAGTGGGGTAGGAAGGTAGAAAATAAAAACTAATCCACATGACCTAAGATGACTATAGAACATCTTTCCAGAAACCCAGGAAAAATGGGTTCAACAAATCAATAAGAGATAGTAGACAAGCTAAAAAACCCCATAAAACAGGCAAAGGGAAAAAGTGATCTTTTTAAGAAATGGAAGATTCCTTACAGGCTATCTTCATTGTCATCTCCAAAGAAGATGACATAATTGTCTGATGTGTAACATGCCTGCCTTTAATAATAGTCATCATCCACCTCCTCCTCACCATCTTCATTATCACATTATAGTAAGCTAATTTGAACTACTTTCTTCCAGAGTGCACTGCTTTCACCCTGCTCGTCTTGAGTTTTATCTGACATTTTTCTGCCCACTGATATAATCTTAAGAGATTTTCCACTATTTATGTCTCTATCTGAAGCACTTTTCTATTCATGAAAAATTAAATCACCTTCAAGTGTGCAGTCTTGCCACGTAAACCCAAAACACTCTAATGAATGGCAGTCACTAATCATCATCAGTTCATTGTTTTATGCATCATAGCCCAGTGTTGAAGAAACTCAAGAATAAAACTGCTTCTCTGTTTTAGGGATAAAGTTTTATTCAATTTGCTTATTTATTCTAAAATATAATTTACTATGCATTTGCCATTTTATTTTCTAATATTTCCAATTTGACTCCTTCATTAATCCTTACAACCCCATGTCTACTCAACATTATTATTTCTAGTGTACAGATGAAGAAAAAGATTTAGAGAAGTTAAGCAACTCACCAATGCTAAGAGGAAAACCCTGAGTTTGAATCCCAGATAGTTCTATCTCTAGAACCTATCAATAGTCTTTTAACACCACTGTTCCACCTCTAAAATCTAGAAAATCAATCTCAATTTATATACTGCTAGCAGGGGTATAAATTAGAACTACAACTTAGGAGATCAAATTTTTACATTATCAAATGAGGTTTGAGATGCACAAACCCCAGCACATCTATTTGGAAAGTAACTCTCACACATATTCCTTGTCCTCACTTCTAAATCATCCATTATTCTGAGTGTGCTGGATCATTCTCAGCAACATACAAATGTGGTAAAATCTTGTATAGGGTTATCTATGCTGACTCCAATGCCTCTCCTCCCATTCTCTATTCCAAGTTCTCCAATCAGTGTTTCATTCACTGAAACAGCTCTTTGTGAAGGTAACCAATGACTTCTACATTGCCAAATCTAAAAGTAAATTCTCAGTCCTCATCTAATCTGACCCATCACTAGCATATGACTTAATCAATGACTCCCTTTTTATTTAATTTTTTTATGTTTGGTGTTCAGAATCTCTCTCTCTCTTGCTCCTGATTCTCAGCCTATCTTACTAGAAATTCTGTTTCAGACTCTTTTGCTGGTATCTCCTCATCTTCCTGACCGTAAAAGTCTAGGTGCCCAGGGCTCAATCTTCAGATCTCTCCTCTTTTCTAGCTTCACTGACATCTCAGGTGATCTCAATTAGAATCATGACTTTAAGTATTATCTCAATGTTAATGATTCCCCAAAATTTTATCCCCAGCCCAAACTCTAGACTCAACTTCTCCATTTAGATGTTTAAGTGGTATCTCAACCTGATATGTCTAAATTCTAACTCTTGCTTTTCACCACCACCCCCACACCCAACCTGATTTTCCCAATATTTTCTCAATCTAATTAATGATGCTTGAAGCTATTTCTGTTAAGAATCTTCAGTTATCTCAGTTTCTTCTCTAATATTCCATGTCCAATACATCTGCAGATATGTCATCTCCTCCTTCAAAACATATCCAGAATCTGTCCCGTCTTCATTATCCCCTTGCTACCAAGCTAACCCAAGCTATCATCACCTCTCAAATTTGTGAAGAGACTTGTTCCAGATTAACATCTAAAGAAAGCAACACTGTTACTCATTTTCCATTTTTGTAGGTGAGGGCTAGTTATACCATTCCCTCAATAGATCATTACATCTAAAAGCAGGAATGAGGTGACACAAATTGAGACAAGAAAGTAGTTGCTTTATCCTATCTACTTAAGGCTTTCACCATAAGCATTAAAAGACAGTAGGGGAGATTCTTGAGGCATCTTTATTATCCAGCCTGGAACACAAGGTAGGACAGAAGTCAGGAATTCAGAGAAGTAGCCATAGCCATGACTACATGGTACATATTCAGCTGAGGTATTTATTACAAAGTATATCTAGGAACTCCTGAAGACCAAATAGACTCTATATTGAATTTAATAAAAGGAAACCCTATGACCCGGCATAGCTGGTGCAATGGTTTGCATGTTTGACATTGAAATTTTGTTGCCATTGTAACAGTGTTGAAAGGTGGAACCTTTAAGACTTGATTGGGACATGAGGGCTCTGCCTTCATGAGTGGGATTACTGTCATTATAAAAGAGCAAGTTTGGACACCTTTTGTCACTTGTCTTCCACCATGGGATGATGCAGCAAGAAGGCCCTCTCCAGATGCCAGCACCTTGATATTCGACTCCAGAACTATAAGCCAATAAATTTCTGTTCATTATGAATTGCCTAGCCTGTGGTATTCTGTTATAGCAGCACAAAACGGACTAATACAGTTGGCATCTCAACATTTAGAAAACCCATAAGAAATGTTATCACTATCAAGTAAAATAACTGTGAGATCTTGCACAGGTTACTTAGATAATCTGATCTTCAGCATGTCACTAAACAGATTGAAATATATAATAATGAAGAAACCTTACAGCTCAACAACAGATACCTCTTTGGGGAGTAAAATTAATTAGATAGCAGATCGTTTTTTAAAAAAGGTCTAGAACTCAAAATTCCCTAACAATGTCTAAGGGAGATTCCTTCTGAAATGTTAATCTGGACAGCATCTCATAAAATATCCCTAGTGCCAATGCCACAAAGACAGAATACAGAAATAGGCAGATCATTATCCTAATCCAGTATGATATTCCAACCAGCAAAAATATGGTAAGGGCACCATACTTGATTCAAAAGACTTATATTAATAGTTTTACCATTAAATGTATGACCTTGAATAAGAAGAGCATCAAGTAGTCTTATACCTATATAATTACACGATTCTATTATTTATTTACTGAGTACATACTGTGTCTCAGACACTGTGATAGGTGCCATGAGGGATACAAATACTTGCAAATAGTTTAGGTACTTATTTTAGAATTGAAATGAATGGAGATCACTTAAATATTCCTAAACCTTCATTAGGCACAATGAAAATTTCCTGAAAAAGCAAATTAAGTATGTACCTTTCAGTGCTGTAGTCTTTTCTTTTTCATCTGGACCTCCCTGCTGGATTTGTGCCATGTTTATCCAAATTGGCAACAAAATTAAAGAGCTCAAGGAAATAAACATCAATCTTCAGAAGACAGTCTAGAATAAATGAAAGCAATACATTAAGCTCTACTCAAATCCTACCTACTCTGTAAAACTTCCTAGAGCCTTCCAGTAGGAATTAATCTCTCTCTATCCTGATTTCCCACTATACTTTTTTGATACCTATGCCATAATACTTATTATGGCATTGCCTGCTTTGCATTATAGTTATTTATGTATTTATCTGTATTTATAGTTATTTATGTATTTATCTGGGTCAGTTAACAACTTACAAGCCCCAGGAATAGAGGTATCAAGTTTTTGTTATCTTTATATCTCTCATGTCACCAAACACAATATCTTATTCGTACAGACACCTACTTTTTGCTCAAATGAATTTAGAAAAACTTACTGTTTAGTTTTAGTTCCCTATCACCTAATGTTTTTAAAAATATCTTCAGGTAGTTTCAAAAACTTGAGATTTCTTTTAAAATAAAATGTAAGCGTGTGCCTTTGACAAGGTCAGAATGTCTCCCCTCTGGAATATGCAGATAGTGAGAAGGAAAAAAATACATAAATACATAAAGTATCTACAAATTACCTACAGTATAATTAAAAATACAACTTTAAGGAAAAAATTATCCCCTTTTAAAACGAAACTAAGTCAAATTCAATATCTGGAACCACACTCTATAAATGCCACTCCAGGTAAACAACCAAAACATAAAATTATGATTTATTAAAATCTAATCCTGTTCTAATTAGGCCAAAAGGAAGGCATTAAAACTAAAAGTAGATGGCTTTTCCCAGTGTACCCATGAATAGGTATACTATATGTGGCTATCCAATTTTCCCAGCACCATTTATTGAGTAAAGATTCTTTTCCCCAGTGTATGTTTTTGTCTGCCTTGTCAAAGATTGGATGGCTATATAAGGATGGTTTTATATCTAGGTTCTCAGTTCTGTTCCATTGGTCTATGTCTTTGGTACTGTTCTTTGGCCAATACCATGCTGTTTTAGTTACTATAGCCTTGTAGTATAGCTTAAAGTCTGATAAATTGATGCTTCCCAATTTTTTCTTTTTGCTTAAGATTGCTTTTGCTATACAGGATCTTCTCTGGTTCCCTACAAAGCATAGAATTATTTTTTTCTAGGTCTGTGAAAAATGATGTTGGTATTTTACTAGGGATTACATTGAATCTGTAGATCACTTTGGGTAATATAGACATTTTAATAATGTTGATTCTGCTAACCTATGAGCATGGTGTGGTCTTCTACCTGTCTGTGTTCTCTACTATTTCCTCACTCAGTGTTTCATAGTTCTCCCTGTCTAGGTCTTTTAACTCCTTAGTTAAATATATTCCTAGGTATTTTATTTTCATTGTTGCTATTGTGAAGGGTATTGAGTCTTTGATTTGGTTCTCAGTTTGACTGTTGTTGATGTATAGGGATGCTACTGTTTTGTGTACATTGATTTTGTAACCTGAGAGTTTGCTGAATTTGTTTATCAATTCCAGTAGTCACATAGCAGAATCTTTGAGATTTTCTAGATATAAGATCATAACTCCAGCAAAGAGTGACAGTTTGACTTCTTCTGCCCCCGTTTGGATGCCCTTGATTTCCTTCTCTTGTCTGATTGCTCTGGCATTTATAATTATCTTTAAAAATAAAGGCATTTCCATAATCAGCAGAGTATAGCAGAAAATGTTAAGAAAACTAATACTGAAAATAAATATTTTAAAACTATAAATGTTCCAAATGGTCATAACCAATACTGCCATTACTCAACTCTAACTGCAGGTATGTGATATAACAAGAAGGGCCCTCTGGCTCCACCAATAACTAGCCACGAGCCCTTGAAAAATTATTTAACTTCTCTGTGCCTCATTTTCCACATTGGTAAAATGGAAATGATAATCATGCTTTCTTCACAGTGTTACAGTGAAGTTAAATGTAAAACACTTAATATAGTGCCTGATCCATAATTAAGTGTTCAAGATATATATTAGCTTATATTTTTTTAATTGTTGTAAATGAATCATAGCTTCACCACTTAATAACAGCTCTGTGGCCTGTGAAAAGTTACTTAATATCCAAAATCTTCAGTTTCCCCATTTATAAAATATAGCTCATACCTCATAAATAGTGGTTGAGAATTAAATATCACAGAAGATGTGCATACCCAATCATTGCTATAGCAATCTTCTTGCTACTCAATGGTGTGAGATTTTCTAAAATGAATATCTAAAATGAATGAATAAATATGAGACTACTTTTTACTAAAAAGTGTTTTTCACTTAGCATGTACGTAGCTGTTATTTTTCTTCTATGAAGAGGTAACTCTACATAAATAAATGTGTCTATATTCCCTCAAGAAACATATCCTGAGTCTACATGGTAGGCAATGTGCAAGGCTCTGGGAGTGCAATGGTGAGTAAAAGTCATTGCCCTCTAGGGGCTTACTTTCTGGTTACCAGATCAAACGGCCAAGCAGCCACAAACAAAATATATCAGACGTAGACTGATAATTGCATCACTATTATATGAAAAAAAATATTTGTAAAGGCCATCTATTTATATTCATGAGTTACTCTGATCTGTCAAGTCTCACAAGTTTGTACACAAGCTTCACCAGCAACTTATACGCCATCCGATAGCAGACATTAAAGAGAAATGTTCATAATGAGAAATTCCACATAGCATCCTTTGCTAACAATTCTACAAATAAATTAACTATCTATAGGGAACTTCCTTTTTTACACTATCCCTCTGCTAACTCAATATTTCTTCTAAACATAAACTCTTAGGTCATTTTTCATTGTCCCCAAATTGTCTGATTCCTAAATAGAAAAATTTATACAATTATTTCACTATGATTGCTTTAACAAAGGTAAAATTATATTTTTGGTGCTAGAATCATTTTTAAAATTCACATTTTAAAGAATCACTTTCAAGATTCCCAGGATTAAATATCAGTTAATGATCTTTATTCTCACTTTATGTGAATCAACCTAAAAATCCACCCACCAATTCGCTGGAGTAATGGTATATAAGAAACTACTAATTATTATACGTGACCTTAAACCTTATAGTGGCAGATGCAAAGCAGGTAAGCATGAAGCAAAAGCAATTTTTCCGTTGCTCTCTTATAGACTGTGTTAGATTTTTTACCCTCTTGAGTTATTTTCCATAGCTATGGCACAGCTGGTGAAGCTAAATCAGGAACATTATAAATTCTCAATTTAGTTTTCCTAATAAAAATTCAGAGTTATAACCTGCATGACCACAGATAAACACGACTGAAAATGCAGCCAGCAAGCCGTTTGGTACATTTGATATATATTAATATGTGCACTCGACATAGTTTATTTGGCATTATCTGATGGAGGTTAGCTTATAGGGAATAAAGTGGCGGAAGGTTTTTACTGATGTGAATTGGGACACAGTTGACATGTTGTATACTTTGTGATAACCACTGCTGTTTAAATATGGTTTCCTAGAAATGGTTACAGTACAAACTAGATTCAAAACATCTCAGTTTGCGATTTCATTCTGTGAACTACACAAAGCAATTATCATATCTCCTTCCTTTCTATAATTCCAACAGAGAATCTACTATGTATAAATAAAGCTATAAATAACTTGTCATGTGTAATCTTTATCCAGTCAGCATTTCAAAACATGAAACAGTAGAATATTTCTTATTTGCCCCGTTTGCTCAAAATATGGCATGAGCCCTTATAAAATGTACAGAAAGATACAAAGAAGCCTTACTTTTCTATATTTGTTTGTTTTTAGGCAGGTATTAAATATGAAAACTAGATATAGGTGATTTTGTAACATAAGATCTTTCCATCTCACATTCTGAATGCACTGATGAAAGTACAATACATTAAGAACAAATAAAATTGGGTTAATTCTCTGAGGCCGCCAGGACTGGTCAGGTTCTAGTCTGGCCCCAAAGAATTTATGTTCACTAAGTCAGGCTCTGGAAATCAAGCTCAAAATAGCCCACTTGCAATAGAAATTATAGTAAGTGAAATCAGTAAAAGATATTTATGAAGAATCAAAACACACATCCAAATTGTAGCTAAGATACCCATCAGCAAAAGTTACTTCTAATAATACTGGAGAGTATATAATGCTGAGGCCACAGTGAAGAAAATGTATGTTTTAGGGTGTGTGTGTGTATGAACAGACATATGGCACAGTAAAAGGCTGAAGAATGAAGGCATCAGGCTGGAGCAGACACAGAAGACAAAGCCCAGGGTAATATGGGCCCCTGGTGCATAGAAAATGGTGGCTTCTATAGTAAACGCAATCACGTTTGGATCAAGACTAGGAATACCTGCTTCCAATTCAAGGCTATCTAAATTAATTCCTTAGTTTCCCAAGCAGCATGATATAGTATATTTGGAATGAGAAATCTAGATCTTAATGTCAGTTCTATCACCTAGTAGCTAAGTGACCTTTAGGAAGTCACAACTTCTCTAACCTAAGTAATGGGAATAATAACGAAAATAAGAGCAGTTATTTCTGCAGGGCTATTATGAAGATTACATGAAAGAACATATATGAGAGCATTTTGCAAACTATAAATTATTTTACAAACATTAGCAATCCACACAAAATCAGAAACAAGTTTCCAATTAATTTGTACTCCAACTACCATATCTGAGGTCAGGATTTGAGATGAGCCTGAGCAAGAGCAAGACCCCATCTCTACCAAAAATAGAAAAAATTAGCCAGGCATGGTGGCATGTGCCTATAGTCCCAGCTACTTGACAGGCTGAGGCAGGATCACTTGAGCCCAGGAGTTGGAGGTTGCGGTGAGCTGTGATGACGCCACTGCACTCCACCGCAGAGTGACACAATGAGACTGTGTCTCGGAAAAAAAAAAAAAAAAAAAGAATTAAAAGAAAAGGAAAAGGGAGTCATAATAGAATTTAAATTAATTTTTAATATAATTTATTTTCTTTACATTCCTTTTAAACCTTATTAAAATGTGTGCTTAGACAATGATCAAGCATGTGTGTTCCACCTTCATTTGGATTAAAGTTTTGCCCAAAAAAGAACACCGTTCAAATTGTCTCCTACATTGGTACAAGGTCACCAATACCTTTCATACCTATTATCTTACTAGGTCATTACCACAACTGGAAGGAGTAGGCAGAATAGACATACCTGCATTGTCCAAAGATGTGTTATCTTGGGCTTTGAGAAGCTAAGTAAAACTGGCTAAGGCATCTCACATGGTAAGGAGTGGTTGGGATTCTAACTCCAGTCTTCTGAAACCTCATGAATGAGTTCCTTTTATTATACCTTGGTAATGAGTTAAACTACTCAACTTCACTAGAAAAACAATTCCAATTTCTTATTCTCCACAAGGTTCATATTCTCATGTACTAATTTCTGTTATTGTCAAGTATTACAATTTGGGGTTGGGCAAGTTGGACATAGTTATTGATATTTATAGACTAAAGTGGCCAACCAAAATTGTCTCAGTATATGCAGTATGCTAGAATTAAGACTAATAAAAATTACTCCCCTTCATTCCTCACAATACTTTGGTAAACCAAGCATCTACTATAAAGAGACAAAGGTTAAGAAAAAGCAAATAAAAAGATTTTAAAAGAAAATATTGCATTACTGTGTCTTTTTATAGATTCCAAAACTGGTAATAATCTTGTTAGGTTTCATATTGTTTTTTGGCTAAGCAAAAACACAGAAGCTCAAAAAGGCTAGAATAGAAAAATCTTAGAATATCTGTAAAACAATGCTAAAACTGAAGTTAAGAAATTAAACAGGGACTAAGACAATTCTTAATTTTGAAGCCCGTCAAAAGAAAAAAAATAGTCTTTTATGAAGTTTTCATAATAAATAGAAGAAATGGCACAGCTATGGTCAAAGACAAAATAATTCTCAAAAAGAATATACCTCACTCAAAATGTTAGAAAAATAGAAGATGTAAACAAACAGTCTCTTTTACATGGGTCAAATATAAATGTCATATAAGCTACTTTAGAGACTCTAATTCTATGATAAATATAAACAATAAAATTCAAACAATATTATAAATGTATAAAACTCTAATCTAAATTAAATAAATAGAAACTATCTTCAGAAGATTTCAAAACAGCCAATCCCATGAAATAACAGTAATAATATATTTGCAAAGTCAGCATCAAATTTTCTCATTCCATAAACACACTCACTAGCATCTCTGCTCAACTTTGTCATCTCAAGGTTCAACCTAGATTTTAAAATACAATATGCATGTGACAGACACTAAGGTGAACTTCCCAGAGGCCTCTTCAAGGGGAGCTTGCTGCTCAGCTACAGGGAGTACAGTCAGCAAATAGCCTCTTGCTGTCCACCACTTCAGAGCTGGCCTCTGGTGCAGAGTGCTGCCTCACTCAAGGTCACACCTTCCCCGTGTTTACTCTAGTTCAGTGACTGAGACAAGTGGGAATTTGAAGGCCCAGCCATTTTTGGCATGATACAGGTTGACTCTGATAGGCAATATTTGCTCCAGAGCTTGCTGCCAGATTGGCTGGGAGCAGTTTTGTCAGGCCTGCATGTACATTTAACTTCTCCCTCTGACTGATCCTATTTTCTTTCCTCCTTTCAAAAGTACTGATCTCTAATAAATATTTTACACCCCAAATTCTGCCTCAGCATCCACAACAATATGCTTTTGAAAAACCCAAACTGTGACAATATACTTTAAATGTTTTTTTCTGAATATTAAACAAAAAAATTCCGATGTTAAGAGACAAGATGGGCCGGGCGCGGTGGCTCACACCTGTAATCCTAGCTCTCTGGGAGGCCGAGGCGGGCGGATTGCTCGAGGTCAGGAGTTCGAAACCAGCCTGAGCAAGAGCGAGACCCCGTCTCTACTATAAAATAGAAAGAAATTAATTGGCCAACTAATATATATACAAAAAATTAGCCGGGCATGGTGGCGCATGCCTGTAGTCCCAGCTACTCGGGAGGCTGAGGCAGGAGGATTGCTTGAGCCAGGAGTTTGAGGTTGCTATGAGCTAGGCTGACGCCATGGCACTCACTCTAGCCTGGGCAACAAAGCGAGACTCTGTCTCAAAAAAAAAAAAAAAAAAGAGACAAGATGTATCCAGAATATATAAAGAACTCTGGCAACTCAACAATAAAAGGACAACCCAACTTAAAAAATGGGTAAAGGATATGAATACACATTTCTCCAAAGAAAAAATACAAATGGCCAAAAAGCACATGAAAAGATAATCAACATCATAGGTCATTACGAAAATGCAAATAAAAACCACAAAGAGATATCAACTTTCACACTAACTAGCATGGCTATAACCAAAAAGAAAGATAAAGCAGGGGTTTGGGAGAATGTAGAGAAATTTGAACCTTATATAATGCCAGTATGAAGGCAAACCGGTGCCACCACTTAAAAAAACAGTTGGGTAGTTCCTCAAACTATCAAACAAAAAGTTACCACATGACCCAGCAATTCTACTCCTGGCTATATACCCAAGAGAAATAAAAACCTGTGTCCAACCAAAACTTATACACAAATGTCATAGAAGCATTATTTATAAGTGCCAACAAATAGAAACAACCTAAACATCTATCAACTGAGTAATCAACAAAAAATGTGCTATATCTATGATAGGACATTACTCATTAACAAAAAGAAATGAAGATACATGCTACAACATGAATGAACTAAAAACATTATGTGCTAAGTAAATGAAGCTAGTTACAAAAGACCACATATTATATGATCCCACTTATATGAAATGTCCAGAATAGGCAATTCCATAGAAATAGAAAGATTAATGGTTTTCAGGGGTTGGGGGAGGAAAACATGGGATGTAACTGTTACAAGGTATGTTGTTTCTTTTTGAGGTAATGATTCCATTAGTCCAAAGAGAGACACCTGTATTGGTGTAGTGTCCTTCACTGTGTATTAAATGGCTCTCTCCATCTCTTCTTTGCTACAGCTATAATTCCAAAGGTCAAGGCACAATCTCAAAAGGAGGCTTAGCCATCTCACTCAGCACTCACTGTTCTCTTTACCTTCCATAAAACGGGAGTGAAAAGCAGACTTCAGGCAGACTGATTTAAAGAAATTTTCTCTTTAAATATCCCTACTATCCCTCCATCCAGAGCCAGGCTGGCAACTATCTAGATTTGCTCTAACTAGATATTATGGACAAACATTATTTTCCAGGTATAAAAGATGAGAATTTGATATAGTTTTTGTAAATCACAGATTAATGTAATAATATATTTGCAAAGTCAGCATCAAATTTTCTCATTCCATATACACACTCACTAGCATCTCTGCTAAACTTTGTCTAGCTTGTTCTAGTTTTCTGCACTGGGAGTTCTCTGTCAATGGTAATTTGCCTCCCTTGCCCGTCACTACCCTTTGCATACATCTCCCACTGGGAATCTGGAAAGAAGTGCTGATTCACTTTGGTCATGATTCAGTTAATTCCCTAAATACATACTACCTAATAGCCCCAATCCCACACAGTCTCTAACAACAATTAAATTAGGTAATAACTTTATTACTATTATTTATCATTATCACAACTGATCCCCAACATTGTACCAACTTACTTCTAAGTTAGAAATGTACCATTTGCTATAGAAAAGAAAAAATGAAGAAAAACTTGAGCATATAATCAAACAATTGATTAAGCCTAGTAGCTATATGAATGAAACCAGCAATCAAGTTTAACAACACAGTTAAGCTTTGTGCAGATCACAACTGTACTGCAAACAAGACATTTAAGTACTGCTCATATCCAGTATCTACTGACAGTGCACTCGTTATTGTTTATTTCAGGGGAAAATTTCATTGAAGTCTGACCTTACCTAAATGTGTTAACAACTGTCTTCAGAATAGATTTTTTTTCCTGGCTTCTAGAATTTCCCAATTCTTCATGGAGTAATACTTTGTGGCATTTCATATTTGTATCAGATTTCAAAAATGCCCAAATCTTGGGACCAACAGGGAATGAACTCAGAGAAATTTTGAGAAGCTCTATATTGCTGAGATACTACAAATATCTGATCCTAAAAAGGCAGAATCAGAAATCTGAAACTTTAAGTTGCCTTTTAAACTACCACATTAATTACAGAGGTTCATGTTACTCAACCTTTTCTATGTTTAGATAAGCAAATACTTACTATTAATTGTAATTACTATTATTGCCCACAGTATTCAGTATAGTAACATGTCATATAGGTTTGCAGCCTAGGAGCAACAGGCACATATTAATATATATAACCTAGGTATATATTAAGTTATACCAAGCATCCTCAAACTACAGCCCGCAGGCCACATGCGGCCTGCCGAGGACATTTATCTGGCTCGCCAGGTGCTTTTGCCGCCGCTGTCTGTCCTGCTTAGCATCCAACTTGTCCTGGGCCCACAGTGCGCATGTGTGGAATATGCACTGCACTCTCCAATGGCCCTCCAACGGTCTGAGGAACAGTGAACTGGCCCCTATTTAAAAAGTTTGAGGACCCCTGAGCTATACCATCAAGGTTTCTTCCCATCAAGTTTCCTTCCCTCCCCCCCCTTCCCTCCCTTCCTTCCTTGCTTCCTTCCTTTCCTTCCTTGACAAGGTCTTATTCTGTTGCCTAGGCTACAGTGCAGTGGGGTCATCATACCTCACTGCACCCTCATACTCCTGGGCTCAAGAATCTTCCTGCCTCAGTCTCCCTAGTAGCTGAGACTACAGGCACACACCACCAACACCAACTAATTTTTCTATTTTTGGTAGAGATAGGGTCTTGCTCTTGTTCAGGCTGGTCTCAAACTCCTGGCCTCAAGCAATCTTCCCACTTTGGCCTCCCAAAGTGCTAGGATTACAGGCATGAGCCACCACACCACACCCCATCTAGGTTTCTGTAAGTACATTTGATGACTTCACACAATGACATGATCAACTAACAACATAACTTTCAGAATATATCCCCATGATTAAGTGATGTATGACTATATTATAATTTTAGTAGCACTGCCTTTTAATAATTTGCTAGTTGGGGCAGTTTTCTCTGCAACAATGTTGACAGTTCCATCTATTTAGTCAGAAATGTGGAGGTTGTTTTGGTAAGTAAACCATATAAGACAGAAGCAATTATAAGAAAAAAGAATAAACAGGTATTGAGTAAACTTCAGTGCAGTTATATATCAATAAAATCACATTACTAAAACCTGATTCTTTGCCTGTTTTGAAATGGTGCTAATATTTTGAATAAAAATGTATTACCTCAGAAGCTTTTACATCAGCTATTATAAAAGATAAACTATATTTTTAAAAACTTAAAATAAAAATAATATTCTACAATCTTATGACAAATTGTTTTAAAGTAAAACTATATACTTCTGAAAATGTCAACTGTCGTTTATGTATTTTGCTTTGCTTGGTATACTTCTGCAAGTAAGTATAATAAGTAAAATCTTCCCTTGAAGATATATAAGTAATAAAAATTTTTTAAAGACTAGAATATGGGGCTTACAAGCAACTTATAAAGATGAGGGCTAAGAATTCAATTCAGAATAATCTGTCCCCTTGGCTGCTAAAGGATGGGTTCATCTAATCACAAAAAAAATATTTCCCCCAGACAAATATCTGCCAATCTTTCAACATGATGCAAAAATGGGCTTGAATTGTGATTTAAAAAAAAAAATTTACTTGTTTTTCCAAATAAGGTGAAAAAGGAAAATGCTATAACAGTAGCCACTGGAGGGAGGACTTGATGTTAGAATGAGAATAAAGTAAGCATAAAACTTTTTATCTGGTGCTTTATCTGAACATAACATTTTGTTAAACTCATTTCTATTTGTTTAAATGACAAATTTTGAAAATATTTCTTTTTTCTGCATGAAAATTAAACTTTTTTTCACTAAAAACCAGATGTTGATTCAACTGTCCCTTACTTGTACACAAATCAGCAGTAACAAAATTATAAAGCTGACAAAGAATTAGCACCAATGTTTAAGTACATATTTCAAGATCTACACTTGATTTAAAGTAATTCTGTATCTTGTTCATTTGAAATATTATCCATTAATTTTACTAGAGGACCTCAAGCACTATTTAGTCCCTAAATAAATACCTAAACTCTGACTATCGATAAATTTGGAGAGCTTTTTTAAAACCTGTGGAATTACTCTTTATGTAAAGGGTTTTATTTTCTTTTTACTGAAAATACCCATATTTTAATAATTGTTTATTTAAAAGTAGTTTTACATAGAAACACACCGGAAATCTCAAAGTAAGCTGCAAGCTTCCTGTACTTGTCTTTTGCAGATAACCAAGTATATGAAGATATTATTTAAAGCAAGTTTTAGAACTGGAAGGGCATAGAAGCAAACTCTTTTACAATTAATTCCAGTTTCTATTGTGATAGTGCTTATATACTATATGATAGACATGGGTTGGTGTAAAGTCCTGAAACAATTCCAAACATAGCAACATCCCTTCCTTTCCTTTTAAAACAATTCTTTACATGGTCAATATTTTGGGGGTCACTTCTTAAACTCAGAAATTCTGCTGTATTTTAATCAGTGAACCAACAAAACTTTCATCCAGTTCCAAATAAGAACAATGCAGAAGAAAAAGCAAAAACTAAAATGTAGATAGAACTGAAATAAATTTACTGAAATAACACAGAAATCCATCTGACAAGAAATACAACTATATAGGGAACACTTAAGCTCAGAAAATAGGTTTGAAAAAAAGAATCAGTAACAACAGATATGGAAAGAACATAATTCAGACACTTGTGCTTAAAGAAAATTGTAACAAATCTATCAATTAAAATATGGTTTATCATACTATATCAAAGATATGTTTCTAAAATACTATAAGTTTGTTTATTTATATTTATTTATTTATTTATTTATTTATTTATTTTGAGAAAGGGGCTCGCTCTGTTGACTGGGCTACAGTGCAGTGGCATCATCATAGCTCACTGCAACCTCAAACTCTGTATAATGTTATCTCTGGGTTTACATTTATCATGTTACGGTATATTCTTTCAGTACCTAGTTTGTTGACAGTTTTTATCACAAAAGGACATTGAATTTTATCAAATGCTTTTTCTGCATCTATTGATATGATACTATGGTTTTTGTCCTTCATTCTGGTGATGTCATGTATGGTATTTATTGATTTCCATATGTCAAACTATCCTTGCATTCCGGGGATAAATCCCACTTTATTATGACATGATATCTTTTGGATATGCTATCAGATTTGATTTGGTAGTATTTTGCTGAGGATTTTTGAGACATGTTCACAAGGAATATTGACCTATAGTTTTCTTTTTTTTGTTCTTGCTTCCTTGCCTGGTTTGAGTATCAGGGTAATGTTAGCCTTGCAGAATAAATTTGGAAGAATTCTCTCCTCTTCCATTTTGTGGAATAGTTTGAGAACTGGTATTAGGCTTTCTTTGCATGTTTGGTATAATTTTGCAGTGAAACCATCTGATTCCTGGATTTTTCTTCACTAGGAGCCTTTTCAACACTGCTTCAATTTTATTATTCATTATTGGTCTATTCAAGTTTTGTATTTACACCTGATTCAATCTTGGTAGATTACATACGTCCACAAATTCTTCTAAGTTTTCCAGGTTGTTAGTATATAGTTGTTCATAACAGTCTCTGATGATCTTTTGTAGTTTTGTGGTATCAGTTGTACTGTCTGTCCTCTTTTTCATTTCTGATTTTGTTTATTTGGGTCTTCTCAATTTTTCTCTCAGTTACTCTAGCTGAAGTTTATTGATTTTGTTTACTTTTTCAAATAACCAACTTTTTGTTTCATGACCTTTTGTATTGTTTTTATAGGCTCTATTTTATTTAGCTCTCCAATTATTTTTACAATTTTTTTCCTTCTACTAATTTAGGGTTTTCTACTTGCTTTTCTAGTTCCTTCAGATACATTATGAGATTGTTTATTTGGAATCTTTCTACACTTTTGATGTAGGTGTTTATTGCTATAAACTTCCCTTTTCATACTGCTTTTGTTGTATCCTGTATATTTTGGTATGTTGTGCTTCAATTTTCATTTGTTTCATGTAATTTTTTGATTTCCTCCTTAATTTCTTCCTTGCCCCAGTGATCATTCAGGAGTATGTTGTTTCATTTCCATGCATTGTACAGCATCCCAAGTTCCTCTTATTATTGATTTCTAGTTTTATTCTAAAGGTGATGTGAGAAGATACTTGATATGATTTTGATTTTTTAAAATTTGTTGAGACTTGTTTTGTAGCCTAATATGGTCTATCCTGGAGAATGTTTCATGTGGTGATAAGAATATGTACTCTGCAGTTGTTAGATGAAATGTTCTGTAAATATCTGTTAGGTCCATTTGGTACAATAGGCAACTTAAATTCAATGTCGTTAATTTTCTGTCTAGATTATTTACCTAATGCTAAGAGGGGGGTGTTGAAGTCCCCATCTATCATTGTGTTGGACTCTATCTCTCCCTTCAGATCCAATAATATTTGCTTGATATCTGAGTGTTCCAGTGAGGGGTACATAGATGTCTAGAACTGTTATATCCTCTTGCTAACTTTTATCCCTTTATCGTGATATAATACCTTCTCTGTCTCTTTTTATTGTTTTACACAACATATGTTTTATCTGATGTAAGTACAGCTGCTCCTGCTCTCTTTGGTTCCTGTTTGTATGGAATATCTTTTTCCATCTCTTTATTTTCATTATATATGTATTAACAGGCTAGATGAGTTTTTCTGTAGACAGCAAATAGTTGGGTAATTTTTTAGATACATTCAGCCAGCCTATATCTTTTAAGTAGAAAGTTTAATCCATTTACATTCAAGGTTATGGATATGTGAGGGCTTATTCCTATCATATTATTAACTTATTTCTGATTGTTTTATTTATCCTATGTTCCTTTCTTTCTCTCTTCTTGTTTATCATTGATGGTTTTCTTTCTTCTTGTTTATCATTGATGTTAACATTTGATTCCTTTCTCTTCCTCTTTTGTGTGCTTGCTCTACCAGTGGGTTTTATACTTTTGTGTATTTTTATGATGGTAAATATCATCCTTTCACTTCTAGGTTTAGGACGTGTTTACACATTTCTTGTAGGCATCATATAGTGGTGATGAATTCCCTCAGTATTTGCTTGTCCAGGAAAGATTTTATTTCTCTTTCATTTATAAAGGGTAACTTTGCTGGGTATAGTATCCATGGCTGGCTTTTTTTCTTTGAGCACATTGAAACCATCATCCCATTCAGTCCTGGCCTGTAAGGCTTCTGCTAAGAAATCCACTGTTAGTCTGATGGGGGTTCTCTTATAAGTGACTAGAAGCTATTTTCTTGCTGTTTTCAGAATTCTGTCTTTGACTTTTTGACAGTGTGACTAAAATATGATGTGGAAAAGACCTCTTTGGGTTGTATCTATTTGGGAATCTCTGAGTATCTTTGCATATCTAAATCTCTTGTTAGATATGGGAAGCTTTTAGCTATTTCATTATATAGGTTTTCTAACCCTTTCATTTCCTCTTCACCTTCTGGGATACCAAAAACTTGAATATTTGGTTACTTTGTGGTGTTCCATATGTCACATATGGTTTGTTCATTCTTTTTTTATTTTTTTCTTTACTTTTGTCTGACTGGGTTATTTCAAAAGATCCGTCTTAAGTTCTGAATCTTTCTTCTGCTTGTTAATGTATTATGAAACTTTTCAGTGTATTCTGCATTTCAATTCGTGAATTCTTCAGTTCCACAATTTCTGATTGGGTTTTTTTTTTAAGGTTGTTTATCTCTTTGGTAAATTTCTCATTCATATCTTGAATTTTTTCTGGGTTTTTCCTATTATTTTTCTGTATTTCTTTTATAAGCTCATGGAGCTTCTTTAACATCGGTAGTTCTTTATCAGGGTTTTATAAATTTTTTTATTAGAATCTACTGATGGAGAATTACTGTGTTCTTTCAAGGTGTCATACATATTTCCTCAATTTTTCATGTTTCTTGTGTCCTTATGTTGATATTCGCCCATATGGTATAGCCCAGACCCACAGGTAGCTAGGAGGATGGGTGTTTGCTGTGGTGTTAACAGTAGGTTGAATGTGCCCAACCTGAGGCCCCCAGGAGGAATGCTCAGGTGCCAATGATAGTGAACTGGATTTGGTGGGCCCCAGGCCCCGAGATGGTATTCTCAGGTACCGGGCATTGGAGTTTGACTAAGCATATCTGTCCTCAGGCCCCCCAGGTGGTGCTTGCAGGTGCTGGCAATGATAGGCAGGAGTGGGGTGATCCCCAGGCTCAAGGCAAATGCTCTGGTGGAGGCAGCAACAGCTGTACTGTAGCTGTGCTACTATGAAGGATAGCATTGCTTTCAGTGGCAGCAGTCATAAGCAAGCAGCTGGGGAGCACACATTTCACTTGTGACTTGGCTCTAGCCGAGACAGCCCACAGAAGCAACTATTGTGCTTGGGGGAGTTTGTCCTTGGGGCATCTAAAAGTGCACAGTGGATTCACTGCTGGTGATAGCAGGGTCTTTGCCATGGGCTCCTGCCTCAGCGCTAGAAGCAGCTGCCAGCCATGGCAAGGAATGTCAATAGTGTTCCAGAGATGTGGACATGCAGGGACTGTTAGGCTCCAGGCAGGATACAGTCTGGTGGAGGCCGGGCTCTCAATATGGTGCCTTTCTGTAGCTGCTTAGGTCTCAGCATCTGTGTAGAAAACAGCTTGAGTTCCCTCTCTGGAGCAGTGCCATGCACAGTCTCTAGGCAGCTCCCTGTGTTACTTGTGGGGCCTATGAAAATCTAGGGGTTTTCCATGGCTAGGATGCAGGAGTCCATAGCGGGAATATGGACTGCTTGGGGTCACTTACTTACCCTTTCTGATCCCAGCCCATCCCAGCTAAGCAGTCTACCTCACTTCCCCCTCCTTTGCTTTGAGGTATTTCCTGTCACTTCTCTGTTGAATGCCAGTGTTCTCTCTTAAATAATCTATTAAAAATGTGATTACTCACTATTTTCATTCTTATTTGTGGAGGAAGCATGTATCAGATGCCTCCAGTCAGCCATCTGAAAGCCTCTCTTTATTTACACAGACTTTAAATATGTTATAGACCTTGGAAAATTAGCTCATAAATGGTAAAAAGAAGAACCATAAAATTTCAAACCACATTAAACAGTATAAATGCATCTGAGTACAACAAATTCTGACATTTTCAACTCTGGTTTTCCATTCTGGACACTTGATGTCCAGTGCCAGATAAACAGATGTGAGTAGAAAAATCATGGACTAAAAAGTAATAAAGAAATAAAGTATGTTCCTACTACACCCTAAACCTTTCCCTAAAATTCAGAAGCAAAATGGAAAAGTCAATTCCAGGAACGCAGAACTAAGGGCAAAGAACCAAAAATTAGCACGTAAAACCCTCTGGCTCTTCTAGGCAATCTATAATTTCCTAAGCATTACATGCAGAGCGCACTGATTACCAATGTGATCAAAGCTCACTTTATAATAAATTTATGACCAAAGCTAACCAAATATTAGATATTATGTAACCTCTCCACATCTTAATTCTCCATTGCATTTTAGTGACATATGGCTAATTATAAAAGCCACCTATGCAGTTACTTATCAAATCATACCTGGTATCAAAAGAAGGTAATATATTCGACTCAAAGTTCTCTAATCCAGAGAAGTGACTTACCTGAGAGAAGACAAATTATCAAACTAGATAAGAGTAATGAGTGCAAATACACTGAGTGATCAATACAAAATCAAAACCTATCTGATTTTTACATGATGATTAAGGTAATGTACATATAGATTTGAAAGAAAGAAGTAAAACTATCCCTAATTGCATTTTATCTGTTTTACATTTTTTAAATTCCACAGAAATTACAAAGCAACTATCATTGGTAATATATAAATTTAGCAAGATAGCAGGACAAAAATTAAATATACATATATCAACCCTGTGTATGTATGTGTCAGAAAATATGGAAAAAATCCATTTCAGTGGTGTCAGAAAACTTAAAATACCTAAGAATAAACCTAACAGAAGATATCTACAACTGTTATACTAAAAACTACTTTGTTGACAGAAATTAAAGAATATCTAAGTTAATGGAAAGAAATACCATATGCATGCATTAGAAAATTCAACATTTTTAAAGTGGTGATTCTCTCCAAATTGATTTTTATACAACACAATCACACTCAGAATTAGAGCAAGCTATTTTGTGGACATTGGCAAGCTAATTCTAAAATTTTTACAGAAATGCAGAACATCTAAAATAATAAAATGAAATTTCATAGCAGAACAAAGTGGAAGATGTACCCTAATTTCAAGACTTACCATAAGCTATAGTAGTCAAAACAGTTTGGTATTGATCAAAAGACAGATATATACATCAATGAAGCAGAGACGAAAAATACATCCACACATATAAGATCAATTGATTTCTGAACAAGGTGCAAGGCTCTTTAAAAGGAGGAATATCTTTTCAATAAATAATGCTAGTTTGACTAAATACATGTAAGGAAGAAGATAAAAATCAACCCTCACCTTACACCACACACAAAAATTAACTCAAAATAGATGACAGACCTGAATTTAACACCAAAACTATAAAATATTTGGAAGAAAACTTACGAGAAAATATTTGCAAAATTGGAGCAAAGTTTACTCAACTAGAACAAAACAGCAAAAATTCACAAATCATTTTTAAAAATGGATAAGATTTTATTCATGAAAATTAAAAATATTTGTTCTTCAAAAGATAACATTAAGATAACAAATGCTACTGATTTGTGTACATTGATTTTGTAACCTGAGACTTTGATGAATTTATTTATCAATTCCAGAAGTCTCAAATACAAATGAGTAGCATTCATATATGCCAACAAGTGAGCTTAGAACCAAATCAAAGACTCAATACTCTTCACAATAGCAAAAAAGAAAATACAACACCTAAGGAATATATTTAACTAAGGAGATAAAAGACCTCTACAGGGAGAACTACGAAACATTGAGGAAGGAAATAGCAGAGGACGAAAAAAAAAAGGAAAACCATACCATGCTCGTGGATCAGCAGAATCAACATTGTTAAATGTCTATACTACCCAAAGTGATTTACAGATTCAATGCAATCCCTATTAAAATACCAACATCATTTTTCACAGATCTACAAAAAGTAATTCTACACTTTGTATGAAGCCAGACAAGTTCCCATATAGCCAAAGCAACCTTAAGCAAAAAAGAACAAATTAGGAAGCATCAATTTGCCAGATTTTAAGCTATACTACAAGGCTATAGTAACCAAAATATCACGGTATTGGCATAAGAACAGAGATATAGACCAATATATCAGAAGAGAGAACCCAGATATAAAACCACTTACCTACAGCCAACTGATCTTTGGCAAAGCAGACAACAATGTACACTGGGAACAAGATGCCCTATTCAATAAACGGTGCTGGGAAAATTGGATAGCCAAGTGTAGAAGACTGAAACAGGATTCGTACCTCCCACCTCTCACAAAAATCAACTCATGATGAATAACAGATTTAAACCTAAGGCATGACACTATAAAAATCCTAGAAGAAAATGTTGGAAAAACTCTTATATAAGACATCAGCCCTGGGCAAAGAATTTATGAGGAAGACCCCAAAAGCAATCACAGCAACAACAAATATAAAGAAATGGTACCTGATCAAATTAAAAAGCTTCTTCATATCCAAGGAAACAATCATTAGAGCAAATAGACAACCTACAGAATGGGAGAAAATATTTGCATGCTCTACATCTGATAAAGGGCTGATAAGCAGAAACTACAAGAAACTCAAGCAAATCAGCAAGAAAAAAAATCAAACAACCCCATTAAAAAGACATGAACAGAAACTTTTTTCAAATAAAGATAGACCAATGGCCAATAAACATATGAAAAAATGTTCAATATCTCTAATCATCAGGGAAATGCAAATCAAAACCACAATGAGATATCATCTAACTCTAGTGAGAATGGCTTAAATCAAAAAATCTTAAAACAAAAAATGTTGGTATGGATGCAGAGGGACAGGAATAGTCATACACTGCTGGTGGGACTCCAAACTAGTACAACCTTATGGAAAGTGGTATGGAGATACCTCAAAGAACTAAAAGTAGAACTACCATTTGATCCAGCAATCCTACCACTGGGTATTTACTCAAAGGAAAAAAATACACTGTATAAAAATGACACCTGTACTCAAATGTTTATAGCAGCACAATTCACAATTACAAAGATTTGGGAAGTGACCATCAATACATGACTAAATTAATAAAAGGTGGTATATGGAGAACTACTGAGCCATAAAAAAAATGGTGAATTAATACCTCTTGCATTATCCTGGATGGAGCTGGAGACCATTCTTCTAAGTAAAGTATCACAAGAATGGAAAAACAAACACCACATGTACTCACCAGCAAATTGGAACAAATCAATCAATATTTATGTGCAGATTAGGAAATAATATTCATCAGAAATCAAGCAGGTAGGAGGGAGAAAGAGGGAATGGGTAAATTCATACCTATTGTATGCACACTATCTGAGGAATGGGCACACTTCTAACTTTGACTCATATGGTACAAAAGCAATATATATAACCAAAATGTTTGTACCCCCATTATATCCTGAAATTTAAAAATTAATAAGAAAATAAAATAAATTTTTAAATTAAAAAAGAAGAAAATGAAAAAGCCACCATAGACTAAGAGAAAATATGTGAAATACATATATCAGAAAAAAAGACTTATGTCTAGGTTATATAAAGAATTCTGTCCAGGCACAGTGGCTCATGCTTGTAATCCTAACACTTTGGGAGGCCAAGGTGGGAGGATTGCTTAAAGACAGGAATTTGAGTCCAGCCTGAGTAAGAGTGAGACCCCCTTCTCCACAAAATATAGAAAAATCAGCTAGGCATGGTGGTGCACACCTGTAGTCCCAGCTATTCAGGAGGCTGAGGCAGGAGGATTTCCTGAGCCCAAGAGTTTGAGGTTACAGTGAACTATCACCACACCACTGCACTCTAGCCTAGATGACAGAGCAAGGCTCTTGTCTCAAAACAAAAACAAAAAACCAATTTTTACAACTCCATAATAACACATTTTTAAACAAGCAAAATTTTAAAATAAGCACAAGATTTGAGCAACTACTTCTCAAAAAAAACACATACAAATGACCAATGAGAAATGTCATGAGGAAACATTTGGGGAGGTGATGAAATATTCATTATCTTAACAGTGATGATAGTTTCAAGGATGTATGCCAAAACATACAAAATTATATACTTTAAATATGTGCAGCTTATTATACTTCACTTATACCTTAATAAAATCATAACAGATAAAATTCAGGAGACTTAAAATATTTAAAAAATAGTAATTGACGTAACTTATTTTCTTCCTAAAATCTTTACATGTTATGATAGTACCCGTTTTATGGAAAATACACAATAAGAGTAGGAAAAAAATATGAGAAATATATAAACTACTATTTGAGAAGGGGAAGGGATTTTTTTTTGAGAAGTGATTTTTTATTACATTTTAGCCAAACTTTATTATTTATTCCAAGAAAGATTAGGAAATACATCTAAATATAAAAATAACCTAAATATCACAAATATTTGGTTTTCAGTGTATTTGTAACTGCTATTGAGGAATTCATAAGACTATAAACTAGAAATATAGCTCTAAATACTGAACCTTCAAACAGTCATATACTTTCTAAATACATTAGAAATAATTTAATTTCTAATCTGATTATTCCAGTCAACTGATCAATATTTACAGACATGAAGAGAGAAAAAAATACTTAATCTGATGTTTAGCAAGTGTCTAATAACTTCTATCAGAGGGATTGAGAATAGATACACATGTGATATTTCAAAAGACTTTAAAAGCTCTAACACTAATGATCTTTACTGAATCAGTGGCACCAGCCTACACTTTGCTACCATTCATTTATTCATTCATTTAATAAAAATGTATTAGATGTCTCAAACATATCAGATTCTATGTTTGACAGAGGTGACACCAAAAAGCAGTGGAGCATATGGTTAAAACAATTCACTCTGGAGCCAGAATGCCTGTGCTTAGATTTTAACTCTATCATCTATTCAATGCACTACTTAAGGAATGTTACTTTACCTCCTTTATAACTGTAAAGTAAAAGGTTAACTCAGCAGGCTTGGGGTGTTCAAACCCTGCACATGCCAAAGAAAGGACTGGCCCTTGATTGGCTCCTGGGAGATAACCTATAAACCCTTGACATATCACACCTGACAAAAGTCTTTGTTAACTGATGCCTTGGGGCATGCAGATAGTTTATAATAACAATGTGATTTATAACAAACACCTGTTTTTGTTCATTTGGAGTCCTGAGACATGCTATATCAGTTTGACTTCTGAGGGCAGTGGAGATTGTGTAGTTAAACCCAGTTAAATGGGCATTCTATGACCATGTGACTGACCTAAAATAAAAACCCTGAATACCAAAGCTCAAAGGAGCTTCCCTGGCTGGTAACAATTTGCATGCGTTGCCACACACAGTTGCTGGGAGAATTAGCATTTTCCACATGACTCTATTGGGAGAGGACAACTGAAAGCTAATGTCTTGTCCCTCCTGAACATTGCTCTATGTACCTTTTCCCTTGTCTGATTTCTAATTTGTATCTTTTCACTGTAATAAATGATAACCATGAAAATAATGGCTCTTCTTAGTTCTGTGAATCCTTCCAGCAAATCATCCAACATGAGGGCATCTTGAGGACCCTCAACACAGTAACTTTACTTCCATATCCAAATAATGTGTTTAATATTAGTACCTACTTAAAGGACAGTTGTAGGGATCAAATCAATTATATTAATAAATATAAAGTGCTTGGAACAGAATCCAGCACATAACGTTTGCTGCTTCTCATGTTGGTACAAAAATAAGTTGTCCTAACCAAATGAATACAGCTTGGTCTTGTGATAGAGGACATTAAATAATTAAATTGCAAGTGCTAAAAAATTATGCATAATTTTTTTTTCTTGTCAGCAAGGCTGTCATACAGTGGCATGATCATAGCTCCCTGCAACTTCAAACTCCTGGGCTCAAGCAATCCTCTGCCTCAACCTTCTGAGAAGCTAGGACTAGAGGCACATAACACCGAACCCAGCTAATCTTTTTGTTGCTGTTTTAGAGACAGGATCTCACTATGTTGCTCGGGCTGGTCTCAAACTCCTGGGCTCAATTGATCCTCCCGCCTTGGCCTCCCAAAGTGCTAGGATTACAGGCCTGAGCAACTGCATCTTGCCAAATTGTGCACAATTTATCAAAGAAACAGAAAGTATCATTTCCTACTCTCCTATCCTCAACATTGTTGTCTTCATTTAGGTTCTCATCATCTCTTATCTCTTATCTGGACTGTTGGAGTATCCTTATAACAGTATAATCCTTGTAAGAGTCTCAGACATCACCATAACCATCACCATCACTGCCTGATCCAACGTGATACTCCTTCAACCTGATTCCATACTCTTAGAGCCATTCCCACATGTGGGCCCTGATTTCTATAGATATAAACTGGCAAAAATCAGTCAGTTCTTTTGGTGTGTATCACACCTTCTCATGGTTTTCAATTTTCAGCCTCACTATCTGAAGCCTGTTTGGATTCAACTCTGGTTATAGGTCCAGCAGTAATGAAAGATCATCAGAATAGGGCAAGATGAAGATCCATAGTCCTTTGTAAGGCAACTACCTCAGGGGAGGCCACTAAAGGTTCTTTAAGCCAGTAGAGACTAACTTCCTTAGAAGGAATAGAAGGGCTGCTTCTACAGAATTTAGAGACTCAAGGTGCCTAGCTTTGTCAGAATCTGTCCATACCTACTTATCCCAATTGTCAAGGTCCAAATCCTTCTTATGAGGTGGAATTCAATTTGTGCTATAATTCAGTCACTACCAAGATTTGTTTTCAGAAATCTCTTATGCAACCATAAGAAATAAGGGTTTCATTTGAGGCTGGAATAGAGACAAATTTTGGTACCTAGAAGTGGAGTGCTGCCATACTAAAAACCTAAAATGTGACAGTAGCTTTGGAACCAGGCATAGAACTCTTGAGAGCTATAAAAAACATAAAATACCCTAAACAATCTGTTAATAGAAGCTACAGTTCCTTAATAAGACTCTAGGTGAGAACTTGCAAGAAAGTGAAGTGAATGCTATTGGGAACTGAAGAAAGGAGGACCCTTGTTATGTAATGGCAGAAAGTTTGGAAACATTGTCCCATGTAGTTATTTATGAAAATTAGAAAATTTACCAAATAAAGCAGTTAATCTAACTAAAGATATTTCCAACCAGAGTGTTGAATGTGCCACCTGTTTTTTTTTGTTTGTTTTATTTTGCTACTTACAGTAAAATGTGTGAAATGAGAGAGAAATTAATCAGACTGTTAAACAAAACAGAGTCAAGATTTGCTCTGCAAAATACACTATCAAGAGAATAAGATAAGCCCCAGACTGAGAGAAAATATTTTCAAAAGACATATCTGTAGTCTATTATCCAAAATATACAAAGAACTCTTCAAACTTAACTATAAGAAAACAAACAACCCAATCAAAAAATGAGCAAAAGGCATGAACAGACACTTCATTTCCAAAAAATATATAGATTGTAAATAATGGTATGAAAAGCAGCTTAACAACTATGTCATAAGAGAATTGTAAATGAAAACAACAATGAGATACTACTAAACACTTATTAGAACAGCCAAAACCCAAAACAATGACAACAAATGCCAGTGAGATGTAGAACAACAAGAACTCTCATCCATTGCAAAATGGTATGGCCACTTTGGAAGACAGTTCGGCAGTTTCTTATAAAATAAAACATATTATTATACATGCTCCAGAAATCACACTCTTTGGTATTTACTCAAAGGAGTTGAAAACTTACATCTACACAAAAATCTGCACATGGATTTAGCAGCTTTATTCAAATTAGAATCCACCAAGATATCCTTCAGTGGTGAGTGGATAAATAAAATGCAGTCCATTCAGTCAATGAAATACTATTCAGTGCTAAAAAGAAATGCACTAGCAAGCCATAACGGAATTTTAAACACATTTAGTCTGCTTTATGTTGCTATTACATAGAACCTGAGATTGGGTAACTTATAAAGAAAAGAGGTTTATTTGGCTCACAATTCTGGAGGCTGAAAAGTCCAAGAAACATGACACCAGCATCTGGTGGGCTTCTGGTGAGGGCCTTGTAGAGCATCATAACATTGCATAAAAGTGGAAGAGAAAGTGAGAGCCATGTCAAAAGAAACCAAATACTAGAGGCAGGCCGAGCGTGGTGGCTCAAGCCTGTAATCCTAGCACTCTGGGAGGCTGTGTCGGGCAGCTCACTCAAGGTCAGGAGTTCAAAACCAGCCTGAGCAAGAGCAAGACCCCATCTCTACTAAAAATAGAAAGAAATTAATTGGCCAACTAAAAATATATAGAAAAAATTAGCCGGGCATGGTGGTACATGCCTGTAGTCCCAGCTACACAGGAGGCTGAGCAGGAGGATCACCTGAGCCCAGGAGTTTGAGGTTGCTGTGAGCTAGGCTGACACCATGGCACTTTAGCCCGGGCAACGGAGTGAGACGCTGCCTCAAAAAATAAAAAATAAATAAAATAAAATAAAATAAAATAAAATAAAATAAAATAAAATAAAATAAAATAAAATAAAATAAATACTAAAGGCAAACCTGCTTTATAACAATCTGCTATCATGGGAACTAAGAAATAATTCATTCCCATAAAAACTAATCCAATCTCTTGAATTTACTCACTGCAACAACAACCTGCCCATGAGTATGGGGCTCCCACAACCCAAATGCCTCTTAAAGGTGCCACCTCTTAATACTGTTACTTTGGAGATTAAGTTTCAATGTGAGTTTCAGAGAAGATAAACCTTCAAATCATAGCAGAAGACAATCTGAAAAAGCCACATACTGTAATGATTCCAACTATGTGATATTCTGGAAAAGGCAAAACTATGGAGACAGTAAAAAAATCAGTGGTTGCGAGGGGTTGAGAGTATCAAGAGATGAATAGGTGGAGAAAAGAATTTTTACGATAGTGAAACTATTCTGTAAGATACTATTACGGTAGGTACGTGTCATTATACATTTGTCAAAACCGTTAGGATGTACAACACCGAGAATGTACACTAATGTGAACTATGGACTTTGGGTGATAATAATGTGCCAACAAAGGTTCACTGACTGTAACAAATGTGCCACCATGAAACAGGATGTTGACAGTGGGGACACTGTGCATGTGTCAGGGCAGGAGTATAAGTGAACTCTCTGTACATTCTGCTCCATTTTGCTATCAACCTAAAAGTGCTTTTTTAAAAAGTCTATTTTTTAAAAAAAACATTCTTTACAGAAGGCAAATGATGCCAAAATTAAGAAATGTCTTCTAAGTAAAGATCAAATCCAGGGCATTACCAAGAAAACATGGTCCAAAGATGAAGCTGAGTGCATACCTCTAAAATCTTTTGTTCAAACTCAAAAATATTAAAGGTGGTGCCTCAGAGTACTTACTAGTACTCTGAGTACTAATTATGTACTTACTCTGAGTAAGTACATAATTCAGTATTTTCAGCATTAAGAGTTGGCCTGGCTGAAAGTCCTTCTTCATTTTAAGAGAGAAAAAGAAAGAGAGTGAGAGCAAGAGAGAAAAACATTGTATTTTTAGTTAAAACAGTTAAAAACACAAACACATATGCTTGTTTTGATAAAAATAATTATACATGTTTCTTGTTGAGAAAAAATATCCAGAATAAATAACGTTGTTTTAAATAGTTTGTTTTCAATGATGAAACTGAAATGTCTAGTTTCTTAGCAATCCTTGTAGTATTCCTAACACAGATAAAATTTTCACCGTTACAGTCACTCACTGTTTCGAAATAATTATGCATAAATAATAATACACTAATCACAAGCACTTGTCAAGTACATTAGCACAAACTGATTTAACATATTGGCCACCTAGAAAAAAGTAGGAAAGGACTCTATAAGAACAGGATGCAGATCAGAAATGCTTTGCTGCTACAGGGAAGAGCCCCAAAAGGCCGCCAGTAACTTTCTTGGGTTCTAGAACCAAACTCAGAGCCATCCTGTTAAAAGTTCAGGCCAGAATCCAACCTACAGGACAGACCCCCACTGCTACCTTGACAGCAGCTTAAGAAAAGTCACTGCAGAACAGTGGGGAAAAGAATCTAATTCACAGCACAAGCTACTACTCAGAGAGGAAGTATGCACTGAATGTCAGGCTCCAATGATGGTAGGTAAACAGAAAAAATAAAAAAGGTACAGTATAGCCACAAAAAGGAAAAAAAAAAGTACTCATGCTAAAGTTTGTAAAATGAAGGAGTCAAAAATCTGAATGCTCACGGGCATCAGAAAGTTCAGAGTAATAACAAGGCAGTGAGGCCCTGTAAGTCATAACCTTATGCTGAATGAATAGAGTAGACTGCAGCAAACTGGAAAACGCACAGCTCATCTCATGGGAGTTGCTACTTGACAGTGTTCCCATACAGAATGAAGACATAGCATGACTGCATATGTTTCAGAAGAAACCAAAAAACAGTATTTTTACTTAAATTAGCTGGAAACTAATTTTTTAAAATGTTAGATTTAGAAGCCCACTTAGCCTAGGGGTCTCCAACTTTCAAATTCTGTTCTATGAAGTATTATAGAGAATGTAATTATCTAGTATTCTACACAGCTTAGCAATATCTAGAACAAAAACAGATACACCAATAATAAAATAAGACTCCTATTATCCAACAGAATAATAATTTCTCAGAAAATGGGATCAGGTCAAAAAGTATTTTCCAAAATCAAGCTTATATGATTACTTCCACTTTTGCAGCAGTCAAATCATGATTCTCTTATACTGGAACAAGTAAACGACACCTTTTCAAACTGTTTGGCATTAAAAAAATAATAAAACTTTTAAATACGGTTATATTTCCCTCTACTCTTTCGTCTTTACCATTTATGTGTATATCCTTGTGCCTGACATGTTTTCATTTAAACTCATGATACATCTTCCTATACCTTGACAACATATGGATAGCATGGTTCCTACCAACATTCTGTTCATGAGTATATAAGTATTGTCTAAGAAGATGGAGGCTTTCTCTCCAGGTACCCTGTTTTCTTTGTTTTTTTCTTTCAGAGTCACCTTTGATATTCATATTTCTACCAATAATCCCCTCATTGCAACCTAGGACTTTTCTAGAACACACTCCAAAACTCCTCCAGCTTCCAACCATTTTCCAGTTCCAAAGCCACTTCTACATTTTTAGATATGTGTTAAAGCAGTACCCCAATTCATGGTTCTAAAATTTGTATTAGTCTGCTCAGGCTGCCCTAACAATATCCCATACACTGAGTGGCTCAAACCAGAGTAATTTACTTTCTCACAGTTCTTGAGGCTACAAGCCCTAGATTAAGGTCTAGCAGTGTTGGCCAGTTTCTGATAAGGGCTCTTATTCTGGCTTGCATATTTTTGCTTTCTCACTGTGTCCTCACGTGATAGTGAGAGATGGAGCAGGAGAACAACTTCTCTGGTGTCTTTTCTTAATAGGACACTAATTCTATTGTACCGAGGTTCCATCCTTTTGACCTCATTTAACCTTAACTACTTCTTTACTCTAAATGCAGTCATATTGCAGTTAGAGTTTCAACATATAAGTTTTCGGGGCATAATTATTCCATAGTTATTAAAAAGGAAGGTGTCAGGGGACTGTTTCATGTTTAATGGCATCTGTATTTTGATATTCTTAATTCTTTCCCAATATCCTCTAATCTTGGAAGATATCTTACTTTAACATCATCAGTGCATTTGGTCCTTCTCTCAAATGCTAAGGCCAATTTTGTCCTGAATTAGAGGAAGGAAAGAGAAGAGAAAGGAGATGTGAAGGGTTTTTGGACAACTACAGAGTTAGATGGAACAGTCTACAAAAGAAAACTACCCCAACTTCTGACACTAATTGAAAGTTCAAAGGATTCCCAAAACCAGCCTTGGGTTTAATAATACACTAGAAAGACTCACTGAAAGCTGTGCTACTCATAGTTACAGTTTATTACAGGGAAACAATATAGATTAACATCAGTGACATTAACATAGGACAGAGACTAGGAGGGTACAAAACATGGAACTGCCACTGTCCTCTCCCCATAGTGTCATGGACTGGCATCTGTATAGCAACACACACAGAGTTATTGCCAACTAGGAAGGTTCACAGGAGACACGTTGTTCAAGGTTTCTATTGGGTTCCATTACTTAGGCATATTATGATAGACGTATGTATACCAGCAAGGATGTGGAGAAAGGGTTCCCCTTGTACACTGTTGATGGGAATGTAAATATAATATAAACTGACTGCCCACGTGTTTGAGTTTAGTCCAGGTCAACTGATAACACTTGACTCAAAGCCCCTACCCTAAATCACAGAGTTAGTCTTTCTGGCATGGGCACTCCCTATCCTAAGAGTATATGGGAATGGCCAGCCCCCACCCTCAATCACATTTCTTAGGCAGTGTGGCCCAAGCCCACTAGGCAAATGAAGGCACTAGAGATTATCATTTATAAGGTGAATGCAGACTGCTGAGAGGCATTTCTTCTGTCTAGTATGTCTTTGTGCTTTATTTTAAATGATCCACCCTTAGGTTCTCAAGCATCTCTTAAGCATCATTTTTTCCAAAATCGCTTCCAGGTTTTGGAAAACCTGGAAACTTAAAACCCCAGGAAAGGCTTTATACCTCCCCATAGCATCTTTTTAAATTTTCATTTTTAATTATTATGGGTACATAATAGTTGTATATCTTTATAGGGTATATGTGATGTTTTGATACAGGCATACAATGTGAATTCATCAAATCAGGGTAACTGGGGTATCTATCCATCACCTCAGGCACTTACCTATTCTTTGTGTTAGGAACATTCTATATACACCCTTTTAGTTATTTTAAAGTATACCCTAACTTATTGTTGGTTATAGTCATTTGTTGTACTATCAAATATTCTCCATTCTATCTATCAAATTATATTTTTGTACCCATTACCCATCCCCAGTTTATTTCCCTCTCCCCACTACCCTTCCCAATTTCTGTTAACTGTCATTCTACTCTCTGTCTCTAGATCAACTGTTCTTAATATTTAGCTCCCACATGAGTGAGAACATGCCAGATTTGTCTTTCTGTGCATATTTCACTTAATGTAATGTTCTCCAGTTCTACCCATATTGTTGTAAATGGCAGGATTTCATTCTTTTGTGGCTATATAATATTCCATTGTATATATGTACCATGATTTCTTTATCCATTCATCCACTGATGGACACTTAGGTTGATTATAAATCTTGGCCATTGTGAATAATGCTGCAATAAACATTGGAGTGCAGATATATTTTCAATATACTGATTTCCCCTCCTTTGGGTAAATACCCAGCAGTGGGATTGCTGGGTCATATGGTAGTTCTATTTTTAGTTCTTGAAGAACCTCCATACTGTTCTCTATGGTGGTTTCACTAATTTAAGTTCCTACCAACAGTGTATAAGGAGTCCCCTTTCTCCACATCCTTGCCGGCATACATACATACATACACACTTGTATCATAATATAAAACATTTTACTAAAGTCTTGTATTCATAGCAGATACCCCAACCAGCACATAAGATCCTCAAGTGTGGGGTCCAGATCGCCTTATGACTAGGTATCCATCTTTCACTTATTCAAATAACTGAGACTCTGCCCAACTCTTACCATGTTTTCTTTCCCTCATAATTCAGTTCATCTAGATCTTACGCCTTTCCCTGTTCCTTTATCTGCCTCTCTCACCACCTCATTTGAGACCAAAGTCCAATCCCTGGTCAGCTAATCTCCTTTCTTTTTTATCTGAACTTCCTCAACCTGCCTGATCTGACCCTTCCTACCCCACCATTTCCTGGATATGATCATTTAGATAATACCACAAGTATTAATACATCAGAGAGTATTAAACCAAATAGATTAATATGACTAATGAAATACAAACTACTTAATACCAGAGTCATTTCCATAGTATAGGCAAAAATGATGACATCGAGATTAATAAGGCAATTCAAATCAAGAGAGCACCTCACCTATCTACTAATCAATCTCTTCACATTTTTAAATTGTCTCACCTTGGGTCATAAACTTGGGTTACAATCACAATTCTAGCTTGTTCCATTTTCTATACAAGCACACAAAACTAACCCATGCTTTGTAGAAGAAAGGGTTTGTAATACTTGTACTCCTTCATTACCTTGGATATTTACTCTGAATTGTTTTTTTAAAAGTAGTGTATCTGTTGAGCTACAATAGTATCTTTCCTGCTGTTTTCTTATACCTAATTACATGTGATGGCAATATGACTGGCAGAGTATAGGAATACTAGCTACATCCCACAGCACTTAGTAGTTACATTGTTGGGTACTGGTTGTAATCGTCCCAACCAGTAAAGAACTAGTCAAGGGCCTTACGAGGGCCCAAATCCGCAATCTGAGGTCCTACTAGCACCTCTCTAATTTCTGAGCACAGCAAGCCTAAGTACCTTATCATTAATCTAGACTATTCTTAAAATAAATACATGATCTGCTATTAAGAAATAGAAGTATACAATAAATGCTTTGCTTTCATGATCTGTCTTCACAGTGATATTTTTTCTAAAGCAAAAATTATCTTAATTATGGGTACTGCAAATTGAATTGTTTCCCTAAAGAAGAAATAACAAACAGTATCAGTTAGAGACAGAGCACTTCTAATCATGTGGATTGACATACATCACTTGATATACAGGTCTTACTGGATTACTAAAAGGCCAAGTATCTCACCTCAGAACCACATAGTGAGATGTAGTTGGTGATTTGCACTCTCTCACCATGTCTTCCATCCTACTCCAACCTGTAGAGCTGTATTACTTTCTGTCTCTTTGTTGCTGGGTCCTTTCCCCACTGCTGTCAATTCTGGTGCTCCATCACTGTTACTGATCTCCCTTGCCATTCTCCATCTGGCCACATCAAAATTCCATACTACTATCCAACACATCTTTTCTCTATTCCACCATCATTTCTGGCCCCTCTGTTTTCTGCTCTTCACAGCTACCAAACAAAAGAGACCTATTGCACAAGCACAGTCAGCCAATCACTGCACTCCTTTCCTTCTGATTAAAACAAACAAACAAACAAACAAATAAACAAAAAAATCAAAGCAGGTCAAGATAATCTTTGGCTTTTCCGAACTGTTTGCATCATAATCTGATACCAAACGGTTCATTTACTGTTACAAAAGATGCTTTATGGTTACTTTTATTTCTAAGTTTGGAGTTACTGTAGATACCTAGTCTATAGAGAATTGAGGGTTTTTACAATTATAGTATTAAAGGGTTAAAAAAACAATAACAAAAAAGACATGGTAGCTGCATTCTTAACACTTAAAAAAATCCACCAAATAAATCTCCAAAACTTTATATTAAAATTAGATCTTAAAATAAATTAACAGAACCCCAAAGAAGACATACCAATGGCCGAAAAGCACATAAAAAGATGCTTAACATCACCAATCATTAGGGAAATGTAAATAAAAACCACAAGGAAACACCACTTTACACCCATTAGGATGGCTCTTATCAAAAACAAAAAAGAATATGTTTGGCAATGATGTGGAAAAATGTTGATGAAGATGTGGAGAAATTTGGACCCCTGTGCAATCCTCGTGAGAATGTAAAATGGGGTAGCCACTATGGAAAAAAGTATGGCAATTCCTCAAAAAACTAAATATAGAATTACCATATAATCTAGCAATTTCACTTCTGGGGAGATACCCAAAAGAAATGAAATCTAGGACTCAAACAGATATTTGCACACTCATGTCCATAGCAGCATTATTCACAATAGCCAAAAGGTGGAAGCAACCCAAGTGTCCATAAATGAATAAATGGATAAACGAAATATAGCAATTGATTATTATATTTAGCCTTAAAAAGAGAGGACATTCTGAAACATGCTATAACATGGATGAACCTTGAAGACATTATACTAAGTGAAATAAGCCAGTCACTAGAGGACAAAGATCACATGAATATACTTATAAAAGGTACCTTAGAGTAGTCAAATTCATAGAGACAGAAAGCAGATTGGTAGTTTCCAGGTGCTCAGAGTAGCAAAGAATATGGAGTTAGTGTTTAATAGGTACAAAAGTTTAGTTGGGGAGGATGAAAAAATTCTGGAGATGAATGGTAGTGATGGTTGCACAGCAATGTGAATGTGCTCAATGTTACTAAACTGTACACTTAAAGATGGTTAGTACGGTAAGTTTTATGTTATATATATTTTACTACAATAAAAAAGAAGAAAAGTAAAGTTGACAGGCAGAGAAGTGCTTGCTATTTAGTTATCAATGACTACTGTGCAAACCCAATCTGACTCTAAAACCAAAGACAGCACAGGTTATATACAATTAAGTAAACGGTGCTTAATTTTCTTAGAGCTCAATAAAGAGCATGGAAACACCTCTACATATCATTAGATACCAGATTCTTCTCACACAGGTCTGTCTGGGAAAGCTGAGAAAAATAGGCTGTCAATAAATAAAATCCCATATGCACACACCATATCACTGAATAAATATCTATTCTCAAGATTTTTAAACCCTAATATCTCCATGCTTATATCCCTGCTATTCCAAAATATACCAAAACATGCTCCTGCCTCAGTGCCAGCCCAATTCAATGCCTACATATCTGCAGAGCTCACTCCCTCACTTCATTCAATGTCCCCTTATCAGAGAGGCTGAGCTTGATCATTCTTTCTAAAATAGCATCCTCCATCATTCCCTCTCCTCTTAAATTGCTTTACTTTTCTTCATAGCTCTTACCACTACTTGTTAATTATCCTTCTCCACTGACTACAATGAAAACTTCAGGAGCACAAGGTCTTTCTGTTTTGTTCATTACTATCTTCCCAGCACTTGGAATGCTACCTGGCACACTGAAGGTAGCTAGTAAATATTGGCTAAATGAATGAATAGATGGATGCTCATGGCTTCATAGATCATAGTTCCCTCTTGGCAGCCACCACAGCCTCAAAGTCATCCAGAGCATCCCTAACCCTTCAGTGTAGGCTTCACTAGCTAAGTGGAAGATCTAGTTTAAATATCTGAAAGAAGCCTGGTACTAGCAATGACACTGAGACCTTAACTAACATGTCAAAAAAATGCTCCCTGACTCAGTTTCTAAATACACTAAATGAACACAGCATATCTGCCCCTCACAATGTGTGATAAAGAATATACCTTGATACTGCCTTAAGACAAAAAGATGCCATATACTGCATACCAAACACCACACTGCACCTATTTCAATAAACACTACTAGACACTTGCAGACAAAAACTACAGAATTTTCCCTCTACAACTTTTCTGAGACTTTGTAGGAAATGGACAAATGGACGATGTATGTCATTAAATAATTTAGCAGAAACTTAAGTAACCACTTACTTGGCCCAATAGATACATATTCTGGAGCAGTAGGAAAATATGTTAAATTATCTGGATGTGGGAGAGAGAAGACTACTACTTAACTTTATTTTCAAAGTCAAAAGTATTCAACTCAGAATTCATACAGCATCCCAGGGAAACGTCCCACAGGCGCCCATGCATGTTACAAGTTTTGAGAGCATTTTACAACTGCACTTTATCCATCTGCAGTGGATGACTTCTGGTTGCCAAGTGATAACTCTCTTTTGTAGAAAATAATCTTTAGCCAAAGACCCTCAGTATGTCCCCTCCCGACAAAGAGGAGGAGGGCCCATTACTCTAAGGTCTCTAGGAGCAACCAGAACCCCACACGCCCAGATATAAGGAGAGTCATCCTGGGAACACACGTCCCGCTCCCGCCATAGGAGTGGAAATGGCCGGTGGAACCTGCCCATCAGCGGGGTCCCGGACACAGATCAGAGGTGTCCGCTGTGAACGTTTCTGACAGCCTCGGGTCCAGGGGCCAGAGACCCCTCCGCCCGAGACCGACCCAGGCCAGCCCCCTCCTCCGATTTCGACCCAGGCCTGCCCCCGGAGCTCACATCCCCGCAAACGCAGGTCCTACCTGAGCTCTGCCCCCAGCTACAGGGCTGAGGGGGTAGGCGGGAGGAGGCGTGGCCTTCCAGCTCGCCAGTCGAACTCCCTCGTGCGTTTGTTATGACTTTCTCTCTCGGGATCCGCGCCCCGACCAAGTTCGAGTTGCACTTCCGGGGTCTGCAGGAGACTGAAACGTCAATACGCATGCGACGGCGCAGCGGCGACAACCCGGAAGTGGGCGGGGCGGGGCTCCTGGCCCTGTTCCCGCAGTGCTAGGTGGGCTGGGAGAGGTGGCCGTGTGGGTTAAGGGCGGTCTTCTTCTTTACTGGCGGGTACTGCTCGCCCGTCCTTCTGAAGGCTGCGTTGGTAACCTTAGAGAAAGAGGCCGTCCTGAAGCCTTGTTCTCCAAGCGGGTATTTTAAAATCATTCTAGGGATGTCTTACAGCGATTTCCTCACTCCTCTACTCTTGGTTTACCCGGCTTTACCCTGCCCATTCAACTCCAGTAAAGCAAGGATGTTTATATTTGAAAGATTAAATTTACCTTTAAATTATGACATGTAAAATAGGAAAGTAATACTAGCATCCTAATAACAATTGAAAGTTTTCTCGTTAACCATGCATAACTCAAATGGGAATCTTAATGAGTGTAATGTTCTGTTTTTCCAGAAACAGGTTTGAAAGGGTGGATCCAGGACAAGAAATGGGGGCAACTAATTTTTGGTTTTTAGATGCATTTATTCCAGTTATTCCACAACTGTTAATTTAATGAATAAAGTTGACCAAGGTGCTGGGGACACTTAAGTTCCTGAGTTAGATACTGTCTACCCCTTAAGCAGCTAAGGGGGATGAAGGTTTGGTGACTGACAAGTAAACTCAACAGTTTTAATATTCTTCAGAGAGGAGATCCCAGACTACTCTGGGATGTGGAAGTATAAGTCACTTCCACATTATTTGTACTTTTTAACCTCAGTTCCTTACGTGTTTGCTTCACAACAAAGTACAGTGTTATCCATTAATTTATTTGCAAGTGGCCCCTGCCCCACTAAAATGTAAATTCAATGAGGGCAGTGACCTTCTCTTGTCTTTTTTTTTTTTTGAGACAGAGTCTCCCTTTGTTGACCAGGCTAGAGTGAGTGCCCTGGCATCAGCCTAGCTCACAGCAACCTCAAACTCCTGGGCTCAAGCAATCCTGCTGCCTCAGCCTCCTGAGTAGCTGGGACTACAGGCATGCGCCACCACGCCTGGCTGATGTTTTCTATATATATTAGTTGGCCAATTAAATTCTTTCTATTTATAGAAGAGACAAGTCTTGCTCTTGCTTAGGCTGGTTTCAAACTCCTGACCTCAAGCAATCCTCTCGCCTAGGCCTCCCAGAGTGCTAGGTTCTCTTGTCTTTTAAACATACCCTCAACCATACCACAGTGCATGTCCACAAAGTGGACAATAAATACTTGTTGAATCAATAAATGACCATATGGTAAATACTAGATTAGAGAAATTTAGAAAAGTGTATGGGATAAGAGGTAAGGGGTGTGAGTAGTAAGAGAGGAGAGCAGTGTTCTTGAGGGAAAAAAAGAATCCACTGGACTTAGCCAGAAATGAATGCCTGGATGGAGCCATGACATTGCAAAACTGTTAGGACTTTGTTTCTGGCTTCATTTCTGGCTAGAACTCATATCATTTGTAGGGTTATACTTTAGACTCAAGAGGAAGGCAACAGTCACATTTTGAAAAGCTTTGTATGCCATGCTGAGTAATTTGAATTTTGTTCTGCAAACAATCAGGACAACTGAAGTATTGCTAAACAGAGGAGTGAAAAGAAACATTTTTATTTTGGTAGAATCTGGCAATGGTGGTGGAGTTTATTAAAAAGATACGGCTGCCCAAAATTTATAATCCCAGTTTATCCATGGGGAAAACGTCAGATAAAATACCTGACCAGCACTCCTTAAAACAGTCAAGGTAATGAAAAACAAGAAACATCTGAGAAACTGTCTGAGTTTAAAGGAACCTGTCAAAGCCAAGAGAAGCCTAAAGAGACTATCTTTAATGTGGGATCCTGGAACAGAAAAAGAACATAAGTGGGAAAACTAGTGGAATATGAATAAAAAGTGTAAAGTTTAGTTAATAGAATGTACCAATGTTGATACAAAACATGGAAACTGGACAAAAGATGAGTGACATGATCTTTCAATGTTTACAGGATAGAGGGCCACTCAAGGATTAGGGAAGTGTACTTTGTTCAGCAGTAAACTGTTTACTGTTGGAAAAACATATGGGTGTTTCAAACAACAACTCCAGCAAGACCCACATAGGAATGAATGAACCTTCAGATTATTCTAATCCCTGAGTCTTTTAGCTGGGGTTCCAAATTTTATAAAGCAAAGACAAGCCATCCCCTACTATATTCCATTTTAAATTCCTGACCCAGAGAAGCAATTAGAGGTTATGAAAATCATTGTTGTTATTTTAAGCCAGTAAATTCTGGAGTGATTTGCTATTTGGCAACATAAGCTAATACACTGTATAACAACAACCAATGTACAATTATTCTTTCAAGTCCAGTCTTGCCTAACATGTCAAAATCAAGAATGAGAAGATTACATGATGAAACAGAATGAGTCCTTTTCTCCCCTCACTCTACCCTGAATGGTAGCGCAGACTTGGCTAGCCATAAAAAATGTCTTCTACAAATTTGTAAGGAGAAATGAGGAAAAGCAACAACAATTGTTGTGTGTGGGCTTAGCTGTTTGTTAGAATTATAGCAGCCCTTGTGTGGCTTAGCAGAAACCATTACAATGATGACTACATATATCGTGCAATGTTTCCCCTCATTTCAACCACAGTCATCTAAATTGTACAAGCTAGTTTGTTCATTTATGGTTTTAATTTATATATCTCCAGAGAAACCAGAAGCTCCAGTTTCTCTCCCCACCCCTCTTCTCTTGCACTTTAACATTTGAGATAAAGAAAAAGGAAAGGAGACTTCATGCTTCTTGGGTAACAACTGGTCCATCTTTGATCACTGGGATCAATCTACCCTTAATCTTCACACAAATGATCTCAGTGACACACAGCAGATGGACCCCCACAAACATACTATCAAGACTACGTGTTGTTTATTTAAGTTAAAGATACAATTTAAACCCACTTATGACTAGACTTGGCTCCAACATTTAGGCAGCTAAGACAAATTCCTTATGGAAAACATTTTTGGTTCGTTAGATGCTAAGGGCAAAGCTGTGTCCATACTAACTGACTCTATAGGGGTGAAGTCTGGATTTTCATTTAAATTTGGAGAATTAGGTAACATTCTTACCCTTACCCAAGTCCAGCAGGTATGTGCTGTGGTTTGAAGGTGTCACCCAAAAGTTCATGTGTTGGAAGCTTTATTGCTATTATTATAGTATTAAGAGGTAGGGCCTTAAAGGGATAATTAGGCCCTGAGGGCTCTACCCTCAAGAGGGAATTAACGCTGTTTTTGTGGAATGTGTTAGTTATCACAGGAATGGGCTTCTGATAAAGCAGCAGAAAATGGACTAAAAAGAATGTAGAAGTGTGGCACAGTAATTACCAAATTCTGCTTTTTAGGGTCCATTTATATTCAAAGCCCAAGAAAGTAGGACCACAGAATCTAACCATTTCTAATGGCTCCTCCAACAATATGATTATTACTTGAAATCAACCTCCTATCGTTCTACTTTCCATCTATGTACCTGGATTTTTTTTTATGAGAAAAAATAAAATATCAATGTTTCAAACATACTTTAAGAGAGTTTTACATTTAAAAAAGTAAAATAGCCTCTATTTTGTTGTGGGGACAATTCAGTTTGTAGCTTTATATATTTACCCAGAGTTAGAAAAACTACAAGGTTTGAGAGCACAGTTACCTAAGCTTCTCTCATTTCTGACATCAACTACAAGTTTAGGGGTTCCCCCAAATACCCTCAGGTTTGAAAATGTTGTGGAAGGTCTCAAAGAGCACACTGAAAGCTGTTATACTCACAGTTTATTGCAAGGAAAGGATATAGATTAACATTAGCCAAGGGAGGAGGCACATAGGACGGAGTCCAGGAGGGTACCACACACAGAGCTTTTGTTATGCTCTCCCAGTGGAGTCAGGAACATGTTACCCTCACAACATCCCTGTGTGACAATATGCATCAGAGTATTGGCAACTGGGGAAGCTCAATAGAGATTTACCATTCAGAATTTTTACTGGACCTCCATCACAGAGACTTAATTGATTGATTAATTGCCTCAGTCTATAGGTCAAATGATATCACATGACCCAAAGCCTCCACTCTAAGTCACATGATTGGTCTTTCTGGCATGGGAAGCCTCTATCCTATTAGACATGGTTAGTCTCTACTCTAAACAAAGATACTTCTATCAGATATGACATAGATTATCTCCCAGAATCTGAGGCCACAGGCCAGAACGCTATTTGGGAAAGGGCAGATTCTTTACTACACAATATTTGGCCAGCACTTCTGCATAAGTTTTATTTGGATGGGAGCTTGTAGGCAAAAGAAAAGAGAAATGGTAATTAAGTCGCTGGGAGACTATCTAAATCATCAGGAAAAGGCAATTGGTTTGAATCAGTACAGAGATAAGTTTTCTTCCATTTAGCCCCACAGAGCCTTTCCATTTTCTACTCAGTGTATCTCCTTTAAACTTTTTCTTACCATTCCTTCATGGAAAGGGAGGAGAAAATGGTGTGTGCTTTCCTGTTGAGAAAACAACAAAAAGGGACTACTTAAAGGATAGCATCCCTGACCCTGCTCTTTTTCCTATCCCTTAAATATAGTGATAAGATACATTAGAAAACAGCTTTGCATCCCTAACAGGTGTGGTCCTAAACTCAGCCTTCATGACAAAAATCATCATAATAAAATTAACCATGAAAATCTCTGAAATAGTCCACAAAGTACAGAATACATAACATTATATGCATGTATTCTAGATCCTTTATTCTTATGTACATTTGAATGTGAGAATCCCAAACTAGGTTAAATATTAGAACAAAAGGAAAGTTTTTGTGCAGATATCTGGGAATTTTTTTTTTTTTTTTTTTTGAGACAGAGTCTCGCTTTGTTGCCCAGGCTAGAGTGAGTGCCGTGGCGTCAGCCTAGCTCACAGCAACCTCAAACTCCTGGGCTCAAGCAATCCTGCTGCCTCAGCCTCCCGAGTAGCTGGGACTACAGGCATGCGCCACCATGCCCGGCTAATTTTTTATATATATATATCAGTTGGCCAATTAATTTCTTTCTATTTATAGTAGAGACGGGGTCTCGCTCTTGCTCAGGCTGGTTTTGAACTCCTGACCTTGAGCAATCCGCCCGCCTCGGCCTCCCAAGAGCTAGGATTACAGGCGTGAGCCACAGCGCCCGGCCAGATATCTGGGAATTTAAACAATCATGATAAATCCAGTGTGCCACTCTTAGTCTTCATCATCCTTAACCATTCAGCAGCATTTGACATAATTAATCACATCCTCCTCTTTAAAACTTGAAACATTTTCTTCATTTGACTTTTTTGAAATCATGGGGAAATCATGATTTTCCTTTGCTGGATTCTTCCTGATCTCTTAGTGTGCCCTAGATGTCTTCCCTTCTTGTCTGACCTCATTCCTAAGTCAATCTCATCCATTCCCTTCACTGTCTTTTATAGGGCATCACAATGCTGATGGCTTCCAAATATCCACACCCAGCCCCGATTTCTTTGATTACTGCACATATCTAACCTCTTATTCAACATATTTACTAGAATATTTAATATGCATTACAAACTCTTTATTTTCTATCTCCAAAGCTATTCCTGTTGCATACCTGTTCATCTCAGTAAATGGTATATTAATTCTTACAATTGTTTGGGTTGTCCTTTCTTTTTTCTCTCACATGCCACATCCATTCCTCAGCAAAAATCTGTTGGCTCTCTCTTCAAAAGTTATCCTAAATATAACCAATTCTCATCATCTCTACTACCATTCTAGTCCACACTGGATGCTGTAATCATCTCTGAATTGTTCTGCATGTTTCTATTTTTGCCTCCCTACAATCTATTCCCTATGGGAAGCTGTAGAAATCTTTAAAAATTTCAAATCAATCTGGGTTCAGTGGCTCATGCCTGTAATCCCAGCACTTTGGGAGGCTGAGGCAGGAGGATCATTTGAGGCCAGGAGTTCGAAACTAGCCTGAGCAACATAGTGAGACTCCATCTCTACAAAAAAAAATTAAGAATTTTTTTTTAGCTGGGCATGGTGGCATGTGCCTGTTTTCCCAGCTACTATGAAGGCTGACGTGGGAGGATTACCTGCACTAAGGAGTTCAAGGCAGCAGTGAGCTATGATCGCATCACTACATTCCAGCAGCCAGAGTGATAGAACGAGACCCCATCTCTTAAAAAAAATAAGAACTTATCACTTCCCTATTCAAAATATTTTTTTTAAAGAGGACTAATCTCACTCTCTTGCCCAGGCTGGAATGCAATGACAAGATCCATAATCATAGCTCACTGTAACCTCAAAGTCCTGGGCTCAAGTGATCTTCCTGCCTTAGCCTCCTGTGTAGTTGGGGCTACAGGTGTGCACCACCATGCACAGCTATATTTTATTATTATTATTTTTTTGCAGAGTCAGGGTCTTTCTCTGTTATCTAGGCTGGTCTTGGAATCCTAGCCTCAGGTGATCCTCCTGCCTCTGCCTCTCAAGTGCAGGGATTAACAGACATGAGCCACCACTCCTGGATTTGTTCAAAATCTTTAATAACATCCTTACTCAAATAGAATAAAATTCAAAATTATTTTCATAATTCTATAAGGTCCTGCAAAATCTGGTCCCTGGCTACCCCATGACTCTACTGAGGAAGAGGGTATTAAGAAACTTTTTAAGAGGGATGGAGGAAGTACTTGGCCAATAACCTTGGAGTCTGATAAATGGTAATCCCAAAGTTGAGCACATATTCTATCCTCTAGAAATATTTAAAGACAAGAGACTGACTGAGGGTTTCTGTGATGACAGAGTAAGGAGATAAGTACTGTCAAGCTTTCCCAAAAGCTGGTAGACATAATGGTCCACGGCTGGATGCATTAGTCTGGTAGGGCTGCCATAACAAATGATCTTAAACTCAGTGGATTAAACAATAGAAATTTATTTTCTCCTGGTTCTGTAGGCTAGAAGTCCAAGATCACAGTTGTAGCAGGGCTGGTTCCTTCTGAGGGCTTTGAGGGAGAATCTGTTCCATGCCTACCTTCTGGTGGTTTGCTGGCAATCTTTGATGCTCTTTGACTTACAGATGTATCACCTAGATCTCTGCCTTTACCTGCACATGGCATTCATTCTCTCTGTGTGCTTGGGTCTATGTCTGATTTTTTCTTTTTTTTATAGGAACACCAGTCATATTGGATTAGGTCCTACCTTAATAATGTAATTTTAACTTGATTATCTATGCAATGGCATTATTCCCAAAGGAGGTCACAGTCTGAGGTACTAGGAGTTAGGAAGAACTTCATTGTGACTTTTGCGCAGGACACAATTCAACCCACAGCACAGAGATATAGTTGTTTTTCTTAAAAGAGAGAAGTGATGAAAAAAAGAAGGAAAGAAGGAAGGAAGAAGGAAGGAAGGAAGGAAGGAAGGAAGGAAGGAAGGAAGGAAGGAAGGAAGGGAGGGAGGGAGGGAGGGAGGGAGGGAGGGAGGGAGGGAGGGAGGGAAGGAAGGAAGGAAGGAAGGAAGGAAGGAAGGAAGGAAGGAAGGAAGGAAGGAAGGAAGGAAGGAAGGAAAGAAGGAAGGAAGGAAGGAAGGAGAAAGAGAAAGAAAAGAAAAGGAAGGAAGAAAAGGAAGGGAGGAAAGGAAGGGAGGAAGGAGGGAGAGAGGAAGAAAAGAAAAGAAAATGAAAAAAAAAGGAAAGAAGGAAGAAAGAAAGAAGCTAAACAGTCAGCAGAATGAGTTTGTGTGAGGTAAGCTGCTAGAAGAGGAGTTGCATGAGAATTGTGAGATGCTGGCTGGAGTGTGTTAGGGAATGGCAGTGTCAGAGTTCCTGGATGTGGGGTGAATCTCCAAAATTGTAATAAAGCACCTAATGACAGAAAACACCAGCATTTGAACATTTGATACAGAGAGGACAATAACCCAGTATACAATAGCCTTTTTCTCCCATCCGTGAGCTGACCCCGAAGACCTCAAAGTAATAGGATGAGTGTAGGACAAGGGGAGTAAAGATGGAGGAACTGACACAAAGCAGATCATGCCCCCTTCTTTACAGCCATATTTGTGGGTCAGGCCTGTGCTGGAAAAAGGGACACTTAAGTAATGTAAAAATTTCCAATTCAACATCTCAAGAACTTGGAGCTCAGAAGTTGTTACTCTCATCTTCACAATAAGAAAAAGGCTGAACAAAATGAAAAATCAGCAACTCTTCTTAGATCTGTCAGAGAATTGAGGTCATGTGGCAAAATGTTGCCCTCTAAACTAGAGAAACAGGCAGATACAGAAAATCACAGCTTACCAGGAGCAGTAGTCAGGGAATGGAGCCAGAATCAGTAGGAACACTTTGAACTGTACTTGACAAATTGTGGGAAGCTCAATGTGGACTAGTTTGAAAGTTAAAAACTCCAAGGGGTCCTAGTCTTATGGGATGGGAGGGCTCCCATGCTTTGAGTTTTACCTCCAGGAGCCCTACCAAGTGCTCACTGTAAGGATCAGAGAAAAAAATCTCTGACAGTGGGAGGGAAAAATAACTATTTTAAAATATACTCAGAGCTCTCTGTGTTTCTTGACAAGGTTATGTCCTTAAGCAAAATTGTTTTACCTGAGCCTAACCGACTGGGGGTTTACCAGACCCTGAGGAACCTGAAGGAATGGAAATGCTCAATTCCAGCCCCGTCTAACCTTCAAAGTGATGGGAGAAAGTGGACAACATGCAAGAACAGAAGGGAGATATAAACAGAGGGATGGAAACTCTTAGAAAGAATAAAAAGAAATGCTAGAGATCAAAAACATTGTAACAGAAATGAAGATTGCCTTTGGTGGGCCCATAAGTAGACTAGACACAGCCAAGGAAAGATTCTCTGAGCTTGAGGCTATGCCAATAGAAACTTCTAAAACTGAAATGCAAAGAGAAAAAGAAAAAAATGAAGCAGAATACATAACTGTGGGACAGTTACAAAAGGTATAACATATGCATCATAGAAATACCAGAAAGATAAGAAACAGAAAAAGTAAGAGAGGAACTATTTCAAGTAATCAGGCTGAGAATTTTCCAAAAGAAATGACAGACACAAACGCACAGATCCAGGAGTCTCAGAGAACTGCAAACAAGGTAAATATCAAAAAAATCTACACCTAGGCATATCATATTCAACCTTTAAAAAATCAAAGACAAAAACAAATTTCGAAAGAAGCCAGAAGAAAGAAACCCTCCTTACCTACATAGGAAAAAGAATCAAAATTACACTGAACTCCTCTTCAGAAACCATGCAAGAAGACAGTGGAATGAAATATTTAAAATGTTAAAAGACTGGCGGTTGCCTGGCTAGCTAAATCAGTAGAGCATGAGACTCTTAAAATGTTAAAAGAAAAATCCACTAGCTTAGAATTCTGTATCCAGTTAAATTATCCTTCAAAAGTGAATAAATAAAGACAGATAAACAAAAATTGGGGAAATTTGTTGCCAATAGACCTGCCTTTCAAGCAATGTTAAAAGAAATATTTCAGAGAGATGCACAAATATAGAACTCAAATCAGCAAGGAAAAAAACCCAACTCCATTAGAAAGTGGGAAAAAGACATGAACAGAAGTTTTTCAAAAGATGATAGATAAACAAATGGCCAAGAAACATGAAAAAATGCTCAACATCAGTAATCATCAGTGAAATGCAAATTAAAACCACAATGAGATATCCCCTTACTTCTGTCAGAATGGCTTTTATTAAAAAAATCCAACAACAATAGATGTTGGCACAGGTGCAGAGAGAAAGGAATGCTTATATACTGTTGCTGGGATGCAAATTAGTACAACCCCTATGGAAAACAGTATGGAGATTTCTCAAAGAACTAAAAGTAGACCTACATTTGATCCATCAATGCTACTACTTGGTATCTAGGCAAAGGAAAAGAAGTCATTTTATCAAAAAGATACCTGAACTTGAATGTTTATTGCAGCACAATTCACAATTGCAAAGATGTGGAATCAACCAAAGTGCCTATGGATTCATGAGTGGCTGAACAAAATGTGGGACATATATATACCATGGAGCAATTCTCAGCCATAAAAACAGATGAATTGATGCCCTTTGCAGCAATTTGGAAGGCATTGGAGTCCATTATCCTAACCAAGTATCTCAAGAATGGAAAAACAAATACCACATGTACTCTCTAATAAATTGGAACTAACTGATGGACATGCAAGTGCACAATAGAAAGTAGAAACATTGGAGATCAAGCAGGGGGGAGGGCAGCGGAGGAGAGGGGCAAAAACCCACTTAACAGGGACAATGAACCCTATTTGGGTGAGGGGCACATTTATAGCCCTGACTCAAGCCATGTAACAAAAACGTTTATACTCCCTTAATATTTTAAAATAAAAAACAACAACAACAGTGAAAAGAAAAGGGAGAATGGATATTGAGAGAACAGCTAGCAGTCTTTGCTTTAGGCCTCAACACATTATTTCTCAGAAGATGTTTTCTAGGCAGAGTACCCTCTTTCTATATGGAGTTATTCTCAGCATGCTAGCCTGGGGTAAAGGATTCCAGCCACACTGCATCAAAACCCAATGTAGTTGTTTCTGTTCATTTGACCATCTTGAACCAGAAGCCTCCTTAGGTGATTTTTAAAGTGCTGTGGAATTGCTCCAGAGATTTTATGAGAAAGCATATTTATACTCTCTATATATTAGTTCACTAAATATGAAAATTTCAATTTCAAATCAAAAGTGTAGTTTATTATATCTCAAACAAGAAACAGTACAATTAATCAAAGTATGTGCTTAAACTATCAACAGTCTTGCCATCTTAACAGTAGGTTGTTTATGCCAGCAGCAAGGAAGCCTGGAGAGTGAGTGGCTATGAAATCACAAAAGGTGTTTTCCACAACTTGTTGAGAATTGAATATTTTTCTTTGCAAGAAGAGATCCAAAGCATGGAAGAAGTGGTAGTCAGTTGGTGCAAGGTCTAGTGAATACAGTGGATGACAGAGAGTTTCCAAATCCAGCTTCTATAGTTTGAGCAGTGTTGTTTGTGTGACATGTGATTAAGCATTGTCTTGCAAGAGGATTGGCCTGTCTCTATTGATCAATCTCAGTTGCTTAATTGCAAGCATTCTCATAATTTCATCCAGTTGGTTGCAGTAGACATCTGCTGTAATCAATTGACCAGGTTTCATGAAGCTGTAGTGGATAATACTAGAGCTGGACCACCAAACAGACAACATTAGCTTTTGAATGAATATTCAGTTTTGGACTGTGTTTCCACACTTCATCTTTATCCAACCATTGTGCCAAATGCTTGTGATTGTCAAAAAGAATCCCTTTTTCAGCACATGTCACAATGCAATAAAGAAATGGTTCACCTTTATGTCATGACAGCAAAAAAAGGCAAGCTTCAAGATGATTTCTCTTCTGATGCTCATTTAATTCATGTGGAACCCATCTATCCAGCTTCTTTATCTTACAAATTTGTTTCAAATGGTCCAATATTGTTAGAATGGTAACATAAAACCTTGCTGCTAATTCACACATTAGATTGAGATGGATTTGTTTCCATTACAGATTCAGCTTATTATTGTCCACTTTGATCTTAGATCGCCCACAGGGTTCATTTTCAAGATTAAAATCATCAGACTTTTCAAACCAGCAGCGTACTGTGCATTTATTAGCCACATCCTTCCCAAACACTTCATTGATTATTTTACACTATCTGCACTGCATTGGTTCCACAGCAGAACTCATATTCGAAAATAACACGAATTTTTGACTTTATCCATGGTTTCAAAAAAATTGTTCTAAAAAAGATTTAAAAGATAATCACAAGCCAAAATGTGTGTTTGAAAGACTGAGGATGTACCTTCATTATATAAAAAAAAAGAAGTGTCAAAGTGATAGGTCACAGTTATTAATTGTCAGACTTAGTACTTAAGGAAATTGGACATTTCATAGTTAATGACCTAATACTAATCTTGTTAATCCTTCTATCTGGCTTATATTTTGGGTTTCTTGAAGTAATAATTTATCAGAAGAAAGCATTACCCTCCTCTGCAGGTAGCAAATGCTCTCAGACTGGCAACTGTCAGCAAATTCCATCTTTTTCCTCTGCAGTCCTAGGTCTACTGTGCATTCCAGGGAGCAGTTCAATTGAAGTGACTCATCGAGTCCCTTGCCATTGTTATTCTGAAGACTTCCTGGCACATGATCAGATACCTGTGTAAAGCAAAAGCTTCTCCAGCATTCTTTTTCTATTTGGCTTCAAGATAACCAATTCAGCTTATGGATGTTATTGCCTAAAGTAAAACATCTTGAGCCCGTGTAATTCTTAGCTGTATCTGTGCTTACCAGGCCAGAGCCCAACACAATATATATACAGTACAACACTGTTCAGTTGTGCAGTAATGTTCTTTTCTATAACTGATCTCATCTTGTTCTATAGCTCTCATTTCTGCTGATAGTAGATTTTTTAAAATCTTTCATTTTACTCAATTATAGCTAACCTTCTTTTCCAGTTTAAGATTGTTGTTTTCTGCCAACTGTTTACTCAACACAATGATCAAACTTGTAATCAGGAATATGTATCACCTGACATTTTACCTCTACCTGCCTCTTCCTTCCCAAGATAGCATTGGGTATAGGAGAACTTAAGTATACTCCTGGAGGTGGGACAAGGGGCCTCTGTCCATGTGCTGGGTTCCTGTTGGACTCCACTGAGATGGCTTTCCTCCTGCTGATCACTGGGAATCTTACAACAGGGTTCACTGATATGTGGGCTGCTCTGTTTCATCTGGTCTTTTGGTCATTGTCCTAGCATTTTTCAGTACTGCCTAGCAACACTGCCATTCACCTCTAGACATGAGGTCCCTTTGGTCTATGATCTTTTCCCTATAACCCCAATCCTAGAACTGAAAAAAAACTCATTGATGGAATATTTTCAATGATACATTTTAATTGTATTCAAGGTATATTATGGTTCTTAAAAGAAAAAGGTTAACTCCTTAAGAATACTAATTAATACCAGTCCATTATTGCTTATACCAAACAGTAACAAGAAAAAATTGCAAAACTCTTGAGTATGAGAAAATTTGTTTGACAAAACAGAGAGCTGGTATTTCTTATTTTTAAAAAATGGACCTTGACCCCTGATATGGTTTGAATATGTCCCCCAAAATTCATGTGTTGAAAAATTAATTGCCATTGTAACAGTATTAAGATGGGGGCCTTTAAGAGGTGATGAGATGGAGATACCTTAAAGCGATACAAGTGGATCTACCATTTGATCCAGCAATTCCACTACTGGGCATCTACCCAAAAGATCAAAAGTCACTTTATGAAAAAGACACCTGCACTCCAATGTTTATAGCAGCACAATTCACAATTGCAAAGCTGTGGAAACAACCCAAGTGCCCATCAATTCATGAGTGGATTAATAAAATGTGGTATATGTATACCATGGAGTACTACTCACCTTTAAGAAACAATGGTGATATAGCACTTCTCGTATATTCCTGGATAGAGCTGGAACCCATTCTACTAAGTGAAGTATCTCAAGAATGGAAAAACCAGCACCACATGTACTCACCAGCAAATTGGTATTAACGGATCAACACCTAAGTGGACATATAGGAGGAGTGGGAGGGGGAAGGAGGGGATGGGTATATACAAACACAATGAGTGAGATGTGCAACATTTGGGGGATGGACATGCTTGAAGCTCTTACTTGAGGGGGGAGGAGAGGCATGGGCAACATACGTAACCTTAACACTTGTACCCCCATAATATGCTAAAATTTTAAAAAATCCCTAAAAAAAAAAGAGGTGATGAGGCCATGAGGGCTGTGCCTTCATGAAGATTAGTGCTGTTATTGTGGGGATGGGCTCTATAAGAAGGACAAGTTTGGTTTAATTTCCTGTCTCTCTGTTTCACCTGCTGACTTCCACCTCCTATCCTTCCTCCATAGAATGACCCTCACCCGATGCTGGCATCATGCTCTTTTCAGCCTCCAGAATCATGAGCCAAATAAGCTTCTCTTCTTTATAAATGACTCACTCTGTGGTATTCTCTTACAGCAACAGAAATCTGGCTAAGACAACCCCTTACCTCATATCATAAAGAAAAAATTTCATGATGAGTAATAGACCCAAATGTAAATGGTAAATCAATAAAACTTTTAGGGTAAAAACAAAAGGATAACTTGATGACTTTCAGATAGGCAAAAAAAAATTTAAACAAGACAGAAAAACTATAAACCATAAAAGATTGATAAAATTGACTTTACAGGGCTGGGCGCGGTGGCTCACGCCTGTAATCCTAGCTCTCTGGGAGGCCGAGGCGGGCGGATTGCTCAAGGTCAGGAGTTAAAAACCAGCCTGAGCAAGAGCGAGACCCCGTCTCTACTATAAATAGAAAGAAACTAATTGGCCAACTGATATATATATATAAAAATTAGCCGGGCATGGTGGCGCATGCCTGTAGTCCCAGCTACTCGGGAGGCTGAGGCAGGAGGATCGCTTGAGCCCAGGAGTTTGAGGTTGCTGTGAGCTAGGCTGACGCCAAGGCACTCACTCTAGCCTGGGCAACAAAGCGAGACTCTGTCTCAAAAAAAAAAAAAAAAAAAAAATTAAAAAAAAAAAATTGACTTTACAAAAGTTGTCTTACCTGGCGTTCCACATGAGGTGGGGCAGGGGCAATCAGTGCATGATATTCTCAGTGCACCATACCCCAGAGACTCCGTCTATGAGGGGGAGCTGGACCAAAGAAGGGAACCCCCACATTTTGACTACATTTGCTTGGTACTTAGGACTTGGCTTCAACAATGGGTAGTTGGGAGCAGGGTAAGATATATGGAAGTGCTGCTCCTCCAGGGAGGAAAGTCGTCCACCTGGAGCTGTGGGGGAGGGAGCTCTGTGTTCTTGGCTGTAGCTGTCTGGAGTGGAGTCTTCTCCACCTCACTGAACTGGGATTAGGGAGAGAAGGAGTGATCCTTTTTTTTTTTTTTTTTTTTTTTTGAGACAGAGTCTCGCTCTGTTGCCTGGGCTAGAGTGCCGTGGTGTCAGCCTAGCTCACAGCAACCTCAAACTCCTGGGCTCAAGGGATCCTCCTGCCTCAGCCTCCTGAGTAACTGGGACTACAGGCATGTGCCACCATGCCGGGCTAATTTTTTCTATATATATTAGTTGGCCAATTAATTTCTTTCTAGCTTTAGTAGAGACGGGGTCTCACTCTTGCTCAGGCTAATCTTGAACTCCTGAGCTCAAATGATCCACCTGCCTCGGCCTCCCAGATTGCTAGGATTATGGGTGTGAGCCACTGTCCCCGGCCAAGAAGGAGTGGTCTTGATTCAGAGACCACAAGCTCTTATTTTTGTTACTAACTAAGGACCATTTTCAGAGCCTTTAAATGACTGTATTTTAAAAAAAACCTTTTTTTATTTTTTTGCCAACTTCATGCAGGAGGTCAGTGGAGCTCTCACACTGTCAGGATAGGAGGGGGTACCAGGAGTGTAGTTTTGGAAATGTTGAGTTTCCTTTCATTTCTTGCCTGTTTATTTTACATTTGAGCCCAGCTCTGGTTTTGTTTTTTATTTTTTATATTTCATCTATTATTACTATGCAGTGGGGGTAAAGGATGTGTGTTACAGCCTGGACTTTGCTGTGCATCTTTATTAAAATTTAGGTCAACTTTTTTACATCTCTGCATAGGGACTTAGAGAAGAATGAATGAGATACCTATAGGGTGTCTAGTTATAGAGGGTCTGGTACAGAGCTTGGCTTAGAGTAGCTGCCTGATAAATGACAAGAAATAATAACTCCTTACAGAAGAAGGAAACTCTTCTTCTTTCTAGGCTCTTCTTTCACTTCCCTACATGATTCCCCCCCATATAAGATATTTCAGTGCCTAAATTCCAACTTGAGGTGGACAGACTCTAGGCTGGTTCCTATCCTCACCTCTTGCATTCACTGAGTGGTCCCTTCCCCCTGAGCAAGGGTGGATGAGTGACTTGCTTTTAACCAATATATTAACAATTTGGTAAAGGTGATAGAATATACATAATTAAACACATGTGGTTATGTTACGTAAGACTGCAACACTGATCTTGCAAGGAGATTCTCTCCCTTGCTGATTTTGAGGAACCAAGAAACTGTTTTGGGAAGACTCGCATGTCAAGAAACTGGTGACAGCCTCTGGCCAACAGCTGGCAAGAAGAAACCTAGGCTGTCAATCTCGTGCCTGCAAAATAATGAATGTTGCCAACAGCCACATGAACTTGGGAGGTGGATCCTTCCCCAGTTGAGCCTCAGATGTGACCGCAGCCCTGGCTGACACTTCATTGGCACCTTGTAAGATCCTAAGCAGAGCATCTAGCTAAACCATGCCCAGATACTTGTCACACAGAGATTGTGAGATAATAATTGTGTGTTGTTTCAAGCTACTAAATTCTGGTAATATTGTTATGCAGCAATGAGTACTAATACAGATCTCTAGTCATGCAAATGATCATTACAATATTATGAGGGGAAAATTATACAAGGTTTTGGATTCTTTAAATTATGGAGAAATAAGCATTTACTGTTTTATTAATAGTGCTATTGAAAACATTTTTCAAAGGCAAAGCAGATATTTTTCATTATTGTAAGTAATAATAACTAATGCTGAATATACTGGTTTTATAGTTTTCTATTAAAATTCAAGAACTTACTGGCATCATATTAGGAATGTTTGTCAGTGGAGAGGCTCCTAACATTTTTTTTTAATTTGTGGTAAAAAACACATAAGAAAAGTTACCATCTTAACCATTTTTAAGCGTGCAATTTAGTTGTGTTAAATATATTCACATTGTTGTGAAACATATCTCCGGAACATTTTCATCTTACAAATCTGAAACTTGATACTCATTAAATAGCACCTCTCCATTTTTCCTCCCCTCAGCCTCTGGTAACTACCATTCTACTTTATTTTTCCATGCATTTAACTACTTCAGGTATCTAAGTGGAGTAAGTATTTGTTTTTTAGTGTCTGGCTTATTTTTAGCATAGTATTCTCAAGATTCATCCATGTTGTATGAATTTCCTTCCTTTTTAAGGCTGAATAAAGATGTATTTTACTGTGAAATATTTCAAGTACAACGAAAAGTACAAAAAAAATCTTAATTTTTTTTTTATAGTAAGAAATGCTAATTATAAACTACCTGAATCTTTGACCCAGGAATATATGAACTGGGGTAATAGGACATTATGAGTAGGCATATATTATTAGACAAAAACAAATGATTTCTTTTTTTCATTCTTAGGTTGGTATAATAGCTCTATAACAGTGTATGGTAGAAATAACAACAATATAAAATATCTGAAATATACAATATCATTTATAATTTATTTTAAAAATTCACTATTTCTACATAGTAACTGCTAAATAAAATAGATATCTCTATATAATTACATAAAAATACAGTTAAACAGAACACAGAAGGAAGATATTAATAATATTTTATAAGAAGATAATATTTTCATAATAGGCATATGGGAAGTTATAAACTGTTAGGCTTCATTACTGTTGTTAACTTATACAAATGCAAAATAAATTGAGAAACAACTGTTTTGAAATACCAGTTCTTATCATACTTTAAAAACATATTGAGTATTATAAAGTCAAAATGATCTGATAAATCAATGACATGTCAGTTAACATTCTCAGTATAAACTTTAGTGCATTTATGCTACAGGGATTTCACTGAGCATGTATAGAAGATAATTTAACTGCAAGCTCTTTCTCTACTGTTTTTCTCTTCTTCCAAACTTATCCCATTCTCCCCTTAGGATACTTCTTTTCTTTCAAAAGGGAGCCATAGAAGAATTTTTTTCTGGAGGAACTAAATTACTTCCCAGGATTAGTATAGAAATATACGGATTCAATTTTAAAAAGCTTTCTAAGATGACCTTTAGATATATTATAAGACAATCCAAATGTGAAAACCTGTAACTTTATAAGATTGTTTTATTTGGTTTATTGGATCAAGTTATTTTCATTTTGTCTTTCCATTTTAGTGTCTAGTCTAATAAAGCACACTTATGCAGATTTCGTACATAGGCCACCACTTAAGTGAAGAAATAAAACCAACTGAAGTTACCTTCTGTTGATTATTATAGTAATTGTTTATAGATAAGATTAGATGGAATGTCCAGTTCTCATAAAATATTCTTACAATTTTTAAATAATCTACATTGAATTTTTAGAAATTATTTCAACCATATCTTAAAACACTTGGTTCATCATTATACTGGCCAACTAAAGTACATTTTTAAAAATAAAATGTTTTATTTGGCAGACAGCTGGCTACATGGCCATTTATGTGTTTTTATTTAAAGAAAAAATGTTAGATTTTCTAAGGTGGCTTCCTCTGTACCCTAAGCTTTTTACTCTTTGAAAAATGCATGAGTACTTTCCTTTGGAAATCATGTAGCCTACACATATTTTATAAAAATCACAGAATGTGGGAGTATGGACAATTTATTATACATCTGAGAACACCAGAAACCATGATGTTTGATGTCATATAGTCTAAAATAGCCCATGATGGAAGGCCTCTCCCAGATGTCCCGTAGATTGCTCCACAGTCCAAATGTCTTTGTCTTCTTTCAGTGGCAGCCATTTAATCAGCTGTGTTCATTAACCGCCCACTTGATGAATAACACTGTACCTGGCATATGGGGAGTTATAAAGGGAGTCTTCATATCATATTGTAAGGTTTTCAAGGTCTCTATAATCTAATATCAGGCACTGATAGGAAGGATATAATAAATATCTATGATTATATTTGGCAGAGAAGGTGTTTGAACACATTGTTTCCTTATTTTTTTTGTGTGTATGTGTGTGTGTATCAATGCAATGGAAATAAAAGAATTATTTCTTTTATTATGGACATTATGGATAATGAGCTTTGGGGAAAAGACTGCTGGAATGAGTTTTGAACTCAATGTTGGGAGAGAGGTGGTTTCTGGTTGGGAAATGGCAAGTATATGGCTTGAGCCAAGAGGATACGAGGCAGTTGCCTGAACATGGAGCCATCTGGCATGGGACCTGAAAGTTTATGAGCAAAAGTATGAGTGTGATTTAGGAGAAGGACTGAAAATCACCACAAATGGAGATATGACTAAAGTTACAGTTCACGAGAATGCTCTTTGTGGCTGTGATTAAGATAAATTGGATGAGGAAGAGGTTACATGGGAAGGGGGAACTGGTACAATGGTTGATATTAAAGGCTGGGACTTGGTGGTACAGCTACAAAATTAAATTGAAATTTTCAGATGACACTCCAGGAGCTATGTGACTCCCCCCAATTTAATATCCAAATGTTATATTAAACATCCTGAGAAAAAAGATTTCCAAGCATTTTTGCCTGTTGTCATAGATACATCAAGACTGAAAGAAGAAAAAAATAATTCAAAGGGAACACGAGATGGCAGCAGTTATATCACATAAAGAGAAAGACTGGGGAAAGAAAAACACTTGAAATTATTTTTAAGATAAAAAATATGTAGCACCTTAGTCTTTATGCGCTGTATTCCTTTTCAGTACAGAGATTACTCAGTCATTGATTTCATGCTTCACAGCACATCTGAGGTTCATTCTGACTCTAGTAAAAATCCTACTCCATTACATGTGGTTGTTTCCTAAAATAAAGCTGTTGCTGTTTTCTGCAGATTACTGTTCCTCTGTGTTATCTGAGGCAGAAGAGTTCTGTATGGTGCAAATTTGTTTTAGATGTTCCAGCATTGCTTTTTCTTCCTCTTCTAGTGTTTCATCCTTCCTCATTTCCCACCTAAAAGAAAAATCACATCTTAGTATTTTTGTAACTTTCAAACTACAGGTCCACACTCAATGGTTCAAGGTGTGAATTGTAGTCACTGGTTTATTGAGGTATCTATTTCTCCTTGTTTATTCCCCATTGACTGCCTCTTGGGCAACACACTTCACTGGCGCTGCCTCTGCAGAGGGGCCAGAAGAGTGAGAGAGGGAGGAGTCACATCAGCTCCCCTTCAGGATGAAGTTTTATAGCATTGCTTCAAATGACGCTTCTTTATTGCCTAAATTTTAATAGTATCTGTGGCCTACAAATATACACACATATATAAGTAAAATCTGGAATTAGCAACAAATAAGCAAATATTTTTCATAGTATTTTCCCTCACTGATTACAGTGGCTTTAAGTTGCAGGGAGGTTTGCCAGGAAGACCCGAGCAGAAAGAAGAACATCAAGCTAAATTGGATATACCTTAAGTGCAGGTCAGTCTATTCCTAGAAATAAGATCAGATTTGAAGGAATCAAGTTAAATAACCCAAGAAAAGCAGCAGATTGTTAGCAAGGTTCCAAAGAACATTTACTAAAAAAAATAAAAAGAAAAAAGAAGAAATAAAGAAAAAAGATTAAAGACTTTCTAGTTGATTAGGAGATAAGAGAACAAAATGTTAGAATCTAGAACTATATACATATGTATATAACCCTGCAAAGTAAATATTACCATAATAACCCAAGTACACTTAATCTTTACTTCCCATTCTTCTTCCTATATATATATTGACATATAAATAATAGTCATATTAAATTGAACTCCTCTCAAGCAGGAAAATAAAAAATAGAAAATACTTATATAGAACTAAATAAGGGTTAAGCATTGTCTTAAAAACTTGATACATCACTCTTTAAATTCTTAATAGAAAATGATATTATTCCCATTCTACAGATGAGTACATTGAGGTACTCATAATGTACCTGTCCCATAATGTTAAAGTCACTTAATATGTCCCATAACTGTCCCATAATGTTAAAGTCACTTTCTTGAGCTTCTTTGGATTTAGTTTAGGGAGTCAGACTCTGAAGTCTGGGCTTATAAATGTAATAACAACGATAGTTATAAAACCGCTCTATAGCTACCACAGATTACTATTAAAATAGTTTAAATATTTCGCTTTCTGATATTAAATAAAAGAGCTATCTAAGAATCACATAATCTTAAAACAAATCCAAACATGAGAAATTAGGTTTGCCTTTTCTTCTCTCTCATATAAAGGTGCTAATATTGTCTGAGTAAATGAATTATTTTATGAATGTCAACAGAATAAAATATGTAATATGCACATAAATATTTTGATCATTGTCTCTACTTGTGAAAATTGAAAATACAGTCTCTCTGCTTCATTAAAAATCTGTATAATTAATGTAATTTAAATGAATTGTATACATAATAGAATCCATGATAAGGATTTTTGAAGCTTCATGACAATTACAGGCACTTCACAGTATAATTGAGCTGTTAGTAATTAATGATATTAGGCAAAGTTATTTACCTACCACAATCTTATTATATTTGCTTTGTGCTTATTAAGAAGAAATCATTTCATAAAAGGATAAGAAATATTGACAAGGATGGATGAAAAAATAATATTAGAATTACAGTTTTACTCTTATTGAATGAAAGCATTAGAAATTTAAAATTTTTACTTCAAATATTGTTGTATTTCACATCTACAAGTTCTTAAGAGAAGTTTATCTGTAATTTCATCATGGTTTTAGGTTTTGTTGACACAATGTAAAAACAACAAGTCAATTCTGTTAAAAAACTATTGGAAAAGAAAATAATCTATCAATTTGTTAAACACCACTGAATGGGCATTCTGTTCAAAATCTCTATCTCTGGTTTCCCTTAACATATTTAATATCCATGATAGATGCATATCTCTACAGAAACCAGAACATTTTGAAACCAACATATTTTAGTTCTCCCTGAAAAGCAATATGAGCTGATTATATTTTTGTTTTGGCGGACTTTGGTAGTCTGCCCTTTTGCACTATTGCTAAATTCCCCATCTGTCTACTATATGGTAGGAGAACTGCAAACTGGCCCCCACTTCAACCGGTGGCAGTGACTAGGTTGTATCTTAGACACTGATGGACAGCAAAATCCCATGGGACACTGTATTATATTATTAACTATCTTCCAGAATGGGCTCCATCTGTATGGCTCTTGGGTGGGTAGATGTGGTGACTTAGTCTATTCCTAACAATGAGTCCCTTTTCTTATCTAAACACAACAAGGACTCTAAAACCTAGTCTGAGATACTCTAACAGAATCAGCAGTCACAACCTTGCTCTTTAGCACTGCTCTGATTGATTTGGTTGTTCTTAATCTTGGTACCTCTTCCTGGATTGACACACACATTCATACATGAACTGAGGTATCTGCCTGCTACTGTGTGTGTTCTATTAATATTAGCTGATATTATAGATTTTTCCAGGAACCAGGCCGTAAGCGAAGAGCTTTTTATTTCTGTTCACCTCAATGAGCAACTGTTGATTTGTGGTCCCTACAATGAGATCTTGAGGTGTGTATAATAAAACAGGCACAGATCAGTGAATAACTGTTCTAGTGATCAGTTTCACAGAAACTTGTATTTGTGGGTGGTGGGGGGCTTTGTGGCTGTGTGTCAAAGCCAACTAGGAGAGCCACATTTGGGGACAGGCACGGTCAAGCATGAGGTATGTCCTTGGTGTCATGGGTCCAGGCTGTCCAGGCAAGTCTTGGGTGGCCCGTACTGTGGAAAGGAGCAGTCAACACCAGACAGATGAGGAGGGCCAGAGTCTGGAGTATGAGAAGTTCTCTTTGGCATTTACTATGCCTTCTGTTAGGAGAAAAACATTTAAAATATTTAAAATCAATAGTGTTTTGAGAGTAAGTTTCTTAACTTCTCCATGCCTCAGTATTCTCACCTATAAAATAGTGTCAGATTGGAACACAGGACTGCTCATTTATGTATTATCTGTGACTGATGCCACTCAATAATGTCAGAGTTTAGTAGCTGCAATTGAAACCGATTGATACTGTATAGCCTGCAGAGCCTAAAATATCTGTTATTTGGACTTTTACAGAGAAAGTTTGCCAACCTCTGCTCTAGAATGGTGGTTCTTAACTGGAGTGACACTGCCTTCCTATGGGGAAATACAGAGGGCATTTTGGATGACATTATGTTTAGAGAATGTTGCTACTAGTACCCAGGGAACAGAGATGGCAACATCTTTAATATACAACAATCCCACTCACTGAAGAGTTGTCTTCCCAAATGTCAAAAGCATCTCTGCTGAGAAACATTTGCTATAGAATCTGTAAATAATATTGAATAGTAATGGGATAGTAAGAGTCCCTACCTAATGCTTGCTTTTAATTGAAATGGTATTAGTATTCACAAATAATATTTTACAATATTATTTGCTGACGAGTCAGGGTTTAGGAGTCAAGGTACTGTATTTAAATCCCTTACAAGCTGTGTGACCTTGGGCAACCCAGATAAAACTATGCCTCAATTTCCTTATCTATAAAATGGGAATAATCGTGGCTGCTTCATAGAGTTGCAATAAGGAAGAAGACACTAAGTATACATAAAACATAAAATAATGTTTTGTTTCTAGCAAGCACTCAATGAGTGATAATTGTTATTGTTATCACAATTATTTGGCAAATTGGTTAAGGTTACAAGTAGGAGAAATCCTGACCGTGGTGGGTTAAACAAATAGAGGGTTATTTTTCTCATATAATGAGAATCCAGAGGTGGACAACAGCTGGCATGGGTTAAGTAGCTAGACAACAGCAGGGCTGACGTCTCCATGGTCCTCTTGTCCTTTACCTCATGGTCCCAAGATGGTTGTTGTAGCTTCAACCATCACATCCTTGTTCTGAGGCAGGAAGAAGTAGGAAGGCTGCACCTATCTCATTTTATCAGGGTAATAAAACCTTCCCCAAATTCCTCCCAATAGACATTAGAGTCATTCTGTCTAGGCTGAAACCCTGACTCTGCCTCTTACTGGCTGTGTGATATTGAACAAGTTTCTTAACCTCTCTGTGCATTGATTTTCTCATATGCAAAATAGGGGATATTAGTAGCATACATATCAATGCATTGTAGTACAGAGTAGGTGACATATAAATTTCAAATGTTTCATAAATTGTTACTCTAATGAGACTACTTGCATTATGTGCTTTCCTTAGAGCTTCTACTTTGATGTTCTTTCTCCTGCTCTGTGTCTTTCATACTGTTTTATCCGATAAGTTATCTCCTGTAAGTATGTAGGTGAAATGAAGTTGCTAAGTATTACAATCATTTCATTCGGTGTTCAGTTATATACATCTACTGTGTTTCCCTGAAAATAAGACCTACCCACAAAATAAGCCCTAGCAGGATTTCTAAGCATTTGCACAATATAAGCCCTACCCCAAAAATAAGACCTAGCGATGGGTGTGGCTATGCAGCATATCTGCACAACCCATGCATTTCATCGTGGAGCGGTAAAGAAGACCAGCAGCCCTTCTCATCTACCCCATGAGAGTTCTATTGCTCGACATGAGAGATTGGGGCCAATGGTTCTAAAGGAAATAGAGTCGCAAGAAATTCAGGATGGAATTCGGGGTTTGGAGAATTATGATGATTTTCCAGAAGAAGACGACTTAACTATATTTGAATAAATGTAGGTTGTTGTACCATGCTTAAACACACACACACACACACACACACACACACACACACACACACCCTGAAAATAAGTCCTAGGGTGTCTTCTTGAGGAAAAATAAATATGAGACCCTGTCTTATTTTTGGGGAAACACGGTATGATCGCGCTGTCGTTCCCTCTTGTCTTTCATGAAGATGTTTCATGCTAGTTCACCCTGTTCAGACTAGCGTGGCCAATGTTGGTTTTGTTTCCCTATAATCACTTTGCTGTATAATGATGGCATTTGATCATATTATTGGCATTTCTCCTGAAGCACCAATAAAATGCTTGAATATAAAAATGTAACTTGAAATAAGCCTCCTGTTCAATGTTATTATTAAACATTTATGTAGCAGTTTATATTTACAAACTGCTTTACAATTATTTATTAGTTAATTGTGTTGTTAAACAACATTAACCATCTGGCTGAATCAATGATTTCAAATTGTTCTACCAGTTGGTAGCTGAGGAGTGAAAAGTGAAGTCATATTGGATTTTATTCTTCTAGAACAAACCTTTTTTTTTTTTCTTTTCTCCTCTAAACTGCACAGTGCAGACTGACTTCAGAGGGAGGTTCAAATCAGAGGGGAAAATGATGTCTCTGTTTCTACTGTTCTGTAAATGTGGGCTTTTTCAGGATCAGTCTTAGACCATCTTCTCTTTTCCTTTAGAGAAAGCCCACATCTGCTCCCACACATTCAGGTGATGATGTCTCACATCTGTAATTCTTCTGTGTCTCAAGCTGTGATCCAGTATCTTTAAATTTCACTTTTGTCCAAAGCTCTCTAAATTCAACTCCTTGATGGTCCTTTTTACTCCAACTCCAATTATGTTAATATTAAATATATATACTATACATATATGTATATATTAATATTAATATGTATGTGCATATATATTTGTTTTTTGTTTTAAGAATTTTTTTTAATTTCAGCATATTATGGGGGTACAAATGTTAAGGTTATGTATATTGCCCATGCCCCCCCTCAATCATATCCCACCAATAACACAGGGTTTGAACTTCACAAAGTACATTATGCCTCCACTCTCAATCTTCCACACACAGGCACCAGTTAAGAGACAACCTACTGTGCAATCACCCTCACAGTTATACACACCCCACTGCTATTAGTCCATTGTTCAGGTGCTCATGATTTCAGCACAGTATTATCCAAATATTCAGATCTCAAGTCTCACACCACTGTTACATCAAACCAACAATGACTGCCCTGCCCAGAGAGTTTGAAGTCTTTAGTCTTCTAGCTTAGTAGTAGTTCTATTTAGCTGCTGCTATCTTTCCTCAGGGAAAAAATTAATTTCCTTATTGTCTCCTGCCTTGTGTTTTTCCACTTGTGTGTGCATTTCTGCTTTTGCTGTTCCACCCACCTGAAATTTCCCTGTACCTCAAACCTGCTCATTCTTCCTCAGACCCAGTCCACAGCCCACTTCTTTCATGAAGTCCTTCCTGACTACCTAACCCTGACATGACTGCCTTTCTCCTTTGAGTCCTATAGTTCCTAACCTCGGCACTATTTTGATCAATTAACCACGTGTTACTTTGTTATATCTCTTCTATTACTTTCTTGAGCTGTTTACTTGATTACTGCATTTAAACAATTTTTCACATGTTGTATCTTTTCATCTATACTTGCAGTTTGTTGAGGAATATTTTTCATTATCAATAGGTTTTATTTCAAATAATTTATTTGAAATAATATATTTCATTTTTTCAAATAGGGAAGAGATTTATTTTTCTGAACCCTAGGGAATGTTTTTAAACATATTTATCAACTATTAACACTTTTCTCCCATAATATGACAAATGCAAAAGCAAATGCATAGAAATTGACCTTTTCACATTCGTGTCATCTTTATCATCATTTGCTTTTTTTTCCTTTTCTTCTTTTTCTAATTTTATTTATTTATTTATTTCTGCATATTATGGGGGTACAAATTTTAAGGTTTCAATAAATGCCCTTTCCCCCCTCCCCCCCACAAGTCTGAGTTTCCAGCGTGACCAGCCCCCAGATGGTGCACATCTCACTCATTATGTATGTATATACCCGCCCCCACTCTCCCTCCCACCTGCCCAATACCCTATTACTGTAGTACCTATGTGTCCACTTAGGTGCTACTCAGTTAATACCATTTTGCTGGTGAGTATATGTGGTGCTTGTTTTTTCATTCTTGGGATACTTCACTTAGTAGTATGGGTTCCAGCTCTAACCAGGAAAATATAAGATGTGCTATATCACTGGTTTTCCTTAGAGCTGAATAGTACTCCATGGTATACATATACCATATTTTATTAATCCATTCTTGGATTGATGGGCACTTGGGCTGTTTCCACAGCCTTGCAATTATGAATTGTGCTGCTATAAACATTCGAGTGCAGGTGTCTTTTTTGTAGAGTGTCATTGGATCTTTTGGGTAGAGGCAAGAGTGAGGGCATTTTAAATACTGCTGTCCAAGTTATGTTGTTAGAAGAAAGAATATGACACCTAAGCTGAGGCCACTTAAATAAGCTTTTGATAAGCCTTGGAAAGTGTTGGAAAAGTGGATTCTTCTTTTTGATTCAACCTTTAGATGACACCAATGGGCCTTCCTGAGTACAATCTCCCCTTCAGTATGTTTCTTAGCATTTACAGCCCTGTCATCTTGATACTTTTAAAGAATCTATGGGTTATTCATCATTTACAGAGATATAAATGATAAGGATGGAGATGCTTATCACACCGAACATCTGGAATATGATGACTACCTCTCTGGAAACTTTCTGCAGGGACAGCAATCTGAACCAAATTCAGAAAATATTTGGTTATGCTTTGTAATGATCACAAAGTAATACTCTTACTTGACTATCCATGATTCAGGGAAATTGCAGCTGGATTTATCTTCCTAAAATACACGCCAAATCATGTTATTTCTTCTGTAAAACAAACAAACCTGTGCTGTCCCTTACTCTAGCACCTCCCACTCCCCCCAAAAATGTCCAAATATCTTAGTTCAGCTCAAATAACATATTTCAAATAACAAATAACATAGTTCTCTGTACACTATTCTCTGAACATGTTAAGCACTCACAAAATATCCGTTGATGGGTATGTGTTAGAAGTTTAAGTATTACTATGTTATTGTTAAGTGGATTGAAGAAATAATAATTTTTACCATCAGTATCATAATTAGTACTAGTTGGTACTTCAAATAGGTATTATTTAATTGTTAATTGTATGAGTGATGAAAATCTTAGAGCATTAAAATTAGTCTCGCCATCCTTGATTTCCACATCATTACTTGTTTCTTTTTGTTTTTTCCCCAAGATACAAGGTCTCACTCTGTCATCCAGGCATGATCACAGCTCACTGTAACCTCAAACTCCTGGGCTCAAGCGATCCTTCCACCTCAGCCTCACAAGTAGCTGGGACTACAGGCATGTCACCACATCTAATTTTTTTTTTTTTTTTTTTTTTGTAGAGACAGGGTTTCCCTACATTGCCCAGGCTGGTCTCAAACTCCTGGTCTCAAGTGATTCTCCTGCCTTGGAATCCCAAAGAGCTGGAATTACAGGCATGAGACACCACACCTAGCCACTACTTGTTTGTTAAGGTCTAAAATTCAATGATCATACCAAAAGACAACAATTTCCTGCACATTCATTTATTTACTAACCATATTCACACCCTTTTAAAAAATGAGCTGGTGGTATAAACAAGATATTGAGTAACTTCAGGTTATTTGGTACTGGACTAGTATTTTTGACCAATATAAAAAGTTTTTAAATAAATATTGGTCAATCAAAGTACTTAATTTAGGTAAGATCTTTTGTAGGTCACTATTTAAAAATTTATTTTCTGGTGATGTGACACCATGATTGATCCCAATACTCTTTTCCTTACTCTGATTTTCTGTACCACTTTTTTCTATAGTATGTAACTTTATACTATCATCTCATTTGGATCTTTGGTTAATTGTCTTGCTTCTCCCATTAGTTTAGAAGCTCTTCAAAGGCACACAATAAAACTCTAAAAAAAGGGGGGGTTGTCATTTTAGTTCTCATGAACAGCTTTCATGTAAAGGGGAAGTTATTACAGTTAAGTCTAGAAATTATATAGAACAGCAAAGTCTTCTTAGTCTAGTCTTCAGTAAAATATGATCATTTATGTTTTCATTCTGGTTAATAAAATTAACTGAGAACAACTAAATATTTCTGTTCTCAATTTTTAAAGGGCCAAAATATATCATACTAACTAAACAAACTTAAATCTCTCTTTTATGCTCTAGACGATACTCTCAGACTATACTTTAAAGTATGCCCCTGGCCAACAGACAAAATGGACTGTCTGTGGCTGAAGTGATCAAAGTTAAAACAGAATTAGGTGGCCATAGCTGGGTGAGGGAGCATTCACATAATCTGTGTTCTCAGAAAGACATAAAAGTATCACAGGACTTCTCTTTCTACAGTCAAGCCAAAATAGCTCCTGTTGTTGGTACCAAGGTAAACCATGGCCAGAATCTCCCCTCCCCTCAAAAACCTGGCTGTTTGAAAGAAACATATAAGAGACTTCTGTTTTGGGCTTGGAAAACCTACCAGAACTCACCTGCCCTGGCCAAAGAGGGCTCAGCTGTATCAACCGATCACAACTTCGCCAACCAATCAGAACTAAGTGAGTTTCAATCCTTCATTTGCGTAAACGGACCTGATTGGAACCTAGGCTGGAATTTTTCTTATAAAACACGACTTCTATCTTTGTTCTCTGGAATTCACCTTCCTTTTAGACCAGAGGCTGTGTCTCCTCGGTTTGCAAACTGTTCACTGTAATAAAACCCTCTTTCCTCCAAATTAGTTTTCAGAGAACTTTTGTTCATATCGGTTCTTAAGATATGATGCTGTAGATAGAGAAGAAATAGAAGACTGACCCAAATGAGCATAAACTCATTGGGCTCGATGAATGGTAATGGTAGGAAATTAACTGTAGTAGATCATAGTTATAAGGCTGAAATGAGAGGGCCTTATAAACTGCCTGTTATATTGGGCTTTAGTGCGCATAGCTTATGTTATAAGAAATCTGCCTCCATTTGTGGTCTACTTAATATGTATCACAATGAGCCATATTTTAGGACAGAGTTTTTACTGTGTCTAATTAATTTTTCCATTCATCTAGAAAACATCTAAGAGCCTACTGAGTTCAAAATATTGTGCTAGGTGACAGAGTGAGAGGAGCTGAATATGGTCTTGTCCTCAGGGAGCTTATTCAGACTGGGACACATCATTATATGGACTGGGCTGAAGAATTAATTGTTCTAAATCCATATTCAAAATGCCATAAAGACTTTGTACAATATTTCAGTTTAGGTATGAAATGTTAGTGGTAATAAAAGGCATTAGTACCATTTCCTTAGGCTTTGTTTTGGTAATTGCTGGTGGGAAAGGCATAATTTGGGCATTTCTTCATTGACTCATGAAGCAATTAAAGTAGCCTCAGTGAATAACTCTTGTTCTTCTTGACTCATTGGCAAGGTACCAACATTAATGACACAAAGCATTCTTATTTTTTAAAGTAATAAAGTCATATTAAATTCTATGGTAAGATTGGAATCTATAGAATTTGATGTTCCTCTCAAAGGACATTTCTGTAGGAAGGTGATTCTGAATAGCACTTAATCTCAAAGGACAAACTTTGGGGCAGAGACAGATATAAGGCTATGCTACATTTAAGAATAACTTCATGAGTATTTTGATTCATGAATGGTTGTGGGACACCCATTATATAAACCAGAAAAATCAGCTTGAATTTAAAATTTTTAGTAGCTCTATTTTTTTCTCTACATAGAACCAGAGGATTATAATCTCTTCTCTTAAAGATAGTCATTACAATACTATACTTAACAGATGAGACCTAACCTCTTTTTGATATGTTCTCCAGATAATGAAAATCCACAACCATTTTGCCTAATATCTTAAGACCAAAATTTTAAGAAATGTGCATAGTTTCAGTCCATCTCCTTTAGTATAGAGTTAGTGGAAATGGAGAAATCAACATTATTCTGCTTATCCTACTTGGAAGTTGATTTATCTTCTCTAAAAAGAATCTAAAATTTCCATCTAGGTTATAATTTTCAGCACCAGAAAAGTTTTTTTCCTCTGAACTTTGTATTGAATCTCTAAAATAGTCAAATAATAGGAGTCCTGCAAGGGAGTTACAGGGCCTTACATGATTTTCAGTAGGGGCTTTTAGGAATGAGTGGAGAGATCTTTACAAACACAGAGAGATCTTTACAAACTTATTTCTAATTCAATTAAGTTACTCCCTTAGGATAATTAAAACGTGTTAGTTTAGGGGACAATTCCTATAGGAAAAAGGAAATGTTAAGGAAATATACCCACTAAAAAGGTCGAGTAAGGCTTAAGAATATAATTTATTTGTACTGTCTTATTTTCCAATTTAAAGATATATTGGGGGATTCTTTTTTAATATTATTGATGTCTCCATGAAATGCAAAGGACATTAAATTTTTATAGAATATTATAAATGGTAGTCACATCTTTGCCTTTGGAAGTTATCAAACATAGGCTTTTCTTAAAATAGGCAGAGTGAGTTATTTCAACTCCTCACAAGTTGTTTGACCTAATTGAATATTTTAATATTCGGAAAATAAAGTTTAATTTACATAAATATCTTATATACTGTTAATAGGTATACTAGTTAGAACTCCTATAACCCAACATTTATATATATATATGCACACACATATATATACACACAGAGAGAAATAAATATAACATATATAAATATATATATTTAAAATATATAGAAATATAGCTCTGTCCAAACTTAATACTATTACATATCAACACTTGCCATCATGAATTAGCAGTTTAGTTGCTTGCTTCAGCTAAGATTTTGTTATAAGGTTATGATAATTAGCTATATATTCACTTTATGCAGCTATTTCTGCAAGAATTCAAATGAATGTTCTTCTGCAAGGTTGTTGATTTCTTTAGCTACTACTAATGCAGGAAAAGGAATCTTTCCAAGCTCAGGAACAAGAAGCAAAACCCTTAATTTGAATTTATAGCCTTCAGAGACAATCTGGAGCACAACTTAACTGTCCAAGCAATTTATTTTAATTAATATGATTTGTTCTATATATTTAAGTAGGAGAATTATATACCAACAAACGGGACAACTAAGAATGCTAACGGTAACATTTTAAATAGTTACAGCTTAGGGAAAACATAAATGGAAGCATAGCCATCAGTAGTAATGGAATCTGAACTTTTCCATAACCAGTAAATCATCCACATCTCCACAGAGACTTCATTTCCACTAGTAGATTTTTAAAAATTATAAGAGTTTAGATAGAAGGCCAAGGTCATGCTATGTGTCCAGAATTTAGTGCTGAGGTAGAAAAATGTCCCTTACTAAGAGAAGTGTCGGGACTACTATATACTGCCAGAATCATATTGCTGATTTTCCTCTGAGTAATGTATAATTTAATAAAAAAAAGTCTTTTTTTGTGTGTGTTAAACTTGATATATCTGGAAATTTTCATGGATTGTGCTCTATAGACATTGGAAGTCTATTCCAGATATTAACTATTATGTTAAAAAGTACTTAAAATTATGTCAAGCAATACCTATTCTTACTCTAAAAATAAAGAAAACAATCCATTTTTCATCAAAAAGGAAAGCGTTACATACGTACAACTCTAAAATTATAAAATAATTGCAGCTGTTTTTACTAGCTTATGTAAAGACAATACCAATTGTTTTGGCAACACAGTTGTCACAAGGCCAACCGTTCACTGACCACTTCCAGGGAGGAGAATCTGAATTAAAGTACCATTTAGAAACACATGGATCCATTAGTTGAAGAGCTTATTTGCAACTCTGTTATTTAAATTAACAATAACATCATGTTTAGGAAAAGATTTGAAATGTAGACATGGCTCATATTTTGTTTGAAATTGACTAAGAATTTAAGATACTTAAAACCAATCTAGAATCCAGGAGAAAATGACAGCCTTGCATAGTTGACAGTGCCTTTACTCTTCATTGAGTCACTGACTATATGTTAATATTCAGACAGATTCGAAAGTTCTTTCTTTTCGTTCATTTAGTAGTCAGAGTATTTACTGAATGCCTACTATGTTCTGAGCACTGTAGGGGTTTGGATCATATAATAATAACAACAATAGCAGCTAATACTTACTTAGCAATGTCAATTTTACTGTCAGGCACTGTTCTAAGTACTTTGCATATGTTAATTCATTTAGCCCTCACAACAACGTTGTGAGATGGGTTAATAACTATTATTATTGCTGCAGACCATGAATTAACCAAAGTCACCTGGTCAGTGGTGGAGCCAGGAGTCTAACCGAAGCAGCTGGCTCGAGTTAACACTTTTACCCGTCGTGGTATATCTCCTGCCACAACCTATGTTCCTCTAAGTCTCTATGTTTCCTATAACAATAAGTAGAGGTCATAGATTGAGAGTACTTTATATCCATTCTGCATATGCCAAAAAAAAAAAAAATTGATGGAAAAAAACAATCTCTTTATACCTCATGTGCCAGGCCAGAATTGGAAGAACTGAAACTGATTGGGGTATATTTCAGACCCACTTGAGATGCTATCAACTTTCACAGTGGTGACAGATTAGGGACCTCTCAAAATAATTGTTATCAGTTCATCTCCTTGGGAATGATAGGATCCTTACTTGATTCTTTTCTTTACTCCCGGGTACCACCAAGAAGTACTGCTTCCTCCAACTGACAGGAGGGCAGTCTGCTGTACACATAGACTGTGACTATTTCAAAGACAGGCCAAAGGGAAGAAGGCCAGAACTCTTATTTCACTGAAAGCTTACAAAAACCCCATAAGGTGGGGAGATTATGATAAACTGAGGCTTAAAGAAAATAGCTTTCCGATGTCACAAAACAGGCCTGGGGATTGCAAAATGATCTTTCTATCCACCAAACTAGCCCCAAGGAGTTGAAAGTAGAGCATCCTTCCAAAGAATTCCTGAGTTTTACATGGAATGTGTCCTAGGCATGTGATTAATGGAATATGGCATGCTTTCATCTCACAATGTTTTGATGAGTCAGAAAGGTCAGATAAGTTGGTGAACAGAAGTATGAATTACATAAAAAGAGTCATCTAAAGAAATAAAAAACCCTTTCAAAGCATTCAAAATCAGTGCCAGTGTCCACAGATTTTGAAATTTTGATAGCAATGTAAAAGCCTTTGAATTTTCTTGAAATAACTTTGACATCCATTCAAATGATGGTAAAGATCTTGTTTATCACACTCACCACAGTATCTTTAGTGTCTAGAACATTGTTTGGCAAGTAATAGGTACTCAATAACTATTTGTTGAATGAAGGACCCATATTCAGAAAAATGTCAGCAGAATGAACTTTTCTTCAAAACACAGTCTAGGTTTACAAACCTTCCTGAACTCATGCATGCATTTTACAAATTATATAGGTCCTTAATTAAGGTCGTTTGCCATTATTTTTTTCTGGAACCTTTTCGTTTCCTTGAAGTTGGGTGTGGCTATGTGATGATCTACTCTAGCCAATGTTAGTGAGTGGAAGGAATCTGTTTATCCCTTGTTTTTTGTAGAGGATGTTAAGAGAGTGTAGATAAAGCAGAAGGATCCTTAGGAGATCCCTCTCTTCCCATTTCCTCTACTTAGAAGAAAAGACAACAAAAGACATATGATAAAGCACTCAATATATTTCAACATTGAGTGTCTTGTCAAGATTCCACACTGAATATGGCGACATGATATTTTCAGACATTGGGAAAATGTTTTGTTACAGAATTAAAAGAAACGTATTAGAAAAATGGATGGAAATAATTTAAATAGAAACTGAGAATTATAGAATCAAAGTCTATTAGAGTGGGAAAAATCTTGGAGACCTTCTTATATACTCTTTGATTTTACAGAAACTGGTGCCCAGGGAGTTCAACTTGTACAAGGTCACAGGTCAATTGGGGACTGGAACTCAGGACTCTTGATCACTTGTCTGACATTCATTGTAACTATGCCATGCTAGCTACTATAACAGATTGATTCCCCCAAGGTTCAGGGTCAAGAGTGTCAGTTTTGCAAAATCTATGAAAAGTGTCTTATACAGTGGAAATTCAGAATGCAGAACTATATTGACTGACTACAGATTGATTATAAATAAATCTCTTAAATCTACATATTAGCTATTCATTACTACATAACAAACCACCCTGATACTCAGTAGCTCAAAACAATAAACATTTATTATCTCACACAGTTTTTGAGTGATTTGGTTAGTTCTTGCTCAGCATCTATCTATCATATAGTTGCAGTCAGAATGACCTATATTTTTCTCCTGAAGCTCCTCCAAACATTAAGAATACTTCTATGGACCCACTATACTTTTGGTCTATTTTTCATTGCTCAAATGCAATGGTATACGGTGGAAAATATATAACATTTTAGAGCCAGGTTAGAATCCTGCATGATTCACTTTGTTGAGCTTGAGTAAAGTAACTTAACCTCATATGGTCCTCAGTTTTTCATCTGCAGATATGGGTTGTAGTACCTAATTTGCAGGGTCATTGTGACGATTAAGCTAATACAGGAAAAGCTTTTGGCAATATACTTTGTACATAAGAGACACTCTATAAATGGCACTTGGTATTATTATGCTCCACAAAATATCTTGTTTTCTAGATATGACACTATTATTTTAGTAATAAAATTAAATTATGGAATAATTCATAAAAACTTTTAACTGTAAAAATTAGAGTAAACAAACATAAAAAAATTGGCAACACTTCTATATCATGCTTTCACTTAGCAGGGCAGGTAACGCAGGAAACTAGGAAATGATAAAAGATGTCTGGCCAGCTTCTCAGGGTTTTTGCTTGATACTTTCCTTAGTGTTCCAGTTACTCTTATTGTATAATAAAATAATTGGAAAGGTCACAGTGGAGACAGCTTGTCACTACTCCATGAAGTCTAGAGCCTCAGCCAAGATGACCCAAGGATTGGGGACCACTCATCTGAGGCATCTTGATTCACATAGCTATTGGTTGATATTGGCTATCTGAAGGACCTTCGGCTAATGTGGTCATCTATAGCATCCACACTTGGTCTTTCCATGTGGTCTGGGCTGCCTTACAGCATGGCAGTCTCTGGTTGGTAGCACTTCTTACATAATAGCTCAGAGTTCCAATGGCAGTGTCTCAATTCAGCAACCGCATTGCCTTTTATAGCCTAGCCTTGAGGCTCGCTGAGCATCACTTCTATTGTATTTTACCTTTATAAAGGAGTCACCAGCTCCCAGATTCAAGGGGAGAAAAATTAGACTCCAACTCTTGATGGGGGAGTGGCAGTTCAGAGAATAGTGTGTGTGACAGGTAATACTATTGCAGTCGTCTTTGGAAAATACGATCCGCCACACTTAGAGAAGGGAAAGAGAGACCTTTGGATGTGTCAGGCAAGCCCCAGACCAGGGTGAGCAGCATAGAGGCTTCCTGGACATGCTTTCACACATACCCCTATGACCTATCACAACTTGCTGGTGTTCATTCCGGAGTGTGGACTCTTCAGTTGTATTCATTTTATGACCCTTCAGCAAGCTGTGTTGCCCTCATCAATAGCTGCACAAAATGTGGCATGTATCTTCTATCCAGACTTGGTCCCTTTTTCTAAGAGTCTTGGCTTGATCTCTTTCTTGCTGTTTCGACTTTTAACACGAAATCATCACTGCAATGTGGGGCTCCCATAGATGAATTTTAAGTTTTAATAATTTATCATTTCCACTATTGAGAGTAGCTCTTTATACATTAAAACAAACAAACAAACAAACAACAACAACAAAAAGAAAAAGCAAAACAAGGCCAACACTTCAACCAATGGAATTCTAAGCTTTGGCAAAATCCATAAAAGTAACACTAAGGCCAAGATAAATTGAAACTCTAAGCACATTTTGCTTGCATTCATTCCTTGTTTCTAATTTAATAAATGTTTTCCAGAATGGAGTTTGCAAATCCAAGTAAATATGTGTGTATGTACATATACATATATATTTTAAATGCTTACTTATTCCCTTTGGGGTTCTATGTCAATTGTGTGCATTTCATAAATATAAACATAAGATATATTTGCTAAGGAATTACATTTGTTGATGTGGCAGCCTCATGGCTTAAAGTATAAAAAATTCATACCTTGTCAATTATGAATTACATTTTCCCCATTTGTATAGAATATGGAACTTGTTTGAGTACTAGCTAAACATGTACGTGATACTATTTCAGATGTAAGTATTGCTTAAAAAGAAATCAACCTCATCCTGCCTTAAGAGGTCGAACAACAATGAAAACTATGATCCAAAACCAACCAAACAAACAAAAAACCACCTCTGTCCTCTGCTCATTTATTCAGATTTCTTCTTACTACATCCAATTACCAGCCTTATCAGTCCATTTCCTTTGATTCATCTTTTCGTCAGATGAGTATTGTAATAGGAAGGCAGTTTGAATACCCTTTAATATTAAGGGATTTTTTTTTTTTTTCAAATTTAAACATCTTCCTTCCTAAGCATAATTTATGTGCTGAGTGACTCCTACAGCTATCACCTGGGTGCCCTCTTCCTATTTCATTACCATATTGTGGATGAACACATCATTGATGTGGTATTTATCTTGATAGTAAAAAAAAAAAAAATCTTGCCCCTAAAAGCTGCACCATGTTTTTAGCCCTTGTTTATAACTCATTTTCCAACAGCATTCTCATTGCAGATTACTGGTAACTTTCCCTGAATAAAATCCTACATATGCTGTTTACTTAATTAGCAACTGGCCTGCTGCTATATCTTCCCAATTATCTCACCCTCTAGCTCTCATACCCCCAAATCCTATCAATCTCCAGAAAATAGATTATGTCTCCAAACATCCTTGTCTCATTGTTTCCTGATAACTTTCTGTGATACCGTTCCCCATGCAACTACTTAAAGTCATTTTAACATCTGTCATCACAGCTTAAGGTGTAATTATGTCTAATAATGTTTTATTTTTGCAGTGAGTGCATCATACTTATTGACATAAACAGAAAAATTCTGACAGTTCCAGAGGTTTTGGCACCAGAGAAAGTCAAATACCATGTTACCACTTTCTGACTCCCAAGAAAATAACCCAATACAACTATCCAGTATCTTGAAAGAAAGCCTTATTCCTTTGGAGAACCTTGTTTCTCACCTTCACAGCCCCGCCACTTTGCCTTTTATTCACTGTTCTGAGTTTCTCTCGCTAATTTAAATTCTAACTTTGAATGTATCAATTGACTCACATTAAAATTAACTTCCAAAAGGAGTTCATTAATTGACCAAGTTAAATGACTCCCTTCTATATTTAACTATGCAAATTTAAGGTTGAATGAATAACTGTCATATTTTTAGGGAAATACATAGAAGCATTAAAAAATAAACACTTGACATTGAGCGATTAAGTAAACAAAATCATTCTAGTTTCTTCTATCTTGCCCCCATTCTATTTGCCATAACCCATAAATTTGGCCAAAATGCAACAAGTCTAATTACAGGTAGTTGACATTCAAAGTTATCCTCACTGATGTCCAAATTTTTGTGACGAGTTCCTCCTACTGTATTACAATTCTCATTTCCTTATCAAATTTGTTAAATGTTCTTTATTGTTAAAACCTCTTGTTATGGTTTGCATGTGGTTTGTTTCCATCAAAACTCCTGTTAAAATTTGATCTCCAATGTGGCAGTGCTGGGGGGTGGGGATGGATCCCTCATGGAATAGATTAATGCCTTCCTACAAGGGTGAGTGAGTTCTCTCACTCTAGTGGGAATAGATTCATTCTCATGAGAGCGGGTTAATAATTAAGAGCCTGGCTTCCTCGATTTCTCTTTCTTGCTTCCTCTACAGCCATGCGATCTCCTTGCATGTGTCTATTTCCCACATGAGTGGAAGCAGCATGAGGCCATCACCAGATGCAGCTACCCAATTTTGAAACTTCTAGCAACCAGAATCATAAGCCAAATAAATATTTTTTCTTTATAAATTACCCAGCCTCAGGTATTCTGTTGTAGCAACACAAAATAGACTAAGACACCCCTCGTTGATACAGATATATGCAATAGAACTTCTAATGTCTACTGATGTTTAATATGCTTAAATTTTGTAGTTGTAAATTTAGTCATTAAAAACAAGGCCTTTGCCAGCCCTTTCATTTATAAGTAATAGGAGACACACAAGAGGGACTTACCTAGCCATTCAGAATTACCATTAAAAAATGTAAAATGCCTGTCATAGACCAATTCTTTAACACAAGTTAGAAGATGAACTATGTCCAAAGAATGCTTTGGGAATATAGCACATTAATGACCCAATGGAATAAACACTTGACCATCAAAAAGTACTGAGTCTGAAAAATTGATTTTTTAAGCCTAACCTTGGTTTATACAACATAAACAGATTCATTACTGCTGAGATATGCTGCATCTCTAATTTCATTTTCACAAAACTTCCATACACTTACATAGAATTCAGATTAGTTCTCTCAGTAACTATGACATTACCATTATTAATGTTCATAGGAAGTTTTTATTTAAAAACACAACTAGAAAATTACTACACAATATCCCCACCCCAAGCAAACACATAAAAACACAAATACACACCCATAGATAATAAAACATTAGAAAATGATAAAGATAATCAAGAAAATGCTTTATGTGGAGAATTCAGCTGTGATTTAGATATTCAGCGAACTCTAACCAATATCATGATATCATTTCATTATTTTTAAAATCTAGAAAAATATTACTAATCCAATATTAAGAAAAATGTTAACCTAATTATGAAATGAAACTAAGTCATCAAGCAATAGAATACTGTTCATCATCATTAATTTTAAATTCTATATTACATTGAAGCAAAAGGAGTCCAGCTAAAAAACTCAGATTGCATAGTGTCAGATAGTTCACTTTAACTTGCTCCTAGATTCTGTGGGTATTTTCTGGGATTTTCTTCTTTTAATAACTAACATTTGTAGTCCATTCTCATTCATTTGTTACTAACCTAGCATTTCCTCAGGGATCCAAAAATTAAAATGATTTTTTCAGATGAAATGAAAGTATAACCAACCTTTTTGTAGAAAGAGCCATTCTAAACCCCCCCTAAATTCCTCTAATGTTTGAAATTCCTGGGGTTGTGTTGTAGAATCTAATAATACTGGCACAGAAAGTGAAGAATGATCATAATTGGAGGACTGTGGCTATCTACACTGTAAACTATGAGCCATGATGCTGCCTGTGGGCAAATGGGTGAATGTTACAATTCATTAGGCAATGGTAAATAACTCGTCTAGACTCCTTTCAAAAACTGCTAAGCTACTTAGTGAATGAGTCTTATAAGCTATACAAAGCTTTATAGAACAGATAACTGAACAAAATATTGGTATGTAGAAATAAATATTTTTTGAGTGCCTACTGAGTCAGGCAATATGTTAGACACAGGGGCTAAGGCAGTGATTATAACAATTACTGCCCCTTCTCTTATAGAACTTAGTTCCATAAAAGACAAATTTTGGACAAACAATCAAATTCATGAATGACAGTATGGTAAAAGTCAATAGTGAAGTCTTCTACATTTCAATAAATTTTCCATTTTCTATAAATGGATTGTGCATAGTTTGGTTAGAGTTATTTCTAGAAATGTCATGGCATAAATGTTGCTATTATTCATAGAATTTTTTCCTACTATCTCTTCAGTTTATTGTTTGAATATTGATATATATTTTTGATATTTTTCTTATATTTTATAGACTTATCAGTTTCTGTTTAAGAGGATTTTACTTCACATTTTTCGGTTTTCTAAGGAAAACCCAAAACTGCAATTACTAACCTTTCTTCCCTTTTACTTTCCATCAGTTAGGCCATTATTTCTGATTTGTGTCTTTTTACACTAGCCAGAAATTCTAGAATAAAGTTAAATAAGAAAGAGATTGGGAATTCCCCCTTGATTTTAATGAGCATTCTAGTTTTACTATTAATATTATGTGATATGATCTATCTTCTTATATATCCTTTTTTATGAGAAGGAAGTATTTTTCTTTCCTTTTTTTCCCCTTAAGATTTTGTTAGGAATGGATTTTTTTGAGTTCTTAATTTTGATTTCTTTCTTAGATAAAATATGACTATAAATAATTTTTTTCAAGAAGGGTATTTGTAGATATTTTTAAATTCTTGAATAATTGAGAATTCTGCTGCCATATTATATAAATAATATCTAAAAGGATAGGCATACAATTCTTATGTTATACATTTTCTCCTTAAAACACTATAGAAAGTGGGAATGCAAAATGGTACAGCCACTTGGGACATATTTTGGCAGTTTATTAAAAAAATTAAGCATGCACCTACCATATACCTCCTAGCCATCTACCTAAAATAAATAGAAATTTATATTTACCTGTTATTTACAAAAGCCTGTAAATATGTGTTTATGAGAACTTTATTCACAATAACCAAAAATTATAAACAACCCAGGCATCCTTAAACCATTTCATACAATGAAATACCACTCAGCCTCCAAAAGGAAGGAACTATTGATTTACACAACATGAGTGAATTTTAAATGTATTTTCCTAAGTGAAAGAAGATAGAATCAAATGGCTACACGTTGTGTGATTCCATTTCACATGACACTCTTTTTTTTTTTTATTTCAGCATATTATGGGGGTACAGATTTTAAGGTTTCAATAAATGCCCATTTCCCCCCCTCACATGACACTCTTAACAAAGCAAAAGTATAGGTAGGAAAACATATTATTGGTTGCCAGGGGTAGGGATTGGGAGGAGAGATTGTCCCTAAAGGGGTAAAGAGTAAATCATGTTTTAGGGGAGTGATGAAATTGTTCTGTAGGGAACTGTTGTGGTGGACACATGATTCTATACATTTGTCAGAACACATAGAACTGTACACATATAGAGTGGATTTTATTGCATGAAAACAACAACAAAATTAATCAGGATGTGGAGGAAAAGATGGAATGTAGACTGTGACAAGGGAATCTAACTACATAACAAATGAATTCCATAACTACCTTGAAGGCGGGAGGAAGAAAGGAGCTGACCTAAGAAACTTTGGAAAGAAGCATCTTGACTACATACTTTAAGGCTAAATGCCAAAAGAACATTAATTAGTCACCACACATATATTTCCTCACTCTACCCACTGAAAGAGTTTAGAAGTCACTCCAGTAGCAATGAGAGCACACCCAGCACCTATATCTGGGTTTCTAAATGCCGCTCTTTAATAAAAGAAACAGGACTCTCTGCAGAAATAGTTGATTCTAGGGGTGGGGCAGAGAAAATACAACAAGAGCCTGAAGCATTCAGAAGTAAGGAAGTGAACCCTAGCACTCTGGGAGGCCGAGGTGGGTGGATTGCTTGAGGTCAGGAGTTCAAAACCAGCCTGAGCAAGAGGGAGAACCCCGTCTCTATTAAATATAGAAAGAAATTAATTGAACAACTAAAAATATATAGAAAAAATTAGCCAGGCATGGTGGCACATGCCTGTAATCCCAGCTACTCAGGAGGTTGAGGCAGAAGGATTACTTGAGCCAGGAATTTGAGGTTACTGTGAGCTAGACTGACGTCACAGCACTCTGGCCTGGGCAACAGAGTGAGACTCTGTCTCAAAAAAAAAAAAAAAAAAAAAAAAGTAAGGAAGTGAAGAAAAAGAATAAAAGATGGGATGATGGGATTATATATAAAAGGGCACTGGAGCCACCCTGGAAAAGTTATCCATTGCCAAAGTTGAAATAACTTGTTTGACAAAATAATGATAGCATTGAATTATAACAAAATAATAAAAATCCATGAATCCATACTAATATAAATAAATAACTGAGTAAATGGGGGGCGAAGTAACAACTCTTCCTTAAATAATAATTCCATTTAATAAATACAAAGGAATGAGAAGTCATCATAGAAATACCACAGTAACAACTCTCACACAATGGATGCTAAAATTAGTAGGTGAAAGTTAATGCAAAAATAGGGTATACGATAATATCAAAGTATCTCTCCCCAAATATTTAGTAATTATAAAGGAAAAATAGTAACTTTATGGTAGAAAATCCTAACAAATACTGGTTTAACAAAGTGATCAAGGGTAACATCACCAGTAATAAGACATGTCAATATTATGTATCCCAGGTATGATACACTGAGAAGGGCACATCACCTCTAGGATTTCCCTCCCAATAACAATAACCTTAATGTAATCATGAGACAGCATCACACAAACCCAAATTAAGGCTCATTCTTCAAAAATAACTGACTATTAGGCCAGATGCGGTGGCTCACGCCTGTAATCCTAGCACTCTGGGAGGCCGAGGCAGGAGGATTACTCGAGATCAGGAGTTCAAAACCAGCCTGAGCAAGAGCGAGACCCCATCTCTACTATAAATAGAAAGAAATTAATTGGCCAACTAATATATATATAGAAAAAATTAGCCGGGCATGCCTGTAGTCCCAGCTACTTGAGAGGCTGAGGCAGGAGGATCGTTTGAGCCCAGGAGTTTGGGGTTGCTGTGAGCTAGGCTGATGCCACGGCACTCACTCTAGCCTGGGCAACAAAGCGAGACTCTATCTCAAAAACAAAAACAAAAACAAACAAACAAACAAAATAACTGACAATTGTCCTTCAAAAGAGTCAAGATCACATAAAACAAAGCCTTAGGAACTGTCACAGATTAGAAGCTACTCAAGAGACATGACAGCCAAATGCAATATGGGATCTCGGAACAATACAAGGACATTAATCGAAAAACTGGCAGAATCTGAAAAAGTTCTGTATTTTGAGTTCATAGTATTGTTGACAACCAAGGTTAATTTCTTTGTTTTGATAAATGTTCTTAGGTCATACAAAATAGTAACATAAGGGGACTTTGAGGGGGGGTGTTGGGAATCTATGTACTATTTTTGCTAAATAATGCTATAGATGTTGTACTATTATCCTATGACATTTAATGCTTCAGAGATACTTAAGGCCAGCCTAACTTTTTGCCCTTTTTATGTAACCTGCTTTGTTTTTTTACCTGCCTGGATACTTTAAATCTATTTCTCTCTTTCTTAAAATTAACTAGGTTTTACATATTGTTAATTTGAGTTTCTTTAGTATCACAGAGTGTTCTAATATTTTTGTTTGATCCTCATAGTAAGCATGTTTCAGTGTTTTGTTTTGTTTTTTCTAAAGTGGTTTTTCTTTCTTTTAGGCTGCAGCATATTTACACAAGCAGTTTTTGGATCTTTGGGTCCTTCATCTTCAAAGTAGGTGAGCACTATCTAGACCACTTCCACCGTCTTATGGTTCATAGAAAACCACTGACAACACTAGTCTATTGCTTTCAGAGTTGTGAGTCTTTACCAATTTTAGTGACTTGATTGGGTGGTTGGAAGAGGTGTTATTAAGGGCTGCTGGGCAGAGATCACTTTAAATCAGAAGCTACCTATCCAAAATGTCTATAGTTTTGAATTAACAACTTTTGCAGTATCTCCCTAAGATACTTCTACTGAAGAAGAACATTTGCATTGTGAGCATTTTATCTGGAACCCCTGTACTCCAGAATGAAAAAAGAGAATGGGAAGTAATAGTTCATATTTCATAGGATAATTAAAGCAAGAGATTTGGTATTTCTCCACACAGGAATTATAAAGTTAGATAGTGGCCTGGAAACCAGTAAAGCTGATTGCAAAATGAATATTTAAAAGCCCCCCTGATTTAATGTGCTCTTGTTTCCATTCCCTTTATTCTTTACAAAGACAAAGAGTCCTCTGTAAATATTGCTTTAAGGATTATCGGGCTTCAATTTTCAAATTCATCCAAAGGCCATAATTTAAACCATAATATTGGCTTTACAAATGTAAACAGTGACTGAACCACTTTCCTTTAGCTAATAGGAATGCCAATGAAATTAGAGTCAATTAAATAATTGCTTTATTAGCCTAATGTATTACTGCTGTAAGACATGCCATGGCACATGGCCGGGCGGATAGCTAGGAGAGAATAGCACTGCATCAAGGTAAAGAGAATAGACATCAGCATATTGTAAAAACTTGATCTATAGAGAAGAATAAAACATTTATTGAAATTTTGATGCATCGATTTCATACTTAATAGTTTAACTGTGGCTGAAGATGGAAAAATCCTAAGAGATTTTAAGATTTTCATTTGATTCAAAGGATACTTAGTGTGGCACAAATTATGTCTGCAGGTTAGGTTTAATTCAGCTTCTCTCATTCCCTCTGCCTCCTGGACACCAGGAACCTGCAGGGAACCTCCTTTGTCTGTGCAGTGTAAACCCTGGTGGCATCTCTTTCATGACTCTTCATTAGTGACTTACCACTGCTGACAGTGGTAAGGATGTTTGAATTCCTTATCAACATATATAAACCTGTTGAAGACTTGATTTCTGCCCACATATTCAGCCTCCTCTTCCACCATGTTTTTCCTCCCTACTCTTCAGTAAGACCTTCAGTGCTCCCTACAGACCTGCTGGCTCACAGTCTTCCAAGACATAACTTAAAATGTCCCTTCTCATGACAAGTTTTCTCTGTCCACTCAGTCTTTAGTCTCCCCCACCCCACAAGTTATCCCATTTTTTTTCTTTATGATAATACAGAGGTATATGATTATTTACTTCTCATAGTATACATTTCGAGAAGTTATCTGTAATTATTTTTTAAACTTCTGTGTCCTCTACCATGCTTTCTCCTCCCTTGTTGAGGGGCAGGACTGAATCTATTATCTCAATAACTTAAGAACCTACTGAAATACCTGGTGACACTGCTCAGCAAATACTTGGGAAATGAATGATAAATAGGCAGGTTGCACAGTGATATCTCTAGGAAGGCAGAGAACAGGTTCTTGGTAGTTTCGGCCTTTCTCGTAGCTCACCTCCCACCCTGCTATGTCGCAAGCATTCTTGTGTATCATAACACAGAAAAGCAAGGAGGAAAGTTTGTGGGTTTTGTTTTCATTTTTTTTTTCTTACTCAAGGTCAGATTACCAAAAGTATAGCCAGAGTTGGCTCCTGTGGAAAGCTGCTATGGATGTTGCAACATACTAAGAAATATATATTTGGTCTCTGCCTGTGTTCCTGACACAGAGCTACTAAAATCTTTGTAATTTCCTGAGTGATAGGGATAATAGGAGCATCTTTTATTATAATATTTATAAAAATTAAATTTTCTCAGGCATCTTTGCCCTCCATAACATTTGCCAGTCTTGGCTCTGCTTTGTCATTATAGTTTTATATTTTCTAGAATTTCATATTAATGGGACCATTTAGTACATAGTCTTTTGTCTTTGATTCTTTCACTTAGCATGTTTTTGAAATTCATTCATGTTTTTGACTTATTAATATTTTGTTCTTTTTATTTGGTTTTAGTCTCTGGTTCTTGACACAAGAACTTCTAAGACCCTTGGAATCTCTGAGGCGATGAGCGTCATTCTGTATGGTAATGAGAGGGTTGATGGTTGGGGTCCTAAAGAGCTTCAGGATGGGGCTGGCTGCCAGAAAGACCAAGGCATGATTAGAAGGTTGGAGCTTTCAGTCCCACCCACTGACCTCCAGGTATTGTCTCGTTTATTTCTAAAATGGGACAGCAGTTTATGATTAACTTTCATGGCCTGACCTCAAGACAATGCTGGTCGGTATGAGGGGGGTTCTGAACATTTACAAACGTTAGCATTGCCCCCATAAGAGGTCTCCCTTCTGCTTGGGAGGAGACCTCTACTTTGTGGAATAAGATCTGTTTTCTGTCTCTGTCTCAATAAAACTTTCCTGTAGCTAGTCGGCATGCTCTCAAATTCCTTTCCGCGTGAAGCCAGGAACCCACTTGGCAAGTTCAGGGGATTTCCTCCTTTCACTGGGACCCTCTTCGTCAAATCCACAGACTCAAGATGAAGTCATTTCCCCAAATGAAAAACTGGCAGTTGGGTGTATCAGTTATCTATCGCATAATAAACAATCCCTAAATTTAGTGAATTTTATTATTTCTCGAGATGCTCTGGGAATTTCTCCATTCACCACAGTAGGCTTGGAGTATAGTCTATGGAGTGCATCTTCTGGACAAGCATAGATAAGTCAGGATATATAAAAAATCCTAGCTCCAGTTTGTCATGATTCTTAAAAAGTAGGGATTCAAAATCATTTTAAGTGGGATAAATTAAGAGTATAAACTTATAAAAAGAATTTCAGTTTAAGAGCTTTGTGTATTTTAGAATGTCAGTTAAGGAATTTTCTCTATTTTATTTGCATATAAGTTTAGTTTGTTTTTAATTTTTTAAACATAGCATATAACCTTTAATGGTTAAGATTGGTTATAGATTTATATAGTATTATATAGATGATTCATACTTTTGTTTTTATGGTTTTCTTTCCTTACTGCTGACCAATGTCAATATTTATTGACCTTTATAAAGCAGTAAATATTTCCATTTAGAAGAAGTAAAGAGGTAAGAAATTTTCAGGACAATGAATGACAGTGATGTTGACATAAGCAAGGGTATGTGATAACAAATAAGTTAATACATAGGTGTTTAATTAGGTTATTTATGTATGTAAAATAAATGAGAATATATATGTGAACAGTATGTGGCAAAGTTAGGAATATTATATACGATGTGCCATATATTGAATTTGACATTATGATAAGTAAATCCAAAATAAGACCTGGTTTCTGCCTTTAGCTAGAAGAGAGGACTTGAAATCTTACCAAAATGTAGAAATAATAAATACATAAGGTGATGGATACCCTAAATTGCCTGACTTGATAATTATATATTCTCTGCATGTAACCAAATTTCACATGTACTCCATAAATATGTATAAATATAATTTTTAAATAAAATAAAATTTAAAAATTAAATTTTCTCAGGCCTCTTTGCCCTCCATAACATTTGCCAGTCTTGGCTCTGCTTTGTCATTATAGTTTTATATTTTCTAGAATTTCATATTAATGGGACCATTTAGTACATAGTCTTTTGTCTTTGATTCTTTCACTTAGCATGTTTTTGAAATTCATTCATGTTTTTGACTTATTAATATTTTGTTCTTTTTATTGCTCAGTAGTATTACATAGTAGAGATATACCACAATTTATTTATTTATTCATTCAATAGTTGATGGACATTTGGGTTGCTTTCTGCTTGAGTTGTAATGAATAATGCTGCTATGAATATTTGTAATCTCATCTTTGTGTAGATATGTGAGTTTTTTTTTGAGACAGAGTCTTGCTTTGTTGCCCAGGCTAGAGTGAGTGTCCTGGCGTCAGCCTAGCTCACAGCAACCTCAAACTCCTGGGCTCAAGTGATCCTCCTGCCTCAGCCTCCCAAGTAGCTGGGACTATAGGCATGCGCCAACATACCTGGCTATTTTTTTCTATATATATTAGTTGGCCAATTAATTTCTTTCTATTTATAGTAGAGACAGGGTCTTGCAGTTGCTCAGGCTGGTTTCGAACTCTCGACCTCGAGCAATCCGCCAGCCTCGGCCTCCTAGAGTGCTAGGATTATAGGCGTGAGCCACCGTGCCCGGCCGATATGTGTTTTTACTTGGGTAAAATAGGAGTAGAATTGCTAGATTCTATGGGAAATATATAGTTAACTTAATAACATACTGTGAGACTATTTTCCAAATTAGGTGTCTCATTTTTCATTCCCACCAGCATTATATGGAAGTTCTAGTTACTTCACATCTTTGCCAACACTTATTATTGCCAAACTTTTAACTTTTAGCCATTCTTGTGGTTATGTAGTAGAATCTCACTGTGGTTGTAATTTACATTTCCCTAATAACTAGTGATGTTGAATATGTTTACTTGTCCTTATTGGTCATTTGTGTATTATCTTTTGTAAAGCATATGTTTAAATTTTTTCCCTATTTTTAAAATTGAGTTGTCTTCTTATTGAGTTATAAGTATATATACAAATATATATATTCCTGAATTCAAGCCTTTTGTCAGAAATGTTCTGTGAAAAATTTCTTCCAGTCTTGGCATGCCTTGTTTTCTTAACTATGACTTTTGGAAGAACAAAAGTTTTAATCTTGATGAGAATCCATTTTAATTGCATTTCTTCTTTTATAGTTTTTGTCTTTTGTGTCCAGTTTAATAAATCTTTGCCTAATGCAGTGCCATAAAGATTTTCTTTCCTATTTTTCTTCAGAAGTTTAGTAGTTTAGATTTTCATATTTAGGTCTAAGATTCATTTTGAGTTAATCTTTGTGAAAAGGTGTGAGTTAAGGATCAACGTTGATATTTTTGCCCATACAGATATCTAGTTGTTCCAGTAACACTGGTTGAAAAGATTATTTTTTCTCCATTGAAACAACTTGGTACCTTTGTCAAAAATAAATTGACTATATAAATGTGGATCTATTTCTGGACTCTCTATTAAGATCCATTTTTTTTTTTTTTTTTTTTGAGACAGAGTCTCACTCTGTTGCCCAGGCTAGAGTGCTGTGGTGTCAGCCTAGCTCACACCAACCTCAAACTCCTGGGCTCAAGTGATCCTTCTGCCTCAGCCTCCCAAGAAGCTGGGGCTACAGGCATGTGCCACCATGTCTGGCTAATTTTTTCTATATATTTTTAGTTGGCCAATTAATTTCTTTCTATTTATAGTAGAGACGGGTCTCGCTCTTGCTCAGGCTGGTTTTGAACTCCTGACCTTGAGCGATTCTCCTGCTTTGGCCTCCCGGAGTGCTAGGATTACAGGCGTGAGCTACCGGGGCTGGCCTAGATCCATTTTTCTATATGCCTATTCTTCTGCCAATTTTACACTGTCTTGATTACTGTAGCTTTATAGTTAGCTTTCAAGTCCGGTAACGCAACTCCTCCAACTTTGTCCTTTTTCAAAGTTGTTTTGGGTATTCTGAATCCTTTAATTTTTAACATAAATTTTAAAAACATCATTCCAATTTATTCAGAGAATCTTGTTTGAATTTTAATTGGGATTGCATGGAATTTATAAGTCACTTGGGGAGCACTGTCATCTAAAAAATATTTCATCTTCAATCCATGAACATGGTGTATCTCCTATTTATTTACTTACCTTACCTTTGCAATGTTTTACTTTATTTTTCAATGTTTTATAATTTTTAGTGTTCAAGTATTGCACATCTTTTGTTTTATATATATATATATATATATATATATATATATATATATATATATATTCCTGAGTAATTTTTATGCCATTTTAAATGGAGATTTAAAAATTTTTCATTGTCAATTGTTTTTATATTGACCTTGTATCCTTCAATTTCGCTAAATTTATTCATTTGAAACAATAGCTATTTTTATTTGTTTGATTTAGGGTCTTCTACCTACATGATCATGTCATCTGCATATAAGAACAACTTTACTTCTCCCTTTCCCATTTGGAACTTGTCTTACTACACTGGCTAGGATGTCCAGTACAAGGTTAAATAAAAGATATTTGAGTATGATATTAGCTGTAGTTCTTTCATGGGTGCCCTTAATCAAGTTGGCATGTTCCCTTTTATTCCTAGGTTGCTGGAAGTTTTTATTATGGAATGGTTTTGCCAAATGTTTTTCTATATCTATTGCTATGATCACATGGTTTTTCTTTTTTTTCTTGACAAATATAGGAGACCATGTGGTTTTTCTCCTATACTATTTTGATATGGTGAATTGAATTGATTGGTTTTGAGGAGGAATGTGTAAATAATTTGACCTAAATTAGAAAGTGAAGGATAGAACATAAGAGAAGAGAACATAATAGTATCATTAAAAATGGAAAATAAAAACATGTGTCCTAATATTACTTACTTGATACATCCTTTAAAAAAAATCATCACAAAACTACCAAATGCTAGTTATCTGAGCTAGTATGGGTAGAAATGTAACCTGCTCAAAGGGAAGAAAGTATCTAATGTTTTCCTTTCTTTTCTAATTTTGGAATTTTTCACATTTATTTAAAGTACTCATTTTTGTTTGACAGTACATTAAAAAGTTGACAACTCAATGTTATATTCCATTGTAAAATTTTCAAATTATTTGCCTAAAATCACTTTTTTTCTATAGAAAAAGAGCTTTTCTTCAGGTTACTTGTTTGTACCTGGTTATGTAGGAAAACTGAGTTCCCAGTTAAAAGTTTGAACAATGATTCAGTCGCCTTTATGTTAAAACAAAAATATTTCTGTGATTAAATTTAACTGTAGCATTGGGCTACTGCCTAATGCTTTTGATTCCATGAAAGTTTAATTTCCTTCTAGAAAGAAAACATTTGGTTGATTAGGGGCAGGACCAAGCACCCATCCCCACAAAAACTGAACATAAAATGAAACAATTCATCATGCAAAAAAATAGCCTCCATAAAAATACAGTTTCCTGAAAGGTAAATTATAAAAGTATGCATTTACCCAATCATTTTAAATACCATAATTATATGGGCTGCTCATCAAAAGACTTTTAGGACTCATTAAAATCATAAAACAATTCTAATTAAATCCATATTTAAATTAAGTTTCTATAACTAACCTACATGGTACTTTAAATCAAACAAAAAAAAGTTGTATAAAAGATCCAATTAATTGTAAGTTTTTGTAAGAATTAAAGCCTAATTACTCTATGATTAAGTTTCTCCAAAATGTAATCATCAATGGCTCTATTCAGAAGAATTAGCCTTCTGTACCCCAGATGCCAGCGGAGTGCTGCAGCCTGTCTTTGACACCAGCAAACCTATTCATCTGAAATCAGCATGACTGTGGAAACTTTACCTCCACCCCCACTGGGGATCCAAGTGGAGAGACCAAACAAAGCCGCATATTTTATACAGATAAATGTCTCCCTATCTGCAGAGCTCCCTATCTGATTAAACGGATTCATGTTCATCAGCAAATTAAAAAAATCCATCGTTAGAGCAGGTTTTGGAAACAATGGCCATTTCAAAGATCCCCAAGTCAATGGGAAAAGATGCACAGAAAGAGAATAAGATTTGCAGCTCACAGAGAAACAGAACCGGGCCTTCTAAGGGGACAGCACGAAAGCGTTTCCTTCTAACTCCATGCAACTCTTCTTTCTTACTTAGCTACTTGAAATGTTTTTCATTTTTATTAGCCCAACTTCCCACGGGAAAGAAAATAAAAAGCTCTGTGACATCGCTGCCTCTTGTGTGTTCCCTGAAACTAATTAACCCTATGAAGTTATTAGGGCAGCATCATTTTTTCTATGACATCACACGAGGTGAAGGTCACTTCTGTAATAATTTTTTGGCTTCGTTCATGTGGTGCGTATCCCACAAAATATAATTTATTGTAATTTCCCCAGTGCCCTGATCGCCAAGTGATTAGTTATTATGGTACATAAAAAGTTCAGACGTATCACATGTGATTTATTAATATGATTTATAGCCTCTATTTCTGATAATCTAATTTTCTTTTATGGTAAAAAGAAATTTACTATTTATGTTTTATAGATTGTTATTTTGGGGAGAGGACTAGTTAGAGAACCTTTGCATATGTACACTTGCTGATTGCAAGGCGTTGTCTGGAAGCTGGAGCATACAAATGATTGGGATATAAGGACAGTTCTTTATCTCTTTACCAAGAGCTTTTTTGGAACTATCCTTGTCTGTGCCAGTGGCAGAATAGTTTGCCTGGTCACAGGTTAAATCAGGATGGAGCCACCTGCCATCCACCCTACAGTCATCAGTGAAGAAATGGTGGTTCTGGGTAAGAGGAGCTGAGTATCGGATCCAGCTATGGCAACATTTCCTTCCCTTCATGTACAATCCCCAACTGGAAAAGCCCCAGCTTTTTGCCATAAAAATCTCACCCAGACATTTTAGATGTAGAATCAGCTCCCTCTTGTTTTAGAGAAGGGATTTTTTAGAGCTATAACCCCAAAATTCCTAGAACAAAGTTCCTTTCTCACTTCCCTCTACCCAATTACTAATTATCTTTTTTTATTGTGGTTAAATCATATTATATAATACTGCATTTAGTTGGTTTTATTAAAATGGTTTTTCCTCTAAAAGAAAGCTCCATGCCTCGGTCAATTTGAAGAAGTTCACCAAAGGGCGGAGTCAACACACAATCACCACAAAAAAGGGTAGGTTTCAAAAAGGATGTCTGAGCACCCCAGGGAGGTGAGAGAAAGGATGAGTCTGATTGTCAAGAGCTGAGGACAGGAAAGAAGTTGTATCTACCATGGAGGCCGGCCACCACCCAGAGGTGGCTTTTCCCATGTATCAGGTGAAAAATGGGACGGCACCTGTGATCCTTAGTGATCAGAACGCTGCGTTAACAAGCCACACAGATAATAATAATGACTGTTAATTATTAAGTACTTACTAAACATTTCATATGTGTTGACTCTTTTAATCCTCACACTAATGAATTAGTATTATTTGCCACATTTTATAGTTGAAGAAACTGTGGTCCAGAGAGGTTAAGTAATTTGTCCAAGATGACACAGCTAGTAAATGGCAGAGCTGGGATTTGAACTCAGGCAGTCTGGCTACAGTGTCTTCTCTTAACCATTATGAAGACTGCTTTTTCAATTCTTTTTGCTTATTTAATAGCAAAGACTTGTACTGCATTTAAAATGTGCCAGGCACTCATCTAAGAGCTTTACATATATTAAATCCACTTGGTTCTTACAACGACCCTGTAAGATATGTACTACCATTATTCCCATTTTTCACACTAGAAAACTGAAGCACAGAGAAGTTGTGTAGCTTGCAAAAGCTGTGAAGCTTGTAAATGGAGGAGGCTGGATTCAAACCAAAGTGGTCTAGTCCTGGAGTCCACGCTCTGTATCTCTCCTTGTTTATTTTCTTTGTTATCTCTTGGTATTTTGTGAAGCCTCTTAAAGACTTAGTCACACCAATTGTTCTAAGGGGGAATACAAGGAGGTTGTTTGCCCTGCTGGGGCCAAGCCATGGAAAAGTGTGTTATTTGGGTATCAGGGTGGGGCTGTGGAGGCAGGAGACAGGGAAGAGCAGAATGGTCGTCACCTGCACAAGTGAACCCCTGGAAAAAGGTGAAAGCAGTAGAGGCAGAACAGCTGGTCCACTTCCCTCACAGACAAAGATCTGCCTCCAGGGCTCACTTTGGATAGCCTGTTCACAGGTCTCTCTTTTCTCTTTCTCTTCTCTTCTCTTCTCTTCTCTTCTCTTCTCTTCTCTTCTCTTCTCTTCTCTTCTCTTCTCGTCTCTTCTCTTCTCTTCTCTTCTCTTCTCTTCTCTTCTCTTCTCTTCTCTTCTCTTCTCTTCTCTTCTCTTCTCTTCTCTTCTCTTCTCTTCTCCTCTCTTCTCCTCTCCTCTCCTCTCCTCTCCTCTCCTCTCCTCTCCTCTCCTCTCCTCTCTTCTCCTCTCTTCTCCTCTCCTCTCTTCTCCTCTCTTCTCCTCTCTTCTCCTCTCCTCTCCTCTCCTCTCCTCTCCTCTCCTCTCCTCTCCTCTCCTCTCCTCTCCTCTCCTCTCCTCTCCTCTCCTCTCCCCTCCCCTCCCCTCCCCTCCCCTCCCCTCCCCTCCCCTCCCCTCTTCTCTCTCTCTCTCTCTCTCTCTCTCTCTCTCTCTCTCTCTCTCTCTCTCTCTCTCTCTCTCTCTCTCTCTCTCCCCCCCGCTACCCCCCTCGCCTTCCTGCAGGCCATTCTTTTATTGGCCTCCACGTCACCATCCTAGCTTTTCTTCTCATATTCTGTCCACCCCTCTGGTGGGTTTATTTCTGGTAGAACCTCTTCTGCTTTTCACTCTGTAACTGTGGATCACACCCTCCACAAATTCAGTCCTTGGTGTGCTTTCTCTGTCCTCACTGAGAATTCCCTGGGTTTAACTGTCACCATGAGGCCAGTGACACACAAATCTGTACCCTGTTCAGAATGGCTGCCTCCTTCTCCAGTTATATGAGGTGTGTTCTTACTCAGCCATCTTCTTCTTACTTTAAATTCTTGAAATCAAAAATGGAGCGAATTGTCTGTCTCCAAGCCCACTCCCTGCCATCCTCCTGCCTCTGGCACAGGCGCTATCAGAGGCAGCCGGACAGCCTAGAGCTGGTGGGCCTTACCTCCTCCCGCCTTGCCATCACGCACGCATCCTTTCTGTGCATGCACCTGTCAAGATCGCACCTTCTCACTCCCCTGACCTAAATCCTCCTAGTTCTAGACCCACATTAAATTTCTGCAAAATCTTCTCTGATTACTTCAGCTCTCAGTGACTTCTCAGTTCCTTCACATTTAATGTCTACACTAAAAAACATAGAATTTAATCACTTCTCTTTTGTATTTTTTGCCTTGTATCCACCTGGGCCTGAGCTAACCTTAGCCTGGTATGCACTGTACTATCCGTCAGGCACTGGGGGCCCGTCCGTACATCATTTCACCAAATCCTCACAATCTCTCTGTGGGGATTCATGATATTCTCCAGATTAGGGAGAAAGAGGCTGAGATTAAGAGAGATGAAGTGATTTACTCAAGGTCACAAGACAAAGCGGCGGAGGTAAAATTCTTACCCATTTATGTCTGACTACAAATTAATAATCTTTCAACTCCCCATGCTGACTGAATCCAATTCCTTTAAGATAATTTTCTAAATTCCTGCATTTGATTTCTTTTTCCTATGAAAGAATCTCGTTATAATCTGAAACATATATACCTATCTTTTTAAATTCTATTCCAAACAATATAAAGCATACATAAACAAACACACGAATGTAACATCAATGATTTCTATAAATAAATCCAATAAATTCTAATATGAATTTCAAATTATATCATCATTATAGAAAACAAAAGATGTTACCACAAATTAAAAAAATTAATTTTATTCAATTTGAAATATTTGAGAATCACCAATAAAGGCACATATACACCCTAGTCACCAATGATATAAAGTTGCATATGATTAATATTTAAAAGTCTAAGTATTATTTATAGAACCACAGGCAAATTTTGTCATCAGCCATAATCAGAATTCATAGCTCTCTTCTTCAAACTTTCTCTTCCTTAACAGAATGCGGTACCATTAATACTTAGCGGTCTTACTCAGGGATACGTTCAATGACAGCAGTGGCAGATACTGTTGGAATCTGCCCATGGCTCCTCAGAGCTCCTTACTATTTCTGTGCCCTGCGGTGTGACCACACTGGCCAGCACCTGCACGTCTGCAGGACAGCCACTTCTAGGCTGCTGGAATCTACTCTGCCAGCGTGCATGGGATTGAATGTCCCCCTGGGGTAACCCTTAACTACAAATGAAAGTTGTGGGGGTATAAATACCTCAGCATCCTTACTCCTTGGCCAGGTTAATTCTGAGGTGTGTTTCATACTGTTTCCCAGGCCTTCTTTGAGGGATGAAGCTTCATTTGCCTATTGGGCAGCTGGCTATTTGCACACCTTACTGGCTACTCTCCCTTCTTTTCCCTGTATCAGTTCTACCCCCCTGTTAATTTATGTACCTGGACTTCCCATAGAACCATATGCATTCAATTCTCATCTTGGGGTCTGCTTCTAGGGGAATCCTACTAAGTCAACAACCATACTAACTTATAATATCAACATATTCAAATCATTACATTCTTTTTTGCTTATAGTTATTTTTCTTGTGATTTCTGATCCACTTCCATTCATTTCTGCTTCATTTTCTACTGCTGAAACTTCTGATATCATTACCATTCTATGCTTACAGGGCTAGGCAAAAGGAAATAGGAAATATTTGATGGGAGGGGCAGGTCATTTAAGGTGGGAAGGCAATAGTCCAAATAAAACAGAACCAGGACTAGAGCTCATGACCAATGACCTGCAAACTGGATGAAGTTATACCTCTCCTACTATTTACCATTATTTTTGCTAAAACAAAGCAAAACAAATCAAACTAAACCAACTCACAAAGGAAAAAAAAACAAACCTACATCAGCACAACTATTATCTCCTACTCCTATTCCTTGTCTTTCTGCTCCCTTTTATATAAACTCTTCTTTTTTTTTTTTTTTTTCTTTTTTTTTTTTTTTCTAGTTTATGTCTCCTGGGTAAAACTCTTCTTAATTTTTTCTCTCCTACTATATTTCTCACTTTCGAAAGTACACATCAATTGCTCCACAAAGCTGCTATTTATCTAGAAATATAGAATTTAAACATATACATTGGAACCTTAAGCAATTAATTTCTTTGAACTTTTAGAGAAAGTTCTTTTTATTAAACTATAGCAGCAGTTGCACACAAATATTTTGTGGGAGCATAATATGTGAAAACATAAAAGGGGGAGCTGTTTTGGCTGAAGTGGGGGGAGCAGGTGCTTAAGGCTCCAAGGGTGACCCACAGAATCCTCAGGGGTACAAGGCCAGGAAGCAGCAGTTATCTGGGAAGATGCTTATGTTTAATAGAAGTCAGTAAGACCTCAGTGCCCACAGTCTTGTTCTCAGCACTGGTAGGAGTGATGTTAAAGAAAAAATTATTCAATGATACTTGTTAGAGCACAGTAAGGATGATTTCATTCAGGACCACTGCAATAGTTTTGGGGACCACTATGATGGAGTCTTGCAGAAGCACAGAGATTGGGCTTGACTGTAAATACAGCATGAGCAAGTGGGAGTTTATAGCCAGGGAACAAGGTGGGGGTCAGTGGATAGAAAATCACTAACAGAAAACGTCAGGGGGATTTTGGTGAAACTAATCTAACAGGATTCTTGTTACAGACAGGCCAGGGTGCCACCACTTGGGGGATGGTGGAGGATGAGGATATCTGGGATGACCAGATATCAAAGATGGGCATTTTGGCTCAACTGACCTAGCAGGATTCTTTTGCTCAAACTAGATTTTACAAGGAAGTACACAGATGGACCTAGGAGAAGGTTCAGAGGCCTGACTAAAGTTTGGCCAAAGAATCTTTTGTCAGTGGGCTAGCATCTACATAGCTGCATAACATGTAAAATCCGCTGCTTGTTGCATTGTCTGCAATTGCAATACGAACATAGGGATGATAGAAATGAAGAAGTATGAAGGAGGAAGAAGAGAAAAAGCATGAGGGCAGGGTGTGGAGGATTAGATATCCCAGCCTGCTGCACTGTATTTGAGGGACATGAACACGGGCAGAGGGAGGATGCATCTGTGTGCGCTGTTTACATGTGCTGGGCATGAGAAATCAACATTACTGTGTTTAAAGGACAAATTATACCACCAGTGTGGCCTAGGTGGTGACCTCTGCCAAAGTCAAAGACTGGCTAAGGGCAGGAGGAATAGGCTCTTCAGATCTGCAAAGCTTTCTGCTTCTGCCTGAATGGGCTTTTGTACCGGGAAACACACCAAAGCAGGTGCCAGAGACTGGAACAGAAGTATGAGTTCCCAAATAGACTTGTAAATATGGCTGCAGCTACTGCATCCAGGGATCCAGGTCAACCTGGGAAAGAGCCTCAGCACTGTCAATGAAGTTATGATTTCATCGGATGCTCTGCTGCAAATGGCATTGCAGATTTTGTTTGTGAGCATGGTAAAAATGAATCAATGGGGCACATGCTCCAGCTGACTTGACTAGCCACAAATGGCTCTGGATAGAGCAACTCCCAACTAACAGGGTCTGTCGCTATTGATCACGCTGCCTTAGAGCCTTTTGTTCTGAGATGGTGGTCTTCAATTCAGAGCACCATGGGTGGCATTTTGCTATCATTCCTAAGATACTGGTATGACTGTTTTTCTTAGAACTGTCCCCATATCTGTCCTCAGGTGAACAAATGCCTTAGTTTTAATGATGGCATCTATGTGTACACACAGAGAGATGTGTAAAGGGTTCATTATTCCTAATGGAACTGCAGAAACTTAAAGAAATAAAACATTACCTGCCGTTTTCATGATCAACGCTTGCAATAGAGTGCATAAATGCTTCAGTTTACAGAAATAGCTAGACCTTCCTGAACCCTCCCAGTGATTAATTAGAAAGCTTGTCTTACAGATTTTTCTCTCAGGTGTAGTAACCTTGGAGCCCTTACCATTAAGAACTAATAAATAAATGCTTGGTTAAGCATAAACAGGGTGATAGGCAGTGGAAGAGTGATGATCTTGGTTTTTATGCAATATGCTCACTCTGTCATTTTACCTTGGAGGACAAAATAATATACAAAACTAAAAGTTGCAAAAGCAACTACAGTGAACAATTTGTTATTAGCCATTTAAAAACTGTTAATTGTCCTCCCAATAAATGATGATCGTTGTGATTATGTCAAGCTTAATTTTGAGAAATAAAATTTCATGATTTCAGGAAAGCATTTCTCATCTGCAATTAAATTGAAGATATAAACTGGGTAAAGATATCTAGTGGGTGGGTATTCAGTGTTCAAATTTACTCTTTAAAAAAGAAAAATGAAAAAGTAGATTAGATTGCAAAGCAAGTGTTCACAATCAAATGGGAGACTTCCCATTTAACAGATACTTGGGTATCTGATTTACACAGATATTCAGTGGCCCCCAAATTTTTGACACCAGGGACAAGTTTCATGGAACACAATTTTTCCATGGACTGGGGAAATGGGAGGGGATGGTTTTGGGATGATTCAAGTGCATTACCTTTATTGGGCAGTCAAATCTCTCTACTAATGATAATCTATATTTGCAACTGCTCCCTGATGCTAGCTAGCATCACCACCTCAGCTCCACCTCAGATTATCAGGCATTAGATTTTCATAGGAGCATGAACCCTACTGTGAACTCTGCATGCGAGGCATCTAGGTTGTGTGCTCCTTATGTTGATCTGACAGGAGGCAGAGGTCAGGCAGCAATGTGAGCTATGGGGAGCGGCTGTAAATACAGATGAAGCTTCTTTGCTGGCCTGCCACTCACCTCCTGCTGTGCAACCCTAACAGTCCACTTCCTAACAGTCCATGGACCTGATCTCCTTCAGTCCAGAAAGACCTGATCTCCTTCCTTCATAGTGCATGCTAATAAACCTCAGTAACTGCTGATTCCTCCCCTCATCCTCTCTTTTTAGATAAGCTTTGAGAAATAATATAACATGTCATGCTGGGAGCTTTAACAATCTTGAAATGATATAATCTTCAAAATTTCAGTTGCTATCATGAAAATGATAATAAATAGTAAAGTTAGCCCCATTACAACTATGCAAACAGAATCTCACATATATGACAGTATATTTAGAAAAAAAAATCAATCAAACTGGATGATAAAAGACAAACATTTGGATAAAAAACTAAATCTGTGAACAACTAATTCAGCTTAAAACGCTCTTTAGAGGAATAACAAATTATTTTATAAAAGCTAGGCCATAGTGTGAGTTAAATCATTCATTTTTGTTATTGGGGCAATATGAGTTAATTGCCAATTCAGTCAAAGATTTCCTTTAAACCAAAATAGTGCCCTGAGAGATGTACTAAAATTTATTCTTCAGGCATAATAGTTTGGATCAACATTTTTCTTTTTTATTAATAGAATTCAAGTCCATATTAAAGTAGCTCCCAAAGACATTGGCTTATACCTTGAATAATTCTAAAATATAAGATCGCCAGTTACTTCGCTAAGAGTCAGGGATTATGTATGAATGAGGAATAAGAGAGCTACCTAAAAATATCAATTTGATTCTTTGCAAATCCTTTTTCTGTTACACATCCAAACAAATGCAGAAAAAACTAAAGATCATCAAGTTAAATTGTAAGCTCTTTATGTAAAAATAACTTTCTTTAGCTTCCTTTGTAATTCCTCCAGAGATTAACACTGTGCCACTGTGAGCATCTTACATATGCTGATTGAATGGTTTTATCTTTTATTTTTCCTTCAGGAGAAATGAAAAGCCAGAATATACAAAAGACAACACCAAAAAGATGCCCTCTTTTTCTGGATATTTAAAACTATTCATTCATAAAACTGTTCCTATGCCCTCATCTACAGAGGGCAATTGATTATCTCTCAAAAATCTCACCATTCAGAAATAACTTCAATATTTGGTGAACAACTTTCCAGGCATCTAAGTTCATACAAAGACAAAGAGATGGAAATATTTTTAAAAGTGGGATAATTTCAGAGGTGCTAGCTTTAATAACAAATCAAAGGAAAAGAAGGAAGTGAAAGAGAAAAATTGTTGGGATTTCAGAGAATAATTTCTTCACCATGAATTGCTAGAATTCCTTAAAAATTCCTTTGAATCTAAGAAAAATAGCAGGAAAGAACTGTAAGTCAGTACTTAAAACAGCATCTCTTAAGAGACAATTGTAAAAGACCTGCTAACACATCAACGGTTCCTCCTACCGCTTCCCTTTTTCTCCACCCTTTAATAGTTGCTATGTATGTGTGCACATGTGTGTATAACTATTCTTATACTTTCAAGATTTATAATAGTTAACCATAATTTCTATGATTGCTTAACCTTAGATATTTTATATAATATTTTATTTTGATACACATGATATAAAAGTATTTATATAGTATTTATATATAATAAATATATTATATATTACATATAATATAAGTATATATACATATAATAATATTATATATTATTATTAGCAATAATAATATATAATATATATATTGCTAATGATAATTATCATGAATACCATACTGCCTACGCTCTTATCTACTTGACAATGCTGTCTTTATATTTTGGATCATATTTTCTTGTCCTTGGAACCTTATAGCCATGAACCCACTGTTCTCTAGCATTAAGTGTTACTTTGAGAAAGTTTAGGACACACCTGGAATTTCCTTTTTTATATGACTTGCTTTCTCAGCTAGGATGCCCACATCATTTCATCCTTAGTGACTAGGAATTATATTAGCATATGTTGTGATGTTGATTTTAAGTTTTTCTGAGATATAAAGGGCCCTTGAAATATACAGATCAAATCTTTCCTTCTTCAGAAAGAAGGAGGAATTTCTTATATATGAAATTTTTTGTTGTTCTATTTACTCTGCAATTTTCTTCAGAAACAGTAATTTTGTGATTGTTGGTTCTCCTTTTTTTCTGTCTGCTATATCTACCATCTTCTCTAGAATAATTTTTACATTTTTTTAGCCTAATTCTGTTTGTGTAATTTATCCTCTTTGCCTTTATTTCTCAATTCTAGCCTTGATGACTTTGTTTTCAGGAGTATATATTCTAATATTTATTACTTTTAATAAGGTTTTTATGTAATGATTTACAGTTTCTCCTCCTTCATTTATTTCCTGAGTTTTCCAGCTCAATTTTCATCTTCTAATATTTCACTGTATCACTTTTTTGAACTCTTTTTAGATTGTTTTCTAGAGGTCATGTTGTCTGCGGTTCCTTAGAGACTCTGGAGAATTGCTTTTTTGAATACATCCTGTGTTTCTCCATGCCATTGCTCTCCAGATGCACATTCTTCATCTGCCTTTAGATTATGATCCTTTTCTTTTTCAGGTTTTATACATAGGTCAAAGATGAGTTCTTTCTGCTGATAGGGTAGGCTATCTTCCACCTTCTAAACAGGATACCTTCTAAAGGATAGGTTGGATTTTTGTTTATTTGTGCTGTGTGCTTCTTTGAAAAAGTCTCCTTGAAATATTAAATGTATTTACTCTTATTATCTTCTCCAAGAGTTCTTCTAATTCTTGTGTCATGAATATCACGAGGTCAATGTTGAGAACCATTATTCTAATGCCCTAATATTTCTCACACATCAAAGGTTTCCTGAAACTCATACCATGGTTTCTTTTCACCTCTTTCTCTTTCTCGGTGCTCATCTGTCACACTCCTTTAGTCTTCCCTATAAAGTGTCATCACTTTATGCCAACCATTCATGGACTGACCTTTCCCTCCTCCCATCCTCAAGTGACATGTATGTTTATGAAAACAATTTTAGGGCTGGTACATCTCTAGAATGGAGAAATCAGCAGAAGAAGATCAAATCAGTTCTATAGAAAATACCACATTGCTGTTCTTTTTTGGTTGGAGAAGTGGAGAGCATATTTCAAAAACAGTATCATTTTCAGTTACCTATTTTGAAATGACACTATGTTGTTATATCAGGGATTATTGTGTTTCTTTTACTCTCCAATTCAGAAATTGAGCCAACAATGTTATTTTCTCCTAATCAGGTTGCAGTTATATCTAGGGCCTCCCTGGATGCCCATGGCCAGAAACTGCGATATTATAAAGTAAAAATGTGACCTCATACTTGGTTCTAGTATAATTTTCAAATGAGTTAAAGCAGAACCCACTGAGATGGCTACTAAACTGCAATAGAAACATGTGAAATATTTGGTCTCAAAAGCATTTTTTAACACCAGTCCAAAACAACCTAAGGTGTCAGAAAGAGGTTAAATTTACATATCACCCTTTAGAAAGAATACTCTCCCAAACCTTCAGAACCTTTCCAAGCAGCTCTGCCCTGGTTCTAGTCTGTCTGAATTATCTTTGGCACTCAAATAAAGTGGGAGGCATCTCCCCATCTCCTGCTCCTCATCAAGAGTGTAATTAAAGACTGAGGCAGATACAGGGCTATTCTTGCTAGAGCAGGCTTGACTCCAATTGGATGGAATTATTTTATTTTTTCAAGTATAATATTCTCAAGTATCCTGCAAACATTTTCCAACCTGCGTTTCTGTGGTGGTGTCTAAATATACAGCAATAAAACAGGTGAAAAGGGTTTTTTAAAAATAATTACACTGTGGAGTGAGGAGACATGTTACTTTCTTTTATTTATTTATTTATTTAGCATATTATGGGGGTACAAATGTTAAGGTTACATATACTGCCCTTGCCCCCCTCCTCCCTCAAGTCAGAGCTTCAAGCGTGTCAATCCCCCAGTTGGGGGGATCTTTCTTGTACTTCCAGAACACAGGGGCCCAAGATAAAATACTTCTTTGCCTTACAATCAGGTTAAACTTGTTCCTTAGGTTATGAAAAGTCCAACCATGGCTTCCCTGCTTTATGCTTATACTGTGGTCTGTTATTAATCTTAAATCATATAAGACACAGTTAAATAGTTGCAGCCATTGACTTTTTGTTAATCATCGTGCAAAGCTATCAAATATTCTAAGGAATATAGTTCCTATTTTTTAAAGCATGAATATCTGAAATATTTGTAAAACAAATTATTTGTAGTAGCAAAGTGTAATGTATTTTTCCAGCATGATTAATCCACTTTACATAACTGTTTCAGCTGAGGACATAGAATATTAACAAATATTCTTTCAGGGAAAATATCATTAAAGCTAATTTAGAAAATATAAAGTAGAATAACATTTCACAGACAAACTGTAGATAAGTTAAAACAAACAAATAAACAAAGTAACAGATCGCATTTATTTTTGCTCATAAGGAGATCCACTCTAAGATTCTAATGAGAATTCTGAGCATAAGACAAGGGAGAATATTTACCTCAATGAATGTCTTAAAAGTATTAATATAAAGCTTAGGTTCGAATTAACTAACATCTATTATCCAGCTGTTCAAGTCTACAAACATTTACTGCACATATAGTAGAAGGTAACGAGTTAGGTGTTATGAGGTATTAACAGACACACAAGACATGGGCCTCAAGGAGTGAACCATCTAGTAATTGGGAGATACGTGTACAGGTAACTGCACTGGAAGGCGAGGTAGCAATGCTACCAAAGGTACAAACAAAAGGCCAGGACAGCACAGAGGCCAGAATATTTACATCTAGCTGAGAGTTATGGAGAAGGCTTTGTGGAGGAGGGAACTTTTGAGATGAATCTCAGAGGATGCAAAAGATGAGGTTGGGGCTGGGGTTTGAGGAGACATTCTAGATGAAGGGTGCAAGGTGAACAAAGGCATGGAAATGTGAAAGTATTAGAGTGTTTGTGAACAAATGGAGCACAGTTTGTCCAAGAGGAAGATGTGTTAGACAGTGGAGGAAAGCAGCAAGTGTTTGAACTTGAAAATGGGCCAGGGCTTATTCAAATAAGAAAAAATAGTTTTAAATTTCAGTGTACTTTCAGAATCATCCGGGGTGGGGGTGCTATTACAATTCAAGTTCCTGGGCCCATCCCAAAGATGGGCAGTGTTTCTAAGGTAGGTCTGTGTGCCTGCATTTTCAACAAGTACACTAAATTGTTCTGATGTTCGTGGTCCATAGGTTACACTTTGAGAAAACCCAAGTGGGGCTTGGAAAGCAATTTTTAGGTAACAGAATCTTTACATGTTTTTGCTGAGTGAAAATTTGGTTAGTTTCAGAAACTCTGTTTGGATTTATAGCATTAAAGGCTTTTTATAACATGAAAACAGATGAGCTCTTAAAAGAAAAAGACACATTGATAAAATTTAATCACATAAACACACACACATACATACACACACACACAGATACATACACACACACACACACACACACACACACACACACACGAACAGGCCATACCTCCACCAGACTCTAGAAATCTCTATCCTACCAAAAACAGGGTTTAGAAAATAAGCTGTGCAAGCCCAAGAATTCTGCAGAGTTTGAAGTGTCGGTATTCAGAAGCAGTGTGAGACATCAAATGCTCTGCACATCAGTAGGTCCAGATAGAAAAGAAATTTAAATAAGAGATGAACTATGCTATGGGGTGGTAAGAAGGACTTATACGTAATCTGACCTGTCAATGTTAAGTTGAAAAGGAGTGTGCTCATGCTTACATAAATCTTCATGCTGCTTTTACTAATTAACATGTATAAATATCTTAGGAGCATTTTCAGCAGGGGCAATGTGTCTCTTTAGCCCTTTATGATTCATTTTTCTTCTAAGCATTTTTAATGGTGGCTAGAATCCTGCAGTAGAAATCACATTCTTGATTTTTTTTACAGTGTCGCCACATTTTTTTCCTTTTGGTGTTTCTTAATTTCAGACTCTGCATTTTGACAGCTCAACCCTGTTGATTAATGCCTTCTAGGAACCCCTATATTGCCTGCCTGTTAGCGATCTAATTTTGTGCTGGAATGCCTGGGCTGGTATGTTGAACCGATTCACCACCCAGGTGGCTACATTTGGACTAAATGAGCTGTGAAGGGTTTCATCTTTGCCCATCACAGTCTTCCTTAGCGGAGCCCCACAGTATGCAGCCACTGCTTCGACATGATTTGTCACAACCCATCAATAGAAAATAAATTATTGCCATTCTCACTTGTCAATGGGCTTGTCTTCACTTCAGCTGGCCTAATGATTGGAAGCTCAAAGGGAACATTTCCCATCTTTGTGGAGCATGATTATGACCGAACACACTGCTCCCCTATGCATCTTGGCTAGTAAAAACACGTAGGGAAAGCAAATTAATTGGCTGTTTTGCGCCAGTGATTAGAACATTACACTTGAAGTCTGCAGAAACTGATATTAGGCAAGCAAGATTAGGTCGGTTCTGACTTTTATTTGCTTAGTGCAACATGATTAGCAACTGCTTCATTCAAGGTTAGTGCACTTGCTGCTGCAGAAGAAAATCTTCATAACATAATGAAGCTGCATACCTTTAAGCTGATAAGCATGTTCCAGGCAAAAATCAAAAATCTCTCTGGGAAGGAAGCAAATGAGGAGATGTAACGGAGAGCTCATCAAATGGCTTTAGCGTCATTCATAGGTCTGGCACTTTTGAAAATTACATTCTTAGGAAACCTACTCTGCAAGCTATATTTGCAGAATGTAGAGGTGGTAATTGTGTCAGTTCAGGAGACAAAGAATAAAAGGACCCAAGGAGCAACAAGAAGTAGAAGGTGACATATTTCAATGAACTAACTAAAAATGAGCTTGCTTTTAAAAAACCAGAAAACTCTTCCTCTTTCTCTCTCTCTCTTTCTTTTTACAAACTACAGAAAGAGCAAGAAGAGCAAAAGATACAATGGCATCAAGTCAGACCTCATAATTAAATACAAAGATGCAGTAGATCAAAGAGGAAACTGTATTTAAAAATTAGGTCTAGGGTGTGGATTTAGTTTCCCTGTTAACAGCTTTGTCTGGACTATGATGACAAGAGGTTTTATCTAACAGAATAATAAACAAAGATGTAGTGTACAAGGAAAAGAATGCCTGACACTTTAATTATTTTAAACATGATAGTGGTTTAGATTTTGGCCATGTCTCCAAAACTAAGCAATTTTTATTACTGCCCCATCTTGTCTACAACCACCCAGGAGTAAGAGAGAAAAATACTGTGGACAAAGATCAAAATCTGAGTTCTTGGCTTCCATTTTTCTCTGTCCTTCCCTGTGGATTATTTTCCATCTTCTTGTCTGTTCTTTAGCCCAGAGATGCCCCAAGGGTACAACTAAATCTTCAAACGTCCTACAGTTTAGAAATACTATTAGTGTAGTTTCATGTTTATTTAGTTTAGCTCAGGTTTCATCTATGCCACAAAAGTTGACACCTGTGGCTTAAGAACACTAAAACGCCTCTGCGTGGTATCAGCGATTCACATGCATGGAAGTTTCCCCCCATATCATAAACATTTTGGCTTACCAAACTCTTCACAGTTTTCTTCCTCTTTCATTTCTTTTTAGTAGCATGAGTTGCTGCCTTCTGGTGTTCGGAAACATACGGTTCGGTTCTTACCTGTCCTGGATTGGCTTCTGGATTAAGCTCTCATGTCATCACTACCAGTTCTTCAACTCACATGGTGAGTGTTCCCTGCTCTAAGAAGCCTCACATCCTCAAGGTCTTATTTCTTTCATCCTGTACTGTATTTCCAGCTTCTTCTATTAAAGCACACTGGATCTTTTACTTCTCCTTCTATCTTGTTCTTATCTTAGACCATTACAGTAAGATCTATCTCCTGTATATTTTGTCTGCTATCTTGAGTCCTACCTGCTACTCGTGCTATCTTTGCATTTTGCCTCCTCCTGCCCTCTTTTTTTACATTTGCAAACATTGTTCCCTACTGGATGCCATCTGCTCATATTTGATCCAAGAGAACATTCCTCTTATTCTTTATCTACTGTATCATCATACTTCCTTACGAGCATAGCCCTAACTATGTTCTGAGATGTGACTGGTGTTTTATACACATACACAAATAAATATGCTATCCTTTAGGAAATATGTTCCCATACCTGAATAAACACTGGTAATTTAAGTGAGAGATTACCTGATACAGAAATAAATACATGGTGTTACTTGGCATTAATACATAGGTGGGATTTGCTAGCCAATGGCTACCTAATCTATGCTATCTATTCAATGATTGCTGTTAATACTAAAAATATTCTTGTTTGAGTACAACATATACTTGTGGTACTTAATATTTATTAGATAGTAAGGATTTGTACAACACTTTTCTCCCCCATGGATTTGTGCCTGAAAGGACAAATTTTTTAAATACAAAGTAATCTTGTGCTTCTCAAACTTTTCCCAATCAAATAAGCAAAACAATTTAATTCTCCAAAGTGAAAATGAAAAAAAAGTGCCCAATGTCAAGACTGGGAAATAGTGTGTTACAAAGCCACTGTATGAAGGCTTTACAATATACAAATTTACATTTAAAAGACAACTTTATCAGGAAATCTGAAGGGTCTGAGATTTTACCCTGCTTGAAAGCAGCAAGATAGCCTGGCGCGGTTCCATAAATGCTGGCAGAAGATGCAAGGCCATTAGGAGAGAAGCAAACACCTTAATACTCAAGGGACTGTGGGCAACATGAGCTTCCTGTTCACATTGGTCTCCCTTGCTCCCCTCACCCCCCAAGTCCCACTGGACCGATGCAGAGTGGCCCAGATGGATGCTGCACACACAAGTGGATTTGTGTCACAGCCAAAGAAACTCAAATTTGGGAAACCCAATCTTGTAAGGAGGCTGCTAGCAAACCAGCCCAACCTTTTCCCAGGAGAGAGCCGTTATCTTTTTTCATTCCAGTAGAAAACCAAATCTGTTCTCTATCCTGAGCGAGCCACTATCTTCTGATGCTGTTTGCTCTGCAAACATCCTTGAAAAGATAGTCTGGGACAAAAGCTATCACAAGACATGTAAAAAAAACACCATGGAGACTACCACTTCAACAGAGTTTTAAATATATTAATCATATTAACTATTAAAAGAACTTCTATGGACCAGGTTACTGTGTGAAATATACATTATCTCATTTAATTCTATCAGTAGCCTCTATGAAGTAGGTACTATTATTCCCATTTCATAGATAAGGAAATTGAGGTACTCTAAGAGAAAGTAACTTGACCAAAGAGGTAGGATTTTAACCCACATTTGTTTGACTCTTGAGTGTTTCATAGGCACTGTCCTTACAGAAGGCTTTTTCTCTGGTGTTCTCTACCTCCGTGAATGGCAGCATTATCTATCCAGTGGCCAAATCAGAAATTTGGGCATCACAATTTTCTTTTCTCTTTTGTCTGATAAACCACCACGTCCTATTGATTTTATCTACTAAATATCTCTTGAATGAATCCTTTATGCTGCTAAGGCGAGTTAGACTACCACTATCTCTGGCTAGAATTGCTGCAATAGTACTTCCAAATTGGTGTTGCAGTCTCCTATTTCATCCACCCCTCTAATCCCATCTCTACTTTTCAACTAGAAACCAATTCTCTACAAATTAAATCTGAGCAAGCCATTTCCCCACCTAAAAACCTTTCAAAGATTCCCCATAGTACTCAGAGTAAATATAAATTCCTTGAGTGGCCCACAAAAGGCCTTTTTGATGGGACCCAGACTCCTCTTTTGCCTTCTTAACCCTTCAAATTTGCCTTCCAGCCATAGACAACATTGCTCACATCTGTGAAAGTACAGTGTTCTTTTTCACCTTGAGTGATACAGGAGCTGTTTTCTAATTTGGAGTATTATTTCCTTCTTTGCCTTCACATCCCTGCCCCTTCCCAGCTTTGCCTAGCCGATGCCTACCCTTTCAATTCTTTGTTTTTTTTTTTAAAGTCTTTTTAAAAATGAATTTATTTTTATTGATACATATCAGATGTATATATTTTTGGGGTACATGTGATAATTTGACACATTCACATAACCAAATCTGGGTAATTGGGTTATGTATCACCTTAAATATTTATCTTTTCTTTATGCTAGGAACATTCAAATTATTGTCTTCTATTATCCTTTCTATTCTAAAATGTCATTCCTACTATAAAGTCTTTGTTGTTGCTCTTAATCTGGATTGAATGCCCTTTCTCTGTGTGTCAGAAGGCGCCTGTACTTTCCTGATCATGGCACATGAAATGCTGGACTGTAACTCTTTTTCTATTTGTCCATACACAGTCCTTTAAACTCCAGGATGATGGGAACTGTGTCCTATTTACCATTCTATTCTAGCATACATCACACTCTCAATAAAAATTTTTTAAATGAATGAATAAGTATATGCATAAATGAATAAAGAAACAATGGCTCCTATAGTTTTCTCTGTGATTATCATGATGTATGGAATACAGGGTTTCTATAAAGGTTATACCTTCCCCCAGTGACCCAGTAATTTGAAAAGTATTTATTTCAAAGAGAATAGAAATAAAACTCTCTCTCAAAAAAAAAAACAACCTGCAAAATAGACTCTTATGCACTGAGGCAAACCAATGATATAAGAGAAGTTCCTTTTCAAAGTGGCCTTGTCTCACTTTAACATCCTTTCATGGTGTTAGCACTCTTCCCACCGCCTAGAGATACCTGAAGTGTTCCTGCTGAGTTTAGCTGCTCTGAGTCCTCCACTCCAGTGGCCCCAGGGCTTGGACTCTCTGAGAAATTTCCCTGGTCCTGGGCCATCTTTACTCTTGCCTCATTCAAACCTTATTTGTTCCTACTGTCCTTTGCAAACACAACTCTGTTGCATGTCTTAATGGCTCCTAGTGGCTTAAGGAATTATTTTACCATTCTGGAAGTTAAAATGCCTCAATTCAATTGAAAGATAATAATAAGTACTTAAGTAACTGTGACCAGCCATGGAGCTTTAGAATACCCTTCAAATCATATTCTCCTTGCAAACTCTTTTCCCTATGTTTATGTGAGGGCCTAACCTGCCTTCTAAACAGAAATAAAACAAAAACAAAATAAAATAAAAAAAAACCAACCACTGAACCATTTTGAATTCTATGTATGAAATGTAATATTTAGTCAAGAGGAGAGCAATCTAAATCAAAAGGTTAACATGCCATGAACTTGCTTCCCTGTTTATACTCATCACTGAAATATAAAGTGATGATATAAAGCCCCCAGATTTTAAAGAACCAGAGAATATCAGTGAGAGCTTCAGAGGGGTGACTTTTCAAGTTGCCAGATAGCACCAGGAGACAAAGTGTGCAGGAAATGAGAAGGCAAGATGGAGTGACAATGAAAGAAATGGAAAAGAAGGCTTAAAAATGGCAATCCAGATGAGTTAAGGGCAGAGTGTGAAAGAAATCTGAATGTATTACCAAGGAAGAGATAGTAGAGGCTAATGAAAATAGTGAGAAACATGGATCAAGTGCTTCTTGTGCAGCAACATTCACCTGGCAGGCACGTTGTCCACAGGCCAGGGGAGAGAGCAACGCGAGGAGCTTGCCAGGGCAAAGGAAGAGCTGATGGCTGGGGAATGGAGAAAAGGGATTCCAAAAGCATCATAGAACAAAGAAGATTTGGCCTTAAGCTTAGTGTGGAGTTCTGAAGAGTCAATTTTTTTTTTTTAAATATTGACAAAGAATGTAGAGATATACTTTTGTTTGTGAGAATATGAGATGAACATGCAAAGAAAAATTTAGGAATTAAAGTCCCTTCTTTTTTATTATTGCTAATCTCATTTGCCTACGTTGTCTACTGCTTTCTGTATTCCTCTCTTCCCATTTTCCCTGATTAACCTTCCTAAAAGCCATCTTATTGTGTCATTCTATTTACCATTTTCTTAGTTATCTTTCACAGGCCTCTGCCTTTTCTCCTATTACTGAGTCTTGTCTATTGTCTGCTTTCCTTCTCTAATAAGCTTCTTCTTTCTTTCTTTCTTTTTTTTTTTTTTTTGAGACAGAGTCTCGCTTTGTTGCCCAGGCTAGAGTGAGTGCCCTGGCATCAGCCTAGCTCGCAGCAACCTCAAACTCCTGGGCTCAAGTGATCCTGCTGCCTCAGCCTCCCGAGTAGCTGGGACTACAGGCATGCACCACCATGCCCGGCTAATTTTTTTTTTTCTCTATATATTAGTTGGCCAATTAATTTCTTTTGTATTTATAGTAGAGACAGGGTCTCACTCTTGCTCAGGCTGGTTTCGAACTCCTGACCTTGAGCAATCCACCCGCCTCGGCCTCCCAGAGTGCTAGGATTACAGGCGTGAGGCACTGCGCCCGGCCTCTAATAAGCTTCTTGAAGAGGATAGACGTCACTGCTGAATGCATTTTTCTTATAGCCACAGTGACCTATTTGGCCACATTCAATGAACACTTTTTGGTCTTAATCTAACTTGGCCTGTTTGGGGTTTGACCTAACGAATTCTCCCTCTTTCCTGAAATTATTTCCTTTGTTGCTTCCTTGTACTTTTCTCTCCTAGTTGTCCTCCTCCCTCTTTGATAAATCTCCTTAGCTCCTCCTCTCCACCTATCCCTAGCTCTCTTCTCTTAATTCTACAAACCCTACTTTGGCCATTGCGTCACCTCCCATCATGTAAACCCCTAAGCATTCCTGAGGGCTCTCGTGACCCAGGCTCTCTTGATTAGCTCCAATTCCATATTTGCAACTCTAGACACTTTCACCAAGATGAACTCCTGGCACTTCAGTGCCCAAAGAACACTCATTATCTCAGCGCCCTACTTCCTCCTCCTGACAACCCCACATGGGGCCTTTCTACTGTGATTCTGGTGTATTTAGAGAAGACAAGTTGGCTCAGCCCTTCCAAAAGAGGCTCTCCCAACATGCTTTGCGTAGGCTGGTGTAGCACGCTCAACACATCACTTTTACATTTATCTGTCAGTCTGGAATTATGGATCAGACCCTAAGGAGGCATTAGTCCTCTCCAACTGTACGGAGTAGAGTGGGGAGACTATGATAAAAGCCATGTTTAAGATCCCTGTGAAAGTAAATTGAAGGGATTCAAACCTGAATCCAGGAATTCAGTCTGAGACTCTACAGGGATAAGGTGGGTAGCAGCAGGAACAGAGAAGGGAACAGAGAAGAAGAACATTTGTAAAAGACGTGTGGTGTGTAAAAGAAGTGTTGGTGGGCACCTGATCCATCCAGCTACAGAGTAAGATCTGTTAGTTGCTGCCATTGCACACTTTTACCTGGCTTTTAACACAGGTCAGGAGGAGTAGAATGATTACCTTGTGACAACAGGGGATGGCAGGCAGTGACTGCCTGGCCCTAGGGGACTCAGGGCTCCCGTTCACACCAGAGGGCTCAGTCTGTCCTGAGTAGATTGACATCAACACCACTGGGGCTGTATTTGGGGGGAAGAACCGTTTTATTCCACCTCTTCACTTCCGCCAGACAGAAAAGATTCACAAGAATTATCTCTAAGAACTTCCCTATGCAGGAATATTAGACCAGACAGACCACAAAAGAACAGAAAATAGCTTGCTGAATTTTTTTTACACATTTTAAATTCTCTACTATTGTTCTTTATTTGGTGATGGTTGTGGAGAACTGAAAAGTACAGGAACAGATTAGATTAAAATTCACATTTTAATTCTCCAGTTGCCAAATTTCCATGAATCTATGTTAATTAAATAACTTGAATCAGGCCCTCATTTACACATTTACTCCTTAATTATTGTGATTACCTTCACTTAAAAATTCTGCATCAACTGGAAATGAGTCCCATAAAACAAAAAAATATTATGACACATTTGTGTTGACATAACAGGGAAAATAGGAATATTTCAAAGAATTTTTTTCTCTTTTACCACATATACATGTAGGAGTTGCATATGAAGCAACATTTCAGAACTAAAATATTTCGATAATGGAAGGAAACATTCCAAACTGAAATCATTCATATAGATTTTAAATTTCTATTTCCTTTGTGAGTGTGACACCATTTCAGATGACTTATGTGTCATTTTTAATTGAAAAACAACATAAAATTGAAATAAGTAGCATAAACAAAGAACTTAGCGGGAGAATAAAAGGCTTCACTCTTACAAATGAGCGCTCTCAGTGGTGTCTGATTTCACATTTTTACCTTCCATTATGGCAGAGCAGAGCTCCAGCAAATGAGAAGCCAGGAAGACTGAGGTTCCACAGTGACCCACAGTTGCCACAAAACCAAGCAGTGAGTGAAACTCTGGTGTCTCGTACATTATTTGATCCACAAGATCACCGTGGGCTGGTGGCCCAGTGGACAGCACATTCAGTCGTACTTACCCATAGTGTAGATAGGCCTATATTTTAAAATGGCAGTCTTGATTTAAATTTTACTTTCTTAAAGTTTATTTCCATAATAGAGAATTATTAAACTTGGGTAGAGAAGATAGAACTATAGTCTAGGAAGTAAACTTTTGCTCTTCATATATTTAGGTATCAATTTTTTTTTTTTAAGGGACAAACAAATACATTACAGAGATTTAAGGTGTCAGTAGTGAGAAAAAAATATTTAGGGGACTGGGAAGTACATGATACTATGGGGGTTGTGTGAATTATACTCAGATTCACTTATAAGACATAGATTCTCTTATCAAAACAAGAAGGTGGGAATGTTGCAGACATCTTATCGTTAGGCATTCTTCTAACTCTCGGGTATATTGCCCAATATTATACAATCATGAGGGTCATTGAGTCAAGGCTATGAATTCAAAGAACATTGAATATATGCAATGTTCAGTTACAAAATCATCACATGCTTAAAACAATTTATTAAAACACTTAACACAAACACTTAACACACTTAAAACACTTAACACAAGCATGTAGGTACTCTGGAAATGGAACACCATTAGTAACTCTAAAGTTAAAGTAAAGGGTATGGGCCTACCATGGAAGCCATACAATTATATTCCTATCTCGACATCACATCAAAGAACAAACAAACATATAAAAACCCAAAAGTACTGGAGCAGTAATACTGATACTTCTTAGAAACTGCTCCAATGATTGCTTCTGGAATCCTGTACTATTTATACTTTCCTAAACTCAAGAGCCATTTCACACGTTTTGCTTTTGCTCTTGCTTTTCTTCCCTGTGCCTTGAACATCTTTGCTTCTGTTCTTTAGTTAACTCCTATTTGTCCATCTAGACCATTCTAACCAATCTGCTTTTGGAAAGCCTTGACTGACTTCGCAGGCTGGGTTATGGACTTCTCTTCATCCCACGGCATTCCAAGCATATCTCCGGTAACCACCATACTTAACAGAATTTGTCCCACTGTAAGGCATCTGAGGGCAAAGAGTGTGTGTACCTATTCATCTTTTACTCCTCTGCTTTGGGACAGTGTTTGCCACTTAGTAGTTATTTGAGGAATGACTGTTGGACTAAACCAAACTGCAGAAGCAAACACTCCAGAAGTCTGAGGAAACAAGAGATAGCCAACATACCATAGAGGTGATCCACACTATGATTGAACTGATGTGCTTCGTCCATGAGTTTACTACACATATCCTGCCTCTAAGCTCTAATTTATGCTCCTCCCCCCCATGCTGCGTACTTCTTCCCAATGTCACCTGCTAAAATCCTACCCATGCTTCAAGATCTCCATGAAATTACTTGTTCTTCATGAATATATTTCTTATTTTCCAACTGGATATTATTTCTCTGCCCTTAACTCATAGATTGTTTTTGTTCTTATGACACTGACCTTATTCAGCTTTAGAGTTTCATTATTTATATATTTATCTTCTATCCATCGTTGTGCTTTTTCATTGGCTATCTAAGGTTTATATATACTAAATACTCCATAAATAGTACCTGAATTGAATGTAGGTAACATAAGGCAACAATAATTTTTAACTTAATGATATATCTTCACTAGATTATAAAGTTATGTTGATTAGATCATGAGCTATGAAGAAAAATATTTTCTTTAAAAAAAACATAAGCTATACGAACAGATTGCCAATATATATCCCATGTTCACAATGTTTCAATACAGTCATGCACTGCTTAACTAAAGGGATACATTCTGAGAAATGTGTCCTTAAGTGATTCTGTTGTCATGTACTTAAACAACCTAGATGATATAGCCTATTACACACCTAGGCTATATGGTACAGCCTATTGCTCCTAGGCTACAAACCTGTACAGCATGTTACTGTACTGAATACTGTGAGGAACTGAAACACAATGGTAAGTATTTGTGTATCTAAACATAGAAAAAGAGTAAAAATACAGTATAAAAGATAATGGTACACCTGCATAGGTCATTTATCATGAATGGAGCTTGCAGGATAGAAGTGCCTCTGGGTGAGTCAGTGAGTGAGTGGTGAGTGAATGTGAAGGCCTAGGACATTACTGTACACTACTGTAGACTTTATAAATATTGTACACTAAGGCTACACTAAATTTTTAAAAACATTTTTCTTCTTGGCTGGGTGTGATGGAGCATGCCTGTAGCCCTAGCTATTTGGGATGCTGAGGCAGGAGGATCACTTCAGCCCAGGAGTTCGAGGTTACTGAAAGCTATGATCATGCTATTGCATTCCAGTCAGGGTGACAGAGAGAGATTCTGTCTTAAAAGTTTTTTTTTTTTCTTTCTTCAATAATAAATTAAAATTAGCAACCATAATCTCTTTACTTTATAAACTTTTTAATTTTTTTAAACTTTCGACTCTGTTGTAATACTACTTAGCTTAAAACAAATACATTGAGCAGCTGTCCAAAAATATTTTTTCTTTATATTCTTAATCTGTAAGCTTTTTTCTATTTTTAAAATTTTATTTATTTACTTACTTAAATTTTTTTCTTATTAAAAACTAAGATACAAGCATATACATTAGCCTAGGCCTACACAGGGTCAGGATCATTAATATCACTGTCTTCCACCTCCTTATCTTGTCCCACTGGAAGGTCTTCTGGGACAATAACATGCATAGCACTGTCATCTCTTATGATAACAATGCCTTCTTCTGGAATATGTCCTGAAGGACCTGCCTCAGGCTGTTTACAGTTACATTTTTTTTTTTGTAAGTAGGAGTATACTATAAAATAAGGATAAAACATACAGTATAGGACATACATAAAGTAGTAACATAGTCATTTATTAATATTATCAAGTATTATGCACTGTCCATAATTGTATGTGCTATATGTACTTTGATATGACTGGCACCTCAGTAGGTTTGTTTACACTGGCATCATCACAAACAGGTGAGTCATGTGTTGCACTACAACATTATGACAGCTACAACATCACTAGGCAATCGGAATTTTTCAGCTCCATTTTAATCTTATGGGACCACCGTTGCATATGCTGTTCATCATCTGCCTCAACGTTGCAGTGTGTCATCATATAGCAAAATTATATAAGACGCAACTAACAGATCCCATGTGTGATTCAGATCCCATTTTACTAAGAATTTGGGATAATTTGATCTGGTTCTTTTATACATTATATGTACATGGTAAGCCAATTTAAGAGGATAAACTACACTAAAAGTCTTAGGCCTATTTTAGTATGAGAATGAAAATTATTAATTTTAAACATTAAAGCAGACTTGGAAATGTATGCATTGGGATGATCTATTAATACAATTGAGACTCCTCAGTAACCAACGATTCATTTTTACGTATCCCTTCAAATTTGATTGTTTATCTAATTTTCTAATAAAAAAAATTCAAGCCAGGTTATTAGAATTCTTATCATTGATTTTTTTCTCTTCCAAGAGTATTAGGTGCTAGGTTTCCGTTCCATCAGGAGATGATAATGCTTAGCCCTTCACTACCAGGTATGACCCTGAGGGTCCCACCCTTTGTAACCTCAGTGGGTAGAGCTGTCGGGATTCCAGAAAGGGCTAGAATTCAGAGTGACTTTCACCCAGTGATCAGGACCAGGAATTGCCCCACTTCCTGGGCCTTTGCTAGGAGTCACCACTTGACAAGTCATTCCTGTCCAACATACAAAATGTTTATAGACCAAGTAAAAGGTGTCCTTACAGGTGGCTATACATTCCACCAAACTATGACTGTGAGGATTATTTCTGTCAAATAAGACATGGCCAATAAGTGCATGAGGGCCCTCAGCTGTATCTGACATAGGAGGCTCTCAGCCAAGGCAAATGCAAGATACGCTCTCCTGAGCTAGAGTTGCCACAGGAACCTGCCCCAAGAGGACAGAATAAGGGTATGTTCTGGGAAGAAGTTCCTGAAAAATCAGGGACTGAGACCCAGTGCACAAGGGAAGGCAACAACATTATATCTTCTGCTCATTCTCCAGCCATGAGTCCACTCTGTCACCAAGAAGCCTGAGCTTAGTTCTTTGGCTGTCTGAGATTTCAAGATTTTAAGGTCATGGAAAACCTAAGAAGTCCCTGGGAATGAGGCATATTCATTCTATGTCCATGTTCTTTGATAAATTCCTCCCATCACTGAAGAAACAAATACACGGGTCCTTTTTCTTACCCTCTTGGCAAGGAACTTTGGGGTTTTTTTGGTGACGTAACTTTCCCTGCTCAATGAGAATCTATGTAAGAATTGGGAGGATAGAATGTTAGTGGCTTGTCATTGTGTCTGTGTCAGGGTCTGCATTTTTCACCCCTGCCTTTGCCTCCTAGTACCAGGGAAAACTGTGGAGTGTGAAAATTTTCCCTATGATCCTACCTCTTCACTTTCATTTAATAGTGTCCCTTCCTTTTTCTCTCAAGCCACCCCCGGACTACATAGGATTGCTTGTAATAAAACATTTTAGGCTTGAAAGGAACCTTAAAAATCACCTATTGCAACCACTAGTCAGATTCTCTTGAAATCCTAGTCCAAATTGCCCACACTTAAAAGCTGTTTTAGCTAATCAGATAAAAGAATCCATGCCAATAGCCAGTGGGAGAAGATTAAAGGAGATCCCCGGGCCTTTCTCTCCTCTCCCAGGCAACCAACATATATTTTAATTGCAATTCACTGAAGATCATGTTTTGCTCAATATTTCAGGTAAGGATGGAAGAAAAGAAGAGAGGAGAGGATGGTATAATGAAAGGATGAAGGGGTGCTGTTATTTTTTGAGCAAGTGGGACCATTTATTCATTCTGTACATAAGCTTTGATCCCATTTATTATTTTGAATAATCAGGAAAAACAACTTTCTTGAAGAATGATATAGTAAAAAAGCAAGGATTTCAGTAGCAAGAATATTATTCTCTAAATTGGAACCTAAACTGGAAAATCATAATGCAACATTCCAAGGGACCATTTGTGACCAATAAAGGGGATGTCATTATGTATTTCTCTGTGAAGATATAGTCCTTTACATAATTAGCTCTCAACAATCATAAAAGCATGCTTCAATGCAATAAGGTATCGTTTTTATTTATTTTTCTATATAATATTCATATGAAAATAACTTATGCTTGATTCATCCATATGCTAGCTACTCCTCCTTTCTAAATGGTCAATGTCTTTATTGGTGAAAAATCAAATATATTAAAATTATATTTTATTGCATATATCTAAGATGTACAACATGATGTTTTGTTATACACAGTAAAGTGGTTACTATAGTCAAGAAAATTAACATATCCACCATCTCACATAGTTAACCTTTGTGTGTGTGGGGGGGGTAAGAGCATTTAATTCTACTGTCTTAGCAAAAATCCCCAACACAATATTAAATATAGTCCTTATGGGGTACGTTAGATCTTTGGGCTTGTTCATCCTATGTATGTGCAACTTTGTATCCCTTGACATACATACATCTCCCCATTTCCTCCCCATCCACTCCCCTGCAAAATTACATTTGACTAAGTAACACTTTACCTTTCTTGTTGTTGTTGCTTTTAACTTTGAAAAGTTAATTTCACGTTTCATTTTTACCACCTTATGATCCTGTGAGATGGATGGTAGTACTAATAAAGAAACAGCTGGAGAGACACAGGAGGCTTGTTCAAGCCAGAGAGTTGGCCAGGGACTAGCTAGTCATGTTGTGGTGCCATACCTGAGCTCTTCTTAGCCCAAAAAATATACTTTGAGTTGCCTGTAGCTTTTTGTGGGCTCTCACTTGGGTCCTCATGCTGGTCTTTACACAACAGAAACTGACTGCAAAAACATGTGTCTGCTATCTTTTTTCCCTACTTTGCCACATATACTTCTCTTACAGGAGACAGAAGCCACAAGTGCAACTCTGCTATGTTAATCATTCAACAAGCATTTTCCAAGGGAAATGAATGTTAAACTCCACAGTCTTTAAAAACATCCCTACGATGTACAAATATGCTGAATCTATCTAAGGCCTTTGTTCTTCTGATCCAGAAAGTGTGATGAAAGGATAAAAGGAAACTACATTTTCTCTTTTAGGAAGCATTGAAGATGTCTTCTTCAATAATTAGTATACTAAAGATTCTCTAACAACATATGCTTGGTAATAATTTTTGTCTTGTAGAGATATGAATGTTTTCTAATGGAAGGCATTTAAAATGCCTTAGTGGAAGAACAATTCAAAGAAAAGCCCTTTTGGATTCATCTCCACATCTATCAGGTGGCATTATTTTTCCAATAGTCTTTTAGTCTATCCTCCGCATTCGAAAGAGCTTATGTCCAACCTATAATTATTTTCTGCTAATTAGAGTAATTCATGGTTAATTATTCAAAATGATTCCTCTTCAAAATCAAATCCATTTCTTGTCATGACATTAAAAAAAGATACAAATAAAATATTATCGGAATGCAAATTTCTGTCAGAAGAGAATACATTTTTTAATTTTCTTTAAATAGCATGAAAATCTTTCTCCACCAGCAAAGGTCCCACGATTCCCTTCCTCAATTAATTTGGACTAGAGAAGGGCAAATTGAACCATGAAGTGATGACTATAAATGTTTTTGGTAATTACTAAGGATTAGTTATATTAACTGCATAGGAGTAAGCAATTTACTATATCCTTCCAGAAGAGTTACAAAGCAATAAAACCTAGCAATGGCTAAGGGCTAACGGTAAACTCATTAGCTTGGGATCTTGGGTGTCTGAAGCTGTACTTTGAGTGGACTATGTCTCTTCGTGGCTCTCACTGGGTCCTGCTGATGTCTAAATCTCCTTTTCATGGGGTTGTCCTACTCCCTATCCCCTCTCTTCAAGAGGTAGTTCCTTTGAACTTTTATCTGCCTGGAGAAGCCATGGGCCTTCCTCTGGTTCTAAATCAGGATAACATTTTGTCTGCATCCTACCCCTTTCCCTACTCTGACCTCACTTCTCCATTTTTGTTTTACTCTGATTATTGTATGAGACCCGATAGTCCCCCCTTACAGGGTGAGGTGTTCCTCTGCCTAAATTCATCTTAGGTAATAACATTAATATACTTCTGCTCTGCACAGTCAAATTTTCTGCATGTATTTATTGAGTACATTCAGCATGCAAAGCCCTAAAGTTGTATGATCTCCTAAAATGAAGTAAGTTGAAATGCCAACTGTATGTGACATAGAGTTCCACTAGATTCAAATAAACACAGGAGAATAAAGTTATAGATAACATAATATAAGAGTAAGAAAAAAAGGATCATTAGAAACAGCAGCTTCTGCTGGGATTCAGAACATAACAAGAGAAAATTATAAATCTGGGAAATGCTAAAATTATTGCTAAAGAAAAAGTAAACTGCTTCCAGTTTGACCAGGACTCACCAATGGCTTCTTCATCTTTAACTAAAACTTTTCAACTTAGCTCATTTGCTCTGTGCCCCCCCCCATTATAAATTGAATATTTGCCACCCCTTCAAATTCATATATTGAAGTCCTAACCTTTAATGTGATGGTTAGCAGGTGGGGCTTTGGGAAATAATTATTCATAAGGGTGGAGCCCTCATGAATGGCATTAGTGCTCTTATAAGAAGAGACATAAAAGCTTGCTCTCTCTGCTCTGCTTTCTGCCATGTGAGGATACAAAAGGAAGATAGCCATTGGCAAACCAAGGAGCAGGCCCTTGCCAGACACTCAATCTGCTGACATTTATTTTTTTTAGAGACAGGGCCTTGCTCTGTCTCCTAGCCTGCAGTACAATGGCCAATCATAGCTCAATGTAACTTCAAACTTCTGAGCTTCTCACCTCAGCCTCCCAAGGAGCTGAGACTACAGGTGTGTACCACCACACCTGGATAATTGTTTTTTTACTTTTTGTAGAAACGGGGTCTCAGTATCTTGCCCAGGCTAGTCATGAACTCTGTTGACATCTTCATCTTGGACTTCCCATCCTCCATAGCTGTGAGAGAGAGATGTTTGTTGTTTAAGCCATCCAATCTATGGTAATTTGTTATAACAGATTGAACTAAGACATTCTCCCAGTGAGAATGCAGCTCAACTTTTATAACAAAAATTAATTTTAAAAAGTTTTGCTTAAACATCCAGATTTTCACAATAGCCATGACAAAAGCTAGAAGAAGAAGAAGAAGAAGAAAAAAGGAACTAGTTAAGTGTCTTAGTTCACCCAAGGAATAAACCTTTATTCTTTTAAGCAAGATTTGGGGAATGTACAAATTTCATTGGCCATTTTTGAGGCTTTGTCATCAGATATCATTTCAATGCTACCATCTCTTGCTTTTTTTGTGCCTTCAGGTACTTTAACATTGAGTTTTAGCAGAGATACATGCACATAGCTTAAAAAGCATAAATAATATAGGATGGAAAACAAAGATCATTTTCCTGCCCCTCCCCACACCTCAGAGGCAACCATGATGCACAAAGATCTGTTTCTTCTGCTATTTACCTCCATGTTTCTAAATAGTCTTCTAATATTTCCACTTCTTGACTTAACAATTTAAGGTATTATTTATTGATTACTGTGGTGCACCTACTTATAATCATGAGGACAAGACACCTGAATGGTACCAAGGACTGAGACTTCCTCCCACCCCTCCTCCTGCATTCTTAGTGGGCTGTGTACCCTTATGGTCATGATTAGCTGCTTTCCAGAAGCTCTACTCAGCCGGTTCTACCCATGTCTCATTGGACAGAGCTAAGTCACACTAAGTCCACATTAGGTGTTGGAAAGACATCCTGAATTATTTTTTTTAATTTTCTATTATTTTTCCATTTTTTTTCTTTTTGACTCATTTTCTGGTAGAATTTCTCATCATTATCTTTCAAATTTCTATAGAATTTTTAAAATTATTGTTTTCTTATAGATAATTTTTATAGTGCCCTGTTTTTGTTGCATGGACTCAATATTTATTTTTAATTCTCTGAGAATATTTATTATAGATTTTCTCAAAAGTTTTCTTCTGCCATCTAACGCAGATGTACCTCTAGACCATTAGATCTCTAGATCATTAGAGATAACACAACGCTAATTCCTGAGGGTTCTTTTTTTCTATTCCTCTCATTTTTGATTTCTGTCATTCATGTTAGAAATTTGCCTCAAGCATCTAGACCATCTAGGTGATTCTAGGCTATCTATTCCTATTTAAATCCAACTCACTAATTAAAAGATCTTTGGAAGGTGTGTGGTTTTGGGTATGTATGGGGAGGGGGTAGGATATCAAATAGAGAGTTTCATTTGAGCTGGAACTTGTGTTGGAGGACTTCCAAATTTTAATAGTGGAGGCTCTTGTCTCTGGGGCTGTTTAGTTTCTCCAGAAAAGAATCTCCCACTTAAGAGGGCAAATGATCGGCAGGTGCCATTCTAAGGACAGGAGAGGCAGGCACTCATTTCTTCTCTTGTTTTCAGTTCCATCACTGACTGTCAACTTGGAGTGTTCCTACTTGAGTTATCTTTAGAGAATAAACCTATGTCCTGTGAAGGAGGTTAACTGTGGACTCAGGAACTTCCAACTTTCCACTAATCTGCCTCCCAAGATAGCTGGTGCTTCTGAATCCTGAGTCTTTTCTTGAGTTCTGTTGGGTGAATCTCCTCTTCTAAGATTCTCTTTTGTAGGCACTTGGGTCATAACCTCCATCTACTCTTTCGCTTGTTTTGTGTTTTCCCAATTGCTGATGCCTCTCAGTATTATTGTCTTATCTTTCATTTCTTTTGTCTTTGTGGGCCTATACTTTTAAAAACTACCTTTACTGTCATTTTTGTGGGGTTTCAGAAGATTCTTACATGTCTAACAATCTGCCATATGTAACAAACAGTTCTCAGTGAACTTTAAAAACTATTTAAATAAAGGCAAGTGTCTGTATGTGCTTTTTTCTTTTAAAGCTGTATAACCCTACTTAGGTCAGTGAAGCATGTAGGAAGCACAGACAAGGAGCTAGGCTAGGCACTGTGCATGCATATCAACTCATCCTCACTTCCTTACTAATATTTTCATTGTTATATGCAACAGAAGAGATTATTGTTTTATTCTTTCCTTAAAAAAATACACATGCTCTCCAGAAATGTTTTATCTTTTTTTGAATTATCTTATATATCAAGAGTTGCAGGCTCCAAATAGACAGTGATATCACATAGCCACAGGTGTTCAGAAGAAAGTGATGATGAGATCGAAAATAGGCCAATAAAATTTTTTGACTATTTCCCTACAGAAATAAAGCTAGGAAAGAATATGTCTCTTCTCTTCACCCTGTAGTAAATTTTTCTATGAAAAATTCTCAAATTTTTCCATTCAGGGTGCTGTAGTAAATGGGAGAAGACTGCATAATTTTTCTTTCTTTATAAGGGAGAAGTATTCTTTCTTTAACATAAAAAAGTCATAACATTAATTTGTGCCATATGTGCCTCAGTAGCACCTCAAGATATATCCTGGTGTTGAATGAAATTGTTCCATATAGGCTTGTTTCTTCAGAATAAGTTTATATAGACAGCATAGTGGTATGTCCTCAATACCCATCACCATAAATCAGAACACTTGTGTTTGCAGAAGTACTTTCATATCTTCCCTATTTCGGTAATAGTCTGAAATATGGCATTATGTTTATTAGGAGAGTGTTTTCTTTTAAAAGTTAATCAAACAATTAAGAAAACCATTTTGTATTACTTGCTTTTTGTAGTTTGCTAGGTACATGAGAAAGCAAGTAGAAAGGCTGAAAATAATAATGGAATTATTTTTTTAATCTATCTGGAAAATTGCTTTGCTATGCAATTCCAAAAATTGTTGCTCACCTTTGGTTTGTATTTTTGGTTTAAATATTTAAGATATTGATATTCTAATCATTACCTATATGGATGAATGTTCAAAGAGCTAAAGAATTTTTATCATGACACTATTTAGCCAAAATATTAGAGACTGGGTAAATGTACAATTACAGATTATTCATATGATATATTTTGGGACATCTATTCCATGAAATAATTTGTAGCCATTTAACATGATACTGTAGAACATCAGATTTCAGATGGGTATGATAAACTCATTTATTAGAGTTATACAGCTAACATGTTGGGAACTGTGTGTATCTGGAAGCCTATCTTATCTATACTACAGCATGACTGTCAAAATTTGAGCACATCCTTTGAATTTTTTTCAAGTGAACATGTGAGTTGCTTTGGAACCAAAAATAGAGTGCATTATGAAAATAATATTTAATGATATTACAAGTAGTACAGAATAACTAAAGACAGAAGAAAAGGACCACCACCTCCTGGTAGCTACGTAGAATTGCAAGCATTCACTTAACGTATATTAAGTATTATACAAATGTTCAATGAAACAACACTAGGACAAATATTAGAGAGTAAAAATTGTCTGCTTTGAAAGCAGAAAACTGGCTAATTTGAGGTGCAGTTACATTTTACATAAACCTTTCTGAAGCTGTATTTTCTTTCTCAAGTGTAATTTCAGTTGTTGGCCATGAAATTTGTTTCTCTTTTCTCCTTTTGTTATCCTAAGAGAATTAAGGTCAGGTGATGTATTTTTACTCACCACATTTGAATCTGAGGCAGAAAAATTCCCATGGAGGGTTCTTGTGGAACTTCATTTTAGTTATGTTTTAATAAAGTCTTATTTGTATTGACTTCTGGGGCAGCATGGCATTCCCTAACTGATAAACTACTTGGGTTTACTTTTTTATGGAGAGATTTTAATTTAATATGATAGATTCAATTGCTGTTTTTCAGGTTTTATATGCATGCCTGGAAGCCTTTTAATAACTTGCAATAACAAACAAAATGAATGTGACTTTTAGGGTAGACACTCTTGTAATTGATATATTTTTTTACCAACTCAGGATGTTTATTTGTTTTGCCAAAATATGAAGTGCATTCTTTCATTCCTTGGGGAATAAAAAGTAATGGAATTACAACTTACTAAAAAGTTGTGAGCAAGATTCCATAGTTGAAATGAAAAAAATTCATACAGATATATTTCCTGCTATTAGACATATGAGTTTTGCATAACACACAAAAAATATAAGATTTCCCTCTCTATCTTAATAAATTCATTTTCCTTTTTGCTTAAAGTAGTTAGGGATCAAGGAATGATAGAATATTTTAAAAATACATTAACAAATAGTAGTTAAGGTATACATGGACAAAAATACTACATAGGAAATGATATTATTTTAACTTTCAAAATTGTATATTTTCAATACTGAAGAATGGGATTTTGGAGACAGAAATGATTTTGATAAATGCAGAATTCTGCTTAAGGCCACAGAAGAGGCAAGAATAAGTAACATAAAAAATAGAGAATCTACAAATTAGTATGTTATGATTATTCTCTCGCATGGCACTTAAGAACAGCTTTGAAAAGATCCAATGTCCTCAGCAGCTATGTCTAAGTAGCATGTACTATAAGTCAAATTGACATGGTTCCTTAAGAGAAATATCAGGACAACTCTTGTATAGTGATGAGGCATTACTGAACAATGTTTTTGGTTGATAAACAGTAATAGAAATTTGAGATTGAAATGCCCTTTTCAAAGGAGTAGGTCACTTCTATGATAATACAAGATAGGTATTTAAGTTTGTCTCTCATTCGCTGATATTGAGCCTCTTCGTGTTTGTGCATTAGTTAACATGACACCTCAAGGATCCTCCATTTTTATGAAGGTGTCAGCAAGCTGGTAACATTTTTGAAAGACTTATTTTTTAAAGAAAAGCTTGTACCTTATTTTGCCCCAAGACCGAATATAATTTTTACAAGGCTGATGAAATACCGAATGGGTTGTGGGAGGAATGGTTATATCAGGCATGGCATGGTGAAGAGATGAAGGAATATGAGGATTTCAACAAGTTGCTGCAGTGATTAATGTTTAATCTCAACCCTCCAGTAATGAAAGTAATACCTAGTATTTATTAAGCTGTGCTAAGAACTTGGAGAAATAAAATCACTGAGCCTCAGTTATAGGTTCTTTATATTACTGAGGCTCAGTGGTTTTATTTTTCTGAGTTCTCTACTCTCTCTATAGAGACATACCTCATTTTCTTGCACTTCACAGATACTGCGTTTTTTACAAATTAAAGGTTTATGGTAACCTTGCATCAAGCAAGTTTATCAGCACCATTTTTTCCAACAGCATGTGTTCACTTTGTGTCTCTGTATCACATTTTGGTAATTCTTGCAATATTTCAAACTTTCTTATTATTATTATAATATTTGTTATAGTGATTTATGTTCAGTGGTCTTTGATGTCACTACTATAGTGTTGTCTTGGGGCACCACAAACCGCAGCCACAGAAGATGGTGGACTTAATAAACATTGTGTGTATTCTGACTACTCCACCGACCAGTCTTCTGCCCACTGCCCCCCGCCCCCATCTTCTTTCCCTCTCTTGGGGGCCTCCCTATTCCCTGAGACACAACAATATTAAGATTAGGCCAAATAATAACTCCCCAGTGTCCTCTAAGTGTTCAAGTACATGGAAGAATCCCATGTTTCTCACTTTAAATCAAAAGCTAAAAATGACTAAGCTCAGTGAAGAAGGCATGTCAAAAGCCAAGATGGGCTGAATGCTTGTGCCAGACAGTTAGCCAAGTTATGAATGCAATGGAAAAGTTCTTGAAGGAAATTAAAAGTGCTAACTCCAGTGAACACGTGAATGATAAGAAAGCAAAACAGCCTTATTGCTGAGATGGAGAAAATTTGAGTGGGCTGAGGGAAGATCAAATCAGCAGCAACATTCCCTTAGGCAAAGCCTAATCCAGAGCAAGTCCCTAACTCTTTTCAGTTCTATGAAGGCTGAGGGGCATGAGGAAGCTGCAGAGGAGTTTGAAGTTAGCAGAGATTGGTTCATGAGGTTTAAGGAAAGAAGCTATCTCCCAAATGTAAAAGTGGAAGGGGATGCAGCAAGGGCTGACAGGGAAGCTGCAGCAAGTAATCCAGAAGATCTAGCTTAGATCACTGATGAAGGTGGCAACACTAAATAATAGATTTTCAATGTAGATGAAACAGTCTTCTGTTTGAAGAAGATGCCATCTAAGACCTTCACAACTACAGAGAAGTCAATGCCTGGCTTCAAAGCTTCCAAGGACAGGCTGACTCTAATGTTAGGGAGTAATGCAGATGTGACTTTAAGTTGAAACCAATGCTCATTGACCATTCTGAAAATCTTAGAGCCCTTAGGAATTATGTTCAATGCTCTATAAATGGAACAATAAAGCCTGGATGAAAGCGTTAATACATCAACTTACGGCATAGTTTACTGAGTATTTTAAGCCCACTATTGAGACCTACTGCTCAGAAAAAAAAGATTTCTTTCAAAATATTATCACCCATTGACAATATACCTGGTTACCCAAGAGCTCTGATGGAAAAGCATAAAGGGATTTATGTTGTTTTCATGCCTGCTAATACAACATCCATTCTGTAGCCCATGGATCAGGAGTAATTTCAACTTTCAAGTTTTATTGTTTAATAAATACATTTTTTAAGGCTATAGCTGCCATAGATAGTGATTCTTCTGATGGATCTGGGAAAAGACAATTGAAAACCTTCTGGAAAGAATTCACCATTCTAGATGTCATTAAGAACATTTATGATTCATGGGAGGAGGTCAGAATATCAATATGAATAGGAGTTTAGAAGAAGTTGATTCCAACCCACATGGATGACTTTGAGGGGTTTAAACTTCAGAAGAAGTTACTGCAGATGTGATGTAAACAGTAAGAGAATTAGAATCAGAAGTGGAACCTAAAGATGAGACTGCAATCTCATGATAAAATTTGAATGGATAAGGAGTTGATTTTCATAGATGAGCAAAGAAAGTGGTCTCCTGAGATAGAATCTACTCCTCATGAAGATTCTGTGAATACTGTTGAAATGCCAACAAAGGATTTAGAATATTTCATAACCTTAGTGGATAAAGCAGCTGCAGGGTGTGAGAGATTGACTCCAATCTTGAAAGAAGTTCTACTGTTTGATCTACTATCAAACAGCAACTCATGCTACAGAGAAATCATTTGTGAAAAGAAGAGTCAATCAAGGCAGCAAACTTCACTGTTGTCTTATTTTAAGAAATTGTCACAGCCACCATAGCTTTCAGCAACCACCACTCTGATCAGTCAGTAGCTGTCAACATCAGGGCAAGACCTTCCACCAACAAAAATATTACAACTCACTAAAGGCTCAGATGGTTGTTAGCATTTTCTAGCAATAGAGTATCTTAAAATTAAAGTATGTATATTGTTTTTAGGCATAATGCTATGGCATACTTCATAGACTACAAAATAGTATAAACACAACTTTTATATGCAGTGAAAAACCAAAAAAATTGTGTAACTTGCTTTATTGCAATACTGACTTTACAGTGGTGGTCTGGGACTGAACCTGTAATATATCTGAGGTATGCTTGTATATATGTGTGTGTGTGTGTGGAGAGAGAGAGTATATATGTGTGTGTGTGTGTGGAGAGAGAGAGAGAGAGAGAGAGAGAGAGAGAGAGAGAGAGAGAGAGAGAGAGAGAGGGAGGGAGGGAGGGAGGGAGGGAGGGGAGAGAAGCAATGCCTATTTCACAGATTACTGTGAGGATAAAATTATATAATATATTCAGAAGCCATTCCAGGTTCAAGTATAGAAAAGTATTCAAGGCTTAAAATTCAAAGGTGTACTCATGTACTGAAGTACACTGAAAAATCTTGCAGGAATTAGCCTGTTGATGTGTTCCTGATATGATGGACACACTAAAGAGAAAATACTGTATCATAAATATGGAGTAAAGATGGAAAGAAACACTGCCTAATGTAGATATCATTGACATCATTTAAGACTCTTAGGGTCCCATAGGCAAAGCAGGGAGTAAGTGTAAATGCTGCAGTTGGGGTACAAGCTCAGTGTGTTTGAGGAAAAGAAAGAAAGCCAGCTTAGCACTCTGAGAGGCCAAGGCAGGCAGATCATTGAGCTCAGGAGTTTGAAGCCTGAGCAAGAGCAAGATCCTGTCTCTACTAAAAATAGAAAGAAATTAGCTTGGCAACTAAAAATATATAGAAAAAATTAGCTGGGCATGATGATGCATACCTGTAGTCCCAGCTACTTAGGGGGCTGAGGCAGGAGGATTGCTTGAGCCCAGGAGTTTGAGGTTGATGTGAGCTAGGCTGACACCATGGCACTCTAGCTGAGCAACAGAGTGAGACTCTGTCTCGAAAGAAAGAAAGAAAGAAAGAAAGAAAGAAAGAAAGAAAGAAAGAAAGAAAGAAAGAAAGAAAGAAAGAAAGAAAGAAAGAAAGAAAGAAAGAAAGAAAGAAAGAAAGAAATCCAGCAAGATGGAAGTGGGGGAGAAAGTTCAGGAGCATTCCCTGACTACTTTGGGACATTCTTATCACTTTCCTCTGAACTCCCTTGGCATTTTCTCTCTTACTCACTTAGCTTTTGAGTATATAATCTTGCATTATTCCACTTTCAGTGTGTAGCATACACTTTTACTGAGTGCTCTTTGATGGATTTCATATTTGGACTCTATATCTTAAGATTCCTTTGTGCTCTCCACAGCACTTAGTGAAGCGCTATGTACATAATAGGTACACAACAGGTAGTATAGTATTCAGGGGAGCTCAATTATATAAACTACCCTTCCCAGAAAAAAAAAAAAAACTAAACTTAATATCTGTAGGGGTGGATGTCCTAAGTAGGAAGTGGCCCTGTAGTTAGCTCATTGTAGCAGTGATGAGTTTGGGTCTTCTATATTCACTGAACCTTTTTCCATGTTGATATCTAACAGAGTTCATTACATGACTACAATTCACTAAAAGTATGTTGAAACTCATCAAATGTAAACTTAAGATTTGTGGAGGTCATTATGTTAGAGTAAGAAAATAGGAGACAGTGCTGAAGCCAAATGTATGGGCTCGAAGATTGGTTGCAGATGTTAAAATAAACAACTTGTAAGCAAAAGCTAATTAGAAGAGCTGATAACTGTAGGCAAGAACCAGCTTCAACCAGCTTTTTAGCTATCTTTGCCACCTTACATAAACTTTGGCTAATTACAATATCATTTACATGGTGGTTTAAAATTTTTTCTACCCTTGAAATCATCATGACCTACTGAAACAACCATATAAAATATAAAAATGGGAAGGAACACAATTATAGGAATTACTACCCAATGTCTTAGTAAAAGCCAACCCCTTGTCCTTGAATATTCCTCTCCTCAGTTAGCAAAGCTACAAAAGATCTAAAACCACTTCCTCCCAGTGCAGCTTTTTCAAGCCATCGCATTCTTTCCTGAGAGTGTACTTTTCACTTTCAATAAAAGCTGTTGTTTGCTTGGCTTAGGTGGTGCATCCTAAACTTATTTTCCCGACCAATCACCAAGAATTTGGAAAAACCTCCACTTGGAGGCCAGTGACAATTGAGTGCAAACTTCTCCTCAAAAGAAAAAAGAACTGTAAAGAAAGCTTGCATTCTAGTTAATGATGTGCACACAAGTATTTAGGGAAAAGAATACTGATGGCTATAACTGACCTTGAAATGCATCAAAAAATAATATGGATTTACAGATGGATGAAAAGATGGTGAGATGTGTAGTAAAGTAGTAGAATCAAGGTGATGGGTAATTGGATATGTATTGTAAAATTATTTAAGATTTTCCATATGTTTGAAATTGTTCATAATATATTATGGGGAAAAGTTAGTTGAAATTGATAACTAGAAAAATTACATTAACAAAAGTATTTAGTTTATAGCCATTGTACTTTCAGTTTTACATATCTGAACTTTCAGGAAATCTTCTAATTCTTACATAGGACACAGATTTAGTCTATCGATTTATTACTTTGAAAAGTGCCCCAGCAGGTATTGTAATCAATTCAACTTTCTATTGCATTCATTAATTATAAGTTTTGGTTATGTTTACTTATACTTTCCAAATAATGGCTATGTCCCTGATAAAATTTACTTATCTATAAAATTCAGAAAAAAACAGTTAAAATATTCAATTATTAAAATTATAATGCTTTGTGATACTTAATAATTAATTTTTAAAATTACATTTTACATATTGAGCAGTACATTCTGACATTAGCATTTCATTATGAATGATACCAAAAAGTACAGTGAACAGAATAGACCAACAGTCTCTCCCTGTCTCTCTCTCTCTCTATCTCTCTGCATTCCCATATTTCTCTTCTCCCATTTTTTTCTTTCTTTTTCTGATGCAGAGAAATTGTATAGCTTAGGTAAGCATGAAATTTAAATGAGGGAAAATGATCAACATTAGTGCAAGATTAAAATTCTTGAACTAGATTTGTCTTTTTTTAGAATAAAATATCTAAGAAACTGAAGCACAAATATGCTACTGTATGTATAATATAAAGATGAACAATTTTTCTCAATTTGTACAACTTTTAGTTTCTACCTTTCTTCATCATTTAAGTTCTAGACAGTTTATTTGAATGTATTCTTTTTGTAGATGATAAATTGTTCATCAGTTTTTCTTTTAAAATGACAGAATGCATGTATACTCTCACATTAATATTTTTTTACTCTAGGAAAAATGAATGGAATGCCTATCTGAAATATGCTTTTAACTTTCAGTTTGTATTGGTGATAATTTATACCTTTGAAGGAGACTTGGAGTGACAACACAGACTGGTCCAATCTATGGAAAATGTTTCAAGTCGATGGAAGTTCTAAGTTTTGAGTAGGTCTACCCAGCTGTCAATAAATATGAGAAATAAGCTCAGAGTTGTATATAAATGAATAGGTTGCATGCATTTTAAGGCAGTCTTACAGAAACACACTGAGAGATCTGGCATTCTTAAAACCAAACATATGTCCTATCAACATTCCTAGTACAAAGTTTTTGTTACTATTTCTGTGCTCCAAGTAGCCCCATGTAAAGGCATATCATTGAACCAAAGCATATTGAGGTGGCTATTCAGTTATGTTGAGCTATGCTGCAATATCATTTTGCTACTGCTTTACCTATTTCTACACATTCACCAAAGGAAATTTCTACTCTAGAAATTATACTGTAGCAAAGAGAGAATTAAATACATGAAGCTAGATTCCATTTCTCCCTACATATCAATATGAAACAGTGCTATTGTCTGTTTCCTGAGACTGCTGAATCAATAAAACATATGTACCTATGCCTTAAGGAAGCAGTAACTCTTTAAATTGCCCTTTATATTTACAATTACTTAATTACTTTATTTTGCCAAAAATAAAGGTCATTAAAACCATCTTGAGCTTGACTTAAATTTTAAGAAGTAGCCTGCAAGTTGTATAGTCTTTAACTATGTTCCATTTAACACATTTAATAGATGTAAAAGCTCACAAGTGATGATATAAAGGATAATTTACGCTTGCAATGCATTTTTGTCCAATTAATAGATTGCCTCTGTGTTGCATATTTTGCATGACAAAAGAGCAGAATATTAAACTGCCATTCATAATGAAAATGCACTTTGCAAATTAAAAGTGCCGAAACAGAAATTTTTCACCCTGTTTAGGAAATAAACAGTCCTTAACCAATTAAACTGCATTGTAATAATTCTATGATTTATTGCAAGTTGTTTAACTTTCAAAACTCGGCTAACCCATATTAAGGTCACAATCCATCATGTCTTGCTTGGAAAGCCAGCAAATAATGGCTGTTGTATTAGCTGCTTTTGATGATAGTATGAAAGAAGTATTAGCACTTGTCAACAAAACTGCTTACAACATAACATTAGCATGCATGGGCTGCTGTACCTATTTATTATTCTGGCAGCTTCACACATATTGTTACAAGCTTATAAAACATTTTGTCGGGTGGAAACCGAATGTACACTGTTTGGTTTTCTGATAGACTGGCAGCATAAATGTCTGGGCTGACTTAGTTTAGTTTAAGTGTAAATAGAGACACAAATTCTTCAACCTGTTCTCTTATTGATACTGAAAAGTGCTGAATTATTCAGCATCCAACTCTTCTGTTTGTGTCTATCACAGTTATCAATTACCCATCAGTCTTCTTGTCAAAACAGAATGGATTAATCTGGCTGAAAATAAGACAAATAAATGGATACTATAACAGGGGTGTGGGGTTGCCAGACTGTCAAAGGGAAATCCAGGCAGTGACATTTGCCGTCAAAAATGGGATCTCTGGCTTAAGTGAGCAAATGATTCCCCTTTGCGAGCCAAGAATGCACTTAGCTCACCGTAAGTAAATTAATCTGCCTTTTTCAACTGCTAATGCATTAGCACTGAGGTAATAGTTCGATTGCCGAAATTCCTCTGTGTTTCAATAATTTTGGTCATTGTTATAGTTTCTCACAGGAAATGCAGATACATTCAGATACTTTATCTTGGTAAACACAGGGTTGCCTGGTCAATAAATGCACCCATTTACCAATAAAGTTATTGCTGATGGTTTTGTGCGCTTCATAGCTCTCAGCTGATGTGATACCAAGTAACTCTTTGCACAGATGGCTGGTGGAACCCATCCAGCATCTGCAAGGTCCATCCCTGTTTTCTTTCCCAAACATTTTATTTGGAAATCTTGTTTGGCAAACTTCCTGAGACTCTGCCTGGCTGTTCAAAGTACATATTTCCAATCTATTTCATTTGGCCCTTCTATAAAAAAAAAAAAGAACCAGCAAAATGCCTTCTGATTTGGCACAAAAATTTCAGCCACAGACTGAAGCAAGTTTTAGGTTCCTGGCCAAAAATTTACAAGAATTTTATCTTAGATGCTTCCATACTGGACTGTTTTACATAGTCATCATTAAAATCTGAAGCCTTCCCATCACAACAGGATCAAAGCCTCCCAATCTGTATCATCTGATAGCTTAACTTTGCCAAAAGTTCCCTCTTGTTCTTATTTTCCCAGACATTTCGTGTCCTAGCTATTGTAGACACTGTTCTTACTCAGACCGTGGGGTAGTGAGTAATTTAAGGAGAGCTACCTGGTAGAAAATGGCTCCATTCACTTGATGATGAATGAATAGATTACTTTTGAATGAATCATCTTTTTTTCTTTTTCCAGTAGATTGTGTAAAGAATTTTAAGCATTTAAAAAATAAAAACCCTTCCTACATTTGGGGAGTTCTAAAGAGGTCATACCGATAATTGAATTCTAGGTACAACTTCCATTATACTCTTAAAGACTTAGATTGGAAATTTCCATTTTGCATTCCCAGAACATTACTTCAAATTTCTCCTTAATGTAAATCAGGTTCCCAGAATTTCAACATTGAAAAGAAATACACTAATTGGCCTGGTCACAACTCACCTTCGCTATAGCTCGTTCATTTGGTATATAATCCCAAGGCTAATTCATGGAAAGCAGCTATTTAAAATGTACAGACATAAGGCAGTGTTTTTGTTACCCAATGTATTGTTTTACTTCATCTCTCTTTCTCCTTCCCTTTTTAAGAAAATAATTCATTTATAGGGAAAGGTAGCACTGTACAAAAGTTTGCATGGCTGAAAAGTGTTTTCAAAGTTTTAACTTTTTTTCTAAAATTAATTCTTCACAACATTAGAAACTAAGTTAATTGACAGATGTATACGATGTGCTTTCTTCAAAATTCTAGATGTCATTTCCCACTCTTGGGAAACCTTTCAAAATATATGGTTGCCATTTCAGATCCAACTTTTCCCAGTCTAAACATTCTCTCCCACTGGTCTCTTTTTTCTAAAATCCCAATCACTTGCTAAGTCCTCTAGAACATTCCTTTATAATATCTCTTCTCTTATTCTCCTTTCAGTTCCCACTATCACCATGCTTTTGCATTCCTCACTGATTCATTCAGATATCCATGTGTGTACCAATTCATTTATTCAACAATTCTTTGAGTGCCTGGTATGTGTGTACTCGTCTCTCATCTTTCCAACATTCCCCAGCCCTCATTCCTCATTCTGAAATGCCCTCTGCCACACTACTCATCCTTTAAATCTCAGTTCAAATGACATCTCCTTGTGCATTTTTCTTATTCTCTAACCCACGTGAGATTTTTTCTTACTTCTTCAAGTCTCTTGAACATTTTTATATCTCCCTTATCACAACACGAGAGAAATCCTGTCTGTGCCACTTACAAGCTGTGTGACTAGCTAGCAAGTGACTGTGGGCAAGTTATAGAACTAACTGAAGCCTCAGTTTCTCCTCCAAAATCAGGGATATTATTACTCCATAGGCTGTGAGCATTAAATGAGCCAGAGCATATAAAATACTTAGCACAATGCCTGGCATACAGTGAACGTTCATCAAGTTCTTGCTTGTTGTATTATTTTATGCAGTGGGGACTTAGAAATAGATCTGCTTTAATATTTGTATGTGGAAAGATAACAATTGTAATTGCCTTTGGTGTTTCTGAGGGGCTTAAGCCTATACTTACTTATGATCCTGGGTGGTAGGCCAGGGTCTAGCATCCTGGGCTGAACACACTGGAGCCATGCTGCTTAGCTTCATATCCTGGCCTGTACCATTTGCTAGCTCATTTTTTTTTTTTTTTAAGTGGGAAGCGAGGCAGATAAAAGTTTCTATGTCTCATAGGTAGCTGTTAAGATCAACTGAAAGTAAAACGCTTAGCAGAGTGCCTGGCCCATAGCAAGACCTCCATAAATGTAACTTGTCATTACACTAGAGGGGATCCAAAATGCTCTTTCATCTAATTCTAGGTGGTGAGAAAGGACTATTAAAACGAATGCATAATTCCCTGAATTATTGTCACATCCTTCTAAAAGGCTTTCCTGAGTAACATTTATCCCAACCCCACTCTAGCTTGCATCTGCCAGACTGACGAAAAACTCCCAAGTAATGCCTTGCATTATATCACTCTCCAAACAGAGGGGCCACATTCTCCACCCACCTGGACATCATCAACCCCTCTTCCAGCTTGCAGAGTGCTTCCTAATGGTTTCCCCTCCCCTGAAATGTTTTGCCTCATTTTCTCCCTAAATGTATCATTTATCCTCTGACACTGTACTGTCCTCCTACGTAGATAAACTCTCAAAGAGAGTTTTTCAAAGAAGTCATGCTCTTTTTCTGGACTTCTATCTTTCCTCGTATAGGTCAAGCCCTTCCCTGGCCTACACATCTCGAAGCACCCTCCCTGTCTGCATCCACCTTTCTGAGTTTAAGAAGCTTGCTCCTACCGCAGGCTCTCACTAACCTAGCCCTTCACCATCTCTCTGTCATCTAAATGCCTGAAGCATTTAGAGGTTTTACCTCGTAATTTGGCTATTAATTATAAATTGTCTTGCAGCGTATTTGCTATGTGTTTGTTTTGCCTCTCCAGAGATATTTCACTATCTTTTTGCTTCTTAGCTGTCTTTCTTTATTCGCTAATCCACAAAGCTCTCTGGATAATTTTCCTGGCCTGTCATGGTGACTGTGCCACTTGTTCCCTAGGTATTAGGACAAGGTTCTCGTTCCAACCAGGCTTCTGGGCTTGGCTTGCCTTTAACCTGATTATTACAGAAATGGTCTCTCACGAGATAGGCCCCTTGCTATTGGCCAAGTCTGTTTCTATACATCAGAAAGAATTTTCCTTCCTCCCAAACTGTATTTCTCCCACTTCTTAGAATAAATAATATCTGTATCTATAGCCAGCCTTACCTGATTGAAGCAGCACTAGGTTATGAGAAAGAAGCATGGACTTTGAAGTATTAGAGTTTGGGTCTGAATCTTGATTTTGCCACTTACTAACTCTATGACATTGGGCAAGTCACTTCTTCGAGCCTCGGGTTTGTTCAGATATTAAAATACCACTATTTAGCCCCACAAAACAGATATAAGAATTATGTGAGATAAATAACAGAAAGTGCCTGACAAATAGTGGCGAGTAACCTTTAGGTACCTTACCCCTCCAGCTAGTATGAAACATATTAATAACATCTACAGTCTATCCTTATTATATATAGTACACATTGACACAATCATTATTATTTCACCCATAGATTCATATTTACATTGGGTACATATACTTCCATTTATCATTCCTCATTAAATAATTAATTCTTTAAGAGTAGTGTACATAGTACTAATTTTAGTATTTGCAAACTCAACTAAGTGCATTGCTATGAAACCTGTAGAATCTAAAACTTACTAGATGTTCACAGTTGATTAATATTGGAAATTATCTTTAAGATGAAATACTGGTTTCTCCTCTCCATCACAGTTGAGGAAATTGAAGGCCAAAGTCTAATAAGTCCCCTGGTTAAGGATAAAAATGCAGAATATAGAACCAACATGCTCATTTCTTGCCTTCCAATTTCTAAATTCTAGATACATATTTCAAGATAGTGAGGCAGTTTTGCAAGATAGCTAATGAAACTTTCCTCTGTGGCAGTCACAATTTTCATGCCAAAATGAGTCTCATAACAGAAATTACCTGTAAATTTTTAATAAATCCCTCAGCAAACACTTGTTCTGGCTGGGTATATCCAGGCTTTGGTCAAGAAATGAGAGATAAATGGTTTAAAATTGAAGCCTCTATTTAAGCAGAGTTTCTGACAAGAGAAATCACAATAAAAATTCTAATTCTTAGGTTCAAATGCGAAGCTGATTTGAACCTACCTGCTGGCTTGCTTTCTCCTTCCTACCCCCCACACCCTCTCTTTTTCTTTCTTTCCCTCCTGGCAGTCTGAATTGCTCAAGCTCGATGCCATTCACTGACAAGTCTGTTTCTAGGGTACAAATATTTTCATCTTCCCAGGGGACAATTGAACCTGTTGAATCAGACTTGACATTGGGGTGTTAAATGATCTTTGTGAACATGATACAAAGACAGATGAAATTCAAGACTTAATATGACTGATACATGACTGAAAACGACAGTCTGGATACTCTGTCACATATGGTTATGGAGATAGTTTCTACCCTCATGGAGTCATCTTTGACTATACAAGAGATCTTGAGAAACCACAATCCTTACCACTGGCTTTTGGAAGGTGGGGAGGTGGGAGGTATTTCACGGCTTCCTCTTTAAACTCTTAATAGAAGGCTGTTGAGAGGTTCTGACTCAGCAACTTCCTGAGTTACCCAGTCCTTTAAAAAGGTTTAAACGTGACCTCAACTCTGCACAACACAGATTCATAATCAGCCTTCAGTTTAGGAAGCCTAATCTTTAGAGAAGCTGAGCGAATAATATCACAATAATGGCATTTCAGTTCAACAATGAGATTTTCTTCCATATATATAAAGACAGACCCTGGGAACAATCTTTGGGAGCATTTTATTGTTTTGATGGGACAATAAAATATGAAGTTACCATAATATCAGTGAGCTACCTTTTGTTTTCCTGGCAGGAAGAGGTAAAGCAAAATATTTTCCAAAGTGGCAAAGTGGACAAGAGCTTCTCTCTGCCCTGTGTACAAAGCATCTAGCTTTAGAAGTGGGATTCCCAAAACGATCGTTTCTACTGCATATGGTAAAGAAAGTTAATCTATCTTTTCTCTCAGAGTATGAGTACTGCCAAGATTATTATAGCAAACCAGACCTCTTCTTTCACTCCTTCTCCCTACTCTCTTTAACTTACCACACCAAGATTGGATAGGGTGTCTGTGTGCTGGGAGAGTGAGTGGGTCAGGTGCAATGGCGTATACTAAATAAGCAAAGAAAGCTCCATGGGAATTCTTTCAAAGATGAAAACTATTCCATACTTATTACCTTGTTTAGTTTTACAATGTGTCCCCTTTGTTTATAGACTATTCTAGTAGAACTTTGCCATGATGACAACAGAGCTGTAGCACATACATACAGCAGTTGGTAGTTATTTCATCTAATCCTCATATCTCCTCTGTGAGATGTATTTTATGTCTGAGCAAAAGTGAGGCTCAGAGAGGTTCAATGAATTGCCCAAGGTCATGCAGTTAGGAAGTAGCAAAACCAAGATTCAAACCCAAAACTTTACTACTGCAAAGTCCATGGTCCTTCCATACAATGTCATTCTGCCTCAGTGGGAAAGGCTGCCTGGAAAATACAGATGTGATTTATTCTAAGCAGTGATAGAAATACAGTCTGGAAGGTAAGTGCAAGGGATTTGGTCATTCCCTCTTGCTCATATTTCCATTTCTCTTCCCTGATCTCTTTTATTGTTCTTACCTTTTTCATTCTCCTTCTTAATTTTTTTCCCATTTTCAAAATTAAGATAAATAAGAAATAAGAACATTAGTTCTTGAGGTAGAAAGGTGGCAAAGATATGCAAATTGGTTGCTTGGGGGAACCTCCTTAATGGTCTCTGACTTGAAACAATACTTGCCATTCACCTGCCTAGCAGCTGAAATTCCCACAATCCGCTCCTTAGGATTAAATGTACTTTGTCTCTAATAGTTGTCTCTGAATGTGGCAGTTTATGATGTGATTGACAACTCTCCCCAAGATTTTTGTGCCCAATGTAATCAATTACAGAACACATGATTTTTGGTTGGTAATAAAGCACAAAATGTTTAAACAAGCCCTTTGTAGCCCCCAAACAGAGCAAGTTCTTTGGGAAAGAAAAACTGAAAGGTACAGTGCTCTATGGAAAGTTATTGTCAAGTTTAGCCTTTTATTCAAGATTGCATGGACCTACAAGAAATGAGACATCTGCAGACTCTAAAATAGGTTTAATTTTAGCTTGGATGTCAGGAAACTTTCCCTGACTCTCCACGACTGGGTTGCACGAGACCTGCTGTGAGCTTTGATAAACACTTGCATGTCCCCTTATCCCAGCATATCTTATTTTGCTGTCATTGCCTAACTCCATCACTAGACCATAAGTTCCTTGAGAGTATTTATTCCGTCATTCATTCAGTTGAGGAATATTTCTAGTGCTAGTGCAAAGTTCAGGAGGAAGACTACACAGATTAAAATATCCAAAATGGTTGGATTTTTTTCAGTTTTAATTTGAAGGTCCTTTTGTAGCTTGAGTATTGGAAAAAGTCAAATATGTGCTTCTACCTCAGACTCTAGAGTTGGGTGGATAATGTGTGGGAAAATATAAAGGATAATAATGAATATATTTTAAAATGTTTTTGAGGAAAGACTAAAACTTCTTGGGAGTTTTTTATGTTTTCTAGGTTACTAAGAATGAAATTCATAATCCAACTACTGGCTCAAAAATGTATACATAGGTATGTGGTTCAAAGTGTGGAAGATTTCAGGGAAAGCAAAGAAAGCAATAAAAAGTAAGAAATGGAATATCTAAGTAGAAGAATCATAAACTAGTGGATTTTAGAGTATTGCTAAAATGCGAAAGTACCAGAAAAGAAGCAAATTGACAATAATCATTTAGAACCCACAAACTTTCCAAAAGAAAAATTAAGAAACAAACAACAAAAGCCTCTCTTACAGAATATTTTTTTGAGAACGTGTCAGCTCAATACCTGTCTTGAATGACGAAAAAAAAAAAAAAAATCACTTCTTTGTCCCGATCAGAGAAATTGTGTCCTGATTTGACAAAATTAAACCTCTGCTGGCCAGATTCTGTCACATGACCGCATAATTCATCGTACTTAGCAATCACTGGACAAATCATCATGGTCATCAACAAATGGAAATAGATTCGCCTGGAGGAAAGGTCACCAGTGAATAATGGCTTGTGGACCAAGCCCTGTAACCTGCTGCATCTCTGAACTATGGCATGGACTGGGGCCACTTACACAGTCATTCCTGGCAACTTACCACTTGCTATAAATAAGGCAGAATATAGTAGAAAGTGGTATTGGTCCATAGATCTCATTATTGTGGGGGAGGGAGAGGGAGGAGTAGCTGCTGACTGGCAGAATGGCCTCCCTGGAACATGGATTTACCTCTAAGGAGACCCGTCAGCGTGAACCTGACAGCGCTGTGTACTGTGGCGCTCTAATGAACAACCCTGAACTACTTTTTTCCCCCCTCTGTTAAGTAATCCTGCGGGGATTACAAAGATGCTTATAAGATTTCTATTTTACTTCCTAAATAAACCTGCAATTTCAACCTGCTATGAACCACTGCAATTGCCATTTTCTAGGTAACAAATGGTTTATATAGGCAATTTCATATGCTTCAACCTAATTGTTAAATGGTCATGCAGATTTGGTACTACAATATAACTGTGGGAAGAAAGCAAGAATTAAAATGTGAACACTAAATGCCTTATTTTTTTTTTCCCAAGGAAGTCCTATTGGGTTAAAAGAGAAGGCAAATTCCTTTTAGCTGCAATTAGTATTTGTGGAATATCTAATCACATGGTGCTGTGAAGTGTACACAATACACAGAAGAGAGTAACATTATCCTGGAGGAATTTATCATCTGTATGTGAGGATCTGGCTAAATATAGAACAAAAATAATGTTTCCATTTTCTACATAGCAGACAAAAATGGCTGTATTGTAAAGTGCAACTAATCTTTCATGAAGTATATCGATGCCAGTGCCACCCAGATACACCCAGAAATATCACCTGCTGGCCTTTTAATGCCCCCCTCCCCTACCACTTCATTACACTCTAGATAATTAGCCTTCTTTTCTGGACTGTCTAGATAATTTGCAGGACCAGTGTGAGGCCTCCTGTTTAAAAATTAAGAATTTCAAGATGGTGACAGCAGAGCATTAGACTGGGAGCCTTCTAAGCATGGGCCCATGTGTGACCACCCAGGTTGCATGTCCATAAAGCCAGTTCGGCTTCTTTCCCTTTCTCATATATGCCAAGTTTCTTTCCATCCCAGGCTCTGGCACCTGCTAGTCCCTCTGTTTGGAATGCTCTTCTCATGGCTAAGGTCTCAGGTCAAATGCCTGCTCCTCAGAGAGGCCTTCCTTGACAACCCTGTGTAAAGAAGGTCCTTATTTTGTCACTTTATGTGTGACATCATACTAGTTTGATTTTTTCCCAATATTTTGTTCTTTTGTTTTATTGCTGATTTAACTATAGACTTATTTGTTGTCTAGTTCCCTTCCATTGGAATATAAATTCTGCAATAGAAGGGACTTCACCTTTGTCACCTCCTCTTGTTCACCTGGCTCCTAAAACAGTACTTGGTACAAGTAGGTGTCCAGTAAATATGTTTTTGAACTGGATTATTTATAATCTAGTTGTATGTTTTTGAACTAGATTATTTATAAAATTTTTCTAATTTATAAAAAGTCTTCACTGGTCTTAAGTTTTTATGTCTTCCAACAGACTCAGCTAATATACACACATGCATACACACACATGAACGAACCAGTGAATGAAATTTAAAACCTGAGTTAATGCAATACATCAATTACTGAACCCTCATTCAGTTGTGATTTATCTTTAGAAATCATACTACATTCTGGAGATCAGTCAGCTTTTAAAGTTAGTTCTGCTATGGCTCTCATAATTTTACTCAAAATTTTAAAAATGAAAGTACAAAGTAGGCATATATTAAAATGTTGATAGAAAACATCTCATAAAATAATTTCTAAGAAAATGTGGTAACTGTTTTTATTGTGACTATGCTTATTGTTGATAATAGAATTATTAAGATATTATTAAACACTATAAGAAATTGATAAAGTCTTTTAAATGGCCTATAATATTATGTTAATATAAAGAAAGTTTGATGCAGCTATAATTCTGCACAAAGTTAGTATTCACTTTAGAGTAGTTAAATAAAAAAATGAAAATAATTATACGCGGTCACAAAAATTAGGACTTTGAACCCTTACAGGAATTACTATCATGAAAATAACCTTGGTTGAATTAACCTGAAGCTCATGTTGGATTACAAAGCCTCCTGCAACATACTTATTTAATTATATCTTTTGAATTTAAGAGTCAAAGATAATAGCCCCCTAAGACTTGACTTTGCTCAACTGGTTCTGTCTAGAGAGTTGGTACTGCATGCAAATCATCCTTTTTGGTGGTTTCATAGTTTCCAGCCACAATTAGAAATTAACAAAACAAGTTATAAGCACTGACTGTTGAAGACATTTCTACATATCCAATGAGATATGCAATGCAAGCTAAATAGAAGAACATTTGCAATTTAAAATATAATTCTCCATAATGAAAATGTAAAGCAGTCGTTCTGTTTTATTCGGCATGGCAGGTTAGGAATCCCCGTGAAGCTACACTGAAGCAAAGAGTAGATTAATAATTTAATTTGGTTCAGAACTGTGCAATGGGGCACCACAACCTTTCATTCTGTAACCAGCTGCTGACCCTAATATGGATGAACCAATTAGACATCTCTACTTAATTGTTGGGTGACCCATCCAAAACTCACTAGGAATTTTCATTTTAAACAACATTCAACAGTCTGAAAGATTCCTAGTTATCCCCCTGGTGGAGGTGGTTGATTTGATAGAAGCACACAAAGGAGTTCAGCAAACAGGGGGAAAAACTGCAAGATCATTTTAGACTGCGTTCTGTAAAAGAACATCTTAATATAATGAGCCTTTTTTCAGTCTCCCTTGGCGGAGCATCAGCCCTCTCAGATAACCCCACACAAAGCAAATACTATTCATCTGAAGTTACATTTGCTCCTTGTTATCACAACTTATGCCACTTAATTCATTATTCAACGAATTCACTTTCTTGTTTATTAGATGCAAGGTAGCCGCTTATCCCTAAAGGCCATGTATGCAAAAGACTGCTTGTAATCCTGTCACTTCAAACCTCGCTAGACTTTTACATTGCTTCAGGAATTAGGAGGAAAGAAGCAAACAATTTAGATTTATTCCTGATGATATTAAATCTGTACATGATGAAAGGAAGAAGAAAGAAACGCTAACCTGAAATTTGTTGATTTGGAGAGTGGCTTCAGATGCTATCTTTACATTAAAAGTTAGTGATTCACTTGCTTCCTATAATAAACACCTTGAATTATTCTTCCTACATTAAAGAGGAATAAATTAAATGCATTTGTTTTTTTCATACAGGTTGCCTGCAAAAAAAAATGTAATACTGCTCATCAGCTGTATTTCAAAGATGCAGGCCACCTTGACAGTTCATGTGCTGAAGACAGACATTAAATATACTTTAGAATCTTATCTGATATGCCACTGCTTTGGGGCACCACTCTCTAAGTATATTTAACGTTGGACTAAAAAAAATGCGTTGAAAATGTTTAAAAAATTTTTCAACATGGGTATTTTAAGATTCCGTTTGGTTGTCAGTAACAAGATGTGATAAATATATTCTGTATGATATAAAACAATATAACTATTTGAACTCTTCACACAACATACCACAATTATCAGAGATATTTCAATTGGATTTGGTAATCTTATGCTATTAAAAATCATTAAAATGTAAATGAATTACTGATTTAAACACACTCACTGCACTCTTAGCACAATTAATATTGTATAAAATTATCTGCATAATTATACACAGTGTGTTTACATAAAACAGCCAGGGAAGAGCTACAAATCAGAGGCTGAGTGTAAAATATTTTAAGCTGTGTGGTGAAGTCTTCTAAATATGGAAATCTAAGTGGTTGTTTTAGTATTGATGCTTTACGTAACTGCAGACTGTTCTAAATTTCATGCTTTACTTATTTAAATGCTAAATAACTCTATACTTATTTTTTAAATTCTCATAAATATATATACATGTGCATATATATATATGGAGAGAGAGAGAAAGAGAGAGAGAGACTGAATGTGTTTTAAAGCTGTGTGCATTATTCACAAAACTAAGAGGAAATTATTTTCTTCAATTAATTGACATTATGAGCTGTTTGAGATTTTGCATTAGTCCACCAACAAAAGCCACAGCAAACATATTGATGCAGCACAGCATATACAGATATGCCTAGGACAAAAGCCTGAACATCTCTAGAAAAGAGGAACGATTTACAGGGAACCTCATTTTGTGAATAGAGTTGTGACTAATAAAATAATGTGTACAAAATTACTAGCAACTATTCTAAGGAAGGAAACATACTTGAAAACTCACCCAGTGACTATAGATATTACTGTAATTATCACCATTCTTTCCAAGCATCACTCATATTAATATAGTGATGAACAAATTGATTCACCTGAATAATTAACCTTTACTACAGTATAACTACCTTAGGTTACAGATTAATGTTTTCTATTCAGCTTAAGACACAACCTATGAGAAAAATCACACTTATTAAAAATAACTGCAAAAATCAATTGTTTCCTTCCACTCTGAGGAATTAGTATCAACGATTAATTTATGCAGTATTTTTAAAAGCTTATATTCATATGCCTATGCCCACTAAACAAAAACAGCAGAATAGAGTTGAAACTGAAATTAACAAAGAGTGCTAATAAAATACAACTTTTCTGTTGATATCTTAGATATATAACTTTTTTCATTATTGTACAACTCTTGGTTTTTACATGTGGGAGATTTAAAAAGTCACCCAGTGATTTTTATAGTGCAACCGTATGCTAGATAAAGATATTTAAGCTGTCAGTATAAACTGCTTCTGTTTTCATTTTGCATTTAATTTCAATGCCAGACTCAAGGCATAAATTTTTCATCACCTGCAATGCTATGAATAAAAGATTAAAAAAAGAACTGAGAAGAAATTCTAACACATGCGGTGCATGCAGCATTGTGCAGACGCAGTATTCATAACTAGATGTTTAATTTCCATCTTTTTTTCCCTCTACGTCAGGAACATTATTATTTGGGTTAATACATCATGGAGCTAATTTCCAGTATTTTAGCTTTGCAGAATTCAAGTTTACCTAGCTTGGGCCAAAGAGGCCATTCATTCCACTTGAAATCTGAAGTATACGCCCTAAGATTTACATGCTACTTTGTTAGCACTGCAGGGTTCTATTACTCTCGTATTTCTAGAAAGAGAATATTTCGACATCATATATTTTTGTTTTGTTCCGTGAAATAGCAGGTACATTAACCTTGTCTGAAAGTTCAAAGAACTAAGAATTACTGAAATGGTCCCACCTAATATCAGTTCCTCATTAAGGCTTGCTTCGTGTTCTCAGCCGAAAGATATAATCAATCCCAAGAGGTAAAGTTATGAGCTCAGTGTTAAGGCATTTTTTATTTAGTACTTAGGACTGTTTTCTGTAGCACAATGCATCTTCATTGTCACTTTATTAGCCTCCACAGGACTCACAGACTAGAACAATTTCTAATTCTTGCCAATAGACTCAGTGAGCAAGGGATGCGTAAGAGTCTTTCCTAATCTCATCAGGAGGGCCTTGGGTTTATTAGCCTTGTCATTGTGAAACTTCACTTTCTCAGGGCAGTCAAGAGCCTGCTGGGGACCACAGGCCTATCGGGGACAGCAAGAGTTATTCCCTTGGAGGTTAGTGGCATCTAATAATGTCTATGTCTAGCTTATTGTCTTAGGCTCTAATTACTCAAACTAATTTTTATGGTTATTGAAATTAAATCTAGGGGAAGCTTCGGAAAAAAATAAACCAAACCATGCTCTGATACATTATTATCAATGTGGTACCCAATTAGCTCAGTTGGTTAGCAGATAGTGCTAATGAGGCCTAGGTCATGGTTCAATTCCAGGGAGGCCCATTAGCTTTACTTTGTTCTATGGGCACAGACGCATACCTCATCCTCTCCACCTATCTTAAGTGCTACTGGTCACCAAAATAACCAGTGTGAGCGTATGGGTGGATCAGTGTAAATCCATCTCTACGACTAGGCTCTAGAGGGCATCAGTATCAGCTTTTGTGATAACTGTATAAAAATTAGTATTTTTTTTTAAATAAGACTTTTTTTTTTTTTTTGCTTATTGTTTATGACTGTAAAGCAAGTACTTTATATCTTCAAAACATTTAATGGGATTTAATTAGCTAGACTTCATAGCATCTGTATGATGTTGGCAAGTTTAATTAAACTTTCTTTCCAGATGAAAAAGCTCAAAACTGAGAGGTTAAGTCACTTGTCTGAGGTCACATAAAATGTCAGGGGCATCTCTCAGATTGGAATGCCTGTCTTGTGTATCTCATTCCATTGTGGTACCCATGAGACTGCTCTGCCTCTATGGAAACAGCCTGAAGTCACAGTGATATGTCACTATATTATCACATTATTTTTCATTATGCTAGAAGACACAGCTTAGTGAAAAGTCATGGTGAGTCAAGAATTACAGATGTAGCTCCCTTTAAGCAACACAAATGTATGGAAATTTGGATTTGCTGAACAGATAAATTAGAGAGTGTCATGTCTCACTTAGTCTATGCTATCTCATATTGCTATTAATCACTTTTTTTTGCATGCCCCAACTTCTCAACTAGCTAGTACACACAGGGACCATGTCTTATATCTCTTTGAATCCATAGTAGGTATTAATAAATACTTATTTATGGCAATGGCATTGGACTGGAGTGGGATGGGGAATATGAGACTATATATTCTATGGAAGTGACAAAATAGGGGTTGAGATAAGCATCATGATATTGGGCAGGAGTGGATTTTTCCTATCGGGTCTGTGTAATTACAGCAATTCTAGTTTGATGTATTATATGAAAAAGCACCTAAAACCTACCCTGGATACCAGGCATGAAGAGGACCTACAGAGATGATGCATCTTAAGGAAAATACTTGCAAAGAACAGAATGCTTAAACAGCAGGGTAGGAGAGGCAGCTTGGCCCAGCTATGGAAGGTAGAGACTTCATTGTATAACCCAGAATCTGTCAACGGGGATGTGGTGTTGAGTGAAAATTAGTGGCTTAGTATAATAGATGAGAAAGATACATAATTGTGGGGTGGGGGAGTCAAGAAACATTTTTTTATTTTATAAAATTATTATTCATAAGATATTTTTAAGTTGTTTGTTTTTCTAGTGCCTAAAGTAATCTTATTTAGGATAAAATTGATTTACTTAGAACTTTTCAGAAATATGGCAATTTTGTGAGTTAAAGTATGCCTGCAAAGCTTTGTACCCCTCAGGTAATTGACTTGAATCCGATTCTCATAGGGAAGGAAGAAGTCAAGAACTATTCAACTTGCTTTGTAAAATGAGGAGCTGTTTTGGAAATAGATCTTAATACCAATGTGATTCAGGAAGGAAATGGCAGACTTAGCAGCGAACTCCAGGTATAATGTGCATGTTCCCCAGAGATGGGCCATCACAAGTTTTTCATTTTAATACAGTCATCTACTTCTGTTCACATCTCTCTACCAGTAAATTTCTGCGTATTGAGGTTCCTCAAAGAATAACCTTCTGAAGTCTACAGGCTGATCTCATCACTAACTCCTATAGCAGTTAGAGATAATCACTGTTGCTTCTTATATATGAATATTCTGCACAAGATTATTAGACAATGTAAATTCATTGCTCAACTTTATTTGTTCAAAGCTAGAAAAAATTAAAATCACTCAGTGCTTATTCTCAGGTGAAATAGAGCACTCACTTTCACGCTGCACAGATTTGCTGTATATTACATGGGCAATATAATTCAATTTTCATCTTCTGATTTTTAAAATAATATTAACAAATTAGTGTTTTATAATTATTTGGGCTTTGATGATAATTTACCTTCTTTGACATATGACAAAATGAACTGAGCACCAGTATTTCAGGGGTGGCTTCTTCCCACCAGATTAGTGCTTATTAACCTAGGAGGCTTCTAAAGTCCATGAACATCCTGAAAATTATGTGCAGATTATGGAGGTATATACATATGTTGTATATTTTTAGCCAGAGGTCTTCTTAGAACTTTGAAGGAGTTCCTGTTTCAAAAGAGAGATAAGAACTACTATTCTAAATTTTTACCTTGTGTTCATTTGTAAGAAGTTCATATTCTCTGTCTATAATAAAGATCTGTCTGTCTAGCTCAATTTAATTGCTTTATGAATTTGAGAAATACTCAAATAAATGAAAAATGCCATATTTTCTTTTTAAAAAGGAACAAGAAAAGGGCACACATGACAGCTAAAAAAATACACACTAATTATAATATTTCCATGTGGAACACTAGGAGAGACAAACAGATAGTTAAGGAAATGCCTTTCTTTCCTTGAGATATTTAAGACAAAAATATATACTCTCTCTAAGAGACTGTATATGTAGTCCTCCCTAGGAAGTAGTCTGCTAGACTAGAACTCTTAGGGCTCTTTTCAGGCTTATGGTCTCTTCATTATGTGCTTCTGGGGGGTGTCAGATAATTACTTTTATTCATTGTCAATCAAACACATCACTTCAGACACAGACCATGCGTAGCTAACCTGTCTTTTAGAAAAAAGAAACCTCTTTGAACAAAAATACCCAAACAAGCACATACACAGAGGATGAGATGTTAGAAAACTGAGTTCTGTTTAGACTTGTGCCATCAACTCGAGTACTCAAAAGCAAGTTAGTCTTGCCAAAAATACTTGAAATGTATATTTTTTAACTCTCTATTGCTCTCAATTGCTTAAATGCAAAAAGTTGGAATTTGAGGTAAGTCAAATGTTTCTCAACACATCCAAGATGATTTTAAAAATTACAGATCCTTATATGTCCCAGGTCTATGCAAACTGAATTGCTAGGGAATGACCCCAGGAATCTACAGTGTAACAAGTGACTAAAGTGACTTATGATCATACAAGTTTGGGAAATCTGGAAGGATGTGATATTCTTAGTCCCTTAAGATTTTGGTTTTTAGCTAGTTGGTATGTGGTTCCTTTCTTCTGAAGATCTTCAGTATACAATATTATAATTCCCTCCAATATATTTCACATAAATACTGGGAGAATACATTTCCAGGGATGAAATGAATTGTTGGTGAATATGAGACACAGCATTCAAAGAGTTAATTCAAAATTCTCTTGTCAAGAAATCTCAGGAATGGGAGCATGTGTATGATATTAAAAATAAAAGCTTTCTTTATTGTCCTTTAAAAGTCAGTACTGATTTCAAAAGGCCTTGATAAGCCCAGGGTCAGCATATTTTTTCAGTAATGCTCTTGGGGAAACATTAATTTCATATGCTCTTTTGGACAATTGTTTCTATTCGGATCTTACAAAAAAGGTTTTAATTCAAAAGGGAAAGGTATTGGTGGAAATTTATAAAAGGTTTATGAGGTTTTTTTTTTTTTTTTTTTTTTTTGATTAACAAAACTGAGAGCCAACACACCTTCTGTTTCTAATCATTTTTCTATTAACTTGGGCTTCTTTTCTTCCAACCTGAAAGTGAGAGGTAAAATCTTATACTCAGTTCTATGAAGGCATTTGCCAATATAATAATGTAATTACATTTGGCCACTTGGAAAATAGATTTATGACCAAAAACATTGTTAACAATGGATATTTTTGCCTAGGGTTCTGTTTTCTCCTAGCAACATCAATAGTATATTTAAAATAATATACACTTATACATAAAGGAGTAAATATAAATATAAGAGTTAATGCAAAGAAAGTGACACATAAAATAAATAACTCTTCCTATTGACAAATACCAATGTTTCAGAAACAACAATATGTGATTTCAGGTCTAGTTCACTGAAAAGTGATTACAACTAATCTACAAAACAATGCCAAAAGTTTTAGATATGACCTAATGGTAAGAAGACAACCTTCTTAGGTTCCTAACAGGTAATGACCAGAGAGAATGATATATTTCCAGATTTTTCTATATGCTGGAAATTCTATAAAATGGTTGTTATTGCATAACAATGCACCACTTTATTATTAATAGAAGGTTGTTCAGCCATTTTGGTATACTCTCTCACTATTCAATGGTAGCTCCATGCTGGCTGGTGTGTAATATAGTTCATTCAATTATTATTTAAGGTAAAATGCTGCATTGCTAATGTAAATCCAGCTGTCCCTTTTTGTAAAGTATGCAGATTAACTTTTCCCATTTGGTCCACTCCAGGGAATATCTTTCAATTTCATTAGGTAGTTAAGTGATTTTCATTTGGGGTTATATGTGAATATTTTTAAAAGAGAATTTCTATAGATACAGAACTCATACTTTGGAGTTTCTTCTAAATTTTGTGTGACAACTTATTTAAATTATTAAGATTGAAATAGCTTTTGATCTCACACCATCATTTTATAATCATTTTATCTATAACAGAGAAGCTTGGCTCTACTATTTCTTTATAATAATTTTGTTAAGCCACAAATTCAAGATTCATACTTTCAGTAAATCTAAAATGATAGTCTTCCCAATTTATTTGTAAGCCTGTAGGCAACTCATATTAGTATGGTGAATTTTAGAATACCCTCAGTAAGACTGTAAAATAACTCATGAAACATGCAGCATATCATGTAACACTACTGTTAAACAATCACCTAAGTTTCAGGGTGACTTAAAATGTTTTCCAGTACCTTCCATGTTGATTCCTAGAAGTATTCCTATCCATAGTATATTAGCAAACTGATGACTCAATGTTTTAGATCCCTAAAGATGACATTTTTTGAAGTTTCTATTATACAATAAATTATTTTTAAACATACATTTTTGGGTAGTTCATTTATTTAAATGACCTCTAAGCTCAAATTAAGAATAAAGTTTTATGTCAGCTTCGTTTTTAATAGTTTTCTGGTGCCTTTCTCCTATGGTAATATAATTTATATTATCTTTAAAATATATCACATAAATATATTACCATGCATAATTATTCTAAGCAATAGCATTATTATTATTTTTATATTTATTTATTCCTTTCAAGTCACTCAGCATGCTATTAATGGGCCATGTGGCTAGATATTCTAATTTGTCCTTGTGACTTATAATTAGTTTAAGTAGAAGTTCAATAAAAAAGTATTTTGAAGTTTATAAGAATAATTTTTTCTGTTACATGCATGTCCATAGATATAAAACTCAAAGATTTTCTTTCTTTCATAATATACTACAATATGGTTACAAGTGCATTGAAATTCATCTTGTTAGAATGGTAGTAATATATCCCACCAGGACTACTGTTCCTAGTAGCAATTTAAAATAATTATTGTGAGACTTGATGCTAGACATCAGGTTTGCAATAGAATTACAATGAGGGAAGTGTATTAGAGACAAAACATTGCTGGAAGAAAACTTCATAATGGCGCAATTTGGAACTAAGCCTCAATTTTACAGTAATAGATTCTCTTTATGATGGCACAAAGGACTGAATGCACTTAGCAAATTTAAATCTATTATTAGTCACACTTTGTGGATTGCAGTGCAAAAAGGAGAAAAGAAATTAGCTTTTTAAGTATGTTCTTATATAAAACAGGTTCTAGTAAGAACAGTCTTATATAAAATCTCCTTGTTACAGTTCAGAAACACCGTCAGTCTTCGTAACAGCAGGGAGTTGTCCAAGTTTAAAAGTCTTTCCAAAAATAGTTCTGGAGGTCTCTAATTCCAAATGATAAGTTTCTGAAGTCAGGATATGTTCAACATCAGTATAGTTCTTATTTACAGAAATAGAGTATAGAATAAGAAAGACAGAGTTAATTTGGTCTTTGCAGCTTATCATGATCTCTCTTGAATGAAGAGGTGTTTGTAGTTCACATTAGTACTACACCTGCCTTTAACGTGATTTCAATTACAATTAAGAGAACTCAGCAGCGTTAAATCGGTATGATGTGGCACTCATCTAAAGTAAAAGGAGTTGCAATTGGCAATTTTGCAAAGGAAACCAACAGCCAGAATTCAGTAGGCATTTTTAGTATAAAACCAAAACACCAAAAATCCAAGCTTCCATGTTCAAGTTAACTAAAGTGTTATATTTTTGTTTTAATTATGGTCCATTTTTCCTATCTCATCTGAAAATAATATGGGGTAGAACATTCGATAGCAGCTTAATTCAGTTTTAAATTATCACTATTATTATCACTATATCACATGTTATCACTAACATGTGATATTTCCATAATGTTATTGATTGGATATATAGAGATGCAGTTGTAATTCTTAAGAAATTTTAAATAAAATTCCTATCTGAGATGTTTCACTTATTTATCTATGAAAAAGAATGGAAACACCCAGTTGCATTGAGAAAAGTTAACCTTATATAAAAATTGGTGTTGGTAGATTAAGAGATAAGAAAGCAGGAATAGCAAGATAATGATCATCTTTAAAGTTCTATGCAGCCTAAATGGGATAGTTATAAATAAATAGTCCAAGGGAATTACTAAAAAAAGCATTTTTCTCATAAATTATCCAAATTCACTGCCTATATTAACACTCAATATTTCTTTCCTATGATTTTGTTTTGCTTCCATAGGGAACTGTAACCACCTTTGTTTAATAATTTGAGTACGCTTTTTTTTTTTTTTTTAGGGTTTTGTTCTTTGTTTATTTATTTATTTATTTTTTTTATTTTGGCATATTATGGGGGTACAGATTTTAAGGTTTCAATAAATGCCCATTTCCCCCCTCCCCCCAAAAGTCTGAGTCTCCATCATGACCATCCCCCAGATGGTGCACATCTCACTCATTATGTATGTATATGCCCGCCCCCCTCCCCCCTCCCACCTGCCCAATACCCTATTACTGTAGCACCTATGTGTCCACTTAGGTGCTACTCAGTTAATACCAGTTTGCTGGAGAATATATCTGGTGCTTGTTTTTCCATTCTTGGGATACTTATCTTACTGGTCTCCAGTCAGTAGTTCATACATAGGGTATAGGTAGACTTAGCTCTGCCAACCTCCAGCTGATTTAAAATATATGCTCTTTTTCCTTCACTTTGAAGACATCACCCCATCCTGGCTTTTCTCCCATTTCTCAGTCTTTAGTATGCGATTATACTTCAGCACTGTGGCTTGTCTGTCCCTCTACCTACAGGGTGGTCCCATCCATTCTCATAGCTTCAGTTAGTGTCTATGTGCTGAACACTCAAATCTACTCTTTTTCTTTTAATTTCAGAATATTACGAAGGTACAAACATTTTGGTTCCATAAATTACTTTTGTACTGTTTGAGTCAAAGTTATGTGTGCCCATCACCCAAAATCTACTCTTTACTGAACTCCAAATCCATATATCCCACCAGCCTACCAAGTATCTATCTTGAGCCATTTCATAGATAACCTAAAACTCAGTTGCTCCAAAATGAATTTGGCATCTACTCTCTCTCTCAAACCAAATATATTCTTTCTCAGGCATTATTCATCTTAGTGAACCATCTACTCAGTTATCCAAGCCAGAAAACTGTGTCTCATTCCCAAAACATGTCCCTTCCCTTTCCCACATTTCAGTCAGTCTCCCAGCTCAGATGCTTCTAATTCTTATCTCGCAAACATTTTCATTGCCATCTATTCCCACCACCACTGTCCTAATTCAGGCCACCATCATTTCTCTACATAACTATTCTAACAGTCTCCCAGTTGATTTTTTCTCATCCCAATCTAATACATTCTCCATGTTACAACAGGACGGATCCTTCCAAACTATTTCATAAAAACGATAGAAGAAAATATTGATAAATATAAATGTACAAATTTCTTTTAAAAAGTCCTCAGGAAAAATACCCAAGTAATATCAAAATATAACTCATAGAGTTAGAAAAATATTTGCAATACACATAGCAAAGAGTTAATGTTACTAATCAATAAAGAATTCTTACAAATCAGTACCTAAAAGAAATATGGGCAAAGGACTTAAGCAGCCAATTTATATAAAAATAAAATGGATTATAAGAATATAAAAAGATGCTTAACTTCTCTTGTAAAGGAAATGAAAATTAAAATTAAAATTAGATATTTTTCACTTATCAGAATGAGAAAGATTTTAAAGTTTGAGAATGTGTGGAAAATAAGCCTTGTCATATACTATTGATTGGTATATAAATTAGCATATCTTCTTTGGAGGGAAATTTGGAATGTCTGTTGAAATTTAAACATTTTTATCGACTTAAAAATTTAAATAATAGTTACATTTAATCAGACTTTTATACTTCTAGAAATATATCGTTCAGATATATTAGCATATCTATACAAAGATAAATAAAGATAGTTATTGCAGCAACTTTTACAATTAGTAAAAATAGAAGATAATAAAAAATTATGAAAACTCATATTCCGGAATATTAAGAAGTAGTTAAAAAGAATAAGGTAGATCTTCATGTAGACATATACAAAAAACTCCAGGTTATATGGTCAGGTAGAAAAAGTCTGATATAGAACAGTTTGTACAATATGCTATTATTTGTGTAATAAAGGCTATATATCTCTCTCTCCACACACACATATATGCATGTATATGCATGGACAGAAATTCTCTGAGAAACCACATAAGAAATGTTCACATTAATTGGCTTGGGGAGTCCTTTTATACTGTGTTATATTCTATTTTTTCAATAATTAAAAACATCTAACTGTAAAAATTACAAATACTATCATGCCGTTAGTGCCTTAAATAACTTTAGTGGCTTCTAATTACCACTAGGATAATATTCACGTTCCTTAACAAAGTATATGTGAAAGGCAAGAACAGGCCCCAGCCTCATAGTGAATCTTCCTCTCACCGCTCGCCTCTCTCAAACTCTACCTCTGGCCACATGAACTTCTTCAGTTCCTCAGATGCACTTGGAATAATTCCTTACTCTTCACTTTTACCTGGCTAACTCTTTATCCTTCATGTCTTAGCTTGATGGTCTTTTCCACCAGGAAATTTTCTCTGATCTTTACATCCTCTTTTATAGCATGTATCACACTTCACGTTTAATTGTATGTCTTTCCTTCCACTAACTAGAACCTCCATAAGGACAAGTACCACACACCCCCTTGCTTGCAATTATAACCCCAGTGAATAAAATAAGGCATGGCATGAGGTAAGTACTCATTGAATAGTCTTTGTACAAATGGATTTATATAAACAGAAATAATTCAAAATATTTCCTTATTAATTTAAGAATTATTAAGCAGCTACAATTAGGCTGAACTTTAATAGATATTTTGGAAGTAAGTGAGGAGGCCAAAAATGAGCTGAAAGTGCATATGTGGGGGTGTAAAAACACATATAACTGCTCAAAATAACTACAAGCATATAAATAATGGAAAAAGAACATTGAAAAACTGTTCAAAGGGTCCTAAATATCCTTTATTTGCAATTATATCCATTTCTGAACTTTTGCTTACACTATTCCCCCTACTCGAAAAGGGTTCTGTCTCTTCCACCTGTGTAGAATTTCCAAGTACATGTTTCCTCTCAATTTGGAAACTCTAGAACTCTGCATTTCATGCTGGTTGGGTACTAATTTTGCATTCCCTTAGATCTGTACCATTTACATACACAATTCATTTTACATACACGATTCATTATACACACACATATTATTCTATAGGTTTAAGCATGTGAATTTGCCAGTATTCAGACTTGTCCACAAAAATAACAATTTCCTGTGGTTCAACCTAATTATTAACTTTCTGAAGGCAAGTTACAATGTCATAAAGTTTTTTTTGGTCTAAAGTTATCATTGGCTCTATTCTATGCAGACAGTAGGTTGGTGGCTCTCAAAATGAAGTTTGTGGACCCTTGTGGGTTCCCAAGACCCTTTCAGGCATCTATGAAATCAAAATGATTTTTACAATAATACTAAAATATTTGCCTTTTTCAAACTGTGTTGAAATGAGCACTGATGGTACTAAAGCAATGGTGAGTAAAATTGCTGGTGTCATTGCGTGCACTAATCAATGCAGTGGCACAAAACACTACTAGTACTCACTGGATTCTTCACTGCCACACACTTATACTTAAAAAAAAAAATAAATAAAAGCCAGTCTCACCTAGGACTGCCCTTGATGAAGCAATAAAAAAAATCAATTTTATTGAATCTTGATCCTTGAATACATATCTTTTTAATATTCTGTGTGATGAAATGGGAAGTACACAGGAAGCACTTCTGCTGCATATGCAGGAACAATGGCTGTCTGAAGGAAAAACACTTGTGTGATTGAGTTGAAGGCTGAACTAGCCACTTTTGTCATGGAATACCATTTTTACATAAAAGAACAACTGACAGGTATTTGGCAGATATTTTCTCTAAAATGAACAAAGTGAGACTGTCATTTCAAGGAAAACAACTGACAATATTTTTTGCCAATGATAAAATTCAAGCATTCAAGGAAAATCAGAATTTTGGAAAACTTGTATCTGTCACCATAAATGTGACAGCTTCTTAATATTTAAAGATTTTTTTGATGAGATCAGTGGTGATATTAAGAATTATAATTTTTTTTGATATTGTATAATGAAGTGTATCAACATTTGAAGATCTGTGTAACTCAATGAGCCAATATAATACATGATGTTACTAAATCTTACATGGCAAATGATCCATTCAAAGTACAAGGCACAATTTCAGGTTCTGCATTGTAAGTAACCCGTAAGAAACTACCACTTGTTGAGTTTTGGTGTTGTATTAAAAAAAAGAATGCGCACAATTATTTGAAGTGCTAGTAAAAATATTCCTTTCTTTTCCAGTTACCTATCTGTGCCAAGGCCAGATTTCCTTCATATGCTTCAATCAAAGCAATAATCAAAACAGATTCGTGTAGAAGCAGATATCATAATGTAGCTGTATCAAGCCAGACATTAAAGTGAACTGCAGAAATGTAAAGCAATGCCACTCTTATTCATTCACTTTTTTTTGTTTTCAGAAATACATTTTTTTATAAACCATTATTTATGATAACATTTAATTAGTTTATTGTTTTTACATTCAAGTAAATCAAAGAGTTTTAAAACTTCTTGCAGTAAATGCTCAATACATGTCTGGTGAGTTAGTGAATCAATGAAGAGATATAAAGGGAGCAAGGAAAGTGCTGATTATATAAGCCTAGAAAGGTGAGTGGGGATTCACTTTTGTGTTCACTCTGCCTCAAATACGTGGCCATCATTACCATACCCTTCACAACACTGAGAAGTACATAAGGATTAAATCCTACTCAGAGAGCAACAAGGTGTTCCATTGGAGACAAGTCAATGGAAGCTCAGTTATAAATGGAAGCAATAGAGAAGGTTTGAAAATATCATCGTGGATATGGGTGGGTGAGTTAGCTAGTGGATCTTGGTGAGACTGATGTTCAAGATCGTGGGCTTATTTGAGGTCGTGATTATGAATTTATAATGGACTCAATCAACAATCAGATATTTACTGGGTGCTGTGTACTAGAGCATCACTTCCATTGGTGGTCTTCCTGAGATCCTTAAAAATAGGTTGCTTCCCTCCCATCATAGTTCACAGCCTTTAGCATAAGGTTAAAATATTAATAGTTTTAAAGCAGTAGGGTATGTATATTACTGTATACATGTATATTACTGAATGTAATTCAATACTGTATATATGTATATTACTGAGCCAGATTCAAGAGAGATCCACTCAGTGGTAGGTTAATCACATCCAAGAAAGAGTTAATAGTTAAAAATCACAACTTTTTGTATTATTAGACCTCACCTTTCCCTACTATACTTCTGTCCTATAGATCACCACTCATTTATGAATTTATTTATTCAGAATTATTCGTTTAGTGCCCATGAGTGCCAGGCTCTCAACTACTTACATGATTATCATCTACCTCCTGCCCTGCGTGGTAAAAATATGGCAAACCCTATTACAATTTAGAACTTTACAGATTCGACAAGTGATATGTTGCTTATTTCAAAGAAATATCTGTATTTCTTGCACGTGGCTTGGGTCACATGCCCATTTCTGATCCAGTCACAGAGGCCAGGGGATGGAATACACTGATCGGCTCAGTGGACATATGGAATATAATCCACAAGGCCCTTTTCTGCTTTGTGCATTGCAGTATTCCCAGAACTGAACTCAGTGACAATATTCTTTGACCGAAAGAAGACACGAAAAATAAATTTAGGATGCAAATTATTTATTTTATTAAATATTCCCCTGTATGGATAAGCACTGTGGCCTTGCAGTTGTGCTGTCTGGGTTCATCCTAGCTCTACCACGTACTAACCATGTGACCTTGTCTAAGTAAATTACTTAATCTCTTTTTGCTTCAGTTTCTGCATCTGTGAAATGCACATAATGACAGTATTTATCTCATAAGTTTGTTGCAAGTATTAAATGAGTATTAAAGTATTAAATTTAGTATTAAATTACACATAGACGTTCTTATTATAGTGCCTTATACATAACTCAAAAAATATTAGCTATTATTATGTATGTCTGTATATACATGTATGGAGGGACATTTATTACTATTTAACAGTAGCTCATATTCATCAAGAAAAATATAATACTGAGAAAATTTCTGAATACTATCCTACAAATAAAATATTTAAAATGTTTATTGAAATCATAAATTCCTCCTGAGTTTCTATATGTCCTACAGCTCAGCAAATTTCTTAAAGATGATTGAAGTTCAAATCTCTGCCTTCTCATCTTTCCTATGTTAAAAATGATGAGATGTGAATATTTCTCTCCTATTGTTATTGTGATCATTGATGTAATGGGAGGTAAAAAGTGCTCACCAAATTTAATTATTATTTTAGTCATCACCCTTATCACCAATGTCACTGTGTCTCCAGAAAATAAAGAGAGTTAGAAAAGAGCAGGATTAAATTCACAAAAGATATATGTAAAGAGAAAAAAGTGAAGCTTACTTTCCCATACCTCCAAGGATTAACAGGACACCACTGTCCATATAAAATAGGTGTAGTTGGTACAGCACAGAAAATATGTGCCAGAGACAACATGGTGAGCCCATTTATTGAGTCAATTTGAGTCCATAGCTAGAAGCAATATAGCTCAACTGAGAAAAAGCTTACTTCTTAATTTACAAGAACTCACAACCACGTAGGGAACATAAAGAACAATTTCCAGGTGGTAAGAATAGTTAACACTGCCATATATAACAGAATGGAGTTGTGGTGTTTCTTTTTCAGGGAGTTTTTGATATGAGGTTGATTCTCAAATATGAGATTGTTGAACTCTCTTTCTCACCCTTAAAAATTGTTGGGTGACCTTTCAGGACCCTTTCAGTCATATGAATGCTGGTGAAAGAGAAAGTAGTAACAAGGTTTGTGAGCAATGTGTCAATTTAATCAGCCTTATTACAAAAGGCTATTCATTGACACTGTCACATAACCACTAAAATTTACATTTATTCTTTCATTCCAACAAAGTAATTGCTGAGTACCAATGTTTTAGGCACTTGGCTGGTTGGTGAGTCACTGGATAAGAGGCAAGGTCCCAATCCTCAAGGAGCTTACAGGACAGTGAGTGTCATGTAAATGATTATTGCACCGTATGATTATTACAATGAGGCTGCTCAGGTATGGTTCTTTTGTGTGCTAGAGCCAGGAAGTCCAACTCAAACCAACTTAAGCAAAAACCCATTAGCTAAGCTAACAGCAGTAATGGAAGAGTAACAGGATGATTCTCTTTATTTCACTGCTCTATTTGGCTCCACTTTTAGATAGTTTCCCCCTTACAGAAGATTGGAACTCATGGGCAACATCCTTTCATGTAAAACCAAAGAGAAACCAAAGTCTTAGAATGTGTTCTTAGAATGCAGTACTACTGGCCCTTACTAGCCTGGCTTGGATCATGTGTCCATTTCTGAACCAATCACAGAGGTCAGTGGAGAGGAATACACTGATTGGCTCAGCCTCCAGCTCACTCAACCTTCCCTGGGTCATATAGGTGTGGGAGAAGTGATTCCCCAAAGCAAAGGTGGGGTCCTGTTGCCTCAAAAATGAGAAAGTGATGCTAAACTGCCAAAACAGCAATGGTCCACCACCCAGGAATATGCATGCTTGAAAACACAGTATATTCAGTAGTTTCAGTTTAAGAAGTAGTGTTTGAGCACATTCTGGAGATGATGCACTGGCCTATGCATTTTCAAGATTAAAAGAACATTGGCAAAAATTTATAATCTAGAAAGGGGGCTAGGGAGATATACAGACATAACACAAAGAACTCCTGTGTACTTGGAGGAGTTGTTGGAAAGGCATTCGTTTCCCACTGCAGGAATCAGGAAAGCCCCTCAGAAGGAGGTGACCTTTGCAATGGATCTCACAGGAGGTTGGGATCTATGCTGCTTGCCCTGATATGATCTCATCATAATCTAGGGGTCCTCAAACTTTTTAAACAGGGGGCCAGTTCACTGTCCCTCAGACTGTTGGAGAGCCGTTGGAGAGTGCGGCGCACATTCCACACATGCGCACTGTGGGCCCGGGACAAGTCAGCTGCTAAGCAGGACAGGCAGCAGTGGCAAAAAAACACCTGGTAGGCTGGATAAATGTCCTCGGCGGGCCGCATGTGGCCTGTGGGCTGTAGTTTGAGGATCCCTGAATAGTGTCTTTAAAGATCTTATGTTGTTCTAAAAAATATATCTTCAAGAAATGGCAAACTTCCCCAATTGGGGTTACTGGCAGAAAGAATGTGGTTACTATGAATAACAGTGCTTACCTTAAACTCAGGACCCAGCACACAGTTGATACTCAAAGCATCTTGGTTGAATGAGTGGATGAATGAATGTCTGAATGAGCAGATACTATGGCAATATGTGAATGGGGAATAGATGAGATGCCTGTGGCATCTAATGTCAATTTAAAAGACATCACTAAATGTTGTCTATGACAAGTTGTTTCTCTACAGGTTCACATGGGGCCACCTTGCTCCCTCAGGTAGCCCTCAGAGGCTCATCAGTAGCATCATTTACACAGCGCGCATTGTGTGTAATGCAAGCCAACCTGGCATCCACCACACCCTCAGTTTTTCAGTGTAAAACAAAGTGCAGCTTCCCCCACAGAGCATCCTGATTAAATAAATTAACCATGGCGCTGCCTGCAAATACACACACTAGAGTGCAGGAAATGAACAGATACAATGGCCAAGTCTGTATTTAATTTTAATTAAATTTCATTCTGTAGCTCAATTAATCCACATCTCCAAATGTCAGCAGGACTTAGGCAAATGGAATGACATCTGCTGCACTGCACAGGACTATAAAACCTTCACTGCATGCTAGGTCTCTGGAAGCACACCAGGAAAAATGAAATATCTTTATTAAGTGTGTAGTAACGTATAGAAGTCTAACTCAGAGTCTAATGAAAGAACATAAACTAGGAAAGAAAATTAGACGAAGAATGTGAGTGGTTATGGGCATGGCAAATATTGCTCAATATCCTGCCTTATGTTATTTATTGTTGAAAGTTGCATCTGGCTTTAGAGCTGTTTCTTTAATATTTACCTTGTAGGCTTCCCAATTGCCCAGGTTGGTTTTCTTTTCTTTTCCTTTCTTTCTTTTTTTCTTTTCTTTTCTTTTCTTTTTTTTTTTTTCATAGCTAACACAGACTTCTTTCCAGAGAAAAAGGAATCAGTGGAATAGGGTTAGATCTTTTGACATAAAATAAGAAAAAGATTATATTAGCTGTGCAAGGCCATTTGGTACAGGAAGCCAGAGGTGTAGAAAGAGTGTAGGGTTTGACATAAGTAGATGAAAATTGTTATTCTCTCTCTTAAAATATCAGATTAGGTTAAAAAAAAAACCCTCTGAAAATGGACAGTATTAATTGGTGAGACTGTTCACCAATGGCTGGGTTTGGGAAATGTCTGTGTAGTATTTTTTTACAAATGTCAATGTGATCATTATTGTTGGATGATAAGAAATAGATGGATCATATTACAATAAATGTATTTAGTATTATGCGCTGGATGCCATGCTAGATCTGGAAACTTAATAATGAATGAGACATGGTCCCTTCTCTGGAGAAGGGAGAAAAACAAGTAAAAAATAATCACAATAAAATGCAACAAATTTATATAAAAAAAGAGATGCCTAAACAATTGAGCAAACTCTGGAAGAATGCCAAAAGCCTGGGGATAGACACTTGTCTCCAGTGAAGTGGCCTTAAAGGATCAATGGGATTTGAGCAGATAAATAGCAGGGGGGAAAAAAGAGGGAAAAGCATGTGAAAAGAAAGCTCAAGGACAAGTATTTCATTTTCTAGTTGGGGGAAAGAGTTCAATGTCTGCAGCCAATGTTAGGTAGAAGATGATGAGAGAAAGGTAGTGTGGCTGATACTGTCCTACAAAGAACTCAGGATTTGCCCTTGTAGGCAAACAGGGAATCCCTGAGGGCCTTGGGCAAGGGAGCCCATGATTAGATCTGTTTGGAAGTACAGTGTAGAGATGGAGTGGAAGGCCTGCTATCCCAAGTATGGACCAACTGGCAGGCAGCCCTGGCCTCTACTAAATCCACACATGTGTGGAGACTCATGCAGAGGAGGAGAGGGGGAAGGTAGCTCTCATTTACATGTCTGAGAAAGGGCTAAATAGAATGGGATGAAGACCGGTGCTGGCTCATACAGATCCAAGAGAGGTCTTGTAGATTATTAGCATGCCAGATAAGTGGATTGTTGCTGTTACAAAAAATGGAAAGAGAGAGGAATAGAGAGGGCCTGCTATCAGAGGGTCTTAACAGCTAGGCATTGGTTTTGCTTTGCAGAGGAATTAGGAAAACCAGCCTTTCCCCTATTCTGCTTTCCATAAAATGGGAATTCTTTTCCTAAGCACACTCTTTGCCTCTCTCTGCCTCTTACTCACTCTGAAGGGGTGGTTTAACTGACCCACTGGTAAATTTGGAAATGACTCAGCCGACCATGCCCAACTCTACCCTTCTTCTTCCTGTGACCTGCCTGACTAGGTGGGTAAGTATCTAATCGTGGGCTTCAGAAACTCACATCCTCCATCTGTCCTGGTCTCTCTCAGAGCAAAGGTAAGATTTTTAGTCTTACTTTGACACTCTTTTATTTCTCAAATTGTTCACAACCCAAGTGAGGAAGAGCAGTGCTGTTTATTGGGGCCTCCTCAGAGACCCAGCAGATAGGAAGTATATTTTTTGGCCCTCATGCTGGTGTTTAGGTCCAGCCTAGACCCAAGAGGAGGTCCGTTGGGGATCAGCCACAATTATTTATGTACAACACTCAACAAGGAAGACAGCAGAGTAAACCTGGGAAACGCAACCCAAGGAGGCAACACTAGGCTAAAGGAGGGGCTGAACCCAGAGAAAGTTCAGGCTTCTGTTCATTCAAGAAAGAAAACAGCAATAAAAGCAAGGCATTCTTCACTACTGTGATGGCTGTGGTTTATCAAGAGGGAAATTCCCTGCTGACTTTGAAATTCAGATTATCATAAATGTTGGTTTGTTACCATAGGAAACTAGTATGATGGTTCAATGTAATATGGGCCAAGTTGTGTTTTGTGAGTTGTTTGGGAGGCTCTAATTTACTGTAACATTGTGTTATTGCAATAATATATTTTGTTCTTTTTTTTTTTTAAAAGACATCTTAACTTCCAAACAACTACCTTAGAAAAAAATCCTCAATTTATTTGTAAATTGGATACCACTAGAATAAAAAAAGTATAAGAAAAAATAGAATGATTTCAATTTAAGAGGAAAGAAGAGGATAAAGATAGTCTAAAACATTAATTCGGTATTGCAAGGTTAAAGACAGAGGGATCCTATGTAAACTAATAGTTTATGAAAGTTTTTTTTTTTTTTTTTTTTTTTTTTTTTTGCCATATGTAGCTTTTGGCGGGAGGAATGAAACCTCTTTGTATTTTTCCTTACTTGTATTTCTCTCAGATTTTCTTTTCTATTTATCATAATGCTGACATTATTCTTCCATCCCTTTTTAATATGCCTATCTAAAATTTTGGCTGTTCTAATCTTATGTTTTGATCTATATTATATACTTACTCAGAACAATAAAATGCTTTAGGAAAGATCAAAGTTGTCTAACTTTTAGTTGAAGGTGGACTGGACCCAAGGACTGAACTTTAATACATTAATTATTTAAAAGTTACAGATGAGAGAATTAGAAATTTTAGTTCTGGCAAATTCAAGAAAAATTTTCTAGTTCCATTATGCTACAATATCAAATTTTCAAATCAGCATATGAAGATGTGACACAAAATTGTATCTAATAAAAATGTATAAGAAGTAACAATTAGCTTCAAACTATCTCATGAACCTTCTGAGACACTGAATTGACATGTAGTTCTTAGCATATTAATGAATTTGAAACAGGAATCAATAATGTACCACTAATTTAATCAGGGTTAAAGTCAGCTTTACTCCAGCCAGAAAGACAATGAGATATATGATGTCATGATAATCCAAATATGTAAAAGTGAAGAATTGAAGTTGTGAAAATAACTTGAGTTAATGAGTTCAATTGCCTCTACTAACCAATCTTAATGTATAATAGGAATAAGCATATTAAAGCATTTCTGATTATAGCATTTCATAATCTGTTTATATTGAGTTATAAGTATTACATATAGAAAATTAGGTATAAAAATTTAGAATTTAGAAACACCAATCTATACTACTATTAATAAATGTTTACTACATTTTTCAAGGACCTGAAAAAGATCATATCTAATTATGATGTTGTGTGATAATATCAAGGATGTTTTTCAAAAATAAAATTGATTCACACTAACTTGGATTGTTCAGATGAGCTTTTTCCTGAAGCCAGAGGCCTGAGTTTAGAAGTCCATCAATGTTCCTACTAGCACTGTGGGTCTACGAAAATAGGCAATTTATATTATGATGGTTTGTTGTTGGTGGAAAATAACTTCTATCTTTAATGATCACTACTTTTTAAGTCAGATTTTTTATAGTAAATGAAGTTGAAATGTACTTTTTGGGATACTTTTTTAAGATACTAAAATATATGCATAATTAAATGACAATTCTATTTTGTCTCAAATTATCTGAATAATTTCTTCAATTTTCAATTTCATTTCCACAGGTGGACCTCTGAATGGCAGGTTATTACATAAATTATCAATTTCCCTACCTCTTACCCTTCATTTTCTCTAATATGAGAACTAAATGGTCACATAGTATAAATTAGCTATTTCAATATACTCCCTTTATTTTTATCAAAATAAAATATGAAATTCTGCCCCATCAGAATTTTTTACATGAGCCCAAGCCACCTAAGGGACAGTTTTAGTAAAGCACCTATATTATAAGTAATGAAAGATCATAAAGTATGAATTACTAACAGGCTCTAAGAAAAATTTACCAAAATTTCTAGATACTCATATATTCTTAAATAAGTCATATTTACATATTATGTGGTATATAATATATAAGTAAGCTGCTTAGGTGACATTAAGAGATTAATATGAAGTACAAAAAACTTCAAATAAGATCAGCAGAGTTTAGTGAAAAAAAGTAAAATATAGAGATATTTAAATTCTAGCCCATAGAGTCTTGATTCTTCCTGTTGATTCTTCCATGGCTAGATAATCTATTCAAACCTAAAGGATAATGGAAGGAATACAGCACAATATATAAAATACCATGAAAAGAGTAAGGTTTACATGGAATATTATAACAGTACAGAACTGCAAACATTTAAATGGGTTAAATCTTAGAACAGGGCAGACTGCATCATTATTCCTCCTTCCCCCTTTCTTCTCATTATTTTCCTATTTTATTGTACCCATTCATCTCCCCTTACTTCATCTCAGCCCTTCCCTTCCCTGTCTCTCCTTACCCTTTCTTTATCTTCCTTTTTCCTTCCTTCCTTTCCATACTGTTTCCTACTGAATGCCCATTCTTTGCCAGGCATCATGCTAGGTACCAAGGGAAGATAATTAGGATCAGATATCTGACTTCGAAGAGCATATCATCACTACCATTTTTTCTTTTTTTGAGCTAGAGTCTTGTTCTATTGCTCAGGGTAGAGTGCAGTAGCATGATCATAGCTCTCTGTAACCTAGAACTCCTGGGCTCAAGGGACCCTCCTGCCTCAGCCTTTCAAGTAGCTAGGACTACAGGTGTACACCACAAGAAATGGCTTAATTTAAAAATTTTTTTTTGTAAAGACAGGGTCTTACGGTGTTGCCTAGGCTGGTCTCAAACTCCTGGCCTCAAGTGATTCTCCCAATTTGGCCTCCCAAAGTGCTGGGATTATAGGCATGAGCCACCGTGCCTGGCCCCATATCACTATCTTTATGGGAGGGCATTCCATGTGATAATTTTAATAGAAGTGAGGGGAATCTTAAGGAAAGGCATGTAAAATAGCCGGTTCCCTGGATGAGGTCATCCCTGAAATGCCTCTTAAAGCATGAGTAGGATTAACTAGGAACACAGGAATATGTTTCGGGAAGAAAGGACAACATGTAACAAAGACCCAGGGGACAGAAGGCATCAAACAATATCTGTACGAGAAACTCAGTCTGCACAGCCACACTCAGTGGCCCGGGGAGTGACAGGATTAGTTTTATAGTACAGAAAGTTCACGCTGGCAGCAGAGTGGAAGAGAGATTTAAGAAGAATGAAACTGGAGTTCGGAAAACCAGTTGGGGGCATTTTTTCTACCGGATTCCAGGTGAGGGATGATGAATGCCTGGTGATCATAAAATAGAAAACATTAAACAATATGCCTGGTAGATCCAGAATCAGACCCCAGGTTTCATTACTCCTAGTCCAGAACTCTATCTCCACTATCCTAGAAATACAGGTTGTTATCTTCTGGTAAAACTGAAACTCTTTTTTTTTTTTTTTCTATGTGCTCCGTTAACTACACATAGATCCATGAAGGATCCAGAGTCTCTGGGAGCTGAGCTCTAATTTTTTTATATGGATCAATTCAGTATTCATTTATCATGAGTACTTGGCATGACACGTTCATCTTTTGCATATAGAGATGTGCTATTTCAGAGGCGGGGAAATCCCAACCAGAGCCCTCGAGGTTGTATTCATTGTGATGGGGATGTTTGGATCCGTGTGAATATAAGCCTCTCATCTCCATTGTAAGGGTGCAGGCCCTTTCCTGCTATAATCTCTTCACACATAGCCTCTCAGTGCCGCTACTTCTGATGCTCGAATAGTTATTCCATCATGCCCCCCCCCTCCTGCTGCTGGTTCCACTGTAACATACATAGCAGGTAATGAGGTAAAGGGCACACTTGAGTTCTTTATGTGCCAAGCTGAGAAAAATTAATTTTAAATGCCAAAAAGATGAGACTGCTGGTGCAGACGGTCACTAAACACCACCAGCTGCTCCATAGATTTGGAGTTTGGAAAAAAGAAGCCCATTTCGAAATCAACAACATAACTCCAGGACATGAGAAACCAAACCACATCAGTGTTTTGAGCAAGAAGATACTGTCCAAATCATACTAAATAGCTAGATAATTTGACAAAAGTATTGACAATTCAGTTTGTGCCCACACTACAGTTCTAAATGTCTTAATCTACAGTGAAGTCAATCATAAATGACAAAAACATTTTGTGCACTCTAGTGGATTTGTAAATAGACTTAAAATATACATCTGTGGAATTTGTTTGTAAGATGCCATTTTAAACAAAGCACGGGTCTTTTTGGTGGAGATGGGAGAATGTGATACCTTAACTACATGCAATCTTCCTGAATTCAAATGTAAAGTCAAGTGATTTTATAAGCACACACACGCCATACCCAAAAGCATTTTCTCGCAGATTGTGTAATTTAAAGTATAGGCATATGACTAAGAAAGTGGCATGAATGAAAAGTGCAGAAAAAAAATCCTCAAATCTAATTGTCCCCACCTTTCAACTACACGGATCCATAGTGACGGTTTTCAAAGCCAGCTGCATATTAAAATCACCTGGGAAGCTCTTAAAACAAATGATGTCCCAGGCCGTGTCCAGAGGTGAGGCCTATGTGTTGGTAGTTTTCCAGCCTTCCCAGTGATTCCGATGTGCAGCCAGGACTGAAAGTTCCTTCTAGGGCAGGGATTCTCAACTTCAGCCCTGTGGACACTTTGGGCGGATAACTGTTAAGGGAGCTGCCCTGTGCATTGCAGGATACTTGGTGGCTTTCCTGGCCTTACCACACTATATGGCAGAAGCAAACCCTCCTCTCCTAGTTGTGACAACAAAAAAGCGTCTCCACACATTAACAAGTGTCCCTTGGGGGTGCAAAATAGGCCTAATTGAGAACCACTGTTGTAGGGGATTAAATCCCCTCTGTCCCCTCATGCTGATTCTCAGCAGCAGCTTCTATACAGAAGCCTGTATGTGTGGTTTCCCTATTCTGCTATCTTGCTCTCTTCAAAACTGCCCATCCCTTATCTTGTTCCACATTCTCCCTACCTTCCAAATCTGACTTAGTCAAGTATTCCGCCAAGCAGTTTCCTCCATGATCACATCCCATCCCACATGACCTCTTCTTCCTTCTGTCATTTCAGCATACCTGCCACCAGAATGTCAGCAAGTTGCTTCGTAAATAGTCTTGTCTCATCTTTTGGAAAATGTTCTCAATTAGACTGTAAACCCATTGACTGAAGGAACTGTGCTCTTTGCTTATTTTAGAACCATAGAATTTTTTTCAAATGGAAAGTTCGATTTCCACTGAAGATGATTTAAAATATCTTACTGAACTTCACTTCCCCAGGCAGTATACATAATATGATGGTGTCAGATACAACTTACTGCAATGTCAGTTCTCCCACCCAAAATTCCATTTGGAATTTTTGAGGAATTCAAACTTACTTTAAAATTTGTATGTAGGAAGATAGCTACATACAGTTAAGTATACCTTAAAAAAGAAGGACTTGCCCTCCTAGATATTAAGACATACGATAAAGCCATAACATTGAAAATCATATTGGATTGGCACAAAAACAGACAAACTGATGAATGGAACAGACTATTGAACTCAGACCTATAAATATATATGAATTTAATGAATGAGTAAAGTAGCACCCCAAATCAATTTTAGCAGAAGAAAGAGAATGATCAACTAGGAAATCTTACAGCTAATCTTCTTGATATGAAACATTGAAATTCATAGTTACTATTTGATTTTTTTCAAATTTCAACTCTTAATTTTTGTTTTTAGTTTCATCTTCAAGAACAAGTTGTTTTTTCACTGGTTACTCAACAAAATGCAAACTGCCCCTTTAACATAAGAAATGTCTGTAGGAATGACCAGTGACAGGCAAATACATTTGACTTTAATTTCAATTGTACAGAAAGCCAATTTCAAGATACTCAATTGTCTAAAGGAAAAGCCCATCATAAGGAATACTGTCAAATGAAAATATAAAAAGTACAAAGTAGAAAAGAAACACAAGGTATACAAATTCTGGGGGTGGAGAGAGGGCGTGTAAAATGAAGAAGAAAGCACCTAAAATAGAAGCTAAGGGAAGCCATAAAATAAAATAATTCTCAACAAAGCAGAAGAATGCAATAATTACCTTCAGAGGATTGAAGCTTGAAGGAAATAATGTAAACATTCAAGACTAAAAGGCAGGAGTAGGAAGGAATTCTGGATTCAGAGAATTTATCTTTAAATCTGAGCTGAATGGTTACCACATTAAAAAAATTTTTTTTATTACATTTTGGATGAGTAATAATAATACTACTCTTGATTTATTGAACTTCTTTGTGCCAGTGATTCCAAAGAGCTCTGAAAATATCTTGTGACAGATATTATTTCCTTTTAACAGATGAAGAAATTGAGCTATGTAGAGCTTAAGTGACTTGTTCATTGTCACAATTAATCAGTGGTAATGCTGGAAATAAAATTTAAAGTTCTCTGCTATTCAGCGTATGGACTGTTTTCTGTCTCATGTTAAATGATCCATAATTAACTTACTACAGGAATAAAATAGATTCTTAAGGAATAATTATGAAAATCATGCCTTGGTTAAGATTCATGTTCCTGTTAAATCACTAATAAAATCATAAAAATACAAAAATCCTTAAATACTTTCAGAAAAGCCCAACTTACTGAAATAAGACCAATGTAAAGATAGCAAATTTCAGCAGCAATCAGCTGGAATTAGGAGATAAGTTTTAACTTAAAAAAACTTTTTAATCTATTTGTTATTCCCTAATAATTTAACTGTCTTCTTAATGAGTTCTTAGTGAGTCCAATTAGTATTTTAAAAACACTTGCTTCCAAACTAAAAAATAACCTTATGTGTAGCTTAGGACTTTTCAAGCTCCACACATTTTTGTGATGTATAAGTGCTTATGAGAAGAGAGTGGTTACCAATCAAGCACAAACATGATTACCAAATGCCTGAAATTAGCACAACAGGAATAATCCACTGATTTTCTAACTGTTGATGAAATCTGATGTTGATATATTTTAAAGTGAGGAATCCAAGTGGTTATTCCATTACATACTGAATACAAAGAAGTAATCATTTATTGATTGCAAAGTCTACTGATGCATAGTTACTCACCTGGATCTGACAGAAAATGGGGACATTTAAAACTATCCTCCCAGGCCTGGTGCAGTGGCCCATGCCTGTAAGCACAGCACTTTAGGAGGCCAAGGTGGGAGGATAGCTCGAGGCCAGGAGTTCAAGACCAGCCTGGACAACATAGCTGGACCCTGTCTGTACAAAAATATAAAAAAATTAGCCAGGCATGGGGGTGTGTAGTTCCAGCTACTCTGGGAAGCTGAGGCAGGAGGATCTCTTGAGCCCAGGAGTTTGAGGCTGCAGTGAGCTAAGGATGATGCCATTGCACTCCAGCCTGGGCAACAGAGAAAGACCCTGTTTCTAAAAACACACAAACAAAAAACACTATGCTTCCAAATAAACTTATATCATAAAAATTATATATATTTGGGCAGAATTGCATAACCATGTGAATTAATGTGACATGAATCCCCAGGCACTTCCCATTTGATATTTTTCTCTTCTTAGAACTTCTTAAATTTTTTATAGTTTCCCAATACCTAAGGATAACTGCTTTTTCTTTATTAAAGGTGTCACTTGGACAGGATTATGTTATGAAAGCATAGGAAGAGGCTGGTATTCTTGAGAAAGTTCACAGACATCCTTGTCTCTGGCACCCACTGTGAATTGGTCCAAATAATAATTATATGTTAAGACACCGTGCAAGAAAGCTGCCACCAAGCAGCAATCCTTTCCATTCTAACTCCCCCAGCACACTGTCATCGCATGCACCAGTTGTCCTGCAGACAAGTTACTGGCTTTCTGGTTTAGACATGATATATTTAGTGCCATTTCTATAGCAGATATTCATCCGTGCCGTCCCTTCATTCATTTCTATTGAATTAGTACAAACTTGGAGCTTATCATTCAATTTCTCCACAATCTGGATTTGATACAACTTTCCACTATTATGCACCAGTCAAATTGTGCTATTTTGCTACTTCTTAAGCACATCTTGCCCCTTTTGTCCCTTTACCCTTTGCTTACAAAATTGTCTGTCAATAATGCTTCCCAATATGAAATGGTCCCTTAAATGTTAGACTCTCTGTGCAGCATCTCTTGATCACCCCATTCACCTCTCCACCTCTCCCATCTTCCTCTCTTAATCATGCAGAAAATTGTACCACTTTTACTAGATGTATCATATACTAATTTCTAAATTGCTATTTGTGTGCGAATCCCAGTTTCTTACATTGGACTGAGCTTCCTGAGGGGAAGTTTCTATCCTGTACACAGAACATACTGGTGTTTCACATTCAGTGGCTGCTCAATACATATTTGTTACATGAATGAATAAATACAGAAGAAGAAAAGCAATTATAGGTATTATATAAGATTGTCAAATTGGCTAAATAAATAAAATCAAAGGCTGTACATATCATTTACATGAACTTATAGCTCAGTCTGGGTATTGAAGTAATTATTGACTTCTCCAAAGAAAACAAAATAATCTGGAATGTAAGTATATTAAAGACAAATAAGTGTGCCTATTTGGTTCACTTATGTATTTCATGTACCTAAAACAATGTTAGGCATACAGTGGCCATTTAATAAATATTTGTTGAATGAACAAATAAATACTTAAAAAACGATTACTTTAATACATGCATTGCTTTTTCATATGTTCTTTAGATTTCTATCTGACCCTCACTTTGCTAATATTCTAGTTGAAGAAATCTAGCCCAATCTCATTTTATTAGATACATCTGATAATGTCTCTAAACAGATATTAAGAAAAATACAAAACTACTCATACTGAACATAATCACTTTTACATACTGAAATATTTTATTACAGATGGACAGACAGTTGAACTTTCTGGAAAAGATAATGTGGTTTTAGGTTGTCAATGATGCATAGACATATTGTCTACATCTTGGCCTTGCAGAAGAATTTAAATAAAGTTTGTCAGAAGCTTTAGACTTCTTCAAGTATTGCTTAAGTTTCACGGGGCCGAGAAAGTTATGAAGACAGAAGGGTCCATTAGGTAATGACTGGTAATGTCAAAGCTGATGGTATCACTTTTGAGCCACTCTTTTAGTGCTTAGATAAAACAGCCCTGTAATCATAGGCTTAACTTTCTTAAACACAGCACATATAGCGACGGCAGGAAAAAAAATAAAAATAAAACCAGAAGCTGGGGCCAAGGTGGGAGTTAGTCTATCCTGCTAGTTCTTCAATAAACTTTTCCAGATCAAAAACTGCAAAGGTCACATACCAGCCAACACCAGAGAAAACCCACAGCAATTCCGAAAGCAAAAATGAAAACTATAATCAAATTCTGCTACCTGAGTGGCACATTGCCTAATGCACTGATAACAAAACGGAAACCCCTAATCAAGAAGTCAGCATGTCGTTCAGGACAAGAGCAGATCAAGCGTAGTGTCAACATGGCTACAAAGTCAAACCCAGCAAAATGTTGAGTGCTGACAACATTCATCTGTTTCTTATCTTTCTTTCTGATTTAACAGACTTGCACAAGGTGGCATATCAAGGTTCATGAATAGTGAGTGTGTGTGTGTGTATTTAACTACTACTTGTTATTCAAAATTCAGCTAAGTCCTCCAATAAACCTTCACTGATTGCCACCCCCAGCCCCTATCCATCCTTGCTCCTTGGCAATCTCATACACGCCTGTAATGACCAAATATTATGAAGGATTAAGATCTGTTTCTGTGTCAGTCTCCCCTTTTGGACTATAGGCTTTCTGAGAGCAGGGGCCTGTCCTGATCTCTGTATCTTGTATTACCAGCCACCTAGTGGATGCTCGGGAAATCACAGAGGGAGTAACAGATTTCAAGCCAGATGGAGTTTGAAATCCTGGCTCCATCTATCCATGCCGGTGGCCCAGTGCTATGGTTAGTACTCAGGGAATCCGCCCTTCCACCTTCTGCTCCTCCTCAGGGCTCATTCTGGGCTCTGACTCCCGTAACTCATAGGCCAATCCTACATTGCCCTGTGCTCATCTCAGATCCAAAGTTCCAGTCCTTTCATTTGTCTAGAATGGGAGTTCGCATAGGCTCCATGTTTACTAGCCTTGCATGCTCTAGAAAATAATTTATTTTCCCTGAGCCTCATTGTCCTCATATGCTATTATATATGAGGATAATAACACTTATACCTTGAATGGTCATCATGAAAGTGAAGTGAAATATTGTATATAAAGCCTCTACCACCAGTGCCTGGTAAACACAGGTCTGTAACATCATCTTGAAAAATATGGAGACAATTGGCACTTCCCTAAATGCTTAAAAACAAGCAAGCATTCTTTCCTGAATCTTGAGTTGCCAGATTTTATACCCTTACTAATTATCATTTTTATGAATAAAAATGGGCAACTACTTCAGCCACTATATCTTCCTTCTGTTTGGAAAACAAATATAATTATTGTGAGGAACTGTAAATTCCTTATTTTTCAAATCAACACTTTCAAAAAAAATCACTATATATTCAGGCAAGAGTCCTCTATATTTTTCATGTTAAAATTTCAAGTGCCTGAGAACTGATGAACTAAAATTAGGCTCTTTCCTCTCAAAATATATTTAGAAGCTGAAGAAAATTATTATATTAAGGACAACTTCTCTCAGAACACCTTCATAAATGAATTTGTGAAATGTCAGTTTCCCATTAACTGAATTTCTAGAAATGTGTTCTAAATTGAAATATTTAGTAGTCATCACTAAATGATGAACTTCTAAAATTATCTTGCTAGTAGCACCAGGCTGTGTCATGAGGCCAATTTGTAACTCAGCTTGTCATGGTGCTCCTCCTGGGGCCACTACTATGGGAACCCATCAGACACCCTAGAGAAGGTCTTACTCTTGGGGACTCTAACCCCCCACTGAGCCTCCCGAGGAGGGGCCTAAAGACTCGGAAGTTCAGTCTCATCAACCCACATCAGTATCACAAGGACACGAGCCATGTCTGTTCCTTCTGCTCCCTTGCAGAAATTATCTTCTGGGGAAAATGGCTAAAGTCACTTGGGTCAGATCAACCCTGTCTTCAACCCAAAGTTTCTGGAAGGAGGTACCTCAAATGATGGAAATTGAGGGAGCTTTGGCTGGAAGCAGGCAATGAAGCAATGACCCTGTAGGTGAGTGGCTTTATCTTACAACAGTCCACTGTCCCTATGACCATTGGAGGGCCAGACTATAGTTAAAAAAAAAAAAAAAAAACTATGAACAAATTCCTATGCACACTGCACATATCTTATTTTGAAGTAAAAAAACAAACGGGCAAAAACACGTGCACGTGGCCCACGGGCCGTAGTTTGAGGACGCCTGCAAGCCCTTAATTGTCTACCATCTCAGGGATATGAAACATCAGCCCGGATTCCCACTCCCATCTCTGATTTGCATTAATTTCCTAATTAAAGGTAAAAGTATTTAAAAAATAATATTGGCAGTGTTTTTGAAGAAAAAGTTATAAAATAAGCATAAATCTCTTATCAAGTTCAATTTCAAATAGACATTCAGCTGTACTTACAAGAAAGCTGCAATGAGAGAAACAGGCTGAACAATATAGACACAAGAAAATTTTGAGTTAGAGAAATCAGAGGTCTGTTTAGCTAATTTGAATAGAGATATTTATCTACAGTTCTAATTGTAAGTCTTTAATGAACACCTATTTGGGTAGAAATTTAGCACAAAACCTACGGTGCCTTCTTATTTTTCCTTTGGTTTTATCTGTCCATAAACAAACACACATACGTTTGAAATGTGAAAAAAAACCTTAAATTCTGTAGCAGCTTTTGTAAAAATAATGGAAACTTTCGTAAAAACAGCTTTAAACACCCTGTTTGCCAAGTCAAGCAATGTGCCAATTCTTTGAAAGCTGCTACAGGTTTTGTGCTTGTCAAGAGTTGTGGAACCTGGACTGTTCTGACAGTCACCAGATTATTTAAATATATGAATAATTAGAATTCTATCAGCCACTTCTTAAAATTGTATTAAAACACCTACCTCAAACACGAGCTACATTTGGCCATAAATCACTCTTATTGTGATGGCCCCCAATGTATGGGTGTTATGCTGATCAACACCCCCTTTCTTGACCTACTGATACTAGGAAACTTGTGTTATTGTGGATGGAAGTTAAGGCCCATGTCCTTGTCCTCTACCCTTCTGTGTAAAAGAATGTTAGTAAAAAGGCATTGGCTGAGAGTGGGATTACTCATAGCAGAGTTATTTTCTGTAACTAACCTTTCAGATGCTTTGAGAGTTGTTTGCTAAAAACAATACTACAGATGACAGAAGAGTTTTCATTATTTCTTAGATAACTCTAATAATGTAAACATGCTTTCAGAAAAAGATAAGAAGGACCATTGTCCTAAAGAAAGAATGGATGTCGTTGAAATTCGGTAGTGGTCTTAATATATATAAATGAATGAATGAATAAAATAGCAACCAAAGCAATATAAACATTTGTTGAAAAATATTCAAAAGACAGTCATTTTATATTCACTATTAGTTCATGGGGCCTTGGAACTGAACACTGTAGGATGAGACAAAATCTACTGTCTTATTTGACTTTGCCATTTTACTGATTGAAAAAAAAAAAAACTTAAATCAATGGCATATCAAGAGTAGGTAGATGAGATCAACCTGCCTCAGGATCAGGCAGTAAGAGGGTAGCTATATTGTTGGTAGAGGATTTTAGTGCATTAATAGCACCCAATATAAGTTGGCCTGTATTTTACTATCACCATTCCTATCAATACTAAACAATACCAGTAATAAGATAATCCTCCCTAGAAAAAATATTTTATTGGTCTAAATTCTAAACAACTGTTGTAATAACATTTAGGCAAGCTTCAAATTAGCACATTTTTACTATGTATCCTTTAATAAGCATTTTATTCTACGGAGACTTTAATTCAGAGAACAAGGTTATATGGTCAACCCAAACACGTGGAAACTCAGCTGCAGGTGATCATTTCAAGACTAAGTTCCAGAATTAATTTGTAACCACCTTCCAAATTGTTCAAGCTGGCTTCAAGGGCAATTGGTATCTCCAACTCCAAGGCTATGACATATTCCTGTATTTAAATAACAGATTCAAAATAACCAATGACAGCACAATGAGATCAAGACAAAGAAACAGAAGGTGAGTTATTTCAGTCTCTTCTTCTATATGACAACTTGGAGTTTTCCTTTGTGTTCAAGATTTTAGAATTTAAAGGGATATTTTTCTTCTTCCAAAAAATATATCAACGTAATTAAAAGGTATTCATTATAGCATTTTTTCCTTTTCTGGTGCTGAAATATTTGTTTTATTATTTATTGTTTTTATTGACATGGTTATATACTCAAAGTTTGATAAAAGAAAATTTTCAATATCTATGCTCCCCCCAAGACATCATCATAATCACTGTTATTAGTTTCACTTTATGATTGTTGCTGAAAATAATTCTGTTGTGCTGAAAGGCAGGTGTTAAGAATGATTTACATCAGGTGTCAAATGTATTTATTATGCCATTGACTTAAATATGATATTTATACAATTTACTGTCATTAGTTTCTTCTTTCTTCCATAGTGCAGCTCTGATAAAAATGTATAACTTAGAAAACTGGAGAAATTGCTGATCTCTTCGAGTTGCCATCAGCTCAGATCAAGCCAGACCTAAGAATTTTTAGCCATAACACAGCACCTATTTGTGTGGGACTTAAGCAGCCTTCATTTTGGAATGGAAAGAACTAATTTGAACTACCACAGGGAATTTTTACATTTTATTTTAGAGATTCCAGTTTAACTGTTAGATTCATTTTGTTACTGTTTCTTCTTTTTCACCTCCTCTCCCCCCATCTCATTCATGTCACTTTCTGTCCCTTGTGTGTTAGAAGAATGTTAGGAAGGGTCTGAACTGACAGAGATACCCAAATCAGATTCCTTTGAGTATTTTTAGCTTCTGAATTGATGACCTGTCTCCTTCCAAAAAGTATCAGCAGTTGTAAAGATGCAAAAATGTCTCACCACAGAGAAATGTTTAGTATGATGTAAGTTCTCCTTGTTTATCAGCTCTGAGGATGGGTAACAGGGTAAGGTAACCCACAGTCACACTGAGTGCATGAGCAATAAGCAGGTAACTCAGTTGCATAAACTCACAACTTTCTCTTCCGCATATGGCTCATCACCTACAAAGCCAAAGGCTTTATTTTTGTATGTTTTCATTCAGTTTTAAGCATACTTCCATTTTTTTCCTACTTAATAAGTAAAATTCCACACAAGCTAAACTGTAAAATTTTTGAAGCATTGGGCACAGGCTGGATAACTATGGATTCAAACTTATAACATGAATACATGTAAATCATTTTTGTTTCAGCTTTATATGTAGCATTACTCAAATCGTGACTATTAAATTGTTAAGGTGAATTCTACTGTGCCTCATAATTTGAAATTCCTAATGTGAATTTTATTTTAACACTTAAAAGTTTAATACTGAAGGCCGAGATATGGTGCTAATAATAATTATAAAAGTTTAAATGGCTTTTGGGAGCTTAAATAAAAGGAGATAATTTATTTTTGAAATGTATTAGAACAAGGAACAGGGTGTCAGCATTCATGAGTTTCTTTGCAAGTGCCATTAATTATTTTAGTTTGTCTTGGTAAAAATTGTTAAATATTTGTATTTGTTTCTCAACAGGAAAATGAGGGTATCTACATTAAAAAATTCTTTAATTTTTTACGGACAATTGACCAAAATTATTAAAAAACACAATTGTGGGAAAATTCTTATATATATATGTATATGTATTTATATATACATAAATATATATGAAAAGAATTATATATGTATATATTTATATATATGCATATATATATATAATTCTTCCAAGACACCTTATAATATTTTGCAAATGAATAATCATATTACCAAAAATTTAAGTGATACAATTGGTATGAAGATATAATATACATATCTCACCTAAAAAAATTTTTAGCCACATTTCTCTCTGAAACAGAAGCTTGTTTCTCTCTCCAAACAGAATAGGCATAATATAAGATCATGAGAATATTTAATATATAGATATTTCAAAATAATTTAAGTCAAGGTAAAAGATGTCATACACAAGGTTGTATAATTTGTGTATTCTTTTGTAAAGATTAACATTTAATTTCTTTGTAAAGGTGCATATATCTAACCTTGACTTAAGTCATGTTAAAATGATAACAAAATCTAGTTATTCATTTTTATATTATAAGGCATTTCCTAAGAAATAATAAATAGCTCCAAAATTATATAGATTTTTAAATTGTAATTTGACCTTAGTCAATGGTCCCACTATTAATATACTTTAATTATTTAAATTAATTTTATTGAATATCAAAATTCTAAGGATATTAAATGTTAGGTCTTTACAAAGTTGTGAAAATGAGATGGTATTTGATACATTCCAGTTAATATTTTAAAGGTAATGAGCACACACATATACTCTTGAAGTCATACTATTCTGCAACAGGAAACAGTGATAATCAATCATATTAAAGTTTATATAAAACCTTCCCAAATCTGAAAAGAATAGCAAGATCTGCTTGCATTTTCCAGTATAAAGGATGAAGCAAAGGCCATCCATGGCTAAACAAGATTATGTCTATGTGTTTCAGGAGAAATCTTGAACTTGCTAAATGTTCTTCCAAGACTTTAGCTAAAGAAGCAACTTGTTTGTTATAGGTGGGCAAATAAGCAATTTCCAGGTAGCCCATTTTAGAGAGATGGGGGAAGGAAAAGGAAGATTGGTAGGAGAATAATAAAAGAAGAGACATCAGTGCTCTCTACCTTGATTGATTGATTCAGTCACTACAACTTGCTGCCATGGAGTGAGCTGAAGTTTATTGGTCTTCTGTATGGACAGGTTTTATTCTTCATAGAGGATTAATAGGTGGATGAAAGGAAATGCATAAGAAACATAGCTTGGCTAGACCTAATACTGAATTACAGAGTTTTTGTGACCATCTTTAGCCCTAACAATTTTGCACAGCCTATTCCACTTTTGAATCACTGCCTTAGGAATTTGAGATTGAGTTAATGCTACTTCCTACTGAATTTCCAATAAGTTAGAAAGAGAATTTATGGGTAGAAAGAAAAAGAGTGTCAATTCTATACAGACATTAATGTTAACTGTTCATATTTAATTTTATCCCTACATTTACAGCCCCCAACTTAGTGTCAGACAGACATGTCATAATTTTTCAAACCAATGTTGATGGATTAGTTGGAAAGGAATGAGTGTGAAAATTCTGAACTATTCTCAAACCTAATAGATACTATGTACATATTATACATACCCATAGACCCAAACTCTTTACTCATCTAACAGACATTGCCGATTACCTGTTACATCAAGTGGTATTCTTAGCACTATGGTAGATATATAATGTGAACTGTGGCTTGAACCCTTTAGGAGCTTATAGCCTAGTCGAGGAGATTAAAACCTGTACATGTGTGATTAAAACAGAAAACATTGTGAAATATGGAGCTCAACTGTGGGGCTAAGTGCTTCAAGTATTCAGAGAAGGGAGTGAATTCTTCCAGCAGAAGGTATCAAGATAAATTTCAAGATAGAAGGTGGCATGTGAGGGGGTATTAAAGGGCATTTTGCTTAATATATGCAGAAATGACAAGGATTTCTGTGAAACAGCCAAATAAAATCAAACATAATGAAAACACATTATGACCAAATTATGCTGATTACATCTAATAGGTTTTCACACGAAAAAGTCTAACATAAAACAGGTTTGGATTCTAAATCCCTAAAATGAGCATTCAAACAAGCTGGCCTTGTTTGAATATCTCAAATATCTTAATTATTAGAACACTTCCTGAACTTTGCAATATGAATGACATTTGGAAGCCATAACTCTGAAAACTGCATTCACAGAATGCATTTGTAACTGTAAGGCATAAAAGGTGATTGTTCATTTTATCTTATTAGAAGCTTCCTTGGCCTCCATAGCAGAGCTCATCTGGCCCCCACTTCATGCTCGAGTCATGCAGATTGGAGTTGACTCTCAATTATACCAAGTCTTTCTCCAAAGATGACAGTCCAAATACAGTAGAGATAAAATACATCAAGGTTTAAAATAGGCCCGTTCAGCCCCAGTGCCGCTTCATCATGAAATGATATAATTCACTGATGCCTCTGCCTAGCCTAACATATGTTCTATTCACAGCCCGCGTCACTCTTCATTTGTAATTATTTCCCTTTTTTTTCCTTACCCTATCTTGTAATACTTTGCTTGGTTGAAGACAAATACTGAGAGGCAAAGAGTATTATCGTATGATGACCTGTTCCAGGGTGTTAAACCCCTGTCAAGGTTTGATTTTAACATGGGGTGTTGATGACAGTACATCAATTCAAGCATCATGTCCTGAATTAGACTATATTAATTATCACTTGAGTGCAATATGCATGAAAATGCTGTTTCATTGACTAAAAGGATCTGACTGGATAAAAATCCATTTCTCATCTCGTTGCTTATGGATAAAGACATTTTTTTCTCGTTGCCTTGGATTGTTCTTTATTAAATATGATTTTTATATGATTGTATGAATAAATTGTCTTACCCAACAACAGAACTGGAGAGTTTTAAACAAAGAAAATTTAATGGGTTGTCTAAACTTGGCATGTCTCTACCAACTATGTACAGTTAATAGTTAAGGCAGATTATTTTTAACAATACTGCCAAAAAATAAAGTTCTTATTTTCAGCTTTCATGAGAAAAACATATTTTCAAATTGTTGCCTCCTTCATTTAAAGGAAATGAAATTTATAAGTTACAATTATTTTCAGATGATAGAACAGCAACGAGGTCTGTCTTTTAAAAAATATATTTAAAAGTAAAACTAATATTGTTTAACTTTTGAAAAAAAGATATTCACATGAAGCGTTTCAACACTAGACAAAGTTAAAATTACTCATAAGTCCAACTAACACACAATTGTATATACACATATTTACTAGGGAAACAACTAAAAGAGGACAGAAGAAAAACATTTGAGGCTTTTTACCACACATAATCCCCAGGTGTTTACAGTTTCTATTTAGTTTTAATAGAAATATAATTTTTGGCTTAAAATATGAATTTTCTAAATCTTCTCAAGTTGTAATATATCTTAAAACTTTGTTCAACAATGTCTCAAAAGTAACATATAACCCTAAATTTAAAATATGAAATTAGGAATCCTAAACCCAAATTTTATTAAAAACTAAAATATTTACTAAAACATATGTTACTATGCTTTGTCAATATAGTCCATATATTAGAAATAATTTTTAATTTGCAATGAAAAAGAAATAAACTATCACACTCTTAAAAAATATTTTCCAGAGACTGAAATGTTTCTAGCTCTAATATCACTTTTTATTAGTCAATATGATTCTAGAGTTTCCCCCATAGTGGCTTTTTCAGTAACAATTTCGCAAAAAGTCAGGTTTAAATTTTGGAGCGGGAAATTTTAGAAATTAGAAATATACATTTGTTTCATTATAAAGAGGAGTTAGGATCGTATAAAATAGAATGTTCAAATTCAAGTTGGCAAGTTAATGGAGTCATCACAACAAAAACAACTGATTCCTATTGTCCTTTCCACTAGATTTCACAATTCTAACATAGTAAAAGCATTAAGCAGGCCCTAGAAAAACAGGGGTGAAGCTGTGGTGATTTGTCCATGGTGAGGCTTCCCCGAACTCCTATTGAATTGTCCCTGAAAAATGGGACAGGAGTTCCAGAACCCCTATTGAATTGTCCCTGAAAAATGGGACAGGAGTTCCAGGAGTGCCATACACCCGAGTCACCACAGTGAAGCCTGGCCACAAAGAAATTTGTTATAAAAGATGTAGCCTAATATCATCATGATTTTAGAAATCAATTGCTTTCTCACCATATTCTGCAGATGCTAATCATTAAAGACTGCATTCAAAATTAGATCATGCCCAGAAAACAGGGCCCAGATGATATACATCTGTTTGACCTAGAAAACATTTCATAAATCCCACCTTTGCTTCCTGTTATGAATTACTAAGTTTACATAAAAATCTATAGCATGGGAAGAAATCTGAATATATTTATTGGACAAATACTTGGTGTGGTGGAAGGAAGACTGGGCTAGAAATGATAGAAGTCGTGAGACATTGCTGGCTTTGCTACCTACTCATCACATGAGGCAAAGATGAGTCATTTCTCTAAAACAGAAAAAATAATGCCTGCCTCTTTGCGGCATGAGTGTGTGGAAGGGGTCGTTGTAAGTGAAGGTGTCCTGTTGATGATAATATGTTACATAATTACAGTGTAGTGTTGCTCCTGCTTTTAGCCTGGAAAGAGGGAATAATATGGGGTGGGGGGAGCAGGAAGGGGGTGACCCATATCAACCAAAGAAGAGGGAACCCTTGCAAGATACTGGCCTGGTTGACAAATGCTTCCAGTAAAAATGTTCATGGATCTGAAGACTTGCTGAATCTCATTTAACCGTGTTGTTGTTCCCCCTTTCACCATAGTTTCATAGCCTCAATCTTTGTATAAACACTTTCCCTTTTTGCCCTCTCTTTGCTTTCTGGTTGGTCAGAACAAAGGCCAAAGGGAGCCACTCAATGACCTCTCTGAGAATGGTGAACATACAGGCATACAAAAACTGGCCGCAAAGGGAAGACATTTCTTTATTTTAAAATGAGTGTATTTGAATATTAAATTAACCAGTTTAAAAATAACAATGCAGAACTGAAAATACCCTATCATATTCCAAGATCATAATTCTACAGTTACCATAAGACAAAGGATGGTCCATAAACTCTTAAAAGCCATAAAAATGTAGATATTAATACATTTGTTATTCTGCAATTGATATTACAATTTCCCTTATTCACAAAAACCAGACCCTCATGGACTAGGAAATAACTGACTAATTTACCTAACACCTCATATCATGTTTTTAAATATACCTTAAAATAAGATCAACTTCATATAATATGCCCCGACTTTTTACTTTTCCACTACAAATTTCAATTTCAATATATAGTAACAGAAAATATCCCAATCACTATTATTCTAAACTAAAAATATTCTTTGTGTTTAACAATAGAAAAGTAGAAATTAAATTTTCCTATCACTTTGTTTTACTTTGTCACCAAAATTTTGTCCCTAATTTATATTAATAAAATGATAACCAATCTTTCCTGACTCATATACACAGCCAAAAGACTTACAGCTAACTTGCAAAACAAAAAGTCTTTCTCTCATTCTCTTCCCTTCTCTCTCTCTCTCTCTCTCTCTCTCTCTCTCTGTCACACACACACACACACACACACACACACACACACGCACACACACACACACAGGCACAGACACACACATGCACACACACTGTTGTTTAGTATCCACAACTGAAAATGCCTTATCATACGACTGTGATACCATCAGAACGCAGTGTTTCACAGCCATGACAATGTAGGATTGGCATATGACATTTATGAAATGTCAGAATCCCTCGCCCAATTTTTACAGCCTATTCCCCTGTAGGGTTTCCTGATGTGAAATGAACTAAAGGCAACGGTGTGCTCATTAGCTGTGCCACTTCTGCTACATTACGTCAATTGACAATGAAACACTGTGATATCAAAGTACAGGTGTAAAAAATAATAAGGCAACTGCTTGTGTAACAAAATCTCACTAACTGGGAATGTGTAATAAATATGCAAGGAGGCGGTTTTTATTCATTGAAAATGTGGCATGGTACATCAAACATAAAACCCAAGAATGGGTTTTGACATGCCAAACTCAATTAAAATTTGTTTTCATGACTATCATTGGAGAGACTCTGTAACTTATTTGTGAATGTAAAAGGTGATTATGCACGTACCAAATAGAAGGATCTGAAGATATCAAGAGATTCAGATGGTGCCAGAAACAGAGCTAATGTCTAACTCTGCAATCACTTTTAATTTTAGTAAGTGATAGAGAACTTGTCATAATGGAACTTATTGTAGTATACATAAAACCTGTTCAGCTACCTCCTGCCCATTTAGAAGAATATGTGCATACTACCTCTTCATGAACCATCCCCCACCTCTCCAAAGACTCTAAGATCTTAATGCTTAAAAAATCCCTAAAGGGGAAAACTTAAAATAATGAAGAAAGCAAAATAGTGACAACAATTTGAATTTATATATATGTATGTGTGTGTGTACATATATACACACACACATACATATAGTAGCTATATGGCCATGTGACTGGATTTTACATATGTCAATTTATATTTAGAGATAAAAGGGAGGATGTGAGATCTAATCTGAGAGCTTATTTTCTAGAAAATGAATTATATCATTAATTGCACAAATCAAGAATATATTTGCATTTTATTACCTTTCAGAGTTGTTCAGACCAATGAGTATACCATTATAACTATAAAATCCTGAACTCAGAAGATGATATATTGGAAAAGGGCATTCTTACTTTTGATATGCCCTCATCACTTAAAAATTGGCAAAATGATTTAGTGTTAATGAACTACCTGAGAGATTCCAATACCATATTAAAAAGTTATGGAAGTAACAGTCACATTTTTTTCATATAGGGGAAATGTCCTATGAAAACTTTTGATGAATATGAAATATTCACAGGATGTTAGGAATCCTGATAAGATAGGTACGATTAAGTATTAAATTCCATCATTGCATTCACTAAGCTCTCAGTTAAACTTGGTACAGTTACTTAGATAAATTATTTCCTTCTCAGTAATCCTTAAGGGATCATTTTTGAGAAAATATACAGATATTAAATAAAGGGAAATCACCAAAGATGTCATTAACAATAGTGATGTCGATTGTTAAGTGTGGATGTTGTAGCCATCGCTCCTTTCCATAGTTTGTTCATGTGATTAATTGCAATAAATGAAGAAAGCATAACAGAGTTAATACATCATAGTCATAGTTTTCAAACTTTAGCATGTATTCAAATCATCTATAGAGCTGATTACAAATAGAGGTAACCAGGCTTCGACTCCTGGGCATTCTGAAATAGGTACATCATGGGTGGGCCTTGGGTTTATTTGATAAACCCAACAGGTGATTCTGACAAATAACAGCTTCCCTCAAGATTTTGATAAAGAACTTAACATGGTATCTTGTTACCCACATCTTAGGTGGATTATCTACAAACTTCTTTAAGACAACTCTTCTTTCTTTTCATAAAATATAAGGGAGGGGTGGGGGGATGTGGATTTTGAAGGTGAAGAGAATTATTTTAAAAAACTTCATTTAAAATATTGTGTATTTATAACCACATTATTTCTTCTCTTGTGCCTGGCAGACTGCAATGGTCTCATTACTCTTCTCCTCACTTTAGTTGTGGCTCCCTGATATAATACCTGACTAAGCACCTGTCACCCTCTGACCCCTGATGTTCCTTCAACAGTTATAGTTTTATAACTCAAAATTCAGAAAAGTTGTTTACCTTGTCACTATTCTCAAAGCCCAAGGAGTCAAGAGAATTTTTCTATCTGTGGAACATAAGGTCCATTGTGACCTGGCTCCAATCCATCTTTCCAGCCTTGTTTTCTTCTGTTTTAGCCAAAGAGTTCGCTCATGGCCTCCCAAAGTGCCACATACTTTTTTTTAGATTTTGGATCTTTGCTCGCATCATGTGCTATATGCTAACAACCATCTGAATGAAGTTTCATCCTCCAAATTCCAGGTCAAGAACCACTTCTTCCCAGAGTAGACTATAACTACTCCACCCCCCCCAAAGAGAGATTGCCTTGCTCTGGATCCTTATAGAATCCTCAGCCATTTGGCATTTACTATATGCTGTAGTATATTTTCATTATCTTAAATTTTTTTTCTCTGCCAAAGATGGTAATATGGAAGGCAGGATCATTCCTCACCCCATCCTTTTTAGTTCCTATATGATGTCTGGAAGTCACACTTTCATGAAGTATTTATTGATTGGTTGCATACAGTCACATCTTTAGCAAGATCTTTAGCTGCTAAGAATAAAATTACTATTGGTAGACCAAAAGAGCTATTGGTAGATCAAAGAGCCTGAGCCTTCTTCACTGCAGATAAACAAGAGTTTAATTATTTGGTGGTGCAGTGAATGGAGATTTTAAGAATTTTTCTATACTAAATCTTTCAGCATCACTGCAACACAGACATTCAGGTGTTAGTCCTGGGAAAATGAAATTAAATTCAACAAACATTTATCAAGTGTCCCTGCTAAGGGCAAAATATTCTGACCTCTGGTAATGCAGAGGCAGTCAGTCCATGACCTCTTAGAACCCAACACAGTGCTTTATACCTGTCCTGTTGAAAATTCTATTCTAATCCAAAACAGATTTAAGTTAGAATTTAAGCACTCTTGGGGGAGACAGAATGATTAGACATAGCCTCTTCTCTCAAGGAGCTTTGAATCCAGTATTGATTTAAAAGATCAAGCAGCCACTCAATTACTGGTCTCAAAGTAAAGGAAAAATAGTAAAATTCCAGAAGGAAATGAAATTTATTATGATAATGTTTAAAGCATAATGGTACATGTATTCATGCAGAGAAATTTAAACATAAATTAAAGGGATTCTAGAAACAGAATTTTCTACATATGAAGAAGCCTAAAGTTCCCTGCTGAATACAAAGGATACTTGTGTTTTAAGATGGGATTTTTGATTATTTGATTTGTTCAGCTAACAAATATCAGAGTGAGTACCTGCATTTATTCTTTCGTTCAACAAATACATGAGAGCTGGCTTTAGGCAGTGTTTCCTTCCATTTGGCCTGAGAACCAGTCTGGCGCTCAAGCTCAAGAGGTTTTGCAGCTATTGCTCCTTTTGGTGGGATGGGATTAAATGAAAAATCCTTTATATGCAGGCACTTTTCCTACCTCCAGAGGGAGGAAATCTTTGTCATATACCATACCATTGAAACTGGATTTAAAGGTGACATATACTACATTGCCAAATTTCCAACTGGAAGCTTGAAACTGGAAGAGAAACTGGAAGCTACTTCCATTCTCAGTTACAACTCCGTGGTCTCTCCATTCATTCTGCTCTGGTCACGTTCTGGTATTATTCATATCCATTTCTCTTTCATCCACTCTATTGTGTGCTTCATTACAGTATAAAAAATGATACTTTGTGTTGTAACATCTTTGGACCCGGTACAGTGCTCTACACAAAAATATTCAATAAATGCTAGTTAAATCGCTAAAAAAGTTAATTGAAAACATGGTGCTAAGTAAAGTTGTTGTGGAGATGATGGTGTGGGATATAATGATGCATAAGACATAGTTTTGCTCCCAAGGAATTTTCATTTTAGCTAAGGAGATAAAACACATTCTCCAATAACTGTAATACAAAGTATGAAGTGATAAGTGTCACAGAAGTGGTACAAAGGAGGTGCTATGAGAGTTCAGAGGAGGGAGAGATTACTTCCAGCTGCCTAGTGTCCAGTGTTCTGCTCAGGGCAGTGAGGATTATAGGATAAAAGAGACAGTACTTGCAGCAATTGGATACACAAACTCACAGGCTGATGAAAAAGCCAAATGCACAGTTTCTGGTTTAAAACCCAAAGATGCACATATTAAATCCAAAATGAGAGATACACTCAGTGCTACCCTGTTTGGGAAGGAGAGAAATCCATGGGCGCATGAGTGTTTGGGAAAGGGTTGATGGAGACACACTCAGCATTGAGCCTTCAACAACAGACAAAGTGACTAGATTGAAAAGGGGGATTTCAGGCATAGGGCATAACACTGGCAACGTCTGAGAAAGGCACACGAGAAAAGGAGATGCTATGTAGTTGCTTCTCTGTAAAAATCAGCCATCTGGTTCCTCTGGTATGGCTCATCAATTCCCTCCAATGAACCCTGGACAGAGAGGGACAAGAACAGTGGATGGAGCCTTGCATGCTATAACAGCTGAGGGGGGTTGAGTTGTTCTGTTAGTGGACAAATATCCTTGGATACCTTTAGGCTTCTGTTGAGCTAGGAAATGGGACCGTGTGCCCTCTGCTCCCTCTATCTTGCTACCTCCTATACATCTGTTAAAGCCATCTTCCCACATTTCAACTTGCTTCTGACCTCTGACCCATGTGCTAGATTACGCAAAACATTTATGAAAATGTATATAAGAATCTTTTAAATGAAAGATTAAAAAGTGCTATGAAATAATTGTGAGAAAGAAAATTGACTACATATACTAAGTTAATATGCACTGGGAAAAATTCATGGTATTCCTAATCCATCTTTTGGAAAATAGATGAAATGTATTTTTTTCTCAGTATCTTGTTCCTCTCCTTTTCTGTTGGTGACAAGGTGCACCTGAAACTTCACACTTTGCTCATTACAGCACCCAGATGATGATCCCTCATATTTGCAGATTGTTCTTCCACTGAAATAGATTCAGACACTTCTCCTTGATCTACCTTTGGCTCATATTTTGAATGGCTTCAAGATGTAGGCTAAATGTTTTATTCCTCAGTTTTGTGTTTTGTCATTGAGATAGTTGTAAAAACAAGAGTTCTTATTAATGAGTCTGATAATTTTGCTTATATATATGCCCTTGTTTATCAGTAGATTAAAAAATATCAGTAGATTTTAAAAATAATAAATTTTTATTTTTATTAAAATCATGTCATTATATTTAGTTCTGAATGGACATAAAAATATGAAAGTAACGCGGTAGAAAAACAGTAGAACATGGTCAACTATTTAGCATACCACAATAAATTATGTGCAAATAAAATTACTACAGAAGTAGTTTTATCTACATCAAGTCATAAGTATTAACTAGGGTAAAGTTATTCCTAGGAATGATGTGACAAAAATACATCTGACAAATTACTGAATGAGCAATGCACATGAACTCTACTCTAGAATTCTGTTATAATAATTTGGAAGGATTTTCAAAATCCATTATATATGATATACAATGAAAGCTTCTAGGTTCGTTTTGAAAAGCTTCTTGTCATTTGCTTATTTCATCAGAAGAATCAGACAACCATAAGATTTTCATAATGGGTTCCTTAATTGCACTTAATATGACTAACTATACATGGAAGACATATAACATCCATGTATTTATACCAAAAAAAAAAAATCACCAAACTGTAGTGCATATTAAAAGCACACAGGGTCTACTTTTCTTTTGTAAAATTGTAGAAAATTTGTAAATAGCAAGGGTGACCTCCAGTGTGCAATAGGTTTATGCCATTGCATTTTTTCAGTAACAGAAACTGTGCATTGGCCTACTCTAATTCTCTAAGAGTGCTAAAGATAAGGCAAAAGGGAATTTTCTAGGTCAAAATGAGTTTGTAAGTTCAAAGCAATTACTTTGTTTTGTTTTTAAATTTTTGTTTTCTTTGAAGCTTGCGTGTTGGTTGTAACCTGAAAACACAAAACAGCATGGGAAAATAATTTGTGACTAATAAAAGTTAGAAAACTATTTTTCTTATAGATGATGTGGTTAGAATTGCTACTCATTAAAGCTTTGAATAAGCCGGATTTACATTTTTTTGAAATGAGAATTCAAAAAGGACATTCTTTAAATGTCTCCTACCGCCACGCAAATAGTAAAACCACCTGACATAATTTCTATACATAGATACTGACACTTAACACCAAATAACAAACTAACACTACCAAAAATGAAACTTAAAAAGCTTTTTAGAAAGTCTCCAAGATCAAAAGCTTTTCACTGTAGATGAAATTTCTTTTTATGAAAAGCTAATGGCTTGCCACATTGTATAATATAATTTCTATTTGTCTCTAATCTCAACACAATAAAAACTATTCATACGAAAAGAAAAAGCATGATGCTCTCCTTAGGAGCCAATCCAACAACACTCACTTCATCTTTCACACTGCAGATAATACACATCATCTAAAACTATCAGAGAATTTTTCTTTGCAGGTTTTGTTTTTATTTCTTTACTCAATAAACAACCTAAACTTTGGGGGAAATGAGGTTTCTTTTCAAGAGATTCCGCTAGTAAAATCTCAAGTTCTGCCTTAGCTAACCAGACCACACAAAGGATCTAATTATAGGGGTGCCCACCAGAGCTCCTGCCTGTCAGAGTCACTGTCACTCTCTCCATGAGGCATATCTACGTTCAAAGGTCTGTGCTGTGGACATTAAAAATTCGCTCCAGGCTGACTCTTGGCATACAAGGTATAAGGCTGTGAATGAATTTATTTCTTTTTATGAATATTCATAACAATCAGTGTGGACTTCTCAAGTTCCTAGACAGGAATAAGTGTAAATATGCGATCTGGTTTATTTATACAGTTTTATAATCTACATGGGGGGGTGTGTGAATATAAAATGCTTATTACTAATAGAATATAATTGATAAACTATTTAAAATTCACATTGGTGATAATATGTTCTAATTTTAATAAATTACAAACTAGGAAATTCCCAAGTATGACATAATCTAAGAAATGATAATTATTCCTTTGGACTTGTTATGATCTATCATGTCAAGAGTCTATTTGCTACCTGCTAAGAAATGCCTGAGCAGGCCCTGACATGATGGACCCTAATGGCTCCAAAGGAGCCATTATTGTCTATTGTGTCAATATTTTGCGTGCTAAACAGGATCCACAGAAGATTTCTAAACCAGACCTTTGCATATCAGACAGTGATGATGACTCAATCTATTATGTCAATAATACGGTATAAAAAAGTCATTCTCTTGAATTTACACAATCACAGTCATAGGCATGTTTTGCCGATGATCTGCTTAGAATATTCTTTGAGTATACTCAGAAGATAAGATCTTTCAAGTCTCACTCTAATTTTTTTAATTCTAAAATTTTGTTTTAGAATTTCATTTTAAATGTGGCAAATCAATACCATAAAAAGGGTTGAAGCAAAAAATTAACTTTATCTGATCAAATTATTTTCACAAACTCCTCATAAGTCAAATTAAATTTTCCAGTGTCTCCCCAAACATTTTAGATAACTTTGCAAATAAGGAAGATACCCTTTACTTTTCTCCCTGAAGGGCATGAATCAAAATTATCGATGCAGCTTTGACCTTAATTCGCACCAATACATGTAGATACCACAAGGGGCTCAACATCGAAAGCATATAAAAAATGCCCATTACATCCTACATTTTCTAATCAAAGGAGAGAAAATTAAGGTCAAGTATAAGATTCTATTTTTATTTTTGAAGATATTATAATAAATAATGATTTCACTTTTGGAACAAGTGATTTGTTCAAATCTATTAGGATTCTACTTTGAGACATCAATCTTGGAATGTTGACTATATCTTTAAATACAAACAATTATTGAGGGGTGCTTAAGAACACAGAGGGTATCTGTAAAATAATATGTAAGCAAGCAAAGGCGTGATAAAGTATTAGGTTGTAATCCAATCTAACTTCTTTCAGAGTTACATTTTAAGGCTAGGGAGAAAAGAATAACTTTTATGGCTTAATATGAATAAATTGACTTCTCATCCTAGTTATTTGTTAAAAACCTGCATTGGCAAAATGCCAGCCACATTCATGTACCAAGTCGAAGAGCAAGATTTCTTTTTAATAATAGTATTAAATGCCATACATTTAAAGCAGAAATAAAATGTCTCCTTTTGTAATTTTATATGAATGGATTAAGTATCATAAAGAGTGGATATAGTGCTCTTTTTGTGTATTGATTTTTAAGAAATACTTTCTCAGATGTGTCAGACATGCCTAGATTTTTGAGTAAGAGAATTTTTTTTTTTTTTTTTTTAAATCTTGGCTCTGTTCTTATAAAGCAATGTTTTGGCAAAGTCGGCAAGTTCCTTAAATGAAGATTTTTTCCCCCCCTTCTGGGTATCAGGAGACCATTTTAATTCACTCACCAGCTAAACTCTCAAAGGGACTGGTGTATATGGTAACATAGGAGCCAATATCCCAGCTATCAGTTTTCATACTGCCTGGCTGGACCTTTACATTACGGCTGCCCCACATTTATTGTTCCTTCATTGCATCTGTCAGCATTTCCTGACAGCGCATTATGGAGCACATGGCTACAAAGTCAGTATCAATCAGTCCACGATCATGCAGATATAAGTAGCAGACTATTGATAATGGGCCTTAAATCAGATCATCATGGTTTAAGCATAAGATTCTTAAAAGGCAGCTATCTCGGGGGAACTTCTACTTGCCTGCACCTGTTACAAACCCTGCACGCCAGTTTCTACTACCTAACACCTGCAACTTTTCCGAAGGAACAAAACCGGATCCATTAAAACATACACACACATATATTGAAAAACATTCCGCCCTGTAAAATGAAGCATGAGAGCAAAGGTGGCAATTAATACAACTTTTTGCTCTATCTCTTCAAAAAAATTGCAGAAGCAATACAGCGTACCTCCCTTAACACTAATGAACCTAGACTCCAGAGGCCCACAAACACGGCACATGGATAACAGCAGTTTTGTTGTGCTTTGGAAATGTCTTACTTCAAAAGCATTTCAACTTGATATGGCCATTTAACAAGAAAAGTGAGAGAATGCATAGAGTTTAGAGGTATGCTTCACCAAACTCAAGGCACCATGTTAAAAACAAAGGCATCTAATTTTTCCCAGACATAAATAATAAAACAAAACCAGAGTTGCATGCAAATTTAGTAACATAAAATTTAAGGTGATAAACAGAATGGAGGCTGGCTTCTTGTTTAGTATTCCTTAGTTATCACCATAATTGCTGCATGTCTGTCATCACTAGCAAAAGAAAAAAGTGTCTTTCTCAGCTGCTCCCCTGCTTGTTTTGTTCGCTGTATTCTTGTAAAGTGGGAGAAAATAAGTGTCATTTAATGAATAGTGCTATTCTTTGTCTGACAGCTTCATATCTGTTAGGTGTAGGAGGCCTACTACTTTCTTTTTCTGATAATGTTTTTGACAGTGTGCTAAATTCCTCCCCCAAAAGGCCGGCGTGTATATTCTGCTAAAAGGGGCTTCATCTCTCCTGAATGGGTGCCCTCTTTTAACCCCCTTCAGCTTCTGTTCTTACATTAATTGAGCTGATCAGATTGAGCATATGAATTTGTCTTTGATGTATTCGTATGTTTAGTTGACGTTGCTCTCTCTCTCATTGGCAGCGGACAGAGCTCTCAGACAAATAGGACTGTTGCCATGGTAACAGGCAATAGCTAGGGATCTCTTGAAAAATATTTTTATTTCAAAATTCAAACTGGAAAATTCTCACTGGATATGGTTCTCAGTTCTAAACGTGTCATATCTAATGATGAATGCAATTAGGAATCCCACCAGTGTTTTAAATAATAAATTAGCCTAATTTTCTAGGCCTGGCATGATGACATACAAATACTAAAAAGGCGTCTTCTTTTTTAAAATCCATGACAAAGGACTTATTAATGACTTTTGTTCTTAGGATTTCAAATTAAAACGGATGGTAGGCTAATGATAGCGCTTTCTATCTGCTGAACACCAGAGGCCTAGAGGTAAACTTATTCTTTTTTTAAGAAAACACTTCAAGCTGTTGTAATATTTGGTTGTTTCGTTTTTTAAAAAGCAGGTGTAGAAATCCTTCGATAAATGTTGAATGCTATAGCAGTTGGTAAATCTCAGTGGATGAAAAATGCCCATAGCCATTTTTAATTACTGAGCACGAGAAAAAGGAATGGATGGTGAGCATAAGTTTTACAGACCACTATCATCTTACAACGGTGGGGTTTTCAAATTCTTACTATGTTCTTTGAAACACAAAGAAAAAAAAAAGAAATAACTACTTCAATACATGATATAAATTATAGTTATTTTTGAAACTTAATTTATTCATGAGTATACAATTCCAGTTATATTAATTATTGTTTCCCGCAATCATACCATGTGGGGCTTAGAGAACAATGAAAATCGCTGTGTAGTTGGATAGCTTCAAGGATCTGACATAATCTGTAACCACGTTATAAAGAGGGCTATTAAAAACAAACCAAATTTTTCTACTCCTTTAACTTTATTTTTAGCATTATTCAGGTCATTTGTACCTGAACCACTATTCACTGTGTTACATGTCAAAATGCAACTTAACTTTCTGATATTAATGGGCAATGGTGCTACTTTCTTTAATTTTGAGTTAAGACAGTCAATTTAATAAAATCAAGCCAATCCATGTGTATTTTGGGTTTGCCTTATGGAAATCAATCTTACTCCAACTTTAGAATGTCAGCATACAAAGTAACAAACAAAGAGGTTAAATTAAATCCAAATGGTAAGATTTGTCTCTAATATCTGATTTTTCATGTTAAACATGGCCTTTATGCTTGTACATATAAACAAGTTTGTGTTTAAGGCAAAAGAGAAAAAAGTTAAACCTATGCTAGCAGTTATAAATTTCCACATTTTTATTATTAATTTTATATTATAATTTTACTACTATGAACTAAATCAGATATAAGTTTTATTCTAGGTGATGTTATTAAACCACCTGAAATACTACTTTGTTTCTCAAAGACTGAAATGTAACATTTTCTAAAATACCAAAAATAAACCTTATATGGAAAAACTGCAGGGGACTAGCAAAGAACATCTCAACTTCTAGTGTTAAGTAAACATTTCTCCCCTTAACTAGTTTTCCAATCTATTTCATAAAAAAAATCCACAGTGAAGACATAAATCCAAATCTACTTCAGAGTTCACATTAACAGCTGTGGCCTCCTGGCTGTCTCTGGAAGGTGAGCACATTCCAAGGAGGTCCGGGCACAACCTCACCCCATCGGGCTGTCCTGAGAGGCATATGCAAATGGCCCACTGACCAAAGAGGCGACACTGTATCTTCCTCAGTCGGGCTTTAGTCGTTCCTCTGAGTTGGGGCATTATGTCTTTGCATCCTCCAGGGTGACCGAATGTGATTTTTAACAGTTTCTCTCCTTGTTTTGTAAATTACAGAGACAATTCATACTTATTGCACAAAAGCCAAAAAATATATTGAAAGTGTCCCTTTATCCCCAAAGCGAACCACCCCTCATGAAAAGAACCACTACCTTCCTTAAAGTCACCAATCGGTTATCCGTTCTTCCAGATCTCTTCCTATTAAAAGCCATTTCTGAAAGTACAGAATTTCATTTGCCCTTTACTTCATGACATGATGATAAGTGGTATAAGTGGGAAAAGAGAGCAGAAATGCTTATCTGTTTCTTTCTCTACGCCTAAATTAGACAGTAAGCCATGGGAAACAATACTGTTTCGTCTCTCAAACATCCACAGCTACAACCCTGGCTCAGGGGAGGAAATGACTCTAGAAGGTTCCTCCCCCATCACCGCCAAACTCTCTAATTGCCTAGAAGTCACAACCCTGAATATCCAGCTGGTACTCTAGTGCCTGAGCCACTTCCCTGATGTGACCATCTAGAAGCCATGGCACATACTACTCACTGGAGTACCATGTTGTCATGTTGGGTTGAAAAAAGCCTTTAAGTGTTTAAAATAATTTCAATATACAAAGCATGATGATGCCGGTTTCTTCTCTAGCTCGGCACTGCACAGATCTCCTCCAAATACAGAGTGGCTCATTGACTTTGACGCCCGTGGCTCAAATCAGCTCCGTAAGTGTCCAGCAAGCCCAAATGAAAGCTAAACTCATGTTGTTACTGAAGCCTATGCTACATTTCACAACTCCAGGGATATAACTAAAAGACAATTTACCTCAGAAAATATAAGGCAGCACAGGGCAGTGGAAGGAGACCTAGATTTGGAATCAGAATGACAGGGTCAGACGTTTCTCACTAGCACCCAGACCTTAAGTGACCTTCCTGAGCCATAATGTCTTAATCTATAAAACAGGGATCATAATATCAGCCCTCCTCCTAGGGTTATTGTGCAGTGAAAATGAGATAACAAATATGAATGTGCTTTAAAACATAAATAGATTGCACTTGAACCCTGTATTTTTTATATTTTTAAAATTACAATCAGGCCTATTGATTTTGCCATGTAAATTACATTTTTCTATAAAAATCTTCAAATGTATACTAGTCAATTGTGGAAAACTAATCTTGTAATGTATTATGTTAAAAGCTGAAACATAATTTTTTAAAAATGTATTGCCTTTGTATAAAAAATGGTTTGTTTCTGTAAAATATTTAACTTAAAAAAATCAATGGCTAATCCTTATATATCATTATTTTTTCTGCAATGGAATATGCTTTTGAATTCATTAAATTAGAAAGTAAGAGAGATTAGGGAGAGAATTAGCCAAAGGCAAAAATTAAATGTTCTGTGATTCAGAAAATTATAATTAAATAAAACTAAGAGCAATATAGAATAATTTATTTCAGTATAAAAATTCTAGTTTGTATAGTTCAGAAGATATAAATATAGACTCATTAGTAACTATGTCTACTGTAGATTCTATCTAAACATGAATAGCTATACGTATGTAGATATGATAGGTAGAAAATTAGGAAAGATGGCTATGAATACACAAAGTAGTTCCTCGATTGTAAGTGGATAATATTCTGAAATTTTATTAGTAAATTGCTTATTAAGAACTTGGGATACATTTTCTCATAGAAACAATATTAATATGATGTGGTGGGTCCAGGCTACTTCAGAAAAAAAATCCATTTGACCCATAATTTACCATAGAGATTAATAACTATACATGGAAAATAATTTACTATAGAAAATACACATCTGCCCTTGTTAAAGCCAGACTGGTGACCCCATGTTCTTCCATCAGTTATTGAAGAGTTAAAAAGGGTGGGTGGTGCAATGGTCTGAGCTCTGAGAACACAGAGAACAGAAGCAAATTTATTTACTTTTAGAGGAGAAACAAGACTCAACAGATCAAGAATAGGAATAAAGAATAAAGTCCGAGATTATATCTGCTATTATCTGGTGCATAATAAAGGGTCAATAATTGTCAGCCACAATAACATGAAGTAGAAGATCTCAGCTGGCTGGGACTTGTGGGAAGTGGGAAGAGGTTGAGGAGCTAGGATAGGACCAGGAATGCTGGTACTGTAGCAGCAGAGGTAGGTGGGAAAAGAGGAGAGCCTGAAGATGGAAGCTGTCTTCCTAATACCACCCTTGCTTGTCCACACAAAGCTTGTCCTGGGTAACTCCAAACCAACCCCAGGGCAAAATGGGAAGCACCATGAGAAGCCAGTAGGAAAGGAAGATAAATATAATTCTGTATTTGTCAGCCCCACGTTGATACTGGTGAGAGAGAAAGGGACGGGAAGTAAGTCCAAAGGTGGTGACTGAAAAGGAGAGGGAATCCTGAAGCCATGGGCTCTCTGTGAACACTTATGCTCCAGGTGACAGAAGGACTCGAGGGAGACTGATAGTGTCCCTTGATGGCTCCTTCTCTTCCTGAGAGCCTCACTGACTCTCAAGACATCACATTCCCCTAGTTTTCCTCCTACTCCACTGAGCACTCTGTTTCAGTCTCCTATTTAGATCCTCCTCCTCCCAACTTCTAGATGTTAGAGCACCCTGGGCCTCAGGTCTTCATCCAAGATGATTTTAACCACGTCCATCATAAATACTTACAAACAGTGCCGCACAAACTCCAACAACCCCAACCTCTTCCCTGAGTCCTGTATTAGGACGTCCATCTCCTACTCTTCCTAGATGCCTTAAAGCCATATCAAACATAATAGCTCTAAAAGAGAATTCTTGATTTTTCCTGCAAAACTTGGTCCCCTCCCAGGTTTCCTCATCTCAAAAAAATCACACCCTCATTCATACAGTTGCTCAGGCCAATGGCCTGGGCGACATCCTTGATTTGTGTCTCTCCCACCTCATACTCAATCCATCAGCAATCCTTCAAGTTCTATTTTTTCATACTGGTCCACTTAGTATCGTCAGAATAGACGCCAAAGTCCAACAACTTCTTAACCACCTCCATCAACCTAATTCTAGCTAGTCCTATTGTTGCAGTCCCCCTAATGTTTCTATTTCCACTCTTTCTACCCTTAGAGTCTACACTTCTCATAGCAGTCGGACAGCGTTTTAAAGGTGTAAGTCAGATCGCATCCCTTCAAGCTGAACACCCTCCACACTGTCACACAAAATCAGTTTCACTATGCGATCTGGCCTTTAAACACCTCTTCTTCCTCTCTCCCCTTGCTCATTTAGCGAGGGGAGTCATAACGGTGTTCATATTCTTCCTGGACTATGTGAAGCTTGTTTCTCTCTCTGAACAGAATAGCACGTGCTATTCCCTCTGCCTGATGTGTCTGTCCCTAGAAATCTCCATGGCTTGATCCCTCAGATCCCTCAAATATTTTCTCATAGATGCCTTCCCTGGCTACCCCACCTAAAAAAGCACCTACTCACATACCTTTATGTGCTTTACGTTACTTCATAGCCTTTATTACTACCTGACATTATGTCCTCTTTTTGTTGATATATAATATTTGCGCATATTTATGGGGTACGTGTGATATTTTGTCACATGCATTGACTATAATGATCAAGTCAGGGCATTTAGGATAGCCATCACTTTGAGTATTTGCATGTTGGGGACACTGAAAGTTCTTTCTTCTAGCTATTTGAAATATACAATACATTGTTGTTAACCACAGTCACCCTGCTCAGCTTTGAACACTAGAACTTAATCCTTCTTACTGTATATTCATACCCATTAACCAACCTCTCTTTATCACATCCTCCCAAACACACACCCTTCCCAGCCTCTGGTATCTATTTTTCTACTCTCTACCTCCATGAGATCAATATTATATCACATAGTATCAGTTATTGATTAGTTTATTGCCTGCTTTCTCTAGAATGTAAATTTTATGAAGGCAAGGATTTTATCCAACTCACTCTCTATGTGTCCCTAGCCTAAAATAGTCCTGACCCACAGTAGGTGCTCAGTATATGTGTGTTAATTGCTCATTTTGACAGCCCAGATCTTTCATGCTTTGCAATGAAAAAATATTGCTTACTCTTACTGACACATAAAAAAAATCATGTTTTACAAAGGAAAAATGTTATGTTACATGGACTTTCATTCTTCTTTCAGAATATCATTTAAGGATTATTTTTCTTATAGCGATTTTCTAAACCAGCTGGATTTTTCGAAAGCAGTTAAGACTTTTAAAAGTAAATACTTTCTAGAATTACATTCTACAAGAGGGGAAAATGAAAAAGCTGACAAATTCTTCACTCTTATATTTTTAAAATGTGTTTTGAGACTTAAGTAATTATGTAACTCTTCCTAGTGAGATTTTGTTAAATATTTTACTATTTGACAGTTTGTGTCACAGTTTTTCACACTGTATCTGGAGTTATGAACCAAACTATAAATGGCCTACTACTATGATCTAAAGAAAAAACTCCAAGGGTAAGGAGTTTATTTATTTTAATGGGTTAAATACTCCAAGGTAATTGGCTATCTAGGAGAAGTATTTTTGCATAAATGCTGAAGCCTTTTAAGAATTGCAAAATTGAATATTTGATTTTATTTACATGGCATTTACTTATAATGTGTACTCAAAGTTAGTGGCTATTAACAAAAATGTTTTTTAATATGCAAATACTACTAATAAAATAACTGATATCTATAGAGTGCTTACTTTGTGCAGGTACTATTTGAAGTCCTTTATTTGATCAATTCATCTAATCCTTGAAGCAACCTTCCAAAATAGCTCCATTTTACATATCAGAAAACTGAGGCATTGAAATGTTGACTATTCAAGGTCACTCAGCAAGAAGGTGGTAGAGCTGAGATTTGAATCTAAGCAATCTGGCTCCAGAACATGTAAACTTAACCACTATGGAGTTACACTACATGTACTTTGTTCTATAATTCTGCAAGCAAAATGTACTTCAATTAGCAAAACAGAATTTTTATATGTAACAGATTATCAATACTAGGAAATGCTTTCTTAATGCTGTACTTCGAAGGCAGCTAATGACCCTTTGCTCTGTAAATGTTTGTCATGGGAAACAATTTATTAACACATTGTACACCTTCTAGTTGTCTTAAATTCTTTAAAAGTGTGTTTGTGAAAATTATATTTAACAGAAAATAAATTTTAATTAGTGATGCCAAAGGTGTAAAATTCCTAGAAGAGGAAGACTTTCATAGAAAATTGTTACAAATTATCATAACTTATAATATTTCATTATTAAATTTATTTCCTACTCTGAATTCCAAACTATGGGCATCTTACCACACAGATATTATTTTAAATCAGTTTTATACAATTTTGACAGGGCAAAGGCTACACAAAAATCTCAAGAAGTATGTTAATGATGAATCCTGCCTTTGGGTTCTCTAAGACTAAAAGTTTGTTAGCCTTTGTTTTGATATTCAGCAACTTTGAAATCATTCTCATTAGAAAGTAGAAACCAAAGAAATAAAAAAAATTGTTCAGACTTTAAAACTCTTTTTAGCATGGAACGATACAGATGTACTAAGCCACATTAGGAACTGATTTCTTATCTATATATTTTAATATCTTAAAATTCTGTCTCATGAATATGTTCTTTTTATGTAGATAACCTAAAAAGACAAATAGATACTAGTGTGCAATAATTTAAAGGGTGCCCAGACTGTTGAATCTAAATCAAGGTTACTCCTATATAATCTATGTGTCAAATAGGGCCATCATCCATTAAACTAATAGTTTTTTAAAATCACTATAAACTTCCTATAGGTTAGATTGTCCAACACTCTGCATTCTACAGGCATGCTTTGCACTACAGCTGTAGCAGTAAAATTACTGAAATGGTAATTCTCTTAATATTTAAATAATATATTAAAATTTAATTTTCAGCACCTGGAAGAATCTGTTTGTGTGCCAGCAAATGAGGTAGCTAGGCCTGGAGCTCCTATACATATGGGACTCAAAAACAACCTATCACAAATAATTACTAAGCCACAGCAGCTGTAGTCACCACAGTAGTCATTTAAAAATCAGGTCAAAGTTGCTCAAATTCTTTTCCATTTTCAAGATACCCTGCACATAAATTCTAAGATGTTTACCCTTTTCTATTTTCCACATTTTTAAAATTATGTAATTTTATTGATAATCAGAGTTTGGGGTAGAAAGGGCAGCAAGCTTGTGAACTTCTTTTTTAAAGTTGGATGTGTAAAAAGAATTGAAGCTCATGATTTCTCAGGTTTTTTAAATGGCTTACGTGAATGTGCCAATCTAAAAGCATATGTATTTGTTAAATTTGTTTATAGGAAGGATTACATATTCTGTGAATAAACAAACAAAATTAAAGCCTATTTTCTGTTCTATATGTATGGCTTTCCAACACACATTGTGTGTGTACAATATATGAGACTAAATATAGGCATACACATACATCATTAAGAAAATATTCTTCAATGTATCCTCTCTATATATTTTTTCAAATCATGATGCCATCTGGTCCATGTACAAAAGAAAAATACAAAATTTATAAGTTTTTCATTTATTAAATTTGAACAAATTACTGGGGGATGGGACTAGCAACGTGAATATTGAAAAACATTTTATATTCTTTCATTCACACCTAAGAAAATAAAACCTTTTAAAGGAACATCTTAGACATCACTTCAATGAGATTCAGACTGCTTTCCCCAAAGCTCCAGACCCCCCCCAAAAAAATTAATTTGAAAAGTGTATTTAGTAAAAGGATGGCAATGGAAAGGAGCTCCTTTTAAATCAAAACTTTAATTGCTTTGAGTTAATTTCAGATTTCCAGTCAGATTCTTGGATATGGAAAAATGTCTAAATATCTGTTTTTGGAAAACATCTAATGACATCCTACACCTGATATTTAGAAAGAAAATAAATTAAGATTTCTTGTTGGAGGGAAAGATGGGGATTAGGGGATAAGAAAAAAATGTACGAAGAATTTATACACTATTACCTTCAATCATTTTGATGCAAGTCATTCATACCACCACCACGCTAACAAGACATCCAATTTACTAAACAATGAATACTGAAAATACATTTAAAAGGTACAAATGACTGTCCAAAGAATGACACTGAAAAATATTAAGTAACAGCTCTACCTCAAGATAAGCCTCACCATTAAAGAGTTTTAATGAAGAGAGCCTTCAAAGGCTAAATCAGGAGGCATTGATTAGATTGCCTCTAACTTTGTGTTTTGACACCTTCGTCTTTCGTGGCATTATATTGTCTCTGTGCATCTTACAAAGGAAGCATTTTACTAGGCCCACACAAGAACAGGAGACAGCAACGCTTATAAAAGAGACTGTCAAGGGTGTGAGCCAAAATGGGTCTCATTTGGATTTCAAGTGAAGAAAACTCCTAATGCATTTCATTACAATGTATGCGAACCTCTGAAAAGAAGGATGGATTGGGATTCTCATCCCTATTAATTTATTGAAATGGATTCAGTTTTTTTCTTGTATATCAAGAGAGACCATGTGTTTCAAGCAAGGTAACAATATTATAGTTCCAATAACCAAATATGCTATGATTCAGTATGCCCTTCTGTGAGATAAAGAGGATGCAATCTTCCTAATAATTGCGATTTGAGTTTTAAAATAAATCCTACAAGAGCATGGCAACAAATAAATATTCTTTGTTACTATCAGTTTTAAAGATATGATCAAGCTGCTACACAACACAGGAATTGATTCAGTCTTTGTTAACAGAGCAGACTTTTTACCATTTGAAATCCTATTTTTCCCCTTACAACTGTCATTCATATATTGACTTTTTATTTCATTGAGAAATTGTGTGCATGATATAATTAGGATAACCCCAATGAAAGCCATATTTTATTAAATGATAATGAAAAGAAAATGAGAAAAAGTCACAGCATTTGCAGCACTGTATTGTAGTCTACCTATACCTTTCTTCATAAGAATGTTCTAGTCATCAAGACACCTATTAGGTAATTTACAGGGGGAAAAAGGTACATATTAGGTAATTCATGCTTTCAAAAAATACTTATATTTGGCTGATTCCCTAACTTTATTAGAATGATACCTACCATTCAAAAAATTTCTAATCCCTAACTACAGAGAAATGCCATGATCTCATGCTCTTAGATATCCCAAATAATTTCATAAATCCACAGGATTACAAATATAAGACATATGCTCTCATTGCTCTTTAACACCATTAACATTTAGAGATGATTGATTATGTTATACCAATAACATTCAGTGAATTCAAAGCTGATCTATTTTTTATGTAAATCATACAACCTGCTAGTCAAATTAAAGGTTAAATGTACATAAAGTCTTAGAATAAAATGCAGATAATCTTTCACATAGAACATGGACCCACAATATACATACTCAAATGTAATAGAAACCAGGATTCATAGGTTGTTTACTAATTAAATCCAGAAAAAGAGCATGAGTATGTCCTTCTTATACATTTTATTTTATATACTTTATTCCAAAGGGAATAATATATCCACAGCTAAATAGAATTACGAATTATAGCTAGAAAACACATTTGGAAATAAATGTACATTCACAAACTTGAAAATAACACTCTGTAAACAAATTCATATTCATCATTTAAATTCTCCTATGGATGTGACTATAAAATAGGTGCAGAAAGAATACATATAAATCAAATATTCAGCATGAACACATACATGTTGATGTATATATACATATATTCTGTAAGCAATAGAAAACTATGTACAAAAATTCTAACAGCAAATCTCAATTAACTTTAGTATATGATTATATTTATAATGAAGTTTATATATCTCCTTGTAATACATACAACAGAGGAATTTTGATGAATAATAATTAAATTAGAATGATACATGTTTCTTATTTTTATCTTGACAGTTCTTGTATTCTCAAGCAGAGCCCATTATACACAAATATACAGCAGGTTACTTGTTGAATAATGTATTTCAAGTACTTAAAATTACTGGGGAGTTGCCTAAGATCTACATGTGAATACATATTTTGGCCTTAATTTCATTACTGTATTTCCTCAACTGAATATACTTTATAATCTACTTACAAAGCAGTTAATATCAGAGGTGTTTTTTTTTCCCCAGGACATAAAGGTAATAATACTACCTTTATGATATAAACTTTATGACATTATGAATAAAACTGACAAGTATAAAATCTGATCCATAAAATAAGTGATATACTTATGTTAATTCACCTTTTTAAAGATATTATGTGTTGCTCCATTTTTTTGACAAGGCTTCCATTCATACTAGAGACATGTTGAAAAACACTATATTTTCTCTCAATAAGGAAAATCACTTTACCCACTATCATGCTTGTTCTGTCTCAATAAAAAATCAATCATCAAATGCTTGCTTCCAAGTTTTACTTGTTAAACTGCCAATTTATGCATACAGTTTCGCTCAGCAGAAATCCACTCAGCAGCATTTCTTTCATTATTATAATTTTGTACATCTTATAAAATGCTTTAAACTTGGAGGGTAGGGGGAGTTACGAAAGTTTACTTGTGCTTCTACAAAGCATTTAATGTTATGGTTAGAGTGTAGTGGTAAGATGTAGTCCCTAACCATCATTTTTTTTAAAAAAAGAAAAACTATATCGTTTCTGTGGTTTTACAAAGTAATAAAGGCCTGATTGATCCCACTGACTAAGGCAATTGAATCGGTTGTCTAAATGGTAGTAACGTCAATGTCAGATATGTGGTTATCTTTTCATCTTGGCCCATTCTTGAATGTAAAAATCAGATGTTTGAAGGACATTTCACTGACCTGTTATGGCCTCTGCAACTCTCAAACACAATACTAGTATTCCTTATATAAGTGCCACATTTTGGATAAAACCCGCTTCATCAATGATGCCTTTGCGACATCTGGCGGTCCTTAGGATATATAAAAATTACTTTTTGTTTTTCCAAATCTATCGGTACTTGAAAATTCCAGTCCAAAAGCCTTTGATACCCCCTAGCGGGGGCACAAAAGCACTCTGGCCTGTAAACTAGGATGTGGCCTACCATGAATCCATATAGTGCAAAAGGTCACAAATCTTGAGATGTGGTGACATCATGACAATAAGACACTTTCTAGACAGAAGCTGACCCATTTTGAATATAAAAAGGACTCTGATCACATGCTCCCACACATTTAAAACTATAGAGAAAAAAGAATTATGCTAAGTGGTCTATGCAGAAGCTGAACACTGGTGTTTGAGGGTACCTATAGTTCTCACACTTAAGGAATACTACACAAGGATTTACAGCAAGATTGCTCTAAATGATCTAAAAGCTCTGTTTTTTTTATGTTATCAGTTGATGCTCAGCAAATGTTAATAAGGGGTGAGAAGTGGCTGAATCACAGGGTGTGTATTGCTATGTACTCTTCAGTTCCTTTTTAAATTATTAATCCAGCCATACTAAAGCTTGTTCTACATGCTTCTGCCATTATTTACAGAACTTCAATATTACTTTATGCAGAAGAAAATGCTGCCCTTTGGATTTATTCTTATTTTCTAGGCAATTTGGTATGAGTAAGGAGGAATAAAAACTCATTTCAATCTCTCCATCACCCTCTCTACAGGAATAATTATCGTCCACATTGAGAAATCATGACTTTTCTAATTTTTTGCTAAGTAGGAGGAAATTACCTGTACTATACAGTTGATTTTTGATTTATTCTGAGTCTTGGTGAAGTGGCACATTTGACAGCAATAAAATAAAATTCAAATGTGCTGTGTTGATTCCCTAGTTTCAATACTCTTTTCAAATATATGCCTGAAAATCTAAATTATTTTAGATATAAATACTTTCAAGAGATCTATTTAGAGAAAAGAACTCATGTTTTCTAGATTTAACTTTTATAATCAAAAAGTTAATATGTACATCATTTCTGATTTTTTCAAGTGATCAATAGTTTACAGGCAGGCACTTTAATAAGTTGTAGATTCACGTCTTCTGAAACACTACCAAGATGTGTTGTATTTATGCACACATTACTGAGTTGCATTCAGAGGTATCTTTATGTTTCATAATTGAATCAATTTATTATCTATATAAAGAATATAAAAAGTAACCTTGCAGATATGGGTTCTAATTTATATGCAATTATAAAAATTTATGTATTATTAATATAAAGTTCTCAGGTATTTTTCATTAGTTACATATTGCTCTTATGGTGGCAATAAATTCCATGATAGTATTTATAGACTAAAATTTGAAATAGATATAGGTAGTGATACTTTAAAATTATTCCATTATCTCCCCTTTCCTAATACATGACCATACAGAAAAATAAAGTGAATAGAGATTTGATACTACATTCTCTTATCATTGTTTAAGAGGATCTTGATTAATTGACAACATGGCGTGATATAAAAAATTTCAGCCTATATTATTTTTAAAAAGAAATAAGAAGAATAAAGTAAAATAATCCATTATCATTATATTATTTGCAAATATTTTAGACTGTAAGAGATAGTTTGATAAACAATAAAGTACACATTATAATAATGAAATGTATTGATTAAAAAATGGCATCTAGTCAAATACCATTCCTTTGCCCAAATGCATGTTGTATAATAAAATGAAAGAAAAAAATAACCACAGGTATTCCTTTGCAATAATATAAGACTTAAATCTTTTCAAATGTTAATCATTTTGATTAAGGGTAATACCAAATATACAGTTCTCGTATCTATAATTAGGTATTAAATTAAAAAATATGTTTCAAATATGACTGCACATGTAAAGTAGTTAAGTCATATTTCTAAAGTAAATTTCATTGTTTTATTGGGTCTGTGTTTTAGAAGCATATTTATTGGGTGTTATGGAGAAATACTAAGCAAATTCCAGGGGCAACACCAAGAATTATCAAAATATACCCTTCCCTCAACTTTGAACCCAAAGAAATGGAAATTTTTCCACATTATCCAAGTATTTATTAAAATTGTTTTGTTTTATGAAGGTCTTGTTGGGAGCAGAAAAAAAGAGGACATAGAAGGATTTAAAAAATTGAAAAAATAAGATAGAAATAAACAACTAAAGATAAAAGATGTAAGATATAGAAGATATTGAAAGTGATACAACATAAGCATAATTGGTGTACCTAAAGAAAAGAACTAAACAAATGGAATGGGAAAAATATCCAAAGATATAATTTAAGAAAACTTTCCAGAAATAATATAAGACTTGAATATACAGAAGGAAAGGACATAGCATTTCCTTGGGAAAGCTGACACAGAATGACAAAAATCCAAGAAACACACTGGTGAAATAACTGATCTTCAAAGATGATGAAAATTCATCAGCTTTTTAGGTAAAAATATTAAGTAACTAAAGGAGGAAAAATAGTCTGACTCTAAATCTGTCTACAGAAACAATAGAGCTAAGGCTACAACATCTTCTGAGAAACAAAGTATTACTCAATAAGTATATATCCAATCAAGCTGTCATTCAAGAAAAATGGTAAGAGACAAAAAATTTTCAATGTGTAATATTCAAGGAAAAAAACTGCCACGATCTCATCTAGAATAAACTACACTCAAAATTCAACTTCAGCAGAGAGATAAAAGAAGAAACCATAGTAAAAAGATGACAGTGAGAATTGAATCCACTTAAATATGGAACTAAAATTAAAATAACTATGGGAATTATGGTTAAGGAGCAGAATATAAATGTTTAAAAGCAGAACAATTGATAAATAATACAATTTTAAAAATTTTTAGACAAGAACTGGAGGAAACGGTTGAACTTATGGTGGGTACGTTAATTTCCTTATCTTCTATGTGAGAGGTCAAATGATATTTAAGCACAAGCATATTTAAAGTTATAAATGTAAATGATAAAAGAACTATTCTGAATAACATATTCAATTAAAATTACTGGTAAAGAGGATGGAGGTTAGAGATGAAACATGGGAGGAAATTGAAGATACTGATTTTATCATTGCTTATTATGGGGAGTCAATAGATAAGATCAAAGAAACATGATGAAGTGTGTTATACTACAAAGTTATGGTTGTATAGGGTAGTCATTAGAAGAACTAACTACAAGAACCAACTATTAATACTTGTGGGTGGAATTTGAGTGGCTAGAAGACATGGGAGGGAACCTTACTTTTTAAAATTATCTCTTTCTTTTGATTTTTTACACTACATGTATGGCAACACTTATGTAAGAGAAATAATTTTTAGAAATTGAAAGGATCCAAATACCTTTAATGTGATTCTCAATGATGAAAAATGCAAAGTTGACCACATTGGTTCTTCCCAGCCATGCTCACCCACAAAGGCATTCTTCGTGTAAGGTTTCAAAATCTTAGAGCACCGCACAACCTGCAACTGCTTCCCTCTGACCTTATAGAAGACTGATCTCCACTATGCATGTTTTATTCCTGCCATTCTGGGCTCTTTTTTTCCTCTTAAAAGTCCTTTACATCCTCTTGTCACTAGGCCTTACCTCTGCTATGCAGAGTCCATTAAACTCCAAATTTCAGTTCAGTGTGGCTGAGTAGGGTACGCTGTGGAGTAAATTAATCTAGAGTAAATTAGTTTTTCCCGTAGAGAGTCATGCTTCAATTGAGACCTGGAGAATGAACAGAATTTAGCTGGTTGAAGGAGCTAGTAAGAGTTTGTGTAGAATAGGAGAGCATTAAGCAAATGCAATGCAAGGGGAGAAGCCTAGAAGCAAGGGTAAACAAAGACTTTTGAAGAACTGAGCAAAATATGATTAAATCAAATTCAGTAGACTACCAAGGAGATGATGCAATACAAGTAGGCTAGGTTTCATCCTGGTAATGTAATAATGATTTTGAATATGATTTCAAATAATGATTTTATTTGCTATGAATCACATAGCATAAAATATAGCAAATTCTATTATATACCTTGGGCTTTTTAAGTTTCTGATAGATAGATATTAGGCATACTATAAACATTTGTTGAATTACTGAACTTTGAACAGCAATGAAGAAATGGTTGCATAATGATTGGGTTATTTCAAAATTTGGAGTTAACCAAGTGAAGCCCAGTCAATCCACTTTTCTATCAGCAACAGATAGAGTGCTTTGCTGACAGTGTCCACATTATTTTAAAATGCAGTATATTTTGAAATGTAGAGTTCTGGTTTGGGGGGAAAAGGAATAAGTCTTCTGAAGCTGATTCCTCACACTGATACAACTAAGAACACTAGATAAAATAAAAATCAAACAAACAAAGCTATTCAAGGACTATGAAAAGTAAATAATAAGCAAATTAGGGAGGGAAGTCAAAACTTGAATAAAGACTAATCTACCAAGCAGAAGATGGCAGACTAGAAGCAGCCCGCACACACTGCTCTCAAGTAGAGGATCAAAAGTTGTAGGTGGATGCTACCTACAAGAGGGCTCTTCTTGGAAAGAACACTATAATTTTGGAGAAGTGACGGAGGACATTCAGAGTGAAGGAGAAGGTGACTGGGCAATTCATTCAGCAAGATAGAAGGGAACTTAGGTCTTGTATTGCTCCATTCCCTTCCTCCTCTTTTGTACTATCATTGCCTTAAATATCAAATCTACATATGTTTTAAACTCAATGGTACAGTTTAAATCATTGCTTTATGCAATCTTATGTTTTTTAAACAAGTTGATAACAGAGTTAAAATATTTTTATTCAGTGTTTTATATTTTCCCACATATTTACCTTTTCTGGTGCTATTTATTTCTTTCTGTGGACTCTTGGTATTAGGTTATTAAGTATGAAATGTCCAATTTCCTTAAGTACTAAGTTTGACAGTTGATATCTCTGACATTTCACTTTGGCACTTCTTGTTTCATTTTTAATGTGAAGGTACATCCTTAGTCTTTCAAACATATGTTTTGGCTTGTGATTACCTTTCAAAAATTTTTTAGATCAAATTTTGTGAAACCATGGATTAAGTCAAAAATTTGTGTTGTTTGCGAATATGAGTTCCATCAAGGAACCAATGATGGAACCAACCCAGACAGCTGGAAATATTAATGAAGTGTTTGGGAATGATGTTGCTAATGAACACACAGTTCCTCGATGGTTTGAGAAGTTCCATTCTGGTGATTTTAGTCTTGAAAAGGAGCCATGTGGGTGACCCGAGCCCAATGTGGATAATGATGAACTAAAAACTACAGTGGAAGTGAGTATATCTCAACCTACGTGTGAATTAGCAGCAAGGTTTGATGTTACTATCCAACAATATCAGACAATTTGAAACAAATTGGTAAGGTAAAGAAGCTGGATAGATTGGTTCCACATGAATTAAAGGAGCATCAGAAGAGCAATAATCTCAAAGCTCGCTTTTCTTTATTGTCACAACATAAAGAACCATTTCTACACCATATTGTTATGTGTGATGAAAACTGGATTCTTTTTGACAATGACAAGCATTCGGCACAATGGTTGGATAAAGATGAAGTGCAGAAATACATTCCAAAACCAAATATTCATCAAAAAAAGCTAATGGTGTCTGTTTGTTGGTCCAGGGCTGGTATTATCCACTACAGTTCATGAAACCTGGTCAACCAATTACAGCAGATGTCTACTGTGACCAACTGGATGAAATGATGAGGATGCTTGAGATTAGGCAGCTGAGATTGGTCAATAGAGATAGGCCAATCCTCTTGCAAGACAACACTCAATCACATGCCTCACAAACAACACTGCTCAAACTACAGAAGCTGCATTTGGAAACTCTCTGTCAGTAGTCATGTATTTACCAGACCTTGCACTAATGGACTACCACTTCTTCCAGGCTTTGGACCACTTCTTGCAAGGAAAAATATTAAATTCTCAACAAGCTGTGGAAAACACCTTTTGCGATTTCATCACCACTTGCTCTCCAGGCTTCCTCACTGCCGGCATAAACAAGTTACCATTAAGATGACAAAACTGTGTCATTAGGTGCATACTTTGATTAATTGTACTGCTTCTTGTTTGAGAAATAATAAACTACACTTTTGATTGAAAATCAGACATTTCATATAAGCAAAGAAAGAAAGAAAGAAAGAGAGAGAGAGAGAGAAAGAAAGAAAGAAAGAAAGAAAGAAAGAAAGAAAGAAAGAAAGAAAGAAAGAAAGAAAGGGAAGAAAGAAAAAGAAAGAATTTTCTTTCAACCTGAAGGACATCTTTTAGTATTTCCTGTAAGGCAGATGTGCTAACAAGCATTTCTTTTTGTTTATCTGGAAATGCTTTTATTTGCATTGATTTTTGAAAGATAGTTTTGCTATAAAGAATTCTTAGTTCATAGTTTTCTTTTTTCAGCATGTACTTCTTTCAGTGAGTATGTCATTTCACTTCCTTCTGGTCTCCGTTGTTTCTGATATAAGTCAACCATAATCATATTATTGTTTCCCTGTGCATGAAGAGTAACTTTTTAAATTTTCTGATTTTAAAATTTTCTGCTCCATCACCCATATCCTAGGTTAATTCTCCATTTAGATACACTGTCCTTTCTTTATTGTTTACATTTATTATTCTTTGTCATTTTTAGAGAGCTTATCAAGTTAATCCTATAATTTATAATCATTGTTTAAATTAGAGATCAGTCCATTTTTCTCTTTACCATGTGGGTTTTAATTTAGTATTAAATTATTATTAAAGTTGATCAGAACCTAATGAGGGTTGGTGTACATGAGGAATACTCCAGAGACCAGGCACATACACAGGCCCCAAAGTGGGAAAGAGAATAGAACATTTCTAGGACTGAAAGAAGGCCGTGGTAGTCTGGGGCATAACAAGTGAGTGAGTGAGGAATGAGGTAAGACTGCAGCTATAGGCAGGGAAGCTCTTGGAGGAGTTGTAGGCCAGATTTAAGATTGGAATTTTATTCTAAGTGTTTTTTAAAAAATTTTAAAGCAAGATGGTAACATAATCAGATTTTTCCTTGCAGATACTGGATAGGAAGGGGGTGGATGATGAGCAGAGGTTAGTTAGGAGCTATGAGGGCTCCTTAGATTAAGGTAGTGAAAAAGAAAACAAGTAGAATGGTTTGAGAGAGAAAAACATGGATGAAAGAGTTTCAGCGTAACACCCAGGTTTCTGGCCTATTCAACCAGATGAGTGATGATTTGCTTCACAAAGTTGGGAGCCATTGAAGGAGAACCCTGCAGTATGCACGCTACGGTATTTGGACTTTTCATGACTGTACCTCCTTTAGTCAGGATAGATAGATAAATGCTAATTATGTGAAAAAATTCTATTTTAAATAAATTGTAGGTGTTTTAATATTATTTTGAGTGCTTAGAAGATAAAATGTCAGGTTCTAATCTTTCCTCTTCATTTACTTTATGTGTGTGCATATACACTATTAATAAATATTTTATATATTATATATGATATAATATATATATATATGAGAGAGAGGGTGTGTCATGTACCTCATAATGACATGTCAACAACAGACTCCGTATACAATAGTGGTCCCTTAAAATTATAATAGTGTATTTTTACTGTACCTTTCTATGTTTAGTTGTGTTTAGACACACAAATACTTATTGTGTTATAACTGCCTACAATATGCAGCATAGTCACATGCTGTACAGGTTTGTAGCCTAGGAATAATAGGCTACACTATATAGCCTAGGTGTATAGTAGTCTATACACCATCTAGATTTGTATAAGTACACTCTATATGATGTTTGCATAAGAAAAATCATCTATGAATTTCTCAGAATGTATCCTTTTTGTCCTTAAGTGACAAGTGACTGTATGTGTGTGTATGTATATATGTTTAAAAATTGACTAGGTTTATTACATACAGAAAAATATGATATAGAAGTTTTTTCCTCTATTATAATAATAAATAATACTGATTCACTTTTGACAAATTACTAAATAAAAAAATGCTATTCAAATTGCCACATGTTGCCTTATATATAAAGATGTCAAGCTATATAATTTCACAGATATTTATAATCATATTTTTCATGTATTTCTTTTTTTAAAAAAACAATAATGCTTTTTTACATACCAAAATTGATCTTGTTTTATATTATCCTGGAAAATAAATTGTTTATAGATGTAGATATGTAGTATTTCCTTCTAAATTAAGTAGCTCACCATCATCTGCTAAGGAAAGCTAGAGAATTCTATTAACTAGGGAGTAATGTACTAATCACAAAAAATGACTGAGCATCTTAATTGTGCCTCTTGTAAATAAAGCACCTTAATTCCTACAGATATTTTCTCCCCATGTGAGTTTTAGTATGACAAGCTGCTAAAAACTGGAGGTAGATTTTTCCATCTTTAGTGTTTGTAAATTTAATAAGACTTTAGTGGATGATTTACAGCAGCTTTTTCTCATTGACTTGGGGGTTGGGATTCTTTTAAACATCAAAGCGTCAAAACATTTTTTTGAAGAACTCGATGGTGAACCATATTGAATATCTTATGTCTTATTTCCTGTAGCATCAGTGTATTTTTATTCTAAATGCTTCCTCTCATACATTCATTCAACACGTATTTCTTCTCCACCACCACCAAGCCTGATGTCTCACCAGGCACTTGGGAGACAATGTGAGAAAGGCACGGTTCCCAACTCCATGGAACTACTTGCAATTACATTTTTCATACAGGCTTAAAATTATCCACCAGCTCACTAAGCTTGGCCCAAATTTTTTTGTGTGTCCAAACATAAACCTTATGAAATTAGGGCATGTATTGAATCTCATTTAGCATGGTATTCAGAACAAGACCTGTTCTGTTCTTTAAAAAGTAGGTCTACTATTTATTTAGAATTACAAAACCAACCTGATAAATTTTAAAAAGTAACTTTTCCCCACAACCCCTGTTTTTAATCCCCTTTTTAACTCTGAAAGTACCATTTTACTTTCTTCCATCATTTCTTAAAGAACACATTTTCCTCTTAAAAGAATGCCTTTTTAAAAGAATGTCTGGGAGTTTCCTCATGTACGCTGAAAAAAATATTATCCAGATTTTTCATATAACAAATAAAATGTTAGGCTGAATTAACATATGGCATGTTCTTAGCCTATACAGGTGTCCCCCAGCATCCATGGAGGATTGGTTCCAAGACCCTCTCAGATACCAAAATACATGGATACTCAAGCCCCTTTTGTAAAATAGTATAGTATTACCATATAACCTACACACATCTTCCTACACACCTTAAACTATCTCTAGATTTCTTATAGTATCAATTACAATGTAAATGCTATTTAAATAGCTTATATATATTGTTTAGGGAATAACGAAAAGAAAAAAGTCTGTACACGTTCAGGACAGAAGCAACCATTGCAACCATCCTTTTTTTTTTTTTTCTGAATATTTTTGATCCAGGATTGAATCTACAGATGCAAAATCCATGGATACTGAGGGCTGACTGTAACTCAATGGTTATGCTAGCTCAGTTATTTACATAAAATGATTAAAGCCAATTTTTGGTCCACATATAAAAATGTTCATATGAACATTCATATGTATTTTACATTTTTCACAATTCAGAGCACCCATGGAGGAATAGTCCATGTTTATGGCTTGGAAGGCTTAATATTATGAACATATCAATTATCTCCAAATTCATTTTTAGATATAATGCAAATTCAATGACATTTTCAGCAGCCCTCCACCTTTTAAAATATATTGGCAGCTAATTTAAAATAGTCTCATGACTCTGGGGTAGAAAAAGATTTATTTAAAAGGGCAAAAGGACCACTATCCAGAAAGGAAAATTATTCTCTTTACTACATTGACATTAAAATCTTCTATTTACCAAAAGACATCATTAAGAAGGTGAAAAGGCAAGCCAAGGAATAGGAGAAGACATTTGCAATAAAGGGTTTATGTCCCGGTATCTATCTATCTTTCCATCCATCCATCCTTTTAGCTATATTTTTTCTTGCAAATCAATAAAGACAAAAAACAGGCCGGGCGCTGTGGCTCACGCCTGTAATCCTAGCTCTTGGGAAGCCGAGGCGGGCGGATTGCTCAAGGTCAGGAGTTCAAAACCAGCCTGAGCAAGAGCGAGACCCCGTCTCTACTATAAATAGAAAGAAATTAATTGGCCAACTGATATATATATATAAAAAAAAAATTAGCCGGGCATGGTGGCGCATGCCTGTAGTCCCAGCTACCCGGGAGGCTGAGGCAGAAGGATCACTCGAGCCCAGGAGTTTGAGGTTGCTGTGAGCTAGGCTGACGCCACGGCACTCACTCTAGCCTGGGGCAACAAAGCGAGACTCTGTCTCAAAAAAAAAAAAAAAAAAAAGACAAAAAACAATAGAAAAATAGGCATGTGCCAAAGAGGCAACCCAAATGCTTAATAAGCATATGAAAAATATTCTGTATGTTTATTTTGGCTATATTTTTTCATGCAAATCAATAAAGACAAAAAAAATAGAAAAATAGGCATTTGCCAAAGAGGCAACCCAAATGCTTAATAACCATACAGAAAAATATTCAGCATCATCTGTAATCAAACATCAGAATGGTAAAAAACACATTTGTACTGATAAAGATATGATGCAGAGAAATTCTGTACATTTCTGCAGACATGTAAACAATTATAACTTTGGAAAATAGCTTGATACAATGTAAAGCTGAACATATGCATACTCTACGATCCAGCAGTTCTACATACTTCCATGTATATAAAACATAAGTTGCCCACACATACACCAAGATTCATTTACATGGATATTCCCAGTAGCAGTGCTCATAATAACTAGTAACTAAAAATAATCCAAATGTTCATCAACAGTATAATGAATAAATTAGATGTAGTCATAAAATGGAATACTATACAGCAGGTGTCCTTAAACTACGGCCCGCGGGCCACATGTGGGTGTTTTTGCCCGTTTGTTTTTTTACTTCAAAATATGTGCAGTATGCATAGGAATTTGTTCATAGTTTTTTTAAACTATAGTCCGGCCCTCCAATGGCTTGAGGGACAGTGAACTGGCCCTCTGTTTAAAAAGTTTGAGGACTCCTGTTATACAGCAATAAAAATGTACTACTTCACAACATTCAACTGCATGGATGAATCTCACAAACTGAGCAAGAGAAACCAGAATGAAAAGAAAATACCTACTATTTAGTTCATGTAAAGTTTTAGAAAGAACAAATCTACAAAGAAAACACAAAAATTATTTTTTGGCAAGGATATGGAGAAATTGGAATGCTTGTGTACTGCTGATAGGAATATAAAATGATACAGCTATTGTGGAAAATAATATGTTAGTTCCCCCTAAAACTAAGCACATAATCCAGCAACTCCACTTCTACGTATATACCCAAAGGACTGAAAACACAGACAGAAACAGATTTTTGCACAGTCATATTCTCAGTAATATTATTCATAATAGATAAAAGGAAGAAGGAACCCAAGTTGAACAAGTTGTACATTGATGCATACACGGATTAACAAAATATGGTATATACCGTGGAATATGGTACATACAGTGGAATATTGCTTGGCCTTAAAAAGGAAGGAAATTCTGACACATGCTACAACATGTATGTACCTTGAGGACATCATGCTAAGTGAAATAAGACAGTCACAGAGGGATAGATAGATATTGTATGAGTCCATTTATATGCAGTACTGAGAGTGGTCAAATTCATAGTGATAGAAAGTAGAGGGTGGTTGCCAGGGGCTGAGAGAGGAGAGGAATGGGAAGTTACTGTTAACGGGTACAGATTTCAGCTTGAGAAGATGAGAAATTCTGGAGAAGGATGATGGTAATGGCTGTACAACAATGGGGATGTACTTCATGCCAACAAACTGTACCCTTAAAAATGGCTAAATGGTACATTTTATGTTATTTCTATTTTACCACCGCCACAACAAATAAAACCCTGGACTACAGTATTAGAAGTAAAGGTAGTGGTAACCTTTTACGAGAAAGGAGAGGATGGCGTTTGGAAGAAAGCGGAGTGGGGGTGGAGAACTTCAAGGGTGCTGGCGATATTCTATTCCTGTGCATAGGTTACCAGTGGTAGGTAAATGAATGTTTGCTTTATGATACTTTATGAAGCTTCACATTTATGTTTTGTGTCATCATCTGTTATACTTAACAGTAAAACCTTTTAAAGTACCATGTGTTACATGCACGCTCACAGAAAATATCCACCTCATATGTCATTATACCATGTATTTTGCCAGCAGCCTGTGTGAAAACGATGTGGGCTTTGGGGTCAACTGCTAGCCTTGGACTTGAATCTCAGCGTGGCCATGTCCAAACTGTGTGATGTTGAGAATTCTTTCTTTGAATCTATTGTTTAACCTTTATAACTGACAATATGACAAGTGTTTTATAGAATAATTTTAAGGATCAAAAGTCTATGTAAAAATATACAGCATATTGCCAGGAAAATAACAAGTGCTCTAAACATATTTTCTTCCCTTCAGAAAAGAAATTTCTTCAAATTTTATAATGTGTTATCTGTTGGATAGTTGAGAATATCCTTGTGTGGAAACCAGCTCCAAAATACAGATCAAGTTGGAACTGCCCCAAATTATTTGAGAAAAGTTGTAGTTCATTCTCTAATCTTAATTGATCAAATTAGAAAACAAGCAGACTGGATTCATAATTGCTGTGAGGGTATAAAGTTATGTCAAACACTACATTTTAAAAATGCAAAAAAGACAATAAATTCATGAAACAACAATTAGTCAAGTATTTTTAAAGAGCTATTTATTAGAATAATGAAACAGAAAATTTACCTTTTAAGAATTGCTTCTACTTAACATTTTTAAAGATTCCCTTTGTATCCAAAAGACAATGAGACAGTCTTTGGTTTTCTACCTACCATTTACAGAGGTTTAACTGTATATCATACAAATGCTTCCAGTTTTATCCAAATCTACTTTTAAATTACCCATGTAATTATCTCCATAGAAATTATTATACCTTTTTATTGTTAATTTCATTAACACTTTAGTGGAAAGAGTCTAGATGTATTTAAATGTATTTCTCAGAGTTTTTATTATGACAAAGAGAACATGTCTATATTATTTTGGGGGAGGGGGGCAAAATTATATATTTACATATATATAATCACTAGGTTAACACATAAAGTAAAATTATTAGCCACTAGCAATATAGATAAAAAATAAATAGCCATTAGACATACTAATACTTTCAATGATTCCAGTGACAACATCTTTTTATACATATTCCCATTAAAATGAAGTTGATAATTCATTTATATATTCTACCTGAAATTAAGACCATGAAGTGACAGTTCTTTCTTCTAGTCTTCGCCAATAAGAGAATAGTTGCTAAAAGTTATGCAATGACATATAGCAAAAAGGGGGGTACGGTATTCTTCAGGATGGTTGACAAACATTTTGAGACTAATTAAATACAGACTACTATATGAAAATTTCAAACATACATTTCTTAAATTTTTTACCTTTATCATTATACTTCCTAGTCTATCACATGGTATTACCTACTGTTCTCCATCCAACTTGTTCAGTTAAACAGGACTACAGAAATAGAATTTTTAGTAATTCAGCAAATTCTCAGTATACAATTTTCATCCTTCCCATTCCCTTTTTGTTGCATTCCTGTGTTGCTATCGATACTCTAATAGTTTTCAAATCAACACAAGTAGTTATTGAGGGTTTCTTCTGTGCAAAAAATATATCAGCTTGATGCCTCCCTACCAACAATTCCCAGGAGAATACTAGGTATACATAAGATTATAGAATTATCAGAGTTTGCTTAACTTTATTTAGCTACCATGAAATGGGCCACAAATTATTAAATAGCTTCCTATTAATTTCTAGCTGTAAAAATCCTCCTCTCCCCAATTCCTTTAATGTAGTGCTTCAATATCAACTTAAGGTCAATGTAGAGTAGTAATTAGAGTATTTTATGAAATTTATTTTATATACTCTAATGTATTTTGACAGAAGAGATTGATAAGGAATGGGAATGAGAGTATAACTACTTCCTTAAGGATATAAATTGTGATTTTTCTCCTTTTTGATGTTCCAGAGTCTATTTAGTCTAAATATGTATTAGTATTTTTTCCAAGGGACAAAGAAGCAACATAAAAAATAAGAAAAAAATGACATACTTTGTTCAGCTTCTTTTGTAATCAGAATTGGCTATGAAGATAAACATTTAATTCAGGCAATAAATTTCATAAGGGACATTTTAAAGTCCTGTTATTTTGAAGAAAATGTTCCTGTCTTCTTCAATATTAAAACATGAAAAAATAAAATAAGATGAGGCTCTGCCATACAGTATATAAAAATATGGTTTGTGGCCGGGCGCGGTGGCTCACGCCTGTAATCCTAGCTCTTGGGAGGCCGAGGCAGGCGGATTGCTCAAGGTCAGGAGTTCAAAACCAGCCTGAGCAAGAGCGAGACCCCGTCTCTACTATAAATAGAAATAAATTAATTGGCCAACTGATATACATATATAAAAAATTAGCCGGGCATGGTGGCACATGCCTGTAGTCCCAGCTACTCGGGAGGCTGAGGCAGAAGGATCGCTCGAGCCCAGGAGTTTGAGGTTGCTGTGAGCTAGGCTGACGCCATGGCACTCACTCTAGCCTGGGCAACAAAGTGAGACTCTGTCTCAAAAAAAAAAAAAAAAAAAAAAAAAAATATGGTTTGTAAGCTTTTTTATGAACAAGCATGTGCCTTACAATTTTTTGTATACTGCCTTTTCCTATACTTGTGTCACATATCTAGACTTAACAAATAGATGCTTTGGTTTAATATCATTGCCTTTGGATGTGTAATGTTCACTTATATATGTTTAAGAGATAACATCTCACTTCAATTTTATTAGGGTGTTTTAATTCTATTGTCAAGTTGGTATTTACTGTATATTGCTTAAAATATCTAGACAATTAAATAGGGTTTGGATATATTTTTTATATGGGAACTCTCATAGTATTTGTTGGTATGGCATTAAAATGGCAGGTAAAAACTAATAATTCACCTTAACTCAATGCTTCTCAAACTTTTTAATATGCATATGAATCACATGAGTATCTTGTTGGAATGCAGATTTTCATTGAGTAGGTCTTGGATGGGGCCCAACATTCTGCATTTCTAACGGAAAAGCTTTGAGGGGAAAGGTCCTAGAGAACCCACAGAATTTATAATTGCACCATCCTTAATTCTATTTCCTCTTCTTGATGAGCACCAACATACTATTCAATGGCTTAAACTGACAAAATGAAACTGCAGTGAGGAAAAATATATAAATCATTTGGCCCCATGTATTAGTTTCCATGCATACAAAAAACAAAACTACAAGTTACTGCAGCAATTACAGTAGTAGATCTCGAACTGTCAGATCTACTACTTTATTTAAGGCCATCACATTATTTTACTAGATTTCATTGAAACCCTCCCTAAAATATAAACTACATATTCATTTGAAAACTTATTGTCACTTTGTTAGAATACTCCAGACAAAACCACACAAACTTAAGGTTGACCATGGCTTCCTTAGTGGTATAGCTTTTTTTAAAAAAATAAACAAAACTTTTGATTCCTCAGAGAGCTAAAAGGAAAGAGAAATAACAAAGAGCCACACAGTTAACTTGGAGAATTTCTTTTAGTTAAAAAAATGTAGATTATAATATCATCCTTCCATTAAAACATACCCACAGACATTTCCTTATGAATGAAATTTTTCTGAGTGGTACAACGTAAGCTAACACACATGCTAAAGTGGGTTTTCCCTACATCAGCTTTCACAGAGACAAATCCCTTCCTCCAATCTTTCACACAGTACAGGAGAATACGTTTTTAAAATAAAGGAGAGTAAATAATCATTAGAAAAAATAATACAAGAAATTAAGATGCTAATAAAAATTTTTATGAAAGAAAATAATGCTGAATCTGATTCTTTTTCAAGAAATTTGGATTTTATGAAATAAACTATTTTATAGCAGGTTTGTTGAAAATTAAACATCTCAAAATTATACGTTAAAGACAAAAGAGTTGGGATTTTGCTGTGTTAAAATGTTTATGGATGGGTCTAGTTTGACAATTTAGCCTGTCGGATGTGACTTTCACAGTCTGTTGGCAGTTTGTAGGCAAGCCATCACACCTGTGACTCTGTGGTTGATTAATGAGTCTTTCAGCTCATTGCTACCATCTGAAGAAGGGCTATGGCCTTTCTGAGCTTCACTGGTTTATTCCCCTTTAAACTGCAGTCCTGCCAAGGTATCTTCCATAAGAAAATCACACCTGGTTAAAGCTAATGAAAACCTCAATATGTCATTTTCTAGACAAGTCAAAAAGCATGTAGAACTAGACAAAAGATGTATTCAAGTAACACGAATGTAGTTTTGTCATAACCTGCCAATCCAATCAGCAACATTTAAAAAAAAAAAGCTTTCCTCAATGACATGTTTCATAGTGCCAACTTTTAGAGTGGTAATTCTGAATTCTCTGTGCTGTAAGAGGACTCTGGCAATGCCGTTCTTTTGCCACATATAATACCTATTTTCATTAGAAGTAGGAAGGTCCTAGTTCATGATGAGTTAGTCACTTGGGGTTAATTATCTGTAAAGTATTAATTCAACTGGGGGATTTTTAAGCCTTGTTTCAAGTTCCTCACCTTCAATTGATCCACTTGAAGTGTGGCTAGTTATATTCTAATAACTTTTTCTTGAATGCAAGGCAACACTGCAAATGCTTTTTCCCCAGTCCTGCTCTGGAGACTGAAAAACCTTTTAAAACATAAGCACTTAATTCCCTCCCTGGCCTCTTAAAATAAAGGGTGAACTAGAGAAGGTGAGAAGGGAGAGACAGAGAGCTAAAAGAGAGGAACTGGAAGTCTACTGCTAAAATACAGTCTGGTGTAGGACAAAGTGGTAGGAAATCAAGGAAATGTGGAAGATAGGAATCTCTTTCCATGCAGGGTTTTATACTACAGCTACATTTCTGAAATGTTTCCAAAATATCGGTAACATTTAAATAAATACTAAAATTCATTTTTAAGATAAATACCTGTTATTCTTTACTTTGGCTTTAGGACAGCATTCCTTTCCACTAGCTATGTATATGCACAAAGTTTAGCTATATTTTAATGGCAGAGAGAATCACAGCACTCTGAGTACTATTAATAAATCAGCAACAAATAACCAAAAATTTTGATTCTAGCAATTTGCATTTTCTGATTCATGATACCAGCACAACTTTTGTATCATTGTATTCATTATCAGTGAGCAGTCCCCTGAACTGGAAGGGTACTTGCATGATATTCTGGTGCATTTATTCGGATTTCTACCACCATGTTTCTATTCATCTGAAATTCAAATTGATTGAATAAAGAGTAAATACTATTTTTATATACTTAGCAAGACTATTAAAAGAAATTTTTTTCTTTATCATGCCATAAACTAAGGATAATTCTTTATCATCACAATCATTGCTATTTTTCCAATTTCCTATTTGATGTCTGTACTACAAATTATGAAATGAAAAATACTTAGTAATTTACTAATCTTAATTTGTATTCTGTGATATTTATTTGGAAGGATTGATTTTGGCTGATAAAAATATTGATTCCTTCAAGATTTAACTAAACAATGTAAGCAATGACTATTTAAGCATTCTCAAAGTGTTCAATCATTTCAACAACTTTCAAATTGTTATATCAATGATTTCAATCTAGGCTGCAAATCTGAATCATATGGGAAATTTTTTAAAATAACAATGATTGTTGCTCCACTCAAGAGATTCTGATTTAATTGGTCAGTTGGAGGCCTGGGCATTTTTTTTTTAACATTCTTCCCAAATTTATTCTAATGTGCAGCCAAGGTTAAGTACCATTGGTTTACACAATAATCTTCATGTTTATTTTGCTGGCCTAAAAGAATAAAATAATTAATCCTACCAGTCAAGAGTGACATTTCAATTAAGTTGGAAAATGAAATAACCAGTCTTTGGAATTCTTAGATCTATTACTAGGGTTTATAAGAAAGTATGCTGGACCATCAATCAGAAACCCTGGGTTTGAGTCATTGCTCAACTAACTATTAACTCTGATTTCAGTAAGTCCCTCAAGACAAAGATTTTCTAAACCATAAAATGAGAAAATTAAGATTTCTTCCAGCTTTAAAAGCACATTCTCAATTTCCAAGAGTGCAGAATGCAGTTCTTAAATCTAATCAGAATACTTTTTTGATTCCATATACTAATGGTGTGATTTAAACCAGTGTGAGCAAAAATATGTACCACTTAAGCCACTATTCTCCTCTCCTATCTGTGGCAGACATTGCTAATTGATCACAGCACTATAGAAAAATCACTATTGTCCTGGAGTTTGCACTCAAGATAAAACTATTTTCTATTTGGGGGTTACGTGCTTATTAGCTGTGCTATTCAAAGAGATGTTGTAACAGAGTAGTCAGAAGGGGACTAAAAATGTTCAGAGAATAAAATATTATTAGCACAGTTCAGGAACAAGAACACCATGACCACAACAGGTGAATCCAGTCCAAATGGCAGGCATAGCCTCATAGGAGGAGGATCCACCCCTACTAACCAAACTTTTGATCATAACCTAGCTTCTGGTGTCAGTTCAACTTGAGGGAGAGAATTACCAGATCTACGTTAAGTTGTATTTGTCACTGCGAATGAGTGAAATAGAACTCTGGTTTCACAACAGTCTTGTAAGTTTGATTAGTGTGAGTAAATATTCCCATATAAAGACAAATTGCCAGACTTTCAAAGCTGAAGACCAGATCACAGAGTAGGGCAGGAGTCCCAATAAAATCATGTCCTGCCCAAGAGGTCAGATAGCAAGGAGGCATGAAGTGAAGAAACACTTGCAAATATAATTAAAATAACTCAAATAGTTTTTACCTAAAATATTTTCTTATATAAACTAAGAGAAAGAAAGCTTCTTTTAAAAAAGTGCCAAAACCTTTTCATTTTTACAGGCTTTTTCATATTTAAAAATAATAAAATTTACATAAATGTTGTAATGATACATTTAGGGCAGGAGAGTCAGTGCTTTTTGAGGGCAGGGCTCCCATTTCAGGCAGTCCTAGATGCCATCTCATGATAAATCCTGTACCAAAAGACAGATTAGTCACACCATCTGCTTCCTCCAGGGAGATAAATTGCACATTTCAAAGTATGGCAACATTCCATTATAGCATAATGAAGAAAATGAAAAACATATTAGCAAACTGAACACTTTGGGGAAATTTCATTTTCAAATTGTGTGCTGTTTTGCTTTGAAAGAAGTAAAATTATTAAATAAAATGTGTGAGAGGAAGCAAATATTCTTCCTTGTAGCAAAATTACGGATGCTTTTACTTTGTGAAAAATAACATTATTTCCAACGAATGCATTAAAATCACACATATAATCCACATTTTCAGAGTTGTTATGAACAAGCATCTATATGTACATACTTTTGCTGAAATCAAATTTCAGCCCTAAAATCCTTGTTAAATTATGGACTAAAAGAGAAAAAAAATGAACAATTAATTAAGAAAAAATTCCACTTCGCTTCTTCTTCAGGAACCCCTTGGTGTCTATAAATTTAATTTGAGGCCATCTCAGACCAGCCCATTCAGAGCAACAAACATAAACACATTGACTTGGAAGCATCACCACCTCTCTGAGGCATTCCTGCTACCATCACGTATGATAGGAACTCTTACCATTCAGAGACAAACTTAAGCACTGAAGAACAGACTGAAATTCTAGAACAACTGCAAGAACACTGAGATATTAAGAGCAAGATAAATCAAGTATACTTCTCCTGCTTGACCAAGGCCAGTACTAAGCTAGCACATTGTATCTGAAAAGCCATCAATCACGTATCAAGAGTGCCCTCATGATGGTACATCCCATCCAAGCTATGTAAATATAAGGCAAGTAGAAATTTTAGTGACAGACTATGAGGCCACTTGATCTATGAATTGCATAGGGCCTGCAATTGCTTATACATGCCTGAAAACCTTCAGGGTCATATGAGGTCAAGGATTGGAAAGAAAGAATGTGTAACTCTTTCAATATTCTCCAGTTATAGGCCTAAATAGGACAATGCCTTCCTACCCCACCACTCCTCACTGAATTCAGCATCTGACTTTGTCCTGAGCAGCCTAACATTCATTCCCTGTGTATGTTGCAAATAGAACTGATTTAAAAGTGAAAAATGCAGTCAAGAAACCATCCCACTGGCCAAAATAATCTGGATGCATCATTGTCTCTTTCTCTCTCTCTCTCTCTCTCACGTTGTGTTGAACCTGTGTTGAACCCTTTGTCTAGATTACCTCTTACCGTGGTTACCAGGCTGACTCATAGCTCAATATCACCATCTCTGGGTGTATTTCCTGACTCCCCTGCATTCAGTTTGAGTTAGTTTTCCATTCTCTATGATCTTCCACTGTACTTCTACGATAACTTGCACGAACCTCTATTCTAGCTACATTCTATGCTTTCTTAGTCTATCTCCTCCACTAGATTCTGAGTTCTTTGACAGCAGGGGCTATGTCTGGCTCATTTATTTATTTTCTATGTCTAATGAATGTTTGATGAACGGGCAAATGAATAATCACAGATCTATCTATTTACACAAAGTCTTGCTGGACTGAATAATGGGTTAGAAGCATTCTCATAATCATCAACATAGTGTACTTTGTGGGTTTTCTAATACTCTTGTGTTAGTAAATGTATTCTCTGTATAATGAAATAACAAGAACCTGGATTGTTCTTTATACACAGTTATCTATTTCCAGGGAGTCCTATCTTCAAGCCCTTTACAGCTCTGACTTGCTGAAAGGGACAAATAGGTGTCCATTTCACATCCCATTTTGGGCTGAACCACAGGAACAAATATGGCAGACATAATGCTGACAAGAAGAGCCTTCTGAGAAAGCCAGACAGGCAAACAATGAAGACTAAATCAGGTTACTCTGACTTCTTTCCAAATCTGGCCAGTCCAGACCAATTGTTTTTACTTTAGGATTATGTTATTAGGTTTAATTTATTAACTTGGAATAATCAATTCTTTGACTAGAGGAGATCATAAGCTTCCAGCTCAATAGCTAAATCTCATATTTCTTTGCAAGTTTAGAAAAGTTTCATTGTATAGAAAACTAGAATATTTTATTTTTATCTGTTATTTTTCTAAATCACAGCACTTATCCTGTTTTTTTTTCCTTTTAAAACTCTCTTCGGAATGAAGACTTAAGGTCAGAAAGGTATGTCAAGGTTTAAAATGAGAAAGAAAAGGACAGACTTGTACCTGAGGTGGGTGGACTATAAGGTGGGTGGTGAGATAGGGCGAGAGACTAGCAAATTTTACTTTACACAATGTCTCTATTGTTCAACCTCTAATGGGCATGGATGGGATCTAAAATAGTTTTTTAAAGTTTTTAATAAATGAACTAACAAGGCCTCTTTCTCTTGGTGATCCTTTCCTTACCTCAGAAAGTTCTACAAGCAAAAGAAAGTCATCCTAAAACAATAAATTTATACTGGGAGCCAAAAGCACAAACGGAATTGCCCCATGCTCTCATCATGGTGCTCTACAGGACAAGTTACAAGCAAGAAGAGCCCGAGACCCTTGTTTTCCAGGGGATTTTAGTCTATGTAAATAGAGAGAGAACAAAAACCATTTGTGAACATCACAAGGTAACACATGTCAGACATTAACATGTGTAACTTAGTCTATAAATGTCCTGACAATTTGGAAAATTGGAGATTTTTGAGAGCTATAGGACTGGGCAGGGGTTTGGGATGGAGGGCCTGAGCGGGTCTTGGAGGGGCAGAGCTGGGGGATGACAGGCAAGCAGAGGGGATGAACCTGGGCACGGGTGTGGGGATCATTAGCACGGAGCTAGCAGTTCAGAGATCAGGAAGTGCTTAACTTCCAAAAGGTCTTCTCCTACTTTAGCTGTGTCAGTCTTCAAATCTATAACTTCCACTCTCTTATCTGAGGTGTACTTTAGTCCTGGCCAGGAAATGTTGAGTAATCCCTGTCCCCGGGGGTAGATACCCAGATCAAGCTTCATCCTGGATGCTGGTGCCCTCTACTCAGATTCCATGTCTAGGTCCTGATTTCTAAGTAAATCCAAATCCATATCTGAACCTAGGACCTGGTGCAAAGTAGATTGAAAAAAATGCCAAATATTAACCCTTTGTGGCCATGACTTCCCTGAGAGGTGGGAGGATCACTCAAGCTAAGGAGTTTGAGGTTGCAGTGAGCTACAACTGTGTCACTGTATTCCAGCCTGGGTGACAGAGTGAGACGCTGTCTCAAAAAAAAAAAAAAAAAAAAAAAGAAAGAAAGAAAGAAAGAAATTGGAACTGAGCAGTTTAGGTTTGATGCAACAGGCAATGTGGAGCTACTGCAGGGCTTGAAGCAAAAGAGTGACAGGAAAAAAAATAATATTTAGAAATCTTTGTATCTCACTCCAAATCTTATTCCTTCAAATATCTGGTAATTTGTAAAACAGGTTTGCCTGTGGTCTTTTATGTGTCACCTTTTTTTCTATCATCATTAGGAAGTATTCTATGTATTCATGGCAGTGTAATATATAAAAACAAAACAAAGCAAACATTTGGAAGCAGCTTAAATGTACAGTAATAGACAAACAGCTAGGTAAATTGTGCTATATTAGTTTGGTACAATGCGAAGCCATTAAAAATAAAAATTATGCCTTCACATGAATGAATAGTTTTGCAGAAAATGGAGAACTGCATTATAGATTGTAAATACAGACCTCCTCATTGTGATTATGCAAAAAGAGGTGTGTGTTGTGCAAATATAAAGAGAATGAGGAAAAAAGAGCTGAGTCAAGGTGGTAGGATGAGATTATAAATATACTTGTTACTTAATGTTATTGGTAAATGGTTTCTTATAAAGGAAAAATGTAAGGAGAGAAACCACATTAACTGAGCAGAGATAGAGAAGTTGGGGCAGGACCGGATGTGTAGGCATGAGTGGATTTGGAGATTGGAAGCACTTGGGGAAAAAGAGATGGCCGGGAGCATCTCATTTTCCTTAGAGGAAAAACTCAGAGGCATGTGGTGTCTAACATAATATAGATGATTGGAGATGAAAACTTTGCAAAATATTTCAAGGTTTCTAGGCTTAGGCCAGAAAATGTTAGTGCCATGAATAGAAATCACACAACTCTAAAGAGGAGGCAGTTTTCAGATGAAGATAATTACGATGGTAGGGGACTTTCTACGTGAGATGTAAGTCATTAAATATTGTTACTGGGGCCAGGCATGGTGGCTCACAACTGTAATCCTAGCACATTGGGAGGCCAAGACAGGAGGATCGTTTGAGCTCAGGAGTTTGAGACCAGCCTGAGCAAGAGTGAGACCCTGTTTCTACTAAAAAAATAGAAAGAAATTATCTGGACAACTAAAAAAATATATATATATATATAAAATTAGGTGGGCATGGTAGCACATGCCTGTAGTCCCAGGTACTCCGGAGGCTGAGGCAGCAGGATCACTTGAGCCCAGGAGTTTGAGGTTGCTGTGAGTTAGGCTGATACCACAGCACTCTAGTCCAGGCAATGAAGTGAGATTCTGTTTAAAAAAAAATACTGTTACAGGAAAAAATTCTACTGTATAGAATCTGGAGGTCTTGTTGAACAGTTAGAGCTAGAGATACGGATTCAAGACTCAGGGGCAGAGATTTAGAGTGCATATTGATGTGCCTAATCCATTCTGATGGTGAGCATTATTTAGCTAGCAGAGGATTTTTAAAAAGAGAATTTTAATGCACTTGCCTTCCCCTTTTATACCTTGCCTTCACATATTTATATTACTTGCCCAGCCCTTGAAGGCATCTGGTTTTGATAGCTGGGATAATCACTGGAGCCACACATAAGTGAGTGAGTGAAGTGGCCTTGGGAAAAGAGTAGGGAAGGATGGGAGGTCTGAAGCTGAGAAGCTTTTAGCAATATATGAAGAAAGAAGAAGTCAGAACATCCGTCTTGAGAATCCAGAAGGGGAGATAGATATGGGACTATAACAAGGAGAATAATCAATAACAGGAAAAAAAAAATCCAGAATCCGAAGAAAATCACAATATTCATGGGGCCTACTTCTCCCATTACCACCAAGAGAAACCAAAGACCCACACATAGACCTGAACTCCTTTCAGAATGACCGGGGGGGAGGGGAGCTACCAAGAGCATCCAGAGCAATGATATGGGAAGAGTCTGGCATCAGATTTCTCACAGGCAGCAAAAAACACAAGAAGATGTAGTTTCTTCATGAATGTAAACATAAATGTGCCGTACAACCCAACATCCCCACTCTTAGGTATTTCCAAGTGACATAAAAATGTACGGTATATTCACACAAAACCTGTACACAAATGTTTATAGAGGCTTTATTCACTATCACCAAATACTGGAGACAACCCAAATGTCCTTTAACAGGGGAATGGATCAATAAACTGTGGTACATCTATACACTGGACTACTAGTCTACAATCAAAAGAACAAATGAACGGAGGAATCCATTGCCATGACAGTCCTGAAAGGACAACCCCACAGGGACAGAGAACAGATCAGTGATGGCCACAGGTTGAGATGGGGGAGGAACTGACAAAGAGTCAGCACAAGGCATTTTTTGGGCGATAAAACTTTCTGTATTTTGATTGTGATAATCATTAAGCAACTTTATTCATTCATCATAACTCAGAACTGAATACCAAGAAGACTGAATTTCACTTTATGCAATTCTTTAAATGATAAAATATAAACAAAAAGTGATATTAAAAATAGAAGTTGTAACATATCACATAAAGGTGACCAATAGAAGAACTAAAATTAAAAATTTTTTTTAGCAGAGCTTAAAGAGAAGGAGAAAGGATGTGGTACTATGAGTTAAATTCTGTACTTTTCATTGTGAGGAGTCAATAATACGATTTTAAGTTGTTAAATTTAAAAAAATAATGGCATAGCATATCCCTTAGACTTATCAACCAAAATAAATATAAACAGAAATGCTTCAAATGGTTACAACTGGAATGGGACTTGTGTGATGGAGGGGCTGGGGAGGGATCTTTTATATTTCATATCTTATCTTCCCATACCATTTGAAATAATACACATGTATATATTGCTTGTAGTTTATTATAAGACAAATTTAAAATCATATTAATACAAATATTCTGGAAGCAAAAACATCTTGGTTTTTAAACATTTTTTTACCAGATCTCATATCATATTATTAAAAAAAAGAGATCAGATTTAGAGCTCTTCCCCCAAGGTACATCAAAGTAAAAGTTGCACTTATAGTACAAGAAAGCACTACAGGTATCCTAACTCATTTCATATGTAGCACATCACAAAAGTACTATGATAAATATTAATAATATTATGAATGTTACTAGATAAGGTGAAAGTTATTTTTTGTCACTCAGATTTGCTATTACAATATTTAATGGTATTTAGTAGATATTTAAATGTCTCATAATTATGTCAAAGATCTTCAAAGAGATCTTCAAAGATCTTCAAAGAGATAATTTCCCCTTCTTACATTGATATAGCAACATAAACAAACTGAGATATTCAATGATGATCAATAAGCCCTAAAGTAGTCAATACTCTTTTTATCTTCAGTCAGACTGGATCAATGGGCGTATGACAGCTACTCCTGGTGGAACCTATGCTAAAACTTTTTGCAGAAAAACATCACAGAGACTTTTAGGTCTGAACAGTACTTGACAAGGGAAAGACTTAAAGAATAGTCGTTGAAAAAAGAATGTATTCTATACAAGCAAGTTTTTAAATAGTTTTTGATCCACTGCAAGAACCCAAAAGTGCCAGTATGTGAATGCCTAATTAGGTAGAAGAAAATTCATCACAAAGTGAATTTTGGCTCAGTTTGACAGGCAAAAAATTCTCCCATGGCTGCTTTTGAGAAAATTATTATACTTTCCTTTCATCAAAATGTTGCCACTTCTGCATTTCTGTCAATAGCATTTAACATATTTATTTAGGTTGTCTGTTTTCTACTGCACTAAAGTAATGGAGACATTTATTTAAATTGCAACCTTGTTAATTTATATAACTCATACCCATATAATTTCTCCATATGTGAGAGAATCTTTCTGTCCCCGCTGTGGTGGCCACAGAATTGCATCACTCTTATCTCCTCCCACAGTTAGCATGGTTGACTAATGGCCCCAGCTGTCCTTTCTCTGCACCTACAATCATATTTATGCTGAGGCCATGCTTCTCCCAAGCTGTTTCCAGGCAGTGCCTGAGCAAGGTGGAGGTACCAGTTACAGCCCATTCCCACAAGGCATGGGACTTTTCTAGGGGGTGGTTTTAGCTCACGGGATCCCCCTTGACCTTGTCAAAACTGTCTTAGAACTACCTGCTGTCTAAGACTCTTCCTACCCAATTCTTCTTCCCCCTCTCTTTTTACAGGTTTAAGATCAGCAACTCAGTCTGAAGGTCTCTTCCCTGCCTATTTCTCCTTCCTCCTCTTTGCCTTTCGTGTGCATTTTCCCCCAAAACAACTTCCTGCACCTCTAATCCCATCTTGACATCTGTTTCTTGGAGGATCTGAACTGAGACGTTCACTCTCTAAAGAAAAAGTAATCATAGTACCTATCTAACTTAAGAAAACCTGGGTCACACTGTCTCCAAAGAAATATTACACCTACTTTTGTGCAAATTAAGCATAGATTTTTCCAAGCCCCTAAACTTCCTTTGGAATGTCTTTTATATCTATAATGTGTGATCTCTTCCTCAGTCTCTACCATAGTCTCTAACCTGCCTTCTCTCCTTTCAGTTAGCTGGTCCCTCCACTCCAGATATTATTAACATCCTAAAGTAGCTCTCTGTTTCTGTTACTCCTTTGCTTAAAGCATTTGATGATTCCCTCAAGTCTACTACTGGTTAAAGTCCAAACATCTTAGTCCTTGGGCCCTCCACAATCCCGTAGTGACCTTACCTGTCAAGTTTTAACTAAAGGAAGGCTCTTTGTCCAAGGCTAGAGACAAAAAGGAAAGGATCAGAGATGATAAAAACAAAGTTTAAGTTTAGGAAAGAGAGTTGGCAGATTCCATTAGACAGTTTTCATCTTCCTGGTAAGGTAGGAGGTGGCAAGTCAGTTGCTGAGAGGGATATAGAAATTTGAAGAGGGAGATAACCAAAGAGAAAATTCAAAGTGGATTAAAACTTTTGCAAAGTGGCACAAAGGGCCCTTTGAAGGATATAACACTCACTAGTAAACAGTTACTTTATTCTAAACAAATGCTTTTCACATAGTAGATGCTCAAAAATGTTTGTTGAATGAGTAAAGTAAGCAAAGCTCTATAGAAACTACAGAAGCACTAGAGAGAAGTAGTTAAGAGTGAGGACTTAAGGCAAAATCCTAGCATCGTTGCTTAGAGCTCTGTACCTCTATGCCTTGGTCACCTTATCAGGAAAATGATGATAATGTGGGACCTATGTTATGAAGTTATTGTATAAATTTATAGTTAAATATGTGTATGTAAATCACTTAAATGATGCCTGCCATATGGCAAGTGCTCTGTTTGCTATCTTCATTATCACCAGTATTATTGCAGTGAATATACAGCTAATACCAAAAATTGGATAGAAGTATGGTGTAGTAGATAAAGCACCAGATACAAAATCAGAAGCCTTGATTTTGAGGCTTTTTTTTTTTTTTAGCTGCCATGCGATATCTGTAACCTTAGGCCTGTTATTTAATGTTTTGTAACTTTGCTAGTACCTGTCTCTCGGTACATGGTTGTAGTAGGGTCATAGGAGATTTGTGTGCAGGTGCCTTATACACCATAAAGGACGAAAGACATATACAAGCTGTCCATCAGGAAATAATACACATTTATGAGTTTGTTTGGTTCATGTACCAAGTCCTTTAGCCTAGACGTTCTGGGGCCCAGAGTGCTAAATTTATACATCCTAAATACACATTAGATGATCTCTGTGCAAAAACCATGTTGCTGTAGGATTTTAGGATAGGAGGAAAGCCTTCTCTTGTTTGAGAAGATATAGTAATGATGGGTCCAAGGCCTTTGGGTGGAGATGAGATGAAAAGTGTTTTCTAGGGAGCTGGAGCATGAAGAAAATCCTAAATTTAAATGTATATAATGGCTCAGAGGTGTACAGTCATAAAATCAGCATCTCCTTTTTGTTAAATCCACCTCTCCATAACCAGGCGGCCTGCTGCTGCACCAGGAATTTACTGCTGTGAGCAACTATAAACATTGTGCTAATGGTAGCATGGCCTAAGAACGGTCATTGGAGAGTGCAGTGTATGCAGTTTGAGGCCAGAGACAACATTTTTTACTCACTACCCACCACAGGGTAATCTGATAGAGGGTAAAGGTACTTTAATAATTATTAAGAGCAAACAATCAACTCCACAGATCAATGGCTCTTTTAAAACATGTTGTCTAATCTCTGTTTCCTCTCAGATATATGGTTATTGTCCACCTGGAAAGGCCCCAAAGTGACAGCCAGAAATCTGCCACCACCACCCCTTCTGCTGTTCCTGCCATCATGTTTAATTGTGTTTGCTCAACTCGAAGCCAAACTCATATGCAGTATATTTAGATGGTTAAAACCGCATAGCGCTCAACTGTATTCACAGATTATTTTCAACACCACAATTCTTGGGAATTAGTTTGGAATAAATAAGGTAAAGAGAAAAGAAGCAACATAAATTTGTGCCAGTGACAAAGAAAACAATATCAAAATGGCAATCTGGAGATTCGCCAGGAATGAAGGAATAGAGTGTTCCTTTTGGTGCGCTCTCCAGCAAATGCAATCACCGCCTCATTCGCTAGTCTGGATTTATTTTAAAGTGGCTGAGAACAAAAGCAAGAAACTAATAGTAAGAAACTGTGAAAAGTACCCTTATTATTTCAAAAGATCAATGTAAAATCACTGTACTTATTCTTATATAGCATTAAAGGTAAAGGTGTAGAGCTGATATATATGTTGATTTTCTGAACCGCTGGAGAGCCTTTATTTTCCACAGTGGCAAACTTTCTAAGTCGAAACACATATATCATTAATATGTGTTCAGGATCTCTTCTCTGATATGTCAGCTACTATGTATTTCTTCAAATGGCTCAAAAATCACTCACAATTAATTTACAAAGGCTTGGTTGGATACTTTTGTCAGCTAACTCCACCTTAAAGTTTTCATCTTGCATGTTTAGTGTCATTTAACAAATGTAAACCATATCACCCAAATGTCAAAAGATTTATGAGTCACGAAATAAAGAACAGACTTTGTTGCAGAAGACGTTATGACTTGATTTGGATCAATTAATTAAAAATAAAGACCAGTTTTCTGTTCTTTTAATCTGACCCAAATTTCACATAACAATAATAATAATAGCAGGTATTTTAAACATGTAGAGCTTCAATAACTTCATTTTCATCCAAATTTGGAAAATGAAGAGAATGAATATACAGGTAGATAATTTTTACTTGAGATTTTCCAGATTGTACTTCTTGTACCTACATGACTATTAATCAAACATGACATTTAGAGAATACCTACTCTATGGTTATCTGTCAGGAGTTGACTTTTTCTCTGCATTCTTATTCCTCATTTGCTCATTAAGCAATTCAACAAATATTACTTATAGCCTACTATGTGCCCAAGAGTTGCTCTAGATACCGAAAACACAGTTGGAATAGGTAAATAAGGTGCTATTCTCATGGAATTTACACTCTACTTACTGTAGAGAGTAAGATTAACAGACAACAAACAGAAAGCAAGATTTCAGATAGTGATAACTCCTTTATGTAGACACAGTAGAGTAGGTAGAATGCTAGAGTGACCTGGAGGACTATGCTAGATGGGTGATAAGGAGACTTCTCTCAGGAGGTAACATTTGCCCCAAATGGACAAAATGGCACCAGCTTGAGGGAACTGCAAGTACTAAGACCCTAAACTGGGAAAGAGGTTAGAGAATCCAAAGAACGTGAGGAAGGCAATCTACTTAGAGCATCCTGAAATGTACGGAGGTGCTCTGAGATGAGGCCATGTAGTGAGCAGAGGGCACATCTCTGCTAAGGACTTGGGTAACTACTCCAAGATTTGTCCTGACTTTGGAGTTTCACAACACAGAGCCAGTTTGTGTAACAAAGGCCGGTATTGCCTTAGATACAGACATCCTTGGCACCACAGATTTCCTCTTTCGTGTGACTGAACTGTCCCTCAAGCCTACATCTCTTGAGACTTTATCTCCTGAGTAGTTCACTTGCCCTTTTTGACCCGTCCCCCTTGCTCATTTTCTCACTGTTTGTCTTCCAGACCTCCAGCCGGCTGCCTGGTCTCTGCTCTGGTATTTGTTCTGGCCTTCACTATTGGTTTAGGACTGGTGTCTATATAACGTTGGTGGTCTGATTGCTTAGTCTCACATCACCAACTTCCCACTAATCCTTAATGAATTTTACTGTTTCCTTACCTGACCAGACTGGTCAGCTCAGTCTGCTGCTATGTAACTACTTTTCTGAATATGTATAGCTGGCCCTCCAAATCCCCAGGTCCCATATCAGTGGATTCAACCAACCGTGGATGGAAAATATTCGGAAAAAAAAATAATTCCACAAAGGTCCAAAAAGCACAACTTGAATTGCCATGTACCAAATACTATGCTGAATCCATGCAAATGAAGTGATGTGTAGGAATTGTATTACGTATTGTAAATAATCTAGAGGGGATTTAAACTATACAGGAGGATATGCACAGGTTATATGCAAATACTATACTATTTTATATGAGGGACTTAAACATGCACAGATGGGACACCCACATATACCAAGGGATGACCGTATTGCATGTTCAACTCTCGAAAACACTTCCATATACTTTAGCACTCTTGATTGTGTCAATCATCTCCATGAAGTAGCTATATACTTTTCATTATTCCATTTTAAAGGAAATCTATAGTCAAAGGCAAACTCCTGAGAACCCAGGAATCCTGCTTCCCCATCTCCATCTTGTTTGGGGGTGAGAGAGATCTGGTGCACTCTAGCCATCTTGGAAGAATAAGTCCACAGACGTTCTGCTTATTACATTGAAGACCAGACACAAAGGAATTTAAGAGGTGGATAGAAAGCATTCCCTTCCCTTCTCTTGGGTTTGTTCATACTTGTGTGTTTTGGTTCACTTTTCTTTGTAACATTATGTCCTCAAACAACTTTTGCAGCCTCATAGATATACCAGACCATAGTGTAGAGATAGACTAGTACAAATGTATTACCAATAAAGGGAGAACAAAGAGAACAGGTGACTTACCTAACTGGTGAATTTGGGAGAAAAAAACCAAGCTGCTCTGAATTCTTTCCTATGGCTTTATCTAACCCCAAATATCATAGGTTTTAGATGTTAGATGGCATATATAACTCTCATTCTAAAAGCTCAATGTTCTGTGTTCTCTTTTTCAAATCTGTATCTTTCAGATAACCATGTTGTCAAAAATTCAATGTCCTATGCTTTTTTTAAAAAATCAGCATTTTCAGATAAGTCCAAACAAAACAGAGTCTTAGAGAAAATATGAATAACAGAAACAATTTTCTTATTTGTTCAATATTAATCAAAACTCACAAATAACATTCTTAAAATACATGGGAAAGTGATACAAGAGATTAAAAACTCTCAGGTGTCTTTTATCCTTCTAACATAGCTCAATTGGGTTCATTGTAGCTTGTGGTGTGTGGTAGTTTGCAGTAGAATGCTTTTCATACCATTCTTTAAAAACCTAAGGTTCTTATTAAGATGAGACTTTAGCTGTTTCTTTTACACATTCATGACCCATTTCCAAGAGAACTGTTTGACCTGTTACATCTGGCTAAATTTGTGGGAGTTCTTTTCTCCCACCTTCTCCTGCAGGTATCTCAGATAAATGCACTTAAATAGTGACCTGAGTATATCTAAAGCTGTTAAACAAAAATACAATATGCTGTTCTGGCTAAAACACAAATTCACCTAGAAGTGCATATTATACAAAGCAAATGCAGTAAGTTTTGAAGGATGTGTTTTCCCTAGAGTACCTATTTAGTGGATTGGAAGCAGCAATTCGCAGTTGAAAAAAATTAGCAATATATAATACAGTTAATTTATATAAACTCAAAAGTTTCAAAATAAGAAAAAAAATTACTTACCTTTTCTAGTTTGTTTCCAGACAGACATTTAATATTGTGTAAACGTAATATAACTGACGGTTCAACAGAGGACCTGGCCTCTTCTCCACTAATCCTGCCTGTCACCCCTCCAAACACCTTCAGTGCAGTATAGGAGCACCTTTGGGGGCATGTGCATGAATAGGGTGCATTCTGGACTACTGCCTGCCAAGTAGTAAGCTTGCTGGGAGAAGGCTCTGTCCTTGATTGAAAAGCTTCTGGGTTGTTCAACTTTGATGGGTGGGTGAGTTTAATTCAAGGGTGAAATAGTAGAAAAACCACTGTGACCACACGTCTAAGCTATGGCTTTTATTCACAATAAAGCTGCCTTAAAAAACAAACAAACAAACAAAAAAAACCCTTCTTCTAGGAAATAGTGCAATCTCTCTCTTAAGATATTTTCTTATATATATCCAGATTTCTTGAGAATAATTTGACAATTCCACTATGTCAATGTCATTATTTTCTTTCAGGAAAAATGATACTCAGTATTTTTGCATAAAGATATGGAAATACATTCTATATCACAAAGATTATATATAAAATCATTCCCATACTTAGCTATTAGCACACAGATGACACTTAAACAATAAAAGGAGTCTCATACAAACATATCCTTATCTGAAAATGTGGTATTTGATAGAAAAATCTAATTTTAAAGTTATACCTTATAGTTCTTTCTGAAACTTCAAAGGTATAAAAAATGTTAATTGATCCTAAATAGAAAGACAATATTTATATTTTTGTGCGAAATAAATTACATGTGTAGATTCCTAGGCTGAAATCATATTATTGAGTTGTGCTGGTGTGTGTGTAAAATGATATGCAACCGAGACTGTAGAAAGACAGTGCCAAAATAACTGGCCAAACAGTGAAAAATTTAATCATGCCAGTTTTATTTATATGTTTCCCTGATTAGACTAGTTGATTTGCGTTGGCATTTTATATGCATTCATTAAATTGCTGTAAACAAAGGTATAGTATTATAATGACATTCAAGTCAATAACTTTTGGTGTTTACAGTAGTGAATTATTAAATACACAAAGTCAAAAATATTTAAAATTCAGACTACAATCAACTAATTTCATCTCAGAAACAAATTTGACTGCCTTTTGCAAATGTTCACAATAGAAAGCAGTGTTTAGAAAGTGTATTCATATCATTTCAGCCATATTTTTTTAAAGATGAGAGACTAAAGAGGGAGAAAATAAAAGATTCCCTTGCTGATAAAATGTTTTACTTTCCCCAAAAGTACAATGGTAAAATGTGTTTGTTTGTATGTGTGTGTGTGCATGTGTATGTATACACTCCTCCAATCCCCACCCCTACAACCTTTTCCCCAACCAGATCCCCAATTTTATTACCTGTTTTTGAGCAGTACACTGAAGGTCATCTTATCTAGTCCCAGATAATTTGGCAGCAAATTTGCCCAATTCCAGTTCCATTTTGTGATGGCTGACTGTTGATAAATGAGAAGACACTATTGTTAGTTATTAATCAGAGTTAATATGATCAGTAAATTAAAGCTCCAGCTGTGATAGACTAACCGAGAAGGAGGGGGGTCCAGAACAAGGACTTAGACAGATAACATCAATCATGTCCACAGAAGAAGGTTTTTATTCCAATAAGACAGCAATTAATTTATAGATCCATTTGAGGATGTAGTCATTATTTATAAAAATATAAATCAATTTCTTGAGTCGTTATTCTTCCAAGTGTTAATGGCATTTGCCCAACAAGTTTCTCTGAAAGGCCGACTCTTTGAAAAGCAAAGCAAAATAATTGGCAACTTTTTCATGTATGAGATCAATTTATAGTTGGGGGTTTTTAGCACCCAAAAGTTTAATTAAAAAAACAAAGTTAGACTCAAATTATAAGACATAGCTTATTTATAGTGTGTTATTAATGTTACTCTTTTTGGTTAAGAAAATGCTTTAAAGGGAAGATTATAAGGACCTGTAAGTGTAAATAATATAAATGATTCTTTTTTTTCCCCCTTAATAGATAATTTCGCAACAGAGTAAGGAGAAAAATTACTGTGAAAAATAATCTCATAACTCAGAAACTCAATAAAACATGCCATTTTATTTAAATGAAGTAAGGAAAATTTAACAGCCACTATAATTATTTATGGTTTGGAGCAATCTAAATGTACAACAACACAGGAAAGCAGCCAATAAACTCAAACTTATATAATATATTTGGTTTTAAAGTATTATAGACGCTTATGTTGCTTAAAATAAAATAGTTTTGATAATAAGAATCCACGTTGATGTTTAAAGTCTAAGGAGAGCTATCCCCCTGTCACCTGCTGATTAATCGAGCACTACCATCCTGTCGTAGAGCAAGAGAATTCTGCCCTGGGTTGTCAGCATTTGAAGGTCTTACTCTACTACAGTATTGATGAATGTAGACTAGAGCTGTAACAGGCATGGTAAAAATATTATCTGCATGCTGAATTAGGCCATTGTTTTAATTCTTATTTTCATCAGAGCTCTAGGTCAAGCAATCCTTCTCTTCTGCCCTGTTAGTTCAAATCGTCTGTCAAGAGGTTTCTGGGAAAAGACACCAGAAGAATGAACAAAGCAAAAGCAACTTGAGATTTCAACTACTTTGGCAGAAAGACGATCTTTTTAATGTAACTCCTGAAAACGCAGCTTAAGCAACGGCACAATCTGACATTAAAAAAATATGTGGTGTTTATCACGTTGACTTTATTCCAAATAGCCTGGCTTTAAGATCATTAACAAATTCATTTCAAATTTGGGAATGTGTCTAGGGTTATAAAAGGCAACTTCACCTCATGCCACTTAAAATAGGAGCTCAATGCTTCATTTATAATTAATTTCACACTATTGTCCAATTTGCCTGATACATACGTAAAGATTGCAAGGAGTTTTCTGAGTGTGTGTATTGGGGAGAGAGGGTGGCAAGGGAGGGGAAAAATGTTACAAAAATGCCTGGTTCTTGTGCCTTCTGTAGACACAGCCTAACAGATGTTCCCTCTGCCTGTGGTAAACTGACCTGGTCAAGTTAAGTTTTACAGACCAAACATATGAATCAGTTTGACAAATAGAGAGAAGATAAAATAACTTTTAAAAGTCAATTTGTACAGACCAGGTAAATAAGCACAAGGCCTTTCGCTTCTTAGCAAAAAAAAAAAAAAAAAGCTTTTGAGTAAATATTCAAACACAAAGCATTTTCTCTCACTTGTGTAAAGAAATGACACATTTAAATCAAATTTACCATTTAATTTCCACATACCTGATCTAGCATGTTTTCACTAAACACCTTATACACATGGAAAGGGTTAAAGGCAGAAGGCTGATCTTCCACACTTCTCAAGGTCATCTTTAAAGGTCGGATGGGTAATGGCTTTTCCTCTGAACCATTCATACAAAGCAGCTGTTCTTTTAAATATTCCTTCAAGGAAAGAAAATTACAAGTCATGATGGTGAGAAGCATACATTCTCTTTAAAAATAAACCGATCAATATCCAAATTTACCCTTTCAGCACATTTGCTAGATCACAGTTTATTACTTGCCTTAGGAAAAATACATTTTCAGAGGATATATAGCAGAGTACCAGTCAGCAATGCAATAAACCCATCAAAAACAGGTTTACCTACTATACTGTTATAGGTTAGAAAACCATTTAACAAACTCTCATATAATGAATGTATGATTGATACATCAGGATCTTTTTAACAGGCATTGTCTAGTCATTGATTCATGTATTAACATTCTGGTTACCACAACTTAACTCAGATGCATGATTATGCAACAGTACAGATTGCTCATTTATTAAGTGTAGTTGCTACCTACTCTAGGCTCAGCAGAGTGCTGAGCACTCTGATATTTTACTACAAGCAGTCTTATTCTATGCAGAATTAATTATAATGCAAGCTCCTATTTTCTATTTTCATCCTATGAACTGAATATCAAGATTCAACAGAAGCTCAAAATTTGTCATTCTAATCCCCCAACTACCAGTGCAGGCCTGGGCAAAAAAGTCAGTCTATTGCTTTACACCTATATTTGTCAATCTATTTACTTTATTTCCCACCCATAAATAGATAAGGTGAACAATCCTAAAATATCCTATGAGACTTTTTCTGGAAGACAACAAATTAAAATGACTAAAAGTCTCCCATCAACTAACAAACGCTTACTATTAATAAATAAGTCACTTAATAAGTAAAATATAAAATAAAAATATAAATGTTCTCTTGATTTTTAGTGTGTTACAATATAATGTTTTTCTCTGAGGTTAGGGTTAGGATGAAGTTCAGAATGTTAGAGCTGAAAAGGAATTCAGAGGTCATCTAGAAAACCTGTACTATTCAAAGTCGGCTGAACAGACCTGCAGAATTAGGCTCACTTGGCAGCTTGTTAGAAAAGCAGATTCTCAAGCCTCGAAGAATCAGAGTGAGCCTGTTAACCAGAACTAGGAAAATGGAAGGCACGGGAAAGTTTGTGAACTCTAGCCCAACACCACCCTCAGTGGTTGGCTCTAAAAGATCAGGGGACAAGCCTGAGGTCACACAGCAGTGAGTGGTAGAGGTGGGGCAAGAAGCCGCATATCTGGTCTCAGTTCACTGTGATTTTTCCTATGCCCCTGTAACTTTATGAATGTCCACTGTGATTGCGAAAGACAAATTTTAGGTCCTAAAACCCTAAAAATATAAAGAAACCACACTTAACAATGATAGTCATTTCTTAAACTTGCTTGTTGTAGAGCATACCTCTTTAGAAAGATTAATTCTATAGAGTCTGAAAGTGACACACACGGACTCTTACTAAATATTGTTAAATAATGATAAAGACACCAGAAAAGAATTTTATGACTAGACTTAGATCATTGAATAGAAACAAACTTTTTCTCCATCATAATTTATGCGAGTAAAATTTTAAAAAGGAATACTCTATTGGGAAAAAATGCCAATAATTACTCAACTTAATTTTTGATGGTTTTGCTTATTGGGAGTTATTGACCTTTTCTAGTATTATGGTGGGCCTTTTAAAAATAGGACTATTCTATCAGTTTGGCAATCTAAACTAGCCATTACCATCCTCAGAGCTATTGTAACACCACTTTACTAAGGATATGAGGGTGACCATACTGCAACATCTCTTCCTCAGGTGTCACTACAATTACTCCGGCCAATCTGGGTGGCCAGGTGAACATACCAATGAGGAACATGACTTCCCAATAGGGGTCTTTCAGTTAGCCAAGGTGAGGCGTTCCAGAGTTCCCCAAATAGAAACCCTAAGCAAGCTATAAGGGATCATTAACAAGTGTGAATATGTTGTCACTTTGTAACAATAACAGACACGGTCATTTCTCATAGCTATGAATTTCTCATATCCCTCTCAGGTTATCACTGAATACTTTGTTATGTCGCCAGTTTATTGACTGGTTGATTAGCAGTATGAAACCCAGGAAATAAGATTAACTTGAAGCACCCTTTAGGTAGATAATGGTGGGCAGAACACTTATACAACTGAGACGTAAAATGCTGTCATAGAATTTAATTCACTTCTTGGAAATGTATAGTTTTTAAGAATTATATTGTTGACATAAAACTACATATTCACATTATACAGTTTTCACTATTCCAAAGAATACATTCATATGTTTGCAAATATAATTACAGATGCCACACTATAATTCAGATACACATACTCAAAAACCTGATTAAGTTAGAAAATTTGTATTGTTTCAAGTAAATATTAATGGCTGAGATAACCTGCTATTTACATTTTCGCTAAAACAGCCAAAAAACGTGCAAGGTCAGAGGCTTAACTGAGCAAAGAGATCGATGAGCATAACATTGGTTCTAAACAGTGTCCATGCATTAATGAATTTTCTTGGGTTAATCTGGTTGCTGCCCAATATAGTTCAATATTCTTCAGAAGTTTTTTCATTATGTAAGAAATATCCAACTTCCCCAACACAAGTATGATGCCTTCAGGACAAGAGCCACTACGTCTTTCTTCGGAAAATTCTTCATTTTACAAATACCAGATTTTAACATCAGCTTAACGGTCACAAACACACAATTCCCAAACTACACCTCTAGTCGCTACAATTCAGAACAGAACTGAGTTTATGAGCCGTGTTATTGTTTAAACCACATAAATAAAATCTACATTGTTTCGATGAAGCTTTTTCTGTACAAATGCAGAACAGCCGGGGCTGAATAGATTCTATTAATAACGCGATATTGAGTTTGGTATTGACTTTAAGAAGTATTATCACCTCCTTGACTAACCCTTAGCTGCCAGCAGACGCTGCCTCAGGCCAGTACACACCTAATTGCTCGGTAAAAAGGCTGTTTCCCTACCTCATTGAGTCGCATGATGTGATAAATTTGCCTCAGGTACTCGCTGCCACCTGGTTTGTGGCAGAGATCCAGGACCATCGTGTTTATTTTCTGCTCAGTCAGTTCAAGAGCAATATCTCCTTCTTCTAAGGCTGTGCTTTTCTTTATTGTCATAAATGCACTAAATACAAAGAAAGCATATACATATCAGTGATAAAGCATTGTAAAGACGGAAAATAATCACCGAGATTGAGAGTGAAGAGTCTATGTAAATCTCATATTCAAAGCACCTGTAGAGACTTCACTCACATAGGTGTAAGCCCCCCCAAACCTCTGCTGATCAGACACACAGCGCCTTAGAATTAAGCACCTGAAAGCATTTTAAAAATTGAATCATTTCTTTTAAAACATTTCTTTATTGCCTTTATACTCCTCTCTATATAACATTTTCCCATTACTGCAATTGCTGAATTGCTATAATCTTGGGATGAAAACAAAAAACATTTCTTTTTAAGAACATGGAAGAAATAATTTGTATTTTCTCTTTGAGGATAAAAAAGTATCTTTGAAGCCAGAAATAGCTTTGGTATTTTGTCTTTTGTAGATTCCTCTTTACACCTGTCGAAGAACACATTAAAGACTAATTAAGGTGTCAAAAGGGGGAGTCTATTATGCTAAATATAAGCTGAGAGCTTCGTGGCAGGTGTGCTTACCACTGAGTATTTTAAATTGGCCTCTGACACTTGTTGCTTTTTAAAAATGCATACCCCCTACTCCTGTTTCTTTCTGTAACAGATATTATACTTAGCAAAAAAAGTCACTACTCTGATTATTCTTCAAGAAAAAGGGTCTACTATCATCACACCAGGAATGTGCAAGATGCAGTTCTGAAACACTTCTTTTAAAAGAATCCATGTACTTGTTGATTTTGAACATTATTTACATGGCAATAATTGATGACATAAAAACCATTTTAAACATCTCATACTATACCAATGCAAAAAATAATTATGATATTCAACTTACATCATATATGCTCCACACTAATTTTCTTGTTACAATTGCTATTAGGATCATGTTGGGCTTTGCAATGTAAGCATTCTTAAGAAAACTCATGGTTTTCCACTGTTTCCCAGACTAAATGCAATTTACTGTGGTGTAATCAGCTGTATACTACAGTTCATTACTGAGATTTTGCCATGATTATAAAATTAGTTCTGCTAAGAGTCAGTGCCGCTGACCTGAAGACTGAACCAAATGATACCCAGCTGCTGGACATTAACTTTGCTATTGCTTCCACATGTAGCTTCAAAACATCCGTCTCAAAAAAAAAAAAAAAGGAACTTTAAGATCTTATAAGCCTTGCTAAAAAAATAAAGCAATTCCTACTCTGACTTAAGAGATACTCATTAACTAGAGTCAGTGTTTTTTTAAGACGTTGTTACAATAAAATAAGTTTGCAAATATCTTTTGAAGCCGCATACAGGTTGCAAGCAAAATTTCCTGTCAGGTTTTGTAGAGGCTGACATTGAAAAAGTTGAGGCCCTTTGACAAAGGAGTATCTCGGTGTCAGCCCCTGAATTGTATCCTTTCCTGTCCATCACTGTGCAGGTGAAGCAAATGATTGGATTCAGTCAATGCTATGATTAATGAGTTCCTCTCTGGATTTGGGACTGCCTATCAATCATGTCATTAGGGAGAATGTGCCCTGAAAGAGGCAGACCTTAGCCAAGGAATAACTGCATTAATCTTAATCTGTATATGCACCCAGCCAGCCAAGTCAGGGTCACCATGATGAAAAACAATAATCTTCAACTCGACAAATTACTTTGCAAAGACAGACATTTCTTTACTTTTTGGGCTGTGTGTTCTCCAGAATCTAAGTTGACTGTTTACAGCTTGAGTGTTACTACAAAGTGAAGGTTATTTTAATGAATAGTAATGCTTTCAGGCAGTATGCAAGACAGGCAACACTTACAGCTGCCACCTTTTCCACTGCAGTTATTTTCACCATTTCCATAAAAATCAAAGTCTGGATACAAGTGGAAGAAATCTACCTAAATGATATCATGTAGATCCCAGGTAATCTTTATGAAGAATTAAGATTTAATTTGTCTTATCAGAAGAGCTATTAATATTTTAGTTTAAATGCTTGAATAAATAAATATATTTATACACTGTTTAAAAAATATGGTAGAGCCAAGGTAACCCTCTACCTAATATAGACATCATGGTTTGAAATACATTTTTCCTTATAGTGTAGATCTATGAGCTAAATGATCATTGATTTATAAGAAATACTTAGAGGTGGAGGTTCACTTCTATATCAGATAATCAATTTGAAATCAAAGTCTAAAAGAAACATTCCTATGGCACCCAAACTCTGTAAGAGATTGTTACCTAAAGTGAGTTAAGTCATATTTAACTCCTTTTCAAATAAATAACTTTAAATTTGCATTTCTGTATGTGGATATCATTTGAAACAATTGAGAAAGGCATAGCCTTGTGCTAATTACATAATTATTCAGAATCTTCAAGGGCTATAACACATTTTTGAAATCAGCAACTCTTCATTTTTGATGCATGTTGAAGAGATAGCTAAGTAATCTTTTGGCTCATTGGTGACCAGCCAGATATTAGCTGGACAACTCCCACTACGGGAGATACCAAATGCATTGATACTGTTTATAAAACTTAAATTAAAATCAGCTTTCAAGAAAAAGAACTTAACTTATGGATCCCTGTATGTAGCCCTAGGTATAGTACCCATTGCTTTAAATGGAACATATTTGATAGAGGGACTCCTAAATCAACAGTATCATAAATTTAACTTTGTTACTATAATCAGATCTCTTATTTTTACTCCTATTTTTCTCTTCCCTTTATAATATCTGCTATGGATGACAACATCTGGCCTTAATCTTTTTAGTCATTGGATTAAAGCCCGTAAATTGGCATTGAATGCAAATATAAAGAAGGTTACTGTCAACGTTAGTAATCATTTGCCTGACTGCTATTGTTATTCCCACTCATGGAATACTCCAGAAGTAAATTTCTAGAAGTCAGTATGACAAGATGGGGAAAATTATGATTACTTACTTTTCCCTATCTGGATTAATATAAAATCTTATAGATATATAATCTTATAGATCAACATAGACAAGTAAAGACTCTTAGTTACCATAATACTAACCAGTGAATAGAGTTTATAAATAACAGATGCTTACTATTAATAGTTACAAGCTGGATGCTAAGAACTTTATAAATGTTATTAATATTTAATTTTTCAAAACAATTCTATCAGCTTCATATCATCACTGCAACTGAGGCTTTGAAAGATTCAATAATTTTCACAAGATGACCCAATTACAATGAATTTGTCCTTGTCCTTCTGATTCCAAAGCCTGACCTCTTTATCACTAGTAAGAGTTACCATGTTTCAAGAGACTTTTAGTCATTTCAGGCAGAAAGTGGTACTATAATAGTATCTACTAGCAGCAGGATATATGTTAAAAGAATGGGGAACAGGGTGCGTGGGTGTTTTAAAAAATGCTGACTTAGTGATCTATAGACCATCTGAGCCAAAATTCCTTTATCAATATCATGCAATTCTATACCTGAAGACTCATTTTAAGACAGGAAGACTCTATGTACATATTTCAATTCATCAGGGACCCTTAAAAATCTTTGCAGTACCACAAATCACTTAGCTCTTGGTGACAAACCTATGAGAAGGCTGACATTTTCATACCGAAACAGCTGGGTGTGTTTATAGCTGAAGTGTGATATGCCCCCGTTGCCCTCTGGGATTCTTACATTACCAGATGAAAAATGTGTACCTTTTTGACAATCAGGTACACAGAAAGCAATAAAAAGCCTTTTATATCCATTAATTCCTTCTTAATTTAATCTCCATGCTCAATCCATTTACAAAACGCTCCAGGCTATCCACTAGATACCTGTTTGCACACTGAAAAGGAGTGAAACTAAATTCTCCTGGGTTTAACTACCACCCTTTTAATCAGAAACCTTAAGATGGTGACTAAACAAGTACAGTATAATGTTCCAGTGTATCAATGGGGTTCAAATTTTAAGACAAGGAATGCCTAACAATCCAATTTTTAATGGGATACTTATCTTTTTCTATATTCATCAAAGTTCCCACGAATTCAGCAAAATACTCATGCTGCCCATCTGACAATATTTTCGTTGTTGTTTATTGGTTATTTTGTTATTGTGAAAGTATTTGATGGAGTGCAGTGAAAGTAAAACATCGCTTTACCATTCAGTGCTCAGTTTCCTTGCTTTCTGCAATTGGCCTTCAATCCAGTTGGGCTTTTGCTGCTGGATGCTTTGCAAGACCTTTTGGATCACTTGACTAGGGCTCCTCTCCTGGTCTCCCATGACGCCTTCCAAACACATACACATTAAACCGAGTTTTTCTTTACCCCATCTGTCAAGGGAGGCACCTGTTAAAAGTTCCACAGTGTTTCCATCCTCAAATATCTGACATATAATTACAATCAAGTTCCAGACAAGCAGGCCAGCTTTCTTCAATTCAACAAAGTTTTTTGACATTTTTCTCTCAGACAGAAAAAAGAAGTATTTAATTGGGGGAGGCAAACATGCAATCACCGTAGGTAACTTGCTGATTACAATAGATAATGCCTGAGCAGCAAGCCTTGTGAAGCCTGGGGAAGAAAAGAAAGAAAAGGTATGATTAATATTAGCATTTGCGTTCCATCACTGCATAGTTTTGTGTTGTGTGGGGATGTCTAATTTTTGTGGAGAAAATTGTTGTGAAGAGTAAGTGCTTGACATGTTCCAACAGAACTCTGCCGGGTCTCCTGCAGCACTATTCTAAAATTCCCCAAATCACAAATCTGGGTTGTTTTTTTTTTTCCTTCCCATAAATGAAGATTAGAAAATTCAGAATTGTAATTTGTGCTTTTATCTTTTAAGATGGCAGCTCTGAAGGATCCAGATGTCCTCTTAGTTGACAGATGCACAGGCACCCTTGCAGGACCTCTTAGTGGCCTTTGATCCTCCTGATTCCCCTTTAAGGCTTCCTCCCTTCCCTTGGAATCCATGACAGAATCATCCCAGCTCTTCCTGGGACTGGCGACTTTTCTTCTAGTTCTTAGCCTAAGGGTCACTTCCTCAGAGAGCCTCGCCTCACCATCCCATGGACAGCAGTCCTTTCACACCCTTTGCATTGCAGCCCCAAGTCCCTGTCAGGGGATCCCCATTTTGCTGTCTTTGTTATAGCACTTCCCATCACCTACTGATTATCTCCTTTATCTGTTCATTATCTGTCACCCTCCCCTAGAATATATAAGCTCCAGGAGGGCATTTCTGTATCCATCACACTTAGTACTTCATACGTAATAGTTCAACACTTGTTCAGTAAAGGAGTCAATAAATTGTTCCATGTTTACCTCTATTACTACTCTTAGTTCCTTTACATCCCATGCTAATTCCATTTTCTACCAACACTTCTTAAATGTGGGCATTTGCTAAGAAGTCCTTGGCCTTTAGGCTGATGATTCTACATGTTCTTCCCTGGTGCTATTTTCTTTGAAAAATGTGTTGATTTTCCTTCTCTACATCAGGGTTTCTCAACTTCAGCACTATTAGCATTTGGGCTTGAAGATTCTTTTGTTGTGAGGAGCTGTCCTGTGCACTGTAGGATGCTTAGCAGCATCTCTGGCCTCAACTCACTAAATGCCAATAGCATCCCCCTCGGTTGTAACAACTAAAAATGTCAGGCATTGCCAAATATCTCTGGGAATAAAATTATCTCTGGCTGAGAACCATTTAAGTGCTTCAAGAATCTTAAGTCTTGGTTGCAATCCTACAACTCCAGCTCCCTGTTGGGCATTCCACTTCTCTGTCCTTGTCACCATTAACTCGATATAACTAAAACCAAATTCACCGTCTTCCAAAATGGCTTGGCCCTCCTTCCTTCCTCTCTCCCTCCCTCCCTTCCTGCTTTTCTTCCTCCCTTTCTTTTAAATGTTCCTATTGATCCTTCATACCCACCCAGTGATCAGCATTGATAAATCTTCCTACCCCCTCATCTCTGATATACTGTTTCTCTTTGTTGGGACCAACCTGGGTTACTGCCCTTGTTCAAGCCCTTCCCTTACAAATGGTACCTGGACTATCCAAGTGCTCCCCTAACTCATCTCCCTGCTCCAGGCTATGTCTAGCCCCTCCCCTATACTGTACAACCAAATTCATATACTGTGAATTTTACTATCCAACTTTTCTGCTACAGTTGTTTTAGCTACTTTCCACTGTTACAAGATCAGTCTCCTGAGCCTTGCTAGCACAACACTCCCTAGTCCAGCATCAGCCTATTTCTATGAACCTTTTCTTTAAGACCTTCAACATGCTTTATCCTCTTTGCTTTTAGGCTTCTGAATATCTCATTACTCTCAATGGAATGCCCCCCCCCACCCCCCGCCTTGTCATGGTTCACCCATATTCCTCAACTCTGAGTTCAAAGTCCTCTCCTCTCTTATGAATTTATTTGAATATGGTATCTATATGACCATTTTGGTAGTTAGGTCCACCATAGGCAATTTTGTGTCATCTTTTGTAGTATCACCTATTATCATTTATATTATCTATGTCTTCATGAGTTGTCTTTACAGCTAGACTAAAAGCTCAAAAGCATGTAAAAAAATCTCTTCGTTCCTTGAGTATCCCATAAAGCCAGTGTTTTAATCCACTATATACATAATTAACTTTGAATATTGAAACTGAATGAGAAGCCAGAAGAAGATAGCTTGAGTAAAATATTCTTCATTGTTTTTACTGAACAAAAATAATAATAAAACAATGTGAAAATTTGTCCAAGATAATCTGTAACATTTAAAGAAGAGACTCTGCTCCAAAAAAGTACAAAGCTCTTGGAAAATGTACGTCTAATCTGGCAGATTCTTTTGATATTCATGACAGCGTAAGAGTCAAATTTAAAAATTAATTGGAACAGTCTTTATATGTTTGTAAAAATTGGGTCCAACACATATTTGAATAATCTCATAAGACTCTTATATTAAATAAGATAATAAATGTGAAGGTACCAAGTTCAGCACCTGGTAGAAAATAGTTCCTTGATAAATGTTTTCTTTTTATTCAAATAAATATGCTTAGCTGAGACTTAAAATATAGATAAAGCAAATTAAGAAACTCCCTTGTGACCTCTATTCTTTGTGTTCTTAAATTATTTTAAATGTCTTATTACTCTTTATGAGTTTGTGAATCATACTCCCTCCTCTGTCAGGTATTTGGCTTAAAAGATTATATCTTATATTCTCTCTATCCTAAAGAGGGTTTAACCGTAGATACTGAGCAAATATTTGACAATGTAAGTAGATATTAGGTAAAGATTACCAATTTTCTCCTTCACACCTGCACTCTATTGATATTTTATAAACTCTGAGGACTCCAGGTACTCAAATCGCTAACTGCTTCATTAAAGCTTAAGGCAAATTCCAATCAGAACCTTTAGGCTGATGACAAATTAATAAATCCATTCTCCTAATCACAAGGGCTCTGAATCTATGGTGATGTTAACAATACACTAGGGAAGGATCTTTTAAGACTGCCATACACTAATTTTTCTGTCTTTGTTTAAATACAATGACTTCTAAGCTATATTTATGTACTAATAATGTCTTGTAAGAGCCATCCCAGTTTCAGAGCCGAAGTGTGAAAAAAATTATGTCTTAGGATGAATGCAATATGATATGTATATTTATGTATTTATCATATCTTCCTTTCTATAGATGCACTACTATAATAACATTTGTGGTTTGTAAAATGTAAAAAAGGAAATTTACAATAAATGAGGTAAAAAGATAACATCTTAAAATTAATTTTAAAAATTTTATTAATGGTACAAAATAGGAATAACAGTTTGTTGAATGAGGATCCTGTGACTTAATATGCTTTGATATTTTAAAAATATAATAAACGGGCTTAACCCTTCACAATACAAAGGTCAGGTTCTAAGTTCAGTTTGTTTCAATTCCAGATTTTAATGGCTGTCACAGGTGAAAGAGCCACTATACAAACACACATAGATCCACATGGAACAAGCATATCGTCAGCTGTGCTTACAAAATCACAGCATTTATTTTTCAGTTTTAACTGCCAAATAGGCAAAGACTGTTGTTGAAATTTTACTAATAAACATCCATCATCCATGATATCAATTAGTTGTTTGTGTAAACAAATTCAAAAATATTTTATTTTCATATTTTTAAGAAAAGGGTCCAAGAATAACTGAATATTGTTTGGAATATTTTAAATTCATTTGGAATAGTTTAAATCATATTAGAAAATTCTAAGTTCTTAAGTGTACAGATACAACATTTTTATAGGTGACACTGGTTTATAAAAAATTAATATCTTTGTTTTTATAAAGTTAACTATATTAATGAGTTCTGAAAGCACTTTGTGTATTTCTGCCATCAATTTCTTTCTCAACAATCTGCATGTGAACAACGACATGGATAGTTTCCTTACAGTGCTACCTCTGTTTCCTCTCTCCAGAATCCACTGTTTCCATTAAAACAATTATTCCAACAGTTTTCCCATAAAGCAGCTCTATTCATTAAAAAGCACTTCACTGTTGAGAAAATATCTTCTCACGTATATCTTTCATTTAATTGTTGTCAAAGAAACAAACCAAAATAAAATAACTAATTCTTTGTGTATTTGCTCTTTGAAATATAATGAAGCAAATACCTAAAATCTGAGCAAGCTATGTCAGCATCATCTGAACTTTTATGCAACTGTAGGGTGACTCTTCTGTACTGTATAATTTCTTCTAATATTTATTTCTTTAAATCTGCAATGTTTTTATGTTTTTGCTGACAAAGAAATAAAGAAATGCATTTTAGTTTGATGCCCAGTGTCTTCCATGTTCTGTCATTTTTACTATGTCAGAAAGGACAAATATTCCCTGCGGTAGTGACTATTTTTAATAAATTAGAATTTTCCTTTAAAAAAAGGCCTTTAAACATTTATCATGGGTTAGACAAATTTTTCAAAGAACATGATTATGTATCACTTGACTTAAAACATTGTTGGAAAAATTATAGACGTTTGTCTTCATGTTTTGGATGCTTCATTTTGATATCTTTTGCTAATCAAGATGACTTTAAATTATTTTTAGCTAATATCTCAAAGCATAATACTCACTTAGGAGGGATTCACACTTAACAACATGAATGGGGAGCCATATTTCAAATGTTTTTCCCACACATTTTTTTTAACTAAATCTGGTCAGGTCTTCATTGTTTTATCTTATAATATGATTGAGAAAGATTACATATTAAGAATAGGAATTAGTGTGAGCCTTTTCACTTTGTCATTGTTTCTTCTTCATTGTATTCCCAGTATTACATTTAAACTGTAGTTGATTTGTTGATTTACAAGAATATGTTGAAAGTCTTCTTAAAAAATATATTCAGGTGACCTGACACCACTTCACAGCTGGCTGTATGTTGTACTTCTCTTAGTGTGAATTTTATGAAAAATATTATTTAGTAAGGAAAACCCTAAAAAGGTATGTGTACAGTATGCATTCTCTGGAGCCAGTGGCTCTTTGAAATGGTATGGAGGAATTCCAAAATGCTTGTAGAAAGCAAAACCACTTATGAATAGAATGACATGAAAGCCACAAGTAACACAGTATTACTGGTACATGGCATGATATGTTAACTATAGACCATGCCTCCTGAATTTCTCAAAATATATGAAATATCCAAAAGCTAGAACAAAGGAGAGATGGCAACAACTCTTAGACAAGGAAGAACTTAAGTAATGAAAAGGTGACATTTTCCAATTTCAATTAAATGGCTCTACTAGATTCAAAGGGAGTTTAATAGGGCTTGGACAGAATTAAAGCATTACTATGAAAGGTCACAGATAGATAATTGATTTGAGTTTGTAATATAAGGTCGCTGGATAAGAGCCACATTATTTAGGATCTCCTCGGAGAAGAATGAAAGAAAGGCTAGTCCCTTCATTGACTTTAGTGAGTTCAGCAGGAGTACTTTAGTGTTGAAAGTTTCCTTAGAGTTAGTGAAAAAAATATTCTTCCGTAAGGATGAATATGAAAGGGAAAATCTTATTTTAAAAAACCAAAAGAAGATTTATGAATGCAGATAGGTAATATATATTCAAAGGAAAAGTGAAAACATCCAGGTAGGAAGAAACTAAGAAGAGAGGACTTGATTAATAAAATAAATGAATAATGTAGGTAACTGATGGTTCTTAAATACACTTAGTAGACACATTGCCCTGAATAGGAACAATGCACGCAATTCACAACCCTAGGCATTGAGGAAACATTACCCTGTCAGAAAAATACATGTAGTTACCAAACTGGGTGCTATTTTTGACTTAAGAGCTACACAAATAGGTGTTTTAACAAGAGAAAAGAAAGTAATAATTGGTGGTTGCAGGGGAAAAACTTAAAGAATAATTAAACAGAATATCAGAGCAATCTTCTTGAGAGTATGAATTTTAGGTTACTTGATAGGTTTAAAAGAAATCAGTCAAAATCATGTGACTAATCTGTGAATACTAACATGAACACAGAATACTACAGAAAATTCTAAACTGGTGGTTACATAAAGATGACCATTTAAGTAATTTTCATTTTTAGTTTCCTTGATCATGTGGCTCATAGTAAAAAATATTAAGGGTCCTAAAATATACTTGGTGGAAGGAAGATTAATATGGTTCATCAATCTTATGGTTTTTAGGATTTTACTTGACAGTATAGCCCAGAAAAATGTCTCTTCTGGGGTGTTTTCCTAAAGAAAAATAAGTATACTTACTTTTGCTTGATTCTTTCCTTTTGGTTTCTTTTGGAATATAATTCCATTCTTTTGGAATGCTCTCAAGCAAACAATCGGGAACACTGTGCTTGCTTAGGTTTGTCTCCCAGGTTCTCCCAGAGCTCATCACAGATACTATCTGCTGTACAGTGTCCTTGACGGCGTCCGTCAGTGCCAACCGCAAGCATCGTATGAACTCGGGCTCAGACCCCACGCACCTTGAGACTTTAAAATCAGATGGCATCTTATGGTTAGCAAAATGTGGCAATCATCTGTGCCTTGTTCAACTGGGAATTCAGTTTTACAATAATCTAGTTTAAAGCTACAGGAAAGGAGAGCTGCTTTTAACCAAGAAATCATATAATTGATAATCAGCCCGTAAAACATTTGGGGAAAAGTATGTTTCTTTTTCTTATTGGTAATACAAAGAATGGCAATTAAAATAACAGTAAATAACAGTATTTACGGGTAGTTTGGGACTCTGCTGGTGGGAACATGAATTGTGTGAACTTCTTAGGTGACAACTTCACAATATCAAAAGCTTAAGCATTTTACTTATCTGTTGACTCATTTCTTTCTGTAGGATTTAATTCTAAAAAAATTATGAATATGCAAGAGATATAAGGAAAAATTAGAAATAATCTAAATGTCTAATAATAGGTGGGTGACATGTTTAATTAGCTCTGGTATATCTCTCTATACAATAAAGCCATATATTATACAATTAAAAGAAGTTAGAAAAGAGTATGACACATTACTTTTATTAAAAAATACATATCTACACACACATATAAAATAATTAAAAGATGTATTCTAGGATGTCAACCGTGATTATCAATGACTGATGGGACGTTGGGTAATTTTTTTCTTTCTTTCCTTCTTTTTGCTTTCTTCCCTCTTTTTCTTCTTCCTTTTTTAAACTTCTTTTCCTCCCTCCTGCTGTCCTGCCTCACTGTTATCTTTCTGATTCTATGTATTACCTACAATGAATATGTATTATTATGTATGTGAGAAATGCAAAAAAAAAAAAACGGGTTTTATTGTTTTTTTAATATGACAAGAAAGTTCTGGGACCATCACTTGAATCAATATAGAAAAACACCTATGTGCTTTTTCCCTCATCAAATTCCCAAGTGATATTTCTCAAATAACTCATTCCTCTAACAATGATTTACTATTAAAACGGCCCTGATAAGGCCGGGCGCTGTGGCTCATGCCTGTAATCTTAGCTCTTGGGAGGCCGAGGTGGGCGGATTGCTCAAGGTCAGGAGTTCAAAACCAGCCTGAGCAAGAGCGAGACCCCATCTCTACTATAAACAGAAAGAAATTAATTGGCCAACTGATATATATATAAAAAATTAGCCGGGCATAGTGGCACATGCCTGTAGTCCCAGCTACTCGGGAGGCTGAGGCAGAAGGATCACTCGAGCCCAGGAGTTTGAGGTTGCTGTGAGCTAGGCTGACGCCAGGGCACTCACTCTAGCCTGGACAACAAAGTAAGACTCTGTCTCAAAAAAAAAAAAAAAAAAAAAAAACGGCCCTGATAAAGAAGATCTTGGTGATATAAAATATTAAAAGTTTTATTTTTTAACACAGTACCATCATCAATTAGGCAAATTGTTGCTCTTTATGGGAATAGTGGAGCATATGGTTGTCTGTTTTTATGATGATGTTTTAAAACTTGAATTTCTTGAAAGGCACAAAAAAGCCTTTTTCTTGTATCAATACTTAATATGCATTTTTGGCTGAACTCTGTAGCTATGGATTAAATATATCTCAGTTACCTGAAAATTCTAAGAAGCCAGATAATCCTCTATTTCCTTCTGTTTAAAATGGCATGTTTATTCCTTTTAAAATAAAATCAAGACATTGAAATGATAGAGAAAATAATGGATCTACCGCAACGAATTATTTAAGAATTAAATGAATTAATTTATGTAAAGTATTTGTAACAGTAACTGGTAAATAGTAGACACTATGTAAGTATTAGCTGTTATTATTACCTAAGGTAACAGTTTTTTAGAAAAATTACAATGTTACAGTGTAGTGTTGGCTAATGTTCATTTGATGCAAGAGCCTAAAATATCTTGAGCACTAGGTACTGTAGGAAGGATTAAGCGATATCCACAGAGGTCTGTGGCATGGATAAGAGACACACAGAGAAGGAAGAAAATGAGAAAGGGGAAGAAGAGGAAATAAAGAAAAGAAAGTGAGTGAAGGTACAAATGGCCAAGCAGTACAGTATTAGAATCTTAACAAGAGTTTCTTTTATCAGCCAAATATTTAGAGTGGGTCCCCAGATTGCTAAAACACATAGCATAGAAAAAATACAATGGTACAATGGTACCCCTAAAGTCTAGCTGCTATAAGCCCAAAATAGTAATTCTTGATTATCAGCAGAAAGGAGAGAAGCAAGAGAAAGGATCATCTAAAATGATTAGCAATTTTTATCATTAATTTTTCTGTCATATACAACTTATTTCAGTTTTACATATTAAATTAACTACAATGGAAAGAAAGAGCATAAAGGAACCTTTGATCTAAGAGGGGTCCTAGTGTTCTCATTTACAAAATGGTAAGTGGAGAAGACAAAGCGGACTGGACAAGATGGTATTTATGGTCTTGCTTAATTTTTACCTTCCATGACTCTATTTAAGACTTCTAAGATGAAAACAACTGTTATTTCACAACCAAGTTCATACAAAGTCAATTCTACACCTTTCTTTTATAACACAATAACCAGGAGCCCTTAGAAAAAGGGTGAATGATGGTCCTAAGTCAAGAATGAGCTTTAGGCTTCTAGCAGAAATTATAAGAATGATATAAACAAGTTTATATATGTTTGCATCTTGGTTAAGATACTAATTGTTTGTCCTTTTTACCAGCATAATCTTTTGAAGTTTGATAACAGTTGTGGCAGGACTTAAAAAAATTCATCACTTTTATTTTTAATTTTTTTTAATTTAGAAGAATTGAACAAAGACAATTTGGTGGGAGTTTTTCAGGCTACCTTTTAAGAAAGCTATTATATGCAATAAAGAATAACCTAATTGGGCTTTATAAAAGCAATGGAAATTACGTATGAATGTGTTTCTAAGTAAAAAAGGATTGGTTTAAATAACTGTTCTATTAATATATTGACTAATCAGAAGCCAATGGAAATAAGGTTTTCCGATAAATTATAAGTAACTGGGTAGTCAAAAGTAAAAAAATTCTTCTAGAATTCTTATGATTTTATGCCTTAGGTTTAAATATGCTATCCATGGTGAGTTGATTTTTGTGAGAGATGAGAGGTGTAGATCCTGTTTCAGTCTTATGGCTATCCAATTTTCTCATCACCATTTACTGAATAGGGATTATTTTCCCCAGTGTATGTTTTTGTCTGCTTTGTCAAAGATCAGATGGCAATATGAGGATGGTTTTATATCTGGCTTCTCTGTTCTGATCCATTGGTCTATGTCTGTTAAAAAGCTTCTGCACTGCCAGGAAAACAATCACTAGAGCAAATAGACAACCTACAGAATGGGAGAAAATATTTGCATGCTACACATCCAATAAAGGGCTGATAACTAGAATCTATAGAGAACTCAATCAAATCAGCAAGGAAAAATCAAACAACTCCATTAAAAGTGGACAAAAGACATGAACAGAAACTTTTCAAAAGAAAATAGACTAATGGCCAAAAAACATGAAAAAAATGCTCAACATCTCTAATCACCAGGGAAATGCAAATCAAAACCACAATGAGATAGCACTTATTTTCAGTGAAAATGGCTTTTATCAAAAAAGTCCCAAGAGAACAAATATGAGTGTAGATGTGGAGAGATAGGAGAATTGACTGCAAAGGAGCAAAAAGAAACTTTGGATATGATGGAAATGTTTTACATCTTTATTCAGATGATTGTCATATAGCTTTATATGTTGCTCAAACATATTGAACTCTTCACTTCAAATAGTGGATTTTGTATGTAAATTATACCTCAATAAATTTTTTAAAAAGTTTTTTTAAGTGGTTTACAAATAAAGGGACTAGATGGATGACTAAATATTAGGTTGGTACAAAAGTAATTGTGATTTTAGCATTGTTGAAATTTGACATTTAATATTGAAATACATTCTTTCAAAGCACAGATTTTTATGCTACAGAAATAAACAAATTTATTTCTCATTGGCAAAAATGTGTTGATTGTAATGGTTCCTGTTTTGATTAATAAAGATATGTTTGAGCCTAGTTATAATGATTTAAAATTCATAGTCCAGAACCGCAATTACTTTTGCACCAAGCTAACATTATAAAAAGCTTGGAAATGGCTACAGTGTAGAACACAGTCTTCCAACTTTTTAAAGCTTACATTTAAAATGTACCCATGTTATTTTGCAGATATTTATGTAGATTATAGAGAAAAATCACTGTGCCTGATATGAAGGTAAATCGCTATAAACTGATTTTAGAAACAATAAAATAATACAGCACGTATATGCATTCTCAAGAGCTCTTCCTTAAAGCCCTTTATGAGGCTGAAGAAGATGAGTAGAGAACCAAAGTGGAAACATTGGATCTCAACATTTAATTGGGAAATTGTGCTAAGTCAATGAAAACTCTCTTCCCAAAGGCAGTGAGAGTTAATAAAACTGATTCAGAAAACAAAAGTAAGCCCAATGCCCTATTGAGAAGCCAAGTAAATAATACTTGCTGGGTATATTACTATTAATATAATATTAAACAGGGCATTTTTGAGAATACTTTCCTCATTTATAAGCCTGTTTTGGCATTGTCTTTAAGACCAGCTGAGGTAATTTATGCTTTGATATTTTCATTTATCCAACTGAAGAGTGTTTGATCTACTTTGAAGACATGGGTCTGCAATGATCATTACCAAGTCTATTTCTTATAGAGTACATTTATATAGAGGGCTTTTGAAATGCCCACCTTAGGTAGCGATCTTTTTTGATGAGAATTTTCATTCTTGCTTTCCCACAACAAAACTAAGTTTTCTCAAAAAATTTAGTCTAATAGAAAAAATAAATGAATAAAGAGAAATAACATAGTCCATGAGTCAGGAGATCTGATTTCTTATTCTGTGTCCAACTTAATTGCTGGACAATCTTAGGCAAGTCTCTTAACATCTGCAACCTTGGTTTACTCAGCAATAAGATGAGGATACTGACTACTTCATCTTTGCTCTTCTATCTAAAATGATAAGATGATGATATTTTATGGGTAAACTATATGCTGAGATCGTTAACAGTAATTCAGCAGAAGGAAACTACACCAGTGAGGTTTATAAATAATGTACTCCACTTGATCTGGGATAGGCCAATCATATTTACTGAAGCATAGGCCTATTAGTGGTAAAATGCAAATATTGTGGGCTTATGATTATGTGTCTCAGCTATATTTCTTTTAAGCATATTATATTTTCAAGTTAAATAAAAGTCATTTGTTATGAATTAATACATTGTATTTTCTTATCAGGGCTTTTAAAATAACTATGATTGCTAACAGAAGAAAAAAAAAAACTTTGGGAAAGACCTAAATGGAAGATAAAAGAGAAAAGTAAAGACCCTTATGATCACTGCAAGTCTCAGGTTCCAGAGAATATTTGAGATCCAGATAATATCTGTCAATGTTTATGGAGATACCACTAATACAAAGACCAAGGATGTTTCACTCATTTGAAGTTCTGCCCCTTTGAGCTTCCCACATAATTTGGGCTCTATGAATATGTGTAATACCTGTTTCTAGAGACTCATTTGACCTTGTGAAGAAGGGTTTGCTCCAGGTATAGATGAAGAGAGAACAAATTAGGAGCAAACAACAGTTCTACTTTCTCTTGCCAGCAGCCCATTGAAATCTTCTAGGTTATTTTCAGTACAGTTTTGTGCTGCATGGTTCAAGAACTTAAGCATTGAAGGATAAATAGTAGTTGGACCATGAGTGTCACTGATTCTGTACAATCTAGTGAGAGAATACTGCTTTTTCTCCCCTAGAAACAACTTCAAATAGCAGAGGGTGGCGGGGCTTTCAAAGTTGTTTCTCTTTCAATTCAATAAAGACTATATCAGAAGCACAAGCAGCTTCTAATTCAGTCTTTTTATCTATAAATCTGTCACTCCTTTGGGAAAACAGGGAGCAATGAGGGAATGCATGGAAACTAGGAGATAACATTTTAAATGAAGATAATTATTACAGAAACTTTAAGTGATAGATTTAGATTTGCAAAATCATTACATAAAGTTATCGATTGCTATTTTGCAGGGATAATGGCCAAGAGAAGATGAAACATAATGACTTTAAAATAGCTAAATTGATATTCAAATAATATCTAGGGGATAGTCAAAAGGCCCAGTAGGAAAGAAACCATGATTTTTGAGCCAGATAGATCTTTTCTACGGAGCCTAGGAAATATTTTCTGAAAATGCTGGTCCCACAGCACTGTATAAGAAAGCTTATAAGTTGAAAGCTAAATGTAAATGATGTAAATGACTAATGGAAAAATAGGATAACGATACTAATTATTGTCTAAGTTCTCATCCTTTGTTTTCCTAAGACATTAAATTTGGAGATGTAAAAGAAGGATATAAAGGATAAAACAATGTGAGAATTTACACTGGCCTGAAGATGGTACAATCCATCAAAACCTCCTGTTCAAATTAAATATACAACCTGCACTGTCTTTAACATCCTCTGTAGCTGAAGGCAGAGGAACAATACAGATGGGGAAAACCTATTAGCCCCCAAAGAATCACAGGACATGATTGCCTTATACAGAGAGCACTATGACCATAACAATAAATGCCTTATATATTTGAAGAAAATCAACCAATAGTTTTATCCATCTGCTTGTTGAATAAATGCACCCAAGTATAGCAAAATCTTTTTCACATTTTGCCAATGTCTTATATGCTAACTAGCAAAACATAATCTGTGCTAAATATTAAATTTTTATGATAGAACATTCCCTAATAATTAATTTTTTTAAAAAAGAAAATCCTTTCTCCCCAACCTCCTCCCAACCTGTCCCAAAGCATATCGAATTTGACAGGAACTAATACCTCGGGTAGTTCCCTTCAGAAGCCTTTATACTGAAAGAATGTCAGGTAAACTTTTACAAACAACAAATTCAGCAAAACTGATAGCAATAAAACTTCTATAATATCTTTAAAGGCATATTTAAGCATCTATAAAAATACATCTTTTACAAATAGTAACTTTCTCATACCTGGAATGTTATATAAAAAGTCCCATAGTTGTTCTTCTTCCATGTAGCTCACAAAAATATTTCCAAATGTTTGTGGAGAAAAATTGCAATGGGACAGTACTTTAAAGATGGCTTCCATCAAGCTGGATTCCTGGTTCAGATTATTTTCTGTATCAGAAACTTGTTCTTGAAGAGTATGTTCTTGAAAAGAATCAAGATTTAGTAAGATAGGTATCAGTGAATGTGATTAAATTCTTATCACTTACCCTAGCATAACATTGTGAAAGTGTATCTGATTAATATTTGCATAATAAAAGTAATACCACATTCTTTCAGATTGATGGTGCATCTAACTCAATATTGTTTCTGAGATACCTGTGAATATTTATCGGGGAAAAAAAGAAAGGACCACAATGACATCACTTCAAAGGGCAATGCTGGTTTCCCTATATGTCAGAATTCTTCTTTCTCTTAAGGAAACTGTTTTTCTTTTCACATTTAAAAATAATATACATTCATTCTAAAAATTGTAAAAAAAAAATCCAGACAACCAAGAAAACTAAAATTATGCCATAGGAAAATTCACACTTATAGTGTTCTCAGAATTATGCTATCAATACTATAAATATAAATTAATGAATGTTTCTTAAAACCATAGACTCTCATTTCAGAATGAAAAGGTTTATCATTTGGTTCCTCCTATTATAAAATCATATAAGGAATTCCACAAAAATGGGGCCATTTCAGTTGCCCTTTCAACCCTCTTCTGACTCCATTATGGCTTCCTCAAAGATCAGTAATTAGAGGTGTCTGTACTAGTTCATTTATTGATTGGTTGGAAAGGTGAAATAATAACTTCTCTTTGCATAATAAGCATGATATATCTAGCATTATAATAAGCAAAATTATTTATTGAATTAAAGATAATACCAACTCATATCTTGCCTTTCATATTTTAATCATCTTCAATAAATGTAATCTAGAATATTTTCAAATGAATCCATTTCTTCTTGCTCATTTAGAAGCTCATCAATTTTATGTTTCCTCTTGATAATTTCATTTCTATGATTTTATTTTCATCATCTAGAAGAGCTCACTGTTATCTACAAACTAAGAAATAGCACCATAGACTTTATGCAGAAAACATTTATTGGGTTTGCTTGTTACTATCCATTGTCTTTCTTTTTTAAACAAGTTAGTGTTCCTTTAGCAAGCTATCTTTGCTCCTAACTGTATGCCTTGTCCCCCTCAACATACACATTTAGTTTATTTGGGTTGAGTAAAGCTGACTCCATCATCTAGGGTAGGCAGATGACCAAGGCCTGGCCAATCAGAGCATGCCACCTCCCATTGACAGTGATTAGTTCAGGAGTGGGCAGGTAACCAATGAGAACCTTCCTCGGGAATTTTGCTAGAATTATTGGTAAAGCAGTGTTCCCTTTCCACTGGGGTTACTAAGCTGGTAGGGACTAGGTTGAAAATTGCTGAGGGCCATTTTGGAGAGAACCTGAATAAGAATGAATATGATACAGTAAGAAGCAGAATCCAGAGATGAAGAGAAGATTCCTGATGGATGACACTGAGAACCTGGATCCATCAATGCATGCATATTTATATCAGCTGGTCTCATAAATTTCCCTTTTGGGTTAAACCAGGCTAATTCGTATTTCTTCACTTATGATCTAAAGGTCTTGACTTTTCCATCAAGCATAAAAGGAATGTTATATGGCAAATATTCTTAATCCAGGCATTCATAATTTCCATTTTTAATCCAAATAGTCTCTGTAGTTCTTTCTTCCTTTGCCTCCTTCCAATTCATCTTGTATGCAATTATCAGTTATCTTTCATGTCATACCTGTGTTTAAACCTTCCCCTGTTCCTCCACTTTGTTAAAAGTTCCTTAGCCTGATTGATAATCAAGAGTTTCCACAATCTTTTCCCAAATTATGTACCAATCCCCAAACATCTGTTTTACCCAGAAGAGTTTATTTGCTGTTCCTTGTTGAGTTACCCTCCCGTCTCCTTTTCTTTGTCTATGGCATTTCATCAAACTAGAAAGTTCTCCTCCAATAAATTTCCCATGATATAATCAGTTGATCAATCAACTGATTAATGGACTGCTTACTATATGTCAGTCATTGCACCAGATGCTGAGGCCTTTGCCTTCCAGGGATTTTGACTAGGTATATGTGTGTATGTATGTTTGTTGGGGGAGGGGATGACAGACAAGTAATCATCACAGCAATGTAAGGATGAATAGAGTGACCATGCATCCTGGTTTTCCTGGGGCAGTCCTGGTTTACATCTGTTGTCCTGGAGTAATTAGGAGCAGTAGCCTCTTTCACTCTTAATAATGCCCCAGTTTGGATGATAAATTATTTGATCACCTAGATCATGAAAATCAAATCACAGAAATGAAATTATCAAGAGAAAATATAAAATGGATGACTTTCTAAATGACCAAGAATAAAGAAATGTATTCATTTGAAAATAGTCAAGCTTACATTTATTGAAGATATTTAAAATATAAAAGGCAAGATATGAGTTGTAATTATCTTTAATTCAACAAATACTTTTGCTTATTATGATACTTAAGGCACTATGGAAATTCAGAGGATGACGCTTCACATTTTTTTCAGGGAACACAGAGAAGATCATGTCTCAGCTAAGTCTTTAAAGTCTGTGAATTGTGCAGTGGTAATGCAGGTGGGGAAGAGGGGATGGATAGGAGGAATGGTTAGAATAAAAATATTGAGTATTATGATGGAGACTCAGACTTTTGGGGGGATGGGGGGGAAATGGGCATTTATTGAAACCTTAAAATCTGTACCCCCATAATATGCTGAAATAACAAAATAAAAAAATAAAAAAATATTGAGTATTAGTATTTCTACTACTATAGAAATGTGTCAAGATACTTCAATAAAGTTTTATATTTTTATTTTTGTTTCTATTTTCCTTTGCCATAGACTAAATTAGTTTATTTCTATTTACTTACTTCAGGGGTTTCTGCTGTTTGAAAAGCACGAATAGACTGAAGTCAGTTGCCCTCCTAGACTTAAACATGAAGAAAAAAAAGCTAAATCTGTTGAATAGTTATTAGGTTGAACTACTTAAAATAGCCATTCTTATAGGCCATAAAAGGTAAAATATTGGTAGTACTATATGATTCCTAGTGGAATCATAGTTGTTTGGTTAGGACAAAAGGGAAGAGAGAGAGAGAGAGAGAGATTGCTCTGGGCCCAGGGAGAGAAACCTCTGGATCTGCAAGGCAGAACACCTGCATCCGCTCTCTGGCAGTGCTCAGGGAGGCTTGTCTGGGTGAGGCACAGAGGGAAGTTAGACCCCTGACACAGGCTCATGTAAGCCATACCTGACTGCTGCACTTGGAGGAACCACTTGGACAGAGATAAAGGGTATCTCTGCAGTAACTAGGGTGATCAGATAACTGCTGATCAAGAAAGCCTCCCAGGACCCTCTGCATCCTCCTGGTGATGAAGGTAGGAGCTCCAAGAATATCTAGGGTTAAGCATTCTGCAAACCAAATAGGATGGGGCTCACGATCCTCATAATGTTGATTTGAAGACAATAAATGATTTTTATATTTCTTACACATCTGAATTTATGTATTGAGATTCATACAGGCTCCATAAAAATAAAGTACTTATGTGCCAAATAGCACATAAGCTGCTTTATGTCTCATTCCATCTTCAAAATACTCTGTTTTCCAGGTGCTGATTATCTCAGTTTTACAGATGTACAAAATAAAATCAATAGAAATTAAGTAACTTGTCCCACGGTCACAAAGACAGTAAGAATTTGTGCTGTTCGCATTACACTATAATCCCAAATTCCTCAAAGCCTGCTTTGACATTTTATTGACAGTTCATCTATGAATGCAAAGCACTCGGTCCAAACCAGCTATTTGGTACATAGTGATGTTCTGAAGGCTTTCATGTCATTTAAAATTTATATTAAATACACTTGTGTGCTTTTCTCTTGTTAATCTGTCTTCTATTTTAGATGCCTCAATGAACCTTGTGATGGGTGAGGAAAGATATTATTTCTACTCCCTTACAGTCCCTTCCCTTTTCCTCCAAATATAGGTCTAACCTTTTCCTTGTCCTTTCCTTCTGCCTTCTGGACCAGACATTTGTTTTTCCAATATAAAATCCTTCAGATGTATCTTTTTGAGGTCTTTAGTAGTAAAAGAGATAAAAATCAATGAGTTCTAGATACACCTAACGTAGCCATTATTCAAATGAACATCATCCACTTTGCTTCCCTCAATCAATAATTTTACCCAACAGGTATTTTCCTATTAGAGCAACATCTAACCCATCCCTGCACTCTCTTATTGTCCATCTCATTAATATGAGCCACATTCCTGGTGTCTCCCCATTCCTCATTCTCCTTGCATTAAGGAAAAAGAAATGACACATCTGAGGGGTGAGTTTGGGGAGAGGAACTAGACATGCTTAGCCCAATTTATCTTTTCTCCTTTTGGGGTTTACCTGACTGCAAGGGGTTGCATTCTGGCCTGATTTCCCCTTTGTTAGGGTCTATTAGGGCACACTCTGCCACTGTAAGAGTCCTGTGGTTTTCACCCCTCTGGTGGCTTGGGGACTGTTAAATGGGGAGTTGGTGGGTGGGGGATGGTTGGAGGGATGGGGAGATCAGCTTAATTTTGGAGAACAGGGTTGGCAAGCTACTTATTTAAAGCCATATTCTCTGACCCAGGTTTTATCATAAAAATATCAGTAGTAAAGCTGTTACTTTAAATTCCATTTGCCTTTTCCTTTAATCAAATGTTTTATATCATATATTAGGTAAACAAATATAAGATTTGAAAACAGATTTTCCTTTCAATAACACCGAAGGGTCCTTTTCACTGAAGACATTACTTTAAACTCCTTTTGAGAATTTTAACTTGTTAGTGATTCCAAAGACGGGTTGTGTCAGACAAGGCTACCAACCAGTAGCATTTATTGCTACGAAAGATTTACACATACGCAGTGCACTAGCACTGCTTTCCCAGCCTGCTTAATTTTTACTTTCTACAAGAATGTTGTTAATGACAAGCTCCTGCTGAGTCATTAAAGTGGGTTTGGCAGCAATGCTATAGAAGAGTGTGCCATGAGCTCGGGGAATCTGAATTAACCACCCACTAACGAGCATCCCTCACTAAAGGGAAGAGGCTGAAAGACTCACTCTCAACATAGGTATTAGATAAAAAGTACAAGAATAGAAAATATAGCATACAAAATAACTCAAAACCTAAAACACCAGGCCAGTAAATTAACACCATAGGAAAAAAAGGTAGAGTATCACATGAAAATCATTTCAAGGAAACACTAAATTTGAATGTCACAGTCTAGTTCACTATGAAAACTCATAAAAATAAAATTGAAACCTGATTTGAAAATTAGTTCAGTAATATTGTACTTAGTCATAGAAAAGGCTAACAATAAAGACCTGCCATTTATTTACAAACTTTCAATTACTAATATGACTTGGTATCACATAGAGAGGCCAAGATAAATGTGAACGAACAGGCCTTGCTAAGTTCCCAGCAATTTATTACTATTAGGGTATACCCTTTTCTCTTCCAATCATACTTCTGTATGATTTTTCATAAAAATACACAGTTTTCACTGTGTCTTTATGTCTGCATTTCTGAAGGCTCCTGTGTCACCTAAAACTTATATTAAATATACACATTCTTTTCCTCAGCACACGGAACATTCTCCAGGATAGACCATATGTTACATATGTTAGGACACAAGACAAGTTTCAATAAATTCTTAAAAATCAAAATCATATCAAGTATCTTCACAGATCACAATGGAATAAAATTAGAAATCAGTAACAATAGGAACTTTGAAAACTGTAAAAATACCTGGAAATTAAACAAGATGTTCCTGAATGACCATTGAGTCAAGAAAGAAATTACAGAAGAATTTAAAAAATTTTTTTGAAACAAATTAAAATTGAAACACAATATGCCAAAATCTATGGATGCAGAAAGCAGTGTTAAGAGGGTAGTTTACAGCAAGAAGCACCTGCAACCAAAAAGTAGAAAGATTACAAATAAATAAGCTATTGATGTACCTTAAGGAACTAGAAAAGCAAGAACAAACAAAACTCAAAATTAGGAGGAAAGGAATGATAAAAATCAGAGCAGAACTAAATGAAATAAAGTCTTAACAAACAATACAAAGAGTCAACAATAGGAAAAGCTGGTATTTTGAAAAAATAAAATTGATACACCACTTGCTAGACTAACCAAAAAAGAGAAAGAGAAATGACTTAAATAAAATTATAAATGAAAAAAGAAGACATTACAACTGATAGCACAGAAATGCAAAAGATATCGAAGACTCTTATGAACAACTATACACAAACAAACTGAAAACCTAGAGGAAATAGATAAATTCCTAGAAACATACAACCTACAAAGATTGAATCAGGAAGAAATGAAAAACCTAAACAGATCAATAACAAGTAACAAAATCAAAGTAGTAATAAAAAATCTCCCAAGAAAGAAAAGTCCAGGACCAAATGGCCTCACTGCTGAATTCTATCAAACTTTCAGAGAAGAAATAATACCAATTATCCTTAAACTATTCCACAAAATTGAAGAGGATGGAATTCTCCCTAACTCACTCTACAAGGCCAGCATTACACTGATACCAAAACCAGACATGGACACTACATCTACAAAAAACTACGGACCACTACGGTTCATCCCTAATGAACACAGACACAAAAATCTTCAACAAAGTACTAGCAAACCAAATCCAACAACACATCAAACAAATAAACAAACAAAAAACCCCAAAACACCATGATCAAGTGGGATTTATTCCAGGTCTGTAAGGATGGTTCAACATATGCAAATCAATAAATATGATACATCACATTAACAGAATAAAGGACAAAAACCATATCCAGATGATCATCTCAATAGATGCAGAAAAAGCATTTGATAAAATTCAACATCCCTTTGTGATAAAAACTCTCAACAAATTAGGCACTAATTGGGCACTAAAGGAACATATCTCAACATAATGAAGGTCATGTATGACCAACCCACATCTAACATTATACTGAATGGGGAAAAGCTGAAAGCCTTTCCTCTAAGAACTGGAAAAAGACAAGGATGTCTACTTTCACCACTTATATTTAACATAATACTGGCAGTCCTGGCCATAATAATCAGGCAAGGGAAAAAAATGAAAGGCAACCAAATTGGAAAAAAATAAGTCAAACTGTCTCTGTTTCTTGATGATATGATCTTATATCTAAGAAAATCTAAAAACTTCACCAAAAAACTCTTAGATCTAATAAATAAATTTGGTAAAGTTGCAGAACACAAAATCAACATGCAAAAACCAGTAGCATTTCCATACACTAATAATAAACCAGCTAAGAAAGATATCAAGAAGGAAATCCCATTTACAATAGCTACAAAAAGTATAAAATACCTAAGAATAAATTTAATGAAGTCAGTGAAAGATCTCTGCAAGGAATACTACAAGCACTGGTAAAAGAAGCTGAAGAAGACATAAGCAAATGACAAGCCAACTCACACTCATGGATTGGAAGAATTCATATCATTAATATGACCATATGCACAAAGCACTCTGTAGACTGAATGTAATCCCTATCAAAATACCAAGGTCATTGTTTGCAGAATTAGAAAAAACAATCCTAAAATTCATATGGAACCAAAGAGCTTGAGTAGCCAAAGCAAGGAGGAGCAAAAAGAAGAAACTGGCTGCATCACACACTACCTGACTTCAAAATATATTACAAGGCTACAGTAACCAAAATAGTCACTATATGCATGTGTTAGTATGTGCATGCATTAGTGTAAATACAGACACATAGAACAATAGAACTGACTAGATAATCCAGAAATAAATCCATGTAATTATAGCCAACTGATTTTTGACAAAGGCACCAAAAACATACATTAGGGAAAGGATAGTATCTTCAATAAATGGTGCTGGGAAAATTAGATATCCATATGCAGGAGAATGAAACAGGATCCTCATCTCTCACCATATACAAAAATCAACACAAGATTCATTAAAGACTTAAAATTAAGACACAAATCTATAAAACTACTAGAAGAAAACATAGGGAAAGCATTTCAGAACATTGGTCTAAGCAAAGATTTTATGGCTAAGATCTCAAAAGTACAAACAACTAAAAATAGACAAATGGGACTATATTAAACTAAGAGGCTTCTGAACAGCAAAGGAAACAATCAATAGAGTGAAGAAACAATCTGTTGAATGTGAGAAAATATTTGCAAACTACTTATCTGACATGGGATTTATATCCAGAATATACAAGGAACTGAAACATCTCAATAGAAAAAATAAGCAATCCAATTAAAAGGGGGGAGTAAATGATCTGAACAGATGTCTCAAAAGAAGACATATAAATGGCCAATAAGTATATAAAAAAATGTTCAACATTGCTAATCATCGGGGAAATGCAAATCAAAAGCACAATGAAATACTATCTCACCCCTGTTAAAACTGTAATTAAAAAGACAAAAAATAACAGATGAGGTGAAGAAACAGAGAAAAGGGAACTTTCACACAGTTGGTGTGAATGTAAATTAGTACAACCACTATGGAAAACAGCATGGAGATTTATCAAAAAACTAAAAATAGAACTACCATACAATCCAGCAATCCCACTACTGGGTATTTATCCAAAGGAAACGACATCAGTATATCAAAGAGATACCTGCACTCACGTGTTTATTGTAGTACTATTCCCAATATGGAATCAGGCCTGGCACAGTGGCCCACGCCTGTAATCCTAGCACTCTGAGAGGCCAAGGTGGGAGGATCACTTGAGGTCAGGAGTTTGAGATGAGCCTGAGCAAGAGTGAGACCCTGTCTCTACAAAAAATAGACATAATTAGCCAGGCGTCATAGCTCATGCTTGTAGTCCCAGCTACTTGGGAGGCTGAGACAGGAGGACTGCTTGAGCCCAGGAATTTGAGGTTGCCAGGAGATATGATGAGGCCACTGAACTCCAGCCAAGGCAACAGAGAGAGATTCTGTCTCAAAAAAAAATATATATATATATATATACATATATATTATATAATATATTATATGATATATATTATATATGTGTATATGTATATATATATATATATATATATATATAATATATATATAATCAACCTAATGTCCATCAGTGGATGAGTGGGTAAAGAAAATGCGGTATATATCTACCACAATGGGATACTACTATTTGGCCATTAAAAAGAATGAAACGATGTCATTTTCAACAACATGGATGGAACTGGAGGTCATTATGGTAAGTGAAATAAGCCAGGAACAGAAAGACACCACATGTTCTCACTTATAAATGGGAGCTAAAAAAGTTGATCTCGTGGAGGTAGAGAATAGAGTGATAGATACCAGAGGTTGGGAAGGGTGTATAGTGGGAGAGGTGATGAAGAGGAGCTCGTTAATGGGTACAAACATACAGTTAAAAGAAATAAGTTGTAATACTCAAGAGCAGAGTGACTAAAGTTAGCAACAATGTATTATATATTTCAAAGTAGCTAGAAGAGAAGACTGGAAATGTTCCCAATACATAGAAATGATAAATACTCGGAAAAAAAAAAAAAGATAAATACTCCAGGTGATGGATATGCCAAATACCCTAACTTAATCATTAAACATTTTATGCATGTAACAAATACTCTTATGCACCCCATTAATATGTAAAATATGATGTATGAATTTTATATAATGACAAAAAATGGTAAAAAAAAAGACCCTTATATTAAATAAATTTGTTATACTTTTCTCTTGTTAATTTCTTTTTTATTATAGGGTGTCAGCCAAGAGCCTTGCAATGGGTGAACGGAAGATAGTACTTTTTGTCCCCTCAGTTTAGCAGTTGTGGTAAGGTTTGTATGGTCTACAAAGCCTAAAATATTTAATATTTACTATCTGGTCCTTTATAGAAAAAGTTTGCCAGCCTCTGTTCTGGAATATTGAAGGAAAGTGTACATGTGTTCCAAATATCTATTACTAAATAAGGACATCTTCCATCTACTTCCAAATCATGCATAAGTAAAAGTAGGTGTCCGCTTGTCAGAGCAGTCTTCCCTTATCACCCAATCTGTCAATCTCTATCAGTCACACTGTTATAGAAAACCACTTCATGGTACTTAATAGTAGCTGAACTTATCTAATTTTTATATTTGTTTACTTTATAAGCTTTGTCCTCCCCACTTTCCCCCAACAATCAATTACCTGGAGTATGAGCTTTATAAAAGCAATTTTGCATGTCATGTTTACCATTGCATTTACAGGCCAGAACAATGCCTGATACATAATTGACGCCGACTAAATATTAGGTGAATGGAGAGCATATTTATAAAATCCGGTGGCAGAACATCCTCAGAAATTAAGTCAGAAGAATGTTATTTCTTATTTTGAAGAAGAATCATCTCCACGAAGTCTCAGGTTTTCATTTTAGAATTCATTTAAAAACAAAAGACTTTCAGGAAACAATGGCTGTTATTTCTTCTAACAAGAAGATGCTTGATTAAAGCATCAAGTGGGCAATTTACTCAATTTCTCTGTATGGAAGTTTCTTCATTTGCAGAATGGTCCTAATAATCCAAGGTCATAAATGAAATAATATGTTAAATCATTTGAGTTGCTTGGGAAAAGATGCCACAAAAATTCATGATAATAGTTATAATATAAACCCCACTTATTTTACATACTAATACTAGAATCACATTAACTACTAAAGAAGACATGTTTCTCTAGTCATATTAGACATTTTTTAAGTACCATGAAGAGACAGAATATTAAATATTTTTATATTCTGCCAAGCCAGATTAGATCTGATTCTATGCAGGTGAAGCATCATAGCAAAATTCATACTGCCAATCTCCCAAGTTGTACGTAAAAGTTCTCAAGGAGTACTAGATGTGTAGAACTTGAGAATATTTATTTGGCCAGATTCTCATCTTTAAGTGCATGAAAGCTGCTAAGGTAATATCTTCCCAGGCACACAGACATCCAAAAAGGAGAACTTCATCTCCTAGTAGACAATTAAATTTGTGCTTAGATGAAGTGGAGAGTTTGAGAGACAGAGCGAGAAACCGTTGCATGGATAGCACAGGACCAATAAGAGAAGAAAAAAATGCATCAGGCATATTTTTCCAGGCATTCAATACAAACGAATAGAAAGAATTGAACATAAATCAAGTACCTACTAAATGCCAAGCAATGTACTAGATGCTTTATATTTATTTACCCCTTTAAAGCTCAAAATGAATATGATCAATATTAGTACCCCATTTAGAAATGAGAAAACTGAAATTTAGAGGGTAAGCAAAGCTAATGAATGAAACAGAATTTTCATGGAAATTGAATTGGTCTCCATTCATTCAACAAGTACTTTCTAAGCACATTCTGTGTGCTCAGCACCAGTCCGAAGTGCCACGAACCGGGCCAGGCACTAGGGGCACAATGGTGAGCTATCCCTGCCCTCCTGGAACCCACGATGGCTGAGACCAACATTAAACATGCAATGGTGTCAGTTAACATTTCACTTAAAATTGTGACAAAAAGAAGTATAGTGGAACCATATCTAGCCAGGAGGATCAGGGATGACTTCCTAGAAAGTAATATTTAAGCTAAAAGATGACTCAGAGTTGCCAGGCAAATGGAGAGGAGGAAGGTTGTGGGCAGTAAAAACAATATTTTACAGGCTCTGTAGCAGGAAAGAACTTGACATATGGGACAATTGAAAGAGCAGCTGTCTCTTTCTTCAAGTAACCTCTGCAGGGAGATTGCTGTTATAAATATACAAATCTATGATGCACAGCCTAGGCCAGAGCATGTGTGACCCCGTGTTGGAGCACGCTAAACTGGGAATGAATAGGACAAGATGAGCTGGACAAGTTGGCCACAGCCAGAGCACACAGGGCACTGCTGGTGTTGCAAGGATTAAGGTCCCTATGCTATAAGCATTGAGCAGCCACCAACGGTCTTTAGCAGGGGAGTGAAATAATCAGTTCTGTATTTGAATAAGATCACGCTTGCTGACTACGGTGAATTTCCTGATAAAAATGGCTCGTAAATGATGTCTCTTTATAAGCCTGTAATATGTTACAAGGACAATCCAAATACTCAAATTCTTTTGCCTTCTATAGCAACAGATACCATGCTTGATATCTTTGTTACCCAAAGAGTTGTCCAGGGACTGCCAGCAGCAGAAGCAATGTCACCTAGGAGCTTGTTAGAGAAATATGTGATTTCAGGCCCCACCCAAGACCTACTGAATCACAATCTTGAGTTTTAACGAGATCCCCAGGTGATATGTTTGCATTTTAGAGACAGGAAGACTTATTTTACATAATCATACCCCACCACCCAGCCTCATGGAGACTCAGCAGAACCTAAATGATAACTATTTCTGGGACTCTATTAATTCTATGGAGCCCACTGATACCTCTAAGCTAGTCCATCATCATTCTTGCATAGGATCCTGAGCCAGAAAGAACTGGGGCAAAACCACACAAATGTAATTTTACTGTTCTTACTAAGAACAGGATCCAAATCCAGTGAAGAAATAAGATCAAACAAATCAGAGTCTTGTAGTGTAGACATCATTACTAGCAAAAGCAGCCTATGACATCAATGTTAAGTGAGCTAAGAATACTAAGAGGAAGCATATTTTTACTTTAGGTCTCCTCCTTCAAGACGGTCATTAAACTGCACTTTGGTCACCCTCATAAAATAACCTCCCCATAAACACACACACCCCACCACACCACACATAACAAAATACCAAGCTTCTGTTGTAATATGCCTTATATTACCTAAGAGATCAGGAAAATATTAACTATAAGATCATTTGAATTAATGAATGCAAGTCATTCATTTTTGTCACTTGCTTGTGTTAGTAGCCCTTTAGATAGAATTTTCTCTAGATATGTTTCTTGATTATATTTAGGCACTTTGTTACATGGTTGAAAAGTACAAAAGTTACTATCAAAATTATCCCTTGTTGAGGTTTCTGATGGCTCTCAAGAACCATGCAACAGTGCTACCTGGTAAATATCCTGTCGCCCTCTAGGGATGCCATGCAGTGTGGTGGGTGGAAGCACAGACTTTGGAAGCCAGCTGTCAGGATCAAATCCTGCTTTGCCACTTATTAGGCTTGTGACTTAAATTACTCTGTGTCTCAGTTTCCTCATCTGTCAAATAGAGATGACAATTGTACTTACCACATGGAGTTGTTATAAGAATTCAATGAGCAAACACATTTAAAGCACTTAGAAACAATGTCTGGAATTATGTTAAGTATTATGTATTTGCTAGTTCACTGTTGTTGTTATATTACAAACGACTATCATCAGAAGCCAAGAAGTCTCACTGGGAATCATACTTGGGACAATAGGCACAGAAAACAATATTAGTCACAGTTCATACAAATGTCACTAGCAGGAAAGGTTACCTGTTAGCAATTGGGAAATTGCCAAATATTAATTCCTTTGATGCCACATGTAAGAAGTAAGGCCATGTGGCCTCAGTAAGGTAATTACCAGAACAAATACCCTGGGTTTTAAAAGTCAATAATCCCAAATAGTGTCTCACAATTTAAAAATCTTCTATAAACATTTGTAGTTGAAAGTTATTTTCTTTTGGATTTTAGATGGCCTAAGTTAAAACAAAACCAACAAACATTACCTTCTCATGCCAACTGAATTGTACACAAAGAGTGTTAACAACTACGTACCATTCAAAGTCAATTTATTTTTATCAAGTTTTAGCAATGTAATCATTCCCTCAAAATGCTACATATTTCTATAAAGGAGGAATTACTTTATTGCAAAAATATGATTCTACTTCCTAGAAGCTTACAGCCTACAAAGTATATATTATAAATTTTATCATTCATTTATTTAATTTTGCTATTTTCTGACACTCAGTGAAGTTGCATCGTCAGATAACGAGATAGCTATTTCCCTATGGCTCTACTGATTCTTTTAAAACAAATACAAATTCTGATAAATCATTTTCACACAGCAAAACCAAAAGCTACAGACATCATTCTCACTATGAAATAAACCTCATGTGTTTTAATCTGTGTAGTAGATGGTTGTTGTCTTAGTTCAGTTTTGCTGCTATAACACAACACCAGACCGTATAATTTTATGAGAACAGAAGTCTATTTGGCTCACAGTTTGGGAAGCTGGGAAATCCAAAAGCATGGTGCCAGCATCTGGCAAGGGTCATCCCATGGCAGAAGGGTGGAATGCAGAAGTGAGAACACAAAACAGAAAGGAAAGTGGGATGAACTTATCCTTTTTATTAGGAACCTACTTGAGTGATAACTAACCCACTCCCATGATAACAGCATTAATTCATTCATGAGGGCAGAACAAATGCCCTAATCACCTCTTAAAGGTTCCACTTCTCAATATTTTTGAAAAGGCAATTAAATTTCAACTTGAGTTTTGGAGAGGATATTTTAGCCATAGCAGTTGTTTACCAAGAAAAACTTCATACCTAGTACCTAATAGAATTCAATAACTGCTGACTGAACAAAGAGAACCTTGTTTAAAAATATACATAATAGTAAAAATATGTACTTCAAATCTTGCATTTTTATTCCTCAGCCAATTTTTTTCCTGAGCCAATTTAACACAAAGTTAAATTTTATTAATTAGACCAAAAGACACTATTATAAAGAAAAACTCTCTTATAAAAAGCTGATAATTACATTGCTTGAAATACCTAAATTGGGGTATTTAACTCGAAAATTTTGCTTTCCTAAAAATATGACCAAACTCCTAAATTACCAAATAGTGTTCTGAAATACTGTGAGACCTTTAATCAAATGAAAAGACAATATCTATAAAAAATATTACAAATTAAGTTTTATGTGCATAATAATTCCTATCTTAGTAAAATTAATAAGATTCAATGAGTATTTTGTTTCTAACTTGAAATGACAGCTTACTGTAGCTTACTGTAGCTTACTGGAGCTTAATAAGTCAATCAATTGATTAGTAAATTCTGCTGCTTCATCCTTATGGTATTTGAAAATCATTAGCAAACTTCAGTACAAGACAGAGCAGCCACGTAACCTAATGGACTTTGTAAAAATGATGAACACTGTTGAGCTCCATAGGAACCACAACTAAAGGTGATACAATATGGTACTTTTGATAACTCTGTATCTCTTAAAACCAACATCATGTTATACATACCAGAAAGTGAACATTATTTTTAAGTAAATATAGTAAGTAAATTTGTAAAAAAGAAACATGGTTACACAGTCATAACTACCATTGCTCTTCCTATACTTAGTGGCTATATCAAAACAGTAAAAAGTTTTTATCTCAATTGATTTTCCAGATTGTTTTACATAATTCTATCAGTAGGAGACAATTTCTCTTGTGGGACCAAGCCCCTGAGTCTCAATGATTATACCAGAGTAACTCTCCCAGCTGTGTCAGATATTATCTATGTCATGTAGCCACCTTGCCTGAAATATCAGATTATACAGTTTAAAGGAAGCTCTATATTTTATATCCCAACTGGTAACTGATTGGCTGAACACTATTTACTGGATGCTTTATATAAAAAGCACTATGCAAGCGTGAGGAGGAATATAAAAATCAACAGTCCAGCCCTGATTACCTACCTAGCTAGAAAGTTGTTAAATTCATGTGCATCAGGATGTCTGGGTTGATCCAACCTGAGAGTGGACAGGTAACAGTTTTTCCCAATGCCACCACTACTCCACATCAGGGTTTAATTTGTAGGAGTATTTGTGTATGAGTATCAGGGCAGGGACTGAACGTTCTGGTTTGGTTCAGAATTCAGATCTACTCACTATTTATCAGCTGTATGCTTCTCTGGGTAAGTACTATTTATCTTAAATGCCAATGTCCTTATTTTTAACATGAGGATAACAGTAGTATACACTTTATCAGGTTATAGGAAGAATCAAATTGGATAACAAATGTAAAATGCTTAGGATAGTGTCTGATTCCTAGTAAGCAAATAATAAATGTTGGTTTAGCTGAGCAAGTAGTTTCCCTAGTGCCAGTTTTCTCTTTAGGAAAGTGTAGTTATAGCCTGAAGCAATAGCAATTGCTTTCAGGTGAACTTTGTGAGGTTTGAGGCCCAAACAGTACTCTTGGGGGGCTAAGAGAATACAATCAGATTCAGGCCTTGGGAGGGGGCAATCTCTGCCCTTCTGCTTGGAACAGTGAGGCCTGAGGAGCTGTGGTGACCTTTGGCACCACATGGTTTTATAGTTTTGAGAGCACCAAGGGAGAAGCAATGTTCTCATAAGAGGCATCTCCTGTAAGTGGCTTTTTGGAAGCAAACGTCAGGGCAGATGGGAAAGAAGAATAAAAAGCAGACGTAAGAAGCCAAAAATTACCAGAAAGGACTGGAGCGATTTGGACAAGGGAATACTATGAACCTCTCATTTGTATACCAACAGGCTGGTCGTGCCTGGTGACAGTCGCCTCACTCACACACGAATATACTACAATAACAGTAGAAGGCAGAGCATGCTAAGGGCAAATAAAGTAGCCAAGATGACAGACACTGTGAATCAGGGGAAGAAGAGATCAGTGTGAGTTAGAGCATTCAAAGATCTGGAACATCAACTGGCCCTTACAGACCAGTGAGGCTGAGTTAAATATGGAGGGTCTTTTAAGCAAGAAAATCAGTGAACCTAGGTGGGGAAGGAGCACAAGTATGGGGCTTTGGGGACAATGACTGAACTGGGCATGGGTGGGTGGTCTGTGCAAGTTAATAGTGGGGAAAAGGTTAGAAAACTAATCTGAGTTAGAAAGGTTAGAAAACGAATTCAATCATAGTTGAATGCCTGGTGGGCCTGGATTTGTTCCTGTAGGTGATAGGGAACTAGAGAAAAAATATTTTGGTTTGGGAAACCCATAGTGAAACTAGTAAATGGCTAAGATGAATCTGGCTTCGCATGGTACAGAATTGGAGAGATGCATATGGGGTATGTGGAAATGCTTAGGAGACTTTTTACAGATGAAGCAGGAGCACAATGGGGTATATTATCCTGACATAACATTACTTACTATTTTCTGAAATAGCATTTACAGGGAATAAAAGAAAGTCTAAGAGAAGTATGGTCTTCTATTACTCCTCAATTTCCGTTCATAATTTTCTCATGATTACTTCTCCACGTCCCAGTGGATATGGCTGTAAGCCACAGCTTGCTCATTTATAAGGTGCATAAGCACTCTTCGTGATACACTAAAGTTCTAGTGTTGCTCTAATGCAATGTCTTCTCTCTCTCTCTCTCCCCCTCTCTTTTTCTCTCTTTTAGATCTTATTCAGACATATGCTTTGTCAATATAACTACATTCCTAAAATTTTCTTAGGCATTTCAAATCCTGCATATTAATACATTTCTATATAATGGTAGTTGTGATTGAACAGTGTCATAAAAACATTGTTTTCTCTCATGCAGAATCCCTGAAAATAAATTCTTTCAAAAAGGTGGGAAAGCGATTCAATGTTTTGCCTGCTGCTAACCCCACTGACTGCTGATACACCCTTCTGCCAATACTGGACTAGGAAAAAAAAATTATTCAACTACAGCAATCACTAGGTTTTTCGAGGACATTCTTGTAACTGCATATACTCACTTGAGCTCTTCAGCAGGATTCTCAGTAAAAGACCATCATGATGCAGTACGGTTTCCAGAAGCAGGTTCCAATTACAACCTGGCTGGGATAAGAGCAGTTTCAATTGACCCTCGGCTTTCAGTCCTCCAGCTGATGGAGTCCTTTCAAAATGCAAGATAAAGGTGGAGTAATGAAGTTAATTTATCTATGAAATTAATAGCCTTAAAGTACAGATGTAATGCTAACTCCTTTAAATGTCAATTCCTCGCAGATTACTCTGAAAATGCTTTCATGCTTACTTACTTTAGGGTTGCCCAGGGAAGGAATTACATTTAATCTCAACTAGCTAAAAGCAAATTAACATTTGGTAGTCTGCCAAATTTAAAACTGATACAAAATCACCATGCCTATGTTTCATGGAACTATGTCCATTTTTGTTTCATGGAGAAAAGAAAAATTATTTATGCATTTATTTTGAATGTATTCATTTGTTCATTTACCAATATGTAATGAGTACCTACTATGTGCTATTAACTCCTTTCATTACTAATGGAAAGAAATTCTAATGGATTTTGGCTACTTTGTAATTTGCTATGTACTATGATTGCTGATAAAATAAAAGGAATTCAAAGCTTCTGTCAAGGGTCAACTGTAATCTAATTATTTAATATGTAAAGCCTTAAATCAACATGCAATTATCAGAACCGCTGCAGTTACATGGCTACCTACTTGGGTAATCATTACATCAAAGAGAAATAATTCCAAGGCAAATAATTTTCTACTTGCAAAATTATCACCAGTGTTGAACAGAAAATCGAAGTCAGGTCTCCTACGTCACCACTTTCATTCACCAATGAACCAGCAAGAGGTCAGAAAGTAAAGTAGGAACTGAAAACTGATAACATTATTTACCTTTTCTTTCTAAAACTTCAAAGTTTAGATGGACTAAAGTTCGCAACACCAGAAATCAATTTACGACAAGAACAACAACAACAAAAGGCAGGAAAAGATCAAACTCAATCTGGCGGCAGCCATAAGCATGTGGAAAGAGGGTGGCATTAGGAAGGGAAAGTGCGACTGAGCAATGAGGAGGTGAGAATGAGAGGATCATATACTTCCAAGTGGATGACACAGAGCAAGGGGTATTAAATAAGAGAGACTGTTTACAGCATTGTCGTTAGCAGATGCCATTTACTGAGTGGTGACCATCCAGATGTCAACACAGTCTAGACCAGTGGTTTTCCAAACTTGGGCCCCCGCCCAGGAGCAGCGGCGTTACCCAAGTACTTGTTAAAAATGTGAATTCCCAAGCCTTGTCCCATCAGAAATTCTGGGGGTAGGCTCCAGAAATGTGTGTTTTAAGAAGCCCGCTCCGGGAGATTCTGATGTGTGCTCAGCCTTGAGAACCACTGTGCAGACAGTGCTTTCTAAGGGACAGGTAGTAGGGACAGGACCAGTTAGCACCATCTCTCCTGCCTCTGTGCCTTAGTGCCATACAGGTCCACCTGCAATGGTCTAAATGTTTGTGTCCCCTCAAAATGCATATGTTGAAACCCTAATCCCAATGTGATGGTATCTGGAGGTGGGGACTTTGGGAGGGGAGTGGTTCATGAGTGTGGGATTAGTGTCCTTATAAGAAGAGGTGAGAGAACCAGCTCGACCTCTTTTTGCCATGAGGATTCAAAAAGTTGGTGGTGGGCAAACTGGAAGAAGGCCCTCTTCAGAACCCAACTGTACTGGTACCCTCATCTTGGGCTTTCAGCCTACAAAACTGGGAAATAAATGTTTGCTGTTTAAGCCACCCAGTCTATGGTATATTTGTTATAGCAGCCTGAGCTGACCAAGACACTATCCATGCAATGATCTCCCTATAACCCTTTATCTTTGTCTTAATCCTATTCAACCTTTAATTTGCAGCAAAAATTTCACTTTCCCTGTGAAGTCTTCACTAAAATTTTCTCTTTACAGTGGTTTTTCTCACTCTGAATTAAAGCATTTATGGCTAGTACACACATTTTAACACTTTATTATTTCATCAATTAAGGTTTTATCTCTCCATCCAGATTTAAGCCTCATGAGGACACTTGTTTTATACCCTCAAAACTTCTTCCAGTGAACTAAGCATATTTAAAGGTTCTGTAAATGTTAAGTGATTGACTTGTCTGCTCATAAATGGATAGGAAAACTCTCTTTTTTTAAAAAAGATACTTTGCCAAAAGGCTGGCTTAAGAAAAAGAGGATTCAAAGATATAAAATGAAGAAGTTTCAGAGGACCTCCCCCTTGGCTTGGCTTGATGTTTGGAACATCTCATAACCTTATGATGCGTAAACTCCTTCAGCCTGTGCTTGAACTTTGGACCAAATCAGCCTTCCCATGTGAAATTCTAATAACATATCTCAAAACAGAGTAACTTATTGAGTAGTTGATGGGGTAGTGTTAGCTAGGAAAAGTCCTGCCTTTGGTGGGTGGTGAAGAGAGAAGAAGGATGTTATTTAACTCTTGAGCTAGAGGAATCAGATCCACAAGTTTTGGGTATCCTAGAAGTTCTGAATTACTTTCCTAGGTCAGTCTGGCTTTTTCAGTACTTCCAAATATGGTGCCAAAGGAAGAATCCATGAGGTGAGCCCTTTGGACCGAAAATAAAGCAGATACTCACCATGGTCGTCCCTACTTCCATCCTAAACCCCACGTGCTGGCTTCTAGAAGCTCCCTTGGGATTCAACAGATGAAAGCAGCTAGTTGGTAGTATTGTATTAAAGTTCTGTATTAAAATTGGCTTGGTTTTTGAACATTTCCTACCTATATATTATGCTTGACTTGAGTGCTGGTTTAAGGATGCATTTAATGAACTGAAAGATCCAGTTTGGCTGCAGTATAGAAAGAAAGGGGGATCTTTGAGTGATTCTGAAGAAGCAGATAGGAGCCAGATCATGAAGGGCCTCATTATCCCCAGGTAGGGATTTTAGACCCACTGATGAGTTTAAGGCAGAAGAGTTTCTTGATCTGGTTGCAGTGTGGAGAATGGATTAGAGGTGGTTAGTGTTTTTGCTTAGCCCTTCAGTCACAATAAAATAATATAAATGTTATTTTATAGCACTCTATCTGAATACCTGGTTATAAATAAATCCCTCATTTACCAGATGGAAAACTGTTTGTTGACATGTACCTTAATTCTTGGATCTTTCAACTTATCACAGGTTTTGAAATGTACAGTAGAATGACTCACTAAGAGGAAAAATAAAATAGTACAAACATTCCTCAATCACCAAGCTCTAAGTAATAAATGCATTGAGGAGTCTGTGTTGGGCATATGGAGAAGCATATGTTCCCTCATCCTTTGAGCTGGTGGAGCTGTGAAAGTGAGATTAGCTTCACAAAAAAAAATGATGGAAAAAGGGGAATATACATAATATATATATATATAATATGTATATGTTGAATTGAATTCCACTACAATACAAAGAGAATAAAAATTTACAAATCATATAGAACTCATAAATACCGTGTCAGGAAACAGGATGAATTTATGGCTGGCTTGTGTTAGGTTTATATTCTAATAAGTGCTGTATTTCCAAGACACAGACTGGCCTAAAGAATTTTTCAAATCCAGGTCATAATGAGATTCAATCATTCATTGGTTTATGAAACTAAAAAATTATTCTTATAAAATCATTGTGAAAGGTAGGAAGGGCCCTTCCCACCAAAGTTCCCAGTGATCCACTTGGCAAATTTGTGCTTTCTGTCCCCATGACTCTAAGCTCTGTGAGGGTAGAGGTCCGTTTTCTGTGGTAGGGTGGGATGGGGTGTGTACGACTCTACAGAGGACCATTTAGGATTTCTCTAAACTTAAAGTTTTAGCTGCCATCTGACCACTTTTGGTTCCCCATGCCAGCATTCTATCAGGCAAAGAAAGGAGTTGCTGTACTGGCAAGAGTGATTATTAACCTTAATTGTCATGGGGTGTTAGGGTTGCTGCTACATAACTACTGCATAAGGAAAGTGGCGAGCAGTATCTTTATTTTCTTCTTTTCCTTTTTTCTTTTTCTTTCTTTCTTATTTTTTTGAGACAGTGTTTTGTTTTGTTGCCTGAGCAACAGTGAAGCGGTGTGATCATAGCTCATGGCAGCCTTGAACTCCTGGGCTCAAGTGATCCCCCTGCCTCAGCCTCCCGAGTAGCTGGGACTACAGGTGCATGCCACCATGCCCGGCTAAGATTTTTATTTTTTATTTTTGTAGAGATAGGGTCTCGCTGTGTTGCCCAGGCTGGTCTTGAAATCCTGGCTTCAAGTGATCCTCACAGCTTGGCCTCCCAAAGTGCTTGCATTACAGGCGTGAGCCCCTATGCCTGGCGAGCCCAGTATCTTTAATGCAAGAGATTCACCAAGGCATCTCTTGATGCTTTTATGACTGGTAGTAACTACACATAGGAGACTACATCAACCACATTCTCATAAGGGAATGGTATCCAGGGATTCAACATCTTGAGTGATTCCACTGGGCAAGTAACATAGTGAGCAGATATGGTGGCCAATGATGAGGGGAGATGGAATAGGTGGGAGAAGAATGTAATGATGAATATCACTTCCAGATTCAGGAATAACTGCAGCAGGGGATATTCTACCTTGTCCCACTAACTCTACTATAATTAAACTTAATAAAAAAAAAAAACCTCAATAAATTGTTATCAACCATCATCTTGAAGAATCAATGACAGAACTTGGAGAACTTAACATGGAGAATGAGCATAACCCTGTGGTGCAAGGGGTAGACCATAGCAGGTGTTGTCAATGACCCCACATCCTCTTGTCCTTACCTTTCAGCTCACACTTGTCTTATTTACATCCATTAGAGACTGCATTTTTCTACCTTTCAGTAAGTACTAGGAATTAATACCCTTAGAGCAGCCCTAAATCAATGACTGTTGAGAGTTTGTGTATGAATACCTCAGTGTCTTTGCTCCTTTGGTGGCATGATTCTGAAATGTATATTTTACATGGGTTCTCAGAATTTCCCCAGGAGGTTTAAGTCCCAGTCCCTGTAGTAATTGGCTTGATTACACAAATCTTTGTTATCTTCCTTTCTTTGTCTCACTTACCCACTTCCCTTCCAGTGTTTGCTCCACCTAGAAAATAAATTATTTTCACTTGAATCCTTGCCGCAGGGTCTGCTTCTTGGAGAAATCCAAAATAGGACATGCATGAAGGTACTTAGCATTCATCTCACTTAATCCTTGTTTCAGGAATATTGAGAAACTAATTCAAGGCCATTAAAGCTAACAAATGTTGCTGCTGGACTTTGAACCAGGTCTCTCTGACTTCAAAACCCATCCTCATTCCATTACTTCATTTTTTCCCCATTCAACCTGATTGATATTTTGGAGGCCGAGCTGCATTTGCCAGCATTGAGGATGTTTGGCTCTATTCAACCTCCTGATTGAGGATACCATGTTTTCGACCCGAAATCAGGTTTGTGGTCTCAGGGCTGATTCTCAAATTGGAGCCATGTTATTCAAGGTATCTAGGGACTGATTTCGACCAGATGATTCCTGGCATAGGTTACTGGGCCAAATTTATACCAGAGACCATAGTTACATGATTCAGAGAACAAAGGAGAGGACATAACTAAAGAGAAACCGAAGGTAAATGCCCTAATGTGGGAAAACAAAAGCAGAGGGGAGGTCTCTATATTACTGTATTACTCGTGTGGTTTTCCATAATTTATCCTTCAAAATCTTTCTAGGAAAAGAAGTAAAGAAAAATTAAAGAAATTTTGTCATCTTTCTCTAAGATGATGTTAATAATTTTAGCACCTGAGCAAAAAGTTGAGGAGGATAAAAGAAAAACCAAAATATTTTCATCATCATTTTAACCAGACATGTATAAACTATATGTAGTAATAACATGGAAAGTGTTTGCATATATTTTAATCACAATAATGGGTACAATCAAGTCTCTATGATCTTTATAATTAAAGATGAATTAATAAATAGAAGTGATAATGCACCTGCACATTTATATATAGAATTTGTCTTGATTTTTAAATAACTTTGTCCACTAATGTACACTGACATTCTTAGAGAGTCTCATGTTTTTCAATGTTGGCTATATCTATACTATCTGGTGTACAACTTAGGGGTAGGCATTCAACTTATGAGGACCTCTGCTTATTTCCTGATTTTAGTAAATTACCTTTTCACTTTGGACAATCTCATTTTCTAAAAATCATGTAAACATATTAGTACTCAAAATTCATGACCTAGATCCCTGCTTTAATGCTAACAAGTTAGCACATCCCATTTTATGTATTTTACAAAAATACATAAAATCTAATTTTAATTTTAAAAATAATGTTACATTTCAGCCATCATTTTTGGACTCTCTCCAGAGTGGTAATAATCTAGCACCTGGGTCACTGAGACACCGGGCACCACTAAATCACTCAGCCATCCCCTTTGAGGAGCAAAAGTTATCTCTGTGGAGCCACTGACTATCATCAGTCCCTGTCTACCAGATAATGCCCTGTTCCAGGGAGGTCCAGAAAGGCCTCCTTTAGTATCACATTCCCGATGAGTGCAGAGACACAGTGCGGAAGCAGTTCAATCTTCCTTACGCTTTATCACACGTGTAGTAGAATTCTTTTAACATGTTTTAGTAATTGATAAAATCTGCCACTTTCTGAAACATATAGCCCTTTACTAACACGGCAGTTATGAATAATTGTTTAGTAAGTACTTATGTGATGAGCTCACTGATTTCCCATGACTCTCCCATGAGAGTATCTCAGAAGTCAAGGGAAGACGACATTATGTTTCAGGATGAAGGAAGTAGACCATAATATTGCATGCTGTCTTCAAGAAGATCATTAAGACTGCATTGTATTTATGTTTCAACTTGCTCACCAAATCGTAAACTGTTTCACTGGGAAACTGAAGCTTGTATGGGCTAACTAACTAAGGCAATGCTTGGCAACTCATCAGATCACAAGCTCTCTAAGCTTTTTCCCTGAATCCAGTGGAGCAGCTTGCCAGCAGCAGCTGGGAGATCCAAACTCCTTTTGTCCTCCTCTCCAGATGTTCTCTCCTAAGAATACTAGAAATCATCTCATCAAGACTGTGCTGCCCATGCCTGAGCTTTCCCACTCAGATCAAATTTTGTACCATTAAATATGGCACTTATCTGATACAATACTACTTTGAATTCATTTGTCATTCATTCAACTAATATTTATTGGCTAGCTTCTATGTGCTAGACCATGGAAACACAACAGTAAGCAAAAAACAGACATTCCTTATTCTTATGGAATTTAGTAGAGGATACATATATAGTTTAGATGATCATACAAATAAGAATAAAATTATAATTATGAAAGCTCAATGAAGGAAAAGCAAAAAATTGCTATTAGAAGTTATAGTAAAAAGAGGTGAACTAGTCTTTGGGGTTGATGAGAGGCTTCCCTGCAGAAGTCACATTTGAGCTGAGATATGAAGATTAGTTGGCATTACCTATATGAAGGAGGAAGACATTTCAGAGAAAGGAGAAAGCATGTGCAAGGATCCTGTGGCAGAAAGGTGCATGGCATAGCAAGGAAATGGCATAGCAAGCAAATTTCACAGGGTGGTGGGTATCACAAGAGGTTGGAGAAGTGGGTAAGAGCCATATGTACATAGATCTTACAGGCTATGCTATTTTTAAAATATATTTAAGGATAAAGGGGAATTCATGGAAGGCTTTTAAGCCATAAGTGTGACATGATAAAAACTGAGTTTTAAAAATAGGTTTGGGTGGAGCCGCCATCTTCCAGTAATTCGCCAAAATGACGAACACAAAGGGAAAGAGGAGAGGCACCCGATACATGTTCTCTAGGCCTTTTAGAAAACATGGAGTTGTTCCTTTGGCCACATACATGTGAATCTACAAGAAAGGTGATATTGTAGACATCAAGGGAATGGGTACTGTTCAAAAAGGCATGCCCCACAAATGTTACCATGGCAAAACTGGAAGAGTCTACAACGTTACACAGCATGCTGTTGGAATTGTTGTAAATAAACAAGTTAAGGGCAAGATTCTTGCCAAGAGGATTAATGTACGTATCGAGCACATTAAGCACTCTAAGAGCCGAGATAGCTTCCTGAAGTGTGTGAAGGAAAATGATCAGAAAAAGAAGGAAGCCAAAGAGAAAGGTACCTGGGTTCAACTGAAGCGACAGCCTGCTCCACCCAGAGAAGCACACTTTGTGAGAACCAATGGAAAGGAGCCTGAGCTTCTGGAACCTATTCCTTATGAATTCATGGCATAATAGGTGCTTCACACTTTGTGAGAAGCGACAGAAAGGAGCCTGCGGTATTGGGACCTGTTCCCTGTGAATTCATGGCGTAATAGGTATATCACACCTGTGAGAAGCAAAGAAAGGACCTTGAGCTGCCAGAATCTATTCCCTATGAATTCATGGTATAGGAGACAAACCTAATAAAAGCCGCTGGACTCTAAAAAAAAAAAAAAAAAAAAATAGGTTTGGGTTTGAGAAAACACTGGCTACAGTTTGGAGAATATTGGAAATGGAAATCAAAATATACATTAAAATAATGGTAGAAGGTCATTGCAGTAGAGAGAGAGATGATGGTGCTTTGGGCTAAGATGAAAGTGGTACCATGAATAGTAGACATTAGAAGTTAAAATTAATAGGACTTAGTAATGGATTGGACACATAGGAGAGAAAAAATGGGGTTCAAGTTGCCTCCCAAGGCTCTGGCTTGCACAATTGGATGGATGTACAGTTAGCTGAGATAGAAAAAAATAGAAGAGCATCAGTTTGGAGGGAATATCCTAAGTTCAGTTTTGGTCATGTTGAGTTTGGAGAGTCTTTGTGATCTCCAGGTATAAACTCCCAGAAGGTATTCATGTATAGTTGGCACCCACAAATACATGGGTTTGTAGTTTTAGGAGAGGTTGAAATTAGAGATATGAATTTGGTGAGGATGGTGGTGGTGGCGCACGTAGGGAGTACAGGAAGCTACAGAATGAAATCATCATCTAAAAAATGGTTATATGATAGAACACCAAAGACATTCAATATTTAATGGCCATGATGAAGTAGATGAACCTACAGAGAAAATAGAGAAGCAGCAACAGAGAAGTTACTGGGAAAGTGAGTCACTATCTCAGAAGAAAATCAGGAGACTATCCTAAGATGGAAGAAGTGGACAATGGTATTGTATACTATTGTATACAAGCTTAGTTGTATTCCTCACCAACATGTAACAATAGAAGGAAATGGACTTTGTCTCAAACTTCACTGCCTGCCTCTTCTCTCGCCATTAGCACCTAGCACAATGCCTTACATGGAGGAAGTTTTATAAATGCATTTATTGAAGGACTGAATGAATGGGTCTCGCTGAACTGAATAAAAGGAAAGACCCTCATAGCAGATAATAGAATGAAGCCAAAGGAGCTCAATCTATTTAGTATAAATCCAAAACAGGATTACATTGAATAAAAGCTTAGTAAAAACAAAAGCACAGTAGAATGAAATATCTATAGCTCAAGATGGACTGGCCACGAATCAAAACATCATGTTGTCATCATAAAAGAAAATGAGCAGTTAAAATGAATGGACTGTTTACTCACACTGATTATGCAGCTTGGATTCAGTGTGCAGTTATGACCTACTTAGCTAAGGAAGATCTGAAAAATATTTGGAAATATTTTTAAAACCACATGTTTGCTCATAAAGGGAAGACAAAAATTTTTAAACCACATGAAGATAAAAGTTTAGAAAATTATAAAAAGTATTATAATGCAATGTACTATAATTTACCAAGATAGCATTCTTTCTTGAAAATTTACATTAAAGCACAGTATGGTATCATAGTGTTAACTTTGAGATTAATACATTCTCTAGGTGCCTTAGTTTAATCTATTAAGAAACTGATTACCCTTTCTAAATCAACTCACATTGTTAACCTATACCACTGCTAGAGGTAATAAACACAGTACCTTTTACTTAATGCTTTGAAAATATATTTATTTTCCCTAAAATAAACTCTTTTAAACTCTATCCTAGGGTTCCAAGAGAACATGAAGAATTCAGGATTTATCTATTTATATAATTCATAGTTTTCTCTAGTAAGTTTATAGACAGATTCATGGTCCATACTGCTGTTTTGCATTTTTAACTTTTTTTTTTTTTTAGAGATAAGGTCTCCCTGTGTTGCTCAGGCCAGAGTACAATGGTGTGATCATAGCTCATTGCGATTTCAAACTCTTGGGCCTAAGAGATTCTCCCGCCTCAGTCTCCCAAGTAGCTAGGACTACAGATACAAGCCACCATATCCTGGATAATTTTTTTTTTTTTTGAAATGGGGTCTTGTTATGTTTCCCAGGCTGGTCTCAAACTTGTGACCTCAAGTTATCTCCCACCTCAGGCTCCCAAGTTGCTGGCATTACAGTTATAAGCCACCGTGCCTGACCTTAATTCTTATTTCAAGTCTTAATTTCATGTCCTTCTCTTTGCTCTATTTTTCCCTTCTCATTTACTTTTAATTAATTATCTTTATTTAATATTGCTAAAAGCTGACAAACTCTTTCTGAAACAATGTATAGGCATAAGTAAGCAGATAGATTTAAACTACTAAGATCCTCTATAACATTAACTACTTCAGTCACATCTCTCGGCCTTCCCCTTCTCTAATATATTTTTCAGTTTATCATCATCCAACCTCTGTATTTCTCTGAATAGTTCATTTTAATTGCTATGGTGAAAAAATGGAGTTTTGAAGGATAAGTTGGGGGTGAAAGACTCACAGAGACAGCTGTTAGAGGTAAGAGAAATGGAGGGAAAGGTGACATTTTTAAGGTCATATGATGGTGGTCAAGGAATCCCCATTGCAATGTCTAACAAATGCAAATCAATAGCTCTAGTAATTTTGAAAGTACTTTCATTGCTGTCCCGGGTTCCTCTGATTGTACCACTGCTCTGAGCTCTTTGGATCATAAATCACATGGGTCAAATCTTTCTAAGCAGTTTGTATGGGCCTAGTAAAGAATAATCGTCAGAAAATATGACACTTAGTGGTGGCAGTGGGGGGAGTGCTCATACCATTCCTTGCCTGGAGAATTGAGAAAGGCACAGGAGAGAACCAAAGGTATTCTAAGAGAGAAAACCACATAAATAAAGGTATGAAGCCAAGAATCAGCAACAAATTAAAAATAAGAAGTATGGCATAACTGAGTCTTAAAGACACATGAGGAGATTGAATTAACTGGAGCAGAAAAAACTGTTGGGTGCTCTAGGAAATAAGCGACAGTGTGGATGAAGCAGAAGCTACTATGGGTTTATGAGCAGGAGAGAGACATAATGAAAACAGTATTTTAAACATGTTAAATAGTAATAAGATGGACTAAGTAGGTTGTTATAGTAGGGTGGAGAGAAGGGGTGGTTCTAGGAGAACTTTGGAGGAAGAATCAACTGAACATGATAATAGACTAAGAACAGAGGAAGAAAAAGCTTAACATGGAAATCATGATCAAGATTCTATTCTGGAAGCATTTAAGAGCAATGTCCTTCCTAAAAGAAAAGGTTCCCTGTGTGGAGGATGAGGGCAGAGGAGAAGGAAGGATCAATTGAGGACACCGTATTGGGTTTCCAGTAGTACAATGGGGTCTTTTAAGAAATATGAGTAGCTGGACATATGATTTTGGGATACAGGTAAGCACTCAGAGGTAGAGGTGCAGAGCTAGAAATTGTCTTTACAAATTAAGCCTTGTAAACAAAAAAGCAATCAAAGAAAATGGATTTTATTTTTGTTTTTAAAAAGGTTTTTATTTTAAAGTTAAATTATAGAGAATTTGGGAAATATAGACAACTATACAAATGAAACTTAAAATCACTTTGCAATCACTTGCAAACCACCCAGATATAAAACTATAAACCCTCCAGTACATATTCTTTCAATATTTGTTTTTCTATACATACTTGTTGTATGCTCTATATGTGTTAGTACAACAAAGTTCAGCACTTCTGAATTATGTCTCACCTTCCAATAACTGTTCATTCCCTGGGAAACAAGAGTTCTCTTATCCAACAAGTTTGGGGAATCTGCATACTAGATCCCACCCTTGGAGACTGTCTTAGTCTATTTTGTGCTGCTGTAACAAAATAACAGACTGGGTAATTTATAAAGAACAAAAATTTATTTCTCACAGTTCTAGAAGCTGGAAGTCCAAGATTAAGGTGATGGTGTCTGGTGAGAGCCTTCTTGCTGCCCCCTCACATGGCAGAAGTTGGAAGGACAAGAGGTGGACCTATTCTCACAAGCTCTTTTCATAGTGACATTAATCTATTCATGAGGGCACAGCCTGCATGACATAGGTCCATTAGACCTCACCTCCCAACACTGTTGCCTTGGGGATTAAGTTTCCAATACATGAACTTTGGGGGACACATTCAAACCATATCAGAGATAAACATTACACACTAGCATATCAGAGGCCCTGAAAAGTTACACCATAAAAAAGAAACTTTACATAATGAATAACTGACAATTTTATTTGTGCAGGCAATGATTTTTGATGCACATCTGTTAAAATCCCCTTGAACTGCTTTCTCTTTGAAAGGTGGAGGTATAGTTGTCAAGAGCTTGAGCTTTAGAATGGAACAAGCCTGGGTTCAGAGCCTGCCCTTCCAGTTTTGTTCTCTCCAGAAAGTTGCTACCTACATAGCACTTTGCTTTCCATGAAAGAAGCACATGAGTATTTACCTTCATAAGTTCTGGTGTGATGTTTAAAAGAGATAATTATGTAAAGCATTTGGCACTGTGTCTACACATCAGTCTAAAAATTGGGCTGACTTTGATGATTTCACAATTACTAACCTGTATTTTCCCGTTATCTAAATAAAAATTATTTCCCTATGTCATTAAATATTTTGAAAAATATTTAATGACTCTACAGTAGTCTCTACAGTATCATCTGGCTATCCCATAACTGATTTATCTAATACTCTGCTATAGAAAGTTTATTCCATTTTTTTCTTTTAAATAATGCTTTGGTGGATATCTTTACATATAAAACTTTGTCAGACTCCGATTAATTCCTTATAGTTGATTCCTAGAAATTGAATTGCTAAACAAAGGAGCAAAAATAGTTTTAAGTTTTTGATACCTATTATTATACCAAACTGCCCTCCAGAAAGCATGTATCAAATTGCATTTCCAGTATGGGCTAAATAGTCCATGTTCTAATCTTTGTGTTAGGATAATAGTGAAGATTGATTACTAAATAGAAGCAGAAAGAAAGAAATTTCTTTTGTATTTTTTACTTGCTTTAGATATAGAAAGGAGAAAAAAGCTAAATATAAGAATTAGCTATTTGAAAGACAAACCCATTTTCATGCTGACTTCCCACGCCTCTAGCTGTGTTGAACTGAGCAGACCCAGAGGCAGAAGTCTTACAGAGCTGTGCGCAAAGGAGGATAAGTCCAATGGTTCCAGATATAAGATAGGCAGGCAATAAAAATCAGTTAAAGCAGCTGACAAAGGACTAACATCCATAATCTATGGAAAACTGAAACAAATCAGCAAGAGAAAAACAAATAACCCCACCAAAAATGGGCAAAAGACATGACAGATTTTTTTCCAAAAGAAGATGTACAAATGGTGAACAAACATATGAAAAAATGCTCAACATCACTAAACATCAGGGAAATGTAAATTAAAACCCCAGTGAGATAACTCCTTACCCTTGTCAGAATGGCCATTATTAATAAGTGGAAAAAGAATGTATGTTAACGCAGATGTAGTGAAAAGGGAGTGATCATACACTATTGGTGGAAATGTAAACTAGTACAAACTCTATGGAAAACAGTGTGGAGAGTCCTCGAAGAATTAAAAGTAGACCTACCATTTGATATAGCAATTCCACTACTGAATACCTACCCAAAAGAAAAGAAGTCATTATAACAAAAAGATACCTGCACCCAAATGTTCATCACAGTGCAATTCACAATTGCAAAGATATGGAATCAACCTAAGTGCTCATCAACTGATGAGTGGATAAAGAAAATGTGATATACATACGTGTATGTGTATACACATACATACACACACACACACACACACACCATGGAATAGTAATCAACCATAAAGAGTAACAATATAATTTCTTTTGCAGCAACTTGGATGGAACTGGAGGCCATTATCCTAAGTGAATGATACAGCTTGTCTGCTTAATTCATGCTGTAAGAGATCCAGCTGTTTAATTTGTTATTTTTGCAATAATGAACATTAAAGAGTTGGCAATTTAATCCCTAATGATATAAAATATATCCACATGCAAGATGACAGAGTATTGAGAGTATTCCATTTCTAGGTATCAATCATAAGGAATTAATCAGAGATATTGACAGAGTTTTATATGTAAGTAAAGTAACAATATACTAAGGTCCTCGAAGGGGTCTATGTCTTATTAATCTTGGATTCTTCATTACCCACATGGGGATAGGCACATAGTAGGCAAGCAGTATGTGATTTTTGTGTCTATAGAGACCTTTGTATATGAGGTTTACATACTCTCTATGGATAGCACTCTTGTTCCTCAAGAGAGTGATGTAATCAGTCAACTTAGATGATGAAATAGCTGATAGTGTTTTTCCATGATGAATCAAGAATGTATGGGGATTAACTATGTCTCCTTTAGCTATACATGATATTTTTATTCTCAGATACCAAGGGAAGGTATTTTTCAATGATATATTTAGCAAAGAATCAAACTGCCATTCCACATAATGCCACAAAATGTCATCAGATTATTCTGGAAGTACATTTCCTACTTTTTTCCCTGATTTTTCTTCTTTTTAAATATTGCTGATTAAATAATATAAGTAAAAGATCCTGTTCATGATTTTAAAAGTTACTTCTCTCTCAGCTTCGACCTAAGGCTCGGAGTTAGTTACGTGAATTATGCAGTTTTGCTGTCTATGTTTGATAATTAGCCAAAGAACTGTCAAATCCCCAGTTATAGATCAAGAATGTGTTTTAAAATAGAACTAAATTTTAAAAATTTACAGTTTTCCATTATATCACTACAGTTATAAGCCAGGAGAATGATTATGAGGCCTGTGCCTTAAATTCTTGAGCTTAAAAAAGAGAAATAATACTCTTTCCTTATCTACCTGTTGTGAATAAGTTATAAGTTCTTTTTGTAAGATGCATTTACATTCACAGATAAAAGTTTCTATTAAACTTTAAAAGGAATCATAGAATTATAGATAGTATGGCATTTAGAGGCATTCACTCACCTGAGTAAAGTAGGGTAGAAATGTGATATGCAAGAAATCCAGTGTAATGGTTGCTTAAAACATGATTTTAAGGAATCTGAAGCAGACTCATCCATGCCATGCTGAAAAGTCCTAAGGAAAAAAATAATTATTTCAGAATATACAGAACAGATTAACTATGAAGACCACTGAAATAACCTTTTATTTTTTACTTAGTATTCAGTTAATGATGCTTTTTTTGTTTTGGTTTTTTTTTTTTTTTTAGACAGAGTCTCACTGTATCAACCCTGGTAGAGGGCAGTGGCATTATCATAGTTCACTGCAACCTCAAACTCCTGGGCTCAAGCGATCTTCCTGTCTCAGCCTCTCAAGGAGCCAGGACTACAGGTGTACACCACAATGCTCGGCTGATTTTTTTTTCTATTTTTGGTAGAGATTTTTAGGGTCTTGTTCTTGCTTTGGGTGGCCTCAAATTCCTGGCCTCAAGCAATCCTCCTGCCTCAGCCTCTCAGAGTGCTAGGATTACAGACATAAGCCAGTATACTCAGCCTCGGTTAATGATTTTTACACAAATGATATTGTGCTAGAAAGGACATTGCACCCACTTCATCCACTTGAGATTTATGTTAATAGGTGACTCAGGGGCCAGGTAAGCAAGTCAGTACAGCCATGAAAAACTATGAGCTAAGACTGAGGATCTTTATGAGCCTCCATATAACAATCTTTACTGTTGAGGAAAGTATAACAATACCATTATCATTTTTTTAAATAAATATTAGACATTCACATTATAAAATTCATCAATTATAAATGCATAAAGAATAGTACAATGAATATTATTAATACTTATATCTCTATAAGTGGTATTTAGATATCCCATTGTATCCTCCTCAACTTGGATCCAATAAATGCCAATATTTTGTCATATCTGCTTCATTAATACAAAAATGTTTGACTGAAGGTACCTCTTTTTAATCTTTAAAGTGATTTATAAATATTAAACAATAAGTGAGAAGTTAAAATTAATTTGCTATGCTCCTAAGGGTCTAGAGAGGACTTGTAAAGAACTTAATTGTAAAATATATGATCATGATCTGAAAATTAGAACAATTTGGCTAGAATACCTGATCTACAACTGTCTTTGGGAAGTAACTGTAATATTTTTCTAGGTTAGATCAAATTCTACTCTAAACCTTGACATTAAGAAGGATTTGTTACATAAAATCGTTAGCAGATAGTTTAGCTAATAAAAATTTTATAATAACAGGAGATTATATTTGCCTAAATAGAGTTAAAAGTAATGACTGGGAATATTTTAGAAATGAAATTCTTTGAAGTGACACTATCTCTCTTTACATATAGCACAGATAAAATAATGTATTTTGATGCTAAATGATATGCTGAATAGAATTTGATTTTGAAAACCCACCCCTATTTTTCACTCCACATCTCACTTCTTGTATCCTCACACTTTCCAAATTCGCCCCTTGTCTCCCCTGGTTGTCTTGCTGAGTAGAGCATTGCCTAATTAAATATACTTGGAACTTTTTTAGATGTTCAACATATCGTTTCTTCATTGCAAGCTATTTTTTCTCACTAAATTCTAGATCAAAACAAAAATGCCTTAAATAGGCTTCAAAGTCAGCTGGTATTATTTCCACTCCTTGCATTCACTGTGTGAGCTAAAGAGGTAGGCAGAAGCTAGGCCAGATAAGGTTTTCTACAGAGTCTAGACTTTGTAGCAGCAATAAGGAATCATTGAAGAGTTTAGCATGTGAATAATACCAGAAGCTTTATAGCTTATAAAAATCACTTCAGCAGTAATGAAGAGAGTAGATTGGAGGAGATGAAGGCAGGAAGAAGGGAGATAATGAAAAGGACATTGCAGTAGACCAGTCAGAAGAGGATATAAGTAGACGACAAATATAAAAAAAAATGTTAAATTCACAGAACTAACAATATTCATCTTCCAATGACAGGGGCTTGGCGATGGCATGAAGGGGAAGATTAAAGCAGAAAGTTAAGGGACAGGGAAAATCTTAGGGTGAATTGCAGGTGTTTTACTTAGTTTTAAGTATGTTGAAGGGGCTGCAGATATTTGAAGTATGTCCAAGGAGAGGCATACAATCGGAATTTAAATTTACTGATCTAGTACATACAAGTGATACCTGGTTTGAAGATATTGATGTGAAAGTCATCTGCATGATGGTGAAGCCATAGGAATGAATGAATTCACCCAAAGAAAGTGTAAGATGAAAAAAATGGTCCAGGAAAAAACTCTGGAACACATGAACATTTAAGGGAAGGAGTGAGAAAAAGAAACACTCAAATACAACCAACAAGGGATAATCAAAGTAGGCAAAGACACAGGAGAAGGTGATGTGAGGGAAGCCAAGGCATGAAAAATGGCCAATCATGTTAAAAGCTGCAAAGAGGATAAGAGAAAGAGAAACCATTCAGTGTTGTGGAACCTACAGCCTCAAGGCCACATGTGGCCCTCCAGATACCCAAGTGCAGCTCCTCCACTGAATCTGAAAGTTTGATTCAGTCAAAAGGCCACCCCCCAAGGATCTGGAAGGCCACATGTGGCCCCAAGACCACAGGCTCCCCACCCCTGCAAGAGAGTAGAAGTCCAATTGCAGCGCATTGAGTGAATGGTAGGTATAAAAGTGGAAACAATGAGTGCAATGAGTGCAAAGTGTTTTAGGAGGGAAATACAATAGTAAAGGAGAAATAATGTTTAATATGAATGCTTGGAGGAAGGAGCCAGGAGATAGAAAAGGCCATGGAGTAGGAGGTGAATGTAATGAATGTAATCAAGAGTTCAGGTGAAAATATTTGCTTTAGTTGGGAAAAGAGACACATTGATTAGAGACCAATCAAAGGATGTAGAGGTGAGTAGCAACCCAAAGAGCTATTAAGAATGGAAATGAGAAGTTCAAGTGCATTCGTGGTAGTCTGGATTTTTGCAGAGAAGTAGAGGCTCAAGGCCATCTGCTGACAACATGATGGGGCAAGGTCAGGGGGTTGACCAAAGTGAAGAAGGATGGAAGAAAAAGCTGCCCAGAGGTTGGACAAATAGTGAGATTTCCAAAAGGTACAAAAGGAGAGCCGAGTGATACTCTCTAGCAGAGATCCAGAGTCTGGATAGAGAGGTCAAGAAAGAGAGGTTATGGGGGAGGGACATGCAACAGCAAGGGAGCCAGGTGCTGGTGTAATGTGATGAGGAGATGGAGCAAGGGGTTTGGAGACGTAGGCAGTCTCAAAAAAGAGACAGCTTGGGAGGAACAGGATGGGACAGACATGGGGGCCTTGATGGGTGAGCAGGAGAGACTGGAGGATGTGGACAAAGAGATGTAGTATCAGAGCCTATGCCTACTTTCCCCCCTACTTCTTTGAGTGTAAATCCCCATTTGTCCAGTTATCTGGGGGCTACCTCCTTTCTCCTAGAATGAATACCTTACCTGGAATGACCTCTCTGGTATGTTCAGGTAGCTACATAGATTGTTCTACCTCAGAACCTCCTCTAATATGTCTTTCCTGACTACGTGCCTGAAATACATCCCTTTCACCGTCTCCTCCCCTCTCTATGCCCTTATTTTGCTTTGTTTCTTCACAGGACTTAACTCTACCTCCAATCTTTTCACATTTACTTTTTTTTTTTTATTTGGTCCATACCCCAAGGGTAAGGTCACTGATGGTTATTTAGGGGCAGTGTATGGACGCATGCAGGAGCACCAGAGCCAGACAGCCTGGGTTTGTATCTGGGATGTGCTGTTATTAGGTAGGTAATGCTGTTTGGCAATTTATTCGGTTTTCTCATTTGTAAAATGTGTAGATTCAAATAGCAATCACTTCACAAGGTCAGCATGAAGATCAAGTGAAATAACATGTAAAAAACTTAGCAAAGTGCCTCATAGACAGTAAGAGGTCAACATACATATGATGTCAATATGATGACAACAGTTGCAAATAGTTCTTAAGAAGGTCTATGCTTATTTCAAAGCTGACATGACATTCCTAACAGTCTAAATGGTTGCCTAGCTACAGTTTGATCCTCAAGACTAGAAAAAATAATGGAGGATCCAATAATAACAGAATGGTTATTTGGTGCCAAAATTTCTTTGACTACAAGCCACTGGCAATACAGTATTTACCAGAACATTTCTGCCATTACCTAAACTCTTTTATTCCACTGACAGTTTCTCCGTCATACCAGTTATAGCGAGGTTATTTGGCTATAAGAGCTATTATGGCAGATGTTTATGGTCTCAAAGGGAGAGGGATCTGTGTGAGCATTTAATTCCACAGCAAGATCCCAAATTAGTTTCATTATTCTGGAGAGTATAACAGGGTGAAAATTGGCCCACAAGCCTCAATGGGAGAATGAAATGATGAGCTAGCTATTAGATAACCTCTAATGATGTTTTGGTATACAGATAAAAGGGAAGATGCTCTAAATAATTCATGGTGGAGAGTAAAATACAATCATATGAGCCACAGAATAATATTTTCCACAAGACATAAAAAAAGTTACTATACCAAGCAAATTTAAATACTCCTTTAAAAATAACTAATTGTCCATAGGTTGAAGCAGAATACATTTCTTCACATTCCCAAATTAACAGACTGTAAAGATGGCTTTGCTTAAGGGGAAAAAAATAAATTGGGGGAAAAAGTGAATTTGGGAAAATTCATTGCCTTTGCCCTTCCACCAACCAGCCCATGCCCCTTTCCCTTGCTTTAGCATCACACTGCCACTGGGATGACCATGCCAGCACTTTGTCCTAAATTTATTTCCTCCTGGTTTTCTGATCTATACTTATGCTGCCCTCTTTCCTTTTTTCTTTAACAAAAACTAGTTGGCTTCTTGGGCTTCTATAGCCAGCTGCTGGAATGAGATAGACCCAATGCAAAATCAAAAGTGAGAACAATTGATAAGCTAAAAAGAATTAGTGGGTTGTATGCTTCTCTTGTGCCACCCAGCTTTTGGTTACCCTCCCAGGAGAACTGGGTCTCATAATATGATGCTAAGGGGCTAAGCCTCCATGGTGGAATTTAGGTACCCCAAGGATGTAAGCTCTATGCGGGTGGAGCGGTCAGGTCAGACTTCTTGCGTCATCTATGCCTGCCATGGTGCCTGGGCCATCAGAAGTACTCAATAAATAAAAATACCAGGAGAAGACCACAGCCTTAGAAAAAGTAGAGTTAGTGTGAAACTCAACTATTGAGACAGCACTGAAAATCCTGGAATAACTGAGGACATGTTTAGCCTTTATAAACTAATAGACAAGTAACTATGAATATGTAGAAATAACAAACTGCAAGATTTTAAACAGAATTTGTAAGTCACTGCTTTGCTTTCAAAAACAAGCATTACCCCCAAGGCTGTAAGAAGTTGCCTAAATGTCATTGAGAGAGATCATGGTAAGACATTTGTAGTAAAACATGGCTCCCCACATTTTTCCTGCCCTCTGGCTTGAATTTCTCATGATGAAAATAACTCTTTGAGGTTAGAAAATGATGATTTGAGCTTAGAAAATGACTGGCACAATGCTTGACCCATAGTAGGTACGTAGTTAAAGAAAATTAAAAAAAGAATGAATGAAAGGAAGATATTGTCAGAACTTGCTTAGTTGAAAGGACTATCTGTGAAGAGCAATCGTGGGTGGCACCCAGTCAAAGGGCAGGTTGGGAAAAGGACATGGTAGAGAGGGAGACTGGACCCCAGGGTACAGCAGCAGCCAGACAATGAGAGTCAGGGCACAGGCTTCTCCAAAGTTCATGACTGGCTCTTTTGCAGTGTTTTACCTTATTAGGACCACACACAATGCTGCTTAATTTTGTATTTTGTTTTAAAAGAGATTTCCCCTTAAAAATAGAGGAAGGTGGACAAAGGGAATTATGGATTCATCTAAACAAAATGGCTGAGACAAGATACTTCACTTTCTGGATCATTTTGCATTCTGCCACTTTTTTTTTTTTTAACATTTTAAATATTTTAATTTTATTTCCATTCAGTCTATATTTGTTTTTAATGCTTTATAAAATTCATATACCACACAATCTACCCATTTAAAGCATACAATTCAGTGGTTTCTACTATATTCACAGAATTGTGTAACCCTTGTCACTAGCTAATTTTAGAACATTTTATCCTTCAATGAAACCTTGTACCCATTAGCAGTCCCTCCCCATTCCTCCCTCCCCTCAGCTCCTGGCAACCACTGATCTATTTTCTGTCTCTATGGATTTGCCTATTCTGGACATTTCTTATAAATGTAATAAAATAATATGTGGTCTCTTGTGTATAGCTATTTCACTTAGCATAATGTTTCTGAGGGTTCATCCCTGTTGTAGCACATGGAAATACTTGCTACAACTGCTAAATAATATTCCACTGTATAGATATGACACATTTTTTTTAATCCACTCCCCAGTTGATGGACATTTGGGTTGCTTCCACTTTGTGTTATTATGAAAAATGCTGCTATGAGCATTCCTATACAAATGTTTGTGTGGACATATGTCTTCATTGCTGGGTCATATGACCATATGCTCAACATTTTACATAAGCATACTCTGTCCTTAACATTTTGAGGAACTGCCTAACTGTTCTCCAAAGTGTGCCAACCACTCTTGAAGTATCCATGTTTTAGTTCAACATATTCTGTTTTGTGAGGGACAGTGAAATTGTTCAAAAAACAAACAAACAAAAAATAGGTAAGACCATAACCTCAAAAGACCTAACGGTCTGAAACAGAACTATAGACACAGCATTGGAATACCTTATTTATTGAACCATATTTGTTGAATTGAAACTAAATTGCTTTTACCCAAGAATTCAGCAAATAATTTTTAACTTGCTATCCACAAATAAAAACTAATAGTCTAGCCACACAAAATGCAATATATGAAACTTTTGTGTGGGTATGTGTATGAACATGTATGTGAACATGTTTCTGAATGTACAGTTTAATCGCCTTTACAAAAGGACAACAAGTGATAAGCATTTTGGAAAGTACATGATGAATATTTTATGTTTCAGCAGCTTTCTTTCCCTGGAGAACAAACCTAAAGTACTCCTTTTACAACATTCTAACAGAAATCAACAAAGGCAAGTTAAAAAAGAACACACATTTTTGCAAACAGGTTTCATTCTTCCTGAAAAGACTTTAAAATCATATATGCCTGCCCTGGGATTTGGTGGTCCTGTGCTAAGCTTAGAAAGAAAAATACACTCAGTTTATCTGTCAGAACTACTTGAAATAAAGGCAGTCACCTTTTAAAAGGGCATATCACACAGAGTGACGAATGTCAGGTATGATTTATAAAAAATTCAATAGTATAAATATCTGATTGTTACTTTTCGCCAATTCCTCAAACTATATGGTTTAATATTTTAATGTGAGATAGAGAAACAATTTTTTCTAAAATACTAATACTATGACAACTTCATATCCTGGCTGTAAAAAGCAGCTCAGTAAGTCAATATTAGTATTCTTGCAACATTATATCCCTCCCTAGTTGTTGAAAAACATGCTGCCCTGTAGATTTCCTTTGTCAGTAGGAAAAAGTGTATTTCAAAGATTAGATTTACAGTCTAGGAAAAAATAATAAAATTTAAATCAACATAAATTGATAAAATTTGTGAAATTTTTTTGAACTGAGAAATATTAAGAAATAATTAAAGTGTGCCTAGACTTTTGTTCATGTTTCAAATCATTATGGCTATCTATGTTTTATATTAAGAAACACCAGAGGCAGTGCTTGGTGTAAAATGTTCTGTAATCCTGGTTAAAATTAGCAATTTAAATTTGCTGAATGAGGTTACAGTGCAATATCTAATGCACAAATCACAGAGATTTGAGTACTTGCATAGTTGTTAAAAAATGTATCAAAAGGCCATAGGTTAACAATAATGAATGTATGCTACATTATTATTATTAAAATATGCAATCTTTGATAATAATTTATTTGTTTTACAAATGCATTGGGGGGTTAAAATTTTTCAATTCATCTGTGACAAAGCATGAAATTCAATATTGCTCACCATGACCAATCCATGAAATTTGTCAACTTTGTTCCTGATTTTCACAGGGCCTTCCTCTTAGATGAAATGACCCATTGAACTGAGAGCATAGCAATTTTTTCATCTATGGTAAATCAGTTTAGTTTCCTAGGATTTATTACAGGCTTCAGACTTGAGCTTTTTATGATTATGAACCACTATGTATATAATCTCAACCGTATGGTGATTTATCTCAGTGCTTTTTCTCCTTTCTAAAAGTAGTTTTCTAAAAGTAGTTTTTAACTTGGGTTGCTAGAAGGAACAATCTGTAAACAATGGGTTTATTGAAAGTCAGAGAAGGTGAAAATTATAGGAAAATTGAAATCAGGGCTGTTAATTATTCTCAGAATATATAACACAAAAGTCTTAAATTCATTGAAAATCAAGATTCCTCTTACTGGAATGTTATACACTTTACCTATTTATCCTAAGAAATAACACTTTACCTATTTATCCTAAGAAATAACAATATTATGTGAACTTTTTACTATCCAAGAAACAAAAACTATACAATTATTTAGTCTTTCAAGATAAAAGTGACAATTTTAGAGGAGGTTAACAAAATGGTATTAATGTTTTATTATAAGATCTATTTCAAGGCTGTGTGCAGTGGCTCGTACATGTAACCCTAGCACTCTGGGAGGCTGAGGTGGGAGCATTGCTTGAGCTCAGGAGTTCCAGACCAGCCTGAGCAGGAGCAAGACCCATATCTACTAAAAAGAGAAAAATTAGCCAGGAATGGTGGTGTACACCTGTAGTCTCACAGTTACTCGGGAGGCTGAGGCAGGAGGATCACTTGAGCCCAGGAGTTTGAGGTTGCAATGAGTTATGATGATGCCACTGCACTCTAGCCCAAGTGACAGAGTGAGACTCTATCTCAAAGAAAAAAAATCTATTTCAACATTTTCTATATTATTACAAATTTGAATTGAATTAACCAGAAATCAAAAGTAGTTCAAAATTTTTAGATTTCTCTACATTTTTTGTTGAGCTAAATAAAATATTTCAACAATTTTTCAATGTAATTAATTATTTCTGTTTCAATTTGCCATTACTAGATAAGACACTAAAGCCAAATATTAAAAATGCAAATCTCTGGGAGATTAACTGAAAGTGTGGAGTCATTAGATCTCTTTGAGATTTGGGCATATTTTAGAACTATTTTTAAAAATGTATTTTTATTAGAGTATAAATCACTTTATATAAAATTAGAAACTAAAGTATATTTTTAAAAGAGCAAAAAGCAACTAGATATGATTTTCTTTTTCATAGAGTATCAAAACATGACTGAAATAATCAACCCATTAATATAATTTGATCATTTAAACAACTCAAATAGTGAAGTTCAAAATGTTCCTGATTGTATTGGAACTTAACTGAATAGAATTGACCAATAGATATGTAACACACTTTGGATTAAATTGCTTTGGGAATTAAGAAACTGTTATTGGTTGATGTTAATTTTATAAAATAGCCCAAGTCACAATATTAAAAATGCACATTAAAAAATTTCCACTTGTACCTCACATAGCTCAGTCAGTGTTATGAAAATAACTTTGTTAAATCACATTATATTATATATCATTATAGTTAAAATTTATTTGATACTTACTTATATAATTCTGTTAATGGCGAAGTCAAAATGACTAATGTTGTAAATAGATTATTACAATGGGTATGAATTTTTAGAATTTTATCATCTATATATTCATGAGGTTTCAGAAGTTTCTGTACAGATGTGCAAACTGACCATAACATGTTCTCGGTGCATATTAAAATTGTTGTGACATCAAGTCTAATGGAAAGAAAAATAAGAAAATCATGTTAAACAAAATAATCCCTTTGCTTGGTATATAGACTTTCATCCATCTCTTATACTATGCATATGTAAAAATAGAAAGATCTAGTTAGATACCGCAGCTTTCAGAGATCAAAAACAGATAGAAAGCATCAAAGATACCTTTTGAGTTTCCAGGTTGTTAGATGACTCACAATACTATTATCCTTAGGGATGGTGAGGTCTGTAATAATGTTCTAAGAGTGCTTTTTTTAAAAAAAGTTTATTTTGCATTATCAGGATTCTGTTCAAGAAACTCAAGAGACTGTCCTTGAAATTACATTGGGCAAAAAGAAGCTAGATGAAAAGGAAAATTTGCTATCATCCACATAAATATGATAGGTAGAAATTCAGTACCAAACAGTTCTCTCACCCATGTGTATGCTGTCAAAAAAAATGTACAAAGTTGGTAACATGTTCTCCCAGCAAGTGGAAGATGAGAAGAACTGACAACAGAAGCTCAAATGCAGAATCCTATAGTTTCAGAAATTTCTAATATTAAATAAAATATTGAAAAATATGTGGTATTATTTATCTTATTCATAGACTTATTTCTTTGTTTTCATATTTTTTGAGTTTTAACAGGGACTCAAAGATCTGTTTTAAGGTTATTTTGGTATATGACTAAATACTTCACTTAATTTCCCATTTTTTAAATTTTAAACTCAGAGTTGAAGAAATAGAAGATGGAAATTTTGAAACAATAAGACGAAAAACAAGTTTGAGCATCTTTTAAAATGACATTTTGGCCTCAAATTTATTATGCAATAATAAATTTATATATATTAATAATATATAACACCATATAAGTTGTATATATGGTTTGATTATATAATACTTAGAGGCAACTGGAATACTAAAAAGCATCAGTAACAGCCTTTAGGAAGGTTTTATTGTACTTTGCATACACTTTCTCTAATTGCTAAATAAACAATTGCTAGTCCAAGATATATGTATACAAACACACACATATACATAATCTGATTTCTAAAATAATGATGGTTTAGGAATGACCATTCAAATAAGAATATTTATATATTTTACTTACAAAAACCAGAAGCAATAATTCTAGCATTGTATGGCATTTTTATGCAACCACCCAGAAAATAAAATCCAAAAGTCTCTATAGTACAGTTAATTAATTAAATATACTACCTATTTCATGAGCTAACAGTAAATCTGATTTCACAAATATCTCATAATGACTTGCCATCTCATAGTCAAAAGTGATTTATACCACATAAGGAAAAGAATGAAAGTATTCTTTGCTCTCAAAAGGAATTTTCCATCTATTCTTCAGAGCTCAATTTTTTTTTTTTTAAAAAAAAGCTTGGTCAGTAATTCAAAACAGCCTGTGTAAAATACCATATTTATGAAACACTGTAGCAGGACCTAAGCGCCCTTAAAATTGCAGCATGCTTTACAAGAACATGATCAGGAAATGATTCCTCCTGCAAAAAAAAAAAAAAAAAAAAAGAATCCTCTGATGTCTGTAGGAACCCCTCCTCAAATATATCTGAAGAAAAATTTTTGTATACGTAAAAGGGAGATCTTAATCACTTTAGATAGAATATTTATTTAACAAAAAGCCTCCTCTTCATATAGACCATTGTTGTCATGTAAGCACATTTGTATAATATTCATTGCCTAGATAACTCACAGAATTGCACTATAATTCAGTCTTTTATTTAATGCTCAGTAACTTTGCTCCTCATTTTCTGTGATTTCACATTTTGTTGAACTGACTTTTAGTAATACACAGTGAAAAGAAAAGAAAAAATAAAGGGAAAAAGGAAATAATTAGATTATATTAAGGAGAAAAATGATTAGACAAAACAGTTTCCTTAATGAAGATAAACTTCTATATATAGGCTTAAAAAAACAACTAAAACCCCCTGGTTGCATAGACACATTGTTCCATCATAGCACAGCTGCTTTTTTCTCCATTTCAGGGCCTTAATTTTCTCTCTTTATCTCATTAAATTTTGTATACATACGTCCTAGATTACAAGACATCTTGAATCATTTTTTTTAGAAACAAGTAGGTTCTATATACAATTTTAAGAAGAAAAAAGAGCAAATTTATTTTGATTCAGGTTCCACATTTCCGCCGAAGTACCTCAGGAGAATTGAATATGATTTCCTTTCAGATTTTAGAAACATGTTAAATATACAAGGAGTAATGTCATGAGATTCAGAATAACATTCTGCTTTACACCAACTGAAGAAAAAGTTTTCTTGAGGAAAAATATTTTTCAGAACTTCAATTACCTTATCTGTGGAGTTCTCTTGTAACTGGGATGGGCCCGGGCATATCTGGAGGCCAGAAGACCCAAAGATTTCTCCAGCACTTCCGCTAGAATCTCCTGGGCTAACTTAGAGGACAGAATGGTCCAGAGATCGTGATGAAGAGCCCAGCAGAAATAATGCCACATCTGGATTGAGAAGGAGCATCTCTCCCCCTGGCAAAACCACCACACATTAAACAATAGAATCACATCTTCCAGAATGTAGATTTGCTTCCTACGAACCTAATTAGTGTAGGCTGAAAGGAAATAGCTGGAGAGTTTGACACACTAGATGACCAAGAAAGATTTTTGACAAGATGTAAAACATCCTTATTGACAAAGGAACATATGTTTTATTTCAATTATAAGATTGGATATTCTAATGCAAAGCCAGACCATAATCATTTAACATAGTATATTCTTGATTTACCTACTCCTAGCCTAGGGTTTAATATTTACTTATAAGCAATCAGCTTTGTAGTTGTCGAACAAGTCATACTAACTAGTTTAAGATAGTGGACTGATTCTTCCCAAATTAAAATCTGTTCTAAATTGTTTTAGTAGATATATTTTTCTATTAGCATCATTGAGGTAATTTTATAAGTGCTTCAGATTTCACATTATAATGAAATGACAGGAGCAAAAACAAATTTGCATACTATATTCTTATGAACATTCTTGAAACCAAGGGAGATAGGTAACTATTGAAGATTATTACATTAGGCTATTTTGCCTATGGCGAAATTTGTTTAATAACGATACTAGCAACAGATACTACAATAGTCTATTTTACAAGATTTGGTAATAATGAACAATGAACATCATCATTTCTTAGTATTTTTATGGTACTTCATACTTTCAAGGGCCATATTTTCATTCTTTTCCACCCCTATACAGATCTCTCTTGTGTGCCAAGTTTTCCCTGACTGCAGAGGGAGACCTAGCAACAGCCAAGGCCAAGGGGAACAGGCAGAAAGGAGAAGGTAGCCTCGAGTGATTTATAAGCACTTGAGGTTACATGCAATCCCGGAAGTATACTAGTAGTGTGACCTCATTTTCTTAAAACTAGATCAAAAGATTATTTCAAATAGGAAGAAGAGAATGCATTCTTCAAGCATTATCCTGATTATGCTAATTATTACAAGTTAAACTAGTAAAATTTCCTGTCATATCTCTAAGTAGTTCTCTTTGACTTAAAATTTCTGCTTTGCTCACTATTTATATTTCTCTAACAAATGTCAGCCAAAAAAGAGTCTGCTGTTCTTTTGTACCAAAAGTTGATAGTTTCTTATGCAGATACTCCTATTAGAATTTTCTTTACACATTACTCTTCTGATACTTTCTTTGATTACTAAAATATTTTGCAGCTGCTGTAACAATAATTTACAGTTGTTATATTGACTTTCACATGGAATTTATAAATGAGTAGAATTGCTATTCCTTGGGTAGGAAACTTGGTTATCAAAATGTCAGAGTCAAGTTCAAACTGGAGGGGACTTTAGCTACTGGCTTCTGGCTTCCTAATTAGATGTGCATCTAAACTGTTTAAGAAAAAGAAATCATAAAATTGATGCTGAAGTAGCGAAATTATAGTTTCATATGGTTTCTTTGTTGTATGTTCTATGATGAATATTTATTAAACTAAGAAAGGAGTTTTAAAGCTTCATTCTCTCATACTTTTTATGTTGCATGTAAATCAAAGCAAAACTGACCTAAGCTGATGTAGTGAATAGTATGAATGATTTACACAAACTTTCTCCATGGCAATGGATGGATGCTAATTATAATGTGATTAACACCATTTCTCATATTTTTCAAAATATGAAAAACCAATTTCCTTAATCTCTACCTTTTATCAATAAATGAGAAAATTTAGGCATACATATTTCTTCTCTTAAAAGTAAAAAAAAAACCTCATTTTTAAGATTTTTGAAAATATAAACTTCATGTTTACTTGAAAATATTCCAAACTGGTCTTTGTTCTAAAAATTCTTTTAAAAATTTATACAACTTCAATGTATGCAAGGGTTTTCATTAAATGTGATTCATTTATTTTTCTGACCTGTTTCCCTGTTTGTTATTATTGCAGAAGTATTCTGCTAGTAAACATCTGTTATTTTTGCAGACCCACTATAATGTAAACAGATGTGAGCTCTTATTTAGATTATATATCAGGAAACAAGCAGCTGGGCTTTATTATAGAAGCCACTCAATATTATCTTTGAGCAGACAATTCTTTATTCTTTGACTATTGGAAAACACAAGTTTCTAAAATTGAGCAGATGTCAACTATACTAAAAGCTTAATTTTAAACATGTAATCTGAACACCCACTGTGCCATCTGACCAGCACCTCATCAGAGAGATACAGAACTCTTTGACTCTCAACCTGACAGTTTAGAAAATGGAAATAATGTATCTGGGGCTCACTTGCTATCACAAAACATGAGGAAGTATTGCTCCATATCTTGTACATTCTTTTACTATTTCTTTACTATGCTCTGCACATGGCGATAGGTTACCTGGAGATCTCTAGCCTACCCTTCTCCTCTAGTCAAGCAGATATCATCTCCTTTTCTCTCAAAACAGGCCTGATAAAACATACTAGTTCTGTTTCACAAATCAGTTGGAATAATGGGGAGAGGAGAAGAAAGGGGTGCAGCACGTGAGATAAAAACCATGCCAGGTACTTCAGTTGTCAAAACAGTTTTAAATATGTGCTATTTTTAGAAGGTTCTTATTTTTGGTAAATAGAAAAGCAGTATCACTTTATTTTTCTGAGCATAAATAACCACCAGTAACTCTGCAATTAAATTGTAACTACTGACCATGTAAGTATATGGAAGCTACAGCACCATGTAATCACGGGGTAACTATCTCGTTATTTCTGTCTTTGAAGCTAAAGCCTTGTCATAAGATCTAAGAGCTGCATGTTACATGGTAATTTGGTGTTTCTTTAAAAAATACTTGGTAACTTCAATAACAGGTTCTCAATGCATCCACTTATTATTTATACTATACAACTATTCTAGCTCCCGATTTGCATAAGAGGAAACATAATACCCCTGTGTTGAACATACAGTGAGATGATACCTGTTCTTCACTGAAAACATCATATAAAATTGCTCATTAGTACACTGACACATTGAAATAGTTTGAAACATGAGATGGATTCATTTTCAACCTCTCTGTTTACCTCAAGGCAAACAAGGAAGCTGAGATGCTGCCAGGAGAGAGGAAGACCAATACTTTCATTCTTATCTCAGGCTACCAGCTGCACCGTACCACTTTCTTTTTCTCATTCTGCTCACTGCTACCACCACTGTTTGAAGTATGTCAGGTTTGGAAAACCCTATATGAACACTCTTGCAAAAAGAAAAACTATCTGGGAAGGGCCTCTAAAGGAGAGATGAAATGGCCTTAGAAAAAGTGGAAAGTCCTTTAAGAGAGCTTCTGATTAGCTGCTCCTCTGTGTTGTGGCAACATTTATTATAATATCTCAGGCATAAATGGAGCCACAGGAACCTTGAGTGCCAGGGGAGTGACAGGAGTGACTCTATTGAATAGAACTCCACTCTGCTTTTCTTGATACTCTATAGGGATTAGGACAATTAAGAAATGAAAGTCACACAATCTCATCCAGAGGAAAGGGTGAAATAAAAAAGCTAATGGAGCTGGGCTTGGCTGTGGAATTTTTTTTTTAAAACTCTGATTACCTTTTATTAAGATATTACAAATGTTTTACACTGCCATGGAATCAACTTCAAGGAATTTCAAATACTGTGGTCTGTGTATAATCAATGATGTTTAGGGGAAGGGAAATTAATGAAATCTTATGATGAATACTTTTCATTGATGCTGGGTATGCTTGCATTGGGAATCATTAGGTTTTAATTTGCTAGAAATTTGGGATTTCAAAACGTGGGCTAAATGAAAATAGGTAAGCTATAAATGATCAGATGGGTCTTAAAGTGTACTCATAAGAACATACAATGAGAAGGAAAAAAATAAGTATAAAGAATAAAGCTACTGGCCGGGCGCTGTGGCTCACGCCTGTAATCCTAGCTCTTGGGAGGCCGAGGCGGGCGGATTGCTCAAGGTCAGGAGTTCAAAACCAGCCTGAGCAAGAGCGAGACCCCGTCTCTACTATAAATAGAAAGAAATTAATTGGCCAACTAATATATATATAAAAAAAAAATTAGCTGGGCATGGTGGCGCATGCCTGTAGTCCCAGCTACTCAGGAAGCTGAGGCAGGAGGATCACTCAAGCCCAGGAGTTTGAGGTTGCTGTGAGCTAGGCTGATGCCACGGCACTCACTCTAGCCTGGACAACAAAGCGAGACTCTGTCTCAAAAAAAAAAAAAAAAAAAAAAAAAAAGAATAAAGCTACTTAATAAAAAGTATTTATCAAACACAGATGGAAATATATAACAAGAAAAAAATTCAAGGACACCCATAACTTGGTATCTTTGGGGAAGAATACAAGGTTGTAGCATTTTGGCATTGCTAGCTCTCTGAGTTTTCATTGTATCCCATTATATTCCAATTTATTTAGCACTGCAACATTGCAGCTCAAATTAAGTTATTTTTACTTTTAAGCAGAAGGAGAGTTCTGATGTCTAATTTATTTCAGGTTTTCAAAAATTGTGTTTTTCCTAAGTACGAATTCAATATTTAAAAAATATTATCCTAACAGCCTTCGTGTGTTAGTAATGCCAAGCTCATGTTTCTAATTAGCCAGAAAGCAGGTAGGCAGTAAAACATATTTGTGTAAAAAGGAGGGATAGTAAACTTAACTTCACACCTCATAAAAAGCTTTGTAGTCATCCCAGTGGTGGCTCTCAGCATCCTGTAAAATGCTTGTAGCACAAACTCTGACGCAGTAGTTCGTAACCTGAAACTGTAGAGTGTTGATGAATTCCTGATATCGCTGGACAGGCACCAGGAATATGGGTCTGTTCAGAAAGAATGATCAAAGAGACGGAGATTTAAGGCCTGTGCAGTAGGAGGTAACAATCTCCAGTACTACAAATGGTTTTGATTATTAGATATCAATCATTCATTTCCTCTTAATGCTGAAGTCTGCATCCACATTCACTTTCCAAAAAAAAAAAAAAAAAAAAAAGCTGGTCTTTGTTTCGCAAGTCCTTTGAAAATGTACATCTGCTGTTTTACAAATATGCACTTCAACTTGAGACAAACTGCATTGTCAATACATCATTCAAAAATAAAAGTATTCTTTGTAAGCCTATTATTAGAGATCAGTGCATTATTTAGGCATTAGGTTATCGTTATTATTAGAGAACAACATGCACTTGTCAGAACCAACTTTTATAAAGCTATCACATGTCCCACAAACACACTCTTTTTATTTTTAAGATATTGTAATTTTGTAGATGTCAATTATCTCATAAACTGTTTTAGTATATTCTGTAGAAACAAAATGATTTCTGACACATTTAGTTTATAAATTCAAGTATGAATCACATCATCTGACTACTTGTGAGAATTAAAGAAATATCATAGTTATATTCTACCTCAGTCAAATTTATCTTACTTGTATCTTTAGCTATTTATAGAACACTGCTTTCTTTCATAACTAAGGCATTTCTAAGGCTGCATGCATAAAGAGCATAGACTAGATTCTTAGGGTCACACTGGACTGCTAAGTTCATGTTTTCCCTTTGCACGGAGCCAAGTTATATCTGGAGGGTACAAGGGCAACCTGAAAGACCATGTGGTAATTACTACCTGTGTTCATTTTTACCTCTATACAGAAAACATAGTTTCTTTTTAGGCTACAAATACATCACAATTAAGACTGCCTGTTGCCGCTTCTTCTGATATTACTAAATGGATGTCCTGAAATATGTTTACACTGGTCATTAGAATACATTAAATGCATTTATTCTCTATGTCAGCTCCTGACAGCCTGTTGGCTTATAGACAAAAGAGACAAATGAATATTTCACAAATGTGTATAGGTGAGACAAAAACAAGTTTATTTTTCCTTTTCAATGTGGTCTGTATAATGTGACTTACAAAAGGGAAGGGTACATTTAGTCATGTCATAACAACAGGGAGGAAATAGTTGCTTCGGATTAGGGTACAGAAAATGCAAGGGTCTTTTGAGCATGTCTTTAGAGACAGTACCTTTCTATGTACATAGCTAGCTTAATAAATTCCAAACTCCACCTTTTTGACATTTCCTAGTCAAGACAAATGAAAATAATTCACCATGCAAATTAAGATTTTTCTCTTTCTCAAACCTTATCAAAATCTAACTCCTGTGATATCCAAAGATCACACATTTCTTTAAGCATGGCCATCACCTTAATTTAAACGACACTCACTTTTTAGTAGTTTCTTTCATCAAATGCTCATACTGCGTGAAATGCTGGAAGACATACACTGCTGTGGAGAGGAGTGTGTGCAAGTTTTTCAGGGGTGCTCTCGAAGGAATCTCCTTGCCTCTCTCTTGCAGTCTCTCCAGGACAGCTGTTGCCACTTTACAAAAGGCTTCCACCAAGTTTGCTCTAATTTCCTGAAAAGAATCATCTCTGCATGCCAGAGCCAGTGGAAGCATTGTGTCAAGTTTTTCCATGATGTCAGAACAAAACTAGGGAGAAATAAATGTGGCACTGAGTTATTTGTACTCTGACAGCACCAAGTAATTTATGGACAGTGGAGCCAAATTCCTAAATAATGAATTTGGCATCAGACATAAATATAATGACGCAGCTTTATAATAATCGATTTCTCAGTTGTAGAAAGTTAAATGTTTTATGTCAAATAAGGAAATACCAAAATGATGCTTCTCTATATATAACCTTCAAACCTTATGCTTACCAGACAGGCATTATGAAAAACTCATGGACCAGCTTTACATGACAATATCTTTATTTATAGTTAATAGAACTCAGAAAATATGTGTCCTTGATATAACAGTTGCATTATTTTTGAATTTATTCTGATTTTCTTTTGCTAAATTTTCTATAAAAGGTTTTTTAGAATTCAACACCACATATAAATGCCAGTTTAATTTAAATAATCTAGAAGCATCAGAAAAGATCACATGTAGCATCTTCTTATTGGTAAGGTGACAGCAACTTTCAGAAGTAATGTGCCTAGTTTTTCACCATTTATTGTATATCTACTCTTTTGTGATGGCAGAGGGAGGTATGGTAGATGGGAAGGTGAAGGCTGCCTCCACATCAGATCGGCCAACAGAGTTCCCTAGGGAATGTTCTGGAACCTCAGGGTGACAGTAGCAGAGTAAGGAGGTCATCTCCAAGGAATCTCCTTTTAAAACATCCCAACCATAGGTTGCTGAGCCCATATGCCAACTAACTGCATTTACTTCCTATTTTCTCAGTATGTTCTGTGATTTTCAAAACACATATTAAGATGTAAGGCTGATGCTAATGAAATGGGATGTTCATTAAGTTGTAAATAAAGATTTTAAAATTGCTCAAAACATAAAAAGATACCCCCCCTTCAACCTCCTAAATTTCTCTTAGAGTCAATTTAAAGGTAAAACTGAAACAATTTTTCCAGTGTTTCCCAGCTCCCCATGAAGTTCCAGAGGTCCCTTTTGGTTGCCTCAGATTTATGGAGCAACAAGTTATTATAGCAACAGGTGCAAGCCCTTTTTTTGTAGCAATAGCCCAAGGATACCAGAGAAGAAAACTGGTTCTGGCTCAAGTATCAAGTATTTTCCGAGTGACTCCACTATTTTATCTATGGGCTCCTTTTGCAATGCCTTATGTTTTTTTAAAAATCCCATCATACCAGTCAGCAGTTTGAAAGGATTTCATTTGATACCTGCCTTTGCAATTTTCTTTGGTTGTTCCTCCTCAGGAAACACATAGCTGTCTTGCCAAACTTGCTGGACATTTACAAGGTTCATAGCATAGCTCACAGCTGAAGACCTTTCATTCTGTTCCTGTTGGAGAATTTTTGTGGAAAAATCTTCAATTGCAATTGTTATGCTACATGCCATGGGAAGAAACACTTCTTTAAATGCACTTCTCCAGCCAAAATCTAGTGAAGTAGCCTGAAATATAAATTTATATAAAGTCATATTAATCTTAGCTCAGCAACAAATGTTCCTATTGTTATAGATATAAAATTATTACTTTCATTCAACATTGAATATAGACATTCTTTGATATACTATAAAAGCCATTCTTACAACCTGAAAAATATTACCTAGCGAATAAAGCAATATATAAAAACATGTGCATTCTTTACACACAGTAATATGCTGACATTTCATTTTAATTCATCAGTGGATTTAATAAAAAACTTTTTTCAAAATTTAATCTCTTAAATATGGTTCAATAAAGCCATCTTTACGAGAGCAGAAAGCTATACTTACTATTTATCGCATAAAGCAACCTTTAAATTCAATATATTTAATAAAGTCTAAATTAGATTTTTATAGTCTTTTTTATAGTTTATTGTTAACAAGTATTGCAACATAAGACAGCATTTAATATTCAATCTTTTATTTCTTTTTCACTCTCAGAAATCCAGACAAGCCAAAAAATAGCAATAAGAGATAAATTTCTCAGAGAACATACCACTGTACCTTTCTAGATTTTTACTTGCTTAAGATTTTATTTAGTTTCTCTACTACAAAGTGGTAAGAAGTACTACTTTTGTTCCAAGAATGAAGAATTTAAAAGATCTGCCTTGTTCTGTGTGTAGAGGGGAATAGAATGGGTTGGGGTAGAGGCTGATGTTATCTTGTTGTTTTTTTTTTTCTTTTGGCCTATGGCTCATATGGCGATATTGTTATGAATGTGTATTTCCCTCAAGTCCCCTAACTTTCTCTAAAGTACTAAAGACATCATGGGTGGTAGGCTGGCCCTATGCTTAGAATTAGACTTGTCATGTTTTAATGTAAACTTGTTTATAATAACATGCCACCTACTCCAACTTCAGAAAACCCTGGACTCTACATCCCTGACTGAATTACTTATTTTTCTAGATCTCAGGTTTTTTTTGTTAGAAAAACAATGGAGCTGAATTGGATGATTTCTATAGTCCCTTTCAGTCTAAAATGACTGAGATTATGGATCATAAGCCTAATTTGCTTGGATGTATACCCCTTTCAGCATTAATTTACTACTTTTTATATATACCTGTACAAAGTGATAAAGGTGATTCATTTTCTAGAGATAAATTCTATGAGTCCAAGCCTCTATCAACAGAAAAAGTGGCTCTTGTTCTCATCATACTCATAATTAAGTTGTAACTGAACTTTCCTTTCCAAAGTTTATTTGGACCTTTAGCATCATAGGGCCTGAAACATATCTCTCTTATCTTTTATTTGATAAAATCAATTAATAATTGAATCTACTCAGCCCATATAATCTTCTTTCTTTTAAGTGAAACTTTAGAAGTGGCATAGTTATAGCCCTGTGCTGTAATAATAGTAATTCCTTGGGACACATTGATGATAGAAATGGAAAAGGGAATCTACCTCCATGAAAATTAAAACAAAAATAAAATCCTTATTTTTGTCTTCCCCATCAAGGCATGTCTATTCATTAAAATCATTCATTTATTTATTCATCAAGAAAATATATTATGGTAAAAATTGCCATTAATTGCCATGGCTGCAGTGAAAAAAAAAATATTTGTGTGTGCAGTGACAGTTACTTTTTCCCATGATAATTTATATGTGATTATAATACATTATTGGCCTATCTGAATTCTCTTTTCAAAATATTAAAACACAAGCACATTAATAGTTCCTCTTAAAAAGAAAAGTGGGCCAGACATAGTGACTCATGCTTGTAATCCCAGCACTTTGGGAAGCTAAGGCAGGAGGATTGCTCGAGACCAGAAGTCTAAGACCAGCCTGAGCAACATAGCAAGACCCCAACTCTAAAAAAAAAATTAAAAATTAGCTGAATGTGGTGGTACACGCATGTAGTATTAGCTCCTTGGGAGGCTGAAGCAAGAGGATCTCTTGAGCCCAAGAGTTTGAGGTTGCAGTGAGCAATGATCAGGCCACTGCACTCCAACCTAGATGACAGAACAAGACCCTGTCTTAAAAAAAAAGAAAAAGAATGAAATAAAATAAAACTGAAAACCTTTACTTAAATCTCCTTCTAAAAATCTATTATTCTTATGATATATAGTTTGCTTACTTCCCAGCTGATATTTGTCATCATAAATATTCCAGTTAGAATAGAGAACATTTATTTACTAGTTGATCCAAGAAAAAAAGAGAGACATGATTTTCTGTTCTGTGCACAAAGTAATTATCTAATTTCTTAGTACTGATTTTGATTTTTGGCTAAAGTATAATATGTACCTTTGAATTTCCTGATTATTTCTCTTGCTTTCTAGGTTAAAATGATATCTTATTTTATTTTTTAAATATTTACCTAGTATATAAGTAAGGATCCATTCAGAAAACAGAAATCATTCAAGGTATTTCAAAAGAAAGGACTTTAATGTAGTGGGCTGGTTACCCAGGTGATAGAAGATTTGAGGAGTCAAATATGGATAGGCTGTGAAGCAAGACAGATGTTAATAGAACAGGAAGCCACAACCAACACTTGGGCAGGAGGAACAAACAAAGGGGACTAATTATGGGAGACGAGCTCCCACCAGTTGCAGATAAAGGCAGACCTGCCAGGTGGAACTGGAATCATGCAGGGAGGGCTGTATGGTGGCAGCAGGGCTCATGGGGAAAACAGAGGAGTCACAACCTGCTCCCTAAAATGGAGAGAGGGGAAGAAATACCCTGGATTCTCTATTAACTCCTACACCCCAATCTTCCATCAATGTCTTCAATTAGCCAAACCTTGCCAGCACCCTGAAAGCAAGGGAACCTAGAAGATGTAATTCTCTACAATATAGAGCAGAGCAGAGCAGAAGCATGGTAATGGATCTTAAGAACAAACAAGCAGATGTTGGGCACACAAAAATATGAGGCCAATTCAAATTGTTCTTTTCCTTTCCCTTTTTAATCTCCATTTCCTCACCTTTCAGCAATCATCTCCTGCCTACATTCTCAAAGTGGAGACCCTGAGTCAAGATGAGAACAAAGATCTCTTGACTTCCACCTCCCTACTCCTCCCATGGAAAAGATTGTACAAGAGAACAGTGTCACCACTAAATTAAATTTTCTCAAAAACTTGTAAGCTGATTTTCAATCAGAAATTATTTTTTAGTGGCAAAGGACAAAACTCAAGGCATTTTGATTCATAATGGACTCAGGGACATATGATGATTATATTATATATGAATTTTTTTAGAAAAACACCCTTTTTCCCTCACTTACCTCTTTTACTGGTAACAATTGCTCTGAATAAATACTGGTTTTGTTTGTTCTAGGTTTCTCTATTACTCCTCTATTGAATTTCTCCAAAATTTCTAAGAAATAGAAAAGAAACACACAAACATACATTTAAAAGGAAAACATACTGGACGTGACTAATAGACTCAGGTTAAAATTAATTATGCAGAAAAGCTCTATCCATAGTATATACATACAGATACACATATACACATACACAGCAAGAAGTAGGGCAATGTCACCATTACAATAATGGCAGAATCAATATAGCTAGAGTTCTTTTCCATATACACCTTGATGAAACCTATATACTAGATATATTCATATTTAATGCACATGAATATATAATTTGTAAAATAAAAATCCATTTGTCATTAATCCATTCTCATGATGATAATGTAGAGTAAGTTAAGAGTACAGAGTAAATATTAATTTCCTTGTTCATTTAAAAAACAATTCTAAGGTAATACATTTAAAAACTGGGAGGCCGGGCGCGGTGGCTCACGCCTGTAATCCTAGCACTCTGGGAGGCCGAGGCGGGCGGATTGCTCAAGGTCAGGAGTTCAAAACCAGCCTGAGCGAGACCCCGTCTCTACCATAAAAATAGAAAGAAATTAATTGGCCAACTAATATATATAATATAAAAAAAATCAGCCGGGCATGGTGGCTCGTGCCTGTAGTCCCAGCTACTCGGGAGGCTGAGGCAGGAGGATCGCTTGAGCCCAGGAGTCTGAGGTTGCTGTGAGCTAGGCTGACGCCACGGCACTCACTCTAGCCTAGGCAAGAAAGCGAGACTCTGTCTCCAAAAAATAAAATAAAATAGAATAAAAACTGGTGGTATTTCATAGCACATTAACACTTTTCTTCCTGAAACAAAGAACAAAATTATATAGATAAATATCATTTTGGGAGGCCAAGGCAAGAGGATTGTTTGAGCCAAGTAGTTTGAGCCCAGCCTGAGCAATATAGTAAGAACTGTTTCTATAAAAAAAATTCTAAAAATTAAAAATTAGCCAGCATGGTGGTATGCACCTGTAGTGCCAACTACTGAGGAGGCTGAGGCAGGAGGATCACTTGAGCCCAAGAGTTTGAGGTTGCAGTGAGCTATGATGATACTACTGCACTCTAGCCAGGCAACAGAGTGAAAGCCTGTCTCAAAACCATAAAAAAAAAAAAGAAAAATTATACTCTTAATTATATCAATGATTCATTTGAAAAACACAAATTCTGGGGCAGATATAAAATCATCCCTAGCTCCTAAAATAAAAATATTTCCTTGATTTTTATTTTTCACAAATAAGAAAACTCTTTTTGATGGGAAAAAATAGATCTACAAAAATGTAATAAAATAATACTCCAAAAAAGAAATCTTTCTACTTTTCCATTAAGGTTATATTAATGATAGTTTGATTCAATATGAATAATTCAGCATTTACCTTTCTTTTCCTCAGACTTGGTATATGATGATGAATTATATAGACAGTCTAATTTTTATTTTTTTTCTAATTTACCAGGAATTGCAAGAATTAGTTATTCCATATGTCCTGGGAAAAGCAAATTTCAAAACCAACATTCTCGTACATAAAATAGACTAAAAGCAAATATTCCATTTGGTAGGCAATAGCACCACCCTTTTGGGAAATGTTTACCAGAGTTTATTCTGAGGAAAAGTTTTCATCAGTTCTAGTGTTTTGTAATTATTTTTGGATTTGTGAACACTTCCAATAACTCGATTAAAGTGACAAATACTACATACAGAAGTGTACAATATGACTGTATGGCAGCCATGTGTGTATCACTCACACACACACACACACACACACACACACACACACACACACAAACTGGGGGTTCCCAGGCCCTCTTGTAAAGCTCATTCATGAACTCTATGGCCCATGACTGCAGTTTAAGAATTCTGTTCCATTTATCAAGACATATCACAACATAGAAAAGGTTTTAGACTCAGTGTTATACCATTTAACCTACAATGCTTTTTCTATGGTTTGCATTTTATGATGTCTTTTTAAGAAGATGGTGTTCTAAATAAGGATCAATTCTAATTGAAATAAAATACAGATTAATCACAGATCTTTAAATAAAGAAAATTGAAACTACAAATCTATAAAAAGCCAGGCACAGTGGCTCACACCTGTAATCCTAGCACTTTGAGAGGCTGAGGTGGGAGGATGGCTTGAGGCCGGGAGCTAGAGACCAGCTAGAGCAAGAGTGAGACACCATCTCCACAAAAAAATAGAAAAATTAGCCAGGTGTGGTGGTGTGCCCAGGAGTTTGAGGTTGCAGTGAGCTATGATTCTGCCACTGCACTCTAGCCTGGGTAACAGAGCAAAAAAAAGTATAACACAAAATGCAGAAACCATAAAATAATTCCACACAACAAAAATATCATTAACAGTCAAAATAGGTATGACACACTGACTTGGCAATCTTTCTCAAAAGGTCCACTTTTTGAAAATTAATAGACTTTGTGTTGTAGAAAAGTTCTAGGTTTACAGAAAAATTGAGCAGAAAGTACAGAAAGTTCCCACACACTTCCTCCCCCTGTAGTTAACATCTTGCAATGATGTGGTACATTCGTTGCAATTGATGGACAAATATTGAAATATTATTATTAACTAAATTCCACAGTTTATATTAGGGTTCACTCTTTGTGTTGTGCAATTCTATGGGTTTTTACCAAATCCATGATGTCATGTATCCACCATTACTGTATCACACAGAATACCTTCACTGTCTTAAACATCCCCTTTGCACCACCTATGCATTCCTCCTCCCCTCTCCCTTTCTCCTGGCAACCACTCATTTTTTAACTGTCTTTACATTTTTGCCTTTTCCATAATGGCATATAGCTGAAATCATACAGTATGTAGTCTCTTCACATTGCCTTCTCTCACTTACAATATATGCATTTAAGGTCCCTTCATGTCTTTTCATGGCTTGACATCTCATTTCTTTTTACTGATAAATAATATTCCATTGTATTGATATACCACGGTTTGTTTATATCTACTCAGTTACTGAAGAACACTTAGATGGTTCCGAGTTTGGGCAATTACAAATAAGGCTGCTATAAACATTCGTGTGCAGGTTTTTGTGTGGATGTAAGTTTTCAACTCATTTGGATAAATACCTAGGAAGTGTAATTGCTGGATCGTATGGTAAAACTATGTTTAGCTTTGTAAAATACTGCCAAACTGTCTTCCAAAGAGCCTGTACCATTTTGCATTCCTAACAGCAATGAATGAGAGTTGCTCCACATCCTTGCCAGAATTTGGTGTTGTTAGTGTTTTGGATTTTAGCCATTCTAATAGGTGTGTGGTGGCATCGTGTTTCAATTTGCATTTCCCTAATGACATGATGTTGAGCATCTTTTCATATGCTTATTTGCCATCTGTATATCCTCTTTGGTGAGGTGTCTGTTCAGATCTTTTATGCATTTTTAAACTGGGTTGTTTGTTTTCTTGTTGAATTTTAAGAGTTCTTTGTATATTTTGGATACAAGTACTTTATCATATATGTGTTTTGCAAATATTTTTTTCTTAGTCTGTGGCTTATCTTTTCATCCTTTTTATGACCAGATCATTTTCCTTGTCAATTCTACTTCAGAAACTTAGCCTCCAGATATAGTTGTGCACTATTTTAAACTATAATATATAACTATATGAAAAATAGTTCAAGGAAATTTGCCCTATCATTGTTTGTGGTAGCAAATGAAGGGGAAATAAAAAGCCCAAAATTTCCATCAATGAATAGCTGGTTAAATTATGATATAAACACCAATGAAAAACTATTAAGCTGTTAGAAAGAATAAGGTGTTTCTACATTTTTTGAATTTTTAATAAAAGAGACCATCTACATAGTATGACAGGATTTTAAGTTATTTTAATATGGGGATATAAACATAACTAGTTATTCATTTGTCCTGTACAAAAGTTTTACTATGTGCATGTAGTACTATTCAAAAACAATTTTTGAAGAAGAAAAAATAATAAAGATCAAGTTGTTAATGATATGAAGTGACAACATTTGGATTCTTAATGTCATTTTACTTTCTTTAGATAGCTCATAAAACTAGCTAATTTAAAAGGCATGTACCCCAGAAAAATAGCACTAGTTTGAAGTATAAGGTCTGTAGATCTGTTTCTGGAAATAACTATCTGCCATTGTGCCGCTATAGTTTAAGACTTATGGGAAAAGTTAATTATCTTATATTTATCATTTCACTCCCAAATACATTATGTTTATTCACTCAAAGTAATGTGCTCAGATGTTTATACAAACCATCTGTCTACGTTCAAGATGAGTAAGGAAAAAAAGAAGCTTCCAAGACTTCTTTTTCTTGCTGGTGAGCAATTCTATAGTAAGATAGAAAATTAATTATCATGGATTATAATCTTTAAAATATAATCACTCCCAAGAATTGAAAAGAATTTTTTTAAAACTTAATTCTATATAGGGAAGCAAGAGGGATCTTTTTTAGGTAGGACTAGTAACACGGAATCCACATTAATAAGATATCTTGTGGTTTTAATGAATGGTGGCGTTTTTATATGTGTTTGGAATTCATAAGGGTCAATTTCAAAATTTGGCAAGGTAAAACTTCATGAGCTCTATAAACATGTAGAGAATTAGTTCACATATTTAACATATGTTGAAAATTCTATACATTTATTATCATTTTCTAGACAATGTAGCCTGTTTTCAGCTCATTGCTCTAAAATATGGCTACTTGCATGCAATCAACATTGGTTACTTTAAGAGCATGCCTAGATTAAGAACTTCAGAAGAGTGCAGAGGGTCACAAGAATACCAGCTGCTCAACAGCTTCCCCTACAGAGTTCTCTGTGGTTCATTTTACACTTCTGGTTAGTTTCCACACTGCCACTTTCTTTCATAGAGAGTAGAGGTTGGCAGTACTTCCCTGTGACATCCACTTTCACACCCAAATTGGTCTTCATAGGTTCCCATTGTGTGCACTACAAAGCAATGTGCCTTGTTGGCAGCTCTAAATGGGAACTACAAGTCTTTCTTTTCTTCACTGTTCTTTTTCTGGCTCACAAGCAACCTCCCACCAAAAGCTGGATCTGTAGAAGAGACTACATCCAAGAGATAATACCATGAAAAAGTATGAAGAGAAGCCCAGGTGGCCACCTTGCAAATTTCCAATGTGGAAGCCTTCGACCTCTCTGCCCAAGAAACAGCTAAAGTCCTAGTGTAATGAGCTTTACAAACCCTAGGAGCCTCTTTACCTTAACTACATACGCCTCCCTAATACAATCCCTTAACCATCTAGCTAAGGAACTCTTAGAAGCCATTTGACCCCTCTTAAGACCCCCTAAGAGTACAAACAATCTTTCAGAAGATCTGAAATCTTTGATTCTTCTGAGACAAACCCTAAGTGTTCTTCTTACATCCAATTGAAGCAGCCATTGCTCTTTGTCATTGCTGGGGCTAAAGAAAAATGAGGGCCAAGAAACCTCCTGGTTTAGATAAATCTCAGATGCCACCTTTGGAAAAATTGAGGAACTGCCCAAAGAACAACTTTATTCTGAAGGAGCATTAGAAATGTCCCATAAATCAAACCCGAGACCACTCCATAGATATCATCACCTAATATAGTAAGGCATCATAATAGTCAAACAATGTCCTATCATTTTCTGAAGTGACAAAAATAGAATACCATGAAATTATGACCAAAAAGTAAATAAATATAATGAGTAAATATCTTTTCTTTCTCAGAAAAATATTTCTTGTGTCTCTACAAAATCTCTTGTCCACATTCAAATTACTAAGAGAACTGCCAATTTGGCTAAGTCTATAATATTAAACATCAAAGTAAAAAGTAAAATATTTGGTTAATCATCTTTATATTTTCTCTATGTGATGTTAAGCACTTGGGTATTTTAAAAACATCTGCACAATGAAAAAAAAAAAACCCTCACTTTTCATCAGATTGTTTGGGTTATATAGACATAGTAGGCAACTCTTTCCAAGACCTTTATTAGCAAAATATGCTCCAATCAAAATAAATACACAGGAAACCAAATGATTTATCCTTTTTTTTTTCCATTCTCCTGCACAGGATTCTAAGCAAAACATTAACTATCAGGAACACCCAATTGTTAACTTATGATACATTTGGTTTCCTTAATCATCTTTCAAGAAATCTTTTCCTTCCTGATTTAAGAAACCAATGCTTTTGATAAGAATTGATTAACTTGGATACACTGAATAAAACATTTAAGATTTTCCTTGACAATCTCCCTCAAGATCATTCTTCTCAGGGAGTCATTTACATAAAGTTGTGTCAGATTAAATCAATCTTGGCTTTGTTACCAAAAAAATATGAATTTCAACAATGCAGAGTACATAAATCACAAGGGGATGTTCTAGTACTCATACATTTCTTATATTTGCCCTTCCAAATTCCTTCTATAGCCTGTGTTTAATTATCCACAAAGGTGTTTATATAGTACACCATTATTAATGTGATACTGAAGTTGCTTTTGTCTGCCTTACTGCTTATATGATAACAAATTTGGGGTAAGACACTATATTGTGTCATAATTATATGTTTGTTCTGTTGATTTTATCCAAGAATGCTAACCGTTGCCCACAAATACACAGTGTGTGCAAGTCTCCACATTGTCTGATCTTAATCGAATGTAGTTGAACCAGCTTTTTCAAAATTTTTCTCCTTTTTTCTGAAATCAGCATGTCAAATCTTTGCTTCAGTTTTGGCCATTTCGGCTTTATATCTTTACGATAGCTCTCTAACATAATTCCAGTTTTGAATTTATGCTGTCCCTAAGAAGAATAAAGTTCTCAGAACTGGCCTAATTTTCTAAGGGCCTGGCCTTGGACCAATGCAAGATGATTCCAAATGGCTAGGGGCCTAGATGTTTTGCAGTTCATTCTGTTTCTGGATCCATACCTTAGAAAAGATCTACTAGAGATGTGGATAAAAGATGCCAAATGTTAGCCAGGCGTGATGGATGAGTACCAACACCAAATGTCAACTGCTTGAGACACGAACATGTCAATCAGTAATTAAGATGTCATATTTCTCTACTCAGATCTCTCTTTGACCACCCAGTCAACTCTATCTAAAAGACCCTTCAGGGCTCATGTTATCTCTTAATTAAATTTATTTTTTTATTCTGTCTTTTAATTCATATTCATATTTTCTGTCCTATATTTTTATTATTTTCTCCTTGGGATTTTTTTTTGTCAGCTTCAGAAATCTATAATCCACTTCCATTTTTTTTCAAATTATCTCCAAATTTGGAAGAGCAATCTATACTATCTACTTCATAATTCAATAGTGAATTTAACCTGAAATATAGAATGCCACTAAACTATGCTTAATATAAAACACACTCCAACCCTATAACTTTTTTGACATTATTTTCATAGGCAAAGTAAATAAAGAAATACCAGAGTAAACATATTGAGTGAAATAAATGTAATTTTTACCAAGAAATCATGTTTGGGGGTTGAAATTTTCAAATTGATTGTTAATCACTTGCTTCCCTCACTTGGTTTTGCAGATACAGCCAGTGTATATATTTATTTTCCTTAGAATGATATATGGTATCATGTAAAAGAGAACTTTGTGCATTTCATCCTGACAAAGATGAAAATCTTTATAAATATACATATGACAACAGAGAACATACCTTAATCACTGTGCCTTTAAATCCTACCATTAATGTTAGCAATATTATGTCAATACATATGGCATAGCTTTCTTCAAAGGGATTTTGTTAAGACTGACTAAACTTAAAATAACATATTATATCATTATAATTACTATTGTAACTCATATTTATTGATAGTTTATAAGCTAGATGTTCTTTTAAGTAGTGCATATACACTAAATCATTTAACTCTCACAATCCTATATAGCATGTAGGAAGCATCTAATTCTGAAAGAAAACAAAGAGAAAATTATTCTAGTGCCACGTGATTATCTTGAGGATGAGAACATTCAGGTCTGTGGAGACTAGATGCTTTGCTCAAGATGGTCTGGCTGCTAGTGGCAGAAGAGGGCTAGTTGATCATCCAGTCTGCTTATTCTGTCCATAGGACAGGCTGTGCTTATTTGAAAAAACAACAACAAAAAAATTGATCTGATTGTAGCTAAAGACAATTATCCCAAATCAACATATGATGCTTTGTCAATTAAAATTAAGGAATTTGCCAAGTACAAAGGATAAAAATGTAATCTATGGTGTGCATTATATTGAATGCTTATTTAAAGAATTCTATCATACATTTTTTTTTTATTTATAAAATTTTACACCCAAAATCATGGCTTGTTGAATATCATACACTTTTTTTTCAAGTAATGGATTCAAAGAGGCAGGAAAGAAAAACAGAGAGAAATCATAGCTTTACAAATTTAAACAAAAGAGGATATTACCTGAAGTATTCCTCGGTATCTTGAGTGATAAAAACATTTCTTCAAACAATTCTTGAACATTTTTTTCCAGTTTCAAAAAGGATTGTATGAGCTGTGATAAGAATTTGAGTTCATCTAAGGTGAGGGAGAAGTTTCCTCTTTTCTGTGGGCTTTCAGGAGTAACTGTGAAAAAAGAAGATCAATACTGTTATACATTTTATTTGTTTTTCTCAGTAAATATTAGAACGATCTATGTGATTCCATAAATCATCATAACTAACAAGATTCTCCATAATTAAGGTTTGTTCATTAAGAAACACATATAATCTCCTAGGAGCATCTTTTGTTCTGGGAAGCTGTAGGTAAATATTCTGTTTGATGCAAATATGACCATTAAATAACTATATTGACTTTCAGAGTTATAAACAGAAATATAATTTGTTGTTTTAAAATCACATCTTATACAATTCTATCTTTTTTTTTTTTTCTTTACTCTGGGATAACTTGAATCTAATTGGGAGGAAACATCAAACAAACCCATATGGAGGAATGTTCTATAAAATAGCCAGTCCATACTTTTTAAAAGTGTCATATCAGAAAACACAAAGACTAGGAAATGTTCCAGTTGAAAGGACTCTAAAAAGATATTATGCACAACTGAAATCAATACATGATCAGTATTTTATTTTGCTATAAAGGACAGTATTGAGATAATTTGGAGAAATTTGAGTGAAGTCTACAATCAATGCTATTAATGCATGGCTGTTAATTTCCTGATTTAGATAACTGTACTATGATTATGAAAAAGAATGCCCTCGTTTTTAGGAAATAGACATTGAAGTATATAAGGTTAAATGCAACTAGTCCTCAGTTCTGGAAAAAAAAATTTTTGAGAAGAAAGAAGGAGAGAGAAAGCAAAATTGGAAATGTGGTAAAATATTAACACTTGAGGAATGTGAATATGAAGGAAATTCAGGAATTCTTTGTATTATTCTGGCAACTTTTTTTGTAAGTCTGAAATTAAAATAAAATTCTAAAGAAAAAAAAGACTACATAAAAGACATACTCTTCAAGGCCTTAAAAGTGTTCCTATCATTAAAAAGAAGCAAATTAATTTAGCTGTTGGATCTAGACTGCATAATTCATGCAATCATGTTTAAAAATAACTTCTGTCTAAATAATTTTGATGTAGCTTCTGTTTGCAAAGAAACAATACTACCTATACAAAGGTTGATCTTTTTTGCTTTTGTAATTCTGCTACTAGTCAAGTCACACTGGCATTTTAATATGATACAAAAAAACCCCACCTTATATTTTTCAGAGTATGGAAAATAATTAACTTATTACATATTCCCAAACAATTTAATTTGACTTCCTTTTAGATTGATATCACCAAATAGCACTTTTGGCTAAGTTTTCAAGGATTTAAAGTATCCTTCCTCTATTAATGCCATTTCTTAAAACATATATTTAAGAAGTATCCTGAAGCTTAACTATAAATTGGAAAATGTGTAAACTCCTATAAAGTAAACACAAAGTGCCTTTGAAGAGAAAATACTGAGAGCGTGATTCAGAAATTGTGTAGGGTCTGATGATTCCATGTGAAAAAAGGTACCTTCCTCACATGGATTTAGAAGGAAGATTCTAGAAATGTAACAATTTTATATCTAATCCACTTCACCTCAGCAAAATTTGAAAATGCTAGCATCAAACTCATAACCATTTAATACAGTTCTTCACTGAAGACCAAAACTGTCATGGTATCTTTGTAGGTCATATGAGAAAAAGCTGTCAACTAACTTAAACTGTAGAATTTAGCCCTGATCTAGAAGAGTAAAAAAGGCTTTAAAAAATCTACAAGTGCCTACAAAAGCACTATTTCAACTCTAAATTTACATTAGCCCCACATACATTAAAATCTATCTCTAAAAAGCCCTACCACTTGTGCATAGGCACACCAGAGGATGTAAGCATGTATAAGCAGCATATATAACTAAAGTTTTTCTAGAAGAATCATGCCCCCCAAATAAAAAGAGAATAGAATATGTTTTTTAGTTGTTGCTTGATTCCCATTTGGTCTGTTTGACATTTTTTAAGCTTTGTTCATGTACTGGAGAGGCTAGTTTAATCTTCTAAACTTTAAAGTTCCTTTTGGATCTAAAATGTTTATACGCCAAATTTTCAGAGACTTTAAGAATCCTTTCTTTTTTATTTTTCATTTGTTTACATTTTTTTTATTTCATCATATTATGGGGGTACAAACATTAAGGTTACATACATTGCCCTTGTCTCCCCTCCCCCAATGAGTCAGAGCTTCAAGCGTGTCCATCCCCCAGACAATGTGCATCACGCTATGTATGTATCTACCCATCCCCTCCTCCCCCCTCCTACCTGCCCCACACCTGACAAATGTTTGTTTTTCTTTTTTTCTTAACATTTTGGTTACATTTTATATCTTTTTCTCTCCCTAGCAAGGGTTAGAGGTATGCTATTCCCCTCCACAAGGTTCACCACATCCCTCAGATGTGGGACTACCCCTCCAACCCCTGAATCCCTGGTGAACACCACCACCCTTTGAGACCATGGTGTTAATCAGTCAGTGTCAATTTGATGGTGAGTACATGTGGAACCCATTTTCCTGATCTTGTGTCGCCTCACTTTGGATAATGGGCTTAAGCTTAATCCAGGATAGTGTAAGTGGTGCTAGCTTGCTGTCGTTTCTTAGAATTCAGTAATATTCCATTGTGAACATATACCAAATTTTAATTATCCACTCATGAATTGATGGGCACTTGGGTTGTTCCCATGTCCTTGCAATAGTGAATTGTGCTGCCATAAACATTCGGGTGCAGATGTCTCTTCTAATTATTAGGAAAGGCCACTCAATAGTTTGATCAGAAGGTAAGCATATTTAAGAGGCTTCATTTGGCTCAGTTCCAAAATGGAAGTATTGTGAATGTTTATAAGGTAAACAAAGAAGCACAAGAAAAATCTTTAAGAATCAAAACAGTATAACCTAAGAGTGCTACTTGTTTAAAATTATGTAGGGTCTGAGGATTCTTCATGAAGAGGTCTTATCTTCATGACCTGGATTTAGAAGAATCTTGTATTCCAGAAATATAACAATATTAAAAGGTAAATCCGTTTTAATTCAGTGAATCTTTATAACTAATGAAAAAGGACACAATAATATGCATGACCTAAATCTAATCATTTTTGTCCCAAAGAAGCAATGATCATGGTGGAGGCCCATTAATTAGTAGTCCTTATTTGCTATCACTATTAGCTCAGTGTTCTCCCAAGGGGTATTATGAGGGTTCTTAATTTATGAGAAAAATAATTCTGTGATAAATTCATTTTGTGAAAGGCCAATTAAAGCAAAATTAAACGCAAAGGATGGAGTAGCATTTCCCAAACTTATTTGACTTATTTTCCCTACAGTATCTCATAGGACTAGTGTCCTAATCATCACACCTTAGCTCATTTCTATCTGCAAAGCATATCTATTTTTCTATCCTTAGACTCTTCACTGTTAAGCAAATTAGAAAAGAGTTTCTCCCAGGAAAAATTCCCTATATGTTTTCCTTCTCTAAATTAATCGCTTTCCCTCTTTTTTCAGTATTACTTCTGTTTGTTTCTCTTCTCCATGTCACCTCTCTAGAAAACTTTATCTGGAACAATCAATCCAGGAGTTCTCCTTTACCCTCTAAGGCAATCTGGCCTTGATTTTTTGAAATCACTATGGACCTGTCTTGCTTCAAAGAAATCTTAGACATAAATGTTTATATACAGGCAATTATGTTTGGCCTGCTACCAATCACTGCTGTAAAATACCTGAAATAATGACTGCTGCCTGGTTATAGGATGAACTCTATGATTCCTAGGAAATATAAATTTATCCTAAATCCCACTATTACAAGGAAAAAAATTAAATTTCCATTTTAGAGCAAGACCTTATTTAATTTACCATCAACTAATAATGCATAAGTCCATGTAAATAATAACTAGATAGTTGCAGGTTTTTTTTTCTTCTGTATAATTTTAATAAGAATTTTTCTACAACTCAATATAAAATTCTTTGCTTTCTTATTATTTAGAGTATTTAGAACACAATTTAAATTTTTCTTCATGACAGAGTCATGATGAAAGTTACTTATTTCTATTTTGCACTCAGAGCCTAATAATGTTTATCCCTCTGTTAAAGGGTATTTCTCAAACTGATAATCATTTGAAAAGGGCTCTATGATCAAATAAATTTGGGAAATACTATATACTAATTCTCCTTACAGTGATTCATAATGCAAATTATCATATTGTGCATTATTGATATGCATTATTTGCATTAAATACAAATGCATTATTTGCATTATTGATATTAGTTGATATTAATTAATATAATAAAATATATTATATAATTAATTGATATTAATTAATTAATGGTATGCATTAAATGCATTGTTTGCATTATCATGCAAAGTCTCTATTTACTTCTATAATATTCTTTGAAACATAATATTTCTCATAATTTTTTGACCAACAAATACCAGTTTAACAGCACATCTATTCACTTCTGATATATTCTCAAAAACAACTGTTTTGGGGGATACTGCTCTGGATGACTGTAAAACTTAGGTATTTATACCCGCTTTGTAGATTTTCCTTCCACTGTTAGAACTTTTGCTGTGAGTACCAGCCAACACTGGTTGTGTGGCTGATTTTACCAGTACCCTCTTCTACTTGCAATATGCTGCTTCTAATATCATTATAGTATTTTTGCAGACCCCTTTGAGAAACTAATGAAAGCCTTTTGAATCCTCCTAGATCTTCACATTGAAAAAATTCCATGTACTCACGGTTTGAGGGCTAAATGGAATCACCTGATGTCCATCTATGCTATCATAGGACAGTATGGTCCCGGATCCTCTGTTATTCTATTTATTTATTTTTTTGAGACAGAGTCTCAGTTTATTCCCCAGACTAGAGCACGTGCTGTGGTGTCAGCCTGGCTCACAGCAACCTCAAACTCCTGGGCTCAAGCGATCCTTCTGCCTCAGCCTCCCGAGTAGCTGGGACTACAGGCATTTGCCACCATGCCCGGCTAATTTTTTCTATATATATTAGTTGGCCAATTAATTTCTTTCTAGTTTTAGTAGAGATGGGGTCTCGCTCTTGCTCAGGCTGGTTTGGAACTCCTGACCTTGAGCAATCCACCTGCCTTGGCCTCCCAAAGTGTCAGGATTACAGGCGTGAGCCGCCGCCGCCACCAGCCCTCTGTTATTGTTAATAATAAAAATGCAAATTCCTGGGTCATGTCTAGATCCAATGAATCAGCATCTCTGTGGGAAGAGGCCCCAAAATATTCATTTTAAGCAAGTGCCCCAAGTGAATTTTCTGTACACTAGGTTTGAGACCCCTGCCTGAGGGGTCCACGATCGCTAGTTAAAAACTCTTGTAGTTAAAAATTACTCTGTAGGCAACAAAAAATCTACACTTTGTGTAAGGTACTGGTATTAGGATAACGGACTCCTTCCACCTTCTGTTTACTGCTTGCTTGCTAACCGCAGGGCATTATGGGTGCATTATGGGATGCAGAGGGAAAAAATGCTAAAACCGGAGCCTCTTGGCTAGGACCCAGAACAGGTTAGAGCCTATCAGGGGCAGGATGAAGTAAGAGGCTGGGCAGATGCGTGATCAGCAGGAGCCCACCAATCACTGAGGAGGGCAGATGCATGATTAGCGTGGGCCCACCAATCACTGAGGAGGGCAGATGCATGATCAGCACATAAGCAGCTGAGGTATAAAGGCTCACTCGCACACCGGGCAGAGGCCCTGCCTGAATGAGAGGCTGAGGCGCAGGCACTCTCAGGCTTGGACCCCAGCTAGAGCTAGACAATAAAACTCCTTTTGATAATTACAGCCTCGGTGACTCTATCTCTCTGTCCCATGGCCCTGCAGATTCCAGCTCTAACATTTGCTCTTCGAAAGTAATGAAAAAGATGGTATTGTGTAAGACATTAATGACTTTAAAAAAACAAAACAAAACTCCACTGTTTCTGTGGTCAGTCAAGAAATTTATGACTTTTTTATTTCTGGAAGAAATATGGAACACCTGTAGGAAATTTCTCAGAGCATATCCTATGTATTTGCCGTGGGCAAAAGAAGAACTGCTAATAGGAAAAAAACCTGAACAATAGTTGAAGTTCTTTAGACACATTCCTCAGAAATGTATAATGATTTACATGAGGCCAGAGACTATACTCAGCTTACTCACCACAGTATCTCAGAACTCAGCACAATCTCTTACACAAAGTATGCATTCAAAAAAACTGATTAAAAAACAAAATGAATGAATGAACCTCCATGAGTCTTAGAAATAGCTATGTTTGGCACAGAAAAAAAGAAAGATTTAACATCCAAACCTAAAATATATTCTTCAAAACAATAAATATGTATAGATGTAAGTTCAGAAATAAATAAATATTTACAGTATTCTATAAACGTTTTTTACAGTATTCTGTTTGACAAAATAGATTTGAAGATTACTTCTAATATAGAAAATGTGTGCAAAGGATATAAAAACAGAATGGGCTGGGAACTTGATGCAACATATTGATACAATTCATCCTAAAATGTGATTTTTGTGTGTATGTTTAAAAAAATAAAATTATACTTTCTTTGTTTCTTTTTTTTTTTTTTTTTTTTTTATGTAGAGGCAGTATCTTACTGTGTTGCCCAGGCTAGACTCAAACTCCTGGCCTCAAGTGATCCCATTGCCTCAGTCTCCTAAAGTACTGGGATTACAGGCATGAGCCACCATGTCCGGCCAAAATTATACTTTAGAAAAATAATTTCATTATAAAAATGTATACAAATATTTTCAAAACTGTTGTCCTAAAATTTAAAAAGTCTCTCTCTCTCTCTCTTTCTGTATATGTGAATACACACACAAATATATATAGATACACCACTCATAAAGAATATAGACTATAGACTATACCCTTAAAGGTGTTAATTATTAGTTACATCTAGTGAGTTAAAATATTAACCTTATTCTCTTCTAGAAAAATTTAGGACACTTAAAATAAATCCAGAGGGACATTAGTGCTCCTCACATTTGATCTGCAACAAAGCAGCATTTGGAATAAATATCAAAGTCCAGCAAAATCAGACAAACCATAAAAATACAGGTAGTGGCTGAAAGTACACATATTATTTTCCAAAACCATTAGCAACAGAATTCTTGTTAATAATAGCAGTAAGATACAAGAGAAAATGAGAAGCTACAAAATCAGATAATCTGAAGCTGGTGGATCTGTATAATAGGATAAAAGGTGCACATTTCAGTTTTCCCAAGAAAAACGAACATTAGCCGCCCTATTATTGACTGTAAATGGATCCATTTTCAGTGGGGAGGTATTCTCAGTGCCACAAGACAAGTGATGTAAAAAGAGGTGACAGACAAACTCTATTGAAAGTCTTATTATTCCAGATGAAATTCATGACATAATCCAAATGGAGTATGTTTGTTCCAGTAAAGAAAACTTTTTCAACAATATTATAATATGAAGTCATCTAGGACCATATAGGAACAAATAATAAGCTTTACTTTTCCCAGTACCCAAGTCCGTTCCTGAGAGCAGGTGGGAGTTTGGAGCCCACTAAGTGAATACCAGTGACCTGAAGAAGCACCGGCCTCCTTGTATGCCATGGAGGTTCTGTGAATCCACAGCAGAAGGAGAAGCAGAGAGCAGACACCATGCCCCTGAGTTTGTAAAAAAAACTTCTTTGTCAGGTAAGCCTAATAAGTAGCTGGAAAATCACGGAGGATCTGCAGGCATTGTTTTTATCACATACACTAAAATGACATTGAAACTGTTTTTCCCCCTTTTCTCGACCACTATTTTTGTAACTTTTATTTATTTTGCAAATTTATATGACTAGAAAAGTAGTGGGGGTGAAGCTGAGGACAAAGAATATTTCCACCTTAGTTTTCAGAAGTGACCTTTGTTTTTTTCTCATCTCTTTTGAGGAGGCTTCCATATGTACCACACAGAATTGACAGGGTAAAACTTTAAAATAAATTGAGTAAATGAATGAGTGAATAAATGATTAAAAGGATAAAGTGAATATCTCTGAATTTGAGTGAAAAAAATAACTCAACATGAGCTGAATATATGGAAACTAGATTAATCACAGATAAGTGTCAGACTCATCTTCTAAGTGGTGAAAGAATAAAGAAGAAACTATTAGGAAAACTGAGCCTCATAAATGTTAACAAATCTGAATATTAATGCAGAAAACAGTTAACTCTTAGAAGCTGGAATGTGGACTCCTCCCTGTCTCTCTGTCTTCCCTCACTTCCGCTGCCCCCACACCAAGTTTTGTTATGTGATGCACTGCTCTTTATAGTAGTGTTACCTGAAGCCCAAGAGATGGTACAGTAGAATGGCTAACACGTGGAATCCATGAGATAGATGGCTTGGGTTCAAATCGGGTGCTGCTTCTCACTAGCTGTGTGACTTTGGACAAGTTACTTTGTCTCTTTATGCCTCAACAGTGTATGAGGTTTAACTGAGTTAACAAATTAGAATAGTACCTAGGAGGCAGTAGGCACTATACGAATGTTAGATATTATTTCCGTCTCCTCTGACAAGCCTGCTCGTATAACCCAAGCCACGCATGTTAGGCTCCCACTCTCCATTCTCCTTCCTATTAATATTTTACCTCACACATACCTGCATTTAGCATTTACTATGTCACATCATAATTGATAGTTTGGAAGTTGTCTCCTGAAACTCTAAGCTTCTCATAGGCAGAGATCTTTTTCCCCTGTTATTGAATTCCCATTGTCCATCACGGTGCCTACGTGAATGAATGATTCCAAAATGATACATGTTGGCAAGTGTCAGTGACAAAACCAACTTCTTTTAATTCGTTTTTTTATTTGGCTTTTGTTCCTACCATAAACTTGCTTCTTTTAGTAAAGTAATTAAATGAGTTTCACATCAATTAGTGTACGCCAATTTTGACCAAAAATGTTTTGGGGAGAAATAACCCTAAACACCTTATCAGAGACTTCTTTCACTATAAACAACTTTAAATATTATTATTGTTATTTAATGGACTCCATCTCTCAGGTTAACATTCATAAAGTTGAAAGGCAGCTCCACTCCAAGGCCTTCCACTGCATCTTTACTGTGTCAACCCTTCAAAATTATGGTTTGTGTGTGTGCGTGGGGTGGGAGGGTGATCATCATCTCTCCTAGAATCTAACACATGCGATGCATCTGTGTTCACAGAAGAAATACTTTGCATATAATTCTAACAGGTTCTCAGGCCTTAGGCTTCTATTGATCATATGGTTAAGGCCCTCTGCCTGATCCATCTGACTTTTTCAGAAGTAGACTCTTTAGATCTCCTTCCCACTAAGAAGACCTGTAGTCCCTAGAAGTTTCTACTTTCTTTTGTAAGAAGAATAGGTCTTGTCCAGCTTTTACCTCATAACCTCTTTATAACTCTTCTAGTGTCATAAAATTAAATGTCCTAAAACATTTACACAGACCACTCTCTTACCCTGCTACAACATGGGCCTTGGGTAAGGTGCTGGGATATACTGAAGAAAAACTAATGGCCTTACCCTTTCAGGATAGATAAACACGCAGATTAGTACAAAGTGGCAACTGCTTTCACAGTGGAATATGACAACCAAAGTGCTCTATTAGAATAAATTAGATTGCTAATATATATGCTAGATGTGCATTTTCTATACCTTCTGTGACTATTCTCGGTGATAGTTGTTACACTAAATTTTGTACCCAGTGACAGGATTAGTAATCATGATCTAAAGAGAGGTAGATGTATGGACAGAGAGAACCACCAGATTTGGAATAAATTCCCCCATTCCACCAAAAAGCCCCCATGTGACAGGGAGGTTTGCTCTTCCCTTTGGAGAGGCTAATATAGCATATATCCCCTTATTTTACATACCAGGGGATGAGAGAAACCTAAGTGGCTGAAAAAGGGTGAAGATAGAGTCACCCTGAAACTATTCTTTCGGGTCAATGAGAAAAACTAAAAAGAAACTGCTTCTATTATTACCCTTTTATGATTCTCAGGCCAACACTGGCTCCAGTGGATGTTACCTAAACTTACTGCTAAATGATAACAAAATTCTCCCACACTCTGTTCCCTCTTCTCTGGCAAAAGCTGTCAGTATTACATTAGCAAGAAATCTGACTTCGTGCTTGTTTGCCAAGGGTATAATACTCTTGCCCCTCTCCTATATTCTATCTTTCTTATTTTGTTTTTTAGACTGAGAACATGAGAGAGAATATCTGACTTCTGATGTGGCCACTGTTAGGCCACTGTTAGTTGAAGATGCTAATCAAAGAATGGCTTACTTTTCAATTCAACCCAAACTGAGAGCTGTACCCAGAGAAATTTTCTGAATATTTTCTCTGTTTTTTGTTTTATGCTGGTTTAAATCCCATTTGTAAATACTTAGATACGCTGACCTTTCAGAGAAACTTTTAATAAAAACACATTTCTAGTGTAATGAAATGGATTGTAAATTTTAAGTATTGTATGCTAATGGTATATTATTAATGAAATATCTTCCTTATATCCTCTTCTCAGCCTCAAATTTTGCTAGAGTTCAGTTAATTCTATCTGATATCATGTGTGTTACTTTCTTTTATTATCCTGCTAAAAATTATAGAAAAAAATTTAAACTAAGTTAACAATTCACTTTTACTATAGCCTCAGATTGTATCTGAAAATTGATATTTCGTTTTTTTAAAGCAATATGCCATGACAGAGAAGTTACATTATCAGCTCTTGATATAACATGTTAAAATTAATTTTAAAAATTTAGCACTGGAATAAAAATAATGCCATCATCAAAAAGATGGATTTAAGTTGAGACACCTGCTGAGTGTACTTCCTAATATATTTTCTAATTGAATAATAACCTTTCAAAAGAGATTGGAAATTTCTCCTCTTTTATACCCAAAAATAAAGAGTAAGATTCTATTCACACTTTTTAAATCAGGTAGGAAAATTATAATGCTTATGAATGTATGTTAAAATTCATATGAAAAGAGATAGTCATGGTGATAATAGCAATCCCCTATACCCACCTGAAAAGCTGTACTCATGAGCTAACAGAGTACTTGAGAAGTAGGGAAGACGTTTGCAGGGGTGTGATGGCACTTTTTTAGAGTCAATTTTATAGTTAATCTTACCTTTTTAGCTGCCGTCCTCACCTAAGAGAATAGTTATTCAGCCATAAAAGTATAAAATCTTATTTCCTTCAAACTTCAAATATGACTTTGGAGCACGTTGGTGACAGACATCATCCTTTCCCTCAAAAAGCCTAAGATTTACAAAAAGTATCTTTAAGCGGGTTTCACTTGCTAATTCAATAAAGACTTGCCTTGTGCCTACAGTGCGCAAGGTAGCATGTGATAGGCACCACTTCGCCATCACCGGGGAGAAGTACAGAGTCAGATCTGAAAGCAGGGTGGGGTGACTACCCACGGCCAGCCCGCATACCAGCTACCATCAGCTCCTGTGGCCATCTCTGTCTTGTAAATCTACCTCTCTTTAACTATTTTAGTTCAGACAAAAAGGAAGACATTACCTTTAAAACATAAGAAAACCTCAGTGTCAAAAGAAGTCCATGGATAACATACTAATTGATGAAAATGTCAGCAGTTGACTGTTATCCTATTTTCATGTAACTGGTCAATACTGGGCTTTGTTGTTCTGTTATGATTTGTCCACGGGAACATTTTTTTTTTTAACTTAAAAAAGTAATTAGAAAATACCTGCAAAATTAAGCTACTTAAGCTAGTTTTTCTTTCTTTCAGTATATAAACAGATCGTAGGCTTGATTTTTTATATTACAATAAAAACACAAAGCTTTGCTCAGTAGACATAAATGTTTAAAAATTCACTTAGATTGCATTTTGGATCCAGTGTTGGTAGCTGGGCTGTGATTAAGAAGAAAGGAAGACAAGGGTAGATGCAAAGGAGAAAGAGGGAAAAGCCATGAGACACTAGGAAAGAAGAATATGTTATATTGGTTGAAACTTTAGCATGCATTAGAATTAGGCTCATCACCTGGAGAGCCTGTTAACACACAGATTTCTGGACCTACTCCCAAAGTTTCTGATTCAGTGAATCTGGGGTGGAGCCTGAGAGTTTACATTTCTAACTGTTCTAGGTGCTGCTGCTGCTGATTTGGAGATCACACTCTGAAAGCCACTGCTCTATTGCATCTCTGTTAAGTCTTTATATTCCCAGCTAGCCATCCTCTTCTCAATTTTTATGGCTTTGCCTCAGTACAAACTTTCATCAAAATTCACACTTGGATATCTGGCGGTGGGGGGGGGGGGATGTTCTTCTAGGTGGTTTCCTTATATCCTTCTCCAGATTCAGGTAAGTCTTACACATCACTGGAAAAGTTCTTCTTAAACACTCCTCTCATGTTATTTTTCTGCTCAAAAGCCTTTTAACAACTACCATGTATAATTTAAACATCAAAGATGGGCTTTCAAGCCTCTTGGCAATCTGTTCTTAGGCTAGATATCACGTCATTTCATTCAGTCATTCAATTACTTGACACCTCAGTTTTTGTCTGCCCAGCACTCCTTTCCCTCTTCTTCTAATAACAAGCTTATTCCTTGGCTAATCAGAGGCCTTCCCTGAGATTTTCTGAATGGAGGTATCAGGAAGCTGTTAGGATGTCAGCAGGAAACTACCAGGGGCCACCCACTGAGGGAGAAACTGGTCAGAGAGAGATATCATCACAAAGGGACAAACTAAGACAATAGATGGTAAAATACAGCTAGAAAGCTAAGTTCCTATTGCTCCAGAAATACTATGGTTCCTGTCCTTCCAGAGGTTTGTTTAGCTACCGCATTCTTCTTTTAATAACTACCCTTCCCTTTTTTTGCATAAGAAGCAGGAATGAGAAATGAAAGAATAAAGATGCCACTTGCAAGTCAGAGTCTAGGCTAATGCCTTCATCAATTATTTATGAAATAGCTCCGGTGTGCCAGTCACAGTTCTCTTCACTGTGTCCAACTAGCCATAGCAATCTCTACTGCTGCTGCTGGCTGAACTGCAAGGGAAGCCCTTTACCTTTCCCTCTGCCCACTCAAGGTCTACTCCTGGTCAAGCTCAAGTCCAAATCTTCATGAAGTCTTTCTAGCTTGCTCTTCTCCCTTCCCTGAATTGCTAATGTAGTTAAAGTCTAATATAAATAACTTAGTAATTAATTTAATATGGTCTTTATGCTTTTCACCTCGTGGATTTGAAGGCACTTGACACCACATAAAATCAGGCTTTAAATTTATTTCAAACTTCAGAAAAAAATGCTTGGGGGAAAGTAGCTTTCTCAAAAGAAATACTACTAGTTTCTCCAGGGTGAAGCTGAGGGTGGAGGGTAGAGAGTGAGACTGAGATACACAGTAAAAAAGCACCATGTGGAACTCTCAGGGTTGAGTGATGGCATGGGAGAAGCCAGGACACCTGAGAAACAAGGCTGGGGTTTTCTTTCTGTCTTGTGCCTTCTAAATAAATTTTCTGTGCACATCTCTCACTTTGAAGTTTTATCTTGGAGCCAACAAATTCCCCCTGCATTGCAGGAAAGCACCAGATAGTGAACACTGTTGTTCATCAATTCCTGCTTTCTGTTTCCCCAGCTCCTGCCCACCCTGCAATTGACGTGGTTCCATTTCATCTTGATCACTCTGGAAAGAAGTCAGAAGAGGACTACCTCCTGCAATCATTGTCTTCTCAGAACTCTGCAACTTCTTGTCTGTATAACTCCAGCAGCTTTTCATATATTCATATTGTATTTCTCAATCTAGATGGGAAGTGAGGATCTTACACTTTTTGGAATCTCCATTGCTCTTAGCATAATATTTTTTAAACAGTAGGGTCTCAATAAGTTGACTAGTTGGCTATTACCAAGTATTATACCTCCAGATATTGATTGAAGCATATGGTTCAGTTAAAAAGATATTCATTGAACTCCTGTCATGTGTTAGGCAATGGATTGGGTGCTGGGGAAAATAAGTAACACTCGCTCTTGGGGTGCTTAGAGTCCATTGGGGAGACACACCCCTAATTAGATATTTTAATAGAATAAGCTAAGAGCTTTGAAAAGGCATATAAAGATGCTGTGGGAGCACAGATTAGGGGCTCAAGCTCAAAGCTGCTTAGTAGAAATGACACATGAGCTGTCATAAAGGATCAGTGGGAATTAGGTGAAGAAGGGGAGGAAGAGGGTAGGAGATGGTACACATCATATCATGAGCAGGGCCTTCTGTCAGTTCAGTGTTACTGGAGAGTGAAAAATATGAGGTGGGAGAGGGATGAGAAGAGGCTGAAGGTGGCAGGTGCTAGGTGCAGGAAGGTTTGCTTTCCAAAACTAAATAGCTAAAGCTTTATGATGACAGTGATGAGGAGCCACTGAAGAGCATTAAACAGGGGAGTAAGGTGTGCTTGGCAGATGTCTTAGAAGAAAGCAAGAATAAGGGGCAGGAATCTAACTAAAAAATAAACTAATTTTAACAAGACAAATGAGAGATGATAAAGACCTAAATTAGACCTTGATGGCAGAAATGGAGAGGAGGAGATAGACTTGGAAATATTTAGGTGATGAGGCAAAATCTGAGTAAAAATTAAGAATCTTGGGGATTCTTTTGATGGTGGGAGGGGGAAAGACAGAGAGAATGGATTGTAGCTTCTGTTTGAGTGATTATGTGGCATTAACTTAGATTGGGGAAGAGGAGCGGGGATCAGGGAAAATGATAAGGAGTTCCAGTTTGTTCTTGTTTTATTTGGAGTGCCTGTGGAACATCCAAAGGACCAAATGCACAGGCATTTAGCTCTGGAGGTGTGAAACTCTAGAAGCATGAAGTGAGATCAGTGTTGGAGCTAGACCTGGCAAACATTCACACACAGTGAGGGTTGGATCCAGGAGAATAAATGAAAGAGATCTCTGGATACCTTTATTATTTTAATTTAGCCTAATTTCTTACTATTATTTATTTTTAAATTAAAAAAAATTAATATAACACTTCCAGAGATATTATATGAAGCACTCTAAAGATACAACAAAGTATTCATTGTGCAATTGATCTAATAATGACAAATCTGCAGTCCCTTGTCATATATTGGTATTTGGTAACACCGCATTAAGGGATGACAGTGAGTCACCTTGTCAATACAACCTATGTATGTACATGTATGTGTGTATATACGTACATATTTTAAATAAAAATAACAAAATACTTAGTTTGTCCCAGATACTATATATAATAGCTATATTAATACTTAAACACCATGAGGAAATTATCATCTCCATTTTCTAGATTAAATGAGTGACACTCATAGAAGAAAAGCAACTTATCCAAGGTCACATAGCTGCAAAGTGGCAAAGCTGGAATGAAAGACAAGTCTGTCTGGCTCCGAAGCTCCTAACAGCTACAAGAAATTAGCATTAAGCATCCTTCCCTCACTCCCATCTCTCTGTGCAGGCCTCTTTTGCAGCAACGGGAGGATAGTTAGCAAAACAGCAATAGCCTTGATGATCCAGAAGGAGGCAGGCAAGCACAGGGATTTCAGCCCATTTTAAAAATCATAATTATTGAATTGATATCTCAATAAATATATGTATCAATCTAGATATTCATGCTTCTGAATACTTGTAGTTAAAACCCAGTAGGCATATTTGTATTGGAGGGCCATTTGTGTGTGTGTATGTATGTGTGTGTGTGTGTGTATGTGTGTGTGTGTATATATATATATATATAAAATTTAAATTAGTTTACTCTCTATCCCAGGAATATCACTTCAAGAAATAAAACTTTCAAAGATACTCACACAAGTAAATGAAGAAAAAAACTAGGAAAATCCTAATGTCTATCAATGAGAGTTGGTTAATTAAATGATTGAATAATGATATCATCTAATACATAGCTTACAACCTATAAAAAGAATAACGCAGAACATTCTGTATGTATTGAGGTAAAAGGGGGCCATGGCATAATAATTTAAAAAGAAACTGCCGAGGAATTTGTAGAATGTACATACACAGTATGTGCATAAATGTGGAAGGGCACACACCAAACTGTTAACAGGGATTACTTTAGGGTGGTAGGCATAAGGGTGGGGAAGGTGAAAAGACCTAAAGCTTTTTGCTTTATATAACTTTAAATATATATAGGTATACACACATACACATACAAATGTGTGTGTATTTATATAACACAGCAATGGGCATACATTGCTTTTGAGAAGAAAACAATTAATATTTTTCTAAACCAATGAGTCAACAATCTAATAAGATCTAATTTAAATTTAGCCATATGCAAATAAATTATGCTGCATCTGTATTACAGAATATCATGGCGCTGCTGAAAAGAATGTCAGGCCTGATTGCACAGACATGGGAAGAGGTCATGAACTATTATGTGAAAAAAGAACATTATAGAACAGTATTTTTAAAATTAAAATACATGTATTAATTCATATATGTGCATAAGAAAAATTCTAAAATATTCAACAAAGTGTGAATGGTGATCTTGGGGATAGGGATTGGAGGATAGGAAGGTTAAGACTGACCTTTTCCATTATGTTTAATGAAAGCTTTACATTTATAATCAAAATTTATTACTTTGAAAATTTCCTTAAAGTAATGAAAACATTCCTAACAAAATGCAGTTTTAGCAGTGGATCACTCACTCTGTTTTCACTTTATTTCAGATCTTATATATCTATATCATGAAATCTACAAATGTGCCCTGGAAGAAATTTCAGATTCATGAAGTTTATGAAATATATAATTTAGCATAACTTTACACAGTTAATATTACACTAAAGACTACACAAAAAGTAAAAGTACTTCAATATAAAAATCTCAGTTTTTCTCTTTCTTCCCACTCCCACTATGTAAATCTAGGCCCTCTTGGCATAATCTCCTGATGAATGAATGAGCTCCCCATAACATTTCCTTGAACAATCTTGATTTTATCTTTTCTTTCCTCTTACTAATATTGAAGAAACACATTCAAAGTTTTCATAAATCTTTCATTTTCAAGAAATTTATATTAGTTTTTGAAGCAAACAAAAAGAAACCAGGGTTCCAGAAATGCTCCTGGTGTACACTTTGGAAGTCATCTTCCAAGAAAGTCACCTCTTCTCTGGTTCCATTTCCTCTCTCACGAATGTAGCACTTAGTTCTTTGTTGACTGGGAATGTCCTCATGGAGACCTCATTGCCCTACAAATCAGGATGTATGTCCTCATCTGCATTTATTGTTGTTAACAGGAATGTCTCACCTCTAGCTCTTTCAATAGCACTCACACTACTTCTCCATCATCTGACAGTAACATTCCTGCTTTTATATTCATGCTCATGCCTTAAACATTCTTTCTTCCCTCCTTGGTTGTCTTTATAGCAGACTAATTCGAGAATCTCTCTGATTTCTCTTAAGGGTTCAGGAGGAAAGTCCTGCCACTTGGAAAGCATATATGCATATCTTCCTAAGGAAGAAGAGCTCACTCTGCATTCTCCAATCTTTAGTGTCTTCCAGGGAGCTGGTCATCTGTTCAAAGTGTTCAAAGCCAGACTTTCTCACCTTTAGGTCAAGGTGGTAGGGCACTGCAATGGCACACTGTGGAAGAAGCCTATGACTCCAGTCTGTGCATCAAGGACAATGATCATAGACATGTACCTAAAATGCAAAGCGATCTGAGAGAGAAAGGGCCTCAATAAGATCAGCTTGCAAATTGCTCTAATTTGAACAAAGCATATAAACAGAATATTATCAAAGCCCTTACTAAATAAGGTTTTTATTGATAGGATTGTACTTCTCCAAGTTTTTCGGTTATAAGTAACACAGAAACAAATTTGAGCAATAAATGGGAATTTTGTATAAGGCTATAGGTTTTCCTATGGACCTTGTCTCAAATGGGTAGAGGGATGATGGATGATAAGCTGGACTGAAAGTTGTAAAGTCCTGCTTGTTAATCATCATTTGCATCTGATGTCACTCACACCAAACAAAAGGATCAGAAAGCACCTAGGGATAGTTGTTTGTTGAGTAAAGATGTCTAGTTTTGCCAAAGTGAGACTTACATGCTTAGAATTCACTTGGAGGCTAGAAGGCTCCACAAGGCTTATGATAACATGGGGAAACTGCCTGTGCCCCTTTCTTTGTATCTCAAGTGGAATCAGGGATTCCAAAATGATATTACATAAACAATCTTATTTTTGTGAGTGATTCAAAATGAAGACTAGATTTTATCTTAGTGTGCATAAATCCTAACTATTGAAAAAAAGTAGAAATATGTTCTTTCCAAAGTAACCACAAATCTTTGACAGGCTGCCTTATTAGAATTCTCTTGTATTTAGTTAATATAAATCAAAGTTAGCATTTAGAATTATGTCCATGCAATATTTCAAAAAGATAATCTCAGTATTCATCCCTTTATTTCATGGAGATATCAACTTAAAAGATCTTAAAGGCAAATTTTCAAGATCAAATTAATGTTATGGCATAATGATTAAGAGCATAAAATATGTCAGCTCCACCACATCACCAATAAAGAGTAGATGCTTTCAACTGTGAAAACAGAGATAACTAAGCAACATTCATTTGATGACTATGAAGTCTAATTACAAATTCTTTTAAAATTAGTATAAACATGGCCACATCTATCTCTTTTTCAAAGATTTATCTTAAACAGAAAACAAGGAAATAAAACTATAACTGAATAGACTTTAAGTTCTTACAGGAAAAGGTGTAATTAATGATAAATGCACTACATGTAAATAATAATGCATTGGATAAATTCTAAAAAAATAATAAGTTATCAGAAAATCCTAATTTTCTTACAAGATTTTGATACAGAAATTTTATCATGATGTTGAGTAATTCAACCTCATGACCATTAATATCACTTTCGAGGGTTTGAAAAATACCGTTAGCTATTGGCAATCAATTTATTGACGCTACTGTCCCCAGATAGCATTTGCTACCAGTGGGAAATACTCCTTATGCTCTAACTACTATTGCACACTTCATAACCTGCTAATTAGCATTTAATTTTCACATTGCTTAGGGAATAATGATTATGGCCTTCACCTAATACAACAAAGGGCTACCTTTAACTATCAATTTTTTAAAATTAGCTAATGATCCATAGACAATACCCATCCCCCCCATGAGTCTATCAGGACATACTCTGTTAACCACTACAATTTTTCAAGCACTGTAAGAGATAGTTAACTTTAATGCTAATGCCAATATAAATGCAGGACAGCCACTCTGATTATTTTAAGAACTATAAAACTTTGAATATTGTGAACTATGGTATAAAAATTTCCATCATAACAGTTTTAAACTTGCATACTAAATTATTACTATGATTTAAAATATTTAACATGAGATGACAAAAGTGAGATATTAATTCTTATTGAATAGATTTTAAAGAGGCAAAGCACAAACTATGTGCTTTCAAACTAATTGAAAAAGCTAAAGTTTTTCAATTTTATAATATTTAAATTTGTAGATTGATATTTAGTAACATCTGATCATTTTTCCTTTGGAAAAGGAAGTAATTACAAAAGGAAAATTTAGAAAATTGACTTCTAAATTTTGTCTATGGTTTTTCAATGGCCAATTCTAATCTGGAGACAAACTTTCTAATAAAATATACTTTTTTTCTACATATTTACAAATCAGAGCATGTAATATTATTAAGTATTATTTCATTTTCACTGAATCATGTAAATGTCATAATGGATGTGTTAATAAAGGTTCTCCATTTTTGGATAGAATGCACTTGTAAAAGCCAGCTCTTGTCTAGTTTCTGAGCCTGAAAACATGCTAAACTTCATTCAAATAAACCAGTTTGAATGGTTTATTATAAAATATGGATTGTGATTCTTATGATGGAAGCATCAAATTCTAGACATTCTAGTTGATAACAATGAATTTAGAATGTGCACAGAATTCAGGGTTGCCTGTATATCACCATATAGTGATTAATATCATGCACAATGACAGAATGCCAAATAAATGAATATTATGCACAGCCAAGAAAATGAAGCCAAAGTACTTCTAGTCTCAATAGGAGTATGAAAGGTATTAGTATCCAAATTCTCAAACTCTTATTTCTAATTAAATATACTTCATTAAAAAATGACAAACTATCAAAAGTATCATGGACAAAATAATTTAGATAAGTAAAATAGCAAAATGATTAAGAAAAATGGAATTTCACAGCAAACACTTAGACACATAAACTAAAGACGAAAGAATACAGATCTTGACTCAGTGACCTGATCAAATAATTTCCAAATTTTACTTATGGTTAATGGCACTCCAACGAAAGTTTCAAAGAAGTCATATATTTGAGAAAAAATAATGAAAAAGAGTATGATTTAATGCTTTCAGACAAGTAAAAATAGAAAAAAACCAAAATTCTGAAAACAGAGTTAGGTTTGGGTTAAGTTGGATATGAAGTAGTTTAATAAAGTAAAAGTAAAAATAATGCAACTTAGCAATTGTATATGTGGAAATTTTAAGGAGTAAATTTCCAAAGTAGAGCATGCAGAGACGCATGCATAAATCCCATCGGCAATAATGTGTTCCTCTGATCTGGGTGATATTAACTTTAAGTGATGCCAATACTATTGTAACAATCCTGCATTTATGACAGCATTTGTCTACTTGGTCTCTCCTGAAGACAGTGAACTTAAAAGTAGTGTTATTTTTTCTTTTGCCTTTACTAATGATATACTTAGTTTTATAGGCACTAGTCACAGATCGAGCCTTTTTTACGTCTCACTGTGGTATGTAATTGTTTTTTTTTTTTACTAACTATATGTTTAAAATAATTAGTACTGCTGGATATAATCACTAATTTCCTAAAACTGCAAAAGGCAACTTAATATTTCTGCATAGCAGCTGTAATACACAATATTGCACAGAACTAAATTATTACAGTGCCAGCAGTTTTCTATACACAGTACTTAAGATAATTATAAAAAATCATCTTCATTACTGCTTGCTAGCATTTTTTTAACAGTTTAATTTGGATAGGTTACAAAATACATTCAAATCACACAGATATAATTACTGTAGACCCAAGAAGCTATAAAATGTTCCCAACCAAATCCCTTTGACCCTGTTAATGTCTGTTCCTTGTTAATCTAAGGCAAACATTGTTTGCAGTGTGCATTTGTTATAGAATATGAAAAAAAAAAGGGGGTGGGGGTAAGGAAATCCCTTAACAGTTGTTATTGATTTCAGCATTTACCGACTGAGAGTTAAGTGCTGTTTACAAAACAGAACAGATGCAGATGCTGACAAAAAAGTAAACAATTGTTGCATGGCTTCCTGCCAGATTCTGAACCGATATATTAAACTCCAAGTGAAGCACATTTCCCCTATGGATTGCACTTATTGCCACTTCATTTCCTATGTGCTCCGTCTCTCTATTGCCGTGCCTGGCACTAAGCTATTTCCAGTTCCTTGCTGACCCCTGAGGCCTGGTGCTACCACACACAGCCATTAGAGAAGGGAATTGCATGTGTCTGACACGGCCTGAAACCAATTATTTGATATTTTCTTCAGAATGATGCCCAACTCTGTTGGGAATGAGCAATCATGAAATAATTTACCTCCTGATTTAATTTTTTCCTGCACAAATTAGTTGTAGACTGAGCTGGCTATACACAGCTGCCTGTGACATGGCTCTGTCTTATCAAGATGATACTTGAAATGAAGCAGGGGGGTCTGAATTCAATAGGTTGGGGAATCCTGCTTTGAAGAGGCATTGACAAGTTTATCAGATATACTGATCACATGTACTCTCTGTTGATTGAAAATGATAGAACCTTAAAGAACTATCAGGGCAGCAGAGAAACCCACAAGGATGCAAACCTCATCAAGGTGTTCAGTGTTTTTAAACACCTGTCTGATTTCTGGTTCCCTTTTTATGTCCCAGAAAGCTTGGTGCATGGTCAAAATTTAACAAAAAATTAAAAGCAAACTCACATTGGTTCATGCCTGAGGGACCCTCACTAAAATTTCTATTTAGTAACCTCCTTGTTAAGAGTCATATATGTAAAAAAAATGTATTTTTCTATAACTTAATTCATACAAATACCTTTCATAATAATACAAAGGACTTGTGTTTTACATTTTGTTGTCTCTAAGTCACAGAAACAAGGCAAAACCTGAGATTATCACTTATCAGTACACAGAAAGTTTGTGTGAATTTGTATGATGATATGAAGGCCAACTGCTTAATCTCAATAAAGACAACACAAGTCTCTTTAGAGAGACTGAACATAAAGCTTCAACCAAATCTATGCAGTAATATCTTGTCCATAAATTCATGTGAAGAGTTTTCTCCTTTCACATATTGATTCCACATTAGATTTTAGCAATTAAATCTTAAAGGGGCTGTGATTGCTGCATCCTCCTATTTCTCTTCGGGATCTAGGCACCACTAACTAGATCCACACACTGCAACTGTGAACTTTATGGCTTTTGTAATCATGCCTAAGAAAAATTATTTTTAAAATGCCCATTAAAGAACACGCTCTTCAAATAGCTGAAGGATTACTTTTATTGCACTACAAAAAGAATATTAACAATGATGATTATAATTGATTTAAGTACAGTTTGGGGAAAGAAGGTATATGAAAGCACTATAAAATAATTTTACAATATAGCTTTGTCTGACAATGATCATCATAAAATTTGGAAGCAATTTCTCTTCAGAGGAGATTATTTCACAAACCTGAGTGCTCTCTCCAATAATTACACTACATTGCCTTTTGCTAATGGAAATGGAAACACTGAATTTTTAACTTAAAGTAATTTCTACCTTGGAGGACAAACAATATAATACCATTTATTCTAAATGAGCTCGGTATGATCATGGTATTGAATTCTAAATATCAAAAATTCAAATTATTTTATATTTCACTGGCATCATCATTTCGAAGCCATATTAGATTTTCATCTCTGCCTTGCACTGACCTGCTAACTTGGGTACTTCCTATTGTTCTGTTATGAAAAATATTAAACTAGCAGTAAACTATACTTTTCTAAATAATAGAGAAGAGTTTGTTTTTATCCAATGTTGAAAAGAAGTTGCAAAAGCAAACACTGATAGGTTTTGCTTTTGATTGAGACAACATACTCTACTTCATTTTAAATAACTTTTCATTTCCTTACATATGCAATTTTGTATCTCCATTTAGATAGGTCAACCATCAAAGTTCTTATGAGTGTTTTGGTAAGACTAGAAGCAAATTAAAAATATATGTATAAACAGAGGAGTAGAAATTCAATTTTAAGAATGACAGAAGCAAAAGAATTTCTGACTGAAAATCCATAACGACTTTTAAACATCTTTACCCGAAGCTGAGGATTATTTTCTCATTTCCAAATGTGGCGTGGGGGAGAATGACTGGTTTAACTCTCAGAGCTACGAGCAGTTTCTCCTGTATAAATCTCTGTGCAGAGAAATCAGTCCATACTCAGAAAATGCCATTTCAGGCAAAGAATTTTAACAGTCCCAGATGTGAAAGACACAGATCTCCCCTGTTGTGAACTGAACATTTGTGTCTCTACAAAATTCATACCTTGAAATCCTAACCCCCAAGGTATTTGGAGGTAGGGCCTTTGGGAGGGGATTAGGTGATGAAAGTAGAGCCCCATGAATGGCGTTAGTGCCCATATAAAAGAGACCACAGAGAGTTCTCTTGTCCCTTCTTCCATGTGAGGACACAGACAGAAGAGTGCCATTTGTGAACCAGAAAGTAAGCCTTCACCAAACACCACATCTATCAACACCTGGATCTTGAACTTTCCAGCCTCAAAACTTTGAGAAACAAATGTTTGTTGCTTAAGCCCCCATCTCTGGTATTTCTGTTATACCAGCTGTAATGGACTAAGACAGGTAAAAATAAATACGTAACAATGTTAAATGACAACTACTTTGAGGTAGAAGTTTTGTTATATACCAAATACTTGACTTTTTTTAAATGTGACACTGATGATAAAAGATTTTTATACTTACATATAAAAAGTTGCAATGAAAATGCTATATCATAGTTTAATTCATTTTTCAAGTCGCTTTTATAATAAAGAATGTTGTGGTATAGAAACAGCAATTAGAATTCTCAGTCTCCAGTTTAAAAGATCCCATCTTTAAATGAAACTTACCAATGTTTGTTTGCTTATTAAAGTTTTCTTCTTGAACATTTATAAAAAAATATGTTGGGTGCTAATAACTGTTTGATAGTATAATAACCAGAAGTCACATATCACATGTTCTAACAACCTGAGAAGAATCATATTAAATAACATTCAACATTTATAAACGTCCACTGGAAAAATCACCACGTTAAAGAATTATTTAGGGATTCATTACCTGTAAATATTTTTATATAAAACAACAGAACTAAACATTCACATTATTATACTCATAAATTAAGATATAGAATAATGTAGATAATTTTAACAGAGGAAAGCAGAAGCCCGAAAAGTTTTAGGAAGGTTACAGAGTAACTTAGCACCCCATACACTAAAGCAACTCACTTTCTATAGGACATAAATTTCTGGCTTGCAACAACCTCATGTATACTTATTTGTCCACATTCTTTGTTCAATATAGAATAGTTGCAAAATAAATTCACTTTTAGAATAATTTTATTCTAAACTTCAATGATTTTTTTTCAATTATTTGAATTCTGCTCCTAAAATGTTACTTATCTTTTTAAATAGACAATTTCTTGTTCTAAGTAAAAAAAAAAATGAGGTTTTTAAAACTTTAGCATTTTAATCTTCTAAAAAGTTTTTCTGTTTATAAAAATGTTATTAAGGCCCAGCATGATGGCTCACACCTGTAATCCTAGCACTACAGGAGGCCCAGATGAGAGGATTGCCTGAGGCCAGTAGTTTGAGACCAGCTGGACAATAGCACGACTCCCATCTCCACAAAATTTTTTTTAACTATTAGCGGGGTGTGGTGGCACATGCCTGTAGTCCCAGCTACTCAGGAGGCTGAGGCAGCAGAATCACTTGAGCCCAGGAGTTGGAAGCTGTAGTGACCTATGATGATGCCACTGCAGTCTAGCCCGGGCAACAGAGCAAGACCTTTGTCTCAAAAAAAAAAAAAAGTTATTAAATGGTTAATAAGGTACATAAATCTCAAACTAACCTATGACCTTTCATTGAGAAACCAAAGAGTGAGTCATTTTTAATTTTCATCCTTAGTATCTGAATGTGATAATTAGAGGATGTAGCAGGTGAGATATTCTTGCCACCCTTAGGAGGAACACACAGGTGTTCTAAGGATAGAGGAAGCAGATAATCGAGTGCAATTTAGTGTTTGCTAATTGTTGCTATATGAAAGAAAAATACACTAAAATTAAATTACATCCACTTTCTCTCTAACTCACTAGACTTCCCATCTTTGTTGCCTTCTGTTTTCAGAATAACGATTCAGAGGCCTCAGAACGTTTAGTGGAGAATAATTAGGTCAGAAAATAGAGTCCATGCAGCAGAAAACAAAGTTTTAGATAAAGATATGCACACATACACATACTACCACACACCCACCCAAGCACATAACATAAACTTTCCCCTCATATATCCATTTGTATCCAGTTGTATTTCTCATGGTTTTTAGTCAAATAATTTTCAGAGATGACACAACCTTAAGGAGTAAGAATCTAAAACAAAAACACTTTCTGGGAGAAAAACATTCTAGTGTTAGGTTTTTCATTTGCTTTGTTAGGAGGCCTTCAGATAGAGCAGGAAAATGCTTCTCTTCTAATCTTAATCCTGCAGCTAACTTGATTAACCAGCCAAAACACTTTCATTTTTTCACCTATAAAACCTAAGAACTGGAATTGCTACACTGTCTAATGTCTGGGTAGTGGTACAGCAAAAACAAGTCAAATAAACCAAATATGTGGAAGTATCTTGCAAACATAATGCTAACTAATGGTATTGTTATTAATTAATTAATTAATGGCAAAAACTTGGCAATAGTCAGCTCAACTATTTCAGTAACTTAGTTACTTTTAGCTTAACTCTGGTAAAAGGCTTAAATGTAACCAGCTTACCTGCATATCTAGAAAAAAAATAAGATTCTCCATTTAGATACTTTTTAAAAAATATTAAGTAAAAAATTAATGGTATTATTTTCCTTTTCATGTATTAATATGCAAAGTCTTGAATTTTTTTCTTTGCAAATCTTTTAAAACATAAAATCCAGTGATGTGGCTTTGTACTCTATTACTATTATAGTTTCAAAATACAAGTTTGTTTAATTTCATATGTAGAGAAATAATTGTATGCTACAATTCCAGAAAATGGAAATTACTATTCAGATTATAAAAGGATTATCTTACCAATGATTTCATTTAACAAGAGACAGTAAGTCACAGTAGTTTAAGAGAACAGGCTTTGTCATAATTCAGAAATGGGTTTGAATAGCAAGGAACTTGCTAGCAGTGGAACTTTGGGCAAGCTAATTAACTTGTCCAAACCTCAGTTTCTGTATCTATAAAACAGGGATAATGCCCAACTTTTCATAGATGCTGGCCTCACTATACCTCTTCACCTTTTCTTGATATCATCATTTGACTGGTTAGAGCTCCTTGAGGAGCAGGAGAGAGTAGGGTGGATTTTGACTGGCCTAGATCACACAATAGTGATTGTGTGTCTCCTTAGTCAAGCAGTCTGTCTTCTCTTTGGTTTGAGGAACTTCTTTATCTTGAAGGATCTTTCATCCCCTGAGGGATTCTGTCCCCCTCAACCCCAATCTTCCTTAAACAAAAGAGTAAGGGCCTGTGAATGGGAAGGGACCTTAGAGGTCACTCAGTTCAACCTCTCACCTTCTGTAGATTCTTAGAAATCTTCCAAATATTCAAAGGCATGTATTAATATTATATTCTCTTGGGTCTGTCCTTTTCAAGCTAACAATAGCCTCAATAAAGTCAAGATAAGATATACAGGGAGCCATGAAATTTATCCAAAAACTGAAATCTCCTAATTTCATATTTTTATATGAAAAAACAGAGGATCTACTTAACTGAAATTTATTATACATAAACAATCCTCTCTTTTTCAAACATTGAAAACAATTTACTTAAATCCCCCCAAAAATATAATTTTAAAAGTAAAATTGATTTTATCATTTAAACCATCCCAAAGATAGACATAGAAAAATGTTAAAATATACATTACATCCTGATATGTAGATGACACAAGTACATGTGTAAGTATGGATCTGACTTTCTAGATAATGGCGAATCAGGTTACAATCAAAATGTTAATTGCAAATCTCTTGCTTTTTGAAAGCTGTTTATTTTGACTTTAAAGCCTTCTGAACTAAATGAAAAAACCTAAATATTGTAGCATAAACCTTTAGAAAACAATTGATAATTTTCCTAAAAAAATTATAGAAACTATAAGAATACAGATTAACAAAATCAGAGTGATTGAGAAAATCTTAGTTCTTAAATCACCCGTGAAAAATTTTAAGAGTATCTGTAAAAATAATATTGCTGTCTTGTAGAAAAGATCACCAAAAATATTATATAATATTTATGTTAACATTATTTCATCATTTTCTTCACATAACAAAATATGTAAGCTATATACAATACTAAAAGAGCACATGATCTCAAAGAAACAAAACATTCAAAACCATATGAATATTAAGGAGAAAAAAGGCCAAGATGTGAAATCTAAGGATAAGCTTACATATAAATAAAATTAATTATCTGTCTGGTACCATTCATTATCCCAGGAAAATTGCTAGAGAGACTGTGACCATATTTTAAATATATGTACAAGAGAGCCTGAATTGGTTGCAGACAGAACTCACTCTAGGGCATCCAGGTAAACATTATCACCAGAAAGGCCAGCTGGTAGAGTAGACTAGACTAGAATAGCATAGCATAGAATAGCATAAAAACTACCTCTAGTCAGTGTCTGAGTTAACACCACAAGCAAATTATGTCAGTTATTCATTGTCAATAAAAAAGATAAAGAAAACATGAGTGAACATAGGAATGTGAAAATCAAAAAGAAAATGTGAGAGTGTTTGTTGAAGTATTTTTAATGCTAATTATCATAGTGTCTTACACAGTTTTTGATACAGAGTTTAGTGGTATATCAAGATAATATACCAAATAATTATAAACAGAGGAATCCCCTTTCTTTGGGTTATTAGCTGTGTAGCCTTGGTAAACACTTTCTTCTCTGAGTCTCGGTTTTTTCATATATAAAGTATGAACATTGTGAAGGGCTATTTAGAAGATTAAATGAACTCACTCATGCATAAAGTCTTTTAAAGTCATATATGTAAGAATAAAGCAGTAATCAGCTAATACAGATAGACAGATAATTTACAGACCATTCGGGGAAGAAGAACCAATCCACAACCTAGGTACAACATCAGAAGCAATCTAGGTAAAGATTCAGCAGGTCCAAATTGTCTTAGCTCATTGAGAACAAAATAGGTACAAATATAAACAGATATGACATTAACTCATTAAGACTACAGTATACATACAAAGCCTGCTTAAGGCCACGAAATAGAAATTATATCCAAAAATACTTTTAAATTGGGATTATGTAGTCTTCAAATGGGAAGAGTGTGCGATAGGTTAGAGAAGAATAGTATACTATTCTTCTCTACACTACACTAAAGTTGAGGAAGTAAACACAGGATTCACAGAAGTGTTTCTAAATGGGATATGATATTTCCATCCCATTGTTTTAGCATAGTCATAGAGTAAGGGCTCTGGAGTCAAGTCAGACATGAGTTTGAATCTGGTTTCATTCTATGACCTTGAGCAAGTTACTTAACAGCTCTATATCTTAGTTTCCTTACTGTATAAGGAAGATAAACAATGGCACGTAGCTTGTTGAGTGGTTCAAAGAATTAAATAAGATAATGTACATCAATATCTGAACCAATAAATGTTAGCTTATTGTTGCCAGTTGTTACTTAAGGAATGTTCTTTCTATTAATTTCAGGCAAAATATCAAGACTTGGTGAGTATCAAGATACAGACATATACTAAAGATAATATACAACCCATTCAAGCCAATCTAGATTTTATTCAAAGAGGAATATAAACTATTATTGCTCATCTCAAAGCTGTATGTCCTCACTAAATAAAATAGGATCATTGGGTCAAATGCTAGTGAAAAACATGATTGATCTGTTAAGTTAGTTTAGCAGTTCTCATACAACAACAGCAGTAGTGACTCATTTATTTTTCTTTCCCTTACTGTGTCTAGCACAGAACCTTAAATGTGGTAGCTGCTAAATGCCTTGCTTATGATAGATGGTCGTCAGTAAAGCTGAACTTAATTTATTTTCATAAATAAATTAATTTATTATTTAAGGCAGCCCACTTGAAGAGTGCTATTTGAAATATCTTTTGAAGGTGATAAGTTATTTAATTCTACACTTTAAGACAAAGTCCAATGACATGTGCCTTGGAGACATAATGACCTGCACATGAATCTTGATTTTGAATATGAATACTGACTCTGTACAACATGATCCAGGGCAAGTTAATCTTTCCTCTTTCTTTCTTTTTCTTTTTTTAGAGACAGGATCTTAGTACAGTGGCCCAATCATACTTCACTGAAGCCTCAAACTCCTGGGCTTGCACCTTAGCCTCCTGAGTAGCTAGGACTACAGGTGCGTGCTATCATATCTAGATAATTTAAAAAAAATTTTTTTGTAGGGAACAAGGTCTCATTATGTTGCCTGAGTTGGTCTTGAACTCCTGGTCTTAAGTGGTCCTCCCACCTTGGCTTCCCAGAGTGCTGGGATAACAGGTATGAGCCACTGTGCCTGGCCCTTCTTTCTAAGCTTCTTTCCTTGTTTGTAAAATTGAAATAAGGAATGGGTTATCCTTAGCACAGTGCCTGGCATACAGAAAATGCTCATTTGGCATGTGATTTATACCAAAGTTAAGACAAAAGAACCTAGGAAAGATCAATGCACCCAACTCTGGAAAATATTTCAAATTCTAGTTTTAAAGCAGACACACATAGTTTTCGCTCATGAATGGGAAAACACTTCAATATCAGCCCTAAAGACTCCATAGCAACTTACACATATTTTCAACCATATGGATCTTTTCTTCTGTTATAAACTATATTTAGCACATATAAAACTTTCGTATTGAAAACACTTTACAAGTAAGCAGGAATTTTTTTTTAGAGAATATAAAAATTTTAGAAAACAAGTACACTAATGAAATGCATTTAAAAATTTATGTGCTAACAACTAAATTGAAAGTCTATTTGCTTTGAGCAAAATTGTAATGTTCCTAAATTAAGTGACTCTGTATTTTGCCATAACCAAAACTTGGCTGATGCATCTCTGTTCTGTAATATGATATAGCTTCCACAGGAAAATAAAAATTTTAAGAGAAAATATTAAACTATAACATTTGAAAAATTCATATATCATATTAACTTGGTCTTGTGGAATTTTATTAATGAAGATAAGTAAAAATATAATGAGCTATGGAAAGTTTTAAAAGATGATCATAAATTCAAAGATATATAATAATTCACCAAATAATTTTCAAATACTTAAACAATATAGTTTATGAACCTATTTAGAAATATACCTCAGAGTTTTATATAGGAGTATGACTAATGATAATTCTTAAACAATCATATTTTTACCTTGACTTTTCTCTACTGGTAGGAAATTAAAACCATGAAAAAAAATGATTTATATCACAATAATTTCTTTCCTTTTTTCCTTTATCTTTTGAATAAAATAGGAATTTTCAAATCATCTTTTATTTATATACATTCTTATAGAAAAATAATAGAGGAACTTTTAAAATTAGCTTTAGTTAAAATGCTATACTTTCAAATCAATAATATAGAATTTTATAATATGTCATGTTGTCCTTTATTAGAATTGGCTGACCAAAACATTACAATTTTTAAACTTCCAATTTTACTTAATAAAAATTTCAACATATTTTCAATTCTTCCTTTTACTTAATAATGCTTTGGTATTGGAGGACACAATGGATTAAAATTATGCTTTTATTTTTTATATATATATTAATATAACTGAATGTGAGTGTGTTACCCAATACTTTACTTTTTGTTATACATAACCAAGAGAAATAAAACTCTAATTTGAAATATTTTGGTTTACATTTCCAATATCTTTAACAATTTAACAGGAAAAAAAACATTTCTATGACTATATTTAGAAAAAAAGGAATGCATACGAGAAATGTATACTGCAAAATTTCATTACATTTATTTTCTAATTTATTTTCAAGTTTGCAGTAAGATTTAGCCACATAGAAAAACCTTAGAAATTAAAAGTATCAAAGGCTTAAGTTAAACCAAACAAAAATTTTAAATGTCACTAACCCAAAGCATGCACTGTTCCTCTATGCTTGCTGGAGCTCTTGCTTGTTTTAACCACACGGACGGCGTTTTCTTTGAACTGCAGCTCACAAAAATTTTCAAGAAATTTTGCCATTTCTTCTGTAACAGTATCCAGGTAAGTTTCTTTAATGAATTTCACTGTTGAAGATGGAGCTAAAATTTCACAGAGTATGTTAAAATCCTCTTTTAGCATTGAGTATAATTTAAGCATTGTGCTTTGACATCCATGAACTATTATGTCTAAATTTGAATCTCTGCTGTAAGAAGGAAAAAAGTTCTGCAGAACTTTAGCCAACAGTTTATTCTGTATGTTTTGGTACTTGATTATAACATCCGATTCTGGATAAAGAAACAAGAGTTGTTGTAAGCACTGATTTTTCAATAAAATTTTTTGCTGTGAATTGTTAATTTCATTATAGCTTTGTAACTTCCTCACTAAGAAGCGTCGAAGATGCAGTCTGATATCATCCCATATAGATTTTGCATCCATAGAGGAATGATCTTCAACAGAATGAAGAGAAGTCCTAGAGAGGAAATGGAAAGATGTTCCACTTAGAGTCGATGGAAATGAAACGCTGCTCTGGCAGGAGAAATCCCAAAGTAAATCAAGTATCATTTCTTCTTGATTTTGTTCATTCTTCAACAAATCTTGCTAATAAAAGTAAATGATAACATTAGAAATGATTAACTCTAAGTGTAACAGGAAAAAAATTATTTCTACTATATAAAATTCTATTCTATCATATACAATTTCATAATAATTTATTTCAATTTAGAATCAATACTATTATGCTCCTCAAGATTTCTTTTTTTGCATTTGAAATGTAATTAATTCAGACATTTTTGAATGCTAGCTTTTATGGTCTGTTAAATTTTGTAGAGCCCATCTGATTACCTTTTCAATTAGATTTTTAGACATATAGCTTTTAGCTCTCATTATTATCCAGCCCTGATATAACCCAAGCTATATGACAGAAGCAGCTTAAAAATTCTAAATACAAATCTATAGTAAAACATTGATTGAAATGTATTCCTAAGACAAAATAGATTCAAGATTATGCCCCTAATTAATTCCTGGTAGACGATTTTCATGCCTGAATGAGTATACTTATTATTATAAAACCCCAAATGAACATACAATGCATTAAAATCACTCTAGAATAGAGTGGAGATCTTTAAATATAGTATGTGCCTAGAGGTTACTAATAGCTACCATCCTGAGAAATAAAATGTAATACATTGAAAGATTTTAACTTTCATTTAAATTCCTTTTTGAGAACCATATTACTTTACTTTAAAAATTAATCTCAGAATATTTCAGTTTTGTCTAAAGAAATAACTCAAAATGGGAAAAAGATACTATAGTTCCCCAAAAGATGATATGAAATTATTCCTTTATACTTGCTGTCCTGACAAAAAACAATGGTGGGTATAATTACAAATAGTAAATTACTTTGTTCTTGGACTTTGAATTACAAACACACAGTCTCCTTTCCTGCTGACTTTCCTAATTATGTCTATTTTCAGCTAATACTGAAATTAGTTTATATTCTATAAGCAGAAACAAGCTGATTACAAGACTTATAGAAGCAAGGTCCAAGGGGCATAAAAGCAGGCTGGCTTTCAAATTTCTTATTGACGGAGATAACACAGATATTATGTGTGACTGAGAATCATGAACAATTAATTACTAAATAAATTCCAGAAATTTACACTCAGTCATTGTAAACACTGCAATGTATAATTTAATGTTCTATTTGTAATAAATAATTATACACAATATGTACATATTTTATTATATAAAAAGCATTTTTACATATACTGTCTGGTTTATTCATAATGAGAAATTTTGACATAAATTTTTAAAGACCCAATTTACAGATAAATACACTAAAGTGAAGCATGCTTCAATGACTTTCCGAAGGTCACATACAAAAGGGACAGAACCAAGAATGATCCCTGGCTTCATTCTCTTTGTCTGCATTCTTTCTACTAAAATCTAGAGAGCCACAAAGTAAATGTGACCTTTCCGTAGCTTCTTTCTCTGTCCTCTCCCTCTATTTAGGTCTTTTGATACTTCTGGAAAAGAAATGACCTTAGATAGAGTCCAGGACAAGTCAATACTTTGGTAAATTCTATAAGCCAAATGAGTCAGGTTAGTGCCTCAGCCTTGGGTTTAAGTCAGTCAATAACTGTAAATTTTTGATCAAACAAAGAATAATAGATTACAGAGGTTTAAAACATGTGTTTAGGATGATTGTTTGAATTTTGAAAATAACTTCAGTACAATTGCCATAATTAGGACCTCTGTTTCTTATTTAAATAGCTAGATAATTAATAAAAATTTTTCTATGAAAAAAGTAGATATATGAAAAATGCCATCAAGATTGACATTTTTAGCATGTAGAAACTTGATAATAAGGTCATTTTAATCTGGATCTGTTTTAATAATGCAGTTCCTTCCTTAAAACAACATGATCAATTATGTAAAAAAACCTAGGTCTGGAACAAGCCTATCAGTCTAATGAATTCGAGCAAAACTAAGGCGGCCTTTGCCCTGCAGTGAATAGAGAATGACTTATGTGTGACAGATTAAAAGATAATTAAAAGCTTTTGCTTTTAATTAAATGAGAAAGCATTATTACATCAATATTAATGAAATTCAATACACATGGCTCTTAATAAAAATTAAAGGAATAACTATATCCATATTTATTCTTCAAGGCTCCACCTTCAGGATATAATGGGTGAGAGGATTTTCTTAAAAGAATAAGGCTTCAGGGCACATAGTCTTCCTTTCTCTTCTTTTTATTACTTTGTAAACATTAAAGAGACATCTGTAATAATAACAACAGCCAAAAACTATTTTCATCTGATTCTGTCATCCTAAGCCATCTACAACCTCAAGATATTTTCCACATCTGCCTTAGTCAATGTTTGATGTTTAGACAAAAACAGTTCCTTTTTTTCCTAAATTAAATTAAAACCATAGCTACAGAGATACTGCTTTCTAACAACTGCGCTATTTCTGTGGGAATATGTTTTTGCAAACTAGCCACCTTGTAGATACAGGTGCAATGAAATAACTGTTCTTGTTAAAGGTTACAAAAACTTCTCTAGCATACAGGGTGGTCAGTATCAAAGAATGACCAATGTAATAATTTTCCATCAATCTGGTATAAATTGCTATCCTGACAGATAAGAACTGAGTATGACTGCAGGTTGGGAATGCAGGGAATGATAGCCAAGGCCACTTAATAGAATCGATGGGGAACTTATTATGCTTAATAATAAGCATAAAGAAAATGGTTGTGAAGGGACACAAAATATAATGATATGAACTTCTCTGGTAGACAGCTGTGATACACATCAATACATTTTGTGGTATTGATATGGAATATATCATACCACAAATCATCCAGAAATTATAATATTTAAATCTCCATTTATATAAAATCTCTTATTGATAAAAATCATAGTAAAAAATAAAAGCGGCTCACTGGATTCTATTAAAAATATAAGAACAAAGTAAAATAAAAACACAAACCTCTAGATATATATGGTTACTAAAATAAATATTTATACATAGAAATTGAATTGTATTACCTATTCACCCACCCCACTCCATTATAAAACAAAGATTCTTTTTTTTTTTTTTTACCAGTGTTTTGAGGAATTTTATCATCTCTCCATGGGGAATGGAAGGTGACTTAGATGTATTATAATTATAGTTAGTTAGCCATTCAAAGCAGTCAGTTGTTGTTTGCAGCTGCACATCTGGATACTGTTTTTTAACTTCAGACTGTATTTCTTTAATGCAATGTTCTATGCTATAAAAAAGAGAAGAAAAATCATTTTGGTAGGAAGTGGGTAATGGCTCCATCTCATACTATCACAGGCCCTGAGGTTATATGTGGTACCTGGTTGGGTATAATTTACAAAATTATAAAACATTTATATGATATGAAAATAATAACAAAGAGACTATACATTTACATTCATAGTTGAAAACTGAATGTTCAAATTTTCTGGCAGTAAAAAACGCAATGGAGGAAATATAAAATATGTAGCTACTCAGGAATGAATTAGAAGTTCTTTCATGTTGAAACAAAAATCATAGATGCAATGCAATAATGGCCCTCTTAATAGGCAATAGATGGGAGGCAGAGATAAAACCTCTGAATGACGGTAAAAATCAGAATCATATATTATCTATCAAGAGGCGAATATAAATTATGGATAACTTCAATCAATGTAATATTAAGAAGTCATAAGGCAGTTACAAAGAGCTTGTAATTCTAAAAGCTGTAAAGGACACAAGCTGTACATACAATGTTACTAAAACTAAATATCTTTTCCTGCTATCCAACTCAACTCCAAAAAACAAAAATAAAAACATACTAGAAAGTGCAAATAAAAAAAAGACTGGAAGGAAATGAAGCAAAGGGTTAATAGCAATTACATGTGAGTGATATGACATAAATAGTTAAGCTTTTAATTTAATTTTTCTATTTTTCTAAATGCTTACGAGGTATAGGATGAAGTGTTTTACTTACCAAAAAAAAAGATCAACTAAAAACAGAGGAAAATATGTCCAATTGAATCTTATAATATGTATCTGTTTTTAAAATTCCATTCAAAGCAACCTTAGCTCTGATAAAAATAACAGATACACAATGCTATTTTAATTTTCATATACAATTCTGCACATTCATGATTATAAATCTTAGTGGAGTAAACTGGTGACCTTTAGCAGAGTGCCATCTGAAGAGCCACGTGGACATGACATATTGCTACCACCTGATGGCAGCATATCTAAACTTCAAGAAAGCTCATAAACAGGCAAATTCCTCTGAAAATGAATCCCCTCACCCAAAATTGACAGCTACTCATTTGTCTCTTAATAGTATTAAGAAAGATTTGTTACTACAAGGTAAAGGTACTGTTTTGAAAATATAATTGCTATTAATTATAGGTTCCATATGATAGAACCATGCAGGTTTTAGAAACCAAACTCTGATTATTAAAATTGATGACATAGGAAAAGACTCTTCAATTCATCAGGTGTGGGTTGCCTATAAAACATACACTGTAAAAGTTTAAGCTTTTCAGACTTCTGAGCATAAGTGAATTCAAACTAAATTATCTTGAAACAAATACATTCTGAGAATCAAAGAGCCTTTTCATGAAAACAAAGAACTTAAAAGAAAAACAATACCTCCTCTGGCCACAGGCCACTCAATTTCCTGAAGGAACAGTCTTATTCAGAAATACCAGTTCTAAGTCTGACAAGAGATTGGTATGTATTTTCTTAATGTAAGCACTTCTATGGACTGAGAAATACAATGCCCTGCCTAAGCATACACCTTGACTCTAGGGACTCTTTATCAAAGGTTTTTATTATAGCATCCTCATATGTCTCGCTCAATGAAACCAAATAGATTACAGCAATGTGAATTGGAAAGTATCAGCAGTTAGTCTACCTAAATCTGCTTCAATCAGGAATTTGATTAGCCTAAAAATCAGATTTTAGGCTAATCTGTAACATCTGAATTTGAGTCAAGGCCAATAACCACAATTTATAAATAGGGTAAAGCTTTTTAGTGGGCAAGATATTTTAGTAATTTGTCCAAGCACTGACAAATTGGATAGTTGCACTTCAGGAGACCGCCCTCATTTATACAAACTAAGGTAGTCCAGTTTACTTTTAAAATCATTTTGTCACAAATTTTAAAACTCATTATGCATACCTGATTTCGTTTTTAGTTGGCTAAATATCTTATTGTTCTGTTCACAACTGTCCATATATCTTGCTTTAAAAACTTAACCATTTGAAGTCTAGAAAATTCTTACCCAATTATTATATAAAAGAAATATTTTCAAAGTTTAAGATATCAGTTTGGTATGTAATCTGACAATTTATCTTCTTTAATTGAGGTCAAACTTAAAAATTAATTTCCAACATTTAAAAGGTAACATTTTCAAATATTTTTCAAACATTGCTGATGGGGATGGTAATCTGGGGTTGGAAGAATTCTACATATTATTAGACTTAGATGATATGAGATCTTAGTCTAGGTTTTCTGAAATAACATGGTACTTGTCTTTATTTTAGTTTAAGTGTCTTCTTTTAACTTGATTCACATTTTTTTTTAGAAGCAAAGTCAGTCATGAAAAAATAACCAAGGTAATTCAACAAATGGAAATCTAAGTAGTACATTTATTGTTAGACCCCAAACATAAGGGCAAAATGTAAAGAGTTTAAAAATAGTATTAGACTTTATATCCTAAATAATTTAAATCCTCTAATTTACCACAGCAGGTGGCTTAGCAAGGATTTTCTAAAACATCTTCTTATCCTTATTTGGAAAATTAAAACCATTGGAAATACCTAAATGTCCATCAACAGGAGAAATATTTAAATGATTGAATAGATCATTTGTTGGAAAAAAGCCATGAAAATAAATGAAGTAGGAATACATTTACCTACATGAATGAATATAACAAATATAATATTGAAAGAAAAAAGGTACAAATAAATATACACAGTATGATACTATCCATACAATAGTTTGAAAACATGCCATATAATCAATCCTATATATTGTTCAGGATTATAAACATAGGTAGTGAAAGTGTAAGAAAGATGGAAGCAGGATGAGACTGGGGAGAGGTAAAGGGAGCTTAGCTGCACTAGTAATATTTTATTTCTTAAACTGGACAGTGGGCACAGGAGTATTTATCATAGTACTCTTTATGCCTTTTATATGCCTCAACATTTCTTAATAAATTTGAACCCCAATGTGGAGCTTTAATTATAATGACTTTGAATTATCTAAGTTAATGATGTGTGCAAGTGAGTATATTACTGAGAGGCTGTGTATAAATCAATTTATAAACCATTTTTAAAATGCAATATGGAATATGTTTTTTGAAAGGATATCTATGGTAATTTTCTCATTCAACATTCACTCCTAGATTCCTCGACTGTAAAAATTGCTTATTGAATGAAGACATTATATTTGATAAACATTAGCTGAATACTGAATATGTGGTTGGCAATGTGATATATACTAGGGATTCAAACATGAATAAGACATCATCCCACTCCTAAAGGAATTCTGTCTAGTGAGAGACAGACCTGTAAATAAATGACTACAATACAGTAAGACTTGATCAGAGGTGTGTACAATGTGCTAAGGGAGTACACAGGAGGAAGCTACTAAAAGTACTTATGGGGAGTATAAAAAGGCTTCTCCTTGTAGAAGAGGAGATTATATGTAAGATACTGTTGGCTTAAGAACATTTATGGAATCACTGTACTTAAAATTCCTTGACACCTGATTCGTCAGAATTCAGTGCTCATCATTTAACCTCTCTGCTGTCTCACTTGAAAACTATATTTATTTGGATAATAAAAAATTTATTTTTATGGCCAGAACTACATACACGCATGTGTGTGTGTGTGTGTGTGTATGTGCATATGTATATATGCACTATCTGACTTACAAAAAATTGAAATATCCTATAATTAAATAGACCACATTAAATAATAACAGCTGCCCAAGAGCTGATTAATATTGAGCTGGTATAGTTGCGGAGAGGGAAAAAAATTGAGAAAAAGAAAAGAGAATTGTATGACATAAAATCTTGAAAGTTAAGCTTATTGTAAAAGCTCTTACATGATTTAAGACAGTCTTTATTATCCAGCCACAAAATAGTTAAAAAGAAAAAAAGATAGGTTCCATTGATAAAAATTACGAGAATTTGTTTAACGTAAAGGTTGTAGAAAACACATGATTTAAATGTTAGATTTTTTTTTTTTAATTTTTATTTCCTGAATCAGGGTGGAGGTGTCATGGGAGAGTTTAAAGATTATTTTTATAGCATGAGATACAACAGATATTATCATAGATATCCAAACATTAAATAACATTTTCAAAAGCTTTTATATTTTTGATGCTCTTGCTTCTACTTTTTACCCCTAATGTAAGTTTGGTTTAAGGAAAAGTCTTTTCAACTCCGTTACATTTACATTTCAATTCTCTTACATTTTTGTGCTTTTTGTGTTTAAAAGCATAAATAACTAGTTATGAGGTACATAGAATTTTCTAGTTTTTAGATAAGCCCAATTTATCTAACTAGATTACTAAAATTCCTTGGAATTAGCAGGTAATTATAATAATATAGGGAAGATGGCTGATGTATCAAAACTAGTATGTAATTAAACTTACAATTAAACATATAAGCCATGAATTGAAAACTTATTTTCCTGGGACAAAGACATTTCTGGATAATATTTTTTAAAAGGTCAAAAAAAGTATTCCTGAAAAAACGACTTCATTGGCTAAAAAGTGTAAGAGATTTAACATTTATGCTGAACTATTTTCTATTTCACAGAGGTTTTAGTCATTTCAAAAAGTTATAACTATACTTTCAGGAAAAAACACCCTTGACACCAAATCCTGATAACATTATCTGCAAAGGGTGGAGTACATATGAGAAAGATTTAAAGAGATACTATAAAAATAATCTTTAAACTCTCCCATGACACCTCCACCCTGATTCAGGAAATAAAAATTAAAAAAAAAATCTAACATTTAAATCATGAAAGCACATGGCGGGCGGATAGTTTGAACTCAGGAGTTCCGAGACCATCCTGAGCAAGAGCGAGACCCCGTCTCTACCACAAATAGAAAAAAATTAGCCGGGCATTGTGGCGCATGCCTATAGTCCCAGCTACAGGCTACTCAGGAGGCTGAGGCAGAAGGATCGCTTGAGCCCAGGAGTTTGAGGTTGCTATGAGCTAGACTGACACCATGGCACTCTAGCTGGGGCAACAGAGTAAGACTCTGTCTCAAAAAAAAAAGAAAAAAAAAAAAAAGGAAATATGAATGGGGCCAGGGAAAGTTTAGGCTAGTAAGCCACTGAGGCCCAACATGTTGTCTGCCTGGGATGCATTTTTAATTCTAGGGAGGATGAGAGTGTTGGAAGGGGCCCAGTCAGAGGAAATTGGAAAGTGGCTGTTTAGGTCTTACTCTGGGTTCAAGAATAGATGGAGAAAGTGGCCTCTTTCAGGTTTCTTTGCATGTGGCCTTGTCTTGCTCAATAGGATGGGAGAGAGGTAGGGATTTTTGTGAAATGGAGTATAAGAGTAAACAAACCCAAAACTGAAGTACAAACATAGGAAGTTTTAAAAAGGAGCATATATTAATTTACATCCTCTCATTATTAAATAAGTGCCAAATACCGTCAGAAATAATAATACATAATAAAGCCTTTGAAATGACTCATTTGCATTTTATATAATTTGCTATGGCTACAAAATATTAATATATTATTATATGTGTGTGAGTGTATCTACAATAGATATGAGGCTATACCATGAGAAGTCCCAGGTTGATGGATTATTTACAGATTTCTTTTGGTTACTTCTTCCAGACATGTAAGCCACTGTGTGGAACACTCTAAAGATATTTTCTAAAGAAAAGTTTGATGTATAAGCTCAAAAAAGTTAAGCATTATGTGAAAAATAAGTGTAATCTATGGGATATGGTATCTTCTCATTAATAAGCATGGTTAAATCTATAAAAAACATTTATCCAATATTTTCTCATAGTGCAAAGTTAATGTCTTCCCTCCCCCTACATCTCTTGGATTAGTACAAATAGTATTATCCCTGGTAGCACTTCCTGATTTTTCTTTAAATTAAAAAAAAGCAGTCATCCTGTATCAGTAGCAAAACTTACTCCCTGGCATATACATAGAGGTTGTCTCTAATTAGAAAATAGAAAAGTAAATAAACTCTTATTAGTAAATAAACTCTTAAGATATATCTAGGCAACTCAACATTAAGAGGAAAAAAAATCATTCTATGTCTTATTGTGAGCCCAAGAGAACTTCTATACCTCAATATATTGTTAAACTAATAATAAGTTCTAGTCAACTCAAAAATATTTCAGTGCTATGTGCCATTTGCAGTTAGTGAACTAACTAAATCTGTGGGTATAATATTCATAGCATTCTTGTTTGGCAGATTATTTACCCTCTTAATACCAATTTTAATATGTCTTCAAAATAGAGGATTCACCATCACTGATTTCTACTGTCAGGCTTAGGAGTCACCCAGCTCTGACTTGAATGAAAATGAGGATGTAAAAGTGGAAATGGTCTGAGAAAATGACAGCCTATCCTGAAGGGCAAGTGAAGGTTCAGTGACCTCTGGGCACACTGGTCCATTCTGGTGAATCACTGCTTTGGGGAGGCGGCAGACCCTCTGGCTCATAAAACCGGATGATATTAAGAAGACGGAAGGAATTCACACTAGATGTCAGGGTCACTGCTAGAAATACAACTTTAAAAATTCAAGTGTAAGGGAAAATACCATATTTAAAAGTGAATTACTAATGTTTTTTTTTTTTTTTTCTTTTAAAGTATTGAGGAAAACCCATACCATACAGATGTTCATTACTTATTCAATGTACACCACTGGGAGATAAATAGAACTGTTAGAATACAAAAATGCCAAGGGTAATTCAACTACTGCGGTGTAAGTGTGGCATAACTGATTCGTCATGACATACAATTTTCTAAAAGCTATTCTGTTAGGAGGCAATAAATGAGTGCATAAATGATTTACACTCTTCTGAACCGCAGTTATTATTCAGTATTTTATTTTTAAAAATATATACGCCCTATACTATTATGTTTATTCTCTAGAGTATAATAAAAACATAATTGAATTTGATGAAAAATAGACTTGATTCTAAATGTAGCATACAGCACATACAGTTACTTCCTTATTTTATCCCTTGTGAAGATCAATGGTCACTTGAGGTGGCTCTGCTCCAGGTTCCTTTTAATATATGGGCAATAAAATATTTTTAATTTAAAAATTATATCCTTATGTTCCATACTATATTTTCTTTTTAATACTAACATCTGAGTTTTGACCTAATAATAATTTATGAATACAAAATACAATGTTTTAATCACTGTTTTATTTTGAAAATGATTCCTTATTGACCAGGTAGGGCAGGAAATTAAGTACAGATGGTTTAGTAAATAAAACTGAAGCAGTCTATAACAAAAACATCAGCATTCAGTGACTTGTTTTGTTTTGATGGAGCCTGAATGCCACTGTGAAGGAAAAAGTTTACCTTTTAAAAAATTATTCCGATTTTTAAAAATATAACCATCTCTGGAATTTAGGTAAATCACTTGTTAAGCTATTTAAGTGAGTACTATTTTCATTTGTAAGTTCCTTTGGATGAGAAGCTGTGTAATGCAATATATAAATATATAATATAAAAGTTACATAAATACATAATTACACTAAGGTTTAATACAGTTATTTCATATTTATATGAAATATCAAATATAATGCATATTCTCAGATAGTATGGTTAAGCCATATATATATGCTATCTTTTAAAAAATATATATAATATATATGGGCAAATATAAATTAAGAATAAGAGGTTTAATTCTTCCTTTCGAAAATGAAGGAAAAGCTTTCCCTCCTCTCCTTTTTCCTAGAGCATTTACCTTAGAAAACTTGTCATCATAAGTATTTTTTCATCTTCTTGACATGTATCCCTTGGAAGACTAGATAAGCCTTTTGTCAGCAGGCCTTCTGTCAGCTTTGTGACCCAGGAATGTCCTTCTAGAGAACCTGGGAGCTATCTTTTTGAAATGCAAACATCAAGGGAGATCACTCCCCTATCTCCCAGTTCCTGTGGGAGTATTCTCTAACTTCAGTAGGCACCTTGCTCCAATTTGCAAAAACTACCTCCTGTCAGAAAGATATAAGAAGTTTATTTCTCCTCAGGATAAAGCCAATTAGCTAACACAGGTGGTCTCCCTAATTACCATGGTGAAGTTAGGATGAACTGTGTGACAAAATGCGAAGTCTAGTCTTCTTACTTGAGGACCAGTGATTGTTTATCTTGACAACACGTAATGTAATGGGTTATATCTGTTTGGCTATATAAGGGTGAGATTCCTTTCTGTCTCTGCAATCTCTTGGGGGATTGTCCGTGATGCATATCATAATCTGGTTTAATGCTTATTCAATAATAAGAATGTTTTCTTTCTTTATTACCTTCATGGACAGGATTTCTGGGATGGGAGAAGATTTTGTCTTTAAGTATAACACCCTAACAATATGCTATCTTTTGAAGTTATTTATGGTCATTGTTGTAATAAAGAATTAACTATTCTCAGGAAGAAACAGGAAGAAAAATATAACAGGAACATTTTAGTTGCTTGGTTCGGTTTCTTTGAAAATTTAATATAACTATACCTTAAATTTTAAAAAAGGAAATGCTATGTATCATTGCACAGTAGAAATTTTTACTGTGAAAATTTTTACTGTAGAAATTGTTTACACAGTAAAAACCCACAGAAAGTAGATTAGAACCTTTGAACAAAAAGATTCAAATAAGTGAACTGATTATAGGGTCCACAGATACATATGAAGACAAAATCCTTCCTATCAAAGAACATGTATTAGTGGGAAACTGCTTAGCTGTCTCTGCTTCCCCCAGTATATGGTAAACACGACCTGTTGGGGTAGGTGATGAAGACTAATCTGGTAAAGCGACTCTCTATGGAGTCTTGGCTCCTACTTAAATGACAATCATTATGCAAAAAAAATTATTGTTAATGTTCTGTTTTTAGCAACTCAAGAAATTATGGCCTTATAATGCCTTTTATTTTAATACTTTAATTTTGAAATTTTAATTTCTGTGCTTATCCTTCATAGGAGAATGCTTAACTCAATGAAAATCTAGAATCTTAACTTAATGAAAATCTAGAACATCAATATTGACAAACTCTAAGAAATCATTAGGAACAATTCAATAAACTTTAATTTGCCTACTGAAGATAATGCTTTATATTTTCTAGTCTTATTAAAACTACTAATCTGATAAAGAAAATCATGTTTAATTTTAATCAATATTTTTCAGGAAAGTTAATGGTAATTAAAACCTAAAATTATCTAAAAGCAGGAAACACTAAAACCAGACTAGGCAAATTTCATGTAAATGAAACATGAAAACAATTTGCTTTAAGTAATTAGCAATATTTACCTTGTAGCATTTTGTTCAATCTTTTCATCAATGTCACTGAAGATCTGCTTGAACTCCAAGTCTCCAGGAAATGAGTTTAACAAACAATGTAGGTCAAATGAATTACGGGAATAAGCATCATCCCAATCCATTCTGAGGAACAAGAATAAATAATAAAACATGTCAGTTCCCCCAAAATGGAGGGAGGGAAAAATCCACCTCAAGTTGTGATACTAAACCAAAAATAATAATTCCCATTTATAGGCACAATGAAATATAGCCAGGGGAGAACAGGGGTATTATTAAGCGAGGTGGAGTGTTTTGTTATTTAAATTTCATGAGATATGACCTAATTTTCACACTTCTCTATGGTTTGAAAGATGAACAAAACAGCAACCCTCAGAGAGTACTTAAACATCCTGACACTCCTTACTGTAACCAAGAACTGCAAAGGAAATCACAAAGCACATAGACTACTGTGAACAAGAGGGGGTGCAGTGAGAATTCAACACCTTCGCTTTACCCTTGTCAGTATTCTGTCCTGGAAACTGTACCCTCATACTTTTTAAAGCCTCATCCCTCTGGGCCTATTTATATGTGAAGATGACAAAAATTTTCTTGAGTTACTCTAGAAACCCTTGACAACATATTTATAGCTGACTGAAAACTGAAGGATATGCTACATTTTCCTGAGATCTATGCATTTTTTCACTATCAAAGCTTCATTCATCCATCCTTTACATATTTATTGAATGTTTGATAGGTAACAGGCACTCATTGCTGTAGGTAGGGGCTGGGATATTGCTGAAATGAGTCCCTGCCCTCATGGAGTTTTTATTCTGGTGGGAAAGATAGATTTTAAAAACACATAAACAGATGTATTTTGTCAAAGATCACCTGGTGAGAATCACTTCTGGTGAGAAGTGCTGTGAGGACAAGTAGGGCAATGGAGAGTGATGGAGCTGGGGCAGGGTGTGAGCTATTTTATTTAGGACTATAAGGAAGGTCTCTCTGAAGAAGTGACACTTGAGTGGAAGAAAGAAGTGAAAAAGCTGTGGGAGAAATGATAAGTGGAAAAAATAAACTAGTTTCTTGATTACTTTGGCCAAGAAGTGACCCTCACCACATCTGCTCATATTTCACTGGTGAGAGCTAGTCACATGACCCTACCTTGAAGCAATGGTGGCTGGGAAATGCTCTCACTGGCTAGGCAGCTGATTCCAGGAAAACTCTACACTATGGATGGAGATCACTAATCTCTAGTTGACAGCTAGCCTTTCTGCCATTGCCATTCATTTCATTAATCTCAATTCTTCTCTTTCATGTTATTGATTTGCCTAAAATGTCTAAATGATCCTTGGTTTTCCATTCTTATTTACCAACAAAAGTCTAGGTTGGTAGATATTGGGATCTAGCAAAGCTTTTCTCTACTGTTACAGGGTTGTTTTATCCAAAAGGTCTATCACTCCAGAGCAGGAAGGTTGATTCAGACACTGTATGAATGGATGGTATATATATGTGGGTAAGCTTGTCTTTAGGACTTGTGAACAGAAGCAAGCAAATAGTTGATGATTTGAACAAGTGATCAAGAGTAAATTATAACTCAAGTAGAATAATTTAGTTTTTTTCACTTTGGGGTAGATCTGCCTATTTGTTCTCTGTCAGGCCTTTGCAGAGATCCAGAAGTAACTTTGAACTCTGTTCTGCTCTCACACTGTGGTTAATACCCATGCTATATTCAGTGTTCAGAAAACACTTCAAGGAAGCAAATGCTGTAGCATAATACAAAGAAGGAGCTGACTTGTTTAGCTGCTCATAAACATTTCTTTACCTTCTTCCCTCTTTGATGACTACCCTGTAGCCTATTTCACTCTTTAATTTTTCTCTGAAGTTGACATTACTCCAGAGAGTGGTTCTTACTACACCCTAGCAACTTCTTTTGCATGTTGTAGAGTGGTTTCCATGTTTCTAGTTTCTTTATTGGTCTGAACCTCTCTACTTTCTATCTTCCAGAAACATCCCAGTGGAATATAATATTTCTTTCAGGGTTGCTTTTCTATATATCTTTACTGACGTTTCAATAGGATTTCAGAAAGGAAGAAAAGTAAACATGTGTGCTTAATTCTCAATCTTCAGACTTTTCTTTTAATTTCTCAAACTAAAGCAAATATACAAAAAATTATGAGACTTTGAACATTCAAAATTTGATGTAGAATCTTTTCAAATAGGTGTGGGCTAATGCCATAGAGACCAACTACTTATTTGATACATAAATATTTTTAAATGGTAATGTTGGCAAATTAAATGTAACATTAAATAATATAAAGTCATAAGCCCCATAGGACACTTTGGCAAAGATTGGTCCTATAGCAAATTCTTGTGAAATAGTCTAGTGATTATCTATTTATCTATCTAATCTGTTCTGCTTGTGTCTTCTACATACAGCTGAACTATATATACTATAAATGTTAGTTCAAATTTATACTGCATTTATATCATTTAAATAGTATTATCTATTTATAAGTTATTTTAGAGTTAAACCTATATTTTGGTATATAACACAGATTACAGGAGTCAAATCTAATTTTAAACCTATTTTCCCAGTATAATACAGAAAGTCAAGAATATTTAGTAGGATAAAATTCTAAAAATTAGTCCTTTAGGACTTGTGAATTTAGCATTCAGTTTTGACTATGTGGTAGTACATTTCAATATCTATGCCAAGTAATCATATGTGTTGGAAGTTGGTGAATGGGAATTTGGCAAGGGAGTGGATAAGGCTTACAGCCCAGAGTCTGCACCTTAATCTTGCTTTGTTCTAAAGCTTTTTATTCATTTAAACAACAACAACAGAAAGACTTCCAAATGAAAGCCAGCTCTGAGTTCTGATAATAGCAGACACTGCAACAAAGAAAGTGATAGCTTTTAGCTAAAAGCAAGATATTCCAGAAAAGTTAATGAGTAGACTGGCTAATAACTAAGGAATTATTAAGGATGTGAAAAATGTCACTTAAGATTTTTAGCTATATGTTATTAAATATTATGGGAAAATATTAGATGCTAAAAAGCTAATCAAAAATCTGTATCTGGGCATACTCTTCCTAAATGTTAAGGGTCCATTGTAAACACATTTTGAAATAAATAAAAACTATACATATTTTAACTCAATATGGTAACAATGTGGTGATTATAATATTTTGTGCATTGTAGCTAATAAATGAAGCTTAAAATGAAATTTTAAAAGCATTTTTATTCTTCTGGTAAATAAATGGCAAAGTGTTTCTTAACCACTCACAATACTTTATTATTTCTATAAAATATTGCTGATTAACTACAATAGATAGAATTGAACACATTGTTAAAAAGAGGAAAAATAATTGTGAAATTTACTAAGTTACTGAGTTTACTTGCATTCTAAAAGTAGAAATCTCAAGGATAATTTTACAACGTTCTTGTTTGTTACTTTAGCATACAAAAACTTCTAAGTCAAAAGAAAGGTTGATCTAGTCTTTTTTTTCCTAAATAGAAACATTTTTGTTCAATTTAAAAATTATTCCAAAAAATTACCTCAAACTTTCCCATTTCTAATTATAGAGCTATTACATTTATTATGCCATATATATATACATATATATATTTAAGGAAATAGTGAATATATTTTTCACAAGCATTTTCTATATATTTGCATACTATCTTTTTAAGATAGCCAGTTCCTAAAGCTAATGCTGATAGGACAGTTGCATATTGTATGATTTTACTGAGATAGAACATGAAAATACAAGTGACACATAATAACTAGCCATGTAATACAGGAGTTTGACCCTACTTATTTAAAACACTCAGTTCTGAATATTAATGATTCAGAAAAATAGTTAAGTATATTGAAGGAAAAATATAGAGTTTTTATTTTTAAATTCCTCTCCAAAATATATATAGCCAAAAATGTGTATTATATCTAAATGAAAACCAGCTCTGAGTTCTGATAATAGATTATCTAAATTACTAAAGAATGCTGAACTATACAGCCTATTACTTCTTAGCTATTACTACTTTAGAAGTTAATACTTCTATCTTTTGCATTTTAGAAGAAAGGTTGCCAATTAATCTTCTTCATCTGGTATTCCTAAAGGGCTATAGTTTCAAGACAACACAGTATAGGAAATATAGATTATATATAAACTAGGAGTTTCATTCACTTTAGAATTCCTCTAAATCAAAGCTTACTTAATATATTTCAGATATAATAGTATTTACAAAATACTATTTTGCCCACAGTAAAAGGAATGAAATAAAAGTAGTATTTCAATTCTATTGTTGTACCTATTATTTTCTTCTCACAGTCATTGGAATGGAAGGAGATATTAAGAAAAAAAGAAAAAGGAAACAAGATAAATAACATCAGGGACAGTGAAGCGCAATGGAGAGGAGACACTAGCTTTAAAGTCACATTGACCTGGGTTTTTATCCTAGTTCCACTGGTTAAGTGTCCCCTTTGAAATAATAGATAATAACTAAATTTCTACATAGCTTTGGAGATTCAGGATAAAAGAACCCAGAGATGAATCTAAACTTTCTAGAATTTAAAATTCACTACATTTTGAGTAAATTATTCATTACTTTCAATGAAAAAGTGGCATAAGAGGCTTAGAAGCTTTCTGGAGATATTAATAAAATAGTGCTTATAAAGTATTTTGATGAATGATGATATAAATGCATGAGGAATTGAAGCATTAAATTATCACAAATATACATAAAATAAATATTAAGAATAGGACTTGGAAAATGTGATTTTAGTTTGGATAAATCCAAAATACTTGAAAATTGCCTAATAAGTTTTGCAGAGTTTATAACACTAATGCTCTTCAACATCTTTAATTTTTAGAATATGCTAATTTATTATCCTATAATGAAATAGCCAAAGATTTTTCACAGGTTCTAACTGAACTTCAAAGTAGTTGTATAGGGTTAAAGCTTAATTTTCTTCAGAGATTTTATTTTAAAAGAAAAATACTCAACTCAAACATTTTAATATAAAAGTCTATGGCATCACAAGGTTTGCCATTTGTAATCTCAATTGATTCCAAATACAGAATAAGTATGGATATACCATTTTAAAATACCAGAATGTTCATGCACTTTGAATTTCCTTTTTCAAAATATTTTTCAATAAAAGCTGCAATTTTTCATTTGAAAACAAATATTTACATGTAATTTATCATAATATATATTAATTTGAAATAACTTGAAGTGAAGCTAAAAAAACAAAAATAAAAACTATAAGCTAAATGGTAGAAAACTCTATGTTCATCAGAAGTTATACTTCTTCAGGGTATCAAAACCTCAATTCTTCCATATAACCAATTAGTTTGAAATTTTCATATCTCTGTAGTAGCTCAACTAGGTGTGCCTATTATCATAATAGCCATTGCTAAATCTAATGGTCAAAATTACAAATAATAAATTCAGTTCCTATATTTGTATATTTTTGAATCATTTTGGGTAGGTCAACTCCTCAATCATAAGCCATTCAAAAACTGTTACAAGAATATAAAGTTTCACTTTCATAATGAAATGATTTGATTGGCTGAAGATTCTTGTAGAGAATCAAAAATTAGTATTTTGTTCATCGCTGGCCTTTTTGTAATAAAGCAAGTCATATTTCAATATTGGTTGTCTCATGTTGTCAATATATTATAATAAAGCCTCATTAATTCAGACTCCACAAATTCAAGCCTAAAGAAAATATGTACAGAAATCAGCTTAACCATAATAGCAAAATGACAATAATAGATATGGTTTGTTACACACTGTTGGGGCTCAAGAAATGATACCCAAAGAATGGCACTTTGGTATGCTGAGTACTTTGAACAGAAAAATATGGAAGGACCTTAGAAGCAAAGTATCTTTCTGAACTTCTCCTGCCTTTCTTCTTCATGCTCCCCTTTCTCTCCCAAGGCAGAAACTGTAATTCTTCTGTCCAAAAAGGCAGCCATAAAACCAAGAAATATTACTCTGACCTTCACCTGCCTTTTTGTGTAAGAGCTGGCCATAAAGAAATTTTCTGACCTACCTCATCTGAAGTCAGATCAGAAGGCCCTCATTCCAGAAGAGGTCCTAACCTATACCTGGGAGGAAAGAGTGCCACACAGAGAGGCAAAGAAGAATCCAAACAGGCCTTGCTGAGTTTTCCCACTCAGTCTATTACCATGAGGTCATCTCTTTTTTCTCTAATAACATTTTTACACAGCTGTCTATTCTACATGGACCCTAAACATAAAAATAGACAGTTTTCCCTGTGTTTTTAGGCCTTTATTTCTGCAGGTTTCAGTGTCACATAAAACTTTGATTAAGTAAGTGTTAAGCTTTACTCTTGTTAACCTGTCTTTTATTATAGGAGTAACACTTTTTGATGGGGAGGAAAGGTATCACACATAAATATTGATATATATATATAATATGTGTGTGTATATACATATAGCCGCTATAGTATCTACTATCTATAAGACGTTTTACATATATTAACTTCCTTAATTATTATAATAATTCTACAAAATGGTTATTGTTCTTATTTACAGAAGAGGGTACTTGGGCACAAAGAGATTAACTAATATGTTCATGTTACATAGCTATAAAGTAATAGGGCTAGAGTTTAAACCCAAATCTGCCAGATTTTAAAACTTGAGGTGCTGGTCTCTTAAAAAATGAATCACTTTTACTGCATACATAATATAGAAAACATAGTTTTGTAGAAATGTTCTGGCCATTGCTTATGAGGGGGGAAAAAAAAAAAAGAAGAAAAAGATAGTTCTATAGAAATCATGTTAACCAAAATGTTAACATGGTTATTCCTGGATATTGGGACTATGGCTAATTTTTATTTTCCTCTTTATAGTTAGCATTTTCCCTATGTTTTTGTAATAAGTACTTATCATTTTATATATAATAAAAAATTCTTAAAAAAGAAATGACCCCTGTTTTCAGGGAATGTTTTATAACCTTTTATATTTTCTATACATCTTCATTTGAAAAGTCTTTCAACCTTAACACTTTTCTTGCCAATATGTTTATCATTTCTTTCAAAATGTAAGTCCAAACCTACATAATTCCAAAAGAGCTCTTGACTATAACCATTTCACCAAATGTTTTGCATTATTTGTGGCATTTGTACTATATTAAAAGAAAATCTATTGTTTTGTATTATTTTGATATTGAATGTGTATTTATGTCCTTCATTTGAAATTCATTCTGGAGTAAAATAATAATGGACTGAAACACTGTTGAGCATTCAGATGAGGTTGGTGACCATGATTTTGAAGGATCCCCAGTCCATACAGTTGTGTAATTTTCTCTATCCAACCTCAATATGGAAGTTAATCAATAAGTACAAAGAATGCATTAAAGCAGTGTCATCTGATAACAATCATAGAGTACCAGAATGATGATGGTTCAAAATTTTCAAGTGCCTTGCATAGATTTGTGATGCTTCCATATTCATGAGGTTTAAAAATGATGAAGAACAAGGAGAAGCAAGAGACACTTGTATAAGTAAAGAGGCATCAAGTTTAAGATACTGTGTGACAGGAGAAGGGAACACTTGATGGACAAAAAAACCAATAGAATGAGAAAATTAGCCCGAGTGAATAGATATGCACAAGACCAACATGAGAAATAAAGGAAGGAGGGTAGACCGTGGTAGGTAATGCTTAAGTTTGGATTTGAAAGTTTTCTCATTAGGATGGCAGTGATTCCACATGTACTGAAAGGGAGACTGACCCCAGCCATCAATCTTTCCATTTCCATACATGCACTCCATGCGCCCAAAGCAGAGAGAGAAGGAGGGAGGGTGGGAGGGGAAGAGAGAGAAAAAGAATAAGAGAGAGAGAACAGTTCTCCGTCTCAAGGAGCAGATTAAAAAGAAGTCCAAAAAAAAAAAAAAAAAAAAGGGAGCCAATAGAAAGATTACTACTATTTTCTAAGTAAAAAATAACCATGACTTCAACAATATAAAAGTAAATTATCAGCCGGGCACGGTGGCTCACACCTGCAATCCTAGCACTCTGGGAGACCGCAGCAGGAGGATTGCTTAAGCTCAGGAATTTGAGACCAGCATGAGCCAGAGCCAGACCCCATCTCTAATAAAAATAGAAAAAATTAGCCAGTCAAATGAAACAAAAAAAATTAGCTGCATGTGGTGGCTTGCACCTGTAGTCCCAGCTACTAGGGAGGCTGCGGCAGGAGGATCGCTTGAGCCCAGGAGTTTGAGGTTGCTGTGAAATAGGCTGAAGCCATGGCACTCACTCTAGCCCGGGCAACAAAGCAAGACTCTGTCTCAAAAAAAAAGTAAATTATCAAGGGACCAATGTAGTTTGGAAAATATTTCAGTGGTATTTCAGAAAGGTAAAACTACTTTTGAAAAATTTATGGGGAAAAAGGGAAAGGCTGTGAGGCTGTGGGTCAACATAGAACATTATATTCTGTTTGTGTTCCTATACTTAAAACTATTGACTTGTCATCAGGAAGATAATAACAATTTGACATAAGAAAGAATGAAGTTTCTTATCCTAATTGTGATCAATCAAAAATGGGAGCCATAACTTTTCAAAGCATAATGATTTTTTGAAATTGCCCTCCCACAATACTATTTTTAAATTTTCGTTTCTATGTTCCTGAACATATTTCTATAAGATTTTATAAAACAGTGCTTAATATTTTAAACAAGTATTAACAGCCAATCTAATGTTAATTTTTACCTTTAAAAGTGAATAAAGAGTTATGCTTAAAGTATTACATGTAAGATAAACATCTATAATTCAAGTTTCAGCTTTAGGCAAATTATAACAGTTGAGTTATAAATTCCCAAGAACAGTGATGATAATAAAATATGAATATAAGCACTGCCAGAAAATATTACAATAAAGCAATAAAAAATTATATGTGATCAAAAGAAAGCCCACAAAAATCATTTTGGAATCTCATTTGTCCTTTGTCACATTTTAAAATTATCTCTCTCTATCCTAGGGTTTCTTTTTCTTTATTTAAACTAATATAATGGTTAGAATCCTTATTTTACAATGTTCTGTCTCTTCCATAGTAAAACTTCAGAGTGCCATTCTTCTTAAGGCAAACCAATACATGTTTGAAAAGGAGTGAAAGAACATAGAAAAATAAACCACTGGGAAGGAATCCATACTGAAAATGAATAAGAAAAGAAGGACCATAAGATTTCTCCTCTGTGGAAAAGCCCAGTGAGGAGTTTCCTATTCCTTCTTGGATCTGCGGACAGATTGTGGAATTAATGTGTCTACAGGCTCTGGCTCACATGAAGTTCTACCTTTCAATATCAGTGCCTAACCTCGAATAAACACCATTAATGAGTATGGTAAGGAAATAGAATATTCTAATTATAAATAACAATATATTCTCTATACAACGGAACAAGTTTCAAATGTCGCACTATAATAAAACACATTTAACTATAAATGTCATAGAACCTTCAAGAACCAATAGATTTGAGTCCTGATCCTGATTCTCCTAATTTCGATGTGACCTTGGGTAAGTCACTCTGTCTCTCTAGAGGGAGGGAGCTTATGTTCCTCATTTACACAATGAAGCAGACAGGAAGACTGACATCAGCAAGTTGGTTGACTAGAGGTGCCTGGCACTCTTTTACACCTGAAAGAAAGAACTACGGCAATGAATAAACATCTAAGATTTGACGGGAATGTTGAAGAGAGTACTGGACTACAGCAGGGGAATGGAAAGGTTCCTTTGGTACTCTCAGAAGCCCAGGAAAACAGTGTGGAGAGGGGAACAAGGCACCTGCCTCTGCTGGCCCATCTTCCTTGCCCAGATGAGCTCAAAGTCAGGAGGGATTTGTCCTTGTGGGGAAAAGGTAAGCAAATAAACCCCACCAGCTGCCACTGTCACTGCAAACACCTGCAGACCTCGCTACAGGAGAATCCCACAGTCCTCACAAACCCCGAGGCCAATCTGGAGAACTGCTAATGATTCACACAGCTGTAGTACTCCAGATTAGGAACACAAAGCACGCACCCCCCCACCTCACCTCTCCTTTGTGACCCAAGTTCCTACAGCAGGATGCCATCTCGAGACCAGAACCACTTCTAGAGTGTGCCCTACTCTGGGGGCCAGTAGCCATTGTACATCTCCAGCCCTGGGGCTCCATTTTCATTCTACCAAGCCCACACAGGTGGTTGTAACATAATGACCACAGCTGCTCAGAGCCTGGGCCCAGCATCAGCTGTGACTCTGGTCCTACACATCAGGGAAATCAATGCCTGCCACCTGCATTTCCAGCCAGAGAAACAGTCCCATGGGCCTGCCTAAGATGGACCCATGCCTGAGCTGGCCAAACTGCCATGTGCCCTTCACCTGAGCAAGAGAGGCCCCTAAACTGCCTAGCATCTGGTATGCCCCTGAGCCAGCCAAACATCTGGAGCCCAGGGTCCAAGAAACAGCTTAGTAGGCCCAACACTAAAACATGCCCTCAGGCCATCCAAGAAGTCATGCATGCCAGGCCAGGGAAACAGCACAGTGAGCCTTGTCCTCTGGCTAGCTGAGCTTCTATGTGCCCATGTATCAGGGCCGAGAACAGTCTGGAGATTCCACTCATGGTAAATATGTCCCCAAGCTGCTGCTATATAATGCAACCCTGGCTAGAATAACAGCTCCATGGTCCTGAACCCCGCAAGCCAGAATCCAAGTTGATGAAGCCTGAGAAACTGCCCAGCAAGCATACCCCTGGCAAGGCCACAACATTGCTACCACAAACACACACAGCCTAGGCCACTCAGACACTTGCAAAAATCACTAGCATGGATTACAGCTGAAAAAACTGCACAGAGACAACACTACTGCATCCAACTAGAAACAAGGCCAACATACCTTACCCTAACCAGCACCTTAAGACTTATCTATCGGAATAAATCCTTCCCTATGAAACCTATTCCATAAAATTGAAAAGTGCATCTGTTCTACCAGATGTGAAGAAATCAACATAGGGACACATCAAACATGAAAAAGAAAGAAAATTTGATAACTCCAAAGAATCACAATAATTCCCCAGTAATAGCCATCAATCATAGGGAAATATACAAAATGCCAGAAAAAGAATTCAAAACAATAATCTTAAGAAAACTCAGTGAGATACAAGAAAATACAGATAGACAATTCAACACAATCAGAAAAACAATCTATGATTTCAATGAAAAATTCAACACAGATATAGATAACATAAAAAAGAACCAAGTAGAAATCTTAGAGCTGAAGAAATAAATGAAATAAAAAATATAATCCCAGAGCCTCTGCAACACAGTAGACTAAGCAGAAGAAAGAATATCTGAACTTGAAGACAGTTCTCTTGAAATAACTCCAGCAGACAAAACAAAATAAGAATAAAGAAAGACTATAGGATTTATCAGACACAATCAAGTGAACAAATTTTCATATTATGAGACTTCCAGAAAGGAAAAGAGAAGGGACAAGACAAATTGTAGAAAACCAATCTAATGAAATAATAACTAAAAAGTTCCCAAGTCTTGGGGAAAATTGCACATGCAGATCCAGGAAGCTCAAAATTTCCCAAATAGATTCAACTCAAACAACTCCTCTCTCAGTCATATTATAGTAAAATTGTCAAAAGTCAAAGACAAAGATAGAATTCTAAAGACAGCCAGAGAAAAGCAAGGAGTCACATATAAGGGATTCCTCATTAGACTAACAGAAGATTTCCCAGCAGAATCTGTACAGGTCAGGAGACAATGAAAGCATATATTCAAAGTACTAAAATAAAAATGTTGATGGGTAAGAATAACATACCCCGTCAAGCTATTATTCAGAAATAAAGAAGACATAAAGTCTTTTCCATACACTCAAAAACTAAGGGAATTCATCACCACTAGATTGCCTTACATGAAATACATAAGGAAGTCCTATATCTGGTAACAAAAATACAATAACTATCATCACGAAAATATGTGAAATTATAGAACTCACTGGTAGAGCTGAAACAAAAAGAACAAAGAGAAAGGAATCAAGTCTTATCACTACAGAAAACCACCACACTATAAAAATAAATAAGAGAGGAAATAAGAAACATAGGATATATAAAACAACCACAAGAAAAACCCCAAATAATTAATAAAAAGACAGAAGTCCCATTTATCAATAATAACCTTGAATATAAACAGGTTCAATTTCCCAATTAAAAAATATAGGCTGGCTGAATAGAATAAAGAAACAAGACCCAACTATATGCTCCCTATAAAAAACTCAGATCCCCTCCAAAGACACAGATAGGCTAAAAATGAAGGGATGAAAAAAAATGTTTCAAATAAAAGCAAACAAAAAAGGACTACCTATACTTAGATAAAACATACTTTAAGCCAAAATAATAAAAAGATAAAAAGAAGATCATAATAAAGAGATCTATTGAGCAAGGGCACACAAAAATTCTAAATATATATGTACCCAAGAATAAAACACTCAACTATATAAAGCAATTATTATTATATCTAAAGGGAGAGATAGATTCCAATACAATAATAGTTGGGGACTTCAATACTCCACTCTAGCATTAGACAGATCATCTACATAGAAAGTCAACAAATAAACATTGGATTTAAACTGCATCATAGAAAAAAATGGATCTAACAGACATTTACAGAACATTTCATCCAACAGTTGTAGAATACACATTCTTCTCATCAGCATATAACCACTTTTTCTATAAGATTGATCATATGTTAAAATACAAAAGAAGTCTCAAAATTTTAAAAATCAAAATCATATCAAGTATATTTTTATAAGAACAAGAGATAAAAGCAAGAATATCAAGTATATTTTTGAACACAATGGAACAAAACTAGAAATCATTAACAAGAGAAACATTTGAAACCAAACAGATACACAAAAAAACAACTTGTTCCTGAACAACCAAAAGTTAAAGGAACACATTAAGAAGGAAATGTAAGATTCCTTGAAACAAAAATATTATAGAAACATAACCTACCAAAACCTATAGAACACAGCAAAAGCAGTCTGATAAGAGGTACACTGATAGCTATAAATGCCTATATTAAAAAAGTAGAAAGACTTTAAATAAACAACCTAAAAATTTACCTTAAGGAACTAGAGAAAAGAGAACAAACCAAAACCAAAATTAGAAGAAGGAAAGAAATAATAAAGATCAAAGCAGAAGTAAAACAACATTGAGGAAAAAAAATAGAAAAGATCAATGAAGCAAAAAGTATGTTTTTGAGATAAACAAAATTGACAAGCCATTAGCTAAACTAAGAAAAAAAGAGAGAAGAAAAAAATATATCAAATCAGAGACAAAAAGGGAGACATTACAACTGAAATCAGACAAATAGAAGCAACATTAGGGGCTATAATGAACAACTTTATATCAATAAATTTGAAAACCTAGAAGAAATGGACAAATTCCTGGTCACACACAACCTATAATAAACAAGGTTGAAGGAAGAATAAATATAAAACCTGTACAGACCAATAATGGGGGACAACATGGAATCAGTAATAAAAAGTCTCCCAATAAAGAAAAGCTCTGCATCAAAGGGACTTACTGCTGTGTTCTGCCAAATTTTAAAGAATATGAATTCTCTCAAACTTCCAAGAAATGTAAAGGGAATGAGTTCTTCCAAACCCATTCTACAAGGCCAGCATAACCCTAATATTAAAACCAGATAAGAACACAACAACAACAAACTACAGGCTAACACCCGTGATGAACATAAATGCAAAAATCTTGAACAAAATAGTAGGAAACCAAATATAATACCACATCAAAAAGATCATACACCATAATCAAGTGGAATTTATTCCAAGGATGCAAGGATGGTTCAATACATGCAAATCAATAACATGACACATCGCATCAATAGAATGAAAAACAAAAAACTATGAGATCATCTTAATAGATACACAAAAACCATGTAATAAAATCTAACAGCCCTTCACAATAAAAACTATCAATAAATTAGATAAAGAAAAAAAGTACCTGAATATAAGAAAGGCCATATGTGACAAACTCACATCTAACATCATACTGAATGTTCCTCTAAAGACTGGAACAAGACAAGGATGCCCACTCTCACCATTCTTATTATTAACATACTACTGGAAGTCCTAAGAGCAATTAGGCAAGAGAAAGAAATATTCTATTGGAATTCTAATTGGAAAGAGAAATTCAAATTGTCCTTCTTTGCAGTCAACATGAGCTTATAAATAGAAACACCTAAATGCTCAATCAAAAAACTCTTAGAACAGATAAACAAATTCAGTAAAATTACAGGATAGAAAATCAACATACAAAAATCAATAGTGTTTCTATACGCCAATAACAAATTAGCTGAAAAACAAATCAAGGAAGCAATCCCATTTACAACAGCTATAATAAAAATAAAATAGTTAAGAATATAGTTGATGAAAGAGTTGAAAGATCTCTACAAGGAAAATCATAAAACATTGATGAGAGAATTCGAAGAAGACACAAAAAGATGCAAAGACATCCCATGGTCATGCATCAGAGAATTAGTATTGTTAAAATGACCATACTACCCCAAGTAATCTACAGATTCAATGCAACCCCTATAAAAATATCAATGATATTCTTCACAGGAATAGAATACTTATATAGAACCACAAAGAATCTCTGGGTGGAATTACCAAAGCAATACTGAGCAAAAAGGACAGACTTGTAGAAAACACACTATTAGATTTCAAAATACACTATAAAGCAATAGCAACCAAAACAGCTTAGTACAGGCAAAAAACATACATATAGACCAATGGAACAGAATAGAGATTCCAGAAACTAATTTATGTATCTATAGCCAACTGAGTTTTAAAAAAAATACCAAGAACATTCATTGGGGAAAGGAAAGTCTCCTCAATAGTGTTGTGAAAACTGGATATCCACAAGCCAAAGAAGGAAACTAGAGCCCTATCTCTCACCCTATACAAAAATCAAATCAGAATGATTAAAGACCTTCATGTAAGACCCAAAACTATAAAACTACTAGAAGAAAACATAGAGGGATATTGGAATGGGACAAGATTTTATGAATGAAACCTCAAAAGCACAGGCAACAGAAGCAAAAATAAACAAAACAGATTATATGAATCTACACAGGAAAGGAAAGAATCAAAAGAGTGAAAAGACAACCTACTGAGTGGGAGAAAGTATTTGCAAGATATACATCTGACAAGGAATTAATATCCAGACTATACAAGGAACTCAAAGATCTCAATAGAAAAAAACAAAAAAACAAATAATCAAATTTTTTAAATGGACCAAGGATCTGAACAGACGTTTCTCAAAAGAAGATATATGAATAGCCAAAAGCATATGAAAAAAATGCTCAACAACATTAAGCATCAGGGAAATGCAAACCAAAACCAAGATATCATCTTATCCAATAGAATTGCTATTATCAAAAGGACAAAAAACAATGTTGGCAAGGATGTGGATAAAAGTAACTCTTACATGCTATTGGTGGGAATATAAACTGGCCACTATAGAGAATAGTATAAAGGTTACTCAAAAAACTATGAATTGGGCCGGGTGCGGTGGCTCACGCCTGTAATCCTAGCACTTTGGGAGGCCGAGGCGGGCGGATTGCTCAAGGTCAGGAGTTCGAAACCAGCCTGAGCAAGACCCCGTCTCAAAAATAGAAAGAAATTAATTGGCCAACTAAAAATATATATACAAAAAAAAAAAAAAAATTAGCCGGGCATGGTGGCACATGCCTATAGTCCCAGCTACTCGGGAGGCTGAGGCAGAAGGATTGCTGAGCCCAGGAGATTGAGGTTGCTGTGAACTAGGCTGACGCCACAGCACTCACTCTAGCCTGGGCAACAAAGTGAGACTCTGTCTCAAAAAAAAACAACAACAAAAAAACAACTATGAATTGGATTACTATATGATCTAGCCAACCCACTTACTGCGTATTTATCCAAAGGAAAGGAAATCAATATACTGAAGAGATATCTGAACCCCCTCCCCACGTTTATCACAGCACTATTCACAACAGCTAAGATATGGAATCAACCCAAGTGTCCAACAACCAATGAATGTATAAAGAAAATGTGGTATATATACACAATAGAATACTATTCAGCCATAATAAAGAATAAAATCCCGTCATTCACAGCAACATGGATGAGACTGAAGTACATTATGTTAAATGAGCCAGGAACAGAAGGTTAAACACTGCATATTGTCATATATGCTGTAGCTAAAAAAGTTGATCTCAGAGGTAAAGAGTAGAACCGAAGTTACTAGAAGATAGGAAGGGTAGGAGGAAGCAGAGGATACGAAGAGACACAAAATTTGCTGAAGTATACAAAATTATAGCTAGATAGGGAGAATAAGTTCTAGTGTTCCATAGCACAGTAGGATGCCTATAGTTAATAATAATACATTTTCAAATAGCTAAAGAGAGGATATTGAATGTTCCCAACACAAATAACTGACAAATGCTTGAGATGATGGATATGCTAATTGCCCTAACCACTGTATGTTGCATATATTGAAATATCACTATATATACCATAAATATGTAAAATTATATATTAATAAAAATATACAAATATTTTTAAAAAGGAATGAGTCAAATAGATTTATTAGGCTCTGAGGTTTCTTCTAGGTTTACATTTGTTGTATTCTATAAGAAATGGTAGGAGATGGATATATTTCTCAACACCCCAAATCAGTTCTTCCAATGGACCCATTTTGTTTATCGATGCCATCATTTTCCTGTCTCTTAGACTCTCAGAACAACTTTTTAACTCTTTCCTTTTAACTCCCCTCGGCATGCTACATGGAACGCCAAAGTAGAATCTAAAGCTTAGCTAGAAATAATATGTGAAAAGATAAAATGTGAGGCAGCAAGATATTCTTATATGGTAATAGATAGATCCCCTGAACCACCTCCCAAGTACTCAGCTTCCTAAAATATTCTAAGCAGCATCTAGCCTGTGTTTCTGGGCTCCTCAAACTTGGCAGACTCCTCATTCAACAAAAGATGTCTGAGACCAACTTACACATCTTTTTGGTATGCCTCCACAATTAAAAGAGTGACATCAGGGAATCCTACCTTCACAGGCCAATATTTATCCTAGATCTATTCTCCTTTGTAGTCTTTGTATTCTTTGCATTATTTTTTATATTGCTGGTTTGATCTGTGTTGCTAATTTTATAATAGTGAAAATAAACTTTGACCAGATCATCAACTTTGACCAGACCAATAAACTTGGACCAGCCTTTTCTTCTAGCCTGGCTCATTTTTACTTTTCCATCCATATTTAGTCAAAAAAGTAGTCTTCCTATATATATCATTCATTAAATCCTTCTAATATAATTTAAAATTTAATTTTTACTAAATCTTGACAATTTTATGTAATTCAGTGAACTCATTCATTGAGACATAGATTACAGCTATAATGGCTAAATAATAATACTAATAATAAAAGCCAATTCTTACGTAGCACTTATATGGGCCAGGCATTGTTCTAAGTACTTTATAAATATGAACTCATTTAATTCTTAACATAATCCTATGAGATAGATACTATTATAATCTCTATATTAAAGATATGGAAACTGAGACACAGAAAGATCACTTGTCCAAGGTCACTTGGATAGGAAGTGGCAAAGCTGGGATTCAGACTGCTTCAATGGCTGTCCTTAATCACTATGGCATCATAATGTTGAATTTCAAATCAAAAGTGTAGTTTATTATATCTCAAACAAGAAGTAGTACACTTAATCAAAGTATGCACCTATCCTATCAACAGTTTTGCCATCTTAAAGATAGCTTGTTTATGCCAGCAGCAAGGAAGCCCAGAGTGCAAGTGGCAATGAAATCACGAAAGGCATTTTCCACAGCTTTTGAGAATTGAATATTTTTCCTTGCAAGAAGTGGTCCAAAGCCTAGAAAAGTGGTAGTCAATTGATGCAAGGTCTAGTGAATACAGTGGATGACAGAGTTTGCAAGTCAGCTTCTGTAGTTTGAGCAGCATTGTTTGTATGACATGGTTGAGCATTTTCTTGTAAAATGATTGACCCATCACTATTGACCAATCTTGGCTGCTTAATAGCAAGCATCCTCATCATTTCATCCAATTGGTTGCAGTAGACATCGGCTATAGTCGACTTACCAGGTTTCATGAAGCTATAGTGGATAATACCAGAGCTGGACCATCAAACAGACACCATTAGCTTTTTTTGATGAATATTCAGTTTTGGACTGTGCTTCAGCACTTCATCTTTATCCAATCATTGTGGTGAATGCTGGCGATTGTCAAAAGGAATCCATTTATCATCACACATCACAGAACGGTATAGAAATGATTCACCTTTATGTTGTGACAGCAAACAAAGGCAAGCTTCGATATGATTTCTCTTCTGAGCTCATTTAATTCATGCAGAACCCATCTGTCCAGCTTCTTTACCTTGCAATTTCTTTCAAATGGTCCAATACTGTTGGAATAGTAATGCCAAACCTTGCTAATTCACATCTAGGTTAAGATGGATTTGCTTCCACTATAACTTTCAGCTCAACATTATCCTTCTTGGTCTCACGTCACCCACGTGTCTCATTTTCAAGCTTAAAATCACCAGAACGGAACTTCTCAGACCATAGAGGTACTGTGCATTCATTAGCCACATCCTTCCCAAACACTTAGTTGATATTTCAAGCCATCTGCAATGCACTAGTTCCATGAGGGAACTGATAATAGAAAATAACATGGATTTTTGACTTATCTGTGGTTTCACAAAAACTGCTCTAAGAAATTTGAAAGATAATCATGAGCCAAGACATGCGTTTGAAAGACTAAGGTTGTACCTTCCCAATAAGAATAAAACAAGAAGTCTCAAAGTGAAATGTCAGAGATATCAACTGTCAAACTTAGTACTTAAGGAAATTGGACATTTTATAATTAATAACCTACTATAAACTGTCTCTGTATAGACTCATACTTTTATAAAAATTATTATTTAATTCTCATATATGCTGATTTGTTTTCTGTCATATACATTTGACAGCTTTCCCTAGAACCATTATAAATGTCTTTCATTACAAAATCTACATACTTGTAAAAAAAAAAAAACCCTAAGTTTTTAAAACCTATACCTTCCCTGTATGATTTTAGAGTTGCCTGAAATTTCTTTCTTTTCATTAATTACAGACAGTTGAAAATTTAATGTGTTAGCTTCCCCTAAAGTTTAAAATAGATCTCAATTTGTCAATAGTCATTTAAGATACCTTATACATTGAAGTTCTTATATTAGGAAACAAAGAAGTTTTTTATTCCAGTCAGTTTATTTTCTCATCTCTCATCTATATATTAGGTGTTTCTCCATAAACTGCTATGCTTTCTGCTAATAATTGTGGAAGTTCTAATTATTATAATTTTATAAGCTAGAATATCAATATCTATCTGGTACTCATATTTATATTTTACAGCTATTAAAATTCCCCTTCTTAAAATATAAAATACTTCATTGTAACTCTTCTATTAATGATTTATATATGTGTGTGTATGAAGTAGAAATTGACAGGATCAGTCAGAATACACTACTGTAGCTTGACAAGCAAACAGAATTAATTGTCATATGATTTACTTACCAATTCTGACATTGCTTTCTTTATTTTTCAATGCCCATCTTTCTAGAAAATATATTCATTTTAATAACTCTTTATAATATTCAATATGCAATCCTAACCATCTCTTGCTTTAATAGACCAGTGAAACCAAGATAATATAAAAATAAATTTTAATTTTAGCATTCTTTTAAAACATGGTAGTCATACCTTTCACATGATTTCAAAGTCATAAAATTATTATATATTTTTAGATTAAAACTAAATGTCAAAAGTCATGGACTTAGTGATTAACAAATTTTCAAGTGAAGTAAATTATTAATTCGGAGAAAAGTACATCTGCATTAGTAGAAAGTTTAATTTATGAGCACTTGCAAAAGGCAGTTCTGTATGATATATCAACTGGGAATAATAACAAACATAGCTTATGAGATATCAATTACATTTTTAAGGAACTTTCTTTTATTAATTAGACAATAATGATTTGAACTTAGCATGCACTTTGTACCAAAATGTGTGCTTCCCAAGGATTAAGAGTTTCTAAAGTGTGTTCCAAAAGTTTAAGAATTTCTTTTAAAATGTTGTTAATAGTATTAACTAGCCAGTCATATCAATGTGGAACTGTTCTCCTAAAATATTGGTGATATTATCATTTAGTTTAACATTAATTTGATTTAAAAAATCTACCCACTGTGATAATCATTTATGACTTCCAGGGTTTTGCTCCATGCATTACCACTAGTCGTGTATCATTGACATCTGTTTCAATTGACTACAATCATATTCAAGCTTCTTGCATTTTAGAAACCAACAAAACCTGCCCTATTACCCCTTTCCTTTCATATCCCAAATTCTCAAAATAGCAGTCTATAGTTCCTAATCTTATGTTCTCACTTCTCATTTACCTCTAAGTCCGGAGCAATTTGTTTTCTGCTTCTATCCTTACACTGAAACTGACAAATTATTTTTCAGTTGCTATCATACTTAACCTCTTTGCACTATTTGGTGCTGATAGCCACTCCTTCCTTGAAATTATCTCCTGTCTTAACAATCTTCCTAAATATTATGCCTTTCTAGTTCTCATCTGGTCTCTCATTCCATTTATTTGTTCACCAGGCTCCTGGTAGGAGACACTACTTTGAGTAGCTAGACAGTTCACATTCCTTTTTTTAATCTGTTATACAATACCCTGATACACAATGAGGGTCTATTTCTGCATTATAGGACTTAACTTTCCAAGTCATAACTGATTCATGGTTAGATCATCAGATGCATACTAAATGAATTTTGAAATTTGGAGTGGAGGCAAGAAGAAGGAATCAGTGGTAGTAAACCATTCAAGTTAATTTCAGCAACCCAAGAGAATTTAAAGTATCTATTATATAAAATACCAACACATTAATTTCAGCCCCCTAAGAGAATATATATGGATTGTTTTTGGCTGAGGCCCCTGGAGCTGCACAGTTCCTGCCCTTCTCTGACTGACTGCTCACAGTTTTTCTTTGGGTTCTATAAGATACACACAATAAATCCTCTCCCTGCTCTTACTGCCCAACAGTCAATTTTTTTTTTGGCTTAAATTAATCACAGTTTTTATTAAACTAATAAACATCTTAATTGGCTCCTTTCCCATTTCACTGATAGTGACCACAAGGTTCTCTCTAGACCTATGATGAGGTTCAGGACACATTATCCCAGTGTATGGCACGTTGGCAATTGAGAAAGCAGAGAAGCAAGAAGGTCTCTCTGACTTACCTCCTCCCCTTGTCCCCTGAAGCAGGCCATAAAAGAATTCTCTGACTTTCCTCTGAATAGGTCCCAACACCTTCCTTCCCTATACCTGGAGGAAAGGAATGTTCTGAAGATAGACACAGAGAAGACTCTGAACAAATAGACCTTGCTAAGTTCCACCAAGTTTGTTACCATTAGATAATAGCCATTTGTCCTCTAATCATACTTCTGTCCATAAAAATACACAGGTTTCCCTATTTTGGGGGGTCATTTCTGAAGGCTCTGCCATCTAAAACTCATATCAAACAAATCTGTATGCTTCTCTCTTGTTAATCTGTCTTTTGTTTATAGGCGCCTCAGCCAGGAACCTAAGATGTGAAGAAAAGGTATTACTTTTTCTCCCCAACACCTGCTTCTCATTTTAAATACTTTGAGCATTCGTCATGAAATTCAACTGACTCTTTCTATGTAATTTTACCAGAGTAGATTTAAGTGTTTGAAATTTTTAAAATTTTGTTTTTTATTCATTGTATTTTCTGCTCAGACCTAAAAATTCCTCTTCCTACTGGTTCTTATTTTGTAGAATTGCCAAATTTCCTTATTTCCCTTCTCTGGCTCTTCCTTCTCTTCCTATTTATTTTATACTGAAGTTCTTAGTCCTCTTGTTATGCTACATGCTTTCACTGGGTAATCTCAATTATCATCATGTCTATGCTTAAGATTTAAGGTCTGTATCTCTAATTCTAGTCCTTCCTCCAAAACCCCAACATATATTTCCAAGCACTTAAAAGATACCTGCACTTCGCTGACTCAAAGTCTCCTTAAGCTCAGCATGTCCAAAATTTAACTCAAAATCCTTTCCTTAAACAGGCTTCTCTTCCTACATTACAGTATCACCACCTACCTAATCTCCCTGTTCCTTGCCCTAGTATCTTACATCAGGTATCAGCAAACTATGGCATGGCCAGTTTTTCTATGGCAAGCCAAAATGGTTTTTACATTTCTAATGAGTTATAAAAATAAAAAACAAACAAGCAAAAAGAATATGCTATTAATACAAAAGCTACATGTGGTCCCCAAATCCTAAAATATTTACTAACTGGCCTTTATAATAGAAAATGTTTGCTGACGCCTGTCTTAAATGGTCACCATATTATTTGGCCCTTTCTTTTCCTAGCAAATGGTCACCAAATGCTCTCAAATTTGACTTTTCCCTCTGTCTGCTATCAGTGTCCCAAATGTAAGCATTATTTCTTACTGAAAAACATAGAAAAACCTCCTATCTGGCTTCCAAGACTCATGTCTTGTGGTATAATATTTGGTTTCTCCTCCCCTGACCCACTCTTGGCACAGAGCTCCAAAAACCTTTGGAATTTCCTAAGTGATAGAAATGTCTTTTGTTATTCATATTTAAGTTTATGCTAATTAGGCTCCTCTGCAGGGCTCCCCAGACATCCTCAGGGTAGGGGCTGGTTACCAGAAGAAGCAACCACCAGATTAGAGAGTTGGAACTTTCAGCTCCACCTGCCCTCAACCCCAACCTACCAGCAGGGGAGAGGAACTTGGGACTGAGCCAAATCACCTATGGCCAATGATTTAATCAGTCATGCCTATATAACTTTAATAAGAATCATGAACAAGGAAGTTCAGGGAGCTTGTAGTAGATTGGTGAACACATTCCTGTCTTGGGAGGATGGCATACCCAGACAGTACATGAAATGCTATGCCACAACCTCCTTCCTTACTTTGTCCTGTGCATCTCTTCCACTTGGCTGTTCCTGAATCCTTTCTAATAAAACTGTAAGTACAGTGCTTCCTTACAGTGCTTACCTGTATGTACAGGTAAGTACAGTGCTTCCTTGAGTTCTCTGAGTCATTTTAATGACTCATCAAACCTGAAGGGGGGATTGTGGGAATCTTCACATTTGTAGTTGGCGGGACAGAAGTGTGGGTCACCTGAGAAATCCACTTGCATCTGTCATCTTAAGTGAGGACAGTCTTGTGGGATGGACTCCTTAACTTGTGGAGGACTGTCCCAACTCCTGGTAGTGTCAGAAATGAATTGAATCAAATTGAATAGTAGGACATCCAGTTAGCATCTGCCTTGTATATGGGCACTAGACTTCTCATTTTACAAACTAAATCTGGAGATTTCACTACCCTGCTTAAATCACACTAAGGCTTTTACATACAAATTATATAGAGAAACTCTAGGCTCTTTACCTTGTTTTATATGTATATAGCCCTCCATATTTAATTTATCTTCATATAAAAAATAATTATATTTTCTACTATAACACTCCTTGATATCCTGAAGTAGCCTCCTAGCTATAACTTGCTTTACACAAAGGATTTTTTCACTAGAAAACTGTATTTATGAAAGACATTTATAATACTTTATCAATATAGATAATACTATTTAAAGGTAACACATAACTATAATAACATAATTTGTATATTATTATTAAACAGAAAAAATTATCTACGAATGTGGCTAAATCATTTTTGAATGACTTTTTAACAATTCAAACCATTTAAAAAATGTGAAAACATAAGAAAAAAATCAGGATTTAACATTTAAATTATCAAATCCAATTTAAGTGTGATGTGATTTAAGTTCTAGTTTCCAGCTACAAAAAAAAAAGGAAATTAGATAAAAATAATCTTTAAGGTCTCTCTAGTTTTAAAATTCTACGATTGTAATCATGTGACCTACTTCTTTAATATTTAATCTTCTGTCATACAGCCTTTGCAGTATACTTACTTTTTAATTCTATAGTTCAACATAAGTATATTTGTTCGTGGTTAAAACAAATTCATATGAAATAACCTGAGTATCTATTTAAAAAACCAATCAATAAAAGTAAATTTTGGATTTCTTCACATTAAATCTAAAAATCCATCACTATACTTGCTTTTTACTTTATTTGCTGCTTTACATATCTCAACAGTGAATCTATCATATCAACATAGTCATCATGATCCAAGCTGCAAATAATAGAGAGTGTCAGTGTCAATTTTGCTTTCTCACACTTGCTTCCCTTCACTTCATCTGATTTTAATAATCCCTGTCAAACCACAAACAGTCCAAATTACCTTCATGACACAGAAGCTTTCAAGGAGCAGACAGAATCTCAACTTTCATTTAGCAACTACAAAAGAAAGCTGTCCAGCTGGACAAATATTATTTCCACACTTGACAATCTCTACAGTTGGGCATGCATTTTAATTTTAACTAAAACTGCCAGGAGTTTGATAGGAGCTTCTTGTTTTGTGTAGATTGACTCACAGGATTATCAGACCAATGACTGTAATTGTGATGAAAGAACCCAGCATTTATCTACTAAGAGATGAATCACATACCACAGCTAAGGGATCAAAATGAACATGTAAGAGATAGTGTGTAGTATAAATTATAGGGGAGGAAACTACTTCAATTAGGTGCTTTAATTAATAAATAATCTAAAGATACAGAATACATTCTTGATGTAATTTTGAAAAGTACCAGCTAATAGGTCAAAATGTAAAATAGTTAAAATTTTACCCTTAGACAACATTGAGAAACAGCTTCCAAAAATGAAATCTAAACAGATTTTAAAAATTGTTTTGGATTCACTCAACTTTAAAGTCAGATTTCTAGAAAAGTTCTACGTGTTCGATTATGATAAAACGGCTGTTCTTGACAATGTATCAAAAAGTCCACTTAATACTAATCAATGTGCTCTTGTACACACAATGTAAAACTTCAAAAAAATTTATAGTAAAAATGAATAATGATAATAAGTTTGTAGAGGAATATTAGAATAAAATTTATAGTGTAAAACTATACTAAATTCAACTTAAATTTAAAACTTACAAGCTGTAGAACATTTCTGGGGACATTTCCTTTTAAAGCTAGACCTTAATTCCCCCTAAGTTAGTAGAACCTCACTATAATGTCAGTCTTCCCTCCAATCTGTTATGCTTGACACTAGTTCTAGCCAAAGGCCAATCTTAGAGTACTGTTTCTCTCTCAACACTATCTTGGATACCACAACTGAATTTCTTTCATCAGCTCCTTTTCTTTCTATTCTCCTTGGTCCTCTGACTAGATGATTTCATTCACATCCATTTCTTCTGCTACAACTTGTATGGTGGATCTCATGTTCTGACTACAGCTCTATACTGGATAACCTCCTTGTATGCCCCACAGGTACCTCATGGTACCTGTGCCCCAAAACAATCTTATTATCTTCTCTGAAACTTCTTCCTTCTCGAGGTCCGTATGATAGTTAATAGCTCTGATATCAACCTAAGTAGTCATGTCAGAAATGTAGGACTTATCCCCCATGTTCTGACATTCTCTCACCAACCCCACGGCCACATCTCTCATATCCATCCATCTCCTCCTACTGCCCCTATTAAAAGAAAAACATTAGGCAAATTAAACAGAGTTTAACTGAGCAAAGAAAGATTCAAGAGTGGGGCAGGCCTCAGAAACAGAACAGGTTCAGAGTGACTCCGGGGCTGCCACAGGATTGGATAACATTTACAGAGAGAAAAAGGAAAGTGATAAACAGAAAATGGAAGTGAAGTACAGAAAGAGCTGGATTAGTCACAGCTCACCATTTGCCTTATTTGAACAAGGTTCCAAAAGTTGGCAGCCTATGACTGGCTGTAACTTGGCTGCTGTGATGGCTGAGATTTGGCTACCTGTTACAAGAGTAGGTTACAGTCTGTTTACATATCCAGTTAGTTTACAGTTCACTATATATGGGGAAACCTTTAAGAAGAACTTAAAATATATAAGGAGGCAGCTTTGGAATAACCTTAATTTAAAGCCCCTGTGTAGGTTCAAAGCCCATTACCTGGATTTGTGCAGCAGTTTCCTAAAGAGTCTCCTTATCTTGGGCATCATCACCTTCCAACTCATTCTCTCTCTACCAGAACGAACTTGGTAAACCTGTGGTCCCCAACTGCCTAGCCACACAGAAGGAGGTGAGCAGCTGGGGGGCGAGCTAAGCAAACATTCATCTGTATTTACAGCCATCCTCATTCTCTATAACTCCCATCACTGACAGAGCTCTGCCTCTTGTCAAATCAGTCACTCACTGTCTCTCATTACCCCCAGATGGGATCTTCTAGTTGCAGGCAAACAAGTTCAGGGCTTCCACTGATTCTGCATTATGGTTAGTTGTCTAATTATTTTATTACATATTATAATGTAATAATAATAGAAATAAAGTGTACAATAAATTTAACATCTTGAATCATACCCAAACCATCCCCCCACATTCTACTCATCCCACCCCACCACAATCTATGGAAAAACTGTCTTCCATGAAATCAGTCCCTGGTGCCAAAAAAGGTTGGGGACCACTGTAAAACACAGAGGGGAATCAATATTTACAAAAAAGATTTAAGTTTAAGTGACTGGACATAAAGTTATACTCTTAAAAGAAACACAAAAATCAGAGAAAGGAGTTAATTTGTAGGAGAAATAGTGTGTTCATTTTATTTTTAAACTTGTTTTTAAATGATAAATGATACATATTTGTGGGGTACAAAGTGATGTTATGAGATACACCCACACAGAGTGTAGAATGACTGAATCAAGCTAATTAACATTATCCATCACCCAAAGTACTTATCATTTATTCTTCCTAAGTGAAACTTTGCACTGTTTGACAAATATCTCCCCATTCTTCCCACTCCTCAGCCTATGGTAACCACTATTCTACTATTTACTCCCATGAGTTCAATTTCTTGAACTAGATTCTACATATAAGTGAGAACAAGGGGTACCTATCTTTCTGTGTCCAGCTTATTTCACTTAGCATAATGTCCTCCAGGTTCATGCATGTTGTTGCAAATGACAGAATTTCCTTTTTGAAGAGTGAATAGTATCTCATTGTGTATATATATGACATTTTCTTTATCCATTCATCTATTAATAGACATTGAGATGGTGTGTTTATTTTAGAATAATGAATTTGAAGCATAAGAAATATAGCCAGGAAGCACTTGGAAAAGGGGAAACAGAATTGTGGAAGGAGAGGATGATGTACATATACATAAAAAGACCATATAATTTATCATTGAGACAGGACCTTTTTTTGAGATTAAAAAGTGAGTACTAAAAATAATTAAAATTAAATATTTTTGAAATGTATATTTACTAATAAATTAGATGGTTTGAATATATTTGTAGACCTATACAATAGTTATAATCAAAAATTTTAAAAAATAACATGCTTTTTTTTGAGACAGAGTCTTGCTTTGTTGCCCAAGCTAGAGTGAGTGCCATGGCATCAGCCTAGCTCACAGCAACCTCAAATTCCTGGGCTCAAGCAATCCTACTGCCTCAGCCTCCCGAGTAGCTGGGACTACAGGCATGCGCCACCATGCCTGGCTAATTTTTTCTCTATAGATTAGTTGGCCAATTAATTTCTTTCCATTTATAGAAGAGACGGGGTCTTGCTCTTGCTCAGACTGGTTTCAAACTCCTGACCTGGAGCAATCTGCCCGCCTGGGTGAGCTACCTTGCCTACATTTTAAAGCTCTGGATTGCTGCTGTTTTTGTTCTATGGTGGGGGATTTTGTTTTATTATAATGCAGAGGATTTTCTTCTTTTAGATTGTCTGTTAAATGTGCACTGATGTTTTATTTTGTTATCACTGTTGCCAAAAGGGTTATTACAAATTAAAAATATATTATCCAACAATAAAATAAGTAAAGTTTTATATCATATTATACATGACAAAACCCCTCGAGTGGCCAGGCACAGTGGCATGTGCGTGTTGTTCCAGCTACTCAGTAAACAGAGGCAGGAGGATGGCTTGAGCCTGGGAGTTCAAGACTGTAGTGCATTACGATCACATCATCTATGAATAGCCACTACGCTCTAGCCTCAGCAAAACAGTGAGATTGCCCTCTCTAAAAACAAACAAATAAACAAAAACCCTTGTAGCAATAGAGTTCAAACTATATTTACTCTATGGCGAGACTGAATAAAGACTAGAAAATGTCCAATCCACTGGCATGGCATGGGCCCAGTATAACTGGCTGGCACATCAAGTGGCTGGCAGGGGTGGCACCATCAAATACTTCTGCCACCACTGTCACCCAAGACCTGAAGAGATTAGCTGTACCTAACTGTTCATGTCTGAGTTCATTCACTTTATCTGTCAATACTGTACATGCTGTCCTTATAAAAGATGTCTTAGCTTCTATTACTTCTGGAAAAGAGAAATTAGTTATTGCCAATTTAACCATACGTTTAGGGGAGAGTTCTGATCACTACACTGGCATTTCACATAGGAGACAATGTCAGAATTTAGAAGTATAGGTCTATCTAAACCTATCCTGGTTTATTTACATGTAACTATTAAATAATACTTCATTCAAAAATGAAAAATCTGTGAGCCATTAAAAATAATAATCTAGCTCTCCATGACATGGCATGGGAAGATTTTCAGAATACATTATTATTTAATTTTAAAAAGTAAGTTAAAGGTATATATATATGTATATATATATAGCTTAATACAATATAATATTTTTGAAAAAACAAACTAAAAAGCCCTCAAAATGAGGAAAGACACACACTGAACTATTAGCAGTGCTAATCTGTGGATGGTGGGCTTAAAAAGGGGTAGAGAAAAGGGAATTTATTCTTTATAATCTAATTTTATTTGAACTTTATAAATAGCATATCTCGCTTCTCACACCTGGGAAATTAAAACAAATAAACAAAAAAAATCACAAGAACTATTATAAGGCATAAGCTAATATAGTATCAACTGAGGGGTACCAGTAACAAATGATCTAGGAATCCTGCAGCAGGGAGTTCCCAATGGGCAAATGGAGATAGAGAAGTCAAGCCCCCAAGAAAAAGGAAGATAAAGGCATTCCTAAAAGTGGGAGCCAGTGATCTTCCAAAATCCGTAACTCCGCAGGCCCCACAGTTGGAGACATTTAATGTCCCACTATAAATAGGTACAAGGCATCTTCAGTTTTGGGAATGATCCAAGAACTAGTAAAGGGAGGACATAAGAAGCCTCAGCCAGACAGTAACTTGAGAAGTAGATAATGAGTTAGTCTGCTTATTTCCCTCCTGTTCCACAACCTGAACTCTTACTAACTCACATATTGCCAATATGTAATTAGGTCCCTATCTTGAGGTTTCTTTCTATGTACTGGGATCCCACTCCTAAATCCCAGTCACAGCTAACTGCTCCAGATTCATGGACCACCACCAACTGGGGGCTCTGGTAATTAAAGGGATGAGAACATCCCTGAAGCATAAATGGAACTGTTTTGGGAAGCCAGAGCATAAAATTCACGGTTGAAAATAGTGAAAAATAAAATTGAAGAGGTATGCTGTAGCCAGATATTTTAAGGCCTTTTTATCCTCCAGGAGGAAGATATTTGGACTTTATCCTGTACATAACAGGGATTCACAAAAGGTTTTTTAATAAAGGTAGTATATGACTAGTGTTTTATAAATATCTATAAAACAAGGTGTTAAGATAGTTTGGTGTGGAGTGAGAGAACAGAGGGGGCAATCAATTAGGAGGATAGTGAATGAATTCAGATGAAGGAGATGATGAACAGGAAGAGGATGTGGCCATGAGAAAAAGAAAATATAGCTTTTGAAATGATTTTCCAAAGTATGAATTGAAAGCTGAGGCCACTGAGACAATTATAGCCGAGAGAAAACCAGGCAATTGTTACATATTCAAGCATCAACATTCTGGTGCTTTAGACCCAATCCACCAGATAAACCAAACAAGACACGTGAAAATTATAAGGTCATGTTTAGAGTAGAAAGCTTGTGGGTTATGTCACTAGACACTAACAAGGGTAAGGCCAGAATGTGGCTCTTCCTGAGCAATAAAAATCAGTGTGGGAAATGACCAATTATAGCAGTAGTGAATATAGAGTTGGGCATCATCCAGGCAGGGCCCACTTGTTATCAAAGGCTTTTATGGTCTTGCTAAAGGCAGCCATAGATATCACACTTTGCATATACATACTAGCCTTCATGAAGCTGGCAGAGGAGTGGGTGACCTCTATGGTTGTCCATATGGTTTTTTTGTAAGCTATGGCCCAAGGATAGGCCAAGGTAGAGAGATAAGTCTATAGGGAAGTTTATGCAGAAAGAGCTTAATTATTACAAACAAAATTCTGAATTTTTAATCTGGATGACAGAATGGTAGTATATGAATAGATTTTGAAAATTTAGGAGGAAAATAGTGATAAGAAGGCATGGCAAAATTCAGTGTTAGACATAATGATTTTGAGTGGGCCATACAAATGGAAATGCCCAGAATAGACATGGAGAAGATAAACAAGAGACATGCATGAGAAAGGATACTGCTCAGAATGTCACACTGTAGTTGTGGCTTTATAGCTGTTAGTTTCTAGTTACATAATCCACAAGCTTTCTGCCTCTTAACATGACCTTATAATTTTCACGTCTTGGTTTCTCTGGTGAATTGGATCTAAAGCCGAAGTATGTTGATGCCTGAAAATGTAACAACTGCCTGGTTTTCACTCAGCTATAATTGTCTTCCTCATTCAGTGGCCCCAGTTATCTATTTAAACCCTAGAAAGTCATTTCCAAAAGCTTTTCTTTTTCCATGGCCACATTCTTCTTCCCACACTAAGATGCAGACTATTATGATAAAGTATCATTTTTTTTTGGCATATTATGGGGGTACAGATTTTAAGGTTTCAATAAATGCCCTTTCCTCCACTCCCCCCACAAGTCTGAGTTTCCAGTATGACCATCCCCCAGATGGTGCACATCTCACTCATTATGTATATATATATACCCGCCCCCCTCCCCCCTGCCCAATACCCTATTACTGTAGTACCTATGTGTCCACTTTTTATCTGGAAAAAAAACCTCACGCACATACACAAAACAAACACAGGGTGTATAAGAGAATTAGTATTTGTAGCAGTGTATCATGTTGCTGTGGTTTGGATATTTGTCCCCTACAAAACTCAGGTTGAAATTTAATCCCCAACTTGGCAATATAGAAAGGTGAGGCCTTTAAGAGGTGATTGGGTCATGAATGGGTTAAAACATCCATGAATTAATGGTTAATAGATTAATGGGTTAATGCTTAAAGGGTTATCATGGGAGGTAGACTGGTGGCTTTGTAAGAAGAGAAAGAGAAACCTGAACAAGCATACTCAGCACCTTTGCCATGTGCTACCTTATGCCACCTCTGGACTCTGTAGGGTGCAAAGCCAGCAAGAAGGCTCTCATCAGAGGTGGCCCCTTGACTTTGGACCTCTCAGCCTCCAGAATAGTAAGAAATAATAAATTCCTTTTCTTTACAAATTACCCACTTTCAGGTATTCTGTTATAAGCAACAGAAAATGGACTGATACACATGTACTAATAAACTTAAGCTAACTTATATTGCTGCTTCATTAGTTGGTGAGAGAAGGGATTCATCTGCTCACAGAGGAATCTATTTACTCAATAATCAATAACGACACCTTATATTTATAAATTCTAATGGGTAGCCAATAACATTTCTTTAATTTAAATACATAAGTTATAGAGCTAATAAATGATATGACCAAGACTATAATTATAATTAAAACAAAAAACTATTCTAAAAAATATAACATTTTTGGACTACAGACCACTGGTTAAAAAAAGCATAGCAATCTAATGTATATGAGTATACACACATATCCTAAACAAAAGCTTCACAAAACATTACTTACTCTTAATACCTGTTCTTATATTTTATACTCTATTTTATTTTTTCCTTTTTTTTTTTTAATGCTGTCCACAGCTTCTAAACTGATTTCAGCGCCTGTAGTTTGGCTTGGAGATTTTTAGATTAAAAAGAGACCTTCATGATCATTTTATAGAACCATCTGTAAAGATATGACTGATAAATCCAGAAGAGATGATCTTTGAGAAAGGGTAAAAAAGAGCAAAGCAGAAAAGGTAGGAGTGGTTTGGGGCTCACTAACAACAGAAGGTAGGAAAAGAGCCATAGAAGAAAAAGAGAGTGGGGTCGTAAATGGGACAAAAACAGTATGAAAGAGGACAATGTTGCAAAAAGGAATGGGTAGTCAACAAAGCTATTTTCAATACGTCTTTGTCTATACTTCAGTGTTTCTCAAAGTATAGTCAAAACCAAAATAAGCCAAAGTACCAGAGACATTGTTAACAATTCAGATACCTGTGGCCTATTCTAGACCTAGTGAATTAAACTCTCTGACGTGGGTCCTAGACTTGGCCATTTAAAAATCTCCTAGAGCATTCTTTTCACCAAGCATTTTTATCTTAATGCTTTTTACAAATCAGCTTTCGAATTGGTCCTTTCCAAGAACATGCAATCTCACTTCATGCATTAAATGTATTTCAGAAAAGTTGTTAGGTGAATACTTGTACACCAAACCATTATTTCCCTTAAGGCTCTCATGATTATTTCAGAATTATGTTCACCCAGGAGAAAACAAACCAGCTTCAAGAGCATTTAGCCTTTAAACAAATATTCTTTATCTATGCAATTTTTCCGTATTACTTACAGACTTTGGCCAAATGGACTCACATCCTCATTATTTTTATCCATAATAGAAGTACATATATTTAAAATTACAAAACATAGTTAGCACATTTCATTTTTATTTTGAACTAACTGCATTGGACTTAACTGGTTAAATATCATAATCAGGTGGTATTTAAGCAGAACTCACAAGCAGAAAATGAGGAGAGGTTTTCAGAAAATACAAAAACCGAAGTTTGTGATTTTGACTCTAACAGCAAAGATATCCCTTTAGGTGGTAAGCTCTTCTAGCAAAAAGTATTTGTCAACTTATTACCAATAGCTAACCATGAAGTATGAAGTGTGACTCTATTCTATTCAAAGATGGGAATCATAGCTAAGAACAAAAGTAGTTGACATTTATTTACTTACCTCATAGGAGTCCTTGTTTCAAATACTTTACATGCATTAACTTATTTATGCCTTATAACAATCCTGTAGAGAATGGCTTTAGACCTCATTTCCCAGATGATGAAGCTGAGGTACAGAGTTATATAACTTTCCTGAGATCCAACAGCTAGAAATAGGAGGTGAGATTCAAATCCAGGCAGCCTGTCTCCAGAGTCTATACTCAGAGACAGTCTTTTACACTGTGATGCTAAGAAAGTCTAAGATGTTGGAACAATTACTGCCTCTGTACAGAGGAATAGTTGCTGTTTAGGTGTTAAGACTTTTTTTTCAAGATACCTTGGGTCTACCTTACATCCCTGCTCATGTTTAGTTATGATACTAGATCTCATTATAATGTACTTGAAATATGACAGGAATCTCAAAATTAGCATAAAAATGGGAATTCGGTATCATGTAGAAAAATGAAAATTTATTTTAAAAGATACTTAATTCTGTGTATAAGGGCAGGATAACATAGTGGTTTAGATCTGTGCTTCTCAAATTGTTATGTACCAATCACCTGGGAATATTGTTAAAAATGCAGATTTTCAGTAGGTTTGATATTTGCATTTCTAACAAGTTCCCAGGTGAGAGTGATATTGCTGCTGACTTGAGGATCACATTTTGAGTAGCAAGGATTCAGAAGTTACACAGCCTGTGTCTGAATCCTAGCTCCATCACTTACTAGTTGTATAACTTTCTTATACACCTCAACCACATTTGTAAAACAGTGAGATAATTAAAGGGTTGTTATCAGGATTACATGGGATAATCCATAGATAGGACAGTCTCTGGCATATAGAAAGGACTCAATAAATGTTATCTCTTAGCATTACTGAAAAATATTAAAAGCATATATTGCATCCCATTAGAAAGCCATTTATAGAATTGACTGATCTGGCAGGAACTAAATAAAATGTCATCATTCTTTTTCAGGCAGTCACTAGAACATTACAATGAAGGACATTAAATACATAAGTTAGATCTACCACCCGGCTTTTATTAAATACATAAATCTGAAACTGCTCTAAATGAATTTGCATGAAACTGGCTTAGTTTATGATATTTAAAAAGCATAATTCGTTTGTATGCCAGAAAACTTTTTTATATTATGGGTACACACTGAGTTCCAATTCATTTATTTGAGTAGCTTCTTCTGAATTTAGAAAGAGTCATTTTTGTTTTAAAAATTTCATTCTATGAAACAGATATCAGAACTAGTATCAGTGTAAATGATAATGATTTAAACGAATTCTTTAAGGAAGCACATTGCTAAGTTTAAATGAGTTTGGAGGATTTAACCAAATCCTTCCAATACAACGGTATATCATTTCAAACCACTATACAATGCAGCATTATTACTTCTTGCTGCTGAGAACTGGGGCTTAGAAAGATGATTATTTGTCAGAATTGTGATGATGTAATAATGACACCAAATGGTCATTATTGGGAGGGACCCATAATAGGAGGGACCAATGAGTAGGAAAAGTGAAGTTAGCACCAGAAATAAAGATAAAATTTCACAGCCATCTTCTCAAATGAAAACTATAAGAAATTTATCAAAGTCAACACCAGCTGAAAAATAAAAACATGGAAGGAATGTAGTACATTAGAAAAGAAAGATTAATGTTCACCTAGTCATTGATAAAAACCAGAAAGGGTAAAACCTGGTGGTTCAATCAAGAAGATGAGAGAGTGCTACTAAATGTTTTTGGTTGATGAGTATCTTAAAAGGTCAATAAATAAGTTGCCTATCTTTTCATCTTTTATTTTCCTAACACAAGTGGTGAAAAAATTGTGGAACAAATTCTATTACAGTTATTTTTCTAAATTAAAACTAGATTCAACATAGGCAATATGTAAGATCATGACAGATAAGAATCAAGGAAAAAGGAGGGATTTGGGCGAGTAGATTATTCTCTCCTCTTTCCTCTCTCCCCTTTGCCCTACCTATTGGGGTAAGGATGTTCCTGGCTGCTGCTTCGACGTGTGGTATGGTACTAGAAATCTTTTAATGCACAGCACATCATATTTTACTTTACATTTTACTTTCTATGACAAGTGTTGACTTTACAAAAATAAGATTTTTAAAAACCTGCATAAAAATGCTTTATATAAAGGACTGGCAGATGGAATTTTATAAGCAAGGTTTACCTGTACTCAATCACATCAAATAATGATTCTTAACGTGAAAGCAAAGTTACGCTTTTATTGAAAAAAAAAAAAAATCAACAGTGGGACTTATGATTCTTAATAACTGTAGAGATGATAACACTAAAAGATCAAATCGTTAGGATTAAAGGTACAAGAAGAAAAGAGTGAACAGAATTATACCAACATCATGTCTTGTTATTTTGGTTTACCCTTTTCTGAATCAAATACCTAAAAAATAAAAATTTACTGAAAATGCCTAAGGTAACTTTTTTCCACTTAGAAGGCAGGTATTAACTGTCTCTCACCTCTGGAGAAGCAAGGAATTCCACTTCAGTGTGACCTATTTATGCCTCTTAGATTTATAGTATTCAGTTTTTAATGACCCTGAACCAAAGGGAATGTAGAAACCTATTTGAAAAGTTGACATTAAGGTTGTGACACCAACCAAAACAACAAGAGAATTTAAAGTTAAACTGACACCAATCCCAAATCAGTCTGTTATACTCCTAATTTAAAAACAGTTATTTATGTGAAATAGTGATGGCATGTCATCCTCTGCTTTGAAACTCCTGAATTTTGTCATTTGGTGTTTGTGTCACAACCTTAATATTATTTAAATATACTTTTTAATATCTATTATTTAAAAAATATCTTTGAATTGAAGATACTCTAAAGCTTTGAAGAAGCCAACCTCAAAGCACTGCACTCCTAGCATGCCACTTTTATTAGAAGTAGTGCATAAAACATTTGCTGTTGACAAATCTAATTCATTAAAAGGTGAGATGGATGCATTTTAAAATAACTGGCTGGCATCATTATCTGCAGTGCCTTTTATAAATTATTCCTCTTTTCCCTTTTGACTGAACTTGTCACAGTTCCCTTTCAGACTCTGAGTGTTATGCCTTATAGTCAATACTTCCAACATGTTTAGACAAGTCACAAGTTAAACAAGCAGTGGCATTTTATTTTCTAGAAATGAAAAAGAGTAACAGATATACGAATTATTTCATTCAATTCATTGATTTTTAACTAAAGACAAGTAAAGTCAGTTAGTGGTGGTTTTATCTCACACGAGGAATTTAAAATAAAAGTACACTGTTTGGATAGAATGGGGAATTTCAAAGAAAGGAACATAAAGAGAAATGCTGGCAGCCCCGCTGCACTGTTGTGCAGAAGACTTGGTTTAAAATTGAATTGTGCTTCCCCTGACACTGGAGATCAGGTACATCATAAGGCTGACAGCTGGCTGGCACACTAACTTCCTAAAAGAAGATGCTAACTGTATTCTCTTAGAGGCCAAAGGAATAGAATTATAGAAGCCTTCAAGGCAACTGAGTAGGCAGAGTACAAATTATTCAAAATATGAAAACATTTCTTACCTAATTTTATTTCAGAAGACTCTAAAAATGAGCTGGTCTTCTAATCCTAAGGCAGAAAATTATTTCCTCACAAGTTGTCAGAAGAATTGTCCCTTCTTTAGTTATCTTCGGCAGTTTTTTCCAGAATTTATAAAATGTACCTATAAAATAATTGGACAATGCTTTATCACTGCCACAGTAGGAGGGAGGGCACATTCACAACATTAGTTTTCTACATTGTAGTGACAGTACTATCATTAAATTATGACATATGGATTTGAGCCATGAAGAAGAGATGATGGAAGTACATAGAGACATTCTGAAGATGGGTGCCCAAGAAAAGCCATAGACTATAGGTACATAGATAATAGGGGAACCTAGGAAAATGCATATTGAAAACATTCCCTTTATTTTCACTAAGAATTGATCACTCCTAAAGAAATGTGGCTCAAAGAGAATAAGGCATGGTTGCACCATATAAAACAAGCAATGCTATTCAACCCAATTGCTTTTTTCCTGTTTCATTATTAGTTGACCAAGACTGTTTACTAAAACCATCTTTTCCCCACTCTTCAGGGTGATCTTATTAAAAATAGATTACCAGGGATCTTGTTACAAATGGATTCTGATTTGTTTGTTTGTTTGGAGATAGAGTCTCACTCTGCTGCCCCGGGGTAGAGCGCAGTGGTGTCATCATAGGTCACTGCAACCTCAAATTCCTAGGCTCAAGCAATCCTCCTGCCTCAGCATCCCCAGTAGCTGGGACTACAGGCATGCATTCGCAATGCCCAGCTAATTTTTCTATTTTTAGTAGAGAGGGGGTCTATCTCTTGCTCAGGCTGGTTTCAAACGCCTGAGTCCAACAATCCTTCTGCCTTGGCCTCCCAGAGTGCTAGGATTATAGTCATGAGCCACTGAGCCCCATCTGGATTCTGATTAAGATTCTATATTTCTAACAAGTTCCCAGGTAATGGCACCAATGCTGTGAGGCCATGGAACATTTCACTGATAAATTTCCACCAATCTATTTGTCTTTTCCTACACCAAAGTATGCTGTTGTTATTCTTGGCTATTGACCTTTCCATATAATTTTAGAATCTTTTGTTAAGTGTTCCCCGTTCCCCACCAAAACAAAGTTAAGAATTTGACTGAGATTGTTTTGATCAAATTGGGCAACTGTACAGCACTGGGTTTTGCAAGCCATGTGTATTATATATCATTTCACTTATTGAGAACATATTGTCACAAAATAACATTCTCTTATTTTCCCCATAGGAGTTTTGCACATCTCTAGTTATGTGAGATTTATTCTTAGGCACTTCATAGTTTGAATGTTATTAAAAAATAATATCTCAGCTGGGTGCAGTGGCTCATGCCTGTAATTCTAGCACATTGGGGGGTGGGAGGCAGGAGGATCACATGAGGCCAGGAGTTCAAGACCAGCCTAAGCAACACAGACTTCATTTCTGCAAAAAAAAAAAAAAAAAAAAAAAAATACAAAATTAGCCGAGCACAGTGGTGTGTGCCTATAATCCAAGCTACTCAGGAGGCTGTGGCTGGAGGATTGCTTGAGCCCCGGAGTTTGAGCACCCAGGTTGTCAAGAGCTATAATCATGACACTGCACTCTAGCCTAGGCAACAAACATAGTGAGACCTTGTCTCAAAAAAACAAAAACAAAAACAAAAAACCTCTTTGTAAAACTTTTCCTTTTGTTTACATATGTATATATGCATACAGTTTTTCTATATTGATATGCTTATCCAGGATATTTGCTAAACTCTTACTTTTTTTCCTGTAGTTTTACATCATGCACACATAATGAGTTTTACTTCTTTAGTTCCAAAATCTATATTTTTTCTTTATTTTGCCTTACTAAAAAGAAAACAGGTCAAACAATAAATGCATTACTTAATAGAAAAAGCTATTTTGTTATCTATGATCAGCCAAAATGATCTCTTGGTTAGGCCTAGGTTGTCTAGGAAACTGATATGAATAAGGTTTCATATGTTTCTTACAATATTTGTTAATTGTCCTCATACTTCCTGCCTTTCTTTGGTGTCTGATATATAAATCCTTAAATGTTAAAATCCATTATCCCAAGCTGAACTCTGGTTGATATTTCATCAGAAACAAATATAAACTCTAATGGACAACTTAGCTACTCTGGGAAGTAAATTTGAATAAAAAAGGAAACATGAATTATAATGAGGAAAATGGTTCAGTTCCATCTACAAACTAAGGTGGAGATGCCAACACTAGGAAGCCATTACTGAGGTACAGCACATCACATACACTCCACAGTTGAAATCACAAGGTTTCCTGGAAAACTCATAAATAACTGAAATTGCATTCTTGATGACAATGTCAGCCTGCTCTAGGGTGAAGTGCCCTTTTTGATAGCTTTCAACTAATTAGTTTGACCAAAGGAAAAAATCAGAATTACTGTTCCACACATTGTCAATGTTGTTAACATTGGTTAACCGAGGAAAGGTGAACGTGTGTGATGTTGGGATGGAGGAAAGGATAAAGAGAGAGGAGGAAATAACTAAAACAATAACCATTATAATAATAAAAACAAAACAGTTTCTTAAAAAATATGTCCATAATCCACTACAAACAATTATGAAGAAGGATAACAATGTAGAAAATGCTTAAAATGAGAAGTGAAAACAAGACTCAAGAGAGCATATACACATTAAATTGCAACGGTATTAAAAATATGTGTACAGGCCGGGCGTGGTGGCTCACGCCTGTAATCCTAGCTCTCTGGGAGGCCGAGGCAGGCGGATTACTCGAGGTCAGGAGTTCGAAACCAGCCTGAGCAAGAGCGAGACCCCGTCTCTACTATAAATAGAAAGAAATTAATTGGCTAACTAATATATATATATATATATATATATATATATATATATATATATAAAAATTAGCCGGGCATGGTGGCGCATGCCTGTAGTCCCAGCTACTTGGGAGGCTGAGGCAGAAGGATTGCTTGAGCCAGGAGATTGAGGTTGCTGTGAGCTAGGCTGACGCCATGGCACTCACTCTAGCCTAGGCAACAGAGCGAGACTCTGTCTCAAAAAAATAAAAAAATTAAAAAAAATAAAAATATGTGTACAAATTTTTGGTTAGGAAGCTAAAACAGCATATATTTTCCTCTGTCCTTCTAGATATCCCCTTAAAAAGATAATACATGTATGCAAGGGGAAGGGGAGATGTAAACCCACAAAAATGAAGAGCGAGCCATTAACTACAAATTTATATAAGACAGATGAAAGAACATTCAAAGAAGAAATAGAGTTAGCAAAGCTACACTCTAGAATGTGAGCACAGAGGGCTGCAATTAAAGGAATGACCTGATAACCCTGGCAGAAGTGTAGAGTAAGAAATTAAACTAAAAAACACAATCAAGATTTGTTCAAGAGACAATATACCTTTCCAGCCTTTTTGTACAAGCAACTACTTTGTTTCGCTCTTGTCTCTAAATATCTGTGGGTAAAGAAAATAAATAAATGGGAGAAATGGTGTGTCTGAAGACATAAATTAAGTGTCTAGAAACTGTGGGAATGGGTGCCCCAAAGAAAAGTCTGCCTCATTCTGGCCTTTAGTTGACTTCTAGCATGCTAATGGTTCACCATTTATTCACTCTAAAGTAAGCTGTACCAGTAGAATCTGTGCCATCCTAATGTAATCTCTATGCAGCTTTTTTATTTGTTCCTTTCTAATATGAATGCATGGCCAAGTACCACTCAACATTTGAAGAAAAAATTTTTCACATTGGAGATCAAGATAAAACAAAAATTTATGCAAAAGAAAACAAACCAATTAATGGAACATGTTAATTTTCTATCACCATGAGAGAGTCAAGAAAAAACTGCATACATACAACAAGACCAGACAGGACTCCAACTATGGCTGAGTAAAATCAGCAAATACTCTTCCCAAAAGAAACTACAGAGCTAGGCAATAGAGACAGATACAACTATTTCAGTTCAGAAACGGACCATATGAATATAAAAATTCGGGAAGCTTTTATATTACAAAAACTGCTTACCTTTAGGTAAGAATAGGAGGACTCCATTGCATTCTGGCTTGGGACTACTCTTATCACCATCAACCACAACTGAATCAGTGCACAGGTTCTTCCAAGTTGGAGAAGATCATTAGGACTAGAAAGTTCAAAGGAAGCTCACTTGAGCTGGAGTGATAGGTGATGCCCAAGCCCAGAAGCCTTGTCAGTAGAAGTAATGGTTTTAGAAGTGAACAGTAATTTTTAAGAGTATAAAGGACTCCTGAAACTAAAGTTTGATAACTACTGAGTTAGACAAATGAGAAAGCCCCAGAAAGATAATGACCACGTAAAGTTAATCAAAAGAATAAGCATAGGCAGCCTTAATAAAACCAGAGTACAGGAGGCAACATAGAAATAGAGTCCAGAAGGACTCCACTTAGAACCAGTCCCACTCCTAACCTCTCTCCCAGTCAAAGCTCTGAATAGCAGAGGACAGCCTGGATCACCTTTTAGGACCGTGGACATTTCTGAAGGCAAGCACGAATATATGCTAGAGAAAGAAAGAATAATATACCTAAAAAATTTTAAAGGAATACAATAAGTGATTATACACAAAACTTGGAATTTAAAGGTGAAAAATATTTGATGAGCTAAAGTTTAAAAAAGCAACAAAGATGGCTAAAGAACTGTCATGACACAATGAAGCACAAAATAATATTCACCAGTATTACTAAAAGTTCTGACCTCATCACTATAGTACTCCTCAAAACAAGGTCCTTTCACTCCTCAGTGTTACTTAAGTAAGCTCCAGACTTAAACTGTTGAATCGGCTGTGATCCATGGAGGAAAATGGACAGTAAATTCAGGTTACATGGCATGGCTACTGACTGCTACAAACAACTACAGCTGTACAACCTCCCTGATCCCCAATGGCCAGAGTTAGGGAAGAGCTCTTTTCAGTAGATCTTAACAAACAAATAACTAAAGTGTCAGAAAAGTACTATCACATTAACCAACTGGAGTAATAGTGTACCCTAAGTAGGACAAACTAGAAGCTTTTTCTGAGAAGTATTATACTAAACAAAGAGCCCTAAATTTGGATTCGTAAGATCTAGTACCTGGTTCAAGACACATGTTTCCCAAGATACGTAGACAAGTTAAATCACCTCTTTAATCTTCATTTCCTCATGTATGATAAAGAAGTTAATATAAATCAACAGCCTTCAATTGTGATTCCTAGTAACAAATAAATTTTATATCCCAAATCCTGAAACCACACATACCTAAAAGATAATTGCAGGTCACTACTTAACCAAATTGATGGCTTAGAACCTGCCATCTGAAAAGTATTGAACAACAAAAAGGTGGGAAAGGAAGACCCTATAAAACTGTAATACTGTAATATTTTTTACCTTTTTAGCCACAGAGATATCTTTGGGAGGGAGGCAAATAGACATTCAAGTTTTATGCTAATATTCAAACTATGGATATCAACATTATTTAGCTATATAAGATTGATGTTATATTTATTGGCTACCTGAATTCAGAAATTTAGACAGCAGTTTGTGTTAAACTAATGCCAAAAATCAGTTGCTTAGCGAATATTTGCATTTTTCAACTGTTATTTGGAACAGATTTTTTGGTCCCTTAACTGTTCTTCTGGCTAAAAAAAAAAATTATAAAATATATAGAAGTTATAATAGTGTAAGAACATATGCCTCAAATGTTAATGTCAGTGTCTGACATTGTACTTTTGTAGGAACTGTACTTTTCTTGAAGTGTGGCAGGAGTGGGGATAGGCAGTAAACAGTTGAAATTCAAACACACACATTTTAGCATGTGACAACTGTTGATCACTTTTATTACTAGTTAACATTATATTGAGTACTGTGGCAACATGGAATTCCTCTGAGGACTTTGGCTTTAGGACTCCCATTAGCCTCGTTGAAGCTTTCTTAAAACAGTATAGCAGTTTTATATTCTTCTCACTCTACTCTCCTTCCTTCTTTACCTCCTTCATAGGTTGTCAGACTTGCATTGAGGCACAAAGGCACTTTCCTCTTACTCTTGCTCCCTCTTCTTTATCCTTCACAGGCAGTTTTCCCAGCAAACCTCTTGTATATCTACTCCGCTCTTGGCATCTCCTTCTTGGGGAATTTGAACAAAGTGCTTACAGCACCAGCAGCCATATTAACCTCTATGCATGCATTATTTCATTTAATCTTCACAAAACCTTATGAATATGCTATTCCCATTTTACAAATAAGTAAACAATCAGAGTAGAAAAGCAATTTTCCAATATGATACAACTAATGACAGAGTTGGGATTCAAACCCAAGTCTCTTTGACTTCACAGTTGGAGCCACAGATCTTATTTTAAAACAATCACTTTTCCTAAAAAAAGAGATAGACGCCCTAATAAATTTCTTCTGATACCTCTGTATACTTGCACACATTATTACATTTAATCCTAGTAAATCCATATTGTTGATATTATCACCACTTCATAGATAAAAAATTGCAGCTCAAAAAATTTAAGTCACTAATTCAAGATCATAATTATATTAATTCATGAGTTTAGGCTCATACCCAGGCCCTCTCTGAATTCAGCTGTTTACATTATACTGCATTGCCCAATTAATTAAATGAAAATTAACTCTTTTTTAGCTTGAAACATTTTATATGGGATGTATGTGTTTCTAAGGATGCACTAAGTTTGACTGGCCTCTGTATTTGAACAAAGTTTGTATTCGGCTTTGGTGTTGGCTTTTATAAAGTAAATACTCAAATTGCTACTTCAACATCATTCCCGGAATCTCATGTGTGATCAATGAGTGTGTTAAGGTCAGAATGAGTGTGAGATCCCAGAAGCAATGGAATGCTCACCTGGGACTCATTTGGATCTGTTGCCTCACGACTAAGTGGAGTATATATATGGGCTGCTGTCAGTGTGGTGAGGAAGTGCTTAGAAGAGTGAGAGAAGCTAGAAGGTGAGTGTTTCAAGGTGGGCTCTCCCACTTGTTTGTAGTAGGGGAGCTGGAGGAAGAGTGAGAAAACGTGTGTGTGTTGGGTAGCAGTGGGGATCTAGCTACATGTTCCTTATAGCCTTGCTTGATTCATCCTTCTTTTTTCATTCCAGTGCTCTCCATAGGGACATGACAGTTAGCAATATTGCCCAAGATCTTAACTTACCCAAACACGTCCTTCCACAGGCACACCCCTATACCCACACAGATGGGGATGGGATGTACGATGCTTATCTGGAGCCACAGATCTGATGAAAAGCCAGTCCCTCATCTTTCAAAAGATTCACAGGAAACTAGTCATACTGGGTGCCTCTGGAGAATGAAACACTATGGCTGGACTATCTCATGAGTTGTACGGATCGTGCTCTGCATAAAAGTACTGAAAACTAAGGGGGTGAAATCCAGCCCATACTCTGGTACCCCAGACCATGCAGGGCTATACCTATAAACAAAAGGATGCCTTTGCCAAGCCTTACAAAATTAGTATCTATTCAAACAGTGTATATCCAAAAGTTACGGATCCTCCAGAAGGGGATGCCTTTTTCTAATTCTTACAAGGTGCTGTATGGGCTATCTGTGACTCAGGAGTGCAAAGGGGTGAGAGTGAGGCTAATGTCTCATCATATGCCCTTATTTATCTTCTGAATTTACACCAAGTTTAAATAGACTTGATTAAATGAATTAAAAGTCTGACATGGCAATACGCATCAGAAGTACTGTGTTTATGATCCATGGGTTACCAATTTTCCTTCTACAATTTGCAATAAGGAAATATATGTGAAAATATTCTACCATAAAAACTTTTATTTTACCATTATTTAACAGTAGGAAGTTAGTTTAAGTTATACTCATAAAATTGAATAGTGTGCAGGCCCTAAAAATTATAGAAGTGTATTGACATAGAAAGATTCATGGTACAGATCACATGGAAAAAAGCAGATCACAAGACAATATGTATAGTATTATATCATTTTTATTTAAAAAACAAATCTGTAATGTAGAGAAAAATGAGTGGTTATTACTGAGGGGTGGGATTATGGGCAATTTTTATTTTCTTTTTTGGCTTATTGGTATACTTTAATACTTTAACAAATGGGCACTTTTCCAGAGCAAAGAAAACAAATGCTAACTCACCCTCCTGTTTATATGCACAAATCATTGCTTATTGTGAAAAGCCTAACATCTCTAATTTGCCCACACTGTTGTCTATAGCTTGTCCTAAACTCAGTTTTTTAGTTTAACTTTATTATTTGCCTTCACCCATCCCACATTTCCAAAGTGAACTGAACACTATTCTCTTTTCTGACACCTTTTTGCATTTTTCAATACAACATTCTTCTCTCTTGTCCCCCTGCCAAAATCTTCATCATTCTGTAAGGCTCAAATTCAATATTTCCCTCATCATGAGGTCTTTCCTCATCTGCCCTCCTGGAAGCAAAATTTTTCTCCCCATTCTCATCATGTTTTGTGTTCAATAATGTATGTAAAGTGTCCCTTAAATAACTGTATATATACATAATATCCCTTCTAGTAGACTATGTAAAAGAGTCTTCATCTTTATGTAATTTATAAAGCATTTTTATATCCACCAATCTCTTATCTTCACAAGATTTAGGGAGAAAAAAATCAATATTTATTTAATGGCAGCTGTGTCAGACAATGTGTTTGAGGCTTTATATGTCACTTCACTTTACCCTAACATCATTCCTGTGGATCCATTTTATATATGAAAACATAAGCTCACAAAGGTTCAGTGACTTACTAGTGTCATAGCTGGTAAAAAAGCATGGCTGCAATTTCTTTTAAACCCTGAACTGTTCTTTCCATTATAAAAACATGACTGTGTGTCTACCACTGGAGAAGACACAAACACATGTAAAAGCCATGTGAAACACATGAAAACTGAGGAAGGTTTTCTAGCACACCAGAACTTCTATCTTCAGATAATACTTGGGAATCAACTAAAGTCAGAAGGTAGAGGTAGAGGGGAACTTACAGATCATCTAATCCAACCAATTCCTATGTTATAGATGAGAAATATGATCTGAAGAGAAATAAATTTCCCTTCACACACATTTAGTAGCTTAGCCGGGATTAAAATCCAATTGGATGCAGTATATCAAAGTGGTTAAGATTATGGCCTTTGGAGTCAGATGTGTGTGTTCAAATCACAGCTCCAGCACTTGTGTAACCTAGGACTGTATATAACCTAGGACAACTCACAAAGCTTTTATTTGCCTAAGTGTTCTCATCTATAAAAGGAGGATAATACTTGTTCCATAGTGCTGTAAGGATTAATTTAACACTGCATAGCAAAGAACAAGCACAGAATAAATATTAGATATTTTCTCATATCTTATAGTCCAGTCTTTGTAGGATGCATTGCCTTTTATGGATGAGTGTGAAGTGGACGTTATTTTTTAAGATCAAGGTGAGTAACAATAAACATTCATTCATTTATGTGATAATTCCTTCTTAAAAATTACATATATGAATTTCTCAGGGGACAAATAACATTTTAAACAGGAATCACTCAATAAATGTTTATTGAGCTCCTACTACATGCTAGCACAGTGCTAGATGCACTGAACAAAACAGATATAATTTCAACCTACCTAAGCACTGAAATTTGATAGAAAGCAAAATACCTCTGAGATCTGCCTATGGGATATGCAATGCAAATATCTTTCACTTAGTTAAGTCAATGTAGCATAATCACACGTTAGTATTTGAGACTAGCTGCACACATAGTTTTGTCTTTCTATAAAATAGGATATTCTTTAGAATTAAGTACTATGCGATTTCTAGTATTGGTCATGTCAATTAGATTTTAGTAAGTTCCCTGACAATTAGGCTGTTATTTCTCTCTATATGATAAAATAGGATATTCAAATGGGCAGGTTTAATTATGTATATAACAGAACAATTTTGCTAATAATTAATAATTCCTTACAAATCATTACAAAGTTCAAGTTTACGAATTTGTGCTCATTCACTTATTCTTTCTCCCTATACCTCCACACACAAATACAAGTATTCATATACATAAATGTGTGTGTGTAAAGCTGTATAAAGAGATGGTTAGCTGACACGCTGGACTTAGAGTTACCAATATGCTGATGGTCTCTAGATTTCTTGTATTTGTCTCAAGTATTATGCCAATGTACAGAACTGGCGTTTGTTTGAATTAGGATGATAAAACTAGCCAAGGACCAAGGCCGCAAAGAAATTGCATTATTCACATGTTAAAATACCTTATAGTGATTAATTCATTCTTTAAATCCCTTATCCTCAAGTTTTGATATCCATTTGTCTTCTAAATGTGACATACTACCTACCCAATTTTGCCTGAAAGTGAAAATAAATGATTCTATTACATTTATTTATGAGAGGAAGTATAGAGCACAGTAAAAAGAGCCAAAATTTAGAGTCGGGTAGACTGGATTCAAATCTCAATTGTACCATTTAATTGTATAATTTGTGGGAAATCACAACCACTTTGAGTCTCAGTATAAAATGTTTGCAAAAGAAGGATAATTTTTGTGATTTTCTTTTTTGTATTAAGCATTAAATAAAACAATAAATGTAAACTGCCTAGCAGACAGTAGCTACTCGTGGTATTAGTGGTTGGTTACATTAATTTTGAGAAATCACAAATCAAGAGCAATAATTAAAAAAAAATCACTGCCTGTCTAAAAACTAGTTGCTATATAGAAACAATACGTGATCTCCTTGAAATAACTAACAAAACTTGTCAGAGAGAAAGAAAAAACACAAGATTCAATAAAATGGCAAAACTGGGATCAATGAGGAGAGTATTAGTTTGTTGAATTATTAAGCAACACCGAGATTTGAAGATCAATGTGCTGTCCTAACTATAATTGCATTGCTCTCAAAAGGTAACAAGGTACTTGCCTGATGCATCAGGGGCCTTGAACATATGCATTTTTCTTATAAAGAAAAATGGGAGCATAATGCAGTAGTACCTAGAACTCTTTTGGAACTGGATGTTTTGAAAAAAAATCAGCTGCTTTTATGGGGGGAAAAGGTGACTATCTAGATGTAAGGAAGGTAGTAAGTGAAAACTACTTAACTGAAGAAACTGCATAACTCAAGAGAAGTCACAAAGGTTCATTATATCACATCTTTCAAATTTTCAAATAAATGAGTACCTTTCATATTATCCCTTTGTTGGAAGCAATTTCTCTTTACAACTATCTGGCTACTTCAGACCTCCATCCAAAATTCTCCTGAATCCTTTCATTATCGATGAAGCCTGGGACAGAGCACGAGTATTCCTTACTGAAAGCACACTTATTTACTGATCACTAGTTTCCAGAAGGTCAAATGTGCATCTAAAGCCCACACATGAAATTCTAAGTTTGTTCTCACATCTCACTAGTTCATAGCAGCCAGGAAAACAAAGGCCATTCTCACCCAATTCGAGCTGCAGCTGGAATGTTCAATTAACTCTCAATGAGGAACGGACCCCCTCATTCCACTTCCCAAATGTTTGTAAAAGGTGTCCTTTCCAGCCAACTGCCTGCTTCCCGGACATTTGCACCCCAGAACTACGGAAATACTACTCAGGAAAAGAATGGTAAAGTACCTCTGAGAATCAAGGGTGATCAAACCTTGCCGATGGGAGATATTAAAGACACTCCTTGATGATCGGTAGAGAGACTCAGCACTAAGTCCAGTCATGGTACGTGATGTCTTGGGCCTCTCCCGGGTACACTTGGAGACCCAAGGTCGAATTCCAAATTGGAGACAGTCTTTGCAGGTGGAGAAGACAGTACGCCTGGATGCTAGGGGCCTGATTCAGCCGCACAGAGGGTCGCGAGCTGCGAGGCTGCATGGGGACTCCTGGTTCAACCCTCTCCCACTCCTCGGTCCAGCCAAGATGCGTCGCGGAACCGTAGCTGGCTGGAAATATCAGGCCCAAAAGATAACCCAGTAAAATCACTTACCAATCTTAAATCTCCGGCGCTGATCTAGCAGGAGCCTGACCCGCAGTCCAGACTCAAACCCAGCATCAACTAAGGCCACCCTGGCGACGGCTCCAGAGCGTCACTGACAACCACCCGGAAATGATGCTATCACTTCCGGGGCCTCCTGGCGCGCGGCGGGAAATTATTTCCCAGAGCCCGGATTAGTGAAGCAGCGAGTGCTGCAGCGGCAGTCGTCTCCCCTGTCGCTTTCGCCACCCGAGGGAAGCAGCCCAGACACTCCGGCCGGGAAGGTAAAGGGGCTCAGCTCGGAAGACACAGTGTACCCTGACTCTGTGGGGATGTTTCTTCCCTGGCCGTGCCCCCGAAGTTCCTGCCGCTCCCAGCTGTGAGGCTGAGAAGGGGCTGGGGTGAGCGGCGGCGGTGCCTGGCTCTCGCGCTTTCCGTAGCCGCCGTTCGTTCCCACTCTCTCACTCGCTGCGCTTGGCCACCGAGTTGGTGGGCTGCGGCCGCAGACCCCACTCCGTTACGCCCGTACAGCGGCGGGGACGACCGCCCAGAGCCTCGCTGCGGTGCAGGGCTGTGAGCCGCTACCTCCGCCTCCCTCTTGCGCAGCAGCTCGGTCCCCCGCCTGGAAAGAGCTAGGCCACCCGCGTCTCTCGTTTCCATAGAACCGACTGGGAAGCCTCGCCCTATTCCAGATCCTTGGCTGCTTTCCATAACATAGCGTCAGTGAAGGTGGCTGGGATCCCCCAGGCCCACCTTCCTGTGACGAGGAAAATTGTGTCATTCTTTTCTCCTTAGTAGAATTTTTTTAACTTATCCAAACGGCAATGATTATGTCTCTATGGCTCGTATAGGCCTTTAAACACACACACACATACGTTTCCCTAAGGAAGGGTCTGTGTTCCCCGGGGATTATATCTTTGCTGCCTGAAGGCCGAGAACAAGACTTAAGTGGTTATCCTGAGATTTCTTCCACTTCCAAAGCCTCTGATTAAATATTGACAAAAAAATTGATCTGCCTCGGGTACTGTGTATCAGTTTTTGACTTAAGAGTTAGATGGAGCTTGATTTTGGAGGCGACACGTTGTGTTTTGACGAATGATCATCCTATACAGAGAGGAAAACAAAATTTGTTCAGACATTGGTAATGAACATTTAAACTGAATTTACAGTATATGTGTCATAGACAATGCGCTTTATGGACTTTTTGGTTTATATTATATTGCGCCTCAATTCCTAGAAATACTGTTGATGTGCAAGATGTTCCCGTTATTGGAAAGTTTGACTATCCTGTTTTGCAGGTGTTCAACACATAAATTGTTAGTTGCAGGTGGATTTATATAAGAATAAATTTGATTATTTCTAAGTTAAAAAGTGTTAAAGGAAATACGATGTTCAAATACTTGAATGTTTAAATAAATTTTATTGTAAAGACAACATTCAGTAATACAAATAAACCCTCATTAGGTCTATTTTCTAAATCCAGATTTTCTTATGCCTTATTGACGTAAGTGAAGTTCAATTATATGGTCTAACATTTCTTGCTTCCACAAACCAGAAAGCATAGATTATGTGAAGGTCTTTGAAAGGTGGTAAAATGCGGTTATTTTCATAATCAAAATACAGAACTCATTAAGATTTCTTACTGGGCATCCACAGTTTCCACTGATGTCTAAAAACATTGGTTTTTAGGAAATCTACAGCATAGTTTTATTAATTATATGCTACTTTTCTTATATGTATCTTGATTATATTATTGTAAAATAGTTTTCACCATTTAACATTTTTAAAAAATAAAACCAATTCTATGTAGGTTTTGAATAATAAAACCTAAACAAAGCAAAGCATGCTTTCTCAAAAATGCAACTAAAATGAAACGTTATCTGTTACTCTTATAATTAACTCTTTTTCAATAAACTAATAGTAAATATATGTTGTAAAATGTATTATGTGCTAATTGTAACCTTATAAGGCCATATTATTGCTTAAAGGTAAAATAACCCTGGAACTTTTCAGGTCACTTAATTTATGCTTTCTATCAAAATTACTTTGAAAATAAGCTGTTACTTTTGATGAGGAATAAAGTCTATAGGAACTACTCTAATGATTCATTGATACCAAATCCATTTGGAGAAGAAAATAATGAAAATTTTCTGTTTTTCATAAGAAAAAAAATGGCTCTTTAGATTGTGCCTAGAAATGCTTTGGAATTTTAGGCATTGGTGTTATTTTTCTGAAAATAATTTAATTATATTTAAGTCTCTTTGGTAATATTGTTGATCTAAATGTCTTCCTACCCTCATTGTGTAATAGATTCCTTTTCATGTAATGCATCTTTCTCTTGTACTAGCTGAAAATAGATTGCTTTGCAAAATTGTAATGTGGTTAAAAGCATAATAGACTAAATTCTGAAATTTAAGTCAGGTTAGTATTATACAAAAAGCATGTTGTTTTTGCAGAAATAGACATATCTTTGAATCTGGTTTCACCATTTGCTAGCTGTGTACCCTTGAGCTAGTTTCTTAATCACTCATTTCCCATCATCCTCATCTGTCTAAGAAAGATAAACAGCACTTACTTGTAAAACGGAAATGAGCTAACATATGAATTGTATAGAGCACAGTAGGTCCTCAATAAGAACTAAATCCTGCTCGTTTAACTTTAAACTTGTGCTCCAAAATTCCTAGGATACCCAAGCAGGTTTGACTTTTTATCCCTACTGCTAGCCAATATTTACTGTCCATCCATTCTTTTTTCTCTGAAACTTGTCTCTTTTGTCCAGCTTGCTTCCTTAAGAACCCCTTTATCTCTAAACTAGCATATCCTATCTAGCCTGTGCCTTGTAGAGTATTGGATAGACTGGACATCCCCATATGCCCCCTCAGCCTCTCATTTATTTCTCATGACAGTCACTTTACTAGTTAGTTCTCCATTTCCTCCCTCTGCTGCTAAATTTACCATGAAAGAGACAGACTAATGACTGCTCCTTTCCCAAGTAATGCCATGGAAGTAAGAACATCTCTCAAGTCTCATCACTGGAGACCTCTGTCAAATAATTAATATTTATACATAATATCTTTGAAGGATGGGGCAAGAAATAAACACTATATCCAAAGGCCAGCTGAATGAAATGAAACCAAGGGCCTAATTTGGCTCCTAGGCCTAGAGAGGCCAGAATTCCTAAACTCCACTTGAAGTTATAGTGTTCATAGCCAAACAGTATTATACATGCACAGTGTAAGTATAGTGCCATGTGTCTACCTTTTGCAGCATTGTTTAAAACAGAGATCCAACACTTTGACCCTTTTCAGTTTTAGCACTACTTTGTTCACTTTCCCAGCTAAATGTTTTAGGTAAAAGAAATCTTGAATGTCTTTCAAACTTATTAATTCAAAGCAACAATATTAACTGCATTCAATGCCTGGTATATACTTTTGAGAGGAGGGGAGTTTCAAGTGATTTTCCTTCGTTTATGGTAGAAGGAGGTGTCAAAAATACTTGACTGAAATAAAGAAATTGAGAAACCACTAGTTTTCATCATGTGGCCTTAAAACCATGAAGAATACTAAGGGGCATGGAAAAATGATAATGAGGCCGTGCAGGGTCACTCATGTGTGTAATCCCAGTACTGCAGAGGCAGGAGGACCAGAGGATGGCTGGAGGTCAGGAGTTCAAGACCAGCCTGGCCAACAGAATGAGACCCCCATCTCTACAAAAAATTAAAAAGTTAGTTGGATGTGATGGTACATGCCTGCAGTCCCAGCTACTCGGGAAGCTGATGCAGGATCACTTGTGCCCAGGAGTGTAAGGCTACAGTAAGCTGTAATTGGGCCACTGCATTCCAACCTGGACAACAAAGCATAACCCTGTCTCTAAAAAAAGAAAGAAGAAAAATGATATAATTTTATAAGAAAATTAAGGTACAGAACTATGTAATATCCAAATTGTTTATACAAATATTTTTTCACACACACATGTAAAACCTGAAAGTCAACCCTCTCAAATTGTTAACAGTGTTATTACAGGCTGAAGGAATTAGAGATGATTTTAATCTTCTTATATACTTTGCAGTATTTTTCAAATTTTGTGTAATAAGCATGTGTTAAAATTAAAAGACAAATCTGTAGAGCTTGTTTGGGAAAAAAACCTTTAGTTTTAAAAGACATACATAAGTTAAACTTTTTTAGTAAGTCCCTTATTTATTTTAGTTAATGATAACATACAATTTATTTCTAAGATACCTTATGTTCTCAAAATTCTTTTATATATGGGATGGGTTATAAAAAATTGTAATGCTAAGTAGGAAAGGTTTATCCTTATTTCCTACAAAAGTCTTTTTAAGCATCCCTGCCTCTATTTTTTTTTTTAATAGCACTTTCCTCTTTCTCCCGAGGGTTGTAGCCTGCTCTTTCATCTTGCCTCCTAAACCAGATCTTTGTATTCATATCGGTATTGATGCCTCTACTTTTCTTAGTTCCGTTTTCAACATATTCTAGCTGTGCTGTCATATTCTTCAAACATGTTCTAGCTATGTGTTATATTGTAAAGAATTCAAAGGACCTAAAAAGCTAGTTTATAATAAAATGTTCTCAATTAAGATGATGAGTGCTATAGGGTTATTTGCATTTCTGACTGGCACCAACTGCAAAGGAATTTCAGGCATCAGGGATAGGCCCATGTGGGAGATATTTTGGGAAAGTCCATACCACAGAGACAGTTGCTTGCTGTTTATAAAGGCCAGCTCTGTTCACAATCATTATCTCTTTAGTTGTATTATATGGCTTAAGGTAAGTAAATAATTTTTTTAATTAGTGCAAAAATTTTTAAATACTACAAAAGAACATTTTCTTATAACTTTAGTTATTTTTAATTTTTGACAGAATAAAACATTTAACTGTTTTATTTTTTGCAAAAATAATGCTCTGTTTTGCTTTTTTCTCATTTTTTGTATGTTAGGATAGAATCTTTGTATGAATGCTTTAAGGAACACCCCCATAAATTTTAGAGATATCTGCAATTTTCCTAGAAATACCACTGGTACAATCATGGTATATCTACTTTCTTGTGCTGGAAGACTTCTAGAAGTTAGTGCTTTACCTTCCATACCTCAGAGCATATCACCAATATAAAACTTGACCATACTTTTAGGGATTTTTAATTGTCTGGGTTATTATGTATTAAACCAAATTTTATAGTACTTTTTTGGGTTTATTGAGTATCAATCAAGCTTTTGTTTGTTTTCTTATCCCTTGCTGGAGTCCAGTGGGGAAACCTGATGCTTTTGGGCCACATGTAGCCCTCTGGATCCTTGAGTGCAGCCTTCTGACTGAATCCAAATTTATGGAATAAATCCTTTCAATAAAGAGATTTGTTCTGTGAAGTTTGGATTCAGTCGAGGATCCCCACTTGGGGATCTGGAGGGCCACATATGACCCCAAGACCACAGGTTCCCCACCCCATTCTAGGCCATAAGTTTGTCATATCATGTATTAAAAAATCATTGCTAAATGTAAACTCTTGCTTCAAGTCGATAATTTTATTATATAAAACTATTATTAGATTAAGTTAATGGAATTTGTTCTTTCAAAAATAGTGCTAGTTATTTTGTGCCATCACTGGGGTTCCTGATTCTGTGAAAGTTTACCTAATAGCCCAATTGTTTTGATAAACCTGTGAATAAGTGTCATGTGTTCTGTTTTGTTTTTAAACAAATCCATATTTGCATAATGTTTGAATCAGGATGTCCTGTTTCACCTTTGTTTCTTCCCTTTACATGTTTAATTTCAGTTTCATATTTAATCATTTTCAGAGGAAAGAAATGGCTTTAAAAAGGCTTTCTTGATTTCTGCTGTTATGCACAGTTCATCCTATTTTCGTCTGTCTTTGGCTCTTGCTTTGACAGAAAATGCTGTTAAATATACAAAGTGAATTATTTCAATCATATTTCATTATAAAGACAGTATGTTTAAGGTGAAAACTTAGCTTTATACATTGACTTTAGTAAGTTCAAATAATAGTTTTTGCATGGAACCAAAATATGTTAAAATGTCACCTGGTTAATATTCACATTGGAAAATAACTATTATTAACTATTAAGAGGAACATAGTATGATAGTAGTTTTCCTATGTGACCCCAAGGCTGCAAGTTCCCCACCTGATTCTAGGCCATTAGTTTGTCATACCATTCAGTATTAAAAATTATTCCTAAATGTAAACTCTTGCTTCAAGTAGAAAATTTTATTGTATTTCTATATAAGATTTAATTCTCAGAAAGCAGAATAATCAAATTTAAAGTACAAGCTTTAAATAAACTGGCTCACAGCATTACAGCAATTTTTATTTTTTCATTGCTTTCTGCATATTCTGATTATGTAGCATATCAGTATTTTAGAATAGCCAGATAGGCAAGATTTAAGATTTTAAAGCCACTCAAACTTCCTTCCCTTCCTTGGCAACATATTTTGAAATAGCCTACTAAAGAGCTTTTGAAACTCTTAAATACATAAATAAAATTCAAGTAGTAGGAAAAGTTTATATTTTTAAAACTCTTGTAATCCTCTGATAACAGTGGCTTTGAAGAACTATAAAAATTTTTGTTTGAATACCAAGATGATATTCACAGATATATTGAATTTCATTTGTCTAGTATTTCTGAAAAGACCTATTATTTTGTAAAGGAAATTTGCTTAAAGGATTTTTTAAAGTGATTCTCTAGAAATAATGAAAGCAGCATTTTTCCCTAGTTAAGGACATATGTTTTATAATCTACATGTGGCTTTATCGATATGTGTTTATGTGTACTCTTCATCAGACTAAATCATTATTTCTAGCAATAGAGCATATTCTTTGTAAAGTTTTTATATATTGTCAGTCTATATTAATGAGTATTAACATTGAAGAACTATGTTATTTAACCCACATAAATGTTTAGTTAAAAAAATTGGATGATTAATATGGTAAAGAGTTCCTTATGCAAGAAGCTGTTTACATTTTATTTACTGATGATAGTATTTTACATGTATGAATACTTTTTTGTATGAGACCAATCCCTATTATGTACATTTCATAATTTTATACTGACCAGGCCAAATCCTTGTAATATTTTTTTTCGAAGCATTTGTTTCATTGAAGAGCCTTATCCTTAAAGGTACTTTCCTTATGTTCTGTATGTGAATTTTAGGATTTTAGAGGGTTAATATGTTACACTCTTTTGCCTCTTTTGGAGTCAATTGAGAAAGAAGAAAATCAGGTATATTGAGGTCAAGACATTAGCTTTTTTACTAAATAAAAATTGGTTTGAAGGAGATGGGTTTGATGTGCTTCTTGGTGCATAACCTCTGAACTGACTTATCCACACAGGCATCGCAGGACTGCTATTGACAGCTCCTTGGGACGTGTCAGAAACCATTCATATGAACCTTCTTTGCAAATATGCAGATATACTGCATAAAACATATCTATTTAGTTCTCTCAAGGAGCTTCTCCTCCTAAAGAGAGGAGTGATGAAGGGAGAGAGAAACCAGGAGTACTATTACCCTAGCTGAGTTCCTCTTACACACTCTTAAGCAAGGGGAAATAAAGGTTCACTCCTAACTCTGAATAATGCTTTAAATTGTTTATAATGAGACTTTCTTTCAATTTTTTATTCTAAATGAATCTCAACCTTTAAATAAATATGTATGTATGTATATTTAATATAAATCTATATATTGTAGTCTTTGAAAACAGAATTTCTATAAAAAACATTTTACATGTATTCGGTTGTGTGTTATTAGTTCTGGGCTCAAATAGTTAACAGTTTTTGAAGTTTACTTTTAACTGTGTTGAAAGAAGCCATTATTTCTTTGGTGGTTGAAAATAGCTGCTGGTGCTCTGCCTATAGTATTAGTTAAATATTAATCCACAGCTATGGTGACAAAATTGTTAGAGAAATGAAAAATTGCCCTGACTTCTCTAGTCCTTGCTTCCCTCATCTGTAAAGAGATTTTTATCTAAGATGCTATCCTATTTCTACAGTTCTAAACTCATGTAAACAAAACTATATTCTAATTAGAAATTATTTGAGTTACGTACTCCCTAAACATAAAGTACTTTGTGAACTACACTGAAGTATGGATTAAGGTCCCTATAAAAATGAACTCGTAAAAACCATGTGATTTTCAGTCTACCTTGTAAGTGATGAAATTAATATATAACGCAAAGTTAAGAAATTAGGAATAGGATCCAGGATTATTATGTTTACCTACTGTAAACTAAATTACTATATGTAAATGCTGTGGGATCATGAGCTCTGTTTAATATTAATTTCTCTAGTGACTTATACATGTTCTTTAGTATCTGTCCACACTTTAAAAATCAATATAAAATCCTATTGTTTCATTGTCCACAAGCATACTTATTTCAAAAGCCCTTAGCAACAATAGTTTTAAAATGAAGCTTACTGTTACTACATTAATGTTTATATAAGTTTCTATCCTTTTCTAAAGAATGCTATTAATTCATCAGTGTGATTTAGTGGCAAGTAACATAGTAATGTCGACTTTTAATGTTCAAAAACCAGAAAAAAAAATCTCTAAGGTCACATTTTGAGAAAATAACTTTTAAAACTAGTTTCGATTGTATGTAATTTTAACATTGGTATTTACAATTAAGCTTTACATGTTTAATGATTTTAGTTTTTATTTTAGCACTCATAGTTAAGATAAAATAATAATGTCAATCCTGTGAATATCTTTAACATATGTTGTCTTCATATGTGTATTTATGTTAGATGGAAGATGGTACCCCAAAGCATATCATCCAAATGACAGGATTTAAGATGGAAGAAAAAGAAGCTCTAGGCAAATTGCTTTTAAAACTAGATTGCACATTTATTAAGAGTGAGGTGAGTACAGAAACTTAACAAAATTTTTAAAATATAATTGAAAAATAACTAGAAGTAAAATATATTGGCCTAAGAATGATAAAATCCCCTTTGATATTGTACAAATAAGATGGATGTGTTATAAAGGAAATCTTAGTAACATTTCTTCATGTGGATTTTTCTCTCCAGAAATACAAAAACTGTACACATCTTATAGCTGAGCGCCTCTGTAAGAGTGAGAAATTTTTAGCAGCTTGTGCAGCAGGTAAGTTAATTGCCTTCCCCTAACCCTTGAATAAAATCTTCATATTAAAAAAAGTATCTTATTCTCTTGTTTATTGTATCAAATATAAATATGTTTTTCTGATATTTTTCTGAAAATACTTGATTTTTTTGCTTTACTACTCTTCTGAATAAAATTTGGTAATGCATGAAAAATGTATTAAACAGGCAGAAATATTTACTTCACCAAAGACTTAATATAAGTGCTTTATTTAAGAAAAAAATGTTTTAACAAAAAGATTGGCACAAAATGTCAAAACCTTAAGCTTTCATTGAAGCTTCACCTGTTCTCAGTCAAGTTTCTTTTTTTCTATCTATCACTGAAAATGGTGTTTTTATTCTCTTTCTGCTGCTTCCTCTCCTATCCATGTTATGAAGCAATGGTGGTCCTATTTTATTTTACTAAGATATTAAATTCTATAAACATAAATTAGGACTTGATCTTCTCTCTCCCTTTGTCACCATTGATACTCCTTTTATAGTTTACTATGATTGTAGTCTACTGATTACACAAAACACAAAAGTGTATGTTACTCAGGTGGTGTATTATTTTATAGCTTAACTTATCAGAAAAACCCTTGGATTTCTTATTAACTCTACCAGTGAAAACATACATTGTCCATGCTATTTAAAAAGATCATTGATGCCCAAAGAAACTGTTAATAAATGCCCTGAAAAATTTTCTAACTCAATAACTTTGTTTTACAAAGTGTAATATTGCTGTGAACATTATTGAAAAAGCTTTTAGCATAGGAGGGAGAATATAAACCTAACCTAAAATAATCAATAATGGTAGTAATAATAAAGTAATACCACATTTTATTTTGGATTTTAACACCGTTAGTTTATGTTTTATTTAGTAAATCTAGAATTATAATTATTTGTCATGGAAAAGATTATATACAATGTTCAGTGACGTTGTAGGCTTCTATAAAAAATAGTTCAAAGATGATGTTGGCAGTGTAGCTTAAGAGTCCCATGTTAATAAAGGTTGACTTTTATTTGATATTTGGTCTTTATTGCTTATCACTTGTCAGAACCAAAATTCTTTTTTGACTGACAGTTCATTTGCTTTCTAGGAAAGTGGGTATTAACTAAGGACTACATAATTCATAGTGCCAAAAGTGGCAGATGGCTTGATGAAACAACTTATGAATGGGGATATAAAATTGAAAAAGACTCCCATTATTCACCTCAAATGCAATCTGCACCCAAAAGATGGCGTGAAGAACTGAAACGCACTGGTGCTCCAGGAGCCTTCCATAGATGGAAAGTTGTCCTCCTTGTCAGAACTGATAAACGAAGTGATTCTCTTATAAGGTAGGATGTGATCACATAAACGTTAAAGCAATGAATGATAAAACAGTTTTGGTTTGTATGAATAATTTTTTATATTTCATTTCAATTGTTAACTTAGTCCAAATGAGCTATGGTGATTTACTCCTTGATCTAGGTAAACCATACTGCTCATTTAAGTTTGTGTGTCTCTAATAGAGCAAAATCTATTTTATGGTATTGCTTTAGATTATTCTGGATATCTCTATTTTACTTTCCATGTTATTTCTTTTGGCCCACTCGAGCAGGATAAAAAAGAAAACAATAATTAGGAGATTTTATGTTTTAGTTTTGAAGTACTTTTAGGTTTTTGCTAGTAAAGTACTACTTTATCACAAAGGCCTTCTTCTGTATTTATATAGTACACTTTTCATGGTTCATACTGTTTCCATCATGATTTCATTTCATTTTGTCTCTTTTATATTTTTAGAAGCTTTCTTGTTGGGTAAATTGTATTCTAAGATTGTCATTCCTTTTTTTAGGGGAAGTTTTTAATCTCCTCTACTTAAATTTATAGACAATAAAATGCACCCATATTAAGTATATATGCTGATGAATTTGGACAAATTTATATACCCATTTTACTCTCACTATAGTCAAGATCTGTAATGTTTATATCATCATATAATGTTCCCTTGTGTCCTTGAACATTTAATTCTGTACCACCAATACCAGGCAACCACTGATTGACTTTTTATCACTGTGGAATAGGTTTATTATTTTTTAGAGTTTTATATGAGTAGGATTTTTCTGAAAATACTCCTTTTATGTTGCATCATTTGCCTATCATAGTATTTTTGAAATTCATTCATGATGCATGTGTCAGCATTTCATTCCTTTTTGTTGCTGAGTACTATTTCACTCTATTTATTCATGTGTTGGTGGACATTTGGGATGTTTTCTATGTTTGCTAATATGAATTAAGCTGCAATGAACATTTGAGTACAAATATTCATGTAGACATGTTTATATTTCTCTTGGGAAATATCTAGGAATGAAATGACTTGCTCAGATAGCAATTGAATATGTAACAGTATAAGAAAATGTCAAACTGTTTTTCAAAGTAGTACCATTTTACATTTCTAGTAGCAGTGTATGAGAGTTCCAGTTTCCTGCAGTTACTTTGGCTTTATTGTTGAAGATCAGTTGATTGTGTGGTCTATTTCTAGATTTCCTCGTTTTGTTCTATATGTCTACTTTATGTATGTCTTCTATATGTCTACTTTATATCAATACCACACTGTTTTTAATTACTGTATTTTTATAATGAGTTTGAAATCAGGTAGTAAGAGTCCTCCATTTTAGTCTTTTTAAAAATTGTTTCAGTGATTTTTGGATCCTTTGTATTTCCATATACGTTTTAGAATCAGCTTGTTAATTTTTATAAAAATGCAAGCTGGGATTTTGATTGGGACTATGTTTTTATCTATAGGTCTCTTAGGGAGAATTGATATGTTAACAATATTGAGTCTTCTATCCGTGTACTCTCTCTCTAATTCTTTAATTTTTGTCACTAATGTTTAATAGTTTTTATTACATAAGTCTTGTACATATTTTGTTAAATTTATTCCTAGGCACTTCATGTATTGGTATGTTATTTTTAAATATAAATGGATTATTCTGAAAGTTTTCATCTGCATCTATTCAGATTATTAGCTTTTCTCCTTTATTCTGTTAATGTGGTGAATTATATTGATTGATTCTTAAATGTTAAACCAAATTTGTATTCTTCAGATAAACTGAACATCATGGTGTATTATCCATTTTTAATGTATTGCTAATTCTATTTGCAAATATTTTGTTAAGAATTTTTGTATTCTCTACCTGTTAAATGACATCTATGAAAATATCTAAACTTAATATCATGTTTAATGGTAAAAGACTTTTTCTCCCATTATTGGGAACAAGACAAGGATGCTGCAGCTGACCATTTCTATTAATATTTAGATGTACTAACCAGTGCAAAAAGCCAAAAATAAATAAGAGGCATGAAATTGGGGAGAAAGAAATAAAAATAATTATCATTAATTACAAAAGACATGGCTATATACTAAAAAATTTAGTGGAACTAATAAATTTAATAAGATCCCAAGATAATAGATTACTATATATTATTCCACCAGTTACTGATAGTCATTTTTAATTTTCTAAGTGTAACTGAATTTGTCATTACTCCTTTGAGTTCTACTAGTTTTTGCTTTATTATGACATGTTTTACTTGCATATGTATTTTTTAATGTCTCTGGTTTTGGTAATTTTTATTTATTTATATTTTCCATTACCTGAAATGCCTATCAATTATTCCTCCTGTACAACTGAAATATTGTACCCTTTGATCAGCATCTGTTCATTCTCCCTCAGCTTCTCGTAACCACAGTTCTGCTCTCTGCTTCTATGTGTTCAATTTTTTTAGATTCCATAAATCTATATTTTTTTAGATTTTTACACATAAGTGAAAGCATACATTTATCTTTCTGTGCCTGGATTATTTTACTTAGGATAGTGTCTTCCAGGTTCATCCATGCTGTCATAAATGACACAATTGTCTTCTTTGTAAAGACTAATATTCCATTGTGTACATGTTCCACATTTTCTTTATCTAGTCATCTGTTGATGGACACTTAGATTAGTTCCATAACTTTGATATTGTGAATAATGCTGTAATAAAAATAGGAGTGCAAACATCTCTTTAACATACTGATTTTACATGTTTTGGGTATATACCCAGAAGTGACATTGCTGGATCATATGGTAACTTTTTTAGTTTTTTGAGGAGTTTTCATACTGTCTCCCATAATTGCTGTATTAATTTATGTTCCCAGCAACAGTATACTAGCGTACCCTTTTCTCCACATCCTTGCCCATAATCATCTTTAATTTTTTTGATAATAGCCATTTTGACAGATGAGATTTAATTTTCATTTCCCTAATGATTAGTGATGTTGAGTATTTTTTAATTTATCTGTTGGCCATTTGTATTTCTTTTAAGAAATGTCTGTACAGGTCCTTTGCCCATTTTTTAATCAGGTTATTTGTTTTCTTGCAGTTGAGTTTTGAGTTGCTTATCAGAAAAATGGTTAATATCCAAGATATTAACTGATGTGTGGCTTGTAAATACTCCATTCCATAGGTTGCCTCTTCACTCTGTTAATTGTTTGATGTTTAAAAGCTTTTTAGTTTGATGTAATCTCGTTTTTCTATTTTTGTTTTTGTTGTCTGAGCTTTTGGAGTCACATCCAAAAAGATCATTGCCTAGTTTTTCCCCTATATTTTCTTCTAGTAGTTTTATAGTTTCAGTTATTATGTTTAAGTCTTTAATCTATTTTGAGCTAATACTCATACATGGTGTAAGATCAGAGTCCCATTTTGTTATTCTGCATGTGAATATCTAGTTTTCCCTAGGCCATTTATTGAAGAAACTGTACTTTTCCTATTGGTATTCTTAGCACTTTTCTTGTAAATTAATTGACAATACATGTATGGGTTCATTTCTGGGCTATCTGTTCTTTTGGTCAGAGAGTCTATTTTTATGCCATAACTGTGCTGTTTCGATTACTATCTATTTGTAGTATATTTTGAAATCTAGTAGTGTTATGCCTTCACTTTTCCTTTTGCTTATGATTGCCTTGACTATTGATGGTTTTTTATGGGTCTGTATAAACTTTAGAATTGTTTTCTCTATTTGTATGAAAAATGAGATTGTAGTTTTGATAGGGAATGCATTGAACATGTAGGTTGCCTTAGGGAATATGGACATTGTAACAATATTAATTTTTCTAGTCCATGAACATAGCATATCTTTTCATTTGTTGTCTTCAATTTCTTTCATTAATGCTTTATAGTTTTCAGTGTACAGGAATTTTACCTTCTTGGTTAAATTTATTCCCAAGTATCTTATTTATTTATTTGTAGTTATTGTAAATGGGATTATTCTCTTGATTTCTTTTTTGGAAACTTTTTGTATAGAAATGCTACTGGTTTTTACATGTGGATTTTGTATACTGCAACATTACTGTACTTCTTTATTTTAACAGGGTTTTTCTTGGTGAAATCTTTAGGGTTTTCAATATATAAGATCATGTTACCAGTAAGCAGTAACAGTATCAATTCTTTCTTTCCAATTTGGATGCCTTTTATTTATTTCTCTTGTGAAAATACACTGACAAGATATTCCAGTATTATATTGAATAGAAGTGATGAGAGTGGGCATTCTTCTCTTTTTCCTGATCTTAGAGGAAAGGCTTTCAACTTTTCACCATTGATTATAATGTTAATACAATCATACAATCTTTTGACTTATCATATATGGCTTTTATGGTGTTGAGGTATATTCCTGTTTATTAGTATTTTATTGACGATTTTTGTATCTATGTTTATCAGGGATATTGGCCTATCATTTTTTTTTAGTAATGTCCTTGTCTGGCTTTGGTATCAGAGTAATGCTGACCTTGTAAAAAGAATGAATAAGTATTCCCTCCTCTTCATCAATATTTTGGAAGAGTTTGAAAAGCATTGGTCTTAGTTCTTCTTAATATTTGGTAGAATTCAGCAGTGTACCATCAGGCCCTGGGCTTTTCCTTCATAGAATACTTTTTATTGCTGATTCAATCTCTTGTTATTGGTCCATTAAGATTTTCTATATCTTCATGATGCAGTCTTGGTAGATTGTATATATCTAGAAATTTATCATGTTCTTCTGGGTTATCCAGTTTGGCATGTAATTGTTTATAGTAATTTTTTATGGTCTTTTTTGTTTCTGTGGTATCAGTTGTAATGACTCCTCTTTCATTTCTGGTTTTATTTAAATCTCCTTTCTTTTTTCTTAGACTAGCTAATGGTTTACTGATTTTCTTTATCCTTTCAAAAAGCCAACTCTGTCTGATTGTTTTATATTTTTTCCACATCTCCATTTTATTTATTTTTATTCTGATCTTTGTTATTTCTTTCCTTCTGCTGACATTGGGTTTAGTTTGTTCCTTTTCTAGTGATTTGAGGTATAATGTCTGATTGTTTGAGATCTTTGTTTTGTGATATAGGCATATACTGCTATGAATTTTCCTCTTAAAACAGTTTTGCTCTGTCCTATAAGTTTTCATATGTTATTTTACCATTATAATTTGTTTTGGTTTTTCTTTTGATTTCTTCTTTGACCTATCTGTTGTTTAGGAGCATGCTTTTAATTTATATGTATATGTGATTTTCCAAGATTTCTCCTATTACTGATTTTTTGTTTCATACCAGTAGGGTCAGAAAATATAGTTGATATAATTTCAGTCCTCTTAAATTTGTTCAGATGTGTTTTGTGGCCTAACACATGATCTGTTCTGGACGCTCTTCCATGCACACTAAAGAAGAATGTGTATTCTGTTACTTTTGGATGAAATATTATGTATATGTCTGTTAGGTCGATTTGGTCTAAATCGTAGTTCAAATCTAATGTTTCCTTACTAATTTTCTGCTGGGATGATCTGTCCATTTTAATAGTGGGGTATTAAAGTCCCCTATTTTTATACGCCGTGCATGGCTTAATGATAGGAACATTTTCTGAGAAATGTGTCAGGCGATTTTATCATACGAACATCATTGTGTGAATTTACACAAACCTAGGTGGTATAGCCTACTACATGCTTCAACTATACGGTATGGCTGTTGCTCATAGGCTATAGACCTGTACAGCGTGTTACTATAGTGAATATTGTAGGCAATTTTAACCTAATGGTAAGTATTTGCATATCTAACCATGGAAAAAGTACAGTAAAAATATGGAATTATGACCTTATAGGTACACCATCATATATGCAGTCTGTCATTGACCAAAATGTCATTATGTGGCACATGGCTATATGGTAATCCCTCTTTTCTATCAGATCCTTTAATATTTGCTTTATATATTTGCTCTAATGTTGAGTGTATATGTACCTAGAATTGTTATATCGCCTGGATGAATTGACTTCTTAATCATTATATAATGACTTTTGTCTGTTTTTACATTTTTCTACTTAGCATATTTTATCTGATAGCTAGCTCTGCTCTGTTTTCATTTGCATAGAATATCCCTCTGCATCCCTTGATTTTCAGCCTGTGTGTGTCCTTAAAGCTGTAGTTAGAGTCTTATATGAAGCATATAGTTGGCTCTTGTTTTTGATTATCTGTTTAACCACTGTGTGTCATTTGATTGGAAAATTTATCCATTTACATTCAGAGTAATTGTTAATAACTAAGGATTTACTACTGCCATTTTGTAATTTGTTGTCTGGTTAATTTGTATATATTTTGTTTCTTTCTCTGTTGCTGTCCTCCATTGTGGTTTGATGGTTTTCTGTAGTGGTTTACCTTTGATTCCATTATACTTACATTTTGTACATCTATAGATTTTCCTTTGTAGTTACCATGAGCATGAAGTTTACATAAAACATCTTGTTCTCTATTTTTTTTTTTTCCGAGACAGAGTCCTAGCTTTGTCACCCAGACTAGACTGCAGTGGTGTCATCATAGCTTTACCTGCAAACTCAAACTCTTGGGTCAAGTAGTCCTCCTGCCTCAGCCTCCGAAGTAGCTGGGACTACTGGCACACACCACTATGCTCAGATAATTTTTCTATTTTTTATAGAGATGAAGTCTCGCTCTTGCTTAGTCTGGTCTCGAACTCCTGGCCTAATGTAATCCTCCCGCCTCAGCCTCCCAAAGTGCTAGGATTACAGGTGTGAGCCACCATGACTGGCCAACCTGTTATTCTTAGACTATTTCAAGCTGTAACTTAACTTAGATCACATGTAATAACTCCCTTTCCACTTCCTATTTTCAGTGTCAAAATGTGCATCATTTTGTAATTTGTATCCCCTGACAATTAATTTTATCTATGGATATTTTAATAATTGATTTGTCTATTAACCACTGTACTAGAGAGAAAATTGCTTTGCTCACCACCATTTCAGTCCACAGTATTCTGAATATAACTTTATATTACTTATTGAGTTTTGTACTTTTGTATGTTTTATGTTATTGATTAGTGGCTTGTTGATACAACTTAAATAACTCCTTTTTGTAATTGCTATAAGGCAAGCCTAGTGGTGATGAACTCCCTTAGTTTTTGTTTGTTTGGGAAAATTTTTATTTCTCCCTCATTTCTGAAAGACAGCCAGGTAAGGTAAAATACTCTCAGTGGGTTGGTTTTTATCCTTCAGTACTTTGAGGATATCATTCCACTTTTTCCTGGCCTACAAGATTTCTGCTGAGACATCCGCTAATAGTTATATTCATACTCCCTTGTCTGTGATATATTTCTTATCTCTTGCTGTTTTTAGGATTTTTTCTTTCACTTTGATAGTTTATCAATCATATGCCTTGGTGAATTCCACCTGGAGTTGAATTTGATTGGAGGCCTCTGTCCTTCTTGTCCCTGGATGTTGGCATCTTTCTACAGATTTGGCAAGTTTGGGGCCATTATTTCTTTAAATGTTTTCTTGTACCTTTTCTTTTTCTTTTCCTGCTGAAACTAAAAATTTCATATGAAAATTAGGTCTTTTGATGGTGTCCCATAATGCCAGTATGCTAGCTTAATTCTTTTTTATTCCTTTGTCCTTTTGCCTCTCTGACTGGTAAGTTTCAAATGTTCTGTCTTTGAACTCACTGATTATTTCTTCTGCTTGATTAAGCCTGTTGCTGAAGCTTTCGATTGCATTTTTCCTTTCAGTAATTGTATTCTTCATCTCTAGGATTTCTGTTTGGTTTTGTTTATTGTTTCTTAGTTAAACTTCTCATTTTGATCATGTATTATTTTCTAAATTCTATTTTTTATCTTTATATTCTTGTATGTCACTGAACTTCTTTAAGAAGATATTTCTGAATTATTCGTCATTTCATATATCTCCTTTTCTTTAACATCTATTTCTGGAGCTTTGTTAGTTTCTTTTGAAGATGTCATGATTTCCTGATTCTTTGTAATCCTGGTGTTTTTGCATTGGTGTGTGTGCATCCGAAGAGACAGTCACCTCTTCTGGCTTTTACAGGTGTTCTTTGGCAGGGCTAGACTTTCGCTATTTAGTCTGTACTTCTTCTTTACAGACCAATTGGTAACGATTCCAGGTAGGCAGAGCTTGCTTCTCCGTTCTCTACGTAGCTGGACTGCTGCCTTTGCTCTGATTTCAGGAGGGGGAAGTATGCTGGCTGGGCTCTCTCTACTCTTTACGCAAGAATATTGGCTTAGCTCTGTAATCAGGTACAGCTCCTGGCTGGGCAGTGCAATCACCTTCAGCCAGCCAGGCACCAGGTATATTCCCTGGCCAGGTGGGAGTTTAAGATCTGCAAGTGGATAAGTTTGCTGTCTGGGCCACGATACTAGGTACAGTCACTGCTTGGGCTGGATAGGACTAGCTGCTATGCTTAGTACAAATACATGGTTAAGGTTTGGCTCCCTTCCTGGTCAGGGCCTTGGGGTAGGCTTTAAGGCTACTGAGCACTGTTTAAACTTCTGGGTGTAGTAGAACTAATCCATGCACTCTGTTCAAATATACTGTGGTGGACATTACTGTCCTTTGGGTAGGGTGGTAGGGTCTTAGGTTGGGTTTAGAGGCTGGCCTGAGGACCGTTTAAACTCCTGAGTATGACAGAACTAGCCCAACTCCTTGCTGAAACGCCCTGTGGCAGTCCTGTTCGTTCCTGAGCAGGGTCTTGGGATGGATGTTGAGGCTGCACAAAATGCTGTTTAAACTCCCATTTGGGGCAGAACTAGCCCCTGATCTTCAGCAAATTGTAACATGGTGTCTCACTCCCTGGGTGGAGCCTTGGGGTAGAATCTGAGGCTGGGCCTGAAGGTGGCTATCTGAGGATTCCAGCCAAGTGGAACTTCCCACCATTTCTGGGAGCAACCATCTCAGCTTTGCAGGTGGGCTATATGCTGTTAGCTGATACCATTTATCAGGTACCACCTATGGCAGGTGCACTGAGCTACCAGCAGGATCTGTGCCCTGGTTACTGTGAACTCTGCCTTTTTGCCTTGTTTCTACCTAACCTCAGATAGTGTAGCTGTGCCATTACTAACCTCTATGCTCCTTTTGAGGTGACACTGGGGTGGGCTTCCTGGGAAGTGTCTCAGAATTCTACAGAAGCTGGATATCTGCCTCCAGTTTTCATTGTCCACTTTAGAAACATAAGCCCAGGGGAATCTTCTGTGTGGCACTAAACCAATTTGGGCAAGGAAGAAGTGTGATGCAATCAAAGTGAGACCATCTTTTGTAATTTTTATAATGTTCTGTAGTCTACACAAGTGTCCCAGGCTTGATATTAATGAGATTTGTACTATACTAATACAGCCACTTTAGCTATCTTTTGAGAAATATTGGCATGAACGTAATTTTGCATTCTTTTACATAAAATGGGCTTCTTATAGACAGTCTAGAGTTGAGTGTTACTTTTTAAATATAATTTGACAATTTCTGCCTTTAATTGCATAGTTTGGGTCACTTACATTTAATGTAATTGTGACAAATTGGATTTAAATCTATCTTGCTGATAGTTTTATTTTTGTCCCATCTTTTCTTTGTTCTGTTTTCCCTTTTTACGCTGACATCTTTGTAGTAGTTGAGTGTTTTTAGTGGTTTTCTTTAATCTCCACACTGAATTATTACTTATATCCAATATACTTACATATATAGAAGGATACCTATTGTAGTAATTTATATCTTTTTTAATGATTGTACTAGTGTTTATAATATATATCTTTAACTGTTCACAGTCAATTATCAAATAGTATGCTGCCTTTTTGCATGTAGTGTAAAATCTTACAACAGTATAAAGTTGACCCTTGAACAACACAGGGGTTAACGGGTGCTGACCCTGCCATCCAGTCAAAAATTTGTGTGTAACTCTTGACTCCCCTAAAACTTAACTACTAGTAGCCTACTGTTGACTGGAAGCCTTAACTGTAACATAAATAGTTAATTAACACATATTTTGTTTGTTATATGTATTATGTACTATATTCTTACAATAAGATAAGCTAGAGAAAAGAAACCATTATTAAGAATATCATAAGGAAGAGAAAATGTATTTACTATTAAGTGGAAGTGGATCATTATAAATATCTTCATCCTCTTTGTCTTTACACTGAATAAGCTGAGCAGGAAGAGGGCTTGGTTTTGTTATCTCAAGGGTAGCTGAGGCAGGCAGAATAGGTGGAGGAAGTTGAAGCGGGGAGACAAGAGAGTTACGCAGTCACACTTGTGTAACTTTTATTGAAAAAAATCTACAAATGAGTGGAACTCCATTGTTTAGGGTTAACTGTACTTCCATCTGTTTTCTCCTATCTTTTTTTTATTAATGACCTCTCTCTATATTATAAACCCCCAAATACCTTGGTAATATTTTACTTTTGCCAGTCAGTTATTTTTAAAGTGATTAAAAATAGTGAAATGCACATTCTATATTTGATTTCATTTTTAAAATGTTCCAGCATTATCCATTTCTTTGTGTAGATCTAGATTTTGCTGTAGTCTCATAGTCCTTTAGCCTAAAGAACTCCTTTAATAGTTCTTACAGTTCAGGTGTGTTGGCAATGAGTTATCTAATCTTTTATTTGCGAAGGCCTTTATTTTTGGAAAATATTTTCACTGGATGTAAAATTATGGGTTGACAATTTTTTTTTTTTTTTACTTTCAGTAATTATGTTTTTTTTTTACTTTCAGTAATTACAGATTCTGTTTCACTGTCTTCTTTCTGGCTTGCATAGTTCTGATGAGAAATCAGCTGTCATTCTTTTCTTTCCTTCTCTGTATATAATTTCTTTTGCCCTGATTTCCTTCCAGATTGTCTCCTAACCTTTGCTTTTTAGCAGCTTGATTATGATATGTATAGGAGTGTATCTGTGAGCGTGTGTGTATTTTGTTAATTTATTTTATTTGAGGTTCTCTGAGCTCCATGCACCTGTGAGGTGTTTTGTTTTGTTTTGTTTTGTTTTAAAATTGAGGAATTCTGTTTCTTCTGTTGTGTTGTTCTTCTTCTGGAACTCGATTGCATGTATTTTAGACTTTTGAATTCCATTCCACAGTTATTGCATGCTGGGTTTTTAAAAATAATTTTTGTATTTTAGTATGCATAATTTCTATTGACTGAAGTTCAATGATTCCTTTCTCATTTGTTTTCAGTCTCTGATAAACCTGTCAAAGACATTCTTCTTTCATGTAGTCCTTTTATTTCTACCATTTCCATTGGACTTTCTGGTGAATTCATCATTTCTTCATGCGTGTTGTCCTCCTTTTTTCTTAGATCCTTTAACATGTCAGTTACAGTTATTTTAAAGCTGTTTTCTACTAATCTCAACATAGGGATCATGTCTCAGTCTCTACTGTTGGCTCTTTTATATCTTGACAAGGGTTTGGTTTATTTCTTGCCTGTTGTTTATGGATTTTTTTGTTTATTGTTGTTTGTTTTTTAAGAAACAGTGTCTTACTCAGTTACTCATACTGGAGTGCGATGGCATTATCTGTCATAGCTCACTTATAGCTTGGAACTCCTTGGCTCAGACAATCCTCCTGTCTCAGCCTCCCAAGTAGCTGGAACTGCAGGTGCATGCCACCATGCCCAGCTATTTTTCTTTTTTCTTTTGAGATGGGGTCTCGGGGTCTTGCTTTGTTGCCCAGGCTGGTCTTAAACTCCTGACTTCCAGCGATCCTCCTGCTTTGCAACCCCTGGGCTCAAGGGATCCTTCTACCTCAGTCTTCTGAGTAGCTTGGATTACAGTCATGAGCCACTGTACCCAGCTATTTTATATTTTTTATTGCATGTCAGATATTACATGTAGAAGAATAGCAGAGGCTGATGTGAACAATATTTCTATCCAAAAATGGGCCTACCTCTTTTATGAGGCAGTTAGTATGGGCAGTTGAATTAATACTGTCAATTATTGAGCTTGTGCTATGGTTTGAATGCCCCCTGCCCAAAACTCATGTTTAAATTTAGTTGCCATTGTGATGGTATTAGGAGGTGGGGCCTTTAAGAGATAGTTAACAGCATTATTGCAGAAGTGGCTTTGTTATAAAAGCGAGCTCTCTTATCTGTGCTCTCTTGACCTTCCACTTATTCATCATGGGATAACACAGCAGGAAGGCCATCATCACAGCTCTTGGACTTCCAGAACTGTGAGCCAAATAAACTACTTTTCTTTATGAATTACCATGTCTGAATTACCAATATTCTGTTATAACAGCAAAAAATAAGTAAGACAGGTGGATTTGGGTTTTGTTAATGCTATTGTCACCACTTCACCCAATAGCAATGGACTTCAGTTTGTTTGTGCTAGGACACTGGAGAGTTTTTAATCAGTGTTCTTGCTTTACCCTCTTCTTTAACCAATCCTTGCATTACTGCGTCACAGAAGGACTCTCTCTTCATGGTCTTCCTTCTCTCTTGCTGCTCATTTCTAGCCCAAGGTTATGGGTGGTATATTCTCAGTTCTGCTAGACAAGCTTCAGTCTTAAGCATTCTCCATTCTATTGGTCCCTGGGGTTAGGGCTTTCTCAGCCTTTGTGTCTTAACCACCTCCCATGGCAACTAAATTTTGCTTTGTCTTTGTGGGCAGGATATTGGGCAAGAGTGAGTTTCCAGCCTCTCCCTCAGTATTAGAACTGTGCTATATTTTGGTGCAAGATCCTGGGCTTTGCAGGATCTTGCACTGATTCTTCTTGCAGGGCAAAATATGTTCTTATTCCTAGCCAAATAACTGAAGGCTTTTGCATTATATGAGAGAAAGGTTCAGGGAAGAAGTAGGCCTAGTTTTTTGTCTTTTCCACCCACCTATGCTACTTAAAGGGGGCTCCCTCTTTTTCTTCTGACCTGTCCCCAGTCTTTTTCATGAACCATTAATGGAGACCTGGGGCAAAGAGCTTGCAAGTGAGGACAGGCTTCTCTATGTCAGGGACTTCCAGTTTTCTAAACTGTCATACTAGCTATACTCGACCCTTAAATTTTTAAAATTTTACCTGATTCTTACGCACGTGTATAGAAGCCACTTCTGTACCCTACCAACATGAAGTAGTGTAGTTGTCCAGTCTCTTCACAAAGGTGCTTATCACTCTTAAGAAAACAGCGTACTTGATTGACTTGGTTTTCTGATGGACTCAATAAAAGTTATGATTTTTTTTTGTTAGTATTTCTAGTCAGAGAACAAAAAGTTATGATTTTGTAGATTGTTTACCTTTTTCTTTTTGTTAGGTGGTGGCAGTGTTCACTTGAGACAAGCCTAAGCAGAAACAGAACTGCATGAAACTTTTAGGATGTATGTGACTGTGTGTGTGTCTTCTGAGTCTAAATGTTAAATGTATTTCTTAATGTAGATCAAGGCTAAAATTTTTTAAAAGCTAACTTTTTGCTGGAGACTTGGCAACCGGTTCCATTTTTTGTGGTCCAGAATGATTTTCCTGGAGGTATTTGCCTTCCAGGGTCGCTGCTTCCTTAGACTTCCTTCATTGTTCTTTTGGCTTATTGATGTGACTTTTCCTTAGGGAATACTTTAATGATAATATTTGTAGGTTGTAAAAGCCTTTCTTATATCAATAAATGGATACGTTGAAAGAGTGGTATGATTTTTTTTAAAACATCTGTTCTGAGCAACTTATAATTTAAGAAATTACTGCAGTAATTATTCTCCATGATCCCCAAATGAATTGATTCCTTCCAGAAAATTCTACTGCTACTTTAAGAAGTAATTGATTTAGATAATTTGAGTGTATATACTTAAATTTTCTAATGCTTTCCATACCATTTACATTTTTATTTAGAGTTTTGGAGGCTGGAAAGGCAAATGTTATTTTACCAAAAAGTTCGCCAAGTGGAATAACTCATGTGATTGCCAGTAATGCAAGAATCAAGGCTGAGAAAGAAAAAGATAACTTTAAGGCTCCATTTTATCCAATTCAGTATCTGGGAGACTTTCTTTTAGAGGTAAGTAAAATAAACATTTGGAAATGTTTGTCATATAAAATTTCAGTGTAGTAAAATATAAAAATTATGTTCTAGATTTTTAAAATGTATGATTAGAGGCAATTTAAATGACATACTTTTCAAGGCAGTTGTTCTCAGTTACTTAAATATTCAAGAATACTTACAGTTTTGAAAGATCCTTGCTTGTTAAGTTTAAAATTTGTCCTTAAATCTGTACTTTTTGTTTTCAGTGATTCTGTGATATAGACTACAAAATAATTTTAAGCATTTGAATATTGGTATAAATAAGATAGCATTGGACTATATAGTATTGTATTGTACCACATGAAAATTTCTGAATTATTTTCCCTTTGGAAAAGAGAGTTATTTCCAAGGACTTAGAAATACTTTTCTGTCCTAGTCCCCTCCTCCCTCTCCTAACTCGCTACAAATATCATTCCTCAAGTTGTTTATATGGGAATCAAACCCTAGAAGAAACCCTCTAGGAGATAGGCAAAGAATTTGTGAGAAAAGCACTCAAGATAGAAGAGAAAGCTCAGTATATCCAACAACAATCTTGAGCTAGGAAAATCATCTCCTTCAGTGTTTTCCATCTCAATAATAGATACCATCATGTTTTATATATTACTTTATGTCAGAGACTGGAGAATGACCCTTGAAATCTTCTTTCCCTTACTCCTCATATCTTCTCAACTACCAAGTCCTATTTGATTTTATCTCAAATATCTCTTGAATCAAACAGCTTTTCTCCTTCTGTACTAACATCATACTGAGTTTATTGTCTTTCTTCTGTTTTTCCTGGAATAGACTCTTAATTACTCATCCTGTTACTGTACCTTTTTACTCTTAATTTCATAGTGACTCTTTTCCTTCTCTAGTATATTTCTTGTTCATCCAGAAAGAATAATCAAAATGCTCTTTCTAAAACAATTCTGATCCTATCACTCTCCTTAAAACCTTTCAGTGGTTTCCCATTGTCCTTAGGATGAAGTCCTAAATTTCTAATATGGCTTACAAGTTTCCGCAGGATTCCTATCATTGCTATTTTTTCAGTTGTATTCTGCTTCCCTTTCTGTGCTCACTATACTATTAATATATCAAAACTGCCTTCTTCTACTTTCTTAACTAAGATGCTTCTTACCTCAGTGTCTTCTCAAAAGATACTTTCTCAGCCTTAAAAGGGTCTTCCCCACTACTCCTTTGTTCCCTGTGCCTTCCTGCTTTCTGCTCATTATTCAGGTTCCTGTTACAATATTGCTCTTTCAGGAAGCTTCCCTGACCCCCTTATTAAGTTAGGTTCATGTGTAATGTGTGCTCATAGAATTATTTTTGCTTCATAGTACTCACTACAATTACAGTTAAATAATTGGCTGATTTTTTTCAATTAATATTTATTTTCCCATTTAAACCAAATGCTCCTTGTCATCAGAGGTCATGTCTATCATTTTCATAGTTATATCCCAATCACTTTGCATAGAGCCTACACATTGATTCTCATTTAATATTTTTAGATTAATAGATTATTTATGAAAGACCTTTGAGTCTTCCAAAAATAGATGTAATATGCCATTGTATAATTACCTTTCCATAGTGAGTAGCAGCAGTGTAGATTAGAAATTTGACCTAGTACAAGGAATGGATCTGCTTGGAATGTGGATAATCTCATTGTCCTTGACAATGATTAGTGTAGGAATGAGCATGTGTACCAATTCTGCTGAATGGGACCTCTGAAAAGAGGTATACAAGAGCTTCTAGGAAGTTTCTTCCTCACTCTGAAAAGAGAGCAACTGGTGGGATGCCTCCTGCTAGATGTGACCATGGAAGAATGTAACCTCAGTTACTGCTAGAAGACATTCTTTGGCCATGAGAACTAGCGTAGATTGCAGGGTATAGATTTAGAATCTGCACCCTTTCGTTGCTAGATTAACCAACCCTGAAACCTGTCCTATCATTGGAATGCATTGCTATTCTGTGAAGTAATACATTTCCTTAATATTTAAATTAGTTTGAGTTGGTTTTCTATTGTTTGCAGCCAAAAGCATCCTCTCTGATAGGCCTCTCTGAGTAGTTTAAATTTAGTATTAAGTGTCAGCAGAATGGAAGTCACTCTTAATTAGATTAGTAAAGGTGTGAGAATTTTCCTTTTTCTATGAAAAGGAATGGTCAAAGTGCAACATATATGCAATTATAAAGTTGAAAACCATAAAAGGTATATAATGTTGAAATTATACTTGGTTTATTACCTAAGTCATTTTTACATATTTTTATGTAAATTTTTACATATTTTTTATGTACATTTTACATATTTCTTTCTTACAGAAAGAAATTCAGAATGATGAAGATTCCCAAACCAATTCTGTTTGGACCAAACATAATCAAGAAAAAAACAAAGATTTCAGGAAAGATATGGGATTTCTTGAAATGAAAGGTGCCTTAAGAGAGACCACATGCAAAACAAAGGTAAAATTTATAGGCTGAAAAACATAAATTTCTGATATTTTCTTACAGAATTGTTTGAGAGACAAATAACATAGATTTGGGTATCAGAAAACTGGTGTTTGAACCATGTGTTTATAGTCTGTCTATGACTTGACCATTTTAGGACATTGCCCTATGTCTCTGTTTTGGGACTTTTATTGAAATAATGCATATATGCATATAGAAACACAGTGTTCCTAATATATAGTATATTCTCAACACATGGTAATTACTTAAAAATCTTATGTATGTTTAATGTAACATGTGTCATATAAAGCATTTTTCTACTGCTAGGACTATGTATTTTCATAATTCATCTTCTAAACTCAGGTAATTGCATGCATTTAGAACAAAACTGAAAAACACAAATGAATTCTATTTTGATTAGCATGGAAAACAAAAAAATGGAAAAGACTTTGAACTTGAAACAATTAAAAGTATCTCAAGAAAGCATATATGTTGCTCTTTAAGTACAATTTTTCAAACTGCAGCAGCAGCCAAAAAGGCATTATTAGTTCTACTCTAAAAGAGCTAATGCTCAATTATGTTCCAGTTCATATCATGGTTTATAAAACAGTCTGGTTAATTTATCAAATTATCATTAACTTAGTAATTATTAGTCTAAACTAAAATATTTTTTTGCATAACTGGGAAGAAATTCAAAATAAGTTGTTTCTACTGTGTCTGTCAAATATTTTTGAAAGATAATTCTAGGAACAATTTGGAACTTAAATTAACTAGTTCCTTAAGAAATTGTTTATGGCAAGTTTAGCTCAAACTTTCTAAGCTTAAAATATTTTTATAGTTTTTCCTAGCTTTTCCAAAGTGTAATTGATATTTACATGACTTATAAGACTACTTTCTTTAACTGCATGAGCATTTTTTTGTTTTGTTTGTTGTGTTTTTTATTTTATTTTGAGACAGATAGTCTTTGAGACAACAGTCTTGCTCTGTTGCCTGGGTTAGAGTGCTGTGGCATCAGGCTAGCTTATAGCAACCTCAAATTTCTGGGCTCAAGAGATCCTCCTGCCTCACCCTCTAGAGTAGCTGGGACTACAGGTGTACACCACCACGCCTTGCTAAATTTTTCTATTTTTTTTTTTTTTTTTTTTAGTAGAGACAGCTCTAGCTCTTGCTAAGGCTGGTCTTGAACTCCTGACTTCAACTGATCCTCCCACCTCAGCCTCCCAGAGTGCAAGGATTACAGGTGTGAGCCTTCATGCCTGGCCCATGAGCATATTTTAATAAGAATCTTTTTGAGTTGATGTGCCTGTTGAAGTATGCATTATAAGCCACGATATAAAGTATTTTTACATAAAGAAAGGAATGTAAAATAATGATGGAGTTAAATAAACTTGGGCTGGGTGCAATGGCTCACACCTATAATTCCAGCACTTTGAGAGGCCGAGGCAGGGGAGGATCACTTGAGACCAGGAGTTCAAGACCAGCCTGCACAACATAGCAAAGACCTGTCTCTACAAAAAATTAGCCAGGCATAGTGGTATATACTTGTAGTCCCAACTACTCAGGCTAAGGCAGGCAGGATCCCTTGAGCCCAGGAGTGTGAGGCTATAGTGACCTGTGATTAAGCCACTGCACTCTAGCTTGGGTGACAGAGCAAGATCCTGTCTCAAAAAATAATAAAGAAAGAATTTGGTTTTGAATAAACATGGGAAAAATAATACTGTAAAAGGTACAGAAATTATTAAAATACATCTACAGTCATGTGCAGCATAATGATGTTTTGGTCAATGATGGGCCACCTATATGCCAGTGGTCTCATAAGATTATAATGCTGTATTTTTACTGTAGCTTTTTTATGTGTAGGTATGTTTAGATACACAAATTCTCAGCATTGTGTTGTAGTTGCCTACAGTATTCAGTACAGTAACATGCTGTACAGGTTTGTAACCTAGGAGCAATAAGCTATATTATCAGATAGTCTAGGTGTGTAGGTATGTAGTAAACTTTACCATTTAGGCTTGTGTCAGTACACTGTATGATGTTTGCATGATGATAAAATCACTTAGTGATGTGTTTTTCAGAACATATCCCCATTGCTAAGTGACACATGACTTACATACAACATCTTGAGTTTCTTTTAGAGGGAATTTGGCTTTTTTTAGAACTCAAGAGCCTATATATAAAATCGAAGTAGAAATTTATTTCTTTAAATCAATTTCTTAGTTTAATAAATAAAGAATATGGTCCGTAATACTACTTTGAATTAAACATACATAGGCTTGACAAACTAAATTGTGTATATGTTAGCATACTATAAAGCTTTGTTAACTAAGACATTTATTTTCTGCTGTTTTATCTTGATACAACTAAGAGATAAGATAATTCACAGGGCTCTTTACTATATCTTTAATATTGTATGTATATTTTACAAAACCTATGTTCCTGGGTGGGTTTTTCTTTTGTGATTTGCATTGGTTGTGTTGAGGCTATATTTAATCCACAGTCTAACTAAATTATTTTTAAAAACATGCAGAAAGAAATGCAAAATTATGATGAAGATGTTAATGTTAGCTCTGTTTTGACTGAACATCACAAAAAAGAAAAATTCGAAGGCTCCAAAAAAGATTTGAAATTTGTTAAAATGAGAAATACCTTAGGAAGGCATATATATGGAAATCAGGTAAAACTTCCCAAATTAAAAATAATTTCTTTATGTTTTATAGCTTTTTCTAAAGTTTCTAAATATGTCATTTATGACATTTCTTCTGAAGTACTTGCACAAAAGTGTTTATAAAACATTTGTATGAGTGCTGTGTACTCACCAGATAGATGAAGTTACCAATTTTTAAGGCCCTGCTTTGTCGTTTCCTAATTGCATCCCTTTTTCTCCCTGTAATTCAGAAGTTACCTTTATGTTAGAATTTGTATTAAATATTTTCTTGCTTTTTATTATAGCTTTAATAGCTATGTTTGTATCTCTATATATTGTTTAGTTTTGTCTGTTAACAAATACTTTGTAGTGCATGTTATTGATAGACTATTTTTGCTGGTGTATATATGTTTCATTGTTTGACTATGCCAAAATTATGTCTTTTATCCATTGTACTATTGATAAGCATATGAGTTCCTTTTTGGTTTGTGTGTTTGATTAATTGGTTAGTTTTTTGTAATTCTGCTATGAACGGTCTGAACATTATCTTGTGTAACTCCTGGTACACATGTTCAGGAATTTCTGTGGCTTAGGATATATTGCTAGGAGTGGAGTTGCTGGGTCATGAGAACTGTGCATGTTCACCTGCACTAGGTAATGCCCACCCTTTTTTCAAAATGTTTTACTAATGTACACCCACTCCAATAGTAGATGAGATTTCCTGTTGTATGTGACTATTTTTTAATGTGGTATACTTGTACATAAGTCACTCTTCTTGAGTTTATTTGGATTTTATATGGATCATATATCATTCATGTTGAGATTTGTTTAATTCTGGTCTAAATACACGTAGAAGGAAATTAAGAAAAAAGATGAAGATATTCAAAGGAGATATACTTTGAGGAAAAAACACAAAAAAGAAAAAGAAAGCAATTACAAGAAAGACGTGGAACATGACAAAATTAAAAGTACCTTAAGAAAGCACATATATTATAAAGATCAGGTAAAACTTTTTGTCATCTAAGCTATAGGTTTAATCATTTTTGTCTGTTTTCTAATATAATGTAGACATATAAACTGATTCTTATGATTACTTGCTGTGTTAAATATAACCTTCCTGTCTTAGAAAAAAAACTCTTGAGTTGATTTGGTGCGATATTCATAGTTCATGTTATAATTAGCTTTGAGTCACAGTGAAAGTATTTTTACATGAATACACAGAGAAATTTGAGTTAATAATCAAGATACTTGAATGAATTTTGTTTTGCCTGAATGTAATAAATAAGAAAAAGAAAAAGAAACAAATGTTCTGAAAAAGAGACTATATTTCTTCAAATGAAAAATCCTTAAAACTACATATATGTGTAGTTTGGGTAATATATTCTAATGTGAATTTTATTTTCTGTCTTACTCTTCTTTGGTATAATTCAGACCATTTTTAAAAGATAAGATAGCTTATCTTTTAAATGGGATTCTTCTTGGACAAATATTTCCTAAAGTATAACTTTATTTTACATCTAAACCACAGTGTGTTTATATATATATGGTCAGAAGGACCTTCAGAAAAATGATGAAGGTAAATAAGTAATGAATGTAGTTTTATGTGAACATGGCAACAACAAAAGGAAAGAGGTTCCAGGAAAGATTTGGAACAGGTTAAAATGAAAAGTACCTTAAGAAAGTACAAATATCAGTTAAAACTTTACAAACTGAAATGTTTGCTTTTTAAACTTTTTATTTCATTATATAATCTTGATATATGATTATGAGGATGGATCTTTGCTGTGGTTAACAGTGTTTGGATGTATTCTTCTTGTATTATATTGTCTTTTGTGATATCATCTGTGTTGATACTATCTTTCATACATTTTCTGAAGTTTTTTCACTTTGGTGTATGCAGAAAGAAATGAAGAACTCTGTTTTTGCTGATTATGCCAAAGAATCAAAAAGCAAGGATATCAGAACAGATGTGGATATTATTGAAATAAAAAATGCCTTAAGGAAGCACATATATAGAGCTCAGGTAAAACTTGGTACACTAAAAATTGTATATAATTTCCTTTCCTTCTCTAGTGTAACTTGATTTTATATATACACACACATATACATACATCATATATACATATCATACATATAATTCATTAGTGTATTTAATATGTCTTCAAATAATTGCTCATACTCTAAGTCCTAGGAGAATCTGTCATCCTATATATTTCAGTCTAGTTGATTGCACTATGACATTTGCTCTCTTGTCAGTTTAAGAAAAATTATTGGTTTGATAGATATCCTAGCTTTTTCTTGTTATGAAAGTGGGAGCACTTCTTTCCAGCTTTCTACATCCAAAATGAAAGCCGAAGATTTGCTGTTGTTTTAATTTGTATTTCTTCTGTTAGTAGCAAGTTTGAATATATTCTTTCCCTTCACTTGCCATTTGTGTATTTCTTCTTCTGCCAATTCCCTATTCATATCATTTTCCTGTTTTTCCATTGGATTACTTATTTTCTATCTTTGTTTTTAGAACTCTTTGTATGATCAGGATATTATCTCTTTGTTTTAATATGAAGAATGTTGTTATGGCTGGGTGCAGTGGCTCATGCCTGTAATCCTAGCACTCTTGAGAGGCTGAGGCAGGAGGATTGCTTGAGGCCAGGAGTTTGAGACTAGCCTGAGCAAGAGTGAGATCCTGTCTCTGTAAAAAATAGAAAAATTAGCCAGGCATGTGCACCTGTAGTCAGTCGCAGCTGCTTGGGAGGCTGAAGCAAGAGGATCATGTGAGCCCAGGAGTTTGAAGTTGCAGCAAGCTATGATGATGCCACTGCACTCTAGCCCAGGTGACAGAGCAAGACCCTGTCTCCAAACAAACAAACAAAAAAACCAAAATATTAGAATCTTTCCTTTAATGATAGCAACAAATTGAAAACAATAAGTAGGTTTCAAAAAATGTCTCAATTCATTGAGTTTGCATACCTGATGGAATACTAGCAGTTATTGGAGTACACTATTTTAAAATGATAGTTAATAAAATGGACAAATGCTTACAATGCAATGGAAGGAAGACAGGGTTAGATATATATATAGGATTAAACTGTGGAAAGAAATACAAAATATCATCAATAATTGTTCCTGGAAGGTAAGTTTATAGGGGACTTTTATTTATTTACTATTCTTTCTAGCATCTTCTTAATTTTCTATCAAAAGGAAGGTATTTTTGTTTATTTTTTTAATTAAAAAAATTTGTATTGACACATAAGAATTGCAAAGATGTGGAAACAACCAAAGTGCCCATCAGTACATGTGTGGATTAATAAAATGTGGTATATGTATTATGTATACCATGGAGTACTATTCAGCTATAAGAAACAACGGTGATATAGCACCTCTTGTATTTTCCTGGCTAGAGCTGGAACCCATTCTATTAAGTGAAGTATCCCTTATGGAAAAATAAGCACCACATGTACTCACCAGCAAATTGGTATTAACTAATCAACACCTAAGTGGACATATAGTAATAACATTTATTGGGTGTCGGGCAGGTGGGGGGAGGGGATGGGCATATACATACATAATGAATGCGATGAGCACCAACTGGGGGGTAGACACGCTTGATGGTCTGACTCGGGGGAAGGGGGGCAAGGGCAATATATGTAACCTTAACATTTGTACCCCCACAATATGCAGGAAAAAATTTAAAAAAAGAAAAAAAGAATTGTACATATTTGTGGGGAATATATGATACATTCGTACAAATGTATATATATAATGATCAAATCAGGTTATTTAAGATATTCATCACTTCAAACATTTATCATTTCTGTGTATTGGAACATTTCAATCTTTTCTTCTAGCTATTTTGAAATATATAATAAATTGTCATTAACTGTAGTTACCCTGATGTGTTACCCTGACACTGGAACTTATTTCTTCTGTCTAACTGGATGTTTATATCCATTAACCAACCTCTCTTTTTCACCCCCCCACCCATCACCCTTCTCAGCCTCTAGTGTCTATCATTCTACTCTCTACCTCCATGAGCTCAACATTTTTAGCTCCTACATATGAGTAAAAACAGTATTTATCTTTTTCTGCCTGGTTAATTTCTGTTTTTTTTTTTGTTTTTTTTTTTGAGACAGAGTCTCGCTTTGTTGTCCAGGCTAGAGTGAGTGCCATGGCGTCAGCCTAGCTCACAGCAACCTCAAACTCCTGGGCTCCAGTGATCCTTCTGCCTCAGCCTCCCGGGTAGCTGGGACTACAGGCATGCGCCACCATGCCCGGCTAATTTTTTATATATATATCAGTTGGCCAATTAATTTCTTTCTATTTATAGTAGAGACGGGGTCTCGCTCTTGCTCAGGCTGGTTTTGAACTCCTGACCTTGAGCAATCCGCCCGCCTCGGCCTCCCAAGAGCTAGGATTACAGGCGTGAGCCACAGCGCCCGGCCTGCCTGGTTAATTTCACTTAACATAATGACCTCTAGTTCCATGTTGCTGTGAATGACAAGATTTCACTCTTTTTATGGCTGAATAGTATTCCATTGTATAAATACACCACAGTTTCTTTATCCATTGATCCACTGTGGGACACTTAGGTTGATTCCATATCTTGCCTATTGTGATATTGCTGCAATCACATGGGGTATGGGGGGAGGGTCAGGTATCCCTTTGATATACTGATTGTTTTTTTTTTTTCCTTTCAATAAATGCCCAGTAATGGGATTGATGGTATAGTAATTCTGTTTTTAGTGTTTTGAGAAACCTGCATACTGTTTTCCATAATGGCCTTTTCTAGTTTATGTTCCAAACAGCATAAAGAGTTCCCTTTTCTCTGCATCCTCATCAACATTTGGTATTATGTCTTTTTGATAATAGCCATCTTAACTGGGTTAGGGTGATATTTCATTGTGGTTTTGATTTGCATTTCCCTGGTGGTTATTGGTATTGAGCACTTTTTCGTATACACGTTGGACATTTGTTTGTCGTCTTTTGGGAAATGTCTATTGAGATCTTTTGCTCACTTTTTCAATGGGATAGTTGGTTTGCCGTTGAGTTTTGTATATGTTTGGATATTACTCTCTTGTTGGATGAATAGAATGTGTTTTCTTTCATTCTACAAATTGTCTCTTCACTCTGTTGATTATTTCCTTTGCTGTGTAGAAGGTATTTTAGTTTAATCTAGGGCTATTTGTCTATTTTTGTTTCCTGTGCTTTTGAAGTCTTGGCCATAAAATCTTTGCCTAGACCAATGTCCTGAAGTGTTTCCACAATGTTTTCTTCTAGTAGTCTTATAGTTTCTGGTCTTATGTTTAACTTGTTAATTTATTTTGAGTTGATTTTTGTATCAGGTGAGAGAGAGGAGTCCAGGTTGATTCTTCTGCATGTGAATATCCAGTTTTCCTAGCATCATTTATTGAAGAGGGTATCCTTTCCCTAATATATGTTCTTAGCACTTTTATTGAAAATCAGTTGGCTGTAAATATGTGGATTTAATTCTGGCTTCTTTAATCTATTCCACTGGTCTATGTGTCTGTATGCCAGTACCATACAATTTTTGTTGCTGTATTTTTTGTAGTATATTTTGAGGTCAATAGTGTGATACCTCCAGCTTTGTTCTTTTTTTCTTCAGGATTGCTTTGGCTGTCCGGGGTCTTTTGTGTTTCCATATGAATTTTAGGATTGTTTTTCTGTTTCTGTAAAGAATATCATTTGTATTTTGGTAGGGATTATATTGAATATGTGGATTGCTATGGGTAATATGGTCATTTTAACATATTTAGCATTGTTTTTTTCTGTTTCTGTAAAGAATGTCATTTGTATTTTCATAGGGATTGCATTGAATATGTGGATTGCTTTGGGTAATATGGTCATTTTAACAATATTAATTCTTCCAATCCATGAGCCTGGGATGTCTTTCCATTTGTTTGTGTTTTCTTTTCTTTATTTTATCAGTGTTTTGTAGTTTCCTTGTAGAAATCTTTCACTTACTTGGTTAAATTTATACCTTGGTTTTTTCTTTTTGTTTTTTTTTTTTTAATAGCTATTGTGAATGGGATTGCTTTTTTTTTTTTTTTTTTTTTGAGACAGAGTCTCACTTTGTTGCCCAAGCTAGAGTGAGTACCGTGGCGTCAGCCTGGCTCACAGCAACCTCAAACTCCTGGGCTCAAGCAATCCTGCTGCCTCAGCCTCCCGAGTAGCTGGGACTACAGGCATGTGCCACCATGCCCGGCTAATTTTTTTCTATATATATTAGTTGGCCAATTAATTTCTTCCTATTTATAGTAGAGATGGGGTCTCGCTCTTGCTCAGGCTGGTTTCAAACTCCTGACCTTGAGCAATCCACCTGCCTCGGACTCCCAGAGTGCTAGGATTACAAGTGTGAGCCACCGTGCCCGGCCAGGATTGCTTTCTTGATTTATTTACAGATAGTTGATGATTGGTGTACAAAAACCCTACTGATTTTTGTATGTTGATTTTGTATCCTGCAACTTTACTGAATTTGTTTATCAGTTCTAAGAGTTTTTGATTGAATCTTTAGGTTTTTCTAGATAAAAGATCATGTCATCTGCAAAGAGGGACAGTTTGCCGCCGCCTTTCTTTTGCCAGTTTGGATGCCTTTTATTTCTTTCTCTTGCCTAAGTGCTCTGTCTGGGATAACTTTCAGTACTATGTTAAATAAAACTGGTAAAATGGGCATCCTTGTCATGTTCTAGTTCTTAGAGGAAAGTCTCAGGTTTTCCCCATTCCATATGATGTTAGCTCTGGGTTTGTTGTATGTGGTCTTTATAATGTTGAGGTATATTCTTTCCAAGCCTAATTTGTTGAGAGTTGTTCTCATGAAGGGATGTGGAATTTTATTAAATATTTTTTCTGAGTCTATTAAGATAATCATGTGGTTTTTGTCCCTTATTTTGTTGATGTGATGTGTTTCGCTTATTGATTTGCATATAATGAACCACTCTTGCATCTTTGGGATAAATCCCACTTGATTACAATGTGTTATCTTTTTGATGTGTTGTTAGATTCAGTTTGCTAGTATTTTGGTGAGGATTTTTGCACCTATGTTCATCAGGAATAGTGGCTTGTAGTTTTTAGTTTTTTGTTGTGACCTTGTTGGATTTTGCTATTAGGGTAATACTGGCCTCATAGAATGAGTTAGAAAGAATTCTCTAAAGTTTTTTGGAATAATTTGACAAGAATTAGTATTAGTCTTTCTTTATATGTTTGTTTGAATTCTATAGTAAAGCCATCCAGTTGTAGGCTTTTTGTTGTTGTTGAGAGACTTTTTATTATTGATTCAGTCTCATTACTAATCATTGGTCTGTGCAGGTTTTCTATTTCTTTCTGGTTCAATCTTGGTAGGTTGAAGAAATATTGTTTCCTCTAGGTTTACCAATTTGTTAGCATATAGTTGATGATAATAATCTCTAATGTTGCTTTGTATTTCTGTTCTATCAGTTGTAATGTTTCCTTTTTCATTGATTTATTTGGGTCTTTTTTGTCTTGGTTAGTCGACTAGTGGTTTATTGATTTTGTTTATTTTTTTCACAAAATCAACTTGTCTTTTTGTTGATCTTTTATATTAGTCTCTATTTTGTTTAGCTCTGCTCAGATCTTTATTATCCCTTTCTTCTGCTAATTTTGGATTTAGTTCTTACTGTTTCAATTTTTTGAGGTACATCATTGGATTGTTTATTTAAAATCTTTCTACTCTTTTGATGGAGGCATTTACTTCTATAAACTTCCCTCTTAGCACTGCTTTTGCTGTATCCTATAGGTTTTGGTATGTTGTGTTTTGGTTTTTACTTGCTTAGAGTGATTTTTACTTTCTTCTTAATTTTGTTGTTGACCCAGTGGTCATTCAGAAGCATGTTGTTTCATTTCTATGTATTTGTGCAGTTTTCAAAGCTTCTCTTGTTTCTGATTCCTAGTTTTATTCCAGTATGATCTGAGAAAATAATTGATACAATTTTGATTGTTTTTAAATTTGGTGAGTCTTGTTTTATGTCCTAATGTAATATCTCTCCCAGAGAATATTCCATGTACTGACAGAAAGAAGGTGTCTTCTGCAGCCGTTAGGTAAAATATTCTGTAAATACTCTTAGGACCCTTTGGTCTAATAGAGAGTTTAAGTCCAATATTTTATTGTTCATTTTCTGTCTAAATAATCTGTCCAGTACCAACAGTGGGATGTTGAAGTCTCCAATAGTTGTTGTATTGGAATGCATCTCTCTCTCTTTAGATCTCATGTTTGCTTTATATATCTAGATACTCTGGTGTTGGTTGCATATACATCTAGAAATTTTTTATCTTTTTGTTGAATTGACCACGTAACCATTATATAATGACCTTATTGTCTCTTTTTCCAGTTTTTGACTTAAAATCTGTTTTATCTGATATCAGTGTGGCTACTCCTTCTCACTTCTTTATTCATTTGCATTCTTTACTTTCAGACTTTAGGTGCCTTTATAGGTGGCATGAGTTTCTTTTAAGCATTATATCATGCATCATATTTTTTAATTCATTCATCCAATGTGTATCTTTTAAGTGGAAAATGTAATCATTTTATGTTCAAGGTTATTTATATGTGAGGACTTGTTCCTGTTATTTTGTTAATTGTTTTGTGGTTGTTTTATATATCTTTTACTCCTTTCTTTCTCATTGTTTTATCATTGCAGTTTGGTAGTTTTCTGTAATGGTACCATTTGACTCCTTCCTCCTTCTCATTTGTGTTTTTGCTCTACCAATGAGTTTTGGACTTACTTGTGTTTTCATGATGGTTGATAATGTCCTTTCACTTCCAGTTGTAAGACTGCTTTAAGTATATTTTTGTATGGCCAGTATAGTGGTGGTTAATTCCCTCCATTTTTATTTATCTGGGCAAGACTTCATTTTTCCTTTATTTTTGAAGGATAGCTTTGGTATGCATAGTGTTTTTGGCTACTTTTCTTTCTTTTGGCACTTGAATAAATCTTCTTCTTTTCTCCTGGCTTCTTAGATTTCTGCTGAGAAATCCACTGTTTATCTGATGGGGATACCCTTATATATGACATAACACTTTTCTCCTGATGTTTTTAGAATTCTCTCTTTATCATTGACTTTTGACAGTTTTAGCATATTGTGCCTTTAAGATGACCTTTTTGGGTTGACTCTATTTGAGACTATCTCTTACAAGACTTGGTAATTTTTCAAGTATTGTTTTGTTAAATATGTTTTATATGCCTTCGCCCATCTTTTCTCCATCTGGAACTCTCTAGATATGAATATTTAGTCACTTTATGGTATCCCATATGCCACTTAGTTTTTCTCTTTTTATATTCTTTTCAAGTTTTTTTTTTATTCTGACTGAGTTATATCAAAACACCTGTCTTCAAGTTCAGATATTTCTTCTGCTGTATTTTGTCTATTGTTGAATTTCTCAGTTATATTTTTTATCTCATTCATTGAATTCTTCAGTTCCAGGATTTTTATTTGGTTTGTTTTTATGATATTTCTTTGTTGACTTTTTCATGAGATCATGATTGTTGTTGGGGTTTTTTTTTTATTATTATTTCTTAGGATTTTTGATCTTGTATCTCACAGAGTTTCTTTAAAATAATCCTTTTGAACTCATTTTCAGGCATTTCGTAGGCTTTTTCTTTGGAATCTGTTGCTAGAGAATCATTGTGTTTTTGGAGGTGTCATGTTTCCTTGCTCTTTCATGTTTCCTGTATTCTTATGTTCATATCTGTGTATCTGAACTAACAGTCACTTCTTCCAATTTTATCAATTTGTTCCATGAGGAGAGACTTTTTTCTACAGTTGTATTGATAATGTTGGTTGGGTACAGCACTTTGGCTTTAGGCACTTTGGCTTGAGTCTGTTTGGGCACAGTAGTATAGTCTCCACATGATTTCTTTGACTTTAGTCAGTGATAGTGTTATCAGTGAGTTCATTAGTGGCTTAGGCTGTGAGTGTTAGTTGGAGGCTATGTTAAGATTTTGCTAAGGATATGGATGACAGATGGGTATTTCTCAGGCAGTAGTGGTGAATGCAGTAGGCTGCACATGTCAGTCCATGGGTCCCTGGGCAGCATATGCTGGCACCAGTAGTAGTGGGTTCAGGCAGCATTTCTGGCACCTTGTTTACATGCTGGCAGCGGCAGCCATAGGCTGAATAGGTCCTTAGGCACCTGGGGAAGTATACATAGCATCAACAGTGGCAATAGAAGCAGCAGACCAATCCTCAGGCCACCAAGGGACAAGCTCAGGCACCAGTGATAGCAGCAACAAGCTAGGCCAGCCAGTCCTCAGGCCCCTCAGGTGGCACATGTGGATGGTTATGAGCAGCAAATAGGCTCATTGTTCCCATCTTAAGTTCCCTCTGTTTGTATGCATAGATGTTGTTGGCAGGGCAAGTCGATCCCCAGGTCCCTGGACAGTATACTGGGGTAGTGGTAGCTGTGGCAGTGGACATGACATGGTGGGCCAGCCTCAGGCCCCTTCATAGTGTGTGCGGGCACCTGGTTGGCAGGCAGGATGGGTTGATCTTGGCTTCCCTGTGTGGTGCCATGCTTAGGTGCCTGTGGTGGTGGGAATGGCAAGCCTGTTGTCAGGCCTCCTGATGGTGTGTTCATGCGCCAGTGGCGGCATGTAGGGCTGGGCAATACTCGTGTCCCTTGGCAGTGCACTCAGGTGCTGGTGGCAGTGGTAATGGTCAGAGTGGACAGAGGGGAGTGGGTTTCCTCAGACCCCCTGATGGTGTACATGAGCTGCAGGCAGGGCAGGTTGATCCTCAGGTTCTTCTATGGCATGTTTGCATGGTAGTGGTGGATAGAGTGGGATGTAGTCTGGTGATGGCTGGGCTCTCAAAATGATGCCATGCTGTAGCCTCTTGGGTCTCATAGGCTTGGCTGGGACTCAGTACAATCTCCCTCTCTGGAACAGTACCTCTGTGTGGACTCCAGGCAGCTCCCTAAGCTAGTCTCAGGGCCTGTGAGGGCTCAGGGCCCGTCCTGTGGCTACGATTGCAGGAGTCCAAGGTGGGAACATAGAAAAACTAAGGAATGCTTACTTTTTCCCTGGGGGATTTTTCTCCTGGTTCCCAGCCAGTTCCAGATCCCAGCTGGACTAGCTGCTTATTTTCCCTGTCCTTTTATGCCTCAGGGGTACCCTGTCTCCCTGCTGAATTCTGGTGTTCTCTCTTAGATGCTCTGTCCAACCTGTGATTATCTGCTTGCTTCTTTAGTCCTTCTTTGTGGAGGAGGAGAGTGCTGGGCACCTCTATTCAGCCTTCTTGAAGCCCTCTTCTTCCAGGATATTATCTCTTTATTATATTTGTTTCAGATATTTTTCCAGGATAATTTTTTTAAATACTCAATTATAGATATTGTAAAATAGTAGAGGGACATTTTACACAGGATTTTATAAAATAACCACTGACATTTTATTATCATGTTCCCTTATACAAAATGTTCTCACCATTTATATTTCTAATAATTACAATATTAAGGACAATGGACCTCTTCAAATTGTCTAAGTGAGTATAACTTTTCTTCTTCTAAATTAAGATAACTTAAGAGATAAATAGACAAAATGTTCATATTCATGAGGGTGCCATTTTCCTGAAATGATGGAAGTCACTAGTTTGAGCAAACATGAGTATCAGATTAATTATAGCTATTAATTTGTTCCTGATTCTGTTTTGTATGTTTCTTATGCTTTGTAAGCTGAAATGTATTTTTCAACCTAACATTAAATTTTAATTATGTGGTTGCTTTTTTGTAGGCTGTCAGATACAACTGCATTAGAATAGATAAACAACCAGTATACAATGTAGAGGTAAGGGGTTTGGGGTAGGGTGGTAATCAGAGCAAAAAAGAAGCTTTGTATTTTGTTATTATTAATTATTTTTATTTGAAGGGATGTGTTATCTATACAAGAAAGCTTTCTATAAAATTTGAAATATAGTTTCTGTAATCAATCAAAAGGAAAAAGAAATGTTGTGTCAAAAGTGAAAAAAAAAAAATTCCATACAGTAGTAAAAACTGATCACAATAATTAAAAGCGTACTTTGTGCTTATGCAGGGAAAATATGTATCCCTATTCTCACATTTCAGAACTTTCTGCCGTACTACTTTTAGATGAGAATTTTTTGCTATAATATTTATAAAAGTATATTACTTCTTTTATATTACTCTCTTAAAATTGATTTTTTTATCCCATGTGGTCTTTCAGAGTAGTTTTGATTCTCAGCTTATTCACAGTAGTTACTTTTATTGTTAAAAAATATTTTGACCAAATGGATTTTATATAAATCTCAGTTATATAAATATGCATTCTCAAATGATTTTGTAATTCTCTAACAATTGCTACTTTTTCCAAATATTGATTGTGTTTGGTGATATCTTAATATATTTAGGAGATCATAATAGACATAGTTTGTCTTCAAGTTTAAGATAAAACCAACAAATAATTTTGCACCTAAAGAAAGTTGTAGCTCTCTGACTGAAGTCTCCTCTTTATCAACCAAACTGCAAATTTCTACTCAAAGTTTTCTTTTAGAGGTAGTATTTCCCCTTACTATTTAAAGGAATAAAAAATCATAAATATAACAATAATTTATATTTTTACAGTGACTTATTTAAAAAAAACACATTCATATACATCATCCTTTTTGAACTATATAACAGCCCTGTGAAATAGTGAGGGCAGGAGTTATCTTCATTTTATAGATGAGGAAATTATAACTCCTTAGTAATTCAAGATTTGATACCAGAATTTCACCTTTCTTTTCTTTGAGTCATAGAATCTTTTCTTTCTTAGGTTAAAAATGCTGAATTTCCCAGAGGTGTATTAAATTTAATTGAAAGCCTCATAGAAGGACAGTTTTTTAAAGAAGCAATTGAGGAACTTTCCTCTTTGCAAGCACAATATATCCCTCCTGTATGCCTTCTTCATGCTCTTCTAGAGAATGTTCTACAGGTAAGAGCAGTCTTAAGGATTTATAATCTTTTTTCAAAGAATGTTAAAATGTGAACATTTTCTCATTTTTCTTTTACATATTTACAGTTTCTCTTTTCAGTGTTTATTTTTTTCATTTTACCAGGAAATACAGTACCTGTTTGTTACTACTTTTCTATTTTTTAACTATATGCTAGGTACTACTCTGAATATTTTAGCTTATTATTTTCTCAAGATTTCTAAGATAATTTTGTCTTAGGAAAAAGGAATTTTTTTCATGGTAGTAAAATATCTAATATGAAAATCAGATTACAATGATCTTAGCATGCCATTTCAGAAATTGATTCTTTAGTACATTGATAATAAACATTTTAATTTGTAGTATACATAGAGTATGAACCTGCTCTTTAAACTGTGAAAACCAGTAGGAATAGCTATTCAAAGGTAACTTTCTAATCATGTTCTTCATCAAGGTCCTAATTTGAAAACATAATAGGTATAAGCCATGTCAGACTAATTTTGCATAAGAATTTCCTTTCAGGTGACATCCGGGAACCCTTAATCTCACTATAATCATGAAAAGGATAATGGGTTTTTTATATAAACTAGTGCTAATAGCTCAGACTACCTAATGTGTAGATACAGTTGTTCCTCAGTAGCATGAGATATGGGTTCCAGGACCCCCACGGTTACCGAAATCCACCCATAACTTGAATCCCACAGTCAGACCTTCAGAACCTACATCTGTAAGACAAGTCGGCCCTCCGCATCCACAAGTTTTGTGTCCCACAAATATCATATTTTCTTTCCATGTTTGATTGCAGATGCTGAACCTGTGGATACAAAGGGACAACTGCATTTATTGGGGGGAAAAAATCCACCTATAAGTGGACTCATGCAGTTCAAACCATGTTTTTCAAAGGTCAACTGTACATATTTAGAATGTTCCTCTCTCTCAGTTGCTGTATTTAGCTAGCTAGCTAATCCCCGTCTGATCTGCTTCATCCAAACATATATTTAGCAAGACAGGCCAGGGTTATTATTCTAGTTTTAAACTGAATTAATTGGCGAAACTGTACTTTTAGCTATAGTGTTTTATTTGTTTGTTTGTTTTTACATAATAGGATAACATAGATACGTTTTCTGGTCGATACTTTCATGTATTGTCAGCTCTTCTTCACCTGCATCCTCCTTGGAAGTCCCCAGCCATGTCACAATATTACTTAGAGTTGTTTCAGTGTCCAACTTGTATGAAAGGAGCATGGTCTTTAGTAGAAGTGCTTATCAGGTAAGGAATTTCACATGTGAAGATGCTACATTTCATCTAGTAGTTGTTATGGTATGTATTTCTTTAGAAACTGATGAAAAAAAGATTTTTTTTTCTAAAAAATTTTTAGAAAAGTGTATGGGTATTATGTTTATTGCAAAACTCTTATAAAAAGGGCAAATCTATATTGGTCATGTTTGTTAATCTGTTCATTAAAAAAATAAAAGTTCAGTGAATGCATGAAATGGATTCACTAGAAAGCTAAATTATTTTTTATTAACAAAATTACAAGTTTACACATTGTTTTTTAAATGAAGAAAATTAATTTACTGAATATGCTTATCAGTTTTGGTCATCAAAAGTATAAACATCTGTGACTATGGTATTTATTTTAGGGCATCAGTTATATTTTTTCAGCTAGAAAATTCGATTTTTGAAACAGAACTTAATGTTTCCCAAATATATCATCTCTTTCATGCCTTTGCCCATGCTGTCATCTGCCTAGGCCTTCCTTTGTCTTTTGTATGTTACTGTCTCTAGAAATCCTTTCTTTTTCTTTCTCCCTAACAGAACTTAGGATTTTCTCCTTCCTATCTTGATATGTCTCTATATCTGATAGCCCTTATTTGTCTGCAGAGGTCTTTCTTATCGTCCAAGTGATGATAAAATAATCAGTTTTAGGAGATCTATAGTAGTGAGAGAGAAAGGACACTTGAGTTGCCAGGCAAAGGGTAGACTTTAGGTTAGCTCTTTGAGATCTTTTTTTTTTTTTTTTTTTTTTTGAGCAGTATTCCATTGTAGCTCTTTGAGATCTTAAGGATTCATGTACCATCTTGGTTGTGATATATTTGATGTAAGCTAATCACATAGCTAGCATGCATTTATTCATTCTTTCAATAAATGTTTGAGTACTTACTAGGAGCCAGGCACAATGCTACATTTCAAATATAAAGAGGTAAATGAAATAACAGTTCCTGCTCTTTGAAGGTGACTGATGTGTAAACATAATTCCAGCACAGCAAAACTAGCCAACATAGGTATAGGATATGAGGAAATATGGTTTATGTGGCTGGAATCCTTCTTAATTACCAAATCTGTTTCTTCCTTCACTGTCACTGTATTTAAGAGTTTTCATTGCTTCTTACATTTACTATTGGAATAGCTGTTTTATTGATCTTAATTCTACTTTTTTCCCTTTAATTTATCTTCTAAAATACCCCAGTATGCTCTTTCCAAAGTGATCTTGTCATTTCCCAGATTAAAGTCCTTCATTGACTCACACATCACCTATAGAAGACAGTTCAAATTCCTTAGCAAAACATGTAAGACTCTTCATAATTTAACCCCTATATATGTCTCTGTTCTCATCTATATCTCTTTCCCCCATGTGCCCAATGACTATTTTTTTATTTCCTATCCCTTTGTTCTTAGGTTCTCTCTCTCTCTCTCTCTCTCCCTCTCCCTCTCCCTCTCCCTCTCTCCCCCTTCCTTCCTTCCTCCCTCCCTCTCTCCCTCCTTCCCTCTCTCTTCTTCCCCCTCCCTCCCAGGAGACCCCTCCCATTCCTGCCACCTGACAAGTATCTGTCACACTGCCCAACTCGTAATTATCCTTTAAAATGCAACTCAGATACCACTTTCTAACTCTTGCTCTTTCCTTTGAGTTAGGTTTATCACTCATATTAGTCTGTGACATCCTTAAGGATAGGTGCTCAGTCTTAAACATCTCTATTCTCAGTGTCCAATATAATGCCTGGAACATAATAATTATTTAACAAATGTTTGGATGAATTAATTGATATGACAGGAGATAGAATTTAGGCAGCTTAAATGTAGACTTTTTAATAAACAGAAATACCCAGGTTTCTTTTTAAAATAATTGGATTCATTGGGGGTTTGGGAGATAGGATGCCTAGGGAAGTGGTGTAGGCATATAAATTAGCTGGGTGATGTTAGTCTCTCTACTTTTGTATATATTTAAATTACTCCATAATACCTGTTTTTTTTAAAAAAGAAAGGAAAAAGAAACCTTGCCTATGTCAGTTTTCAGACAGACTACATAACTATATGAGGATGAGGGAGGGTACATTATTTATATAATTGAGAAGAAAGTTGGGAGATTGTAATAAATATTGTTACCTAGACTCTCTGTAAGTCTTAGAGTTCTGAGTAGTCTTACATTTTATTTAAAAATATACTATAGAACTGTGCTGTCTGACCCAGTAGCCACTAGCCACATGTAATAATTTTTATTTAGTGATGCAATCATAGCTCACAGCAACCTCAAACTCCTGGGCCCAAGCGATCCTCCTGCCTCAGCTTCCCAAGTAGCTAAGAAGACTATAGGTGTGTGCCACCGTGGGCAGCTAAGGGTTTTTCTTTTTATTTTTTGTAGAGACAGGGTCTTGCTTTGTGCCTAGGTTGGTCTCATACTCCTGAACTAAAGTGCCTTCCAAAGTGCTGGGATTACAGGCATGAGCCACTGCTCCTAGCCTATTTATATTTAATTTTATTAAGATTAAGTAATTAAAAGTTGAGGTCCTCAGGTGCACAAGCCACATTTCAGATATCCAGTAAAACATATCCATCATCATAGAAAATTCTATTGGAATGACTACTATGGAAGATAGAAACAAAATACTGAATGTTTAAGTAGCCCTAAATAACCTTCACTTGCTAAATAATAAAAAAGAAAATAATCTTGGGTAAGAAAGAGAGGGATTGTGGCAAGTATTGTTTGAGAGCTTAGCTGGTCATTTGGATCCAAAGTACTTAATGAAATTCATAATTTGTTCTTATCGGTGAAATAGAGTACAAAGGAAAAGTACTCAATAGTTGTTAAATACTGTGACAAATAGAGAAATTAGATCTAAATTATTAAGAATTGAATAGTTATGAGTTAATTCACATTGTTTAATTTTTAAGGGAAGAAAATATATTATTAACAAAATTTTGTTGAACTTGCTTTATATTTTGTTGAAAAAATTTTGTAAATTCCGACAATATTCTAAAAAAATACATTGAGGCTGGGCACGGTGGCTCACGCCTGTAATCCTAGCACCCTAGGAGGACAAGGCGGTGGATTGCTCGAGGTCAGGAGTTCTAAACCAGCCTGAGCAAGAGCGAGATCCCATCTCTACTATAAATAGAAAGAAATTAATTGGCCAACTAATATATATGTATATATACACACACACACATACATATAAAATTAGCCGGGCATGGTGGTGCATGCCTATAGTCCCAGCTACTTGGGAGGCTGAGGCAGCAGGATTGCTTGAACCCAGGAGTTTGAGGTTGCTGTGGGCTAGGCTGACTCCATGGCACTCACTCTAGCCTGGGCAACAAAGTGAGACTCTGTCTCAAAAAAAATAAAAAACTACGTTGTTCACAAATCACTCAGTGAATTCCTTGTATGTTAAAGATTGTTGGGGTTATGTTTTTCAGGTCTTGCCTTTTCAATGAAAGTTTTTGTCATCAAATTTCAGAAAATATTGGCTCTAAGGTGCTCCACCTGACACTGCTCAAGTTTTTCTTTAATTTAATTGAAAGTGAAGTACGGCATCTGAGTCAAAAGTAAGTTTTAGTCACAAAAAAACACATTTTTCTATAAGTCTATTGTTTTATGTACCATTTCTATAATCATTTATATACATATTTCTAAAAAGTCACCTTGTTTTTATTCTAAAGTAGGTTTTTTAAAAAATATATAGCCAGATACGTTTTTCAGTGGCGGTGCCCTTTTTTTTGTTTTCCCGAGTTCACATTTTTATTTTTTGTTCTACATTTAGATAGGTTAGAGTGTTTTCATTTTTTCAAATTTAGATTTTTTTAATTGTTTAGTAATTGAATGCTTGAGTAAAAAGCTACACTAGTTTTAAACACTGAATCTATAATGTGATAAATTTTTTTCATGCTTTAAAACTTACAGATAGATTACCGTGTGTACATTGTCAGTAATTTTATTGAACTGAGGCCATTTTTAACATTGTGTCCTTTATTATAATTATGTGATAATCTTTATGTATTATGACCTTTCTATATGCAAAAATTGCTGGCATTTTTTTTTTGACAAAAGGCATGCCTAATAACTGTCATGATCAAAATGACATAAAGTATACTTTTTGTTCATGTTTTTATTAGGTTGTATGACTGGTCAGATTCTAAGAGTCTAAAAATAACAGGAAAAGCAATTCTTCTTGAAATCTTTTGGTCAGGAAGTGAAACCGCTGGACTTTTGACCAAACCAGTAAATATGCTTTTGGAATGGACTATATATTCTCACAAGGAAAAATGCAAGTCAAATGATGTAAGTAGGATTAATTTATAGATGAGTAATGGTCTATGGAAAAAGTGCTTTGAATTTTATACCTTTTCTTCCCTTCGTTCTTTGAATTACTTGAAAAAAATTAAAATGTACCCAAATATGTCATTGTTTTCTGAATTTAGTTTTAAGGTAAAAGGTCCTTTGAAGACTAGTTCCTTCACCATCTCACATTTGTATATAATAGCTAGGGACAGTTATATATGATTATTACTGCTAATAACTCTCTAGTTACTTAACCATTCTACATTTTTTACTTTTGTACATTTTGATTTATAAGGAACTTATGATTTTAAAAAATTGAATCAATCCTTATATTTGTAAGGGGTACTACTAATAAAAAATTTTGCTTGATTTGAAAACTGCCTCTACCTTTCTGGGTGTTAAGAATTACTATCTGACTTAAAAACAGTCCACTTTGCTTGGTAACCTCCACTTATTGCTTCAACTTCTTCATTATTTATTCTCTAAACTTTAACATTCTGTCTTCCACTGGAACTGCTATACAGAAAATTAACCTTTGAGGGTTCCTTCTGGCCTTCTACTTACCAAATACTCTCAAATTGGCCTTTTCTATGCCCTCATCTTCACTGAATCTGCTAAGACAATTTCATATGCTCAGTTATCACTAGATCTTGACAAACTTTCTTTTATGATGATCCTTTTCTAAATGTTGCTGCTCTACCTCCTAGCCTGACCATGTTTTCTGTATATTTCCCTCAAATCTAGGCTCTTAAGTTTCTGTTCTTGCCTGCTATCCTGTACAATGCTATCTTTCTCAGTAAGCTCAATTAATGCTATGATTTCAATCACTCTCACTATAAGCTTGACTCCACCCCCAACCTCTGTAGAGCTGTTACCCATATTTCCAGCTACCCATTGGATACGTTTAATTGAATACTGGCTGCTCCGATTCTAAAACTGAACTCATCATGTCACCTTCACATCTCCAAACAAGCTCCTCCTCCTAACTTTCCACTTTGTGTTTGTAACTCCTGGGTTTGAAGCCTGGGAATCACCTTGTATCTTTCTCTCTCCGCAATCACTACACAAAATCAATTACGAAATTATTTTGATTCTTCCCATGAAATGGCTCTTACTGATATCCTTTCCCTCTGGTGCCCAGGACCACTACCAACATTTACTCACTCCCAAACTTCTGAACCTGACTCTTAACAAACTCCCCAACTCTAGTGTCTCTCCACACTGACCTACAGGTGCATTTGCAAATACATGCCCACACACATATGCACTCACATCACAGCCTTACTAGCTCAGGGCTTCCATGTTGTTATTTCAATACTAGAAGGTCTCTCTAGGGGATACCAAACAACATACAAATTTTCATTTGACTTTTTTATCAAGATCCCCCTACACCCACACACAATGTGGACCTGATATTTCTACACTTTTATTGCCAACAGTCTCACAAAATGATCCATCCAAAGTTCCCTCAGAAACAAAGTTCTCTCTGAAACTACCTAGACCTTGTTTATATTAGGTTGAACTATTTGAAACTAACAATATTCAACCAGTTTTAATAAACAAAATGCTAATTTTACATGGTTTAGCCTACTACGCTACCTGATTATTTGATGTTGTAGAGATCTGCCTTCTAGGTTCTAACTATACTATTGACTCATCATATGATCTTGTATAAATAACTTAATTCCTATAATTCTTCATTTCCTCATCTGAAAAATATGGTTTCATTGGGTTTGCCATACCTATATCATAGGATTTTTGGATAAGCAGAAAATAGGTCTAAGAACATAAAGTGTAAGAGCATCATGTATGTTAGCATATAAGCACCTTATTGGGGAATCCCTTGTTCCAGGAATTATTCTTCATTTCCCCCATGTATATTCAAATAACTGTTAAATGACTGAAAGACTAGCTGAATTAACACATTAAAGAATTTGCACCCAAAAAAAAAAAAGAATTACTATCTGAAATATTTCTTTATAAGTAGATTTTGCCTGTCATTAGAAATGTTAACATGATGGTTTTAGTGTATTAACTATCTGAAGGGTAATTGAGAAAATTAAATACAGTAAAACATGTAAAGTGCATAGCAACATACTGTGGCACATTTTGGGTCCATAATAAACATTAGTCACTTTTCCTTTCTCCTTTTCAAAATGATCTGGGCTTTTGTTGTCTGTTTTTCTTGTGTTCTATGATTAATATCTGCTCTTCTCTTTTAAATTCTTTTATTAATACTTCTGCCTTCTGAATGTTTGGATCTTTTTTCCTAATACGTGCACTAAATATTAATTACCTGTGAAGTACAATTTGAGATTCATTCCACAGGTTTGATACTTCAGGGTTCTTTTACTATTATTTTCAAAGTGCTTTTTACTGTCAATTTTGATATTCCCTTTGATCCAAAAGATACTTAAAAGAGTGTTTTAAAATTTCTAAACAGGTGAGTTTTTTTTTATTATTAATAGATTTTATTTGTTTGGCTATGCTTTTTGTTGTTGTTGTTAATTTCTAGTAAGGAATTACAGTTAAGGAATATACCCTGTATAATTTCTACTTTCTGAAATTTATCAAACTTTTCTTTTTGGCCCCTTGTAAGATTAAGGGCCAGAATGTGTTTATATTGTTACAGTGTTGTAACAATACAGAAAATTGTTTACAGTGTTCTGTATTACCTAATAGATCAAACTTTAAAATTGTTTTAATTAACTCTTCAGACTCTGTGGATTTGGTCATGTGACAGTTTCTACTCTGTATATGTTAATGTTCTTTTATTATTTATAACCTACATCTCATAACTTCTAGTTATGATGCCATAACTGCTAGTTAGGTAATATTTTCTTCAGGGGCAGTAAACATAGTAGCTTGGGGTAGCTCTGGCATCAAACTGCCATAAAGTTCTATCCTAAGAAAAATTCTATGTAATTTCTCTTCAAATATTTTCTCAGATTCATTTTCTCTCCTCTACTTTTTAAATTCCATTTAAACTTCGTTATATCTCTTCTTCATATTCTTTGTGTTTTTTACCTTCTCATCTTTCTCTCTCTCTATGTATATATTTTTTTCTATACTTACAGCATTCTGGATAGAGTCTTTTCATCAAATTTTTCGTTCACCAGTTCACTTTCAGCTATGTTCAATATATTTCAGCTATGTCCAATATAACATGACCATTGCATTTTAAATTTTTACATTTTTTCCAGTTCTAGACTTTTTTACTTCCAAACTGCTATGACATTTTTTTATGGTTTCTAGTACCCTACAGAACTTTCAGGATTTTCTTTTGCCCTTGAATGTGGCAATAACATTTATTTTATAAGTCTATGTCTGTTATTCCGTATCTGAAGTATTTGTGTATCTGTTTCTATTATTGTTTCTGCTATTTTCCTTCTCTTGTGTTTTTTCTTTTCTCTTGCATCTTTTCTCTCGCATGTTTTCTTTTCTCTCGCAAGCTAGTTATCATTCACCATGTGCTATAAATTATATTTGAAAAATTATGTGCAGAAACAATATATATCAAAGACCAGAATATCTTCCTCCAGAGAGAACTTCTATTTAACTTCTGCCAAGTGCCTGGGTGCACTACCAGTCAAGGACTACCCTAATCTAGTGTCTACATTTAAGGGACCCTAGGTAGTCCAAATGAAGTAAAGGATTTGTAGATTTGCTTCTGATTTACTCTGACTCTGGATCTCAGCCTATTAGGGAATAGGCCTTGCTTAGGCCATGACTTTTTTTTTTTAACCTCTTTTCCCCTAAGCTCTGAAAACAGTTCCATATCTCAGCTCTTTCTCTAACATCAGCAAAAGTAATCAGGACAAAATCAGCCAGCTTTGAGTGCTTCACTTGGCTTTTACCGTTACCTACATCTTGGCCTAGCAAGTCCTTGTAACTTACTCTCGCATTTTCAGAAGATGTTTTGCATGTCATCCAGCATTTTTAGTTGTGGTTTTCTTCTGTAAGAGAAATTACTAGCTTCCATTACCAGAAACAGAAGTTCTTGCTGGGTTTAAAAAGCAGGTGTCTGAGAGATGCTTCCAAAAAGAAAATTCTCTTGAGGACACTAATATTTTTTCTAAATCGGCATTAGAAAGGAAAGATTGCTCCTGAGTATAGCTAGACTATTTTGTGATCAAGTAATTTTATTATGTGACAGTAACCAGTTGACTAGGTACTGTCTCATACATATATGTGATTTTAAAAGTATGATTTTACAAATGTATAGAAATTGAAAATATTCAACTGATACAGAATTACTATCTATACCTCATTGCCAATTGAATATATAGTACTTGTAAGCTAAAGCTGATAGTATCTGTATAAATTATCATCTGCATTTTTATTTACTTTTTATGCATTAGAATCATTAAGGATAGAAAATATTATAAAACATTTCTTTTTTCATTTGATTACATAAGTGAAATTGCTCATTTATAACTGAAAACAATAATAAAACTAATGTTTTCACAATTTTACCAAGTCTTCAAAGAATTACCGTAGATAAGAAATTACTCAAGAAGCACTGATGTAAATAGTAACAGATTTATACATATTTAACTTGAAGATTTTTGTTCAAACTTATAAATAAAAGCAACATATTTGTGAAGCAATCTGCAGTAAATTGTAGCATCAGTTGTAAAATGAGAGCTGGTTTTGAATTTTGCAGATTAATATTTTATTTAACATTTGAATTGCTTAAATTCATATAAAACTGCCTTTTTTATTGTATTACCTTTCTGTTAGAATTCATTCTTGTACTTAATTAAATCTTTTTGGCAGTTTCCAGTTTCAAGAATTCCATGCATGTTCACAGACATCATTTTCTGTACTGTAAAGCATTTGTTTCTTGATTTGCTGAGTTGAAGCATTCAATTTAAGTCATTAGCTAAACAGAAGTCCTCAGTTTATGCTAATATTGTTTTGTCACAGTGTCAATCAGCAAGTATTGCAGAGTGACACAATGGCAATGAATTTCATTGTCATTAATCTGAGAAAGCTTTGGGCTTTCCTTGGCAAAGAGCAGAGGTGGGCTATGTCAGGGTTATGTAGGAGGTACAAATTTTACTAGTCCCACTTTTCTTTGAGATGTCCTTAAGTGCTATTTAAAGATTATCTTACAATATAGGTAGAAATGGAAGCTAGTTCATATTTAAAGATGAGAAAATTGAGGCTAAAGAGTTTAAATAACTTATTCAAGGTGTTACAGCTTGTTAGGGCAAAGCCTTGACTAGAGGCCAAGTCTCCACTGTGACACACTTTCTCATTTTTCAAATGCCAGTGTTTAAAACAGGAAAAGGCACAGTATGTGCATTATGTTTGCATCTTTCCAACAGAGTATTTAGTCACATATTACAGTGGAATATTGTGAAAATCTCTAACCTGGGAGTCAGAAGGCCTAAGATGCTAGTTTGTTCTACGTTACAGATTAGTCAATGTTTGGAAGATCACCAAGTTTATAAACTGCAGGTTACCTGTACAGGCAGATAATAGAGAACTGTACTGACAGAATGTCTTATAATAGAGTTTAACATATTAGAAAGAAATTCTAAGGTAAATATGTTATATATGCAAATCGTGTCTATCTTTTATTTCTTTATTAATTCCTAAGTTATTCATTCTGTTTTTCCAGCTTTAACAATTATTTCAGTATTTCAAGAAAGCTGTTTTCTTTGATAGTTTATTTGCCATTTTCTTTTTTTGTTTGGTTTTTTTTAAGAGATGGGCATCTCACTATGTTGCCCAGGCTGGAGTGCAGTGGCTATTCACAGGCACTATGATAGTGTACTGTAGCCTTGAACTCTTGGCCTGAACCAATCCTTCCACCTCAGCCTCCCAAGTACCTTGGACTACAAGCATGTCCCACCTTGCCCAGCTGTTTGTCATTTTCTTACTAGTTCATTTATGAAGCATATATATATATCCATTCTATTGGAAATAATAGCAATGTTTATATGCTGTTAAAGTGGTAGTGAGTATAATCCATAGCACAGTGTCTTGGCCCTATGGCTATAGCAAGTGTGATAGTTAGGAATATAGTATAAAAAGAATCCAAGAACCTGATTTGAAAATGTTTTTTATATAAACACTATTATGGTTATATAGTATTAATAGTATGCATAAGAATAATAAGAATAACTTTGGTAGGATCTTTCTTTTTTGAGACAGAGTCTCACTCTGTTGCCCAGGCTAGAGTGCCATGGCATCATGCCTAACTCACAGCAACCTCAAACTCCTGGGCTCAAGCGATCCTCCTGCCTCAGCCTCCCGAGTAGCTGGGACTACAGGCATGTGCCACCATGCCCGGCTAATTTTTTCTATATATTTTTAGTTGACCAATTAATTTCTTTCTATTTATAGTAGAGACGGGGTCTCACTCTTGCTCAGGCTGGTTTCAAACTCCTGACCTTGAGCAATCCGCCTGCCTCGGCCTCCCATACTGTTAGGATTATAGGCATGAGCCACCACGCCTGGCCTGGTAAAATCTTTCTTATCATGGTAAAGAAGCTGCAGTCATTCCGTGAAATCATGCAAGACTCCCTACCCCTCTCTAAATGCTTAATAGCATTAAAATCAAGGTAAATTTAATATTAAACAATATTAATAATTCAATTGTGGTTTCAGGTATATGTATACTTTTTTTTTTTTTTTTTTTTTGAGACAGTGTCTCTGTCACCCAGGCTGGAGTGCAGTGACCTCATCTTAGCTCACTGGAACCTCAGAACTCCTGGGCTCAAACAGTCCTGTTGCCTCAGCCTCCTGAGTAGCTGGGACTACAGGCACCATCACAACTGGCTAATTTTTCTGTTTCTTGTAGAGACAGCGTCTCACTTTTGCTCAGGCTGGTCTTGAACTTCTGGCCTAAAGTAATCCTCCCCCTTGACCCCTAAAGTGCTAGGATTACAGGCATGAGCCACTGTGCCCAGCTATGTATGTGTATTTGTATAAGAAAAAAGGGAAAATTGGGCCGGGCGTGGTGGCTCATACCTGTAATCCTAGCGGATTGCTCAAGGTCAGGAGTTCGAAACCAGCCTGAGCGAGACCCCGTCTCTACCAAAAATAGAAAGGTATTAATTGACCAACTAAAAATATATATAGAAAAAATTAGCCGGGCCTGGTGGCACATGTCTGTAGTCCCAGCTATTCAGGAGGCTGAGGCAGTAGGATCGCTTGAGCCCAGGAGATGAGGTTGCTGTGAGCTAGGCTGACGCCACGGCACTCACTCTAGCCTAAGCAACAAAGTGAGACTGTGTCTCAAAAAAAAAAAAAGGGAAAATCCTAGCTGGTTGATTTGGTATTTTTAATTGATAGAGTGCTGGGTTGTGGTTTTATAAGAGGCTTCACTCTGCGGGCGAACATCCTTCTTCCTACCCAGGGTTTTAGAACCTGGAAAGTCTCAAGCAATACTGATATACTATACCCTTGAGATCGGGAATGCTTTTAGAAAAAAATTACCAATCTCTTGCCTACTGTCTGAGTACTGTCATTGCTGATATTTAGGTCTACATTATGTTGGAAGGAACATTTTGTGGCGTCCATAAAGACATAATCAATTGGCTGGTTTTAATATGTTTTCACTATTCTGTTTTATATTCTCTTGATAAGTTGAACAGTGAGAAGTAAAGATTAACTAAAAGTGAAGATTTACTAAAATTGTTATTCATTGTGTGTCTTGAGTCTTTTTCTGGAAAATGCCATTTAGAGAAATGTAAAGAATACCGTATATAAACAACATGGGTAGAAAGTCTTCTTTTATAGTCATATATTTTTTAAAATCCACAGAAACCAGGTATTTCTTCATTTTAATGGAATTATTGCTTGACTAAAGCACTTGACAGCATTAGATAAAATTATTTTAAAAATTTGTTCTAAACTATTGGGAGTGTGTCTGTGTGTGTGTGTGGAGGGTGAATGGAGAAGAAGAAGGTATTAGTTTGCTAGGATTCTTAAGAATACCTTTTATCGTTAGCAAACATTGTGTTTTTAAATAGCTAAGTTTTACCTCTCAAATACTCAAACACTGATAGAAATCCTATACTTTAGTAATTTTTTCCATGTTACTGTTAGGTCTTCAAACATGAACTGGCTTACTTATTGACTGGAATTCTTGGAGTGGCAATAGATTATTGGATCTTCCTTGGACTTAAGATGGGTAGAAATGTGATGCGACACATGTCTGATGACTTAGGAAGTTATATTTCTCTTTCGTGTGATGGTAAGTGTGTCTGTTTTGTTTTTCCTAGACCAATCCTGGAAAGTAGTTTTGAATTTCTTTTAAGCAGTCTGTAATTTTTAACATATGTTCATATGAAGTTGTTCTTAAATTAGTTATGAATATATACACAGATACAGAGACAATATAAAGAAGAAGATAAATGTTACCCATAATACTCCTACACAGATAACCACTGTTAACTTTTTAGTGTCTTTCTGGTATTTCTAAGCATTTTTATATAGTTGAGCTCATACTGTATGTGTAATTTTGTGTTCTCATTTTCTTCTCAACATTCTAAGAGTCTTCCTCCTACATACATTATTTATTATTCTAATGTATTTTTTGCTGATTTCATAAAAATTAAATTTTAGATAGTACAGAAAATACTATCTGGAATTGAGTTATTATATATTTCTATATAATATTATGTTTTCCATAATCCTACAGTTAAGAATTATAATTAGATCATCTTTTACAAGTAAATATTTAACTAGACAAATTTAAAATCAGTTTATTCCCTTTTCATTGGAGAGATAGGTTCACTTTTTTATGTACAGTTTTAGAATCTTACATGTTAAGAGCTGTTTTCAGTACCTTTAACACTTCTAATCATTCAAGCTGAATAGAAAGCATTATCAATCTCTGGTCTTATGTATGCAATGTGAACAATTCCCAGGTCTTTTCCTGCATGAACACTTAATATCATTAAAAAATGAAATTCACTGAATCAGAATACTTACTTTATGAAGCCACTTGTATTAATTTGGATTATATCCCAGGTTAAAACATTTTCCTATGTACCTGTTGCTGTGTAACTTATTATAACATAAAAAGCTGTTACTATTTTTTTCCACTAAATCTGGTGCTCTAACAAGAAATGAGCATGGATGAAGCAAATAGAAGTAATTTTTTTTTTGAGACAGAATCTCACTCTCTTGCCCCGGCTAGAGTGCCGTGATGTCAACCTAGCTCACAGCAACTTCAAACTCCAGGGCTCAAGCGATCCTTCTGCCTCAGCCTCCTGAGTAGCTGGGACTACAGGCATGCGCCACCATGCCTGGCTGATTTTTTCTATATATTTTTAGTTGGCCAATTAATTTGTTTCTATTTTTAGTAGAGACGGTCTCCTCGCTCTTGCTCAGGCTGGTTTCGAACTCCTGACCTTGAGCGATGCGCCCACCTCAGCTTCCCAGAGTGCTAGGATTACAGGCATGAGCCACTGTGCCGGGCCTAGTATTCAGAAGTAATTTATATTCATAATTTTCCTCTCTCTTCCTCTTCCCCCATTATCTACTTTAATTTTAAATTTTCTCCTAAAATAAGTGGGGTAAAAAGTATTATTTAACCAATATGTTTGACCAAATATCTAAGTGCAAAAAAGAAAACAACTAGAAAATATAAAATAAAAAAGGAAAAAAGAAAAAGAAAACAATATGATGACAGAACTCATTTTTACAATGTTCACCTTGGAAAAATTCTATTCAACTCCTTTGGTTCTCCAGACTGAGAGAGGCTTCCATAAGACCTTATGTACATTCCCAAACTTTATAGGCTAGTTTAAGAAGAATCTGTCTGCCTTCCTTCCCTTTTCCTTTTATTTATTTCTGTAATCCTAAATTCCTGAAATGAACACATTTTTAAACCAAGGGAGCTTTTTGTGGTCTTCAAATATGAAAAATGATTTTTATATACTTAATTGTCAACATTTTACACTGCCAAATAAATATTCTGTTACATGTGTTTCAGTGTCTCCGGATTTTATATAAAGAAAAAGTTCTTGAATATGCTGTCAATCACTGTAATACTTTGAAGAGAGATTCCAGAATAGGAATTCAGGTTATAACTGGGTTCGGGATTTATTCAGTGATGCCCTCTGCAAAGAGAGGTCTCTTTTTATACTATCTAAGTTAGAAGATTTTTATCTAAAGCATTTTATCTTCTTTCTTTTTTTATTTTTCGTTGAGCTGAGAGGTGATTACTGTTCCTTTTGTGGACTAGCTGTCCTTTGTTGCATGACTTTTTAACATTTCTTAGCTCAAATTCAATCTTCCTTCAGAACCCTTTCTTATCATTTCTTTCCCACCATTCCTACTAGGTAGTTTGGTGTTTTTTATCCTTTTTGGAAACAGCAGAATTCTGGCATTATTTGCTAGAATAAGACCTGAACATTTTCCTAACAGAATTCCCTGTTTTCCTTCCATAATGAAATTTCTTTGAGTTTGAGGACCCAGTACAGGATTAGCAGTGGCTTTAGAGAATATAAATATAGTTGTCTTTCTAATACATAGCAATGGCCTTTAAGGAAATATAAGTCATCTTATAGTTTAGGGACAATTGCATAAAATAATGAATGTTGTATTAAAAGGGTTCTACGACACGTTATATATCAGCTTCAATGCTTTCTTTACTGAATTTCCCTTGCTTTAAAGTAAGGCATGGTTATCCTGTGTTATTCCTCATTTTCACATGACAAGTTTAAACCTTAGAAGTTTGAGTTTGTGGCTGACTGCAGCTAAAACTCAACCTCAGTGTTACTGTTATAATCCTATTGACAGACTGATTATTTTGCTGCCAAAGATCTATGTTTAATCACTAACATCTAAAACTTTAGATGAGATTTCAATTATATCACTGATGAAAAGCATGTTTAAGCCTTTCCTTACCCTTCTCAAAACATATACATACAGAGTTAGTTCCTTAGGCTTCAAATTATGTTGTAGTTAGGCAATTTAAACATGTTTAACATATATTTCTAAAAATTGTTCAAATATCTTTCTAATTTTTCTCTGTTAGTATAGCTTGATGTTTAACCTTTGTCAAGAGACAGAAATCAAATTAAACAGTCTATGCTTAAGAGAACAATAGCTTTTCTACAATATGCAAAATTAAAGTGTTTATTATGGAGTTTGTAGAATACCACACTTTTCCGTACAAGTGAACTAGATGTTGCAGTAATGTTCTTTTTGTCCATATTTTGATAAAGAAATTTGAAAATCATTGTTTGCCGCCTCTTTTATTTCAATTCTTTTTCTCTGTGGATATTTCCTCCTTTTTTTTTTTTTTTTTTTAAGTAAGTATTTCTTTGCATTATATTTCAACTCAGTCACAATCTTTTGCTTTCCTAAGTCATTAGTAAAGATGTCATGATTTGGGTGTTACATAACTCCCAGTTGAAGATACTGGTCCATCTTTCTCATTTATGGTCAACTGGTTGTTTTGGTGTTTCCTAGTTTGAAAGTACAAAATTAATTACTGTGGCACTACTCAGATTCAGATCTATCAAATTAATAGTATAGTACAGTTTATTATAATTGTTTTGTCAACAATTAAGACAATAGATATTTTAGAAGCTTCAGTAAAATCGTTTCCACCAGGTGGCATGTCCATCTATTCCACATGTATGCCATTCTTTTTTGCTTCTAAACACTTTGGGCAGGAGGAGTTTCCTTTTAGTATTTTAAGGTCAAACTATCTGAAATTCCTTTTTTCTGTTTTTTTCAATTATTCAACAAATTGTTATTGATATTCTACCAGTCATTGAGCTAAACACTTTTATATACAATGGAGGAGGGAACCAAAACATAGTCCTTGTTTTTTTGGAGCTTTCAGTGGGAGAAGGCAGACTGTTAAGTTAATGTAAATACATCATTTAAAAATGATAATATGCTGAAATAAAAAGATATATAAGTGCTCCAAACAAGAAAATCTAGGTGTTGAGATTGGTGTACTTACTTTATATTAAGTGATCATGGATCGCAGAACCTAAAGTAGGAGTTTAGCAAAGTCAGGGCAGAGTGTTTTTGTCAGAAGACATCATTTACCAAAACTCTGAGGTGAGAAAGTATCTTATGGGTTGGGATTTTTTATTCTTTAATTATCATTTCGTTGTACTATCCACTATGTTACTTATACAGAGTATTCATGGAGAATTTATAACAATAAGTAGATTACATGAGAAATAGTCTACTCCTTTAATCACTTTCAATTCAAGTGTGTATTTATGTATGTTCATCTTACTGGAGCACTTGAGGTTTCTGGATAAAAGAGAGTTGTGTGGTTTTTGTGTCATCATTTAGAATAATCCCCTACTCCTGCCCCCATAGTACAGTAGATGTAAACTGCTAATGAAATCTTTATATACACTCTTGTTTTATGTTTTTCTTTTTCTTTACCTTGTGCCTTTCCTCCTTTTCTGCAATGATAGGATTCATGTGTGTTGTCAGGGGAAACTGTGCTTTCTTCCTATCAGCTCAAGACTGATCATTACAAATTAAATACATGTGTGCTCATTTAAAAACTAAATACTGGTTTTCCAAAGGAGCAACCCTATTGTGGGAAGAGATATTTAATGTGAATTGGAAACTATGGTGATAAATAAAATCCGATGTCTATATATGTATTCATATGTTATCTGTTCTGTATATATCAAATTTCAAGATTTGTATTTGAAATAATCAAAACAAATGCTTATTTTTCAAATGTGAGGGCATGTATCAAAAATTTTTTCTTGAAAGGCAATGAATAGGAATATTACCTAATTTTTGTGGTTAAAATCATGTGGGTGAATCTTACTGGTACAGGAACCACCATTTGACTGAATAAAATCCTTTTTTCTACAGGAAACAACCTGTAGAAAAAAGTTCTATAGTATGTAGCAATAACTATATTTACTTGTTTTGCAGACTTTTCTTCACAGGAATTAGAGATTTTCATTTGCTCCTTTTCCTCCTCCTGGCTTCAAATGTTTGTTGCAGAGGCAGTCTTTAAAAAGTTGTGTTTACAGAGCTCCAGCAGTGTTTCTTCTGAACCACTTTCCCTTCAGAAGATGGTAAGTACCACTCTATTCTAGTTCTTCTAATTTTCAAGAAGTGAGTTCATAAATTCAATTTTAAAATATTCTTAGTTATTTCTAATAGTGGACTTAAAATACTCATATACCTTTAAATCTCTATAATAGAGCTGGTATTATTCTACCTCAAAAATAGTTATTAAAGCCCAGTGCAGTGGTACGTGCCTGTAGTTTCAGCTACTTGGGAGGCTAACCTGAGAGGATCACTTGAGCCCAGGAGTTCAAGGCTGCAGTGCGCTATGATCATACCTGTGAATAGGCCCTGCACTCTAGCCTGGGTGACATAGCAAGACCCCTTCTCTTAAGGAAAAAAAAGTAGTGAAATCAGTGAATAGAAATTTTTATTACTTTAGAGAGTAATTAAGTTTTGATAACTGAAAAATAAAAAAGGATCTTTGTTTTCTAGTCACTTGCCATAGTATGTAGGATTATTATTTTGGAAAGAGCTCAATCCAAAAATTTTTTGTGTGGTATTTAAAAAGCAAAATACTGACCGGGCGTGGTAACTCATATAATCCCAGTACTTTGGGAGCCAGGGTGGGAGGATCACTTGAGGCCAGGAATTGAAGACCAGCCTGGGCAACATAGCAAGACTCTGTCTCTACATAATAATTTAAAAATTAGCTTGGCATGGTGGTGCATGCCTGTAAGCCTAGCTACTCTAGAGGCTGAGGCAGGAGGATCACCTGAGCCCAGGAGTACAAGGTTGCAATGAGCTATGATCAAGCCATTGCATTCCAGCCTGGGTAACAATGAAACCATATCTGTAAAAAATTTTTAAAGAATAAAATGAAAAGCAAAACATTACATACATTTTTACTGCATTTGATTCCAGGTTTTCCAGTTTTATCTTGAGTATCTTCATATATAAGTAATATCTAATATCTCTAGCAGTTTCTTTAACAAATGAGAAATACATTTGTTTATTGGTCAGATTGAGCAAATTCTGTTTTGCATCAATTCTTCTCTTTAAGAACATTATCACTCCTTATTCTGTTTATTCCAGGCTTGTTTTCTGGTCAAGAAAGGCATTATCAAATAGAAATCACAAAAATACCAATTGTATATAAATCATACATATAAAAAATTTACAAATGTATCATAACAAATTGGGCATAAAGCTAATCAAAAGAACTTTCCTAAATGAGCATCAAAATCGAATTAGAAAAATAATTATTTTCAAGAAAGTATTTTTCTTCTTCATGGTATTAATGACATGGAACTAGCTTTTTAAATATTTAATCATGTTCAAACAAAATAGTGTGGCAACCATAGTGATGAAATCAAGAAAATATAACCATATTTAATGGTGAAATGAATCAAGTAATTTCTTTTTATTGCTTTCTTTGTAGTTGTGAAAGCAATATAATATTATTTTGCAACAGGTATATTCCTATTTGCCAGCTTTGGGGAAAACTGGTGTGCTTGGGGCTGGAAAGATGCAGATACCAAAGAAAATAGGACAGCGGCCTTGTTTTGAATCTCAGAGAGCTTTACTAATGCTGAATGGTGCTAAACAGAAACAAGTCGAAGGGCTGCCAGAGTTAACGTAAGTGATGCTGATATTCCAACTGGGCTTTGTTTTGGAGTACAGCTTTTTTTTTTCCTGACATAATTCTGAAACTTTATGGTTATCTATGGTACTGTCTGAATTATATTAATTAGGAAAAAACTCAGTTTTAGATCTATAATTACACATGATCAACATTTTCTCTTTATGTAATTCAAGGTACATGCTTTCCTTCTATTAAGTACGTCCCAAAAGAACTGAAACTGTTCAAAAAATTATTATTTTATACAGTTTTTACTCTATGATTTGAATTACTAATTTTCCATAATATAGATGGGATTTCAGAATGCGCAGGCATGTGAGACACCCTAACTTGTAATAGCTTTCCCAAAATAAGTAAACCTCTAAAGTTTGCTATATAAAACTCAGAAAGCATGAAATATTCTCTGAGAGGAAGAAGAGAATAGGATCAGAATATGAAAATAAGAATAGGGAGCAGAGGCCTGCATCTGATCTTAGCTTTCTACTTTATTCTCTCTGCCAAATATGATTTACATGGTGTTTTTCTCTTCCCCTGACATTCTATATTGATAAACTTAGTGGGCAGTTGGGGGTGTGGCTAATAAGATGAAAATTGGTACACGAGAATTTGTTTCTGTACAGTTAAATTTAAAATTAGAAAGCAGTAAAGATTGATTGAGTAAGGGGGTTTAAATTAAAAAGAGGCTAAACTTAAAAAAACTCACTGTTTATAATGTATGCTGGCTGGCATGCCTTGCTGAAAAACAAGCTTTCATTATTTCTTACTTTTCCTTTCAGAGACCTCAACCTTACTAAATGTTCCTCATCTTTAAAAAAATTGAAAAAGAAGTCAGAAGGAGAATTGTCATGTTCCAAGGAGAATTGCCCATCTTTAGTTACAAAGATGAATTTTCACAAGACTAATCTGAAAGGTATTCCAAGTATCTAAATTAATTTATGCTAAGAACTTTTCATGGTCGTAGTCACTACTTGCAAGTTTCGCACATTTGCCCTGATGAATACTTGAACTTAAATATTGGACTAGGTCCAGGAAATACCTTCTTGGATAGCATATAATTTTCTTGAACTGTCATTTATACAAAGAAAGTGATTGTTTAATACCAGTATAATAGAGCATTCCTCCCTTTCTTTTCTGCCCCTGCCTTTCCAGATATCAAACACAGTATAGCTCTCATTGAGCTCATTCCAGACTTGCCCGCCTTACTTTTCTATTCCACCTCAACCTGTGCTGTTTCGGATCAGTGTCTTCTGATTTGAAAGTATAATTCAGTCTTCATCTTTCAATCCTAGACATTTTGTGAACAAAGAATGAGGAGTAGGCTATGTTACATAGCTGTGTTAAGCATATGGGCTCTTTTCTTCCAGGCATTGAGCCCAGACTATGAAATGTGTTTGGCTTTTGGTTCTAACTATACTGGAACCTAAGTACCTACAGGGTGGAATAACAAGAATAGTGTTGTAATAATTCCCTCTGGCACTTCTTTTACTTAGACACCTCTTAACTCACAAACTTAAGTTATCTTCCAAAAGTCTATACCTGGCCAAAATAAATTACTGAGTCTCTTTCGTTTGAGTTATATCATGTTTTTAATACAGATATTAACATTATGACACTCATGGAAATAGTGATAGTGAAGCCCTTTTAATCTTCCAATGTAAGTTCATAATTGCATACCACAAATTTTAAAGTAACTGCCCATTTAGCTAAAAATATGAAAATTGTATTAGATGAAAAGTCAGATATTAATTTCACAAGTCAGTATCCTTTCTCTTTGTTAAATAGTTTCGAAAAGTAAAATAGATATGAATGACTTTAGGCTGAACAACAGAAAGAACTTGGAGTGAGGAAGAAAATTGAAAAATAATAGGAGTAAAACTTCAAAAGCTTTTTTATGCATGTAAAAGAAATGTTTTGGTAGAAGTTATAGAGAGATAATCTATAAAACTGAACACTATCAAAATGTGCTACTTAGTATTTTATAGCAAGAACAAATTTGATTCAGTATTCCATTTTGTTTCCTAAGCAATCACTTATACTTATTTTTAAAACTTCCCCTTAAATTATCATTTATATCTTTTTATTCTTGGTTATACAGAGATGGGTATAGACAATTTTAGCCAGCAATCACTAATTGCATCCCTCCTAGTAAAAACCTTGACATTCTATTTGTTACTCTTGTTCAGCTTTAAATGGTACTAGGGATTTTTTGCCGCGTGTGTGTGTGTGTGTGTGTTTATATTAAGATTCCTCCATTTCTCCCTCTCTGTGCTGCTGTAGCTAAGCCAGACAGCCTATTGAGAAGCAGCAAACCATCTGTTAATGGATTTGAAGTTCTGAATTATACTTGAGTGTGTAGAGGCACTCGTGCTTAGCCAGAAACATTCATTTGAATTAAGCTATAAATGCTGTATAAAAAAGAGCCATACATTTAACGTAGGTTCATGAATACATTTAAGAGAGGGCAATTGCACTCTAAACTTTTATTGCTGTAAAACCCAGTATTTTTGGTGTTCTCTGATCATTTGGGGGTTTTATAGCAGGATTGAAGCTTTAAACCACGAACTAGGGGGAGACAATGCCTGTGTTAAACCTTTTGCGGTAGAATTTCATTGCTGAATTGCTGATAGAACAGAACAGAAGCTCTATGGAGTGGTGGGGTTCCCTCCCCTCCCCCCCTTTTTTAATGCAAGAGATGTTTAAACCAGTAGAAAGGAAAACTCAATAAATAATTTTATGGCATGGGGCCAGATCTCCTAGTTCATGCCCTTTGATTATTTTCTTTAGTTGATACCTTGTCTTCTCTGGAATAATCTATTAATATTTTATGGCAGGAGAAACAGCCCTGCATAGAGCTTGCATAAATAACCAAGTGGAGAAATTGATTCTTCTTCTCTCTTTGCCAGGAATAGACATCAATGTTAAAGGTAAGTTTTAAATCTTTATGGTCTAATCCAGTGTCTTAATACTTGTGATATTAAATAGTTTTATGTCACATTAAGAAAAATTATTTAAGTAAATTTACCTAAGATATCTTTAAAATATTGCCATTAGCAAAGCCAAGAAATTCATCATATATTGATTTATAGCTAATGATATAGGAACATTTTTGGTGTCCATATTTTGATAATATCCCAACATTAATATATTAAAATTGTTTTTATTTATTTTATTTTCTTAAAAGTAGAAATATGATTATACCCTTGGCATTTTAATCAAAGGATTCTTTTTATAGATGAAGTACCCAGAAAGTCACAATGATGAGAGAAGTAGAACATCAGTACTTTACTACCAAAAGTCCTACTTCTGGTGTTTTAAAACTTGCCTTGATTTCTAATTTAGACAATGCTGGCTGGACGCCTTTGCATGAAGCCTGTAACTATGGCAACACAGTGTGTGTCCAGGAAATTTTGCAACGTTGTCCAGAGGTAGATCTGCTCACTCAAGTGGACGGGGTGACTCCTTTGCATGATGCACTGTCAAACGGACATGTAGAAATTGGCAAGCTGCTACTACAGCATGGGGGTGAGTGCATTTATGCTAAACCGATTTTGGTAAATTATCCAGTTTTTTGATGAATCCCTCAGAGGTAGATAGCATTTTATATTTAAAATCTGTAAGAAAAGATGCCTTTATTTCATATCCATGAAAAAGTAAGGATAAAATGTCTCTCAGAATGTAAGCACCTTTTTTTGTTAGTAGGGATAAAAGCCTTTTTATAATATATATGTATGTATTTATTAAGCCTGTTTACATTCGTGTATAAGAGTGTGTTTTGAATTAGATGTGTTATTTTTAAATATTAATCCTTTTACTTCAAGTGTGTAATGTCTTTGTGAGCCAATTGTTTCTGAAAGCTTATTGATAAATGGATGTAAATGTTCAATTGCGATTACTTGGATTTTTTGCATTCTTGTTTCATTTCCTGTATATAGCTACTAACTCAATTAATCTTATTTTTATGAGTCATTTCTTTACAGACTATAAAAAGGATATCCCAGAATATTTTTCTTCATTCACATTTTGTAGTCACTTAAGTTAAAGTAGGAGGATTTTCAAATGGTAATAACTGTTGTGGCAGGGGTTTTGTGAAGGAAATAACTTGAACTGAAATATTCATCTGCTTTTTCTGCTAATTTTTGATCTTTGCTTTCAGCAAGCCCCCTCCTTTTCAGTGACATTCTTATATCTGAACTGAATAAGATCAATTTTACATCAAAATGTTCAAAACTGATTTGTGTTTTAAAAAGAAAACTAATGACTAGCTTTTTAATATAGAAACAAAGATTTATAGGAATTATTTACTGCTTTTATTTGTATTGATTTTAACTTGGAATTTAACCTGATCCTATCTTGTAATTAATATATTTGATACTATAGAAAAATAAGAAGCATATTTTCTTTAGATGTCTTTTTACTATACAGGCATCTAAGAAAGACTGTATATAGCATGGTAGTTTAAGACATTTGGTTATATATAGTCTTCTCCTGCCCCCTAAAGGCCTTAGTGTGTCTGTTTTACTGACATCATTTCTTAGTCAATATATTCTTCAGTTCTTCTACCTTATTTTTTAGTATTATACGCTTACCCAAACCATAAGTTCTACCTCCTGAGTATTTTATTTTTCTACTCAACCATGTATCTGACATTTAAGCCAGTATTTAGTTTTTTTCAAATGGTCTATAAATGATGTAAGAGCCATTGTTGTATTAATAAGTTCAGCTCTTCAGGAGAGTACGGCATTATACCAACCAATCTGAATTTTGCTAGGACGCTTAGTGGAGAATAGGAAATGAGTGTGTTTCTCATCCTAGAAGAGAAAATCTACTTGTGTTTGTATTTATCAAGCTCCCTTGGCAATTGTACAGACTTGTTTTTGCCTTTGTCATATTCTGGGTTTGGATTTGTCAAATGGTTTGACACTATCATCTTAGTAACTGCATCATCTCATGAGTCACTCAGTCTTAAGAGTAGTAATTTTAAGAATTTATTTAGGTCTCTAAAACTTTTATTTACTTTTGGTACCTTGTGTCTATAATTTTATTTTTTTAATATGAGTAACATGGAGTATGTTTCATTTTTTTGAGATGTTGACACAATGGAAAGGAACCCTAATTTTGCTTTAGAATTCTTTTTTCCATAAATTACACACTAATCATATATTGTCAATGGTTGATCTTTTGTATTAAATACATTTTATATCTAGGCCACTATATATGTCTGATCAGAGTCATCATTAAGAGTTTTAGCAGTTATATTCTGTTCTCTTTCTTTGACAAAATGATCTATGTTATAATGGTAAGACCTAATTATGTCTGCTAGTACTAAAACCTTTATATCCTCTAACATTTTTATGGCCAAGTGCATAAATAGTTACAAGACTTGAATGACGAAGACACAAAGTACTTCTATATTTTGCTTTGTGACCAAATACTGAATCATTGTTATTTTGCCCCTCCCACATCATCCTTCAGTACCTATGGGATAAACTCTATCTTTAGTACTTTCTAAATACTTAGGTAGGTTTAGTTAGGATAGATGAATGAGATCTGAGTTTTATTCAGTAGAATTAATGTAACTTTTGTGAATCAGTTACCTGTACTAAAAATTGAACATAGCAAGGGTAAAATAGAAAATGTATTTCTGTCTATACAGGGTTTTATAGTCTTTGCCCTGCCAGAATCACTTATCAGCAATGGAAAGGGGCATTACTTTTTCCTCTTGATGATATTATGAAATACCTTTAAGATGCTTACACAGAATTTAAGATGAATATATTTTGTTAATTTCTTCTGAAAACACTGAAATTCTTATTTTAAGATGACAATTGATTGAGTTTTATAAATGCTTTTTTAAATTCATAGGTATATAATTTATTTAACTAAGGCATGTACTTTTAGGCAAACCTTATTAGGCAGCTGAGTACAATTTTTTTTGTTTTGTTTTGTTTTAAGTGTACCTTTATTAGTCAGTATGTGTAGCCAGCTACTTATGTCAACATGAATTCATAAAGAATATGATTGTAAACAGAGGTAAACAGAACTGTGGATGCTTTGGGGAAAAAAGAGACAGGAAAACAGCTGTTAAGGTGCCAAAATAAAAGTATTTTACTCTTAACATTTTGCATTTTCTTTTTCACAGGCCCAGTGCTTTTACAACAGAGGACCTCTAAGGGGGAATTGCCCTTGGATTATGTGGTATCACCTCAAATCAAGGAAGAACTATTTGCTATTACAAAAATAGAAGATACAGTGGAAAACTTTCATGCACAGGCAGAGAAACATTTTCATCACCAGCAACTTGAATTTGGTTCATTTTTACTTAGTAGGATGCTGCTAAATTTTTGTTCAATTTTTGATTTATCTTCAGAGTTCATCTTAGCTTTCAAAGGGTTAACTCATCTAAATGAGCTACTTATGGCTTGTAAAAGTTATAAAGAAACCACCAGTGCTCATACTGACTGGTTATTGGATCTTTATGCTAGAAATATAAAGACATTGCAGAAGCTCCCAAATGTTCTTAAGGAACTGCCTGAGAATTTGAAAGTATGTCCTGGAGTACACACTGAGGCCTTATTGGTAACATTGGAAATGATGTGTCGATCAGTCACAGAGTTTTCATGATGGTGCTAAAACGTATGGATCAACTTACTAAACCTGTTCAACTTGTCATTTATTATGGACTTCATAGTTTATTGACAAATTTTAATTTATTTATTGACAGACTTGGCAGCCTTGCTGAATTTTAAAAGCACTTTTAAAAGAACTTCTGCAAAACTATAGTATCAGCTTCTGACTTTTGCCAGTGTGTAAAATTTGACTCAAGTAAAAATAGTTTTGTTTAGTATATACTAGCTTCATTAATCTTTAATTTTTTTGTTCTGAAAGTGATATTATTTATCCATTGTACATGTAAAAAATTAATTTATTTTTTCAAATCAAAATGTAATCCTTTTATTTTAGGTGTTCTAGGTCTTAGAATCATGGCAAGGATATTCACACAAATGTGTACCTATAAACATGTAGCTCCCTATTTCTTCTCTATAGGATGTTGGACTAAAATACGCATTTTAGTTTTGTGTTTCTAAAATAAACATTTCTAAGATTTACAAGAATTAATATTTTTTGGTTTTTAAATGCAATGAATACGCAGTCTGACAATTCAATCCCTTGATCTGTTTTATTTTAGTTCGTGTATAAGGTGTGTTATTGCTCCATGTAACCAATATTGTGTAAGTGAAAACATTCTGCTGCATAATAAGTTTTATTAAACATTAAGATTATAAATGGCATCTAAGTAATAGATTTGAGATTATTTAAAATCATAATGTGCAGTATGAATTTACAGAGTAGTAATATTTCAATTTGCAGTTTTTTCCGAATAGCAGTTTATATTAAAACTAAAAGAAAGGGTATAGATAATAACCACTTTTAAAATTGAAGTTGCTTCACTAGTGGGAATAAGTTACATTGTGTTACAGCTGGAAAGGAAACATTAAAACTTCCACTTAGTTTTTATATAACTAAAGTGATGACTTTACAGCAATTAATCTGCTAAAGAAGCACACTTCACTTTTATCTTTTTAACAAGATACAAATGCTCAGTTATATTATTGGGCTTATAATGTAAATTGAAAACTGCTACATTAATATAAAAAGTATTTTTAAATAAGTAATTTTTTACACACACTGTAAGAAATATTGTTTCTATTTTGCCTTCAAATTTGACATTATTCAAATCCCTTTTTATTATTTACTTAATTTGCTAAAGTATCAGAGAGAACATGACATAGCAGAAACTAAGGGTAGTTTAAAAATACTCAATCAGGAGTAAAGTGCTCCCCTTGGGTGATGAATAAGAACATTTTTATTCCAAGGAATACCACTTTTACTTCGTTTGTAAAGACATCTGGGATCATGTTTGCTTAGAAAACTAATATAAACTTATAAACATAGATTTTAACATCAGACACAGTTTTCAAATCCTTGTCTAGTTTCTTAATAACTAAATTACAAAGCAAATTATTTTCCGAGCTTTGGTTTTCTTACATGTAAAATGGAAAAAACACCAGATATCTTTGTCATGATAGAATTAAGTTAGCCTATCACATTATATGATACTTAATATTATTTCCTTTCTAATGCTTACCTCTTCTTTTGGTTATAATGAATAATTTAAGCAAAAGACAAGATAGTAATTGCTTAAGTTTGCAGTAATTCTAAAGTAATTAATGTAATCAACATCATGAATTAGGTTTTTACACTATTAAGAAAAAGTAGTTTTCTGAATTAGTTCGTAAGAAATATTTGTTGCACTTAATGTTAATAATTCATAATTGACTTCTATCTGTTTGCTTCTACAAGTCATACTGATATGAAGTGTGAAACACTCAAATGCCATTGAGGTTTCTGCCTTCAAGAAAGTATTGTCGCAGTTTTCAGTAAGTCTAGTGTAGCAAACATGGGTTACTATGTTCTAAGCCTAGTTAACAATACCAGTAAGTATGAATTTAAACTTGCAATGAAAAACCTCTTTTCCAGTATTATTTCTTTTATTTTAGGAAACATAATTGTTGCCTTACATCTATCATAGAGGAATAGGAAGAAGAAATTCTCAATAAATAAATTTACTTTATAGTCTGAATCCTAGTTTTTCAGTTGGAAACTTTTCAAAGTTGTAGCTGAAGACAAAGCTGAGTAATCCTGTTCTTCATTGTACTATGCCAGATATCATAGTTCTGTGGAATTGTTAATAATAATGAAAAGTCTATAGAAACCCTTATTATAATAAATAAAGCCTAAAAGGAGATTTCTGAATAGTTAAGATTCAGCTTTTCCCTATGCAATGTATACTGGCAGTTTTTGAGAAAGGAACTTTTCAAAGTTAGCTTTTTGGGTTAATTTTTAATTTTACTATATAGAATAAAGTGTTGGTTCAAGTGTATATATTTTCTGTCATTTTATTCCAAGATGGTCAGAAAAATATCATAAAAGTCAAATGTGATATTAATCATTGTTTTGAATTCAGTATTTCTTGAACGTGTTATAAACCAGGTGGTGTGTTTAACAGGGGCTGACTATACAAAAAAAGAGGAGGTCATAGTCTGGGAAGGTAAACTAGGCTTAAATATTGTGAGTTTTATTGTCTTTTTTGTATGCTGTTGAAAAACATTTAAGTTTTGTATGTTCTAAACTTTGCAGTAATAATTGGTGTTTTTAAATGTGAATATTCAAGAGTTGGGTACTTTAATCCTTTCCTCAGTATTATTTTAGCAATTTTATTTTAGAGTGGATAGGATGTGGGTGTGCTTTTGCAGTCTTAATGAACTAGTACACATTCTTAGGTGCAAACAAATGCACAACACTAGGATACTTTATATAAACTCCAGAAAATGTTTGCTACTTTTGTTTATGCTGTTATAGAAAGTTAAATGAATACCTTCAAATGAAAAAAATTATTGGTGGAATATGCAATCCTTATGCCTTTTATACACCTTTCCAGCTAAGTGATGAACTTGATGAGAGCCTGTCATTGTTGCTTCTTAATCAGCAGGAAGGGGTCATCTTTGAGTGACATGAGGCACTCTTTCCCTCAGGCATTTATCACGTAGCTTTCACGCCAATTGCACCTTATGCTGATGTGGAGCTTGCAAAACTCGGAATGATAATTGTTTTTATAACAAATGTGGATTGAGTTAGAAAGGTCAGTGATGGAATTATTGGAATTAGACTGTGCCTGATGATGTCAAAACAGGACACATGAAATAGCTAACTAGTCCTTTTAAATCAAATTATGTTATCAAAAAAATTCACCTTGTAGATTGAAGTGAATTGTGGTAGGAGGATATACTTTGGTGGTTATTTGTTCTGATATAGATTTAGAGATTAATAGGCTATAAGTTAATTAGAAAAGATTGCAGTATTGTTTTACTTGGTACTGAGCATACATTTTCAAGGTAATGCAGATCCTACTCAAAGACCTTTTCAAAGGAAACAAACATTTCACAAGATTTTAGCATCGTTGATCATCAAATGTTTAAAAAGGGTTTTCCCTCTTACAATAAATGCTAATCTTACAGAACATCTAAAAAAAAGTTTAATTCGTGCTTTCCAGTTTGTGAAAACACCAAGCAACATAGACCCCTACACTTCTTGGTTTCTTGAGTCACATGAATTTATGTGAATTGTTGGGGGGAAAAGCATTCTAATAATTTGTTTAAAAAAGAGACTCGTTTCATTTACCAAGTACAAATCCAAATAATTAGCTTTTTTTAACAGAAGAATCTGTTTGGGAGTACTTTTTGTGTTATAATCTATTTCCAGTATTTTGTATATTTGAATTTATTACCCACAGATCTTTTTTTTTTATTGTTTAAGGATATAGTTTTGATCATAAATGTACTGTTTAAAAAAAAAAACTCAATACAATCCTTAGCACTAGATACAAGAGATTTTTTAGAATGTTGTCTTTTTGCTATTAAAGAGATACTTCTATACTCCCCTCCCTTTTTAAACAGAAGTATAGTGAGCTAGTGAGCTCTTTCTTAGGTTTTTAAACAACTTGCTGAATTAAGATCCAACAGTATGAAGTTAGCAAATTGATTAGTGATCAGTTATCATTGAAAACAATATTCCTAATAAAGTAAACATATAAATGTATATATGTAATATATTATAACATATAGTATTAGCCTTAACATAGACCCTAAAAGCCCTTATTCAAGCATCTATAAATAGCCGTCCTAAATTAGAATTAAAACATTTCCTCCAAATGTTTTGTTTTGGTATCATGGGCACTAAATCTTTTTAGAATGTTGAACCTAGACTTGGTAGATCTTATCCTCTTCCCAAAGTGCCTAAGTTGGATCAAGATATAAATGAATGTTAAACATTAATATGGCTTACGATTTTGGAACATATGATTTAGTTCTACCAAAGAAGAAGGTTGAAAGGAAATGTTTAGCACTTCCCAGAAGGTAAGTTGCACAGAACCGAAAATCTGGGGTCCAGCTTTGAATTTACACCCATCATGCTATCTTAATAGTAGATGAACTAAAATTACCACTGCTTCTCTATTCTGTCCCAAAGTTAAATAGTCATGTTGAAAAAAAATCATTGATCTTAAAGTGGTGACAGATAAAAAGAACTTTAATATTAGTGACTTCTCAGCTTAAAGGTTAGGTGAGCAATGGTTTATGTCATGACTCTTGATAAATTTTTCTAATGACCAGAATAGTTTGATTTATAATAGTTTTTTGTTTTCTAAGAAATATATATCTTGAATATCTGATTCCATCCCCAAAATGAATTTTTCTACTTTGCATTCTTTCTCTTTGACAACTAGAGACCAAATTATTGAGCAGTAAGTAAAATTAAATGTGTCTTAAAGAACTTAACATGTAAACTTAAAAGCAGAATTGTAAAGATGAAAACTGGGGAAAGAGATGAAGGAAAAAATGGGTAGGAATCATTGTGGTTGAAAGGAATCAAGAGATTAAGATTTTGAGGTATGGTTTAATATATTGATTGAAGTCAGTGAAGGTGTAAAACAGAAGGCATATAGACAAATCTTAGGAATAAAATGTGTCTTTGGAAATTTTGAATAATATTCAATAAACTAAACCAAGGTCTAGATAATTTTTTGTAGAAGGTTATTTTAGTTGAAATTCAATCAAAAAGAAGAAAAATTCCAGGATTTTTGGTTTTGTTTGTTTGAGACAAGGTCTCACTCTGTTGCCTAGGCTAGAATGCAGTGGCATCATCATAGCTGACTGCAACCTCAAACTCCTGGGTGCCTGGCTAATTTTTTCTATTTTTTGTAGAGGTGGGGTCTCACTTTTGCTTAGGCTGGTCTCTAACTCCTAGCCTCAAGTGATCCGCCCTGCCTTGGCTTTCCAAAGTGCCAGGATTACAGGTTTGAGCCACCAAGCCCAGCCAAAATTTCAATTTTAATGGTATAATCAGAAATAGCTTTTTTTTAAATAATTGAAGCATAATTGTACATGTTTATGGGGTATAGTGTGATGTCTCAGTACATGTGTTCATTGTTTAATGATAAATTAGATTAGTTAGCATGTCCATTGCCTCAAACCTTTATCATTTCTTTGTGGTGATAACTTCCAAGATCCTCTTTTCTAGCATTCTTGAATTATACAATATATTATTAGCTGTAGTGACCCCACCATGTAATAGAACATCAGAACTTATTCTTCCTATCTAACTAACTTTACACCCATTGACCAACCTCTCCCTATTTTCCTTTCTCCCCTCCCCTTCCCAGCTTCTAGTAATTACCATTCTCTCTACTTCTATGAGATCACTCTTCCTAGAATCCACATATACGTAAAATCATGTGGCATTTGTTTTTCTGTGAGAAACAACTTGTTTTGACTGGTAATACACAGACCTTTCCTCAAAGTTAGGCAAATCTAGATGTCTCATTTATTTTCCTATCATTTGAGTTCTTTTATGATACCAAAATAATGTTAACTTCATACTCAGCCATGTTATTGGTGTTATTGGACTTGAGAGGTTGAAAGCCATTTATTAAAGTGGTTGAACACATTCCCTAAATACCATTTTTAACTAATTTTAGTTTCTTTATAAAAATAGAAACTATTTAAATGGGATTAAAAATTGTTTTCTCATCTGGTCACAGTGGTGCATGCCTGTAGTCCAAGCTACTCAGGAGGGGCTGAGGCAGGAGTTTGAGACCAGCCTGGGCAACATATGAAGACCCCATCTCTTAAAAAATATATACATTTTTTTCCTGTAAATTAGATTACATAGGGGTAAAGATTATCAATAAATACATTGCTGATATTGGTTGTGTTTATGTGACAGCATTCTGAATATTTGTTTTTCACCAAGTTTCTTTGTAATGATTTGTCTGTTTATAATGCCAGTAACCAATTTATTTTGAAAGTAATGTTCTTGATCTAAGAATAAGTTTGAAATAAGTTTGAAATCTAAAGTCATTTTTCTTTAATGTGGTATATAATTAAAAATATAATTAGTGTCATTCAGTACAGAGCTGAAATATTACACTATACTATATGCCCTTTTTTGAAAGTGAATCTTGTGTCACTTTACTGATATGCTTCTCTAGTCTTCATTTTAGCCACTTCAGAGTGGAGCCTCACCATGTTAGGGTACAGATGTGTGGGGGGGCGGGTATTACTCTGTAGTAACATTCTTAAATTGCTAAAGATTAAACTTTGTCATGTGGTTACCATGTGGAGTCATGATAACTTATCTTTTCTGCTTTTAGAAGTATTCATGGAACTTGAAGAATTACTTGTTTTCTGATGGGTCTTTTCAAATTCAACACAGAAAACCAGGGAGAAACTGGTAAGATTAAATGATAGCTACATTTATCAAGGGTTGTAACTTAAATGCCTCTAAAAGGAGTTTGCCACTGTGTTATTAAATTAAGAATTCTTATATCATTTATCTGGAAAAAATCCATTCTATAATATAACTTATTATTTGCAACATTAATGCAAGTACAGTCAGCTGCTGTTGAGAGAGAGAAATCTGAGTGAGAGTGTCTTGCCATTGTTCTCCAGAACATATTATTTTGCACCTATTTTGTGAAGACCAAAAAATGGCTTCTTATAAGGTACTGTTTTAAGTAGTACAACTCAAAATATCAAAACACAATATTTTTACAATTGCCTTATGTAAGTACACTGGATACCAACATTGTAATTATAGTATACCAGAGAGAATCAATCAATCTATTTTGAGGGGAAAGATTTCTCACCTCCTTGTCAGGGCTGTTGTCATAGTCATAGGAGATCTAGTACATTTGCATTCTTTGTATTAGTATGTTAGTGCACAAGAATGGATGGTGAATACCTAGTCCCCTACCCCACAGGAGTCAGTGTTTCACTATTGGTTAAATTGCCAAATGTTTTGTGATGAATTTTTTTCACATATATCCTAGAGGGAAATTTTAAATGTAATGTTCAGCAACTTCAAATACAATGAAACACCACAGTGGTCTATTTAAAAACTGCTTCTTTAAGTCTGTATAGTATTTGACTTTTTGGGTGGTTTCCCATGTACTTCAAAGGCCCTACTATGATTTGCTAGGTTTCTGTGTTAATGAAAACTGAAGTTAGTAAGAGTTCCAGGACAAAGGTAAGAGGTGTAGGCATACTATTTATTGTGTAAGGTTGGTCAGAAATTGGTGTTAGCTACTTCCCCTATTATAATAACAAAGATGACAAAAATCACAAACTTACTCCTCCCTTTATAATAGGAAATACGTATACCTTTGTAAAATTTGTCTGTGTTTATTAGTTCTTGACACTAATAAATTGTTTTCCAGGTTGCAGTATTACAAAAGTTAAGCACAGATTTTTGAGTTGGAATTGTTGTAATCACTACTATGTAAAAGAAAAATGTTTTTAGGGAATGCACTTACAAGGTTTCAGTTCTCTAATAACTTTATTTAAAAGTGATCTCTGAACTTGGGACAAATATTGGCATTTCCTTACCATGTCTTGCGGTCCAGCTGTTTATAATAAGCCTGACTGTTGTGTCAGGTGTCTCCAGTAATGCAAAGGACAATTAAGAGTGGTTGGGGCCAGGTGTGCTCCTTTTCTCTATGAAATTAGCATTTCCTCCAAACCTGGCACCATTTGAACTCTGGCAAAATAAAATCCCTAAAGTTGACACAAGCCATTTTGAAGCTTGTCTTTGACTAGAAAGGGAAACTGAGCCTATATTATCAGTTTTCCTCACCAGTACGAGAAACAGCTCCACTCAGCCAGGTCTCAGGATCTCTTTTAATGCATTCCTCCTAAGAAAATAGGTGGTTTTCAGGTTTACTTGTTGACTTAGGTTGGTCACTGCTTTTCTCTTTGGAAGGAACATTGAAGAATCTAACATAGGGAGAATTACATCACAATTTTAATTTTGCTATATACTGAAAAAACTTTGGCACAATTACTTACCTAAACCATTTCTCTTTTTCTTGAAACAAAGCTTTCAGCCTAATACAATAACATTTAATTGACTAAAGCAGAATAGCAGTGTCATTTGGTTACTTTTTAAAAAATGGAGTAATTTTTTAGTAACATTTGGAGGCACAAAAAAAATTGAAAAACTTGTCTTTTCAAAAATACTGTTTGGGCATGTAATAGAACACTTTTGGGGGGGTTTTGAGTGCTTTCTTAACCACTTCAGTATGGCAGTCACTGGCCGCAAAACCTTGCCCACAGCCGGCACTCATAGTCCGCATGATAGTTTGTGCTGTGCATTGACTATAAATCCGTTTTGCTCTTGTGTGATGAGGAAAGCTTTAAAGCACTGAAAGCTTGTTTTACTTTACAGGCAGCTTTACTTGTAATGGAAATCAGAATAGGTAACATGCACATATGTTTTCATTACGCTATTTTTAAATGTTCACAATTTTATTTTGATAAATGAAAAATTAGAAAAATATCACGGCTGTTGGCTAAAGTTGCTGTGCGCGTTCATCTGTGCCTATCGACTATAGTCGATGCTGGTACCGAAGTGGTTAAGTGTAGAATGTGAAGGAAGATCCCAATAAATTGAAACTCATTTGAGAGCAATTACTCTTTTGTTGTTGTTAAATACAACTCACATGGCAGTTAATGTGTTAACTCTGGGGCTAGCTTTGAGCCTGGGGCCTCATGAAGCAAAACCCTGCAGTTGGTTCATGAAAATCTTGTTGATGTTCTTATTACAATTAATACTGACAATTTAATTCTAAAAACGTGGATTGCATTGCATATAACTCACAAACAGAAAATAATTAGAAATTAGAAAGGATTAATATTAATAACACTGTGGCCCCAGGGAAAAATTTTTTTTCTAGTGTGGTAGTCAATGTGTTAACTCAGATTCCCCACCCTTGGAAAAGCACAGATGGAATCATTCAATTCCAGCAAACCCTTCAATAATAGTGTTAGTTTTAACAGTGTGACTACACTGGACATTTAATAGTTTTTATTTGCATAGTATTCCATTTAATGAAGAGATTTTCCTTGATTTTTCTTAAATCTCAGATTCAGCTGTAATAAGTTTTACATGACTGCCACTATACAAATTGCCATTGTATAAATGTAGAAACTGAGGTATAAGGGTAACATTTTTGCCAAAGGGGGGGAGGGATTATATTTTTTGTTTTATTCTTTCAGTGAGTTACACCAATCATCCCAGGAAAGAGAATTATAATTGAAAGGAATGACACTATTGTAAGAATTCATTATGTCATTTTTATGTGGTTTTAATTCATACTTGACTGAGCAATTAGAAAAGAATGACTCTAGATACTCTAATCAAACCAAATAATAGGCATCTGTATACACAGTCACACTAGACATTTAAAGACCCAGAATTTAAACAAGTATTAATTTCATAATACCTGAGGCTTTTTCAAGAAGTACAATGGTGGCTTTCTTTACTTGTTTTCTGAAGCATCAACTACCTTATAATTTGCTTTAAATGCTACGTGCAAACTCAAAAACATCATGAACATTTAGGCCTATTTAACAAGTTTATAAACTGAAATTACAGCCTTTGAATAAAACTTAATATAAATTGAGGTTACTTTCAGCATAGGAGACCTGTAGCTATGGAGATCAAAGTGGAAAAAAGCTCCTGTGGTCCCTGGATAAAAGAGCTTACTACTGAATTTCTTCACTTTTAAATGTAGAATAAAAATCCTATCAAAGATACTTTCAGAAACATATCAATTAAATTTGGCTCTCCCTATACTTCAACTCCAGATTGGATTTTAATATACTATCATTGGTTTGACCATTGCCTGTGACAGGGTCATATAGTAGGTACTCAATAGATTGCAAAGTCACATAAAGAATCTCCCAACTCACATTATCCTAGTGCACAGAAGGTTCAAAAGCAAACTGATAGGTTCTGTAAGGATTTCAAATTGGGTCTGGAACAGTACCAAAATGAACAAGAAGTACTGTGTTTTTTAATAGGTGAAAAAATTTAAAATGAGCACAAATATGCATTTCTTATGAATTATCACAATAGCAATAATAGTTTGGAATACGAATATAAATAATGACTTTCAGTGAATTTACTCACTAAAATATACTGAAATATATTTAGTAGTCCAAATAGGTGTTAGAGTGACATTCAATTTTATGGTTATCTTGATATATTTACATCACAAATCTCTCAAAACCTAAGGCAAGATAGGAAGCACTCAAGACAAAATTGCACCTATGTTGAGAAGGGGAAAGAAATAGTTAAAGTTTTACCATTGATAGTGTTTTCAGCCTGTGATTGCAGTAGTATCTACAATGTAGGAGATATTTCCTTGAATATCACTTTCATGCCTCAAGCTAGTTCTTACTCCTCTATCAGTTTTATTAGATACTCACCCCTCCAAATGTACTGAGTTTTATACAATAGTCAAGGTTTTAGAAGCCTTGTTTGTTCAAACCAAATCTGTATTTTTCCAAGTCAAGTGTCATAATATGCACATTATCCCCCATCTTCTTTCAACCACCAAAAAAAAAGGAATACTGATTATACGTGGAAAAGATTTTTTGTATTTAATGCAGTGAATGTGTTATCCACATTACCATTGAACTAAATAAACCTGAAATTTGATACAATGAAACAAAAATAGTCATCTGTTAATGGTTACTATCCACTAGATACATGTGTGGTTGTAGAATATCAGGCTTGTAGACATCCGAATAGGCATCAGCACAGAACATAAATCTCACATAAGGTATAATTGAAAGTTATTTCCAACAAATTATCTCATCAAACTTTCTATAGGAACATCAACTTTCACAGAGTATTATGTTTTATCAACAAACAGTGATGGTGGATGTAAGCATGTCATTTTTTTAAACATGATGCGCTAAATAGAGCATATTGAGGTCAAAGCCTTTCTGTAGAAAGGGAATTTAATTGACATTCTTTCAAGCATAGTATATAAACAGATCAAAATAGTTCTATTATAAGAAATAGTATTTAACAACATATCTCTAAAATAAAAATACTTTAAAAATCAGCTTCAATGAGATTGAATTTTTAAAGAATGTTTCTTTAGAGTGAAATATATATTTACTTTCAGCTTTTCTACAATTTTTCTAGCATAACTCCCACCCCAGTCTCTTGTTAACAAAGTAGTTAGTGCAAAACATTGTCTACAACAGTCTCCATTGAGTTTAATCCCATACCTAGTTAGGGAAGTAAAATGTTCTCACCAACCAAATTATTTTTCTCCAGAGGTATGCTCCCTTGATATACCAGGGAGTTAGATATAAAAACTATTAATACCTTAATAGTCTTGGGAATACATTTTTTTTAAATATCACTTCTATGGTAAATAGTGAAATATTTGTAAAGGCAATCCCTCCCACAAGCAGTTTATTTTACAAAACAGGTTTTCATGCATTCATGTTATCAAGAATGATTATTTTTCATAAATGAATGTAATAAAACACTGGCATATCACTTAGCACACTGCATTCTCCTCTACATTAAAATTCACACTTATGACAAAAATCATAGTATGCATTAAAGCATTTCATTAACCTAATGAGAAAGCAGATTTTTTTTCCTCTGAGAACACTTGAGTATTAAAATATTTTCAGATGCACAAAGGTATACTCTGACACCAGAAGCAATATGGATATAGTTAGCTAGTATTTTTGACAACTGAAATAAGTTGCTAATTTGCTAACTTGGTACAAATTAAAGTAGTGTTCGGTATAAAAATTCAGATAGGCAATCATTTATAAACCTGGCAGTATTTATGTTGTGTAGTCCTGTAGAGATTTTAAGGTTTCGGATGGAATGATAGAAAGTTTGTAGGTTTTGAGTGTTGAAGATTTTCTTAAGGGGGGGTGAATGTACGTTCACTCACTAGCTTAAAATCAGCCTAGTCATACCTAAGTAATTTGCACAGGATTGAATGTCAGGATCTAAAGTCAGAATCTATGTTAAATTGAAATGCATCCGTTCCATTATTCAGGCTTTGGGATTTCCCTCCCTTTTGAAATGTATAAAACATAGAAAACTGTAATGGATTACTTTTCAGATAAAAAATAGTCACATTTAAAAAAAAAACTAAAATTGACATTTACAATTTATGTAGATTTAATCAGAGCACAGTTGAGTACTTAATCTAATATTCTGGTTCTTCCACTTGTAATTAGAGAAATGTGTATCTTCCACTGTTATCATTCTTACATTTGTTCTTTCAGTGTTATATTATCCACAGCTAACAAGGCTTTCACACAGCAGTAGCTAAACCTTTATCAAGTTGAGTCTGTACAATAGAAGTATATTTTCAAAGACATATGCCTTTGTACACTATTTACAAATTCTCTCAATCATGATAAAAAGGCAAAATAAATAAAAAGCAGAAAGAAAGGAAATGCTGCTGAGGCTGAAGGCTTTTTCTTTTATCTTCCCAAACAGATGCTGGTCTCCTCAGTGCTGGGAGCTGGCTAGCCAAGATTGTTTTTCTTCCTTTTATATGGGCTATGAGAAGGATCTGGTTTCAGTTCTTGGTATTGCACCTGTTTAAACAGAGTTCAGAGAAAGACTGGTCAGGTGGCCACTTTCTGGCAAAGAAGGGAAAAGCAAAGGAATGAGAGACTGTGCTTGGGGGGAGAAAATGCTCACTCTAGAAGTTGTATGGGATCTGCAGCTGGGATGCAGAAAACAATAGAATGATAGAGCAGGAGTCAAAAGGAAATCCTGCCAGAAATTACATGTAAGCCCCTATGTGAACTTGGGTAATGGGCTGGGGTCTTCACTGTCCATAACACATTACATTAAAAGCAAAACCATCTCCATCTATTTTGAAGGCCTGGATAATAGTGCTTTGCAATTTTTTGTTTAACACAGTCTTAATCTCCATCTGGCCACTCTAATGTCTAATCAAATGAAGAATTCAGCTAAAACAAAGGAAAAAGATATCACTGCAACCCAGCTTTAAGATTTTGATAAAAACCTTTCTTGGCTGGGTGTGGTGGCTCACACTTATAATTCTAGTACTTTGGGAGGCTGAAGGCAGGAGGATCACTTGAGCTCAGGAGTTCAAGACTAGCCTGAGCAACATAGCAAGACCCTGTCTCTACAAAAAATTATAAAAATTATCTGGGTGTGGTAACACACCCCTGTAGTTCCAGCTACTCAAGAGTTTGAGGCAGAAAGATCTCTTGAACTCAGGAGTCTGAGGTTACAGTGAGTGATGATGCCACTGCACTCCAGCCTGGGCAACAGACTGGGACCCTGTCTCAAAAAAAAAAAAAAAAGTAAACCTTTCTTATACTCTGAAAATAGTTGATGGTTAAGGGGCATTAAACTCAAAGGATTTCAATGGATTTTTGAGATGTGCTTCAGATTTCAAAAAGCAGTCAGCCTCCCCACCCCAACTGATCTCCAAAATATGCATGTTTAAAACTTACTTAATTCATGCAAATTCTGGAAAGAAGTATTTTTCCTCTTAAATGTCCAGTGGCACATTTTGCTTTCATCATTTAATAATCCTATTTTCTTTCCTCAGATCATGGTGACTTCCCTTTATGAACTCTAGCTGAACTTATTTAGAGGAGAATCCTCCCAGACAACCCTGGTAGGTTCTTTATAAAACCTGCTTCCATTCTAAGTTCTTCTTGGATGTCACCTCAAGTGGGCTAAATTTCTGATTGGTAAAATCTGCTACAGGCTTTATTACTAACTTTACCCAGCTCTTCTAAGACTTTGGAAATTAAAAGGATATAAAAGTTAAAACCCAATGCCACACTATATTAATAGCAATAATAATGAAGCCTACATACCACTTGTACATCTGAAGGGACTCTGGAAAGGAAGTCAAGTAGTTCATTGTTGTCAATTGCATACGGACTCCGAAGCTTTTTTGTAAATTTATTGATGCCTAAAAGTGACAAATCAAACATTGAAATCTCCAAAGTTTGGAGTTATACAAAGCACATTTCTTACAAAAGTGTTGCAGTGATTTGAAGATCTAGCTTGTATACTACCCCTCAGCCTAAGTGAACAAATATACCCAGTTTTCTCTCTCTCTCTCTCTCTCTCTCTCTCTTTCCCTCCTTCCCAGTTCAACTGCTGCTTTGTTTTTTCTTTGCACTTCAGTAGCTCCTTCCAAGCAGGAAAGACTATTTGGTATTAAAAAGTGATACCTAGCAATATCTTGCATTTTTCCACCTCAGTATTATGGCACTTAGAACCCTTGCTTTAGTGTCTCATTTATGATGAAACTTGTCTTCCTATATTTTAGATTGAGATTGTTAAGGCAAAAAAGGTCAATGTATTTGTTTCCCGTTTTTCAAAAGATATACTTGCTAGGGAGGGGTGTGTGTTACCTGTTATGCATGCTAAATCTTTAGAAGACACATGACCTTGAGTTTTTTCAAACCTGAAATGAAAACATTTGCTACCAGCTTTTTGAAAAAATTAACCAGCTTTACACAAAATCAACACACTGGTAAAAACTGAGCCACAAACTAGAGCTCTTGGCTCTTGAGAGTCCATGTAGAATAAACTTCTGGAATCTTGATTTTGGTCTCTGTCTCCTCACATGAGACCCATGTCTTAAGTTTCTGACTATCACCTGTGACTAAACAAATAGTGCTCTTGTTTTGATTTATTTGATGAGAAAAGAGGCCCAAACCCATTCTCTACAATTACTTTTAATACAGCTAGTCAGTAAGGCCACTGCAGGTTATATAGCCAGATATCCGTCCTGGGCTCCAGGTTCTGAGAACCCGGGTGGAGGAAATGGGGCATTCATCACCTATCTCAACAGAGATGGCTTCATAAGCCAAAGGCAGCTCTGACCCTAGCTAGGTTAAAGTTAATGAGGTGCCACATGTGATACTCTATCTTGATTCCTTCAATAAAACATAAGAAAGAAGGGGAGGGGGGAGGAGGGGATGGGTATATACAACCACAACGAGTAAGATGTGCAATGCTTGGGGGATGGACATGCTTGAAGCTCTTACTCAAGGGGGGCATGGGCAATATAAGTAACCTTAACACTTGTACTCCCATAATACGCTAAAATAAAAAAAAAAAAAGGAAGATGAGGGCTTAAACATAGTAGAAATTCCTCTTCCCTTGTGTAGTGAAAGTGCTGTCTTCATTGAATTTCTTAGAATGGTAGAATTAGGAAAGAAAAAATAATTACCATTTCCTTTACTTCCCACACAAGTGTAAAGGTAATGATACAGTTGATGGAGAGTAAGAGGACTTGCTCAAGATATGACAAGATGGGCCAAAAAAGAATAGGGAAAGAGGAATTTTAAAACTAGAGGGTTTGGGAGAAATCAGACCTTGACTCACTGTATTCTAGTTTGTTTCTGTAAAAGTCTTAAAATTCCTTGATCTTTTTGCTTTCAATGTAAGCACATGTTTTCTGAAGTTAAGACACATTTTGGTTCTCTGCATTTTGCATAAGTTTAGCAATCTTAGGTATATGTGTATGCAGGTGATGGGCAACTAAAGAATTCTACTTCTCTCTAGTCTTGTTGATATATATATATGTGTGTGTGTATATATATATATATCATTAATGTCATAATTTGATACTTTAGTAGATCCTAGAGACTAAAAATTGAGTTTTCCAAACAATTTTTTTTCAGGCAAAAGAATAAAATAAAATGAATGCTGAAACTGCCTCAAATGGATCCTAGGTACATAGGCATTGTTGGCATGCAGCATTAATTGCATTAAAAATTGTGACCAAAAAAGTCACTCTTGTTTAATACATATAAGGTAGTTTTTTTTTGTTTGTGTCTAAGGACCATTTCCTGACTCTAAAGGTGACTCCTTAAACAAGCGGCCATGTATAGTACCATGTTCACATACACTTCCACAAGATAAAGTGCCACAGCAAAAAAGCATATTGTCCTAAATGCACCATATGGATCGAAATGCCTCTGTTTGTATATAAGTGGTGAAAATAAATCAGAGCGATATCTAGACAAAGCTGCACTTTGATATATGAAGAATCCGCACAACTACATGTTTATAGTATGATGAAGCCTATGGTGCCAGATAAGAAAAATGCATTTTGCAGGTAGACTTAAATCTTTATACTGTTGTGATTTTTAACTGACCTGTCTCTTTTCATCATGGAGTAGCTTCGTGACCATAAATATAGGGAACTGCTGACAATATAACTCATCCCTTAAACATAATTTGTTCTTAGCCAGTAAGACAGTTTAGAGAGGGAAAAAAGGCTTTACTTACCCCAGACAAGGACAATGTATCTCAGTGGAATGAAGTACAGGATAACTGTGAACACACAGAGGGCTACAATGGCCAGCCAGCTTAAGAATGGGACAGTCCAGTTGAAAGTACTGAATGAAAAATTAACACATCGGCAATCTGAGCACTTCATACCTTTTTCAAACAAAAGTTAAGCATGATTGTAACTTTGGACCTAGTTAGGCTATCAGAGGACACAGGCTAGTCATAATATGCTGAATTGCATGAACATGGGGTCCAGATAAAGGGTCTTGCCACCAACCCAACCAGATTATCCCAGGTGACTTCAGAGTCTAAAGCCATTGTACTTACATGGGTGACTGCCCACGTGGAAAAAGATCTTTGTTTTTCTACTGGTAGGATGAATATCCAACCTTGTTTTCACCAAGTTTTCATAGAGGGGAATGCCCCTGGGCATACCATTCTTCTATCAATTCTCAGTATTCCCCACATTGGGAATAAAATATTGCCAGCAATTGTTGGTAGACGTAAATCTTACATGGCTGTATAAATCCTGATTTTAGAATTTTTTTAGAGGAATACCATATACCTCAGCTATGTTTCAAATGAAACTAGAAATCAAAGGGGAACAGAACAAATTATAAAAATTTACCTGTCATCATTGCCCTTCTTCCCAGAAATACAGAGGTAATTAAGAAATTAAAATTGACTTTATATTATTAATTACCTTTGCCAGAGAATAGAGAGGGCTGGATCAGAGAAGTCCATAAAGCAACATGATAACAAAGAATAGAAACAGGACCAATGAATAGAAGTTACAAAAAAGTACCGAGGAGAGATGGAAAGGAATTTAGAGGGACAAAAAGGAAAATGAAGCCAAGAAAAGATATAGAAAGTTTTTTAAAAGATGTAGAAAATCAGAAATGGAACATGTAAAGATTGTAATCATATAAAGCCTTTTTGTGTGGAAGCTCTGGTGAATCTAGTATTTAAGACAATGACTACATTATAAAGAAAATAGAAACTCTACGTGGAGCCTCCAAGGTTGGGTATATAAATATGTCACCATTTACAGGTATACCATTACATTCCTTGAAATCTCTCCTCAATTGTTCAGCCACTAAAGAGGAACTAACATATCATGTTGACTCTTTGGCACAATTTAATGAAAAGAGCCAAGAAGTTAGCAAATCTGTGTTCAAAGCTTAGATTCTGTTAGTGGCTTTAAATGAGTCAACCTCTCTAACACTTGGTTTCCCCATTTATAACATGATAGCTTTTATTGCATCAAGGAAGACTGATTGTAATGGTAACATATTTATGTGAATTAAGATGATAATTATTAGAGTTAATTCCAGAAGCCTGAAATATGGTATTTTTTCTTACAAGGCAGCGACAAATAGAAAAATATTAAAATTGTACATGTGGATAAATGTTAATATTTTTTATTTCTTCTAATTTCCTGATATTGTATGTTATTGTCATTGGGGTGGGGTTTGTCCAGGACAATTTGGATCCAATAAGGGATCACTGCTAAAAGATTTTCTTCCTATACCATGCCATAGCATAATACTTAAGAGTTGTTTCTTAGCTTTGTGGCATGTAGCTTGCTTTTTGTGTCTCTCTAGGTCAACTGTTGCCTAAAATTGTTTTTTTCTAGTAAAAGAGCCAATGTTGGATCAGTCTGGTTGTCCTGGTTTCAGTAACCCTTGGGGTCTGGCTTTATTGTCTTTGTGTTTTTCCTCTCTTAGTCAAGAGTAAGCATCCTTAACTGTCACCAAGTGAAGGATCATGCCTTCCCTTCTTGATGGACACCTGTGCTTCCCTTGCTGCTTGTGGAGAGAACAGAAGGCTGAGGGTCTGCTGCTTTCCTGTGGCTCAGCTCAGAGCCATCCATCACACTACTCCATGTGTGAGGGCACTGGCTTCTCACTCCGAAAACCAACCTTTTGGGCAGCCCCACTGAAGGACTCCCTGTGTTCTCCTTACTCCTATTGGAAGGGTAAATGGCAAAGACTCCTTACTAGTGTAGCCAATGTTGGAAAAATAAAAAGACTGCCCTTTTCTATATCTATACTCTGCATCATGGAATCTAAATCTAGAAAATAATTCCCCCCCCCAAAAAAGATGCAATTCAAGAAAGTTCTGGAATGATTATTTAGTAACCAGATATTATAGAGTCTTTTCATTTTGTACTTAAAGATTGCTTCTGAATCTGCTTTCTGGACAGATGCTTTTAATCCCATGAGATCCCAGAGGAATTTCTTTTTTAGCATCCAAAAGATTGTTGTGCAGAAGCGATGGCTCGTACCAGACTCACTGAATCCTTTGCCATATTCCTATATTTCTGTAGAAAGTTCTATAAAACCCATGTTTCCCTCAAGACTGGTCTACCACCAGAATCTGGTCATATCCCTCAGCTAGCCATCATGTTTTCCTGCCAAGCACCTGTTCTGAGACTTCCTACCCCCAGAATTACAAAGGAGCTTCTTCCTCTCAGGCATTCACTAGCCTGACCCAGGGTCTTCTGGTATAAATGAAATGTTCTGTCAGGTATCAGCACAACATGGTCCCCAGATAAAGGACAACAGTCAATAGAGTAATGCCCCAAATTTAGGGTTTCACACTGTGCTTCAGTGGATAGGGTGTGGAGGACAAGAGAACATTTTTAGACATGGAAATAACACAGAGGAAGGAGGACAGAGAATAGATGTGGAAATCAGTCTTCAGAAGTCTAAGACTGAATGTTGCTTAGAGGCACATTTGGGAGCGAGAGGGAAGCTGTTCTGTCTAATATAATATAAGAAAGTGGAAACTCAGCACCTAGGCATATGTGGAAATGTATTAAACAGAAATTATACAAAATAAAATGCATTATCCCTTGTAACATGAAAGGCACCGGATGAATGACTCACACTTTTAGTTTAAATAATTTACTCCTTTCAAATTCTATGTATGCCTAAGGATCCAGATCTGCAGAACACTTTTGGTTATGAATAATAAACAATGAATAGATATATGAAACTAGGAAAATATAGACTTATCTGGATATACAGCGCCCCTTCTTGAATAGACCATTAGCAATCATTATGTAAGCCAATTTTCACATAATTTAGTAGTATGAGGCCTTAGTATATCTTTTAACTGAAAATTATTGTAAATCCACCTTTTTTATAAGTAAACTGCTTTTTAAAAGTATATTAATAAAATCATTTTAAATAAAACACAAGATTAAGAATGTAAGTTTCTTAATTTTACATTAGAGCTCATTGAAGCTCTATTTCCATATTTTAAAAAATTAAGGAAAGGATTCTGTTTAATTATAAACCTTTTCTAAATGACAAAGCATTAGTTTAATTGACAGTTATGATCTCAGCTATTTAAATACACAAATTTGAAAGAATATTTTTGTAGGGTGCCATATATAATTTTTTAATTCAGAGTAACTTGATGAAAATCTAACTAGACCAATAATAAAAAGCAGGTGTGTCTTGATTACCTGAAATCCTCATTTAGCTTGGTTTATTTTTTTTCTATCACAATTTCATATTCCATTTAAGAACAAAGTCTTTCACAGTGAAAAATGTGCTAAAATTTAGGACGGTGTTATTTCTTCAAAGCTACAAGTACGACTTCTTTCCAACCAATATGTTCTAAATTTCAGGAAGGAAATTGACAGAACTTTCATAAAGCCAAAGACTGGCAGAAACAAAGTAAATAATGATGAAACTGAGCAATAGATCACCCAGAAGGAGTGTCCCCTGCCAAAAAGAATGTGGCATTTTACCCTCCAGGAAACAAATGGACACCCTGTCCCACAGAAGGCCAGGGCTCACATGTCAGCATCACTCACTTCTTTATCCTTTCGCCAAAGGAAGCCACTTCATCTAGGATGTTCTGGACACTGACACATACTTCCTGGATGGCATAGATTTTATTTATAAATCCCTTTTTTTCACTGTCCTAAAATACAATAAAAAAAAAGAAATTCTGTATGAGTTAAAAGTATTCTTCAGTACTTGAATTCTTTGGGTTGTTCCTTTTTTTTTCATTTTTAAACTTCATCTTTGTGTGTATATAAATGAGTAATTGGATCCTGTGAAAATTTCAGGATATTAAGGGACATAAGAAGGGGACCCAGCATCATGGACTTGTGCTTACTGTAATTACAGGAGGTTGCAAATCAAGAGAGTCAAATTCTACTGCTCTTGTCCTGACAGACAGAAACATTTGGGGGTAGGAGGTGGTAAGAGAGAGGGCAGGTCTCAAAATTACCAAACCTGGATTCTGCACTGATCCTGGACCCACCAAGACTACTTAGCAGACCCAGTTTCTTGACCCCACTGCCCATAGACCTAAGTTTGGTCATGGCTCCAGATATTGCAGCAGCAGAGAATGCTGGATGCAAATGAGAAGATCTGTGATCAAAGAAAACTGCAGAAAATTATAAGGTCAACTGGAATCTACTCTGGATGCTTCCTAGATCAGATACATACTAAGCTTCACCACCCTCCTAAAAATAATAGTCCTATATTTTATACAGTAGCATATGCTACATTAGGTCCTATTTTCCCCTATTTGTACTAAGTTCTTCATTTTAAGATTTTTGCTGAATTTTAGCCAGGCTGGTGAGCTCCAGGTAATGGATGGGGTTAGATCTTAAAGCACCCAGAGAGTAGCATAAACCTAGAGGAAATGTGCATATTTTGTAATTTTAGACCCAGAGGAAGGAAAAGTGATGGATGGCCTTTCACATTTGAAAATTCTGCTTAGTAGCCTGGCATCACAGGCACTTGCCTAGGCTGTTTGGTGGAGACCATCCAATTCTGATTCCATGACTCCATTCCTCCATGCCAGCTTGAATATCTATAGAAATGTAGATCCAATTTCATTACTTTAACTTCTTTTGAACACTTACACAGTATGCCAGAACACTTGAGACCTCATGTGGCAGTCAGTGCTTGCTGAAAGCAGCCAGGAAGCTAGAATAATAATGTCATGTTGCACATTTACATACTGACTTTCATTTCAGAAGAGTCTAAAGCACTTTATACTGTGAACACTTGGCCAGGGCTGGCATCCCTCCATCTCAGAAACTGAGGGCAAATGAATGACAGGTATGTATGCAGCCTCCAAAGATGACAGGGTATACTGGGACCAAAGACATGAAGGCCAGTTTTGTAACTTGATCTTTAGTATAGATACCAATTACTCAGAGCCTTCATTTTAAATGTAATTCCCATGGAAGAAATTGTCTACATTATTCATCTTTCTTATATCAAAATGGATTGTCAAACAATGGAGTAGATGAGATGCTTATAGCTCAATAGCAGTATAGGGAACAATTAACTACTCTTAGGGTTTTCCCTACTATTTTTAAAAGTCACCCTTAACTTGTTATGACAGACATGGGTGTATCAATTTCTTCCTCTCTAGTATGAAAACAAGATGTGTTAATTTCACCTGTGCAATTGTACAGTGTAGAGTAAAATGAATTATCAGTGGCTTCTTCCAGTTCTTTTCATAACTACAAAGTCAGTCTGCCCTAATAACCTGCATGGCCCTTAGATTCTCATCTCTTAAGCACCAGCTAAGTCCATTTATGTCTATGAAGCAAAGTATTCTTATAAATATTTTTCTGCATACAGAATAAGTGAAACTGGAGTTGAATGAAGCATCCTGGTTGTATGCTTCATTTGAACTTTTCCAGTTCAAAATTAGGTGAAAAATATTTTACAACAATATATAAAATTCTTAGATATATAACCTTAAGAAATATACAGAATATATATGAAAAAAATGGTGGCTTCCTCCCCCCCCCCCAGTTGAATGTATAGGTTTAATGCAGTTTCAACCAAATCATAATGTCTGGAGTGGAAGAAATAGGGAGAATTTGATAATGTTTCTAAAATTTGTTTGCAAGAATAGAAAACTATAGCCAAGAAATTTCTGCAAAAGAAATGAGAAGACATTTAGTGTACTAGATATTTAAGTAATTAAAATCAGATATGGACATTGAAAAAGAGATTGGTATATGATAAGTTACCATATACGAAGGAAATAAGGAAGTAGTATGTTACCGGGCAATTGTGTTAACTATTTGGGAAAAGTTTAGTCCTACCTTAAATAGACTCTTAAATATACTTGAGATAACCCAAATTACCTCAATATCTACCTCAAATAGCCCAAATACATTCTAGATTAATTTTAAGAAGCTAAATGCTTAAAATGAATTATAAAAATATAATAAAGGTAATTTATTTACTGACCTTGGAATAGGAAAGAACTTTCTAAACATATAAGCAGTAAAAGAAATCACAAAGAAAAATATTTGCTAGTAATGATTACATAAAATTAAAAACTTATGTCAAAAGTCATAAATTTAAAAGGCAAGGTAGAAAAAAGTGAGCAACCAGTATGACATGATGGGATGGTATTTCTAATATATTCAATAAACATCTGAAAATTTTTATTGCAGTTTTGTTTATAATAATTATTAACATGTAGGATGGGATTAACTATAGTACATACAATTGATTAAATTAGAAAATATTTAGAGAAAATAATGACAAAAATGCTTGTGAAATAGAAAATCAAAAAAAATGTTAGAAATAAATAATCCTAACTTATCTTTCAAATGGCTATGTTGGGGAAAAAAGATGAAGTAAATGTGCCAAAATATTTTAGTCCTGAAAGTTTGTCTTCTTCATACCTTCCTGTAATACTCAGATTCTTTGCAATTCATGTTTTACTTTTGTAATCAGAATATTCCCCTAATTTTTCTCCAGTATTAAAGGAATATGGGTAGAAGAAATAAATGAATTGGTACTTATTGTACATGGTTTTACTGTGGTTTATTTTTTTCTTAATCTATTTTTTGTACTTATATTAAGTTATCTTATTTTTAGAAAGAAGTGGAATATACATAGACACTTATCAAGCACCACAAAGTGCTTTTCCCATAATTCATTCAATCCTCACAACCATGCTACAATGTCATTATTTTTCTCCACCCCGCAGAAGAGGAAACTGAGGCTCAGAGTAAAGTGACAGAGCTTGGATTGGGACTATGCCTGGCCAACTCCAGAGTCTGTACCTCTCCATGATATACTGTGTGACCTTCCTCTTCTATCCAGGAAGATTTCAGTTCCTACCCAGTATTCTCTATGAGATATCAAGAAGGGCGGGTGCTCACTTGTGTTGTAGACACCGTGATCTAGCCTTGGGGCTCAGCATGCAGCTATAATCTTTAGCAAGAAAATGAAATTCCAAAATATGATTCAAAAGCACAAAGGAGAAAGATGTGTCAGAAGCCAGAAGAATTAATGTCAGTAATGTGGTGTGCAAATATTAAATGTGGGACGTTCATTAATAGGATGTGTCATTTAAGACATTTGCAAAACTAGATTTTAAAGTTTCTACTAAAAATTAAGTGCTGATGTATGATTATTGGCTAAGATTTTTTTTTAAATATGCTCACTCTTAGTTTTCTTTGTTTCTCCTGCACAGCCCACTGCCACTTCCTTACCCTGGGCAACCAAAAGACAAAATAAGATGGTCTGTCTGTAATTGGCAAAGTTTTGAAAGGAAACGCTTTGGGATAAAATTTTTAAAATCTCTGTCATCAAAATCTATATTCCTCCACTGTGGTCTCCAACCAATGAAGTAATTATTCTTTATATACAGTATATGACCCAAAACTGCAATGGGTAATGGAATTGCTCTGTGTTGCATTCCAGTATTTCATACTTTTTTCACTAATGTTCAATACTTTATTAGTAGAGAATAAATTGGTACATTTCTTTTATTGTCATTTTTGCTTTCCTTTATAAACCAGCTTGGTTGAAAGAAATATCATAGGGTAGTTAATCATCCAGAGGCTTGGTAGTGACACTGGTTGTTTTTTTTTTTTTAAATGCATTATTAGGGTTTCTTTTGAAGATGTAAAAAAAAAAAATTACCCATAAAAAAGCAGCTATAACTATAAATCTGAGAATGTGAGATTTATGTTGCACAACTATTTCTAATGATCTATACAATTTTTTAAAAACTCTCTTATTAGATTTTAAATAGTCCACAAAACATCACTAACTGTAAAACTTGAATTACAGTGATTCTTTAATATATGCCTATTTTACTATCACCTATCACAATAGAAAGTTAGCTAGATTCTTCCAGAGAAGTAGCTACTTCTTAGCTTTGAAGTATTTAGGAATTATCTAAGGACCTAAAAATAATCAGTAGGTATACTTTACATATTTGAAGAACACTGTTCATTGACTTTCAAAGTTAAATGACAAATACCCCTCTTCCTTGATGCTGTTTTGAATGGGGACAAGAAGCTACAGTGACAGGTATCAGGTGGTATGTATTCTGAGCCTGGTCTCTCATGCTGGGCTGTAACCTGACTCAGACATAAATGCATTATATAGTGCATTAATGCATTTAGTGGTCATTGTAAACCCTGTTAAAATCATAGAAAATGAATCTGTTGAACACCTGTGCTGTATTAATCGAAGTTAGCAGGTAGTGGAATATATTTGCTAGAAATATTATAAAATTAATGTTATTTCCCTTTCTAGGGTGAGAGCATCTTAATAGTGAAAGGGGGAAGCTATTAAATCTTACGCCAGGATTATAAACATAAAATGGAACTGTGCCAGCAAACACATATGGGCATATGAGCACCTTATTATTTCAGGGAGGAACTATTCAGATTTGAGATACCTTCTACCTTGAAGAGCTAATTTTGATCATAATATTAATTCTTTTTTAAAGTCTTGCCTTTTTTTTTTTTTTTTTTTTAGGAAAGAGCCTCACTGTCACCCCAGGTAGAGTACAGTGGTGTCATCTTAGCTCACTGCAACCTCAAACTTCTGGACTCAAGTGATCCTCCTGCCTCAGCCTCCCGAGTAGCTGGGAGTACAGTCGGGGCACCATGGCACTCAGCTAGTTTTTCTATTTTTAGTAGAGACGGGTCTCGAACTCCTGAGTTCAAGCAATCCTCCCACCAGGCTAGGAGTACAGGTGTGCATGAGCCACTGCACCTGGCCTTAAAGTCTTGCTTATGTAACCTCTGGCAAAAAGTGAGTGATAAGGTTGATGTTTGCTATGAGATATAATTATTATAGTTTACCATTGACTGCAGCTCTTCTGGAGACAAGTATAGATAGACTCAGCATGAAGTCTACAATTATGTTTGGAATATGTTTACATTTTCTTGTGTATATTCAATGCTAAAGATGGTTTTGATGCACTACTTTCTCTAGTTCATTCAGTTAAATGCCTGCAAAACAGACTTCCTCTCAGATCTATACCTCTAACCTATGGAAAATCATTAGATAGGAAGTATAGTGTGGATAAAGGCACAAAAAGAAGTGATCAAATGTTTTCTCTATGTAAATATTCCTGCTTTTTCAGAAATAATAAACAATGATTCAGCTCAAACTCTAGAATACTGAAATTCTCAGAGAGCAGCTTGGCAACTCACAGAGTCTCTTGGCTACTGAATCTTATCAGAGCATCTTACTCAGTTCCTACTATATCAAATCTTATCCAGTTTACTTGTTGCCTGGGCTCTTTTCCCGATTTTAGCCTTGAAAAATAGGAACCTGCTATTGAGACACTGAAGCATTCTGAAAGAGATATTTATGGTTAAGAGGATGGATACCATTTAACAAGATAGTATATTTTTCTCTTAAAAAATAAAACAGTTCTCAAAAACATCTATACTTCAAGGTTGTATGGAAGACTGCAATAATAGATGTAAAACTCCTAGTACAGTGCTTGGGACAAACAAACTGGCTATCATTAAATAATAAAATTAATGGATACAATTTTTTAATAAAAATACAAATTTTTATCTTTGCTTAAATTAAGAAAAGATTTGAAATTTTAGAGGAATTCTCAACTATATGAAACGTTTTATGCATATTCAGTTTTGCCCCAGATACTTATTAACTTGTCAGATAACATTTAAAAAAGTGATAGAGTCTTTATAATGTTACATTGAGAAGATCTTTTTTTCTCTCTTTCCTGCTGATTTGGCACAAGTTTTTTTTTCTTTCTTTCTTTTTTTTTTCTTTGCAGAATGAGCATTTACCTGGTCTAAATTTTTTGCTTCCTGTGTTGCATTGTAGCCTTATGCTTTTCAATGTTCATTTTCTGTAATGCAATTTGTAATAGCATTTAGTTGTGCTTTGCCCTGTTGGCTTATGTTATACATTTGTGTGTAACTTTAAAGTAAAGTAAAAAGAGTTGAGAGAAATGTCCCCTGGGCTAGACAGCATAATCAATGAGCATTTCTAAATAGCAGCTGGCCCTCCAAGAGTTATGATGAAAGCCAGGGAAAAAAGGAGGAAAGAGAAAGAGGAAAGGGGGAAAAAAAAAAGGATAGTGGAATAGACAAAACGGAGAGAGAAAGGAGAAGGGAGAGGGGAAAGCTTAGAGAAGAGACAGCCCAGTGGTTGGAAGGAAACCTAAAGAGGTTGTGGTGACTATGCAGAAGGGAAGGAAACTCTCAGATCAGAAACACGGATGACATAAAAGCCAAGACAGAAGCAAAACTTACAACCAGTGTTAACTTCTAATTTAACACAAATTAGTAGTAGTAGTAATATTTGTAAAAGGCCATACGTAATTTTTTTCCATTAAATGTAAATCTTACAGAAAGTACCCACAGATACAGATGGACTTGTTGTCAGGAGGAAGAGTTCCCTGGAGCCAGATTTCTTGTTGCTCAGACTCTAGTCCTAATGACTTAAGAAAACCCCTGACTGTCCTACAAATATAGTCAGCCCACCATATAGTAGGTTCCTCGTCCATTGATTCAACCAATGAGCAATTATGTCAGGGACTTGAGCATCCCTGGATTTTGGTATATATTAATATCAATATCAAAACCTTTGACTTAAGTACCTTGTCAGCAGGCAGGAGAGAAGGGCCTTATACTTTATCCATCTCAAGCTTTTGTCCCTGGAGAAGTTCTGCTTTTAGATGGACTCCAAGTACTGGGGCCAAAAAGGCCTCCATCCTGGCTAACACTGGTAGAAGCCACAACCGAAGCTGTGAGGCTGGGCTCTCAAGTATATCAGAGAGGAAATAAGACAGGCTGCTTTCACCCAGGACTGTAGGAGTGTTGAGATAAGAATTTGTATGCTCATGGGTTTTCTTTAAAGTCAAAATGAACAGATTGTAGAAAGGTTTTGAAAATGTAAAAGCACACTCAGGATTATAGGTCAAATGCCTGTCTTTAGACCCCATTTGAAAAGAAAATGGTTAAATAAGGTGCATCCTAAAATCTCTTCTGGTTAGATCTTATTTTATAGATTAAACAAAGATAAGACAACAAGGGCTGTAGAATTGCACCTTCCCCTCAAGTCGTTTGAAAGCTGATTTGAGAATATCACTGGTGGGTGGAATTTCTCCTAACCTTTCCATGCATTCAGTCAGTAGTTAAAGCTTGAGTGAGAATACCTAACAAAAACACCAAGCTTGCTTCTGAATCCAAATAGCAAATGCTGGGCTAGGCTTTTTTGTGACGCCTCACTTTGGATAGCAGGCTTAAAGCTTAATCCAGGATAGCATAAACGGTGCTAGCTCACTGTTGTTTCTTAGAATTGAGTAATATTCCATTGTGAGCATGTACCAAATTTTAATTATCCACTCATGAGTTGACGGGCACTTGGGTTGTTTCCATGACGGTCCAATAGTGAATTGTGGGCTAGGCTTTCTTTATCCCAACTTCTAATGAAAAAGTTGTGTTTTTAAAATATTGTTTGAAAGTATTTATTATTTTCAAATGTGTGCTTAAATGTGGTTGGAGTTCAAATGCAGAAGGTGACAACAGAGTTTAGAGAAAACTGTGGGTGCTCCGTCATTCTAGGTAACCATATTTAGAAGATGACTAGATTTCTGAATAACTGGCTCTGTTACTAAGTGTGCCTCAAATGCTACCTCCATCAGTTCCTTACCAATGTGATTTTGAGCAATTTATTTAACTTGTCATCTGTAAAATGGCAATAATAATGGAACCTACCTTTGTGATGATTACAAAATGAAGCTTGTTTTTAAAAAATTAAGTTTAACCCATTTAAAGCATTCATCACAAATGTTTGAAATATAGGAAGCACTCAATAAATATTAGTCATTGATATTAACAATTTGAAGAGACTGAAAAAGCAAATACTTTAAAACTTTTAAATTTTAAATTTTCCCCCTTCTTTATATATCAGAAATATTATTTTTATATAAACTTGTCATATGTGTCATCTTATATGATCCTTACAACAGTCCCACAAGGGTGATGGATATTGTTCTCATTCCCTACTTGGAATGGGAAACTGAAGATCAGTTGCGTAAAGTTCCACCTCCAACTTCTACCTCAACCTATGCTCACTTTCCTCTGTTGCCCCCAGCTGTATTTGTTCTCATATGAGGCCTGGGATTTGAAAAATAGCATCTGAGTAGAAAGTTCATCTGTTTATGGTATTCCCCATTCACTGGAAGTTGTATGTCCCCTACAGGCCACTGGTCATACTCATGCAAGATGCATACCTTTTATCATGTGATTTTATCTGTCAGTGCTTATGCAAGCAACACTTCCCTTTAGAATTAGTGATTTGTTCTTCAACAAGCCTCATGGCTGAATCAGGGCCAGAATTATTTGAACAGTACATGTTCTACTGCCAGTCTAATTGCTAGTGCAGTTTTTAATTAAAGATTACTTCTATTATGATTGTCTTTTGTATAAATTACAAAAAAATATATACACAAGGTATGGGGCCCTAAAGAGGTTTTTCTTGAATAGGTTTATTATGAAAATACTCATTTATCTTTTATAGGACTTTATGATTTATAACACATGTTTAATTTATCTTCCCACTTGAGAAGGCAGGGGAAGTTGATTCCTCCATTTTACAGCTAAAGAAAATGAGGCTTGGAGAAGCTAAGATCTCATTACTAGTTAAAAAGAGCTTCTGAGGCGGAAGTGGGGTGGCTCATGCCTGTAAACCCAGCACTTTGGGAGGCTGAGACAGGAGGATTGCTTGAGCCCAAGTTTGAGACCAGCTTGAGCAACATACTGAGACCCTGTCTCTACAAAAAGAAAAAGAAAAGTACAGAGACAAAGAGAGAGACAGAGAAAGTAAGTTCCTGGGACTATAACCCATGTCTCATGATTAAAATCGGGCTGCTTTCAGTCACTGTCAAAATGTTGTCAAGTCACATATGGTATTTTTTCACTACATTGTTCTAGCTATTTAAGTTTGGCTCTTCCCAAAAACCTAACCTTGAGTTATAATCAAATTGTGTGAGTAAAGAATCATATTAGTATTATAAAAACAATGCTCTCTGTGACATCTCCAAAACCAAACAAGGATTACTTTGTGAAATCCAGAGGCTATTTTGCTTTACAAATATTTTACAAGACAAACTTGTACCTTTCTAAAAAAGCACATCTGTTGTAAATTACACCCTTACAGAAAGAGCGAGAATCACCATCCCTTTTCCCCATCTGAGCTTAAAAGAGATTTGTTGACATATTCTAAGGCCGGCATAGACAAAACAGCACAGGAAAGAGGAGGCGGTCAGCAGGCCCTGGGTTCAGCTTTGCTTAAACTAATTCCACATGCCCCATGACCATTAGCTGTTTTTTATTTCCTGCTCTAAAGATCTGTAGTGAAAATAATCTGGGGTAGGGAAAAGCTGCACTTATTTTTTTCCCCCCAACAAGATGCTGTGTTAGCAAATAGAACATATGAGCCACCTTCAGCAAACCAAAGTCTTTAATAATCCATTTTTCAAACACTACTGGTATTTCCTTTCCAAACAAAGATAGACTGTGACTGGAATCAATTTCATCATTTGTATGGTTACAATTGCCAAGTTTCTGGAAATAATCGCCATTTAAATACTGGATAATATTTTTTACATGAAGCCAACAACAGTTTTATTGCTATTTAATTTCCATGATTTGTTTGTTTGCTGTGAGTTTTCAGTATCTGAGGGCATGATGTTTGGGGGTAGGGAACCTCTTAAGAACAAATCAGGAAAGAAGCAATGTCAAAGTCCTGTTAATGGCCTGACTGAATCCACTGAACAAGAGAAATTAGCATTAGAAAAAAAAATGATTTGCTCCACCATTTTGGGCTTTTCTCCTTCAATTTCCCTACCAACTACATAATAATATCACCCACCATTTTTCAGACCTTGGCATAAAGTGGGAAATCAAGAACAGGACTGAGAATTCAATTGCTCTCCTTAAGATAATGGGGTTCTTCAATGAAATTCAACAAAACATAAGTGATGCTGGTACAAAGAAAGGGCCTGGCAAATTGAAGGGGAACTAGGCCATCTTTCTCTATTGATGCCATATGTAGCACATACCTGAGTAACAACTTCGTGCTCTCTGGGAAGCTGCTGATATATGGGGTAGACCTATTCCCTAAACCCCTTCCTTACTGCAGAGTAAATCACCAAAGCAGGCTCATTCTGAGGTCAACCTGGAAGAAAACTCCGAAGGCCCACTTTATTTAGCTTACGGCAACATTGTCGTTCACTTAGTTGTGTGGATCATGCTCTGTCTTTCAGTTTATTTGGGGGTGGTCAAAGGGCTCAGAAAGGAAAAGACAAAGATGGGAATGGATTTTTTACGGTGTCTTGAATTCTTACACTGGGAATGGCTATAGGATAAAACAAGTGCTTTAGAAATGGTATTTATGGGTTTGCATTTAAAAGTTCTGCATTTAAATAAAAGTAGAATGGACATTGAGATCCAGGCTGTGATCCTGCATCCTGGACTTGTCCTAATCAGGCCGAGGGGTTTGTGGGCTTCAATCCGCCTGTTGATCTGCTATAACTTACTTAACCTCTCAGACACTCAGTTTCCCCATCGGTAAGATAGAGATAATATCTACCTGATAGTGTCAATGTAGGAACAGAATGAAATCATGTGTGCAAAGCAACTGGCACATTAGCAGATAGTATATAAATATTAGTTTCCTTCTTCCCAATTCATTGTTTTTCTTCCCAAAAGGTAATATTTTCCTTCTTCTGCCTAATTGCTCTCTTTCTCTTATTTTCCGCCCCTGCCCTAGAGTTTATATTTAGAAACCTGCTTATCATTTCCTTCCTTCATGTCACCTTTTCATTTACAGTGTTTTGTTTACCCAAATCTCAGTCCATTTCTTTTATTCATTTATTCAATAAATATTTACTGAACACCAGCTACATATCAGACACTAATCTGAGGTTACTAAGCAAGACAGCACCAAACAAACACATAAATAAACAAACAAGAAAAATAGCAGAAAGTGAGAGTGCGATGAGGATACTTGAAATGGGTGTGTGTGCTGGAGAGTGACTCAGTGGTCGGTGAGGGCTGCTCCAAGGATGAGCTTAACAGAACTTGAGAACTGCTTTGGTCAGGAAAGCAGAAACGACTCTAGGTATTTCAAACAAAGGGAATGTAATTCAGAGAAGTAGCCACACAGATGATGGCAAAATTGAGAATCCCATTGAGTGTGGCAGATGTTAGCAATACAGGAAGCCACTACCGGGGGAGAAGGTGATATTATTGGCCCAGATGCTGGACCACATGGACCAAGAGTGTGGCAGGAGCCAGCGCCATGGAGGCGGCTCATGGCAGTATAATATTTGGAATCAGGGAGGGGTCTGTTTGGCCAGGAGCTGAACCACAGAGGAGACCCAGCCCTCCAGTCACTGCTGGAACCAGGGAGGTGGAGGGAGAATTGTCCTGTTTTTCCTTCTTCCTTCCTCCCAGTCTTCTTCTAGTATCTCCCAATGGCCAAATCCCCTAGAAGAATGTGGTTTGCAGGATGGGGACCAACCCAGAAATAAACAAGCAATAACCAGCACAAGATGAGAATGAGGGGAAGAAATTAACCAGGAGAAGATCAGGGGAAGCAGTATGGGTCACATGGAATGTGCCAAGGCACAGGACACTAAGGATGTCTGACCATAGAAGCAGGTGAAGGGGAGAGTAGCACAGAGAAGCAGGCAGTGCCACAGAGGGGGACGTGTAAGCCAGAATCGGGAGTGGGGATTTTATTCTAAGTGTGATGGGAAGCCACTGGAGTGTTTCAACCAGAAGAACACAATCTAATTTACACTTTTAACAAACCACTTAGGTAAAATGTAAAGGAAAAACAAGATGGTTAGGAGGCTATTGTAGTAGTCCATGAAAGGAAGGTAGCTTAGATGAGTGTGGACATATTCAGGATATTTTGAAGGTAAAGTTGCCATAGACATATTACTAGATTGGATCTGGAAAGTGAGAAAAAGAGAAACCAAGGAATTGCCTACATTTTTGGCTTAAGCAACTGGGTAAATAAGGCTGATTTTCTTGAGCTAGGGAAGAGTGGAGGAGGAGTGAGCTGGGGAAAGGGCAGATAAAGAATAATGTTTGGCCCACGAACAAGGGCTATGTGACTGTTGGATACCAAGAGGCGATACCAGCAGGTAGGTGGATGTATGAGTCAAGGCAGGAGAGACAGGCTTGAAAGTCCTAGGCATTTAGATGGCCCTTAACATAATGGGAATAGGAAGAGTCACCCAGGGAAGGAACAGGGACAAAGGGGGCCTAAACAGAGCCTTGAGGCACCCCCAAAACTTAGCTATTGAGCAAATAGAGAGGGGCCAGCAAAGGAGACCGAAAAAAACTGAGGTAGGAGAAAAATTCGGAATAAGCATCATGGAAGTCAAAAGAAAGAGTTTCAAGGAGGAGAGAGGGGTGACCTCTCCGGAACTCTGCCAAGAGGTCAAGAAGGCCAGCAGAAAAGTATCAATGGACTTGGCGAATGGAGTTTGGTAGGATCTTGACAAGAGCAATTTCAGTTCAGTGGTGAGGATGGAAGCCTTGGGCAGTCTGAGCAGAGAATGTGAGTGAAAAGTGGACACACTGACTGTAGACACTTGTCTCAAGTTTGGCTGTGACAGTTTGCTATAAAATGGGGAGGGTGCAAGAGAGTATGTGTGGGGGTCAAGAGAAGGGATTTTTTGAAAAAGATAAATACTAGAGCCTTACAACTCCAACTGTGATCTGCATCTTAACAATATCTCCAGGTGATTTGTATGCAGGATAAAGTTTGCAAAGGGCTATAATGAGGATATTTACTTGCTCTTGGAATGATCTAGCATAGAGGACAAAGGATGTCACAGAAAAGGGGGACTAACTGCAAGAACATGTTGGGATGGGATGGGATGTAAGGGATGGGATAGAGCCCTAACAGAGGGGAGAGCGGGGATACCTCTTCTCCAGGAACAAGAGGGAAGGGAAGAGAATGGTACAGATGAACTAGGTCTTAACTTTGACAATAGAAAGATGTGAAGATGGGCTGGGCACTGTGGCTCACGCCTGTAACCCCAGCAGTTGGGGAGGCCAAGGTGGAAGAATCTCTTGAAGCCAGAAGTTGGAGACCAGCCTGGGCAACACAGCAAGACCCTGTAGAGGTTCTTAATTGCTTCTGTTTTTCTCAGTAATGCAGGAGGCAAAAAATCATCAGCCAAGAGTGAGCAGGGGCAAGCTGGTGGAGGAGGTTGGTGGAGGCAGCAGCAGATGTGACACTGTCTTTTCCTTCCCAGGGCTGGTCACAGGCCCTGCAGGCTGATGTGTACCAATACTGCACTGCCCTGTTTCATACTGATTTGCATTTGGGTCTCTCACTGCCTTATTTTACCCATCTTGCCTATTCAGTCTTTTATTTAACCCCCTTTTATAAAGTTTCAAAGGATATCATATACCTTACTGTTAAAATGTCTAAACCTCTGTTGTGTTCAATAGCTTATATGGAAAGGAAAGGTCCTTCTTTTGGATAAAGACCCCCCACCCCTGGCCCTGCCCCAGCAGAACTAAGGCAATGCATAGCCTGCGATGGAACCAAAATCCAGCAGTCATTGTGTAAGAACAAGAAAATCTGGCTCTGTTGCTTTTCTCACAAATTCCTGTTTTTTATTTCCAGCTCTTGTAATTTCTAAAGAGACCAAAGATGGCTCTTGGCTAAGTAACTGCATAAACAATCTAGAACTTGACCAAGCCACAGGTAATTTAAGTTTGCTTCATTACACTGGCACGATGCTAGAAAAATCAGTCTCTAAAGCAACTGAACAGCCCCATCAGATTTATATTGTCTGCCTGGGAATGTATCCACCGCTGCTGTGAAGGATCTTTGGGGACTTCTGGAACTATTCTTATCCAACTGGTTATTTTAAAGGGGGAAAAGAGGTTACTGTTGTCCCACCACAAGCTTCTCTAGGTTTAGTCAAGTGCATTATCCTTGGCCTGGCTCCTCAGATAAGTGTCCCTCAAGTGTATGCTCTGAATGGACCTTTTATGCCAGTCTTGTTTGTGCCAGAGATTCCAGCATCAAATAAGGAGGAGGAATGGTTTTCAATGGAAGCTACAAAGAGTTGGTGACAAAGAAGGTAGTGATGCAGAGACAAGTTTTAAGGCCATGCCTGGTAGGAGGAGGAGCTCACTGGGCATCTCATGAAAGGTCCCCCAAAGCTATCTGTGGCCTGCACTCCTCTCATTGTGTGAACACCCATTCTTCCCTGCTAACCCTCCACTCCCAGATATTTCAGAAGGGAATTCCAATACTTGAGTTATTTGAGAACCTCTATAATAAAATCATAAATATGCTGAGTTCTGGGTCGTAGTCAATGTTATTAGCAAACTCCAGCCAAAGAAACAAACACACACACACACACACACACACACACACACACACACACACACCCCTCCACAAACAAATTGCAGGAGAACTTGATCAATATAAAATCAAATACCTGTGTTAAAAATGTAAGAAGAAAACCTCCACTAGGAAGGAATTGGGAAATATTAATAGTACCACTGTATGAGGGGGTGATCTTACTTTCAGTTCTCTTCTTTGAGTATGCATTCCAAAAGGACAAAGAAAAATATTTTTGGTATAGTTTCTTGTAGAGCTTAATAAATGACTGCATAGTTGGAGGAATTTAGGATTGTTCTGAGTCTAATATGGTAAATTAATCCTGAACTTGTAAGGTGTTTAGCCCCACTGTCTGGTATATAGTGAGTTCTCAAAAATGTTATTACCATTATTATTTTTTGTTACTATAATTATCTTTGAGTGCTGGAAGATAGATTACAATAAATATTGGCTTTTCCTACCTGATTTTTGATGTTTCTATGATGTCAGATATACACAAATGTTTAAATGCCTCTGTTTATGAATGCTCCCTGATTGTAAGCATGAAAGTTACAACAATCTGCTCTTCCTCAAACACACTGTGCAGAGTTGATAGAAATTATTTTGAACCTTCTGGTTTGTGTGACTTTTTGGCACATCTACCAGTATTATGAATTAGATGATTTATCTGAGCCAAACTGCTGCTATGCAGGAATACAAATAGAAGTATCATTCTCCAGACAGATAGATAGCTGGGGGAAACAAAGACATTGGTATAAATTAATAATAAAAAATTTTATTCACCTTATTAATCCAAATGTCAAAATTCTCCTTCCAATTTTTGCATTGTTTTTCTTTCTGGGAATCATTTAAGTACTTTTCTTTAGAAAATTTTAGTAACTTACCAGAAATCATGGGTAATATTCAATTACAAATGTAAAATTAGCGATGCCAGCTAGCATCACTCCTGTGAGGTCATTTTGTGGAAGAGCAACCTGGTGGCAAATGTCCTGTGAGTTTGATCAGTACCGGGGAATAGTTCTCAGTGACTACACTTAAGAAACATGGTTTTGAGAAATATTAAAATACAGTATTATTAATACATTCCAGAAAGTATTCATTGACAGGTAGCTCTTTAACATTGCAAATTGCTGTGATTTTTATTCTGCCAGGATAAGTGCTCACCTATCTAAAGGTTTGTGTATTTCTTCTTATCTTATTTAAGAAATTTAATTGGCTTAAGTTGCTTAAAAAATTAGTCAGATCATCCAGGTATGGTGCTATAGAGCAAATGTTTATGTCCTCCCTTCCCTCCAACTCATATGTTGAAATCTAATCGCCAGTGTGATGATATTTGCATGTGGGGCCTTTGGGAGGCGATTAGGTCACTAGGATAGCGCCCTCATGAATGGGATTAGTGCCCTTATAAAAGGGACCCCAGAGAGCTCTTCGGCCCCATTCTGCACTGTGAGGACACAGCTGAAAGGCAGCCATCTATGGTCTCGGAACGGCCCTCACAAGACACCGAGCCTACCAGAGCCTTGATCTTGGACTTCCCAGCCTCCAGAACCATGGGAAATAAATTTTGGTTGTTTGTAATATTAATATATGCTACCAAGTCTATGGTATTCTATTATAACAGCCCAAATAGACTAAGATACTTTAAAAAGTTACTCAAATCATTGGGTGTGGTTTACAAAATTGCTGTTATATTTTAACATTTTATACCTATGATGGTTTAAAGTTGAGTTTTGCCATAATAACTTAGAGAGTAATTTTATTCCAAATATGGCACATTTTATCATTTTCATCTACTTTATTATTTAAGTAACCTAATTGTGTTAAAGAGTGGCAAAAATTATTTGGAACATACTTTCAAAAGTGATTTTGTGATATTAGTATTCCAAGATACTGAAGTAAGAGAGCAAGGAAGGAGCAAAGAATTTTCCATTAAAAGTCTTGCTTTATCTTATTTGCAGGAATTATGAGAGTGATGAGGAATTTCTCAGGGCTAGAAGGTAGACATCAAAAGGTTTGTGGCTTTAGGCAAACATCCAAAACCCATACTAATGTAATAAGTTCTCTAGTGTCCTCAGGCACAGCAATACAATCAATAGAGGATTTCCATCCTCTTTCCTTAGAACAAAATTCGGAGGTCGCAAAGGGGGGCCTGTGTATATTTTGTATCTGTACAGTGTAGGCACTAATCATTGGGTCTTGGGACAGTCACAGATCCCCAGGCAATACTCCTTTCTTGTATCAATGAAATGGGATGATCCAGACCATAAAGGAACATTAGAAGAATGAGATCAAATGTTTGATTAGAGAATAAGCCTCTTCCCCATTTTTAAACCAACTTTTAGTTCTTCAGTCACACTCAGGACTCAGTGATGAATACGGGACAAGCAGAAAGGTGATGGAGGTATCCTGAGTGCCTTCTGTCAGCCAGGTACCAGGCTAAGTTAGCCCTTCATTAGAAATGGCGCTGGGCTAAGTAAGCCCTTCACCAGCATTAGAAACATACTCTACAAGCAACCCTGCAAAGACTGTACTATTAACCTCACTTTGCAGATGGAGAAATATAATCTTAGAAAGGTCACAGAGTGTGTAAGTGGCAGAGTGAAGACCAGAACTCAGATCTGTCTGTAGTCAAAAACTTGGAAACAACAAATAATCGGGTCTTATGTTATAGAAAAGATCAATGTTTATATAACTCTGTTCAATTAAATAATTCCAACTGTAACTCTGTGATCCCTTATAAGTATAGAGTGATATTGTAATTAACATTCAAATTATCCCCTCATGGACCTCTAATACTCACTAAATGTGCCAGCTGCCACTTAACATACCACCTACCATCCTTTCCAGAATTTCTGAGAATGCTGTTGATCAAATGCAAACACTCACTAGCACTCATTAAAATAGATGTTCCTTCCTTTATAGACAGCCATGGCATTAAAAATATGACTTTTTTTAGGATGCGGTCTTATAACACTTACTGTACTTTTTTCCAATCATAAAATAGTACCTTTATTGTAGAAAACTTGGAAAATAAAAAAAAAAAAAAAGCATAGAAGAAAGCAAAAGTTCTGGTAAAACGTGTTAACATTTTAGGATATATCCTTCTAGTTTCTTTTCTATTTTTTTAATCTTTCTGTAATTACTAATCATGTGATTACTATGTGCTAAGCACTGTATCAGATGCTGTGGATTCAATGAATAAGTCAGGCTTGATCTGGGATTCCTAATATTGAACATAAAAATCCATTGCATTTCACAAAGGAGATGTGTAATATATACACACATGCATATATTTCTTGCTTTTAATTTCCAAATGGTGAATTTTTTTTTTTTTTTTTTTTTTAAGAGATGAGGTCTTGCTATGTTGTCCAGACTGGTCTCGAACTCCTGACCTCAAGTGATCCTCCTACCTCGGCTTCCCAAAATGCTAAGATTAGAGGTGTGAGCCACTGTGCCTGGCCTTAAATGCTGGATATTTTATTCTCCCTATTTGATCATTATAAATAACAATGCAAAGAACATCTCTGTACATAAGTTTTTGGCACATTTTTGGTAGTAGCCTTAAGCCAAAGTTCTAGAACTTGAAATGTAAGATTAAAGGATACAGATGTTTTTTAAAGTTTTTAAAATTAAAAAAATAAGGTTTTAAAAAATAGATAACACATGTTCAAATTGGAATGAAAAAGCCTCCCTTTTACTCTCCAACTCCCAGCCAATTTGTTCCCCTCCTTAAACGTAACCAATCTCATCAATTTTTGTATATATTCTTCGAGAGATTATCCTATGCAGAGTCAAGCAAATACAGATGTGCATGAGTGTGTGTTATTTCCTTTTTCCCTTTTCTTAAGGCACAGTTAGTAGCATATTATAAATATCACCATGCCCCTTTTTCCTGCCTAACTATGTACCTTGGAGATTGTGCCATATCAATATTAAAAAAGCTTCCTCATTCTTACTGCTGCATAATGGTCCCATAATATTGATGTGCTATAATTTATTTTGTTTCGTAATTTCATTTTTCTTTAACATTATTTTTCATCTGGGGTTATAATTTTTAATTCTTTTCATTTCCTTTTCTTTCATGTGGGATGGACTATGATGCACCATAATTCATTTAATCAGCTTTTCCTTAATAGATATTTAGGCTCTTTACCAATTTTACCAACTTTTTGCTGTTACAAAGGAGAAGCATGGAACACCTTGTGTATGTGGATCATTCAAACATGTGTGAGTGTATCTCTAGGATAAACTTCTGCAAGCGGAATTGTTTGGCCAAAGGATTTGTGTTTTTGTAATTTTGGTACCTACTGCCAAATCGCCTTCCAAAAGAGATTGTACAGTTTCTACTCCCACCAGGAGGACATGGAGTTATCCATTTCCTTGCCAGGCTGCGTCACAGACGTGCCTTCTCTCTTCCATGTGTTTTCAAGAATAGTCAGAGACCCAGACTAGTTGCCGTGGGGGCTCCGTAGTGCCAATTTTTACACTTTTAACCACATTTGTCTACATTATGTTTCGAATTAAGTGATATTCATTTTGGTCTAAAGGGTTGCGTATATTATATTAGACATAAGAACAGTTTTACCCTGGCTATAGAAATGGCCAAGCCAGTTGAGTATTTTACAGTATAAGGTCATGAATAATTTCAAAAGTACGGATAGACTCTGTAGAATTTTTAAGTGGCAATTTCCACCAAAATTCCTACGCTGAAAGATTTTTGATATTGTTGGTATGTTATGTCTAAGGTGTCTACCCCATAAGTATGTTTGGATGGATGTTTCTGTGTTATTGCTTTGGATAGATTATCAAGCAGGAAAAGTCAACATAGCAGTAGAGACAGGCAGTGGAGCATTCCAGGGAAGAACAGGCTATACAGCCAAACAGCCCTGGGTTTTAACTAACTACTGCTGGGTTCGGACCTTGCTAACTTCATGTCTTTAGTGTACCTTAATTATTCCATCTGAATTTCAGCTTCTTTATCTATAAAATACTATTAGTAGAACTTAGTTATTGGAAAGATTGTTAGATACAATAGGTAGTCAATAAATGGGCACCACAACTATAATTAATACTTGTAATATTACCATGGCAACACAGTCCCTAATTCAAATATTTCATCTCATTGTGATAAGCATTCCCATGTTTATATAGATAAATATATGCATCATCAACACACATTAACCTTGAAAACCTAGCATAACCAAAATCATAATCTTGTTGAATTAATCTGGAATGATTGATACCAAAGTGCCAGGCCTCTTAAACACATGCACACCACACACATCCTTGCATGCATGCATATTTTCAATGACAGACTGTTAAGAAACAAAGAATACATGAAAATCTGTGCGAACTTCTTTCGAGTCACTCTCAGAGGTAATAGAGGTAAGTTCTGATTGCCTGATTGGCAAAAATATACTATGCATTTGTACCTGAGATAACATGGAAAGGACACTGCATTGTTTTTTTTAATTAGCAGAAAATTTTCACTAACTCATTGAGGATTTACTCTGTACTTACTACCATACCAGGCACTAGGATAGAGGCTAAGCCCAACAGGCATCGACCCTGCCTTCATGATACTTAGAGTTAAATAAAAATATTTCAAGGGAGAAAGTGTGAGTAACACACTTCACAGGCTTCCTCGTGATAGTAGAAGCACTGTCAGATAAGGGTGATATTGAACACATTAGAGCAAACAGCTAAGTAGAAGAAACAGGCCATAACTCAGAGCAGTTAGCTCAGATGTTAGAATGTAGTACAATTTCCAAATCTATGCACCCAAATAGTTTGATGTCACTTACCAAAGATACTTGTCACTTATTTGAGTACTAAAATAGGGATATTTCTTGAATAGAAAAGATTAACATAAAATGGAGAGTCCCTGTAGAAATTTTCCTTAGTTCCAATTTTGTACACAGGTTTTTTATGTTTGAAATAGCTACAGAGTACTATTTCAGTTTCCTGAATTAATAACTAGTTGCATAAGTCACAAAGTTATATTTTAGTAATAGAAAATCTAATTTGATTTTCAACTTGAATTCTTAAAAATAGCTAAACTCCGTACACCAGAAGAGAAACAGCTAATATCACGCCACGAATAATGCACGTTCACCACCTAGTGGCACTTATGACAAACTGCAGGTACATTACACTTAAAACAGTATAGTCTGCTAATTCAATTCATGAACATTAAGAAGCTTTACGGATAATTCCCATTTTCTAGATAATTTATGATGTTTTAGCCCATAGAAATTTAGTGGAATAACCTCTTTTTATTTCTTCTCAATTCCTACTTCACTATGGATCAGATCACCCTCACCTTATCCTGGCATTGTGGTACCAGCCTCCTGATTGGATTCTCTAGCGCCTCTTAAGCATTGCCATTTATATCATTCCTCTGCTTAAGAGATAGGAAATAAGTTTGTAATACATCCACTAGAAACACCTAGGCCCAAGGCAAAGGGCCCAATTCTGAACTTGCTCAACAAGCTGAATTCTAGCAAGAAAGTCAAGTGTGGCCCGTGAGCTCTAATCACACCTTTCAGCCTGCCCCCATGAAGCAGAGTCCTTCCTACCTCTTCTCCATCTATGGAATTCACATCCATTCCTTAAAAGTTAACTCAAAGCCCACTGCCTACAGGAAGTCCTCCTTGACTGCTACAGTTGATTCTTTGTTCCCTGCTCTGAATTCTGAGAATGATGACTGTCTGTAGCCCAAGATGTACCCCTGATTGTTTCTGCTGCCCTCTTAGTATTGTCCCTGATGTCTGTGGACTAGTAGATGGTTTCTCTGACAATGTGGGAAACTTCTTGAGGACAGTGATTATTCTTGTGTTTTTAAATCTCCCCTCTCCACTGCACTCAGCTCAGTGAAGAACACAAAGCTCCATAAGTACTTAAGGGTTGTGTCTACCAATCCTTAATAGCATTCATTATTCTGATGTTAGGCTGCAGATGTCTCCCAGGTGTGGCTTCTGATCACCCTGCCATCTTTTGCTAGTTAAAACACATGTGATTTTTTCAACAGCAGCAGTAGCTTCGCGTCAATGTATCTGCATATTCAGTGAGGAAGAAAATTGGCATGATGTTTCCCAGTAATTTACGCCAAGAGAACAGTTCTTTGGTTACTTGGATATTTAAAGTGAAGATGGGGGTTAAAATTTGGCAAGGATTCGTCTCATTTATTCATTTCACTTTGTATTTGCTGGTTGGTTGTGATTTATGAATACCTTTCAGAGGTCACTATCCATCTTCTAAATACATCAATCCTAAGTAGGCAACCTTCCACCTTTGAGAGAAAAACTTTTACTGTCTCACAAACACATTAGACAAGAATGTGGTTTGATCAGCGTGGCATAGGAGTCAAGAATTCAACATCGATTCACATGACATCACCTGTAGCAGCAGATTCTGATTAAAACAACTGTGACAACTAGTGGATCTGGGGGAGCACTTTGTTCTTAATTTAAATATATCCTGGAATAACAAAAGGTATTGAATTTTCCCACATGAGCCCTCAATGGCATGGCATTCTAATAGGAAGACATGTTGATCTTAGTAAAATGGATAATCCAAGGCACACCCAGCCCATTGGTATTTCAAACCTCGATTTTAACCCTGTAGTTAGAAGCATACAACGAGATCTTAATGTTCTTTAATTTGGAATAAGGCTTAAGATAGTTTTAAATAAAATTTTTTTAAGGCTCAAATCTCTTCCTCATGTGAAGTGCTACAGTAATTACTTGCCAGACACAATATTTTCTTGAATCATACACATATTGAAAATATATGTATATGTACATTTCAAAAATAAAATTCATGTTGACTTATCATTCTTAAAATAACTTTCTCTACATATCCATTTATCTCTAGACAAACAGTCATTGAAAATATGATTTGCCAAGGTTTTGAATTTGTCTCTCTACAGGCTGCATATTCTTACAATAAAAAAGTAGAAAAATCTACTTACATGGCTTCAGTTATCTTTGTTGAATTTGATTTTTTAGATATAAATAACCAAACTCTCTCAATGTAAGCCTGACACTGATAATGAATATGTTTCAGATGGCAACAGGAAAACATACTACTGCTGCAATTAAATGCAAATTTTTTTAGTGCATGCAGTATTAAAGTCGAGTTTAAGCCACTGAATGAGGAAATTTAGAAGTTAAGTGCCTCAAAAGGAATCATTTAAACCTGCTGAGTCAGGTTTTCCCAGTGAACAAGCTACCCCTTGGGAGTAAATTTGGTATGGTTGTAAGTGGTAGAAACTGTGTCAGTTGGATTTCATAATTTTAATATAAACTGAGACATTTTTCCTGATACCTTAGCAATTTTTATGCAAAGTACATAGGGCTTCATTGTGAGAAAGGCCCCATCTCTGTTTATTTAGCCAGTCTGTATTTTCTGAGTACCCACTGTGTGCAGAGCATAGTAGGCCAGGCCTTTAAAGAAATACTGGACTTTTGTGCCCTGAACAACAAACCCTTTAGGAAAATACCTTCATATATTTGAGAATCCTCAGTCCATAATTTTGGGAGAACCTTGAACCAAGGAGTCATGAATGGGAAGGTGGGATTAATCAAAGAAGACTTCTTGGAGAAGGTGAGGACACAGGATGCAGAAACACACATGTTACTGTGCAGGGATGAGAAATCAAAATGCTGGACCGAGGCCAATAATCCACATCAAGGAGAACTGAGGGTAGAGGAAGGCAGTGGGGAAGCTGTCAAGAGCCTGGATGACTGAGGCCATCTTGGTACCATCTCCTTTCTCCCTGAAGTGTGAAATGTTCACTCTGCATCTTCAGACTATGTGTAACGTGAGAGAACCTTGAGAGGTAAATTAATTAGGGTCGTGTTTACAATTTTGTTGTCCAAACTTACAATTTCACAGATATGTCACTGAAAATACTTGGCTTCTGGAAACACTCACACATAGTGACCCTTGTAAATTAAAATCTCAAGTTGAAAAAAGGAAATGATGATTGCTCACAATAGAAGCATAAAAATGGAACACTAGTTTATGCATTTCAAGCTGTACTTCCCTTCTTAGACTAAAGGATGAGAGAAAACATTAAGAGACACTCTGGTTTCTAACATTCAAACATTTATATCTGCTTTTAGTAAATAAAATGACTTTAGTCTTGTACCAATAATTGCGGTGTTGAATTCCAGGTGGAGTCCAGTACAAAAATGAATCCTGGATGACAAAAGGGGAATCATGTAAGCTCGAGAACTCAAACCTGACAGTTATTTTGGGAGGCTGTGCCAATGCTGCCAAGTGCATGATTTTAAAATTTAACTTGTGTCTAGCTTCCTTTTGGATGCTTTAAATAATAGTTGAATAATAATATCCCATGCCACTAAGTTAGGAACCTCCTCTAGCAAAAGTCACTAATACCTTTTGAATGGAGAATTTCTGAAAAATGGCCAAGAAGAGAATTTTGGGATAGCAGAAGGGCAGATGCTTGCATGACTTGATTTGGAATTCAACTCTGTGATTTACCGGCTGTGACTTTGCACGAGTTCCTGAACCTCTCTAAACTTCAGTTTCCTCATATGTAAGAGTGGGGTTAACAGTGATACCTATTTCTTAGGGTTGTCATAAGGATCGAATGTAATGATCCCATTAAAATGCTTACCCCGGGGGCTTGGCCCACACCAATATTCCATAAATGTTAGTCCTTATTTGCTTCTACAGTGTTTAAATGACATCACATAAGCTGTGAAGTTTAAGAGGAAATTTTGAGTATCTTTAAGGCAATAAAATATGAGGGTAAAACTCCTGGAAAGTAGAAAACTATAGGAAGAAAATACATAGTAACACTTCTACTATAGAACAACAGCAGAATATAAAAGAGAAGGTACCTCTTATTACCAGTTTTCAGTATTTCTACTGGTTTTTTCATCTTGGGTGTGGTGACATGAAGTAAATGGAGTACCATGGCTGCCATTTGTTTTGGTCAAGTCCAAGTTCAACCAGGAACTGTGTCTGCTTAACGGTCTCGGATCAAACCTACGAGCCCCCCATGGGGTCCTTCCAGTTTGCCCCCCAAGGCAGTGGTACAGAGATATGAGCTAACAAACACAAGCACTGCCTGTTAAAACCAGTTCAAAAGAAGAAAGCATAGAGGACTTCTAAAACCTGTTTCCCCCCATCCCCGGCATATTATGGAGGTACAGATTTTAAGGTTTCAAAAAATGCCCTTTCTTCCCCTCCCCCCATAAGTCTGAGTTTCCAGCATGACCATCCCCCAGATGATGCACATCTCACTCATTATGTATGTATTTACCCGCCCCCCCCCCCTCCTGTCTGCCCAATACCCTATTACTGTAGTACCTATGTGTCCACTTAGGTGCTGCTCAGTTAATACCAGTTTGCTGGTGAGTATATGTGGTGCTTGTTTTTCCATTCTTAGGATACTTCACTTAGTAGTATGGGTTCCAGCTCTAACGAGGAAAATATAAGATGTGCTATATCACCGTTGTTTCTTAGAGCTGAATAGTACTCCATGGTATACATATACCACATTTTATTAATCCATTCTTGGATTGATGGGCACTTGGGCTGTTTCCACAGCCTTGCGATTATGAACTGTGCTGCTGTAAACATTCGAGTGCAGGTGTCTTTTTGTAGAGTGTCATTGGATCTTTTGGGTAGATACCCAGTAATGGGATTGCTGGATCAAATGGTAGATTCACTTGTATCGCTTTAAGGTATCTCCATATTGCTTTCCACAGAGGTTGAACTAGTTTGCAGTCCCACCAGCAGTGTAGGAGTGTTCCTCTCTCTCCGCATCCATGCCAGCATTTATTGTTTGGTTTTGCCAGGAATTTGACAAAATATCTCTTTGCCAAGAATTTAACATTAAATTTTTAACCGAAAAGAAGTATAAGGAAAAAACAGGCAGTCCCTGGGTACAGATAACCTAACTTACAGCATTCCATACTTACATACTTACAAACAGCTCCCAAGGCCTCTGATAAGGATAATTTATAATTAAACAATTAACAATTCGGGAACCAGTTTCTTTTGCACATGTGAACAAACCCACATGGTATAAGCAGTTCATTGGCACAGCATCTTGGAGGCTAGTCTCATTGTTTAGACAGTCCCTTACGCATAGCATCACTTTGTCTTAACTTTTTTGATTTTGTGAATCTGTTTACCCATGACCATGCCGCCAAAGAAAAAGTCTAGGTGAGTCTTCAGAGAAGAGAAAGGTGATTACAATGGAAACACAAGTAGAAATCAGCGTTTGGAGAAAGGCCAGATGTCATCATTCATTGGGAAAGCATTAGGCTTTAGTCACTCGATTATCGGAACAATTATAAAGGATAAAGTGAGAATAATGGAACATGTGAAAGGCAGTGCTCCAATGAAAGCATCAATTATTACTTAGCAGCATAGTGGATTAATTATTGAAATGGCAAGGTTATTATTGATTAAGTTAGAGGATCAAAATAAGCATAACATTCCTATTAGCCTAGTGTTGACGCAACATTAGGTGAGTGTTAACCTTTAATATTCTTTAAAATTTTTCCTATCTCCTATTCTAAACCTTTTATATGAGTTTGTTTTATGTTCTGTTTATTTGAATGAAAAGAAAGAGCACAATAATTTCTGAAACTTATTATTACAGTACAGGGATATTATTATAGTATTGCAATGTATTATAAACACATGAAGCCTTATAGTATTATTATTATTACTGTATATGCACTGTTTGTCACAGAGTTAGGTATAAATCTAACCTAAAGACGTTCTAAGGAATATATCTTGTCCATAACCCAGGGGCCACCTGTACTATATTAAGCTATCAATATCATTGACTAACTTGAGAAAGTGGTGTCTATATTCCTTCATGTCAGACTAAAGAAACTTCAATATAGATGATCTTTCTGTCTATTGTGTATCTATTTCAGACAATAATTCAGTCATTGAAACTGAATTGAACACCTATTATCTGCCAGGCAATATGCTGAGCAGGAGAGATACGAAGATGAATGATGCATAGCCCCTGCCCAGAAGAAGAGCAGGTTAGTGAATGAATCCTTAGGATACTCTCTGACAGATTCTACAATAGAGGAATAGAGGGGTGGGAAGGTGGCTGTTAGAAGCAGGGAAGATTTCACAGGAAAGCAAAATGATTTTCTCATCTACCAAAACAATCAAGAACAAACATCTAATGAAAACATTAATGTAATCCAATGTCAAAAAACAAAACAAAACAAAAAACAGGTGATTATTCACTGATTTGTCACTTCTATTATTTTTCTATAAATGTAAGAATTGGCTATACTAAAACTAACCCAAAAGCTGTATTTGGAGAAGTATTAAATGTTGAGCTTATTAGCAAATCCGTAAACTTACATTCAATTCAATAGCAAAACAAAAACAAAAATCTACAGAATCTATAATACGCCAAGCACTGATTTCATGCCAGAGAGAGGGAAAACACAGTAGAGAAGACAGAAATAAAGGAGGAAGCTTGCAGCCTCAGGAAGGTGAGATGAGATAAAAGAGAATGTGAAAAATGCTTTATGACAGGTGCCAACGAGGACTATCAGGGACACAAACTGGAATGCCTGCAAAGACCAGGCTGGGTGAGAAGATAAAAACCTGGTGGAGAGAGGGTCTCCATGACTCAGCTCCCTGCATTCCCAGCCATGTGGGAGCCCAGACCCAATGTTGCCAGAACTTCCTATTTTTCAAGAGAAGCTCAAAATCCAATTTTTTGTGTGTGAGATCTGATCTTTAAAGATTATTTTAAAATCCTGTCCACTGCTGAATTCAGCCCCTCAGCTGCCAGTTTGCAGCCTCTGTGCTTCCAAAATGCAGAGAGCAACTCTAAGGGATAATGTGGTAACAGGATGCAGGGTTAAGGACAGGGGCTTCAGCAGTGGATTCAAATTCTGCCTTGTCCCTGCTGAGTAAACTTGGCCAAGTCCTTAAAATGGCTGTGAGTTTTGGTTTCACTACATTTAACCTGAGGATAAACAGATCTGCCTTATAGGGGTTTTGTGAGATGAAAATGTGAACTAGCATGTAGTAAGCTCCCCCTAAATAACATGTTTACTATTATCATCAGAAAAGCCCTCATGAAGGAAGGGGGATGAAAGCTGGTTCTTAAGGGATAGGTAGGATTTGGGCTGGCAGAGGTGGCCTTGGAGGGCTTTCCAGGCTTTTCAGGGAGAGACAGCAAAGGTGCAGATACTAAAAGGAGACAAAAGATCTTGTCTTGGAAAATTAACGTTGCCTGATTTGGCTGAATAAAGAGCACACAAGAGAGAGTGTAGAGGGGGTGAGTACTAGGAACGTCAGACTGTAATCCAAGCTCTGGAGCTCCTTGAAATGCCATCCTGGGGAGGGCTGGGGCTGGACTTTGTCATGGGACATGAGAAGACAGTAAAGGCTTTTGAGCAAGAGAGAACCAGACCAGGGCTGTTCTTTTTGATAAATTCATCCAGCCAATATTTATTGAGGGCTTACTATGTGCCAAGCACACTATATTTAGGTCCTGGAGAATGCAATGGTGAACAAGGCAGACAAACCAGGTCCCTGCTCTATGGAATGTAAATGCTAAATGCTTTAGGAAAGCAGATCTGAGGAGGATTGCAGGACCCTAGGTTTGAAGAGAATGGGAAGGACATTGCTAGTCTCCAGGAAGAGGTAATGAGGGTCTGACTTAAAGCCGTGTAGTGAGATGATCAAGGCAGAGATGAGTCAAGAGATGGACTCAATAGATGGTAGGGAAAGGGAAGCAGCATAAGTTATTGGCAGGACTTAGGTTTATGAGCTAGGGTGACAGGGCAATGATGATGGCATTAGCAGAAACAACCAAGGAAGAGAGAGGAGACACCAATTTATTGGCAGGAACAATGAGTTGACTTTATCCCAGTAGAGTTTTGATAAATGGCACTTTTGTCTGTCAATGGCCACATCAATGCAGTATCTTAGTATCTAAATGATCATTTCTGAAGTATTGTTGTGTGTTTTTTTAAGCAAAAGGAAATTCTTGATTGGGATTATATCCAGAGATTTGATACCAAGGCTAAACCTGTGTTTAGCTCATATCCAAAAATACAGTATCAAAGGCAGAGCTTGAACACATAGTATTTTTAGATAATCATTTGTTTTTAAGATGGTAAAAAGCAGTAAGAGAAGGAAGACTCCAGACCATTCGTATGACATGCTCTCACCCATGTAGAATAAAAATGTTTTCCAGCTATGTCTCATGCCCATGGTTTTCTTACTCCATAAGACTGAGAACAGCAAGGTCTATGAGGAAGTTTAGGGACTCAGGATTAAGGACTTGCTTACAGACCACCTTCCTGTTTGTGAGCAGTATACCCACAAGTAAACTAACTTTTTCCTCAAATGAGTCTATTATAATGTTCTAAATGGGGATTCTATAGCTACTACAGAGCTATAGAATCAACTTACTCAATGAACCTTCTTAGGATTTAGCTGGAAGTAATAGAATATTCCATTAGCCATAGTTTAGGTGAAACTGTTAATTTTCCTTATATGATAGGAAGTTTAGAAGTCGGCGGTTATTGATGTTGTTCCAGATGTTCAAAGATATCATTTGGGCCACAAGAACTTTCTATCTTTCCATTCCATCATCCTTTGTTTATTGCCTCATGGTAGCAATACGGTTGCCCCAGTTGTAAGTATTATTTCCACATTCAAAGGCAAATGAGAGGAGAAAGAACGGAGCCAGCAATATCTGTTCTCTTTTATCAAGAAAATAAAAAGCTTTTCAGAAACCCCCATATACTGTTGCAGACCACTTCCCAAAAAAAAAAAAAAAAAAAAAAAAAAAGAAACCCCCATAAAATGTCCTTTTCTAGCTCTTTGGCCAGAACTATATTAGAGGGCCATCCATAGATGCAATGAAATCTTAGAATGTGAGTATTTAGCCAGAATCTTGGAAATAATGTACAAAATCAATCTTCTATTAGTAAGGGAAAAAGGGGAAATGGACATTCAGTGGATAATTAACAATATCAGTCACACTTTTGGAGCACTTTCTGCCTCCCACTTCTTCTGAGTACTCAAATTACTCACAGCCCTGTATTATTAATTCATTTATGTCACTTTTTTCCTTCCCAGCTTGAAGGTATAACTCGTGTTTTACTCACTTTCCCCTATCTTGTACATAGTATACTGTAGAATATATTAAAAATATAAATTTTTGAAGTATATGTAAAATGATGCTTTGTGAGTAGTTATATTAAGAGAAAGAAAAATAACATGAATTCATTTTTATATTTGTATATTAGCTGTTAGTCCATTTTGAACACACTAGGTAAAGGAGGCATAAGCAAAATTTCATTTCTTTTTTTTCTACATTGCATCACTTATACCAAATTAAGTGAAATTTCAGAAAGGGAAATAAGAATATAATAATATAAAACTTATTTATAACCATAACAGCAATGCAGACAAAAGTGAAATTCATCTCTCTAAAATGAAGTTAATTTCCTGCTTTTTTGTCCTTTCATGCATTCTGTACCATAAAGAGAGGTAAATTATTCAGACATACTAATTCTTTCAGGTTCAGAAAACTTCAGTGGATCTCAATGCACATAAGAAACTTTCCACATGCCTTGCTCCAGTGCTCAGAACTCCAGAGTCTGGCTCCAACCAACTATTCTAAGTCTGTCACTCACAGCTCTTACATCAGAATTCTTTGCTCTGGCCAATTTCTTCTACCCACTGTCCTCTCAATGCTTCTTGGGCATTCCAACTCCCTTTGACTTTGAACACCTTTGGTTCCTCTCTCTTGGCTTGTCTGAATCTGACTTAGCCTTCAAAGGCTAGCTCATTTATCAAGTTGATCATCAGATAATGTGAGTTTCCAACATTCTTCAGGCTGGAGATACAGTTTGCCTATGGCATATCTTCTGCCTGTCTTGGGTTTTTTTGTTATTCCAGTTGTCCAAGAATTACATGCATGAACTGCCCTCCTTTCCTTTCACACAATATCTCACTCAGCAGAGCGCTGCCACAACTCTTCTGTAATGGGAGATTGCTACAATTTGGATAATAATCATACTCGCCATTTAATTAACAATTATATATGTTATATAACATTTACTATGTAGGAGCTGTATTAAGAACTATCATCTGATCCTTATAATCTTATGAAGTACTATTTTTATTCCCATTTTACAGATGATGAAACAGAAGAACTATATCTTAGCAGAAAGCAGTAAATTTTTTCTGTAAAGGAGTAGATAGCAAATATTTTGTGTGTTGCAGGCTATATGATCTGTGTTGCTAGTATTCAACTCTCCTGTTGAAAGCATGAAAGTAGCCATAGAAACTAAGAAAACAAATGGGTATTGTTGTGTTCCAATAAAACTTCACAAAAACAGGTGGCAGGCTGAATTTAGCCTGTGGAATGTTATTTGCTGACCTTTGTTCTAGTGCAAATAACTCATTTATATTAGGCCAAGAGAGATAAAGTCACTTGGGCCAGACTACAGATCTAGAATCCACTTCTTTTGACTGGTCTTTCCTGGACTTTACTAACTGAATAGGGGTAATTACTGTGTGATAAATTAAGCTTCTGAGAAATTATAAGGCAGATCTGATACTATTGACAAATTATATCATTTGACTCAAATGATTAAATTCATGTAATTTGATATGTATTTTATTCTGTCTGCTATGTTTTCCAAAGGTAAAAGAACTTTTAAACTTAGTTTCCTTGTTTGTCTTTCAGAGGAAAGCACTTTCCAGACTAGAGAAAGACATGCCATGCTACAACTGCAGGTATAGTTAGGGCTTAGTGCTGGCTAAAGAGCAACGGGGTTTGGTGATTATGAAATGACAAAAACATTGTCAGGACAGTAGTCCCTTGACAAGATTCCTCAGAGTGGTTCTGAGTATACATGGCTCCCTGCCAACGCTATCCTGGCCTCCTATTTTACCAGGAACATTTTGACACAGTTAAATGGGTAGGTATATTCTTTGTGGCTACAGGACAAAACCCATGATTGCCTGACCTCCTTAGTACCATGCACTAAACTATTTAGTTTCTGCATTGTTGATTCAAATCTTTGGCTGGAAATAAAATTTCTGTGGGGCGAGCCATTATTCTCTGACCTTTGTTCCTTCTAATAGTAGCCTTGGAATGCCACGGAAAATATAGTTAACATTCCCTTGCACATCTACTTCTTGGGCACTGTTATCAGCACTCTCTAAGTTTCTCGATTGTCTCAGGACTCTGTGATGATACTAATAGCTTCCAAGAAGAATTTCTTGAGCCAGAAGTACGGTAACACTACATTTCTAGCTCTCTGTTGGGTCTTCAAACTGAATAGAAAATAAGAGAAGCAAATTGAACCTAATATACTTTACTCTCCTGGGCAAAGACAAGATGCTGTTACTTTGACTGGACATAGTAGACTAACTGCAGCCGACTAGCCAGCCCCTGCAATAGTGCTCAGTGCAATCAGAAGGCTGGGAGTTAAGCTGACTCTAGAAGGTCAAGAAATACAGTTATCTTTCATGCTTCTGCTGTAATTGTGGCCCCAGAGCATTCTTGTCCTTGACTTGTGTTATGACCTGGCATTATGTTTTGATTCTGAGCATCTGTGTCTTATTAGGTTATGTGCATTATATTTAAATGCTTAGCTCAATCTTGAAAGAAGTTCAGAATCCTCGCCAGCCTATATCATTTTTGCTAGTCCAATCATCAAAGAGACTACAGAAAAAAATATTTTCTTTGTATAGACAGAAGTATTATTTGCTGTGAGTGACTGGGCAAAACATACCTGTAATGATGTACTATCAGGTGGCTCCTAATAGCACTTAAGATATGTGCAGTCCTGTGCCCTGAAACCTGCTTTTTCAAGAATGAAAAAACATTTAAAATATTTTGTCAAAATAGTGGAAAAAGAGCTAGTTTCCCAAAACTTCAGAATCTGTTATAAGTATTGGTATTAAAGTGAATAAGAAAATTATCAGTGATGTCCTGCTAGAGATAACATAATTCTAGGCCATGGCCCAAGAGTTATAAATAGATTTTATCAATGCTGTGAGGTAAGTATCCATGAAACTCTATCCATGTTACAGAGGGGGAAACTGAGGCTAGAGAGAGGTTAAGCAATTTATGCAAGATTAGCTAGTAAATGATGAAGCTGCAATCTAAATTGAAGAAGTCTGACTCCAGAGTCTGAAAAACCATTGTCTTAGTGTCTGCACAATGACTTGGTAAATTTTATATTTCTTGGCAGAGAACTTGCTGGATGAGAGGCAGAGAAAATAGCATATTCCAGACCTTTGTTCCCTAGATGAGTGCTGACCTATTACAGAGTATGTCCCACCTTGTGCTACTGTCCCAGCCTACCCAGCCACAGAGGGAGCTACCGGCCACAGAACCCATCATGAGATCTGATCATTGCTATTCCCCAATAGTTATCAAAGTCCGTACCTTGCTTTTGTCATGTTATTGATGTGCAAGAGGAAGCATTATGTTCTTAATGGTTCTGCTTGCATATTTTGAAGTCAATGAAACTTGGTTTTTACAATCAAAGTGCCCATCAGTACATGAGTGGATTAATAAAATGTGGTATATGTATACCATGGAGTTCTATTCAGCTACAAGAAACAACAGTGATATAGCACCTCTTGTATTTTCCTGGCTAGAGCTGGAACCCATTCTACTAAGTGAAGTATCCCAAGAACGGAAAAACAAGCACCACATGTACTCACCAGCAAATTGGTATTAACTGATCAACACCTAAGTGGACATATAGGAATAACATTTATCAGGTGTTGGGCAGTTGTGGGGAGGGGATGGGTAGATATATACATAATGAGTGCAATACGCACCAACTTGGGGATAGACACGCTCGAAGCTCTGACTCGAGGTGGGAGGAGGGGTAAGGGCAATATACGTAACCTTAACATTTGTACCCCCATAATACGCTGAAAAAAATAAATAAAAAATAAAATAACCTTAAACTGCAATGGAAAAAAAAAGAAACTTGGTTTTTATACTCATTCTTTCCCTTCATTATTTTAGAATCATAAACCTACTAGACCCCTGTAGTAATTATTAAGGCCGTATACAAATAGTCTGGCTCTCTCTTTCTGGGCCCTTCCCCACCCTCTACAATTTACTCACTCTGGCCAACAAAAGGTGAGCAGAAATGATCTGTGTATCTTTCTGCCAGAAGGAAGCTTTAAGAGCCAGTGCTTCTCCTTCTGACTTGGTGAGTGGCAATATTCCAATTAGTGAAATATTTAAGCCTATGGCTCAAGGTGAGGGTGACAACAAAGGTGTGAAGCAAAGTCCCCTGCCCACCCCTGATAGACATATAATATAAGCAAGAAAAGCAAGCATGTGGTTTTAAGCATCCAACACTTGAAGTTAATTCTGCAGCCAAACCTAGCCTATCCTGACTGGCCTATCGTGCAGAAAATAGTGATGCCTCATTCAAAACAGCAACACAGAGAAGATGGCAGAAGAAGCGGTTTAGGCTTCTGGTGGTTGTGAAGGCAGGAAATACCCAGTGTTTCCAAGAGGGCTGGAAATAGCAATACAGAAAGGAAAGTCCTCACCACCCAGGACTGAAACCTCGTCAGGATTTCTCTGGAAATGAAAGTGTGGAATTTCCAAATCCAGCAGCTGACCCACACTGTCAGGAGCGCCCAAGAAGTCCACTCACAGGCATAATATTTTAACTTCCCTGACAGATGTGATAAGTCAGGAGAGCAACCGAGAGCTTTTCACTCTCCTTTTCACCTTTCAGTAATAATCGAAAAGAATGATGCTGTGAGTTAGGGGTTTAAACAGAAGAGAAATTGAAATCCGTGACAGTGATGACTTAATAATATTGCAAATTATAGTTTTTAGTTCAGGTAATTTAGCATACCAAATCACAGTTTAATTTCCTTCTGCAGAGCCCAGGCGTGTGAGATAGGGTACAGGAGAAGGGGCAAGGCGGGGTGTGCGGGGAGGGGGTGAGGATGAGCGCACGAAGAAAAAGATTTTTAAGACCTCTCCAATGCAGGTACCGTTGAAAGACTCCTAGAAGTGACCTGGAGAATGTAAATGACAGCTTGTTAATATGTGCAACGCCTACAGCCCTGATCTTTGGGAGGCCAAGAGGCAGAGCCCTTGCTTCCTTTTGTTCAGGTGCTGCAGCTCCTGCCTGGCGGAACGCAGGGATCAAGTGCCCAGAAGGAACGCATGAGGCGTGCGGGGCACTGACAGCTGTGGAAGAAAATGACTTTGAGAGTGTCAGCAAAGCAGAGCTGCTGTTGTTGAATGGCATGTGTCCTTGATCAAAGCAGGCTGCCTGCCGCACTGAAGGGGGGTGGGGAGGAGCTGAATCACTTAATGACTTGCCTTTTGTTCTAGGATCAACCTTCCAGATAAAATAAACCGAACTATTCAATCCCTCCTCGCCATTCTCCTTGGCAAAACATTCAAACTAGCTTCCTCAGGTAAGTCAATGAGTTGTTTGGCAGGAGAGTCGGGGAAGAATTCCTCTGACTGAATTTCACCCCAGATGATTACCCGAGTTCCAACCACGGCAAGGTAGTGAGGATGGACAAGTCCTCTGAGCAAGCTTGGGAAATAATTAGTCAACCCTGTCAGTATCAACCCAGCCAAATCGCAGCTGATCCGCTTGACCAAATGTTCACCAGGGTACCCTGGAATAGGTATGCCCCTTCTCAGGTACCTGAGTTCAGAGGTTAGAGGTCAAGTAACCAGCCTGAGTTTGCAGGTGCTTGAAACTAAAATTCTCAAACTCGGGTCCCTAAGAGCCACCTAGTTAAAGCAATTCCTGTGACCCATCCCATCCTTACTGAATCAGAATCTCTTGAGGCAGGGCTAAAGAATCTCTGTTTTAACATGGTTCTTAGATTATTTTGAAAATTAGGTGTCTTTTTTTTTTTCATCTACTCAAACTCCTGAGCAAAAAACAAACAAGAAAAACCCCAAAACACCCAAGGAAACAAAACTCAGTCCAAAGACCTCATATAAGTAGAGATCACATCATTTACCATCCAAACTGGGACACATCTGAAAGGGAAATGGGGCACTATTAATAATTACAGGATGATAACAGGCAGAAACTGGAGTTCTATTCTCTAAACCGGGATTTATGGTCACCTGAGTTCTAAAACTAAACTAGGCAGGAAAGTTGTTTAGGATTTAGGCCACTAACCCCACAAAAAGCCCTCACCCAAGTCTTGAAGCTTAGCAATTCCTGCCAATATTTTAATAGGGAGGGTTTTATGAGCCCTAACCCCAGAGGATTTGCTCCAGAGGCTCCTGGGGGTTTCGGCAGAGCAGGATGAACTCTCGGCTCCTAATTACCCTGAGTGGACAGAGACCAGCAGAAACTCTGACCTCGCAAGTGGAAGAGTGCACACAGCAGTGACATTTATCCACAGCAACTTTAGAAGTCAGTCTCCCGAAATATAAAGGATTGGTCCTCAGAGGCAGAGATGAGGAGAAATAAACCAGGGATTATTCTATTCCCTACACTCATTTTACAGTTTCTAGGAAACATCTTTTCCCCAAGTTTTTAGTTCTATTCTCATGCAGTCTGCATAAACCACCTAATAATTATTGTCATGTGGTTTCCTACTGCCTTCTTTTTTTTGGGGGGGAGGATATTGCAATATTATTGTAGGGAAAAGGGAAAATGGGCTGTGCATTTTTATGATTCATCGTATGCAAAGAATTCAGTGTGTAAAGGGTGTTTTAGAAGTACAAAACAGCTAAATGAGAAATCATGTTATTTCTAGGAAATTTCATGTTTCCTTTGCTTTAATGATGATTGTGGCATACAGTTGCTTATGCAAATAATTACAGTGATGCTATTGCACATTTACTTTCAGGTATCGTTTCCATTAAAAAAAATACTCTCCAAATATAGTGTTCATTCCATTACACATCTCTTAGCAAACAGACTCTACTCTTAGCTCTATGGGTAAACTCCCCAATATTGAAACTGCCTTCTTAAAATGGGAAGACCAATGGAGATGTATATGCAGAAGTATCTGGATCTTCGCAAAGTAACTTTGCTTCTAGAAATTATATGCAGGGTAGACTATGCTTCTTCCGTGTACAGTTGCCAATGCAGAGAATGGAGGGGAAGGATAATTGGTGTACTGGCCCCCGAGAGAAAAGCAGCATCTGAGGAAACATTGAAATAATTACTAAATATGTGTAGAAGAGAGGCATGGCGATAGTTACAGGAGAAGGGAGAGAGAAGGAAAGGAAGAGAAATAGCTCTTAGATGATTATAAAATATATCTTATTTACCTGAGAGAGTTAAAGTGTATTGGCTATGCTTTTCAAAAACTGGTCTTAATTACCCTTGAGACCAGAATTCCATATGAGATAAATATGTTTTTAGATGGTTTTCTAAAATATGTATAATTTACTCAAGGAAAAAAGGACTGTGTCCTCTGGAGCCAATCTAGCCTCACAGGTAAATACAAATTTAAGTAGATTCCTAAGAAGCACATTATGTACAGTAGTTGATGGAGTGGAATGTCTGTGAAGAAGCTGGGCAGGCCCGTCAGTTAAGTACATAATAAAAATGTATTGGAAAAATACATCATTTCCTCAGTGGACTATAATTGGCTATGCATAGTAAAAAGTCTTATTTTCAAAAACGTATTCTGCATCCACAGAGTTTTAAATCTCAATCACTGTGTTATTTTTAAAAGTCAGAATGCTAAGCAATATTAGTGAGAGGGACAGAAGGACCACATGGTGGATGTCATTCTACAATTTACAACTCTTTGACATCTTTTTCTTCTTCTTCTTTTAAAGCAGCCTTCATTGGAAGCCATGGGTGAAAAGTTAAAGAAGAAGAAACAAAAATTCAGCTTTCCTTGCTAAAGGAAATCATCTGAATGATGCTTTCAGAAGTGCGAAAGTACATTTTAACTTTAGAAGTACATCATCTTTTATTATCCAGGTGGATTTTTCTATTATAAACAAACAAGACAGATAGACGTAAAGGCCTATAGTAACCTGGTTATCTAGTTCTGTCGTTTGTACCTGCCTTCCCTCGCCCACGGACTTTGAGGTTTCCTCTGCCCAGGACCTTGCCATTCTCCCAGCCTATTTACTACCCCATTTTGGCTTCACTTGTCTCCTACTCTCGCAACCTATATGGACCTTAGTGGACCTGTCCTATGTCCTTTCTGTCTTATCCTGTTTCCATTCAACTCATTCTGGGCTGAGCTGGGAACAGCTCTGTTTTGGCTGCTACATGCTCCTGGCATGGCATGCTGCTCCAGCTGGGCCTTCATGGCGACTTAATGATCTGTCGGTTCATCTCATGCTCACTGGCCATCACATTTCTCCCCGATCCTCCTCTTTCTGCAGAGCCTCCATTCCAACCTTTATACTTAAAACAGGTGGCCATTTCTCCCTCTTCCCCGAGAGAATGGAGACCACATGGGCGTCCTCAACACCCACACCGTTCACCCAGAACGTCCCCCTGGAGCATCGATTGTCTCCCGTGCCCATCCTTCTGCCCACTCCCTTCTTTTCTGAGACATCGATCCTCCATCCCTCCAGCTTGGATTCCTCCTCCTCCACTGGTTCCTTCTAAAATAGGGAGCACTCTATTATATATATTAAAAAACAAAAAAACAAAAAAAACCACCCAAGGTCTTGCCAACTCAAGTTCCTGTCCTCCTTCCCTTGTACCCTCCTTCAGAATCAGCCATCCTGACAGTTGGTTCATAGCAGCTGCCTCTCGTTTGCCCTCTGCTTTTGCTCTTGTCACTCTAGGGAAACCCTGAGCACCAAGGCCATGACCGCTCTAGCCACCAACGTTCATGACTTCTTTCTCAGTGCTTATCTTCTGTGACCATCTGACATATTTAATTCTAGTGACACGCTTTGCAAAACTCTTGGTTTCCATGGTAGAGATCCTTCGAATTCTCTTCCTGTCACCCTGAAGAGTCCTTTCCAGCAATGCTCTGTTCTAACAGAGACATTCTCCGCAGAGCCTTCCTCGGCCCCCTTCCTTTCACTCTCAACATCCTCTACTTCAGTAATTACTTTTTTTTTTTTTATTTTTTTTTTTTTACTCTAATGGGTAGTTCTTAAATTTAAGTCTCTGGCCATAACCTTTTCTTTGAACTCCAGATTTCTATTTCTAACATCTGCTAGAATACCCAATTTGATGGCCTGGTGACATTTCAAACTCAACATGTTAGAAACAGAAGTAATTTTTCTCCTCTAAAATCTATCCCCTACCCAGACCCTTGTGTTTGATTTAATAACAAGACAATTTTCCTGGACACCCATGACTGACAGTGCCGCTGCTGCTGCTGATGATAGTGTTACTATGACTAATATTATACTTATGAAATTTTTACTACATGCCAGGCCTTGTTCTAAGCTTTACATATATTTAATCATTTAATCCTTGCAACAACCCTAAGAGGTAGCAACTATTATTAACCTCACTTTACAGATGAGGAAACTGAGGGATAGAGGTAAAATTTCTTGCCCAACATCACATAGCAGCCTGGTTCTAAAGCAAGGACTCTTAACTACCATGCTATGCTGCCTTAAGAAATCTTCAGTGGTTGTCAGTAGCAATCGTATAATGTGTTAAGCTGAGAGTGGTTAGAAGGTGGCTAATTTGAGGTCTAGGGGATTTGAAATTGGGTGGTGTTTATGAGAATGGAAAAGAGAGTAACCGACAGGAGATGGTGGAGCTCTGTGAGGACAGGAACTACACTCAACTCTGGTCATCTGTAGTACCATGGGTAGTGGCTGGGTCTCAGAGACTGGTGAATGGGGGTAGGAATGAATTGTATACACAGCAGAAAGTTCCCTTTTCTGCCATACTGGCAAATGTAGGTGTAATTCTGGTTACTTATGGGTGGTATAAATATCAGAGGGGAGATCAGAAAGATATTGGCAAAATGAGATCATTCAATAGCCAGTTTTCTTTTGCTAAAGAGTATCCAGCATACAACTATGGCTAGTTTGAGTGGTTATGGGACTTGGATGTATGAATGGCTATTTTCTATTCATTCATATCCTTTATTCATTGAATATTCAACCAAATACTTATGTTTTATATAGGATTGTGCATAATATGTATTAAAATACTCAGCTCTGGTCACTAGCATTTATAATGTTTTGTGGAGACAAGGCATATAAAAGCAAATAAGATTATGAATTAATAAATACTATGTAAATATCATAAGACAGTGTGGCATAGTGGTTTACAGTATGGGTTTTGGAGTCTAGATAGAACTGAATTCTAATTCCAGCCTCTCTTTGTGATCTTGGGCAAATTGTTTTTTATACACCTATAAAATGTGGATAACAGAACCCAACTAAATAGAGCTGTCATGAAGCAGAAAATAGATAATGCACGTGAAGGGCTTAGCACAGTGCCTGGCAAACAATTGTCCGGATGCACAAATACACAAATGGAACAGGGGAAAAAGAGGAATGTCGGTTGAGTAGAACAAATGATTACATGCTCTGACGGGGCGTGTCAGAGCCCCCTTTAGCTAAAGGGTTCATTGGGTGGTAGAGGACAAATTTCAGCTGGGTCTTAACAAATGAATGGGTCTTAGGAAAACAGAGCCCCTCATGTAGATAGGAAGGCAAAATTCAACAGAAACTAGGAAGAAGCTACAAAGTAAGCGATCACAACAGCAAAATCTATAGAATTTTGATTATGCATTAGAGAGAGAACCATCAAAGATGATTTGAGTTTTTACATCTTAATGATTAAAATAATTGTGCTACTGGTAGAAATCCATTAGCCATGTAAGGAAGATAATTTTAGAGAAAGTATATTTCAGATTGAAATATGCTGAGTGTGAGGTTAAAATGGGACACATTTCAATGTTTAAGAAGGTGGAAAGAGACAACAGGCTTGGAATGAAAGGGAGATACAGAGATGTTAAACTCCTTAAGGAGTTAGGTCTCCTTTCCTTTTTATATGCCTCAGAGCATCTAGCACAGTGCTAGATACTGCGAATATTCTAAATACATGACACTTATTGCATGGTTGAATGAAGGAATGAATAAAAGTAAAGATTCTGGGGTTATCTTCTCATAGTTAAGATTATGGCCATACATTAGTCTCTAAGGAAGAACAGAATTCAGAGGTACCCAAACATTGGAGACAAAAGAAGAAAGTTGAAATGTTAGAAAAAACAACAACAACAACAACATGAGTGCACAGGGAAATAGAAGGGGATACTAAATGGTGGTCAAGGGAGCATTGGAAAGAAAGAAAACCATGTGAAGTTATTGATATCTTCAGGAAATGAGTTAAGTGAAGTGTTACAGATGGATGTCACAAAAGGAAAAATAAAGATTGAACAAAAGTGGGAAGCAAATGGAGGCAGCAAATGTAGAGTATGTCTGGGATTGATGGTGAATGGAGGAAAAGAAAACTTACTACACTTTTCTAAAAATGTGTCTGGATATGACGCACAGAATAGACATTTGTCATAGGTACTCAAATATTTATTAAGTGTACATATTCATGAATATGTGAACAAATGAATTGAATTAATCATTCATATATGAAAAAATACTATATCTTGATATCTTGTTTTTTAATTAGAAAATTCCACCTTCATTTCTGTACTATGGGTATGTAAATTGTCACCTACAAGTACTTTTGTGTCTAAGTCAATCAACTCTTATAAAATAAAAACTAATTTCTCGGCTGGACATGGTGGTTCACACCTGTAATCCTAGTACTTTGCAGGGCCTAGGCAGGAGGATTGCTTGAAGTCAGGAGTTCAAGACCAGCCTTAGCAACAGTGAGACCCCCATCTCTACAAAAAGTAAAAAAATTATCCAGGCATGGCGGCGCCTGTCTATAGTGCCAGCTACTTGGGAGGCTGAGGCAGGAGGATCAATCACTTGAGCCCAGGAGTTTGAGGTTGTAATGAACTATGATGATGCCACTGCACTCTGGCCAGGTGACAGAGTGAGACTCTGACTCAAAAAACAAACACCTAATCTCTAACATATTACTGTTTTACCTGTTGTTATGGGGAAAAGACCCACACAGGAAGTTATATCACTATGATTTAGATTGTGAAGGGGTGAATATTTATGAATAAATATGAGAAATTTTAATTTTCATTTCAGTTGTTTTAGTATAAGCTCTGACCCATCTGGATAGTTTCTTTTATTAATACTAATTGTTTTCCCATATTTGGAAATTGCAAAATTTAATCATCATGGAGAAAAGTCTGTACAGTATCATTATAACAAAAAATAAATAGGATTTGTGGAAATAGGAAAAAACTTTTGAAATCCAATAAGCATCTATTTACTTTTTCTCAGATAAATGATTTCAAACAGATATCAAGGAAATATTTTAGCTGTGGATTTGCCTTTTCTTAATGCTATGAAATTCATGCTGAGTGGAGAAAACCTGTACTTGATACAGTCAACTTATAGTACATTTTCAAGGTGAATTATTAAATCTTCAAAACCTGACCTTCTAATGAAGGCACTGATGCAAGCACAGAGTTGGTGAAGAAAACCACAAAGATATAAAAATGCATAGATGTACGATCAACTGGGGACAAATTTTGATGGAATTATCACCAGATCTCTACGGACAAGGCATATCTATCAAACATGCCTACCCTAAGCTTTGATTCCATTCATTCCCCGAGAAAAGACATCAGGTAGGGTTCTGGATACCAGGTGTGTAAACACTAAAAGATTCTGATGCTACCATATCTTTCATGTAGAAACCTGAACACAACCCCACCAGATGCAGTAGCTGGTTTCCACTGGGAATGCCACCTACCCTTTTACTACTGGTATCACTATTGAAACATTTAATGCAGGAGAAACTGAAGGCCAAAAAAGAACATGCCTGCACTTAATTTCATGTGACAGCTAGTACAGTGCATTAAAGGTGTAATATGATACATATGGTAGTTATATATAAATAGTAACATTAAAAGGGGTTACAACATTCCTGAGACATCCTAAGTCTAAAACACTTAAAAAGCACATTTGCAGTACAACTTATCTTAAATTATTTTAATTGGTTTCAAGAAGACTTCAGATTAGTGATGGGCTTTGACTTTTTCTGATTATAACAGAGAAACACAGATGAATGCTTTTTAGGCTGCCTAATATCAGTCCCAGGTAGACTGCCACATAACCTGTGTTACTTAAATGCCATTAACTACCAATGGAAGTTATTTTCACATAAGTGTTTTATGTAAATTTTGCTTTCCTAAAGTTGTTAATTCTCCTAATAAATATACCTAATGCAAAATGTCTATTTTTGTTGTTGTTGTTCTTTCTTTGCATTCATTATCCAGGAACTTTTTCACAGAGGAAAAAAAAGAAAGGCAACATGACCGAGCTTGAATACTTTACTGTTGAGGTGTTTTTTTTTTTTTTTTTTTTTGCAGTATGAAAAATAATCCAGTTATATTCTCTAGCTTGAATGCTTACAAATAACTTATCTGAAAAAAAAAATCAAGTAAATCTGTCAGTTGTGGAAGTTTATTTTTCCATGTGTTATCTAGAGATAAGCCACCCTGTACTATTAGATTTCCACTGACATAATTGTGCATGAATTCTGATCTGATTTGGTATTACATGGTGCAAAAGGTGACACATTCTCTCTAATATACCCTATTAGAAGGGAAAGAAATTGCCAAAGTATGAAATCTGAGGACCTTGATTCAGAAACTATGTGACTTTGAGGTTAGCTCAATGGGAAAAAAGAACTTGTTCAACTACCCCAGGCACTGAAGGTTGTGACAAGCAAACCTAATATCCTGGGTAGTTACTGTGTTGGATAATCAATAAAATCTTACATTATCAGACTGCCACAGCTGTATATTCTCTTATCATATTGCCTTCTATGTCTCCAAAATATTCAAGTGTGGAATCACAAAGAGAATACAGATGCTGTCCCCATTCCCAAATCATTGCTGATCAGAATACTTGGCTAAGATACCAGAACCAAGAAATAGCATTTATGTGCATAACATGCCAAATATTGATTTTAACATCCACATATATCTACCTCAGTACAGCAGAGAAACATTAAAGAGAAACTCCAGGGATACGGAAAAGGGTCCTGATCGAGCAACTTACAGTTCCTACAACAAAATTTTTAGAGATAGGAGTGATCTTTTGAACCCTATGAGAAATGTCCTTGAACAAATTAGTCAAATACCAAATGTGAACTGTGTGGCAATCTTAAATTACCTTTTCTAAAAGGTAGAAACTATTATGTTTTAAGGAAATGTTTTGTAACCTTCTTTCCTCACTTGATTATTTAATTTTTGGCAGCCAGTGCCAGTAGGGGAAGCCTGACTTTTAGAACACAGGCTATTGGCATTTAGTCCTCCTTTATCAAGGGAGGACAATTGCACATCCATTATAATTTAGATCAGAATTCTTCTTTTTTTGAAACAAGGTCTTGCTCTGTCACCCAGGCTGGAGTGCAATGGCACATAACAGCTCACTGCAGCCCTGAATTCCTGGGCTCAAGCAATCCTCCCACCTCAGCTTCCCAAGTAGCTTGGACTACAGGCACACACCACCACACCTGGCTATTATTTTTTCTTTTTTGGTAAAGACAACATCTTGCTATATTGCCCCAGGCCTAGATCAGAATGTTTATAGGATTCTTTGCAACTCCTTCCTACTTCCCAACTATCTTCAAGGGAGAGCTCAGCCATAAGGTGAAAGTTTTGGACAGAATCTTTATGAGCAAAGTAAAAGAACAATTAGGTAGTTCTTTCATATTTCAGCGGAGAAGCAGGGAATGACAATTCAGTATGTCCCTTGTTGCATCTCATCTTGTAAGTTAAAAATAAATATACACAGGATGATAAAACTTGAATCCACCTGGCAATTTGAAGGTGGCATGTTTAATTTTTGAGGCAACCTCATCCAGCACTATGTGCTGATAAACTGTGGATAAAGAGTGTCCCGGTAGGCAATAGACTCCATGTTCTTTAATGCTGTATGACATCTATTGGAAGCTTCTGTTCTTTGGAAATTGTGGCCAATTTTATTTGTCAAAGATGGCCACACAATATCTCCCAGCCTATGGGTTCTTATGCAATATGACTTTCATACTTCCTATTCAAGAGGTAGAATTGAATTCCCTTCTCCTTGAATCTGGTCTGGCCTTCATGTCCCGCTTGACTAATAGAATGTGGCAGAAGTGATATTCTGGGACTTTCAAGGCTTCATAAAGTCATAAGAAGTCATGACTCGAAGTCATAAGAAGCTTTGAAACTTCCACTTGGGTCTCTTGAAACATCTGCTTTTAGATTCTCCCTTTCAGAACCAAGCTGTCATGACATAAGCAGCCAACACATGCCTGCCTGAGCCACCTGGAATGTCCAGCTAGTTGAGCCTTTGGATGTTTGCATTCCTAGGCATCTGCCTAGAACCACACTAGAGATTTGGACGAGAACTTCCCAGGTGAGCCCAGTCACCACATTGAATAATGAAAGAAAACAGTAAATTATTACTTTCGATCACTAAATTTTGGGGGAGTTTGTTATGCAAAAAAGTGGGGGGTGTTGGAGGCAGACAGACTAAAGTTTAAAGTTGGGTTGTTTCACTTTTTTGTGACTTTCAATGAGTTAGTTACTTATGACTCAGAGGTTTCAGTCTTTTCATCTATAAAATAGTGACACAGTAGAGGCTGCTTCTCTACTGACTCAAGTTCTTCTGACCCAGATTTTCCTAATGACTGTTAGATCACAGTTGGAATGAGCATGGTTACTATATACCTTCCCCTCTGAACCAACTTTTGAGGCATTGCAAATATTTTGCTTCTTCTACATTTGTCTGCATTTCCACACTGGATCTGTGCTTACTTAGTGAGAGCACATTGAATGGGTAAAAGACACTATTATGGACCCACTGCCATCATTTTTCCAAATGCTGTGGAGACCCAGAGCTTAGGGAAAAGGTGCCCCACTGGGGCACTTTCTCTGCTTATACTGAGCAGAACAGGCTATGGCTATATAAATTGCATTCCAAGTGGCCTAGGTGTCATCGCTAGATGGGTCAATAGGCTTTGCTACAGCATGTCTGGGAAGGAAAATTAGAGGATTGGTTTTCTAATCTCAGTTTCTGTGAAGATGTGTTACCCAATTCCTAGTCTTAGCTTCTTCTGTAGGACAAGTAAACTTGTTTCTAGGCTCAACTTATTCCCCATTATCTAGTTTCTAGTCTTAACCACTTCCCTCACTAGCCAGGTTAATCATCCTGATCTTCCTGATACTATAGTATGGGAAAGATACTTCCTATGCCAATATACAGAATTACTGTGAATATTAAATAAAGAAAAAAGGGAAAGTCCTTTGAAATATGTATAGTGCTACATAAATATAAGCATATCTTAGCTGGACATCTCAGTCATCCATAACACTAAAATTTCCATTACTCTCTTCAACATAATTTTTTTTCAGTAATCTTATTATACTTACTATTAAATATAGCTCTCAAATTTGTTTCTTTCTATTATCACTATTACTGTTAAGTTAAAGATGCCTTTATTTCTTGCCAGAGCTATTGCAGAATGTCCTAGCATATTCCCCAACTTCAAGCCTCATTTCCTTCTTATTCCATCCTCTGCTGTACTGCCAAAGTTCTCTTCTTAACATAAACATTTCATCATCACAATTCCCTCCTTTATTTTTTTTTCCACTGTGAAGTTTATTTTTTCCTTTTTTAAAAATTTCAATAGATTTAGGGAGTACAAGTTGAATTATGTTACATGCATCTATTTTATAGTGAAGTCTGACAGTACCCTACTTTAAAACTGCCTTAGATTCCTCATTACTTGAAAAATATAATTCAAACTCTTTAGATGATGGCTAAAGCCTTCATAGTCTTAAATTTACATTTCCAGTGTCATTTTTCCTCTACTTCCTCTCCCGCACTTTATGTTCCTGCTATACTACATACTCCGTGATTTCATATCCCACACTTCCTGGTACCTTCTCATTCATCCCTCAAGACTGAAAATGAATGCCTTCCTTTGTGCAACATTCACTGACAATTCTGTGAAAATGGTTACCTTCCTGGTTTTCTGCTCAAACACTTCATAACTTTATTATAACATTTTTCTCATTGTATAATTATTGGCATACATAAGCAAGGGCCCCACAGGACAGAGATTCCTGGAAGGCTCATGTTGTATCATATTTACCTTTGTCCACCCAGTGACTTGTCCCTCAATATATGTTTATGGAACAAAAGTATAATTTTTCAAGGAGAGAGAAATAATAGCAAAATAGTTCAACCTTTACCTGAGACTGGGATTCAAGGTGGGCATGAGTAGGTCTGTGAACTTATGAAGAAAAAAATATTTTTTTTGAGACAAGGTGGGCATTAGTAGGTCTGTGAACTTATGAAGAAAAAAAATTTTTTTTTCTCACTATTTTTCCCAGGCTGGATTTGAACTTCTGGGCTAAAATGATCCCCCTCTTTCAGCCTCCCAAGTAAATGGGACTACAGACACACACCACCACACCGAGCAGAAAAAAAAAAATATTTAAAAATTTCCTTTCTGTGACTTTGATTATTCTTATTTACAAAAATCCATGTTTTATGTCAAATTATACTATCATGACATTGATTCACACAGAGGAGTATAGGATAAGATGCTGTATCTATCAGCTTAGACTGTTAACATTGCAGTCACAAAGACCTCATATCTTAGAGGTTTATAATAACAAAAAGTTATTTTTTTGCTCACACTATCTGTTCATATGAATTGGCTCCATGCCATCTTTATTCCAGGACTCAGGCTGAAGAAGTGGCTTCTAGGTGGACAGTTCCAGCCTCATTGCAGAGGGAAAAGAGATGGCAAAGCCTAGGATGGCTCTTAAACCTTCTGCTTGGAAGTGGCATATATCAAACAAAGTGAGTCATGTGGCCACGTCTGACATCAATGGGCAGTATATTTGGAACATAATACAGCTTGCCACTGATGTTATTGAAGGTAAAAAGACCACTATGTTAAAACCTCTAGAATAGTTTCCTATTGATAAGAACCTAAGAACGCCTACCCTGCCAATGTGATTATAAGCCATGTATATTTATTAACTTTGAGTCTAGCTTAAGTTGGAAAACGTCAAAGAAAAAAACAACAGTGCCATCTATATGAAGCTCACTTTACCTATAAAGACACATATAGACCAAAAATAAATGGATAGAAAAAGATATTCCATGCAAATGGAAACAAAAAGTAAGCAGGAGTAGCTATACTTTTATCAGATAAAAATAGACTTTAACTCAAAAATTATAAAGAGACAAAGAAAGTCATTACCTAACGTTAAAGGGATCAATTCAGCAAGAGGATACAATAATTCTAAATACACACACACACACACACACAGACACCCAACACTGAAGCACTGAGATATATAAGGCAAATAGTATTAGATATAAACGGAGAGAGACTTCAATACAATAATAGTTGGGAATTTCAACACCCCACTCTCAGCATTGGACAGAGCAGCTAAACAGAAAATCAACAAAGAAACATTGGATTTAAACTGCACTTTAGTCCAAAACAGGCATTTACAGAACATTTCATCTAACAGCTGCAGACGACACAATCTTCTCATCAGCACATGGAACATTCTCCAGGATAGACCATATGTTAGGCCACAAAACAAGTCTCAACAAATTTAAAAAGAAATCAATATCATATCAAGTATCTTCTCAGATCACATGGAATAAAACTAGAAGTCAATAACAAGAGGAACTTTGGAAACTGTACAAAATACATGGAAATTAAAAAAAAACAAAAAACATGCTCCTAAATGACCATTGGGCCAATGAAGAAATTAAGAAGGAAATAAGAAATTTCTTGTAATAAATGAAAACAGAAACACAACATAGCAAAACCTATAAGATATAGTAAAAGCACTGCTAAGAAGGAAATTTATAATAAAAATCTACATTAAAAAGGTAGAAAGATTTCATATAAACAACCTAATGATATACCTCAAGGAATCTGAGCAGCAAGAACAAACCAAATCCAAAATTAGTAGAAAGAAATAAGGATCAGAGCAGAACTGACAATACTACAAAGGATCAATAAAATGAGAAGTTGGTTTTTTGAAAAGAAACAAAAATGGATAAACCACTAGCTGAACTAGCTAAGAATAAAAGATGGAAGAACCAAATAAATAAAATCAGAAGTGAAAAGTAGACATTACAACTGATTATCACAGAAACTCAAAGGATCATCATTACTGTCTTGAACAACTATACGCAAACAAATTGGGAAACCTAGAGAAAATGAATAAATTCCCGAACACATACAACCTATCAAAATTGAACCAAAAAGAAACAGAAAATCTGAACACACCAATAAAAGTAACAAGACTGAATAAGTAATAAAATATCCCCAAAGAAAGAAAAGCCCAGGACCGGATAGCTTTACTGCTGAATTCTAACAAACTTATAAGGAACATCAATACTTTTCAAACTGTTCTAAAAAAGTTGAAGAGGAGGGAATTATGATGTAAGCTTTACCCTGATACCAAAACCTAACAAGGACACAAAGAAAAACCAAGAACTACAGGCCAATATCCCTGATGAACACAGATGTAAAAATCCTTAACAAAACACTAGCAAACAAAATCCACCAAGACATCAAAAAGATAATACACCATGATCAAGTGGGATTTTTCCCAGGGATGAAAGGATGGTTCAACATATGCAAATCAATAAATGTGATACATGACATCAACTGCATCAACTAAAGAGCAGGAAAAAATCCATATGATCATCTCAAAGAAACTTAGAAAAAGCATTTAATAAAATTCAAAGTCCCCTCATGATAAAAACTTAACAACTTAGCTATAGAAGGAACAAAACTCAACATAATAAAGGCTATATATGACAAACCCACAGCCACCATCATATGGAATGGGGACAAACTGAAAGCTCTTCTTCTAAGAAGTGGAACAAGACAAAGATGCCCACTTTCACTATTCTTATTCAACATAGTATTGAAAGTTCTAGCCGGGGCAGGCAACAGAAATAAGTAAAGGGCATCCAAATTGGAAAAAAGGAAGTCAAATTATCTTTTTGTAGAAGGCATGATCTTATGTCTAGAAAAACCTAGATTTCATCAAGAAGTCTTAGAACTGATAAACAATTCAGTAAAATTGTAGGATGTAAAAACAACTACTATATACCAGTAACAAACTAGCTTGTAAAGAAATTAAGAGAGCAATCCCATTTACAATAGGGTACACAAAAATAAAATACCTAGGAGCAAATTTAATCAGGACTTCTACAGGAAAACTATAAACCAATGATGAAAGAAAGTGAAGAGAACACAAACAAATGGAAAGATACCTCATAGTCATGAGTTAGAAGAATTAATATTGTTAATATAACCATACTACCCATAGCAACCTACAGACTCAGTGCAATCCCTATCAAAATACCAATGGCATTCTTTAGAGAAACAGAAAAAACAAACCTCAAATTCATATGGAACCACAAAAGACCCCAAACTAGCCAAGCAATACCAAGTAAAAAGAACAAAGCTGGAAGAATCACACTACCCAACTTCAAAATATACTACAAAGCTCTAGTAACCAAAATAGCATGGGATTGGTATAAAAACAGACACACAGACCAATGGACCAGAATAGAGAACTCAGAAATAAATCCACATATGTATTGTGACAAAGGCTCTAAGAACATACACTGGAGAAAAGACACCCTCTTCAATAAATGATGCAGGGAAAATAATATCCATATGCAGAAGAATAAAAATAGACCCCTATCTCTCATCATGTACAAAAATCAACTCAAAATAGATTAAAGACTTAGGTGTAAGACCCCAAATTATAAAACTACTAGAAGAAAACATGGGTAAAACACTTTAGGACATTCTAAGCAAAGTTTTATGGCTAAGACTTCAAAAACACAGGCAACAAAAACAAAAATAGACTAATATATGACAATATTAGACTAAAAACCTTCTGCACAGCAAAGAAAACAATCAACAACAGAGTGAAGAGACAACCTCTAGAATGGGAGAAAATATTGGCAAACTATTTATCTGACAGGGGATTAATATCCAGTATATATAAGGAACTCAAATGACTCAGCATAAATAAATAATCCAATTAAAAAGTGGGCAAAGGATTTGAATAGACATATCTCAAAAGACATATAAATGCCCAATGAGTACATGAAAAAATGCTCAAATCACTAGTCATGGAGAAATGCAAATCAAAACCACAATGAAATATCATCTTGCTCCAGTTAATTGGGCTATTATCCAAAATAAAATAAAATAACAGATGCTATCCAGGATGTAGAGAAAAGGGAACTCTTATACACTGTTGGTGAGAATGTAAATTAGTACACTGATTATGGAAAACAGTATGAAGATTTCTCAAAAAACTAAAAATAAAACCACCATATGATCCAGCAATCCCACTACTGGATATTTATGCAAATGAAAGGAAATCAGTATTTCAAAGGGATACCTGAACCCCCATGTTAATTCACAGTAGCCAACATATGGAATTAAGCTAAGTGTCCATCAACAGTTGATTGGATAAAGACCATGTGGTGTGTATATACCATGGAATACTATTCAGCCATAAAAATGATACCCTTTCATTTGCAGCAGCATGGATGGAATGGAGGTTATTATGTTAAGTGACATAAGCCAGGTACATAAAAACAGGTATCACATATTCTCATTCATATGTGGGAGCTAAAAATGTAGAATGATGGTTACCAGAGGTGGAGAAGAGTGGGGGTTGAAGAGAGGTTGGTTAATGGGTACAAACACACAGTTACATAGAAGGACTAAGTTCTAGTGTTCCATGGGACAGTAGGGTAACTATAATTAACAATTTATTATATATTTCAAAATAGCAAGAAGATGTGAAATGTTCCCAGCACAAAGAAATGATACATATTTGAGGTGATGGATACCCTAAATACCCTGATTTGACCATATATCAAAATATCACATGTACCCCATATATATGTAAAATTATGGGTCTATTAAAAATTAACAAAAAAAATGCCATGAGGTTTTCATATCTATTGGCTTTATGTCAGTGATGGAGTGTGATATAACACAAAAGTTGTGTGGCTAGATTCTGGCCAATGGAAGCATGGAACCCATAAAATTGAAGGAGTTCCTCAGACTGCCTACTCTGAAAATTTATTAGACCTAGTGGATCTTTTTCTTTATATAAAAACATCTTAATTTTTAAATACTGACACTTTACCTGTTTTGGGATTTGCCCCAAGGGGAAAAAAAAACACTTGTATCGAAACATTTTAAAAATGAATTAATCACCAAGAAAAAAATAACTCACACACCAGTGGAAATATTTTGGGGAAGCCACACTTTTCTTAAAGTTGTGCCCTCATCAAATGATGTCAACACTACAGAATTTCTGATATTTCTTTAATATTTGCCTTTGGATGTAACTTAATGAAAGTGGATACCTCTATTTGCATAGCCAACTCCTGTGGCAAGTTCTTAACAATCAAGGAAGAATTCCTACTTTGTAAACTCCTTTTCGAATCTGCAGAGTCAATGCCTTTAACATGGTGAAGAATTTCTTTGCCAAAGTTTCAGGCGGAATAAAAATCTTGGCACTCTGGGTTCAGATGGAGCATCTGTGATGCTTGGCAACACATCTGGTTTTGCTGCTTTGGTGAAGAAACATGCTTCTCATCTCAACATGCAGTGGTGTCAGCCGGTGTCAACGACTCTGCCAGTGATCCTGAAAAAATCGTGTCTATTTCTATGAACGTTGTCAACCTCCTGAGAGCCAGGGCTGACATGCTGCTATTTCAAGAGTTTTTGTCAAGAAATGAGTGTAGAGGAGGAAGTTCACTGCTGCAAATACAGAAGTTAACTAGCTTTCCAGACGACCTGTCTTGAAACATTTGAGTGACCTTAAATGAAAGTTCTGGTTGTTTTTTTTTTTTTTTCAGGCAAAGGAAATCCAGCTATCAGAATAACCCAACAGGAAAAAGTCCACCCATAGTTTGCTTTACTTGATGAATATTTTTGCCAAATTATCTGGGTACATCTTTTCATTTAAAATTCTTTTAGCCCAACTGCCATTTTGGAAGGGAACATAGGAGGCAGATATCTACCTAAACATTCCAAGACCGGGGAAGTGCTTCTGCAAAGTGGAACAAGGAATGACAAAACTTATCAATTTGTTCACAGGCAGAAATCCACGAACAGCTAGAATCACTAGATAACTCTTAGAAAGCTAATTCTACCTCCAATGACCTTAGCATGGAACCATGAGTATTTAATCATTTTTTTTAAATGATGAAGTATTAACGATGCAAACTTTTCAAAAGATAATCTCGACACAATATGAATGCAAAAAGAATTTTGGAGAATTCTAGGAATCCTCACTATTGCCTGACCTCATCTGATAAAGCCCCAGCAGCTCTCATTTTGTTACTTTTTTTTTCTGCCAAGACAGTGTTTCTAGCACTTCTTGCCATGAAACTGAAAAGCCACAAACAGATATTAAAGATAACAAGCCCACTGCTGTGTCAAAAACCACTCCATAGCAGCAAAATAAAGCCAGACTTCAACCTTCTTGAAGAAGCTTACTTTTGAACCGAATTAAACATTATTTTTACTTGCAAAATTTGCATTTATCTCAGGTGTTTGAAGGATTAGGCATTAACGTCAAGGGCGAGGTGGTGAGAGCAATAGAGATGCCTTTATAAAGATACTTTGGAGCCCCTGTAAAATAATTAAGTTGCCATGGCAAAAAATAAAATAAAATAAAAAGGCATAAAAAGTTTCTGTGTGTGTATGTACTTATGTGTTTTCTTCTGGGCAGAAAGTCCAAAGATTTCTTCAGATTCTTAAAGGATTGTGACCTTAATAAGGCTAATACTCATTGTCTTTTGAAGGGTGAAGCATCCTAAGGAATGGAATGGGTATTGTGAGGAAGTAAAATTCTTCTGTTAAAAATTGAAGTTAACCATAACTTGCTGCTCCATTCACCAATTAGTAGTACAGGCTCCTAAACAGGAAAGTGCACAACTGCAGAGAGATGAGCAATAACTCGTTTTCATTTCTGAACGAGCTTTTCTGAAATAAAAATTAAGGCAATTTGGATAAAAATATTTGCTTTGTTAGATACTGCTTTTAGTTCTCATATTGAATGAAAAATTATGTAGCTATATTTACATAGAAGAGTAGGACTAAGTTAATAAGAAAAAAATAGGAGCTTGGATCTAGTGTTTTAAAATGTAGTGCTTTTTTAGAGAAGTATAGAAGAGCAGTTGGAAGGTTCCTGTATTGGTTTCCTATTGCTGCTGTCATCTATGACCATAAACCTAGGAGCTTAAATGACACGAATTTATTATCTCGCAGTTCTGTAGTTCAGATGTCCAAAATGAGTCTCAGGCTAAGACCAAGATGTGGGCAGGGCTGCATTTCTTTTTGGAGGCTCTGGGAAGAATCCTTCCCCTGCCCCTTTCCAGCTTCTAGATACAGCCCACATTTTTCTTGGCCTGTGGCCCCCTTCCTCCATCTTCAAAGCTAGCAACAGCAGCTTCCTCCCACCACCAGTCCAGCCAGTTTGTATCTTATCGATGCTGCAATGCTTAGGCCTTCACTGTATACTTCTCCAGTGGGTAACCGCTGCTTGTTCTGCAGCTGTTTCTTGGGGTTCAGGTTCTCCTTGTACTTGTTGAGGTTGTGGTGCAGGCACATGCCTTCTTGGGCTGCAGATCCAGGGACTTGTACTTCTTGCCCTTGTGGGACATCCTGAGGGTCTCTGAGTCTGGTTAACGACAGAGACAACGAGGGAGATGGATTGCGGACAGCTCGGCTCTCAGAGAGCTTGGATCCCATGCCACCTGCCACTTTGGTGACATGCAGTTGGGAGAGCTCCACCTTCAGGAGGTCTCACTGTTTCAGCAGCTCTTCCTTCTTGCTGTGAAGGTCCCGAGCCTTGATCTTGGCCATGGCTTTGCATGCAGCTGCCAGCTGCCATCTGCTGTGATGGCCTCTTCCGCTTTTAAACACACTTATGGTTATATTGGGCCCAATCAAGTAATTGAGGATAATCTCCCTGTTTTAAGGTCAGCTGATTAGCAACCTGCACCCTGTTACCTTAATTCCTATTTGCCATATAGTGTGATATAGTCAAACATTCCGGGCATTGAGGTGTGGACATTTTGGTATTATTCTGCTCACCACACTCTCCCTTAGTTGTTATGATGGAAAGGGCTGGATGTGCAGGAGAACAGGGAAAAGAAGTAGAAACGCAGAAGTAAACAGCCCCCAGCTGGGATGAAAGGTATGTTCCCTTATTCCACTATCTAAACAAGTAAAGGTCATACCTGGGGTAATTTGCATCTGTACTTTGATCCCCATGTCTCCCCTTCCCCAGGAAGACATAGTCTTAAGGAAGGGTAAGCATACCAAACTCAGAGTCAGAAAACCTGAGCATTAGTCCTGGCTCTGCCACTTACCATTTATATCACCCTTGGCATTCACTGAAGTTTCACTGAACCACAGTTTCCTCGTTTTAAAACAAGTGGGTTGATCTAGACTATTCCTTGAGTACCCTCCAGTTTGAATGTTGCTGTGATTCTAGGTACAGAATAGAGTGTATCTATCTAAGGACTTGAGGTCAGTGGACTATCAGCTCAGTGAGTCTGAGCACCAACAGGTCCCCCACAGAGGAACGGGTCTTTTCTCATTCTTTGCTAATCATTTTCTCATTTGCCCTTCTCCCTAGAAGGGGAAAACCAGGGGAAAGAAATAGCCCATTGGCAAATAGCCTCTGCCTGCCCAACCACCTCTCACCCCAGGCTAGAATTAGACAATAAGCAAATGGGATATATTATACTATGGTTGTAAAATATACTTCAGTTTATACTTCTGAAGATGTTCCTATAATCTTTGAAACATCTAGGCAAGCAGGTTTTCCTCATTTGTTCATTATAGAATAGTCTGGTTACAGTCTTGCAATAAATACACCCAAGGAACACTAGGATTATTCCACTTTAACTCTAGAGTATGGGTGGGTCTAGATGGTTGTGGTAGACAGAATTCTAAGATGGCTGCCAGGATTCCCACCTCCTAGTGTAGACGCCATGTATAATCCCCTCCTCTTGGCTGTAGGGGTGGGTTTAGGAATATGATGTGATGGTCATTCCTATGATAAAGTTGTGTTCCATGGCACAGTTGCCTTAAAGAAAGGGAGATTCTCTTTTGTGGGCCTGGCCTGAGCAGGTGAGCCCTTGAAAAGCACTGGCCTTTTCCTAAAGAAAGAGATTTGAAGTATGGGAGAGATTCAACCTAAAAGAGATTCTCCATTGATGGATGTAAAGATGGAGGGAGTCATGGCAAGTTGTCACTAGGAGAAGAAAGCCAGCAAGAAAACAAGGACTTTAGTCCTCCAACTATAAGGAACTGAATTCTACCCAGCAACCCAAATGAGCTTGGAAGTAGATTTTTTCCAAAGCTTCCAGAAGAGAGCTTGGCCTGAATGTGAGACCTTAAGCAGAGAACCCAGTTGAGCTGAACTGGACTTCCAATCTGCTGAACTGAGAGCTGAAAGATGAGTATTGTTTTAAGCCTCTAAGTTTATGGTAATTTTTAAAGTAGCAATAGCAAACAAATTAAAACAATGGTATTCCAGTGAAATGTGACTTAGGATGTCTTTTATAAGAATGTCTTTCCTTGTCTCCTCTCTTCTTACTGTTATTCAAAGACTTGGTCTATTTTCCTACTATGCAGTTATTTCGTTGACTATCTGGAAAATGCCATTTTGTCAGATTAAAATCTTTCATATCACTTATCAGAGTTTTCTCTTCCCCCCTCCCAACCCGACTCTTGGTTGATTTGAGATGCAGAGATGTAGAAGTCTTGGGTATATTATATACATGTTTATGGATGGAGAATCAAACCAGAAAACACAGATTTCGAGAATTAAAGCAAACAATCTGTGTATTTTGAAGTAACTCAGATATGTTTCATTCATTGCATCTAGTTATCTTGAAACACATTAACCTTGACATAATGGTTGAAGAAAAAGAAGTAATGTAAGCATAAATGCCTGAACATTGTAATATCTTGTCAATAAACATTACTAGAATGCCACGCATTTGAATCTATGCTTTTCCTAAGGAAAACCTGCATTCTATCTTTCTGCTTCCTGATATCACAGCTGGATCTTATTACAAGGGTAGGATGCACCACGGGAAGCGTGCCTAAACTTTTTAAACTACAAAAGGAAAGCTGATCTTCATTAATTAGATGTCTAGATTATGCAGACTGACCACTGTACTGTTATATATAACATGGTGAAAAACACTATTATATGGCTTGTTGATAGCTCCACCTAGGTAATTTAACTAAACCTTATTTGCTAAGATAGTCTATTAACCACAAAGGCAGGATTTGGTGTCAGGTCAAAAATCAGATCAAACTGTGACTTTGTGGTTGATGACTGAGAGAATGCACCACAACAAAGGGAACTAAGAACACAGTATGATGTCTTTCTAAAATTTAATTCAAGAAAAATGTCATCTCTAGCACAGCTTAACATAGTGCTACTACATAATTCAGATAAGTGAAAATATTAACAAGTCAATGATTCATAACTAGACTCACCATTTAAAACCCATATTCTCTGCCTTTGTGAGAACCATGGAATTGAATTAAAAGAGAAGCCACCCAATTTTAGAATTAAGCAAATGTGGACAATGGGTTTTAGAATGAAGGATAAGTTTGTGGATCACAAACCCTCACCTGAATAATAAAAAGGAAGAATTACAGAAAAAAAAATACTCAAAAAGCCATAATCTGGAAGAATTAGAAATCTGGGAATCTGGCAAATCATGATTTAGCTTTTACCAGATTTTAACCAAAATCTTCCCAGGTACTAAAGTCAGCACTAAAAAAAAAAAAAAAAAAAAGCTATTGTGTTAAGTAATCATAATCGTTATCTGCTTCAACTTCTTATACCTGTGTTTTGTCTTTGTTGTGTATATAATCATGTTGAAGGAAAATACTCCAAAGCTCAAATGAAATAAAGGGCTTCATTTTATGGCCACACGGATCTTGTCAAGTAGCCAATGACTTGCCCTTTCATTGTGAGTGACTAATATCAATGCTGGCTCCTAAAGAAAGACACTTTTCATAATCGCCCAACAATCTGCTAAGTGAAAACATATGGATAGGCTTAGGCAAAGCCTGCCAGGGGTCTTTGCTGAATGGAAAACAGGTGCTCTCATTCTATGCCACGTAATACCCCATCTACCCCCAAGTCCAAAGGTTACAGGACTAATAGCTGCCTTGTGGTAATCAGGGAAAGCCAAGACACTAGCCCTGGTGAAACATCTGGGACATATTTTACATACTTGCAACATATGCTTCAGGTTCAATTAAAGTGAGGCTTTGGCACATTTATTAATCTTTTTTACTTTTATCCTATAAGAGGACCCACTGACCTGACCCCACTGTTATACCATATGAGAAAACAGAGAAATAATGAGAGCTAGAGGTCAGTATCTGCTCGTATGGCACAAAACACATTTGTTTTCTCATGAAATTCCATTACGCATGACTCTATACACAAACTTTAAATAGAGGAACCAATGAATTTTTTAAAGTAGGAAATTACCCTTCTCGCAGTCAGACACACTGATAGCCAAGACTTAAAACATTTACTGCTGAGAGAGCCAGTCGAGAGATGGAAGGTGGTAAATGGAAACTTGCAGATCCTTTCATATTTTCATTTCATATAGTAAAAACTTTATATTGCAAGACGTCCACTCTAAGATTCTTCCCTCTATTATGCAAGCACTTAAAAGTCTATTGTAAATTATTACATTGGAGATTTTTGGTTCAGATATGATTTTCATGCTATCAGTTGCATGACGAGTAAAAAAGAAGAAAACCTCCTTTATGCATCACTCAAATGAGAGGGTTGGATTTATGAAAATCAGCTCACAATCCTTTCACATGGAAAAAACACTGCTTGTCGGCATCCCGTACAGGAGAATACAGTTCCCTTCACTGCGTAATTTAAGTGCTCACTTTCAATCAACTTTGGTAACTAGATCTGAAAATGTGTTAGAAGCAGGGTGTCAATTTCAGACACCCAAACACTAGATTACAATAGATGTTACTCCAGAGATTTGGTGTTTCCACCCTGGCATGTTCCACTTGACATCTATGTTTTGGTGAGCTTGTTAGCCAGGTGAATCTATTTGTTTCCTAACATCCTTTCTATTTGATGCCTAACATCCTTTCTATTAAAACATGACCATACAAAGGGGATATTAGAAGTATAGAATATCAACAAACTGGCTAAAAAAAATATAGGTTGACTTCAAGCAGGGACATTGAAGTACTAGACTTCACTAAGGGTTTCCATTTATTAACATTTCTGGGGCAACGCCTGCTGCTGGGACAGATCTTTATGGTGGCTTTAATAATAAAGCAGCAACAAGCAAGGGAAAATGGCCATAAATGGATGGCAGCTCAGTGTTTATCAGCAGAGAAATGATGATTCAGAGCTGGCATGTTGAGTTAAAATACAAGCTCTCTACAGCTCTACAACTGACCTTAACAATAAATCATATCATTTATTGCCAAAAGTGTATGCTCATGTTATTTAACATTAAAAACAAGCACATATGTGTTTTTGCAGGAAGGAGATTTTGTTAGTTTATGTTTGATGATGTCGCTAATGACTAAATGATGCACAGAAGAAAAATTTCACATAAAAGCTCTCTCAATTTAAAAATTTTGAAATAGCATTAGAAGGGAGAAAGTGTGTGTGTGTGTTTCCATTTTCCTTCAAGCATTGAATATTTGTTAGGGAAAAAAAAAGATCATTTTGGGGATTAACTAATCACTGTGATTTTTTTTTTTTTTGACATTTCTAATGCTTGCTTCCAGCACACAAATTCTTACACTGGGATGTAACTGTACATCTCTACCAGAATCAAAGGTCAAGGGCATAAATTAAGATACACTATTTTTCTCCTTTCTTCAAAAAATTTCATTGCTTTACTATAACCCAAGTCAGATTCTGGTGAAGGCCAAAATCTGGTTTTATATGCTGAACAATGTGGAAATAATGAATGGTAATCTCTCCCTCTCTCCCAGTCTCACCCTAGGATGTTTTAGATTTTAAGCCTGGAAATGCCCAGAGATGATCATGTAACCAAGAGCATCACCACCCTTGCTATACAAAGCAGCACTTCCAACCCCAGCCACTGCTGCAGTGGTGCAAGGTCATTCTAATTCCTACTTCCAGTTGTTCCCTCTCCTTAGGGGATAACCAATCCCAGAAACTAGCAGCCCCAGAAACTAGCTGTTATTTACTGTGGTCACCTCCCCCAAGCCAACCAGCAATTGAAACATAAGCCTCTGACCTGGCTTTCCTGACTGAGGAACCATGGGGCCATTCCAAACCCAGGCAAGGGTAGTGAGAATTGGGGTTATTTAAATGTCCTCTGGAGCAGTCCGCATACCCGTGTCCTTTTGCTGAGCAATTCTTCGAAAATTACAGATGACAATATCCATGTTCAACTCATACAGGCTATTTTTTTCACTCCCCTCTTCCCCCAGAGCGTAGCTCGATTTGTAATACTCAAGATAGGACACATTTTTGCCCTTCAAAAACAGTCGTCACTGCTGTTATCTTCACGAGAGCTATCAAGTTCCAGACAAGCTGAATTATTATTATATTTTTTTTTTGTTCCTGGCAGAAAAATATTTGACCCAGCTCTGGACAAAAGCGAAGAGGATTTATAGCCCTCTCTCCCTCTTTGCAACATGCAGTGGCATTGTTAGGATGATAAACAGCACTGTCCAATTTTCTGGACTCAAACACTTCAACTCCTTTTTTTAACTGTCTGTGAAAACAGTGTCATGTCTACATTTCCCCATCCCCAGGTACCCAAGTGCTGGGAAAGATAATTACCTTGTCATCTTTGTCATCTTCTTCTTCCTCGTCCTCTAGCATGTCCTCCATTACCTGCAGACAGAAACAGAAGTCGTTTTGTGCTTGTAATGGAGAGAATTTTGTTCTGTCATTTTGAGCCTTTTGGAAGTGAAAACTTTATTAACATTTGAAACGGATGCACTGAGAGGGAATATTTGATGTAGAGATAGCGATTAGGAAAATGCTCTGCCTTTAATTGATTAAAAGCAGGGAACTGACTCTCAGTCAGGAGAACCCTATTTACGTAAAATGTCTTGTGACAACTTAAAGAATTTGAAATATGCATAGGGTAAACGAGCATTAATTTGGAGGATGCTTTAAATCAGGAAATTTCCTTTCTACACATCCTGTCTATATTAATCAGGCACTTTAAATTTAGAGCTCAATAACTAAGCATCAAACAGCTCTGCTATTTCTAATTTACTTTTCACCAAACTCTAAGATAAAAAACTATGTCTGTTAATTGATTCATGTTGGTGGTTTATGGCATAAAGCAAATCTTTTATGGATCAAATTTTATTTTTATTTTTATTTTTTTCCTGATTAAATAGTTCAGATTGTATTATATTGTGGCTCAAATTTCAATTCTTATGTATAAACGTCAAGTCTTGATTATCTCAATTATTTTTTGATTTTTGTGGATTATCTGAAACCCTCATTTTAATCCTGAGATTTTTAAACAAGGATTATATAATGAAGGTGGATATTATTGCAGTTAGAAATGTATTCTAGATAAATCAAATGCATATAACATATGTATAACCTCTGCAGGTGGATATGCATACAAGCATTTTTTTTTTTAGTGGCTCCTAGTTCACCTACTTCAGCAGAATGGAACAGTCATTTGGGATTTGCCAAATAATTTCCCTTTGCCTTGATGGGACTTCACTCCATTTCAGGTTTTTAAAATGGTTTTACTCACACGAACATACACATGTGCACTCCGTTAAAACAAAAATTTTAAAAAGTTTGGGATGGGGTTGTTATTCAAGTAAGTCACAACTTATGGAATTTATGATATTTCATATTGTTTCTAAATTTGTGTGGTGTTCTCTAATCCTGTATCTCTAAACAGACTCAATAGAATAATGGTTATCAAATATTTTTAAACCTTTCTCCCAAAGCTCATAACTTAGAGGATAGAAACACCTAGCCCTGTTTTCACGTGGCTTTTTGATACAAACAGGAATATTCTATGAGTGAAAACTTCAATAGCCAAGACTGTATTATGCAAAGAGTTATACAAATTGAGATAACATGCTGGAACTCTCAGTTATTCCTAATAATTTTTCCCAAATATTCTAAAAGGATTAGTTGATTTAAAAGAACAGCCCAAACACAAACGTCCAGGTCTCATGAACCAATATATAATCCAAAGTGTCTGACAACCTGTGAGAGTGTTCTTAAATTAATATCATCCTTTAAATCTTCTATTAAATGGTAGAAGTTTGTGGTCTTTCATTCGGACAGTCAGCATTTCAAAAGAATCATAGTAGCACAATATGTGGTTTCTGATATCTGATGAGAGCTTACACTTACTTTGGGACATATAAAGCAATTCAGCCTCAACAAGAAAGATAGACTCTTGACATTCGGACTATATTCAGCCACTCCATAAGCATTTATTATAAACGCTTTTATCCAAGTCATACAGTGGTAGGTAATGCGGGAAAACAAAGATAAATAACCCACAAATACTTAATCTCTATTCCTATCAGTCCTTAGGTGGCTTACAATCCAGTGGAATTAAATAGAGGCTATCAGATCATCTTTATGTTGACTTAGCTTCCTCAAATCTGAGGCACTCGCAACACAAATATAAAGACAACAACAGCAACAATGTATAATTGAGGTGATACACGCCAGGCTATTCTAAATGGGGCTATTCATGTTGGAGGTTTAAAACAGAAAAGAAGCTACACTGTTTTGGTACATTGTGTTGTATCAATTCACCTAACTTCATGAAATTTTTAAAAATAATTATTATTTTGTACCCTTCAATAAAATTATCTTTGAAGGTTTAGATTTAAATGAAATAATTTTTTTTTGCTAAAATTACCCATGCAGAGTCATATCAAATATGTCAAGGAAAATAAAATGAATACTATAGTTTCACTTCTATGAATAAACTCAAACAATGTTATAAGCTCGTTATAATTAAGAATGTATTATACACCTTCTCTCTTCAGTACTTATCATACTGCAGGTGCTATGAAGGCAGGATGGTGTGGGATTGTGCCTAGCAGATGATAAGGTACACAACAGATGCTTAGGAAATATTGGTTGATTGAGTGAGTGAATAGATGAATGTGTCATCTATCCTTCATATCTTTGAATACACTTTTGGGTGAAGTGCCTATCCTTTAGCTCACAGAACTGATTTAGTTCACCTGGAAAGACTTACACCTAATCAAGGATGCAGATTAACGAAAGCAGATATTCAAAATGCTTTCAAACATTTTCCTGGAAATAAAATCCATGAATAATTAACCTTTAAGATTTGGGGATCTCTACACTCTCCAAATTAATTTTCAAAAACCCAAGATAGGATTGAACCATAAAACAAACCACTAGCTTCATTTACACATTTTACAAATCAGCTGTGGCTCTTATGTTCAAGTATGACTCAAAGAGGCCTTCGGAATCAGGCTCTTCATTTGCAAAACCCAAACTGTTCTTACTCTGCACAGTGGGTAATTGGCTACGCACAATTGCTCCACAAATGTGCAGCCAGAACTACCCAATATAACCATTTGCTCTTACATTTGGCAGAAAAGTGTTGTGTTAGTGAGAGGCCTTTGTGTCGTGTTTTAGAGATCTAGTGAGGGCTCTTCCACCCTCCGGTTCCTTCTTAATGTGACATCATAAACATCTGCAAGTGAGGGTTTATAATATAGATGGTTTCCTATTGATGCCTTTAAGCTGCTTCACAATGTATCCCACTATTACATTTTGCTCACGTGAAGCTTAAGGTGCCTTAGAAAATGGAGATGATAACAGCACATACCCCATAGTGTTAACGATCCAGTGAGATAATATATAAAGTGCTTAGGGTAGTTCCTGTATCAAAGTACTCAAAAATGTTAGCTATTAACAAAAATAAAATAACACCAACTTAATATCTTTAACATTAATTTTATATATATTTAATATATTATTATATTAATATATTATATATATTAATTTTATATATATTTTTTTTTCTTGGGCAAAACATTCTGTTTTCTTAATGTCATACAAAATTCTGACTCATGTTTTCACTGACACTAAGAAAAAAATATAGGGGCACAGGCAAAGATGTGGGTCAAGATTCCAAATTAAAACAATGCTTTCACAACTAATCTTCAGGTTTTAATGGTCCAGTGAGGTGGATGGCTTTGAAGACAAGAGTGTCTCAGAAGCTGAGCTGTGCTTTAAGACATGAATGAGCTTCGCCAAATGCAATGAATGTGGAAACTGCAAACTGAGCTCTTAAAAACAAACTGTATGTATCCCACCGAAGTGCATTTAATGACTGCACAAAATTGCAACCCTTCCCAGAGAACTCGAATAACACCTGCTATTTAGAATGGGAGTGCTGGAGTTTAATACTTAACTAAGAAAAACAAATAAAATAAAGAAGTCCTAGTCTCAATTTCCAGCTCTTTCCTCTTCAAATAAAAGCAAATAAGCACTACCTAGTTTTGTCTTCAAGTATACAAAGTCCAATTGGCCAAACAGTTGTTAGCAATAATTTAATAGCGACATATATGTAGGATCTTTTTGAGGGGGAAAAAAATGAAAAGTGACAAAAAAACGCAGGTGGTAGAAAAGATACATTTACAAAGTTAGATTTTTCCTCTTTTCTCTTTTTTCTTAAGGGGGAATATCTCAGATCGGCTCTAGAATTCTACTTCCAAATTATGCTTTCTGATACCTTGTTTGAAAGCAAGTAGTATTAATCAAACAAAGGAAGGGCACTAGGGAAATCAGAAAGATGTAATGCAAGCAGTTAAAAGTGACATGACCTTCTGTAATGTCGCTCGTCAGACTTATATGCCACACACTGGAGGAAGGTCTTGAAAGAAACTGATTCTTGGTACTATTCCTTGAATGTAATACTAATAAAGATGACATTTTAAAAAACACACATGGACAGCCCCAAATGCAGCATGCCCGCTACTTTACAGCCAAAGAATAAGCAAATAACATTATTTTTAAAAGCATAATATTTCTCCATCCATAGTCAATCTTTGCTGAACATTTGTTATTAACATAAAATATAATATCTGGCTGTGTATTTTAAAAATGAAACAAAAGTGTATCTATAGACTCTATAGAACTCATATGGTCCGTAGAGGAGCTCTTTTAATATTATAAGACTTTTCATTGTAACCCAACACAGACATTTTGTGATTTGCAGGGAAATAAAATGTTATTTGACTGAAAATGTTAGTAACAATGTTGCTATCTGAATAAAAAATATAACAGCATGTTTGGAATTATTCCTCCAGACAATGATATATAAAGGGAGGTGACCAGAAGGATGCTGTGACAGGAAGACCAATGAAAGAATGAGGAAAAGTGAGTTTGGATAAATCGTCATTAAAATCAACATGAGACAGCAGATACTATTGCTTTTACACCTCCATTTAGGGTACATGTTTAAAATGAGGAGAGGGGCTAATTCATGGAACACTTCACATTATAATTTCCCTAGGAAGAAAATCTTCCACTTATTTAAATCCCTTTAAACAAAAAGAATCTTGGTTATGTTAACCTTGTAAGATAAGTATTGAGTACTGTGAAGCCAAAACCTCTTGAAAGCCGATGCTGACATACTCCAGTTTCTTTAGTATGTTTACTTCTTTTCCTTAGAAATAATCTTTGAATTAAATGGATGTTTTACTATGTTCAGAATGAATAGTTGTACAACCCAAATTGCTTTCCTCAAACATGGTCTATAAAAACGCAACACATTTAAAGAAGAAATCACTGCTGTCCAGATGTGCAACTGTGATGTTAAAATGTTAAAGAAAATTGACACAAAAGAAAGAAGTTTCACATTTAGTTTCATATTCATAGAACATCCAAATGTGTACAGATGCTTATATTTGGATACATTACAAACTCAACGCCTATTTCCACCCTAGAGATATGGAAGAATTTGGGGGAGAGTGGTATTCTTCAACATGGTCTGGAGTTCATTTATACCATTGTGTGTAAATCAAGAACGTGCATTTGCATGCCAATGGATTTATCACTCATATGTGTAGGCATAATATGAAATTATGGAATGTCTGTGGATTGGGAAGATACATATAACCATTAAGATGATTTCAGGTCACTGGAAAGTACAGAGGCCAGGCTGAAGATTTTGTGGTCAATGAGATCTTTAGAGGGGTGCTTATGCAGACATTTTTACAACAGGACAACTGCTTCTCACAAGATTTTTGAGAAGGAAAGTGCATGAATTTACTCCATGTTTGTAAGAGTAATAAGACTCAAACAGGTCTGAGATACACTGTTTCATCCAGTATATCTCTAAAGCAACTGCATGTATGATGGCTGCTTAGTTTGATTCACGCTATTAAGGATTTGACCTTGGAGTATTTCAGCTACGGTAGTCATCAAGATAACTGAACCGGTAGATGTAATAATAATTAGTGTGATAGGCTTTCCAGTGAGGCTGAATATATTGCAATACAAAAGAAGGCAGACTAAAAAGAAAAGCATTAGTACGTACTGCTAAAAGACTTCCTGGTTTTTTCAGGGACGCTCAAACACAATTATTTCTCCTTGCAGAATGCATTTCCTTGGCTCATTCTAAAAAGTGCCATGTTGTAATTTAGTCTGATTCTTAATAGGAAATGTGGCTTTAATGTGACTATCAGATGACTTTTGATGCATGCTACTGATTATATAAGCCTGTATTCTGTATCATCAACAATAGCATTCTTATAATATGCTTTGATGTAAGATGCAAAGACAGTAAATTTACTTTACTGGCCAAGAGTATGTAACATTTTATTTTCTTAAGTGTCAGCTTAATATGCAGAAAAGACCTTCCATTAAGAGAGGCTAAACAATAACTAATATTAATTCTATAATCAGTACAAGCATCTTAAATAAATTTCTTTTCACATTTCCTTCTCTGTATTTTAAAATGTTCATTCTTATACTGACACAAAGCACTGTGATCAGAATTCTAGTGTTTATTTGAACTATGTCTCCATCTAAAGGCTTTACAATGTATTGTACTTTTTGCTTGCAGGAAAATTCTAATCTTGGTGTCTTAGGATATTGCATATTAATTCCATTGGGTAGGAAAAAAATAGGTCAACTATTAACCTAGAATGTGCTTCTTAAATAATAATGCTTTCCTGAAACTATATTATTTGTCAGGTTAAAAAAATGTATACAAAAGGCTCCCTAAAATTGAGTTGTTTAATGTGCTTCGCAAGTAAAATTAAAAGATAGCTAGACTTACCACTCATCTATTTTATAAAATTGAATATTTTCAAAGCAAAATATTTATATATACACATATGTATTTTTAGAGACAAAGCAAATACACACACGCACACACACACACACACACACACACACACACACACACACACACACACACATTAATAGTTTTTAGAGATGGAGTCTTGCTGTGTCACCCAGGCTGGAGTGCAGTGGCATGATCACAGTTCACTGCAGCCTCGAACTCTTGGCTCTAGCAATTTTCCCACCTCAGCTTCCCGAAGTGCTGGTATTACAGGCGTGAGCCACTGCTCCTGGCCTATTTTATATATTAATAACAAACAGAGGTCAAATAAAAAAATTATATACTTAGGACTCTATATTTACAGCCAAATTTCCATTCCAGAACCACAACTTTTTAACAAAAGAGGCACAATTTTAAATGCTTCCAACTTTCTAAACAACCTTAGAAATTTTTAAGTGTCTAATGAAAGGTCCATATTATCTATTGAAAATATTTTCTGTAAAGAAAGAAAGGGGAGCTACTGTGGACTTCTTAAGAGTACCATGTCCTGCCATCTTCTCCTAAACACAGTTTGCTCCAACCCCAGCAGATATGTTTGGGAACATGAAAACTGCAATAGGCAAGTTCTTTTTCAGATAAATGCATATTTTAGTACATGTATAATAGGAAAATACTACACTTTGGGAGCATCAGAGATCATTAAAGAATAGAATTTGGAAAAAAAAAAAAAACACATTTTAAAACATTTATCTTGGAGATTGATGTTAGCAAACTTTTGGACCACAGTGACCTGTTAGGTTTGATTCACTTTTTATAAAAATTCACAGCATCTCCCTATTTTAAGTAATTTGTTTGTTGCAGATCATGGACAGGGTGAGTGGAATGGGTATTCATTTGCAGAGAAAAATATTCTAACACTAATTTGAATTCTCTTTTTCTTCTTTTTTTTTTCACCTGGAATATTTTAAAGACCTGAGAACATGTCAGAAAATTTAACTTTAAAAATGGAGCATGTTTTGAATGTAAAAAAAAAAAAAAATCATATAGTCAGAAAACCAGTTCTTTTCTTATATCCCTTTTCTATAAATAATAATGATAAAATGTTTTTTATCTTTTTATATAAAGAATAATCACCTCACAAAAGAAAGTCCTAGTGGGTTTAGACCTACATTTGGACTGAAAAGACTGTCTGTGGTGAATGGCGAATTGTAGCATAAAAGCCTGAATGAAAAGAATGTTCACGAAACCTCACACAAAACCTCCGAACCATTATATCATGAGCTTCCTACAATATAACACAGAGCTCTATATTCTAGGAAAAGCCTGCCTGGTCTACTTATCATTTCTGCTTTATGTAGTGTACTGTGTGATTGCTAAATTAGTGTATAATGCATTTATAATATTTATAGTACCAACATTTAGTTAAATAACCTTTATGTAAGATTTATGTTGATTTTTTTTATTTCTCATTTAATGGCAAATTATGAAGAGCATGTTTCATAAAGATAATTCTCCATTTAAATTCATCAGTCCATTAAATATTAAAATTATGTTTCTGATGCAATCGAGAACAAATTTGTCCAGCTTCAGTGATTATTTGCACTCATAAAAATTAGGCTTGATTAATAAAATTTAAATGCTTGATTAAGTTGACATTTTCATGTTCCATTCTGATTTATTAAAATTAGTCCCTGTCTCCAGGCCTGGTATGCTGGTGTAGGTTTACCTTTCCCCTCCTCTTACCCGACATCCTGAGCAAGCCTGTTAGAAAGCAGTATTTCGCTTTTGGATTCAATGATGGTTTCAGTAAAACGCCCTGTTCTTTGCTCAGGGTACTGCCTGCCTTTGCCTTTATACATTGTGCATGGTGGAGATTTGTACCATAATAATCAAGAAAGATAGTTCTTTCAAATATCTATGAATATGACCGGAAAAGTGGCATAATACTTAGGGTATTTCTGTAAATTTCAGTTATCAAGGAGTTTTAATCTGTTAAAGATTACTCTTGCTCAAATTTCTTCATATGCTTTTAAAAATTGATATATGTTTTTTTATATTTGTGGGAATTCCATATCCATGGCAATGGGATTATGGACACAGGAAATCTCACTGTGGCAATGCTATATTATCTTTAAGCTGAAAACCAAGAAGAATGACTAATGGCCATGGAAAACCATCTGTTTCAATAGGACTTACAAGGGAACTTTTCAAGAGGGGTAGTGACTTATATAATGTCTATACCCCCATAATACTCACACTGGCTTGCCCTGTTTTTTTTTTTTTTTTTGAGACAGAGTCTCGCTTTGTTGTCCAGGCTAGAGTGAGTGCGGTGGCGTCAGCCTAGCTCACAGCAACCTCAAACTCCTGGGCTCAAGCGATCCTCCTGCCTCAGCCTCCCGAGTAGCTGGGACTACAGGCATGTGCCACCATGCCCGGCTAATTTTTTTTTTATATATATATATCAGTTGGCCAATTAATTTCTTTCTATTTATAGTAGAGACGGGGTCTCGCTCTTGCTCAGGCTGGTTTTGAACTCCTGACCTTGAGCAATCCGCCCGCCTCGGCCTCCCAAGAGCTAGGATTACAGCCCTGTTTTATACATGGTAAGGTGCTCAGGTGTCATTCATTGAGCACTTGCTATTTGCTAAACACATTGTAATTGTCTCTTAAATCCTCATAAGACCCCAACAGATAGCTATTGTCCCCATATTATTGATAACAAAATTGAGGCCTAGGGAATGAATAAATTTGTATAGCTAACAAGCAGGAGGTTTGAAATTTAATACCAGGTCTTCATAACGTCAAAGTTTGGGCTCTTAACTTCTACCACTTGGAAGGGTGTAGTGGTTAAACTTATTTTTAAGATGCTATTGCTATTGCCCATGGGAGGATAATTCATTTGGGATCTTTTATATTTTTTTAAGTGACCTGACTTTTCTCTTACTTAAGCAATGTTACTAGAAAATTCAGTTATTTTTGAAAAAAAGTGATAGTGTATAATAGTTATTTTTTTTTTCATGAAGAAGTAAATTTGATAACAAATGACAGAAAATGTCTTTGAAGGTGTTTGGTCACTGAAGCGTATTGCTCCAGTTCTATATACAGGATGGTAGACGCCTTACAGTTACGCTTTTGACAAATGTTATCTCATATCATGCTTATAAAATTAATATTCTGAGTTATTAAACTCCCAATAATAGTTCTGATTTTTAAACATTTTCCACAAGCAGATAAAGCTGTGTCATTTAGATTCCACTTTTAGTTTGTTAACTGAGGTCTTGTAATTTCTTGTCACCTTTTTGCACCAGGAACAGTAAGTCTCCACGAATATTGTGTGAAACCCCCTTCCACCACCACCCGCCACACAGAGCATAAGGATCAAAGCAAACTAGTTACAAGGTCACAAGTCAGCCAGAAGGTTGGCCCCACCGTCCTACCTCCCTCACCATAATGTTTCTAAGAGCTTCGGCTATCAAGAGGAGAGTACAAAATTATTTAGGAAGGACAGGAAGTCACCACAAATAGGTAGGACAACACATTCACCCTGAGACCAAAACTGTGGGTATCCTTTTTATCTCCTCTCCTGAGTCTCAATTCTCAATTAGAGAAAACAATGTGGGGGCTGATTTTTTTGGAAGTAGAACAGAAATGATAAAACCACTCAGCTGACACATGGATAGATACTTGGGTTGGGTGCTGTGGAGAACCATCAGAAAGTGAATTCTTTGGCTCCATGGAAGGCTTTGAGGGGAGCATAGTGAGTTGGCTTTTCAATGACTCTCTGGGGCTCCAGGGGTCAGCTGGGGCTCAAATAAAAAAAAAAACAACTCAGACATTTATTGGTGCAAGACCTTCAAGTTTCCTTCAAACTTACCAAAACAATTGATTTGCTAGAAAAGAAGCCAGGTTTCAGGGGAGAACTCTTCTATAAGAACTAAGAGTACCTTTTTGCCCCATTACATTCTCATATGCATCTCTGGAGAATCTGAGCAGGTGGGGAGAATTCAGGAAGAAGACAGTGGGGGCTAAAATATGAGTAACTGTAAACATCCTCTATAGCAACTACCACTAACTTTAAACTCTAAGTCTCTTCTGAGTCTTAATAGATTTAAAGCAAGAAGTGTGCTTTCCAGTGAGGAGGGTCTCTTTTTATTTTTATTTTTATTTTTTTTGAGACAGAGTTTCACTGTGTTGCCCAGGCTGCAGTGCCATGGTGTCAGCCTAGCTCACATCAACCTCAAACTCCTAGGCTCAAGCGATCCTCCTGCCTCAGCCTCCCGAATAGCTGGGACTACAGGTATGTGCCACCATACCCAGCTAATTTTTCTATATATTTTTAGTTGTCCAGATAATTTCTTTCTATTTTTAGTAGAGACGGGGTCTTGCTCTTGCTCAGGCTAGTCTCAAACTCCTGACCTTGAGCAATCTGCCCGCCTCGGCCTCCAGAGTGCTAGGATTACAGGTATGAGCCACCGCGTCCAGCCGAGGAGGGTCTTTTGTAAACTGACCTAAAAGTAGAAGTGTTTTCCTTTACATCTTTCTTTATATGAACTGACATGTCGCACACTGGTAATACTCATCTTCCACTAGTCTACAATTTCATCTTTCCAATTTTAAGCTCAACCACAGTCTGAGAATTGAGTAAAAGGACAGCCAATAAGCTCAACAAGTATTGAAGGCAAACATGGAGTTACTAAATGAAAGAGACAGACTGAGGAGTGAAGAACTATGGCCAGAGAGAGATATTTAACCCCCTTTTCTTTACATAGTCAACACACACATACACACACACCCCTGCAGGATGATCTAAATGCCTTTTGTCTGCACATTCTGCATACCATATACAGATCTCTATCACTGCACCAATTATATTCACATATTTGATTTAGTAGTTTGGTTCCCTCACTAGACCACAGACTGTCCGGGGCAAGGAGCATGCCCTAATCACCTTTGAGCAACAGCTAGCACTGTTGGTTCTTGAAAATGTTCAATAAAATTTTGTTGAATGAAAATAATGATGCATAAAAACTAGGCAATTTTTGATTTGGAAAGAAAGATTGGACTAAAATATTTATTCATTGATCAAACTTGTTTTAGCAACTATTATGCTGCTTTATCTGAGACATTTTGCTCTGTGCTGGGATTAAACAAATGGAGGATACAATTAGAACAATCATAGGCTGGTGAGAAAGATCCACAGTGAGCCAATTGTTATAGTACGAGTGTTGTGATTTTTATTGTTATGGTTTCTTTTTAATTTGGTATGGAGGTCCTCTTGAAAGTGACCATAAGCCAAGATAGCCACTTTCTAGGAGAGCACTGACCAGGAGAAAGTTAGGGTCAGGTCTGTTGGTCAGGTGAGAAACAATGAAGCAGTGAACCCCAAATGCATAAAATGGAAGAAATTTATTACTTACTGGTCCCATAGAGGTTAGGGGTGCCCATAGGAGACCAAGTCTGGAGGCAGCAGAGAGCTCTAGAGAGATCCCCAACTAGTAGTTGGGGCACGAAAGAGGACCTATGGGACCATGCCTTTATTAAGGCCCATGGGCATCATCTCTTGCCTACAGAAAACCTGTGAAGGGGGAACTTACTAACTCCATGCTGGTGTAGACCATTAGGTTTTATCATGCAGCTGTGGGTGTGTTTGGTTTGGAGTCAGACAAGGACCAGGTGGGCTACACCACAAATAACCACACAGGGAGGGCAAGTTTTAATTAGCCAAAAGTGATGGGGTACAACTGGGTTTCAAATAACTTATGTCAGGCCTAAAATAGACACTTAGGCAGCATCTGCAACAAATTTATGACAAAGAAGGACATGGAAATTCTGAGGAGTGGACTCGCTTAACCTTTTAGAGTATGAGTTGGTAGGGGTAGGCTAGTGGCCAGGCTGAGAGGGGGAAGTTACGGACAGCTTTTCAGAAGACATGATAATTAGTCATTACCCAGGCACCAATGTATAAAATGTTAAAACCTTAATGGGTGTCAAATTAGTATAACTACCAAAAATCTTCAAAATGCAAATACTCCCACCCAAAGTCCTAACTCAAGGACTTTGCCAAAAGACATTAACAGAAAGATGCCCAAAGATTTGTTTAGGACTTTCTTTATAGCATTGAGAGGGCAAAAATATTTGAAACAAACATTTCTGAAAACAGTGTTTAATTAAGAAAAATATAGTATTCATATAGTGAAAATTATGCATCCATTCAAAACAATGCAGTGGAAGATTTTTTTCAGTAATATGAGGGATACCTTTAGATAGTTTGCAGAAAGTAAAAAGTAGTAAGCTAACAGTGGGTTCAATGTGGTTCAATTTTTGTAAAGAACAAAATGTGTGATAAGCAAGAAACATGTTTTTTGTGAACATATTTTAAAGAGTAGAAAGCATAGAAAAAGTGTATAGGATATTTGAGAAATTACAAATATACTCTGCTCTAGATGCTCCTGCTGTTTTGGGGGCCACCCCACCCTTAGTCCTCCTCTCCAGAGGCCATGGCCCTACCACCTTTCAAAGCTCTTCTTTTCCCCAAGGTGGAAGGCCCCTCCTCCAACCCCTTTCTCAGCTGTGGGGCTTTGACCCCTGTGGTGGGGTGGTGACCTGCTCATGACACCAACCAGGTCCCCTACAAGTGCATGGTGCAGCTGGAAGAGTGGCCCTGGAGCCCGCCCCAGAGCAATGCACCCCAGAAGAGGCCCTCCCTCACCAGGGCAATAGCTACCCAACTGCACCTGTGTCTTTGCCAGCTTCCACAGCTGCAGAGCCACCATGCATTGCACTTGAACCTCAAACCCTTCATGTGTCATGCCTGAGGCAAGGACTTCAAGCACGCCAGCCAAGCTACACATCTGTCCACAGTGGTCACATGACTGCCAGGCAGCTGTGAAGCTGACGGAGTAACTGTGCCTCCACTAAATTCAAGACCCTGCCTACGCTGCTCTTCTCTGGGTCACACGTCTGTCCCACATAGCGCCTAGTTCTGCTGAGGTTACTGTCTTATTCTGGCCCTCAGTTTCCCCATCTATCCAAAGGGAGAGGGAGCCTTCCTTTCTTCCCTCCTTTCTAGCTGTGTCATGAAGACCAAGAGGTTGCCTTCCCTGGGCCTGTGGAATGGGTGGTTCGGAGGAGACGCAGAGAACACAGGCCTGGAAACCGGTCAGAACTAAGGTCCCATCCAGCTGTGCTGTGTGAGCTTTTCCAAATGGCATAGCCTCTCTGTGCCATGGTTTCCTGCTCTCCCAAGTAGTGAACAGTTGTCCAGAAGAAAGAGATGACAAAAGAGCATGGCATGGTCTGTTTTATTTCTATTTCTGATCTACTACTCCCACCTTTTGCTCAATAAACATTGCACACTCCAAAATAAACAAACAAAAGCAAACCAACCCCCCCCAAAACACATAAACAATCTTCCTGGAATACGGGGGGGGGGGGGTAAAGCTAAAGCTATGGTTTGGGTGGGGGCTGTTTATGAGGGGTCTTCTATGCCATGCTTGAAGATGTTGGAGAACCGCCAACTTAGCACAATAACACAATCAGAACTTTATTCCAGAATGATCACCTTCGTCTAGGTCTTGAGATAAGAATACTAGGTGTGACTGGGATAAAGTTGCCAGATAAATATAGGACATCCAGTTAAATTGGAATTTCAGATAAATAATGAATATTATTTAATATAAGTATATCCTGTTGTTATCTGAAATTCCAATTTAATTGGGCACTTGTGTTCTTATTTGCTAAATCCGGCAACTCTAACTTGGGGACAAATGCATAGGGCTTTAGGGCTGGAATTTTCAGAAAATATGCAAAGTAGAAGGCCTGGTCCTCTGCTGGGAGGGAGGGGATGGTGGTATGGTGGTTGTGGTGGAGGGACTTGGGATGAGTGGAGAAAATGTGGAAATCCCATTGGTCCATGGCCAGAGCCTGATGATGTGACGGTTGTCCATACATTAGGACACCACTCTGTACAGGGAGTGATGGTCTAGCAAGGCGAAGCAGTTGGTGAACAGCTTCGAGAGGGGGATGAACTTTTCTTCTGACATCTGATTGGCTATTGATTTCTACTTCTTTATGTAGAGATTGTGCTGGAAAACTAAAGGTCTGGTTCTTTTCATCATCTTCCTTTGATTTTTGTAAGCTAATGACCTTCTGAAAAAATTGAGAAAATTGCTGTTGAAATAAGCACGAAGAAGAAAAGAGTGATCATCCATTTTTAGATGTGTTTACAGGCTGTATGACTCAGTGCTGCTTCTGTTAAGAGCACTGAGTATGTGGTCTTTTTTGGTACTGAGATGCAAACACAGGAAACTTGTGGTCTATGTTGCTATCAGTGAATGATAAAACTCTATTGAAGTAAAGAGGGTCTGACTGTACATTCAACGTGTTTTGCATATAGAGTCCTCTCCTCTCTCAGCTTGACTTTGTCCAGCCTCTTTAGATCTCATTAGGAATATTTCACCTATTCAATATTATATGTTTTCAAATAATCTACCACAGACTTCATTGGAACTGAGCACTGGCTATGAAAACAATAAATGTGTTTGACTTACAGAAACTCAGGTCAAACAACCAAAATGTACCTTTGGTGGACCATCCCCAGTTGTTCAATCAACAGCATTTGTGGTGACAAAGGAAATTTTCCCCTTATAAGCTTTATTTCTAGAGATAAGTGCTCTGGGCTTAACTGGAACAGTTCCAAAGAGAAACAATATCCAGTACTATTCTAAAAAGGAAAAGAAGAATCAAGTATTTTGCCACTCAGGGGAACTAACTAAACATTTCAGTATTTACTAAAGTATTTTGGCAAGGCAGACTTTGTCTCAATTTGTGTCATAGTCATATCATGAGTCAGAGAGTGATTTCATTGATCTGCCCCACTCTTCAGTCTTTTAATGCCTCCATTGATTAGGTAACTGAGATTGTTGTGTGGGAGGAATATCATGACAGTAAAAATGAATGTTCTTTTAAAGTGTAATTAAAAAACACTGCTTGAAGAGATTTTGTGTGTCAAGGAAATTCAAAACCTTTATTCACTAATATGAAGCATTCTCAGCTTTGATTTACTCCTCCTGTGCTCATCTGGGGGATTGGAAGGTAGCTCTCCTGGTCACAAATGCTTCTGAGATTAATGGGGGCACCAATTCTTGAGAGGTTACTGGGTACCTTATAGGAAGGAATTTGGAGATATCTGGGATTCCGTGCAAGGCTTCGGACACTTAGAAAGTGGTTCCTGGGGAAAGACTTGCCATGCATGTTACCATGGAAATAGGCTGGGGCTTTAGAACAAACAGGGCAAAACTGGGTACACACCATACCTACTCTGTAGAGTTCATCACTTATCCTCTTTGATTCTGCATTTTCTCTTATAAAATGGGGATGAAACCATTTAGAATTATTTACTCAATATAATGTAAAGAATAAAAGGAGGTAATGTCTCCAAAAGGCTTAGTAAGATACCTGATACATAGAAATTGCTTAACAATCATCTGTTGCTTTTCTCTGAATGAGAGATAAGGAGACATGGGGGATGGGAATGAATGCTTTTTCATCAGTATGTCTGCTTGGAGGTAGAGTTATCGCTACTGGCTTTTCTGTAACTCAGGGGAGAAATATGCTGTAATGTCGCCCAGGAAGAGGTGGGATGTACCAAAATACAGCCACAGGAGGAAATGTGATTGGCTGGTGGTTAGGACTCATGACTATGACGCAAATTGAGACAATGTCTGCCTTGCCAAAATACTTTAGTAAATACTGAAATGTTTAGTTAATTCCCCCCTGAGTGACAAAACACTTGATTCTTTTTTTTTTTTTTTTTTTTTGAGACAGAGTCTCGCTTTGTTGCCCAGGCTAGAGTGAGTGCCATGGCATCAGCCTAGCTCACAGCAACCTCAAACTCCTGGGCTCAAGCAATCCTCCTGCCTCAGCCTCCCGAGTAGCTGGGACTACAGGCATGCGCCACCATGCCCGGCTAATTTTTTCTATATATATTAGTTGGCCAATTAATTTTTCTATTTATAGTAGAGACGGGGTCTCGCTCTTGCTCAGGTTGGTTTCGAACTCCTGAACTCAAACGATCCGCCCGGCTCGGCCTCCCAGAGAGCTAGGATTACAGGCGTGAGCCACCGCGCCTGGCTTACTTGATTCTTCTTTTCCCTTTTAGAACACACTTTAGACAGACTGATCTGTGTTCTAATACTGGCTCTGCCACTTTCTAACTGTGTGCCTTTGAGTAAGTTGTTTAACCTCTCTGGCCCTGTTTCCCTGAATGTAAAGCAGACATAATGATAATTACAAAGTGAGCAATGGACTCCTGGTTTGCTTGGCCAACCTGCTTCCTTCATTCTCTAAGATCTGATTCCCCTTTCTTGAGGAAGGACTCTTGCAGCCATGCTTGTTCCACATGCTTCCTTGTTCCCTTGCTTGCCCCGGGTACAGGGGCTGGGGGGCGGGGCGGGGGAGGGTTACCTGGGGGGGGGGGTTAGGAGGACCCAACCCATTGGCTGGGCTGACACAATCAGCTTTTCTCTCCTGTGGGAGGACTAAGTGACATGATGAATATAAAGTGCCCAGAGTGTAATGAGGGATCAGTAGTTTTTAAACCCAAAGTAAAGACCATTTCCTGGCACCTACTCTTTGACTTACAAAATTTCTGCCCACAATAACCGTAATTTGGATAGTGATTATAAGCCTAATAGGCAGTGCAGGGGAGGATTTTCCCCAGGTTTGGGAGTGACAGCTCAAACCAAGAGAAGGATGACATTCCTATCTTTAAATCCCTTTCATGCCAGGGACATTTCTGAATGAAGCATGTATCAAATAGTTTGTTTTGTTTTTTTTTCTGGAGAAGCCTAACAATTCTCATGCTAGAAAATTTAATGTCATGGTCCAAGTCTAGATAGATTCAGACCTAAGATTGCTTATTTTTAACAAGTTCAACTGGGAAACAGCGAAGGCGAAATACCATTTTTAACCATATCTTTTTCTCATGTGCACCCTCGGAGACTACAGCTTTGGCCTCAGGAATGACTGTTTACTTATCCTGTCCTTAACAGGTTCAGCTCATTAAATGTAGCAAAACTGATTCGGTAAGGATTACATCTCCTTTTTCTCATTAAATTAAAACAGGCATCATGGCAGGGAAAAAGTAGTGGCTTTTAGCTCCCATGATCTTACAGGTCTCCAGGAAAGGAAAGCCTCTCTTTAACAAACAATAAACACACAGGGAAATCTTTTCCTATTTTGGTATTAATCTCAACTATCAACCAATACATCGAAGACAGGATTTTTACCCATCAATGCACTTTTTTTTTTTTATCTTTCACAGCATTCATTTTCTTTTTTATTTTCAACTTCTTATGTCATGGAAATATTGTTTTATTTTCTCTCTTTGCTAGACAGACCCAAAGGTCATTTTGATTTTTTTTATAGTTTTCAAACTAATTGAATTTTGTTTGCTAAATGTACAGATGTGCCCCACTCCCACCTCCACCCTCACATAGCAGAAAATTCTCTTTCTTTCTCTCTGTCTCTCTCTTTCCTAAAACAGAAAGTTTCCTAGTTTGGAATCAGCCAACAGTGTGATTAATGCACCTCAGAGATCCTGTGAAGTTTTCACATATGCTGAAAGATTCTGTAGTGTCTTTGGGATATCAATAAGGACTCAGGGCAAAATATCATTCATCAAGTGCTGTGCACTACACCCGAGAGTCACTTAATCACAGCACGGCAAGCCCTACAAACACTGTCCCTTAATTTGCATATATGTGTGTGTGAATATATATATGTGTGTGTGTCCGTGTCTGTGTGTGTGTATGTGTGTGTGAATATATGTATTCTGCAACCAGCAAAGGATAAGCCAGGTTTCTTTTCAAAAGGAGCAACCAGTTCAAATGCACAGCTGGGTATGGCAGAAAACACATAATTAGACAAATTGGATTTAAGAGTTACATAAGGTCTCAACTGAGCCAGTGAATAAGAAGCTGAATGAAAGGTTGTGATTGCTGCTCTGGTGCCTGGAAAGAACAGAATATGTGGATATGTGTGTTTTGGGCAAATAAAAGGCAATTACTGGGAGTTATGGAGTGTAGTTGGCATTCAGTGAGAGTTAGACTATAGAATGTTTCACACTGGGCTGTGCCGGGGAATAAAACGTTGTCTACGGCGAAAAGGAAGAGTCTATTGGAGGAGATGTGCCTAAAAGGAAAAGGTTTGGTAAATACTCTTTTGGAGTTATATTTAGGAAAAAATAAAGGGCATCAGAAAAATTATATAATATGTAATTTTTCAATAGGCTATAAAAAGACTTAAAGAATTTTAAGTACAAAAGGGCACATTATATATTATTATTATTTCTCATTCCAGCCAAGGCAAGTATATTCTAGACCTTTCCAGCTAAGGAAAGTGGACTTTTCCAGCCAAGGCAGGTATATTCTGGAGAAGATAACAAGCAAAGTCTACAGCTTCAGAAATTTTCACTAAGAATACTCAAAGCAATGACTAAATATTGAAGATAAGTCCCTTCATAGAATTGAGAAGCTAAAACTAAATTACCAGTTTTTTCTATTTGCAAATAATCTTATTTGCAAATTTGTCTCAAGGCAACTGAATAAAAAGTAGATATTCTTCTCTCTCGACAATATCTCTGAAATAAATGGGACAAAAAAGCAATTGTCTGAGAGAGTCCTATTTTCTTAAAGAAAACATCCTGGATTAATTGACAAGAGTACCTATTAGTCCCCATGACACCAATGCTTATAGCATTTGGGGCTTGTCTCTCAGTGAGCAATTTAAATACGTATCTATAAAATCCTTGCCAATAATACTAAGAAGTTACCTAACCATTAAAATCTCTATTAGGAATCTCATGTTTGGTTTGATATACTTTACAAAAAATGTCTTGAACATCTCTAATTTGCAAAGCACATGCTACAGACAGTGGCAAATACAAAGATGAGCAATGAGTCCCTTCCCTCAAATTTATAATCTAGTGAGAGACAGAAACATAATAGTGGAGTAAACATGGTGTGTTGTCGGCAACTTTGCCAGGTACTTGGTGGTTGTGCATCAGGATTTTTCTCTTATTCTGATGGTTAAGAAAATTATGTTGAAGAAGTATATTTTGCTGGTGTTACTGTTTGAAGTGCATTTTGCTTGTGTTATGTAAAGGGAAGTTCTTTTATGTCACAGGTATGTCTGTGCAACCATCACACTGTTTACCATTATGATAAAGTATTATATAATACTTTCAAACTGATGATCAAATAATTCTGCATCATCATGGGCACTGTAGTTGGCAAAATATATACTGATCATAAACCAAATCAAGACCTTTAATGGAAATTAGAAAAACCATGTAATCTGATGAAGACCAAGTAGATTCTCATGTTTGACAGAACTTTAAATTCTTCTCAACAGATGTCTACCGAGTTATCAGATTGCAAATGTCACCTTTGGAGAAGAGCTCTCGCCCGTTTATTTATATATGGGGACGCTGTCTGAAGTATGCTTGCTAAGGGTGCAGCGACTGAGAGAATCCAAGGGCAACAGAGCATGGCCAGAACAACAAATGCTATTACAGTGTGGTTAGCTTCTGCTTTTTAGTCTAACTCTATTTTAGAGAGAGAAGGTTGCCTCACGCATTCTAAAAAATGCCAAAGAGGGCAGGTGAATTCAGTATAACTTTCCCTAAGTTAAATAAAACTCTTCATCCTTGAGCTGGTATTTCAATACATCCCTGACACAGAGAAGGGTATTTGCTGATGTTCAATGAGTGTTCACTGAATTAAAGTACTTTATAGACTTCCCCACGCCAACCACCATCAATGCTTCCCTCCTTCCAGTAGCAGGGAACAGAGAACTGCATTAAGTAAAATACATCCATCTGGTTTGATCTTTAGTCATTTTGTGATATTATGTCTGAATTCGGGATTCAGTAAGACATAAACACAAATAAGGAGAATAAAAAGAAACAATCATTTGGAGGAACACCCATTTATGATTTGAAATCATAGCTCATTCTGTGATGTGCTTCCTCCTTTAGTCTCTACCAAGATGAGTAATGTTAGACATAGGTGAATTCTTTCTATTGTGTTAGGACCAAAGAGTTATTGGTTTTGATCTGATAAAACTTTCCCCTGAACTTGAGTATTTATAGGCAGAATTTCTGGTTTGTAAAACTAAATTCAATGTTGATCTTATCTGAGGGACTAGGAGTGAGAACAAAAACACACACAAGTAAGAAAGTAGAGACTTACTGTATCACGTTGCCTGTTATCTTTCCCTGATATTATCAAGAAGTAGTTCCATGTCAATAGTAACAACAAAACCAGTGGTATCATGTAGAGCTCAAAGTTCCAGACAACAAAGAGAAAGAGCTGGAGGAGAGAGGGGAGAGAAGAGATGAGTCAACACTGAATTTCATTAAATGGACTCTTATTTATATGCCACTTCAAAAACCACAAAGCTAAATGCTTTAGAACAGCAAGATTAATCTTGAAAACAAAGCCTTGGGAACTTGTGAGGCATTTTTCTAAAAGCACAACTGACCCCTGGAAAGTCACTGTTAAGATTTTTAATCTGTTTAATTTCTGTGAAGGAAAAACTGGTATCATCACATTGTCAAAGAGACAATTTTAATTTTTCTCCTCCAGTGAAATTATTGTTAGGTTGGACAAAATAAAAAAAGGCAGCAAAATGAGCTTCACTACATTGTCAGAAATAGCTCGGTCTATCTGCCTGAATGATAACAAACAAATCACGATTTAATATCAGGGATTTTAAAAAAAAATCTCACTTGGACAATACAATGTAACAAGTATAATAGGCAGATAAAAATACCAAGTCTACACCAAGAACCCCAAAGATTTCATATTATGAAAAAAGTGTTGCTACCAGCAAGTGTTAAAAAAAAAAGGTTGGCTTAACATGCTGTATTACCATAGAAATGAAACAAATAGCTATTGAAAGAAAATTTTGTAAAAGTAAACTTTAAAATGCCTATTTGTATTTTTTCCTAATGCTATCTACTTCTCTAAGTATATACATTTTTTCATTGTAAGACAAATGTTAGATTAAGAACTCAGGGCAGCAGATGGAGCCATTCTAAGAGCATTTACATTGTAAAACAACACAAAACGTTGGATATAAGGTGTGACTCACTCCCGTGCCCCCCCTCCCCCCCCACTCTTGTAATGCTGGACAGATCATCTAAATTCTCTCGGTCTGTGGCTTCTGCTGTCAAATTAAGATAATGTTCAGTTAGGTGGTATTTAAGAGCAGGATTCCACTCCTGATTCCAATGCTAACTAGCCATATAACCTTTCAGCAACTTGCATATCCTCTCTTTAATTTCATGCTCTAAAATGGGGATAATAGGAGTATTTACCTCTAGTTGTGAGAACTGAATAATTAAAATGTGTTCAGGATTTAACACACTTCTTGGTACCCAGTAATTGTGCAAAAACAAATACCATTATTGTGGAAATGTTATTAATACCTTACAAAACTCAGAACAGATAACTAATTAATTGACTAGGGTCCTTAGGTAACACAAAGTCTAATATTGAATGCTAGAAAGTCCCTCTGACTTCTAAGATTTAGCTGAACCTAGCATAACTAGGAATTTCAACCAACTGCTTGGGGTAACACAAACATCTTGCCTTTGATAGGTCAGGAGTTTTAGGGGCAGTGCCAGAAGGATACTCATGTTACACAAAGCAGCATGGGCCATGTGCAGTCTTCTTAATAAATCTTGGTCAAGCCCATAGCCTATTTAAATGGCAGAGAAAATTAAGCCGTGTGGAGTGATAGAGAGAGACTCCTAGTCTTAGAAAGTCACTTGCCTCAGTGTCTTCATATCTTGACAGAGGTCAGGTCAAGTACCTGACCACTTTTAACATCCCTTCTCTAATATTTAAAATAACTTCATGACTTTACTGTACCATCTGTTTTTTTCAATGTGACATTAAATTTTGAAAATTATATATTTTACTGAATTCTTTGATATTCATAACCCAAATGGACACCAAAAAAGCATAAATAACAGTTAATAACCCAAGAAATGAATTTTGGACAAATTACATGATAACTATAGATTCAAGAATAAGAAAAACTCCAAATATGGCAATGCATGAAACATGAGCCCTATCTTTTCTTTTTCTACTAGAAAAGTAGGAATATTTCCAAAAAAAGAAAATATTTTCATTTCACTTTTGAAATTTATACAATATGTACAAAGATGATATAATTGATGGTTATGATTATTAAAATGTATTTTTGTAAAGACAGTTGTTTTTCAGGAAGTGAGTTAAGGTAAATTTGACAGATTTCAACACATGTAAAAGGGAAAATTTTTGGCTACAGTCTGTCTTAATTCTTTACACATTAATTTGTAACAGTTAGGCAGTCACTACAATGTAAGCTTCCTAAAGGTAGAAACTTTTTCTTTTTGTTCACTGTTTTACCACAGAGCCTGGAACAGTACAGGGCATAGTAAATATTTACTAAATTTGGGAATAGACACTGGGGTCCCAAATCAATCAACAGAAGTCTATTTAATTATTTGTTTTAGTAAAAGCACTATAGAGCCACAACATGAAACCAAGTGACTTCAGGAAAATGCCTTCACAGTTATAACCTGGGATGTAATTAATAAATGAATGAATGAATGAATGTATTTCTCCCCCTAACAAATAAGTTTACCTTTGTACTTCTTCTAGACAAGGTTCTCTTTCCATCCTGGCTACATAGTCATGAACTGCTTTGCATATTATGGTCTGATCACAGTCTTTCCTCTTGGACTTTTCTACATGTTTGCCTTTTCTGAGAGCATTCATTTCACTCAATATGTTCTAGGTTCATGGATGAGATCAGATTATTCCATTGCTAAATATGACCACTTATAATCATTTTTAACCTATTGAGCAGATATATTTTCCCTTGTAATGTCCATTCAGTGGTATTAGAGTTCTAGTATTATCCAGAAAACACTTCCTTGTAATGCCCATATATTAGTGTTAGTTATAGGCCTGGCATTACATAGAAAAAACTTTTAGATGTTAATTCTGCAAGCAATCAAGACAAGGTATGGTTTCTGGGCACTTCCTCATTGTAGACATTTTCCTCTAACCACATCCAAATCAATAAATCAATAGCTTTCTTAAAAGACAGCACTCAGACCTGCCACAGCACTTCTCATGAATACCTATGGCGTTTACATGTCCTAACAATGGGGGCACCAGAACATGGGTAGAAGAGAGAGATGTAGGAGAGAGAGGGAGAAAGGAAGAAATTACATTAATATAGGGATCCTGGAGATGGAAAAGGCATCCCCTCTCCTATTGTGTGTTCTTTAAGAATCTAATATTTCGGTAATTGAGTAAGGAGCTCTGACTGTTGAGAATACCTTTTTAAAAAACAAACAAACAAGAGAGCTCTGAATAAACTTTAAATACAAAAACATTTATTTCTTAACACCTAAATGAAAACTAGAAAAGATTTTTTAAAAGGAACATGAATAGCCAGGCGCGGTGGCTCACGCCTGTAATCCTAGCTCTCTGGGAGGCCGAGGCGGGCGGATTGCTCAAGGTCAGGAGTTCAAAACCAGCCTGAGCAAGAGCGAGACCCCGTCTCTACTATAAATAGAAAGAAATTAATTGGCCAACTGATATATATATATAAAAAAAAAAATTAGCCGGGCATGGTGGCGCATTCCTGTAGTCCCAGCTACTCGGGAGGCTGAGGCAGAAGGATCGCTGGAGCCCAGGAGTTTGAGGTTGCTGTGAGCTAGGCTGACGCCACGGCACTCACTCTAGCCTGGGCAACAAAGCGAGACTCTGTCTCAAAAAAAAAAATTAAAAAAAAAAAATAAAAAAAAATAAAAGGAACATGAATACGGATTAACAATCAAAAAGTATTTATTGAACACTTACTATATGCTATGAAGTACTGGGCGTTCAAAATTAGAACAAATGGTCTCTGGACTCAGACTGCTAAGAATCACTAAGAAAAAAAGCAACCATTCACTATAGTATTGGTTTTGATTCTAATTCTTGTTAGCCTGCGAGGTTCCTCTGATAAAGAGAGCCCTTGAAGGAAAAAAGGAGTTTGCTAGCTCATTCGCTCCACACTGAAGCCTCTTCCCTCCTTCTTGTGCAAGGATTGATGCTCTCTCCTCTTTCCCACAGAAAGAAAAAAAAAACTGAGGTAATACAAAAGACTAGGCCTTCAGCATCCCACTAAGGCAGTAGGAGAAAGGAAAAGGCAGCTGAGAGTGACCCAAGGAAGGCCAAGACAATGCAGGATCTGTCCTTGGTCCTGACTGTACTTTTTCACAGGTTTGTGGGGGAAAGAGAGAGATAATAATGGATTAAAATGGGATACAAAAAGAAATCAAAGAATGAAAAAAAATCCCTGACACATTCACAGAATACAAAAATTATTATAAACCATAAAGTGTACAGCATTTGTCATGACTCCTCCTTCCAGAGCCCCTTTTTTTCTGTGTGGGAGGTAGGAAGAGGAGCCGAAGATTCTAGAATTGTTCAATGTTACTTTAGGTGATAGAGACTCTCACAAATGCATGCAGGGTGTTAACTCTTTCGACTCCATCACAATGGCATCATTTCCTTATATTTCCTCTCTGTCTGTCACTTAGTCTTTTCATCTCTTCCCTTCACTGTCTCCGCCCACCACTTTCAATAAAGAAACTTAGGCTATCTACATTTTACTCTTGTGGAATCCATGCCGCCATCCCAAACAAGACACCTAACCCTACATTAGTTATCCCTGCTTATTAGAGACCAAAACTATTCCAAGAATTTGGGGGTTTTCTTTCTAAAAAATCACTAGGTGAGTGTTGTGATTTACAATCAAAATTCTATAGCAGAAGATCTGCATGGGGCACTAGTCAAATGATAATAAGTACATACAACCTCCTTCATTAGGAAAAGGATATTGAGAGTTTTACCCATTATCCTGGATGTTAGCAGCTCTCTGGCAACTGGCCTTGGACCGTCAGCCACCAGCGTGGGATCCCTCAAGGAAATGCTAAGGTGTGGTATGGTGGAAACAGAAGGTCACTCACTGTGTGACCTTGGGCAAGTTACTAGATATCTCTTAGGTTTGTCATCTGAAAAGTGGAAATTATACTATTTACTTTGCAGATTTACATTCCAGAAATGGAATTAGCCCAGTTGTGGGCACCAAAAAAAAATGCTCAACAAGCATGAGGTGTTATTAGAAGCAGGACCAGGTTGGCTTATACTGCATACAATTTTTTTTAGCCCTTCTTATAGTTTATCACCTTTCCTATACCACCCTAGAATCTATAGCTAATTACTATTTCAAGCATAAGAGCCATGTTAAAGAAGCCATACTAACCAAAGTCAAAAGAGATAATGTAATGAATGCCATTTTCAGTATTTTTATATTGAAATATAAAATAATGTGGCCATTGTATGCAGCCATGATCCCAATTTGTCCATATCTCCCTGTATCCATGCCTTTTGTAACACCTTCTCACATTGACACTGAGATTAGGCACATGACTTGTTTTGGCCAAGGGCAGAGTAGCAAATAGGATGAAAACAGGGGGCTTAAAAAACTGTGTGGCACAGTTGTCTTTATCACCCTCGCTGAAAGCCAGACAGCAACCAAAGTAAAGCTACCAACGGAGCAGAAGCTGACTGAGGATGCATGAGTGAGCCCAGCTGTGAGAAGTGGCCAGCCTCATCCAAGCTGCTGACCCTCAGGACCATCACCAAATAAATGGTAGCTGCTTGAAACTACTAACTGCAGAGTGGTTCATAATACAGCAGAAACTAACTGAGGCACATTAGTCTCTCTCCAAGGAGACAATGTGGTATGGTAAAATATGGTCTGGACCAGAAGCCTAAAGAAGTAATTTTTGTTCCGTTTCTGTTATTTGATCATCATAGAATCCAGGGCAATCAGCTATCCTCTTTTCTTTTAGTCTATTACCTATAAAATGGAGGTGGTAACACCAGCCTATTTCATGAATTGGCTGTGGGGAACAGGTGATGAAATACATGTGCAAATGCTTCATCACAAACTGCTATGTTATTATGAATTTAATGCTTTTCATATTTAACATTATTTATAAGAAAACTGCACGGACTTTATAAACTTATACTCCAAGATAAGTTAATACGATAATTGCTCTTTGGGCAGTCATAGAGACAGGTGATGTTCCTTAGAGTGATTCGTGTGTGGTGGGGGAGGGAAGAGTTTGTGGGTGAAAAATCATAAGTGTTAAACAGAGGGTTTGAGTTACAGTTTTTACTAATAATAGCAACAAATCAAGATTTTTACAGACACTCATTACTACTAGTAAATGACATTTGCATACATTGCAGATTTTGTGAACTCTGGAGTTAAAACAATTTGGTTTAAAAATGTTGACCATTTTTAGCAACCTCATGCCCCTAGATTTGAAAGAAAAGCTTGTTCTGAACTAGCAGTTTTATGAATGTCAATTCCTGTTTATAATCTTTCATTTTTAGGTCCAAATACCTTCTATTTAAATCAATATTATCTTGCCTGTGATATTAGCATCCACATCATAAAGTGCAATAGTTTAGCATTATTTGGGTCAGGCATTAAAAGCATTCTAAATTTTAATCATAAATATTCAGAATGGGGTTTTTTTGAAAAGTTTTAATGTACTGAAAAGTAAATAACTTAATTTGTCCTAACAAGTATCTTATGTCATATTGCATAGACTGAACTTTAAGACAAAAGTCCTGAGAAGCAAACTGGGAAGGCAGAGACTATTATTAATACTTCCCTTTCACAAATGAGGAAATTGAGGCTCAGGAGTTTGAGACATGTCTAAGGACACCTTCTACTGATAGGCAGAACCAGATCTTCTGCTTCGTGTTCCAGGGTGCTTTTTCCATAAAGCTCCACTGACTCCAAGGTGAAGAATTTTAGAGTGAATGTTGATGCTTTGAAGGTATTATTATTTAGGGCCTGATTATTCAACTTGTAGATTGTCTACATTTCTCTTTTCCCCTTTCTCTGGGCTGACTACTTTTACATCAGCCCAAAGAAATGGAATGCTGCTTCTTAGGTGTTCTGGTAAAGGTTTGGTATGGCAAAGAGGTCAAAAACTAATGGTGGGAAATGAGGTTTGTAGAGCCAATTTCATTCTTCCCTTTTCTCACCATATCTCATTGGCTCTGAATAATCAAAAGTTGGCTATTCACAAGGTGTCTATTAAGTGGGGTTTTCTTCTGTCCAAAATGTTTAAAAGAGGTTAGCAAGTAAAGGCTAAAGGCTAAAGGTTTGCTGTAAAGGCAAAGACTGGAAACTGAATGAGCCAATTACATTTTTACAGACAAAAAAAAAAAAAGCCTTACTTTTTCACATGAAGATTAAACAAACAAAAAATTTCTGTCTGCCGAGAAGCTAAGTAAAGGTGGGACAAGACTTTTCCCTCATATTAAACAAGGCAAATTATATAAAGTAGGGAGAGCGGTTCAAAATTTTAAGATTTTACAGCAACACCATTTCTTAGGAAGTGCAAGACGTGCATGATTTTTATTTCTTTGAGCCTAGGGTTTTAAGAGTCCCAGACAGGACTGGGCCGTGTGAATCCCATCAATTGATGCTCTCATTGAAGTGCAGTGGAAGATGCCTGCATTCAATGATCATTCAGTGCCACACATGACAGTATCCCTGGGGGAGCCCACTTCAAAAAAATCATTTAAGTTGGAATATTGAATATCCTATTCTTTTGCAAACTACAGTATATTTTAAAAAGAAATCTCATCCAAAATGATTAACACTTCCTACTGTTCAGGAAAAAAGCCTGCCCTTTCAGACTAACAGCTGTGGATCATTAGCTCTCCAGTGATGAGATGTGTTTGATGAGTATTTTTCTTTCTAATTAAGAGATGAGATTCTCTATTTGACTGTCTCTTCAGAAAGAAGGGAAGAAAAAATTTTCTGCCTACATGGAAAGGCCATCTCCTACAAAACAATTAATTATTTCACAGTCCTTTTAGAAAATCCTTTTCCTTCCTAATTTTAATTCATTTTTTTTTTCTTAAACTTAACACACATTTATACTCAGGCCTTCACAGTATTAACCCATTTTTTACCCATCCTTCATCCCCTAATGTTTTCCTATTTGTTTCATCATTCAATGATGTCTATTTCAGATAGAATAGAATGAAGAGAAGTGCAGAAAGTGCATAATATATGCTTACAAGAGTTCATCCAGAACGACTTTTTTGGGTCCCTAAAGAGAACATTTGGCATGAGAATATTCTGATATGACAGAGGCCTCAAATTAGAAAGATAATAAATACGTAAGATACACCTTTTGAGGAAGTAGGCAACGCTTGGAAAAAAAAAAAAAAAGCAAGGTGCTTAGCAATTTATAAAAACTGGTTATGGTAATGAATCCTTAATAGGAAACTATTTCACCTGTACCAGTAATGGTCTTAAAGAAGAGAGTCAGATAACATAAAGTGGGAGCTAAAATATGCTGTTTTTCATTTTGAAAAAGCCATCATCGGAGTTGGCAAGGAGGTGAAATTCCTGCATTAAAGACTTGATTGAAGAGTATTGTCAGAAACCAATGAAAGCACTATTTGCGATTTAATCCCACCCATTGGCACCTTAAATCCTTTTTGGCACAAGAAAAGAAAGGAGGAATGGAAGGAAGGAAGGCCAACTTCCAAATATTTAGTTGCTGAGCTGCCACTTCCTCAGGGCACATATTGAATATATAGGGATATTTTAAGTTGTCACAGTCACTAGGGTGGGAGAAGGAAGACACTGGCATTTAGTGGGTAGGGCCAGGGGTGTGAACCACTGAGAGATTTGTGTGACAATCTCATCCAATGAAGAATTTTCCTGCCCAAAATGCTAACAGCACCCCTTTTTAAAAGCATTGTTTGTTTCTCACATAGACAATAGAATATTCTGCAATTAGAAAAGAAGAAACTCTGCATATATATATATATATATATATATATTTTATACACATACAAGCACACACATGTGTACACAGGAAAAGGCTAGATATATTTCCTAGGTGATCACATGAACCATGACTTAAGGATTTAGAGTAAGTCAGTAGCAGAGAAAAAGAAAATTATTCTTACAAATAACCATTTGCACTAGCTTTCCTCTATTAAAGTTTAATATTTCTTGAAAATCTGCCTAAAGAACTGGAGATGAACCCCCCTATGCCCATTTACTCTCGCTTGAATTGTCAGGCTCCACCACATCATCGGAGTCTTCAGAACCTAGTCTTCTGGGAAAGGAGTGGTTTTGCCTTGAGCTAAATAGCCAGATGGTGTCACCACCTGTTCTAAGGTCTTTATTTCCAGTTGGTTCCAATAAAGCTTTTGGTACAACCTCTATTCAAAAGGGGGAGAAGATAGGCAAAGTGAGCGTCATTAATTCCTAGCACAATGATAGCCTTTCCAAGGTGGTTTTAAACACTCTACGTTATATACTATAACTTAGTTTATTTACTGAAGATGTTGAAAAAAAAACCATTGTTTACTTAGGCTAATAAATACATATCGGAAAAGTTCCAATTCTTTATTTTGTGACATTGTACACTGGGGTTTTGAAGTTGCTATCTGAAACTTAAAGTCAATAATCTTAGTATATCAATGCTTTTTTGAAAAACATAGCTTGACTCCATCTATTAAAGAAGCAAGTGTGACAACTAGATAGGACTCATTTGAAGATGTGCTACATGAGACCCACAGAAACACCCACTGAAGAATCTCCGCAACAAAATGGACCAAAACAACCTCAAAGATGGTGCTATCAACTAATCATAGCATAATGCACACGACTTTCCTTATAGAGATATTATATCAATAGAACCTGCCAGCCAGAAGGCTAGGGAACTTATTTATTTATTTAAATGGCTTTTTTTTTTTCTTTTCAGCTTACAAGTTGCACTGATATTTTGTGTCATTTTTATCAAAGTCAGAGATGAAAGGCTCTGGCTTTGCTTTGAGAACACTGACAACTCCAAAATGTAAAGCCCAGAGTATGTCCAACTTGAGCATCACATCAACCACACATGAATAACTGATAAGAAATCCCTGCAATGTTGTGAGTTTAATGTTAGTAAAAGTTTGGATGTGGAATGAAAGTGACAAATGCTTACAGATGCCTGGAGAATGTTGATTCTCAGAGGTCCCTTTCATGAGAAATTGGTCTTTTACCTTGTAGTTTGTGATGCCTACCATGGTACCAAACACAGTTGGTGTTTTAGTTTTAATAGATTTATCATTTATGGAAGTTTGGCTCAAAATCGGGATGCATGCAAAGACATTCTTGCAGATTAAAGATCAACACTACTTATTGTTTTAAATGACCAAATATGGGTAATTAAGAGGAACTGGTATTATCTGGCCTTTGAAGAGGTTGCTAGAATCAAGTAACAATCACTGTAAAAAATACTGAAGGACTACATCAAAGAAACATTTAAGAATGAGTTAGGATACTAAGCTCATTGAAGCTTGCCTTTCTTTAGTGCCCCATTTTTCCAGGATCCAAATGCTTCTGGAAGGACCCATGACTATCTCACTAGTGTAGGTAAAGAACATTCCATGCTTTAATTATTTTCTAAGTAAGAAAAAATAAGTGTTTTAATGTTGACTCTCAATTTGTTTTAGTTGTTCTTTTTTAATGCCTCCAGTGCCGATGAAAAAGAAATCTTTTTCATGACATTCTAGTCATTATAGAATGTTCTGATATTTCTGTCTTTCAAGTTCTTAAACTATTGTTTAACAAAATCATTGGATTAAATGTGATCTTTCCTTTAGGGATATTTCCACACAAATTTACCATTTCTATTTATTTTCTAGGTCTTTAGAAATATCTTCAAGATTTATTAAAGCTCATTAAACACAGTTACCTTTTAAATTTTTAAAGAAAATCAATCTGTTATCATTACTATTTTTGAAATAAGTTTTTGATCAGTTCCCCTTTTTGTGTATGTATATGCTGTATCTAGACACACAAATCTTATACCAATGTTTGCTGATGTACAAAAATATAAAATTTTCCCTAAGCTTGAAATCTGGCTTTAAAGCTATCTCCATCATGAGCAGGTACAATATTTAGGGCAACAGCTGGCATTTCAGTTGCTCATGGGGGGAAACTCCCTCTGTTCTATATGCTGTGCCAGCAAATAGGGTACCCAGCTATCTAACAAGCCAAACACATGTTAGTGAAGTCTGCGATACAAGTTACTTTAAAAATTAGTACTGCAGCTTTTATACTCCCAGTTCTAACTCACTGAACAGGAATGCCTTTTAAAAAAGCAGATAATCAATTATGGTAATTCCTTTTTTTACAGTAGCTGATGCGCAGAGTGTAGCACTCTGCCAAGATTTGGGATAGCTGCTACCATTCTGACTTATTTCCACTCAAATTATTTCACTCAGTCTGATCCAGCTTATCGTGAATATCTTTCCTGGGCTACTGATTCTTGATCTTTCTCTTTAATCCTTCATGATATAACCTTGCAGTTATCGTTGATTATTCTTTGTCCGGATTTAATATCTTCATTTCAATCTTAAAAATCACAGAGTCAAAGTCAGAAAGCGTGTTTTTACATTTTCACCCTCATAAATAGATTTAGGACCTAATAATATCATATATTTCAGCTACCGTTTACCAGCTTCTGAAACTTCATCTCCCATTCTGTCTTATAATTTTCTAATTTTCTCCTTCACTGGTCTCATTCCCCCAATCCCTCTGTTCTGGAAAAACTTCAAGAGTTATGTTTAGCAGCTCTAGCTATGTCTGAACATTTCTCTTTGCAATTCAAATAATCATCTGAGGCTGATTTTAACAGCCTTCTTTACTCCATTCCATCTTTTACCCTTGCTGCGTAATGTTTACTGATGAATGTCTTTCTCCCATTTCTTAACGGCTCTAAGTGGTCTAGTTACTGCACGGGAAGCCTAAAGGTTTGAACACTAAGTATACATTTCTCTTGGCTATTTTCCACACCTCTAAACATTCTCTTAAATGCAACGGGGCTTCTGTTTCAATGGTAACAGAAGTTATCAGAGAACACTAGTTTAGACAGCAAGCAAGCCGAACTCCAACTGTTCAGACAGCCTGACTTTTACAGTAAAAGGAAAGGCCCTGGGCCAAGACCACTGAGATGAGCAGGTATTTTTAGTTCACTTGTAGGCCAGCTCTAATGTAATTCTGAAATGTTTTCTTCAAACCAAGCCCGACTTTTTCAGGGCTGTCCAAATCTGTTTTCTTTTATAGCAAGTACAAATTCTTGGAGCAAGGGAAGCATGCGTATCATTTGCAATGCTGCTGCATGTCTATGGTGTTGATGCCCGATGGCTCAAATTAGTCCGCAAAACAGATGAGCGCATTGTAATTAGCTCTTGTCAAACTGTTAGAAATACAAAAACCAATTCCGCTGTAATAAAAATTATGAAAAGGAAAAATCTCTCATATCATTTTCGGCCAAAATAGTTCCTGAAATGTCTGTAGTTTAGGATTCCAGAGTTCTAAAAGAAGGCCATTTCATTTTCAGAAAAGCTTTCACTTCATTGACATGGAGATGCTGAGATGTATTATCTTTCAGTCATTTTTGTTGTTGTATTTGATTGCCTATAAAACCTCATTTCTAAAAATGACCTGTCGGGAGTGGACAGATTTTGTTGGGCCACACGCTACTGATGTACAATTCTCAACAAAACATTTATACTTTTGCGTATTTTTTTAAATCAAAATTTTCTATACTTTTAAAAAAATCAGTGTGTCACTATGATCAGTTTTCCCCAATCACTAAATGTTGCATTCTATTTTTAAAAAGAGGATATTCAGCAGGCATTAATCATAGGTTCAGATGTGATACCTTTGATGTCAGACTCTCACATGATAATCATCTGTTTCTTGTTGACAATTTACTTGGATATTCATTGTCTAGGACAGTGACTCAAAAGACTACTTTGCTCAAATCTTTTAAATTATTCACAAGCTTTAGGAGGGTTCTGGAGCTCTCTCTGGAATTTAGTGTACTCTCAAAGAAAAATATGGGCTATTAAATAGGTAGCTATTTTAAAAAGCAAATTATATTAACCAAAAGGTGGTATAGTTTGAGAATAGGATATATATACAAAACAAAACAAAACAAACACTTCTACATATCTTCAGAATTTTCCCAAAGATATATTTAGGTGTACTTGCAGGAATGAGCAAGATGGTGTAAAATGAAGCTTCCTTTAAAAGTAATAAAATTACAATATACATGAGTTAATATAAATCCTGGTCCCATGGCATGTACCCATTGCTACCTGGGAGGCTGAGGCAGGAGAATTGCTGGAGCCCAAGAGTTTGAGGCTGTAGTGCACTATGATTACATCTGTGAATAGCCACTGCACTTTAGCCTGGGCAATTTAGTGAGACTTCATCTTTTAATAAAAAGGAAAAAAAAAGAAAGATCTGGACATGGTAATGCATGCTTGTAATCCCAACTACTCAAGGAGGCTGAGGTGGGAGGCTCACTTGAGCACAGGAGTTTAAGGCTGCAGTGAGCTATGATTGTGCCACTTCACGCTAACCTGAGTGACTGAACAAGACACTATCTCTAAAAAAAGTAAATATGAAATGGATCATAGAGCTTAAATCACAAAACCTATAGAAGAAAACATAGAAGAAAATATTTGTGGCCTTGGGGTAGGCAAAGAATTTGTAGATACAACACCAAAAGCATGATCTTTCTTTCTCTCTCTTTGTAATAAATATAATTATTATAATACTTAATAAATGTTAAATATATGTATTTAATATATATTTAAGAATTCCAATTCATTAAAGTTACAAATTTTGTGCTCTAAGAAGACACCATTAAAAAAGATAAACCATACATTGAGAGAAGGTAATTGCAAATCATATATCTGATAAAGAGCTTGTATTCAGGCTCTATAAAGAACACTTAAAGCTTAATATACAAAGGCAAAGAGCCAATAAAAAAAGGGTAAAACATTTAAATAGACATTTCACAAAAGAAAGCATATAAATGGTGACTAAGCACATGAAAGGATGTTCATCATTAGTCACTAGGGAAATGTAAATTAAACACAATGTGATACCACTTCACATTCACTATAGTGGCTATAAGCAGGAAAAAATTAAATGTTGGTGAAGATATGGAGAAACTAGAATCCTCATATGTATAAAAGGGTGCAGCCACTTTGGAAAAGATTTTGGTAGTTTCTTAAAAAGGTAAACTTTCCATACAAGCCAATAATTCCATCCTTAGGTATCTATCCAAGAGAAATGAAAACATACACCCACACAAAGATGTGTACATGAATGCTAATAACAGCACTATTCATGATACTCCAAAAATGGAAACAATTCAAATATTTATCAATTGGATAATCAAAATTAGCTATATCCATACAATGGAATGCTATTCAGCAATAAAATGAAGATACTGACACATTCTATATACTCAAAATGGACTGAAAATCATTACACTAAGTAAAAGAAGTCAGATGTAAAGGACACAGATGTGATTCCATTTATATGAAATGTTCAGAAAAGACCAATCACTAGACATCAAAATCAGATTAATGGCTGTCAAGAGCTGAAGGTGGGACCAGGGAGTGCCTGTAATCAGGGATCCTTTGAGGTAATATTTGTACAACTCTGCAAATTTACCAAAAATCAGTAAACTACACACTTAAAATGGGTGAATTTTATGGAATATAAATTATACTTCAGTAAAGTCGTTTAAAATAAAAATGACTCAACTTTTGTGGAAGTTAATTTCAATACAAATAAATGAGAGAAATTAGGCTGAGGCAATGAACAGTAATGATCTTGGGTGTATCTTACCAATATTCTCAAAATATTTAAAATGCTATTAATAGTTGATGACTCTACCCATGTGATGATTCTTTAGACAGTTGCTCCTCACTTGAGTTCAGAGAAGTTCCACAAATGCTATTAAGAAATCACTAAAGCAAATATCAGTATCAATCTTTGCTAATTATGATTGGAAAAGCACCCTAAGGTGAGATTATTATGCAACTAGTTCTAAATTCCCATGAAAAAGATGATCAATTTTGGAAAAAAAACTGAATTTCTCACTTTCTAAATAGAAATGGCTTAGAATTTTTTTTTAAAAAAATGCTACGAAAACTCAGAGAAGATATGGAAAGAAATAGAAAAGGAAGGAAGAATAGCCTCAACATGCCGAAACAAAAATCGTTAAAACAAACAAACAAAAATCTTGGCATAAGAGAATGAGAATAGAGCACACAATGTCACCTTTTCTGGCCAGAAGAAAGCATATGATAATGTTTTCTTATTTTGTAATCAGGATGAGACACTCTTTTAATTTGGGCCTACTAGAGTCTTAGGTTTACATTTACATTCCTCAGTGATCTCTGTTACCAAGTTACCTGAAGTACCACCTATCAGGAAATAAAACTTCTTACCCCCACCTTCATCCATAAGAAATATAGCAGGAAAAGATGTTAGGAGATATTTGTTTTATTTTTCTGGTCAATAATGGTCAACAGCTCCCTTTAGATGATTTGAGTTTGTTTTTCTCTGTATATTACATCAAGAAAATAGAAATGAAACCACTGAACACAGCAGGACAAGTAAATGAAATCTGAAAACTGCTTCTAACTGTTTTAATGCAAGCACTTCTAGAACTCTAGGATAATCTTGTATCTTCCTATACCACTATAATATATTTCTTAACTTTTTTTTCCACTCTAAAGCTTAATACATGTGTTTGTGAATTAACTAAATTATATCAAGCATGGAAAAGCAGGTAAGCCCTGGCAGATTTCCCATTGTTTTTACAGCCATTTTCTCTATGTATCAATTGCTGCAATCTAAACGGGCCCCCTGTTCTGCTGTCAGCTTCTATAGAGCTATTCTATCTCGGGGGAGACAGGTGTGTCTTTGTCCTCCAAGTGCATGACACTGGGCGGAATCCAGCTCTCCTTTCAGTGGCTCACTGTTGTGGCAACATCACACTCCTTTCACTTATGTCCTTGCCTTTCAGACGTGTTTGACCACACTTCTGTTTAGAAGGGGTTCATCGTGTTTCTGGCTCTAATAAAGACTTAGTAGCAACTCTGGATTCAGTGTTTGCTAGTGTAACAAAGAGGTAGCAACGTGTTTCCTCTTTTCTAGCTTTAGCTCCATCTTCAGGAGGCGTGGAGAGGTATATGGCTTTTAAATATCTGTTAGAAAAGAACATTGGCTCAAGACTCGGTTTTGGTCTTACTGCAAATTAGAGCGAAGGTAAATGGATTGGAGGTGGTGACAAAGAGAGGGCAATACGCGGCCTAAAAGCAAAACACACATCATACCAGCTATCATGCAATGCTCTGGATTGTCTATATAGCTTTGCTTTGCTTTCCTCTCCTTTACGCTGAGTTTATGCAAAATGAAGGGTAGCTGGCATACAGATGGGGAGGAAAGGCCTAATATGTATACCATGAAAAGGTAAAATAAAAAGAGCTACATAATACTTTCTGATTTCTCCCATAAAACAAGCAAGCTTGTTTTATTTTCCTATTGAGAAACTTCATGGATAATAAGAGCCCTAAATCAGCTGAAACATTTATAGTGTTCAAGGTCAAATAGGTGTGTATAAACATGTTCACCAAGTGGGTTATGGATATAACATGTTTGTGTATATGGATATAAGATGTGTGTATATAAATTTATATCTTATCCATATCTATCTAATCTTTTATCTATTCATCCCATGGGAAGTGCATACCTACAAATATTAAGTAATTATTTATGGGACCCTCTCCTTCAACTGTATACTGGAAATATCAATTAAATTATGTGAAAGTTCATTAAATGTTAATACGCTTATCTCACTTTTAAGAAAATAATTTTACAGGGATTAATATGGTATTGTTAATATATTTAAGATACTTTATTATTTTGAAACCTAAATAGGAATTGAATATGAAGCTAGATATAAATAATTTTAATTAAAATTATTACCATGGAGAATTAACTATAACTAAGCATTTCTACGTCCCAAAGGACCATTTAACTTTTTTCCCCTTTATTGTTTTTAATTATATTTTTTATATATTTTATATTTGTTATTATATTGCAGATAGAAACATTGAATTTTGGATGAGGCAAGCATTTTCTAACATGTGCAGTAGTAATAATTTTTAATCTCTACTTCACAATCTTATTTCCAAAAATAAGGTGCTAAAACTTGACATGATTTTAAACAATTTCTGTAGCCTCTCTTCAAGATCATATGAAAAGATCCTAAATATATATATATTTATAGATTATTAAATGTAAAAGAGTATTCTTATATGATTTAGGGACCTCATTACTCTAAAAATTTCTCCCTCTCCATTTTTTAAAAAGATGATTTTTCTACTTTTTTTCTCCCTCCCTATTTTAAGATCCATTCCATTTTAAAGACTGTTAGAGATAAAAGGTGTCAAAGATAAGAAACGCTCTTGATAACTGGTACTGAAAACCCGGCACAGAGAAATCCTGCTGAAACCCTGTCTTCTCACACCTTCGAGATTCACCCAGTGTCTTGGCACAGCTAACGTGTCCTATACAGAAGGAGTTGAAACTTGCTACATCATAACCTTTGAACTCCACTGTCTTTTTGACAATTACAAGAGTCTTAGCCCCCTGATGTGCTGGTTACTGTAAAAAGTACAGTTCTGGTTCTTGAGGGATTTTTATTGTTGCTTTCGTTATTGTTTCTTTTGTTATACTTCAACCGCGATTCTAGGAAAATTCTATTTGTATGAGTCTGGCTTGATGTGCAACACAAGAAAGTTAGTACAGGGAAGGAGGGTGGGAAGGTGCCATGCCCTCCCTAAGATCAGTTAATCAGCTTATTATTTGTATGTGGTGTTTCCTCTTCTCATCTAATTATTGGTTCAAACATATGAGGATGATTGCCTTTATTAGGAACTGTTGGCCCATTTACCATCTACCTATTGTTGAGATCTCTTATTGCTTTGTTCAGCACCCTGATTTTCCTTGGGGAAACCCTCCTCCAGTTTTAGTTGACGATTTCTAGTGGAACTGGTTCCACCTCTGGCTCTAGCCAGATGGACTTTTGACCCAGACCTGGTCAACAAGAGAATTACCTGTTCCTGGTCATAGTCATTGATTCAAAGATGTCCGATCAGAACACTGAGACTCAACTGTCAATCTTTGGAATTATTTAAAAAGAGAATCTCTCCTTTTTCCTGACCAAAAGCTAGCATGTAAACCTGAAGGTTGAATTATTTGAGTCCCCAGAACCAGACACGTCTGAAAGGATAATTTGGCCTTCCACATATACACATACAAAAGAAAGTTTAAACAAAACCAATCTAAACATTTGATGTAATTTATATAGTTTTAAAAAATTAAGGCTGGGTGCGGCGGCTCATGCGTGTAAAACTTAGCCGGGCATGGTGGCGCATGCCTGTAGTCCCAGCTACTTAGGAGGCTGAGGCAGAAGGATTGCTTGAGCCCAGGAGTTTCAGGTTGCTGTGGGCTAGGCTGATGCCATGGCACTCTAGCCTGGGCAACACAGTGAGGCTGTCTCAAAATAAATAAATAAATAAAAATAAACAATTTTAATTCATCCATTATTCCTGGCTCCTGTCAGACTGACTTAACTAGAATCTCTGGCAGTAGGACCTTGGAATCTGTATTTTTAGTCATTCTCTCAGTGTTTCAGGGGATCACCTAATTAAGGGACTCATTATGAACATTCACCAAAGAGTCCCACTCTTTTCCAACACTGTCAACATTCCAGATGAAGTTCACATAGTGCCCCAGAGGGCCACGGTTATTCTCCTGGTGGCTGTGTTGGCACCACTTTTTTTTCTCCAGTCCAGAAAGGAAAAAAATTACAATTATGTGGGAGAACTTTAATGAAGGGAGGCCTTCTTTCTTCCTTCCTCCCTTCTCTCTCTCTCTCTTTCTTTTAGTACATAGAACTGGTGCAGAAGGATCTTCCTTCTTCTCAATAGCCTCTCGATAAGTTAAAACTATCTCTAATCTCATCTGTGTTCTGGAAAATGTGGGGCTTAACCTTCCTGGTACCTGGTGACTAGGACTGGTCAGACAGAGCTATCAGATAAAATTTAATTTGAAAGAGAATGACCAAAGATCTTACCAAATTCCACTTTTCTCATTGTCTTAGAAAATTCAGATAGTATACATAGAAGGAACCAAATTTATCCATTAGAGCCTAGAACTTAGGACAAGGGATTATTTTGGTGGTATAGATTCCTAAGCTGTAAATGGAGTGAGTGAGGGTGTGGATTTCCAGAACCCAATTGAATGGGTAGGTTAATCTTCTCAGATTCATAAAACAAGAGATATTACTTCAAATTTACACTCCTGTGTTTCTGATTGGCTTCCAGTCCTGCTCTGTACAGTATAGTTGCTCAGAAAAGTTGAGATAAAATCCTCAGAGATTTCCAGCCTTCAGATCTGCTGAAGGGTGATTTCCAATCTTTGCAGATGTGTTTATCTACGGCAACTTGAAGGGCAACAATAAGTCCAATGTGGCCATCACATTAAAAAGAGGTTATTATTTATTCTCCAAACTTATTAACCTTTTTATAGGCTGGTTTCCTCCATGATAATTTGCTAGTCAATCTTCTCAAGCCAAAGTTTTACCTAAGGAGAAAGAGGATTCCAGGCAAGTATTTTATCACTGACTGTTGTACCTTTTAGGAAAATTTGCCATAAGCAATATGCTTTCAGATAGTTCATTCTGGGACTTTTCAAAATGGACAGGAATTCATTAAGGATGGTCATTTGGGCATCCAGTGATTAATGATCCCGTAGAACCTGTCCCTTTGTGTCATCTTGAGTTGGGTTTTGTGAGAAAGTTGTCTTGATGGATAGAAATTTCCACCAAGATGAAACAGGATGTGTTCTACCCTCCTTCACACCATCCTGCACCTTCTTCTTTTTAACTTGTATCTTAATGACTTGCCACTTTTCACTGAGCTGGATGCAGAGTGAAAAGACAACAGAAAAAGCCTTTCCTAGTGTATTGACGTCATGGCTTTATTGTCACAAAATGGGTGCGAGCTTAAAAAACAAATACCCTACTATTCAATGAGTTTTAAAAAATAGCTCAAGATAAATCATTCTAAAACCAAAATAACTGTTTTTGGCAGATGCTCAGAAACACTCAGCTCGCTTACAGCTAACCACTCTGAACAAGAGATTATTACCTAAGGGTAGCGAGTTTTGGTGGAGGACTCACAGGAAGTTATAAGGTTAGCTGTTCAATGGGTGCTCTAATGAGCCTTTCTGTATGCCTATGGTAGTGGGAGTTTCATAACATCATCTTTAACATTTTTGCAGGCTAAAATAATCACAGTCGTGCTCTTTGGCATAGAATTTTGAGGTTTGTGAGAAAAATCTTGTCCCATTCTCAGCCCATGTCCATGTGGAGGCGAGGTGGCATTTTACAGACTTATGTTTTGGTTAGGCTTCTCAACTTTTAAAAGAGTTGTCAACTATATTCCCATCTCAGCTGAGGCTTAAAGCATGGTCTGTCCCTAATTGGCAACAGAATATTTGCACTCCAAGTACTTGTCAAAAGAGGATAACGCTGAATGCTTGCTGCCCAGTGCCTATCAAAAATCAGTCGTGAGAAATTGTATTTATGGAAGGTTGCCTGAAGGACATACATTCCTTTTTAGATCTCCTAAATTATATTTTTGGATTTAGCCAAACCAGTTGAGAGTAACATACTTAAACCCCATGGCTATGTCACCTCAAAATAATGGTTACTATTTGTGGTCGATGTGCCTAGCACCGAGATAGGTGCTTTTCATATGTTAGTAATAATCTGTAAAATAACCATTTCAAAGGGGTTAATATCTCCATTTTCCAGATTAGGAAACACTCCCAGCTCCATCAAATAGCTTGCTCAAGGCCACCCAGCAAGTAAATGACATTTTACACAATTCAAAGCAAGTCTGTCTGGCTTCAGATTCATGCCCTGTATACAGAGCTAGAGTTGCTTTCGCTGAACTGCATTTTGGTGTTGCAGCAGCAGCCTCTATTGAGGGAATTTAGCAGAAAGAACTCTATGAAACACAGCATTGTATTAACCCTAGAGATTTTGTTCACATTATACAGTGACGACTTTATGAAACCTCTTGAATAAGAATTTTTGGTACTGGAAATAGCAACTAACATGCTTCATATAGAAATATTAAGTAGGTTGTGAATCACGTAACCAACAGGGTTTCCCTTCATCGATTTTCTGGTTTCTGGGAATCTCAGATCCCAATTTTTGACCTTCCTCTGTCTAACACATGATCCCTGCATTGTATGTGCCACTTTCACCACTAGAATTACCTTATTTTTCCTCCCATTCTCTAACCGCCAGTGTGACTCCTTCATTTACACATTTAACTTGTAATACTGCATATATATGTAATCTACATCCATTATTTTCATATGTTTTCAGTATAAATAAAACTCAAATAAGAAGCCTACACTTATTAAGCATTTGATGTGTTTCAGAAACTGTGTTGAATGATATTTTATCCTACAGTCATTCCTTGGTAAACACAGGGATTGGTTCCAGGACTACCAGTGGATGGCAAAATCCATGCATACTCAAGTCCTGCAGTCAGCTCTGTAGAACCTGAATATACAAAAAGTTGGCCAATCCTCTATACAGATTTCACATCCCCCGAATAGTGTATTTTTGATCTGTGTTTGGTGGGAAAAAATCTGGGTATAAGTGTAACCATGCAGTTTAAACTTGTGTTCTTCAAGGGTCAACTGTATTTTCTTTTTAGTAAATGTAAATTAGGTTCCATTATTAGCCCCATTTTACAGATGAGTAAAATGTGGCTCAGAGAAGTGAAATAAATGCCCAACATCACACAGCAGAGCCAGACTTCTGGCTGACTCCAGAACCTGAACTCTTTCTTAAACACCACGCATATGTCTCTTTAGCTGCACATCATGGGCAGTTAACAGGAACAGACAGACACCACAGGACTGGACTAGAAGGAGGCCTGGGGAGAAGAAGAAAGAAAAGATGGGGAAAAGATGTCTTAAGGGGAAGACAGGGAGCGAGTAAAAATACATGAGAGAAAAGTAAGGCAGAGAAAAGGAATGGAAGGTAACAGAGAAAGACGAGCATGGGACAGAGAGAGAATATGTTCACAACTCTGCCTCAGTGGCATATGACTGAATGCTCAGAAGTTTTTTTCTTGAATGTTCAGCCCTGAGTATTACCAACACACAAATGCCAGCTCTTCACTATAAACCTCTCTCTCTCTCTTTGTCTGGTCCACTACTTTGCACAAGTCTCTGCTACTCTGTATTGCTGTTCATCCTGTTTTGTGTTTGTGCTCTTAACCTGAGTAGCTTCTACTGGCTAATGGAAAACATGGGTACACCCTTTAAAGCAGGCATCCTCAAACTACGGCCCGAGGGCCACATGCGGGCCGCCTAGCACATTTATCCGGCCCTCGCTGCCTGTCCTGCTTAGCAGCTGACTCGTCCCGGGGCCCACAGTGCACATGTGTGGAATGTGTGCCGCACTCTCCAACAGTCTGAGGGACAGTGAACTGGCCCCCTGTTTAAAAAGTTTGGGGACCCCTGCTTTAAAGCATCTAATTTAGCAGAAGCAACAGTTGGGATGTTTTATGTGAATTCACAGGAAAGAGTCTGGAATTTCTTTCACTTCAAATAAATGCTTCCCTGTTACCATCCATAGAGGTAAACAAAAAGAAGATTTAAACAAACAAACAAAACCAAGACCAAACTCCTTTGTTCTCCTGACCCCGAGACCAGGAAAACAGCACCCAGTTTAGCCTTGTGCCACAACTGGGACAAAGGTAAAATCACTCTTGAGGAGTATAGCTATTTACATGGGCTTGGCTACATCAGAATAAGCTATCCCTGAAATTTGAATTTATAATTAATTCTTCCAAAAATGTTAAAAGTAACCCTTACTATAACAGAAAACAGCTTCCCTGCTTTTGCTTTTGAATTTAATATTTATTTTTAAAATAAAGATTTCTTTTCCCATGGAATTGTAAAGGTTCATCTAGAGAGAAAGGTATGATATGGGTTTTAAAAGTTCACAGTGGAACCCCTGAGGTGTCTATCAATTTACCAGCTAGAAATAGCTTTGAGATGTAATATCTGTCACACTGATGGTCTTTCAGAGAATTGTGCTATGTTGTTGTTGATTCCTTCAGGTCTTATTTGGATCTGATATCCAAATATGAGAACTTCTTCTGAGCTTTTAATGTTTTTAGATCAAATCTCTTTTTTACTAAATTGGTCCTTTATGGAGGAAATATGTATTTAATATTTGGGGGTGAACATTCCTCGTGTTTCCAGATGGAGGTGCTATCTCCTGGTCACACTCTTGGCTTCTAAGTCCTTCCCTCTCTCCATAAGAGAGATTTCTAAACACAGACAAGTTGGGTCATTTCTTAAATTTCATTGACTCTAACTGAGAGGAAAAATGGTGAAATAAACAGTGGGTTTGGTCCCAACTTTAGCCCCAATTCCACCACCCAGGAACTGGGGCACTTTGGGTGAGCTATGGCCCAACCAATCATACAGGATTGTTTTGAAGGTAATGGAAGTGAACATGCTTTGCAAATGGCAAAGCATTAACAAATTAAAGATAATTAGATCCAGGTCTAGGTCCATGTCTAGACATAAATAAAGGAAAGGCTCTGGATTTCCATTCTGCAGGTGCAAGTTAGCTACCATTTATTGAGTGCTGGTAGATTACCAGAACATATAATGCTATAGACTTCTTTAAAGTTTAGGTCACTGAAGTTCAGGGTCACATCAAGAACTCAACACCAATATTAGTAAAGCAGCCAGTTTTGCCAGTAGACTGGAGACTGAGAGTGAAGTTCATAAGTGAGAATACCATATGATTATTGGTTAATGTAGCTGCAAGTTGATGACATCAAGTCAAGGGTATTCCTGAAAAGGCCAAAATGAGCCTACATATTATGTTCTGGTTCATCCAATTTTCCATTACTAGGTGTCCAACAGGGACCTCCAAACCACTGCTATATGCTTCTAATTTGCAATATATTATAAAGCATTTGTTTTATCTTTTGTAACCATGCACAAATAAAAATATGTTTACAAAGAATTTTTATAAGATCCTTATGTAGTTTTTAAACTCCCAAATATAAATGTCAGAAATAATCTTGAAATGTCCTTTAAGGACACATTGAAAATTTTCTTCTTACAGCTGACAGACACCTTGACATTTCAGCCATTGAGCATGGTGTTTCATCCTGTCCACAGAATCCATTTTTAGGAGTCAAAGGTGCTTAAATAAGAAAACTTAGTGTAATGTAATTCACCTAAGCTTTAATGAGTTTTATATTAAATGTTCTTTACAAATTAAACTCAGGTTAACATGCTTAAAAGTGTAAACGTCTACAACAATTTCATGGGAACACAATATTTATATATTTCTGAGGCAAATGTACTTTTAGGCTAAGTTTTTAAGAGTCACTAAATCTGGTTATATGCATTTTCTGATGGCAAATATTTAGGTATTAAGTTCTTTCAAATAACAATTTAAAAACTGAGATAAAAATTTGTTAATGCCAATAATATTCAGGCTAGAGGGAAGGGGAAAAAGATAAATTCCAAAGAAGAAACCCTCCTATGGAATACTTTACTGATCAAGTAGCAACCTAGGACAGGCTTCTTTAATGAACCTGCTGATGCTTGATTAGGGTATTAAAAGATTTTTGAAAAATGGGGCAATCCCAGGGGCTCTACAGTTTCTGTGGTATCCTTAATTAATTCCACTTTGAGTTCATTATTCAACAGCTGCTTTAGGAAAATAAAAGGTCTGCATCTCTTTACACAAATGTTTGAGAGTTATTTTATAATGCAGTCCCTCCTTGCATAAGCCATTTGTTCTAAGCTAGAAATGAGAAGCTACTTCCATTGCCAAGGGAGTTAGGAAAGTTATCCAGTTTTACCTTTCCTTTCTTCAGTGTAAGAAAAGAAAGTTCCCAAGTAATCACCATACCCTCCCCAGAAAGACCCCAGCTGTCAAAGCTTCCTTTCTACCTGAGGTTATTTTTGCTGGGGAAATATGCCTGTGATTTCTTTGATCGACACCTTAAGCATTTAGATCTCCCTGTACGCATTGTTTTGAAAAAAATGTATTTGGCTTCTTTGACTCACAGTCCACGATTTACCCTTTGACTTCTTCCCTCAGTCATTTTGACACAGGTTTTTTTCTCTTGCTTTGGGCTATGTGAACTAACACACACACACACACACACACACACACACACACACACATGCACACACAGAATGACTTCATGACAAGTGGTCTGCTTCCGAGCACTACCTTAAATTCCAGCTGCCCTGTTGGCTCCTGTACTTACAAAGTCTGAATTTATTGTGGGCCCTTGTAGTGCAATTTTTGACACATCATTAAGCTCCCTTTTCATTGGGAGCCTAAGGGCATATTCAGGCTCACTGCGAAGAGTGCGCCTAAGTAACGGTTAAAACACGTGTCATGAGCTGCAAGGGGCTTGTTTGCCAGCAGGGCAAACAGTTCACTGTAGCTCAAGCGATATCCTACAACAGGGTGGGTAGAGATAATGAGATAACCACACACCACAAGTGAGCTGTTCATCTTTGTCTTCAAGCATCTAAGAACACAGTTATCTCAGTAGGATGGTGCACCCCGGAGAGTTATAAATATCTTTCAGAAAGGTAAAGAAAAACAGTCAAAGAAAACACATCCGAAAAATACAAGCACAAGAAGACTTGAGAATGATTTCTTTGAAGCAAAATTTCAGCTACACCAGAACTTATTGAATCAGGCCAATAAGTTCTGTGTGCTTTTTGTGCAATATGTTTTATTTTAATTGTATGTAGATTTATTCTAATGTTGTGATGCTAATCAACCTGTGTAGCTATAATAGAATAAAGGCAATGTCAACACCTCTTCAACTAATCACACTGCTTTTTTCATCCTAGACGCTGAATCGTCTCTACACAACACCAAAGCATTATAAAAATTATTTATACAAATAAACTATTATCTAAAGACTGAAAAGGTGTAATAAATTATGCGTAATATGGTGCAATTATGTGGTAATTTCTTTGTTTTAATTATTTGTATAGTTTTAATGAAGGGGTTGCTAGAAGGTGGAACCATTTCTATATTTAATGGAAAAAACAAATTTGTTTTTAAGAATGAAAACAAAGATAATTAGCTCTTAAATTAGAGGCATACTAATATATGCATGTTCCTAAATTATTGCCAGTATTATTACTTTGTTTGTGTTATCAAAACTTTTCTCTCTGGAGCTCTGATGTTGGCTATTCCAGTTATTTTTCTCATTTCTGTTAAATGTATTAATATCTTGCTGTTCATCAAGTGCCAAAATAAAGGTTAAAAAAGTTCTGTAGATTATCTACAGAAGAAAAATTGGGGTGGGTGATGACAACTATGATCTTTCAAGATGTAGTTTACGAATGCATAATAACTTAAGAAAGTGAGAAAAAAAATAGATTTATCAAGAAAAGAGAGAACTAGCCTAAATTCAACACAGCAAATCAGCAAATTTCTTCAGGGAAAGACATCAAATTTGAAAGGCATCAATACTTTTCTGCTGTCACCAAACTGTTATTTATGCTCATGTACCAGCTGGATTTGTGTATGTGCGTGCATAATCTTTTTCTCACCACTGATGTCATCATTAAAGCTGTGCAAGAATTTTGATTTTCGCTTTGCACAATCTTCAGGGGAGACTTGGCCATTATGGTGAAAGTTTGTGACAAGTTTGTAGAAGTAAGAAATGCAGGCTTTAAGGCAGTGAAATGTCACCACTGCAAAATAGAGTGAGCTTTCCTGAGTGTGTGTTATTTTGTCTGTCCGGGCCACACTGAAGGAACCACACAGGGCAATTGTGGAGAAATAGGTAACCATTCTCTTAGGAGAAAGGCATTTAATATTATTGCCCATATAACACTCCCCATAACTAGCTATCCTTTTTGGATAGTCAAAGAATATGCTAGAATCTCAAGACATATTTTTTCCAACCCATAGAAAGATACCAGCCATTGGACATCTGATTCTCAAGGCAGAAACTATTAATAGAACTGCTTTTTATCGCTATAAACCTTGCTTATAAGGTTTATAAAGGCTTGAAGATACTAAGACTTTTAGGGCTCTTTGGATATGAAATCTCGAATCTGTAACAAAGTAATTTTCAGACTAGGAGGCAATAACCAGGAACAGTAGGCAGTGGCAGACCATCATGAAGATGGTAGGGCAGGCAATTCGGAGGCAACTGATTCCAGAGGAGGAGGTCTCAGTTGCACAAGTGGTGATGTGGGTGGAGATTGTGGAAGGTGGAACCTGAGAAAGGGGTCCCTTCCTTGTCATCAAGGTGGCTTCACTGGACACTTGTTTCTGACTGGCCTGGCAGCTTCTTCAGTCAGGCAATGTACTCTTATAATCTTTCAGGGATTTTTCCAGAATCAATCTAACCCCAAACAACCTATTCCTAAACAAAATTTCACCTAGTAACTGGATTAGGAGATAATGTGTAGTTATTGTACATTATCTTTCTCAGTTTAGTTAGCAGTTGACCAATGCTTAGCACTACGGGTCTAAGAGTTGGGGAGGGGATTTTTGAAAGGGAAGGTGATTTTTATTATTAACTGATACTACTATTATGATGATGATTATTATTAGCTGACTTTTAAGGGTCTCCTACGAGAATGGCTCAGTGATAGACCCTTTTCTTATATTTTCTTACCTTATTCTCACAAAAGCCTGCAGAGTCGGTATGAGTTTCTCCTTTCTGACAAAGGAGGCAGCTGAAGGTTAAGGTTAGATAACTTGTCCAAGGTGAGAAATCTAACTAAAAGGAGTGAGTCACAGTGGCCTGGGTGTGGCCTGGCTCTGTCCTGCTAGTTCTGTGACAGTGGGCAAGTGACTTAACATCATTGGGCTTTGTTGTCCTCATCTGTAGGGTTGTTGTTTGTCAAGAGCAGAGATGCCACATACAGCAACTCCATGGCTGTTGATTCCTAATATGTGCCCATTAAAAGGGTTGCTTCTGGCCAGGCGCGGTGGCTCACGCCTGTAATCCTAGCACTCTGGGAGGCCGAGGCGGGTGGATTGCTCAAGGTCAGGAGTTCGAAACCAGCCTGAGCAAGAGCAAGACCCCATCTCTACTATAAATAGAAAGAAATTAATTGGCCAACTAATATATATACAAAAAAAAAATTAGCCGGGCATGGTGGCGCATGCCTGTAGTCCCAGCTACTTGGGAGGCTGAGGCAGGAGGATTGCTTGAGCCCAGGAATTTGAGGTTGCTATGAGCTAGGCTGGCACCATGGCACTCACTCTAGCCTAGGCAACAAAGCGAGACTCTGTCTCAAAAAAAAAAAAAAAAAAAAAAAAAAAAAAAAAAAAGGGTTGCTTCTCTCTGGCATAGTGGGATGGGACAGTGGGGGCAGGGCAAGATATGTAACCCTAACAATATTTGTACCCCCATAATATGAGGTAATAAAAAAATAAAAAATTAAAATTAAAAAAAAATTTATCGGTGTCAGGCAGGGGGGAGGGCGGAGGAGGGGATGGGTATGTATACACATTATAAGTGTGATGTGCATTGTCAGGGGGATGGACACGCTTGAAGCTCTGACTTGAGGGGGGAGGGAAGGCAAGAGCAATATATGTAACTTTAACATTTGTACCCTCATATTATGGTGAAATAAAAAAAAATAAAAATAAAATGACAATAAAAAAAGAAAGGGTTACTTCTGCCAGTCCTATAGTGCCTGGGACTTCTCATAACCACATCATCATCATTGTCTTCTCAGGAGAGTCATAATTTGCATCCATGCCCATCTTACTTCAAAGTGCTTGCCCTTTCTTTAATATAGTTCTTTAAACTGGATTATGGGAAGAAGTGAGTAAGAGAATAAGCCCATCTATATGCCTGCACTGTGTCATTGAGAGGTGCCAAATGTACACAAAATGCTAACCTGTCCTCAAGGGCTTACTATCCAGCTAGGGGGAGAAAACACACACATAGGACCAATTTAATACATAAAACATGCTACTGTTTTGTTAAGCAGCAGAATGAACGGTAAAGACAGAAAGCACTTTAGGAGTTGAGGGGTCTTCATTACTATATTTCTTCACCTTCTCCAGCCTCCCGTGCTTTTCTGGTTACCATGGCGGCCGAAATCAACTAAGATTCTTTATAAAGACACTCAGGGTTGAGATTTAATGCTGGAAGTTTTATACCATGAAATTCCCTTTCCCTAGTGATTTTATGATTTCACAGTCTGAGCCTTTGTCTTTGAATAGATTTAAAAGACCCACCTAATTTCTCAAGGTTTTGTCCTAGGCAGCAGAAACCTTAGTTTCTTGTATAAACTGGAGCTGATAAAATTTGCAATTTCCCATTTATAACAACTTCGCTTTTCTTAGACAAAAGGGCAAGATAAGCAAGGTAATTATTAGATCCTGCTCTGGAGTTTAAAAATCATGGACTTAAAAAATTATGGGGCCATTTGTGTCCCAGGGAGCAAAGAGGTTTTGGTTGGGAATGTATTCTACTTTCTATAAGACCATTAGTAATGCCAATCTTAGAGTGCTTCTTTTCCCTAACAGCAAATCTTTTTGAAAACCTGACTTTTAATCTCTTTCCAGGAAGATTCTGTGGATTTGACAGAGCAAAAATGAGTCACTCTCTCCCGGGGATGGGAAGGTAGGTAGCAGAGCACAGTGATTAAGAACACAGGGGATCCCAGATCCACTATTTCAGAGTTATGGGTCCCTGGATAAATTTCTCCACTTCTCTGTCCTGTGGTCTCTTTATCTGTAAAGTGAGGATAATAGAATAACTACCATATGAGATTGTTTTGAAGGTTAAATGAGTTTTTGTTTACAGAGTCCTTAGAATAAAGCCTGGCACAGGGTACACACAGCTTAGGTTAAATGAGTCAAAGCAGGTGAGCTTGCTTGCACATTTACAGAGCTAGTTTTCTTTAAGCATCTTTCATGTCAGAGGGAGAGAGTACATATCTGAAATCGAAAGCACTTGGGTTTGAGGGTGGAGATGAGAGACTGGGACACTGGTTAATTGACCAGTCATCTCTTAAAGTAGAATGAACCTTAATAATGGCCCTCAAGTCAGATTATTCTTCATGCTCACATAAGAGTATTAATTTTATACTTTATATTATGATTGCAAGGAGTCAGAAAAGTAGACATCCTCAGGCACTGCTCTTGGACAGGACTTTTGGCAATGTTATTTAAACGTTTCTTCATATTTTGCTATTTGATTTAAGGCAGTGATTTGTTAACTGGGTCATCTGTAACACATATCCCTTCCTTTTTTTGGAAATACACCTGTTTCTTGGATTTGATTTGGCTCTTAATTCAGACAGACCTCCAAGTGCTCTGAAACAAAATCAACCTAAAATTATACACTTATCTAGAGTTACATTTAGGCCATATGGTTTAAGTTGTCCAAATGTCACAGAAGCAACAGCAGCAGCCATCATCATACTTTACACTTACCCAGCATCTTTCCTGCCAGAATATTATGTAAGTTATAAAAGTTTCATTAAGACAGAGGTGTTAACCCTAATTCCAAAAGGACAGTCATTTAACTGTTGTGTTTTGGTTTAGCTTTGCTTTCTAGTGCATTGCTACATAAGAGTTACTCAAAGTCCATTATAGCCTCATGATAACATTCTTAAAGCTGAAAGTGTCGATACTACAAGCTTCTACGATATAGAAGACAGGTGGGAGGCACGTAAGACCAACACTTTGCTCTTGGATCCCTGAGAAGACTCAACTAAATCATTAGACTCTCTGCACTGGAGTCAGAGAACAATCCTGGGTGGGATGGCACTTCCAGAAACTCCCGTACAATGCACTGGAAAAATCTGGGTAGTGAGGACATCTCAGTGCATTGTCTTAAGTATTTACCCATTGGAACTTGAAATTCTCTATCAGGTTACCAGACTTGCTTCTTAGCATCCAGCCAGATATATAGCAGGTTCTCAAGAAATAAATGTTGAGTGGACAAATAAATGCATTAAATGCATGATTATCCTGTTGCAAGCACAACTACTGGAGAGTTTTTGTAGTATATATTTGGAGTAAATGTGTGGGATTTAGTCATAGAAAAGGCAATACTGTGATGCTGGGCAAGGAAAATGACAGTAGCATGGCCAGGGGCAGATGTAGGCTGGTTGGACTGTTAGTGTTAAATTTTTCTAAGTAGTATAGTGTGATTAAAAAACAAATTTCATCATAATTTTGCCTAGCATTACTCCTATAGTATTTAATGTGTCTGAAATTATCTCAGCTGGGATATTAGGAATATCTATGCTTTCTTGCTCATTAACCAACCAGCCAATGAATAAACTGATCAACCAGGCCATGGGCTAGGTACAAGTTCACAGAGGTAAAGACTCCCCTCAGTGCTGTCCCTACAGTCAGTGAGCTCAGACTGAAATGCAAGAGCTCAAAATTCAGCATTTTGAGCTATGTCCCAGCTCTTTTTCCAGTACTGATACTTTTCTATCACTGCCAAGTTGAAGCCATCACAGTGGAATATTCAGAAAATTTTATAATCAATGGTAAACACAAACTTAGGTAAATATCACAATACTCCTAGACTTTGCTTTATCTGCTAACCCAGAGTAGGAGGACATTGAGCTGATACATAGGATCTTCCCTGCAGTCACATTTTCACACTAGAATACTAAAAAACTCCAGGGTTTATACAGTAGTTTGCTAAGGATACATAGTATTAAGGCTAAATACGATAGGAAACGTTTTTTTTTTTCTTGGTAGTAATTTTTAAAAGATGTAAAGTAAGCATGAAAAAGTTTCAGAATAGAATGACTAAGTCATATATATTTTTAAATAATATGAGAGACTTCAAAAAATATTTCTTACTCACATAGTACCTCTCAGGCTGGGCCCACCCAAACTTCCCCGGGGTGGGTATTCACTCTCCCCTACTGATAACGGGTCACATGGGAAGCACTGCAAAGCAAACCCAAACAATGGGCTTGAAGCCTGGCTCTGGCACATCCTAACTCTATGATCTCAGGCAAATCTCTTTTTCAGAGCTTTGATTTCCTCTTCCATGAAATGCTAAAATAACAGCATCTTCTTTAAAAGATGATTATAAAGATCACATGATGACATTTGCACACTGCCTAGCATATAATATATGCTCAATAAATATTCATTCTCCTTAATTGAAAGAAACTAATTCACAAACCACATTCTAGGACTTTCTATACCCTCGATTCAGTATTTAATTATGTCCTCTGGTGGTAATTAGAGATCTAGAGCAATGACCTCAGGCAAAGCACTGGAAAGATGGCTGCGTGTGATACCACAGGGGATACAGAGCCCCATTCTTTGAATCAACCTGGAATAGCCCTCAGTGAATCCCATATGCTAAAACTGGGTTGGGTTCAAAGTGACATCCATCGGAAACTCAGATAATCTGGCTGGGGGGAAAAAATCCCCTTTTCCCCAGCTCTCATGGGGATTCTTGGAGCCATCTAAGTAAGTCTGACAATGGAAGAAACAATAAAGAGAGGACCTCCTTTAGGAATGCAAAACTACTCATAGAAGAAACAGGAAAAAATTGAGAAGACTAGGATATATAGAGAGGAACAGGGAGATGACAAATAGCTTCCTCTTCTCTCTTTTCTCATTCCTCAGTTGAAGTATTGGGGGCCTGGCAATGTGGGTGTGAGAAAGGCTTTGTTTAAATCTTCCAGGAGAAGAGTTTATATTAATAATATGAGAATAAATTTTAACCCCTTACCTGGGACCACTTGATTGGGACTTTTAGTTTCCTCTGCTTCGGTAGATTTCTTAAGGCTCTCTTCCTGTGTAACACCTTTGTTTTCTCCTTATTTCTTATTTTGGGTTGGAAAAGGAAAAAAACATCACCCTTAGTCACCAAACACCTGGATTTATCCGGGCTTACTGTCCATGTGGTATTGAGCAAATGACTTAAAGTCACTGCACTTAGTTTTCAATCCTAAAATGAAGTTCTATCACAACACTCATGTACTCTTGTAAGAACAAAATCATCTAATATTTGTGACATAATCCAGATTCAATGTCTAATAATTTCTATAAAGGTGATATTGCTAGCTGGAAGTAGCTAGGTGATTTCCCTTGAAGTTGCATTTATTTAACTATTAAGCAAGCTGTTTTTGCTGAGCATCATTGTTTATGTGATGTGGATTCTCAGTTGGTAGGAAGAAGAGAGTTTGTTAATGGAGATGATGATGCCATTCTTAGTAGCCATTTCAGATAAAACAGCTCAATACTTGGCACAGAGTAGGTGCTCAATGTGGGATGCATCTTTGACACCAGGGTGCCACAGGAGACAGAAGGGCATCGAGCTGGCTGTCTGGCATGCAACTGAGACATAAACACAAGAATTAGATGGGCCCTTCCCTTGTACTTCTAAGGTTGCCGGGCCAGTTCTCCAGGGAATGGAGGCAGAGATTAAAGGCACATCCCCAGGATGGAAAGGTACCACTGAAAATCAAATAACGGTGTAGCAAGAAAGTATTTAATATGTTGGCAACCTCAGATACAACGATGGCATAGGTAATTTAAGTCACAAATCTATGGTCAATCACAAAGATTGGCATTTTGATTGGAAAAGCTCTTAGTATACAGATTTTTTTTTCTCCCATTAAAAATAGCTGAAAAATAAAGCTGGTTTTCTATGCTATTGCTACTTACCATTTCATAGTGGCACAACTCCCACCCCAAATGTTGTGGAGTTATATTCAGTACAGATTTGTTTATCAGTGCTTCTACCCTATCCATTTTTCAGCAGCTGATTAGTCTCCCTGGGATGTAGACACATCTCTGATCAAGAGCAGCTTGACTCTCCCCCATCTTCACACATGCATCCCAATATCCACATTACTCCTAATAAACGTGCTTATATATACATATACAGACACATTTTTATGCATATATGTCCCCCACATTGTATTCAAAAGCACATTCTGAATGGATGTATATATGCGCTCATATACATATAGGAATCCAGCTGGATTCCCAGAGGGAAATGTGGAACACATTGTTAAAATGTCTGTCATCCAAGTAAGAGAAACAAAAATGAGCTGGGCATTAAATTTGCATACAGCCCCAAGCACAGAGGTTCCTGTATGTGCACCGTTCTACTGTTCTTGATGATGGGCATATCTGACAGAAAGATTCTGTCAGGATTAGCTCAGGAAAAACACCCCCAAGGAGATAATTTGAAGACATACTGAGAATTTGCCTCAATACATGAAAATAAACATGAAATCCTCAGCACACTCTGCACATTGAAAAGTTCTCACCAACACCCCACCACACACCAGGGGATAATCTACTGCAGCTAATTAACACACAGTCATACGCAAGGCTGTTAGAAGTGGTTGCCACTTAGGATTGATTTAGTTGCTGCGGTGCTTAAAAGAGACTTGAGAAGGTTTTTGTGTAAATGTGGGAGGAAAGAAGAGGAAATAAAAGTGTAAAAACAGCTGCAAAATTAAAAGGTGCTAAGGTCTTCCCCCCCACTCCCAAGACTTTAGGGAAACTGACTGAGAGACGATTAGTATTCCACTAAAGAAAGCTGCTTACTTGATCTTTTGTTTCCTTCCACATCAAAATTACACACACACACTCACACACACTCACCCAGGGTCTATAGATTGTGACTATGAAAAAGGGCATGTTTTACTTCATAAGCAAACAAGCTCTTCATTAAATGCTAACATATGGATTGTGTCATCTAAAAAACAACAACAATCTTTTCTCTTCCATGTATACCTTTCACTTTATTTCATCTTTCTGATCCATTTAGATTTTCAGCAAAGTTATTAATTAATAATATGTTTTGGGAAAAAAGCCATCAAGGAATAAAGGACCACCAACAATTCCTTCTTATATTATCTTTGCAATATGAAAAGGATAGAACAAATCTTATGACTTTAAAATGTTCTTCCTCAAAGTGAATGATATGGATACTATCTTATGAATAAACAATATAACTACTAATAATGACAATGTAATATTGCAACTGAGTAAATAAAGTGGTTCTAGCAATTTGCTTTTCATTACTGAAACATGATAGAAATGATATAGAAAAGACCATTAGTGAAAACCCTACTAAGTCAGGCTTTATGAAAATTTAGAGAGTTGCAATTGATTTTTTTGCCTTGATATAATTTTCTTTAGTGAATGCTTATAACAACATAAAAGGGATTTCAGAGGAGAGGGTATTCACTTTGGATTTAAGAATGTTCCTTTTATTTTAGCTCTGCTATTTATATCCAAAATAGCTAGAATCATTCTTAATTCAGGGTAATTCTACTTGGCTATATTTTACTTTCCATTAGTTAAGGTACTGTTTATTAAGAATAATAAAATTTACATGTAAAGAATTCTTTAAAATACATTGTCAGTGTAGACTAGCCTACAAAATAAATTTAACAAAAACACATCTACATTGACTATCTGCCATGTACAAAGTCCTCTACCACAACCTGAGTAGAATTCATAAATGCAACCTGTTTTCCATCCTTTAGAGCAGGGGTCCTCAAACTTTTTAAACAGGGGGCCAGTTAACGGTCCCTTAGACCGTTGGAGAGTGTGCACTGTGGGCCTGGGACAAATCGGCTGCTAAGCAGGACAGGCAGCGGCAGCAAAAACACCCGGCAGGCCGGATAAATGTCCTCAGTGGGCGGCATGTGGCCTGCGGGCCGTGGTTTGAAGACACCTGCTTTAGAGGCTCAAATACAGGAGGGCAGACAGACACAGTCACAAAGAATTAGGAAATTGCAAATAGCTTCATTTTGAGAATCAGCTCTAAACAATTGATAATGGCGACTTGGAGTGTTGAGGGTTACCATAATGTGTATGTGTGCGTAAGCATGTGTGCTGTGATCAACTTATAATGTCTGCCACGGGCAAGGGCATCAGAGGTGATGGAATGTAGGCAATTTATCTACCAACTCTGGTCTAGAAGAAGGACTGTAAAGGTAGGATAGGGAAGGATTATATATGAGAAATAAGGTTAGGAAGGTAGGTTGAGGTTAGACAAAGGGCTTTGAGCTTTGCTCCAAGATTGGTTCTAATTAGTGAGTTTTATTTTAAATCTCTTTCAAAAGATAATAAACATTAGCAATGGTTTGGGGACCATCAATTCTGTGTCCTTGTATGAATTTTAAAGTGGTTTCTGTAGAAAGTAAGAGCACTGACAATATATTCAATACTAAAGCTGAAGAGACAAAAGTTTAGAAGTGTCATGTAAATGCACATAAGAGATTGTGCCCAACTGGACATAAATGTAGAGAAGAGCTCGTGGTTTCTGGCAATTTGCAATGTGGGACGAGGTAAATAGACTGATTTATTGGGCAGAGAGAAAGGTTATGTTCTTGTGAAAATAGTTGTTGTATTTTTTTTTAAATTTTTGTTTTTGGCTCTCTCTCCAAATGTTAACCAAGAAAGATTAGGTGGAAGCAGCTGCTTAGTCTATTTTAAATAGAAGAGATACCAAGAACCAAAAGGGACTGTGAAAGATCACCCTCCTCTTATGTCTGCTTCATTTTGCTTCTCGGACATTCCCCCATTCACACTGCCATCTGTAATGACAAGGCTTTCTGTTTTTTCATTCTTTACAAAAAGGAGTTGGAGAGATAAGGAAATTTCAAAATGTTTCAAGAAATGTGTGGACAATTCATTTTGTTAATTGACCTCCACAGCCACACTCATCTGCTCTAAGAGCACCGAAACCTGCGGTGCCACTTTAAGAGCCTGCTTTTCCTTCTGGGTGTGAGGTGGCAGAGAGGCACGAGGGAGACACTGAGAAAGGAAGATGGATTGAAGAGTGTCAGGATGTCAGCCTCAGTGAAATCCTGGCAGCTCCCTACTGCCAGCTGTAGGAACACTTTTCTGAACCTCCTTCACTCACAAGTTTTACTTTACATTGATGATTTAAAAAAAAAAAATGGATCTTTACTATTTCTTTCCCTCCTCCCACACCAACTTCTGGTTTCTTTTTTCCATCTTTGGGAAACTCTGTCTCCTTCCCTCTCTTGCTTCAGTCATCCCTTTTCCAATTGACTATGTATCTTTTTGTGGAAGGAACCCAGTTGGGCTCTCTAGCCTGACTTCATTAGAATGACCTAAGGGGAGTTGGATTTTACTCATCATGCCTCTGCCTTATCCAAGACCAATTAAGTCAGAATCACTGAAGGACAGAAACTGCGTTGTGCCTGTGTGCGTGTGTGTGTGAGTGTGTGTGTGTTCTTCTAAAGCACCCATGGTAATTCTAATGAGCATCAAGTAAATGAATTGCAGGAGGCCAGCAGCAGCACCACCATCTCAAGAAATGAAAATTCTTAAGACCCCCGTCCTTCCCTACTGTATCAGAAAACCTGGGAGCAGGTCCAGATTTCTGCGTTTTTTACAAGTTTTCCAGGTAATCCTGAAACATGCTAAAATTTGAGAACCTCTGTGCTAGACCACTATTATTTTTGTTTTCTAAGTCTCCTACCTGCAGCATCAACATCACCTAGAAACTCCACCCATACCCTAGTCAATTACAGTCTGGCTTTTTAACAAGATCCCCAGGTGATATGTACATGCATCAAAGGCTGAGAAGCACTGTTTGAAAAACTTATTCAAAGTTCCGTGCACTCTGCCAAGTTGCTAGCTGTTATGATCTTAATCAATGTAGCAATCATTCATTTCTCAAAGGTGGAACCCATTTATTGTTTTGCTGTTAAAGGAGAAACAAAGTTGATTTTCCTGTGTGATGTCAGGTCTAAGTCTTTTTGTATACTTCTGTTTCTTTCCTAAGGGTATTTCCACATCACCTGAAAAAATGAAGAAATAAAAGCCAAATTCCTGATTTTTTTCTTAGTTCTGAGACATATTCATCTTACTGCTCTGGAAATGTGATCTCTGAGGCTTGACAGAGAACAAAGATGGACTCTGCTTTTTGTCCCTCTCCCCTCAATCCTGAGGACCGGATGTCTGCGGGGGTTGAAAAAAATCTTTATCAGGCATATTAAGAAGCAGTAATGTGTGTATTTGTATGTATGTGTTGGGGTAGGGTAAATTAGAAAGAGAGAGAAACATCATCCCTACCGAGTCAAGTTCATAACCCCTCAGGGTCAATCCCTGGTGTGAGGGTGCCCCAGATGTCTCTATAACAGAGGGAGCTCTGTTGCATCTTATGATTATTCCAAAACTATGAGAACCAGTGTAATGGTAAAAGATCACAAACCCACCTGCTTAAGCACCTGTTCTTCTACTCTTCTATTTTCATCTGCAACTTCAGCCTCACTTAGCTCAGATGAGACTGACCCTTGAAACTGTAGGTCCTTCACCTGTTTGGTATCCCAGCCCTAAGCCTTGGTTTGGGGAGGGGGCAGAGAGCAGGCAGAGAGAAGGGCTATCAGATGATCTACATTTGTAGCTAATAGAAAGGACATTGTCAGAGCTGAAAAGAGCACACTAAAAACATAATTGAAAACTATGTCTGAATCTGATTATAACCAACATGTAAATCAACTACATTTAATAAAGGATACAGGATTATGTCATTGAGTTTTATAATCAGAAAGTTGTAGAAAAATAAAGAAGCAGGTAAAATTAAATGGGTAATATTAAGAAATAAAGAAGCCTCCCTACCATATTAAAGTTAATTTTCTCACCCCAGCTTCACGGGGTCTGTTCAAAACTTCTTAGTCACTCAAGTTACTTCTCTCTGAGCTTTTCCTCTACCCTACAGCCCTGGGGGTCACCCAAGGAGAAAATGACTTCTCTATCCAAGCACTTAAGATGTGAATATTTGTTGGGAGCCAGCTGCAGCTCTAATAACCACTGATCCATGGAATCAAAAGCTACTCCTCACAAACAATGAGCTCTTCTTGTTTCTGAAGCCGCACTCTGTAACCTTCACAGGTATTATAAAAAATAGGCATGATGAGAACCAAATGCAACCACATACATAGTGCCTTAGCATGATTAGATTAATTTCAAACTTCAGAAAAGTAGTTGAAGTTTTACCAACAAATATGGTAACTGATGACATACAATGCATAAGACTATAGGATAATTTCTACAAAATAAGATGCACTGTATTGCTATTTTATTGATGAACACCTAAAACTTAAAATACTGACAGTTGGAAATATGTTATCATAGGATTGACAACTGTAATTTTCACTATTAAGAAATATAATCATTCAGAAATAATTTAAAGGATCCCTGAAATAAACCAGGCTCCATTCTCTAAGATCCAGTGGATTCCCTGCTAGCAAAAGAATATACACAGGAATGAGGGTTTATAATTTTTTTGAACTCCACAAAAAACATCATAGAATTGGACATTCATAGAGGTGTGATATATTACCTAAAATTAAAATATACTGAGATTATAGTGTAATTAAAATCCATTTCCCTCCTTCATAAGATATGATTATAATAAAATATAATGTTTTTCACAGGCACTTTATTAATTGGCATTTCAACAGTAATAATAAAATGGAACAAAAATATTTAATTCTGGAAGTTATTATTATATGGGTGCTAATTAATCCTTTTCTAGTAGTATTAATAAATATGTGTTGTTTGTTTCTCTTGCCTGAAATTCTTTCTTACTCTTCTTTACCATCAAACTCCTATTCATCCTTTAAGACCCAGCTCAAATGTTCCTCCTCCTTTGTAACCTGCTTCCATCTCTATTTCACAGGGATCAGATAGTAACTGATTTGGAATCCCCATCTAGAGCAGTCTGGCAATTTAGCAGGCACTCAGTTGATATGGTGAAAGGAGGAATGAAGGAACAAAAATAGGCCAAAATGGGAAAAAAAAACCCTATTAACAAAATAGAATTACCTTTCTGAAATAAATAAAAATTTATAATTCTATAAACATCATGAACTATTTTCAACCCATGAATTAGAAGTAAAGATACATTTTGATATGGAACACATGCTCTGCAACTGTTTGAATTAATAAAATGCTGTCAATAATTTTTAAAAAACTGCTGCTGCAAAAAGGGGACTTTTTCTTTGCCACTTAAAAAATTTATAAGCAGTGGCACTCTGCAGTATTTATTTAAAAATAACTAGTCACAATAATAATGCTGGTCCCGTTGGCTTTTAACCATTCTCAATAGACACAGAGTAATCATGTCTAAACTGGTAAAGGTTGTGAGATGCTGACAGCAGCACCTCATTGCCAGTGAGGGGCTGCCTGACTTCAAGAGTGCTGGTATAATCTTTGCTACTAAGTACTAAAATGGCATTCTGTATTTTAGAAGACTTGCAGGTTTTTTTTATCTGAAGGGTTGTATGAGAAACAAAGCATTACATTTCAGACAAGAGGTCTCATGATTTTCAAGATTCCAGGTTATGCACCTCACATTCTGCTGTCTCCCACCTATATGAGGTCACAATGCAAAGTAAAGTCACCTCTGAGCAAAATCGTGAACTTTAAGGCCAAACAACTGCATAAATAATCTGTAGGCCACAGAGATCACAGACCATCATCAAAGTCTGGAATTTATGCAAATAGCACTGCTTACATTTAACAGATCTGTAATGGTGTAAGCTTTTCCAGCCTAAATAAATGACTAAATGGAGAGCTTTTGTGGTGCAAGATTGCTACCTACAGGCCAAACTGCAGAATGACATACATGATGGCGTGGAAGAGGAAAAGAGGTAAACAATTTTATATAACGGCATGAAAGTTATTTCCTGACAAGTAGATAAGCCCAGGAGCACGTAAAGATCGCATAATACACACTGGAATATGGATTGACAGTTTTTGTTTTAAAACCACATGCAGTTTTAGAGTTTTGAATGATTTCCCCTTTTTTCCTTTGGAAGGTTTCTTTCCTTTATCTTCTGAAAAATGTAAATTGCTTTCCTGATGGGGAAAATGTTCTCTCACAATAATGTATTACAACATCTCTAAATCTGTATTGATTCTATATAGATATTCTATATAGAATCTGTATTGATAATTTTAATTGTTTTTGGTAGTGTGATCAATCACAAAATTTGGAATTAGTTTCTATGCTTTGAACAAACCTCCTGAGGCAGTGTGGTAGGGTAAAGGGACTGTTCATACGACATATTCCCTGACTCTAATATATCTTTTTAAACAAAAATCTATTTGTTCAAAACTATCTACATTCAATATTTAGAGTAATTTAGAGGTTGCATATTTTTAAAGTGTATTTCTTCTTTAAGAAAATATTGAATACTTTGGTGAGGAAGCTCAGATGGTAGTCCATCTTACAATCAAAGAATCTGATTTTCTCTGGCAAAAAAATATCAAATTAACAATGAATTCTCAGTAATTAATACAGCAGCCCACATTTTTTGAATTACGGGTAGTGACTTTAAAAATGCAGATACAAGGCAAGTTATTAGAAATGCCTTTTCCTTTCAATTATAAAGAAATTCCAACTCTAAAGAGATTAGGTTTCAAAACTGAATAATATATTATGGTTAAAACACATCAACAATCTGTCACTCCATATGTACAAATAAACATATCCCACTATCAGTGCACATGCCATAAATGAGGCCAATGAAACATCTGAAAAGGTAGAGCAAATTCTTCTGCACAGTATTATGGATGCTAAGTAACATTGCCAACATTTGCTAAGATCTGCATAAAGGAAAATTACCCATCTTTAACCCTGCTATTTGTGTAGTTCAAACATTCTGTTTGCCTCTCTGATGGAGATGTTCTACACATCCCCACTTTTAAACACAATTTAGAACATGTTCAGGTTGCATAGGGAAAGAGTATTATTCTTATATTTGATTGCTTTTGAATAATAAAAATTTTAATAATATATTTTTGAAATATTTAGAGGTAATAATCTAAGATGAAATTCAATTAAAGAGTTTGAATATAACAATCATCAAATAAAAATCATTTACTAGAAATAAGCATGCTAGTTTATTCTGATTTATAGACAACTACATATTGTTCAGCATTTCCTTCAACTATGAATTTTAAGCAATTATGTGATGTAAGTGTGTGTAATAGAATCCATAAGTTTAAAGGTGGAAGTGGTGAAGGCATTAACCTACAGGTGCTTATTTTTCCCTATCACAGTCTCTTGAAGAGTAAATGTTTTATATATGGTGCTTAATTGTATATAATCATAATATAATTATGTGATGATTAAATGATCTCAATTTTATTTTAATTAAGAAGATAATCTTTTTATTAGAAATGGTTCTATATAATTAAATTGTTCAGGAGAAATTTTAATAAAGATTGAGGACAGAACCATATAATTTCTAAAAGCAGATTCATAACAAGTTTTCTATGAAATTAATATTTAATTCATTTAAAAATACTTTTCCTCTTAAATAGTTCAGTAAATTAGACGGTTACTTTTGCAACTGATTCATACTTTGTTCAGTCAGTACAATTGTGAACAGAATTAGTGAGAATGTTCAGGCCGTGTGAGAGAATTATTAATTAAGGGTAAAAAAAAGTTTTTAATATTGCCCTCTTAGGCAAATCTCATTTTAAAGGCCTTATTATTGTTTACCTGGGGCAAATAAATTCATGAGTACAGCCCTTAATTCTATAATAACACAATTATAAGCCATAACAAAGGGCAAGAATTTTGCTACTGCATTTTAGAAAGCTTTTGAAACAAAATATAAAATTGTAAAATAAAAAATTGTATTATAGTTGGTGGATACTTACTCTAAGGCTATCAAAATCAACTACAATTACTGATTGTTAGAAATAGTGTCATTATTCTGTTGGTATAAGTTTCATGTTCAAAGCAAAGTATTAGCAAATTGCCCATATATGTATGTAACAAAACTATTTTTCTTAGTCTGCAGAATGGTATTTATCATTTTTCTCATTTGTATATTTTCATTGTTCTCATGCTAAACATGAATGAATCCTAAAACTAAATTCACATTACCAATATGAATTCTAGACCTATTAGGCCTCTTTCTAGCAAGGGATGTTACTTTTATCTTTTGTTCTATTCTCTGCAAAACTCATTGGTAACATACTTTCAGAAAATGCCAGCCAATAAACTACACTAAAATAATTTTCTTTATAAAAGCTTCGTGATCTTTGGCATCGTTCACTATTTTCAAAGCCATAAAATAACAGATAACAAATATATGACTCACAAATTATCAATTATGAAAAATAATCTGGTTCAGAAAGCTGCACTAATGTAAAAAGATGGATCACTTGTCACAAACCAATAAAGGCTATTGTTTGTGAATCCAATATTTGATTTTATCATTTATGTTGGGCAACTTAAAATGATTTTTAAACCACATTACTTTTTGAAAAAAAATTGTTATAAAGGTGAACACAGGGATTGGTGGGGGGTGGGGAAGAAAACCAGATGTAATTTGTCATCCTTGAAACAATTTATATTCTTAACATTGAATTCGGGCTACAAATCTAAATCCCAAAGACCTGGTCAGCAAGGATGGATACATTGGAAAGGACTCTACCGTGTTCCAGAGAATGGACAGTAGCAGGAATGTTAGTATGACATTGAGTTTATCCTTTCTTTTCATGTGCCATTCTGATGGCTGCAAATTTGCAGCTATGATGCTTCATTATGCAAAGAAGGTTAAGCCCTGTGTTTTTAAGACAAGTGTGGCTTGTTATACTTCTTAGGAGGGTAGCTGCTTTTTCTGACTTTGTATTACACAGAGAAAAGCACAGTGAGGTTACCCAGCTCAGAAAACCTTTATGTCACATTCTTTTCCAGGTTGTTTCATATTTATCATTTCATAATGAAGGAAGAGGTAACATTCTCACCAAACAAAAGGGTACCCCTGTGAGTGGATGGGAACAGAAATGTCCTGCATGATGTCATCTGAGGGCTTCTCCAATGGTCTACCTGTTCTCTGATATCTCAGTTACAGCCTGCTTTTAAATAAGGACTGGTATATTTAAGAAAATCAGACGTACTTTGTCCACAAAGGCAGGGATGAAATGCACATATGTTATTTAGGGATAGCCCCATTCCTACCCCTAGATAACAGACTTGATCATCAGATTGTCTAGTTGTCATCCTGGAAGTTCCAGGGAACAAGTCCTAAGGGATTATTCCAGGCACAGATGAGTTTCAGAGGCATAAAATACAGCAGACACAGGCAGAGGGTGGCAGGAACCACAGGGCGGATAATGGGGGTAATATCAGAGTAATGATGTGCCCAGATGGGTATCTGGTGAGGAGAGTGGAGGATGGTGAAGATGGGATGAGTTTAAAGGTAGAAAGGTAGTCACAGCCTAGAGACACTTCATCTGTGGCCCAATGAACCTTTACCACAAAAGATTTCTCTCTCCTTACTCAGGGAAGAAACACTACAAATTATGAAATAAACAGAAAAGGGGAGAGCCCAAGGGCCTAGTTATATATGCCAAAACATAATAAGAAGAATTAAGTGTTAAACCCTGGATCGACCTCTAACAGCTTGTTTGAGGTGGGGGTCACGAATTTTGCTTGAGATGGGGATCATGAATGTTCTTGGATATATTCCTACTTGGACTCTGAAAAGAAGTGAAAATGAGGTTGGGGGATGGAATGATTGACTAACTATTCAATTATGGCAAACCGCTAGCTAATGAAGACCTATTACAACTAAATTTTAATAGAAAATGTGCTAATTGACTAGGTTGGAGCTTAGAACAAGCATATGGCTAAGATGTTTGATTACCTAGTCTGGTTCCATGTCAGTGATCAACTATAACACTGAAAATTGAGTGTTTCTATGACAACTACTGAGCTTGCTGAGTAAGGAGTGAGTGACCAAACTTGAGAGCTGAGTTTCTCCAAATAATCTATGATCCATTAGTCCCTAGACTGTGTGACCTGGAGGCTCATCAGCGGAAGTATGGTTTTTCTCAAAATATTCATCTCACTTACAGCCTTGGCAAAGCTTAAACCAGACTCTTACGTGGATAATACTGCATAGGATTTATTTTTTAATTGGAAAGAGTGCGTATAAAGCAATGCATCTGACTTTTTTATAAAAGTGAAACAAATCAACACACTCTGACTAGGTTCAATGTCATGACGAGTGCTTGTAATAATTTCTGTAGTTTCTCAATGGGGCCAGCCTGTAAGTCAAAGCCTACCTAGTAACTTTCAGGAGATGTGTGTTTCATCACCCACAATTGTAGACCAAAAAATGTTCTTTTCCAATGTCATTCTAAACTAAAATTTAAAACAGGTGTTTGATACTAAGGATGTAACCAAAATATTCCCCTTTATAACCTGCAACTCCGATAAGACTTCCCTCGGAAATATAATGGTTACAAAGCCTAGTATGGCTTTAACAAACCCCTATTTTCTTCTTTCTGCTCCATACAATGTGCAGTCTATTTGCACCCATTCAGGACTAAATTACAGATAAAGTTACAGCAAATTTGTTTTCTCAAAAAAGCAGTCAGCCCTAATATCCCTTGAGTAATAAAGGCCTTGTCTTTCATTCAGAACTAGAACTGGCATAATTTTCTCCAAGAAACAAACTCTACTTCCTGCGACAATGGACCTGTTCTTAAAATTCTGAATGGGATACAGCTCAATTTGCAGGTGTTCAGGTATAAAGGTCAAAGGGCATTTGACCCCCCAACTGGCAATTGTTGCTGTGGTAGGTAACTTCAATCTGCTAGTTATATCATTCTATTAGATAAGCTGCCAGAGTTTTCAGCTCTGAATTACCAAGGTAGGCTCAAGTGAATCAATAATTTATACAGATATATCTCATTCATTCTGATGGTATAAAGATACATACTAACAGCCTGCTGCAGCCACGGAACAAAGCCAGAGACATTATTTAAAAAGAAAGAGGGAAAAAGAAACCCATTTATCTTTGTGAAAAAAAAAAAACATTATGTAATAATGACCTAATGGCTTATTAATTTTATTTTTCAACTGTTTTAACAAACACTGTGATAAGACAGATAATCTCTTTGTGAATCTCAATAAGATTGCTCTGGTGAATGTTAAGACAACATTTAAAACTTTCAGACTCATTTTAAAACAGAATGATATTTCACATAACCATATGATATAAATCATTGAAAAAAAATTCATGTACCTGAGAAGGTTGGGTGAACTAGCTTAACTAAATCTCACAAATATTTTATTACTGAATTTCCGTATAAAATTACTTTCTAAAAAATGAGAATCAAATACATTTAGGGACTGTACACTAAGAATATTGTTAATATAGCCTTATGCTGTTAATCATTACCTGGGGATAATTATATAGTGTTTTATACACTAATCCTATGACATTTTTATTAACTCATAATCCCTGTGCTAACAGTGGTGCATTAAACAAGTAATAATTAAGAGGGCAGCAAATATTAAAAATGCCTACTTTAAAATTCTTCAATCATGTTAAAGAGAATCCTCTAACATGAGAGTTTCTCTAAAGAAAAGCAGTACCAAAAACAGTGTGGTTATGGCACAATAATCAATAAACCTGGATCACTTAAATAATATTTCCATAATTTATGGCTGTTGTCCTTAAGGATTAAGGGGATTCATAATCTAAAAACATAATAAAAATCTCTCCTAGCAACTTTAATTTTAAACACTATTTCTTGACAGACCTGGAAATTTATTTGAGGATATGATGCATTAGACGTTGGTCCCTTGCCCATTTTACTTCTTTGAGTTCAAGATTGGACATGTGTACGGTGTAGACACAGGAACCTATTGCATTTGGACTGGGTTTAGGAAGACCGTATGCAAAATTAATTAGGGCAACAGAGCCAAAGAGAAGGATGATAACAATCAGAGGTAATACTCAGGTACCCTCTTTTGCTCCACGTGGAGAAATTATCTTTCATCTTCTTTTTCAGGGAAGCCCTTTGGGAAATACGGTAGATGATAAAAGTCTGAGAGAAAATAAAAGCTCTTGTGAGAGGGGAAAAAAGAGAGTGAGAGCAAGAGAGAGAGAGAGAGACTAATGTTGTGGCTTCTACCTAAAGTCCTTAAGCCTTTCTATGCGACATTCTGGGGCTGCCCGCTGTAGTCAGTTAACATTTCTGGCCTTCCAAGAAAAATATAACTAGTCCCTTAAAAGCAGAGAGAGGAAGGAGAAATAATGGAGTGCCCCATTTCTGACAGTCAAGAGAGAAAAGAGAGAAATGTTCCCACACTGATCTCATTAAGATGACGAGAATAATGAGTGTGAATCTTATGTATGGATCTCGCAGCAGATAGAGGAGGGCATAAATGTATCCCCCATCCACCCTTTTAGGATGCCTGATACACCACATTTATTCTCAGCTTCATCTGATACTACTCTTAGGGGTTTCTCTTACAATATTACAGCTTTAACTTTAAGTTTTGCTGCTGAAGTCATCTGAGTCAGCCACTCAGCACAGTTTCATTGAGTGTGCATGAAAACTGGGGAAGACCTGTTAATGGCAACTGAAATGCGTCCCAAGCAGAACAGCCAGAATTTATTTCCTGTCACTGGCTCTGGTAATGCATTAAAAATACTGGCAAATGGCATTTTTCAGTTCACAATCTATTTTATTTCCTAGTTCCTTAAACTTAGGCTAAATAGTCTAGCCAATTACAAATAGAACCCAGATATTATTAAATATGTCTCTGGTATATTTTTGGAGAAAGAGCCATGCATTTGTGGCAATCACCGATGGGACATTTTTCCTTGTGAATTATTTCCCACTTTTAGGTCCAGTGTAGAATATTTGCCAATAATAATTTTAAGTTAAATACTTTTTCATACTGATACAAATTTTGAAATATTACATAACTCTGAGAAACAAAAACCTGTGGTGGTGTGGTCATGTATATTATTCAAGTCTATATTATCCACAGGCCCTTCTACTTAAGGACTTCAAAGCATTTCAGACAGATGATTTAATTTAGCTTTCTTCACTCCAGTAACTCCAATAGCAATAAATTAGTGCACCAAGTTTATAGCAAACTATGCCTCCCATAATTTATATAATAAAGTGGACAACATCTTAGAAATTCATATCAAAAACTCCCCAAATTATTATCTCAGTACTGCCACTACTTTGTAAAGGAATACATTGTTCTATTATGTTGTTTAATTTTATGCTGGAGTAATTTGGATCTATAACATTTAAAGGAAATTTAGGAAGATGGTGATACAATGAAGTTGGGTCACCAGTTTTTCTAAATAATTGAAATACATACACTGTTTCCCTGGCATTTATTTAGTCTAATGGAAATTTAGGCCATGGGCAGGTTCATCTCAGCTACCATTTAATCAATGTGGATAAATATAGGTAGTTTAAGTTATTTAAGCAACTCAGTGAAAATATATGTTTGAAACCTGTGAAATATTTTCTTAATGAGTCAACATTTACTTTTGGAGGAAAAAAGCCATTTATCTGACTTGGAGGCCAAATGATAACTCCTGTCTAAAATGTACCTTGCTTAAACACACAACGAACTCTTTAAGAGATCTTTATTGCTGTACATTCATGTCTATGCAGTGTTTTGGGAAGCTATAGTGTGATGTGATCTCAATTTATAGAAAAGTTCATCAAAACATAATATACACACATTACTTAAACTGCAAGAATAACACTAAGCAGATTGAGTGCAGATTTACTAGAACAAGTAGGCAATTCCAGCTCTCCCAGATCAACACATTTCTTAACAGAAAATACCAAGGATCAGGAGTCCAATTTTATACTCAGAATTCTACAGAACAATGTCAGACACCTGGTTTCTCTTCATTAAGGGCAATTTGACTTACAAGTTTCACCTTTCTTATCTTCTCATTGTTGCTGCCTTTGAAGCTTCCATTACTAGCAATGGTGGAAGAAGGAGAGTTGCTGTTTCGCTAAGTCATTTTACCTTTTAGCACTTTAATCTCCTGTCCTGCAAAATAAACTCTAAACTCCCTAACATTGTATGACTTCATCTGTACCCTGCAGAGCCACACAACCTCCACCTTTGTAGGCCATTTGCCTTTGCCATTAGGAAGGTGTCTCACCTTGAAGCCAGGGTTGAGATAGATGTGTTCCTGACATTCTGAGCACCAAGCCTCAATTCCATTGAATCTACTTTTTCCAAGTGATGTTTCCATCAACAGCTAGTACACTATGAAGGGATTGGCAGGCTTTGTGAGTGATGCTGTCATTATCTACAACGTTGCCACTATATAGAAATGTGTTCCAAGGTCTAAACAACTGTCCTACAAAACAGGCTTTCACATTTTATTTGGAGGCTGGGAGCCTACATGAAAAGCATTCTGTTTTAACTACCCATCAGCCAAGATTTAGGACTTAGTATGAACCTTCTACTACAGTTTTATTTCTAAGAATTTAAAACACGAAGAAAACATTGCACATTCAGTCAACTAGTAGAACCCAGGTTAAAGATCTCTCTTATAAATACTAGCCTTCTGGTTGAGGTATACAATAGGCTCTTGCAATGGAAGAACCAAACTCTATTTAAAAGAATTTAGCTGGGAAAGGTAGCAGGGTTGGGAGTATAGCCAGAGGTTGTTTCACAAGTATAGTTAAATAAAATGAATAAGTTCTAGTATTCCATAGTACTACAGGGTGACTATAATTAACAATTTCTTGTATATTTTCAAATAACTAGAAGAGCAGATTTTGAATGTTTACAACACAAAGAAATGAAAAATGTTTTAGGTGATGGATATGTTAATTACCCTGATTTTAACATTACATATTATATATACATATATTTATGGAAATAGCACACTGTACTCTATAAATATGTACATTACATGTCAATTAAAAATAATAAAAACAAAAAAGAATTTAAACAAGTCCAGATATATGCTAACCCTCTTAGATTTTCAATATTGCTGCTTAACTAGAAAAAAATAAACTCTGCCATATGAACTTCTATAATTATGAATTAATTTTCTCTGAGTATTGGCCATCAGTTTACTAATATCACTTCATAATACAACCCCTCTCTTATATGTCAGTATATTAATTTGTGAATAATTAATGGACTACTTTTAACCTTGGTGACCTATTATTTTATATTCACTCCAAAAAATTTCTCTAATTGACTAAGGGAAACATTGTTTAGTTTGTTGACATTTTATGACAAAACTGGATGAAATACTCTTGTTTCAAACATTTAAACATTTCCTGATGGCTGCTTGGCAGGAACTGCATAAAATGCTAACTATTGAAAATGCAGTAGAGTTATTTGTATATACCTATGTGGGATATAAAACATCATATATTTACATATCGTTGATAAATTGCAATAGTAAAAGTTTTTGACCTATGGTGAGCTGGGTAACCTGCCCTGAAAAACAGCCAGTAGAACAAGTATCTTCACTGTTTTAAGTTAACTTTCCTATTCTATAACCTTTTATTTTCTGCTCTTCAATGAAGGTCTAATAGGTGATTGAGCCTAATATCTCAATTTATATCTTTACATCTCTCACATATATTCATTTAAGAATATAAAGATTATTAGTTATAAACACAGTGCAATATTTGGATAAAATCCATCAAACCCTCATAGTGAGAGTGACTATATTACCTAGTCCAGAATTCATGTGGACTTCTGTACTTCTTTGTTTTGGTGAAGCACAACACTGAACCCTTGGAATTGGAGCAGAGAAGAAAACCCTCATAAGGGTTTGCAAAAGGGGGAAGATTAAATTCTTCAATCTCCATGTAGCCAAACAAAACCTTTCCTTTAATTGGACTCTAATGTAGTCAATAATGTTCTGTAGAGATCACAAATTCTCTTTCTCCAGATTGGTTCCCTATGGGAAAAATTTGTATAATAGGCAAACTACAGAAAATCCAAACTAGACTTTACCACCAAAAGCATAAAAGTAAATGGAGTTAAACTTACATTAAACCTCAGTTAGAACACTCATTCTCAACGGGGTGATATAACACTCAAGGGAGTGAAAATTGGTTCTTGGGGGGAAACAAAAATTCTTAGATATTACAATGATTTGTGGCCCTACAAAGCCCAACACCCCCTGACAAAATCCTATTTCTTAGTGTTTAATTTCCCTCATTAAATTAAAAGAAATTTTTCTCCATAGGGGAGAGAACATGAAAAAAAAAATGGAGAAACACTGATTTAAAATTAAATAAAGGCCAAATTTTGTTTCTAAAATCTTTTATTCTTTCCCTTAAAATTGGGGCTGACTCATTTTTATCCAATTATCTGTTTATACTTTGATATGTTTTCCATCTTTCCTTGCCTCTTAGCTTTTCTCTGATTCTCTCTTCATTATTTTGCTTTGCGCCAATAGCTGATGACTGGTGTGAACATCTGTACTGTGTTACTGATCTCTAAATGTTACCACTTGCTGAGTGTTAGACCTCTGTCATCATAGCAAAGTAGAAGATACAACAGAGTCATAACTTGCAGACCTACCTGTGGCAAAGACTGACTACAGTGTCTTTTCCCAATTCCTACTGTAATTTAAGATGTGGTAAAATGAAGGCAAGAAAAAGGGCAAAGAAAAACAGAAACATCTTCCTTAATATTTCATGTTGGCTTCTCACTTGGTAAATTAACTCTAACATGTTCATAATTCTAGAGAATATCTTTACAACTAGTCAAAATAGAAAAATGGGAAACAGAAAGCATTCTACTCTCATTCTACTCTCATTTCTTAATTTTTACCATATACAAAAGGGCATGAAAACACATGGAGAATAAACTTAATGACCAAAGAATATTAATAACTGTATCACCACTCTAATTTACAACAATCCAAATGTTATTACTCTTTATGAAATTTTACTAAAATAAATTATATAATTATTCAACCTTTTTCCTTTGCAAAATGTTACAATGGAATACAGCTTGCCATTTTGTTCAGCATGGGCATCCCTTACACTTTGAATTGAAATTGGAATGTACAGAATCCTTCAGAGGACAGGAACATTAGATTAGGAATCTGGAGACAGACAATGAAACATCTCTGATTCATTATTTTATAATTTTTTGATCTTTAGTCAACTCAGTCGTAAACTATGAACCATGCAACGAATTTTTAAGTGTCTTATAAAGATTTGGGGGCTGAAACTACCAGGTAAGTATGTAAAGAGGCAGCTTGAGGTGAAAGGGGAAAGTAGCCACATAGCCAGAAAAAGACCACACTGGGGCTCTGGCATCCACCACCCTAACTTCCATTGCATATACCATCAAGGCTCACAAGTGGGCTAATTCTTGGAATTAATATGGTGTCATAGTTATGTTGGTTATATTTGTGCTTTATTTTTATTTATTTATTTATTTTTGAGACAGAGTCTCGCTTTGTTGCCCAGGCTAGAGTGAGTGCTGTGGTGTCAGCCTAGCTCACAGCAACCTCAAACTCCTGGGCTCAAGCAATCCTCCTGCCTCAGCCTCCCAAGTAGCTGGGACTACAGGCATGCATCTCCATGCCTGGCTAATTTTTCTATATATATTAGTTAGCCAATTAATTTCTTTCTATTATTTTATAGTAGAGACAGGGTCTCACTCTTGCTCAGGCTGGTTTCGAACTCTGGACCTTGAGCAATCTGCCCGGCTCGGCCTCCCAGAGTGCTAGGATTATAGGCGTGAGCCACCGCGCCAGGCCTGTGCTTTATTTTTTACTGTAACATAGCACAACAGCACTATACCTGAGAAGAAGCGAAATAGTTTTGTTTTTTCCAAATGAACCACAAAAGACAACTTTTCCAGATTACAGCACCCTACTGCTTCCCAATTGAGGACAAAGGTGGAAGAGAAGAGATCAGAGAAAACATGTGTGTTGCCTGCCATAGGAATTAACTCTTCTTCTTCTTCTAAATATGAGATAAAATATAGGAGAAATACGCCTTTCAGAAGAGTAGCAGACCCTGTAGCTTACATGATTACCTCCCTCCAAAGAGTAGAAAGCCCTTTTACTGGAATCTATGAAACAAAAAAGGGTGTTGGCATTATTTATAGAGAACTAAATGCTGATTTGAGGACGTTTTGTGTTATAGATTTAGCAGATGCAAAATCAAAACAAAAATGAGTATACATTGAAATAGGCTTGAAAACGGAATTAGAGCATCACTCTTCATGAAAGATTAGAGAAAATGTCGTCGTCCATTATTATCTGGTTTGCTACATTTCTTAAGATTCAGGGTTGATTTTAGATACACTAATCAATCGTAAAACCCAACTCACTTCTAAATTATGTTCTTTCGGGGACTTTTATGTAATTGCAAGAATTATATGCAATGCTTCATGAAAGGTATGTTCAAGAAAACCCTGCAGTTTTCTTTATAATAATTTATAATTTCTCATTTAATTTATAATTTTTCATGTAATTCAGGACAATGCTTGAAAAAATGTCTTGCCTGGAATTGGGATAAATTTAGGAAAAAATGTGTATTTTGAGTGTCAACTTGATGTGCCAGTGCGTCCATATGAGTTGAGCATACAATCTATTTACTGAAAAGAAAATTGTAGTACTAGAAACTTCTAAGTGTCAATACTTTTTGGCTCTGTGAAAGAAAATTTAGGCAACTTTGGAGGTATAGAATCTTTTATTTATTTTTTATTTTTTATTTTTTATTTTTTTTTTTTTACTGACAAGTCTTGCTTCTAATGGAGGTATAGAATCTTTTAAATCAGTGAAATTCTATACAAGTTTTCTTCTTTCCTTGCATGTTTGTAAAAAAAATATTTAACGTAACTTTAAAATTTATATAATTTGCAAGCATTGTTTAGTAAACTCAGTAAATGCTCATGTCTGGGGAAAGCATAAATGAAGAAAGGTAGGCAGAAGGGCTTGGAACATCATACTTACATAATTAGGAAAATGCACTAGTATAAGAATAGGACTATCAATTGTAGATCATTTTGCTTTTGTATTTGTTATTTTGGTTTTTCAGGGGTCCTTCTGTTTTGCTGTTGTGGAGAAAGTAACAAAAATTATATCTGCGACATTTCCAATTTTTCTGCTAGCACTAAAAAAATAATTGTAGCAATAGCAACAACAAAAAAGCTTCTATAAAAATCATTTGAAAATTGCCATAAAGCATTAATTTTCTTAGTGTGGTATTACTGATATTTCTTAAATTTCCCAAATAGAAATTTCTGTTGGAAACTTAAAGTGGCCTTCAATATGTCCAGCATAATTACCCTGCATTTCATTGTTCAGTAAAATGAATGTGGACTTGAACTACAGGTGATGTAGACACGTGCCTGTTTTTACACTGATATTTCTTCTTAAGCAGTGCTCCATTTATAGTCTTTAATCATGATGGTCACTTAAAATGTCCTTATGGTTTGTAATAACTTTTAAAAAAAAATCCTATGTTGTTTAATACCAGCAAGCTTTCTAAACAGGAAGTATACAATAAGATATCTTTAGGAGCCTATTGTCTTTGGATCGTTGTATTATATTCCCATTGCCTCTGCAAGTTCAGTTCCTCCTCCTTTGCTTGTGCATCCTTCATTTTTTAAAAAATCATTTGGCTACACAGCGCTGCCTCATGTCATTCTTTGCATACATCATCTCTGTTTTTTTCTCTCTTCTTGCATAATGGCCCAGCTTTCTGGGAGTAGCAGTTGTCCTGAATGTGATCCTTTACTAAAATGGGGATTGAATGAAGGTGGAGCACAAATTATGTGGAAGCAAAGGAAAACGAGGCATTTGGAAAGGACCCAGAAAAGAACAAATAATGAACCAGAGTGGCTTCGATGAATTGCCGTAGAGGGAATTCTTGGTTTTGACACAAAAGGAACACACGGAGACCAAGGGAAAACCTAGGGAGAGAATGTCAGTAGGAATCCTGCCTGGTAGGCTGGGCAGGACAGAGGGTTGAAGCCAGTAGCCTCCAGATATGAACAGAAACAAATGTATTTTATGACTAACAGTTAAGCATTCAAACACGCCGTTTTTGGAACACAAGAGTACTTTGAGGAGTTGACATCCCTTCATAATTCATGTTCATTGTTCCTCTAAGTAAAATATGTGTCTCCCTTTAGTTATTCTGTTAGGAATTGTACTTTAAAAGCAAGAGGACATTTTTGATAATGCATATCTTAAGACTTTTCATTAAAGTACCAAATTTAAATTCTACCTTTTTGTGCACTCTGACATTTTTGTCTGGCATTTTCATTAATTTTGCGACATACATAAATGTAGCTGAAATGTTAACTGATCAATACTTTGTCTCTCTCATGTAGCACTAGCGCTCCGTTCCCCAAGGACCACACAGCAGAACAGAAATTAAATGTGTAAAATATCAAATGTTAATGTTAAACACAGCGGCACTTACTGTATAACGACAGAAAAGGCTAAAACAATTCCAAATGGACAGATGGTACCACAAATTATCTACAATCACATTTAAAGATTAAAGTTTGTCCTGTAAAATAATTCTTTGACGCACACTGAAGTGTGTCCTTTTACTGATAGCTCAGTTGTCCAATTATTTTTGTGCTCATTACAGTGAGAAATGACAGTACTGAGAAGAAAGAGAGAATGTGCACTCTTTTTGTGCCATGTTGCACCCACTGACATCCACAAGAACACAAATGTCTGGTCAAGAGCCTGATGAAAATTAGGCCCAATTTATGAGACATTTCCATGTCTACAATAGATGATTCCCAAAGACAAGCAGTGCCTTCTGCACTGCACACATCTGTGTTCGTTCTTAGGCAGACAATATTCATAGTAAAATTGCACACCAAAATAAGGACATTCCCAGAAATGTGTTTGCTTATATTTTATCTATCACCTTCCAGACTGATTTCTGCCTCCAATATTATCTGCTGGCTTTGAATCTTCTCCACAACACATAGGTAATGCTAAAGAGGCTGGTGCTGCTCTAACCCTACATTTCTTGTGCTCCCCACTTTAATTGACATTGGGACAAAAAAAAGCATTGTTTTTCTGCTTGGACTTTATTATTCTACATTTATTTTTGGACACTAAATTAGAAAAGAAAAATCAAACCGAATAGAATAAAGGCACTTAAACATTATAAAGTTTACTGATCTGGGCCCAAAATCAAGCTGCGTAATGGTACTAATGCATGTGCTCTATGAGGCAGCTGCATTTATGAAAAAGTGGGCCAAGTGGAACAAATATTATAATAATAGACCCATGATCCATCAACAGGGAATGATGGGAACAATATGTTTGCAACAATGGGGTGCTGCTCATACTCTTCTCCTAATGGAAAGCAGTTCTTTTCAATAAACTGGCCAAGAAAGGCTCTACTTATGCAATGAGATCTTTGAAACATTTTGTTTTTAAATACTTACATCATTTAATACCTGCAAGATGAATAAATATCCTATAATAGCTTTCTTTCTGAGCTATTTTGATATCAAAATTATAAGGTATATATTTTAAAAGCTCTTTTAGGAAGGAAATAATATCTGTCTTAGGCAAGGTACTTAACTTTTCTGTGCTTCAGTTTCTTCCTTCTGTATACTAGGAAAACAACAGTATCTACTGCATACGGTTTTTTGGGAGTATTACATTCAATAATGTGTGAAAGCACTTTCACAAATTAATGCATGAAGAATTGTTCCTTGGCACATAGTAAGTTCTTAATAAATATTATTATTATATAATATTTTTATATTGGAATTTAATCTGAGGTTAAAATAGATGATTGATAAAAGATTATGAAATAGCTCAGGATTTAAATGGAAACTCCAGGGAAAATTGCTGCAATAGTATTAAGCTATGTTTATCATGATTTAAATAGCTAGCTTCATTAGAGCAAACCCTTATTTACCTGGCATCATTGAAGAATGAGGTGCTCCACCTAAGAAAAATTTTCAAATTAATTAATTGGCTAATTGATTGGTCAACTGGTTTAGTCATCCATTTATACTGGGAGCTTACTAAATGCTAGGTACTATTAGGGTGATGCTGAAGTACCAGAAGGAAAAAGGCATGATCCCATTCTCCTAGAACCCCCAGCGCAGGTCTCAATAAATGTTCAGTTTTGTTATTATTAATAGTTGTTTTAATCACATTCAATAGAATGTAATCCAGCACTTCTGGTTTCCAGCAAAACATAGTTAATATTATTGCTTCTTCTCACTGTGTGTCTACATCATAGTCTGTAGCTTCTTTTTTCACCATGAGCGTCAGGAGTCCCTTTTTCTACCTTTATTGTGTTCGTCTCTTTTTGTGAGCCTCTTGCATTCAGCTTGTGTTTCATAAGACTGAATCTGTCAGACACTGACCACCAGCTAAGAGAGATACTATTGCATTTCTTTCCCAATGAACTTCAATCTTCTTACAGTGAAAACACTCAAGTAATATATAAATGTTCCTCAGATGCTCAGTATACCAGTGCCCGATATATTTTTTTTTTAGAAATCATAAGTAAATTGTAAAAAGCAGGCTGCCATCTTGAATTCATTTTACATGAATGACCTCCAGAAGCCAGAAGTTTATAAGACTTATACAACACATTGCAATGCTAAAGTGTAAAAAAATGAATGTTCCTGAACAAATGACATACTTATATACATTTCTCTGCTTTCAAAGTTTACAAACAGCTGTGAGGAATGACGTTAGAAGGAGTGAATCAAAAATGGCAGCACAACCTTTTGAGTAGAATTTTTTGCACCTGTTATATGGCCCTATGGAAACTGGAAGTAATATTATAAAATACACATAGGAACTCAATATCATTTTTTCCTCACTAATGTCAAAGTGCCTCTTAGCTAGTGAAAAATCAGGATAAAGTTTGCTTAACAGTACCCTAATGTATTTATCATGTGAAAAAGTTACTAAAAGAATATTGAGAGATGGAGATTTTTTTCCTAGAACTTAATGACGATGACAATGACTTTCTTTAAGGAGACAAAAATGGGTTTATGAGAAGCAGGCTGCCTAACTTTCTGGTAACTTACAAGACAAAGGGACATACACACTCTTTGTTCCATGTGCTCAGACATTAATGAAAGTCCCATACAAGGCCTGAGAGGAGGACAGAGCTCAAAGTACTAGACAGATATGCATACATTCATTTGAATGGCAATACTAAAATGTTGATTTGTTACTATAATTAAGGCTCTTTTTGTAAGCCCCTATAATAAAGTCATATTCTGCAAAACTGGCAACTATAAGGAAACATAAGGTACTCATATTCTAGCAAATATGAAAATAAAATAAAGAATTTCGAAAGGACTCCACTTAAACTTCAAACTGAAATCCTGAATAAGCAAAAATAACATGAGAAGAAAATCCCAGCTAAAGCTCAGAGGAAAGTATTCTTTTGGATTTTCTAGCTCTGGCAGTTGGTCTCATAAGCAGTTTTTAAATAATCAAAGTAAAATTGTACAAGACTAACATTATTTTTTTTTTTTTTTTTTTTTTTTTTTTTTTATTGAGCAGTATTCCATTGTAGAGACTAACATTATTAAAGGACTATTTGGATCTATCAAGTTCTTACTTGTGACTTTTTAAAACCTGAAAATCTCAGAAATAATAAACCATCTCTTAAATAGGTCACATTCACTCCCAATTGATTAATAAATTAAAGCATTATCAACTAGCATTCTACTGCCAATGATTTTCATATTTTGAAAAAGTTACTATAAAATAAATGAAATCAAATTGAGGATGGTCAAGATTATTACTATTATTTTTCACAGTGAGTACTTTTCTTGGCACTCCTATTGGGATTTGGAATTATGCAATATGTAAAATTTTACTTTTTAACTGTCACAGAGAAAATTATACATTGGCTGAGATGTCTTGTGTTCCGGAAATCTGAGGGGGGAAAATGTATTCTTGGACTCAGACCTTGTACAATCCATCAGGTTCCTGCCCACGGCAAATCTGTCCAGTCAAGTCTTAAAATAGGAGTTTTTAAATGGCCACATCAACATAACTGTTACTATAGCCACAGAAACATGAAGCTATGATTACTGAATTTAATGAATAACAATGTAAGTAATACAGTATGATCATACCACAAAAGCAGCGAGACTCCTTGGGGGTGAATCCCAATCAAAGCAACTATTAACGTAGTATGCAGCATTTACAAGCACCATGACACAACGTTTCATTCTGATAAAGTTTCTTAGTAGCAGCTGTAAGGAAAACGAAAATATTATTAGAATTTGCAAGACTAAAAACCATCTGATATGCTGCAAAATTCTTCAAGCTTATTGTGACTTAAAAAGGATTCAGGAAGTTAATAAAGTTACACGAACATACCAAGCAATTTGGCTCACAAGTTAAAAAAAAAAGAAGTATTTCTGAAGAAAGTGGAAAGAATTGACTTAGAACAACTTCTTAGCTAAATATGTGTTTTAAAATAATGTTATATAGATTGGAATACCTGGCCCCAGAAGAAAAAAAATCTCTAACAGATTTAAAAAAAATTTTGCTACTTACTGCCTCTTTATTAATTTTAAACTCTTAAATTTTGTTATGGTTTTAAGATTCTTTAAATGTTATAATTTTAAGATATTTCAAAGTGAAATGTATAACTTGCTATGTTTTTATTTAGGGTCTTAGAGAAAACCTTGTCAAATATTGCTTTCTTATAGAAAACAGGTTTTTTTCTACCATTTTAGTAGGATTCCTATCATCTGTCTATCATCTCTCTATTTGTACCTTTCTCTCTCTTTCTCTCCCCCCCAATAAATCTAACTGGTATTTTCTCATTACTTTTTCATAATTTTGTAGGTAGGGAAAAACTTATAGGAACCAAATACTTTTTAAATCTCTTATTAAAAATGTATATGAGAATTGATATAATTTAAATATAAAGTTTAAAACTAATGCATACTACAGCTGCAAAAATGAATAGCTCATGTACTAGATGATAGTTCAAAAAATTACATATAGCTGTATTAATAATTAAAATAATTATGTGTCTGCAGGTTAATATTTTGCTATTACTAAATATACTTCAATGACGATCTGATATTTTTAAGAAGTAGCTAATAAAGTTTACTGAGGTTACATGGAAAAAAATACATGTGTGTAAATATAGATAAATGTATGTGTAGACCAATTTAAACAAGTTGCTAAAATTGAAATTCCTTGCAGGCTAAATAGAATCTCCCTATTTGTTTTCCTTCTTGGTCCCTCCCTATCACCTCCCTTAAAAAGCTATTTTTGGTGAATTTATTAGATTAAAAATAAATTCAGGCTTCAAATGCCAAAAAATTATTAAATATTTAAAGGCACAGATAAGTTCAGTATACTTTGTAGTGGTAGCAAGTACATTTTCTCTCTCTTAATTTGATGCAAACATTTTTTAAAAGGGGGGGGCTTATCACTGTGTCTTAACTTGATATCAAGCCTAATTTAAGATTGTAAGCAATAGACAGCAAGCTTAATTTAAAATTCCCTTCATAATAGAAAAATTAGATTTCTTGATTTTTTATTTTCTTAGCTAAACATGCCAATAAAAGTTTACTTCTAAAAGATCATAGTTAAAAATCTAATTAAGAGGAAGATTTCCCTTAGAAGATGAAGCCCCCTTCTCATCTGGATTAGAGGGAAGAGCTTTAATGCTGGGCTCACTTTACACACACCTGCAATCATACCTGTGGGTGGTCTGGACATATATTTGAATCTCAGCTTTTGGTGTTCTCCTTTACACATTCCATGGCAATCAAATTGTATTTTATGTTCAAAATGATCATTCTTTTGCTAACGCATGAATACATATCCATTATATGTAGTACCTACATTCTCCCCTTTCCTTTCTGACTACCCCCACCCCATCCAATTTATTAGTTTGGTATTTTCTCTGTTTGATCTTTTAGAGAAAGGGAAAAAAAAAAAGAAGAAAAGGAAAGAAAAAAAAGAAAGAGCCATTTTCAATAAGTAGATGATCAAAAATTCCACAGTCATCCCCCCTCCATACCTCCAAAGTTTATTTGAATTTACTTAGATGTTTTACAGATACAATCAGGTCTTCCCAGAGGGATTAATCTTGCCTTGCATTTTACCTGTTTAGAGAGTCTGTTTTCCTCTTCAATGTACTTCTGTTCTTTGGGTATTAATGTTCGTAAGCTGGCTTTCACCTATACACCAACATATGTGTCTGTTATTGGATTCATATATATTACAAATGTTTACAAGTTTTTCACGCAGTTCAATTTGCAATAATTTCTAAAGTTTCAAAGTCGTGGCTGCTGTGCTCATAAAATATAAATGTATACAGTTGCACATGCATGCGCTTCCCTTTCTTACGCCGGCAGGCAGCGGCCAGAGCACAACCGCAGCAGCAGTCGCCAAGTATAACAGAAAGTGTGGGTGTGCCAGGCTGTGGCAGAAGCGTATTCTCCAGGATACATCAAGGTTTAGAGAAAATGAGGAATGACAGAAATTCTCTACAAATCAGGAACAAAAGCTTTCATGAAACTGAACTCTTTAGCAGTACAAAAAAGCCAAAGTTAAGACTTACAGCATTAAAAATCACATCTATTTCAAGATAGATGACCCCCTTTGTTGGCCCTGTCAGCTGCTTGTTTTTCAAGACGTAGGCTTTCTGTTCACCATTTTGAATCTGCGGGAAAAGGACATGACAGCCGTCTGTCTTGCGGTCTCCACTGAATACACTCTCTCAGTGACCTTTCACCCCCAGCTGCTGAAACTGACAGAGAACCCAAAACAACTGTGGCAATTCTGACAAGTACCTGTTCATTACCAGGATCAAGTCTGTCAGGAAAAATTAACTATCATGGGATTCAACATGGCCGTGAATTGAGTATGTTAAAATTTTTAGTGTTCTTATTACAGACCTTGGTTGAGAAATGACAGACATAGAGCTGAGAGTTTTTTTTTTTTTTTTTTCCATGAGCAAAAGCAACACAGAACAGTGTGTCAGGTGAATAAAACTTACAGACAGCAATGGTATAGCAACTTTGCCCAGAAAGTCAGCACTTCGATCCCGATCTTCGTCATAAACTGTCACTTCAAGAACTGAATGGATATCTTTAATGTTGCTGCATAATAAATATACATAAGAAAAAAAGAGTTCATTAGTGGGAAACGAGAACTAGAATGGTTTTGAAAATTTAGATAGCTCCAGCTGATTTTGTATGTGTGTGTGTGTTTATGTATGCTATTTGCATACCCACATACACAAGGTAGCTTGGTATCTGACAGAATTTCCCATAATGCACCTTAGTCGACTACAGTGATGATTCTATTATCTGGAACTTCGAACACCATTGTAATTTCAAGTTATAATTTTTTAATGGAAATATAATTTCCCAACTGGATGAGCACAGAATAAGTTATCAGAAAAAAAAATCCGTAAGTGGCACTGGTGTTTTTTAGACTTTTCCTTCTTCTCATTATCACAATAATTTTATATCTTCCCATTTTCCCCTCATAAAACACTACCAGGTTTTATATCATCAAGAGTCACAGTATATTTTATATAAATATTCTTTTTCATAATAATAAGACATCTCCTTTTCATTTACAGCTTTCACCAAAACATTGGTTTAGTTTCTTTTAGGTTTACAGTAAAAATTAACACAGAAAATAGAATGGAGAAAATGTAACATTTAGCTGTTGTACCACCCTGGAATTTAGACATTAAGTAGTGTTCCATTATGTTCCAAAGACAACATATGTTAATAAACAACTGTGTGAGCTCTTCATATTTTTGTTTCTGGAAAATAAGCACAAATTGTTGACAGCATTTATTCTTTGATCAAACTGTTTACGAAGAAAACATGAATTAAGAGAAAACAAAAAAGTGAATATATTCATTACTGAAAAATTACAACCACATGTGAGAAGAGGCTTTATCAGGGCACAATCAATTAATGGCTTTGATAATAATCAAACCTATTCATTCAATTATGCATTCCCGAGAAAAACACTCTCCACAATCTTCTTAGGAGTGCAAGTCTCCTGACCAGGCTTTTATCTCTTATAAAAATGTGGAATTCCTTAAAAATAAATTGGTCAGATAATTAAAGCTGATTAGTTCCTGGCTCTTAAAGCAGAGACATTATATGAAATTAATGAAGAATTTAGCAGTTTTTCATATACAAAAAATAAAATTATGGTAGAAAACTTTTAAAAAGTACTTCTGTTTGGAGAGTTTTCCTTTGTTCAGAGTCAATTTCAAAAGCCCAGTTTTAAAAAACCGAACTTAGGAGAGATGCTATAGTGTAGCATTGGCAGCTTTTGCAGTGCATGATTGAAAAGGTTTACAAACTTTTTTAAAACAAAGGAAAATCAACGCAAAGGGTGTTTTGGGTATCTAGGACAATACTTAATATTCTTATTGTGCGAAAATGAAACAAACCAAAACTAAAGCATCTGCCGAATTCGTGACCGGATTGTTTGCTGATTTCAGCAATGAAACAAATAGAGCTTTGTCCTCCTTGGTGTCAATGCAATTGGGAAGAATTTCAATAGCAAGTATAAAAGGAAGAAGCAGTATGGCAATTCAGTTAATGGGAGCAGAACCCTTAGTCAAATCATAGAAAAAGGACAGTTTAAAAAAAAAGTCTGTAAAAACAAAGAAAAATTGCATACCGTTATTCCCACGTTTCACTCTCATGAAGGTAGGAAGTTAGGAAATTCATTGTTAGCAAAGGCAGGCCAGATGTACTAAGTTGTGAATCAGTTAAGAATAAACAAATAGATTGAAAAAAAAACACCCTCTAAAATAAGTACAATTTAATACCATTTCTGAAATGAGCCCAAGGTAATGCCTACTTACAACGTGAAGACTTTGTTCCACTCAGGATTGAGATTTTTGTAGACGGTATGTGTTAGCAGTCTATCGTTGTTCAGTTCTACCACACAAAATGGGTCACTTTTACCTACAAGAGATTTTGGGTGAACATTTTTAGTATAAATAGCACCCACAGTTCACAGTGTCATGATCATGACAATATCTCTTTTTCAAAAGGTTTTATAGTAAACAAAATGTGAAGTGCAATTTTAAAAATTGCAAAAATATCCTATCAAAGTAGAGTTAGCTATAACTGGTTGATGTTAGCAATTGTTATAATTCATAGCTATTTAGAGCCTGAAAAAGTGAAAGAAAGGAAATTATATAGCTTCCATTTCAATTTGCAATTTTGTTTTACAAAACTAATACATAACTGCTAATTATGATAGAGAATGTGATGCATGTCTGTCCTTAAATAAGTTTTTATTTAATTCTATAATGACCATTTGAAAACTCAGCCTCTTTACTTTTATGCATGTGTTTTTCAATTCATCTGATTTACTAGTAATCAAGAATTTCTGATTCTGTAACAGGAATTTCTAATCAAGTTTATTTTGCCAAAACTGCTACATTGCAGAATTATAACATTTTAATTGGACTAAGATTTAGTTATTTTCTTCTGAGATATTTATGGCCTCACAGGAAGGTAAATTAGACCCTCTGAGGCAGAAAAATTCTGCCATTTGAAACTTAACATCAACAACCAATCTGCATGTTAAAAGAGCAGTATTTTTTTCTGTCCCCTGAAAGTAAAGTATTTAGAAATTATCATCTGTTTATAGACACCCTGCCTTGTCATATTCAAATCTTATCCATTTGGCAGTTACGTTTTGTGAAGTCCTCAATATTTTCGTAATGTTATAATATGTTGTGTATTATAAGAACCCATGAAGTCAGAGGCTCTATGGGGGCAGCATTAATGATATTAGTGCAGCATGTAATTTGTTTGATACCTTATACAAATGACAATGAAATCAATATTTAGACAAAGCTGTCCAGAGGTCATATCTTTTAAACTATAATATTGATTTAGACTACATAAGAGGTTAATGTGCATATTATTAACTTTAATGATAAAGAATAATTGTTTTAAATGCATTGTGAATTGTAGCCACAGTTTACACTTCTGCGAAAGCTTAAATATCATTGAAGATTTTCAATTAAATTTTAATGGGAAGGAATTCATTAGCTATCAGCGACAGATAAGCTATGTATTCCCATACAGCTGTGTATTTACTTTCCATATAGTAATTCTTAAAATGAGCTGTACAAACTTTGACTCACCTTTAATTTAATTTATTAATTTTATATTAAAAAAGAGATTTAATATGTGTATGCTGGTTCAGTAGCCTCATATACCCCAGGATAATTGCATAATTTAACATTATGGTGGTCTTTGCAATTTTGTATCTTAGGAATAATTTTTAATGAAGAATAGAGAACTGGAAATCTCCAAGGTCTGGTGAAAATTTTACTTCTGGGTTAGGATCTGTATTATCTCCCCCACCCCCACCTTCTTCATCCTCTTACCCTACCTGTTATACCCCTCACTTCCAACTCATATGCCCTATGGAAGATAGTGTTCAAAAAATAATATTTTGTTCATTAAAACACATTGTAATAGGTTGATATTTGGCATATCAACTTTATTTTCTTCCATAGAATTCAGATATGGAATATCTGCATAAACAGGCAGATGCAAACCATTTTCAAAATATATTTAAATGTAAGATTCTAGATAAGACCTTTCCCAGTAATTGTGCTGCACCTTAGTAGATAGTAGGCCACACACATATGAAAAGTTGGGTAATAGTTTGATATAGATTCGCTCATTTAAGAAATATGTATTGTTTACCGAGTACCAGGCAGTGTTATGTGTTGGGGAGACAGAAGTCAACAAAACAACTAAAAATAAATAAATAAATAAATAAATCCCTGACCTTATGAAATTTACAATGAGTAAGAAGACAGATAATAAACACATTCTGTAGGATTTTAGAAGGTGATAAGTACTATGGAGAAAAATAAAAATGAGAAAGGTGATGGGGAGTGTTGGTATATATATATATATATATATATATATATATATACACATACATACACACACACACAATTTTTTAAAAAGGGCTGTAGAGAAAGTCTTGCTGAGAAAGTGACATTATAGGTAAAGAAATGAGGAGGTGAAGGAGGGGAGCCTGGGCTACCCAGAGGAACAGACTGTGCAAAGGCCAGGGAAGTGGCTATGCCCGTTGGCTCTAGAATATTCGGGATGCCAGTGTGACTGGAGGAATGGGTTGGGAAGGTGAGGGGAGCGTCGTATGTCACTCAGAGAGATCTGAGGACAGTGGAAGGCCTCTGAAATGACTTGGCTTTCACACTTATTAAGAGGGGAGGCTTATGGAGGGGGTCGAGTTGAGGAATGACATGATCTGATGGCTGCTATTTGGAAAGCAAGGTGGAGAAAGAGCAATGGAGGAGGGAGGGAGAAGAGCCAGGAGGCTATTGCAATAATCCAGGGGGTGAAAGTGGTTGGATTCTGGATATATTTTGAGGGTAGAATCAACAGGATTTGCAGATGTCAATATTGAATAATCTAAAGATGCCCTCATATTATTATTTGAAAATGGAAAACAATTCATTGAGCTTAGCCAAGCCAGTCTTTTCTTTCCTCCAAGGACAATAAGCATTCAACAAGGTACTCAGACTGGATATCTCTAGAATCTGACAAAGATGCAAGTGTAGGTAAGGAGAGAGCAGGCAATTTTATGTTTAATTTATATTCATCTTTTCCTTCTAAAAAGTTATCATTTTACAGTCATCAGTAATGGATGCCCACATCAGATCTTTACACACTGTGTTATTTTTGACTGATTTAGAAAGCTTCCTTCTGCCACTGTATGATTCAAGGGCAATTAAAAATGAACAGAAATCTGAACCAAAATAATAGTAAATGCACAATATCAAATTCCATGAACCTGCCACTAAAGAGCATACACTACAGTTTTATTTTAAAGAAGTGGTTACACATAGCTAATGTGCTTATCTGGTTTGCTAAATAATGCTTTAAATCACTGGCTTTTTAGTTCCTAAATTTTGCAGCCTTGATTATCTGCCACTTAAACAAACAAAACCAATCAGAGAAATACTATTGATGGACCTAACCATTAATTATCTCCTTAATTATTCCTTCCTTTCATCCTTTTGTCATTCCATTTAGACTCTATGACATGCTGCTCTGCTTGCTGAGAGTACCTGGGCTGTGGAGTTGACTCTAGGATGGGGTGTGGATGTCTATAAAGTACACTATGTTCTCTATCTAAAGCTCCAGAGAGTGATACAAAGCAGTGCCCTGCAATATTCTCATTCAATACTGTATGGCTAGAAGTGCAAGGAATGAAGGCAGCATCGAACGTTGAAATGCATTTTTTTTTTTTTTTTTGAGACAGAGTTCTCACTCTGTTGCCCTGGCTAGAGTGCCATGACATCAGCCTAGCTCACAGCAACCTCACCCAATCCTTTTGCCTCAGCCTCCCGAGTAGCTGGGACTACAGGCATGCGCCACCATGCCCGGCTAATTATTTTTCTATATATTTTTAGTTGGCTAATTAATGTCTTTCTATTTTTAGTAGAGATGGGTCTCGCTCTTGCTCAGGCTGGTCTGGAACTCCTGACCTTGAGCGATCCACCCGCCTTGGCCTCCCAGAGTGCTAGGATTATAGGTGTGAGCCACCGTACCCAGCCTGAAATGTATTTTATTTCTTATAATGTTTGAGTATTTAAAGAGCTTAAATGTTTGATTATCTTGTCTCCCTCTGACTCATTTTTGTCATAAGACTAAAGCAGACCTGTAAGTACCAACCGGCTCTTCCTTAAGCCCTATCATTTTTGCTAAAAAATTTCACATCCCTCTCCTTAGCAATGCAAGAAACTGGAGAATTTGGTTTAGATAGAAAGAAGACGGAAATTGCAGCAGTGCTGAGTGAGGGCAGGGGCTGTGGGATTGATTGCTTTACCCACCATGACAGCTAGAAAGGAATCAGCCTTCTTTGAGAACATGGTAGTTTTCCATGCTAACAATTTTCTAGAGTGAAATAGAAACTGACTCTCTGTTCTGCTCATCCCAGAATTATAAATATGATTAAGACATAGTCCAGCTCCCAAGCCATGCAAAATTTAGAAGACATGATGGACATGTAAATACACAATTATGATGCAGGGTTGTTAAGTGCCATAATAAAGGTAAGTGAAGGGTGCAATGGGAGCAATGAGAAGGAAGCATGTCGTTCTACAACCCTAGAACAGGAAAGGGGAAAAGATGTGAAGACCTCCCCCAGGGGAGGTGACTCTTGTGATCTATGGTGATTGCACATTTCTCTCACCAGTGATTTTAGAAGTGAAGGACAATGACATAAAAAGTGGACTTTAACAATTTATGATCGGGAATATTTAGCTTAAATCTATTTGTGTATTCCTTTAATAAGTTCTCTATAAGACAAAAACTTAGGTATTGCATATCCACTATAAAATATATACTTAAAAATATTACATTAGGACTGATGTCTTTCTCTATAATTTAGCTATTAATAAAAACTAAGAGCTATTTTTTTCCTATGGAGTTTCATCTTAAAACAAAAAGAATCTCCCCAAGGAATTCACATTAGAAAGAGACTCTTTTACACCCTCACTCTAAAACAGAATCTACAACAGAGTTCTAAAGCATATACTCTATCACCTCAATTCTTCTTTTGGTGAAAAGGCATTCCTATAACAATAAAAACAAACATCAGAATTGTCTCCAATGAGCGTCTTTTCTGGCGATCTTCAAAACGGCACCAAGGATTAAACGGGGGTACACTGACTGGCTAATTCTCTCTCCTTCTTAGTCCTTGCTCTTTAAGGTCACAACACTGACATACTGACAAAGAACTGTGGGAAAGTCTGTACCGCCCCTGCTCACTCGCTACCTGTTTTGTGGGCAAGGGGACAAGTTCAGTTTGCGCAAACTATTGGATTGAGCATTAAAGTCACTCAAAAGATGCTGAATGATATTCTTGCTCCCAGAATAGAGAGCTAATCCTGATCCATCAGTGGTGGCCTTTGTCCGGGGTCCTTTTGCTCCTGACAAGGAGCACAGTTTTCTGGGTGTGATGTGTTATAAAAATATGTGTGTGTGTGGATACCCAGTGACCACCTCTTTGTTGCCATGTCTGAAAACATAGAAGGCTTTCAATAGTATGGAAAGCAATTCATACCCATGAGGGCCTTTTATTTGGGGCCTACCTTGCACAAATTAAGCTCTTTTGGTTTAATTTCCTCAGTTGCCACAGTTTGAAATGGCTATATTGTGATCTTTTTTTAAAAAAAAAATTATAATCAAGTTTGCCATCTGTCCTTTCTACAAACTGGAAATTCAATCAGAATAAATAACAATGTTATAGTTGAGGGAATTCCATTGGGCCCATCAGAACAAAAAGCAATGTACGTTGAAGGTGTCTTCCAAGCCTCCTCCTCTTATCACTGGAGATGTGGTTTTGACCTTAGCTTTCTTCATTGACTGACCTAAACGTATTTTAAACATCTGACTGGTAGAATTACATTAACTGACACTCTTCACACTAGGCCCCCACTGGGTCTGATTCTGGGACTGAGCAGTAATAATAGGGCTTCTCTTTTCCCCCAAGTCTTGAAGCGGGTTTCATTATGGCAGGAAAATCAACACCCTAGAGTCATGGCTCTCAAGCTACTAGATTCAATACATCTTTATTTTTTATATTGAAGATTTGATAATGCACAATGTCCTCTTTGCTATCCCAAAATAAAACTGACTCATACATGATTTCAAAATTTAATATAATGCCTGAGCTCTATTATAAAGGAAGACTAAATAGAAAGCTGTTTACAAATAAAAATATGCATTGATTTATTTAACCAATACCATGTTTCCCCCAAAATAAGACAGGGTCTTATATTTATTTTTCCTCAAGAAGACACCCTAGGGCTTATTTTCAGGCAATGTGTTATGTGTATGGCACAACAATCTACATTTATTCAAATATAGTTAAGTAGTCTTCTTCTGGAACATCATCATAACTCTCTAAACCCTGAATTCCATCCTGAATTTCTTGTGACTCTATTTCCTTTAGAACCATTGGCCTCAATCTCTCATGTCGAGCAATAGAGCTCTCTTGGGGCAGATGAGAAGGGCTGGTCATCTTCTTTACCGCTCCCCGACGAAATGCATGGGTTGTGCAGATGCTCTGTGTAGCCACGCCCATCACTAGGTCTTATTTTTGGCGTAGGGCTTATATTGCACAAATGCTTAGAAATCCTGCTAGGGCTTATTTTATGGGCAAGTCTTATTTTCGATGAAACATGGTACTTATCGATGGATTCACAGCTAATGGATACAATGCACACTAACAGGGTGAAGGGTGCACTTATTACTTTGACTGGAACTGTACAAAAGCAAATTATGTAACCAAAACGTGTGTACTCCTGTAAAGTTCTGAAATTTAAAAAAAGAATACGTATTGCATGCTTACTATGTGTCAGGTCATATGAACAAAGAAGGGAAAGGTAAGGTCTCTGCTCTCTTAGAATTGATCTGGGGAGGGGAGGGGAGGAGAGAAAGAGAATAAAAATTGAGCATAGTGACTAAGTAGACTATATGATATGTTAGAGAGTAATACGTGTTAATGGAAAAACAGAAAAACATAGAGTAGAATAAGGAGTTTGAAGGGGGCAGGGAGGGGCACAGCACGTAGATTTAGTTAGGATGGTTGCAATAGGCCCCACAGTGAGGACTTGAGGTCTGAGCAAAGAACTGAAGGAGGTGAAAGAGTGGCTAAGCGATATCTGGAGAATAGTGATCCAGGTAGAGGAAGAGCAAGACCAAAGCTTGGTGTGCTCAGGGCCCCTGATACTGTCCCCAGGGAACAAGTGGGAGATTGGTAGATGCTAGAGAAGCAATGGGGTATAAGACCATGAAGTGCCTTGGACACCGTCCTGGGTCTTTGGTGTGTACCGAGGGAAATGGCAGCCATTTACAAGGCTTGAATAAATCATTCTGTGCATTTATTGCATTCAGGATGCAATCTAGGCTCAGATAATCCTGAAACAGATTTTAAACCTATATCAATTTAGTCATGCAGGACTGAATTTTATTACATAAGATTGTCTGATACCTTGTAGGACATTTAGTATCCCCATCCTCCAGCTATCAAGCACCAGTAGTGCTCCACAAAAATAATCTCTAAAATACCCAAGAGGGCAATACTACCCTCTCCTCAGTTGAGAATCCTTGCCTTACAGCAACAATTCTTAAACATTTTGGTCTTAGGAAGTCTTAAAAATTATCAAGAATCTCAAGGAGTTATTGTTTTTGTGGGCTATATCTTCCAAAATTTACCATTTTAGAAATGAAAAATGATAACATTAAAAAACTATGTATTAATTCACTAAAAATAATAATAAATCCATGGTATGTTAACATCAGAGTAATCAAACCTTATGTAGACTTTGGAAAACTCCATTGTATATTCATAAGAGAATGAGAGTGAAAAAGGCAAATAACATCTTAGTATTATTATGAAAATAGTTTTTATTTCACAGATCTCTGAGTTGGTCTTGGGGCTCCCCAGAGCTTCTAGGAATGCATTTTGAAAACTATAACAGTAGAAACAGACAAAGCTCAATATAAATATGAATTTATTTACCTTAGGGTCTAGAACTAGATATTATAGGATTGTGTATAACTAGATGCATTCTGGAGTCCTAGAATTGAATCATCTTGATATATATGCTGAGAAGCTCAAAATTTATGACAAAAGAATGAAAAGTGAAATGAGACTGATGAGAAACTGAAAAAGAAAGAAGAGGGAAACCATGAGATCTATCAAATGAGGAGAGGTGGTGAGAAAATTATGCTCAAGCTTTTAAGAATTTAGATATAATTTATCTAAATTATAAGATATAATTTAGATAAATTTTTAACATAATTTATTAAAAAATATTTAAAGATTTAATTTTCAATTCATATTTAATATAGAAACTACTAATATATGCAAATAATTTGTTACGAGCTTAGACACACAAAAGTCTTCTGGTCTAAAATGAGTATAAAAATATATTATAAGCTCTTTTGTTTTTACAAGACTTCCTTGATACCTTAGGATCTATGGTAAATTTATTTTCAATTAGATTCCCCTGCAGAAAAGCATGAGATTTCAGATAAGCTTCCCTATAAGTAAAGTAATTAACTGAAGAGATCTTTTGCAGTGAAATAAATTCTTTAGGCTTAAAAAATTAAGTACTGTATTAAGTGATTATACTTTTTAAATTTTTGTTAACTAGTCAAAGGTAATAACTAGAAATTGTCATCTGTCAAGGCTTTGTCTTTAGAATTATGTATTTATCTTTTTTATTATTATTCTACAAAATATCTCATTCAAGAGTCTATTATTTATCTTGGTATCTACTGTAACATCTCAGAATTTGAGGGCCTGGAAAGAAGCCTTAGAGGCCAAGTTCAAAAGCTCAGGTAGGTCTTGCCCACCCCCTGCAACCAGGGGGTTTATCAAGTTCTGATTCAATAGTTTCAGTGATAGGAAATCATCACCTCCACAGGAATCTTCCGATCTATTTTTTTGGCAACTATAAGTTTTAGAAAATGATTCTGCACATTGTATATAAAATTATGTTTCCATAGCTTGTATCTGATCTATGGTTTGCCTTCTGCAATAATTTAAAAATCTAAATAAAATGATGAATATAAAGGGGGTTGCAGCATCTGTCACATAGAGAATGACCAATGTGCTTTACCTGCCCTCCTTTGCTGGATATTGTGGATGGCCTGCCGAGCACCCATTCTAACTATTTTTTAGTGTCTCTTTTTGAACTACAGAGGCCATGAAGCCCAAAGTGACATTTCTAGACTCCCTTGCAGCTAGACATGCTGATGTGATTTAGGTTGTACAAGTCAGATGTACTTGCCTAAGATCTGAGATTAGAACTCAGTGAACTGAGAGCATATGGCATCCATTTCATTGCTGTGGACTAGGAATCCTGTAAGCAGTTGTCACAGTGTCTTCTGAACTTGCTAGTGTCAGTAACTCCTTGGTTCTTCCCTGTGGCTTTAGTATGAACTTCTAGAGACTGAGATTAGAGTCTGTTTTCTTAGGCCCTTCATGTCCACAAAGATTCTGTGATCCATTTAATGCTCTATAATAAATCTCCTTCTAATGAAATTTGCCAGAAGGAAATTTGCTCTCTGGACCTGGACCTTGGCCATTACTCACCTTGCCAGCTCATATCTATACTGTCCTTATGACAGGCCTTTGGATAATTGACAAAAGAAATCATATCCCCTCAACATTTACCTTTCTCCAGTATAAGTAAGCTGGTGGCTTCAGTGGAAAGTTCTTGATCAGTATGCTTGTTCCGTGATTTATAAGCTGGAGTGAGTGTGAGTGTGAGTGTGAGTGTGTGTGTGTGTGTGTGTGTGTGTGTGTGTGTGTGTGTGTGTATTGGTCATGGACAAATTACTTAACCTCTCCACACCTCAGTTTTCTAATTTTTAAAGTGGGGATAACAACAGTATCTAATCAGGTTGTTGTAAGATTAGTTGTGATAATCCTTTTACAAGCTCAGGGTAGTGTCTGACATGTGATCAGGGAAAAATAATGTTAGTTGCCATTATTATTATTATTATTATCATTATCCTAGAGCTATTCTCAATTGACTTGATTAAAAACACCAGATTGAGAACATATTCTTGTTAATCAATGTCCTTCTTTAAAGAGTGGCTTTCAAAAATTGGATGTATATCCCAGTATATCTGATGAGTATCATTCTCAAAATTTCACTTTTATTCAATGGAACAACATTGATGTATGTATAATTCACTGTAATGGAATTTAAACTCAACTCAAATCCTAAAGTATTTTCTGTATTTTCTACCATTAAAACAAGACATCCCTGTTTTGTGCTCAGGAAAGAGTTTAGATCTATACATTTTAATGTTCATCTTGTTGAATTAAGCCTATTATTTGTCTGTTGTATAGCACTGTATACATACATTGGTCTCACATAAAATGAATTAAATAGCCCTCCTAGCAAGTGTGATAAGGAAGCAGTCAATTATCTCCTCAAAGTCATTAGTAAATACGCTGAGCAGTTTAGACCAAGGACAGAGCCCTGTGTCTCTCTACTTGGCATCCCCATTGACATCAATCCTTTAATAATCACTCTTTAGACTTGACTGTTCAGTCATTTATGACTCTAACTATACTATCATACAACCACAATATCTCTGTAGTAAGATTTTTTTTCAAACACCTAGTTAAATTCAGATCCTCTCTATCGGCAGCACTTCTCTGATACACCGTTCTAGAAAATGCATCGCTTATCCACACAATTATATTTTAATGTAACAAAGCATAAACAATAGTTTAATTTTAAACAATTATTTTAGCGTCTAAAAGCATTTCTTCAGGCACTGAATAAAATCCTGGGACTAACCTTCCAAGCCAAATCAGCAATTTGCTATTTCTTTACTCAAAGGATCATTTTGTAATCTTAGTTCCACAGAACCTGATTAATTATTTTATAGTATTTCTCTTTCCCTCATTTCCCATTGATAGTGGGACCACCACTTTCTCAGCCCATAGTGCTTCACCTCTAGAGCATATCAAACCCCAATTATTAATCTCTTTTGTCATCCCACCTATTCTTCCAGAGCGGTATCTTCTAACCATGTGACCTGCATATGAATCACACATGATTTCTGTAATTCCCTTTAAAACACTGGCTCAGACTCAGGCCCTGTCAGCTCCTGTGCCAAATTAACATTTTCATTTCTCTTTTCAGAAATATTTGATAACAACTGTTTGGTTTTAGAGGAACACTTTTGCATTTCTAAATTAGAATGGGACTAGTTTTAAAAAAGGCAGTTACTGAGAGAAAGTAACTTTTATTTCTATGTGAGATGTGGGGACGGAAGAAGGAAGAGCGATGAGTTGCTTTCTCTCCTTGTGATATTTTTATTTGTTAATCTCATTCTACAGAGATTTATACAGTATTAATACATTTATCACACGTGTGTGTATAACATTGTTTTCTAAATTAGGTATGTTATGATAAGAATATGAGATGTGAGACATTTTGATACATTATAAATTGGATTAAATGTATTCTCAAAGTATAGTATCTGCTAAAAATCCTCTATACGTGTAATTAATAAAAAGCGAATGGGACATTAGCTTACATAATAAAAATAAAGCATACTTTGCTTGGCAAATTTCAACATACTCTGTGTTAGAACTTTAGAGGTTTTGTTTCAAGCGCTATAATTTTAAGATGATAACAGAGTAAAAGTTAAGAAATTAAGTATATCTGTATGCATACAATTCTCATTCATTTGGTAAATTATTTTATCCTTGATAATCCAGAAATATTAAGGATTTTTATTCTACTTTACACAGTACTTTCAATGGGACTATGTAGAATTTAAAGGATTTATATTTTCTCTTCTTGCAACATAAGTTGCAATCATTAATAACGATCATTAATTCCAAGGCTGCATTTATCAGATATCATCAATGTTCGTAAATATGATGATGGCAATTAAAGGCACATGCTATTACAAATTCAAACTGCTACAAGTCTATAAAAGAAACAACTTAGCTACTTTTTCCAATAAAGCAATTGTATTCTGTGAGCTATCTGAAGCAACAATTGCATATATATTATGCAATTTGCTAGAGTAACCCACAAAAAGTTAATTTTTTAAAGGACAATATCTGGTCTATGTTTTGTGTATGTGCTTGGTATTTCTCCAACTGTATATAAAACTTTCAAAGAACAGACTTGCCTTTTTCTATACAATTGCCTTTTCATTTTCTTTCTCTGAATAGACCCATAATGTTCAGGGAAAATACCAAGAATAATAAATCCAAATCTCTGTATAAAATATACCTTCATGACACACTCAAGCTGGAAATCACAGGAACCAGTAAAAATGCAGGCAGCCTACTGATAATGAGGTCAGAAATACAAATAAATTTACTTTTAATGAAGACTGGAGGCACAGTAATCAAAGTGTTAAAATTCATTTCATGCATATCTCATTTGCTTCTTAGCTGATATTTACCACGCAATTCTGTGAGAAAGTAGAGGCCTAAGATGCTCCAGATAAATGGCTCAATTAATTGTACAGAGGTAGACCTCTTTGAGCTGAGCCAGAGCTGTGAGCTCTTTATTAAAAGCACTATTCTGTAGCCCATAACCTTGTTCCTTGACTCCTCTCTGGTTTCCAATTTAAACAAGTCCCCATGCGGCCTGCTCTAAAGGGCTTTGTCTCCCTGTCATTGTTAAGAGAGCTGAGGCATCCTGGAAGTGTGAAATCAGACCTCATGAGTTGAACGGTTCCCCAGGGAACGCCGGACTGCGCAGAAGGTCAAAGTCATGGGCCGGACCATCTAAAAGTGTCTGATCGCCGGTCTGTGACACAGCAAGTTGGGGGTGGGGGTGGAGGGGGTGGGGGCTAGACTGAAGAGGACTGAAATTGAACACATCTTAATTAAAGCCCACAGACAGCAAAACAAAATGTTTTCTAGGCAGCCTGTCAAATGGGGCTTAAATTTAGCTCTGCTAATGAATCTGAGCTGCTAACTGTTATTTCTTAAGATAATAAGACTCTCACGGAAGCCGATAAAAAAACTGTAGCATGTCTTTTTCTGCTGTTTTGTTACTTAAATATTTTCCAACAATGAAGACAGTTTTCCAAAAGAAAAACATGGGAAAACTCTATGCAAATAAAGGGGTAGTAAACATCTCTTAATAACTAGTAGGTTTCCAGACTACAGGGCTGGCAAGCCATAAGTCTTATGCACAGCCTTGTTTTAGAAAAAGATGCATTCGTTTAATGGGATGATTTCAGTGACAGATCCTGTTAATTGTAAAATTCTGTCTCTCTCTCTCTTTTCCTTTTTCTCTCCCTCTCTTGTTTTCTGAAAAAGATGGTGTATTAATTTGACAGATCAATTCACCTGGGGTGGAGAAGTTTTATATTAGTGTACCTTTTAATACAGTGAAAAGGTAGGGCATCTTTTGAAGGGTTTCACAGTTCTCCCATATCACTGTTTCTGAAACTGAGTGGCTGGTCTCCCTGGGGAGGTTACGACCTCTTCCTCAGGAGGAAAAGAAAAAGAAAAAAAAAACACACACACACACAAAACCACTCCCCCCACCACAACCCAGGGGAAAATGAAGGGGAGGGGCTGAGGAGAAGAACTCTCTTCTCTTTCTTCTCTTGGAACTTAAAAGAACCAATAGGCCAGGTCTAAATTAAAGCCTCACTCAATATAGAAGACTTCAAATGTTCTGTTGAAGCAGAAATTAGGCCCTGCTCAAGGATAAGAAGAATCAGAAGCTAGACAAGACAAATTACAACGTGAACTATTTCCTACCACTGAAAAAATTTCCCCCTTTATCATCGGCCTTTCCTCACGATCTGTCCAGTTTTAAGGACCGCTTGATTTAGCCGTAGAGAGAATCTCTTCCCCAGTGAATGCAGGGCCAGGCAGTCTCTAGGTTTTGCTTTGATAGTGCAGAGAGACATTAACCTTTTCACTGGTTAGTTGAAAGGTAAGTAAGTTGTACTGAGAGGAATTTTTTCAGTCACTCAAACTTTTTTCCCTCACGAAGAATTTAGCTGACCAACTTTTCAAACCGGAGTGCCACTTTCTCAGGCTGTGAAAGGCTGCCCACAATTTGACTGAAATTTCAATCCACTCTTGTGCCTTGCTCAATGCATGTGTATGTGTGGGAGTTGTAAATTGAGGCCTTAACCACCAGAGTTAATCTCTTTTTTAAATCTGTATTAACCTTAATGATTTGAAGTGCACTGTCCAACACTGGGCTATTGAGACAGAAGAAAAAACTACCCTCGACTATCAACAGTTTATTAGGGGCTTAACTGAAGTGACCTACTGTAGTAGTGTTCAGCTGAACAAGGCTATAGGCTTTTTGTGGAAAGGGAAAGAATTGAGGGTTTCATTAAAAAGTAATTTGTGCTTTATACTCACTCATTCAAAGAGAGTCTCAATTGCTCTTTATTCACACAGAGTTAATACAGTATCACAATGTTTCTCAATGAATGTGTTGTAACAAAAGAAAAATTTTACATTTTGAAAGAGAAAAATTCTTTGTAACTGCAGTAAGATTGATGGCTACTTAAAAGATTATAGAATCTTTCTCTCTTGTGCTCATGTTTAACGATGGAATATTATAATTTAAAAAGTTTTGCTTCAACAATGGAAGTTTAACTTTATGCTCAGCTCATTACAAACATTTTAAAAATAGAGCTAAGTTGGTCAAATGAAAATTGGTCTTGTTAGACTTATCTAGACACAAAAGTGTTCTGAAGCTAACCAAGTACCTTATAGGAATAGCCTCATTTGTACCACATCAGGAAATATTCTTGTTTTACCACAGAAAGTTATCAGCGATTTAAAATCTCCCCTCTCCATCCACGACACTCCTAAATGGATGCTAATTTCAGGATGTGAAGACAGTGCCATTCCCTCAATTCCCTCGTTTCAAACTATTGTTTCGTATCTTGAGCTTGACTGCTACTATGCACTGAGACACATCGTATCTTTAAAGTTCTTCATTGAATGACTGAGAGCTAAAGCAGACAAAGAGCTTACTTGTACTTTAAATGTAATGACAAAAATCAGGAAGCATCAGGATATATGTAAGTATTTATCCTTATCAGAGGTAAAGATTATTTTACCAATTGGTGGTAATATTCAGACTTTTCTGACTTAAATATATGGCCCTCAATTTTTGCCGCCATTACAAATGTCATAAAGACCACAGAAGGTCTAAGAGTGAGCAAGGTCAAAGACTGAATTATCTTCTTGCCCCTGAATAGTTCAACATCTCTCTTGTTCAATTCAGAGCACATTAGATTATAAGGTCAGCACGGAATGAGGAATCATTAGATTTATATCCCTAAAACTGGAGAGGAAAAAATGGAGACTCAGTTATTTAGTATTCTCCAAATTAATGTTCATTTTATCAAGTCAAAATTATGTCTCATTGACTCCCTAGGGAAGAGGCTATTGTTACTCCCATCAATTTACATAGAACCACTAGGAAAGAAATATCTCTATTTTTTCCAGTTTTGAAAGAACATGTACTTTCACTTCCATAGTGGCATATAGGCCACTGGGTTAATGTAGTTTGCATATTCATGAAGTTTTAAAATCAATGACAGCTTCTCTCCAAGAAAAGACAAAACTTATATAATTGTATTCAATTGTATAATAGGCAGGTATCTTAAGCTCTTTATGTAACTGGTACTTGTCTTTTTCTTTAAGAAATTATTGTGCCCAGATTAATTTAATTAAAACCATACCAGAAATAAAATTCATAAAAAAGAAAATGAATAAACTTAACCTTCATTAATTGTTTAGTACAAGGAGCCAAGTCAATATATATGCAAAGAGATCACAAACTACTTTCTCTTCTACTATTTTCAGGTATACCTGCTTTGAAAAAACATGTGACAGTTGTTACCTTCTTGGTTACATATGAGTTGATAATGACCTCTTTAAAGAAAATGTAAATTCCCACCATTTTTATTTTTATTGCATAATAAATAATCATCCAATACTATACAAATATTAAAATTTTAAAATATTACAGTTTGGAGCAAACGTCTGATATTTTAGTTTGAAGGCATGTTATCTTTTCATTTAGTTTTGATCCTGTCGAATAAATTAGTGAAGGGCACAGTGATTTGCAGACCCTTAGATGGTAGGAAAAGCACATTTCCTTTCAGACAAGTCTGTTACCTCTTTAGGGTCATCTTGCTAAACATTCACAATGTAATTTCCACAAGTAATAAATCTGTACTTTCAGAAACAGTGATAGTTTCACCAAAACTGCTCAAGACAGTACTATTTATTGTGCAATTTAAGATACATAATTTAAGGAATAGCATGAATATCCCCCAATCCTTATGAAATGAAATCATAAGTGAATGATCACATGGTTGTAAATCCAAAAAATGATTTAATTTGGGAAATTGATGAAATAATTGCTATCAGCCCATTTGTCAATATATCACAGAAACAGCAATACCCAAATCAGAAAGCTTTGAGAACCAAAACTCATTTTGGCATTTTTACAGGCCTGTTTCTTAGTTTAAAAAATTACAATCTAGATACTTAGTTTAGATCCAGAATTATCTCTTGGATGTGCTAAAGAATTTGGACAACTAAGAGATCAGATCGGCAACTCAAATATCAATAGTCCATACCAAGTTCTTGAGTATTACACATCTAAACTTTTCAGTGAATTATGCAACGGATTTCATACATGTTTAAATTCCAAGTATTGATGCTATGAGGGAAGCTGATGCCGAATGAGAGAAGATGAGACAAAATTGCTCTAATACCTGAAAAACTGACAATACCTGGGAAATATATTCCCATTACATTGATTAAACTTTGGAGAAGACAATTCAAAAGTTATTTTGCATTTCATTGTTTATTTTCAACATAGTACCCTGCCTTTAAAAAGCAAAGATAGTATAAAAGCAGGGGGGTTGGGCTGGGTGTGGTGGCTCATGCCTGTAATCCTAGCTCTCTGGGAGGCTGAGGCGGGAGGATCATTTGAGCTCAGGAGTTCGAGACCAGCTTGAGCAAGAGCAAGACCCCCCCCCCCCCCCCGTCTCTACTAAAAAAATAGAAAGAAATTAACTGGACAACTAAAAATATATAGAAAAATTAGCTGCACATGGTGGCACATGCCTGTAGTCCCAGCTACTCGCGAGGCTGAGGCAGTAGGATTGCTTGAGCCCAGGAGTGTGAGGTTGCTGTGAGCTAGGTTGATGCCACGGCACTGTAGCCTGGGCAACACAGTGAGACTCTATCTCAAAAAAAACCCACAAAAACCAGGGGGTTTGGCAGCCAATCTTTGTAAGATTAACCCTGAATCTTTATATTTAAACTATTTACTTGCTGATCCAGTTAGGTGAAACACAGAGTTGGGTTATTAAATGGTTGTAGACCTTGCATGCTGCTGATGGGTGGAAGAGGAGAATTGCATCATTTCTTACCTGTGACGTCAGCGGCCATCAACCCTTCTGCTCTGATAACTTTCACCTGGAGAAATCCCACATCTTTCAGGTTGTGAAATATCCTCAGTGGGCTCTGCAAGACCACAACACTGGTGTTAGAAAAGAAAGATCATAAGGACTCTCAGAGAGTGTGCTGAGAAAACACCAAGTTTTATAGTTTATCTCAGGATACTGCTTAAAGGGCTTGCAAGGGTCATTTGTGTTTCTTCAGTACAAATTACTCCTCTACCATCATGAATGTACGTACACACACACACACACATTTATGTAGGCAATTGTTGTCATGTGGGCAGATTTTCTGAGAGAATTAAAAAAATTCCACATTTACTTCCCATAAATATCAACAGATGGTGAACAATAAGTTATGGAATAGATATGTCTGCTTTCTACCTTCTGTATCCTTTACAAAAGGATACAGTAGAAATCTTTCATCTGATGGTTTGGAGACAAATGATTCTTTTTTTTTTTTTGAGACAAGAATTTGCTATGTTGCCTGGCTGAGCTTGTCTCGAATTCCTGGACTCAGGGATCCTGCTACCTCGGCCTCCCGTGTAGCAGAGACTACAGGTGTACGCTACTACACCTGGCAATGATTCTTAATATTGAATTTTAGGTTGTTGATTGTGTAACAGTCTTCAGACTTTAGGGGTAAGAAAATCAATATTAAACTAATTGTTTTTGTCTGCTGTTTTCTTCTTGATGAGTTTTAGAAATTGCATGTGATAGATGAGGGTTATATTGTCTAAAGATTATTTTCTAATATTTATTTCAAAAGAATTATGCAGTTCCATAAACCTTTGAAATAAAAAGATTTACATAGTTTTATAAAATAAATCAAATTGATGACTAAAAATAAATTCAAAATGGTAATTTTTCTTTATTGTTTTAGTTGCTATTTTAGTATGTATAGAAGTAGAAGTATGGTAACTTTGATAGAAAACCCAGATCCAAATGATAAACTCTATTTCACTTCATAAGTTAATAATGGTGATGTTTTAATAAGTATAGTACTTATAGAAATTAAAAGAGAGAAACAATACAATAATTTGGAAGTCTAATTAATGGGCACAAATACTTTGAGAATGAAATAGACCTATAGAATGCTGATATGCGTTTGTTTATTTACACTTCATCGCATTTTTCTTTTACTTCTACTCAGTAAATCAAAGGTACTTATTTATCATAATTTTTTAAATGTTTCAAGACCAGGGAGCATAACATATTTTTGCATAATAAAGTTATCTATTAAAATGTTACTAGAGTAAAAAGCATTCTCATCATCATTGTATTAATAATGTGAGAATACTGGCAAGCAAAATTATTGTGTTATGAATTTTATCAGTCCCGTATGACTAGTCATTGCTTACACTGAAGCTATGACCTTGGTTTATTGAGAGGAGGAAATGCAGATATTTGAGTAATCTCATAGCCTAACTTTTTAAAAATAGTGTTCAGCACAAGGATTAACTCTTAATCTTTTATTGTTTTTAAACAGTTGTTTAGCACCCAAAAAATCTGTCTACAATACCCAGATGACAGGGTTCAGTAAAAATGTAATTCTCTCTCCACTTAAATTCCTGTAAGTTAAGGGTTTAACGGTGGGGGCTTTAGTCAGCAGTCTTAGAATTCAGAGGTTTGTAGGCATGTTGTGTTCCTACAGCAACCATCAAGTTTAGGAAGCTTCTTATCTCAGAGCTTACTCAATGTTATAAACCAGATAAGTCTCCTACCCTAATGATGGGAAATAGTGTTAGCAAAACGTTCCTGTACTTTAATTTTCGGGGGGTAATTTGAACGAAGTTTCACTGTGACTAAAACAAGTAACATCAGTCCTCATGTCTAAGAATCATTTCATACAGGTAACCTCATTCCTCAGACATATTGTCTTGTAGTGCTTCAGCTCTGATGCTCTGCTTCCCATTTGGGTGGGTAATTATTGTTTGAAGGTTTCATATTTCCCCAAGTCAGCTGACACTCAGTAATTTATTGCAAATTTCAACTGTTTAGGCCAGTGACACATAGATTATAATAAGAACTCCAAAAAAAAAATAAAAAAGCAAATATATCAGTTTAAAAATATAACTTTAAGTAATGCTTAATCAAGAGGTATTTCTGCCTTGTATTTATGGTTATTTCAGAAGCCCTAAAAACCTGGATGGCTTCTGAAGCCAGAAATTTCCATAGCAGAGGAATCTATGATTTGCTGTGAATCCTTTCAGCCCTCAATAGATGGGAAAAGATTGAAATGCTCTGGAGAGGAGTCCTCTTTATTTTTTTAATGAAAGGCTGTATAATATATTTTCTCTATGGCTGCAGCAGCTGTCAGGGAGAGCATCTCAGTTCAGCTCTATTACGGGAGAGGCAATACCCCATCCTACAGCATCGAGATGCTCTGAGGGGCCAGAGCTGATTGACAGCTTGTCACCGTGACGTCTTATTCCATCTCTGTTATGGAGAAAATTAATGTCACACCACCAGCCTTATGACTCGCTGTCATCTTAGAACCGCTCACCTTTTATCAATGCTCTAAATAACATTTCAAGCCCATCGTCTCACGGTGGACAATCCGGTCAAGGGACATTAAATCAGATGACTGTGAAATGTCATAATAAAAATGGAATGCTAACAACTTCTTCTCTAAACTAGCTCCTCTGGTTTTTAAACTGTGACAAGGGGGAGCAAGGGTTCCACATACCCGTTCTGAAAAGGTCATACAATCGCTCTTGGTCTGCTACCCATTACTACCTGCCCCTACTGACCTTCCCTCCTGCCCTCCCCCCAAAAGAAGAAAAAAAGAAAAATGGAATTAGCCATCTTCTCAGGACGTGGTGATCAAATAATGGCTCACGCAGTAATGCCCGTTTAATTTGTGGGGCTTCGATGCTTAGCAATGAAGTGCTCCACGACAGCAGTGGAAAGCTTTTTCAGGGCTGTTTCACAGCAGAATGGGGCAATTCATTTACTTTCCTGACCATGACCGGTGCCAAATCAAATTCTTAAGTTTGACCTCAACTCTTAAAATACACATGTTCTTATAGGAAAACATAGAAATAATTCTCCAAACAAATAACATCTTTTCTATGTCTCTCCAAAACACGTAATATGTTTCAGACATGATACGGCATTCGTTCGTTCATTTCATTACCCATATAATAAAAAGGAAACATATAGAAGCCCTAAAATATAGGTCTTTGTCCTTGTGTTGCTATGAGTGATCATAACGCATGTGCTCTATTGCATACAGTAGCTTCTTAGCAAGTATATCTCTAGAGGGAGGTATAGGGCTCTGCCTGAAATTCAGGGCTGAAAAAAATAGCATATTTAAACATGGTTCACTTTTTAATATATCGAGCAGAATATAATCTGAAAAGTAGCTCAGACATCCACATACTATTACACATCTTATTGAAATAACTAACATTTGAAAGAAAATGTGGACACAAATATTCAAGGACAAAGACCTATATTTTAGGGCTTCCGTATGTTTCCTTTTTATTATATGGGTAATGAAATGAATGAACGAATGCCGTATCAGAATTTGAATGGAAATGGCTAATGTAAAGAAGTCCACCGAGCAAAATGAAAAAAAAAAAAAATCAATAATAGGCGGATTACTTCTAATTACCGAGGCAGCAGTATCATCTTAATGTATGGGATAATATCAAAATATTAATCCATCAACTACAGTATGATAATAGCTAGAAGAACTTTTATATTAATATACTGATTAATTCCTCTAAAATTGTTTTAATTCATGAGGCTCACTTCTGGTAACAGGGGAATAAGTTTTGCTGGGTACCAAAATGTGAACTAATCTTCATAATTGCAATTATATATTAGAAGATGCTACACAATACCTTAGGATCTTAGGTGGTTTAAAAATATATACTATTTAGCCTTGCTAAGTCACCTCTATTAAACTGTTTATGATAACACCATTGGTGGGTGAGTTGTACAAGCATTAGCAGACAGCTGATTCGGTGGAGATAGCTAGAATAAATTTGCTGAAGCGCACATCCTGCTAATCTGTTTGAAGAATATTGTAGAGCATTAGTACCAGCACTTCATGTTATCTGCACAGCCTGATAAGGTACATCTTTATTAAATTCAGTTATTGAAAGGATGTCAGTCAGCAAATAGGAATATTTTAAAACCTAAAAAAAAAAGCCGTTCTTTGTTAGTCAGAGCTTGGTTTCATGGCTGAGTGTCTAGAGGAGCCTTCTAAACACCTGGCAGCATTGTACAATACAAGCTTTGTAATTTTAAGTGGAAAAGCCTTTTTCCCAGCTTCATGGGCACTGAGGCATTTACTTTTTCAAGCCTCCACCGAGAGAGAATGGTGGAGTAAGAGCTCCCCTCTCTGCTGAGTCAAGAAAACTGCATGGTGGGAAATGCACAATGGGAGGATGCTGGGAAATAGGAAGATTTGGTTGGGAATATTTGGGTTTGGTCAGATTTGAGGGTGGTAGTTATTTTAGTGACTCACGATTCCATCCTGTCACTCTGCATTGGCTCAACAAGAAAGTGACTTCCTTTTAAGTTTATTTCTCATTGAATGAAAAAAAAAAATAAAAGAAATGAAGTGAGGCTTTTCTGGGCAGCGGTAAATAAAAACCACTTCCGTGAATACTCTCTGGTTACCAAGCTACCAATTAACGTAAATGCCATTAACCGCATCTCAAACTTGGCAAGACAAGGACATCTTAAACTGCAGCTACAAAAATTCAATGAATTCATTTTGAAGTAATGTGGTGTAAACTCGCCCTTCCTTTCTGGGCAGTTTCCCTGCATGATAAAAGCACCGAGTAGAATCTCAGCATCCAGAACTTGCTCTGGAAGAGAGTCTAGAACCGGGTCTCTAGACATCGCTGGGTCACATAAGTGCTTCTGCAAAGGTGACATTTGCATGTTGCCCTGCTTTTTGCTTCTGCTGATTCTTCTGTCAGCTGTTTGGAAATACTTCTGTCACACCAGGTAAATTGTTTACAACTTCATGTAATCACACGTGACGCCAGAAGGAGGAGGGTTACATACGTACATATCTCTTTAATATCTCCTCCCGCTCTTTCTGGTCCTCCAGGGAGTTGACAGACAGGTCAGAGATGCTGACCGTGGCTGAGGCTGTCAGGGTGACCAGCAGCACCAGGTGTCCCTCACCTTCTTCCAGCTGCAGCTCCAGCTTGTGTGTCTGTTCCCTACTGAGGGCCGACAGGTCGACCTGGCACCTAGAAACAAATGTTTTGAATCAGCAAGTGGCTTTTTTTTTTCTTTTTTTTTTGCCATACCACACAGTTTCTCAGAGCTATGTAAAAATAAATCAATAGAAATACTATTTGGACCAGTAGAAGTATACATCTTTCATGTCAGCTGACTTTCTTTGCAAAGTTTAGATCTTGGTTATCTTAGGGTCTATAATTGCTTATTTCCTGTTAGTTACAAAAAACGTGCCTGTCTGAAATTTGACCATTACCCACTATCACTGTATTTGCAAAGCGATGAGGACTTCCCATCGCTGATCGCCCCAAGGAGCTAGTTCAGTGGGGCTTTGCCTATGGAAAGACTGACGTGAGCTGTCTAGGGAGGGAAACTACCAAGAGTCTGAGTTTTTGTGTCACTTTTATAACAATGGGTATTTCCCGTCATTCATAAATGTTATTAAGCAGTCAATTGAATATATGCCACAGTGATGCCATACGTTTTACATTTTCAAAACTATGCCAATTTATTCATAGTACACTGCATAAATCTAAATAAAAGCACACAAATCTCCTGAAACATGATGGCCAAAGTGCTCGGTACCAGAGTGGTGCTAACAGGGGTTTCATAACAGGTTGGTCCGTGCTCTATCTGCTCCTCTCTCGGAGACAGACACCTTGAAAATGCTTTTCATAAAAATGTCAGTTGATTTTGAAGAGAAAGGTTATGTGGTTACCACAAGGCTAATAAACCGAGAGAAAGGTGGCAGACATGAATAAAAGGCATTTAAAACAGGAAATAGCCAATTACAAGATTAAATGTGGCAACATAACATAAATGGAGTGGTCGGTTATTGGGGACAGATTAAATTCTTGCTCCTTTTTATTCCTCAGTCTATTTGGTGTCCAATGTTTTGCTTTTAAAGTAAACTCCTATGAACAGGGCCTCAAAACTTGTAGTTGGGTTCAAACATCTCTTTAGCATGAGTGACTGAACCTAAGTCCAACATTTGCCTTTTACTTTTGCCTGTTGGTTAACGTGAGAAACATCTGGAACTAGACACAAATGGGAAGAAGAGGACTATTGATACAAGAAATGAAAATGAAAAGAAATGCTCTGGTCAGTAGCAGAAAGTCTATGTGTGCTAAATGCTAACTATTGAGAAAGTAAGAAATTAGAGTCTGTACCTAGTCTGGAAAATACTTTCCGGAAGTTAGAATGTACATTAAATAACCTCATTGTTTCTACTAAGACAGCATCTATTTCAAGATGTTCTCATGCTATCTCCTTAGACTCTAAAGGTAAAAAAAACTTATCAAATCCTGTATCTAACATCCTAATTTTAATTAGAATTAGGTTCTTATCTGTAACACCTGGAAAAATTGAGGGTAATGATATAGCAGTGAAAAACCACCATTCAAACATATTCTCTAATAAAAAGGAAAAACATGAATATTATTTTTTAGAGATCTTTCCAGACCTGGCACAGGGCCTGCCTGTAGTTTGTTTAATGTGAATGAATCTTTGGCTTGGATTGGAACTACAATACTAGGGAATTGAACAGGGATTATAATTCAGAAAGTATTTTTGGTTGGATACAGCTGAAACCAAAAAAGGTCTTTCACTTACTTTGTTTTCCTTTTTCCTTTCTCTCACTTTGATCATGCATTTCCTAGTCACTTCCTTGTATTTTTTTGGCGGGGGCAGTAGGGACAAAGTCTTGCTCTTTTGCCCCAGATAAAGTGCAGTGGCATCATTGTAGCTCACTACAACCTCAAACTCCTGGGCTCAAATAATCCTCCTGCCTCAGCCTCCAGAATAGCTGGGACATGCTACAATGCCTGACTATTTTTCTATTTTTAGTAGAGACGGGGTCTCACTCTTGCTCAGGCTGGTTTCGAACTCGTGACCTCAAGCAATCCTCCTGCCTTGGCCTCCCAGAGTGCTAGTATTATGAGCATGAGCCACTGTGCTCAGCCTGTCTTATTCTTTTATATGGTGCTTCAGCACTCTGAAAACACTAAAACACATCAAAGCCTTCCAGAAGATTTCTTTCTATGCTTGCTACCACTTTGCACTAGTCATATAGATGCTGGCTTCACTTCATTTACATTAGAGTTACTGCCTTTAATGCTTTAGAGTTTGGGAAGGTGCTCCAAAGATTACATGGCTTAGGAATTGCAAACTGGCAACCTGCAGATGGAATCTGATTCACAGACTTACTGTTTTTACTTGTAGTGCTAAAAAAGGTTTTGAATCTAAATGATTTTAAATACAGGGCAAACGTCCTCTGAAATAGTTACTGTTCCCAGTATTGTCTATTATTTATAACTGGCCTATTTCACTTAATTATTCTACCTGGTTCCAATAGGCATAAAGATTTGTGATCCCTGTAATCTCCTTAATTTACCAATGAGAAAACTTAAGGCCAGAGAGGTTACATGACTGAATGGAGACATACAGGTAGGTATCAGCAGAGCCAGGACTTCAACCTGGGACTCTGGAATCCAAGATCTAGGCTTCTTTCTCTATCATTCTGTCATTGAGTAACTCTGCATTCCAGGAGGAAATGTATGCTGTTAACAGTGGTTCTCGAACTGGGTAATATCTGGACTTTTTTTTAACAGAAAAAATTATCTCAGTTTCCAAGTGTAGAATCATGTTATTTTTATGGTTTTAAAATATATATATGAACTAGGGGAGAAGGCTATAAGTTGATTAAGAAAAATTTACAAATTGAAGTTTGGAAACTGTAAAACTAATAAAATTTAAATTAACAATTTAAATGTATAGGGAAGATAATGCTTTTCTGCAACAATTAAAATTTCAATATTGGGTGTACTCATAGAAATAATCTCAGTTTCTGTTCTATGTTTAATGTTTCAGAATTTTGACTTTAATAATTCTAATGTAGAGAATGTCCATTTACATAAACATGGAACAAGAGAATATTAAATGACTTCAAGGTTCTTTGTGTTAGCTGAGGTTATTCAGATCTCCTATTTGTCTAAAAATTCTGTTCGGGAGTAAGATGCCATTCTAAATGAAGTGTCACCTATAACTAAGCAAAACTGTCTTATTAACTTGAAGATAAAGTTCACATTACAGCTTCACTGATGGGTATCAAATCAAATTATTGCTGGAATTGGGTGGAGAAAAAGCATTTGCTACCCCTTGTAGTTTGGGGACAAATATGTACAAAGATGGAACCCTTGTGACACCATCTATTGCAATGTGGATACAGTACTAATTGGGTAGGGCAGATGCTTCTGTATTTGCCTCATCTGTATACTGCTGTGTCTTGTACAAAGGAAGGATTCACTATAGTTTGAATATAGAAGTACTAGGTGGTCATCCACATGGTCCAAAAGAGGGACATGTTAACAGTTTCATATTGTTATCAAAATGAAAATGCAAAATCATAAAATCACTGAAACAAATTTATGAACTCTAAAAATATGTTCACAGATACATTCACAAACACATAGAGTAAAGATCCCGAGACTGGGAATTAGATTCCCTTGGTGCTGGCCCTCCGTCTCTCACTAATTAGTTGTATGACCTTTTTCAAGACAAGTTAACCTCTTGAATTTCAGTTTTCTCATCTGTAATTGTGAGTTAATCTAACTAGATGAACTTTTAATTCTCAATAATCCCCAATTCAACAATTTGTTATAACTCTTTCCATGTTTACGCTTGCTACGTCTTCCTTTCTTTGCAATCCCAGAAGCCAAAAAAACTATGAAAAGAGGTTTATGTTATAGGCAATGAAATATTATTTCCTAGATATAGTACAAGAAAATATACTGAACGCTGGTGTGAGAAGGCATCTAATCAAATCTAATTTCAAGTCACATTGCAAGGAGCTGTAGGGTGTGCCTCAAAGCTCATGATAGGAGGGAGTCTAAGTAAAAGGGGTGTGGACTCTCCTCTTTGGTTCCCTTATATCTGTTGTATATTGGGGGTTCCACATGTGTGATTTGTAAACATACCTGACACATCTTATGCACCTCCATGGATTCTTCTGGAACCATGGTCTCCTGGGCCCTCAGCTGCCTGTTGTGCCTTAGCTGCTCTGCTGGGCCTCCCTGGGGCTGATCTTCATCCCCCCCATCAGGACCAATTGACTGTGCTTGGGTCCTCATGGGTCTACCTGGGGTTGGCCAATATCTCACTTATCAAAATGGCCAGCTTCTCCCCTAGGCTGCCAATGTGGACCCACCCTAGCTGCCCCTTGTCTAGATCTTCTGGCTTCTAAGGTCACTTTTGCACTTGAATGCAAAGCCACACTGTGGGGATAAGATCTGGCTCCCAGACCAACTGCCAAGGAAGCCAGAGGAAAGCCAGATGAACCAATGCAGAAGTTGTCTCTGTGTGGGGTGAACTCTGATCAATGGAATAGGAGATGGGAAGCTAACATCCTAAATCTCCTTTCTCTCATAGACTGTTCTAAAATGTTATTCTCCATGTTGCTTGTCCATACGCGGCCTTGTGGGTGCACATGCTAAGCAATCAGCTGTGTCCCTGAAACACAGAAAATAGTGACTAGTCCACGAACATATCGCCTTCTATTGCTTCCTAACCTTCTGTGCTCATGTTCTTTCTCCCTTGCTGTTGCTGTCAGGGATCCTACAGACAGTAAAGCACCAGCACCTAACCATTGCCTCAAGCTCTGTTTTCTAGAGAGCTAAGGCAATGACCATTAATGCAGTTCAACCCTCTCAGTTAAGGATGTCTAAAACGCAAGCCTGACCATGTTCATCTCATGGCTTTCCCCTGCTTACGAGAATCCTAAGCAAGCCAACAGTGCCCTCCCTGATCTACCATCTAGTTTGTGTGTCACTTGCTGATGCATATTTACTACTTGTCATTCCAGAAGGTATATCACTATCCCAACATCCCTGCTAGGACTACCTGTTTCTTTATATTTGGACAAGGTAACCCCTCTACTTGGGAAGATATTACAATTCTCATTGAAATTACTAATTCTTATTGCATTTGTCTTTCTCAATATCCTAAAACACTTTGAAAGCAAAAACAATGTCTTATTCTTTGCACCTAGCACAGCACCTGGAATATAATCAGTGTACTGTATTAAAGCACTTATGGACAAGGAAATGGGGGTTAAGAGAGGCCAATAATTCACCTGTGATAACAGTACTTCATAGCAGCAGACCTGACACTAGTACATAATGTGCTCATTCTACTTCTACTATATTGTCTGTCTAGAAAGTGATTTGATTTCTAACACTCATTTTGATCACTCCTTCATAAATTCATTCTCTCTTTATTAAGTGTTTAAGTGGCAGGTCCTCTCTGTTAGATTGTGGAGATTCAGCACCTTCTCAACATTCTGGCTTCTCAGATTCTTGTTTCCAGAATTACCACAGACTCTGTGTTGCTCTGAACAAAGTTACTTGGCTTCAGAGTCCATGTCCAGGAGTTTAGAACACTGAAATTTGAATAAAGCTCAATTATTCATTAGTGTTGTGATATTAAGCAAGTCTCTTACACTCTTTGTGCGTCAGCTTTCCTCATTTATCAAATGGACATTTGTTTTGAAAATATGCCTGCTCTTTGCATCGAGTTATAACTCTATGAACACAGGAATAATAGATGAAAGAGTACTTTGAAAAGTTGAAAGTGCTATGTAAATATATCTGGTTATACTATCACATTTGCCTTAGTTTGATATTGGAGAATTCAAACTATCTGTACCAAACCCAACTCATCAATCAATCAATCCAATAATCAAAACAGATTCAAAACTGAAGATTTCAGAGCTACTTTCCCTCTCATTTCACAAATGGGGAAATTAAGGCTCAGAGAAATTAAGTAATGACAAGAACTTGAAGCACATTTCCTAACTTCCATATCAGAGCTTAAAGTCCTTTGCACATAAAACACACACACACACACACACACACACACACACCTTGAATTATGTAACCACATGAAAGGAGTGTTGATGTCTTTACTGACATCTCCCTCTAAGAGTTGAACAAAAAAAAAATCACAGAGTTCTTATCCCCTTTTTTCTCCCCTGCCTTTCCATCTGCCATCCCTGAACCAATGACCAACACCATTTCTTTCCAGATGAAATAGTCTTGTGATTAGCACCCTGGGTGTAAACGGACAAGTCTCCTGGGGTACAGGAAGTAAGTTTTTTGGATTATTTTTAATTTAAAAATAAGCCAGAAATCAAGCCTCATCAATATCTGACATATGCATTATGAACACAGGCGGCCCACACATCAGCAACGTCACAGATGGCCCCAAATATTTAGAGGGAAGCTCAGGAGCTGCGTCACACGAAGGGGCTGACGGTGGTGGCACCCTTCCGTGCTCACTTGCCTTCTCTGAATTGCAGAGCATACACGCCCTGTTAAGTGGATTTACGGATTATATAATCTAGTTTTAACTAAACTAATCCTCACAAAATGGACAATTGGCTTTAAAAGGTCCCAGTAAGGGAACTGTGGATTGAAGATAATGCTAATTGAACAAGCACAAGTGAACAGCAATGATAAACAAGAATGTGCAGAGCTGACACTTTCCCCCCACTTGAGTTCTGTGGCAGTCACATTATGATTCCCAGCCCAGAATCTGGTAGGACCAGATCAAGAAAGAATTCAGACAAAACAATCCCAAATCATCAAGCAGAATATATTTGCAGTAGAAATTTACATCTGCTCTCTTTAACAATGAATTTCTAAATGTATGTTATGTCTTAAAGTATTAGTTCATGATAGTTTGAAGCTGTCATGATTGGCAAGACACTTAAACATGCAACCTGCAGAGTAGGAAGACGAGCTTCTATGCAGTGGAGTGGGGGAGATTTTTAAAAACAAAATTTTACATAATTTTTAATAAATTTAACAATAAATTTTATGAAGCTTTTTGAGATATCTTGGTATGTGAGAACTATTTTATATTAGTGTAATGATACATATTTTAGAACATGTTATATTATAAATTAATACATAAACTCCTTAGAATGTCTAACATTTTAAAGAATTCAATATGGAACTGCTAAAACGTTTTCAAGTTCCATGATTATGCAGAAATTTTTATTCTATCTCTTGACATTACAAAATGCTAAACGCTCTTACTGCCTTTCTGTTGTTAGAAATTCTCACTGTTCAACTGTCTTTGGGGAGACTGCTTTATCAGAACATACTTCTGCAAACTTGTATAATTTCCTGTTCATTGACTTGAAGGTAAGCTATATAATATACATACAGCGGTACATGGAAACTGTCTTTGGAAACTTTTCCAGTTATTTAAGAAATATTGCAATAAGTTTAAACTTTCTCAGAAAATCATCAGAAGAAAAAACAGTAACCCATGTAAGAAAAGGGATTAAAATCTTAATATATTTGGTTTAGCTTGAATTTATGAAAAACCAAGACAAAAAAAATGACACACTCTATTTTTTATTTAAATATTGTCTAACTCTCTAATGAAATACTTCAATCTTTAGTACAAAAAATAATAAAATGTAATGATTTCATTTTTAAAAACTCCCTTTGGTTTATAATTTTCTGTGTTTTCAAATTAAAAATGAAGCAGGATTGTTTCTACTCTTTTTTACATAGAAAGTAAAAGAATCATCATAGTTTGGGTGTCACAAGTAAGAAACATTTCAAATCAGAATCTATAGAGAGTCAAGTGCTCAAATGCATTGGCTTTCAACCTTAAAAAATCATTAAGTTTGGTTAAGATCCAAAGTCAAGGCTGTTTCCCTCATTTGCCATACTGAAACTGAACACACTTGTGTGCATCTACACACCCCACATTCCCTTCTCCTCAGCATTAAATACAGAGCCATAGATTTATTTATACGGTTTTAGAATTTGAAAGCATTTGTTCTTCATCCAGAACTTACCATTTTAGAGTAAGTTTTTCTTATCATATATCATTAATAGAAAGGCTGTTAAAATTAAGCTCTCTACTCAAGCTTACATTTGTAGCATGGTGATGTGGGTAGTATCAATGCCTAGGCCCTGAGAACAATGCAACAAATTAAGTCAGTAGCAATTCACCAACTTAAAATATATGTACCCCAAATCAATGCCGCTTTAAAGATAAACACGCATTTTGCACACTAATAAATAATGCTATAAATCTTGCTATATTGGATTGCAAATAACTCCAACTGGATAAAATTGCATGACACAGGATTTACTTATTCTGCACGTTCATAAAAACAACTTGTTCTCTGACAGCACTCATTCTTGGCAATTTACCGCAGCTGTCAGCAGCCAATTTGTTCAGATTACTGCTCTGCATAAAAGTGTAACAATCACGAGGATTTATTAGCTGATTATCGTAAAGGTGGCAGTCCGTCTTGCCTGCCAAAATGCAGGTGATCAGAAAGTTAAATAATTACATGCAGATTAACATTATTTCACCTTCACTTGAAATTTGTAGTTCAGCGACAGGTAAAATTTGTTGTTCAAACTTGCAATATGGTGTGCATAACCTCAATTGGTTTACTGAGTACTTGGCATTTTATTGATCACTCAGTGGCTTCAAGAAAACACATTAAATACAAGATTGGGGTGAAACAAGCATGGACTTTAGGGTCTGGAGTCCTGGGTTTGAGCCTAAGATCAGTCACCCCAGTTGCATACTAGCCAAGCAAGCTCTTAACCTCCTTTGGCCTCACTATTTTCATCTGTAAAATTGGTATAATATGAAGCAGCCTTGTTACCCTATAGTGTTGAGCTAATGTATGTAATAGGGCGCTATAAAGCACCATTATGATTATTTCTTTCCATTCATGATAAATTTATTTTTACGTAAAATTTGACAGCATGGCTATCATGATGATAAAAAGTTATGATATAAACACCTTGGTAAATGTATAGGCTATTTTTTCCTCAAATACAACAATTTATTATTTTTTAAGTATAAAGATTAGACATTTTTATACTTTAACACATTAATTCTCCTCTTTGGCATTATACTCAAACATCTTTCCACAATCACACTGAAACTTTGTACCTTCCACTAAGTCATGTTCTTTTAATTGCCTTTTCATTAACGCTTGGTGTCAGATCAGTATGCATTCAGAGAGCAAAGAGGCATAACTTCCAGTATTAAATCAAGCTTAGAGTATTTCCGTTCAAATCCAGCAAATATTTATTGAGGACCTATTATGGGATACTAGTCTAAGTATTGAAGATGCTTCAGTGAACAAAACACTCAAGAACCCCTGCCTTCTGTGGAGCTTACATTCCAGTGAGGGAAAATAAATGAGATGCATTGTTTAAATGGTGCTTACATTAGTGGAGAACACACAGTAGAACAGGGGAAAGGGAATGCCAAGGAAAGGAGGTTCAATTTTAAATAGACTTGGTTTGGATGCCTCCCTGGTGTGATATGTGTGCATAGACCTAAAGGTGGCAAAAAAGCAAGGCAGGTAGGTGGATCCCTGAAAAAAGAGTGTGCCAGATGGAGGGAAAGGCCCTGGGGTAGAAGGGTGTCAGGTGTGTTTGAGGAACAGCAAGAGGGCAGCATGGCTGGGAAAGAGTAGAAGGGTGGGGGGAAACAGGAGGAGTTTAGGGCAGGGGGTAGCCATGCTCTACAGAGCATTATAGGCCAACGTAAGGTCTTGGATTTTGCCCAGATTACCATGCAAAACAATTCAAGGGTTTTGAGCAGAAGAGTTAAACTATTTTATTCACATTTTAAAAATATTACTCTGGCTGCTATACTGGAAACAGACTGTTGTGGGAGGGAAAGTGTGGAAGGAAGAACAAGAGGCTGTTGCTATTGTCACACGAAAGCTAATGGTGGCTTCAACCAGAATTATAAGGATAGAGACGAGAGGTAGTGAATTCTGAATACGCTTTGAAGGAAAAGTTACCAGGTTGCTAATGGATTTGATGAGTGAGAGAAAGAAAGGAATCAAAAACAGCTCTAAGAATTTTAGTGTTGGCCACAAACAAGGGAGAAGCCTGCAGGAAGAAGAGGGGCTGGAGGCCAGAAGTTTAGCTCTGGACATGCTAAACTGAGGAAACCTATTAGACATTCAAGTGGTAACATCAAAGGGGCAATTGGATACAGGAATCTGGAGTTCAGAGAAGAGTTACAGAATGGAGCTGTACATTTGTACTTGTCAACCTATAGCTAGTATGGAAAGCACAAAAAAGGATGAAGTCACCATGGGAGTAAGACGCCCAAAGAGTGAGCTCTAAGGCTCTCCAAAACTACAATATAAGGGAGATGAAGAAAAATCTGTGATGGAGATCAAGAAGGAGCATGAAATGAGGTAAGAAGAAAACTAGGAGAGTGCAATGTCCTGGAAGGCAAATGAGAAAAGTGTTTCAAGGTAAGGAAGTAATTAGACGAGTCCAGCATGCTGCTGGGTCAGGAGAAGATGAAGATTGAAAACTGGCCATTGGATTAAACAATGTGGTGGTCACCAGTGACTTTGACAAGAGCAGTTTTGGTGGACTGTTCAGGGGCAAAAGCCTGACTGAGCGGGTTCAGGTAAGAATGGAAGTGGGTAATGTTCAGTGCTAAAATAGTTTTAATTGTTTCGACACTCCCGATTTGCAAGTAGTTCCTTCATTCATAGCCAGTCTTCTTTTCATTATGAAACAAACAAGAATATCCTGTTACTGAGTTTACATTTACAAAACATATTTTCAAAAATTGTACATGACCACAAAATGGAAAATAAAATGAATAACAAAACCAGAGGACAAGAAACTAGTCTACATAGATAATCTAATTCATAGAAGTGTTCTCAAATATGGGACTCAGATAATACCTATTAAAAACTTATTAGCCATTGAAGGAATAGTATTACCCTTCATGACCAACTTTAAATTTACTTAGCAGCCACCAGCCAACTCTCAGAATAGTCTCTAGTTTCTAAATTAATGGACATAGAATGCTGCAATCATAGCTGGTAAAAGGAGACAGAAAGTCACAATGGCAGTCTTACTTTTGTTACTTTACTCCGAGAACTCAAATTTAATGGGAAGGTAACTCAATTCACTTCTAAAGTATTCTAGGAATTTAGTAATTCTATTATAATCTGCATTATCTCTGCTGTTACTATTCATCCTTCAAATAAACAAACACAACTTACCTGATTCTTAGGTATAATAATATTAGTATATTGTTTTCAGTGACACAAAGTGTTTAAAGTACAACTCAACAAGCATAAAGTTAGACAATGAGATTTCTGGTTCTATCTGGACATCAAGTAAATTTGAAATGATGATTCACCATATCACTTTTTCTGCAACAGGCATCTACGTTAAATTAGTAGTGTGTAACATGTTTCTATTGCCTATCTTTGATTATCTCAAAATTCAATACTCACTCCCTTCATTGTGTAAACCAGCTTAAATTGATACTCAAAGAGCTGTCTTATCTACAACTGTGCTCTAAAACTTGAGCTTAAATAGATAGTTATGTTTGGCATATGACCCAAAATTGATTTATTCTAATTTTTCCAAACCTCATAAGACTTTCTTAGCTTCCACAGGTATATAGAGCAATCTCCATGATCTTCTATCTAGCTATTTGTCACTGTTCTCTCAAAGTGTGCTGAAATGTGGACAAACCCTTAGAAACAAGGTGAAGTGAGAGAAACAGGTCTACCCCTCTGCCAATTATTTCTGCCCTTGAAAAATTCCTAATATTATCAAGTAAAGAAAAGGGAAAGGTCAGTGCCAAATGGGCTAAGAAATATACAATTTTCATAATTTCTAAATTTGGACATTCTTCCTAAAGAAAAAATACACAAAAGACATATGTCATTATTAAAAAAAAGAAGAGAAAAAGAAATAGGAAGGACTTTATATAGTATATACCTAGAAGTACAGAAAGCCAGTATATTTTAGAGTATAGTTTCCTTCATTATTTTATAACAAGGTTGAATACAAAGTAATGAGATTGAGATAGCAAGTTTCACATGACCACCATTCTTATTATCTTGTGGTCACCAAACATAACTAGTGTTTTTTATAAACTATGAAAATAAATTAATTGTTCTAGGAATAGCTAGGTGGAATCTACTTGAAAGAGCTTATAGCCTATTGAGGGAGATAGAATCATGAATATATAATTATAATGAAATGTATTTGAAATATTAACTGATGTATACCACTATTTAAGCTGGTGGTATATCCCAAAGAGAACAAGATAAAATTTTGAGACAACTCTGAGAATCCTGTTTTAAGGAAGGGAAAAAATGTGCAATAAAGACTAACACCTTAAAAAGGATTGAAATGTAACATAGGATTAGATTACAGTGGTGTTTTTCCAATTTCATTTTATAAGTAAAATAGTAAAAGTTAACTGAAGCTCATCTTTGACCTCTTACTTTATAACCCTATGAAGAATACTATTTATTGCTTAAGACATACCAGAATCACAAAAAAATGAAGAGATAAATATATTGGGTTGGATTCCTGTTCTTACTTTTCTAGAGTAAAATTCCCTTTACTATTAGTATGCATGAATTTTCCTCAGGCTGTATGTTTAAAGACTTGGAATTCATGTGAACTACAAAGAAGAAATATTTTTTTTAAATGAACAAATTCTTCGGTACGCCATGCTTTAATATCAGTATTGGCAGGTTTCAATGTATTTTGCTACAAAGACACATACATAACTAATGAAAAGTATAAAAATAGGCTTTAAAATAAGAACAATTCATATAATTCAAGTAGTCATTCAAATAACCTTGACTTTGTGGGAAAATGTCGTGTAAACCTCAGAATACTCCTTTGTTGGATGCATTATCAGATTAACATGGATCTGCCTCACTTACATGCTTCCACTAAAACTTGGAAACTCTTTACAGATTTATGAACTCCTAAGAGATTATAAAGACTCTCTACCTTGTAGGGAGTTGTTGAAAATAATCCATTTTACGGTCACAATATGCTTTATGAAAATAAATATTATCTAAGATCACTGTACAGACTATGAATATGCTCTTTGTTCCTGTAGGTATCTTATATCAGATGAAATTCCTCTTTCTCAACTCCCATAACTTTTACGCACAATTTTTCTGACATCTGGAGAAAATTCTGGATATCATATTCAGATAGCCCGTGTCCATCAACTGGTCAAAACTGCCACCTACTGGTCAGTTTTTGAATCTATTTTTCAGTTTTGCCTTAGCATGGTAAGGTCTCTTTCTTCGACAGTACAGATCATCCACAACAACTAGACTTAAAGTAAATATTTCCTTAACAAAAATTCCCTCTCTCTAGGGTGAACCAAAAATACCAACTTGTACAAACCTGCCAATGAAATCATCCCTTTTCCCAGCATCTTTGTCCCATGCAGTGATATCGATGATTCCTCCTCTTTCTTCATAGAGATGAAAATCAAATTGTTCTCTCCACTGAGGATTCAAAGTTTTTGGCATAATCTGGAAAACCAAAAATTCATTACTGTCTTACTGATAGCAGCTTTAAAAAATTTTTTTGATACACTAAATCAAACTTTAGGTACTATGGTATCTGGAAAAGAATGTCAGTGTGCTATCTGAACAAAACATTCCAGAAATAATGGAAATGAGGCCTTGGATCTCCAGCATCTTTACTACATAATTCCTACATGGACCCCAAAGGACACATCCTGAAAATCAAGAGGCATCCCTTGACTATCTTAAATAACAGATGAGAAATATAAATTATGAAGGAAAGGTAAATAGTGTATAAATGCAATAGCTCCCTGTGAAATCCCAGCATTTGTTTTATATAATCACAGTTAATGCATGAAGACACAACTCGTAGTAAGTTATTTCATAATAAAAGATGATGAGGAGACCAAGAGTTTCTTTGTTGTTGTTGTTCTTGCTCCCCCCACTCACTGGAATCCTGAGCTGAGCACAAGAAAAACAGACTATGAAGTTCTAACGGAGCAGAAGGAAAATGTAAGTAGCATTGGGGTGGTCAAACAAACTTTTACCTTAGAATTGTAGCACTGATGTACTATTCCCATTTTATAGAGAAACTAAGACCTAGAGTTTAAGTGACTCCCTTAAGGTTAAGGTGTTGTTGTATCTAGACTCTAACTCCCAAAGTCTTTGATTAGAGCTTCAGGACTCTTCCCCCAAAACCATATGCCAAAAATGTTTGCAAATTAATGAGTATATGTGAGTATATATGGGTATGTACATATATATATGGATATATATATTCCTCATGTTGCATATAGAAGAAAGATCTCTTATCTAAAGTACAATTTTGTATCTTCCATTATTCAGATAAGACACCTGGTAGAATCAATGAACAAAGTGACCCATATTGATGTCTTTTAAAATTCCATTCACCAGTTGGTTAAACAACACTCATATTTGTTTGACTGTTCTTTCCTTTTAGCAGGAGGGTGTGCAGTGGCCTTTTCTCTTTTTAATGTATGACAGACAGATCTTCAGATGTAAAGAGTTTGAAAGCAATGAAGTATGTTATGTGCAAAGGTAATGCAAATGAATCACAATTTTTAAAGTTCATAATCTGAAATTAATCAGCAATAGATCATGTTAAGAAAGAGCAAAGAGAGACACATGTCCATAGCTGGGTTTCATATTTCATACCTAAAGAGCAGAACTATAAAAATAACTAATGTTTTAAGCCTACTAGAACATGAAAATGGTATTAATTGAGAAAGGAAAAGATAGAAGTGGCCACAGGTACCTATTTTTGGAATCAGTAGTTACTTTAAAATATGTTATTAAGCCTAATGGCAGGAAAAAAAATAGATGGCATTCGATAAATGCTATAATTCAAATGTCTTGCAATTGGGCTCAGATGCATTCCTATGGTATTTTGGGGTATGATCTGTCTTTCTTATCTGGCCATAAACAGACTTTTTGTTTTTCTTTTGTAGGATTATTTTTTCCATATGGTTCCTTCATATCAAAGTGATGTCTTCCTTTTCCATGTGGACACTCCTTATGGTAACCAATCAGCCTGTTAGCAGTGTCTGCTGCCCACTAACAAATCAGTTCCATGAAATTCTAACTACCTTAAGTACTGATGAAAACTTCCTGGGCTGGAAGGGACCCAGACAGGATGGTTATCAAAAATACATAAAAATGATGACACCAAAGTAAAGTAATTCTCATCAAAATGGAATGTGATCTTGAATATAGGATGGAGATGATCAGTTGTCCTAAGATATCTATGAACACCAGCTGTAAAAAAATGACCGGTAAAGAGGTCACAGTTGAATACAGCACAGATAAGACATGCACCCCAAATATAGCTATGACTATTATGACCTTTACTAATTATTATGACTTTGTTCACTTATTATTACTATTAATGTAATTGTTACTACATGATATACTTATTACTACTGTTGTCACTCCTCCTCTTCCTTCTGCTATTAACATTTACTGAGTGCTTATGATGGACAAGGCAGTATTCTAAGGCCTTTACATGCATAACTTATATTCATTTAATCTTCCCAATAATTTTGTTAGGTATGTATTATTTTAATTGTCAGTTTTACAAATGGGGAAATTGAAGCATGGGGAGACAAAGTAACTTGTCCTATGGCACATTGCTTATAGTGACAGGAAGAATTTGGCCCTTTGTTTTCTAAATAAATTTAAAAATTTGGAATTTGCACTGGTATAAGTCAGGTTGAAAAAAATGCCTCAGAATAATGTACAAAGAATTTTATGGCATGTAAAATAATGTTATTTGTAGTACTGATATTAGCACTACTTATAAAAATATTAATAGCCAATACTCTTTGAGCACTTTATGTGCCAGGCATCAACTACGTTTTTTTCTAGATTGTTATTGTTTTTTTAATCGTCATAGTTATGCCAAGAGATGGTTTCTACCACTCTTCCTGTGTTAGACATGAAGAAATTGAGACATAGAGAAGTTAAGTAGTTTACCCAAGGTCACCTACCACATAAAGTAAGAAATGTAATACAATTGTTGGTCTTGTTTTCTGACATGATGTTCAAAGAAGTTCTAGTAAGCATTTAGAAAATTATCTAGTGTTTTCATTTCCCAAAGCGTAGCTATTAACCAAGCAATGCCTTCCAAATGTGGACAGGAACACAATGGAGATGTGGCTACCTTGCTCTTGTACTTCTGATGCCCAAGCCGGAACTTCACGTAGGGGTCGCTCAACCCATTGGAATCCATGGCCTTGAGGTCTCTCCCTTCAATCAAGGTGATGCTGACTATCCCTCTCCAAAGATGTGATTTTCTGTGTAGGTCTGACAGACGTACACTTTGGGTCTGAAACTTTTGGCAAAAGAAAACCGAGTTAGGTTATTATGTTTTAAACCCAAATACCTCATTTGGCTTTACCCTTTCCTCTGTTGTCATAATTTTTCAAAAAAATAAAGAATAGGCAGTTATAATTTTTAAAAAATAAAAGTAATTTATGGAGTATTATGTATTATAAAATTATTAACAAATTGTGAAATTTTGATAAATATGCTTGTTGCATAAAAGAGATGAGTACTAAAAATACAGTCAAGCTTTTCAACTCTTACAATTATAACATGTAGGGACTTCAGGAACATCAGAGAACATCTGCATATGTGTCAAATAAGCCTAGGTCAAAATATGTATAATATAAATATTATAAATAACAAAGGCCTCATTCACACTGTGGTAGTTAATTTTTAACTCTATGTTTTTGAAGGTCTCTTTTTTGTGTTACAAATGGATTTTACAGGTGGTTTTAGTTGTAAGATTAGTTGCAAGTAGTATTCAGATAATTTAAAACCTTTTTTCTTGCCACATTAGGAGTAATTGGGTTTCAGCTCACTTAAGAACAATTTAAGGTACCACAGGACAGAAAACAAAATCAATATGCCCACCCAAGATGTCTTACTTATGCCTGAAACTTGCATCACAAATATTTAAAATTAATTTAAAAATTATATATGTGATTTATAGTGGCAAATATATTTCTGGATTTATTTCACATTCCAGTATTTGAATATTTTCTTCAATGATTTTTATTGTGTTCAATTCTAAACCACAGCATTTAAGCCAGTGAACAAAATAAGATTTTTAAAAAATTACCAAGTCTACTAAAAATGTCCACATAATCTTTTTGAACTAAACAGTATATACAACAAGCCAGAGAAAGTAGTAAATGTTAAAACATTTTCAATCTCTATTCAGTATCAAGCAGGACTATAAAAGTAATCATTTTATATTATCAAGTATTTTTTCACTTATGGTCATTTCATGAGAAAACTTGACATTACTCTGAACCTCTAAGTATGCTTCTGAATTATAAATTAGCCCTACTTTTTGCCTAATATCTTCTACATTAATGTTATAAAGTTACAGCCTGTTTTGTATAACTCCCCCTCCCACTTTGACTTCCTACCTTTTTCCACAGCATAGAAATGCCATAGACATTTTTATCTGTCATCATCAAAAGTCATGCATTGTGGAGTATTTTATTAGTAAAGGGAAAATCACATTCTTCAAAAGATAATACTTCTAATATTTGAACATTTCAGTAATAATCTTTCTAAATCACATTGCATATTTCCCTGTCTTATTGAACAAAAAATTTTGAACATCACTTGGTGGGTCTGCCTTATTAATACCAATGCAGGACTTTGCCTATGAACTCCTCACCTCTGTGAGCTTCAAGGGCTACATGTCCATGTGTGTTCTGAAGTGCAAAGGAGAGTTCATGGAGCACCTCCAAGTTCCACAGAACTCCATGCCCACTTCAGCTAGAGCCCCTCTGCTCCCATCTCTATATTAGCTTTCCACATTAGATTTTATTTGAACAAAGGGCTTCTCAAAATAATTGTTTGGAATTCATTGCACCAAATGATGGTCAAGGTCTTTTTTTAGTTCTATGATTCATGCTACTTATTATTCTATGGAGCAGCAATAGATTATGATGTGTGATAGATTGATTCAACCACTTTTGCTGCTATTGAAACTGCCTCTAACATCAGACTCCAAAGAATCAGATTCTAAACTTTGGATCAGAAAGTTTTGTTAAGGAATATGAGTGGAAATGAAAGAAAGAAAGAAAACAAATATGGTGGCAAGGAAGAAGAAATAATTATTTTAGCAAAGACCAAGGAGTTAATGGCTGTCCATTTATATGGAGCTTAGAATTTAAAAGTATGTATATTTACCTTATATCATTTGGTTTCAACTAAAACCCTATGAGGTAGAAAGGCAAGACCTCTTAGCCCCATTTTACTGATGATGGACTTGAGGCTCAGAGTGGTTGGGCTCATAAATGGTGGATGTGTGATTAGAATGCCAGTATTTCTGACCTTGATTCTTGAGCTTCTCTCAACATAGGTGTTTAGGGCAAAGACTCTTTCATAGGTTTAAATATAATCATGATTTCAATATAAAGTCGCCAAAGGATACTCTCCAGTTAAGTAGGTTAATTACATTTGAAATGATATTCCAGGATAGATTTTTCTACATGGCCAATTCATGAAATCACCTTTTACTTTTCTATTATGTGAATGCATGTATATTTATATTTACAGTATTTCAGCTTGTTGGAGAATATACTTAATGCTATTTTCGATGTACTCTATAGAAGCCATCAAATTATAGTTGAGCACAATGCAGGTTACCAAGCATCTTCAATTAACAATGCTAAGCTAGTTTCTTTAATAATACCATATCTGAAACCCTTTCTTTCTTGCTCCTCTTTCATTCTTTTACATAAGAACATGAACTTGACTTACAGAGTGAGGAAAGAGAAAGAATGCTTTCCATGGGATCCTTCATGCTTTCATAGAATAAAATGAACTTAATGGAGATTTTACCTACTGCCATTAGTTGTTATGAAATGCTTTTCTATAACCTGGAAGAACATTCCCAAAACAACTTGGGGACCTAAGGAGGAGGAAGAAGGAGAAGATTTCTTCACAAAAACAGGGCTAACATATGTGAGAATTAAGGTGACCTGTGCAAAAGTCTAAGAAGAAGGGAAAAAAAAAAGTTTCCAAAGACATATTATTCAGATTTCTAAAGTAATTTTTTGCTTCTTCAATAATTTTTGTTCAAAATGGCACTTCTCTAAAATGAAGCTCCATAATTCAGCTGTAGATTTTATTGAGCAACTATATAGTCATGAAACAGATACATATTTAGTCTAAGTGTGAACAGAAACTTGAAATACTATTATAAGGTAAAAGCAGAAAATTAAATTAGACTACCAACAGACAATCATGTAACATAAATATTCACTCACACCTTTCTAGCAGTTTTCTCACTATGTGACTTGGGCATGTTGCTCCATCTCTGAACTCAGCCTCCTTATCTTTGGCCTTTAAGACTGTACTCTAGGTCCTTGAGTGCACTAAGAACACTCTTCTGTGTGTGTATGCGGGGGTGGGGAAGTTGTGTGTTAGGGGCCTGCATAGGAAAAAGTATATTCCATAAACAATGAAGATTCAGCTTGTCTAAGATAGTCATTTATGTTACCTTTACCTATTTTTCAAATCAAGGTTCTGGGGAGCTCACTGACGTGTGGTGATAAGCAGAATTCTGCAGCTGAAAGGAATTTTGAACACCACTAATTTTGATGTTCTCCAACGCACCTTCCAAGTCACTTGCTCTGTGTAAAAGTTTCCTTCCTTGGTATGGCAATGTGTGATCCATAGACCAGCAGTATTGACATCAGCTGGGAAATTGTGAGAAATTCAGATCCTTTGGCCCCATCCAGACCAATGGCATCTGAAACTCTCGGGGAGTTAGCCCAGCACGCTGGTTTAATTGGCACTCCCAGGGATTCTGATATGCACTCAAGTGTGAGAACCCTTGTTATGTAGTGCACATGGACTGGCCTTCTGCTATAATCTAATACATATAATTAATTAATGTAATTGTAAACATTATCCATTATCTAGCATAGATATTATTTATACTACTTAAGTCCTTCTTTAGTCCTGCCTCTAAATTTAATGATCAGGAATGCAGATTGGTCTAGATATTTGGAGCATTTAAAGAGAGAAGTAGGAGCCTACTGAACAATTATAAAAAGCTTAACTTATTTCCTTTTCTTATTAATTTTTTCCTCAAGTCAATTTATTGAAATTGCCAGGCTTGATCCTCCTGTATTTCAACATGTGCCCCACGTGATTCTCATTCACACCAAGGTTTGAGATTCACTCTCGTAAGGAGTATGCATCCAAGTTTAGAACTAATAAAAAATTATCAAGATACCAGGTAATAATATAAATTTCAGAGTCCGAAGCAATTAGTCAACAACATGGATCTTTAGTTAGATTTTAGAGATAATAAGCTGGCACTTTAAAGAGAGTATTAATTTACTTATATTATTCCTTGAAAAAGAATTCAAGATTCCAATTCCTTTTCATATGTATGAAATAGGTTAGGATAGGGAATGGGATTTTTAGTAAGGTAAGTTAGCCCTCAGAGTTCACAGCTCATGCAAGTTTAGAAAAAATAAATGAACTGAATGGTTGAACTTACTTGTGTGTTTTGGCAATAAGGACTCTGAAGCTCTGTTCTGCAGAAGCCCAGGACAGGAAGAACAGGCCTGCCGCACGTCTGGATGGAAATGAACGATCAGAACTCTATGGGAAAGCTTGGTGCCACTCTCAACCCTCATTTTGATCAGCATTTAGAATTATTCTTCAAAAGACATTATTTGAAAAAAAAAAGAAGTGTACTTGTTTCTCAAGTCACTGTCACAAAATGTCTTGCAGCACAATGAAGATAAATGCCAACGCAACTCTATAGTTTCTAGATACCATTTTCTTTAGCAGAATGATGCTGCAGTGGTCAGAAAAATAAAGCCTAGAGATTATATGGTGATGGAGACGGCTTAAGTGGTTTCAAGTTTTTGTTAATAGGCATATCAGGGAAAAGAAATAAAGCAACAGAAATCATGGAAAGAATAATTTTTCCAAGTCTGCTGCTTAAGATAATTTGTGAAGATTTTTACAGTGTTAAAAAGATGACAAGCCTCTAGAAGAATAAATGTTACATGAACAAGCAATAGCTATGATCATATTAACCTTGCATCCCACATGTGAATCTTTTAAATGATTAAAGAGATATCTCTAAAATATCAGAGAAATGTGGTCCCATGTAACACTTCCCTTTGCTACCAAAATGCAACCAAGAGACCCCTTCACTACTGAGACCAATAGCAGCAAGAGATGGATTAAAAAGATACAGCAGAATAAGAAATTATGGAAAGAAATTGTCATGGTGGAGCTGAAAGTTTGTATTAAAGGTCTTCCAGCACAGCTAGAGAAAGTTTCTGACCAATGGTATTATGATGAGATGAGAGTCATCAGCTTTAATGGCATAAATAGGGAGGATGGGATCTGGAAAGTCTGAAAGATAGCTTAGATCACACAGAAGGACAGGAACATTTATCAAACAGCTATTACTTGCTGCATTTTCACACTACAGTGTTTTTCAGGATAGAAAACAGTAAAGAAACTGAGGCACAGAGAAGACAAATAACCCTTCTCAACTCAAAGAGTAGAGACTGGCAAGACTGAGATTTGAATCTGGATTGCTGATACCTAATCTTTGATTTTCACCATTTATTTTGGACAGACCCTCAGAAGGTCATGGTACAAAAAAAATAAGAAGGAATTAATTGGTATGGAATTTTCAAAATGCTTTTGTTTAGATAAAATTTATCCTTAGTTATAGATCATTGAGAAAGGCTAATCAGGGGCTTAGAGCAAGTAAAAGTAGGTGGGTGGTAAGAACCCTAGCATATGTTATTCAGTAAAGAATATGAGAGTTGACTATAGTCTATGATAAATTATAGTCTAATGTCTCTTAATAAGGTGGTGAAGTTATAGAATCTAGCATATAAATTGAGAACACTTCTATATTTCAATTCCAGTTAAGAAAGTTTGCTATTTCCATTCCTTGAAAAGCTAGACCACTAATAATAGGATATATCCCATAGATCAAAATCAAAAAATCTATTTAGATTTAACATGTGACTAAGGGAACATAGTTATACCAATCCTCTCCCTGTTATGGACAAATAATCCTTGCCTTTTGTTATCCTGGATTTTATTACCTGTGTACAACCTAATCCTTCCAAATGAGACCCAGACACTGAAACTGGAGTGAAAGACATTGCTTGTGTGTTTACAATAAGCCGTGCGTGGAGTCAGCGCTTTCCTCTATTTTCAGCACAGGGGTGCACGTGCTTTTATTTAATCAAATGATCCCTGAGACACTACAAAGAAGAGATAATGACAGCCTAGAATGACTGTTTTGTGCTGCAAAGACTAGAGTGTGGAGCAATTATTAGCTCAATCCCAGGCACAGGCATGATCTATCTTTTCCTTTTCCTGCCCAGTTTATTCCAGTGAATTGCACCTGGATGATGAAGTCCAACAACTACATTTGTTGTGTAGTCTATCCATCCTCTAAAGGCAGGATTGCTTTTACAGAAAACCCTCCTGATGCTTTGTGCAAGCTAGTTTGAAATGTCTCATCTAATAATAAAGCTTTCATCCCTTTTTTCTTAGAAGATGGTTTACTGGCACCATAATCCTTAGAAAAATTCTTCTGGTTTTTATCCTTTATTTTTCTTTTGTATTTCTATTGCTTCTTAATACAACTTATGGTGCCAAGAAGCTATTTATGTTTACTTAAGATGTTTTAACTATCCTCTCCAACTTTAATTGTGGCCAAAAGTTCTTAAGCTTTTACTATGTTTGTTCAAAATAAATACTAATAAAAAATCATCATATATATTTGATCTTAATGGTTTGCTAAAACAATCTACAAGTTTCTACCAATGATATGGGAAAGGAATAATAGTTCTGGGTTTCACTTACAGAGATCTTTATTTTTGAGACTTTTAACTAAAAGTTATACATATTTTTAAAGTCTTATTTTCATACCTAAAAATGAAAATAATTTGTGAACTTTTCTTGGGTATATATTATACATGGTTGAGTAGTTCAGAACGTAAGGCCTTCAGCACGGGATCATATTCCTGTTTTACAAAATCCCTAACTCTTCTTAGTCTTCAATCTTCCTTCAACCACACTTTTGCTAGACCTGACCATAAGGCTCTGACATAACTTCCAATAGTTCTGTATATTTTTACGTACTCTTCTTTGGCTGTTATAATCATTTTCTCTGTTTTTGTATGAGGGATCTTGGCATATTCTAGTATTTCTATTTTTAAAATATTAAACATTTCTCTTTTTCACTATAATATTCTTGGAGTTTGTTCAATTAATTTTGTTATCAGAGTCCAGATGTCCACTCAATGGAGATAACTAGGAAGAAACTTAGGTGTGCTAAATATTTGAAAGAACTGCACTAAGTTATCTTTAATGGGAAGTCAAAATCTTTAATAAAATTCTGACTTAGAGCAGTCCAATATGATTTCACATAATTTTTATGGTTTTTATGAGAAACATGGTAATTGCCATATCCACTGCTTAATGTTACATACAGTGTTGCTAACATACAGTGTTTTGGTGAATTATAAATGTTAGGCATTTGGAAAATTAGAATATCTCTGTATCACTTCAGTCTTTTCTTTCTATTATTTTGCTCTCAAGAAAATTAAGATGTAGCAAATGGCACTGACATTCCAGCCACAAGTTCTCACTAGGATACAGTTTCACTCAATGTAAATCAGTTGCTATCTCTTGGACACATGTATTGATTCTTATAAATCCTGATAAGAATTTCTCTCAAATCACATTCTGTTTAACTCACAAAGCACATGTACACTCTCCATGCATGATTTTATCTGAGCTATTTAGGTTTTTTGTATGTTTGAAAATGTCCATGGGCAACCTCCTTTCATCTACACCTCCCTGACAGAAAAACAATATTGCTTGGGTAAAGAGCAATGGTTATCAGAGTGACCTTTGAATGTGACTATGTGCGATAATACTCATCCAAAGTAGACTTGGTCACTGATGTTTTTGATTTTGTAAATAGCACATCAAGCACAGCCACTTCATGGCCCTCAAATACACCTGTGCATTGGTGGGTTACAGAGCTGCTGACAAAAAGGGTCACATATTGCAAGATGAATTTGAAAGGGTCTCAATTAAAAATAAAAGAAACAAAAACAAACAGCTAAGGAGAAGCTCTACTTATAAATGACATCTGTATCCATCATCAACCCAAAGAGGACCTCTACTGCTTTCAGTTCTTCAAACATTTATTTCTATGGCATTCAGAATGAGAAATATTGGTCCCAACCATACCTTGGGCAATGACATCAATTCTCTGGGCCTTAGTTGCCTCATTGGTAAAAATAAATGTCCCCTAAAGGTTCTGCCTTTATGGCTCAATTCATTTGTCACTTGTTTGTTGTCATATGCTCAGAAAAGACATTACCACTATATCTTAAATTCAAAAAACTTTTTTAGAAACTTGCATATTTGTTACTCTAAAATCAGACAGTTCAAGAGATTGGGAAAGGTTATTAAAGAATAAGTAAGAATGAATACAACCCAATGGAAAGTACCAATAAGTGGAAAACTAACTTGGAATTAGCAAAGTGGAAAGAAGATGATGTTGGGAGAGCCACTTGGAACAGAAATCCTTGAAAAAGTATTATTAATAATTATGGAGTTGGCCCTGGTGGCAACTCTTCATTGACCAGTCTGAACATTTTCTGTACATAGAACAAACTCAACACAGAACATCCCCAAATTCTGCTCTCAAAAAGATGTGTCATGTGAATTTGCTATATTTGCAGGTCTTATGAAAACAGTGAAAAAATTTTGGGATAAAGCCATTTTCCATTTAAGGTTATGGAACAATGTAAAACCAATCTTCCTGTGTGTTCATGGACAATGCATGAACATATTAGAGGAATTATTACTATTTAAGCAAAGACACAGAATAACCTCAGTGAAGGCAGCCATACAGTAGACTGAAAGGAAATGAAGATGCTATAATAATTAAAATAAGCTCACAACAATAAACGGCTGCAAAAAGAATTGTAGTGGAGCAGGTGGGAATGAATAGATGTGCCTTATACTTGCCCACTGGTCAGTAAATGATTTAATTTGGTACCTGCCAGTCTGCTTAAGTGACACTGCAACAAATCTTAAAATTCCAAAGGAAAAAGGTAGTTTTCAATCATGAGCAGTTTGAGAACCAAGAAAGGAAAATGGCAAGGCCCTAAGAGTGTAGCATTTTCATTGCAATATCGATTGCTACATAATCATATGCCAAGTGTGAATTTTCAAAGAAAGAGGGAAATTTTTAAAGGCAAAGTAGTAAGTGCATTAGTAATAAGTCATGCTGTACATAACGCAGAATTAAGGCAAAGAAAAAATGGATGACAAAGCTCATTATGCTTAAATCATTGCAGAGTAAATTAAATTGCAATGGCATTGAAAACATGTTATCTGTGGAATTTTCATTTTTTCTTACTTAAAAGCAGAGTAGCTGTTTTCTAAATCATAGGATTTCTTTTCAAAGAAAGAGCACTGATTATCTAGTATATATATGGTATATACATCTAGTATAAATCATTGTAACAGAAGTAAATTTTTCTCAAACAGAAACTGAGCAGAGAATAATCCCATTTTACAAGAGAGGGAAACAAAAGCCTTAATAGACTTTTTAGACATCACCATCACATTCCTGGAGGGTCCCTATTGAGAATTTGGAATAAACTTGGTCCCACGAAGAAATGAATTTCAAAGAAATGTTAAATATTAATATATGAAGTTCTCTATTTTTCCAAATGAAGACATAAAAGAGTCAGTTACCTAGATGACTTATAATAACAGTTAATAAGGAAGGCAAATGAATACATCTATCTGGGAACCTATTTTAAAAAGTGAATTTCTTAATTCACATTTAACTTTCAAAATTACTATCCAGAACTAAAATTCAAGAATATAAAGGATTTAGACATTACCCTCCAAAAGAAAGACTTCACAGAGAAATAAGATCCAACCACTTCATTTTCTGAGAGTTCCTAAAAACAAACAAATTATTTAGCTAAATTTTGAGATGTTTCTGAGACTACTTCATTAGTATTCTAAATCAAAACAAATAAAATCAAAGCAAATAAAAAAACCCCAAAATTACATATCCTAAAAATATTTGGAATATTTAGAAATTATAAGTTTTCTTCTCTTGGGTAAATTAAAGTTGTTGTCCTATTCATCTCTAACATCAGTGATAGGAAAGTTGAGAGAGGTTTATTTCTGTAATTAAGAGTCTACTTACCTCTTTATTATTCTCAATTGTTCATTAATATATCTCAGAGTCTGATGTTTCATTATAGAAAGTAGAACTGTTTAAGCACATGTTAAGATTTTGAAATGAAGCAGATAATATCTGTTCCTTTTAACAAAACAACTGCATTAACCACAGACCTTCAGAGCATTTTTAGGGAATGATTACAGAAGTCTTATTTATAAAAATGTACCTGGTTAAATTTGGTATAAATTTTCTATCATAAAATTCTGAATTTTATGATATAATATATAATATAATATAATATAATATAATATAAATGACTTAGTTAACTTTAAGCTCCCCAAAAATAATTTTAAAAAAATACTAAGAGAAATGGCTATTGGGCTAAAAACAAAGCAGTGAATTCAAGTTGGATATTTTATTACTTAATTCTCAGACCTTTATAAAGCAAAACCAATTAAACTTTTGGAAATAAAAACTAGTTAACCATTTTTAAACAGAACATCTCAATTACATGCTTTCTTTAAACTTTAAAGTTTGCATCCTGTCTCTGGGTGTCAGTTAAGGAAAACTGATGACAGTTATGGGAAAGCATCAATCTTTGATGTTGTGATGAAGAGGAAGTAATTTTGCAACTTCCTTGATTATTCTATATTTTTTGTGTTAGCAACTAACATTGTGGTGCTCCAGCACCTCAGTCACACCTAATGCATGATAGGTGCTCAATAAATATTTGTTGATTTATGATTAGTCACTTAGAGTGACATTTGGTTAGGGACACATATTCCTTCCAAACATGATACCAAAAATCATGTTAGAAAATAATAATGAACCAAAATACTGTTGGGTGTTCAGCAGTTTGAATAATTTAAGTTTAGACCTAGGATTACATCAGAGATTGTCTATGCAATCTACCTATGTGTTTTATATGAAATCTGTTTCTCAACAAAACCAATTACATGTTCTCAAGTTACCTGCTTATTGTTTGGTCAGGTAATGTGACTAATATCAGAAATTTTTGGGAAAAAGCCCTTGCATTTAAGACATTGTTTTATCTTCACTACAGAGTTATGATTCATTTACATTTACACCTTTCTGTCACACTTGAGGCATAGTCACATCAGTTTCTAAACAAAAATTCTTAAAAAATATATTTACATTTGGATGTTGAGGCACAAACCTTGGAGGGAATCATTGCAGTAATTTTTTTATGTTAAACTATTTTTATTTAACTCAACCCCATCCTAGCTTTTAGAAAAGATGTATGTTTTCTTTTTGAATTGTCAATTAATTCTCTTCGCTTTGATTTGCAATTATTTTTAAATTAAGCAGCATGTTTAGCAACATGTGGAAAAAATTTTAAATATCTTATTTAAAAATTAGTGCTTGAACTATCTGTATACAAATAATTTCTCTTTATATAACTTGAGTCAATAACACAAGCTATGTAACTAGGGGAGTTTTTTCTTAATGCAAAATGTGTTAAGGCAACTTTAATGGAGATTAAAGCCTTGGCTCTAGACTCAAGATAGCTAATAAATAAGACAACTATTTAACATTTAAATGCACTATTAATTTACGTTTTAGGTGATCTAAGGTGACTGATACTGAAGATGCACCAAATCCTTACTTTCCAATCTTCCTCAGATAAATGCAGAGGGTACTGACCTAATTACGTGCAGAGTAAGCAAAGAGAAAAAGAGATTTGTGAATTTTAGGGGTGGGGTGGGAATTTTAATGATCAAGATTTAGGACTTAGATTTCTCTATTAAAATTTGAGAAACAAAAATATTAGCCACATTTGGATCCACTAAAGTCCCTAAGCTGTGCTTTTCATGCCATATTTAATTACTTCTGCCATTCATCAACTAAAATTTATATTTCATTTACAACCCACATTCTCATGTAAATTTAGAACTTTATTTCAGATGAAACAATTTAATTTTCTTATGGACCTTTATGCCATTTATTGCTCTGCATGAGTATGAAATTTACAACAGACCAGCCAAGACCTTCCTTTCACTAAAGTTTCTAAAGGTAATAACATCAATATTAATAACAAAACACCTGGTATCACAATAATGAGTCCTAAACAAAAGTGATGCTTTTATCATGAAGACCAAGAAAAACAGCATGAACTATTCAAGAATTCCAGAGAAGATTTGTCCTAGATTATAACTGCAGATATTTAGTTACACGTTAGTCTTCATCAAGACAAAAGACTAATAAGTGGGGAAAAGTGCCATTTAAAAAGTGCCAAGATTACAAAGTGACACCAAAGGAAACAGAATAAAAAACAGAGACATCAAATTGATACAGGAAAATTATTGAAGTTATCCTGAATAATGAATTGATGAATTATTTCTACTGAGATTTCTAATTTATGAAAGTAGTAAGATCCATTGGGAATATCTTATTGATTTCTAATTTTGTCTCCAAATATCTAACACAAAGAAAATGTTTTCTCAAAGATTAAAAAAAATCTATGAATCTAAAAATTAACCAGATTTTAAACTAAAAAATCCAGAAGATAATTTTTTGTTCCTCGGGAAAATGAAACTAAATGACAGAGGTTTTTTTGTTGTTGTTCTAACAAGTTAATATAATGCTATTTTTCAGCCATCTATATAAAATAAATCATAGAAATCTTTCAAGACTTTTTCATGAGATGGAACAAGAATTAGCCACTACACTTTTATTTAAAATGATATTAAAATTAGCCTTAATGTGTACAGGGCTTTCATACATGTTGTTATAGTTCAGGAATTCTTTAAGACTCCAATCATTCACAAAAGATTTGAAACTGTGAATCCTGAGAGGCAAATGCGAGAGTTAAGTTAGCTAGTATTCCCGATTATACAAGTATGTTTTTATAGAAGCACAATGTCCTTTTATCAATAACTTTTGGCCATTTAAGATATTAAAAAATAAGCAAATACACAAATAAATCATTTACATAAACTTTTCTGGTCAGACTGTAGTCACTGTTCATCAAAGCCAGGGCTCATGGATGCTTCCATCCTATCCATAAAGATAACTTATGATATTGACTAAGCCTACAATAGTCCTGCCAACCAGAGCTTTGGAAGCAGGATCCTCAAAAACTTATGAATTGTTTTCATTGTGGACATTCAGGGTTAAAACCAACAAATCTCCCCCATAATGCACTCAACATCTGTCTGTCTCTCTGTCCATCCATTCATCTGTTCAGCTACCATCCATCTATTTATCATTTATCATCTGTCTATCTCATTGAATTAAAAGGCCATGCAATCTGCAAGCCAACCCTTAGCTTGCATCTTATGCTGGCATCCTGTTACATTAGTTCTCCCCCTTTGATCAGCTCAGGAAGGGCCTTGGGAAACAAGTTTACTCACTTTGTAACACATGCCAGCAATGTGAAGGCCAATCGGCTACCACACAATAAACATCATTGACCTGGAACACAGGTGCTGTGGAATCCATCCTTTGCTTGAGATTACATTTTGTGCTTTAACTTTGTGCCAACTTATTCATATTTGCTCCCACAACATTTAAAAAATTCAACAAGAGAGGTCAAATAAATGTAATACCATTCTATAGCAAATCCCTATAGTTATGAATTATAATGCATAAAAATGTATGATAATTTATGTCCTTGGGGAAATATTGTCAAAACAGCAAGAAAAAAAATCATTTCAATATAAAATTTAATTATGGTTTCATGTATTTTATAGGATAATAAAATATTTACTGGCATTATAATATCTCTGTCTTAAACTTATTACAAATTTCAGGACTTTTGTTAGCTGGGACCAAAATATATTCCTTTTAAATAGACATGCTCATTGCTGTTCACCATTTGTTCATTGCTGCATTTTGGAATCTCAGAAGTCTTAATTCTGAGGTTGGATTTATAGCATTTCCAAATAATAAAGATTTGTGAGTACAAACAATGGCAAGGTAAAGATTTTTGAAAGGAATTTTATGTTTCCTTCGAAAACATTAAGCATATCATTTTTTCAAAGACATATGCATAATAATTAGAAATGTAGCACCAAAGAAAAGCCAATTTGGACGCTCATGGTTGTGAGTCTATGACCAACAAAGTTTTCAATTTTTTTGCAGCTTTTAAAAAATCCCCTATTTATTGTAAGGATATGGAGTCTTTGTAGAAAGAAGGACCTGATAATTGTTAAATATAATGATGTTTTTTTCATTCTGTCTCACTGACTGCGTGAGATGTGTGACAGATGTGTTAATCTGTTTCTCCACTGTTACTTAAATTAAAGCACTTAGAGGTTTTCGCTGATGCACTTTTAAAGTGTCATCCAAGGTGTCAGGTTTAACTACTACGCCCTACAGACTTACAGAGTTGAAAGTGTTCTCTAGTTTAAATTAACGATATCCTTGCCAAAAGTCTTATTAAAAATTGCTCCATTCAACCAATGAATAAAGCATTTTATAGTTCATTAAAATTATGCTAAGTGATTATAATAAAATCTTTATAAAAAAGATGTATTACTTAAAAAAAAAAAGATATAAGCCGTCAAGTAACAGAAGATATGATAATGAGACATCATCACAGTAGTCTATATTATTCAAAGGATGATTTTTTCTTAAAGAAAACAATTCTAAATTGTTATTGTTGAGGATATGAATTGCAAAGTGTATATCTTTATTTTATTGTCACAAAAGCATTTCTCACATAATTGAAGTAATTTATTGAAAGTACATAAGTTTATGATCTCACTCTTACCCATTGATAAACTCATTCTTTTAGGTTAAAACACAGACACACACACACACACAATATAGTGTAAAACTATAAGAGCTTACCATCTGATAGAACCACATTTTTTTTCCAATTTTTTGGTTTGACCCCACAAAATCTATTCACAAAGCACATATAAATGTTCTCTTTTGAGCTCATGAAACTTTCTTGATGAATAACTTAACCTTAGAAAATAAATTATCAGTTGATAAGCTTCTTCTGAAGAATAAAATATTACAATAACTCAAAGCATTACCATTTCTTTGCCAAAACGCATTTTGTCACATGACTATATGCCTTTTGACCTGGATAATTTTTCTGTTGCCCAAGTTTAGGGAGACATCAATCCCTTTCTTCTTAAAATAACATTCTTCTATAACAGCTGATTGTGGGGCAGAATTTAAAATGTGCATGATGGAAAGTGTGCTTGTGGAAAACCAGAATGAATGTTTTAAAGGATGTTACCATCCCTAGAAGAGGAGATATTATGAAATTTATAACTATTTACTGGTTTATATGCCGTTCAAATATAGTATATATTTTATATATTCTTGCTTTTCAGAGATAAGTTCGGGTGCATTTTTTCCCTATATGTTGTTAAGTGATAACACAATGACTCCAAATAATATATTAATATAAGTTTATTAATTATAATACCTATTAATATAAGGTCCTGAACAGCAATTATGACTTCCTTGTCCTCAAGCTGGCTATTCTTTTCTTGATCCCAATAGTAAATACAACCCCACATTAAGTAAGTGCCACAAATAATAAGATTTCCATTGAAAATAACATATTATTGGCAGAAGTAAGGTAACAAAAATATGGAAAGAAATCTCATCACAGAAAGTCAAGATGATGGAAATGATGGGCAGAAATTTAAGTAATGGGGAATTCCAAGAGCTGATTCACCTTGTATACCGAGGAGACATGCATATCAAAAAAGGAACAATGTCAATGTAGGTATTCTCCCTTTGTAGTAGTTATATTACTTCAGAAAGAAACTAAATAAAGGAAGAAAAACTCCACATTGGAGAGAACCTCTAACGACATTGTCTGGCTATCTTTAAGTCTTTGCTGCAAGTTTTTAATTCTTAGATTTTATATTCACCATTGGTGCTCAAAGACAGGCTGCATGCCAAAGCTCTGACATAAAAATGCGGAGACTTCATTCTCTACATCAAGATTCCAAAGAAGAAAATGATCTGTGCTTATATGAAAAATTCACCTTTGACTTTGAGCATAGTTATACCGCATATGAATACCAGTATTTAAATGTAATGCAAATAAGTGATACCCCCTTTCCAAAAACAAAGAGGAGAAATCCTTATGCAGACAAGAATCTTTAAGAAGATTGAAATAATTAGAAAAGCAATGTATTGCCACAACACAGTAACATAGTAAAACTTACAAGACTACATAGCATAGTCACATATCCCTTTGTTTCCCAGGAAGCACAATTTCCTGGAGGAAAGGATTCAGGGAACAGTTTTAGTTTAGTGCTGTGTGTGTGAAGGATGGTGGAGTAGGTAGCAATTGAAATGTCAAACTTCCTCTGGATTTTGCATTTAACACTGTGCTCTTGTAACACTAGTGTGGATGAATATGGCAAATGTTTTAGGGCACAGGGAAAATCTGAATGAATTAGCTGGTATTCAGTATGTCCCCAAAGGAAAAAAAAAATCAAATGAGTGAACTGATTTTACTTCACTAAGCATTCAATATCCCCATTAAATTTTTCAAAACTGAAAATCCCTTAGGCTAAAACCCAAAAGCTATGTTAACACATGTACTAAATATAATCTGCCAAGTACTCAAATAAGTGCTGAGTTAGACACGGGAATTCTGTATCTTCAGTGGAAGCTTGAAAAATGTATCAGTTCGAATGAATTAAGTATATTATTAATAATAAATAAAAATCCCAAGAATGTTATATATAAAAATAGTAGAGGATGTTTATTATTCATTTTAATTTATTTGTAGACTGAAGGGAAATAGGTGGATGTTTACTTAATTTATCATTAAAATCAAATTTAAGTTAATTTTAAATATAAATTATATGTATTTTTAAAGAAGAATATTTCTATTCTCTTTTATTCTACAATAAAATGGATTATTCACAGTAATTAATACTAAATGACCTATAATATCCTGCTCTAGCACTGCATATTAAATGTATCTGAAGGGGAAAATATTGCTGCATATTAATAGATTGTTATATTTTTTACATAAATATATCATAATGTAGACACAGAATGAAGAAAGTCAAATTACATTAATTGTAAAACACATATACTTTTAATATGACATCAATACAAAGAAGGAAGTATAATACAAATATGAACAGTGCAAACATTTCTTTAAAACTTCTTGAAACTTTATTTTGATTAGGAAGAAACACAGTGAACACTAAAGCAGAAGTATTCAGCAATCTTCCTTAATAAGTGCTTTCCCCTTTATTACAATGATAAAGGTTACTTTTAATGGGGCCCTGCCTTTTTTGTGTGTGTGCCAAATTATCTTTTGGTCATTAATGCTATAGGAACTTGGGAGAAGCTGTACAGTAAGAGACACTTGTTAAAACAGATTAATTCATTACTATAAATATAAAAACATTTTGATAGAAATATCCTTTAATTCATAATAATAAAAATGACAAAATTAAAGAAAAATAGCATGATTCAATCAGAATGGAAGAAAAAAGATTGCCATGTTCCAGGGTCTAAAAAAGTTTAGTCACAATTAAAAAGGAATACTGATTTTTTGGGTAGAAATTTGAGCAAACAAGAATATTACAAATAAAATCTCTTTGATTCAAGTCATATTCACATAAAAGTTCAATTTCATCTTGATATTTATCTGTGGCCAAGAGTGGCACCACCATGGAACAAATTTAAAGCTTAGTTTATATCTTACATATCTCACAAGTCATAAAAGAGCCAGGGCTTAGTAAGTTACAGGAACCATAAACTCCTCTCACTCTCTAGATCCATTAATTTCTTGAAGTGAGAAGAAGAAATGAGGGAAAAGTGTTCTTATCGTACACTTGAAAGATGTAGCAATACAGGAATTTTGAGTTTAGAAAACTTCACACTCAAAATTTTAGATGACTAAAAACAATAAATTGTGTGAATCTTTTTTTCCATGTGGAGCTGGCCCTGCTCCAGCCTCATACATCATTTTATTCCTGGAGCAAAGCAATTTTCTAGACCCTGTTGGACATATGGTGGAACCAGATGCTGAGAATGAGGCTGAGAAGTGACCAGAGATTAGCGAGAGGATGGTTTGGATGCTACTGATCAGTCTGGTTTCCATTTATTTAAAAATCATCACATGGTTTGCTTAAAATTTATGGGGGAAAAATAACAGTTGAATAGTGATGGAATCTTGTGGCATAGGTTGAAGAGACATGAGAGAGATTTGGGAAAGCAGCTGATAGTTCTTCTCACAAGAAAAGCTGAAAGATCACATGCTAAGAATTACCTTACTTGATCTTTTCCAACTCTTCCTCATTAGCATTGTCTGTAAATGAAATAAAGCATGTTCATTATCTTTTCACTCAAGTACAGAATAGGGCAGCCAATTGTTTTCTGGAGGAAACGTAACATTTATTAGCCCTCTAAACAAGCAAACAGTTTCCAGCAACAGCTAGACAAAAATTGCTTTCCACACACACACACACAACTAGAGAAGCAACTTTCACATTCAAGCAGTCTTTCTGGTGAGAGTTCATTTGCTTTATTCCTTTGTACAAAGAAAGAAATGGGACAGTATATTTTAAACAGGATGGAACATTTGGAATACCTTAATTATTGGCTGAAAAAAATACATTGGGTTTCATGATTTGCAATTGTTGCTTTTGGTGGTGGAGGTTGAGGGTATATATAACTTTGCCAGGTATATAATAATTTTTCTCTTCAAACACATTCAAAGTCGTTTGCTCTGGTGGCATCTTAGAATTGTCTCTGCTTTCAGTTACTATTTAACTACATCAGCATCTACAGATACTTCCAATTGAAAAAAATGCCATATATTGTGATGACTGTTGGTACATTTTCCTGCAAAAACATATCCTTTGAACTAGTTTGTCTGTGTATTTATGGTATTGTCTGAGGTATTTATGGCCAAAAGTTTTAATTAAGCCGCTGGAGATTTGGGATGAGTGTCCAAGATCGTTGGTCTCTTATGTAAAGAAAATCACAAAAGCCCAAAGATTTTTTATTTCTTCTATTTACTTGTAAAAATTTCTCAATGAACACTGACGTATTAACCTTCCTGATTAACCTCTTTATTCTATATCTTAGCTTTTAGGACCATTATCTTTAAGGCAGATGAAGTGAAGAATAGGAAATATTTGGAACAAAGAATATAGCTTCTAGAAATGCTTGCCATATTTGTCTATCAAGGAAGAGCACTGGTGCTTTAAAGAACTGTGTCTTCTTCAGGAGAATTCACTATAAAGAAGGACAATTTCAGAAACTACTCATGGATTACAAAAATAGAAAAAAGAAGAGATTTTAATATAAAACTAAGCCAACCTTCGACCTGAACCAAGAGAGTGGAATTACGTAGAGGTTTTAGGATAGGAAATAAAATAATCATGAAATTGTCAAAGATAATGATACATTCCTCTTTTCTACAGGTGGTGTTTTTTAAAGGCATGTTTTCCCTAAATACACTCTGTGTTAAATGCTGACCAAAACATGGAAGAGTAATAGATTTCCTAAGGTTACAATAATTCCCCCCACTTTTTTTTTTCAATAGAGGCAAGAAGCTGTAAAGTAGTATCAAATAGTATAGAAATATTTTATATTTTCAAAGTACTAGTATCCAATTCATTTTGAAGCAACAAATCCCACCATGGGGTTGTGGATGTGGACATCTAGTAGACTGGTAATAAATGTTTGTTTTTTATCCTAAATGAGTCATTATAATTAGTATCATCATCATCATCGCTACCACCACCACCACCACTACTTCCCCCATCATCACCAAAAGGCAATTGGAAACCAAATGCTTTGGTGGTATGCCATATTCACAAAAACTGCCCCATTAAGAATCACATAATAAATGCTCAACTTGCTCAGAAAGCAGTTTCAATGGACAAAGAATGGTAATTCCTAGATTCAATATTTTGTGTCAACTCAAGTGAGGACAATTAAGAGAAGTAAATAAGTAAAATCTCTTAATCCATGGTCATTTATCATCATCTTAGCACTTAAGAATCTTATAAAACTCCATTCTATTAGAAATGTCATGCAATGAAAAATGGGCTTAGAACTTTAGAAAGACTGGAATCTCATGGCAACATTAGTCGATATTATAAGGATTCAATACTACTGGTCAAATTCACATCCCCTGACTCAGAAGCTCTGCATACAAATTAACCTTCTCTATGTAAAACAAAGTATAGGGCTGGTATTTTTCCTGTCTCTCAAAATCGGCTTTATAAACAGGCTGCATGGTTTTATTCTTCAGATGGGGAAACTGATAGAGACAAAAAGTCAGTGATTTCCCTAAGTGTGAATATGCAAGATTTGGCAGTTATGAGAATCAATTATTTTCCTGATTCAATATTTAACGTTCTATTAGTAAACCCAGTGACTCTCAAAACAGCCCTATATTTTCTAATGAAAATTTTGCCTCTTGAGCCAAACCTGCTAACTAAGAAATGAGTTTAAGCATCCCGTTTCCAGGAAAAGTCCCTTTTCCTTTTAGGTAGTTAGATCAAGGTAGATTTAATAAAACTGAGAACAGCAGAAACTTTTAAAAAAATAAATTTAATAGACACACTATAAATACTGTTTACCTTTACTATCTGTGAGATATCTTAGAGAAAAAAGATGAGGGAAAGTTAAAAGAAGATGAAGCAAATTCCAGAAAAATAAGATTTATTTTTTTCTCTGTGATCTTAACTTCAGCTGAGAAACATATGAATTAGTTTTTGAAAGTGTTATTATCTGATACTATTAAATAGTATAGTGCAATTCAAATTCTTCATTAGAAGTTCCACTTCCTTGCAGCCAATAAAAGGAATAAAGTAGCATAAAAATATGGCCTGTGATAGAGTTGCAGAAATGATTGTTTTTAAGACTGTACAATCTCTATCCATTTTTTCCTATCATTTTTTTTGTTGTAGTGATTTTTTGGGCAACTATATAGCTACTATACATACACAGAAATCACAGGATGGTTAGATATTATAGTATATACATCTTATGAAACATATATATTCAACTTTGGGTAGGTGGATATTTCTTCAAGCGTTGGCTATGTAATAATTATAAAAAATATCAAAATTAAACCCAGATGAAAAAAATGTTTTAATTCATTAAAGACCAACTAAGGTCAATTCATATGTTTCTTTGACTTGTCAGTTTTTTAGCCTTAGCCAAGCAATTTGTAGATCTAGGTTATTTAAGAGAGTGTATAACACAAATTAACTCACTTTTATTTCACAAATTCTCCAATGAAGAAAGCTGTGGATTGAACTCTGCTAGAAAAAGAGCCAGAAAGAACTCAAATACACTATCAGACGAAAATGCCATATATAGGACAAATATGTATACACCACATACTTTTCCACATCCAAAACAGTACATGCAATAATAAACAGAAATGACAGTTGTGCCATGCAGCTCATCAGCATGCCCCCATGAAGGTTTTGGTTTCTTGTACACACAATGCTGGAAACTTAAAAAATATGTATATATCTGTTCATATCTGGGATTTTTAAAAAAGACTCAATCATGAACTCAATGGAGAAGATTTTAATATAGGCAACTGCATTTGTTATTACTCATACTACACTTTTAAAATTGCTGAAATAAGACATTGCATGTTTTAGAGGTTTTAGTAGATTCAGTAGCCTGATAGGTTTCTTACTCATTCTTCAGTTTTACTGATTTCCAAAACTGGCAATCCACACAAGGAGAAATCATCCCAACTGCATTATTCATGAAATGTATTGTTAGTATTAAGTACATAAAAAACTCACAAGATAACTAATTTAGAAATCTTAGCACTTTGTAATGCTAAGTACTCTGTATTTCCAGTTATTCATTTCTTCTTACTTTTTTATAGCATTTTCTTCACATTAATGCTCTATTTCCTATTTGATTGTTAGGATTTATCTGTTAAAGGCTTTTGAAACTCATCTCTTTCATTCTCTATTTTCATACATATAAAATATTTAGCAAAGTTTTATAAACACAAGCATAAGAATAAATGTGGTTTTGGAACTAAAGTCTCCAGTCTTGAAAGCTTAAAATAAATTATTTCTGAGCTAGTAATCAAAGAGAACAGAACTCTTCTTATAATTTTGCCATCTGAAGGTCAATGCAAAATTATCCTCTATTCCTTCCCTACACATCATTCTGAATTTTGAGACTATGAAGCATTCAGTAACTGATTTCTCATTTGCTGCATTTTTAGTTTCAATTTCTCTAAATAAGGTTTGTTCCTGGATAATTTGTGCAAGTTCAGCATGCCATTTTCACTGCAGCAGTATGTTACATATTTTAGACATATGAAAATTTAATTTGAAGACACATTGGATCTCTGGTTGTTTTTAACAAAGTAACTTCAAATGTAGCCCAACGAAATATATTTGGTTGATATAAGACATGTCAGAAAATGAAACAAAAAAAAATACAGTGACATATTTATAACTCATTGTCATCGTTAGAATTCCTTGAGAAGAGTGCTATAGCTTGATTTTAAGTAGATTATCTTTAATATATTAATTTTAAGAACTTACAAAAGAAAATTTAATCATTATTTAATCATGATTTAATATTGTTTGTGAAAACCTCAAGAATTTGAAATATTGAGGTAAGAAAAAAAAAAAAAGGTAAAATACCTTCCCCTGGGCCTTTGAAGCACTCCTTCAGATCTCTGTAGATATATGTCTACAAACAACTGAACAAACTCTAGGCATAGAAGGCTGGACTAGGTTTGAGAGAAGTCATCATAAGAAAGGGTTTATATATATAATTTCCCCTCCTAGGAGTGATAAGATGTAGGATGGAGGTGACTTGAAATACAGGCATATGGTAGGCAGGACAAGTGACGCTGAAGAAAGCTTGGACTTGACAGAAGGTGAACTGTGAAGGAATTTGTGTGTCTGGGACAGAAATTACAAGTGAGGGAGCATATGTTGCTTGTTGGAGAGCCTTCAAGTTCCTCATCAGGAGTTTCTGCTTAGTTAATGAAATAGTCACAGGTCACTTTAAAGAATTAGGAGGGAGTCCTAGACATTAGCCCAATAGTAGGTGATTCTAGTAGATGATTACTAAGTGTTTTTTTTTTTTTTTTTACATAGATGGCTATAAATGGTCCTTGTTTAGAGTTTCAAAATCTAAAACAAAGTGTTGATAAATCTAATGACTAATTTTAGAGAAGTTAATAAAATAGTTATAAGACTGCTATATAGGACAAACAAAGAAAAAAACAAAAAAGCAAATTTATATGTGTTTGTTGGGAATTTTCATAATGTAAAGCATACATGTGGAAACCCAGATTCAAATATAGGCCATCAGTATAGTAGAATACTCGGCCCCAGTAGAATTTCCTATGGGAAATCTTCTATCCTTCCTCCTCTCTCCCCTGGCTCAGCTTGCTTCTCTACAACCAAGCCCCTTCCCTGCCCACACCCACAAGGATGACCCAGCATGGCCATCACCCCTGTCTCTGCCTCCTCAGGTGTGACTGAGGTCAGGATGGGAAGTACAAGGATGTTCACCAGCCAGAGGCTGGCTCTGGTACACACTGCATTCACCGTGCCTTTTGTGAGCACTGGCTGAGCCACTCGCTTCTCTGATGATAAGAAAGAAGCCAGGGGAGAGTCAACAAGGGGATGGCAAAGAAGACACCATTTCCCAGTTAATGCAGCAGAATAAATGCACTGCTCTCTGGGACTCAGCAACAGGAAGACATGAAGTAAGGCAATGCATAAAAAATACTTGGCAGTAAAGAGTTTCTTCTAAAATATCTGGGGTAGTCAAAGGGATTTGAGCCAAGGAAATGGCATGAGGATTTCATGAGGAACTCTTTGTGCTAAGGGTGAATGTGGCTGGAGAGATTCAATGAAGAGAAAGGAAAAGGAAGATTAGAAGATGAAGAAAACCAGACTTTTGATATGTAACTGTTTCACATAACTCACCTGTTTTTCCTCTCTGTTCATGTTTGATAACTTACTGATGATCAGCTCCCGGGCACTGTAATATCTTTAAATGTTTTTTTTCTAATTAGAAAGACACTGTGCCTAAAAATTAAGTTTGAGCTGCCATTGAGATTAAAGAATTTTTGCAAAGATTGTTGAATGAAAAATAACATTGGGCTTATGCTGACATATATTTCTATAAAATTTAGAACTCAACAGCTTCATCATAAGGTTTCCTGATACTAACTTGCTCCCTCAAACCCTCAGTTTGATGGTATGGTATTTAATAAAGATCCCTTTAATGTAAAATTTCAGCAGACTACCCATTATCAAGTCATTCAACAAGCTACAGTAGCTGCTATATGATTCCAATCTCTAGTAATATTGCAAGTTTGGATGGTTTGGGACTACACAGGACCTCGGGCACTTAGGTATTTTCACTTATGAAGTACTGTCCTTCATCAAAATAACAAAGAACCTCAGTTCAAGAATAGTCTATCACCAAGTTTTGTTGATTTTACCTCCTCTAGGTAAACCTGTCAATTTCCCTCTATCTCTACCTCTGACAGTTCCAATCTAAAACTCAATCATCTTTCATATGATTTTTGCAATGGCCTCCTAATTGGTCTCCAAGTATTCATTCTCAGTCTTTTAATCTGTTTTCTACAATACAGCTACAGAGGTATTTTCAAACGACAAATATGATTATGCTCCTTCCTATTTACAGATCTTTCAATGCCTCCCTGTTGCTCTTTGGGAAAAGACGACAAACCCTTACATGCTCAATGGGCTCAACACAGTCTGGGCATCCTCCTTCCACTCCAGTGTCATCAGCCCCCTGATTGCCCACACTCTCTTTGCTTCTACCTTCTGTAAGCTCCAGTACTTTGCCAGTTCTTGGATTCTAGCATGCTTTCTCCAGCCACAGGGTCTTTGCATGTGTTGTTACCTCTGCTTGAAATATTTCCTCTCTTCCTGGTTTTTTGCTTTATTAACTCCTATTCCCACTCTGTACCTCAGCTCCAATTTGACTTCCTTGACAGAGAATCCCTGTCCCGCTGACTAATACAAATTCTCCTATATTTGCTCTTTCAGCAACATGTAACTCTCCTTTCATGGCATTTAAGTCAGTTGTCATTGTATATTTCCATCAGTGACTATTTGATTCCTGGGTTCTCCACTGGATCTAAGTTCTCTTATATCCTAAAAAACTAGCACAAGAATTGGCTTATAGTAGGTTTTTGGTGAATAATCAGATTATTTGAATAAAACATAAAGTGGACATTTATAATTTATTCCTATGCATGGATTAGCCAGCTAGGATACACATCTTGGCTTGTGCTGGGGGAAATGGTATCTTCTGAAGTGGTGACCTCTAAAATGATGGGCTTCAATTTCTAAATAGTCTTTGTAAAATGTTTCCCTCACCCACCCTCTGCATAAGTGTGCATCTGCACACATATGGTCATAGTTTCACTATGTCAAGTTCTCATAGTAGGTATTAATATTATTTGGTAATATTTGTTGGAAAACAGAAATTTCTTCCTCAGTAAATAAAGTACAGGTACTTAACCCATAATTAGCAAATATTACATATGAATTTACATGTTCATAGTTTAATTTTTTTAAAGGAATGAATAGAAATACTTCTTGAAAGGGTGCAATGAGTTTATAGTATTTCCAAATCTGAAGTTGAAATTCACTATTTTTACCTATAGTCTAGGGAAAAATGTCAATAATACCCTTTTGGCAGACAATATATAATCAACTTTAATCATGCATTATTTTAAGACAGCAGTACATACATTGCTGAAATAAGGGTATTTGAACTTGCCTAAAAAAAATTATGTCTACTATTAAAATGTGTTACAATCAGAGCTAGTTAGAGTAGTTCTCAGGCACATGAAAGCACACTGAGTCTAATAAATAATTGCTGGTAAATTGTGGCAGAAAGTACACTGGTAAGCATACTGATGTGGGCCAAACCTGATATTTTTTAATGTCACTTCGATGGCATGGGAGTCATTGGCTCCTCTGTATATCCCTTGTCATTTTCTCATAGCAGCATGGTGTGCAAGGAAGTACAGACAGCTAGTGCTGAAAAATGGGTAATACTGATACGGAAGCCCATCAAAAAGATGAAAAGTACTCACTTATCATTCAGTAAACAAATACCAGAAAGCAGAAACTCTGTTATAATTTCAACTCATTTTCTTTGTTACGGTTCACCTGACAATACAGTCAAAATAGGAGGGTCTGGATACTACTCTTCAACATGGAATTTCAAAGATTCAAGTCACTAATAAATATATTCCCTGAATGAATACCAGTATTTGCCTACAATATAACATATATGAAATTCAGCAGTAAAGTGAAAATAAAAGCTGCAAATCTGTTTCTTATTTATAACAAGAGGTTCTGATCTGGAGCATGGAATGGGAAATTTGAGTTGAAAAGATATTAATACAATGAGCATGGCCTGGCCATACCCAGGATACTCACAGATACAAAGAACAGGCCAGATTTTCATATGCAGCTTCTCTTTATTATCAACTCTGTGTCCAAGAAGGCTCTCAACATTGAATAAGTGAGAAAAGAAAGAGCTCCTGCTAGGTTGTGGGGAACTTACCACATCCCTGGACTCTCCTTCTTTAGGGGTAAGAACCACCGAGAGCAAAATGATCCCAAGATCATGGTCAGGGTAATGGGGATCCTTCAGAGTGAGGGTCACATCTGTGGGCCTGGGATATAAAATATTTAGACTTTAAATAGTTATTAAATGCATAAGCCAAATATATATATAATTTTTATAAACAATTTAGTATTTTAAAAGGGGAAAAACAATTTTGCCTTTGTTTATTTTCTTGGTACAATTTTTGTTGTTATTAAAATATCATCATTGTATTAAGGTACCCAATAAACTATGGGACAGCCAATTTGGTATATCTGAATTCACTGGATGAATTTCTGTCCTTCATGGGATTCTAGAAAGTTGCTGAAAAGGCAAAGAAATGACAACCCTATTGAGAAACCTATCAGTCCCTTTTCTTTGATCTCTAACTCCACAGAAAGTAGTACCAGCTATTTTTAATAAATTTGAGCCCAGCAATTCAATGAGGGTCATTTGTTGACCCCTGGCTTCCTTTTAGTTCTTTAGGATTTTTTTAAGCAGCAATATGATTTACAGTAAACAGGTGAGTGAAAGAAGAGGAAAATACAAAATATAATTGCTAGATATCAAATATAGAGATACTTGAAAAAATGTGTAATTATTTAAAAGAACATCCAACATTTAAAGTAATGCTTCTTTTTTTTCTGCTATTTAAACTTACTCCTCAACAATTTTTAGATTCTGAAAGACAAGGAAATCAATAGTTATAAGAGTTAGGTAATACAGGCTTTGGAATTCAATAAGCATCTCTGAGAAAGAGATTATGAATAACTCAATATTGCTCACAATCATTTTCTAAAAACAATGCAAAATACACATTTAACTGACAATGCATAGGTAACATCTTGCTTGCATACCTCAATTAATGTTAAACAAATAAGGGTTAGTGCCCACCTTTATGGTTTACATCTAAGGGTCTGTTGGAATATCTAGTACTAAACAAAATCTTGAAATATTGGCAAATTAGGAATGCTCCTTTGCTGGTTCAGTTGTTTACTCATTCATTTCATTTACAAAGCATGTATTAACATAGGCTCTGGATAAAAACCAGAGGTCAAGACCAAGGTCTGATCCTCATCTTCATGGAGCTTAACTTTTGGCATATGATACAGTTGAATCTAGTACTAGAGAGAGGGCTTGTTGGGGATGAGAACTTTCAATCTTGGCTGCACATCAGAATCAACTAGGAAGCACAAAAAGTGCATATTCCTGGACTCCACCCCTGATGACTATGGTTCTGTAGATCAGGAGTGGGTTCTGGAGTCTATATATTTATAAAGCTCCCCAAACGATTTTCTCACACAACCAGGATTGAAAACCACAGTTACTTTTCAAAGCTAAGATTTTATGGTACTTGAAAATCTTTCACAGGATGCTTACTTTGCCAAGTTGAGGAACGATCTCATAAAACATATGAACAATTCTTTGCTGTCAGGGGTTTTAACTGAACCATAAGCAACCTGTCAGGCTGGTAATATACACAAGTTATAATAGCTGCGATGCAAATTGCTCTAATACTAATTTATACTAATTATACTAAATTATACTAATACTAAGTTATAGCTAATCATTATGGTTAGATTGGAACAACTTGTTCTTTTTATTTTAATAAATACATATTAGGCATTATAGCATATGTACATAAAATTAATAGTAAAAACTTCATTGTATTTTTTAATGATTACATAATAAAGATTTAAGAACATTTGTAATTGCTTTGTGATGTATCTTCTATTTTCTTTCAAAAAGATACCTTAATGCATTATACAGTAGCATAAGTATTTATATGGCTACTACTAGTATCTATTTTCTACACCCAAAGACTACTGATTTATACAGAGAATGAAACAGCAACATAAATATGTGATTTTAAAAAGTAGCAATTTGATGTTTATATGGTTTTAAGGGGAAAGAATTGTTAATGAAATACATACAATATGTAATGTGGTAAAATACACACCAAATGCTTATATAATCTCTTTTAATTTTTAAAATTATTTCATATTTTTCCATTTAAATTATTTTTCACCAGTGATTTCTCTCTAATAGAGAAAAATAGAAATTTATGCTTTGGGGTTAAGGCCGGTAATTTGGAAATCCTTATGCAAAGGCCTACAGAGAAAGTAATTGTGGCCTTTATAGAAGAAAAGTACAGTGCATTCTAGTTTGAGCTCAGTTTTCATGCTAATGGACTCCATACAATACTACGAAGGGCACCGTTACTTTCTCTGTAGACCTTTGCATAAGATCTTTGCAGGGAGGTGTGTGCTAAGCTGTAGATCAGAATAGAGGATGTGCAGAAAGTACAAGAAAGGCTGTCTTTTTATCCAGTCTGAAGCAAAAATGAACACTGGAAGACCAATAAGCTGCGACTATGCTCAGACTTAGCTGACTGTAACACATTAGGGGGTTCTACTTTTTATATTTTTCTACTTATCTACATTTACAGAAATTCAAAGTAGCAATCGGGCCCATCAGTCTGCTTTCCTATTTTCCACTATCCCTGCCATGATCATGATGTAACATGATTATCTAAAACAGGAATGCTTTCTCCTTAAAACCATCAAAGAAAATTTCACAGCTTCCTTTGCAACCCATTCCAGTACTGCTTCACCTTTGTAAAAACTATTATTTTTCTTCTGTAATGCTAATCAATTCTTAGTTTCTATATTGAAATGCATTTTGAAAAATAAAAATCCCACTATTTGGTATAATGAATGACTAATATTAGTAAAAACAATATAACTTTCCACCTAGTTGAGCCATGATAAATAATGTAACTGAGCAAACAGAACCAATATGCCTCCACTTTAGGAGAACTTCTTGGTAATCTAGTTCTGGCAAACTGGTGATGGTAACTAGTGATGACAAATCAGATTCTATCTTGGTTCGATGTGGGGCGCGGTGTTAACGCCATTGATGGCGCCGGCTTCCTGGTCACACCCATACTACGGGACTGATAAACAGGGTGAACCACGCAGGTGTAGGGGCTTTTCCTGTCTCATCAAGTATGCTAATGAGGTCTCTTGCGTGAGCCAATCAGATTCTGCCTAATGTACTTAGTGCCTATATAAGCCCGCTCCGAGAGCTCCTCGGGGTCTTCCGCATGTAACCAGTTAAGCAATCCCCATTAAAGCGCTGTCAGAAGAACTCCGGTTGCCGCGTCTTCCTTGCTGGCAAGGCGGGCGCGACAGTTCGAGTGATAAGAGATCTGCTATTTTTGAAGCAAAGGGTATGCTTTTTATTTCATACATAGTAGCCTGATTCTTAAATTAATAATTAGAATTAATATGCATAATCTTCTTTATCTTCCACTGTGACCATATGAGCCAGGGGTCCTCAAACTACGGCCCATGGGCCACAAGCAGCCTGCCGAGGACATTTTTCTGGCCCACCGGGTGTTTTTGCCACTGCTACCTGTCCTGCTTAGCAGCCGACTTGTCCTGGGCCCACAGTGCGCATGTGTAGAATGTGCACAGCACTCTCCAATAGCCCTCCAACGGCCTGAGGGACAGTGAACTGGCCCTGTTTAAAAACTGGTCCCCTGTTTGAGGACCCCTGAGAGCAATGTGAGAACAAGGAATGTGTCTTTTATCTCTAGATTCCTGGTGCTTAGCACAGTGCTCAGGGATAGAGCAGGTGTCCAGGAATTTTTCTGCTGAATAGTTGTTGTCAAATGAGGTAGTCATGGAGGATGCTATTATTCCCATAGAGTAGATGAGAAAGATGGACTTAAAAAGTCTTGCTAGTGTGAAGGCTTGTAGTTATAAATGACAGTACAGTAATTAGAACCCAGATTGGCTGAAATTTTCTATTACACAAGCCCAGCTTCATAACAAGGTGTAGTGATATTACAACAGTTCAAAAGTTACCTGTTTAACTCCAGTTGTGTAAGATCCAGAAAGGCTGAGCCCATAAAGTCATCCTGTAGTCCAAAATCATAGTCAAATACCTAAGAAGCCAAAGAGACAAGGCACTGTTATAAATAATTCCAATGTAAGTTTTAAATGATAAATGTTTTGATGATAAAATATTGGTTATTCATGTCACCAAAAACATACTAATATTTTTTGTTTCTTTTTTTGTTTGTTTTTGTAGTTTGGAATATTAGGGTCTCACAAAACATTCAAAGGAAATTACATTTCATTGTTTTACTTAATATTGTTGATTTGTATCAAATAGGACTTTAAGGTAAATGTAACGAAATCAAATAAAATATAGTAAATCTTAAAAACTGTGGAAAACAAAGGCTTAGAATTTTGTTTTTTCTCATAGAAGGGATATTAGCATTACTAGAAGACAAAGTAAGTTAGTATAAAATTCAACAATTATATCTTCCATATAGGGCTATGGGTAATAAGAATATGATTCCATTTTTTCATAATTTTTAGATCACTGAAGATAAATTCTATGATATTATAGGATAATGCCATTTTAAACATACAAATAAGTAAATATTGTGATATGATTAAAGTATTTTGTAAAGTTATATTACAATTAAATTAAAGGTTTTATTGTCACAAGCAATTACTGGGAGATAAGATTAATGTGACTAACATCAATAAAACAAATGTAAAAGAAAAGAAAGAATACATTTTTCCTTTTGTCAATACTTTCTATCCATTATCTTCTGTGTCTTACATGATTCTTTTTTTTTTTTTTTGAGACAGTGTCTTGTTCTGTCATCCAGGCTAGATTGCAATGGTATTATCATAGCTCACTGCAACCTCAAACTCCTGGGCTCTAGTGATCCTCCTGCCTCAGCCACCCGGGTGACTACAGGTATATACCACAATGCCGGGCTAATTTTTCTATTTTCTGTAGAGATGGTTCTCACTCTTATTCAGGCTGGTCTTGAGCTCCTGGCCTCAAGCAGTCCTCCCACCTAGGCTTCCCAATATGCTAGGATTACAGGGGTGAGCCACCATGCCCAGCCTTGTAAGGTTCTCATTCATACTGTGGTAAGACAGACAATGTCTTAGGGGCTGAGACAGTTAATAGATACCTAAATAGATACGCACAGTTCAGTGATGAGTGCTATGGAGAAAAATAAAAGTCTAAGGGCTGTGTTGGGAGATACTATTTTAGAGAGGGAGTCCAGGAAGACCTTTCTAGGGAAGTGTATTTGTGTAGACAATCAAATAATGGGAAGGTGTATGCCATGCCAGCATGGGGAAGAGCACTCCAGCCAGAGGAAATGGCCAAGCAAAGAAGAGAGATTGATGTGTTTAAGAATCAACAAGAAGCCATTGGAGTTGAAGCAAATTGAAAGAGATGGAGAATGGAAGGAAGTTGGAGGGATGGCTCAGAGCTAGATCAGTTAGGGCCATTTCCAGAGGACTCTAAGTAAATGGGAACTGGCTAACTTCCATCCATCTATTAGTTTTCTCACTCATTCATTCTCTTGGCCAATATTGATTAAATACTTATTATGTTCCAGGCAATATTCTAGGCACTGAATAAATAGTGGTGAGCCAAACTGACATTGTCAATGCTCACAGTTTAGTGCAGGAGCCAGATGCTACACAAGGAAGTGCACAGGTGATATGCAACTGCAAATTTTGGTAAGTGTTTAAGGAAAAGAATGGGGTAATAAGAGAAAGAACAACAAGGAAGATCAGGGAAAGCCTTTAAGATTAAAAAAAATGCTACTAGATGAGGTTTAGAATTGTGCTGACTTTTCAGATAGAAAATTGTTGAATTGAACATTGGCATAATTGAGCATAAACAGATAAATCTTCTCTTGAATGGATGACCACTGGACTCTTCAGGATGTGAGCATCCATGAAGCTGAGAGAATCAATAGCGCAGCACCCCTGTATCCAATTAATTCTTGGCACAACAGTTAGAAAACTCAAAACAGAAGAAATAGTAGGTATAGCAGCCTTAAATCAGTTACTGTTTTTTCCTCTAGTACAGGTGTACTTCAATTTTTAAAAAGTTAAATATGTAAAAAATTGATATTTAAATATAAATACCTTGCATTACAAAAGGATTCTTAGGTGTGAACAGTCACAAGGGGATTTATTTAAGTAGTAAGCTCCCCTAATGCCTTTAAATTATTCAATTTGCAGTCGTTTGATTTACATACAACCTTTCAGGAGTACATTTATTGTAGAACACTCAGCACTCCTGCAATAAATATTCTTCTTGATCAATTACTCTTCTGAGCTTTAGTCATCTGCTCAGCGGCATATCACATGCATATATTGCATGCCTTGTGCAACTGACACCTCGATATCTGCAAGTGGCTGCAGCAGTGTATTTCACAACATAAAATTTATACCAAAACATTAGAGAAATTTCTTTTATGCAATCTCTTCTAATCATATCACCCTTGGGCTTAAAATCTTGGAGACGAGGTAGGTGGCATATATAATCAATGAGAACACCTGAGGTACTTGTACACATATGAGGTGGCAAGTGGTTAATCCAGTGAATTAATTAGTGTAGACAGCCCAACTGGGTGACTCAACATCCAAAGCCTTTTTACCCTGATAATGACAGTCTTTCCTATTGCCTTTTTAATTTTTTTTTTAATAAGTAGAGATTTTATTTGGGCCATTTGAGGACTGCAACTCAGGAAGATAGATTCAAGTTGGCCTGAATATATGCTCCCTCCTATTATCTTAATGCTACATATTTGCCTTAGTTCTCAGTTCCTATTAATCTGCAAAGGCATAAACATGAGAAAGAATGGAAACACCAGCATCCATTCATTAATGAAATCATTAGCTATGCTACTCAGTTCCAAGCTCTATAAACTAGTTGTCAGAGGGAGCCTTGCTTTAGGTGGAACTTCAGAAATACACAGCATAGCAGAGAAATAAAATAGGAAAAGGTACTCCACTGCAATAAAAACAGTTCATGTTTATAATGTTTGTCCAACATTACTATAAGCTAGGCACTATATTAGATATAATATACAGATTTAAAATTTTAACTCTTGCACAACCTGGTTAACAGGTATTGCTGTTTCTATTGTTCAGATAAAGAATTCAAAGCCGAAAAATGTTAGATTTTACCCCCAAATACTAGGGCTAGGAAGAAGTGAAATTCAAATCTCATATTGGGTTTTGTAAACAGAACCATGTTTAAATTTAACAAAAATATCTTAGGCACTTGTTCTGGGAGAAGCACTGGGATTTCAAACATGAATAAATTATTAATAGATAAGATCCTTGCTTTCATGGAGCCTCTACTCTATTATTTGGAAACATTATGTGGCATTAGGTAGAAGTTGCTTGGGACTTGTTAACACCTTTCTTCATTCTCAAGTGAGTTTAGAACAATAAATATTTTATTTGAAGCAATGAATTTATCTTATTTCAACTGTCCACCAAAAAATGCATTGGGGAGTCTATCAATTAAAATGCTTTGGTTACAAGCCATAGAAATCTCAACTCACTGGCTTTGACATGAATGGGAATTTCTAGCTCAAATGACTACAATGTTTATAGGTGATTATGGCTTCAGGGGAGTTTTGGCTTGGTAGTCCAGATGATTCATGCATTTATTAACTCATTTATTTAAGAAACATTTAGTGAGCACCCACAATGTGCCAGATACATGTTCTAGGTACCTGAAATACAGCAGTGTACAAAATGGTCAAAGTCATTGCTTTCTTGGAGCTTACATATGGGAGGGGGGTACAGACAATAAACAAATATATATGCCAAGCAGTGATAAGTGCTATGGAGAAAAATATTTCATAGTACAGGAGTGATGAGAACTGTCATTTATATATGATGTTTAGGAAGGACAAAAAGAGAGGGAAGCATCTAAGTGAAAGGTAGAAGGAGGGAATAGGAAAGGCACTGAAAAAACTAGCCAGAGGGCAGTGTGGCTAGAAAGTCGTAAGAGAAGGGTGCTGGGATATTAGTTGGAGCTTAGACTATGCAGTGTCCACCATCATATGACTGGGTTTCATTCTGAGCATGGTGGAAGTCTCTGGAAGATTTCATGCATGGAAGTAGTATAATCTAACTTATGTCTTATAATGTTCACATCAAAGCTACTTGGTAATTTACATTCTTACTAAGAGAAATACTGTAAGCGGGTAGACCAGGGGTCCTAAAAAGAGTTGATGGTGTCTTTGGATTAGATGTCAGGGTGGTGAGAAGTGGTCAAATTTAGGATATACATTGATGGTGGAGCTGACATAAATAACTGATAAATTAAATATTCAGTATGAGAGAAAGATAGGAACTAAGGATGTGCAGGAAAGAGGTAATGTGCTTGAGCTTACAGGATTGGCTCTTGGCTTACATCTAGGAACTTGGCTTTTGAAACATTTCCATTGATAAGGCTGCTTTACTTATCTGGTATACTGAACACCTCCTTTCCTTCTGGAAGTCTAGAATTTTGATAGTTGTGCTGGTTATTGTGCCCAAGTGACCAGCTTCCACTAAAAACCTTGCACCCTGAGTCTGAAGTGGGCTTCATTGGGCAGAAGGACTGCACATATATTGCAGCATTTTCCCTGCATGGAGTGGCACTATCTTCTGTCACAGCATATATATGTCCATATTCTTGCTCTCAAAACAAAAAAAAATTTTTTTACCACCACTCTTGTTTGTTTATTTCAGATTTTTGTTTATTTGTTTTTTGAGCCTACTAAGACATTCCTTTTGAAATATGCATTTTGACATTTGGATTTCTACATAAATGAATACTCATTCTTGAGCACAAGAGAATAGCAAAAGGACACATCCAATGTTTAATGAAACTTTGGGAAGTTAATTTGTAATCCTTTTAGAGGTAGGACATTGACATGGCTCTTTCATGGAGTAATATCCTTCTAAAGAAAGATAGATCCAAAGCAGATGTAATTAAAAACCAATCTCTTTCCTTCCATGATTTTTCACTTAAGTGACATTAATGAAATCCAAACGGTCTATGGCTCCCCTTATTAGCACCTGCTTTCTTTTCCTATCTATTTTCTTCACAACTGCAGCTGCTCCAACCCATCCCTCCTGACCACCCACCTCCCCACCCAGAAATAAAACTTCACAGCCCACTTGTCTTTTCGTTATTCCTCTTTCCTTCCCTATCTCAGCTCTTTACTATGAAGGTAATTCCTTTTTTATCATGTGGATATTTCTTTCTCTCTAGAGGGGAAGAGCAGAGGAGAAACATCTGACTATAAAGGTCTTCCTTTGGGGGATGTAGGGTTGGCTATGAACAATGCTCACATTAATAATTATTCTGCCAGCACACATCATAGATTAGAAGCAGCTAATTCTATTTCATTGAATTCCTGTATCCAATGTCCACTGGAGACAATGTCTTATGCAAATATGGGTCTATTCTCCCCATGATGTCTTCTAGAAACATTTTAACTATATGCTTAGTGGAATCTCTTTTCATCACTCTTATAAACTGCCCTGCTATAATTTTAATAACATCTTGATTATTTCTTCTTTTTCTCTGCAGAGGAGAGAAACAACTAGAGGGAAGACAATGAAGATTTGAGGGTAGGAGTATGCCTAGTGATTGCTGAAAGAGAGTTTTGGCTTATGTATTGGTAGTGACAACTTTCAGAAAAGGGCGGGGCATGTATTGTGGTAAAAGTAGCAAAAGATTTGGTCACTGAATGGATAGTCATGACATAGAAGCAAAAATGAATGTAAGTGTCTAGAGATATGAATGAAAGGGAAGCCAGGTGTGAAAATAAACAAGGAATAGGGTTGAAACAAAGAATTAGGTTGTAACCTCCTTAAGTTTTTCTCTTTCTTTTAACTACATCAAATGAGAGGAAAGACTTTTCCTCCTATTTTGGATAATACAACAGAGGTAGGAATTTTTCTCTTCTATCATTTTCATTCTTCTCATCTTCCATGTAAAGCATTTGGTTTGCAACTGGGAATGGTAGATCTAAAAGAATATAATTCTTAAACAGAAAACTTGGTTTCTGTTAAAGCTTTCCTTCTTGCTAGCTTATATGGCATCTTGCTTTTATATGCTCCCAAAGTGTGCTAAATCTGTTAACAACACCAAGCAGGAGGAGAAGTAGTTCATGATCCTCCATGATGACTGGCAGTAGAACTGTCCTGAAGAAAAATGCTCCTGCTAGCTCTCCCACCCTCTAATTCACTTCTATCACATTATCCATAGATTAGAGCTGTGAATAGCAGAATATATCTCCGGTGAAAAATCTCATCAGACAAAGAGACATGATAGAAAAAAACATTAAACAGAGATTTCAATGTCAGTTTCTATCAGAGTAAAAAAAAAATAAGTGGCTCACCTTTATGTACAATGGCTCCCTAAGATGATCAACAAGAATGCAAGCTTTTTCTTCCCACACAGGGTTGAGGTTCTTGTGTATTGTTTTACTTCTAAAAACTTCTTTTCCTCCAATTTTAAACTTCACATATGGATCACTTGTCCCTGTTAAAGAGATACAGATTGATCCATGTTAATTGTGCCTTTCTATAGAAGAGAGTCACTCATTGAATTATCAGCAAGTATATAAGGGAAGAAAAGTTAAATGAAACTTATCACATGGGAAAATAAGTATTAAGTGTTTTTCCTAAAATTTTCCTTATATATTGAAGTGATAGTATATTATTGTTATTATTATATCTTCTTATCTTTATCCTGTAATGTTGCCCTGGTATTTAAAAACACTCTATTGCATGCTGAATATGTACATTTAATTCAAGTTATAAATCATAGAGATTAATCTGAAATTTCTCTTGGTAAAATCTAGTAACTATAAAAAAGAAAATAAATTATCTTAAGCTGATTTAACTATTAATATTTTGAGAGAGAGTAAAACCCATGTACTCATTTGAATTTTCTCAGTTATGCGCTAGATGAACTATTGCCATTGGTTTCAAAAATAATCTATGTAACTACTACCACCCGCTAAAGCGTAATAAGCTCCATAAGATCCAAGCTATTTGGATCACTGTTTTTTATATCTACAGCACTTAGTACAGAATATGACATATTGTAGGTCCTCAATAAACAGTTGGTGAACAAATGAATATATAAATGACTTAAGGGAGGTATTCTGTAAAATTGTTTGATGGAAATAAAAGAAAATTAGGAATCTCTGCTCTAAGTAACTTTCCATAGTTAAATATTTCCAGTGTTGCCAGGCAAAATTTCATGGTGTCACCTTTCAAAACTGAATTCCAAAGCTCTCCTTTCCTGTGCATAGACTATAAAATCCTGGCCTTCAAAGTTACACTCTGAGGGTGATAGCTGAGAACAAGGAAAGGTCTCTGAGGGTCTAAAACAGATGTCTCAAAGAACATGTGCTAAATCTCTTGCCCTTTTCTTGCAAGATCACTGTTTACTCTCCTTATGCAAAATTTTAACAATTTTAAGCACAAAGCACATTAGAAGATTAGGTGGCAAAAGGAGCCAGTGAGAGTGCATTAACAAATGACAATCTGAGATTAAGAAAGAAGAATTTTAAAATTTGAAAAGAAGTTACAAGATTTTTTTTTAAAAAATGTTCTTTTACATCTACTCCACTTATCAATTCTTTCAATAAATGTGAATGGCTTAAACTGCTCCCTAAAGAGACATAGGCTAGCCGAATGGATAAATATATACAAGCCAAGTATTCGCTGTCTTCAGGAAACACATCTAACTCACAAGGATGCATTTGGACTCAAGGGGAAGGGATAGAAAACAATATTCCATGCAAATGGAAGTCAAAAGAAAGCTGGCAGAGCAGTTCTGATTTCAGATAACTTAGTCTACAAATCAACAAAAGTAATGAAAGACAAAGTTGGTCACTATATAATGATGAAGAGTACAATTCAACAGGAAGACATAACAATTCTAAATATTTATGAATCTAACTCAGGTGGACCCAGATTCATAAAGTAAACCCTACTTGATCGAAACAAAATGATAAACAGCAACAGCATAGTAGTCAGAGACTTCAATATCCTTCTGACAGAGCAGAAGAGATCCTCCAAACACAAAACAAACAATGGACTTAAGCAGAACTTTAAAACAAATGAGCCTGACTGACATTTACAGAACATTCTACCCCCAAATCACTAAATATATGTTTTTCTCATCAGCTAATGACACATTCTTTAAGATTGACCATATCCTAGTCCACAAAGCATGTCTCAACAAATTTAAAATGCATGGTAAAATAGAAATTATACCATGCATCTTCTCAGACCACAGTGGAATAAAATTAGAAATCAACTCAAACAGAAACTTTCATCTCTACACAAAGTCATGGAAACTAAACAACCTTCTGCTGAGCGATTATTAGGATAAGGAGGAAATTATGATGGAAATCAAAAGATTCTTTGAACTAAATGATAAAGGAGACACAAGTTATCAAAATCGGTGGAACACATACATCTAAAGCAGTCCTGGGAGGAAAATTCATATCCATAAATGCTTACATCCAAACGACTGAAAGATCACAAATCGACAATATAATGAATTTTCTCAAAGAACTGGAAAAATATGAGCAAACCAACTCCAAATCCAACAGAAGAAAAGAAATAACAAAGATTAGAGCAGAACTAAATAAAATCAATAACGACAACAACAACAACAACAAAAAAGCTATATGGAAGATTAATAAAACAAAAGGTTGGTTCTTTGAAAAAATAAACAAAATTGACATGCCTCTTGCTAGATTAACCAGAAGCAGAAAAGAAAGGATTCTAGCAAGCTCAATCAGGAATGAAAAAGGAGAAATTAAAACTCATACCGCACAAATAAAAAATATCCATGAATACTATAAAAACCTCTATGCCAGTTTCCAATGAATATGCACATAAACTTGAAAATGTGGAGGAAATGGACAAATTCTTAGAAACACACAGCCACCCTAGGCTCAATCAGGAAGAAATAGAATTCCTGAACAGACCAATATCAAGTATCGAAATTGAAACAGCAATAAATTCCTTCCTAAAAACAAAAGTCCTGGACCAGATGGTTTCACACCTGAATTTTACCAGACCTACAAAGAAGAACTGGTACCTATCCTGCAGATATTATTCCACAACATTGAGAAGGAAGGAGTCCTCCCCAACATGTTTTATGAAGCTGACATCACCCTGATGCCGAAACCAGGAAAGGCTGTAACAAAAAAAGATAGCTACAGATCAATATCCCTTATGAATATAGATGCAAAAATTCTCAACAAAATTCTAGCAAACCAAATTCAGGTGCTTATCAAAAAAATAATCCATCATGACAAAGTGGGTTTCATCCCAGAGATGCAGGGATGGTTCAACACACAGAAATCTATAAATGTAATTTACCATGTAAATAGAAGTAAAAACAAAGACCATATAATCCTCTCAATAGATGCAGAAAAAGCATTCGGCAAAATTCAGCAACCTTCTATGATAAGATCATATAGCAAAATAGGCATAGAGAGGACTTAACTAAAAATGATACAAGCCATATATTACAAACCCACAGCCAACATCATACTGAACAGTGAAAAACTGAAAGCATTCCCACTTAGAACTGCAACCAGACAAGGTTGCCCACTGTCACCTCTTCTATTCAACATAGTGCTGGATGTCCTAGCCAGAGCAATCAGACAAGAGAAGGAAATCAAGGGTATCCAAATGGAGACAGAAGATTTCAAACTATCACTCTTTGCTGACCATATGATCATATACCTAGAAACCCCCAAAGATTCTTCCATGAGACTACTGGAATTGATCAACAAATTCAGTGAACTATCAGGTTACAAAATCAATGTACACATATCAGTAGCATTCATAAATGTCAACAACAGTCAAGCTGAGAACCAAATCAAAGACTCAATACCCTTCACAGTAGCAACAAAGAAAATAAAATACCTAGGAATATATTTAATTAAGGAGATGAAAGATCTCTACAGGGAGAAGTATGAAACACTGAGGAAGGAAATAGCAGAGGACATAAACAGGTGGAAAGCCATACCATGCTCGTTGTTCAGCAGAATCAACATTGTTAAAATGTCTATACTACCCAAAGTGATCTATAGATTCAATGCAATCTCTGTTAAAATACCAACATCATTTTTCACAGATCTAGAAAAAATAATTCTATGCTTCGTATGGAACCAGAGAAGATCCCATATAGCAAAAGCAATATTAAGCAAAAAGAACAAATTGGGAGGCATCAATTTACCAGACTTCAAGTTATCCTACAAGTCTATAGAAACTAAAACAGCGTGGTATTTGCACAAGAACAGAGACATAGACCAATGGAACAGAACTGAGAACCCAGATATAACAACCTCATATAGTCATCTAATCTTTGACAAAGCAGACAAAAACAGACACTGGGGGAAAGAATCCTTATTCAATAAATGGTGCTGGGAAAACTGGATAGCCACATGTAGAAGACTGAAACAAGATTCCTATCTCTCACCTCTCACAAAGATCAACTCATGGTGGATAACAGACTTAAAGCTAAGCCATGAAACTATAAGAATTCTATAACAAAATGTTGAAAACACTTTTATAGACATTGGCCTAACCAAAGGATTTATGAAGATGACCTGAAAGGCAATCATAGCAACAATAAAAATAAATAAGTGAGACCTGATCAAATTAAAAAGCTTCTCCACAGCCAAGGAAACTATCACAAAGGCAAACAGAGAACCTACAGAAGGGGAAAAATATTCACATGGTACACATCTGATAAAGGGCTGATAATTAGAATCTATATAGAACTCAGGAAAATCAGCAAGAAAAAAAATTAAACAACTTCATTAAAAAGTGGGCAAAGGACATGAACAGAAACTTTTCACAAGAAGACAAATGGCTAATGAAAATATGAAAAAATGTTCAACATCTCTAATCATCAGAAATGTAAAATTGAAACCACAATGAGATATCACTTAACTCCAGTAAGAATGGCTTTTATCAAAAAGTCCCCAAACAATAAATGTTGGCTTGGATGCAAAGAGATAGGAATACTCATACACTGCTAGTGGGACTGCAAATTAGTACAATCTCTGTGGAAAGTAATATGGAGATACCTCAAAGAGCTAAAAGTGGAACTACCATTTGATCCAGCAATACCATCACTGGACATCTACCCAAAGGGAAAAAAAGACATTCTATAAAAAAGACATCTGCATTCGAATGTTTATAGCAGCACAATTCTCAATTGCAAAGGTGTGGAAACACCCCAAGTGCCCATCAATACATGATTTGATTAGTAAAATGTGGCATATGTATACCATGGAGCTCTACTCAGACACAAAAAACAATAGTGATCTAACACCTCTTGTATTATCCTGGATAGAGCTAGAGCCCATTCTACTAAGTGAAGTATCACAAGAATGGAAAAACAATCACCACATACATTCACCATTAAATTGGTACAAATCGATCAACACTTATGTACACATAGAGTAGTAACATTCATTGGCTGTCAGGCGGGTGGGACAGGGGAGGAGGAGATGGGTATAATCACCCTACTGGGTGTGGTGCACACTGTCTGGGGATGGACACACTTGAAGCTCTGACTCAGGTGGGGCAAAGGCAATATATGTAACCTAAACATTTGTAACCTGTAATATGCTCAAATAAAAAAAAAAGACTTCTGAAAGCCTATAGAAAAAGTTGTTCTTTTTAGAGTACTTTGGAATCAGAGCAATGGTTCCAAGAGAAACTTAAGACTTACAGGAGACAGATGGCAGCAGAGCTGAAATGGACCCTCCAAAATAAAAACGGTGTGAGTGCAATAATAAATAGGTGAGTGGTCTAGACTCCTTAGAAACCTCAAAAATAGGCTAATGGGAACATTCTATTTTGATAAAGTTTACAACACAAAAAAATGGAGAAAAGATGAACTGTTAAGTAGATGGTTCTAGGAAACTTGACTGATTATATGGACCAGGGTGAAGCCATATCCCCACCTTGTGCCATATGCAAAGATGGACTCCTGACAATTCAAATAGCTGCATGTGAATTGTGAATCTATAAAGCCAATAGAACATACAGGATTCAAAAAGGTGGGAAAGATTTCTTAAATAAGCAAAAACCTGAGAGCACAAAACATAATCCAGAGAGAGAAAGAGAGAAAGAAAGGGGGGGGGGACAGACAGACAGGCAAAGAGAGAGAGAGAAAGAAATCTATATACAGTTAAGAATTGCTGTTAAACTGAGGGCACTATGGAAAAGTCAACCAACAGATGCCATGCTGGAGTCTTGGATGTTTTCTGTAATTCTGGGTCTCTTCCCTGCCCTGGGATCTCTGGTGTTGCTCAAGTGTCAGGCTCTGGCCCTGTAAACACCCCAGCTGAGTCCATTTCCCTGTTTATAATAAGGTCTGCAGTTTCTCTTAGATCACCAGATTCTACACCTGAAACAGGAGCATGCCTCACCTCTACCTTCTACCCCAGCTTTCACCCAAGGCTTGCTTCTATCGGCAGACTCATCTCTGCCAATAGTCCAGTGTATGAACACAGCAACTGCATCATTTTCTGTAACAATTGGAACTTACAAAACAAGTGTTCAAGTCTTATTTTTATGATTAGCTATGTTTTCTAAAAATGAAATTTTAGTAAAATGATTACTACTCGGTGCCTACCTTCAGCAACTAGAAATTAATTAATCTATCATAAAAGAATAGAACATACATTTGGAGCCAGATGGGCTGGGTTCGAATTTAGGCTCTTCTGTTTACTAGCTGATAAAGTTATTTAAATTCTCTGTACATTAATAATATAGAAATTATGTAAAAAAAAAAAACCCTTAGAGGGTTTTGCAAGAATTAAATAGGTCAATTTATACAAAGTACCTAGAGTAGTGCCTTCGTGCGTGGTATATGGTAAGCACTCAATGTTAGCTATTAATACTACTTAAGAGAATATATAATAATAACAGTAATAATAATCAACACTTGTTTCATATTTCATTATAAAATAGAAGTCAACACCTTCATCTTTCTGCACCCACCCTTTTCTTTGTCATTGTTATAAAAGAGCAAGTGTTATAACTTCTGTCCAAGTCCTGTTCTTCAGGGGCACAGTGAAAGGGAACAAGGGAACATTCATGTCCTTGGATGCCACTCTATGGGCCACTGCAAAGATTGCATCTTTGCAGATTCTACTCTGATGGCAGCAGCAGGCAGGAGAGGCTAGAAGCACATTCTAGAGCTGTGGCTTCCCTTGCGAAGCCACTGCATCCTTTCCACATGTGCTCTGCATCCCACCCTCTCTCAGCTGCTCAGCTAGTTCAGCGTTTTCACTATCACCTTCAACTCCTACTTGTTGACAGGCAGCTCTTTCTCAGCATTCTAACATGCTCCATGATCCCTTATCCTAAATTACCCTGCCCGCCAGGCACTACTCATTTTGAATGTCTGCGAAACTTCTAAAGCATTTTCTATACATGTCCATTTCAAATTTTATGTCTATCTCTCTTTATCCTTTAAGCCATTCCATTGAAGCTTCTGCTTCCATTCATTCTCTGAGGAGGTCTTGCCAAGGTCACTATGGCTTCCACGTTGTCAACTCATGTTCCAATGACCTGTCTGCACACTGAACACTGTTGACCACCCTCTCCTTCTGCCTTCTACTTCATGGCCCTGCCCTCTTCGTTGGCCACTCTTCTCAGTATTCTTTCTCAACGCTTACTCAGGCAAGTCTTCTCTTCATGCATTTCACGTTTTCTTAAAACCTCTACCATCCATTCCCATGAATTTAAATCCCAATCATGAGCTGATGACCGATTACATCTACAGTTCAGCCTTCTTTTCCTGCTGCCTTGTGACACTTCCACTTGGGAACAAGACATCCTTCTGTTAACATGTGCAAAACTTAATGGCTTCATTATTTGACAGTTGCTCCAGCAAGAACCCTGAAGTTATTCTTTTTTTTTTTTATTTTTTTTTTATTTCAGCATATTATGGGGGTACAGATTTTAAGGTTTCAATAAATGCCCTCCCCCCCTGCCCCCCCACAAGTCTGAGTTTCCAGCATGACCATCCCCCAGAACCATCATACTCTGTATCTAGGGCACTACTGAGTGTGATTGATTCTCCTCCAAAATATACTTGGATCTATCTTCTCTGCTCGCATTCTAGTTAAGTGACCATGATTCCTTCCCTGTACTATAATAACCTCCTAACTGGGCTTTTCATATCCACTGTGGCCCCCTCCATTAATTCTCTGTGTAGCAGCCAGATTGACCTTTTAAAACCGCAAATTTAATCTTCCACTTCTTTGCTTAACATATCTCAACAACTTTCAATTACATCTTATTTTAGTTCGCTTGGGGTGCTATAACAAAATATGTTAAACTCGGTAGCATATAAATAGAAATTTCTTATAGTTCTAAAGGCTAAGAAGTCCAAGACTAAGGCACCATCAGATTTGGTGTTTGGTGGGGGCCCGCTCTGGTTCATAGATGGCACCTTCCTGCTGCATCCTCAAGTGGGGAAGGTGCAAGGCAGCTCTCTTGTGCCCCTGCTATAAGGACACTAATTCTGCTCACGAGGGCTCTACCCTCATGACCTAGTTACCTCCCCAAAGGCCCCACTTCTTAATATTATAGCATCACATTGGGGATTAGGTTTCAACATATGAATTTTGAGGGGACACAAATATTCAGACCCATAGCATACCTATGATAAAACCCAAAATCTGTAACATGGTTTATAGGACTTGCTACTTTCCCAACTTCATCTTGTGTCCCTTATTATGTTCCAGCTCACTTATCAGTGGAAGTTATTTTCTGCTTCCAATCTTTGCATATGCTAATTAGCATCACTGCTTAAAAGGTTCCTCCTTGTCTTCCCCTTCTGTCTGGTTGATACTTTCTCATCCTCCAGGTCTCAATTTAAATATAATTTTCTCAGGGATACCTTCCTCAACCTCCCCACTGAATTAGGTCTCTCTGCTATTTCTCTCTATTGACCTATATTCTTTTCCTAGTAGTACTAATCATTATATAAGTTACATTTGTATGTATACATTTGTAAATATTTGTATGTATACATTTGTAGAATGCATGCCTACCTGTTTGTTGTATGTTTTTACCCCACTGGATGCAGCCCCATGAAGACCAGGATTCTACCATAGCACATGGCACAGTGTTTGGCGCAGAGTAGGCACTCAGTAAGTTGATTTTTGGTTTTTGTTTTGTTTTTAGCATTAGCTAATTATGTTTAATAATTTTTCAACCACTTTATTGAGGTGTGATTAACATGTAAAAAGCTGTATTTATTTAATGTATAAAGCTCAATGAATAAGTAAACACTGTGAAACCATCACCACCATCAAGACTATATACAAACCCCTCACCTTCCAAAGTTTCTTCCTTCCCTATTATTATTATTTTATGGTAATAGTATTTAAAAAAAGATCTACCCTTTTAGAAAACACTTAGAATACAATATAGTATTATTAGCTATAGGCACTGTGTTATACAGATCTCTAGAACTTATTTATTTTGCATAATTGAAAGTTTGTATACTTTAACCATCATCTCTCCGCTACCTCTCTGATCCCAGCCCATGGCAACCACCATCCTACTCTCTGCTTTTATGAATTTGACTATTTTATATTCCACATGTAAGTGAGATAATTCAGTATTTGTCTTTCTGTGTTTAGCTTATGTCACTTAGCATAATGTCCTCCAGGTCCATCCATATGTTACAGATGACAGAATTTCTTTCTTTTTCTTATTTTTAATTGACAAATAAAAATTATATATACTTATGGTGTATAGCATGATGGTTTAAAATATGTATACACTACATAATGAGTGAGATGTGCACCGTCTGGGGGATGGTCATGCTGGAGACTCAGACTTGTGGGGGGAGGGGGGAAAAGGCATTTATTGAAACCTTAAAATCTGTACCCCCATCATATGCCGAAAGAAAAAAAAAAAAAGAAAAAAAAAAGCAAAGAAAAAAAATAAATAAATAAAATAAAAATAAAAAATAAAAATAAAATATGTATACACTGTGGAATGGCTAATTAAACTAATTAACATACAGTACTTCATATGCTTATTTGTGGTGAAAACACTTAAAAATCTCTGAGCAATTTTCTCGTATCCAATACATTGTTATTAACTATAATCACCATGTTGTACAATAGATTTCTTGAATTTATTCCTTCCATATAACTGAAATTTTGTATCCTTTGACCAACATCTTGCTAATCTCCCCTACTCCCAAACTCCAAACCCCTCAGCCTCTGGTAACTACCATTCTACTCTGTGGCTTCTTTGATTTTGACTCTTTTAGATTCCATGCATAAATGAGATCATGTAATATTTGTCTTTCTGTGCTTGGCTTATTCACTTAGCATAAAGTCCTCCAGATTCACCGATGTTGTTGCACATTGCAGGATTTGTTTCTTTTTAAAGGCTGAATAATATTGCATCATATGTGTATACTACATTTTCTGTACCTATTTGTCTTAGTCTGTTCTGGGATGCTATAAAAAAATATCTTAGACTGGGTAATCTAGAAACAATGTAAGTTTATTTCTTACAGTTCTAGAGGCTGGGAAGCCAAGATCAAGGTGCTGGCAATCTTGGTGTCTGGTGAAGGATTGCTACCTGTTTCCAAGATGGCACCTGTTTCGTAGTTGTTGCTATGTCCTGCATGGTAGAAGGCAGAGGACAAAAGGGCATAGCTAGTCGCCTCAAGCCCTTTATAATGGTATTAATCCCATTCACGAGAACAGAATACTTTGACTTAATCACCTAGTAAAACCCCCACCTCATAAAACTATCACATTGGGTCTCAGGTTCTAACATATGAATGTTGGGGGGACATATACTTTCAAACCGTAGCACCATTCATTCACTGATAGACATTTAGGTTGTTTCTATATTTTGGCTACTGTGAATACTGTTTTAATAAACATGAGAGTGTTAATATCTTCTCTAGATCTTGATTTGGATAAATATCCAGCAGTGGGATTGCTGGGTCATATGGTAGTTTCTTTTGTTTTCTTTTCTTTCTTTCTTTTCTTTTTTTAAGGAACCTCTGTACTGTTCTCCATAATGGCTGTACCAATTTATATTCCCATCAATAGTATATAAGGGTTACCTTTTCTTCATACCCTGGCCAACACTTGTTATCTTTCTTTTTTTTTTTTTTTTTTAAATCATAGCCAGACTAACAGGTGTGAGGTGATATCTCAGTGTGATTTTAATTTACATTTCACTGATAATCAGTGGTTCTGAGGAACTTTTCATATGCTTGTTGGCTATTTATATGTCTTCTTTGGAAAAATGTCTATTCAGGTCCTTTGCTCATTTTTAAAAATCAAGTTGTGGCTGTACATGGTGTCTCATGCCTGTAACCCTAGAACTTTGGGAAACCAAGGCAGGAGGATCGCTTGACGGCAGAAATTCAAAAACAGCCTGAGCAACATAGGAAGATCCTATCTCTACAAAAAACTAACCAGGCATGGTGGTATACATCTATAATCCCAGCTACTTGGGAGGCTGATGCAGGGGGATCACTTGAGCCCAGATGTTTTAGGTTGCAGTGAGCTATAATGAAGCCAGTGCACTCTAGCCTGGGCAACAGTGTGAGACATTGTCACAGAAAGCAAAAACTTTCTGTTTGTTTGTTTTGCTATTGAGTTGTAGTAATTCCTTATATATTTTAGCTATTAGCTTCTTATCAGATGTATGATGTGCAAATATTTTCTCCTACTGCATAGATTACTTTTTCATGTTGTTGATTTTTTAAATTTTTTTGTTGTGCAAATCTCTTTAGTTTAATATATTCCCATTTGTCTATTTTTGCTTTTGTTGTCTGTACTTTTGGTATCACACTCAAAAAATCATTTCCAAGACCAATATCAAGGAATGTTTGCTCTGTTTCATTCTGGTAGTTCTTCAGTTTCATGTCTTACATGTAAGTCTTTAATCTATTTTGAATTGATGTTTGTATATGGTGTGATATAGGGTCAGATCTCATTCTTATACATATGGATATCCAGTTTTCCCAGCATCATTTATTGAAAAGAATTTTTTCCTCCCATGAGTGTTCTCAGCATATTTGTAAAAAATTATTTGGCCATGTATGGTGGATTTATTTCTAGGCTCTCTATTCTGTTCCATTGGTCTATGTGTCTGTTTTAATGCCAGTACCATATTGGTGGTACTTCTGTTGTTGATTTTTATTTTCATACCATTGTGGTCAGAAAAGATAGATATGATTTCAGTCTTTTTAAATTTGTTAAGACTTGTTTTGTGGCCTAACATATGATGTATCCTGGTATCCTGGAGGAAGTTTTGTGTGTTCTTGGAAATAATGTGTATTCTTCTGCTGTTGGATGAAATGTTCTGTACATGTCTGTTGGGTCCATTTGGATATTGTAAATAATACTAACATTGACAAGTAACTTACTCTGGTCTATAAAACTCTCACAATTATAATTTATTTAATCACTACCATGTCCCAGGAAGTCTACTATGGCTTCTGTTTTACAGATGAGAAATCCAGGTCATATTGTTGGTAAGAATGTGACAGGATCCAGACTCAATCTCAAATCTAGAGGCCAGTTCAGTTACTGCTTTTTCTTGCACATCATTACAAAACATTCACCCATTTCAAGGTGTGGTTATTATGCTCTATTTCTTTGTTCCCCCCAAACTGTGAATAATCTTGTTACAAGACAGGCGATCTCAGAAAACCTGGCCTTGTTGGGTTTCTCAGCAGTTACCAGTATTAGTATCCAACTCCATTTAGTTCTGCTATTATATACAAAGACCGATAAAACTTCCAGTAATTTAGCACAGAGACCTATATACACAAAAATAAATCTTTTTGAGAAGAAATTTGCTTCTTGCTCTTTCCCAGTGACATTTTCCTCAACCACTGTATAGGTTGACTGGCAAGATCTCCTGAGGGTTAGGTATAGCTGGTTCTTAGAATTCTGCCGAGTGGTTCACTACGTCTTGGTGATATCACTTACATTATAAATGGAAACTTAGATCACTATAGCTAAGATTTATTAAACACTTATATTATCAGATATAACATACCACTTAACAAGCCTATGAGATGAGTTCGATTGAGTTTACAGTTGAAGAAACTGCAGCATGAAACAAGTGCATCAATTCCCTAAAGTCATGCAGCGAGGCTGCTGGAATTGAACTTAACTGCTACACTAGATTGCCTCCAAATGGAACATTCTTCATACTTTGTGTCATATCCTTGATGCCATTTGAGACAGTGAATATCCAATGACCTGAAGATGTAAAATCTCAGCTAACACGAGTAGGTCTAAGAGTTAACATATTTTTGAGTCTATAATAGACAAAAAGATGTCAGGGACTGTTGTCAAGGAGAGAAAGAGGCTGTTTTTTAGGGTCTCTGAAAACACATTATGACGGTGTGATATTTTATAAATGTGTAGTTTTGGTCTCAGGGTGGGCCTGGTTTGGAGATGGCAAATATGTCAGCAAATTTCATAACTACAGAAAAAACAGATACAGGTGTATACTCATGGCAAGTCAGTCCTTTAATTTTCCCTGCTTTGTTTTGACTCTTTAGGTAAAATTAATGCATGTCTCTCTTTCCAACCATGACTTAGAGGCCTCTAGGTGCCATTATTAAAATTTAATAATTTTTAATGGCCAAGTTTCTCTAAGAAAGTTCTAATCATTTTCAAGTTCTTAACCTAGGGAACCTTTAGTGATTGAGAATCCTTAATAGCTCAAGACCTTCAGGTTGTTGTGATTCCCATGTGTGTACCTGGAGACATTGTTCTTTTAATTTAGGTTCAGTGAAAGATTTATAACTAATGCTCTAACCTTCTATGTTTGAAAGTGTTTTTTTACCAAGTTTATTTCAGTCAGATATTATCTAGATAATATCTAACTATTTTTTGCTTTTTTTAAAAAAAGGAGTTCTATGGTCAAACATACTTAGAAAATACTGGTTTAGAAGAAACTTAAATAGATTTTTCTCTAGCCTTTAAATAAGCTAATATTCACTATGACTCTCCAAGAAGGGGAATGACATGTAGCATTTACCAGGCTTAACTGTAGGGCCCACTTTTATTGAGTGAAACTATTAGGACAAATAATCCTTGGATCTCTCTTTGTAAAATTCTACCTTATAAGACTTCATAATAAGGAAGTTTCACATGTTTTAGAAGTTATTTTATTGTAATTAAATTTTCAGAGAATTTAAATCACTTTATTGTAATAGAATTCCAAGTAAATCCAAGCCATTAGTATGTAGTTAATCTTTAATAAATATATTAACATAGTATACAAAAAAGATATAGTTTGTTGATTCCAAGAACTCAAAAAAAAAAAATCACGCTAGTGCTGTTTTGTTGCAATATTGCATATGTCCACAAGATGGCACTACTACTTATCAAATTATTGCAAGGCCTGTGGTCCTGCTATGAAAACCAAAGTTTAGGGCAACTGTAAGGCATAGTTTGTGGTTTCCATTTTGTAGCAACGTATGCTTTGTTGGTATTAGCTAGGACATTCTCTTCATTGAAATACTTTTTATAGTGATAGTGAAATGAAAACAGGGCAAAAAATATGAGAGTTGAATCTAGGAAATGTTAGCCCTACAATAGAATTCAGATTCTATGTTATTAATGTCATATTCAAGAGCAATCTTTCACTTATCCATTTTATCAGAGTGCCTTAACTTCAGAATGTGTTATTAAAAACATTATTTTATTTTATAAATATAAATCTCATGATTTAAAATTTCTAGATACTAAGATATACACCCCCCCCCCAAAAAAAAAAGTTCTAAAGTAGTCTAGACCTAGGGAATATCATTTGTTTGTTTCTGAATTTCAGGATTCAGTTGTTTAAAAAAGAGGAAATTAGATGGTTTATATGATGTTTTCTCATGTAGTAAAAGAATGCATATGTCCAATGCTGTGTTTTATTTATTTTTTATTCTTTTTTTTTTTTTTAAGGAGTGAGGACAATGATGGACACTTCGATATTTGATGTAATTGTTTAGCTTTTAATGTAATTTATGTTCAACACAGAACTAAACTTGGTCTGAACAGCTCTACTTTTATGTAGCAATAAACCCAGCATACACAAGATGGCAGCCTCTCTTCCTTTAAAATTGTTTTAAGGATACAAAATGCCATCTAACAATGATTCTCTTGGTTTTCATTCTCAGAATAAATGAACATCCTAGTTAACAAGTTTAAATCAATCTATGCCAAAGCTGGTATATAATGAAACAGAAACAGCTACTCACATTTTGAGGACCTATGACTAAGTCCTAATCAAAAATAATGCCAAATTGTAATTCAGTCTCTGTATTATAAGAAGGAAAAGGAGAAGGAAGAAGAGAGGAGAGAGAGAGGAGGGAGGAGAGAGAAGGGGAGAGAAGGGGAGAGAAAGAGAGAGAAAGAGAGAGAGAGAGAGAGAGAGAGAGAATGAGAGAGAGAGAGAGAGAGAGAGAGAGAGAGAGAGAGAGAGAGAGAGAGAGAGAGAGAGAGAGAGAATGAGAATATAAATGAATATTGGGAGAGCAGTTAAAATTGAAGCTGGCTCTTCCTGAAGACACCTGATCTTTCTATGAGTATTTAGAGCTAGCTACATTTCTTGCCCAAATGCAACAGAGAATTTTTTTTTATAACAAGGTCTTTCACATTTACAAGCGGCTGTAAAAATAGTGAAATTCAAAATATGCTCAGAACAATAGGTTTATTTTCACTAATGATTTAAAAATCTTAAAAAAGATACTTTATGTATCTGCTAAAATTATTTCCATAAGCTCTCCTATTCCTTCCTCAACTTTTTCTGGAGACTTGTAATGTCCTGCAATGGAAATATTTCATCAAGCTAAATAACTAAATACATTAAAATTCAAATGCAAGAGGTTTATAATCCTAGATGGCTTCATATAATAAAATAAAAGCAAACTAATATTATTTTCCATAATGGGGAATGAATTTAAAATTTCTGGTGAATGAAATTATTATGATGCAGCACATAGATGAGTTAAAAACAATACTATGGTAAAATGCAGTAGAGGACAGCAGTAGGTAAATAAATAGCTTTCTTTGAGGATTAATAGAAGGCAATCCAAATACATTATATATAGAAGGCATATATATCCAGAATTCCCTGGAATTTTCTAATGTTAGAACGTTTATACAGCCATCCTAACAAAACCATCAAATATTAAAAAATCAAAAAATTATTCATAAAGGGGACTTTAACTTTCCTATTAAAAAATACCCTAAGGTATTATATCCTCTTCAATCCTTTTTTTTCCCATCTATCCTAATACATTTCTGAAATTGTGTCCTTTAGAGTCACCAGTAACTTTAAAGAATTCACTAATTTCAATGGCCTTTTCTTAGTCTTCACTCCTTTCATTTGTGGGTCACATTGAATGTTGCTAACTCCACTGATTCTGGAATTTTCTTCCTTTTGGATTTTGTAACACTAGTCACAGTAGTCCTATGAATATTTTAGAATATTGGCCAAAGAGTCAGCTTTGCTTGTTATAACCAGTAGGATCTTAGAAAAGTCATTTAACCTCTTTCATCTATAGTTTTATTAATATATCCTTAAAATGAGGGGGTTTCCCAGATTTCTCTGAGGAGAGTTAAGAATCTCTGATAACATTTCTCTTGCAAGCCCTTGACAGAGAATGAGCCTTTCCACATAATGAGGTTTACAGGAAACTAAAAATTACATGTCACACATCAAGACCTCCTTTATTAATATACTTGAAGAAACTATTTCTAAAATTTATTATATTTTTCTCCTTTTTTGGTAAATAATGAATGCATTTTTAAAAAATGGAACAGAGCATTACTTTTGATTATGTGTCTGGGAAATTATTACCAATATTTAGGCAAAATAAAGTTAAATCTTCTATAGAAAACTAGTAAAATTTAAGTAGAAATATTTCAATATCTGAAACTGCCAACTGAATGTTGCTAAAGGTTAGAAGATAGTTTCTCTCCCAATGGATGTTTCTATAATTTATTTACATTATATATTCATTTCTTTCCTTCATACCGTTCAATTTAGAATTGTTATAAACTCAATGACAGTATTATTTACATTACTGTATATGCCAGTGAACAAAATGTGGTTCTTGAAATATAACAAATTAAAAGTGATTTGAGGCCAGGCGCAGTGGCTCATGCCTGTAATCCTAGCACTCTGGGAGGTCGAGGCGGGGGGTGGGGTTTGCTCAAGGTCAGGAGTTCGAAACCAGCCTGAGCAAGAGCAAGACCCCGTTTCTGCTATAAATAGAAAGAAATTAATTGGCCAACTCAAAATATATATAAAAAATTAGCTAGGCATGGTAGCGCATGCCTATAGTCCCAGCTACTTAGGAGGCTGAGGCAGTAGGATTGCTTGAGCCCAGGAGTTTGAGGTTGCTCTGAGCTAGGTTGATGCCACGGCACTCACTCTAGCCTGGGCAACAAAGCGAGACTCTGTCTCAAAAAAAAAAAAGTGATTTGAGGTGGAAGGAGCCAGTTCTAAAATCACTGCAGAGAGCCATCCACCAACCAGAAGGACTTGCCTCGTACTATCACGTGGGTGAAAGTAAAATTCTCAAATTCATTTGAGCCATTCAATATTTTGGAGTCTATTTACATTCACAGTTCAGCCAACCCTAATGAATATAGGTTCCTAAGTGAATTCTAATTATTAAAATTTCATTTGCGACAACTGTTTAGCCTATCCCACTTGACTCATGTTCTTAAGTCCTTTGATTCTAACTCTTAAAATATCTCTGAACCTATCTCTGCCACTATTACTTCATCATTCCTTATCTAGAGTATTCTAAGAGCCTTCTGCTTGGTCTCCCTGCCTCCCTTCAATATAGTCTCTAAATGCTGCCAGAGTTATCTCTGTCATATACAAATCAGGCCACTTTATTCCTCCTGGACTATATTTCATTTCATATTTTGCATCAAGGTGGATCGTAGCCAAGACTGCCACTGCTTGGCAATATCCATGTTTTCCTTTTCTTCCTGGGCACATGCTGGACTTCCCAAGCACTGCTGTGGGCAACCCAGGCCCAGAACATTTACTCAGGATCAGTATTCCAAGATTCTTCTTGTTCAGGAGATTGTGCACAAATGCAAGTATATTTTTATATTATCCCATATACTCTTAACCACAGAGACTTATGATCCTAATTTGGCTTCTGCTGAATCTCCAACATCAATTTTCTTCTTTCTGCTTCTAGTAATAGAGACTCTGAGTTTTAGCAGGGTAAATGCATCAGAGAATTTCTTATTCTCCAAGCAATAGGTATAGCCACGTGACCAGGTCCCTGCCGATAGGATATGAGCAGAAGTGACATGCATCTTCGGGGTCTTCTAGGAAAAGGGATCCAGCAGCTCTGGACCAGAGATGGAAGGCACATGGTGATGAGAGCAGAACCATTCCATCAGCCTTAGATCTCTCTGAGGTTTCATGTGGAAGAAAATATTACTTTTAAAGTTACATTAAAAGTCTCCTTTTACCAGAAGCTTAGCTTGCACCCTAACTAATACAACTTTTCAAATAGATTTTCAACCTAAATGTTCACTGATGGATGTGTGAATAAGGAAAATGTGGTATATACATATAAGAGAATAATATTTAGACTGACAAAAGAATGAAATCCTGAAATATGTGACAACATGGATGAAACTTGAACACATTACTTTGTGCACCACTCACAAAAGGATAAATACTGTATGATTCTACTTATATGAGAGAGAGAAAATAGTCAAGCTCATTTAATCAGAGAGTAGAATGGTGGTTGCCAGGGGCAGGGAGTGGGGGAAAATGGTGCATTTCTAATGAATGGGCATAAAGTCTCAATTATATAAGATGAGTAAGTTCTTGAGATCTGCTGTATAACATTTCCCCTATAGTTAACAGTATTGTACACTTAAAAAAATTTTTAAGAGGGTAGATCTCACGTTAAATGTTCTTACCACAATAAAATATTTTTTTTTTTTGAAGCAAGAACATTGAATGTAGTTGTTGGCACATGGAAGCCTAGTGAGTTTTTGAGAAGAAGAACACAGTTGGTTGGGATTCCTAATCTTGTACCAGAAGGAAGCAGGATATGAAAGGTCCCCAAGGAGGGCAAGCTCCTCTGCACCCATTTCAGACATGGCTACATAGGATAATAAATGGGGAAAAACTTCCCAGATGGTGGAGCCAGTTGCCAAGAGGACAATGGACAAGGGGATTCTTTCTAGATAGTAGAGTTCTAATCAAATTATATCCCTACCCTCCAGGTAACAGGCCTTCATAAAGCCTGCCCATAGGATTGCAGAATTCCTATTGACCAGTAACTGTTGGGTGTCTCCTGGGCTTTCCAACATCACATGTTGGATGTGTATGGAGAGGTGGTTCACAGACTCATGGTTCCTAGGACTACAAAGAACCACATTCCAACCTGCGAGAGAATTCCTTCTATTCAGAGATCCCAGACTTCAAGCTGGATACAGTCATCAGATGGACTTTGATTATTTCCCTTGGAGAACAGTGAATGTCTTCTATGTGCAGGAAGAAGAGAGAAACAGATATTTGGTGACTAGAAGGTGGATTGTAGCCAAGACTGCCACTGCTTGACAATATCCATGTTTTCCTTTTCTCCCTGGGCACATGCTGGACCACAGCCTCCAGCTTCCTTTAAAATTAGAAGTAGCCAAGTGGCTGCATTCTGCTCAATTTAATACAAGCCCCCAAAATGGTGGGTGCCAATTTTAAGCCTGGCCCATGTGTGACTCTTACTGTACTTTCCCATTCACAGGCTGAAGAGAGAAGACCTTGGGGACCAAAAGGGAGGTAGTAGCACTAGATGGAAAACAAAACTAGGGTTCCTTGATGATTGTGTAGAAGAGAGCTGGAGCTCTACTCTCCATCACTGACACACATGGGCCCATGATAAGAGCAAGAAATAAGCTTTTATTATGTTAAACCATTGACATATAGGGTTTATCTGTGTAGTAATATACCTTCGCAGATACAAAAATTAGGCCAAAACATACTATGTTTACATTGTTTGGTGCAAGTAACAAGGAAAATGTAAGCTTTAAGGTACTTGAAGAAAGGACTTCATTATACTTAGTTTTTAAAAATACTTTAAAAAGCCATGGCCGGGCTTGGAGGCTCCCGCCTGTAATCCTAGCACTCTGGGAGTCTGAGGCGGGAGGATTGCTTGAGCTCAGGAGTTCGAGACCACCCTGAGCAAGAACGAGACCCCGTCTCTACTATGAATAGAAAGAAATTAGCCAAAACAACTCAAAATAGAAAAAATTAGCCAGGCACAGTGGCGTGTGCTTGTAATCCCAGCTACCCAAGAGGCTGAGGCAGGAGGATCGCCTGAGCCCAGGAGTTTGAGGTTGCTGTAAGCTAGGCAGATGCCATGGCACTCTAGCCCGGGCAAGAGAGTGAGACTCTATCTCAAAAAAAAAAAAAAAAAAGAAAAGAAAAGCCAATTTGCAAAATATCTCATCAAATGATCAACAGTTTATTCAAATAATGATTCTTCACAAAGACTTAGTACTAAAAACATAGCTCTAGGGACTTAGAACTGCCCTGGGCATTGCATTAAAATTTAGTAACATTTAAAATAGTATTTTATAGATATATTTTTGATAGATCACTTCCATTCTTTTAGTTGTTTCACCTATTTTAATAATAGCAACAAAGTGAAAAAAAGTCATATTACGCATACTGTTTGTTTCCCCATTTAGGAATATCTTACCTTCAAACTAAGCGATGACTAAATAATCTTATAAAAACAAAAAATCTTAGAATTGGAGGATGTTTTTTCCAATCTTTCACTAATATAAGAATTCCAACTACAAAACCCAGCAACATATGACAGATGGTCACGTAGATGGAATGTGGAGGCAGCTTGAATGCTTCTAGCTCAGCACTTCAAAATTAAATTCAATATTTGTTGAACACACGTTATGTGATGTGGTATATTTTGATTTTGGACAGGTACGTGATGAAATGTGTTTATAAAGCTAATCTGCCACTTCTGAATGTTTAGAGCTTTAAGAGAATAGCATGTGCCTGTTTCATAGACACCCCTTCCAAGCATGTTGTAGTTTTACAAACATAGTCATTAGCCCAATTATATATCTGAAGCCATTAAAAGATACCATAAACTGATCTTGTTCATGTTCTTCAATGAAAGAAATTTTCAAGGATATGCCTCTGCAAATTGACAATTAAAAGATTTTTTTTTTATTTTTTAAAATGCAGGTTTAAAAGGCATGATTGATTGCAGTTACCTCCATGTTCCAGATTATTAATTAAAGGCTTTTCTTCAATTATCATACTATTTGATATAGTCAATGGTTATATAAGTTTTATAAGCAAGTAATAAAAGATAAGCAAAGCAAAGTGTTAACACCTACAATGTAACTAAAATACTTGAGGAACAATGAAAAAAAAAAAAAAACTCTTCACCCCTTATGCTAAAAGCAGTTAATAAGAGTTTAATGTGACAAGTGACTTCAAAACTTGCAATTATCCTGCTAAAGGGTGTCATAGAGGCAAAGACGGCAGATATAGTATAGTAGTAGGTGGTGTGAGTCCTCGTTCTCATTCCCTTCAACTCCCTGGCAGGGTGTGGAAAAAGTCCGAGGTATACATTGGTAAGTTTAATAAAAGATGATGAACCAACCTAAATTATACATTTCCCAGCAAACCCACTCTTTCTTGCCTTCTACCATTCTGCGCAACTTGCTACTTTTCCAATGGCATTAACATTCTGTTACGTTGTTAAGGAAGACAGAGCTCTCGCTGTGCTGGAAGATAGGGCTCTTAGAGATTGAATGAGTTCTCCACCTAGAACAATTTTCCTTTTCTGACATGCATTCATGCCTGCAGCTATATTTACGGGATGGCAATATGTGCTAGGCACTGAGAATTCAGCAGTGCATAAAACAAAGTCCCTGCTCCCAAGGAGCTTTCATTCTAGTGGAAACAGATAGGCAATGAGCCAATAAATGAGCGTATGAAGTGTCATGTGGTGACAAGTATGGGGAACAACAGAAAGTTGGGTAAAGGCATGGTGGGCAGGGGGGCCTGCTGTTTTAGTTAGGATACAAAGGGAAAACATTATTTGCAAGAGGATAGTTGTAAAGGGACCTGAAGCAAGGCGGAGAAAGCAACCAGTGCAGAGGCCTGAAGAATTCTAATGTTGATGGGCCTGGTGATCTAGAAGGTGAGTGATAGGAGATGGGCTTGGTGGGACAACAGATCACGTGAGGCTCTCTACAGGCCCTTAGTAAGGACTTGAGTTTTTTTTTTTAACTGAGCTCACAGAAAAGAACAAATGAATAATTAGAAAAAAATATTTAAGATTACCTTGTTTGATGTCAAATTATTATTCTTTGATTAGAGAATATACTAATAGCTGAAAAAGAGAATGTACTCAAACAACCAATTGTAGAAGGGCATGTACATTATCTTCTTAAGTTACTTAATTTCTAAGTTTTAAGACTAGCTAGCCTGAAATATTTTGACAAGTTAATAATGCATATAAAATGGTATGAATTTATATACTTCTTATATTTACACTATATCCTCTCAAATTGAGATTTATAGATTATAACAAAATATAAAATATTTTCAGAATCTATTATGAAATATTGTTCATGTCAATATTACCTTGCTTATCTTGATATTAATATAATAGCATCAAATGACATTTGGAAACAAACATTCATCACTAAATTATATTTAACACATTGACTGTCGTGTGAGTTATATTTAACTTAGCCTAGTTTTGAGCCTGGGGACTCGTGAAGCAAAACCCTGTGGTCGGTTTATGAAACTCTTACTTGTTGATGTTCTTATTGTTATTAGGCCATTAAATATGAAATGTTTGATATCAAATCAAAAGTGTAGTTTATGATATCTCAAACAAGCAGCAGTACAATTAATCAAAGTGTATGCCTAAACTATCAACACAGTTTTGACATCTTAGTGGTAGCTTGTTTATACCAGCAGCAAAGAAGCCTGGAGAGTGAGTGGCAATTAAATCGAGAAAGATGTTTTCCACAGCTTGTTGAGAACTGAATATTTTTCCATGCGAGAAGTGGTCCAAAGCCTGGAAGAAGTGGTGGTCAGTTGGTGCAAAGTCTGGTGAGTATGGTGGATGACAGAGAGTTTCCAAGTTCGGCTGCTGTGGTTTGAGCAGCATTGTTTGTACAATATGTGGTCGAGCATTATCTGGCAAAAGGATTGGCCTGTCTCTATTGACCAATCTTGACTGCTTAATTGCAACCATCCTCATCATTTCATCCAATTGGTTGAAGTAGACATCTGCTGTAATCAATTGACCAGGTTTCTTGAAGCTGTAGTGGATAATACCAGAGCTGGACCACCAAATGGACACCATTAGCTCCTTGTGATGAATACTCAGTTTTGGACTATGTTTTGGCACTTTAGCTTGTCAGAAAGAATCAATTTTTCATCACACCTAGCAACACGGTATAGAAATGGTTCTCCTTTATGTCATGACAGCAAAGAAAGGCAAGCTGTGAGATGATTTCTCTTCTGATGCTTGTTTAATTCATGCAGTACCCATCTATCCAGTTTCTTTACCTTGTCCATTTATTTCCAATGGTCCAATATTGTTGGAATAGTAATGTCAAACCTTGCTGCTAATTCACATGTAGGTTGAGGTGGATTCACTTCCACTATAGCTTTCAGCTCATCATTATCCACCTTGGTTTCAGGTCGCCCACGTGACTCATTTTCAAGATTAAATCACTATAAAGGAACTTTTGCAAACCATCCACGTACTCTGCATTCATTGGCCACATAGTCCCAAACACTTCGTTGATATTTAGAGCTGTCTGTGCAGAATTGGTTCCACAATGGAACTCACATTTGAAAATAATACAAATTTTTTACTTATCCATGGCTTCACAAAAATTGCTCTAAAAAAATTTGAAAGATAATCACAAGTCAAACCATACATTTGAAAGAATGAGGATGTACCTTCCCAATAAAAACAAGTGTCAAAGTGAAATATCATAGATGTCAACTGTCAAACTTAGTACTTAAGGAAATTGGACATTTCTTACTTAATAACCTAATAGAATTAATATTGACAATTGAATTCTAAAAAATGTGGATTGTATTAAATATAACTCACATACAGAAAACAATAAAAAATAACAAATTAGATAGGATCATTTTGTTTAGTAAAACACTGTGGCCCCAGAGAAAATTTTTTTTTCTAGTGTGGCAATGTGTTAAGACAATGAATGTTTATTAAATGTTTATGGTTTATGAAGCACTTAATGAGACAGCCATCATTGGGAGCTGGTGGTGGCTGTCTTTCCTACTGTGGTAGACAGAATTCTGAAATGTACCCCTAAGATTTCTTGTCCTAATTCTTGACCATGAATATGGTGAAATATCATTTCTGTGATTACACTACTTATATGGCAAAAGGGATTTTGCACAAGGAATTAAAGTTACTAGTCAGTTGACTTTGAGTTCATCAGAAGAAAGATGCTCAGGCTGGACCAAATCTTATCTCATTTAAAAGCAGAGAATTTTCTTTACTGGTAGCAGAAAGGGAAGTCAGATTTGAAGAATGAGAGGGATTTAACATGCTGTTGCTGGCTTGAGGATCGGAGGGGGGCCACATGGCAAGGACCTGAGATTGGCCTCTGGCAGTTGAAAGCAACCTCTGGCTGGCAGACAGCAAGAAACCAGGAACTTCAGACCTATAGTCACAGGGAACTGAATTCTGCCAATTGTAGCTTGTAAGAGACCCTGAGCTCCAGGTAAGAGCTCAGCCAAGCGGGCACCTTGATTTTGGCCTTATGAGACTGAAGCAGAGAACCCAGCCATGCTGTGCCCAGATTCCTGACCTACAATTAAATGGGTGTTGTTTTAGGCTGCCAAACTTGTGGAAATTAGTTACAAAGCAGAAAACTAATAACTTACCTTGTAGAATATATTTATGGTGTAGTTGGAGAAATAAAAAAGAAGCTGGAAGGAAAATTAGTTGAATCTAAGATTTTTTTCTATAAAGAGTATTGACTAGAGATATAGTTAAGGTGCCATAACAAAGAGATTCAAAAAATACAGTAGCTTAAACTAGAGAGAAATTCATTCCTTTCTTATAAAATCATGCTGGGCAGGGTAGCTCTAGTCCAAAGAACAGTTCCACCATTCTTAATTTGTGGCTTCTGACCTACAACCCTTGGTGCAAGGCAGTTATTCTTGTTCCCATTTCCAAGCTGGCAGGAAGGTGGAAGGGGCCCAAGGAAACACATGTGTATTTTTCTTAGGGGAATGACCCAGAAGTTGCATTACCCAAAGTAGCATACACCACTTCTGCTCATATTCCATGGGCCAGAGCTTAGAACTTAGCAGCAACAAAGGCTGATAAATGTCTGCTCTAGCTGAGAAACCTATGGCTATCTAAAACATGGGAATTCTATGATAATAAAAACAAGGGGAAAATGGATATTATTGGAAAGCTAGCAGTCTCTGCCACACTCCAACAGAACTCAGGACATTTTCTACTGGTTATCAATAATGAATTGTTCAAATTGTTAAGAATTTATTCCATGGAAGTGAGTCAGATAGCTACTTTATCAAAACTGTCCCAAATTAGTCTTAAATCTATTAGATCTAGAGCAAAAATGAATAATTCCTCTTCTATGTAACAGTCTTCCAAATATTTGGATCAGGTTGTCAGTGTCCTCCATAAGTATCCAGGCTTTTGTCCATCTCCCATTCTTCCCTATTTACCATCCCTCACTATCTCAAATGCTCAGGCCTCAGTTTTGCTTGTTAAGGAATTTTTAAAAACATGGCCTTCAGCAAAGAAGATCCTCCTCAGTAAAAGGCTGTTGACTAAGAACTTGAGTTAGCAAAGAGGACGAAGGAGTATTTAAGGTAAAGAAGTGGGAAAGCTTACATTTGCAGGGACAAATGAACATGGTATACTTTTAGGAAACCTATGAAAAAAACCACACTGGCTGAAGGAGAAAATTTGTTTTAGGAATTAATGAGAGAGAAGACTGCTCAATAGTACATGTGGGGTCAGTTAACAAAGAGTTTGGAATAACAGGTTGAAGACTTTTGATGTTATCATATTGACATAAAGGAGGCAAAGTAGGGGGTGAATTGAAATCTACAACCTAAACTACAAATACCTGCTTTTAAATGTGGTTGTCAAAAAGTAAAACGAGGGATACACATGGCCGTAGAAAAGAAAACAATCATTTTTTTTTTTTTTTGAGACAGAGTCTCGCTTTGTTGCCCAGGCTAGAGTGAGTGCCGTGGCGTCAGCCTAGCTCACAGCAACCTCAAACTCCTGGGCTCGAGTGATCCTTCTGCCTCAGCCTCCCGGGTAGCTGGGACTACAGGCATGTGCCACCATGCCCGGCTAATTTTTTTTTTTTATATATATATCAGTTGGCCAATTAATTTCTTTCTATTTATAGTAGAGACGGGGTCTCGCTCTTGCTCAGGCTGGTTTTGAACTCCTGACCTTGAGCAATCCGCCCGCCTCGGCCTCCCAAGAGCTAGGATTACAGGCGTGAGCCACAGCGCCCGGCCAAAACAATCATCTTTTAAAGCCAATAGATGGCTTTTCTTTTCGGTTCTTTCAAAAGGCTATAGCTTTAAATACAGATACATTTTCATGATATACCACACTTCAAATATTAATACAATATCTTTGTATTTAATACGAAGATAAATAACTAAAAACATATTAGATAAGTATTAAAATATGAATATGATGAATATTAAGTATAAAATATTTTAATGTTAAATGTTACCTTAACACTAACATTTTCTTTAATCAAAAAGTAAGCACTTCCTAATAAACTTTGTGATAGAGATGATTAAATCATACATCAATGTTCTTTTACATCCCACTTAATATGAGCTCTGATGTAAATAAAATATCCATGGCATTTTAAGTACTACACAAATAATTTATGCTACTGAAAAAAAAAATGTATGCTACTGTGTGAAAAAACTAATTAAAGTTTCTCAGTGGTGGCATCATTCTTTTCTTATAAATCTCCAAATCCTTCTAGCATCAGCGAACATGTGTCAAGAATAGTTTTTTACAATGATGATTTTACAAAAGCCATCATCTTCGGAGTTAATGAGCATCTATGATTGATATCAGACACCAGATAAGTACATGAATGGTAGGTACAACCAAGTATCTTCTTTGGAGACTGAGCCATAGTTTATCTTTCTTGAATAGCATAGGCAAATAAGACCATTTATTGGTTAATATGTGATACTCAGTGTTGTTGATCGTTGAATACGAATGCTACCTTAATTGGGATAAACAATTTGAAGCCCCAGTCATTACTGGTTTAAATTTTCACTTTGCTTAAAATAAAATCTATTTTTTTATTTTCTTTTCGGTTTAAATTTTTACACCTAGAATGTCTATTTGGAGGTGCAGTACAGAGATCAAAGACCTTGCCCAAAGAACTGGTAACAACATTGCCACCATTAAATTATCACAGATTTACAAATGCTGACAGTTCCGAACCCTTTTATCTAAAAATAAATCCCAAACCCAAGTCCTACTCTCTAATTGGTGATTGTGACAAGTGACTTCATAAATTCTGTTTATTTATCTCTCAAAACATATGGAGTGGGCCTGGCTTTTTTATATATCTCTGTTGCTAGAATGAAATTTTAAAAGTATGAAAAATAAAAATGCTATAGAAATGCAGGATATGACTATCATTGTTATTATGTGTTTTTTTTTTTCCTCACACCACTGGAGGGATATTCTGCTCTTCTTTATTTCTTCAACCTTTAGCTAACTATTATACTACTTCTCTATTTTCTGTGTTTTCAAGCAAAGTATACACATTGGCTTGTGTCATCCTGGCCCCCTGCTAACCTTCAGTTCTTGCATCATAATCTGTTTTACTAAGAATGTAGTTCAAGGACTTTTAAAATTTCCCCCTAACAACAGGTAGTTCAAACTTCAAAACATTCTATCACTGTGTTTAAGTTCATTTGTGATGATTATTTTTATTAAAATGGTTAATATGTACAGTTCTCCTTGGTATCCTCACATTATTGGTTCTAGGGCCTCCCCAAAGGTCCTGAGTCCATGAATACTCAAATCTCTTACATAAAATGGTGTAGTATTCACATATAACCTACATAACACCCTCCCGTGTACTTTAAATCATCTCTAGATTACTTATACAACCTAATACAATATAAATGTTATGTCAATAGTCATTATACTATACTTTTTATTTGTAATATTTTTGTTGTTGTATTTTTACTTTTTTTTCAAATATTTTTGATCGGCAGTTGGTTGAATCCTGGATATGGAACTGCAGATAAGAAGAGCCCACTGTATTGCATGTTTACTAGACACCAGGCAATGTTCTTATCATGTTACATGTCTTAACTCACTGAATCTTCATAATAATTTTATACTATATTATCTTATTATGTTATACCATATTATTCTCTAATTGACAGTTATAATTATTATTAACATCGTTCCCATCTATGTCATTGTCAGCATGGGACTTTGCAAGGCTGCTGTATTACAGGACTCCAGCTGCAAAGGGTGCTTCCTGGAATCAGCAAAGAGCTGGGTGTTGCACAGACTGGGTGCAAAGTAAATGCTCATGGAGATTGATTTTTCTAACATTTTTACTTTTCATGTTTTTTTGTGTTCCTTCTTCTATCGCTGATATTCTGAGGAGTTCTTATGACCTATGCTGAATATCAACTCCAGGAAAGATAATATTTGTAGAGTTTTAAAAGGAAGTACAAATTGAAAGTAGAAGACAAGTTGTTGGTGCAAGGAAAAATATTTCAGGGGCAAAACAGCACAAAAGAGGACTATTAATTATAGAGTAATTTAGGCCTCATCTTGAGACTTTCTCGATATAGTGGCCAGCACCGTGGGCATGACCAGAACACATAACCTGATGTACAGGCATAGAAAACAACAGCTACATTGTATCACTTCTTTTTAGGGGAAGTGCACTGTTTTTCCTAAGTAAAATTCATGATTTGATGAAAACCCAAAAGCTAATCCTCTAGTGTTACATATAAGATCACTTGGAGAGCTTTTTAGTGTGGAGTGTGATTTTACACAGGGAGTTTTATGGGCTTACTCTGTTTGCTTTGACATTTCAAGTATAATTATATTCTCATCATGAAAGTATATAAAAACTAGAAAGCTCAGGGCCAAGTGCAATGGCTCACACCTAGTACTTTGGGAGTCTGAGCTGGGAGGAACACTTGAGGCCAGGAGTTCAAGACCAACCTGAGCAACATGGTGAGATGTTGTCTCTACAAAAAAATAGGAAAAAAAAAATTTAGCCCAGCTACTTGGGAAGGTGAGGCAGGAGGATCCCTTGAGCCCAGGAGTTTGAGGTTGTAGTGAGCTATGGTGACTCCACTGCACCCTAGCCTGAGGAATAAAGTGAGACCCTATCTCAAAAAAAAAAAAAAAAATTAGAAAGCTCAAATAACTTCTTTGCTAACATCAGAGACATAGATCCAGAGTCACTCTATGCATCATGAAGCAGAGGGATCACACTCAAACTTCAGCAATAATATCCTCCATTTATTTTTAAATTTTCATATTTCAACTCACTCACTTTAACATTAGTTCACTATAAATATATTAAAGCGATTTTTTCCAAACTATAGCAAATTTACTTTTCATGGATACTACAGTAAAAACACTGAAAGTTTATATTAATATTTATTTTTGAGAGAGAGAAAGCTATCTTTAAAAAATATCTTCATATGAACAGATATTCAGTCCCTTTTTTTCTGGGCTGATTTATAAGCCTTCACAGAATAGCAATATATTTTTTTCTGAGTCATTTCAATCTTCCCAAATATCTCCATTTCCATTTAGAAATATGACAATTTCTATTGTATTCAAAGATTGCTACCTGAAGAATTAATGACTATATTTTTCAAATGCTAATGTTTTAATGAAATGAAAAGTGCTCCTTGGCAATTCTGTAATGAACAGAATTTCACTTAATGAAAATGTCATAAAGATGATTTTGAAAACAACTTGGCATCTAATAATTCCCTATGTTATCTCATTTGGTAATCCACCCTCTAGCCTTATTAAGGAAAATTATTTAAGATTTGGATAAGTCCAATGGCTCAAAGAGTGGATTTTAAGAGTATTTTTTAGAAGAGTTAAAACAGTTGGACAACTTGGAAGGAAAGACACAGAAAGCTCCTTTTTTCTCTCTCTTTAACTTAAACCCCACATTAGTTTTCTTTTTTTTTTTTTTTTATTTTGGCATACTATGGGGGTACAGATGTCAAGGTTTCAATAAATGCCCATTTCCCCCCCTCCCCCCAAAAGTCTGAGTCTCCATCATGACCATCCCCCAGATGGTGCACATCTCACTCATTATGCATGTATATACCCGCCCCCCTCCCCCCTCCCACCTCCCCAATACCCTATTACTGTAGCACCTGTGTGTCCACTTAGGTGCTACTCAGTTAATACCAGTTTGCTGGAGAATATGTCTGGTGCTTGTTTTTCCATTCTTGGGATACTTCACTTAGTAGTATGGGTTCCAGCTCTAACCAGGAAAGTATAAGATGTGCTATATCACCGTTGTTTCTTAGAGCTGAATAGTACTCCATGGTATACATATACCACATTTTATTAATCCATTCTTGGATTGATGGGCACTTGGGCTGTTTCCACAGCCTTGCAATTATGAATTGTGCTGCTATAAACATTCGAGTGCACGTGTCTTTTTTGTAGAGTGTCACTGGATCATTTGGGTAGATGCCCAGCAATGGGATTGTTGGATCAAATGGTATATTCACTTGTATCGCTTTAAGGTATCTCCATATTGCTTTCCACAGAGGTTGAACTAGTTTGCAGTCCCACCAGCAGTGTAGGAGTGTTCCTCTCTCTCCACAACCACGCCAGCATTTGTTATTTGGAGACTTTTTGATAAAGGCCATTCTCACTGGAGTTAAGTGATATCTCATTGTAGTTTTGATTTGCATTTCCCTGATGATTAGGGATGGTGAGCATTTTTTCATATGTTTGTTGGCCATTCTTATGTCTTCTTTAGAAAAGTTTCTGTTCATGTCCTTTGCCCACTTTTTAATAGGGTTATTTGATTTTTTCTTGCTGATTTTTGTGAGTTCTAAGTATATTCTAGTTATCAGTCCTTTATCGGATACATAGGATGCAAAAATTTTCTCCCATTCTGTAGGTTGTCTGCCTACCTTCATGACTGTTTCTTTGGCTGTGCAGAAGCTTTGTAGTTTCATCATGTCCCATCTATTTATTTTTGTTGCTGCTTTGATTGCCTTTGGGGATTTCTTCATAAACTCTTTGCCTAGGCCGATGTCTAGGAGAGTGTTTCCAACATTTTCCTCTAGAATTCTAATGGTTTCATACCTGAGATTTAAGTCTGTTATCCAGCGTGAGTTGATTTTTGTGAGAGGTGAAAGGTGTGGGTCCTGTTTTAACTTTCTACAAGTGGCTATCCAGTTTTCCCAGCACCATTTATTGAAAAGGGATTCTTTTCCCCAGCGTATGTTTTTGTCTACTTTGTCAAAGATTAGATGGCTATATGAGGATGGTTTTATATCCGGATTCTCACATCTGTTCCACTGGTCAATAATCCTATTTTTGTGCCAATACCAGATTGTTTTAATTACTACAGCTTTGTAGTATAGTTTGATATCTGGCATATTAATGCCTCCCAATTTGTTTTTGTTGCCTAGAATTGCTCTTGATATTCGGGGTCTTCTTTGGTTCCATACAAAGCGTAAAATTATTTTTTCTATATCTGTGAAGAATGCTGATGGGATTTTAATAGGTATTGCATTGAATCTGTAGATCAGTTTGGGTAGTATAGACATTTTAATGATGTTGAGTCTGCCAATCCACGAGCATGGAATGGATTTCCATCTGTTTACATCCTCTGCTATTTCCTTCCTCAGTGTTTCATAGTTCTCCCTATAGAGGTCTTTTACCTCCTTGGTTAAGTATACTCCTAGGTACTTTAATTTCTTTGTTGCTATTGTGAAGGGTATTGAGTCTTTAATTTGGTTTTCGATTTGATTGTTGTTGGCATATACGAATGCCTCTGATTTCTGTGTATTGATTTTGTATCCTGAGACTTTGCTAAATTCATTGATCAGTTCCAGAAGTTTCCTGGTTGAATCTTTGGGGTTTTCTAGATATAATATCATATCATCAGCAAACAGTGAAAGTTTGATCTCTTCTGCCTCCATAATCACTGGAGATTTCAATACCCCACTGACGGCTCAAGACAGATCCTCCAAACAGAAAATTAATAAAGAAATAATGGACTTAAACAAAACTCTAGAACAATTGGGTCTGACTGACATCTACAGGACATTCTACCCCAAATCCACTGAATACACATTCTTCTCATCAGCTCACGGGACATTCTCTAAGATTGACCATATCCTAGGACACAAAGTAAATCTCAAGAAATTTAAAAAAATAGAAATCATACCATGTATCTTCTCAGATCACAATGGAATAAAACTAGAAATCAACCCTAACAGAAACTCACATTTCTACACAAAAACGTGGAAATTAAACAACCTCCTACTAAATGATTACTTCGTAAATGAAGAAATCAAGACGGAAATAAAAAACTTCTATGAAGAAAACGACAATGGAGAGACAAGTTATCAACTCCTCTGGGACACAGCTAAAGCTGTTCTGATAGGAAAGTTTATCTCCATAAATGCCTATAATCAAAAGTCAAAAAGATCACAAATAGACAATCTAATGAAACGACTCAAAGAGCTGGAAAAAGAAGAACAGACCAGCCCCAAACCCAACAGAAGGAGTGAAATCAACAAGATCAAATCAGAACTAAATGAAATTGAAAACAGGAAAGCTATTCAGGAGATTAACAAAACAAAAAGTTGGTTCTTTGAAAAAATAAACAAAATTGACACACCACTGGCTAAGCTAACGAAAAGCAGAAAAGAGAAATCTCTAATAAGCTCCATCAGGAATAAAAAAGGAGATATCACAACCGATCCCAAAGAGATACAAGATATAATTTATGAGTACTACAAAGATATTTATTCACACAAACTGGAAAATGTGGAGGAAATGGACAAATTTCTAGAAACACACAGCCTCCCTAGGCTCAACCAGGAAGAAATAGATTCCCTGAACAGACCAATCTCAACAGCTGAAATAGAAACAGCAATTAAAAATCTCCCTAAAAAGAAAAGTCCCGGTCCAGATGGCTTCACACCCGAATTTTACCACACTTACAAAGAAGAACTAATACCTATCTTGCAGAAACTATTCCACAACATCGAGAAGAATGGAAACCTCCCTGACACCTTTTATGAAGCGAATATTACTCTGATACCAAAACCAGGAAAGAATCCAACAAAAAAAGAAAACTACAGACCAATATCCCTAATGAATATAGATGCAAAAATTTTCAACAAAATCTTAGCTAACCGAATCCAGACGCTTATCAAAAAAATAATCCATCATGACCAAGTGGGCTTCATCCCAGGAATGCAGGGATGGTTCAACATACGCAAATCTATAAATGCAATTCACCACATAAACAGAAGCAAAAACAAAGACCACATGATTCTCTCAATAGATGCAGAAAAAGCTTTTGACAAAATTCAACACCCACATTAGTTTTCTATTGCAATGTATCACATTACCACAAATGTAGTGGCTTAATCAACACACATTTATTGTCTCACAGTTTCTGTAGGTCAGGCTTGGCTTAACTACTCAGGACCTCACAACAGGAGGCATAAGAAGAATATATATTTGGTATCTGCTTCTAGTTCCCAGCACAGAGCTGCTAAAGCCCTTGTAACACCCTGGGTGATATGGGTGACAGGAGCATCTTTTGTTACAATATTTGGTCTTAGACCCCAGTTTTTGACACAAGGGCTTCTAAGCCCTTGGAATCTCTGGAGTGATAGGTATTTCTTTTTGCATGCTAATCTTTGGATGGCTTCAGGATTGGGGCTGGTTGCCAGAGGAACCAACCATGTGATTAGAAGGTTATAACTTTCAGCCCCACCCCTTGACCTCTGGGGAAGGGAGAGAGGCTCAAGACTGGGTTCAATCACCAATGGCCAGTGATTAAGTCAACCATGCGTACATAATGGAACCTCCACAAACACTCCAAAGAGCGGTGTTTGGAGAGCTGTTGGGCTGGAGGACACATTGATGTGGTGGGAGGATGTCATACCCTGAGAGGGCATGGAAGCTCCGTGTTCCTTCCCACATACCTTGTTTTATGCTCTCTTCCACTTGCCTGTTCCTGAGCTGTATCCCTTATCATAAACCAGTAATAGTAAGTAAAATGTTTTTCTGAGCTTTATAGCTCTTCTAGTAAATTACTGAACCCAAGAAGGGGATCATAGGAATCCCTGATATACAGGTGGTTGGTCAGAAGTACAGGTGGCCTGGATTCATGACTGGCATCTGAAATGGGGGTAATCTTGTGGGATTTAGTCCTCAACTGTGGGCTGTGCTAACACTGGGTGATTAGTCTCAGAATTGAGTTTAATCACTGGCCACCGGGATGGTGTTCACAGAGAATTGGAGAATGGCTTGGTATGGAAAACCCACACATTTGGTGTCAGAAATGTTGTCGGTACAGAAAAACAGTTTTCCATTTAGTTGCAATCAAGGCATCAGCTGGGCTGAGTTCTCATCTGGACCTTGGGATCTTCTTCCAAGCTCATTCAGGCTGTTGGCAAAATTCAATTCCTTATAGTTGTGGGACTGAAGCCTTCAGCCTCTAAAGCCCATTTTTCTTTACTAGTATTTCACAGCATGGATGTCTGCTTCTTCAAGGCCAGCAAGAGGATGACTCTAGCTCAAGGAGAACTCCAGTAAAGACATGGATCATTAGGGGTCATTTTAGAATTTTGCCTATACTGCAGGTCCTAAGTCCAGTTTTATTTGGCTGGTTTATTACAACAAATTTTCCAGACCTCAATACAAGTTCTCCAGCTTGAAGCCCAAGGCACGGAGAAATTACAGAATAGCCAACTCTGAGGCCCTCCTTTGTCTGCTCAGTTCTCTCTGCACTGGGACTTCCCATACCATTTTCCTACCACATCTCCTTCAGTCATGCTGGACTTATTAGATGCTTTCCCTTCACAAGACCCTATCATCTACCTAAAAGCATAATATCTAATTGCAGATCAGAAGCATGGGAAGAAATAACTTTATAAATTCAATATCTATAAAGTGTACCTATACTATTGAGCAATGGTAAGTCTAAAATGCTCTTTTCTAACAAAATTTTGAGGATTATTTCTAATTTTCTCATGAAAAGTTAAGACATAATCTTGTTCAGTTTTCTGCATTATTGATACCTTTACATTAATGTATTTCAAGAGCAATAATGGTCTATTTGAGATATGTTGTCTTTTCACTCTATTGATTTTTTTTGGTACATGTGATAGAGTAAAAAGGAAAATCTATTGACTTCTGCTGTGACATCTATTATTCATAAAAGTAAAGAATACTTTCATTTCTCAACAATACTCAATCAGAACAGTGAAACTGAAATTAGTAAAAATTAACTTTAAATAATTTTAAATACTCTGAAATATTATTTCCCCTAGCTTTATTTATTCCCTAGCTTTATTTTATCTTGAAAACTGATAACAATTCCTTCTCAGAATTTTACTTGAATGATCTCAGAGTAGTGCAATTCTGAAAAAATTAGCAAAAGATTAGTATGATATTTCAGGAGAAAATAGGAGCTTTGTGCTTTAAGAGTTGGATTTAAAAGTAAGGAAAATATGCTAAATATTGGAACAATAGTTGTCTTTTTCAGTTCTCAACAAATTCCTACTTTCTTTCCCCTGTGAGGTAGATGGGCTGTCGTGTTGGAGAAAGCAGTACCAAGAGATACATGAGCAGGCTGTCAACAACTTCACTTGTTAGTGCCAAACTTTGATGTGTCGCCATGTCATACAACCAAAGAAATTCTTAAAAGACAAAAACTCAAATACTGAATGCCAGAGCCCATTAGAATATACAATACTTGCTAAAAAATAATGCAAAGGAAAGTAAGTCCTTACAGTTCTCATTTAGAAATATTCATTAATTTCATTAATACTGTTTTAGTTAATATCATGCTAATAATGATGATGAAAATAGATAACCAGAAGGCTTACCCTGTGTGCTTTTCTAAAAAATTATGTGCAGAATCCCATTTCATTTTTAGAAGGAGTCTAGAAGGCAGATGCTTTTGTCACCCCCATTTTGCAGATGCAGATTAGTTATCCAGTGACTTAGTTCTGGTGTCTCTGACACCAAACCCGTGCTGTTGCAGAAGCTGTGGGCAGCCAGCCACATTCCATCTCCACTCTCAGCTCCCCTCAACACCAAAGGCTCCTACCTCTATTCCTATCTCAAGCACCTGTGACTTTCTGCAGCCACACGAGTGTGCTTGGCCCATACCTGGAGCATCCTTGGAGCAGGCCTTAACACATGGCAATGGGAATTGCTAAATAAATAACCCAGGTTCTCGGTCACTCACGGGGACTTGCTGAGGCAATTCTATACCATGCCTCAGAGGTCCCTTGCTTCTTAATTCAGCCTGTGATGGCCCCCTGCCTGCACTATCTCACCCACACCCTTGTCACTCTTATAACTCTGTGCTACGGTTTGGTGGGTATGGTTTGTTTGGCCCCACCAAATCTCACATTGAAATTTGATACCCAGCACTGATGGTGGGGCCAGTGGGAGGCAGTGGGAGGTGTATAGGTCATGGAGGACTGGGGGAAGGGGAGATCCCTCATGAATGACTCCATGACATTTTTGCAGTAATCAATGAGTTCTCGTTCTATCAATTCCTATGAGAACTGATTGTTAAAATGACACTGGCACCTCCCTCCTCCCTGTCTCTTCCTGCCACGTGACACTTGCTCCCCTTCACCTTCTGCCATGAGTGAAGCTCTCACCAGATGCTGAGGCTGGCACCATGCTTCTTGTACAGTCCGCAGAACCATGAGCCAAATAAACTTCTTTTCTTTACAAATTACCCAGCCTTAGCTATTTCCTTTATAGCAACACAAATGAACTAATAAAGACTGCTTTCTGGGATTATCTCTCAAAGAAACTCAATTCTTTGCCTCAGGGACTGCTTCTGAAGAACCCAACTTTAAAACATGGTCTTTTCTTCTATGACCGGCGGCTAATAAAATATCGTTTAAAATAAATTAACTGAAATTTGGGAATTTGTGAACTTGAATGTACTTTTTGAAAAAGCAATTTACTTTAGTTATTCTCATAATTTATACTCATAGATTTTCTTTAATAAAGAAGAACAAAGCTTTGTTCATTGTTTTCTCAATTTAAGTAGGAATTATTCTCTAACTTTTTTTAATAGGTCACGCTAGAAAATTTAGGAAAATCTAAATATGCAATTATTGTAGTCATTGCCTCTGAGCACATTTTTGTATAAAACTGTCATCCTTTAAAATTCTAAACAAATCAGCAGTCTACATTTTAAAAAGATGGTTGGGAATGACAGATTGGTCATGCTTCAACTATGAAGGGAATTTCATTTCAGACCATAATTGTAGAGCATCTATATATGCTCACAAGAGACAAAAATCTATGCTATACAGAAATGTAAAACAATAACAACAGACAACTTCTCTTTTTTCTCTAGAACCATTTTTCCCTCATCCCCTAAGACTGGTAGTCCTAGAGCCATGACTTCACATTTCACAAAGTTGTAAAGACCTAGAGATCTGCCCTTCCCCCAAACCCAACCCATGATTTGTTTGCATTAGAAAGATAAGGTCTTTTGTCTCTCTTATGTCAAGAGAGGAGTAAGGGCCTCTATCCATATAGCAATTCTTATAGAAATAGAATAATATGAGGTCCCCTTGGGCAGTATGACCTGCTGTGTGTGCAGCTGCCATCTGCTCTCATTGCATCTCCCCATGGGGGAGAGTGGAGATGAGTAACCAATGCTGTAAATAATAATGTCTGATCATTGACCTAGAAACCTCCTGCTTGCTTTTAGGATAAAGTAAACAAATATAGGTAATAAAAACTTATCAATAAAATGTTCATGGGAGTGAATTTTTAAGTTGGCCTACAGAGGGCCTTTTCACTTGCAAAAGAGATTGCCGTAAATTTCTGACACAGACACATGTTCATCACTAAACAGACTAAAATGTTGTACCCCATTCCCTCCCACAATTGTGGGAGGACCCACAAAGATTGTCTGCTTCATAGGGAACATCAAAGCCAAGGAGATGTCAGCCTTGGATCAAGGAACAACACAAGAACACTCAAGAATCCTTCTTTTAAGAGCATCTATGACCAGCTAACTACTAGACTTTTCAAAGGCATGGCAATTCAAGCTCAAGTTCAGAGCTCCCTCATATCAAAGTCTAATGGCCATTTGAAAGGGCTCCTGTTTTGTAGTTTACAACATTTTGTCATCCAACTCCAGGCCTTAGAGAAGTGAAATGGGCCTGAAGGCCTGAGCGAGAGAGGAGGGACATTTGGTTTCAAATGACATCAGGTGCTCCAGGAAGGGAAGCCCAGAATGGTTTCACAAGTTTCTAGAAAGTGTCCTAGATCTGAGTAATTCTGCAGTCTGTGTTTTGTATTTTAGGAATTCCATGTGGCTGTCTACTGTGTTACTGAAGAGTGGTCAAAACTCTTAGAAACAAAAGCTTATGCTGGTAAATTATCTTTCACGGGTCTTTTGGCTGGACTTCTGGTTTTCCCTAGGAAGATCTCTTTACATATGAGTTGTGCCCATAGTTTTATTTACCTATGAGTTAAAATATTATAGTAATTGGTGTGGTGGTTGTCTGCTTGTCTACCTGTGACTGCAAGTGATTATTTGTAGTGTGTCTATATTTGGGGGAGAGGGCAGTGAGTTTTCTTTTTTCTTTTTTTTTTTTTTTTTGAGATGTCATTTATATCAGTAGTTCTCAAACTTTAGCACGCATTAATCAGAATCACGTAGGCTTCTTAAAACACAAATTGATGGGTCCCATTCTCAGAGTTTATGATTCGGCAGGTCTGGAATGAGGCCCAAGAATTTGCAAGTTCCAAGTGATTCTGATGCTGCTAAAGCTGGCATGAGTACCAAACTTTGAGAATCACTGCTTTATTGTCTACAACTTCCCCCTTTCTTAGAGTTGTTTTAAAAATTAAGGGTGACTGTGCATGTTGCAAGAGCATCTTACATGAGTAAGTCCATTTTAAAAATGAAAAGAGAAAAAAGAATCTGCTAATTTCACTAGATCTTGAAGAGAAAGGGATATCTCTCCCTGCGGAGTGAACTGAAGATAGTTCTAATTTAAAAAAGACATAACAAATAATTGAGCAAAATGACTTTCTTCCCTGGAGCAAAAGAGCTACCCCTAAACAATGTCACAATGAGGTACCTTTGCCTGCCTCTAGAAGAAAATCAGTAAAGATTGTATTTTCTCTCACATTGAATAGAGCTCATGTCTTCATTAGCTTTGAGATAATAGTTGCATATATATTTATAATAAGTTGTTCCAAAGTCTCCCCTTCCCTGCATAAACAAACAACAACAAAAAATGTTCAGAAGGAAATGGTAGAGTTTTAGTTAGTAGGTGTCTTGTTTACTAAGATAAGATGAAAAACAAAAGATAGGTTAACACTCTGCCTTTAAGAAACGTTTTTGTCTCAAGACTTTAAATCAAGATTTAAAGATGAAACCCATAATAATTAAAAATTAAGAATTTTAAAAAGATTTAAAGATATTACTATTACTTGGTAAATACATATTAAGTAATTATATTCTCTTGGTTCTCTTTATTAGGTAACCTTAATATTCCTGATCACAGAAAATACTTGAATAATTTGAGTTGTTAAATTGGCTTAACAGATAGCTAAATGTTTTCTCTGCCCAATGATTGAATGGGATATAATGCAAACATTTACTTCATGCAAATCAGATTTATTTTCTGATGGAAGGCCTAATTAACTGGAAAATTTTTATACTTGTCTTACAGAACATGTAAGTGATTACACTGAAAATTATACTAATTATACCAAAAATTAAAGATTGTGTAGGTGTAAACATGAGTGGAGCTAAATTGAATTCAAATAAGTAGTAAGAAAAAAAAATACTTGTCTGAGGAATACAAGTCCTTTTAAATTATCAGGCCCAAGGAGACATCAAAATGAGACAGCAATCACATCCTACTCCCCTCTTTGAGCTATGTATTCCACTCTTGAAACTGCTTGCTATTGCCACAAGTAGCTATAAATGAACCAATAATGCCACACCAGATAATATAACCCACATCCTACAGCTTAAAAATGTATACCTAATCACTAATCAATGTTATTTCTGTAGACCAACAAGAAGTCCTGACAAACAACTTTGTAATGGCCCCTCCTTATTCCGCTTGTTTGCCTTTTAAAACTTGCTTGTAACAAAGGCCTAATGCAGCTCATATCCAGGGTGACTTGGGTCTGAGTCTTTGGGGCTGCTGTCCTCACTTTGGCTCAAGTAAACTCTTTAAATCATATTTTGTGCCTTAGCCTCTTCCTTTTAGGTCAAAAGTAGTACCTTTATTTCTATAAGTATGGTTGTTTTAAACTTCAGGCAATGCTGAGTGCTATTCCATTTGGATTCCTTGAATAGAACTCTAGGGTTCTACAGCTGTCCCTTGGTGTCCCTGGGGATTGGTTCTAGGACCCCTCTTGGGTATCAAAATATGTGTATGCTCAAGTCTCTGATATAAAATGGTATAGTACTTACATACAACCTAAGCACATCCTCTCACATATTTTAAATCATCTCTAGATTACTTGCAATACCTAATACAATGTAATTGCTATGTAAGTAGTTGTTATACAGTATTGTTTAGCAGGTGTCCTCAAATTACGGCCCTCGGGCCACATGTGGCCTGCCGAGGACATTTATCCGGCCTGCCGGGTGTTTTTGCCACCTCTGCCTGTCCTGCTTAGCAGCCGACTCGTCCCAGGCCCACAGTGCACATGTGTGGAATGTGTGCTGCACTCTCCAACGGCCCTCTAATGGTCTGAGGGACAGTGAACTGGCCCCGTGTTTAAAAAGTTTGAGGACCCCTGGTTTAGAGTATAATAGCAAGAAAAAAATGTCTGTACATGTTCAGTACAGAACCACAAACCATTTTTTGTTTCCAAATATTTTTGATCCACAGTTGGTTGAATCCATAGATGCAGAATCCACAGATACAGAGGGCTGACTATACATTTCTCTGATGAGTTTTAATATCAACCATGGTTGTACTGCTTTGTAAGGTCAATACAAATTGCAAATCCATGATCCATAATTACCTTTGAGATTTGAGGTAATCAGTGTGCAATGTTTGTTATTTGAAACTTAAACCAAAGTGGTGATGAGCAAATGCACTCGATCACCATAGAGTTTAGTTTATTTTTTACAGCAGTTTTATGTTTGCAGCAAAATTGAGCAGGACGTACAGAAAGTTCCATATACCTTCTGCCCCCACACGTGCATAGCCTCCCCACTGTCAACATCAAGAAGCCTCAGAATCTGCCTCAGAATCAAGATTCTTCTCACCTTGTCTTTTTTTCTCCCACCCTCACCTCCCAAATGCTGGGAGGGGCTCTCTCTAGAATTCCTTTATCTGATAGAGAAAAACTTCTTCCTAAAGAAATTTGATTTTCTTAAACCCACTCTTTAGGAATCGTCCTTAGGAATCTCTTCAAACAACCAGGGAAGATAAATCATGGAAAAGTTAGGAGACAAGGAGTCACCACCATGCCCAGCCTTCTCATCTAGTCTTCTGAGGGCAGCTCTGAGAGATTACCTGGGAGACTTTATTGGCATAGGACAACCATTGTTCCTGAGTAGTTCCTTGGGCAACTTCCAAAGAGAGTCATTTACTAAACCACTGCCTGAGCATTGGGCCTATTCATTCTCCCATTTCCCTCTCCCCTAGGAAGAGGGCATTTAAAACTCAGCTACTTGGCCCCTCTTTGAGTTCATATTTTGTACAACTCTTGTGCATATGTGTGTACTAAATTTGTTATGCTTTTTGTCAACGTGTTTTTTGTTTTGGGGGTATTGACACTATTTATAATGGGAAGTAAAGGGATCACCCCTTTCTGCCCCTACACCACCTATCAACATCTCTCATCAGAATGGTACCTTTGTTAAAATCAATGAACCTTCACTGATACATCACTATCACCCAAAGTCCATAGGTTACATTAGAGTTCCTTGAGTAGTTTTCATTTATGATGTATTTTGTCAATATGTAAAATGTGTTTATAATATAAATAGCATTCAAATTACAAGGATAAAATCAATGCAAGGATAAAAATGGAAGTGTCATCTTCTTAAAATTAGTTATATCTAATCTAAAATTTATCATTATTTTATATACATGTATGTGTTTAAAATATACACATATTAAGATAATTTAAAATTATTTTTAAAAGAAGCTTATATATAATAAAGGATTGACAGTTCATCAGAAAAAAACATGGTCATTTAGTATAGAGTTTGTTCTCAAGACCAGGCAATTGTTCTCTACACAGATGAAAGAAGATTTTGTCTCACTCAAACAGAACATATCCTCTCAAAAGGATCTACTTTTCTTTTGATTTTGAGCATCTTATGCTGATTTGGGGTATTTTATGACTATGGTTGCTTCTTTAAAAAAATAAGCAGTAGAAAGAATAATAAGGGTTAGTCATGTCTAGACAACCTAAAATCACTAAACTACTTGCTGTTTTACTGCAATTATGATTGCTATAAAGTACTGTAACCTTGGTCAATAACACAGCCAACGTTGTAGCTCTTTCTTGGCCTGAGCATTTGTGTACTTGTCTGAAAATTCTCTTTGATTTTGCTGTTATCCAAGGACAGGCTATAAATTTGGGCTAATGAAAGTGACAGAGTGTTTTTATATACAAACCAACTTTGGTGCTTTCTGAACAGCTGTTAGGTGGCACTAAAGCCTTGCCCTTTCATCTTGAAAACTTTCCCGTGGCACTCCAGTGCAAGGAGGGACTGCATACCGCAACCAGGCACCATTGGAGTGCTCCAGATTGCCTTAATCTTCTCAACACTTGCTCCAGTATTTCCTGCTTCTTAATGAGAATAGGACCTTTGGTTAACTCTCTACTTCCCTGGTAGCCTGATTAGATAATATAACAACTCTGTTGCTAAGTAACTGAAGGAAATCAGAAATATTTTACTCTGAAATATATTTCTTTGACATATTTTGAAATGGCTGCCATGAGTCTCACAGATAGAAGTAACAGGGCAATACTAGAAGTATTCTATCTCACTAGATAGAAGTAACAAGGGAGAGGGGGCGGCGGTAGGGTGAGAATTTACACTTGTGGAGAATCTGCATTCATACAGCCAGGTCTAGGCTTACCTGATATAGGAAAAAATAACCAGGAGTCTGATACCTTTAAGGTCTGAAAAGAAACATTTATCATCTATTTTCTCTGAGGGCTGCTACCTCTAAGGTTTCATTTACATAACAAGACCACCTTTGACAACTAGTCAGACTTCTTTCTCTCTTCCTCCCCCAAATCTGTTTTTCTGCTTGGAATCCCCCATTCTTTAAAAACCTCTGTACCTCATTGATGAGTTGAATCTTCACTCTGAGGGTTTCCATGTATACATGCTGAATAAATCTGCATCTTTTTTCTCCTATTAGTCAATCTGCTTCATGTTAGTGATTTTTCAGCAAACCTTTATGGGGAAAGGGGCCTTTGCTTCCTACAGTTTGGTGAACCTTTTGGGGACCAGAGGTCTTTGATCCTCTCACAACATATGGTGAAAATGACCCCCTGGTTGGTAAATGTCATCTGGACTGGCACAGGTAGATACACCTGATAGGAAACCATATCTTTGGGCTTCCCTGAGTAGTAATGATTGTTGTAACTGGGCATGCACCTGGAAACTATGTCTATGAAGTAGTTACAAGAGATACTGGCTCCTGTGAGAAATGAGGCCTTTATACCAGAGTGGCTCCCATGCCTGCTCAGTGTGGATCTCATCTTTTCTTGTCTTTTACAGCCAAGAAAGATAACTCCCAGATGGCCGTGGGGCTGCTGCCTGGACTGGAGTGAGGGATATCTGATGCTGTCTTGGTCCCTGTCCTACAGCCTCTTGGGTAGACTGGTGTCAGGTGGGGCTTGTCAGTCTGATATTTAGTTGAACCTAAGAGCCATAGTGGATGTGGAATACTGCTTTTTGAATATGAAAAAAACTACTAAATGAAATGCTCAACTTCCCGAGATTGGTTTAGTATAGGTAAAGTGTTATTCCTTTGAGATGTTGTCATATGCCCTATTAGGGTCAGTGGAAGTATGCTCATATTCACTCACACACAGGGATGACACAATGGCTGTCATGAAATTTACTTCTAGGAAGATTTGTAGTTTTAAAATTCTTTTGTCAATTGAAGATAATTTTGGTGCACCTCTACTATATTTATTGTAAGGCTTTAGAGATTTGCCAGTGACTTCACTGTCCATAGTACCTTTTTCCCCTCAAAATAATCGTCACCGAAGTTTTAGGTATGTGCATTTGCTTACATAGTCACTTCCAAGAGGAGATTCGATGCTGCTTCTGCTGATATCATTGTTTTCTGTAATAAATTACCCAGAAGCATTCAGTCTTTCATCAACAGGTGGCCTCTGTTCTCCTCTTCTGCTGGCCTAAAGGTTCCCACAATTAGCTGCCAACCAGAGATTGTGTCTTATGGAAAAGTTACAAAGAAAGTCGGTCTCAGACCTTGATGAAAAAGACTAACAAGGCAACAAAGAATAAACTTATAGGTGCGGGTTTTGAGATGTAAACTGAGATTGTCATCATGAGTAAGCAGCTGATTGACTATGCAAGAGGACTTAAAAATCAGGATTTCCAGAACAATTTTAGTCCAAAGGCTGATGACTTTGTGAAAGTAGACTGCTAACCTAAGATCAGCAGAAAAATAGGACCTCATGAAAGAGACATGTCTAACTGTAGTTATTTGTTTTAGAATATTGTTGGTATCATTTTAATGGTTTATTTTATGATAATCACATGATAAACCTCTTTTATTTCTTTTTGCTCTCTCTAACCCCAAATTTAGAAGATTAAAGCAGTGCCAACTAGAATTAATATCCTCTTTTAAAATAATCTTCATCAATGGGCCCATAATCTTATATAAGTTTGGCAATATCATATAGTTATACCAAAAATGTGAACCCATGCTTAATGAATGTGCCGTGCCAATTGACCTTGCAAAATTTATGGAAAGAATAATTTTGTATACTTTATATTATCCAAGTTTGGACAATAGGTAACTAAATTCCTGAGACTATTTCTTCTCAGGAATTTAGGCAAAATATATAAAAATTCAGGAACATATAAATTTCCTTTGTGCTTACTTTATGAAGAAACATATCCTTGAAGGAGTTTTAATATGAAAAACCATGAATACAAGCTAATTAACCTCAGGTGAATTTAAGGACAATAGCTTTAATGAACGGAACTCAGAGGTGCACTTTTAAAATGGGTTAAGCATAAAACCATCCTTTGTTAACAGGTGCTGAATTACATTATACTTATTCTAAATTAAATTCATCTATGAATAATCAAATCTTATTTCAAAAAATGCCATGGCAAAGTCTATGCAGATGATGAAGAAAACGTGATGTATATTGAATGACCTTGTCTATAAACTGAGAACAGTATCAGATGTTATATATAGTACCTTTCATGGGTCCTTTCATTTTTCATGGCATTGCAGTTATTTGCAAAAATGCAATAAAAATTGATCCTCCTTTCTACCTCAATATAATTAAATAAAGCAAATTTATAACCATAATGATGGAAGAAATAAAACCTTTAAAAGTAATATTACTTAGGTATGATATGACTACATTTCATATGTGGAAACATTTGTTCTCAGAGTCTCTTTAGGAAATTGGTGTCATACCTGCTCTATGGCTTAATCAGATTTGCATTTGGTTACGGATGTCACCTCCTGGTAAACCTTGAAAATCTTGAAGAAAGGAGTACCCTCACATACATAGTGCTGCAGATAAAGCCTGGGGAAGAGCCACTGGGCCCTTTGCTCTGGCTCAGAATACATAAAGGATTAAGACCAGTATAAAAAGCTTTCTGGGACAACGGTGCAGTCTTAGAGTCACTGACAAAATCTACAGGTAGAAGTTCATTCGCAGGGTTTAGTACAGTCATGCACCACATAATGATGTTTTGGTCAAGGATGGGCTGCATATAAGAAGGTGATCCCATAAGATTACAATGGAGCTGAGAAATTCCTATTGCCTAGTGATGTCATAGCCTTCCTAACGTCATCATGCACTGCAGTACTCATGTGTTTGTGGTGATGCTGGTGTAAACAAACCTACTATGCTGTCAGTCATATAAAAGCATAGCAAATTCAATTACGTATAGTACATAATATAAAGTATACACCTGACAACCCATTTCTCAGAACATATCCCTGCTGTTAAGCAATGCATGACTGTAATTGTATGGTTCTAGTTTTATTAACATGCAATAAGAAAGTCTGTGTGTCCATGAGTGATATTTTTTGCATCTATGAAAATAAAACAATAAAAAAAAATAGAATAGAATAAGTCCTCACTTAAAGTTGTTGATAAGTTCTTAGAAATGATGTATAATGAAACCAATTTTACCATAGGCTAGTCAATATAGATAACAGTTAAGTTCCATGGCATATTTCTTGTTACAAAAATATCACCAAACTTCTAAATAAAGACTCAAATGCATCTAATATTAAACACTGAAGTAAATGTGAGGTATACATACATATAAGAAAGACTAATAAAAACAAGCAAGAAAATTATTTACCCAATTATTCCAGTTCAGTATGCAGGGCAGGAATCAGCCCTGGATAGGACGCCATGCCAAGGCAGAGTGTAGTTACACACACCCACACTCACTCACACTGGGACACATGGACACACTAATGCACCTAATGGACACAGCTTTGGGATTCAGAAGGAAACTGGAGTAACTGGGGAAACCCACACTGCCAAGCAGAGAACATGAAAACTCCATACAGACAGTGGCCCCAGCCAGCTAGGAATCGATTTTTTTTTGTGTGTCATTTTTTTTGGTCCTATTTTTTTGTCATGTCAATGTTATAATGAAATGTTTCATTATTTGAGGATCTGCTATATATGTATTATATATATACCTACATATATATGTAGATATATTAGAAGTTTAACATCATAGATTATATGAAATAGCTATCATTAGAACGAAGTCACTATAAATTATTTTTAAAAATTTTCCCAGTGGTAGGACTCTGGTTAAAGAATAACATGAACATATATGTAAATGATTGTGTCTGTACTGATAAAACATGCCTAGACCTGATTCCCACCCAATGTAAGAAATGCAAAAAGTGATTGACTAGCAACATGTTCAATTCATGATCTTGGTATAAAAAAAGCAACATGATAGGCCTTTTCTTGATCAAGATAGCTCATTAAACGCTATGTAAATCTAAAGGACTGCCAAGAAAAATGTCTCAAATCTGCTCAGAGACAAATCTTTCTTTGATGATACAAGTTGCATTCTCCTGCTGAGAAAAAAGGAACATTCATAATGCTTAATTTTCTTATGAACTTTAATGGGATTAAGATTTGTTCCAGAAGCATTAGTATATTTTATGTCTCTGAAACTGGGACCCTTTTGAGAGTGAAATGGGGTGCTATTAACAATTATGCCAGTCATTCGGTAAAAAACAGAACTTCCTCTAGGAAAACTGGGATATACAGATCTTCTGTCATACAGAAAATTCCCAAGGATCAAAAACAAAGAAGAGCCTGAACAGAAAACCATAAGCACATGTGCTGAGGTGGTAGCTGCTCCTAAAACCAATTTGCTAAGATTAGAGGAACTATATGTAAATAAATACCAAGCATTAAACCTGATACATTCTACACACTAGAAACATTACTATGCTTTATCCACTCAGAGAATAACTCTCTAAGAGCTTTCCTAAATTTCAGCTAATGATAAAACAGGCGTTCTAACTTCAAAAAGGCTTTGTTTACACTTAGAATATAGAATATATTTCAGGAGTATCAAATATAATTTATTTAAAAAAAATGTTCTCAAACTTATTTTCTCAGATTTGGCTGCCTTATATCTGGTATAAGTTCTCAATTAGTGAGTCTACCCTGTATTGTGAGAAAAGTGAAGCTTATATGGGGGCAAACTTCTAAATCCTTTCCCAACTGCCAGGCTTCTATAATGCTTATTCCACCCCCAAAACAGCATTCTCAGAACACTTGGAAACTTTTCTTTAGTGTTGATACATCAGACTCACAGAGCAGACCTGAAGAGTCTCAGAGTGGAGTGATTGAGATTCTCTAACTCTAGTCAACACATGGATTTCTAACACTGTTATAAATAGAAGCACAATCAACAAGTTCATACAGATCACTTTTTTTGATTATTTAAATTTTTTCCTAGTACATGAAGAGAAGGACTTGTCCCCTGTAGTGGATTAACTTGTGTTCCCCCAAAAGATAGGTCCAAGTCTCATCCCCTAGTCCTCGTGAATATGATCTTATTTGAAAATAGGGTCTTTGCATATGTAATTAAGTTAAGGATCTTGGGATGAGATCATCCTGGATTTAGAGTCTGGTGTCCTTAAAGGAGAAAGAAAAGGGAGATATAAGGTACAGAGACATAGAAGGGAAGGACACATGAAGATGGAGACAGAGATTAGAGCGAGACATCCAAAAACCAAAGAATGTCTGGAGCCACCAGACCTGGAAGTAGCAAGAAGAATTCTCTCCAAGAGCATTTGGAGGGACTGTTGCCTGGCCACACCTTGATTTTTGCACTCCTGTCTTCGAGAACTGAGAGAATAAATTTCCATTGTTTTAAACTTCTGTATTTTCAATTTGTTAAGGCAGTTCTAGGAAACTTGAATTTGTTAAGGCAGTTCTAGGAAACTACTAAATCCTCCATGATCCAAATTTCAAGAAATACAATTGTAGGGAATTGCTATTACCAGACATATATACACAGATTGCTCTTTTTTAAAACAACATGAAAAACCACATCAAAACACTACATTCAAAACCTGATAGGTGATAATATAGACATCTCTGTCAAATGATGCAGGTTCTGAAAAGCACAACCTAATTAAAACATAAATGGCATTTTTACACTAATAACTACACATCATAATTGCATAGGGCTGCTAGATAAAATGCCATCAAGTTTCAGACAAATAAAACATTTTAGTATAAGTATGTTCCAAATATTATGTGAGACATATTCATACAAATATATAAAAGATAATGCATTTTTTACCTGAAATTCAAATTTAACTAGGCATCGTGTATTTTTATTTGCTAAATCTGGAACCCTACAATTGCAGCAGAGAAACTGCGTATCTCATTCGAAGTCACACAGCTAACAAAGTATGGAGATTGGCTTTGAACTTATGTGTGTCAGATTCCCCAATATCATGCCCTTTCTAATTCATCGGGAGGCCTGAAGCAGAGATAATAAAACTCATCAGACATAATATATATTGATGCTTCAGGAAAATGTAGTAGCATTTCAAGAAGCATCTGGTTGTTGTTCTGGAAAACAGGAATGAAAATAGAAGAACGATGGCCAGCTGTGACTGCTCAGCCCATGTCAGTGCCTATTAGGCATGAAGAAGGATTCTGGAGGAGCAAAGTCCAAACACATTCTAGTGATGGTGGTGGTGTTGGAAATGAGTTTTCCCTTTCCACTACCCTGTGCAAGGGCGATATGGGACATAGGGGGCTAAGACATTTTGGTTTGCTGGGCAGTAGATGTCATCAATGTAATATATGACAAGAGTGAAATTTCTACTAACAGTTATACAACTGTGTTTTGTACATTCATCTTTCTCCCACCTCCACATGGCTCCCAGGCATGATCTGCCTTAAAATCCCAATAATTTTCTTTTTCAGGAACAAGGAATCCCTTCTTTGGTCTAGCCTCATTCATCGGGAGACTGCCTTGGGATTTGGAATCCATGAACTAAAAGAGTATTTGTCTTGTCTTGTCCTTCATCATGGCCTACAAAGACCTGTTCAATCCACCCAGCTTGCTTCAAAACCTCTTCCTCAATGGTTAGAAGAGTCAAATAACGTGTCAAATTGTCTTTGAATCTAAATGTCTATAATTTATAGTATTGTAGTTAATTTTTTTAACGTAAGCAATCATAAGGAAAACAAGTTGGTCACAAACACACAAAAAATAGGTTCCAGGTGATACTGTTAAGTTCTTACCTCCTCGATCACGGGCAGCTAAACTTTGACCCCTTCTTAATGTAATGTCCAATTGGTACATTCCGGGATCAGCCAAAGGGACATCTGCATTACTGGTCCCAGCAGTATTTATTTTCTGGAAAACAAGAAATATACAAAATATTAAGTTTATTATCTCTGTTCTATTTTTTCTACTAGGGGAACCATGTGTAGAATAACCCAAATTATGAGAATTAGACACTAAAATAAATCATTGTGACTATACACAATGTCATAATCACCCAATTCTCTGAAGGTTTTGAAATGTATGAAATTCTTTAGGGTCAACATAGGAACATGACAGTTATAGAAATGTCCTGTTTTAACTCAGATTAGGAATAACAAATGGAATGTAAAAAACATTTGCTATGAAAGGCTCCACACAATTCAACCGAGAAGGATTAACATAGGAATAGCATCTGACATGAAAATATAATCACTGATGAATAGAGAATAAATGTGTGCAAGAGCAGTTGATTTTCACATAACTAAAAATTAAAATGATTTATTCAGGTGACTTTGTTGACTCATTTATCTATGTAAAAAATTTCATAGTGATGAATTACATACTTCTATTTCAGCTCCAACATAAAATACGATATAATTATACAGAAATAAATTCACTCAGCATTTTGAAGTATTTGCAAGAAATAAATTCTCAATGGGGCCAAATTTCCAATGCTGCTTTCTATGGAATATAAGGACACAAGCTATTTCTGGATCTAAAAATCTTTGCAAGGTTACTTCTAAAGAGTATTTTTAGCAACTATATAGTCTTAATAATTTATGAGGCATTGAGTTACCAATACACTTGCAAGAGGAATAATTATATTAAAACAACACAAAAGAAACATACAATAAAAATTGTATGTCATATTTTATAGTCTCTGCCACTTTGTATACAATAAGAGAGCTTACTTTTCTTTACATGTTTGAGATTATTTTATTTTACTTTTTTATTTATTTATTTATTTTTGAGACAGTGTCTCACTTTGTTGCCCAGGTTAGAGTATGTGCAGTGGCATCAGCCTAGCTCACAGCAACCTCAAATTCCTGGGCTCAAGCAATCCTTCTGCCTCAGCCTCCTGAGTAGCTGGGTCTACAGGCATGTGCCACCACACCTGGCTAATTTTTTTCTATATATATTAGTAGGCCAATTAATTTCTTTCTATTTATACTAGAGTCGGGGTCTTGTTCTTGCTCAGGCTGGTTTCGAACTCTTGACCTTGAGCAATCTGCCCACCTCAGCCTCCCAGAGTGCTAGGATTACAGGTGTGAGCCACTGCGCCCGGCCTGTTTGACATTATTTTAAATTCTTATTATTTTTTTTCTGATTCAAAAAAATTTTTTGTTTTGGAATATGCATGGAAAAGATAAAATAATAGACTATAGTCTGATTTTTTTAGTTCTATAATTCACATAAATGCAACTATATAGCAGCATTAAAAAACCTTTATTAAGATATAATTCACATATCATAAATTCACTCTTTAATAAAAGTAACATATTTGGTTTTTTTTTTTTTTTTTTTGAGATTTTAAGACCATGATGAGCTTTCCTGTTGGAATAATTATTATTTAAAACAAGCAGCAGCAGCACAGCTCTGATTGACTACCTGAACTCATCACCTTTCCTCTGGTAACAATGAAAAAGAATTGCCTTCACCTCCTCATGAGATCTTTGTTTCTCTAAATCATAGCACAATTCCTCACTCAGGCTAGAAATCGCTGAGCCATCTTTGGCTTCTTCATTTGAAACCCACCCACATCCAAATAGTTGCCAACTCCCAACCACTCTATTTCTGTGTTACATCTCCCATTGCCTTAAAAAAAAAATCCTATTGTCACTAATTTAAATCAGGCCTTCAAACAACAGAGGAGTAAAAAGTAAAATGATTGTCTTGCTCTTCCCTTATCTATCCAATCACTCCTCCCTGTGATTGCCAATTAAAACAACTTGGGGTATATCCTCCCACACTTGTGAAAGTTTTATGCAAACACACACATACATATAGGTTTGTTTTTCTGTGGTTGGGTTTTCAGTTTTTATTAGTTTTTAACAAAGATAGTATTATATTTTTTCTTTTATTAACAATATATAGGAAAACATCATGAGTACTTTTAAAATCAATACATATAGATCTCTCTCACTCTAAAAGTTCCCAACTTTATTGTGGTATACCTAACAAATAAAATTGTATGATTTTATGGTGTACAACATGATGATTTGACATATATATATTCTGTGAAATGATTACCATGATCAAGTTAATTAACACATGCCCCTCGCACCTCACCTAGTTACCTATTTTTGTTTTATTTTGTGATGAAGATATTTAAGCAAATTTCAGGTATATGATTCAGTTTTGTTAACTATAGTCACCATGCTGTATATTGGATTTCCTGAACTTCTTGATCTTATAATTGAAAGTTTGTACCCTTTAACCAACATCTCTCTTTTTCCTTCACTGCCCCCATCCCTGGTAAACAAATTTTTTCCAAGGCAGATTTTTTTTCCCAGTGTGAGAATAGCATAATTTCTTCAATTATTTTCCTATTGATGAACATTTGCAATGGTGTTAGTGTTTGCAACACAAGGACTGATGCTTTTAATTCTCTTACAGAATGAACTTTTCCAACAGATTTTCCAAAAGGTTTAAATAGTACTATCAAAAGTATACGAGAGGGCCTACTTTAGTCAGCATAGGATGTTACTAATTGTTCTAATTTTTTCAAGTTTGGTGGCTAAAACATGTTATCTTCCTACAACATATATTTCCAGACATATGGTAAAGTGTCTTGAAACCAGTCTAAAGGACAAGAGTGTGACAGCTGTTCACTGGGTCACACAGAAGGTACCAACTTGGAAAGAGAAGAAGCCAATCAAGATCTTCTAAACAACTTTTCAAAGAAAAGTTGTATGTGGTTCTAATTAACAAGCAAGATTTAAATTCAGATCCAGTAAACTATGTTGAGCTCCAGGTATGTTCCAAGCCTTTCATTAAACTCTTTTGTATACATTGTTTACAAATAAGCAAATCTATTAATGACTATTAAGCTTAGATAGGTTTAATGCTTTCTAAAAAATGGAATAAAATCCACAAAAAGGAGAAATTTTCCATCCACCCTGCATCTTCCTCTAGGGTTTTGGTAGGTATCTTAAAGGCAGAAAATTTTGAATGGTCATAAATTTGTATTTTTTATAGTCTTTATTAACTCTATTCAGTGCTTCTTGAAGTTTAGAATGCATAATTTATAAAGTACCTGGTTTTATATTTTAAAATGTATATTATATTTTATGTGCAGGTTAAGGAATTTCCAAAGATAATCTTAACTATACTAGATTTTTCACTTCTGCCATTTTAGAATTTAACATCTAGTTAAGACATAACTTCACTGGACTTATATTTATTGGCTATATTCATTTCCTCTTCTACAAATTTCTCATTTATATCTTTTGCTCACTTTTCTACTGCATTGTCTTTTTAAAAATGGCATGTAAGTTCCTCTGTCAAACATACCCCAAGTATTTCCTTCCAGTTTATCTTCTTTGATCTTTGTCCCTGGTGTACGTGGTAACATGGAAACTACTAAGCAGTTAAAGCTGTCTTTTTTTTTTTCTTGTATGACTTCTGCATTTCTTATCTTGGCTAAAAAAGTTCTACCACATCATGAGACTAAATACTCTCCTATATTAAACATATATTTATAATTTTAATGTTTATGTATCTCTACATCATCTGAAATATATTTTAAGTGTTTTATATGAAATAGAAATCTGTTTCCTTAGTTGTTATCTAGATGGATAGCCAATAGCTGTAACACTACCTATTAAATAAGCCATTTCTCTCTGTAATACATTAAGTTCCCATATATACTTGGATCTGTTTCTGAAGTCCTTATAATCTATTTGTGTTAAAATCATTCCATTGGATGACAATGACTTGTCATTGTCATTTCCAGTATTTGTTAGAATATGTAGCTCCCCTCTTCCTTGTTTTTCAAAAGCTTCTTAATTATCATTGCACTGGTATTCTTCCTTGTGAAGGCAAAATAGCTTGCTGGTTTAGCTGAGCCAGACCACGTAGGTCTGAATCCTGACTCCGCCACTTACTAGTTGTGTGATCATGGACAGTTACTCAACCTACCTTTGCTTTAGTTTTCGTATCTATGACATGAGACTATATTGATAACACTATCTCCTTGTGTGGTTGTGAGCATTAACACATATAAGATGTAAAAATAGTGCCTGGCATATAGTGAGCATTCAATAAATGTTAGCTATTACTACTTTCTAAAAATTAAACAAAAAAAAACTAAGTTCTGATTTGAACTACAATGAATTTCTATGCTAATTTGGGAAGAATTTATAATGTCATGATATTAAGTATCCTTTTTTAAAGTAAATATAATTTTCCATTTTTTTCAGGTCCTGTTTTATGCTGTTCAATAAAATGTTATTTTCTTCATATAGGTCCTATCCCTACCTAGCTAAATTTATTCTTGGGTATTTCCCAGGTTTCATTTCCATGGTATATATTGAAATGAAACTTTTTTCTATTACCAGTTTGATCAAGTTATTTCTATTATAATGGACAAATATTATTTTGTATAGTGACTTTACCTTCTGTCCCTTTACAAGTCACATTTTGGGTTATCTGTATATAAAAATAATATTGTCTGCTTATAATGCCTCTTTGACTCTTATTTTCTAATACTACATTGTTTATTTTATCTTATTGCATTATCTTCCAAAGATTATTTAAAATAGTGGAAATACTGGGCATTTCTGAGTTACATTTGATTTTAATCTGCATGCCTTTTAGTATTTCACCATTTAACAGGATGTTTGTCAAGCTTAGGCTTTTTACACACTCTTAATTTACTTGGGCTTTTAAAAAAAAAGGACTGCTGAATTTTATCAATAGATTGTGAGGATCTATTAATAAGACCATATGGAATTTATGGTTGATAGATTTTTCTGCTACTAAATCATCTTCATTTTCTGGAGTTGACTCTACTTGGCATTGTGAGTTTATTCAGTCTGATGTACAATCCTGATTATGTTCAAAACTATCTATTTTGCTTCAGCAAACTTGAGTAACTCTGTACTTAGTGAGGCATTCACAGCTCTTGTTGTATATTAATCCCATTGTATATTAATAACTCCAGCCTAGCATTCTAAACTGACCTTTGACTTCTCTTTCACAAATTCCAGACCATTTTTCCTTCCTAGATAGGATTTACACTTCAAAAACTCCTATCTTCATCCTTTGCTCTCTACCAGGGCTGCCTTCCCTCCTTGTTTTCCAGGTCTTCCTACCCAGTCTTCAAGGACCATTCCATTAGCACTTTGTATCTATCTTTCTTTGCATGACCACATTCTATTTCAAGTGTCATATGTATCACTTTAGGTTGTGAACTTTCACCATCAAGGAATAGAGTGTTTAAAAATCAAATTGAAAACAAATTGTGACAGAGGCTATGAGGATAGAAAGAAGTCTTTAAGAGCATATGATCTAGCTGAGTAGACACATGCATGTGGATCTCTAACAAAGTTGGTTAATTTACAGGTGGTTTGTTCTCTCTCTTCTGTGCTCATGTATTGGCACCTTGTTCCATGAGGAACCCGAGTATACCCTTAGACTCCTTCTCAATACAGTGCTCCAGGCAGCTGTTACCAATTAATCAAAATTGGCAGTTATTTAAAACGAAACCCTGTGCACTCAGGAGGAACAGGTTTTCATTACAATAAAAGACAGACTATAATATTAAGTCATTGGGGTAGCAAGAAAGCAGACCAATTACTATAGGAGGAGAGTCTGAGGGGGCCTTATGGAGATGACAATGAGCAGGATCTGAAAATATGGGAAGGGTTTGGCAAGTGAAGACTTGAAAGAAGAGAGCATCAGGAAAACCAACAAGAGCCCAGTGGTGAATAGCCACCAAAAAGTGCATCACTAGGTCACATGATAAATAAGACAGAAAGGAAAACTAATGTATAGTGACATGGGGCTGAGGAGAGCTTCAGCCTGTGGGCAACAGGCCACCATCACAGACTTTTGAAGACAGAAACAATGTAACTAGGCCTCATTTTACAAACATTTATGGCCTTTCACGTTTCGTGCTCTGGGATAAGTGTTTAGATGTCAGAGATGAACAAAACCTGATCTTTTCTCTCTGTAGGATGGATGAAAGTAGACAAATCCTGTGGACATAGAAATTATTTCATAGGTTTTTATAACAGTTCAGTTTAAGTCACAAGAGCCTGATCTGGTCAGTGGTAACAGAAACAAAAGATGGATTTGAGTGATAATGAGGAGATTCAATCAAATGACTTTGCCAACTGATGGCCAAGATGTGGGAGGCAGGGGAAATGGATGGGGGAGTCACCTGGAAGTTTGAGCTTAACTCTTGGGAAGATGGTAATGCCAGTAGAGGACAGCAGAAATGAGAGGAGGGGCAAGTTCCAGGCTACCACTGTGTCAAGCTCCAAGAATACTCCCAACTCCATAAAAAAGGTGTTAGGTTTAAAGAATTTACCCTACTCAAACTTCCAGCTAAACCTCCTATAACACCCACCCCTCTCCCCAACCTAGGGGTGTATTAGGCAGTAACCTTTGCCAGGCCCCTAGGGAGATAAGGGAATGAAATGCAAAAGGAGAACTTACTTTCCTCATCCCTCCTGATAAGGAGGATGCTTATCCCTCCCCATTGTTCCTTAGGGAGATAAAGGAATAGACCGCAAGAGGGGAACTTACTTTCTTTATCCCTCCGGGTTTTTTTTTGTTGTTGTTGTTTTTTTAAGACAGATTCTCACTCTGTTGCCTGGGCTAGAGTGCCATGGTGTCAGCCTACCTCACAGCAACCTCAAACTCCTGGGCTCAAGTGATCCTACTGCCTCAGCCTCCTGAGTAGCTGGGACTACAGGCATCCGCCACCATGCCCGGCTAATATTTTCTATATATATTAGTTGGCCAATTAATTTCTTTCTATTTATAGTAGAGACAGGGTCTCACTCTTGCTCAGGCTGGTTTCGAACTCCTGACCTCAAGCAATCTGCCCGCCTCGTCCTCCCAGAGTGCTAGGATTACAGGCATGAGCCACCGCGCCTGGCCTCCTCTGGGTTGTTTGAAAATAATTTGTTTACTCCTCCCAGAAAAACCCTCTATAAACCCCAAGGCTCTCCCCGTTTCTCTCATGGACGCTTTTTCGCCTCCACCCGTCTGCACCCAGATGCTCAAAATAAACAGCATTTTTCTGCACATGAGGCTTCATGTGTCTCTTTCTGCTCCAGACCTAACAAAAAGGACATCAAGAACTTAAGGGAATCTAGAGAGATGTATCCCTTCAGGCTCACTGTAATGATTCCAAGAAGAAAATCAGCAGGCTGATTATGGAGAGATACTAGAAGTGAATATAATTTTTACTGCAAAGTATCTTTTAAAAAAATGTTTATTAAGTTTGCAAACATCCCAATGTATTAGGAAAGATGTATCCGAAGTGCTATGCACACACATAAACAAACTTTGTTATTTGCTTGTCTCTGAAATTTTAAATAACTTGAATGCCACTGCCAGCCTGTTGTTTTCTCTAGTGGTCTTCTGCTTTTGTAATCAAGGAACTAGCCCTTTCTCAACATTTACCATAATTATAAGGAGTTAATGACCTGTGCAGTTGCTTTTACTACCCATCTTCCTGCTATAAGCTCTGGGAAGACAGAGGCCCTGCTTGTTTCGTTCACAGGAGTATCCCTGACATATAGGATGGGATGGCACTTAGCAGAGTTCCAGGCAAGAAGTAGGTGTTTGGTACATATTTTTAAATGAATGAACTAAGACATTAATAATTGAGAAAAGCTTAATTTTTTAACTCTTCCCAGGAGCTTTTGCATTTTCAGAGATCAATTAAAGAAAGAGCAGCAATGCAAAGAAAATTAGTCTCTAGTTCCTCTAATGGAGGAATCCCAGTCAACAAATACTTGGGAGAGGAGGACAATGGGGCATTCCAGGAGCCTTTTATGCCTAACTCCACTTTCCTCACTTATTATTTCAATGTGGTTTATGACCTCAGAATTTTAAATGTCAGAGAGCTTTGATTAGAGTTGCTAGAATATGAAATTTTAAAACATAAAATAACTTCTTTGTAGGTGTAAATGTTAACTCCCTTATTAAGTTTCTCATATAACTCAAATAAAAGTTAACTTCTCTTTTCTCTGCTAGCCTATTCTTTTCCCACCTCTGGTTCTCAAGACTAGATTTCTGGATTCCAAATGCTGTATCAAATAAACATTTAGGGATTCAAGACACAAATTAGAGGAACACCATGTGCTCTCTGGAATTAATCTCTCTTTTTAGTTGTTTTAACCTAACTACTACTTTCTAGTATTCTACTGTTGAGCATCTGTTGCAGAAAATATAGATTGGGTCACTCAATGTGTACTTCACATCCTTCAACCTTTCATTTCTGTGTGGTAAAGAGGGTGGAAAGCTAATAACTACACTTCCCAGTTTTCTTTGTAGCTAGGATTGTCCCATGTAATGTAGGTTCTGCCAAGAAGACATAGTTATGTGATACGTGGAGGTAGAAGTGAGCATTATGAAATAGAAGTGGTATTCAAGGACATCTGATTTTCTGATGAGCTTGGTACAAGACATATCTGATTCTTATAGGGAAGCTATGATGAAATTAAGTCTCTAGTTCCTAGTATCATAACTGTCATACTCCAGGCAGTAGTGGCAAACAAATTGCCACTATAACGTGGTTGGCATTTTTCCAGATGGTATTTCAGTGATCAAGCCTGGTCCTTTGGTTCTTTCTGTTTATATTATCTGGAGTAGATTCTGTTTTCTGCAATTAAGAGCTGTCCTCAAATCAATGATTGATAGTAGAAGTGGGTGCAGGCAAGAGACTTTCAGGGAAGTGGTTATCTGAACTGGATTATCTGATTAACCTTACAGGAGGATGAGACCTTAGAGAAAAATGTCAGGAGATTGTGAAATAGCTACTTAATCACCTGGGAATGAAGAGCCTTAATTAGGCAAGATTTTGGCAGACCAAGTGACTGCTGTGATAGAACATTATAAAGGGTATAGGCAATGGGGAGGACTAGCTATTTCTAATAGCCCTAAAAGTTTAAAAAGAAAGGAATGAAAGGTCAAAATTTTATTTTTTAAGTTTATTTTTAATTGACAAACAATAACTGTATATACTTATGGTGTACAATGTGATTCATGCATTGTGGTAGGAACAAATCAGGCTAATTAACATACCTATTACCTAAAATATTTATCATTTTTTGTTAGAAACATTTAAAAATTTTTCTTTTAGCTATTTTGAAACATTCATCATTAACTATAGTCACCACGCTGTGCAATAGATTACCAGGATGAATTGCTTCTGTCTAACTGAAATTATGTACCCTTTAACAAATGTTTCCCTTTTCTCTGTCTATCCCTACCCGACCCTCACCAGCCTCTGGTAACCACCATTCTACTCCCCACTCCTATGAGTTCTTTTTTTTTAGATGGTATTTGTTTCTCTGTGCCTGGCTTATTTCACTTAGAATAATGTCATCTAAGTTCCACTATGTTGTGGCAAATGATAGAATTTCTTTCTTTTGATAAGGCTAAACAGTATTCCATTGCAAATATATTTCACATTTTTAAATCCATTCATCTACTGATGAGCATTTTGGTTGTTTCCATATCTTGGCTTTTGTGAATAATGTTGCAATGAACATGGAAGTGCAGAACTCTCTTTGGCATATAGGTGTCAATTCCTTTGGATATATACCTAGAAGTGAGATGGCTGACTTGTATGGTAATTCTACTTTTAGTTCTTTGAGGAACCTCCATACTGTTTTCCAACATGGCTGTACTATGAATAATGTACAATACCACCAACAGCATATAAGGATTCTCTTTTATTCACATTCTTGCCAACACTTGTTATCGTCCATCTTTTTGATAACAGCTAATCTAACAGGTTTGAGGTGATATCTTAAGGTGGTTTTAATGTGCATTTCCCTGATGATTACAGATGTTGAGCATGTTTTCATATGTCTGTCGGCCATCTGTATCTTTTTTTGAGTAATGTTTATTCAGGTCCTTTGCCCATTTTTCAGTAGACTTATTTGTTTTCACATTATTGAGTAGTTATGTTTCTTTGTATATTTTGAATATCTGCCCCTTACTTAATGTATGATTTGCAAATACTTTCTCCCAATCTGTATGTTTTCTATTCACTCTGCTAAGTGTTTCCTTTGTTGTACAGAAGCTTTTTAGTTTGATGTAATCTCATTTGTCTATTTTTACTTTTGTCACCTGTGCTTTTGGGGTCTTGTCAAGAAAATCACTTCCCAGAACAATGTCATAGAACTTTTTCCCAATGTTTTCTTCTGGTGGTTTTACAGATATAGGTCTTACATTTAAGTCTTTAATCCATTTTGAGTTGATTCTTGTATAAGGGATGAGAAAAGCATCTAAAGGGGTGGTCAACAAATGTGATTCACCATATTAACAGAATGAAGGCCAAAACCCATATGATGATCATCTCAACAACTGTATAAAAATCATTTGACAAAATTCAACATTTTTTCATGATAAAAACTCAATAAATTAGGTATATAAGAAATGTTCCTCAACATAATAAAGGCCATATAAAACAAGTCCACAGCTAACATTGTACTCAATGGTGAAAAGTTGAAGGCTTTTCCTCTACGATCAAGACAAGAATGCCCACTCTGACCACTTTGATTCTACATAGTACTAGAAGTCCTAGCCAGAACAATTAGACAAGAAAAAGAAATAAAAGGCATCCAAATAGGAAAGGAATAAGTGAAATTGTCTGTTTACTGACAACATGAGCCTATATATATAAAATCCTAAGGACTCTGCCAAAAACTATTAGAACTCATAAAGGAATTCAGTAAAATTGTAGGATATAAAGTCAACTTACAAAAATTAGTTGTGGTTCTATATGCTAACAATAAACTATCTGAAAAAGAAATTAAGAAAACAATCCCATTTCCAATAGCATCAAAAAAAAAAGTACTTAGGAGTAAATTTAGCCAAGGAAGTGAAAGATCTGTACACTGATAAAAACATTGATGAAAGAAATTTAAGATGATACCCCAAAAAGGGAAAGGTATCCTGTGTTCATGAATTGGAATTATTAATGTTGTTAAAATGTCCATTCTACTCAAGTGATCTACAGATTCAATGCAATCCCTATCAAAATGTCAATGACATTCCTCACAGAAATAGAAAAAAAATCCTAAAATTCACTGGGAGGCACAAACAACCCCGAATGGCCAAGGCCATTCTGAGCAAAAAGAACAAAGCTGGAGGCATCACACTGTCAGATTTCAAAATATATTACAAAGCTACAGTAATCAAAAGAGTATGGTATTGGCATAAAAGCAGACACATGAACAAAATGGAATAGGATAGAGATCCCAGAAATAAACCTATATATTAGTATTTATGGTCAATTGATTTTTGACAGAGGTGCTCAGATCACACAATGGGGGAAGGACAGTCTCTTCAATAAATGATGTTGGAAAAACTAGATATTCGATATAGAAAAATGAAAAAAGCTCAAAATTTTAAATTAGAGTTCTAGGCACAGTTTAAGGATTAGAGAGTTTCTATAGTAATACTCAATTTTGAAGGTGTATTAATAAATTACAACACAGGTTAAATTTACAACCTTATCAGGTCACTTATGGGGAAGTCAGAAAAAATTGTGGAAGAATGGGATACTGACAACATGAAAGGAGGCATTTGGGAGGATTAATGACCAGAGCACTCACATCATCTACCCTAACCTTTTTTGTAGAAGGTATTTCTGGCTTGCTTAAACTGATATAGTTACTATGCATAATAATGCTAAATTTTCTCCTGCCCAACCTTCTCTCCCTCATTTTATACAGACCATTGTTCTTAACCATGAGGGCTCCAGTTGGACCTCCAGAAACTCTGAAGATAGGACACAGGCATCAGTATTTTTTTTTTCTATAGCCCCTCAATTAATTTCAATATATATCCTAGCTTGATCCTGTGCCAGTTGTAAAAGCAAGTCTTTCAGTATGTTTATATACAAAGAATCTCCAGGATTTTCTTACTTATAGGATGAAACACCTGGAAAACATGTATGAGAATCAGCACGAGGGTCTCAGTGACTCTGGGCTCTGCTACTTAGGAGGTCTTTTTACCTAATGAAGAATGCTCCCACCAGAAGACATGAAGGCACTGATAAATAAGATGTTGAGAATGCCACCTGGCCTTTATGAAATTTTCAGTACAGGTAAAAAATGGGATTACTCTGTTAGCTGCAGTGGTTGATTCTTATTATCAATGGGAAGTAGGGTTGTTGTAGCATTGTATGGGGAGGGAAGAGTACGGCTGGATTCTAAGTGATTCCCTCAGTGCTCTTAGTATTGATGTGCCCAGTAGACTACACATTGGCCATGTTCATTGTAGGTCTAATTTTTTTCTATCAACAAAACTGACTTGAAGTTAAAGCTTCCTGATAAATTTTAAGAGTGGAAAATTTAAAATCTAACAATGTTGTCAAGGATATCAAGACCTAATTGTTGAGGATTTCTACTTAGCCATTATTAGTTTCTACTTAGTCATCCCCTCTACTTTCTATGACATTGAAAATATTTGCACAGTGAAATCTCCATTAAATGACATCAAAGCTTTTTAAAACCTAATTTTCAAAAATAGAACCCAAAAGCCACTGAGATATTCAAAGTTGAATGAAGCCCAAGGGTCCACTTGTCAAGGAAACACTATGATTAGTTGGACGTCAACTGCCCAAGTGACTTCAAAGACTGAATCTCACACAGAATGGGGAAAATCCATGGCATCTAATGGGCACACCCCACTATGTATGTCAGTCATAGTGTCTGACTAATCTACAGCCCCAACTGAAAGAAAAACTTGTACTTGGTTCTAAGTAAGTAAAATTTCCTTGCCATTTGTTTATAACTTATTAGACTAGAGCCCGGTATATAGCGAACAGGCTGGTTGGTGATAGGTTGATATTTAGCAAAGAGGTGTTATTAGGCAAAGTCACCTTTGCCTAAGTTCAGAAAGAAGAAAAGTTAACAGTGACTGCTAAGCTAAAGGGTCATAATAAAGAAGCTGGAGATGTCTTTTTGATGAAATGACATCTTTTCCTTTGGGTAGATACCCAGTAGTGGGATGGCTGCATTGAATGGTAAGTCTGTATTTATTTCTTTGAGGAATCTCCATACTGTTTCCCATAGAGGTTGTACTAATTTGCAGTCCCACCAACAGTTATACCATGGAGTAGTACTACTCAACCTTAAAAAGGAATGAATTAATGTTTTTTCCAGCAATTTGTATGGAACTGGAGACCATTATCCTAAGTGAAATATCTCAAGAATGGGAAAACAACCAGAGGCACACTCTAATAATCTGGAACTAACTGATGGGCACACTTAAGCACAGAGAGAAGTAAAAGTTTTTGGAAATCAAGAAGGAGGAGAAGGGCCAGGCGTGGTGGCTCATGCCTGTAATCCTAGCATTCTGGGAGGCCGAGGCAGGCAGATAGCTCAAGGTTAGGAGTTCGAAACCAGCCTAAGCAAGACTGAGACCCCATCTCTACTAAAAATAGAAAGAAAGTAATTGGCCAACTAAAAATATATATAGAAAAAATTAGCTGGGCATGTTGGCACATGCCTATAGTCCCAGCTACCAGGGAGGCTGAAACAGAAGGATTGCTTGAGTTAAGGAGTTTGAGGTTGCTGTGAGCTAGGCTGACTCCATGGCACTCTAGCCCAGGCAGCACAGTGAGACTCTGTCTCAAAAAACAAACAAACAAGCAAACAAACAAACAAACAAAAAAACAAGAAAGAGGAGGAAAGGAAGAGTAAAAACCTACCTGAGAGGTACAATGAACACTGGGTGATGGGCACACTCATAGCCCTGACTGAAGTATTGTAAAAGCTATCAATGTAACAAAAACATTTTTACCCCATAATATTTTGAAATTAAGAAGAAGTAGGAGAAGCTGGAGAGGCCACGAGGCCATGAGGCCATGTGTAATCCCACATCAGGAAACAGATGCTGTAATCAAGCAGAAGTATGGGGTGGAAAAATACATACAATAGAGGGTGGAGTGTGGCTTTGTAGCAGGACGTACAGACACATACCAAGTAACCGAAGTGGGGTTATGATAACAGTTGGGCAGGAGGGTGAAGATCTATGAGCTCTCACCGCTGAAGGCCTGCAGAGGCTCTGGGACCCGAGGGCCGGCTGCTCTGGCCTTCCTGCTCTTGGACATCTGTATGGTCCCTGCCTACCTTCTTACGTCACCTGGCCTGTTTGAGACAGCTTCAGTGAGGCCTTGGCCCTTATGACAGGACAGAGTAAGAACAGAGCAGCGAGAATGAGCCAAAGCAGCCTGGGATGGGGAAAGCTGCTGGTTCACACAGGAAATCCCTGAGCAGAGCTGAGCACGGTGATATGGGGGGAGGAGCCGCAGAGGGAGGCTGCAGACAGAAATTGCTCCATGCCGGCTCCTTCCTCCTCCACAGAACGCTGGTCAGTGATGTTCACACACCACATCCCTGAGGGGACAACTCCCCACCCACAGGCCAAATAAGGCGAAGGCTCTGCAGCCATGAACAGAGGAAAACACCATGTTTTTATGAATATTCTCAACGAGACATGGGGAACAGGCTTATGGTTAGGGTGACCGTATAATTTCTCATTCACACTGAATTCTTTGGAGACTGAAAGGGAGTGCTATTAATAATGACGCAGCATAAACAGGCAGAAACAAAACTGTCCCAGGTAAACACACTAGGATGCATGGTTATAAAACTTCATAAGGTAGCCTTCAGTTAAGCAGAGAGTAGAAAATTCTGAGCCTCTGGTCATATCAAAGATGCACTATAGTTTTTTTTTTTTGTAGAACTGAATGACAACCTTGGGTTTAATTCTGGGATTTTGATTTCCCAATAGCCAAACCAAAAAAAAAAAAAAAAAAGTGGGAGGAGGCAGAGGTCCTATAAATACTCAGACTCAATAAATGGCAACATTTACTGTTGCTGCAAAAAGTATGGAATTCAGTGTTCCCCGAGAGTCTTTTCTGGGACTCCCACAACACTGATTACTCATCCTGGCTTGTCTGCTAAATGACTGCTCTATGCAACATCGCTTCATTACCACTAATAACCTTTCCACCTACACATACAGTATATAAAATAACCTGAGCCAAAGCAAATAAAATTCTCTTTTCTCAACCCTTATACAGATGGACTGCTCTATTTTGAAATTAGACCACGCAACCAGCCTTTATGTTACAAGATATAGATTCTGATGATGAAAGTGCAAGCATGATAGCAACTGTTTAACTCTAGTCAAAAATGCTATTAATATCATCTCTGCACCTTTGTTTCCTAATCTTTTAATATGATATAATCTTTAATATGATACCTTATGGAGGACTGTTTTGATCATAAGACAAAGTACGTTAAAACAGTTTTGTAAATGTAAGAAATTATTTAAATGTAAGTTGTTATTTAGCGGCAGGTGATAAGGAGAGCTGTTATTAGATAGAGACAATATTACAGGAGTCAGAGCACAAAGACCTGGATACAAGGCCTAGTTACATGATTAAATGGCTATAAGGCAGAGAGAAAGCTTTTTGAGTTCTAGAGGCTACATTTTCCTCTTCTTTAAAAAAATAGACTTATGAAAATTTAAATAAATAAAGTAATTGAAAGTGCTTTGGAAATAGACAAGTGATTTACAAAGTAAGTTCTTTCTTTTTTTTCAAATTATAATATATATTATGTATATACTACTGTTAAGTGTTCATTAATGGTGAATCAGAGATTAGAAAGAATAAAGTAGATAATAATGCTTAGGTTAACTCTTAGGTTTTTAGTACTCTTATATTACTTAATGACTGGTACCCTTCCGACTTCACCAAAATAATATTTGTCAGACTCTCAGAGAGCAAGATAGGTTTTATTTGTATGAACTCATCTGGCCTTTTGTCTTTTGGTGAGTTTCCAAACACATTCTTTCCTTCCCAAAGAAATTCAAATATCATTAAAAAACAGAGTGCCAACTAGCAAACAAAATAACTCTGAGAGGAATAAATTTATCAAAAATAGTCATATTAGACTAACTTGTTAATGGATGTTGCCCTCTGAGCCAAAAGATGTTTTAATAGATTAAGACCAGTTCCATTATTTTAAAAATCTCAGCAATACACAGAAACAAATTTTGTTTTGAAATACTTGAATTTTTGAGATTATAACAACCTCAGAGAGAGAGAAGCTTGTGTAGCAGATGTTTTGCTTGATGCTAAACATTTGGGATTTTGCTGCAGAATCTTTCTGGTGCTTCTGTGTGTTCATATCTACAGAACTGGCAACACGTAGATCCTCATCACCTTTTATGAAACCCAAAGAAGCCTACTTATTAGTTATCAGACTTAGGTCAATATATCTACTTTTGGAACAATTCAATAGTATTCCCTTCTTTCCTGTGAATTACAAAGTGCTTTTTGAGTTTCTTTTTCAGAACCCTATTATTTCTTTCAAAGTTAACTTCAGGAAAAACTCAAAGAATCAAAGTAATATTTTAGTGTCTCTATCAGGTATAAACTTTGTATGAATGCCTTATTAATCCTACCAGTACAATTAAATAGGTGTCTTTAAAAAGAATAAGGAAAAGCTCCAGAGAGCATGCAATCTACTACTGCTTTTATTACAACATTTAATTTTGGGGGAAAAAACCATGGGAACGGCAGTTTTTCTGAACAGGAAATTAGCATGTTTTAGAAATCAATCTCCAACCCCGCACACTCTTGCAAACACTCAAAGTTTACCCCAGCCTCATTTAGCATTTCATTCATTCACTTACTTAGTCACTATTTTTTTTTGAGACAGAGTCTTGCTCTGTTGCTTGGGCTAGAGTGCCGTGGCTTCAGCCTAGCTCACAGCAACCTCAAACTCCTGGGCTTAGGTGATCCTCTTGCCTCAGCCTCCCAAGTAGCTGGAACTACAGGCATCCACCACCTGGCTAATTTTTCCTATATATTTTAAGTTGTCCAGCTAATTTCTTTTCATTTTTTGGTGGAGGTGGAGTCTCGCTCTTGTTCAGGCTGATCTCTAACTCCTGAGGTCAAACCATCCTCCCGCGTCAGCCTCCCAGAGTGCTAGGATTACAGGCATGAGCCACCACACCGGCCTTAGTCACTATTTTTAAATCCCCTCCAAGCCCTATCACCTCTATCTCAGAAATGTTTAATTGCTCACTGAGTCATTTAAGTTTTTTGTTTTTTTTGAAAGCATTTTTAATGACATGGGCAAATGCTTAGGAATAAAACAGTGAAGGGGGCAGTAGAATGCAAACCTACATACAGAACATTGACTAGGTTAAATATATCTATGCACTGAAAAACAGACAGGAAGGAAATATAACAACATGTTAACAGGGCTATTCTGTGGATGATGAGATTAAGTGTACTTTTATTTTCTTCCTACTTTTTAGAAGTTTTCAAATTTTCTGTAGATATGTAGTATATATTGTTCTACTAGAGACTTTAAAATAAAACTAATACCATTGCCCGCCGCTTCTACGCTTTCATGAGTATATTAAAGATACTATGGAATAGAGTTTCATATACTTGCTTTGGTTCAACAAATATCTTCATATGGGGCAAAGCATATCAACGTGCCATTCTCATTTACATATGAGTTTAAAATGAAACTCGTGTATTTTATCCCTTTGAACAATCTCATGGCCACAGGTGCACAGCTGTGGTTGCAGCAGGATCTCATAACTCAGCTATGCAAATAGCAAGTCATTCCTCATAAGTATAACCAAAGCACAGATATGCAACTGCCCCTGGATCCTGACACAAAGTGGCCCTCAGTGAATATTGTGATTTTATTTCATTATTTGCCATCTTTGCAAACCCTGGTAGAAGAAGTTATTAAAAAGTTTTCAGGCAACAAAATAAATGACATGGTATTAGATTATAACCCAAAGTATAAAATAGATATCCATGATTCTATACTCATATAAATAAATAGATAAACTGGGGAGAATAGACAAATCTAAAATGCATAAAAATTCAAACTAATTTATGTAGCTACTCCTCCTCAAGGAGAGAGGGCATAAGTCCCCACCCTCAAATGTGGGCTGTGCGTAGTGTTTTCCTTCCAAGGAGTTCAGTATGAACAGAGGAGAAAAGAGTAACTGGAGAAACCTGACACACAATTCCTCAGCCAGGTGAAGAAGGTTAAGGTCAACAGTGATAGGTACGTTGATTGCATGCACCGTTGATAGGTTGTAATGAGAATAGCACTTGACCTCTGTAGTCTTCCTCCCCAAAACACATAGCCCTGCCTAACCATGAGAAAAACATAAGACAAACTCAAATAGAAGGACATTCTATAAAATCCCTGACCAGTACTCCTCAAAACTGTCAAGATCATCAAAAACAAGGATAGTCTGAAAAACTATCAAAGCCATGAGTATCCAAAGGGTACAGGAAAACAAAATGAAGCAAGGATAAAATCTTGGATAAAATCTTGGAACAAAGAAAGAACCATAGCTAAAACTAAGAAAATCCATATAAAGTATAGACTTTAGTTATTAACATTAGTGTATCAATAGCGGCTCATTAGTTGTGACAAATGTACCTTACTAATAATAATGTAAGATAACAGGAGAAACTGGGAGTGGGGTATATGAAAATTCCCTACTCTATCTTCATAACTTTTCTATAAATCTAAAACTACTCTAAAATAAAATGTTTATTTAAAAAATTTTTCTGTACAGCTAATTCTATTGTATAACTAACCTAGTGTTTGGCAGGGGACAACTATGCTTAGTACTACATAATGATGACAACATAGAAGGTATATTATTGATACATTGGCCTAACCCTCATCACTATAATTCTTTCTTTCCCCCATTTCACAGATGATAAAACTGAAGGTGAAGTATTTAAGGGGAACATTTATACACTAATTATGTTTAACTAAAATAATTCTCTAGTACTGCTGATAAAAGCTTTTAACTCTAGGTAACTCTGAGAAGGATGATTACAGTGCCCACACATTAGTTACAAGTCACAAGACTTGAGTTTTACTTCCAACTCCTCCATAAAACTAACTTTATTACCTCAGACAAATAATTTCTCCTCTTTGACCCTCGATTCTTCATCTGCAGAAATAGAAGTTTGATCTATAACACTTCCAAGTTTCTTGCTTGCTTTTAGAAGAAAAGAGAGCTAGCACTGGTAGATATTTTCCCTTCAAATTCATCCCTCAATAGCTCAGGCTTTCACTCTTAAAAATGGGGATAAAAATAGAACCTACCAAAGAGAGTTTTTATGAAAATTAAATAAGATAATGTATGTGAAACACCTCGTATACTATGGTAAAAATGAAATATTGAGACCCTGCTTTTGTACTCTTAAAATGACAGTCTAATTATAGATAAGAACCTAAACTTGATGGTGTGAAAGACAGATTATATCTAACTGAGACTTTAAGACACATTTACAAAGGAAGCACTTTAAAGGAGAAAAGTCCAGGCAGTTGTGGAAAATCATTTTTTAGAGGTACATATTGAGATTTCTATTTTCATAGCTCTTTGGAAGCCTGCATCGCCTGAGTGCAATTTTGTGAGAAAAGCATGTCATTCCCAATTATTCATACTTATAGTGGGTGAAAAGGATTGCGGGCTAAGGCATGATTAATGCCTATGATTAAAAGAAAAGGCCGACAAATCAAAAATACATTTATATTAATATGTCCTCGTGAAATATGCTTTTTCTGCTTGTTTGTATGATTTAAAGTTCTAAAATGTCACTACCGCAGGAGGAGTGTTAATTTTATTTACTCAGTAAACAAGTCTGTGATAGAGAAAAGTATAAGAGTTTTCCATATGTAAGTAAAATCTATTGGAATAATTAATATGAAAGCAGGATCTGCTACAGATAAAATGTAAATCCTTAAAATTATCAAGAGTTAGACTGTAGGAGCTAAGCTTATACAATGCAAATAAATACTTAGCTTAAATTATTCTATTAATTAATATTTCTTAAGGGTTTCAAAGACATCACTAGAGCAAAGTGAACAACAGCTTATGAGTCATCCAAGTATTGTTTGCAAAAACAAAAAAATTTGAGTATTAGCACATGAGTAGATAACATTAGTTATCACTTCTAATTTCTTAAAACTTCCTCATAAGATAGCATTAAACTCTAAGATGGTAATATACTCTAAGATGGTAAAATTTTTTCAGTAATGGGTATTCAGTAGAAGCTCTGTCTTATTTACTAGAAATCTAGAAATATAGACTACCTTGACACATGAGATTCCTCTCCCACTCCCCAAAGTTGATCTGCTTCTAATAGCAATTTTAAAGAAGGGTTTTAGGGTTAAGTGGTCCCTGAGCCCACCCAAGTACACAGATAACTTCTTGCGTGGGAAGTAGACATCCCTCTTGATAGTGCCTGGATAAAATGATCAAGGTGGTCATATCATGTACTGTTACCTTCCCAGCATGTGTTCCTTTTTTTTTTTGAGACAGTATGTTGCCCAGTCTAGAGTGCCGTGGCATCAGCCTAGCTCACAGCAACCTCAAACTCCTGGGCTCAGGCGATCCCCCTGCCTCAGCCCCCTGCTACTAATTTTAGCAGAGGCAGGGTATCACTCTTGCTCGGGCTGATCTTGAACTCCTGAGCTCAAGCCATCCTCCTACCAAAGTGCTGGGATTGCAGGCGTGAGTCATGGCCCCCGGCTCCAGCATGTGTTTCTACCTTACCTCTTCTTAATAGTTCCCAATTTCCTTTACATCAGTTCATGTAGTATAGAAATAATGCATAAGTTTCTCCATCCCAGAAGTTGTAGGAAAAATATTCTCTAAGCAAGTGGAATATATAATTTATTTATAAAAATGTCTTTTTATTCCAAATATTCACACATACCCTTTCATTTTACAACACAATGCTGTTCATTCTTTTAAAGTTCTTTTCTATTTCTATATTCTTCAACTGAATCTGTCCCCTGTTTTCTATCTGTGAGTTGAAAAGACAGAATTCTCTACCTGGAAGCCCAGCATTTTACTTTCTACAGAAGTTCTAGTTCAAATTGCAAAAGCCTGAAGACCTGGGATCTGATCTTGTTTTCTCAATCTCACTGTTTCATTGCTGAGATTTTAGACTGGTTGCTTTTGTTGGTTCAGTGTAGTAGTGAGAAATTCCTAGTTAGGTATAATTGACATACCCACATACATTTTCACAGCCAGTGGCCTATTTTTCCAATGCCAATGAGGATGAGTTTGTTTATACAGCCAGGTCAAATAGGTTTTAGGCCTATTTACTGGGCCAATAAATGCATTAACTTACAGTAGGGTGAGGATCAGGTATGCGCTGTAAAAAGGGTACAAACATTTGGCAATTCAAACTGTTCCACATGAAATCATCTGAACTGAGCAATAAACAAATATCAATGACATAATACTACCAGAAAACAGTGGAAGATGCAGAAATTTATAACTTTTTATAACTTTATAACTTTATGGTTTATGGATAGGTAAGCAAAACAACAAAATTAGAAAATAACAGCAGAATACACTTGTATGTTACACATATAGCTGGGAATGCCACATGTAGAATTTCTAAGACTGTCTATATCAGGGTGTCATTTCTTTAGAACACATGCACTGTCTGCATACTTCAAACAATATACAAAAGTAAAAGTGAAAAGTAAAATTTTCCACCTTGCACTCAAACTCCATTGCTTTTCCCCAAAGGTAACCACCATTAATATCTTCTTGAATATTTCCCAGAAAGAAAAGGGACACATACCCTTTTCTAAAATGTACAGTTATAAGAATAAATATATTGTGCACACTATTAAGCACTTTACTTTTCTCATCTACTAATACCTTGGCAATCTTTTGATGTCAGTACATTCAGCCTTACCTTGAACTTTCTAACACTTAGTATTCTATTGAATGTATATACATACCATAATTTATTTATTTAGATTTTTGTTGGTAGTCCTATATTTCTAGCCATCCCACCCTTTATGCTGTTACAAACAATGCTGCAAGAAATTTCATCTTATATAGATATTGGTGTACACTTAGGTGAATATCCAATTCCTAAATTCTAACCAATGAAATTTCTGGGTCAAAAGATTACATTTTTTCAGTAGAGAAATCTTGTCAAATTAACCTCTAAAAATATCCCACCGATTTATATTTTCACTAAGTGATTGGGTTTCCCATCTAGCCACCAAAACCAGAGATTATCAGATATTTCTAATAAGTCAGTCTTTTGCAGAGGGTCACATTTAAAGATGTACAGTTCGAAAATTAAACAAGAAGTTCATTATTGCATTTCTCAAAATGTCAAAAATTTGGTCCAATTTATAACCTAGTATAACACTTTTCAAAATTGCCTTCCTCTTCCTCTAAAGCTCCTTTGCAGGGATCCACGCCTAGATCTGCTAAGTCAACCCCTGCCAAGCAGGACTTCCCACTCACACCAGTGCTCTCCTCCAGCCCACTGGCAAGGTCTCCTCTTTCTCCAGACCCATGGGTGACTCTCTCCCCAAGCCTGCACTGACTCCAAATCCCCTGATGACATCATCCTGCTTAGACTTTTTCCTTCTCTTTCCCTCTGCAGTTAATGGAGAAGAGGGAGAAACTGAGCATGAAAACTCTGCAAATGTGGGGCGAGGAGTCGTGAACACTCACCCCTTCGATACTGCTGCTCTGTCATACAAATTTGAAAATGTTTGCTATTTTGACAGATTAAAATAGGCACCTTGCCTCCTGTTTTGCATGCCTTTAATTGCCAGTGATTCATGTCTATTAGCCATTAATACGTATTTCTTGTGAACTACCTGCACATATTATTGACTCATTTTTATGCTAAGCAATTTTTAATGGGCTAGTACGTGCTCTTTGTAAATTAATGGAATTAGCGAAGGCTGCATTCTACAGGGCCTGGCTTACGTGGATGGAGCCAGGAACCAGGGAGTATACCTTTAGAGTGATTCTGACAGTGTGTTCTCACCAATTCTAGCCCTGCCTGCTGAACAGTATATGTTCACACATCAGCTTTACACAGAATGTCACAAATTGTTCTGCAGGAACAATTTGCTATATTTTTTTTTTCCTGTGCAGTGCAACAGAATTTACTGTTCTCAGGAAAAAAAAAAAAAAGAATGTTGTTGAGGAGTATGGATTTCTTATCCTTCTCTGCAAATAGGTAAGATGATTCTGTAATCTACAGGGAGAGAACTCATCCACATTTTGTGGTCATTGGCGAGGGGTCATATCATGGAATGATGTTCTGGGAGGACCTGCTCGGATGTTAAGTCCAGGCAAGGGAGAAAGGGACGCTAGGGAGAGAAGAAGGGAATCAATTTCTTCCTACTTGTAGAATCCAGCTGGCCTGCTGCCGTGCGCTGCCACAGGGGAAAAGCAGGATAGGTGCGTTGTTGGCTACTTCTGCCTTTCTAGCAGGTAGCAGAGGAAGAGAAGTCTTGCTCGCCAGAACAGAGAGCACTGTCTTCTCTCTCTCAACGCTGGCCATTTCCCAGGGTGTACCCTTCAGCCTTCTGCTCATTTATTTTCACTCTGTCCTGGGGTATGTCAATTCCCACAGCTTTAGGTAACACCCATTCTCTGGGGCTGGGATGTTTCCCTTTGCTAACTTGACCTTCCTACTTGCACGTCTCATGGGCAACACAAACGTAACATGTCCAGAGCTGATCTCTTGATTTTGCTCCCTAATCTGTTTCCCACTTTGACCTCCCTCTATCCTTCAACCCAGACAAAGCATTTGCCCCCCATTCAGTGGCTCAGCATAATCCTTCCTCCTCCTTTCCCCTCAACCTTCTCCTGAGTCCCTTCAAGGTCACTTCCAAGACATGTCTTCACTCTGTCCTCTTTATTCTGTAACCATCGCCCCTAACCCGAAGTGGGGCAGTAGGTTTCTAAGTGGTGTTTCTCCTTCTGTGCTTGCTGCTCTATAATTCAGGTTCCCGAAAGCAGCTGCAGTGCTCACCAAACATTGAAAGGACCATGATACTCTCCTGTCTAGAACTTTTCAGTGGACATCTATGCACTGAAAACTCCTTATCATGGCTCACAAAGCCCTGCACAATACACACCACTTCTGCTTCCAGCCAATCTCCCCACTCTCTACACACTAGCCACACTGCCTTGAGTGACTTTCTCGAATGTGCTAAGCTCTTGTCCACTGGAAACTTTATGCAAGTGGTTACTTTTATTTGGAACCTTCTTCCCCAGGCTATTTGCATGACTAGTTCAGGTCACCTCCTCCAGGAAGCCTTCCTGGACACCCCATCTAAAAAGTTCTCCATCAGTTATTCTTTACCACAGCAACCTGCTGTTTCCTTTTTGTAACTCATTACAATTTGGAAATATCATAGTTATCAGTTGACCCGGTTTTAGAGGATTTTATGCCTGTGTGGTACACGCTTGTAACTCCTGCTTTTAGAGTAGTGCCTGGCACAAAGGTGGTCAATAAGCATTTGCTGACTGCCTGGCTGGCTGAATGAATGAAGAATGATTCCCACAGTCAAAGTTAGAGGGCTATGGCTTAGGAGGAGGAAAACATAGTCTAAGCAGGGAACAAAAAAACCTCAGCATTTGGTGTGATGTGTCTCAGAATTTAGTGAATTGAGGCTTGCACCACGTTTCTGCCAACATCATCAGTAAAAGGGGTCTGGTTGTGCATGAGCCAAATGGGATTCAAAGACTATGATGACCACATCGTTGGGTATGGAATTTGTACTTAGTATGCAAACATACGCTAAACATCTGATATATGATTTCTGATATTCAAAGTTCTTCAATCTCATGACGATGACGAGAGCTCATTCTGCATTTCAGAAACGGTGGACTGTAGTAGATAAGAATACAACTCTGCAGGCAGACTGGCTGAGCTTGAATCCTCGCTCTGACATTTTCTAGCTGTGGGACCCTGTGAAAGTGGCTTAACCTCTTAATACCTTAGCTCTCCCCTCTGTGAAATGGAGATAATAATGGGTCATGCTTCATCGGGCTATGATAATTTAATGAGTTAATAATCATAAAGTGCTGGTAACCGTGTCAAGGACTTAATAAACACTATAGAAGTGTTAGCTATGAGTGTTATAGTTCCAGGAATGCCAGGAAAGTTTGCACTGGGAGAGGAGGAACTCTGAGAAAATGCCTCCCAGCAATACAGTATTCCATGGATCCAACCACATAAGAAAATTCACGAAAATTTGCACAGATAGAGATGCTACAATTTCCCTGCTATTATTACCCTGAAAAGAATTCATTTGAAAGGCTAATTAGCTACACATACAATTCTTTAAAAACTGCACAGAAACCTTGAACAAAGCTATGGTCAACTAAATGAAAGTGAAATCTATATCAGCTCTAGCAGCTAATTTCACACTTTGACCGCCCCTCAATACCTCTAGAGATAGAGCTCTTAGAAAGAAATGTTTCCCCCATTGTATTAACTTTTATCTTGGATGTTACTTCATTATGCTAATAGTCTCCCTATTGATCAACTCTATTCTTAACTTTTATCAAGCCTCAGGAAGAAATGGTAAAATATTCAAGGACTAAAGAATAAATGAATGTGAATATCAGCATACATGCTATCTCTATGTCACCACTTTCACCTTCAAACGGGGTCACTCCCTAGGAGAAGCCTTCCTGGCCATCTCTAGCCTAACAACCTCTCTCCCTGATCCCTCTTCACCCTGCGGTTAGTTAAATCTGCTGTGTGCTATGTCAATACACACCTTATTATTGTCTGACTGCATTTTAATTCTTGACCGCATGAATCTATTCACTCTACTAGACTGTGAATTCCTAGAGGCCAGGGCCATGACTGACTCATCTTTGCTGGTACCCTGATGAGGCTTTATCAAATTAATTTGAAATTCATGAATGACTATATTCATGTTAAATATTTGACATCGAATGCAGTATTTCAAATGGCATTCCTATTGGAAGGTATGCTCATTGAGAGCAATGATTTTTATCTATGTGGGTTGCTCTGTACATACCTAGAACAGTGTCTGTAGTAAGCACTCCATAAATATTAAGTGACTGAATAGAAGAGATCCTATAACCTAGTGCTAATTTATGGTTTCTGTATCATAATAGGCCTGAGCATGAATCAGAGGTTACAACAACTGCATGGAAGTAGATGCTATCCTTGAAGACCATTTGTTTTCCCCATATATACTAGTCTCTGTTTCACATTATAGACCATCTACTAACAACGAATACAGTCCCACTATGAAATACGCCTATTTAGGTTATGAGAATTCAAATTTACAAAGTGTTTCAGTCCTGTTGTGGTTTAATCCACACAGTGCTTGGTTTATTTATAGTTCCAAAGACTGGATTGGATTTTCAAGTCCTCAAGCACATGTAAGCATGAGCCTGCAATCAGTGCCCCTATGAAGACTATCTTTGCAGTTGTACAGGAGGTAAAGGTTGCATTCTCCTCTCTGAGTAGTACTCAGATTGGCTTACTGAAAGCAGAGATTAACTTGTGTATCATGTCCCTTTTAATGGGGACCTCTTTAACATTTTTACATTCATATTAATTGTGTAGAGAAAACATTACATATTAGTATCAATGGGCACCAACCAGAGAAAGATTTTTGACTGGACAGAAAAGATGCTTAATGTGGCTGCAAAATGACCCCTGAGTCTGTACCACTGTGGCCTCTGTGATGTCTGCTCTTCCTAGTGCCTCACACGATCCTGGCTAAATGGGCCACAGGGCACTACTTGGGCACCACACACAGACTCACACTGCTCCCTGGTTGAATGTTTCACCGTTGGCAAAGCCAATTTATTCTTTGAAAGTCAAGTCCTGGGAAGAGATTTTTGCTCCATAAACTCCTAACTGGTAGCATATGGTCTGTCATGACTGTCTGACCACTACTGACATAATAATGTCAGTACATTAATAAAAATGAGGAACTTTAGTAACATTTCCCTTTTTAATAAAAACTAGTAGTTCTTTTTGACTCAATAATAATTTAAAACGAGTTTTAAAGAATAAAGGAAAGAAAAGGCTATTGCAATTGTGTTCTATTCTTCTATGAATAATGTTGATAGGTAAGTCCTATGAAGTTTAAAATGGTGGCATTTTAGTAGTCTGCCACCTAGTCAAAGCATTTAACATTATTTCTATGGAAAATGAATTCTGAGTACCAAGCAGCCCACCTACCAATCCTCTCTTCCCCTTTCTCTCATCTTCTAACTCTCTTTTTACCCATCTATCCATCCATCCATTCATTGACTATTAGAGTATCCACAGTGTCTATTCTGGGCTAGGGAATGGATACTGAAACATGAATTAAGACCTGGCTCCTATCCACTGGGGAACTCATAGATTTGGTGCTGCATGTAATGTAATAAGACATTAAGCAGAAAAGTTATTAAACCAGATAACATATTCAAGGGAATCTTTCAGAAAATGATTGCATTTAAAATACGTTAAGTACCGCGAGCTTATCATACTTGTGCTTGAATAACACAAACTGACTAACATAACGGCAGCATAATTGCTTTCCCCTCTTTCTAACACATCATACAAATGAATAGAATTTGTTGCTGTTTCAAAAACTAGAGCACTTAGGAGTCAGAATGTGAGAAATTTACTGGTATACTTTTAATTTTTGTCTGCCATTAGTTGAAATTGCTGCCATAAACTAAAGACAGTACAGAAAAAGCATAATGTATGGTTTATATGATATTTTTACAAGAAAAGTATTATTTTGACTGACTTAATATTTACTAGAATCTGTGCCCCATAGAAGGAGAGACACAGAGCATTATAATGCCAATGCCTTTGTCACTGGGATTAATTTCATAAAGAATTTATGCCCACTGTGGTCGTGCTGAGAATACCAAATAATAATAACAAGTGCTGTTACAGAATCTAGTGAAAATGTCACTTATCTCCTCTGAGGAAAGAGGGGAAGGTACAAATAAATCTTGTCAGAAATGACAGTTTACCATTGCCCCAAACATACTAAATTTCCACTTACTGAGACACTAAGGTGACAGACACTAAAAAAATACATAGGAATAAGAAGCCTAAGTACTGGACTGGAAGCACGTGGATGTCCCACGGCTGTTTGCTGAGTGACTGGAGGGCACAATTCTGAGTTTCCTTAGCTGAGGAGAATGTTTATTATAACAAGTTACAGTAACTATTAGAGTTCTAGAATTTGATTCCCCATCAGCCACGGGGAGAGGATTGGGAGAGAGGAAGGGAGTGACAAAAGATCATCTTCCTTCTTGCAAAAAAAAAAAAAAAGGAAGTCAAATTGTTTTGAAAAGAGCTCTTTGGTGCTTGAGTGTACTTCCAGAGAACTCTACTCCTGTCACTGGGAAAGAGCCAGAGAGTTGCACTAATGGAAAATTTTTGTGTGTATTAGGATATATTGAATTCTGAAAGGCATTGGTGGCAAAGCTTCCCGACTTTTGGCATTAGCTGTTTCGCTTTCATGCCTCTACTTTATTTAATGGCATCATCTTTAATTAAAGAACTATGAGTCTGAATCCCCAGATTCTTACTTTCCTCACCCAACGCAAGTGTGAGGAGCTCACATTGCTGATGCTAAACCTCAGCTCATTTGTCTGCAAAACAAAAAATGCCAGCAAGGCACTTCTGGGATTAGCACTTCCCATTACATTTTATAACATTTACCTCTGAAAGAACAACGCTCTCATTTAAGGAAAACAACCTTCCAGGCTGGTGCCAAAACTCTTTTGAGGAGGTTTGAATTACCACCCACTAATAAGAGCAAAGTTTGTTGAAACAGAGGCCTCAGATGAACAAATAAAAATTTGAAATATCATAAAGGCTAAAAAATTACTCTAAAATAGTTTAAATAAGGGGAATGCTACCACATGGGAAAACAGAAGAAGAGTAAAATTGCATCTAGAGGCATAAAAACAAAAAAGTCTAAAATGTAAAATAATAGTTATAAAAGAACTTGACTCCTAGGAAAGTGATAATCGATTCTATACTTAGATAGCTCCCCCTGGTAAAAAGAAATTATTACTTTGCTTAACCCTTCTTTTGACTTAATAATTATCTAATGATTTTGTCCTTTATCAGGATGCACAGACATGGTATTTTCAAATTCATTGAACCAATACGGTAGTGTTAGAACCAGGTAGGATGAAAGAAGCAAAAAGAATAAATTTCCCTTATCCCACCCGAACATAGGTAAAGTAGCTTAGCAATGGCTGCCAGGTTTTAAAAAAAAAAGCCCTTTATCACTCTGTCTTCTCTCTTAAGTCACATATCAAAATCCAACTGAATATGGTATAAAAATATTCAAGATCACAACAAACATTTGACTAATACTTTCACTGTTGACCTCTTTAGGAGCTATAGATTTAGAAAAATAATATAGACTATCTAGTTAAATTGGAATTTCAGATAAATAATTTTTTAATATAAGCATTTCCTATGCAATATTTGGGAAATACTTATACTAATAAAGAACAATTTGTTTATTTGGAATTCCAATTTAACTGGGATTCCTATATTTTATCTGGCAACCATATTTCCCAGATATGGAAGGAAAATGAACTTTCCTTTCCTCTTTACCTGGGGCTATGGGGAAGAGAGAAGGAAAGAATCCACCAGACATTACCAGTCACGTTCACATGTTGGAACCTGCTGGAAGGCTGCTAAGTTCACCTCTTCCCAAGTGTCTGGTAGGAACAGCTGGGTATATAATGCAATTTTAACCCAGGTTTCATAGCTCCTCACTACTTTGGCCCAAGCCATGCTTCCTTTTGACAGCCCAAAACACAGGAGGTAACACAAGGATGTTTACACATGTTGCCAAACTCATGCCTGATAATATTTGACCCTTGGGCCTACGTTGGCAAAGGTGCTTTGCTATGGGTTAAATTGTGTCCCAATTGTTGAAGTTCTAATTCTTGGTACCTCAGAATATGATCTTGTTTGGAAATAGGGTTGTTGTAGATGTAATTAGTTAAAACATAGTCATACTAAAATAGGGTAGGCCTCTCATCCAATATGACTGGTATCCTCATAAAAAGGGGAAATTTGCACAGAGACACACACAGGGAGAATATCGTGTGAAGATTGGATTACACTGACACAAGCCAAGGAACTACCAAAAGCTAGGAGAGGAGAGTGGCCTGGAACAGATCCTTCCTTCGTACCTTCAGAAGGAGCATGGACCAGCTGATATTTTCATCCTGGACTTCCAGCCTCCAAACAGTGAGACAATACATCTCTGTTGTTTAAGCCACCCAGTTTATAGATGTTGTTAAGGCAAGTCTAGGAAACTAATATAGACACCAACTCAGCATTCTATTGTATTTATTTATTTAAAAAAATTTATTTATTTTACTTTTACTCTGGTAAAAGGAACTGGGCTCTGTTTGGTCAAAAGTCTTTTGACCAAAGCCTGCCTTACACCCCAGTCTCATCCAGTTCTATCCCAGGCCTGAGGCTCTATACTTACTCAGTATTCCATATTCCCAAATACTAAAGTCCTACAGAACCTTTAATCACTAAGAAACAACAGACTAGCTCATAAATCCAAATACCTAGAGTGGATCCCCAGTAGTTGCCCAATCATATGGCAGTGATTCTATCTACCTGCTGAGCTGAAGTTCAGTTGAATTACCACCCACCTGGGGATTCCCTGCTAACATTTCTTTAATCACCAAGACTTCCTCCTTACCTTATAGAAAGTATGTGACCCCTCCAACTCGCTGGTGTATGAAGGGTGGTCTCTAAGCTCTTGGTCTCAGCCATCCCCTATCCTTGACCAAGAGGCTTATTATACTTTAATAGAAATGTGATAAAATATATATTTGATAAATATTATATCTCTGCACATTATTTAAAAAGTACAATTTGAAAGAAAAAAGAAATGAGCTGCTTACAACAGGAAGGAATGTGCTAAATAAAAAAGAAAAATGAGCTGCAAGGGGTATCCTAAGACCAATACTTTTGCATGTAATTAAGTTTATTCTGAAATTTTGGGAAAGTAGATAGGTTATGCTCTAAGTCAGTCCTATGACATTTTGAAATAAGATTCACCAATTTCTGGGTAAGTCTTAATATGGAGTTAGATTAATTCCAAACAATTTAAACAGGTATTTCTCAAAATGTCCACTAAACCATCTTCATCAGCCTGTTACTATGGCAATGTCCTGGGTTCCATTTTAGAGCTACTGAATCATTCAGACTCTTAGGGGATAAGACCCAGGAATTTGCTCAGGAAGAGTTTTATGCATATTAAACTTTGAGATCTGATATGATTTAGTGTTTTGTTGGTAATTTAACTGGAATTCCTGTATTTCATCTGGCCACCATATTTCCCAGGTATGGAAGGCTGAGACTCCAAATATTCTCCTGCTGCTCATTTTCTACATTTTGACAAATTGGATTTGTGTTTTCCAGTCCCCAGTCCAATGCTCCAGTGCTGAGATTCAAAGCTGCCATCCTACAGCCCTTACAATAGAAGCCTCTAGTAGCAGCAGTGCTGTGAGGGGCCCCCAGACTGAAGGACCGAGGCCCTGGTGGGAGGTGGTATCCAGGGATAAAATTAGCAATGGTCAAAAGAAGCTTCTGACATGGCTGCTTAAGGGCCCCAGGTTAAATTTATGATGCTGGGCTATAGTTTTAATGTGTGCTTTCTAAACATAAAATTTCATTAAGCTTTTTTTTTGTAAAAGAAGACTGGGATAGATGTCCACTTAAACCTGAGTTTCGGTACTGGGAGAAAATCCTGCAGTTTTTGCTCAATTCTGGCCATTCAACATTTAAATAAAAAGAAACCTACATCTCAACAGGGAAAAGCATTTCATAGCTCTTTTTTTTTTTTTTTTTTTTTGAGACAGAGTCTCACTTTGTTGCCCAGGATAGGCTGAGTGCCGTGGCGTCAGCCTAGCTCACAGCAACCTCAGACTCCTGGGCTCAAGCAATCCTCCTGCCTCAGCCTCACGGGTAGCTGGGACTACAGGCACGCGCCACCATGCCCGGCTAATTTTTTCTATATATGTTAGTTGGCCAATTAATTTCTTTCTATTTATAGTAGAGACGGGGTCTCGCTCTTGCTCAGGCTGGTTTTGAACTCCTGACCTCGAGCAATCCGCCCGCCTCAGCCTCCCAGAGTGCTAGGATTACAGGCGTGAGCCACCGCGCCCAGCCTCATAGCTCTTTCTTTACCTTCAAAAATTACTCCAGCAAAGTCAAATGTGCCAAAGAAATATTTTCAATACTAAAATAAGTCTATTTGTTATTCCAAAAGCAATGGATCTATTTTCAGGCACAAAACAATGTATTTGTGAATGTTCCATATTTTTACATGTAAATCAGGGACATAAAACAATACTTTGGAGGAGTACAGACCAAAGCTTGAAGTGACAGGATTATTTCTAGATATTACCAAGAGCATATGAAGCATTAGTTCTTTTCGTGGGTTTAGATAAGCATATGTCCACCTCCTTGAAATCAGAATAATAAGCTGCTCAGTCCCTGTAAAATCAATCACACACTCCAAAGTAGACATTAATTCAAAGTATTATGGGATTTGTGAATGTGCTGCTTACATATGAATGCAAAACTATGGTTAAACATAGGTCATAAGCTTCAGTGTTTTCTTCAGATAATAGTGAGGAGTGCAAACACAGCCACCCATAGCCTCCGATTCCTTCTTCTCCAAGCTTAGTGTGCAGAGGAATCACCTGGAGATCTCCTTAAACTACAGATCAGGATTCCTTGGAGTAAGCTGTGTTTTCCCTCCCCTTCAACTCCTTACAGAATGATTCCTGGATGACATTGATTTTTGATACTCCATGCCTTACAGAAGTGAAAGTTCCCCCTGCCACCTGTCATTAGCTACAGATCAAATCCCCACTGTCTGGAAGATAATGCATTGGGTATTAATGGGAACAAACAAAGAGAAGACATGGACGTTTACAAAGCTGCCCATCTACTTGGGCTTAACAGATACCAAAGGAAAAACATAAGTCTACAGTGTATTTTTATTGCCATATATTTGATACACATGCTGGAGTTTTAATATTTCTTTTGGTGTATTTTAATGGGTAGTTTACTACCTATAAAACAACCTGTGGGTGCTCAGGGAAATTCTTTTCTGTTGGTTTGAACAATTAGTTCTTCCATTGGAGTGTTTCCTATTTGAACTTTATTTAATTTTGAACTTTATTTTAAACTTCATTTACAGGATCCTCCCTTTTTGTATGTAGTTCTTCTCTTGAGCTAATCAAGATTATTATCAATCCTTATTTTCTATAGCATATATACAGGCAAATATTTATTCATTTACATATTCAACAACGTAAAAAGTTCTTGACAACTCCAGCAGTATTGAAGATTGAGAGAAATATTAAATAATTGGTGGTACTACTAATAACATTTTTGAATACCTACCATGAGCCAGGCACTTTTCTAAGCATTTAGAAAATATTAACTGTTGTAACTTTATAAAACTGCTTTATAAAGAGACTGAGACAAGGAGAGGTTAAGCAACATGTCCAAGTTCATGTAACCAATTAAGTTGGTGCTTGAGTTCAGACGATCTGACTGAAAGTACATCTCATAGCAAGCAATAGTCTATTCAGCTTTTGCGTGTTCCTAAGTAATGTGATATGATAGAAATGGCACCAGCTTCAGAGTTGTACAGATGTAGGTTTGGATCTTGTCTGTGTTGCATACTGTTTGTGTCTTCTTGGGTAAGTTCTTTAATATCATTAGGTCTAGTTTTCTCACTTGTAAGGTATTAATAGGATCAATTATTTACTGGGCAGAGTTTTGGAGATAATTTGAAGCAATGTATGAAAAAAAAAACCAGGACAATGCCTGGCATATAAACAATGAATAAACGTTAGCTATTATGATCATCTCTAACAAAAAGCAATAATCTGACTTAAGGCCAGTATATTATACCTTAACTTTTAATGTAATATAAGTTATGTGAGATGAAAATGATAATAGACTTCTATGTGAATATTTGTCCACATGTGTATAATGTGCAATTCATAGTATATACTTGACATTGATCAAAATATAAAAGTCAGTATTCCTCAACAAAAGAGTAGAAGCAAATTATACATGACTTGGAATGTAATATAAAATTGTGAATGTAATAATTTCTTTGTTGGCTTGATTGTTCACATATTTAATTTTTTAGCTAGAGGGAATTATTAGCTCTTAATACATCCATTTGAAGAATGCTTATACTTAAAATCTCATTAATGCATTTTTCAAAATTCTCCCATTGTAGACATATCTTGCTAACAGGAAACTTTACAGACAGTGTGGGTAGAAACATATTTAAGAAAAAGGTGCTGGGGAAAATCAGATCATGGTAGTTAAGCTATCATTGACTTTGAAATTATATTTTATGGGTTTCTTATCTATCTAAGATTTACAAGTATATAATCTGGGTAAAATGTGTGCTATCAGAATGGTATTTTAAAATATCAAAAATAGATAACAATGATATTCCAATTTAAATGAATTGTTAAACATTAATTCATACTGTCAATGTGATTTTTCTTTTAGCATTTAGGCTATCAATTCCTTAATAGTAAGCGGGGCGAGCAGAAATTGGTCTTTTACTTCTGAGTCTCTAAAAAGTGTATTTATTTCTACATTGTTTGTGACACAGTAGACTCACCCGGCATTTCAATTCCAGCATCGGGGTCCATGATTTGTGTCATGCTCTTAATGGTAATAATTCCTGTCTTATTGATCTTACTCTTGCCAGTTCTCTGGGGAAGTACTACTTTCTAAATTCCCAAATATTGTTGCTCCAGGGTTTCCATTAAAAGAAATGAACTCCCTCATTGCAAATCTACACACACACACACACACACACACACACACACAGATACATGCATATTCCCACAGACTGATCTCAAAGAAATAATATTGAGCATGAAAAGCATGTTACAGAGAAATATATAGCATGATTTCATGTACATAAATATATACTATATTTTTCTTTTGGATATATACATGTATATAAGAAAATTAAAAGGAGGTTGAAAAAATACCAGATTCATGGCCATGGAGTCTCTAATTTCATCCATAATATTTTATTGTGGATGAAATTAGGAAAATGAAGCTAGAGGGAGGAAAATGAGACTAGAAAAAATTTTCACAATATTAATATGTATTAATGATGGAGAATGGAAATGGATGTTTGTTATTCTTTATACTTTCTATACTTTTTAAAATGTCTTAAAAAATGCTATGCAAGTTAGCAAAATCGTATCTAAGGAACACATTAAAAAAATATTTAAAAACATTTAACTGGGCAGTAAAAACCATTTTGAGAAAAAGTTCTTTTTATTTTGAAAACTCTTATTTGTCCTGCAATGTAATGCAATGGGGAAGTGAGTCATTTGGAATGATAAAGGCCAGTGATCACAATTTAGTTTTTATGAATTTGTATTGGTAATTCTATATTAGATATAATTTACTATAAAATTTAACAACAGATTATAGAGCACACAAACCACTTAGGAAATAAGAAAGTGATTCAGCAGAAATTTATACAACTATTAAAATTATTTTAAAAATACATCTTTAAATAGCGATTGAGATTGTCTCTCAGACAATAACTCTGTTTTGTTTAGCAAATAGCTCCCAAACTTCTTATTAATTTGGGACAGGAATAGTCCCAATTTACAAATACTCCCAAACTTCATCTTGGTATATACTTTTAGATGGCTCTTAGCACCCCACATTTTTCTCAAGAGCAGTCAACGCAGAGACAAATGAAGCTGTCTGAGTGCTATTAACATTTCAGAGTATTTTCCCTTCTCAGTCTTGGGTGGAACGCCAATGAACAGCAAAATGTCAAACCAGAGCATGGGAAGCAGGGGTGGAGGTGATCAGACCCAGATAAACAAACCCTGAACAACAACATGTATTCTCCATCTCCATTTCATTCAACTTACTCCAACAACTGGAGGCTTGTTTATAATTTAAAAAAAAAGAGTAAATTTATTTCTATTAATTGGGTCTATTTTAATTAAATTACAAAAACAAACAAAAAACAAAACCCAACCAGGCTTCTCAAGATAAACACAGTGTTCTCACTGGAATCATTTTCAACCTTGCAATTTTTAGACTTAAGTTTGCTACTCATATTTTAATGGGATAAATTTTAATGGGATACATTTTAATGGGATAAATTAGCTGAGGCTTCAGCTCTTCTCTCTTAATCTATTAACACTCTTCCAGAAAATTCAGATGCATAACTTATCTATGGTTGATTCTTAGAGGAAAATACAATTTAATGGGATATTATGATGTTTAAAAAATAATTTAAGAAAAAAGTTTTTACACAGTAGGTGAAACATAAAACATTTAAACTGATTCACATTATTGTATTTTGGCTAATCCCATGAGTCGAGACTGGATTTATGAGGAAGAATTCTAATATGAAGGGAAAAAAATGAAAGATTGATTGAATTCCAGTCCTGGATCTGCCCCAGACACACTCTGGGTGACCTTTGGCAACTCAATCTCTCTGAACCCTTCCTTCTCCATCAATAAAATAAGGCCTCTAAGACCTCCTTGACCTACCTTATACAACTGTTATGAGGTTCAAATGAAACACTGCATGGGAAAGCATTTCAAAAATGATTAAGCCTTCTACAAACTTAAAATATGCCACGTCAATGTAGATTTAAATGAAAAATAAATGGAAGAGGTAGGGATAAAGATTTCCATGTAGGAAAGACTGTGGGGCTCTCCCCTTCTCTCCCTGTGCCTCTTATCACTGCAGCTCTTCCTGCTACCCAGGATGATGTTTTCCTCCTTGTACCTCACCTGGGATAACTCCAGACAGAGTCTCTAGGGGATGAGAAGAGTGATATGCCCAAGAATTTCTTTGACACTCTCTTTTTAAAAGTTCACAGTTCCTTGACCCCTGTGCTGGTCTGCTCAACAATGTCTCCCACTCCCATCTCAGACCCTTGTGTTCAGGACCACCCCATCACTGGAACCCAGGCTAGGAAGCTCCTGCCATTCTGGTGAAGGGCATATGCATGCAAGAGTTGAGACTATCCTCCAAAATGAGTGCAAAAATCTCAGTTGAGTCCATTTCATATTCTAAGTTATATCATAGGAACCTTATCTCCCCCCCAGATCAAAGTGAAAAGGAGAAGAGAGGGGAGGAGGGGAGGTCACGGGATGGGGTGTGGGAAGGATAAGCATAATTAGGACACTTTTTTATTTCTAGGCAGCTTTCTTTTATCTCTTGGAGTAAAATCCCTCATACTTTCTCAAAAGTGACTATGTTTTCTAAGGCAAGGGAGAAGGGAACTTGAGATACGGTTCTATTCTGTGAATCTAAGATTCAGAGAAACCCAGGCAAGGGGCAACAAACTGTAGCAATAGAAAAGGAAAGAAGGCAGCTTAATGGTCTTTGGTGGGACAGAAAAGAGACATTCAAGGAGTCAGTTTGGAAATAAGAAGTGTTTTTATCAGGTCACAGATCCTAAGCCCCTGGCCGGTCTTTGCTTATACTTAAGCTACTCCTTAGTCTTAGTGTCTGGGTCTGTAGAGCAGGCATCCTCAAACTATGGCCTGAGGGCCACATGCCACCCACCTAGGATATTTATTCGGCCCACTGGGTGTTTTTGCCGCTGCTGCCTGTCCCAGCATGAAGTCGCATGAAGTCGTCAGGTCTTTGTTAGTCCTTCTTATCAACTGGCAAGTCAATTTTGCTATCATGGGGACATGCTAATATGAACATAGCCACGCTGATTCTGTGACATCTTTCTTGTCCCCTTTTATGCCAAATACAAAGAAAAGACCCCAAAAAAGCATGGGCTGAATGAATACACAGAGGAAATAACTATTATGGAAAGAGATATATTAGGGGATGAACAGTAATTAAAAAGAGAATTATTAAAAATGTAGGTAGGTTTTCACAGTCATATTGGTTAAAAAGATTCTCTTTCTCCCTTTATACACGGCCTTTTTGCTTCCAATGCATGTCCAATGTTCTTCCATATCGATTTTCACAAACCCTCAAGGTTGTTTTTAATAACCAGGACTTATTTATTGAATGCTGCTTCTGTGGAGGCACTGTATTGAGTGCTTGGCATCCCCTGTCTCATCTGAAACTCACGACAGCACAGAAGGCAGTTTTATGGCAGTCATCACTTGACATGAGGACACTGAGTCATAGAAGGCGGCGAACGTGCCTCAGGTTAAACAGCCACAAGCGAAGGGTGGGGGAAACTGGGCTCAGATCCCAGGCTGCCACCAGAGCCTGGGAACTTCCTCACTACACTAAGCCTCTTTTCTGAGGAAGAACTTGGGTTCAGAGAGGCTGTGATACTTATCTAACCTAGTATTTAGCAACTTCACACTTAAAAATGGGAAGCGAAGCAATGGTTAGACATGAGATTTGAATCCAAGAACTAGCATTTCCACCAATGTGTTAAATGAATGAGGTTGGGTCAAAGTATTGACTCAATACTATTTAATTCTTTTCAATAACTGATTTTTTCAGCCTCTGGTGTGTTTATAGAATTAAAACTTTACTCAAGCAAGATTTAAGAGGTTCTACATGCACCTTTTATGTTTTTTATTGATGAGTATATATTCTGATAAAAAAGAAAGAAAACACAAAAAAACTAGATGTTGGGAAAACCCATCACAGTTAACAGCTTGACGTATCATGGCTTATTTGGACCCAAACTTTATTCTGACTCTCAGCTCTTGGTGGGTTGTGTCTCTATTTTTAGGTTCACAGAAGTGTGTAATCCAGTTGAAGCAACAAGGTAAGGTCTTCCTAATTCCCTCCCCACATTAAGCTGTGGTTTTCTTTAGAGATGTGAAAATCAGGCAGCAGGAATATGATTAAGAGAACGGTGTTCTGAACCCATCCGAGAGTTCCCTCAGCATGGGATGGAGTTGAACGAGCTGAACAGTCCCTGGTTCAGATCCTTCTGGCATCTCCATTATTTAATTCAGTGATTACAAATCTCCAAGCCAGAAAAATCTATCCACATTCAAATAGGCACACAGAAATACATTCCACTGCGTACCGTAAATGAGGGTGATTGTTCAGATAATGTTATCTGAATTGCTGGGTCCAGGAATTGATCTTTTAAGAAAGAATTTTCTCTTTTAACTTTTAAAACAAATTTCCCCAATATCCATACAGAAAGGAATTCTCCTATGGGTGACAAAAGAGGGTGGAACGTGACCACCAGACAAAGCCAAACCTTCCAACCTCAAATAGCAGAACTCAGAGCTCTTTTAATTTTAATTTCCATTTCTATTTCCCCTTCATTGTACTATATCTCTCTCCTGTGAAATGTTTCTATCAAAGTAAACAAATCAGGGGTGGTGATGTGGCCATTCATTTTCTTACAGAATATTTAAACTATGTTTTTTAATTATAATTTATTTTTGTTCTTTATTTTCTTTATTATTTACTTTGACACATGTGGACTGAGATTAAACTATGTTTTTACTGTAGAATATTAACTTCTGGAGTTTTCTAAAATATAATCCACAAAATTTGCTACCTTAACCCAATTACAAAAATGCAAATAAATCCATAGTCAACTTTGCCTCTCTATTCCTATGCTCAAGTGAGAGACTGGGAGATGAAGATGCAAGGAAGACTGTGATAACACTGAAACATCACTGCGGGATCAAAATATGTGAACACCTGCTTTAGTGCTACATGCATGAATAGTTTATATTCAAAGTACAATACATGTCTTAAGGTCTAGTTACGGGAATATTATGCAGTCCCAAGTACTGTTTATATATATACACACTATAGAGTTAACAAGATAATCCATGAGAAATAAAATTGATAATCTCAGAAAACTAATGGAGGTTATATAACAATAGCTGCAACTAACAACCACAATCAACTAAAATTGATACTAATGATACACCAATAACAAACCCTCAACCCAGAAATCCATGGAGATTCTGCCTCTCTCTGTGTGCTCGTGTACACAGTAGGAGTTATGCAGTGCTGCCAGCTGTGATATGACAGCTGGTCTTCTTGGGAGTCTATAATTTTGTATCCTCAGAATCTGGTGACATGTTATTAATAATTTTATTCACAAATACCCAATTTTAATAACCCTTAATAACTCACTTAGTGGGTTACTAATAAATACCCCATTTGTATAAATAAAAATGAATTATCTAGACAGTTACCAGGTATTTGGTCTTAATAACAACAACAATCTGATAGTATTTTGAATGAGTTCTCAGTCCACAAAGAGAATGTTTAAGGTCCACAAGGGATGCAGAAGACTCTACATACTTGATTTAATTATATTAAATCAAAACTCAATTAATATAATTTACCAATTAGTAGATTAAAGGAAAAATTCACATGATCCTTTCAAAAGATACAAGGAAAGCATTTGATAGAATTCAATATCAATTAATTTAGAAAACCTTAGCAAGCCAAAGATAGAAGAGAACTTTATTAATCTGATAAATGCAATTAACAAATACTATATTTGTATTTTATGGTAAAACATTAAAAGCATTTCCTTTGAGATTGAGAAAAAAGCAGGATATCCACTGTCATTATTTCAACATTTTTTAGAGGTTCTAACCAGAGCAAAGATAAAATATAAAATATATGATTCAATAAATGATGCTGGGAAAATTGGATATTTACATACGAAAGAATGAAACTAGACCCCTATCTCTCACCATATACAAATATCAACTCAAAATGGGTTAAAGACTTAAACATGAGACCAGAAACTATGAAACTACAGAAGAAAACGTAAGGGAAATGCTTCTTGACATTGGGCAAGGACTTTTTGGATAAGACCTCAAAAACATAGGCAACAAAAGTAAAAATAAACAAATGGGATTACACCAAACTAAAAAGCTCTGCATAACAAACGCAACAACAACCTACAGAATGGGAGAAAATATTTGCAAATCATACACCTGACAAAGGTTTAATATCCAGAATATATAAGGAGCTCAAACAACTCAATAGCAAAAAACCAAGTAATACAATTTAAAAATGGGCAAAAGACCTGAAAAGACATCTTTCAAAAGGAAGATATACAAATGATTAATATGTATATGAAAAAATGGTCAGCATCACTCACCATCAGGAAAATACAAACCAAAACCACAATAAAATATCACCTTACTTCAGTTAGAATGGTTATCAAAAAGACAAAAGATAACAAGTATTGGTGAGGTCATTAAGATATGGGAATCCTTACACACTGCTGAAAGGAATATAGATTAGCACAGCCATTTATGGAAAGCAGTATGGAGATTCATCAAAAAAATAAAATAAATTAGAAATATAACTACCATATGATTTCCAAAGGAAATAAAATCAGTATGTTGAGATATCTAAACTACCATGTTACTGCACCACTATTCACAATAGCCAAGACATGGAATCAATCTAAGTGTCCAACAATGGATGAAGAAATTGTGTGTGTGTGTGTGTGTGTGTGTAGTGAATATGTGTGTGTGTATATATATACTGAATACTATATGTATATAGTGAATAGAGAATACTGTTCATCCATAAAAAAGAATGAAATCCTGTCATTTGTGATAACATGGACGAAACTGGAAGACATTACATTAAGCGAAATAAGCCAGACACAGAAAGATAAATACTGCATAAACTCACTCATATGTGGAATCTAAAAAAGATGATCTCATAGAAGTAGAGAGTAGAATAGTGGTCACTGGAGGCTAGGAGGTGGGGGAGATAGGAAGAGGTTGGTCAATGAATGCAAAGCTACAGTTCTATAGGTAAAATAAGTTCTAGTGTTCTATTGCACAGTAGGGTGAGTGTAGTTAACAATGTATTGCATATTTTAACATCTAGAAGAGAGGATATTGAATGTCCTTGCCACAAAGAAATAAGTATGTGAAGTGATGGGTTCACTAATTACCCTGATTTTATCATTACACAATGTATACATGTATTAAGACATCACCTTGTAGCCCATAATTATGTACAATTATGTCAGTTTAAAATAGAAACTTTAAAAATGTGATTTAGAAAGAAAATCAAAAATTGGCATTATTCATAGAATGTCTCTATAGCAAATTTGCAAGGATTTACAAATAATATATGAAAAGAATAACTTGCTGAAAAAATTGCTTTTCAGAAATAAACTAAAGTATATTTGCTATTAATCTATATTTACATATATGTTTAAATATTTTAAATATATATTTTGTTAGAATAAACTTCAATCTATTTTTATTAATTTATTTTTAATTGACAAATAATAATTGTGTATATTTATGGGGAACAATGTGATTCTTTAATCACATACATTGTGGAAAGATTCAATCAAACTAACATATCTATCACCTCGCCAACATCATTTATTTGTGGTGAGAACATTAAAAATCTATTCTTTTAACAATTTTGAAATATACATTATTATTAACTGTAGTCACCATGCAGTACAATAGATCACTATAACTTATTCCTCTTGTCTATCTGAAACTTCTTACCCTTTGATCATCATCTCCCCTTTCCTCACCCCTCCCACACCCTCACCCCAGCCTTAGGTAACCATCTTTCCATTCTCTGTCAAACAACCTATTTCTTAAACTAAATTTTAAAAATCATTAATTTGTTCTTTCAATAAGGTCTTTCTTTTTTGAACAGGGAAAAAGAGGCAATTATTCTATTCCCTTTATTATCCTATTTAAATCAAGTTGAGATCAATATAAACAATAGTCAGCGAGAATTAAAAATAAACTGAGGCACATTTGACTGTAAGTTTCTCAAACACAGAGATAACGTCTCAGGTAGGTTCCCTCTAAGACATACCCAACAAGAGAAAATGGGTTGCATTCACAGCAGAGAGAAAGAGAGAAAGAAAAAAAAAATGTTAATACAAGGGGACAATAAACATTAAATTCTGAGGGACAGTAAATGTAGGAATTTGACCACAATTATTTTTTAAAAGGAAATGAAAATAAAACAAAACAAAAACAAAAATTCCAGAAGAGTCTAGTCTAATATGTCAATATCCTCGGTGGCAGATGGCAGATGTGAAGATCCCTTGTGGCCCTGTGGGTTCATTTCCTACAGGGTCTAACACTCTGGGACACTCGGTGAGTGGTAAATATTTCAAGCCTTCAGCTGCCTCATTGGCTGGGATCTGTTTTCTACTTAGTTCCTTTCCACTTCCCTTGCTGTTCCCAGCGGCTTTCTAGGTGTCTGTTTGCGTTCCTACGCTTTCATGACTGGGTCAAAAATAAATAAATAAAATAAAGCTTCTAAGCCTAATTAAACACTGAGCTAACACATTTTTGTCAGTCATTTTCATTTTGACATTTATGTTTACTGCATTTAGTCTGACCTCTCTAATCCTACAATACAAAATCTACAAAAGAAAATTATAACAATTTTATATAATATTTGCACCTAAGGACATTATTTAATAATAATAGTAGATTTTTATAGCAAAAAGCATATTAGACTTAGCTCCAGGGGAAGATCGTGAGAGACTAGCAGGTATCTTTTCTTTCTTTTCTTTTTTTTCTGAGAGGCTGTGAAACAACAGAACAGTCTGTGCTACATACATAATTAAAACAGATGTTCTCAATCTTAATTTTCATAGCTAATTTTGACAGCCAAAGAAATGTGCTTGTCTTTTGTAGAGTCACGTATTTTTTCTCTGATGTGCCCTATTTTTCTCCAATGTGACTGCTCAGAAGAAAAGGGCTGGGACGACGGTGAGTAACGACACAGTACCAAGAACTCTGTCAAATCGCTAGCAGGTCACTGAATAAAAACAGCAATAAGAGAAATTGACCATAACATTATATTAGAGTCTACAAAGTGTAAACATTTTTATGCATCCTGAACTTTGCTGTTGACAGTTTTTGTTGGCTTTGTCACGAAGAAGCCACACTGACTATATTAAACATCATAAAGAAACTGCTTACAAGTACCTTTCCTTAGTCACCTCAGCCTTTGAGAGCATAGCTCTCTCTTTTTCTCTTTTTTTAACAGAATAACATATAGTATATAGAAACATGCTACATTTTAATGACACAGGCCAGGTGACTTATCTGCAAGGGCAGAATCTGATATGCTTCATCTCTGATTGTGTCTGAAAATAGCAAACACAACTCAGGTGCAACGAAGGTCTCCCTTCTCGAAGCACCTTCTTCTTTGTGCCCCTTGCCCTTTGGCTCCTCACTGTCGGGGGAGTTTCAGACAGAAAAATAAATGACCCTCCCTTTCTGTGAGTGCTTCCAGCAGCTTGGAAACCACAGACTTCAGAAACCAGAAACAGGGGAAGGAACCATCTTCCTGTCCTCTGTGGCAGAGTGTGTCATTTTCACGCCAGGACAAAGCACTCTCCGGTGGGGTCTCAGTTCTCTGCATACACATCTGCCCAACGCCAGGTTCATGAAAGGCCCGCTAGGCTATAGTCCCAGGCGAGGTGTGCTGCCATGCGGCCCGGAACCCAGGTCGGCCCCCATCCTCTGGGGAAGGGAGGTGGGTGCTGGAGTGTCGCTGCAGGCAGTGCTCCTGCTTTCTGCTGCCTCAGCACCCCTGGCCCTTTGGAGACTTGACGGCAACACCTGCTCCAGCCTCGCCTTGGTCTCTTCTCCTTTGCTAAGGGGGCTCCAATTCTGCAGCACAGATTGGGTGACACCTTTAGGGAGCTCCAAATCTCTCAGCATCCACAGTGACTTGGGTTCCTTCCCAGTTTCTCACAACCCTCTGACGTGTGTTGCGAACCCAGTCCATTCGAGCCCACTCTGCGTGATGGCCTCACTGCTCTCAGCAAAGCCCCACGTGGGGTCTGATGCCACTCCAGGCATCGCTACTGTCTCCTCTGCCTTGGGAAATTGCCCTGTGGGGCCCTGGCCCAGGGAGCAGTGCTCTGGAACCCACCAATTACCCATGAGGCCTTGGCCATGTGCCAAGTGGGGGCCATTCCAGGGCAGTCTGGGGGGAGGGAGGACTGAGCAGGCCGGCCTGGCCAGTGGCTTGGGGAATCCATCCCACATTGGTTCCAGCCCTCTGAGAGTGAATGCAGAAGTAGGAACCACAAAGTTTAAGGTGCAGGTAAAACAGGGGAGGCGCCTCACCTGGATAAGGCGGTTGGGGGTGCGGGGAGAAGAGGCTGCCACCTCTCATCTGGGAGATGGAAATGTCTTAATTCAAGGGAAGTTCTGTGGGGTACCAGGAGATCAATCTATTCCCAAGAAGAGGAAGCAGGGAAGTAGAGCCAAGCCAAATGGGCTGCAACACAGGGGAAGGGAGAGGGAGGAAGGGTGCTCATCTCTGCAGAGAAATGTTGAACAAAGCAGATCTGAGCAGAAATTCAGACACACAGCATGCTCAGTGCAGGCTAACCAGGAAGGCTGCGGGCCAGCTGAGTCGTTAGCTAACCCCGGCACACCTACAACCCATCACATCCAGAGCTTAAGGCCACACATGCAGCCCACGAGCTGGTCGCTAAAGTACCAGCTGGCTTGGCAGTCATTGATTAGGTGACAGGGTGGATCTGAGTCTCCTAGATACCTTTTTCACCAGACATTGTGCTGGGTGCTTTACATACATTTTCTCTAATCCTCACAAGCTTTCAAACAATGGGCAGGCCAAAATTAACTCTGCATATCTCTGATCTCAGCATATCTCTGATCTCAGCATAAAAGTCACTTTCTCAGAGAGGACTTCTCTGAGCCTACCCTCTAAATTAACTCCCTCCCCCCATGGTACTCTACATCATTTTCTACTTTATCTGCTGCCACTCAGCATAGCTTATAACTTAATGTATCGTAACTGATATTCATGATATGCATGATGATTTGTTAGTATACGTCGTGTCTATTTTGTTCTCCAACTGTGTCCTTACAGTTTCTGGAAACAAGTTCTCAAAAAATATTCTTGCACCCTTGCATGCATGGAGGGGAATGCACTGCATCAGTTCCTTGCATGTGAGCATGGAGGATCTTGTGGGCTAAAAGTTTCATTCTGTGTAAGTAACTGTGGCCACTGCGCAGACTAATGTGTCTAAAAACCAAATGACATTCATAACCACCTAAAGAAGACAGCCTTAAATAAAATTCAATATTGACTACATTTTTATTAAAATCTGTCAATCATACAATAGAGGTGAGTTGTATATTTTACTTCTGTGCTAGGTTTCCAAGAAAACAACAGGCAGAAATATGTACATGTGAAAGTCCATCTATTTTGGACTCTTTTCCAGAACTTCCATATAGGAAAATTGCTAGGGAAATTTTAGTAGATCCATGAGAAAAATAAGTCTTCTCTTTGAGTAAACATGTCTAACTGATATACAGGTTTCTTAACTATTAGATATCCCAGAGACTCTGAACCTCATTACAATTTTCCTGTGTGTGTGTGTGTGTGTGTGTGTGTGTGTGTGTGTGTGTGTGTGTGTGTGTGGTACGTGCATGTGTGTGGCAGAGGGACAGTTGGCATATTGCCGCTAAGCATATTTGGCTTTGGTTCTGAAGGAACCAATGGACCACACCTCCTATCTAGAGAGCTTGACAAGCTGCTCCTACATTCCAGATAAATCAGAATCAAGGAACAGGTTGCCAGTTTTGCAGTACGTTAAGTCCTACCCTCCTAACCCTAGTTGGATAAACATGGAACAAAACAAATTATATAAAGCTGAGGAAATATAAACAAGAGCTTATAAAGATGATTCCAATAAATCATTCTACTTGTCAGATTCCCTCTGCCTAGTAAAAACTTCAATTTTTTGCCCAAGACTGTCTCACATGAATTGATGACTCCACAGACCACTAGACCAGTGCATGCTGGAATTATGATAATGGGAAAGGGCTTGTGCACTGACCAGGTGAAAATATCAGCAGCACAAAGGGGCCCACATTGTACTCTGCATCCAGATTTACCATTACTAGTTCCAAAGAAGGTATTTTTATTATCATTTTAGGAGGAGGAAACTAAACACTAGAGATGTCAAATAATGTTCTAAAAGTCACACAGTATGTCATGGGGTCCGGATTTAAACCTAGGTTTTCTAACTGCAAAACTTTTTCTCAAGCCCTTTCTACTCCTTGTCATAGCTCCTTGTGACCACACTACCTGTCTGCTTCTTGTCATAGCTTCTTGTGACCACACTACCCTGTCTACTTCTTGTCAGAGCTCCTTGTGACCACACTACCCTGTCTGCTTCTTGTCATAGCTCCTTGTGACCACACCACCTGTCTGCTTCTTGTCATAGCTTCTTGTGACCACACTACCCTGTCTACTTCTTGTCATAGCTTCTTGTGACCATGCGACCCTGTCTACTTCTTGTCATAGCTCCTTGTGACCACACTACCCTGTCTACTTCTTGTCATAGCTCCTTGTGACCACACTACCCTGTCTACTTCTTGCCATAGCCTCTTGTGACCACACTACCCTGTCTACTTGTTATCATAGCTTCTTGTGACCACTCTACCCTGTCCGCTTCTTGTCATAGCTTCTTGTGACCATACTACCCTGTCTACTTGTTATCATAGCTTCTTGTGACCATACTACCCAGTCTGCTTCTTGTGACCATACTCCCCTGTGGTCACATTGTGTCTCACAGGGCCTTCCTTCACTGGCCCAGCTATCCTGTAAGCTGATCCTCCAGTCCTTTTCAGGGAGTTCATCCTAATTCTCCCTCAGCCTCAGCCAGAGGTGGGACCAAACCCATATTGTGGCTCTTGCCAGAGCTATCCTTTGGTCAGCAGAATCTCAGCTTTCTCACCTTGTTAGATTTCCCTTCACTCAGACTCATGGCTCAACTTCTCTTTGCTGGTGAGGCTTGCCTGGGAGCCTTCAGCTTAGAACTGGGGGCACCCATTTATTGCTGCATTTTGTCACCATTCTCCCCCAACACTGCCCCCACCCACTCAACCTCACTGAGTATGGAGAGGGGAAGTGGCTGATCACAACGTGACTAGACTCTCAGTGCAAGGTGTTCTGTGAGTTCTCCTACAAAGATCTGTGGGTTCACCTACATCTTTCCAAATGGTTATTCCCATTCTCAAAAGGTTCCTCCAAGCTATGGAAGAATATGACAGTGCTATGAAGTGGGAGCATGCCAGATGAGCAAATCTCAGCAGCAAATCTGTAGGTGGAAAGGTGAGGATGAGAAACGAACAGGAGCTCAGGCACCTCCCTTTCTGTGTTTCCTGCCCTGGTTGGCAGCATTCGCAACCCCCTCCTTGAAACCCTTTCTTGGTGCCCCAGGTTTTCTCAGTCTGGAGTGTGCATTCAAATCAGCTGGCTGCTTTTCTCAAAATTTACATTCTTGAGCTCTACTCATGATCTAATGAATCAGAATCTCTTGGTCACAACCTGGGTATATATAGTTTGAACAAGATTCCCTGGTGACTCCTCCACAGCCTGCAGTTGAAGAATCACTGTCCCATAAGGTGAAGACCAAGCTCTTTAGCACCATCCACCTGAAAGTGCTGCTGCCTGGGTGTGGTCACCCAGCTTTTGGAAGAGCTACCCAGAGAGGCAGCAGGCTGGCAACTTCTAGGACATTACTACTCTGATGAAGGAAGTGTAGTTACTATTTATAGAGCACTGTTTAGTAATCATTGCCATTTATTTTCTTAAATTATTTGGATAAGTATGTGTTTTGTTTACTACTAATACAATGACTTGCAGTGATGAAGTTTTGCTCTCAGTTTGAATATGCATTGTTTTTTAGGATCTGGAAAGCTGGAGGGGATGGAGAAGTATAATCAGTCTTAAATGTGCATGAGTGGTTAAATAAATGGAGACCTACCTCTGTGATTACAAGTGAATCTGCAGTGCCAAGTTAATAAAACAAAGGCAAACTTTCAGGTATAAAGAAACATTTCTGTAGAATCTGTGGTTAAAATATGCCCTTCCAAAAAAGATATGGCCAAAAAAAAAAAAAAACAATATTTCATGACCAAAAAGAAATTAGGTCAAGCTTAAATTGATTTATGCTGTATATAATTAGCATTTTAATAAGAAGCAAAAATTCAATGCACCATTTGAATCTAAAATTCAGATAATGATGTTGTCACTGACTGACATAGTAATAAGATTGCAGAGGTACATGGCAGGAACCCCATGCCCAGCTTGGTTCTGTGGGGAGCTGGCTGTATAACCTTGGAAAAGTCATTTAATCTGCCTGTGTCAGAATATTTTTATTTACAAAATGAGAGAGTTAAGCTAGCTGATCTCTAAAGCAACTTGTTCTTTCAAAATTTTGCAACTATGAACTACACACTTTTAAGGGACAGGAAAGAATCATGAAAATTTTACAGTTGGTGCAATACTTTGGACAACTTTGACTAATTGAACTGAACCTTTTAAATAAAATTGAAGTTTCATTTTAGTTAACTTTCTCCTTAATTTTTGTTTATAAAACTTCAATTAAAATAGTAAAATATAATAATCTTTCATGAAAACTTGCCAAAATAATATTAGTTTAGTGCAAAAGTAATTGTGGTTTTAACATTGTTGAAATCTGTCATTTGATGTTGGAATACATTCTTAAATGTGGTTATGTTATACATCATTTTAATGTGCATTTCTTGCTTTATGGTTTTTTGCTAATGACCTATTACTTGCTGTTTATTTTATATTTATTTTAGACTATGGAAATGATGTTAGACAAAAAGCAAATTCAAGTGATTTTCCTATTTGAATTCAAAATGGGTCGTAAAGCATTGGATACAACTCTTAACATGAACAACGCATTTGGCCCAGGAACTGCTAATGACGTACAGTGCAGTTCAAGAAGTTTTGCAAAGGAGACGAGAGCCTTGAATATGAGGAGCATAGTGGCCGGCCATCAGAAGTTGACAATGATGAATTGAGAACAATCATCGAAGCTGATTCTCTTACAACTACATGAGAAGTTGCCAAAAGAACTCAAGATTGACCATTCTACAGTTGTTCAGCATTGGAAGCAAATTGGAAAAGTGAAAAAGCTTGATAAGTTGATGCCTCATGAGCTGACTGAAAATCAAGAAAATAGTCATTTTGAAGTGTCATCGTCTCTTCTTGTACACAACAATAATGAACTCTTTCTTGATCAGATCGTAAAGTGCCATGAAAAGTAGAATTTATCTGACAACTGGCAACCACCACCTCAGTGCTTGGACTGAGAAGAAGCTCTAAAGCACTTCCCAAAACCAAACTTGCACCAAAAAAAGGTCATGGTCACTGTTTGGTAGTCTGCTGCTGGTCTGATCCACTACAGCTTTCGGAATCCTGGCAAAACCATTACATCTGAGAAATATGCTCAGCAAATTGATGAGCTGCATGAAAAACTGCAACCCCTGCAGCTGGCACTGGTCAACAGAAAGGGCCCAATTCTTCTCCATGACAATGCCCAACTGCACGTGGCACAACCAACACTACAAAAGTTGAACAAATTGCCTACGAAGTTTTGCTTCATCCACCATATTCACCTGACCTCTCGCCAACCAACTACCACTTCTTCAAGCATCTCCACAACCTTTTTGTAGAGAAAACACTTCCACAACCAGCAGGAGGCAGAAAATATTTTCCAAGAGTTTGTGAATCCTAAAACACAGATTTTTATGCTACAGGAATAAACAAACTTATTTCTCGTGGCAGAAATGTGTTGATTGTAATGGTTGCTATTTTGATTAATAAAGATGTGTTTGAGCCTAGTTATAATGATTTAAAATTCATGGGCCAAAACCACAATTACTTCTGCACCAACCAAAATAGATACATGAGGAAGAGCTCAGGATATAATGAGAATAGTATTTTAATGCAGCAAATATCATTTTCAATCTTTGGCTTATTTCTTTAAAAAAAACTATATTAATAGTTTATATATAAAAACACCTAAATGGGGTCTCTTTTTTTTTTTTTTTTGTAAAGCACCTGCCACATGGAATTCAGAAATAAGCCTATTGTCCTAATAGATTTATTTCCATTGTCTAAAACTTGGATCTATTTCGACCCTATTTAGCTGTATTTGATCAAATATTTTTCTATAGGAGCATTTTCTGTCTTTCCTTTCATTGAAAAACTCAAAACAATAGCTATCCTAACACTTTTTCTCAAAAGTGACTCTTGTCATTATCAGTGGCTTCTTGGTGGTAATCTGGATACCTCTGGAATTGTACTATACCTTTATAAAACTCTTGAACATTAATATACCATGTAATTTATATCTTTGCCTCTCCCTAGCAAGGGTTAGAGGTATGCCATTCCCATCCACAATGCTCACCACATCAATATCTTTGAAAAAAAAAATAACCCATACAAATACAATTATATAGAAAACTATATATACACATATACACACACACACACACACTGTGTAATTTATCAGTGATGTAAAACCAGTAATAAGGCTACAAAGTCTTTTTATGTCTGGTGTATTAATGATTCTTTGTAGCTATTTACACATTTAAACTACAGTAGTCTCCCCCTTATCCTTGGAGAATATATTCCAACACCCCTAGTGTATGCCTGAAACTATGAATAGTACTGAACCCTATATATATTATGTTCTTTTCTATACATTCATACCTGTGATAAAGTTTAATTTATAAATTAAGCACAGTAAGAGACAAAAACAAAAATAAAATAGAACAATTATAACAATATACTATAATAAAAGTTATGTGAATGTGGTATCTCTGTCTCTCAAAATATCTTATTGTATTGTACCACGGGCGCTTGAAACCTTGGAGAATGAAACTGTGGATAAGGCAGGGGCTGGGAGTACTATTGTACCCATTTGCCATGAGACATTCATTCATTCATGTTAAGCATAAACATTTCTCAAATTCTAGGCATGGATTTGGCAAAAATTTTCCAGGTGAATAAACCTGGAAGTAATTGTTTTAGAATCAATTTCAAGATTCATAGGAACCACTAAGCTGAAAAAAGAAAACAAAGGAATCCTTTCCTAAAACAATTCATAGACTTTTGGAAAATGTGAGAGGGGTTAGAAGATGAATCCTTCATTGAGGGATGTTGATACTGAGTCTCAGACTGTATGTGGAATTCAGGTCTCCTGTGGGCCAGGGTAATGTTTTCTTCTGATTGTTAACTTGGAACATGCTATTTCTGAGCTAGGAAAATCACTCGTAGAAAACAGTGAGCCACTGGAATCAAATACATTTCAAATAACACAGATGCCTGTACATAAAGGAACAGAATGTCCTCAAATAGTGACCATACACTATTTTGTTTAAGATCAGGGAATAGAAAATCTATCCAATGATTCTATCCTGATTGAGATATTTTTTTTCTTTTTCTTTTTTCTTGTTTTTTAACGATTGCTTTGGGTCAAGGCCAAATGAATAATTTTCCCAATGGAATTGTTTCCATTGTCTAAAACTTGGATATATTTTGACCCTATTTAATTGTGCTTGGTCAAGTACTTTTCCGGGAAATTTTCTCTGTGTTGAACACCCTCCTCCCCCAACTTGGAAAACTTGAAACAATAACCATCTTAACACTCTCTTCAAACCTGAAGAATTTCCTAACTCAAGCCCTTAGTCACCATCCTTATTTTGGAAACCATCATTCCCAACTGACTGATTATGCCAAATAAATTTTGATTCTCAGACTTCTTAGTTTGAACTCTCTAATGAAATTTTGTGGGAAAGATTCCATTCCAAGATTGAAAGAAAGAGTGTATATTTTGTAAACAAGCATTAAAAAATTATTTTAAAAATACCTTTCTTTTTCCAATATTCTGCCTTAATTCTTTCTCCTGCATTTTGGTTATGTTTTCACAATAAATTCTAAAATAGTCAAACTTTGACAATTTCCATTAATTTAGGTGTTCAAATTTACTTTGACATTTTGATTTTATTATTTCTTTGTCTCTCTCTCTGTGTATATTTAATGTATATTAACATATATTATATATCTGCAATATTAAGCTTTTGAATCAAAGAGGTAAAGCAATTATCATAATTATATATAATTTCAAAAACTAATATGAAATAGTGGGAAAAGTCATAAAAAAAAGACTTAGAACTATGTCTATTTCACATTGAAAACTATCAGATGAGAAAGTATGAGATGAACTGTAAACTCTTTCACACCTCATACATCATTCCCCTGCACCCACACGCTCAGTGACAGTTTGGTCCCAATCCAGTGTCAGATACATGAGTCATAACTCGGAGCAGATCTGGGGATACCCCAGTTTATCCTTACCATCCATCCACCCACCCATCCACCCAAACAGCCAGTCAGCTTGCCAGGCAGCATTGCTAAGGGTCTATTAGGCATTAGACACTGTGCTAGCACTAAGGAGACAAGACCCTGTGAAGTAGGTTCTTGTATGCAAGACCTGAGGAAACATAGAAGTTTCAAAACCACCCACGAATTTCAAGCATAATTTGTGGAGTCTCTGGGGAAAGCAGATCACAATGGACCTAGTTGCATAATGCACTTAAATGTCTCTATTTTACCATTCATTCAATGTGCTCCTTCACCCAAATAACGACTTTCATCAGGAAATGTTGAGGGCATGTACAGAGAAAAGTAGATGGTACTTTAATCTCCACAAGCTTTCCTGGGACAGTATCAGATGAATACATATACCTTGAAAACTGCTTCTGCCTCACTTCCCACCTCAAAAACAACAAAAAAGGGGGAAATGGCTGAGTGCCATGGCTCACGCCTGTAATCCTACCACTCTGAGAGGCCGAGGCGGGAGGATCACTCACGGTCAGGAGTTCAAGACCAGCCTGAGCAAGAGCGAGACCCTATCTCTACTAAAAAAAAAATAGAAAGAAATTAGCTGGACAACTAAAAATACGTAGAAAAAATTAGCAGGGCATGGTGGCGCATGCCTGTAGTCCCAGCTACTTGGGAGGCTGAGGCAGGAGGACTGCTTGAGCCCAGGAGTTTGAGGTTGCTGTGAGCTAAGCTGACGCCATAGCACTCTAGCTCAGGCAACAGAGCAAGACTCTATCTCAAAAATAAAAAGGGGTGGGGGGATGTTTTCTTATCACCAAAGACCTTCATCACCCAGGAGAATTTGTAGTTATGTTTGCTCATTCCAGACACATTTTGGATGAGTACAAGCCTCCAGTATATTTCTGTTCAGAAAGGCTGGGTTTCCCTAAGAATGAGAGGGTTGTGGTCATCAATATGATTAAATGTAGTAACATTCAAAAGATTTCTTTTCCTGTCTGTAGCACTTTATAGCAGTCATTTCAAATTACTGAAAACAAGGGATTCTAACTGAGGCAGCGCAGAATGTAGTTAAGTTTCTTGGCTCTGCAGCCAGACTACTAGGTTCAATTCTATTCATTCTACTGTTATTTGTATGATATCAGGAATAAGTCACTTAATTTCTTTATACTTCAGTTTCTTCATCTGTAAAAAGGGAATAATAAGAATAATAGTACCCAAATCTCATAAGGTTGTTGTAAGAAAAATAAATTAAATAGCTCATAAAAAGTTATTATACAGTCTGATTTAAATGCTAGACCTTATTCTTATTTTTATCTTGGAGAGGCATGCTTGTGTAGTGAGGGATTTGGAGTTTGATTTGTTATATTTGGGTAGGCTGCAAATTGCCATGAATAAATATTACTAATCCCATCCCACTAGTGAAATGACTCAAGCCAATGGAGACTAAGTGACTAATTTGAGTATCTCTACTAAATTAAGATGGAAGTAAAACCCAACGAACCATCGCCAAAGCTTTCTTACATGGGCTTATCTCAAGAAGATATTCATCACAAGTCTCAGGACTTACAACAATGACATATCTACGGAATCTTCTACTGGGTTCAAAATGCTTCATGTGAACCCTGATGTTCACTGGATTACTAATCAATTTACCATGCTCTTACAAGATTATGGGATTGTTACCTGGCCTTGAAGTGTTTCCCCAACTTTGCAGATAGAAAAACAAGAATCGAAAGGAAACAAGGGCTTCATTGTCATTTCCAAAACCAGAGGAGAGGGTTGATGTTATAAAGAAGTGTTGATTCTTCCCACTGCACTCCTATAGCCCAAGGTTTTGTCCCTTAGACTATACACTATCCCACTGCATTTATATATAGCAAAAAATTTTAAAGATCCATACCTATTTATCTCATCTATTTTCCTTTATCTCCTTCTGGTTATATAGCAGATTCATATAGTTCTTAGAATCAAAGCAAACATGAACTTTATTACAAAGCAGGGCTAGAATTTATTCATAAAATAGCATGATGATAAATCCCACTTAGCTTTTGAAACTATAAGTTGCAGCACAGAGTATGAAGATAGTGTACACTTTGTAAGAGTTATATATTTTTAATAAAAAGAATGATCAGATTTTGAATTCTTAGAAGGAATAACCTTTATTAATTCCACCAGCACAAGGAAATTTTAATTACCTCCTAAGTCTTAGTGTTAAGAGATTTTAAAACAAAATTTTCTTTTCAAACCTATTGTGTTCATTGTATAGTAGGATATATGTCATTTACTTCTATAATTGTGAAAAGTCATCTTTTCCCCTTCTCATTGCTCTGAAAAAGAATAGAGTTCTATAAATATAAAATAGACCAATCAATTCTAACAGAAATGGTTACAAGTTCATAGGTAGTTTAAATCCTCCTTATCTCTTTTTAAAATGTAAGCTTTTGGAGAACCTCTTTTTTATTAAATATCTTTTAACAAATACAGTATATCAAAACAATCTATAACACCACCTTCAGTTTTAAAAGCTACAAAATCTACCCCTATCCATTATGCATGTTTACTTTTATGGCTCACTTCTAGGGTAAGGACTTGGACATTCGTATGATGGCAAGAGCTAAAATATTGCAAAAGTCAAATGTTTTATTTTGATAATCATTCCACAAATACATACTTCATCAATCTAGACCGAGCAGAGAATTCTCAGCCCACAAAACCTGCAAAGGAGGCAATATGTCTTCCGTGAAACATTCTAAAAAGAATATAGCTTCCCATAAGGGTATTCATCAATATTTGGAAAATATTGTTTGTTTTTTAAAAAACCCACCTCAACAGTAGTACACAAGAAACAGCTGGTCTTCTGATCTATTTCCAGCTAACTGGACAGGCACAAGGATTCCAGATTTAGGTCTTCATTCAGATACTTGCTAAGTGTAATAAGTCATCTTTCTTAACCCTTTTGGACCTTAATTCTCTGCTTTGTGAAATCATATTTGAGATGACATCTAAGGTCCCTTCCAAATATATAACTGTGTGTTTCTTGCTCTGTGATAATGATATTTAAGGGCACCATGGAGTTCACAAAGCCCTGTCACATCAGCAGTCTCATTTGAGCTTCATCACTGATTTTCAGAGTTAAATGGGGCAATTATTTCTACTTATTTTTCACAACAAGTATGTTACATTTGCTATCTAGCAGGATTCACTAGAGACAACAGGATCTAAAAAAAAAAATCCAGAGAGATTTAGTTTCCAGGAGTCCATAAAAAATTTCTTCCTATTCTGTGGTTCCTCATCATAAACCCTTCAAAGACTTACTTAAAAGAAAAAGAAAATTAAATAAAGACTGTCATGCTATGTGCTTCCGATGATGCAGTCCTCAGTTGAGACAAATCATATGTTGATTTTAGCTTGAAAGTAACATTTAATTTGCCACTCAAAAAATATGTTTTGAGACAGAAGGAGAAATCCTGGAGCCATTTGAAATTTCCAAGAGCACTGAGGCTTAGATAAAATTGAGTTTTTATTTTTGAAGCTCATCTTTTAAAAATATTTTTATATAAATTGGAAAGTAACAAAAAAAAGTTTACAAAGAGGAGAAAAAAAGAGATCTTCATTACCAAAAAGAAATATACTAAATCCTGAGTGGAATTCCAAGTATCTCTGATGCCTTGCAGCTCCTTCACTTCAGGGAGACCCAAAAACAATTCCTCGAAAATGTGTCTAACACTTTAAAGTTAATGAAGTACAACAACAGATGTGATTTTATTTCATTTTTGCAACAATTCTCTGAGGTAGGTAAGATCTGGAAAGTCTTTCCTAATTAAGTTCCCAATTATTGTTCCATCTCAGAGGTCAAGGCATTTCCTGATAAGTGAAATCCACAAGTTATCCAAAAGACTCATCTTAGTCATTATATCTGACCTCTTCCTGACTGCTTTCCTCATCAAGACCATCATGAGAGGCAAGAAACAGAAATATTACACCATTTGAGATTTTCTCCCTCTCCTTCTCTGTCCCCCCTTCCTTCTTCCTCCCAGCCCATTACTCACACCCCTTCTGGAAGTGCAAAGAAGTGCAAAAACAGCCAAAGTATGGGGCAACCAAAAGGAAGGAGGAGAAATTACCTTGATAATCTAACCAGGTAACTACCAGTGGGCTGTACAATGCCATGTATAATTAAGTCTATATTTGAAGCAAAGCATATTACAAAAACTTGATAACATTTTATCAGTCTGACTTGCCAGTCATAATGATAGTTTTCATGGCTACTTTCATCCATAATTAAGCCTCTGAAACAATGCAAAGTACAATAAACTATGCTTTTGTCTTGATATAGATATAGGTATGCTATTCTTTTGATTGACGTTTAATAATTCACACATAGCCTAAGAAAAAATTCTTAAGCAGAATACTTGACTGACCAGAATAAAGCTCCCTCCCTGCCCAGGCAAAAATAAAGAAAAAGCAGTTTAATGTATAATCTAGCACCAGGGTGGTATATTTATTATATCTTATATTATGGTCTTTTGGGTTATGTGCCTTTTCACTATTAAAAGTCCCAAAGGTTCTCATAGTGCTAAGTCATTTTCTTTAAAGCTTTCCTTTTCCAATTTGAAATATTGCCTTCAAATATGTTTTAGAAGTTGAAATAATTGTAATTTTCCCCTCCAAAAATAAGGAAAAATCACATGCTTTCTATCAGCTCAGTAATCCTCTGACCTTTGAAAAAACATGAATTATTGAGTATATATATATCTAATGAAAGGTAATTTCCATGTTTTAGTTAGAATCTAGCAATTTTGTCGTGAGTATAATTTTGAATAGAATTGAAATAATCCCCAAGCATGACAGTAAGTCAATTAAGAAGAGAGGAAGTATTCAGAATGCCATCTGTTAGTAGACACAATTTTGAAATCTCAATTTATAATATCTTGCAAATTCACAGCTATAGCTCTCAAAATCAAATTAACCTGTTCTACCTCAAAGGATTTTAAGAGACTTCAGTATGAGTGCCCAAAGTTATGTGACACTAGATACCACCTTAGACTCTGATTTGATGTTATTTCTTTAATCCATATAAATGCAAGGTAACATTCATCTTTCACCCCACCTTTGAGCAAGCTTTAATCAAACCTCTCATTCACACTCTGTTCAAAGATTTCTCTAGCCACACACTTTGTATGAGTGTCTTCAGCAGCAACTGAGAAAGTAAGCTGTGCTAAACAACCTCTTACACATTTTAAAACAAACAGATCGATCAGAAGTCTATAAATATGATGGCTTTTCACTTAAATAGAAAGCCAAATATAAAAGAGCCAGAGGCTTTCACTACTTTTCTATTTTAAACTTTCTAATAATTCCTAATTATTCATGTCAATGCAGAAATAAAGTTATCAGGCTGCAATGATTCAGAATAAAATTAAAACATAATCATATGAATCTTATGTATGCATCACCTTTAACTGAGATCATAGAGTAGCAAAAAGAAAAAAACTAAGACACTAGTACTACTTCATCCTTAAACATCAACAGAAAAACTAAACAGATGTAAAGCTACTACAATGTTTCCCTTTCTTAGGCATGATATTTTTCATTAAAAACTACCATAAAAGGAATATCAATCTATTACACTAAGTATGTCACGAGTGGATTATACTGTAAATTTAAAATTATTTGCCTTAGAATCTCAAATGCTACCCCTCAATCCCCTGAGAGAAAGCATCTTCTGAAGTACAAGCAGGTACTAACACTGCCACATGAATTCAAGGCTGCCACAGCCAACGAGTAAACCAAAATACAGTACTTACCTTATTATAAACAAATGGCAAATTGCAGGCAGCTTTCAGCTTGCAGCTATCTAGCATAGTTGATTGCAAATGAACAAAACATCTTTCACTCCAGTGAGAGAACTACATATGCAGACTTGCCTTTCTTCACCGAACACCAGCGAGAGAGACTGCTCCCGTCCAAGCGCTAGCAACAGCCTGGCACCGAGCACTTGCTGCTCTCAACTGCAGAGACTTAGAACGCAAGTAAGAGGAACCCGTGATGTTCAAACACCGTTGCTTTGGATTCACAGGATATGACTCAACTCTCAAGCCAGTTCGGGGTGCAGTTTCCCTTCACAAAACTGTGAGTACAGATTACATAACAAACATCCTATCTGGGGTCCTAAAATGCTTACATTAAATATCAAAATTTTCACACTTTTGACAGTCAACCTGTTCCCCATGGCACAAGCCACAATTGAAAATGAGAAGAATAACACAGCACAAAGAAAACTATTCTGCCTGCTCTCTGCAGGGAATTAATTTAATGTTATTAAAGGTGTGTGAACTTGCCAACATCCTCCTGACAGGCATATAAAAAAAAGAGGCACATTAAAGTCACTAACATTCCCAACAGTACAAAAACAATGTGTGGAATAAAACTCTATTTTAACATGCAAGAAGTGGCATTCTGTACAACACAATAGAATCCCCTTCACTGAGTAGAGAATGGAAATAGATCTTTGTGGTTTGCTGTTGCTGTTTCCCACAGAAATCCTGTCCTAGGCTGTCATTACCTCGTGATGCTAGTTTTGCCTACCTCTCCAACTCAGAGTCCTCCTTTCTCTTCTCTGTGAACATTTCTAAAGGAACATGACTAACAACACAACTCCTCTAGTAAATGTGGCAATTTTCTGTGCTTTCTCTACCACCCATTACCCTTTAGCTCTGAGCCATATTAAGCTTGATCACACACTGAATTATTAATATATTTGGACACCTCAGTCAATCAATATTATAGATTTAGATCCTTGGAGAAAAGTCTACTACATAAATTCAATCACCATCACATCATCAAAAAGAAAAGGCTGGAAAAACCCATGTTAAGAGCAAATAAGAGATGTTGAACATTTTTTCATATGTTTGTTGGCCATTATTCTGTCTTCTTTTGAAAAATTTCTGTTCATGTCCTTTGCCCACCTGATAGGGTTGTTTGATTTTTCCTTTATGATTTTCCTGAGTTCTAAATAGATTCTAGTTATCAGCCCTTTATCAGATGTGTAGCTTGCAAAAATTTTCTCCCATTTTGTGGGTTGTCTGTTTGCTCTCTTGATAGCTTCTTTGGCTGCACAGAAGCTTTTTAATTTGATCAGGTCCCATTTATTTATTTTTGTTGCTGCTGTGATTGCCTTTGGGGTTTTCTTCATAAATTCTTTGCCTAGGCCAATGTCTAGAAGAGTATTTCTAACATTTTCCTCTAGAATTCTAATAGTTTCACACCTAAGGTTTAAGTCTATTACCCAGCATGAGTTGATTTTTGTGAGAGGTGAAAGGTGTGGGTCCTGTTTCAGTCTTCTACATGTGGCTATCCAGTTTTCCCAGCACCATTTATTGAATAAGGATTCTTTTCCCCAGTGTATGTTTTTGTCTGCTTTGCCAGCTATCTAAAACAAGACTAAGTAGAAATATAAGGTGAGCCATATACATAAAACATTTTAGCAGTCACATTAAAAAAGTAAAAAAGAAACATGTAGATTTAATTTTAATACTGTTTACCCTGATATATCTAAAATATATTTCAACATGTTATCAATATAAAATTAATAATTAATTCATAATTTTTTTACTAGTCTTGGAGATCTGATGTATATTTTGCACTTGTATTACATTTTCACTTGAACTAGGTACTTTCAAGTGCTCAATAGCCGCACAGGGCCAGGGGCTACCATACTGGAAAATCTAGGTCTGGGCTTAAGGTTCATTCTCAGTCTTCATGTTGTAGTTCAAATGTTTTTGTTTTTTTCTAGAACATTCAGAAAGGTCTTTCCTCACTACCTTTCCTGAAATGACCTTCTCCAATTACTTTCTGTCTGATGATCTTTTTTTATTTCCTTCATAGTACATCACAGTCTGGAATTTTCTTCTTTATTAATTTTTTTTTACCTATTTATAATCTGTGGCCCATAACAAGAATGTAAGAGAACTAAGGGCAGAGACCTTATTGTATTCAACATGCCACTAGCATGGTCACCAATACATAGCAGAATTTAACAAACAAATTGTCTACTAAACAAATAAAATATAGACTTCATGCTGTGGTTTGGCAAATAATAGAATATTAAGAAATGTGTTTCTCATAGCACCAAATTTTTAGCTAGTGGGCAACACTTTCCTGAATTGAGAAATATCCCTTTTTCATGATATTAATGATCCTCCATCTATAACAAGCTTCATTCTCATATACAATTATATATATAAATAACGTACTTGTTTCATTACTCTAGCAAAGACTTAGAATACTTTGGTTGCAATGATGTAAACCTGGGTAGCATTGTGACGTCCATTTATCTCCTATTCACAAAAACACAAAATTAGTGTATACTATCTACCCTACAGCACTAGGGACAGGGATTGGCATGTGACCCAATCTGGCCCGGTGACAGCCAACCTCTCCACTTTTGCTGATATTGGGAAAGAGATTAAGTTTGCAGATTATAAGTGTAGAATTGCTGGTCGTCATCTTTGCTACCATATAAAGTGAGGTTGTCTGAAAACAGGCCAATCAAGAGAAAAACAAAGCCAAATATGTGAAAGGCAGATTCCTGACAACTCTGTTGTAATTCCCAGATACTGTCACGTGGGAAGTCACATCTGCCCTTTGCTGCAATGATAGATGTACTAAATGTTCACTGCAGAATTGTAATAGTGAAAAACTAGAATTTTTGCAAGGAGCCATGAACAGTGGAAGAGTTAAATAAATAATGGATTAACCATAGTGAGGAATACTACATAGCTTTTTTTGTTGTTGTTAAACAATCAGGTGATCTAGATATACTCACATGGAAAGCTCCCTAAAGGATGTTCAACAGAAATGAAATACTGGAGAAAAATACATTATCATAGTTATAAGTCCATGAATTTTTATATGCATATTCATAGAAAGGGCTCAGAATATGCATACGCACTCTGGACAGGTGGTTGTGTTTGGGAAAGAGATGTAGGGGAGTGATGAGGATGCAGAGATCTAATTGTTTTGTTCAGTTTATTACTTATTACATAAATCTTTCAAAATAAAAATGAATTCATGTATTTCTTAGGTAATTTTAAAAGAACATGTTACATTTTAAAAAATTTGATATTTTCTATTTCCATACTTTGCTACATTATACTCTAAGTGGACTACTCTCCTTTATTATTTTTTAAAGCAATGCAATAGCAATGCAAGTGCGCTCCTCTGCCCCTCTCCCCATTCTTTCATAGCCCAAATTTATGTATTTTCTAATTTTTTTGGTCTGGTTAAAAGATATGCCAAAGACAAAGAAAAAGACGAAAAAAAGGAGAGACAGACAGCAAGCTGTGTTAGAATCTCCAGTGTTACTTTCTGACATTGTCTTTGGGTTTTTCATTTTTTTTCTCTTGGCCTCCTGGAAGCTCTTTTATTGGCTTCATAAAATATAGCTTGAATGTATTCAACTGTAAACATCTCAATATTCTAATATTTATAATAATTTGCCTTAATTTGGTTAGTCTTGGATCAGAGTAAATAAACTTGTTTATTAATGGCTCATTGAGAAATTTCTGGTTTCTGAATTGGGCACAACTGCTTTCTTAATCAACACAAAATCAAAACCTTTAGTTGCTTTTTTTTGGCTGCTCTAGTCCTCAAAAACTCTTACATTACCTTATGTACACTTATCCCATTTCATGTTTTGGGATTCTCCTAGATCTACACAGTATTCCCTTCTTTCAAATGACAGAGCTAAAGACACTTAGAGTCTGAGGCAGGAGTTGGGGCCCTTTGGCTTTTAGTATGGCAGATTGGATTTGAATTTACACGGTGCTGACCAACTGAGGCAGGCACTGCTATGTTCTATTCCCAAAGCCCACTTACCCTAACAACTTAAACCTCCTACTTCGCCTGTTGATATCCTCCTTCCATTCCCCTTGCCTCCACTTAAAATCTTAACATTGTGCCAAATTTGCTTCAGATTTGTTGGAAGAAATAAAACATTATAGATACAGGTGAAGCCCTATAAGTCCCTGCCTATCTCATTCTCTTCCCTCTCTCTCCCTAGCTTTTATCATTATATTTTTAAATACTTTTATTAGATGTGTGTATCCATAAATAAGATATTATTAATAATTTGCATGTTTAAACTTTATAAAAGTGGTATCATAATATATAGATCCTTTAAATCTTTTTTGTTTTGCTTAGCATTATTTTCTTGAGATTTACAAGTAGTTACACATAGTTTATTCTTTTTAACTACTGTATAGCATTCCAATATATTTGTCCTTTCTCCCATTAACGGACCTTAGTTTGTTTCTAATATATCCCTTCTATCAAATTATTCTAATTCTTGTACATGTGGAAAAATTTCTCTACAGATAACTACCTAGGAATGGAATTGTGGGGTCATAGGACATGCACAGCTTCACCTTTACTAGATATTGTCAAACTGCATCCCATCATAACTAGACTAGCTTACAATTCAACCAGCAATGTATGGGAGTTGTCGTCACCCCATAGTACTGATATTCCAGATGCTGAAATACAAGAGTCTTGCTATTCCAGACTCACCATTTTTGCTCTTTCTTTGTGATTGGTATAGAATTTCAATGTTTTAACTTGGATTTTTTCTGATGACTACTTACTAAAGTTGAGCATTTTACCTTATTATCAATGGTCTTTTTCCTATTAGGTTGTTTGCCTTTCCTTTACATATTTTTAGGAGGGCTTTATGTATTATAGTTCTGCTCCTTTGTCAATTATATGAGTTATAGATGTTATCCTTCAGTATGTGGTTTGTCATATCATTGTTCATAACATCCTTTGCTGTTTTTCCTTCCTTTAAAATTTGTGGTTTGTTTTGTAAGTGAAAATTTTATTTTTCTCAGTTGTTTACATTTCTTGAGTCAGAAATATGAAAATCAAGTGTTCCTCAGTCCTTATTCCTGCAGCATTATCAACAATGATGTCAGAGTGCATAGCTAAAAGGAAACTGAGAAGTATTCTCATTTCTTATGAGTGGTTCAGTTAATCATATACTGTTTACCTGCTATGTACCTTGTTCTGTGTTAGAGGGTACAAACATGAAGCAGTCCATACAATCAATAAATTTATGGTCTAATTAAGACTTGTAAACAGTCTGATGGTGATGATGAAGAAGAAATATAGAGGTAACCATGTGCCCGAGATTGTGCTAATGCATTACTTAACAGTTTAAGTAAAATGGAATAACTATTATTGTAAGAGACATGTGCAAGATGGTATAGACACAGAGAAAAGGGAATATGTTATAACCTTGCACCCCAAAGATCATTCTAGATACAAGATAGTCAACTTTGAGGTGGTAAGCACTTGTGAGATAAAGTGAGACCTCAAACTGACATTTCTATTTTCTCATGTCGATCTGTTTGCCCAAACAGATGACTCCGAAATTAATTCTAATTTATTTAGAAGATTAATAAAAAATTAAAGGGGAAACAAGTTACTCATTTGGAGGGAAAAACAAAATGCTTCCTTGGAAGACAAGTTCACTTTTGCAATCAGTGATCCAATCACATAATAGCATTTTCTCCATTTATTAGAGACAAAGTAAAAATGTAAAAATGCCTACCTTTCTTAGGAATTCTAACAAATGGTACATCCCTCTTCCTGTGTTATCAATAATTTAAAACATCAGAAGTAAAAATAAACTCCTATTCCTTAAAGAAATCTCACGGTAAATACATTTGTAAGCAGAGCATCCAAATTCATCTCTTTTGTAAATACAGATGTTCACATTACGTGTCTCTCAATGCAGGTTATATCTTTAGCCTTTAAAGAGTACAGAGTGTGAGAGTGCCTGATATTCTTCACCCAGCAGGAAAACAGGGCTGCTTGAGCTAGAAATAGAGAAGGGTGGCCAGCAGCATCGCCCACTTGCTGAGGAAAGATGAGGGTATCCCACCTCCTCACACTTCAGCTTTCACATCACTGTAACCCTCGAGGACTTGCAAACTAGAATGTGTTTTCTTCACTCGGGGGTGACAGTAAAGTGAATCCGAAAATGAGAAAAGAAGACTGTCACCTGAGAATTCAACTTTGAAATAAAAATATAGCAGGTAAGAACAGAGATAAAATGAATCCAACTTCAATTGTCAGAATGAGGCAAACTCAAATGCCCTAAAGGTATACATGTTACCAGCAACTAATGTGGATCAATGCCTTAGATCTGGGGGTCGGTGGGGGGGGAGGACCACAGTGAACTGAAAGAAGGGCAGGACTCAAGCTTCCTTTAAAGGTGACAGTCTCTACTCGGCTCCAGATGATTGACCAGATGTAGGGAAAGGAGCCAGATCTCTGGATTTTTTTTTTCAAGAAAGGCCACAGATCTGGGTTGTTATTAATATGTGAATCCTCCTGATTTTTAAATCTTAGTCTTTACACAGGATGAGATAAACAAAGGCTTTCGATGTGCCCCATGGGCAGTCAATCACTCTCAGACTCATAGGCATGGCAATAATCTGACTGGACATACTGGCTCTACCCATAGAAACAATATGTCAAACAGGTGAGACAGAGCGCAGACTAGCAAACAGGTAAAAAGCAGTCTCAGAAGCAAGCATAGGCAGCAACCATTCAGACACTGGGCTAGAGTGCAGGAGGTGGGTGGCATGTCCCTTCCTATTGTGGACCTGCCTCTCTCATTCCATTACACAACCCAAGAGTCTGAGAACAATCTTCCCTTCTGATTCCATGATCACCAAGCTGCTCTCTGATTAGAATTTGGGATGTGTCTGGCATGCCTTTAGGGAGAACTTTTTTGAAACTTGAGGGAGTTGAGGACCAACTCAGCAACTATGTCTCTCATTATAAATTAATAAATTGACAGCCAGCTTAGATATTTGCTCCCCGATGTGGCCTGCCTACAGGCACAAAATGGGCTGGGTGGGAACATGAGACACAGTCCCCAGCAGTTTCACTTTTTCTTGTAAATGGAAACATTGGCATTCTGATCTTGCACATTAGTGGTGTGAGCTCCATTAATGAGTCCTGGAGGACAGAAGTGCTTTGGAACTGCTGACAAGTGGTTTCTGGGACCACAAGGCTTTGGGCCAGACTGTGCATAGTGGCAAATTCCCTAACACAAGGCCATCCTACAAGGCCTGTTGGTAGGTATTATTAATATCTTACATCCTCACTTACCCTCACTCTACTGCTCTGGCCATTCATTTCCAAGGATCCTTACTTGAGTTTGTAGAAGTCCAGAAATGACCTTGAAATGTCGAGTTAAAAATTAATAAACTTTAATGAACAAGAACAGAAAGCTCACAGAAATTTAAAATATATATATTTATAATCATTGGTACCAGGGAGCAGGCTATGTGCTTGCCATAGACCATTCCATCTAATCCTCACAGAAACGCTGTGAAACAGGCACTACTTTGGGCAATTACACTATTTTACAAAGGAGGAAACTGAGGCTTAAAGAGGTTGAGTAATTTGACATGTACATAGCTAACAAGTAGTGGAGGTGGGATTAGAACCTGCACCCTCAAATACAATACCACATTCTATGTACGCTGTACTTTATTTCACTTTTTTTAAATACCACACATGCCTTTTGCACTTACTTTTTGCCAGATAATGTTCTAACTACTTTACCAATATTAATGGATTTATTACTCATAATAACTCTATGAAATGGACACTAAAATGTCCTCATTCTGATAAGAAAACTAAGGCAAAGAGGAGTTAGGTAACTCGCCCAGGATTATACAACTAGCAGGGGGCATAACCAGGATTCGAACCCAGCATTCTGGCTCCAGAGTACACATTCTCAAGTGCTGGTGCTATCCACACAATGTTCCCTAGGGAAAAGTGATATAGATTTCTCCAATTTTAAACATTCATTTCAGCACTGCTGTAACTACAATTTTTCAGGAGGATAGATGGAAACAACACAAGGGAAAGAAGTCTATGATATATCATTTCTCTTTATTATATACCAATTAGAAAAAACTGCAATTCTTCTTCTGGATTTAAGAACTACAGAACAAATAACATCATGAAATACTACAGGCCTGGATATAATCATTCTTAGGAGATATATTCAAGGAGGGTGACAAATTTAAGTCTGCATGGTTTTTTTTCCCCCTTCACTACTGCAGGGGGAATGAAAGGAATATTTTTCATTTCTGTGTATATAAATCCTGGGAGGTAAAGATTGGAATACTTTTGAGACATCTAAAATGAAGAAAATATTCCAGAGTTTAATTTAAAAGTCATTTTCTCCTAGAAACCAAGCAAATTTGATTTCAGAATCAAAATGCATTGAACATAAAGAAGTAGATGTGGATACCTCCTACTTTGAACCAGACTTTCTGTTAAACTTAAAATGGAACTTTCAGATCCATAAATTTCAGACTTTTATTAAGAATAATACTCTGAAATTGATTTGGTAAAAATAACACCTGCTGACTCATACTGTAAATGTGAAGGAAACTTTTCTATTGAAACAGCAAGGAAAGGCCCTCACTGGTTCCTACACGACTTAAACTTAAGTTTTGCAGTTACCACCTTGCTCACCGGGACAGGCTGTCTTCAAGCCTTCAGCTGCCCTGACTGCTTGGCAGCTGCCTTGCAGTAATGACGCCCAGTTAGTCCTGAGACCACAGGAAGGAAAGGAGGTGTCTGGCCAGCTTGTCCCAGTCGCTTCAGCTCTAGCCTCTATCTGATTGCAATTACCTGAAGGATCCTGGGCTAGAATCTTCCAGACAAGTCTTTCACACATTCCTTACAAGATCATGAGCAAAAATTCCTCTCAGCCAAGGTCTAAAAACTTAACTCAAACCTGAATCCAGAAGCTCTCTTTCTTCAAGTCCTTAATCTGTTTTGTCCCTCTCTAGTTTGATTTGGTTCGTTAACTCTTTCTAGAAACTGTCATCTTGGGAAATACAGCACGCTGCAGAACTAGCTCACGGGCTGGCCACTGAACAAAAAGAAACAATAGCTGCAGTACTTTCCTTCTTTCAGCCCTCTCTTCTCCACAAACAGTGCAACCGTTCTTGCTCAACACGATTTATATAGTCTGGTTCTCAACATGGAGCTCACTCCCCTGGCAATATAACTTTCCTAGTCTTATTCTCCACAGAATTCTCAGCACAGCCTCACACCCAGGCCCCTCTGCTGAGGCTCCATCTATTCGCATCTTCAGATCTCTCTTCTCACTTTTTCATGCTGCTCTCATTCTTCCTTTCATTCCTATCCTTATTGTAGAGCAATTTTAGGGACTTTAAAGCAAATGTGTGAGGCAGTATTGCATGGTAGTTAAGAGAGTGTGTTTTAAAACTGAACACCTAGGCATATATCGTCTCTGCCAATTACACACAGTTTGTCATTACCATCATCATTATTATTAGATGTTTAAATTTGAGGTAATTTAACTTTGAGCTAAGAGATAACACATAATTTAGAAATTTGTGAATATAAATTAACTAGCATTCTTTTTTAGCTAATGCCTCGATTTTTAGAAAACTAGGTGCTAATTCTGTCAGTGAATCAATCAGCAATTATATATATATATATTTATTTATTTATTTCGGCATATTATGGGGGTACAGATTTTTAAGGTTTCAATAGACGCCCTTTCCCCACCTCCCCCCCCAAGTCTGAGTCTCCAGCATGACCATCCCCCAGATGGTGAGCATCTCACTCATTATGTATGTATATACCCGCCCCCCTCTCCCCTCTCCCCTGCCCAATACCCTATTACTGTAGTACCTATGTGTCCACTTAGGTGCTGCTCAGTTAATACCAGTTTGCTGGTGAGTACATGTGGTGCTTGTTTTTCCATTCTTGGGATACTTCACTTAGTAGTATGGGTTCCAGCTCTAACCAGGAAACTATAAGATGTGCTATGTCACCGTTGTTTCTTAGAGCTGAATAGTACTCCATGGTATACAAGCAATTGTATTTTATATACAGTCCTGACTAATACTCCAGCTTTTCCTCCTCAGTTTTGTTATCTTCTCTTGCCCCTTTGATGCTGCTGCTCCAGGGCAATCAGTCCTCGGTCCCAGACTTCACAGGGCAGGCAAAGCTCGCAGTGCACAGACACGTGTGGGGCTGGGCGGCACGCGGGCATCACGGCCCATACAAAGGGCGCTGCTGCTGCTCTGACCAGCGCTGCTATGTGGGATTGTAGGCCCAGTGTGGTCAGATTTTTCTAATTTTTAAAAAACTTGCAGAATATTTAGTTTATATCACCAGTCTTGGGAAGATACATTTGAAAAAATGAAATAAAAAAAAATAGTGCCATAATGCTTCAGTTGTCCAGATTCAGCCTCAAGAGCCCAGTCTAGGATGACAGAGGAATCTACAGTCTCACAGAGTCACCTGCAGGTCCCTGGTACTCATTACTATGCAGAGTGCTCCCACATCTCTGTCTTTAGCCCAGATCTGCACTGTACTTTCTCTATATGTATTAACAAAGTCATTGAGCCCTCTGCACTAGGCACTGGAAAATCAAAGACAACTGATACACAATCGAAGCCCCTGCCCAGAAGGGAGTTATAGTCTATCAATCAAATTACTTCCTAGACACCTCCATCTGGAGATGTTCAAACTTGTTGGAAATTATCACTACCACCCCATTCTACACTTCCCCTCTCTCTTTCCCCCCGTAAACCTACTCTCTTTGGTGCCTTCTTCTTTATCTCCATGGAAGGCTGTTGCCAAACCAGAGACCTGGAATTCATCTAAGACCCCTCTCTTACCTAAGGGCCAATCAACCCCTAAGACCAGCCAACTCAATGGTCTGTACACCTCTCATTCCTAGGGCAGACTTTCCATCCTTCAAAATACTTCCCTACTCATAATTTCTTGTATGAGTTATTGCAGTTACCTTTTGTGGTGATTTTAATATGCATGGAGTTTTTATGACACTCCTTTCCTTAGGAGATAGGGTCTATGTCCTCTCTCCCCTTGAAACTGAGTTGGTTTTTGTGACTGTTTTGGCCAATAAAGTATAGTAGAAGTGAAGCTATGAGATTTCCTGGATTAGAACAAAAAATGCTTTGCAGTTACCACCTTGCTCACTGGGACAGCCTGTCTTCCAGCCTTCAGCTGTCCTGACTGCTTGGGGGCTGCTTTGCTATAATGAAGCCTAATTAGTCCTGAGACCACAAGAAGAAAAGGAGGTGTCTGGCCAGCTCATCCTACAAGTGTTTCAACTCTACCCTCTATCTTTCTGCAACTAATAATATAGGAAGGACGCTGCACTGGGATCTTTCAGGCAAGTCTTTCATATGTTCCTGCCTTACAAGATCATGAGCAAAGTAAATCCATAGTTTTAAGCTGCTAACTTTCAGATAATTTGTTACACAGCAATAGTAACCAGAAGTGGGGTTCTACCAAAAACGGAAACCTAAAACGTGTTATTAAAATTGAGACAGACAGCTGAAGCTAAAAGGCCCTCAAGGAAAGTTTTAGCAGAAGTCAGTAGAAGTTAGTAATAAGCTTTGACGAAACTGTCATTGAGGGCTCAAAGAAAAGTATGAAAAAATTTGCTGGAAGTTGGATGAAAGGGATTTCTTATTATGTAGAAGCAGAAAGTTTCACAAAACTGTCATTTATGATAATGTGGAAATTAGATTGTAAATTAGATTACAAATTCATTGTACCTAATGAATTTGATGAGCCAGATAAGGAGATCTCCATGTGATTTTGTGGGTTTTTTGTTTTATTTTGTTTGGTTTTTCTGCCTATAATAAAATGCAAGAGAAAAGAGATGAGCTAAAGAACAAACTGTTGTATATAAAGCAAAATTTTCTGGGTTAAAACAACAACAACAAACCGGTTCTTATTTTCAGCCTCTCCAAACAGCAAACAATTCTCAACTTAAGATAAAGATTGCGGGTATTGCCAGAAGTTGGCTAACAGATACAAAGTATAGCTAGATGGGAGATTACATTCTATAGCACTATTGGGTGACTATAAATAGAAACAATTTATTGCATATTTTCAAATAGCTAGAAGAATGGATTTTCAATGTTCCCAACACAAACAAATGATAAATGTTTGCAGTGATGGATATGTTCTGATTTGATCATTACACATTGTATACATGTATTAATATCAAAATATCACACTGTGCCCCATAAATATATACAATTATATGTCAACTAAAATAATAATAAAAGCAAAAAAACTTAAAATAATAAAAGTAAAGAACAATACAAATATGCCACCTTCCAAAAATTTAAAATAAAAATAAAAAGCTTTAGGACAAAGAATGATCCAGGTTGAAATAATAAGATCCTTTATTAAGACTTCAGGAAAATCTAAGACAGTGTCTCCTGAAACTTTTTGGATAGACAATGGCCCTCTAAGAATCTAAAGAGTATGCTTCACAAATTCTCTACATTAAACAATTAGGCTTCTAAGTATCTTAAGGATGTTATTTCAAGATACCTCATTGGCAGCCTAAAGTAGAAAAGGACTTACCTTGGGGATGTTGGTGGTTGTGCATTCACAGAAAACTCACAAAGTATTTGAGAGCATTGTTCTATATAAGAACCACCAATTTGGACTAAAAGAGAGCGGCATAGTACAAAATGAAAAGTGGACTTTGGACACACAACTTTTAAAGACACTAAACAGGCTGAAAAGGCTATTTAGTTGCAAATACAGGGTGTTTTTGTTTGTTTTAATTTTTTAATGGAAAATAAAGGCTTACTTAGAGTTCAGAGCCAAAAGCCCAGAGAGTGGAACCAAGGACTCAAAATGGACAATTCCCAGCAGCAGGACTACACTCTAATGAAGAAATTGGCAACTTGAGCCTGGCTAGATTTCATGATTTCTATGGGCCAGTGATTGCTGTGTGCCTCTTGTTTTTTTCCCTCTTAAATGGATGTGTCTATAGCGGTTTACCTGTGCCTGGTCTGCCACTGAAAGATGGGTATGACGGAGAGGAGCAGATAACTTGTCTCTTCAGTTCACACTTGCTCAGATTGAGGAGCTGATTACCCAAATTACTGCATTCAAGGAGCCTAATCTTCACTTGAACCTTACATGATAAAATACTATGCTTTAAGCAGATGTTTAGGGTCTTGGGATAGAGGATAAATATATTCTACATCTGAGAAGGATGTGAGTTGTATCTTCATGGGGTTTCATGAAAGGTTGCATTTTTTAAAGAGGGCTTCTAAAATTTTTGTTCCACATGCTCTTCTCACAATGTGACACTGCTCCCATCAAGAGGAGGGGTCTAGTTTCTTTCCCCTTAAATCCAGGCAAGATTTACTATAGCAAAAGTGACACTATGTGACTTCCAAGGCAAGGTCATGAAAGCTGGTAGAGCACTTCTCTGGTTCTATTGAGGACATGCATTTAGAAAACAGCCACCATACCACAAGGAAGCCCAAGCAGCCTATGGAAAGGCCCACATGGAGGAAAATCTAGGCTCCCAGCCTACAGTCCCAGCTGAGCTCAAGGCCAATGGCCAGCACCAACTTTCCAGATGTTTGTATAAAGCATCTTGAAAATGGATCCTCTAGCCCCCAGTTGAGTGGTGTTGTATGGAACAGAGACTAGCTACCCTGGCCAATCCCTGCCAGAACTGCACATTGAGGAACAAATAAATGATGGATGTTGTCTCAAGCCACTAAGCTTTGGATAGCGTGTTATGCAGCAATAAATAACTGGAGTACATTTTTACTGCTTTCCTTTTCTGCTGTCTTCTATTTCTCCTGATTCCCAGTGAAATTTTTGGAAGGAATAGCTGATCAAGTCATGTCCCAGATCTTTCTTTTTTCCCATTTGGATCTCTGCCACTAAACTATAAGCATCTTGAGGTCATAAATGATTTCTTAACATTATAATAGAATTAAAAGTTGACCAAATAAATCAACTACCAAGTATCATATTCCTGGAGCTTTAATAGAACCTATAATGGAATCTTGACTCATAATATGTAAATATTGTGAAAGTGAATTACCAAATTAATAATAATGCTGATTTCCCTTTAAGGAATCTAAGGAAAAATTTTTTAAAAAATAATGACTTTTTAAATGTTAATAGTTTATACTTATAAATCTAGAGATATCCTTGATGAAAACACCTTTTGACCAAGAAAATATGGAATGAAAAATTGCCACACATTTCTTTATAAGCAGATAACATACTGTTTTCCCTAAACTTCAATAACCAGATTTTGATAAATACTGAACTATAAATACAAATACAGTTCTACTTTATCACATAAAAACATAGAGTTATAAGCAAGTCTCAATATTGGCTATTACAATTTCTGAGAATTTCAAAATTTTCTGTTAACATGATATACTATATCTTTTTTCCTAAATATTCCTTTATTCCCTCTTTATTACATAAATACTCCCAAACTCATTCTGTAACAAATTCTTGGTATTTACACATTTTTTCTGTTGTGCTTCCTAGTGATTACTCCTGCCCAAGGCAAACTATTTTCTCTTTTATTATTTATGTTAGATTTTTATAACACTTATTTCCTCCAAGGAGTTTAAGGTGCTTGGCATACAGAGGGGTTGTGGTTTATGTGTTTTAATGAACTTTAACGCATTGCAATAGCAAAGAGCAATGACAAAGTTAGAAGGAAAAGATCACATGGTGAGGAACACAAAATAGCAAGGTCAGAAGCCAACAGGGGTTGGCTTATTCGTAGAGCAGTGAGAACTCAGGGAATTGTGAAAATAACTATATCCTAAACCATGTTCAACTTCAAAGTGCTACCCTTGGGAATAGAAGGTGTCTCAATCTTTCATTTTTAAGTTGATTTCAGGATCCCTGGTTCCAAGCTACTCTGCTTCTTCCAGTCTTATGTGTGTGTCAAAATAACTGATTAAAAGTTGAGTAGTAGTTCCTGTTCTTTGTATATTATGTCGAATTTCGCAGACTTGGACAGCAGGAGGAATCAGCATGAGATTAATGACTCTGTTTGATCTTAGCTATATCTAAACCCACTGAAGAAATTGATTGATATATCAATCAGGTGAAGGGGGAGGATGGTGGTGACAGTGGATTTGAAGTGAAGGGAGGGCCAGAGGGCAGAGAGGACAAGTCTGAGGGTTCCTTGCTCTGAGGGGTGAGAAGATCTCAAAGGGGAAGGCTAGTGTGTGACACTTAGGGAGGTGGGAGTTTGACATTCTGAATGGGGACACAGAGTTCAAACTAACCTGATTTAATGACAATGAGAAATGTGATACTTATCACACACCTGATTTTGTAGGCAGAGACTCTTTCAAAAGTGCCACAACTTCAGCAAAACAAAATTTGAAAAGCACCTGCTGGTGTTTCATCTGTGCCACACAAGAGTACTCAGTATTTCCATTGTGGAGACTGACTTGTTAAGAGAAATTTTTTGATAGATGTGGATAAAAAGCAAAGCATTTCAACAACTTCTTTCAGAAGGGATTAATGATCCCCATTATATTTGGTGAACAAAACTCCAAAAACTTTTTCATTCTCAAGCAGACAAAACAGAAATTATTAGTTGCGTGTTCAGTTTGATACATTTATACATTCACAAAAAGAATAAACCTTTTATAACCAATATAGCTTCAATTTGCAATGATAGAGAGACTTCTAAGAGTGATGTGGGCTGTCCAGCTTTGAGTTTGCTGAGGGTCTTGAGAATAGTGAAGGAAAAAGAAGAGACAGAATGCATGGGAAGCCAGAGAAAAAGGAAAGAGAAAGAGGAAAGAAAATAGTTGCTCCAAAATTCACTTGAGAAAATGGGTCTGCTTAAAAAGATGTTCCATAAATGGAAGAAGCTCTAATTCTTGCAGTATGCTAAAGCACAAAAGCTTTTAGCATATAACAGAGCTACATGAAATAAATGGGAACTGAACTTCAGGAACAAAAGCTAAATGCCATAAAAGGCCTAAAATGCCTTCTTTAAAAAGGGCAGGATTTTAATTGTAAAGTCTTCTTGTGAATATTGAATAGGACAGAGAAAGAGTAAGTTGAATTTTCAAAATAGCTCCCAGCCCATCGATGAATATTATTCTGAAATACATATATGTATGTGTGTGTATGTATATATATATGTGTGTGTATATACACACATACAACATATTGTTGTAAATAGCTTAAATGGGAGCCCTAGATACACAATTTTGTGTGATTCCATTACATTTTTGCATTTTCATGATGTTTAAATGCATTATGCACCAATGCATTATGCATTGTTCAAACACACAGATGTGGTATTCTACCATGGCAGTGAATCATTATTTTTAATAGCCTTGCCCCAGATTATGTCAGTAATCATATTTGCACATATTAGGAAAATTCTAAAAAATATAGATAAGAAAATAAATATTGCCTATAATATCATCTCTTACAAATAACCAATTTAGCATATTTATGTCCTTAACAAATATTTATGAACACCTACCTTTGTGCTAGGTCCTTGTTTTAGAATAAAGACCCAACAGAAACAAAAAATAAATCTACAAACAAATAAATAATATTAAACATAAAAAATAATATGCAAAAAATTAAATAGGTTAAAATGATAGTGAGGGAGTGATAGGTGGGGACAGGGAAGAGCTTTAGCTAGTGTAGAAGGGTGGGGTCACTTTGACTAGGTAACCCTTGAGCAGAGAGATTGTTGATGAGCAGAAAGCAGGTGTGGTGAGATCCAGGGAAAGATTGTAGACTGTTTCAGGAACACAGGCTACCACATACAAAGGGCTTGGGATAGAAATGACCATCTGGTGTGGAAGAGACAGGAAGAATGCCAGCTGTGGCCAGAGAACTGGCAAAAGAGGGCCAGAGTGGAGGGAGAGGTGGTTGGAGAGGTAGGCAGGAGCCTGATCATGTAGAGTCTTAGAAACAGTGGAAAAGAATTTGAATTTCATTTTGGTGGTTTCCATCATGAGTCATATGATCTCTTCTAGAAAGAACTACTGCATGCAGCTTAGATCCCTGGAGACAAAGGAGTGAAAGTGGGTGCACCTGTCAAGGGGCTGTTGCAGGAATCCAGGTAGCTCAGATGAAGGTGTGGTAAGATTCAGGATGTCTTTTGGGTAAAGGTGATATAAATTACCAATAGAATACATCAAAGTATAAAGAAAAGAAAGGGACCAAAGATAAGTCTTAGGTTTGTGATCTAAACAATTGGGGGCATAGTGGTTCTATTTATCGAGTAATGAAAAGTCATAACCAAAGTTCATTTCTTTTCCACATTGAAAAAGAAATATATTATCAAAACCTTTTCCATTTTTAGTTAGCTGCTAAGAACCTCACAGACACAATTATAGTGTCTCTGAGCTTTAAACTACAGTAATTGTTATCTGAGATCTCTGACATATTTTTCTCTATCCAACTAAATGATTCCTGATCTTTCAACATTTTTTTTTTGTTTTACTTGAAGTTCTGTCTTACAGATCAATGGTAGGTTTACTTTTTAAATAATATAAAGTCATATATTATAATTAAAGGTAAATATGTTCCCAACCAAGTGGCCCTAGATCCTGAGATTGAACCATATTTATCCATACTGATCACCTTTATTTCTTCTTTTATTATGGCTAACTTGGATACTTTGCCTATTTTTTAATGTGTATATGGGTGGAGGTTGTTTTTTCTATTGTTTTAAACAAATCTCTTTTTATATGAAGAACATTAACCCTTAATATGCATGCAATCTTGATTTGTCATTTGTCTTTTAATATTTTTAGTGTTTTCTGATGTAAAAAAATTTATTTTTTATACAAATTTATTGATATTTTTCTTTATGATATTTTGTTTATAATGCTACATCAGCTAAATATTCACCTATATTTACTTTTAACATTTACCTATTTGACAATAAATCACGCATCCATGAAATAAAGTTTTTCATGGGCTTGGGAATTTGACTTGGTCCCAAGAATAACTGCATTATTATTATTATTATTATTATTGAGACAGAGTCTTGCTCTGTTGCCTGAGCTAGAGTGCCCTGGAGTCAGCCTAGCTCACAGCAACCTCAAACTCCTGGACTCAAGCAATCCTTCTGCCTCAGCCTCCCAAGTAGCTGGGACTACAGGCATGTACCACCACGCGGCGGGCTAATTTTTTCTATACATTTTTAGTTGGCCAATTAAGTTTTCTTCTATTTTTAGTAGAGATGGGGTCTTGCTCTTGCTCAGGCTGGTTTCAAATTCCTGACCTTGAGCAATCCTCCTGCCTTGGCCTACCAGAGAGCTAGGATTATAGGCATGAGCCACCGCGCCCAGCCAACTCCATTATTTTTTACAATCTCAAAACTCAATAAGAAAATAAACAAACTGTTAAGAGAATGAAAAGACAAGCCATAGTCCAAAAGAAAATATTTGTAAGTCCTATATCTGATAAAGAATTTGTATGAAGAATACTTTGTATATTTTTTTAAATCCCCAAACTCAAGAATAACTGCATTGTTCCTGACACATCTACATTTGAGTCCTCTGTTGACACCCCTGAGAGACAGTAAGTAGCACCTGGCACCCCCACAACTAGTGATGCTATCATTTCATTACCACATATCCCCAAATAAAATTATCAAATCAATTCCAAAAATCAAACCAACTCAGTAGGGGTGAAAGCAAAACAAAACCAACAAAGCAATGAAAAAGAACAAGGCTTAATATTGAATGTAAATAGAAACAAACTAAACTAACAGCTTATCAAATAGTTTCAATAGCACATACAAAAAAATATTTATTCCAGGCGTTTCTACCACAACAAACTAGGATTTCTTGAGGAACATCTGACTCCAGGTCTGATGTGGGGAAAGCACAAGACCTGTTTGGATATTTTATGCCAGCAAGTGATAATACATGACAAGATTAATGGGTCACGCCATAAGAATACTAGATCTCCATCCTGAACAGATTCTTATTGGAAAGAAATTTTTAAAAACTCTGAGTCCATAGTGCTATTTGAATGAGAGAGAGAGAGAGAAGGGCAGTAGAAGAAAGTTATTCTTTGCAAAAGCATTCCAGCTAACAAACACAGAAGGAATGAGAGAATTCAAATATTTTAAAAGTTAAAATATAAACACAAAGTTAAAAACCAATAAAGTTGTATAAACTGAAAAAAATGCAAAAAGTTGTATATCCTGAAACAAAACCACCTTATTTCAAAATAGGTAGTATTTCCTATAGAGATAAAGAATAACATATTGTTTCTAGCTGATTCAATTGGGTGAAGAGCAATACTGAACACACAGAGCCTCCCCTCTTAGCAAAAGTGACAATTTTCATATATTTACTTTTTGTGGTTATTGCAATTAACCTAATAGGGATTATGAGCCAGAATTAGAAGTGGGAGTGATTCACTGCTTGTCCTACCAATACCCTAGTCAATCAATCAATCAGGTTGGTCCTGGCTATGTGTGGCAGACAGTGTATGTGCCCAGGGCAGGAGCACTGGAGGCGGAAGGCCACCTGGCCAAGAGAAAGAACCTGGAGAGTCATGCTGATCCCGTTCTTCCTGCAGTTTCCAGGGTTCCCGTGGGAATACCTTCTGCAGGCCACAGGTTCAGGGAGAGGATGAAATAGAGAACCTGAATTACTCACAAATAAGCTAAAGAGTTAAACTAAGAAAGCTCCTTTCAAAGACTAAATAGCTTCGGTGGTTTATAATTTCAGGTGATTGATGGAAAACATAGCTGTTCTTTGTGACCTTACAAATAATACTGTTCATCCACTAGACTGTATGCTTTCTTAGGGCAAGGCCTGTGTTTTTTCCCTCACCACTTATGGTAAATTGTGAACATGTCCTCAGTCTTTTACATTAATTTTTTGTGTTCATATATAAGGCGATTTGTCTTTGCAGCACCTCCTATTAAGAGGTGGAATTTATTTTCCCTCCCCTTGAATGGAGGCTTTGCTTTGAATGACAGAACACATCAAAAGTAATGCTGTGCTAATTCCAAGCAGAGGCCTCAGGAGGCCTTTCATGCTCTTGAAAACTTGTCCATGTGAACAAGCCCAGTCTAGCCAGCTAGGAGACAAGAGACCACTTTGATCAGAGACAAGCAGTGGAGGCCATTCTAGTCCAGCCAACCTCAACTAACCCAAACAGTTAACTGCAATATACATGAGTGAGCCAAGCCAACACCAGAAGAGAATCTCAGCTCTGCCCAGCCAAAATGCCAACCTGCAGGATTGTGAGCTAAATAAATGACGGCTGTTTTAACTCACAAAGTTTAGGAGTGGTTTGTCATGTAGCAAGAGCTAACAGATACACCATTATCCCTAGTGATTCCCACAGTACCAGGCATTTATTAATAGAAGGTGCACATCAAAGTTTGGTTAGATAGGGTGTGGAATAAATTAATCCGTGTAATATAATTCTCATTGTGTGCGTGCCACTTCTGTGATAAATACCAGGATACAGATATAATTAGACATGGTTCTCCTCATTAAGGAGCTCTAGGGCTAGCAAAAGAGACAATCAACTAGATGGCATTTATACAAGGTGTTGTAACAATCCCTGATAGTGGTGTGTTCAGAATAATGTGGGAGATGTCCAGAACCCAGATTAGAGGATGGGTCAGAGGAAGCTCCTTAAGGAGATGATACATTAGGTAAGTCTCTAAACAAATGGGGACAAGGAACTAGATGAACAAGTGGGGGTTGTGTAGTTATATGTATAGTGTACAACTATAGAGAAAGATATAGAAAACTAAAAATTAAACTGCTTGGGAAAATGGGAACTGGAGTAGGGGAAGGGAAGATAGATGATTAACTTTCAGCGTTTGCTCTATTTATCAGCTCTGTGAACCTCAGCAAATTGCTTTACTTCTCTAAGTCTCAGTTTCCTCAACAGCAAAATAGGGTAAGAATAGTACTCAGCTCAGAGAGTTGCTCTGAGAAATAAATAAGATAATCTGTGTAAAGTGCCAGCATAATGCCATCATTTAATATATACTTAATAAAGATTGTTTTATTGTCATGTTACCACAAACACATATGTCTTTGGGTTTAAAAGCATTTCAGCAAAGTGGAAAATAAATTCCAACCAGAGATCATCGAACATTGCAAGTATATACGTAAACTTTGGAAAGAAGCAAATATTTTTATCTGGATTTTTATATGCTATGTTTCTGTAATAAGTCAAATTAATTTTTAAAAAAAAGTAGAGAAAGGGTTTTCCTGGCAGAAGAAGCAGCAAGTATAAAGATAGGGTGGTGTGAAACTGTATGGAACATACGTGGGACTGTAAATGCCAAATCTGACCAAAATATAGTGTGCAAAGGACAGGGTTGTGATAGAAGAGGCAGAGAATACGGCAGGAGCCAGGTCATGAAGGACCTCATCTATAAAGCAAAGAGTCTGGAGTTTATTCAAAAGGCAATAAGGAGCAATTGCTACTTCTCATTTGGAATGAGTGTACATAACAGTTTTCTTGGAAAACAATCAAAATATAAAGTTCCTTTTTTAAGGAGGGATGCAATGACACCATTTCATTTACCCAACTTTATTCAACAATAATTTTTTGAGTACCACCTACAGATCAGCCCTTCCCCAATGTAGGGGATTCCAAACAATAAGATCCAGACCCTGTTTTCAGAGGGTTTCCTAGCCAGTAGATAAAACACCCATGGAAGAAACTCACTACAACTCAACATGTTGTCTTACAACAGAGAAAAGGATCAAGTTTTATGAGCATAACAAGTTGAAAGTTCAAATTGTAGGAGATGGGGAAGAGCAGAGAGGTTAAGGACAAAGCTTAAAAGGTTGAGATTTGAGTACTTTACTGAATAAAATAAGACTCCAGTGTCTGTCAATTCTTGTGATTTCTCATTTCTCTATATCTCACTCCTTCCTAAAACCCTCTCCATCATACTAAAGTACCATTTCTATCCCTGCACCTACTGCTCTGTGATTGTCAACATGAATGCCGTAGGTACCAATTATAAAAGGAATGATACAATTATTTATAATATTAAATAATCTCAACAGAATTAAATTACAGATACTGCATATATAGGTTTACCCCATTTCCAAGAACCAGAAGTGACATTTAACAGTTCCCCATTGCTAGTGGGACTTAATCTTAAAATAGGTCTCAGTTAGTTAAACCAACCACACAGCTCATCAAATATCCAAATTGATTATTGTGAACATTTGCGGTTCTCAATGTCATACTTTTGAGGTTTTATTCACTGTCAGATCATACATTAGGAAGCATGTTGTGATTAATCCCATAAAATTTCGATTTTTAGAAAAATGAAAATCCACAGTGAAAACTTTTAAGCAAAAGCCAACATGATGGCCGGGCGCTGTGGCTCACGCCTGTAATCCTAGCTCTTGGGAGGCCGAGGCGGGCGGATTGCTCAAGGTCAGGAGTTCAAAACCAGCCTGAGCAAGAGCGAGACCCCGTCTCTACTATAAATAGAAAGAAATTAATTGGCCAACTGATATATATATAAAAAAAAAAATTAGCCGGGCATGGTGGCGCATGCCTGTAGTCCCAGCTACCCGGGAGGCTGAGGCAGAAGGATCACTTGAGCCCAGGAGTTTGAGGTTGCTGTGAGCTAGGCTGACGCCATGGCACTCACTCTAGCCTGGGCAACAAAGCGAGACTCTGTCTCAAAAAAAAAAAAAAAGCCAACATGAAACATGTCCAAATACTGCTTTTGTTATTACATGGACTGCTATACTCAGTTTCGCAAGAGCAATCACTGGCCACCTCTCCAATCCACAAGCATAAGCAGCCACAACAGATGGTGTTAGCAGGGACCCTCACTTGTGGATCCACATTTGCAAGCTTTATATTTGTGTTCGGTATATGTTCATCTACATCACAATGTGCACTTTTATTATGTTAACTGTTTTAAATTTAGCTGCTATACCAAAATCTACCGCAAGAACATATATCTACTAAAGAATAGACCTTATAGAATTTCTTATAACAAAAGACAATTCTCAGCAGTCATCAAATTTCTGACTAGGTTGAGAAAATGAAGCCATCATCTTCAACATTGAGTGACACCTCCTTACATGTGTAAAGCCTCCTTCCTCAACTGTGCATTTGCACAAGGAAAACTGTGGATGAGATTAATCTAAAATAACATTTCTTTAGAAGAATGAAATTCCCTAAGCTCCTCCTTCATCATTACCTATTATGAAAAAATTTACTTATTTCTACATATTCATGTGCCCCATTCAATGATCCCCAAATTGGTGCTGAAAAAGTTTCCTAAAAATAGACCTATAACAAACAGTACATAGCAGGCTGTATATACTTTGTGTAATTCTTATACTCAGAATACTCTCAGTGAATGAAAGCTACTTTAGAAGCTCTTGCCCAGCTAGTAAATTGTAGAGCTGGGATTTAAACCCAGCCATTCTAGCTCCAGAGTCTGTGTTCTTAACCACCATGTCATAAGCCTCACTACCATGTAAGTTGAGGTCATTACCATGATATTCTGTACAATATAAGAAGTGCTTAGTATGAGTTAGCTATTATTATATTTATTGTTTGACTATATATGTGTTCATGTATATATCTGCATACATTTAAAAATCTGTGATAAATTTACATGTATGTGAAATATTTATATATTATATATGTCTGTGATAATTTAAAAAATAATACAATGAATTTAAAAAATAAAAGGAAAAAGACATAATCAAAATACTATAAATACAATAAGAAATTAAAAGGAAGTAAAAGATATAAGCTGTATTTCTACTATGGGTTTTCTTTGGTCTACTATGGCCATTTATTTTGCTTTGGTGAACAGTTTTGACACATGATGACTACAAAAATAGTACACATATGACAGTCTTGAATTGGATCCTCCACAAAGAAATAAAAGAAGACTATCATGCTGAATGTTAAGACAAAATTTTGTGGAAGCTCAAGTAATCTTTGAGAAAATCTTCTGAGAAACAAAATAATAATAATAATAATAAAGACTACTAAGGATAATCTTTTATTTCTTAGAAGGCATATTTAGCCATACACATTGAGCAATCATATTCTCATGTGTGTCTTGATGTATCATGTATAAATTTACATGAGACTCACCATTTAGATTTTATAGGAAAGGTTCTATGTAAAATAGAAGCCTCTTGTGAGACACCTGAATTAATTTGATAAGATAAACTTTTTTCAATGTGTTACTATTAAAATGTATTTGAAAAACTAATAAACTAATTTTTAATTTAAATAAAATATTATTTTATAACTATATATATATTCCATCACAGTTAGTGAAAGCTTATTTATATTCAAGTAATAACTGATATTAAATTCTTTAAAGGCCGATTAACCTTCTCCAATAAATAAAAATATTCATAACATGTAATAATGATTGAATATTGATATATATGTTTATTCAACATCTCAATATAATAAAAACAAGTTTATTTGAATACTCACTGCAATTTTAATATATATATTAAATATATTAATATATATATTAATTTAATATATATATTAAATAAGGTTCTGCTATAGCAGAACCTTATTTTCTAATTTTCTTAATTATTATGGTTTCTCCAGATATTTACAAAGAAACAATATATGTCAATGTCAGGAAATAATAGCTCAGGAGTAAAATGGGGTTCCTAGACAACTTGTAAGTACATCTTCTACTTTCAAACTAAGGGGAAAGAAGAAGGTATGCAGATCAGGTTTCAAGGTTGTCTGCCATGACCCTATAGCCAGCTTTAGCTTAAGTCATTATTAGTGACTCATTTGTATGACTTCTCTTCTTGGGGAACTCTGGGACCCACAAAACTATTCATAGGAATGAATTTGCATGTGAGCACTTGTAACCCAAAAGAGTACATTTTAAAAGAATCCTAGGAACTTTTGCCAAGTCCCCTAGGGACTTTGCAGTTGGATACAGGGAAGAGGATATCACATCTCTTTAACATCTCTATGCTCCAGGAGACTGCTCTTGAGAAGAATGGAACATGCAGGGAGCTTCTGCCCCCAGGAAGGAGCCCTGGAAGTGCTGCTGAGAGAGAAATTCAGGAATTGTCCCTTATGAGAGCTCCATTAGAAGCAGGAAGAAACCTTAGGCTGCACAAGATCTGTGCTAGGACGTATTCATTCCAACATGATTCATCTTTAAGAGAAAAGGCATTCAGTCCTAATGGGCACACTCTCCAAGGCAAATATAATGATTAAGCATTTTAATATTCTCTACACCAAAGATAGAGAATACATTTTTCTCACCACATCTTTTTTGTTTAGAGGTCCAGAAACTCAAAGTGGAGGTTTGACCTATTACTGAGTCCCTAAAAACACCAAGTCTACCAGGAGCAAAGAGCCCAAGGAAAAGAGGGTTAATTTCATTTCAAGTTTATGGTATATTTTGTGCTTATTAATCTGATGCCCACTGCTGCTATTCCTTATTTTGTAGCATCTCCCTGAGGTAGTGATGATCTGTTGGCATCTTTCTGGGGAACCACCACTACTTATTCTTACAATATATGATTTGGGTGGAGCTGATCACAGGTGGGCCATCCCTGAGCCAGACCTGGCCAGAATAAGCTTTTCCCCTGCACAAAGTGATAGGTTCAGGGACAGCAAGATCAGGACTGGTGCTCAAGCTATCTGCAGGGACACTTCTCCAGAAAAGGCTGTCAGGGCAATAGCTGGAGCTGCTATTGCCTCCACATGCAGGGAACTCCACCCCTTTGCCTCCACATGCAGGGAACCCACCAACCCAGAGCAGAGCAGGGTCCAGAGCAGAAAGAGAAAGCGAGAAGCATAATGATCAGATGACACTGGGGAGCCCCTGGGATCCTGCTGAGTCTGACGCCACATATCCCTGAATATCTCAGACACTGGGCAGTAAATTCCTGTTTTGTTCAGCCTGGTTTGTGCTGGCATTTCTATCACTTGAAAACCAAAGAATTTTGACTAACTTGCCCATATTTCCCTTTATTTCAATAAACATGGATTGAAAACCTAAGGCAGGCTCTGGGGCTACAAATATGAATGAAATGTAGTTTCTGACCTCCTGGGAGGTCTGTCCTTGGCAGTAAGCCTGTGATTTAAAGGGTCCCCACAGGTTAGCTGGCCATGTGCTATTTTGAAAGCACAGTGCATGGCTGTCTGTACTGACTGCATCTCACTGAACCAGAACAGTCATTTTGAAGGGCAAGGAAAGGGAATATGGTAAGCCTGGTTAGAAAGCATAAAACTGGCTTTATATTTCTACAGAATAATAAGCAAAGAATAAAATTATCTTTGAGAAGCTATTCAATGAGACAAAGAATATTTCTCATCTAAAATTAGTATTATAGAACACAATAGTAAATACTTTCTGCGAAGCCTACTATACTGAAAATAACAATGAAGAAAAATAAACTCTTACTAAATTTAGATGAGTGTTAATTATGATGAAAGTAAACAAATGAATCCAGAGAGAGCATGAAATACAGGAACACAATAATTTAGGAGCTCATTTAGATAGTCTTGTATTTTAAATAATTCACTTTGATACCCTTAATCAGTACTCACTTTCAATCCGAAAATACATGACGAAATAGATTACCTTTCCAAATGAATATGTACTTACTTAGTTCCTATCATCAATCAGGTACCCTGGGGGACACAGTACTGAAATGCTTCAGGGCATCTGCTTTTAATAAATGAAAAGTGGCATAGCAACTCCCTTCATAAAACTAGATAAGTCAAAAAAGAGACATTTCCCAAAGATCCCATATGAGTATCATTCACCATTTATAAATAACACTTTATTACAAAAGTTTTTAAAGTAGATAGTAGTAAAAAGAGAAAATAAAAATTAGCATATGACTTTTATAGAAATAAATCTGATCAGAATACAAAGGTGGTAGAGTACAGCAAACCCTAAGTAAAGCTAAGAAGTAAATAAAGTTCAGTTGTGGTCTCCACACTCCTGAGCCTCTCAGTTTTGTGAGGCCATTCACCAGGTGCCATATGATCCCAACTCCCATTAATCTGGAAAGTTCTCCAAATTCTAAAAGTATTCCTCTCCATTTGTCAAAGTATTGACCATTCCCAATTCTTAAGCAGAGAGGAATGAGATGCTGGTATGTAGCTTGAATAGCTATTTCCTTTAGGTGAGATTAAAGTAGGGAAACTTCCACTTTCAGTCTAGTAAGACTCACCACTCAGAAGCAATATGACACAGTTATACCAAAAGGAAATTTTAGGGTTCCGTGTCAATCAGATGGTTAAGTCAAGGTGAAGGAAGCCAAGCTAACCTGAGTGTGGACTATAGTTAAGAAAGATAAAAAAATTTGTGCTCTGCACCTTTTATTTCCACACACCAAGGTTTATTTTCCTTTTTCCACTTTCTCCTGATAACAATTTCTTTAAAAGCCCCAGCCTTACCTCAGCTGCCCGAAAGGAAAGGGATTTTGTCGCTGTCCCTTCAAGCGCTCTTTGATCCAGGTATAGTTATGAGAGCAGCCAGCCCAAAAGGAGGAGGACCGCAGACAGACCAAAAGCTTTTGCTGAGTCAGGTAGCTCCTTCCTGCTGGGTCCCAGACCTTGACACATCTTCTTGACTGTCACAGAGCAACCTCGCACAGTAATTCACAGCCTGGTGTTAATGATTAATAACCAGCTTAATGTGTCCCGTGCTCAGACACAAGCCAGTAATCTATTTTAAAAGAGGTAACTACAAAGCAGAGAGGATGGAATATTACAATGGAATACCAAAGACCTAGGCAGCTCATAAAGTCTTTAGACCAACAAGGCAACCCAGCACCCTTCAAATCAAATCAATTTCATAACTTATTCTATCTATATAAAGGAAAAGTGACCTTGTTAACAATTGGTAAATCACCATTAGTGGACTCCTTTCCCTTTTGCACCATCTGATACTGGTACTTATGTGTCATAGTATCCACCAATACAACACCTAGTGGATGCTAATAAATATGTGCAAAGAGGTCTTCGAATGGGTTGAAACAAATTCAAAAGAATCAATACTACCCTGAAAGGATGAAAATCCTGGAAAAATATTAATTGATAGTAACAATCGGTAGCTACCTGTTGTTCAGTATTTACTTTATACCTGATGCTGGATTTTTAATTAAAATAATAATACTTAACATACCATTCAAAGAAATAACAAAAGAAAAGTGGCATTAAATAGAAGTAAAATTGTTTTCATTGTAAGACTGGTTGATGCCTGGCACAAGAAGGTTACCTGAGAAGGGCCCATTCACTGCCATTTACAAGTTTGCCAAGAGTCTGAACTAACCAATCCATAGTTAAGCTGAGGTCAAAAACATTTTTTCCTTCAGGAGGCTCAGCTGCTCTCAGAGACCTTCCAGAGTTCAGAGATTTCACACTGAACAGTCTTGACCACTTAGATTTTCCCCTAACACCAAAAAAAACCAACTCATATTTTCCATGATAGGAGGAAGCATCCTTCAAGCAAAAGCAAGGCAGAGTATCAATGTAAAGATAAGAACTGTATAAACTAGTCAATTTAAACGATGAGAGGCAGGCACAATCAACTTCTAAAAGGCCCCCAAACTGGCAGATAATTACAAAATAATTCTCAGATTTATTTACATTTTAAATATCTTTTTCTGAATATAAATTCTCAGAAGATGGAAACTTGTTGCTCACCCAGAAAGTACTTGATAGGTTGGCAAATTTCTTTACTCTTAACCCTTCAGGCTACTCCACATATAATGAGTTCTTGAGAATATGTAAATTCTAGAGTCTTCTAATTCTAAATTGAAAACAATTTTTAATATCAAAAAGAGCCTGAGCTGGATCATCAAGTTCAAGTTCAATTTTACAATAGAGGATGGTGAGGACTTTCTTGGGGTTACACAAAGGCAGAAGATAAGATCAGAAGCCAAATCTACTGGCTTTTAGGAGGGAGCTATTTCTTTCACACCTACCTCATGTCTGTCTCTGAGCCCAGCAGCTCTTATTCATTACATTCTAGGTAGGTTAATACCTTTCTTAGAAGACAATTTCCTTATATCAATACTTCATCAGCTCAAATGTTTGCAGACAAACAAAACAAGTCAGAAGTACTTTTGCATAAATTCTCATTTCCTTTTAGAAGGAATATGCAAAATTAAAAAAAAAAAGTGAGTAGGTTTGCTGGATTCACAGAATCACTCAACAGAACCATTCCTGGACTATGCCTATAATACATAAATAACTAATTTACATGTGGTAGACTGGTGAGTGTTTATTACCAGCATCTCCTAGTTATCTCTGTCAAGAAATTTATAAACACCCAGCTGGTGGCATAAAATATTTTCTCCAAAGCAATACGGCTTTGCAAAACAAATTACAATTGGATTTTTTCACAGCATCTTCTCTGATCTGTGTGATCAACTTTAACTGTGCAGACACAGCTTACTAACAAAATTTATGGACACTCTGCCATAATACAGATCCAACAAACATACCACTGTTTTCTTACCTTTTGCCTGAAAGAGGCAGCCCAACCAGTGATGCTTCCTACCAACTCTTGCATGTAGGTGGGGCCACCATGTAACTGGTTCTCACCAGTGAGATGTAAGTGTGAGAGATGTGTGTGACTTACTAGCAAAGGTGGAGGCTGTGTCTTCTCTATCCTGTCTTTCTCTTTTTGCCTGAACACTGAAGACTCCAAAATCCCTAGCAAATAGCACAGTGCCAATCTGGAAGGAACCTGGGTTCCAAGAAAGCTCAAAAAACACCCAGATTGGATGTTATACGAGGGAGAAATAAACTTCTATTGTGTTAAGCCACTGAAATTCTGTGGCTTATTTTTTATAGCCATTAGCAAAAGCCTAATTAACACATCAATCTTACTAGATATACCCACAAGCAAAGTGGTCTGGGCATCCAGACAGTAGTCACTGCCAATAAATGTGGGATAGACAGTATCAATTTTATTATTAAATTTCTCCTCTATCATGCTCCCAAGATCAGAGTCACTGGCTAGACCAAACCAAGTGCAGCTGAAATCCAGAAGTTCTTATGGTCAAGTTGAGCATTTGAAAGGACTTTCTGTTCTACCAATATCGTGGATGATAAGGTTTGCTGTAATTGGGCCTGACTTCAGACTTCTACAGTAAAGTATATATCCCTGTAAGTCTCTGAAATTCAAGGATATTTCCTTGGGACTCTTTATCTTAAGCTTTTGGTGAAATAACTCCTCTGTCCCAGCAGTAGGCTCCATGTGAGAGGACTTACTATTTTGTAAGGGGAAAAAAAGAAAGCATCAGTTCTTGGTACTAACATGAAGGAGTCTTTTGGAGACACGTTATGATCTCTAAAAAGCAAGGTCCTAAAACATGTTCAGATGTCCAGGGTTGTGACTAAAAGTAAAGTCATGCCTCCTTTTTAATAAAAGTACAAAAGGTATAAATCACCTACAATGAATGAATCTTTGTTTACATGATGAATTAAATTCTAATACAAGTGTTTACTGTATATTTTGCATGTTTATATAGTAACGAGTGATAATGGTGCCTTCTCAAAAGAAAACAAATAGAAGAAGATGTGTCGATTTAGGACTAAATGGGTGAAATGGGACCATGAAGGTATGTTCTCTTCAGTGGCATGCTGAACACAAAGGCTTAACATAGATGACAAGTACAGAGTCCTACAGTGTTTGTTTTTAAATCATATTTCCATATGGCAAATGGAATGACAAAGTCTGAGACCCTTTTACTTCACACAAATCCAAAAATCTATTTCCAACTCAGCTTCTGGTTGGTTAATCTCAGATACTGCCTGCAAGGCCGACATTCTCAAACCTGTAAGCGATTTCACCCATTTAAAACTGTGTTATACTCATCAAATAAGGTCAAATTATCCAGAAAGACTTTCGATGTAGACAGAACTTTTCACTTAAAACCATACTTACAAAAAATATCATTATTATCTAGGAAAACAGTCTATTTCAACTGAATTGAATGTAAAAAGTCAACAAAATGGGTTTTTTCCAATAATTGAGACTAAGTAACTCATTTGTTTCCTCTGTTGTTAATTTTTTATCAGTTTTGTAGGAATATTTTCTTCATGAAGCTTTCCTTATTTTTCTCTGATGGATGTAATGTCTCTCTCTCTATCTCTGTAACTTTTATGGTACTGATTACTCTCTAACTTGTTTTTCTATTTTTACACTGCATATCTATATTAAGAGACTCAAGCTCTGAGGAAGCGTCCACATCGGCTTTATCTTGGTCTTTCCTGTACTCCAGTATATAATACAATGCCATGCACGTGGAAAGAGCGCAACAAATGTTTTAAAAAGAAGTGCACACGCGCTATAGAACACAATTCACTGGACTCATGTGTGTGATGTCTTCCAGAAAAGAAGCTGATGTCCAGCTGTCGATACAGATGAGGATTTCTGTACTTTGTATAACAAGGTAGCCATAGTGGAAGTGGTCCTGGACACCTTCCCAGAGACTAAACTCTTCTCTGAATGATGCCAGAGGACAGTTCTCAAGTTAACTTCAGTGGAACTAAGTTAGAACAAATAACTAAACACTAGCATTTTAAAAACACATAGATTTAATCAGCTTATTAAACATTGTGCTTTAACTTTTCCGCAGTATTTTATCTACATCATGGAGTGACATTTGAAAGCCAGAATATTGTATTTTTAAAATGTTAGCTATTTTCATCACACTGTAGCCTAAAGTCTAAAAGCAATAAATGATTGGGAATAAACTTCAAAATGTTTTTAACTTTCATTTGAAGGTCTTAATATCTAGCAATGTTTTTCTCATGTATTTAATTCACTATAGTCCAACTTTTATTTTAAGAAATAACCTTAGGACACAGTGGGTAGCAGTAAAAAGAAAAAGAAAAAAAAAAAAAAAAAAAAAAGAAATAACCTGAGGACAAAATATTATATTTTATCTTATCGAAGACACACAATTTTTTGTGTCATACTATTATTTATTGCACCATTAAAAAACAAAAACATTGCTCACTAATTGTAAGATGCCTACAATTTTAAGAAATATTTTAATTTCTGAAATGTTAAAATGTGAAAAAAGTTCATTTAAAAATCAGTGATATGAGTGAGACTTGACAGAGAACATTTAAGATGCAATAAATATATTATGGAAATATAACATAAGAAGAATAAAGAACTATTAGAGCAGAAAATTTCTTTTATTGACATCCACTTATTTTCCACAATTGATACGAATTATTTATATAATTATTTAATTTTAAAAATATAAAGTATTAATATATTCAGACTTTTAGTGATTTCCATTGACTATTATATAACCTTAATGGTTAAAAGGGTGCCGTATTTAAGTACCTTGCAGCTGGTAACCCTGGTTTCCTTCAGAGAGAGAACAAGGAAATAGAATACAGTATAGGAAAGAGAATTTTCACTGTGTCACTTAGTACTGCAGTCCCCCCCACCCCCCGCCTCCAGTCTGTGGAATATTAGGAACCGAGCCACAGAGCCCCATCCTCCATCCCCTGTCCATGGAAAAATTGTCTTCCATGATATTTAGGAAGGGGCGTAGGGGTGGCTCACAGCAGGACGTGAGCAGTGAAGCTTCATCTGTGTTTACAGCCACTTCCCAGCTCCCCATGGCTTCATTGCTCCCAACACCGCCTTCACCATCTGATCTCCAGCTCCCCCCACCATCCCATCCCTGCCCACCCTCCATCTGTAGAAAACTCGTGTTCCATGCAACTGGTCCCTGGTGCCAAAAAGGCTAGGGACTGCTGAGTACCTTTTGAACCGAGTACCATGCATATTAATTATGCAAATTTAAAAATATCATTAAAATAACCTCGCCTCTTTAAAATATTGGGGGAACAGAATATAATAAGTGTTTCATTTTTCTTATCCACTGGATTAGGGAAAATGCTATAAACATTTATAAGCTTAGACTTACTGCAGGCTTCCCTCTAAGTATAGATGTCACTGAGGATCCATAATGTATACTTCAGAAAAGAAAATATTTGTCCTTTAGGAGATGACATTCACCCTGAGTTTTGCAAGAAAAACATCCACCTCTTTGCATGTGAAATGTCTGTTGCCCCCTTTCATAGAAGATATTATTGGGCTTCTTTAGGAGAGGCAGAATTTACCATTCAGAACAAGCTATATACTTTTGATTTCCAAGAAAGTATTTGGATTGTAACAAGACCTGATCTTTTTGGATAAGTTCATGTAGCACTGTACAAATAAGGGTTTTCTGAGACATTCTTAGATGTCTAAATGCCTAAAGAAGAGGTTCTCAAGGGCAATGTATACACATTTAAGAGTAATATCCTATTTGTATACCTAAGCTGGGACCACAGAGATGGCACAAAGGCCCTGGCAGACCAAGACCTTTATCTACCCAGCAGTTACCTACTGTGGCACAGTTTAGAATCCCAGATGAATGAAGGTTTAAGGTGAATTTTTGCTTTTAAGTTTTCACCCAACTGCCTGTAGCTAACTAGCATTCTCTACTTTGGAAATGTTTCAGATTTGAACCATAGGTGGGTGTGGAGGATAAAGATGAGTGAGTTGACAGATTTGTGTGGGAAAGCACATGCTATCTGTCAGACTGTCTTTATAAAATGGGAAAAGGCACTTATAAAATGGGAAAATCCTGCTCAAAAATGTATGGATTAAATATATAAACTTTCTATTGGTTTTGATTCTCTGGAGAACCCTAATACAGACATCTGTTAGACATTCGGTTCTGAAATGTAGTATGTACTTGTTTGAATATGAGAAAGATTCCAGAATATGCATTCAGATATATCTCTTTAAAATGACCCTAAAGTACTTGCAATCCTACTTGCGATACTTCCATCACTAATATTTATGAAGCACATTGTGAGGGTAAAGTACTATCCTGGTCTTTAAAGGACCATAATTCCTATGTTTGTAGAACTTACACTGTGTATCATTTTCCACAAATATATGATCCTACTATCCTGGCTTTTGTGGACTAAACCACTTAGTCCAATTATTCAATAAAATGTAAAAAGTGGTTGGAGACCTCAAAGATATTTATCTCAATCATTTCCTTCTCTTCTTATATTACCTGACAACTTTCATCTTTGTGTATTTTTATTTTGTTTTATTAGAACTTTAAAGTGTTTTCATCTGAAGATCAAAGAAATCTCTTCACTTAAAGCAGGTTATAGTTAAACCATATGATCTTTCTTTGAATATTCTTCAGTAGCAATCAGCAGTAAGAAAAGAGTGCACTGGATTTTCATCCTTAATCAGCAAAACATTTTAAGGATCAAGTATTTTTTCAAAGCTGAAATTATACACACTAAACATTAGGATGTGTATTGTGCAGAAGGGAGGGGAATAATGTCCATAAGTTGTTAGAAAATCAGTCCATTGTATAATTCTTGACTGTTGTATCTCCCAATCTAATTCCTTATTTAATTGATGCTATCTGTTTAGGGTGCTTAAATGATTCAAGTATATATTTGTTAACTTCTAGGTGGACCAATTGTCTGGTTTGAGTTTTGGTGGACCAATTTTAAACATATAAGCTGTTATATTGAAGACAAAGCAACAGTATGACTACAGTCTATTGCTTTGCTATTATCTAATTAACCTCAGCTGCCACCTGAGTCTCTAAGCCTTTGCCCCTGACAACCACTGTGCCTGGAACTTTCTGGCCCCAATCTTTTAGACATAGCTCAAATGTTGCCAATTCAGCAATGCTTTCTCTGGTTCAATTTAAGTATTTTCCACTCCCATGCAAGGACACTATGAAATCAGACTCTCTTAAAAAACTCCTAACACTCAATATTCATCACTTCCTGAACTTTTCCCATTTATTTATTTATTATGTTCTTTTTAATAAAATGTAAATCCCATGAGTACAGGGATTATACCTTATTGGCTGGTGTATCCCAGGGTTTTAAACAGCACTTGGCACATAGTACATGCTCAATCAGTACTCAATGAATTAACAGATAAATGAAACCATATATATAAACTATACCTATCTTGAAATTAGTGTTTACAACTTATCAGGTCTGAAAAATCTGATTCAATTGATCCATTTTGCATTGATCTAATTTGTACATATCGAATGGCTAATTATCCAACAAAATCTTCTTCAAATTTCCTTCAGATTACTCCAAAACTACAGGCATCATATGCAGAGTTCTTCTATAAATATTTATAAACATCTAACACACAGCTATGAGAAAAGATAACATATTACATTTTCTGTGACTCTGTTTTTTTTAAAAAAATTTTTTTTCAATAAAGAACAGAGCTGATTTATGCAATAAGTTGGGTTTTTTGTTTTATTTTATTTTTAATTTCTACTATGTACTAGAAGTGGAGCTGAGAGGTAGAGAGGATGAGGAGATACTTAGATGAAACTAATAGAATCTCTCACCTCTAGGCCTTCACAGTTGAATAAGAAGGTCAACAGAAAAGTCAGTTACCTCTACGTATGAAGACATTACAGATAAACTGAGACCATCAGCTAGGGACTTTTTCAGCATTCCTTCCACTTATTGATTAGTATCAATAATGGCAAAGTTACAATAGCTATATTAGAGAGTTTTTTTGTATTTTTCTTGGCTCATATCAAAGGAATGAAGGCGAGTCATAAATAAAAGCCACAGTGAAGTGAAAGAACAGTCAGGAAACCATACATGCATTTCTTTTAGCTTTTAATTTTCCTGTGCCTAATGATCTGTTTGTTTAAAGAAAAACTCTGCCTCAATTAAAGATACAGGTCCACAAATATTCCCAAATATGATTTTTAAATTGAATTTGCTTAGCCTTATAAATACCCCACACAGATACATCTCTTTATTCCTAAAGACAGACTTGATACTCCAGATCTTTGTAGTTCTGATATTTTAATGTCATTATTTTATTGCACTTTGACAAGCTGAAGCAGGTAGATTCTGGGATATGCTTTTACTATATTTGCAAGGCATATTTTCAGATAATAAAGGTGACTTCACAATTTTAGTTAATGTACAGTATGTGAAGCATCTAAGGCATCTAAGGCTGTTTTTCCATCAATGGAAAATTCTTTCTAATAAATTCCATATACTCAACTCATTTGGTACTTGAAAATACCTTTAATGAGAAAAAAATACATAAACTGAAAGCAAGTCTACTTTTCCCTACTTTAGAGATCAGTTGTAAACCACTAATTTTAAAATAACCACTTTTTATTGTTTCTGATAGTTTGAATGATACCTTTAAGCTCCCCATTTTCCTGAAGGGAATCAAAGCAGCAGTTTGAGCTACCTTTTTAGGAATGATTTTTCAAGAAAGCAGAGCAAGGAAGAACTCAACCCCTTTTGGTGATTTCAGAAACATTGCAGGTGAATGCCTCATCTCACCTTTAGCCAATATTAATGCCATTTGGATAACAGTTAAAATTCCTGAAGGTTCAATGAACTGTACACTTTAAATGGGTGAATTGTATAGTATGTGAATTATATTTCAGCAAAGCTATTAATAAGAAAGAATAAATGAGAGCCCTTCCAACAATAACAATAAGAGCAGCCCCCTTGTGAAGTGGCCCTACAGAGACAACCTGGGGAACATCAACATTTAAACAGCAGGTGGGATAAGAAACTCCCCAAAAAAGACAGAGAAAAAAATGATCAGAAAAGTTTGGGAATGGAGAGAGCTAAGGAGTGAAAGATGCCTAAACATATGATGGCTCAAGTTTGTTTTATTGGAAAGATAAAAATATACTAATACTTTTGAAACAGTAAGGACACCAAAGTGTTCAGCTTCTTCAAAAGGCCAAAAAAAAAAAAAAAAAAAAAAGGACTCTTTACTGAACTTTGTGCAAGGTTAAAGTAAATACTAGTTCAGTAACATTTTGCAGGAGAGGATAGCACTGAAACAAATGTCAAGTAATTGGTTTTATATTTTTCAGCTCACAACCTTCAGCAGCACATCAAACTTCTGATGCAAGTTTATCATTTTTGTCAAGTGCACCAGATCAATGTAACTCAAAAAACTGACCGAAGTGTGTTCTCCTGGATGGTTCACCATGTTGATCCTTACTTAACCTCTTTAAGGACCAGTTACCTAATGTATAAAATGAAGGGCACAAAGCAGACCAGGCTTCTGCAATGCTTCTGTAACTATGATGGTTAATCCTCTCTGCCAACTTGACTTGGCTGAGGGATGTCCCAATAGCTGGGACAACATTATTTATGGGTATGTCTCTGAGTGTGTTTCCAGAAGAGATTGGCACTTGAATCAGTAGACTGAGTAAAGAAAATTAATGCGAGAAGGCTTTATTCAATCCTTTGAGGGTCCAGATAGAACAAAAAGGGGGAGGAAGAGTGAATTCTCTTTCTCTTTTTCTTTCTCTCTCCCTCTCTCCTTGAACTGGGACATCCGTCTTCTCCTGCCCTTGGACATCAGTGCTCCTGCTTCTTAGATTTTAGACTCTAGATTTTAGACTTTCCTTGAACTGGGACATCCGTCTTCTCCTGCCCTTGGACATCAGTGCTCCTGCTTCTCAGATTTTAGACTAAAGGACTTACACCAGGGCCTTCCCCTCCCCCCACTCAGGTTCTCAGGCCTTCGGACTAGGACTGAATGACACCACTGGCTCTCCTGTGTCTCCAGCTTCCAGATAGCAGATCATAGGACCTATCAGCTTCCATGATGGAGTGACCCAATTCCCATAATGAATCTCCTCTTATATATCTCATGTATCTTTGCTGGTTCTGTTTCTCTGGAAAACCTTGACTAACACAGTGAGGAAAAGACTCCCTTCACCCCCTGCCAAATCTCTGAGGTAAATGTGGGGTGGGCTGCGACAGTAAGTCGTAGGCAAAGCACCAGGGTTTTATTCCCACTGGGAGGAGACAGGAAACAAACTGGGGGGGTGGGGGTGGGAGGGACAGGTGTCAGCAACAACCAGCTTGTATGTATCTGGGGTAAAGTTTCAAATGATTTGGGTAGCTAATGACCCATGGCATAAGGATCCCAGACCCAGCTTATTATTTCTCAGTACATTAGCTTGCTAGGGCTGCTGTAACAAAGTACCACACACTGAGTGGCTTAAACAACAGAAATCTATTTTCTCCCAATCCTAGAGGTTAGATGTCAAGATTAAGGTGTTGGCAGGGTTGGTTTCCTCGAAGGCCCCTCTCCTTGGCTTACAGAAGGCTGTCTCCTCCCTGTCTTCACATGGTCTTCCCTTTCTGCCTGCCTGTGTCCAAATTTCCTCTTCTCAGAATGACACCAGTCTTATTAGATCAGGAGCCACCCTAATGACTTCATTTTAACTTAATTAACTTTTCAAAAATCCTATTTCCAAATAACGCTTTCTGAGGTACTGGGGTGGGGGGTCACACAACTGGCTAGGTACAGAAAATTAGAATTTAAGGGTAAGAATTATTCAATCAATAAATTATTTTACTGCCTTAGAATTTGTTTGAGGAAAAGTCCAGGATGTGTTTTGGTTTTGTTTTATTTTAACTACAAGTGTTTTGCCAATGCTCAAAAACTAGGTGGTTCACTACATTCGACCCATTCTGCGACATGGCTGGTGGCCAATGTTGCTGCCAATTACTTCCACTTCTGAGACATTCTCAGGCTCTTTGGTGGTAACAGAGGAACAATAGTGTTGCTTTTCCAGATCTCAGTGTTGTCAGAGTTGCCTTTGAGAGTGAGGAAGGAAACCCTGCCGTTCTCGCAGGACTGCTGCCTAACTCGGACCTGCGAATAGGAGAAAGGCCAAGGCAGGCATGAGGGATAGAATTATTCACAACGCCAGGCCAAAAGTGAGATGTAAGGAAACCGGGTTTGATTTTAACAGACCTGCTTCTGTTCTTGTGGCTAGGTTTTGACGCTGAGGACTCTTCCCTTACTCATTGGATCATAAAACTTTGCGAGTTGGCAATATAAGCCAAGAGTTAGATGAATTACGGGCCAAGGTTGTGACCATGAAATGGAACTGAGGATGAGGACCTCAAACAGGTCCTAACCCTAACCCTAATCCAGGCTTTCTAATCATAAAAAGAAGATTTTGAAAGTAAATCATATTACCATATTTTGTTCTCATTTTGGGTTTTATAACATTAGGAACATAGGTCTGGTTCATTCCCAATCATCCTTACTCTGCTCTTCTTTTTCTTTTTTGCCATAGTAGTTATCACTTGTAACATTGTATGTGACTTATTTACTTATTTTCTCTTTATCTGTCTACCCTACACTAAAATGTAAATTCCTCTAGGACAGGGATATCTGCCTGATTTATTCATTGACATATTCTAAGCACCTAGAATAGAGCTAGGCCCAGAGTAGACATTCAATAAAGATTGGCTGAGTAAGTGAGTGGATGAATGGATATCTCATTAAGTTATATAAATTGACTTTTTTAACATATATTCCAGAATACATAATTATGTAAGTATATTGTCTCTTGGGACTTTATGCTTATTCCAGTTTTGCCATTACTCAAAAAATGTTTAGAGTTTGTTAAGACCCAGTTTATGAACCACATAAGAAATCAGTCTTATGATCTCATAGTGATATTTTACTTTTCACTATAACTATCATTTTTCAATGTGATCATCTATCTTTCTTTATCAAACTTTGTTCCAAATGACTTTTAGTTCTTTCCTAAAGTCAAATCCATCCTGAAAAGGCAAAGATTTGTGATGATTCCTTAGAGAATTAATAACAAAAATCTCTCATTGCACAATCACCAGAATTGAAGAGAGTCCTGGTGACATTCTATAATGTCATTAGTAGCAGGACAGACTACATAGAACATTTGGGGAAGGAAACATACTCCCGCTTCTTAAGAGGCATTTGAATAATCACTTTGACAATGTGTTCTTTTATCACCTGTGTGTTTTGCCATCTCTTGTTGGTTTAATTAAATTTTTAAATTAAGTGCACTGGTATGGGTGGGACGTTAAGCATAACAGCAAGCAAAGCTGTGAAAAATTAGCAAAGTGACACTTCTTTATATTTCAGGGGGCTTTTGCAAACAACTTTTTTTTTTTTCCAGTACAAAAATGTTATGTGCTAAATAGAGGAAACTTGAAAAACATAAAAAAAACCAGAAAAGTGCTTTGATGGAATTCCCTGTGTTCAGGAAATGAGTGTGAGGAAAGCCTGGTGGCTGCAGCTTCATCTCAGGGACAGTCTCCCTTTTTGCTCACCGGGCCCACTTGCCTTCTGACACACTTCTGACCACTCTGCTCTGTGGCCCTGCTGCCTTGGTACCTCTGCAAACAGCTCTTTTCTCTGCCAGGTGTGCTGTCCCCACCACCCTTCCCTTCCTCTGGTGGCACCACCTCACCAAGGCAATCCCAGTCCTGATATCACTTCCTCAGGGGAGCCTTTTCTCACTTCCAGGTATGTTAAGTCTCTTGAGCTTTGGTTTTGTTGCATTCATCACCGTGGGTGGTTATACACTGGGTGACATTTGATTAATACTTGTCTCCACACTGATCTAACTAACACAAGGGCAGGAACCATGTATGTTGACTCTCCATAGTCCCTCAAGTTCCTGGCGCTGAGCCCAGCACGTGCTCAATAAATACATTCATCCATTTTACACTCACTTCTCCAGTGCTGCACACTTGCTATAAACCAGGTGGGGACCTGGGAAAACTAGACCTGAATATTTCTGGATTCCAACCAGGTCTTTCCTTTACCGGAGCAACTGTGATGATAAAAATCATCACACCTAGTTACCTGGTCCCTCTAAGGAAGTCCTGAGTTGGTAAGATTTGATCATATGTATGTTACTAAGCCTTTTATGGGAGAAAATATGTGAAATGTCTGTTAGACTAATATGTTTATAATTTTTGCAAAACAATACAGTAGCATCCCCTTTATCCACAGGGGAAATATTCCAAGACCACCAGTGGATTCCTGAAACCTTGCATAGTACCAAACTCTATATATACTATGTTTTTTCCTATACACATGTCTATGATGAAGTTTAATTTGTAAATTAGGCAAAGAGATTAATAATAAAATAAAACTATAAATAAATAATTAATAAATTAATAAATAATAAAACAAATAATAAAATAAAACTATTATAATAATACACTATAATAAAAGTTGTATGACTGTGGTCTCTCTCTCTCTCAAAATATCTTATTGTATTATACTTATTATCTGTGGTTGACCATAGGTACTGAAACCTTGGAAAGCAAAGCCATAGATGGGGTAGGGGAATGTCTACCATAGCCAAAAATCTATTGTCTGAAATTAAGGTTCATGTAGTAAGTTTCTCCTGTGGAAAGAAAAAAGGTTTGTTCTTCAGATGAATTTGTGTGCTTCCTGCTTGAATGGGAAGTACATAAATCCTCAAATTTTCACTTTTTCTTGACTACTGAGAAGGTTGAACCAAAGTTGAACTCCTTATAATAATAATTAGTGCAACCTTGGCACTTTCTTTTCATCTGTTTTTCCTGATCCGCTGAATAGATTTATGTTCTACCTTTTAATTATCTTAGGTCTTCATGTTTTATTGGCATAAAGATACTTCAACAAATCTATTCTGTAAATAGGTAAGATTAGAAATAATAAGGAAATATTCATTAGATCATTTTCTCAATGTTAAGTGTTTTCATCATTTTACTCATTTTATGCTCTTTGAAACTCTATTTTTTATAATATCTTGAGTTATGAAATATTATTCCACTAAAATCATTTGAATATTTTATCTAGCTTCAATTCTAAAATATGTATGTACCCTCATACATTACAGATGACATTACATATAAAAGAATGGCATACGGTATATCAGTATTACCATGTAATAAACCAGTCCAACTTAGTGGTTTAAATCTATCACTTTACTGGCTCAAAATTCAGTGGGTTGGCAATGTGAGGTGAGCTCAGCCAGCCAGTTCTTTTGCTGGACTCGCTCAGCTGCAATCCTCTTGCTTTTTGGGTGGGGCTAGACAATCTAAGATGGCCTCACTCACGTATGTTGACACTGGCTATTAAATGGGCCACAGGCCTCCTCCAGCAGTCTAGCTATGGCTTCTTTGCACAAAAGCTGGCTTCCAAAAGCAGCAAGAGAAACACAACCCCAGCACTACTGTGCCCTTCAAGGCTCTGCTTGGCAACATATTGCTAATATCTTATTGGTCAAAGCAAATCATGTGGCCAAGCTCAAAGTCAGAGTGGGACATTGATACAGGTAGGGCTGATTAATTGGAAGCTATGACAGTAACAATTTATGAAGGAGTGTCATACATTAATTAAAATCATCTTTCTTCTCAGTTTTCAAAATACTATTGTAAATACTGCTTTTGACCAAATAGTAGGCAATCTCTGGGCAGCAATCATGGTTTATTATAATCTCTATGTTACATCGCTCTTCAAGGATCTTGATTTTTGCCTGATGGCGAAAAATCATTTCCTTCTTTTTCAAAATGAGGAAAATAATTGATCAGACTCAGATACTGGGGTATGTGAAAGTCAGTATTTCCTTAGTTTAGGTATAGTTTCAATGCCAGTGCAGAAAAATAAAACTGAAGAAAAAAATTGTTTGCAGAACAAATATGGAGACAGCTTCTATAATTATAAAAAAAAATATGTGAACAGATAATTCACACTCTCAACACTTCAGTCAGGCACCAGAAATACCAAAAGATCATAAAGAAAGAAAAACATATATTATGGTGGTAAATTAAGAATATTAATGATAACTGTGACTTATTGTTTATAAACTGAATTCTAAAAGTCCTATAAAATAAACAAGCTGTCAAGTCAAATGAAATATCATTGGGTTTAGTGAAGATAATAGGATTCTGATTCAATAAACTCAGAAAAACTAATGATAACTATGACTTATTGTTTACAATCTGAATTCAAACAGTCCTGTAAAATAAACAAGTTCTCAAGTCAAGTGAAATATCATTGGGTTTAGTGAACACAATGGTATTCTGACTCAATACGCTGAGAAAAACTATAGTGAAATTGGTTGCTTGTTCCAAACCAGTTCATTCAGTATTATGTATTTCAGACAATAACAAACATATTGAGAGCCAGGCCCTGACATCCACTTGGAAATCTGCAACTAGAGTGGATTTCAAGGTAATTGGAGTAGGTTTTAAAATCTGTCCCTGAACTATTTTATTATCCTCATCTCCTGCATAGCATGAACCTCCCACCTTCCAAGTCCATTTAAACACTTGATCCTTTCAGACATACACAACTTGATAATCATTATTTCTATCCCTCAAGATTCCTTCCCCCTCTTTTCAATCTGATCCACTTTTCTTTCTGAAGATCCAGTGAAATATAACTCCTCTGTGAAAACTTCCCTAACTCCCCCTAGCGTAAATAACTCACTCCTGTGTATTCCCACAACACTTCTGTTCCCTTGTCTCCCCTGGCAATTCCTGGTATGCCCTGGGCTGGTTTCCTGGGCAGATAACTCTATCCATTTAGAACAGCCCAAGTCAGGTGCCTCAGGTTCTTGATGAGATGTCAGGTCAAGATATCTGCTCAATTAGAGAAAGGAGATGAAGTGGGATGAACATGTAGAAGAGAGAGAAGATGGAAAATGGGAAGTTGGAGAGAGGGAAGAAGAGGGGAGGGAAGAAGTTGAGGAGAAGGAAAATCAAGAAGGGAAGTGGGAAGGAAGGAAGTCTGTGAGGAAGGAAGACAGGGAGAAGGTGGAGGAGTGAGGAAAGCAGCTCTAGATTGCACAGAGCTTTTGGTGGATTTGACTCTAGGTTTTTTTTAAAGATAACACATTATCTTTTTAATGTTTATAATAATTTTATAAGGTAAAAACTTTTATTATCCCTATTTTATGGATGAAGAAACTGAGGCATAGAGATATTGAGAACTTGGTCCAGTCTCCCAGTTAGGAAGGGGTATGGTAAGAATATTAACAAGGGCCTAGATACCCTCGAGCCAGAGCAATAACCATTAGCCTTCCTGCTTCACACCCATCTGCCCTTTGGTCAACAAAGGGTAGCTTGAGACTCTTGCCTGGAACTGTCTTCTGATCAATTTCATCAAGACCACAATGCAGGGCTGGGCGCGGTGGCTCACGCCTGTAATCCTAGCACTCTGGGAGGCCAAGGCGGGCGGATTGCTCAAGGTCAGGAGTTCGAAACCAGCCTGAGCAAGAGCGAGACCCCGTCTCTACTATAAATAGAAAGAAATTAATTGGCCAACTAATATATATATATATAAATTAGCCGGGCATGGTGGCACATGCCTGTAGTCCCAGCTACTCGGGAGGCTGAGGCAGAAGGATTGCTTGAGCCCAGGAGTTTGAGGTTGCTGTGAGCTAGGCTGACGCCACGGCACTCACTCTAGCCTGGGCAACAAGCGAGACTCTGTCTCAAAAAAAAAAAAGACCACAATGCAGAACAATCATGTCTTGCAGAGATTATCTGTGAAGTATTCCATCTATTCATCTAGACAGCTTGGATTTCAAACCTCAACAATGAAAACAATTATCAGCTAAGTATTTGACTTATTCATTCTCAGCTTATAGCAGAATTTTTTTCCTCAATTCCTTCAGTGTGACGCCCCCAGCTTACTCTCAGAGATGTTACAAGCAACAGCCTTATGAAATCTAATGCTGTGTTTTTTGCTGGATTGTTGCTTAGGACCCTGATCTCTGCTAAAGGAGGCAGGAAGCTTTGTTCAGGGGAGGTATAACCTAGTGATGAAGAGGATGGATTCTGTAATCATTCCTGTTCTGCCTCCTATTGTTACTATGTGACATGGAAAGCTCATTGGATTCTCTAAGCCTCAGTTTTGTCATCAATAATATGACAGTCCCTAGCTTACAGAGTTGTTGCAAAGATTACATGAGAGGATACTTATAAAATACTCAGTACCGTGTCTAGCACACAGTAAATGCTTAATAAATATCATCATCAAACAGTATCTGCCAAAACAAAAGGTTCCACTCAATTTATTTCAGGTCTCCATTCTAGGAGAGACTTTTCTTCTGTTAAAGAGTTGACAACCTTTTCTTTATATGGTTACTGAGCTCCTCTTTTAGCTTTGGACCCTACTAAGATCAGAGAGAAAATGTCACCTCAACCTTAGCAGCTTCGTGGAACTCTGTTGCTTGCTGATCTCTAGTCTAACATCACTTTCCATTCTGTCAGTATCTTCCCTCACCCTGACTGTCTGTATGTATTAGTATATACATTATTGTAAGCTGCTTCAAATATCTGTGGGATAAAGCAGAAATGATAAATGAATGAATGATTTTGCTTATTTGTGTGTCTGTCCAGCCACCAGGAAAGACTGCTCCCTGAAAGCGGGGAATGTGTTGATTCTCCTCAAAACTGAGCTGATGATTTGCATGCAACATATCTTGGAAAACATTTACTGAATTAATACATGAATATCAAATCACAAGAAACATGATACATAATGAAAGTCCTATAGAAAACATTGAAATTCCAGTTCTAGAATCTAACAATCATGCAAGTTTAAATGTTTTCATATTACTTCCAATTTATTTTTCAATGGGAAGTGTTTTTCTTCCACTTTGGGGGTCATCTTTCATAATAAATTCAAGTAATATCCCTAATTCTCCCAGAAGAGCTGTGCTGTGTCTGCTATTGAACTAACTGTGATTGTACACCAACATGCAGTCATACACTTTCCTGTGAGATGCCCCATTGGAATAACATATGTTTTTGGAGCTGGATTGGAATGCAGGGAACATTGAGCCCAGCTATGCCACTTTTTAGATGAGAAGTGAGGTCTAGAGAGTTCATATCATATGAAGATGGCAGCAGCAAAGCTGAACAAGAGCACAGCCTCTTCAATCCCTCTCCGGGTTTTTCCTCACTATATTCTGTAAATTTCTCTCGCAGAGCAATGTCACAATGACAGAACACTAAATTAGTCACATACACAAAGAAAGAATCATCTTGTTCTTTCAGTTTAAGTTTCCTTTCTAAAATGCCTTATTATACAAATGACAAACTATTTCAATGGAATTTTTGTGGAATGGGTGTTACTGGTCCCATTCTGAAGGGTTTAGGAACAGGTCTGCTAAGCAAAGAAAGGGCCAGTCTTCTCACCTCCCAGCTCACGAAACAAACATGCCGTCCTCAGACACCTTCTCTGATAGCCCATGTGAGCAGCTAGCTAACTCCCTCCCGTCCCTGGTCCACCAGCTGCTCCCTCTCATGTCCTTCTTTGGATTCCTTACCACAATCTATTATCATCTTCTTTATCTTTTGCTTATGTTTTGGGGAGCCTGTCGCTGCCTCTAGAATGTACAGAGTAGACTCTGCCCATTAGCTAGATAGGCAGTTTTTAACTAGTTGTAAGGTATCTGAAAAGTCCCATTATCAATTATTTTCAATTAGATCTTTTTGTCTGGTGTGTTGAATTTGTTGGAGTCTTCATTTACATCTATTTCTCTCGATATGTATATATTTTATATGTAAATTATTTATAAGATTGTCAGAGTGATCTTAAAAGTAGAATTTACATTTTCAAAATATTTAGAACTTACGCAAAACGTTTCATTTTTTTCTTTCAAATAGTCCTTTTAGTTTAGCATCAATTAAGAAATATAACTATGATATAATACATCCATCCAAAAATTAGATTTTCATGTTAAAGCTCAAAGTATAAATTCCAACCATAGAAAAATTAATGGATACATGCTAATTGCCAGAAACATTTGTCACTAGAAACAAAGAAAATAGAACTGAATTATTTCAATTTTAATGTCTTTGTAATCTAGGAGGCTTTGTGAGAATATACCCAACAGGAGGAAACAGGGTTAGAGATTTACAGATATTTGCATGGTTTTCTTTCTGCCAAATGCAAATTTCTTAAGGAAATAAAAAGATCTAAAAATTGCACCATGTCAAATGAAAATGAGTGCAGGTGAGAGCAAGATTTGCCTGTTGCAATGTCTTAGCTTCTCACTTCAGGAACAAGAGAGCTTCTTTTTGCATTTTTCTCTTTTTTCCAAAACTATTTCAGCCAAAGGAATTTTTAAAAGGAGTCTCAAAATCAACCTTATTTTAAAAAGTTAATAAAAAAAGATAGTTTGAGCCTGGTACTAGATAAGAAGTATTGCTACTCATAAAAGGATAGTTTCTAGGCAAAAGCTTTCTATTTTTAGTTACTTACTCAGGAATACAAGTCTAAATCCCAACAACTGCAGATCCACAAAAGCTATTTCCTTCTGGACAACATTAAGTGGCATTAGCCACACTTGCCACTGAACTGAGAGCTCCTTAAAAGTGAAAATTGTCTGCAATTTTTATCTTATTATCTAGCATAATGCCTGACACATAGGGCTTAATAAGTAGATGAATAATAAATGAATACAAGAATGATAACCAACTTTAATATCTATAAGCTTTGCTTTAAAAAAGATGGCCCAAACATTTAACATTTTAAAAAATTCAACATTTAGGCAGGGCACAGTGGCTCACGCCTGTAATCCTAGCACTCTGGGAGGCCGAGGCGGGAGGTTCGCTCGAGCTCAGTAGTTCGAGACCGGTCCGAGCAAGAGGGAGACTCTGTCTCTACTAAAAATAGAAAGAAATTAATTGGCCAACTAAAAATATGTAGAAAAAATTAGCCAGGCATGGTGGCGCATGCCTGTAGTCCCAGATACTCGGGAGGCTGAGGCAAGAGGATCGCTTGAGCCCAGGAGTTGGAGGTTGCTGTGAGCTAGGCTGATGCCACAGCACTCTAGCCTAGGCAACAGAGTGAGACTCTATCTCAAAAAAAAAGAAAAAAAAATCAATGTTTATGGAGACCTTGATGGTCATCCTGCCAAGCTCTTCTTCAATGTTGTAATCCCTCATCAAAAGCTAAATATGTTAATACTTTCACTGCAGCCTGACCTTCTACCTGCCTCTCATCAACAGGCTCCTAGATGCAGCCAGGATTTGGAATTGCAGAAAAAGTGTCTCGTTTCTAGAGAGATGAATAAACTTTTGTCTTTAGGATAGCAATCATTTACTCCCTCCTTTAAACAATTATATTTGCAAAAATGTGGGTTTTGCCATCTGTTTCATTGACTCTAGTCCTGTCTTCCAAAGTGCCAGCTATCATTCATGTCCTTGTCTGCAACCTGGAACTTCGCTACACGATATTGAAGGTGTTCTAAGCCAATTAGTAACAGAAAAAAAGAAAAGAAAGAACCAAAATTGGTACTTTTATCACTTCTCTATAGTCCAGAAAAAATCTTGACAGGACAAAAGGCACTTTTCATTAAACAGAAAATTATTCTATGTAGAAATTTAAAGAAAAAACAAACAGTATTTTGAAGATTTGAAGTTTTAGAACAGTAAAAATAGTTTCTTTCAGTCTCTGGAAAACAGTTGTTGCAAATAAACCTTTGAGCTATTAATTTGCTTAAAGAACAACTTACTGAGAATGTACTAGAAAAGCACTATGGATGCCTTCCATGATCAGTTTCAGAATGGAGGTGTTTTCCAACAGAGGAGGCACAAGACAAATCCAAAGGCTTGGTACAGCTGACCTCATCCAGAACTGCACCTGTGCCCCTTCACTGCGTCGGGGGTTGGGGGGGGGAGTTTGTCAATGCCATGCCTCTTTCCTAAAAACCGTAAAGATGGAATTGTACCAATCTGAAACTTTTTTTCACTTCAGCTTACTCGGGCTTGATAACTAAGATATGCAAATTTTGATATTTTAGTAAAATCTCATTAGTTTGGCTCCCACAAATTTGGAATTTATTATTGGAAAGTTAACCTTTGTTTTTGTCACGATCGCTTAAAAGTATTTGACCGATCAAATAAAAAGTATAAGAAGATTGTGATGTGAATATGCAGGTTATTCAAGAGAATAGTTTGTTTGTAAAATACTTTAGAAACTAACCGATTACCTACAATCACGACGCAAATTAAATCAAGATTATCTGTCCCCCCCAGAGTCTAGCCCTTATGCACAGAGTTGGGGGATTCTCTGATCCAGGCTCAATGGAAGCCACTGCTGTAAGTGTGTAACAACCTGATAGTTTGGCCACTTTTCTGAAAGCAAAGGCCTAGATGTCTTCACTGTGTTTTACTCCTCTTTGCCATGCTATACCACAGTGTCCAAAGAATGTCTTCATATTCCAGCATCTCATGATCACTGCTCTGCTCTTAATTATCTGTCCTCTTAATTTGTTTTCTTTCCTCTTTCCTCCTTTTCTCTTTCTCTTTCTCTTCTCCCTCCCCTCACCTTCCTCTCTTCCTCCCTCCTTCCTTCTTTTCTTCTATCCTACTTTTCTTTTTTTGTGTGTATCAATGCTGGTTTTCATGTGGAAACATATAAAATATGTTTAGTCTAGAATTTTTACTACAGCAGTTCACACACCTGTGTCAGGCAATAAACAAACTGCCTGCTGAAACATTTTTCATTACAGAAATTACTGGTGAAGACTTTAACAAAAACTACTTAAATGAATAGAATAAACTATACCTACTACCAGTTTCCATTCCAACCATAACAACTAGGGTCACCTACTGCGTGCTTAAAAAATGTTTTTGTAGAAGAGCTCTTATGCATTAAAGGAAATAAAACTTTCTTTCAAAATATATTTAAAAACTATTTCTTTATAATTGACTCAGATTAACTTGCCATTAGAATTGTTCCCATTATTTCTTTCTATTATGTAATCAATTGCCCCAAATCTCTAATGCAGGTCTCATGAGGGCTGTATAACAAAGTTAACTTCAGTTATTAGGGGTCTTAACCACACAGAATGCATCTCGGTCATTGTCTCCAGAAAGACGCCACATGATTCTCCTAATTGCCAAGTCTCCAGATAGCAAGAATCAACGTTTATCGTGTGTCTGTATTGTTATTGCCAATTTGAGCAGCCTGCCAAGAAATAAGGCTAACAGGAAACATAATAACTTCTTACAATAGAATGTGAGCTTATAATTAGGACTCAAACATGAGATTTCCACACAAGGAAAAACCCTCCAGCATGCTTGGAAATTTCTTTCCAGCTCAGGCTCTATGTCACATTTCCCTGTAGACATATGTGATCAAAGCCTTCAGTTCCCATAAAACCAAAAACTATCATTGTCTTTTCCATTATTACAGTCTTTGTGGATAAAAAAAGAAAATAAATACAATGTAAGCAGGGACTATGAATAAAAAACAGTTATGAAAAGTTAATCTTTAAATGAAACCTCTGTTTAATTAAAAAACCAAAAAACAAATCTGTTTCTAATTCGAAATCCAGAGTCTATTGTGTAGACCCAATGGGAATAAAAAGAGTTCATTGACCTCTGACCAATGATCACCCTGGACCTGTCACCTTGGGCCCAGGGTGGATAGCATGAAATCTTGATTATCTATTAATATAAAATAATGTTTATAAAGGAAGAAGAACAGAGAAATGTGGTATGTATATACCATGGAGTACCATTCAGCCATCAAAAGGAATGAAATACTGTCATTTGCAGCAACTTGGATGGAACTGGAGACCATCCTAAGTGAAGTATCTCAGGAATGGAAAACCAAATACCATAAATCCTCAGTAATAAGTGGGAGCTGATAGATGGATACACATGGACACAAAGTGATTTAAGGACATGAGAAACCAAGAAAGGGGAGGGCAGGAGGGTGAGTATGGGATAAAACCCATACTTACCTACTGAGTACAATGAACATTATTCTGGTGATGGGCACACCAAAAGCCCTGACTTAAGCATTACATAAGATATCTATATCACAAAAACACTTGTAGCCCCTTAATTAATATTTTAAAATTTTAAAAAAAGGAAAAAGAACAAGGGCATAGTAAGAGGTAGCAAGTATGCAGCTAAAATCATGGAGTGACTCAAGCCAATGAAGAAAAACTTTAAATATGACAGATATATGAGAGAAATATAAACTATAAACATTACTGTGCAAAGAAAAGATGCTATTTTTCCTAGTGACAAGAAAATTAAAACTGTAAAAGGAAAGACAGAAGGGCCAATGGCCAAAAAGCAACAAAATATGGTTTTCTAAGAAGCATCCTCTTTTACCCTGTCAGGGATGATTACCACGTGTCATAGCATCCCTTTATCCACAGGGTACCCACCCACAGTGACACCCTGTCTCACCCCTTGTAGCAGCACACAGAGGGACTGCATGCAGCTCGGTTTCTCTTTACTGAATTCTTCATGGGAGGCAGGCTCCATCCTCACCCATACTCAGAAGCGTTAATAAAACTTTTTCCTATTTTGCAGGCCCTAAATTAACCCAATTACCTTCAAAACAACACATTTAACTATAAAGTTGTATTCATAGAATAAAAAAGTGTTCTACATACATACATAAAAGTTCTAAGAAATAGAAACTCAACTCCTCAGGTAACAAAAGGAGTGTTTTTATATTTTTAAATGATTTTTGATGACCAGCTTTCTAAAATGTAATATCTCTTTCCTATGTTTGTTTTAAGTGTATGACCTAATGATGATAATTCAAACTTTTGTTAATGGCTAGAATGTTATAAGCATCTTTATTTTATTAGTGAATGCTACAATTATGTCTTTGCTTTCTATTTTCTTTCTCTTTTGACATTAGATTATGACTTCTACTGTTATGGAGCCAGTCTCTGGCAGAATACCCCTCCTTATAATACTCCTCCTTATAAACCCCTCCATATAAATCATTTTGAAAAAAGGATAATTAAATTTTATATTATGGTAGCCTAAGTAAGAATCAAAGAGTGATATGTGAAGTCTAGGAGCAAAAACTTTGGCTTTAGCTGAGAGCTTTTCTCATTAGTGGTATTATCCAGTTACTTTTGGACTAAAACAAAGAATTAAAATGAACAATAACAAAATATAATTTATGAATGAATTGAATATCTTTCCACTAGGAAATATGGTCATCATATAATTTTCTACTACCACAAAGGTATTAGAATTAATATTATTTAGTATTTCTTCTAAGGCAGTGAAAAGAACACTCAAGTTCAACAACATTTCTATTTTTTTATGTCTAAAGTCTATAACATCTAAAATTGTTACCATAGAAGGACCATACAGTGGACCCAGGAACAACGCAGCGGTTAGGGGGTGCTGGCCTCTGCATAGTCAAAAATCTGTACATAATTTTGGACTCTCCCAAAACTTAACTATTAATAGCCTACTGTTGAACAGAAGCCTTACCAAAAAGATAAACAGTTAACACATATTTTGTGTATGTATTATATTAATATGTTCTTACAATAAACTAAGCTAGACCAAAGGAAATATTATTAAGAAAATCATAAAGAAGAGAAAATATATTTACTGTTCATTAAGTGTAAGTGGATCATCATAAAGGTTTTCATCCTTATTATCTTCATATTGATTAGGCTACAGAGGAGGGGGGACAGGAGGGTTGATATTCCTGTCTTAGGGGTGGCAGAGGCAGAAGACAATCCACGTACAAGTGGACCTGCACAGTTCAAACCTGTGTTGCTCAGGTCAATTGCATATTTTTAAATACCATACTACTGTATTAAGCTTATTATAAAGTGATAGTTTCCGAAAGGGCCATATTTCACAGCCCAGGCAAAGAGAAGGACTTAATAGTTAAAACAACCCACTATAGCTCACTACTGACACCACCCTGGACTATCTGCAAGGCTGTATCTCCATTTCAATCATTTGCCCACTTAAGCTGACTTCCTTTCTGACTTGGCTATTAGGATTAGGAGATCCCTCTATTCGCCACTTATTTAAACTTTTAAGCAAAATCCTTCTTTCCACAGAGCAGCGGTGGTCTCTTACCTTGGCTTTTCTTCTGTGGATCATCCTTTGACTCACTGCTTCTAACCAGAGAGGCCAGCACTTCCAGAATGGCCCCTGGCCACTTTCCCTTCCACACCCATCCAACACACAACACACACACACACACACACACACACACTCTCTTCCTAGCAACATCCTTATGGCTCCCTCTCTAGACAGCCAGCAGTTGTAAATGCCAACACTGTTGACGGCTTTACTGATGAATATTCTTGGTTATAGCCAAAGATAACACTTTGCCATTTATCTTTCCTTTTAACCAGTTAAACAGTATAGGAAAAAAAAAAAAGCTTTAGATTATGAGTGCAATTAAAACCAGTTTTTGAAATCTAAAGTTATTTAATATAGTCAAAATAGTAACTAAAAAAAAAAATTGAACTAAAGCCTAAAAATAATGTCATTTGCTCTCCACTATCCTAGTAAGTTTCAATGGAAATTCAGAAATGAGACATAAAGTGATTTGGATTTATTCCTAATTTAAATCTGATCAAAACATTAAGATCATTCCAGATTCTCTTTCACTATTTTTGCATCTTCAAATTAGGCATGCAATGGAAATGAGCTTGGGCAGGAAGCCTCAGCACATCAGACTGAAAATCAATAGCCAGAGAAATGCATTCTATGTGAAGAGGACAATATCTCTTATACCCTGAGTGCTAACTCTCAGCTACTCTTTTTACAGGTTTATCATAGCATATATGGATCATATCTAGGGCAATTCCCCAGTAAGAAATTATGAAATGTTACCAGATATTAAGTGAAAAATGAACTCTAGAAACTGGTTAAGTCTGAACTCAGAAAGTGAGTCTCAATCTGTTTAGCTTCAATAATGAGAGTTATGGCTAAATTCTGTCCCTCTGTTTTGTTCTTTTGGCAAATATTCCTGCCTGGCAGAGGAGTGAAGGAAAAAGAGCCTTTGGCTTCAGTCTTTATTTATATTCCAATGTTTGTGTGGAATTTGCCAAAGGGAAACAAACCCATGTAACTAATCAGATACAGGAATGGATGTCAGCATCTCCTTTGTGTCTGATTGGCTCAGCTGCCTATTCTACCTGCTAAGGATCCCCAAGACAGGAACTTGGTCCCAAACAGACTTTCCTTTCCAGACAGACTACACACTTCACTTCCGTCTTCCTGCCCAGTCATCTCATAAACGGGAGATGGCTACAGTGTAGGGTTATGAGCATGTGGTCTTATAAATCCACCATTTCTACTGAAGGGAAAAAAAAGAAAACACAGCCACTTTCCTTAACAATAGTGTTGCAGCAATGCATACAGTGGCACACGAAGAGTCAGAGGACAGCCTTTATTCTTCTACAGCAGGATCAGCACACCTAGAGTTACAGCTCTCTTCATGTCTTCCGATCTTCTTCCCTTCTGCCCCTTCTGCTCCTGCTTTTAGACCCTTGGTAGGGCTCAAAAAGCATCCAATCAACTATAAGCTTTAACATCCAATCAACAATAAGCTTTAACATCCAATCAACACCAAGCTTTAACATTCAATCGAAAACAGTGGGATTCAAAAATTACCCAATCAGGATCACGCAAGCAGCATGGCCCGAAACAGGCAGCAGCACGTGGGCCTGGGGGCATTCCAACATGCGGACCCCAGTGGCTCATGGGGCCCTGGGTGGCTCTCTGCCGCAGGGCCGCCCCAGCAGTGTGCTCTCCAACTGTCCACTTGCAGCACTGGCCCGCAGAGATGCGGAGTGATGGGGAGGTGGCCGCTTCCCAGCACCCGCCATTTTCCATATCAATAGTAATAATTACATACATGCAAGAATTTCAATACACCCAGACTGCATCCTTGCCAGCTCAAGTAACAGGCCTAGCAGGGACAAACCCAGGACAGCAGGCTCAAGACTCTGGTCATAACATTTCCCCATCTGACCCTCAGATCCGCATGTGTTGACACAGGTGGAGATTTAAATGAAAGAAAATGCTCCCAAATATCAAAGTTTGCACAGAAGTTTGAAAACCTCAGTGTAATAGCAATAGATATACAGAGTTTTAAAGCAATGAAAAGTATGTCCTTAAATCTGCTCTATGGTGCTCTGAGGGGTAATCAAGAAGTAGTGAGCTAGAATGCTTGTCCATAAAGAGGAAATGGAGCTCTTCTTTGCTGGGAACGTCTGCAGGATTCTGAGGCCTCATTAGGAGTAGCCTTTGTCTTTAAGGTTTTTTCTTTTTTTCCAAAGATAATGGGTAATTACGGGCCTTTGAATTATCTGTGCTCATCTTTCTAAAACCAAAGGTCTTTATTATACTTGTAAAATGCATTAAGAAACTATATTTTTATCTCTTGTCTGTGAAAATCATACCCCAAAGAAATGGTCAATAATTTTTAATGAAAGAAATATTCCTTTTTCATAAAATACATATACCATTTTATTTACTTATAATCTAATACACCAATAATATAAGAAACCTTGGCGTTGTTGGTGGTTGCGATGCTGTTGTTTTGCTGCATTGGTGATGTGTTTGTGCTCATCTTGTCACACTGTCACTCAGACAGGAACAGATATTTGACACACTGTTTCCTCCCTCAATGTTGAACTAAGTACAACAAGCCTAGGGCTTAGCTGTTTCTTATTCACAGAAGGCCCCCAGGGTTTAGGGTAATACAATCAAAAGTGCAGTGTTCTCATGTAGCAATACAAATTGTTTTGTTTTTAATTTTAATTTTTTAAAGATGGAGTCTCAATGTGTTGTCAGGCTGGTCTAGAACCCCTGGCCTCAAGCAATCCTCCAGCCTCTGAGCCACTGTGCCCAATCATTATGAAGTTTTTATGCCAACAGAAACCTGAGGCCAAGGAACCATCTCATCCTTTGAACATATTTCTACCAGATGTTAAATCCCTTGGTACTGTTTTCCTCATTTGTGAAATAAAGTAGAATGAGACGAACTATAAGGACCATTTTAGCTATAAAGTGCTAACATCCAACATAATGAACAAGAGAGCTGCTAGCATATTTATGTGCTAATTAGGAATTTTTTAGCTTAAATAAGTTAACTTCCTTAAAATGAAATTATACAGGATCCTAGGTAAAACCCAAAAAACTGGGGCTCTGTATAATTATGGCAAACTATTTAATCCTATAATTAACATTTTTTGGAGATTGCTTAAAACTCCTACATGGACTAATTTTTAAAATAAGTGAAACAACCAAGTAAGCCAACTAAAATAACAGAAAAAAATAATTTTATTGTATGTCTTCCATAATAATATTAAATATAAAAATAACTTTTTTAAAAAAATGAAAATTGGGCCAGGTGCAGTGAGTGGCTCACGCATGTAATCCTAGCACTCTGGGAGGCAGAGGCTTGAGCTGGGAGGATTGCTTGAGCTCAGGAGTTTGAGACCAGCCTGAGCAAGAGCAAGACCCTGTCTCTATTATAAATAAAAATTAGCCAAAGAAGTAAAAATAGAAAAAATTAGCCAGGCACGGTGGTGCGTGCCTGTAGTCCCAGCTACTGGGGAGGTTAAGGCAGGAAGATTGCTTGAGTCCAGGAGTTTGAGGTTGTTGTCGGCTAGGCTGATACCACGGCACTCTAGCCCAGGCAACAGAATGAGACTCTGTCTCAAATCAATAAATAAATAAATGAAAATTGTGACAATAGCAGATAGATTTTATGATATTTTATCATAAAGAAAGAGTTTTCTTTTTCAATATATAAAGAAAAGTTGGTTAAAGACTGAATATGATAAATTGTATGGCTCATGGTAAGATCAGAATTTAGGCACCATGGTATAAGCTTGTATGATTTTATAATAAATATGAACAGAAACAAAATAGATGACATTATGAATATAAATACACCAATAATTGTTAGAGAAATCAAATTTTCCTTTTAAGCTTTTGCTCTACAGAAAAAAAAATTAGCTATTTAGAGTTCTTCTCAGATCAAGCAGTGTATGTAGAAGAATGATTAGAAAAATAAGAAAGAATTGCATGACTAGACTAAGAAGACTCAGGTGAGGAGGTGTTGAACTGAAATTAAGACATATCGCAGAGGTACATGTTATAAGGAGGGAAAGGCAGGAAACAGTGAGCATATGATTTGTGAAAAATCAGGCTGAGCACATTCCTACATTCTAAGATAGATTTTTGGCAAGATTGTTGGACTCTTGTTTACCTAATCTCTTTGAGTATAAAAAATTCCTTCAAATGTACATTAAACATTTGAAAGCAATTAGAACATGATTGTCTTGCTAGATAATGGCTAATAAAAGAGGGAAACTTAAGGTGGAAAAAAGTTTTTCTTTTGCATCCTGACACATTAATCCTTAAAAATATTTAATTTTGAGACCCCAGATGGAGCTTATAACAAAGACAAAAAGACTGGCAATCAGGTTTAGGATTTTAATCATATTCTAAGATAGGAACCTACCAACAAGATGGGTTGAAACCATTAAATTGCACAGATTTCAAAGCTATGGAAGGAGCCCTCCACTGCACAATGATTGGCTGGGGTAGGCAGAATTCTAGGATGGCCCCAGGACTCCTGCCCCCTAGTGTTCACACTCTGTATAATCCCATTCCCTTGAGTGTGGGAGAGACCTGCCTATAATACAGTCATTCCCTTAATTAGGTTTCACTGGATGACAAAGGTAATGGGATAGTCACTCCCTTGATCACATAACATTATATACACACTGGAGAGAGTTTTCCTCTGCTGGCTTTGAAGACACAGACTGCCATATTGTGAGCTGGCCACATGGTTAGGACCTGAGGTGGCTCTAGGAGGTAAGAACAACCCCTGGCCAACAGTCAGCAAGGAAATAGGGACCTCAGTTCTACAACCACAAGGAACTGAATTCTGCCAATGAGCTTAATAAGCATGAAAGTGGACCACAAGCTCCCAATGAAAATCACAGTATGGTGGCCACTTTGATTACAGCATGGTGAGATTCTCGGCAACCAACTCAGAGAAGAGGAGACCTGACTTTAGACCCATGGAAACTATGAGATAAGAAATTTGTGCTGTCTAAAGTTGCTAAGTTGGTGGTAATTTGTTACACAGCAAGAATAATGACCAACACTTAGTTGTTGCTGTGCATGACACATTTCAGGACCAACAAACTCACCTCGTAGGTACATGATCTGAACTACAAAGTGAGTTAGACATAATTCTGAATCTAATGCCCAAACCACTTTGGAAAACTGTTTAGGTTTTAATTGTACTACATTTGCATTAAAGACTTGCACAGATAAGTAAGTTTCAGTTTAAGCAATAATCCCTGTTCTCTATTTACCTTAATTCAAACCAATCTTGTTCCAGACACTACTTGCCTAACATGTTATATTCTCTGGTATTTAAAAAAAATTCTTATCTGCCTTCTTCACAGCCACCCTGATAATGGTTCTGAAGATAGAAAACAAAGAGAAGTAGGTTAAATGACTCACTGAAGAACACAATCCTAATTAGGCTCTAACTTGAGAAATCTGGGCTTAGGCCAAAATCTGTACATTTACTATAAATGTTTTTGTCTCCTCCTATAATTAACTATAAATATTTGTACAAAACATAAAGGGTTTTATATCCGTGTCACCAATTGACTAAAGGCACAAACCAATTTTTAAACTAAATATTTCAGCACACTGACTAGGCAATAAAATATAATTTCCCTAATATCTGATATATTGGTGAAACTTTATTAATTCATATTTTCTTATGCATTCATGGCTGGTCTTATGAGTAGACAGAACAGTCAAGATTGCTGGGAAGTATGATTTGGGAATGACTACAAGCTTAAACCCAAAGCTCACAACACCTTGATAAGGTGCCTGATATTCCTATCATTATAATTTACTCTGTACCTATAATACTTTATTGAAGCAGGTATGTGAAAATTATAAATAGTTTAAAAAACAAACACATACATAAATAAATGAAAAATAACTCATTTGGTTTAAAATTATCTTAAGAAAGACTATGGAAATCCAAATATATTATAAAGTAGGTGTTAGGTAGTAGAATATATTAACCAATTGGCCAGCAGAAGAAGGTTTCCTAGAGAATGGGACACAAAATAGCTATGCTTTAATAAAAGAGGATGGTGCTATAAGAGATCCTGAAAAGGTAAGAAACAGAATCAAGGCACTGGATTCCAGAGCCTTGGATAAACTGAATACTTTGTAAATTTACTTGCACTGACCCTAGATAAAGATAAGATATTGAAAGCCAATTTTCTAGTTTATATTATTCTACCCAAATAATTCAACTGCCCTAAAGTCCCATATAGAAAACTAAGGAATAAAAAACTTACCCATGGTCAGTGATATAAAGGAAGCTGGAGGAAGTGGTAAGAGATTTTCATGTAATCTATTTTGTAAATCAAGGGAAAAACAATACTATAAGAAATGCTGGGGAAAAGTTTAAGATTTCTAGTTATAGGTAAGTAGACAACTTATAAAGTCATATACAATCATGGCCTAGATCAGCTTCTCAATTTTGAAATCAAAATATGACTATATAGAACAGGGATCAGCAAACTACGGCTAATGGACCAATTTAGCTAGGTATCTGTTTTTATAAATAAAGTTTTATTGAAACACAGCTATGCTTATTTCTTATGTATTGTTTATGGCTGTTTTCCCACCACAATGGCAATGCTGAGTAGTCATGACAGAAATTGCAAAGCCTAAAATATTTACTGGCTCTTTACAAAAAACATGTGCCAACCCCTGTTCTAGTTCATCAAAAACTGATATTTAGTCCAATCCTACATCTACTATACCTGTAGCATCTAGAATAAATTATACATGCCCATTTAAAGAAAGCCCTTAGTTATATAAATAAATGGAATTGATATTAAGTAAACATTACCAAAATGTTATATATTGAGCCTGGAAGTTGATTCTACAAACACAAATCCACACAATATGAATTATGACAACACGTTGCTCTTTTTGTAAACATTCTAAAAATGTTAAACATGTCTCATTGGTATTTTTCATCCGTACATATCATTCATTTATTACAAATTTCCTCTTCACATTTTTGTCACAAAACATTTTTTGATGGATTTTACTTTTCCACAGGACTTTGTGTATTATAGCTTTGTAAAAATCATACAAACCACTGTGTACAAATTAATTCTAGGACCTGGCTGAGATGGAAAATATGATAAAGATAGAAATAAAAAAGGCTGTGATAACTTTTTAAATTATAGGATATGTTTTCCAATAAATAGTAAATATAGTGTGTTTTAAGAAGGACACCATGGTTAAGAAGCCAGGAAAAAAATAACACCAAGAAATATCAAGCCTAGTCTTAGCCTCTTCTAAAAGGCAACTCAGTTAAAGAACATATGTAATTTTAGATAAATGTTTAAACTCAAAAGCAAATTTAGTCAAAATGACTGATTCTTTTGTTTCTGATAAGCATGCTTCTGTCCACATCCTTGAAAAGAATATTTTTTGTTAATGTTGTTTTTAGGCAACCATTCTACTCTACAACAATGTAGAAATAAAATGACACCATGTCTAGAGAAGAGTTAAAAATACCTGATTTTTATAAAAGGTTGTCAACTCTATAAAAGACTGTGTACTCCTCTAGTATAAAAAATATAAACCACAATATCATGTCTCCAAAATATGCTTCTGGAAAGACCAACTATTTTCTTCAAATTGCAATTACCCAAAGCTCAGATAAAATATATGGCATTTTTAATACTTGAGAGATTGATGAGGCTATGTTAAGTTTCTCTAGGTTTCCTAAGCTCTTTTCATTCATTCATTCCTATGTCTAAACATTATACACCTTCTGATGACCTACTATCTGCCTGGTACATTAGCTGGTTCTATCACTATATATATGTAGCTCACCAGCAAAAGAATGATATATTCTATTTCCAAAAAGCATTTTTGAAATGCCCATAATAAACACTTTATGTACTGTGCTAGGTTCTAAGGATAAAGAGATAACTAAGACAGAACAATGGTTCTAAAAAGCAGGTGTGCACCAGATATATCTTGAGATTTCATAAATATACAAAGGCTTACATCCAGACCCATTAGATCAGAATTTCTGAGAAGTAACTTTGAATTTTTGCAAGTTCCACTTGTGGTTCTGAAGCACATTGAAGTTTGGTAGTCATTTGTCTGGAAGACAAATAAACAGTATAGAGATAAGGAAAGTGCCATGAATAAAATAGAAATACAAAGAAGGAAGCATCAATTTCTACCTGGAGAAATCAGAGATCATCTATGAAGGGATAGCCTTGAAACTGAGTTTTAACAAATAAAAAATTCACCAAATAGATACACAGGCAGAGATAACCCATGTATAAAAGAAGTAATCTACATGGAAATAAGCGAAGGCATGAGAATGGCATGTCTGTTTGGAGAATTGCAAAGTAGCTGGTTATGGATAAGAGGCATAAATGCAGAAAGCTCAGGAAAAGAAGCTGGAAAGGTAGGCAAGAAAAGCTAGGTCATGAAGAGCATTGTATGTGCTGCTAGAAATTTTGATTCTGTTTTGTGGGCCATAAGGAGTTACTAAAGTTTTGTAATCAAGGAAGTGACATGATTAAACAAATAGCAAATAGAGAATAAGAATCAGATGTGAGCAGGGAGATATGTTATCCTGAGTGAAAAATGATGAGAACATGACCTAAAATACTGGTGTTAGGGAAGAAAGGAATGGCAGATAGAATAGATCTGTAGGGAGTAGAACTAACTTGTCCTGTTGAGAAACAGATTGTGGAGAAAGGAGGAAGAAAATTACTAGTTTCTAACTTGAGGAATTGACTATATTATGCATTTATTGGAAATAATAGCTAACATTTATATTAATAGTACATTTGCCATGTTTTAGGCACTGTTCTAAGAGGTTTTTTTCATTCAATACTCATTAAATATGAGGAAACAGGTATTATGCCCATTTTAAATATCACAAGGCCATATATGTTAGCATATGTTGAACATCATATGTAATGATGAAAAATGGAAAGCTTTTCTCCTCTAAGATCGGGAACAAGACAAAGATGCTCATTCTTGCCACTTCTATTCAACATACCACTGGAAGTTCTAGCCAGAGAAATTAGACAAAATATAAAAGGCATCCAAATAGGAAAGGAAGGAGTGAAATTATCTCTGTTTGCTGATGCCATGATCTTATAATAGAGACTCTACCAAAGAACTCTTAGAAGTGATAAATTCTGTAAAAGTTACAGGGTACAAAATCAGCACACAAAACCAGTAGTGTTTCTTTATACTAACAACAAACTATCTGAAAAAGAAATTAAGAAATCAATCTCATTCACAATAGCATAAGAAAGAAATAAAATATTTAGGAGTAAATTTATCCAAGTCCGTGAAAGATCTGTATACTAAAAACAATAAAACCTTGATGAAAGAAATTGTAGATGACACAAATAAATGGAAAGGTATTCCATATTCATGAATTGGAAATTGTTAAAATGTCCATACCACTTAAAGTCATCTACAGATTCAATGCAATTCCTATCAAAATTCCAATGTCGGCCGGGCGCTGTGGCTCACGCCCGTAATCCTAGCTCTTGGGAGGCCGAGGCAGGCGGATTGCTCAAGGTCATGAGTTCAAAACCAGCCTGAGCAAGAGCAAGACCCCGTCTCTACTATAAACAGAAAGAAATTAATTGGCCAACTGATATATATATATATAAAAATTAGCCGGGCATAGTGGCACATGCCTGTAGTCCCAGCTACTCGGGAGGCTGAGGCAGAAGGATCACTCGAGCCCAGGAGTTTGAGGTTGCTGTGAGCTAGGCTGACGCCACGGCACTCACTCTAGCCTGGACAACAAAGTGAGACTCTGTCTCAAAAAAAAAAAAAAAAAAATTCCAATGTCATCTTTTATCAATATAGAAAAAAATCCTAACATTTGTATGGAACCACAAAAGATCTCAAATAGCCAAAGCAATCTTGAGCACACAGAACAAAGCTAGAGGCATTACACTACCTGACTTAAAAATCTATTTAAAAAATGGTACTGGCAGAAAAATAGACTCTCTGACTAGTGGAACAGAATAGAGAACCCAGAAATAAACTCACACATAATGCCAACTAATTTTCAAAAAAGGTCCCAAGAACACAAAATGAAGAAAGGGCAGTCCCCTCAATAAATGGTGTTAAGAAAACTAGATATCTACAAGCAGAAAAATGAAATTAAACCCTGATCTCACACCACATACAAAAATCAACTCAAAATGGAAGAAAATTAAGGAAAACTACTCCATCACAATCATCTTGGCAACAATTTTTTTGATATGATCCCAAAACACAGCAACAAAAGCAAAAATAAACAAGTGGGATTGCATCAAACTAAAAAGTTTCTGCACTACAAATTAAACAATTAACAGAGTGAAAAGACAACCAACACAGTGGAAGAAGATATTTGCAAATCATATATCTGATAAAGGGCTAATATTCAAAATGTATAAGGAATTCAAACAACTCAACAGCAAGAAAACAAATAACTCAATCAAAAAAAGGCAAAGGACATAAACAGATACTCTCAAAAGAAGACATCCACAGCAGAGAGTATTAATCACTATATGATCATGGCCAACATCACTTTTTGTAGATCTACAAAAAATAATGCTATGCTTTATATGGAACCACAGAAGATCCCATATAGCAAAAGCAATCTTAAGCAAAAAGAACAAATTGGGACACATCTATTTACCAGGCTTCAAGCTATACAAGCCTGTAGTAACTAAAACAGCATGGTACTGGCACAAGAACAGAGACGTAGACCAATGGAACAGAACTGAGAACTCAGATATAAATCCATCCTCACATAGCCATATAATCTTTGACAAAGCAGGCAAAAACATACACTGGTGGAAAGAATCCTTATCCAATAAATGGTGCTGGAAAAATTGGATAGCCACGTGTAGAAGACTAAAACAGGATCCCCACCTCTCACCTCTCACAAAAATCAACTCATTGTGGATAAGAGACTTAAACCTAAGGCATGAAACTGTAAGAATTCTATTAAAAATGTTGGAAAAACTCTTAAGGACACTGGCCTACGCAAAGAATTTATGAAGAAGATCCCAAAGGCAATCACAGCAGCAACAAAAATAAATAAATGGGATCTGATCAAATTAAAAAGCTTCTGTACAGCCAAGAAAACTATCATGAGAGCAACAGACAACCGATAGAATGGGAGAAAATATTCCCATGCTACACATCTGATAAAAGGCTGATAACTAGAATCTATATAGAACTCAGGAAAATCAGCAAGAAAAAAATCAAACAACCCTACCAAAGAGTGGGCAAAGGACATGAACAGAAACTTTTCAAAAGAAGATAGCCTAATGGCCAAGAAAGATATGAAAAATGTTCAACATCTCTAATCATCTGGGAAATGCAAATCAAAACCATAATGAGATATCACTTATCTCCAGTGAGAATGGCCTTTATCTAAAAGTCCCAAAACAATAAATGTTGGCTTGGATACAGAGAGACAGGAACACTCATACACTGCTAGTGGGACTGCAAACTAGTACAGCCTCTGTGGAAAGTAACATGAAGATACCTCAAATAGCTACAAGTATAATTACCATTTGATCCAGCAATCCCATTACTGGGCATCTATCCAAAGGAATAAAAGACATTCTATAAAAAAGACATATGCACTAGAATCTTTATAGCAACACAATTCACAATTGCAAAGATGTGGAAACAACCCAAGTGTCAATCAATACATAAGTGAATTAACAAAATGTGGTATATGTATACCATGTAGTCCTACGCAGGCACAAAAATCAATGGAGATTTAGTACCTCTTACATTATCCTGGATAGAGCTGGAGAACATTATACTAAGTGAATTATCCCAAGAATGGAAAAATAAGCAGCATATATACTCACCATCAAATTGGTATTAACTGACTTAACTGACCAACACTTAACTGTACATATAGTAATAGCATTCATCAGAGGTCAGGCAGTTGGGAGAGGAGAGGAGGGCATGGGTATATTCACACCTAATGGGTGTAGTGTGCACCATCTGGGAGATGGACATGCTTGAAGTTCTGACTCGGGTGGGACAAAGGCAATATATGTAACCTAAACATTTGTACCCCTGTAATCTGCTGAAAATAAACAAATAAATAAAAGAAGACATACAAATTGCCAACAGATATATGAAAAAATGCTCATCACTAATCATCAGAGAAATGCAAATTAAAACCCTTTCACACCTGTTGGTATGGATATTACCAAAAAGACAAAAAGATAACAAGTGTTAGCAAAGGTTTGGAGAAAAGGGAACTCTTGGGCACTGCTAGTGGGAATGTAAATTAGCACAGCCATTATGGAAAATAGTATGGCAGTTCCTCAGCAAACTAAAAATAGAATTACCATATGATCTAGCAATCCCACTTCAGGGCGTATATCTAAAGGAATTGAAATCAGTATGCTGAAGAGATATCTGCATTCCCATGTCCACTGCAACAGTATTGACAATAGCTAAGATATGGAAGCAACCTAGGTGTCCATAATAAGATAAATGGATGAAGAAAATATGATACAGTATATATACACAATGGAATACTATTTGGCCATAAACAGGAGGAAATGCTGTCATTTGTTACAACATGGATGAATCTGGAGGATGTTATACTAAGTGGAATAAGCCAGGCACAAAGAAAGAAATACCACATGATCTCACTTATATGTGGAATCTAAAAAATTTGAACTCACAGAAGTAGAGCATAAAATGGTGGTTACCAGAGGGTAGGGGAGAGGGATATGGAAAAAAGGGAGATGTTGGTCAAAGAATACAAAATTTTAGTTAGGAGGAACAGGCTGCTTTAGTGATCTATTGCACACAATGGAGACCGTAATAAATAATAATTCATGTATACTTCAAAATTGCTAAAAGAGATTTTAAAATGTTTTCACCACACACACACACACACACACACACACAAATAAGTACATGAGGTGGGATGGATTTGTTAATTAGTGTGATTTAATCATTCTACATTGTAAACATATATCAAAACATCACATTGTACCCCATAAATATATACAATTATTACTGACAGCTAAAAATAAAATTTAAAGACAAGATTAAGACACTGAGGCATGGAAAGGTTGAGTAACTTGTCCAAGTTCACAAACTAAAAAGTGAAAAAATCAGGATTTCAACCCAGGCAGTCTGGTTTCATAGCTTGCGCTCTATATAGAGAAATGGAGAAGCACAGGAGAATTTAAGAATTTGAGTTGGTTTTGTAGGAAAGACACCATGATCCATTTGGGAGATGTTAATTTTGAGACTCCTGTTGAAATGCCAAGTGGGCAGTGGAGAATGGAGATCTGGAGGTCAGTAGAATGGTCTGCTCCAGGCATGTAGAACTGGAAGTTATTAGTAGTATATATAGGTAGTTTGCCACTGCTGGTATAAAGGAGATATGTAGAAAGATCATGTGCAATGAGAAGAGAGGTAGGCTAAGAATAACATTGACAATATTTGAGAGGGAGATAAACCCATAACATTTACAATATAATGTTATATTTAGATAAATGTTGATTTATATCTATTTATCTATAATCTATATCTAGTTCATTATAAATAGAATTTCAATTCTTTGGGAGAGAGGTCTCTTCCTTTGTTTATCAGAAAATAATAAAAATTATATTTTTGAAAAAGAAATGAAACAATTACCTGATAATTTTTCAACACTTCTCTGTTGGCCTTAATTTGTAGGAGAGGAACCCCATAGTGGGGAAAGAAACTCTTAAATGGAAACAAAGCCACGTGACTTCCTGTTTAGGATTATTTACGGGTTATAAGGCAAACAGTCAAGCTACCACACATGAGGCTACGTCTGTAATACATATCATGTCAGCAAGATTTCATCAAAAGTATTTTTGAAAAGTATTATTCCAGAAAGACTCATTATATTGCGATGAGTCATTTTCAGCCCAAATATTAATGGGATGCCATAATCGAATGTGAAACTGCAAAAGCGACACACACATCGTTCTGGAGGCAAGAAAAATTTTGAGGATTACTTTTATTTCTCCGAGCTTCGATAATAGCCTACTTCATTCTGTAACAATGAGATTCCATGTCAACAACACCATTAATCTGTCAAGTATGAACATTACTTAACTTTGTGCTTTTCCCTGAGGATTTATTAATACATCTAAAACTTATAGCATTATTTGGCACCATTTTCTGGCTCTGCTCAGCAAAGGCACAACATTGGCAGGAACTAGGATTAAACACTACATCACATCTAAAAGATGGCTTAAATTGGAAAGCAATATTAGCAATATCACATCCTTACTCTTTGAACAAGTCCACGTGATCTAGACCTTCAAAATTTTAATTTTATTGACTGTCAAAAAAATAAAATATTACACATCAAAACTTGTTTTCTTTGCAAGTGAAGCTATCCAAAGTATATGCTTTTGATTACTAACTTACCCCAAATATCTTCACTTTGTATTCACTTCTAAGGAATTAAAAGTGTAGGATAGTGAACTATAAGTGTCAGAAAAGCCAAGGTTTGTGCCAGGGCTGGCACTGTGCCTGCCACCCAATAGAGAGAATCAATAACTGTTGAATGGACAATTCCTCAGTTGTCAAAGTGATAGATACATGCCATGACCTTTTGGGCTAGGTTGATAATGTTAAATGTGCTATAGTCTCAGTATAAGAATTGCCATGTATTGATGTTTCTTTTTTGGCATTAGCTTGACATTAAATATTCATCGTGTATCATGAAAGCATTCCAGATTTTCTTTTGGCTCATTCCTGCTGGGAAAAATCCCTTCACTGTTTCAAATAAAAGGAAAATAAATCCATATTAGCCTGGAAGACATTATCATTATATAGTGAACATTAGGCCTGCCTAACAGGTATTGGGCAATCGTACATATTTGGTAGTATATAACACACTTAAATGTCTTAAAGTTTTTATGATTTGTTACTTTTATCAAACAGATATATCATATCACTGAGAAGTCCTATTTTTGTCTTCAAGGTAATTAAAGGTATTGTTCAAGGTATTGTTCTCTTAATGGTGAAATAAAAGTTGGTCTTCTTTCTCAGTTTGCTTCCATTAAAGAAATTTCTCTGGAGCACTAAGAAGATGTGTGGTCTTGGGACATATTCATAACTTTTTTGGGCCTTAGTTGTCTTTCTTTAAAAAGAGGGAATTAAATTAAATGATAGTAGAAAATCATTGGTTTTTCTCTTAATTTAAATCTGGCATGTTAATTATCTCATACTTTTATTTTAGAAAGACATTTTTCTTATAAATCTAGTTTATGCTAGGAGGTTTAATTAAAATACTGTAATGTCAATCAACTTTTATTCCCTCTAATTGGTAATTCTTTGAAATTCTTTGCATCTATAATTATTACTTCTGCATCTGAATACCTATATTCTATTTCCCATGACTTCATAACTATATATGTAGACAGAAAAGGAACCAGCCCTGGTATACAGTGATGGTATTTAAATTCTTTGAAATTTCTTTGAAAATAGCCTGAGCCCATTTTTCCCTTCATCTCCATCAAAAGGGTATGAAATTAAAGTGGTAGAATTATTTGTCTTAATTAAGAAAATGATCTATTAATATAAAACATTTAACTCACTTTTAATTCCTTTTTTAAAAATCACTTTCCTTTCTTATTCATTTTTAAGAAAGGTTTACAAGTACAGCTCCTTAACAAATTCTCCCTTTTAGAATGTCTACAGCAATAATTGTCTTATAGTTTTAAACTCTGAAATTCACCATACGGGCAGGATTAAAGAAAACATTTGGTCAGAAACAAATCCCTTCCCAAATAAAGTGCTTCACACAATAAATTAATTATCTAAACACAATTATGTCACCAATTCTTTAATTTGCTTATTCATCATTCTAGAATTTTCAGATAAAATACAGAATGCCCAGTTAAATTTGGATTTCAGATAAATAGGGAATACGTTTTATTATAATAATATATGCAGTATTTGGAACAGACTTAAACTAAAATTTATTCTAACACTAAATGGTTAATATATTAAACGTTATTTGCTACCCATCTAAAATTTGAATTTAACTAGGCATACTGTATTTTTATTCGCTAAATTTGGTGACCCTTTTAAATTTCTATTTTTAAAAGGAGTTAGAGTATACCTAGTTGCTGTAACAAAAATTCCAAGTGGCCTAACAAAATAGAAGTCTGTTTCTCATTTTCTAACTCAGTGTTCCTAGCGGGCAGGTGGTTTTTCTCCACATCGTCATTCAAGGACCAAACCTTCTTTCATTTTGTGGCCCTATCATCCCCCACCTCCCATTTTGAGCTTCGGAGGGAGTCTCCTGCATCCAGCTGACAGAGGAGGGAGAAGGAGGACTAAGGCACACCTACTGCTTAACTGTGTTGACCCAGAAATGATATTGTTTACACTCACAAGTCATTGGAAAAAGTAGTCAGTCCTATGGCCCCACCTAGATTCAACAGGGGCTGAGAAATGTAATCCCTTGTTGAATATCAACTTCCCAGAGACAACTCAACATAATGAAAAGGAGAGATGACACTCTGATGGAAAGTTAGTCATGTGTGCCCCAGTATGGGACCAAAAGAAATAAACACAATAATTACTCTATACCATTTCGCTTTGTACTTTGGAGAGACAAACCACTGAACGTATCTGGGACCCTTCCTGTTTGTACTAATGGTGCATGTTCTGTGCTATTTAGTCAATAGTAGAAATGAAGTTGATGGTTTTGTGTGACATTGTTTTTCCTGATACTGAAAAATTGTGATTATGTGCCTATACCAATCTATGTCAAAGATCTACCATGAGAATCAACAAGAAAATGGATGCAAATTGTTTTGGAGAATTCAAACTCCATGCAGAGATAAAATCAGAGTATGTTACAACTGAGGACTCCTCAGAGGATCTAGCTGTCTGCTACACAGACCACCAGCAGCCAAATTCTCCCTCACTCTGGGATGTAACACTAGCCTTGAAGGCTGCTCAAAACTCAACCAGGTGGGGGTGGGGAACCTGTAGCCTTAAGGCCACATATGGTCTTCTAGGTCCTTAAGTATGGCCTTTTGATTAAATCCAAATATTATCAAACAAATCCTTTTATTAAAAGGGGAGCAGCAGAGAAAGATGAAGATTTTCTTGCCTCCTTTGATGCTTAAAAAAGAACAATCTTGAAATCAGAACCACAGGTTCCCCACCCCTACCCGTGAGTCTCTGCCTGTCCAACTCTGAGAGGCCTCAGTTTCTTACTTGCTTGGTCATGCCTGGCCTGAACTGAAACAAAGACCTATAATTTTACACATTCTGATTTTGTCTGGCTGCTTCCTATGTCCTTGCCCATCTTGGATCTCTACTCTCTGAATCTGACCTTTCCAGTTGACCCAGAATTTTGCATTTGACCTGCTGTTAGATTTCCCTCCCCCTCGGGACTCATGCTGACCATAGTCACACTCTCTCCTGTGTGACTGGGGTCCTGATCAGGGTTTATGTAACCCCACAATTTCCACCTTGCTCGGTCCCCATGGGCGTTTGATCATAAATCTGTGGCCATTATCAATAAGTTGCATGGCCTAAACTGACTTTATGAAAGCATTCTCCTGACCTCTTTGAAGTAACAAAAGGTTATGCCTTGTTCACTGTCCCTCTAACAGTGAGCTCCTGTCCTGTATGGAGGAGAAAACGACTAGAGACCTGGGTTTTCACACTTTCCCCCTAAGAAAAATATGAACTGATTGTGTTTACTTTTTTCTATGCCATTCAAAGGACTTTGCTCTCATTTTTCTTCTTTCCTAAGAGTTTGAATGTTCCTAACGGATTAGTTTGCTCTACAAGCATTTAGCTCTTCACATCCATTCTTCTCCAACAGCAATGTAATCAAAATGCAGGTAAATGTGTCTTTCATGAAAACACTTAAGAGCTAGATTCTCACAACATCCTACTGTCCCTTAGCTAGACTCTTATTTTCTTGTCAAAAGCAGATGATAATTCATATCACTTTCAAAACTCCTTCTTGTACTGGTGGTAGGCATAGATGAATTATTACATTCTTCATTTATTTGGGGCACATAGGAAAGAGGTGAATTTTGCCTTTGATCATTAATATGTATGTGGTCCATACACACACACACATACACACACACACACACACACACATACATACACATTTGCTAAGGAAGAGAGCGAGAACTATCATATCTCTTGTGCTGTTGTGTGCCATTTCCTTGCTTTAAAGCCAACAACCCCATTGCAAAGACTCACAAAGCTACTTTTTCAAAAGAATAGTTACTAAAACATCTACCCTGAAAATATACATTATTAACTGACTCATATTGGAGCCAATGAGGCCACAAGTGATTTCAATCGATTAGAACACAATGATTCCCTGGACAACAAGAGAATAACTGGCTAGAGTTATCACTTGATACCTCTATTCAGAATGTAGGAACTAAATTATATTAGCAACAGATACAATAAGTGGAAGCAATAGATGCTTAGTCACTAGGAGTATAATATAATCAGAGCCAGGAAAAAAATATTTATGAGAGAATAAAAGAAAGATGGGAAATTTGCACTCTAGGACTAAAGGGAGAGATTGCAAGAGACTTGCCTCAAGTATGACCATCATCTAGATTCTTAGTGTTTAAAGAGAAAGGTTAAACTGCTTACCTTGGTACACAGGGCATGCTACACTCTGATCCTAACAACTACATTCAGTCTCAATCTACCTTCTCCTCCCCTTTGCCTCCTGGCCACATAATTGACCTTTAGAGCAGTTTGCCAGACTTTAAACTCACACATTATGGCAGAGTGTCTATTAAATAATCAGTATTTAGTGCTTAACTCTTAAATAAGAACACAGAGATAGAGATCATCAGCCACCAACATGAAAGAGATCCAAATGAACCAACCACAAAAGGAATTTGGAGTAAATAGAGACCACACAGAAAAAAGAGAATAGTTTAAAACAATGACAATAACAACTAATTTTCTCAGAGATAAGAAACAAAAACAGGATACTATAAAAAGGGAATAATCAAAGGACAAGAAAGAGTAATTGGAAAAAAAATTTAAAAACTGAAATTAAAAATAAATCAATTACAGAATTGGAAGATAAAACCAGAGAAATCTTTCAGAAAGTAGAATAAATTAATTGAAATGATAGACTAGACAGGAAAAATAAATTAAGAAAATTAGGGTTTAATAAATAAGGCCCAATATCTGATTAATTAGATCCATGAGGGCAGTGTTTTGTTCACTGCTGTACCTTCTAGTACAGGATTACAATGCCTGGCACAGAGGAATGGCACAATAACTATTTGTTAAGTGAGCAATGAGTGCTCCAAAGAGAGAACATAGAGATAGGGATGGGACCGAAAGAAGAAGAAAACAAACCTTCCCCTAAATGAAGAACATGTATCATGTGAAGTGGCTCACCAAGTGTCCAAAACAATTTTTTTTTAAAGCCCATATCAATGCTCATTGTCATGAAATTTCAAACTCAGGGATAAAGAAAAGATCCTAAACCCAAGGGCAAAACTGGCCACATAGAAAGAGTTAGAAATCAGAATAGCTTAAATTTCTCAAAGAAATATTAGAAATTAAGAGTTAAAAGAACAAGCCTTCAAATTTTAAGAGAAATTATTTCTTAGCCCAGAACTATTAACCAATGAGGTAGAATACAGACATTTTTGTATGTGAAAACTAACAGAAAATATCTGTCTCATATATCTTTTCTCAAAAACTACTAGAGGATATGTTCCATCAAAACAAAGAGTTAAACTAAGAAAGAGACACCATGAAACAGAGGATCCAACATAAGAAAGAAGGATTAGGAATTCCCAAGATGACAGTAAAATTAAGTCCCTGGATGACAATGCTTCATACCCAGCCTAAAGAGCAATCAATCCGGATCAAAGTCAGGGAATGGAAGATTTCAGGAGTGTCTCTAAAAAAAAAAAAAAAAATAGTGGGAACAATAGATTTGACATGAAAAAAATTATAAAGCCATTGCAGAACATAGGAAGACGTAGCATAGATTCAAGGAAAACTAAGCAAATGATAAACATTTTAGGAAAAATAAGTTAACACATAAAAGAAAATTAATCATGGCACAACCATAAAACTAAAAACATTGAAGATATATTTAATAAAAACTTATCCTATGTATACTGGGAGAATGTGTAGAGGGGATAAGAGAGCTAAAATCCTCATTTTAGTACTAGAGGAAGAAAGGAAGCTGTGGATACACTCACTAGGAAAGATAAGAAGAGAACCACAGCTTTTTATTCTAAGTCATTTATCATTATTTGATCTTTTAATCCATGTATATGGATTCCTTTGATTAGAATGTTGAAAGCTAATAAATACATTTTTAAAAAGTGCTATAATGCAAGTAACAGATTGGCAACTAATTTTCAAAATCATATTTAACCATCAAATATGGTATCCACTGGATTTAGAAATTACAAGTTTCATTAAATTTAGCCAGAAACTGTTCATCACAACAATTTCAAAATAGTTATTTGTTTCTATATATAACCACCTGAAAAAGTACCAATGTGTTAAGCAACAACAAAAATCACGTAGTGTTTGGTATAGCCCGGTGGTTAACAATATTCTGGAACTCCAGTGGCTCAATCAGTTGGTGTGAAGTACTTATACATCAATACTCAATCCAGAGTCACTATCCTTGTCTATTTGAATCTTTGTTCCACTACTTACTAGCAGCGTGATCTTAGGCAAATTACTTCACCTTGCTTGCCTCATGCAATTCAAATGTAAAATGAGGACCATTCTGATACCTATTTTATGGATTCTGTGAGTTATTTCATGAACAATACTGAGGACAGAGCCTGGCATAAAGTAAGCAACCAATAAGTTATTAATCATTATTTTTAATTATTCTAAAATAAAAGTAAGTTTACCTCTACAAATTAATACGATATTTACTAAGTTCATGTATACCTTTTATTTGGTTATTAGAAAGCCACTTGTATTTTTCTACTTGCACAATGTTAGCCGTGCTTTTTTGCATTCTGCTTTATTTTTTCCCATTTCGTCTCCCTGTCTTCCTTACTTCGACATTTACTACATGATTGGATGATATCATTAGTACAACTGCTAAGATTTTGGTGAGTGAGGAGGAATGACATAGATCTATGCTTAATCACTTTAGTGCCACTGAAGAAAAGACAAGAAAACATTTGTTCTCCAGACACAATCGGAAAAAATAGGGTTAAACTCATGTAGTTATAAACTAGTTTTCTGAGTTAAAAATTATAAGTGAAAATTTTCTTGTAAGATCACAATTCCTTCCTCGATGTTGAATACAAGCACTCAGCTATCTCTCCAGCTCTTAGTGCCTTTCTGAACTGACATGATTCATTATTGTCAGACACGTTTTAAACTGAGAGGGATAGCTTTGAACGCCCGCTGCCCTTTAGCAGAGCACACACGCAGCAAATGGCACAGAAGCTTTAAACCAACTTCATATTCTTACACTCAGTTTGTTTTTCCCTCAGTGTGGCTGATTAGCACCTGCTTCAACAAACACGGGTACCCTTCAACTCTATTCCTTCGTGAAGCTATCTTTTCAGCTGAGGAAAAAATAGAAAGAACATTTAGAATTGGGGGCATGCAGAAAGAACTAGAAAAATATCCAAAATAAATTCTCCTCCTGCCACATATAAAAAAGCTTGACTCTCGTACCACAGAAAAAATATACTTTCAAATCAAATTCTAAAGCATTCTAAAGGGTGGCTTCAGCAAAGCCTGCTTGAAATAGCATGTGGCTAGGTCCAGATTTGCAGCACAATTGCATTTTAAGTGTAAGGGGAAATGCCTTTCTGAAGCCCCACTTCCTCTACATAAACAAGGTGTCCTCAGAACAGCCTTGGCTCTGCCCACTCGCACCTGCCAGGAGCTGTTGGCATCGAAGACACAATACTCCCTGGGAATTGAGTTCAGTCCAAAAGAAAGAAAAATGAGAAAAGGCTCCTCTCAAAACCAAACAAAACCAAGAAAAACTGACATTTATATTACCCATTTGTTTTCCAGGAGTGCTACCAGAACATCAGGATACAATACACAAAACACAGGCTAAGAGTCAAGAAACCTAAATCTACTTAAATAAAAAATTAAATTGAAATGGGGGGGGGGGGAAGAAACCTAGTTCTAACACCAAAAATTAATTTAATATTTCTGGGTCTACATTTCTTCTCTATAAAATAGTAGTGCTTCCTAGTTACAGACCTTATTGCATCCTTCAGAAAATCAAATGGGCTGAGTGATGTGAAAGGACTTAGAAACTATCTTTGTGATTCCAATTGATAAAATTTACTCCTTTAACAATTTGTTGAGTATTCCCAGCACTATTCTAGGTCTGGGGCACACAACAATGAGCAGTATAAAGTCCTTTTCTCCAATCAGCTTTCATTAAAAAAAAAAAAAATACGTGCAATATAGAGAAAGAAATAAAATGCATATGTGTAATACATATATATATATATATATATATATAATAGGCATTAGGGTTCTCCAGAGAAACAGAGTCAATAGGATGTGTACACACACACAGACACACACACATCTGTGTATATTTAGAGAGGGGTAGTTTATTTTAAGGAATTGGCTCACGTGATTGTGGAGGTTTAGCGAGTCCAAAATCTGATGAGGTAGGCACAGGGAAGGATTGCAGGGAAGACTCCAAAGGCAGTCTGCTCCCAGAACTCCCTCTTGCTCAGGGAAGGTCAGTTTTTATTCTATTGCGGCCTTCAATTGATTGGATGAGGCCCACCCACATTATGGAGAGTCATCCACTTTATTCAAAATCCACTGATTTAAATGTTAATCTCATCCAAAAAACATGTTCACAGAAACAGGCAGAATAATGTGTTTGACCAAATATCTGGCCCTAATGGCTCAGTCAAATTGATACATGCAATTGATCACCACATTATATAAATATATGCAGATCTTGTTTGGCATGGTACTGTGGGACCATAAGAAGGACTGGGCAAGTTGAAACCATGCAAAGCAATCTAAATAATGCATAGAAAAAATTACAACTTCTCCATGACTTTTAAAATTTTTATCAAAACATTAAAAAATTCTCTTATTGTCAGTTATACATGTATAAGGAAATGAAAAAACAGTAAAACTAGTATTTATTTAGTATACTACAGTTTAAGACATTAGAAACATTGAAATTTAAAATGCTATTTCTTTGTGAAAATTTATCAAGAGTAGTTTGAACTACACTTCAAACTTCCCTTCTTGTCACATAACTTACAATACGGAGCAAGAATCTTTTCTGTGCCTTGGTGAATTATCATTCTTGTTTCTAAGTTTAGATCAGCCTCCAACATTTTATCCATTGCATTTTCAAAGTCGTGAAATGCCTCCAAGACTTCCTTCCATGTAAAGTTTTTGTCACAGCCATTTTTCTCATTTGTGTACATAAGTTTGCCTTCGCTAGGGTTCCTCTGGCTACATAGCTCGAGTCTCTCAAATGGCAGTAGTGCCAACATTTCCCGGCCAGTTCTTCCTTCTAAAACTCTGTTTATATTCAATTCAAATCCCATCAAGTTATTTTTACAGTGAGTGAGGTAAAAGGTCCTGCCATTCTGCACACATTACCATTACTTCCTCCCATCATGCATGCATGTTTTCAGTTACCTGCATTTTGTCTTATTTTTTCCAAAACTCAGTTAAAGAAATTGCATGACATCCAATTTAATACTCTGTCTGAAAATCCATTTAAGATTTAGAAGTTGAAATAATTCTATGGTTCACTGGCTGGATTAATGAAGTTGTGTTTGATGGTAAAAAGCAAATGCTCCCATTTTCATTTAAATCCCCAAGAGAATCAATCAGGGTGGTCTCGACCATTAAAACAACAGAATAGTACTTTAAAAGGTCAATGACATGGTTATATCACTGAGAGACAGCAACACCACCATATGCTTTTTTGCCTGCGCATGTGCTTAGTAATAGATATGCATCGAAAGGAGTGATGTCATTCTTTTCTGATGTCACTGATCAAGCTGCTATTTGCATAGTGATTTGTGGGCTGAAGAGGTAGCAGGCAGCAAAGTTTGTACTCTTGCAATTAGTCACAGTTAATGTACCATGTGACTGAAACTTGAATCACATTGTTGGGGGTCTGGTGTTATTTAACTAGCCTGTGGTAACTGAATTCATACATACAAACATAATTTGAAAACACACACACACACACACACACACATAAATATAACCTCTCTTTAGATCTAACATCTTGCTCCAAATAGTATCCTATTTTCTTTCCTCTCTTTTATAGCAAACCTCATTGAAGGGCTGTCAATATTTGCTGTCTCCATTTCTCCCCCCTTGTCTGTTCTCGGACATCCCATTTGGGCCTTAGGCTCTATTACTCCACCAAAACATTCCCTGTCTAGTTCCTGACTGATTTTAATACTACCAAATTCAATGGCTAATTCATTGACATTACTTGACCTCTTAGGAGCATTTTGACCAAAGTGGACAACTTTTTCTTTCTTGAAACACTACTGAAATTTGGTTTCTGGACATCATGCTGTCTTGGTTTTCCCACCACCACACTGGCTGCTCTTTTGCAATATTTTTTGCTGGATTTTCCCTCTTTATCTCACCTCTACAGTTTGGGTACCACCTAGAACAGTTCTCGGCCTCCTCCTATTTTTTATCTAGTAATTCCCTATATGATCTCAACCAGTTTGGGGCTCTAAGTAGCATCTATATGTTGATGACTCCCAAATTTGTATCTTTAGCCCCATCTCTTCCCTGAGCTCTAGAATAGGCAATACTAGGCATTTTATGTTATCAGACCTAAAAGAGAACTTTAATCCTGCCTTCTCAGCTGCTGCTTCCCCATCTTCTCCATCTTTGTGTTTAATATATGCTACTATAATATCCTTAGTTGTCCTAGCCAAAAATTTAGGAATGATCTTTAATTCTTCTCTTTGCCTCATGGCCCATATCCAAGTCTGCTCAGTTCCATCTTTGGGATATATCCTGCTGCTGACTTCTTCCAACTTGATTGTTAAAATCCTGGTTGAAACCACCTTTATCTCTTACCTGAACTGCTGCAAAAGTTCTTTCTTGTTTCTTGTTTTCCTTGTTTTCTTGTTTCCACTATAGCTGCTCCATATTCAATTTTTAGCTCAGCTTCCAGAATGATCATCTAAAGATTCAAATCAAATTATATTGCTCCTCTGATTAAAACCTTCTGGTGGTTTCCCATCATGCAAAGTATAAAATCCAAACTCCTTACTATGGCCTACAGGCCTTACAGGATCTGTCCTCTGCCTGCTTCTTCAAGCTCATCTCCTAATTCTCTCCCTCTCTCTTACTCTCCTACATTCTGCTCTTCAAACACTCTAAGCTCATTACTGTCTTTGGGGCTTTGGATTTGCTATTCCTTCCACATAATATTCCCCCACCCTCATCTTAGCAATGCTTTATTTTCTATTTTTCCCAAAGATCTGCTCATCAGGAGGCCTTCCACAGTGACTTTATATAAAAATAACACTTTTCATTCACATTCAATATCCCCATTCTCTCTTCATTTTACTCCATAGCAATTATCAGATACCTTGACATTCCATTATAAACACACATATACTCACAGACACAGAGAGAGGCAGTCCTCACTTTGCACACTTCCAATATGCATGGGGTTCAGTTAGTTAACACAGTTTAGATAAAAATACTAGTTCCTCAACATCATGGTTCAAATTTTGGTTCCCATGGTAGATTAACCATAAGTAATTGCATAAAATACAAGCTTTGTTTCCAACCCTTCAGTCTGCCAATCATTATGTATATAAAAGATTTGTACATCATGATCAGTAACTAATCACACCACTTCTTTCAAAGTCCAGTAGTGACTGGACTATTGTATCTGTTGTTCAGTTCACACATAGACAGCAGAGCATGCACTTTGGATGCTTCCTTCTCTCCTACTGATAAAACCACATGACATTTTATAAAACTAAATAATTGAAAAAGAGGATTGGCCAACAGATATGAAAAAGCAGCAAAGAAGCGAAAAAATGATAACACTGGAAGTGAAATTTGAATCAAATGTAGATGGGGTAATAGAAGAAATTTCTAACCATGGGAATATGGACACTACTATCATTTAAGAACTCTAGAAATGTAGTCAGAGGACCTTAGCGAAGCATGAAGCACAGTTACCAACATACATGAGAAAAGTGACTGCGATGAAAAGGATGGAGATGTCCCAGAAGTCATGCTTGCCAAAAATTCCTCTTAAAGGAGTTCTCAGAGATATGTCATAACATTGAAGGCACAAAGGATAAAACATTGGAAGCTGATCCATACTTAGAAAGGAACATGACAATTTGTCAAGATAGAGAGAAGATACTCTGTGTCATAGGTTATACAACAGGAAGGCAAGCACTGTTCAAACTGATACTTTTTTCCCAGAGCATAAAACACTTTGATTCTAAATATTTCCAATGTTTAAACTATAGTATGCTTAACAAATACTAGTTGTTACTAATTAGTTAGTAACAATGAATTAGTTAGTTGTTACTAGTAACAACTAATTCGTTGTTACTAGTCACTATATTCGTTGTAACTAGTAATAACTAATTCGTTGTTACTATTTTTTCCATTTCCCTATATATTTATAAAAATTTTTAAAGGTCATAGAACAATCATAATATTTCTCATTAATTTTTACAAACATTTTGTATGGTTTCAGCTTGCATGGCCATTTTTATAGTCCCCCACTATTGTGCAAAGCAAAGCTTATATAAAAAAATAAAAATGGTCGAGAATAGTCAAAATTGTTTTGAAAACAAATAAAAAATTTGGAGGGCTTATGCTAACTGATTTTAATAATACTATAAAGCTACAATAATCAAATCATGGTGGCATTGGTGTAAGGAAAAAAACATCAGTGGAACAGAATAGAGTCCAGAAATAGGCTATATGTACATGATTAATTGATATTTGACAATTATCAGAGAGTTTCACTGGAGAATTCTACCAAACATTTAAAGAAGAATTAATGTGCTAAAGTAATTCAATGAATAATGAGTGTTCTCAAAAAACGATGCTGATTTTCTACAGAGAATAGCTCAGGAAAAAAATAGTGTTGAATCAACTGGATATCTTTATGAAAAATAATGAACCTCAATCTCATACCATACAAAGAATCTATTCAGAATGAATCATAATCTGAAACATAAATCTAAATATAGACCTTAAAACTTCTAGTAGAAAATATAGGAGAATAATTTTACAGCCATGGAAGAGGCTTATTAAATTTATTAATTTATTATAAAAATAACTTATCTTTATTAGAATTAAATATTTTTAATGTGAACATGAAAGCACAAACTTATAAGGAAAATAAATTGAAGTTCATCAAAATTAAAAAACTTTTACTTTTCAAATTATGCCACTGAGAAAATACAACAGAAAGCTGGAAATTTAGAGCATATTTGAAATACATATATCTGACAGAGGTCTGGTATCCTTATAACTCAAGAAAAAGACAAACTACTGATTAAAAACAAATGTAAAAAAACCATAACTGGGCAAAGATTGAAAAGATATTCATAGAAAAATTTATGAAAATGGTCATTAAGTATGTAAAAAGATATCTACCTCCATTAATGATCAGAGAAATAAAAATTAAAATCACAATTAGACACCACTTCACACCCACTGGAATGGCTGAAGTTAAACTGACAATGCCAAAGATTGGTGAGGAGCAACTGAAACTCACATTGTTCTTGGGAATGTAATGTGATACAACCACTTTGAAAAACAGTTTACTTGTTTTTAATGAAGTTTAACATCCACTGACTGTATGACACAGAATTTCCACCTTCTAGGTATTTACCCTAAAGAAAATGTACACCCACAAAAAGAATTACACATTCAATGACAATAAAGAAATTGAATTCATAAAAAAAACTCCTGAAAAGGAAATATCCAGGTCCAGAGAGTTTCACTGGAGAATTCTACCAAACATTTAAAGAAGAATTAATACTCATTTTACAATCATTATCAGAAAACAGAAGTGGAGGAGATGTTTCAGCATAATAGATGTTATTTATCCCATGGGAAATATAAATATCTTCCATGGACTTAGATGCAGAAATCTTCAACAAAATATTAGCAAATTCAAATCTAATAATGTATAAAAAGAATTATATACCATGAACAAGTTGTATTTCTTCCATATATGCAATGCTAGTTTAACATTTGAAAATTAATCAGTGAAATCTACATATAACAGCTTAGTGATAAAAAAAAATGATGTCATTTCACAGAGAAAAAGCAGCTAACAAAATCCAAGACCATTCATGATTTTAAAAAACCAAACTCAGTTCTAGCCATTGAAATATAGCAAGAGAAAGAAAGAAAAGATATTCACATTGGGAAGGGAGAAGTAAACCCACCTCTACTTGCAGATAAAACAATTATCTATGTAGAAAATCCCAAGGAGTATTTAAAAAATCTCCTAGAATAAGTGAGTTTTGCAGGTTGCAGGATAGACAAGCCACAAAAATCCATCACATTTCTATGTATTAGCAATGAAGTTTAAAACACAATACTATTTAAAATCACTTCAAAGAAATTGAAATACTTAAATATGAAATTAGTCAAACATGTATAGGATATTATGCTGAAAATTGCAAGATGCTGATAAAATAAAACAAAGATATAAGTAAATGGAGAGATGTACCTTGCTCAAGGAGGAAAACTCAACAGAGCAAAGATATTAATTCTCCCCCAATTGATGTATAGGTTTAATATAATTCCTAGCAAAATCCTTGCTTTGTGGACAGAGATAAATTAATTCTAAAATTTACATGGGAAGTCACAGGCCCTAGAATAGCTGAAACAATCTTGATAAAGAAAAGTGGGAAAAAATTACTCAACATAATAATAAGGTTTACATTATTAGCTGCAATAATCAAGACAGTGTGGTATTGTTTGAGGAATAGACACTGGATCAATAGAAGAGAACACAGAACCCAGAAATAGAACCACAAAATACACTGAAAAGAAGAAAAAAAGAACTTTGACCAAAGACTCACATGTCTTTTACAAAATTAACTCAAAATGGATCTCAGCTTTAAATGTAAAACATAAAAATATAAAACCTTTGGGGGAAAAAAACACATTTTATAAACAAACATAGGAGAACATCTTTGAGATCTAAAGCTAAGCAAATAGTTCTTACACTTGACACCAAAACACAGTCCTTAAAAGAAAAAAATTGATAAAATAGACTTCATCAAAATTAAAGCATTTTCTCTGTCAAAGACCTTTTTAAAAGAGGACATAAAGACAAGCTGCAGACTGGAAGAAAATATTTACAAACCTCTTATCCAACTAAGGACTAGGGTCCAGCATATATAAAGATCCTCATAACTTAACAGTAAAGAAACAGATAATCCAACCAGAAAATGGGCAAAAGCATGAAGAGATATTTCACCAAAACAGATATACAGGTGGCATATAAGCACATGAAAAGATGTTCAACATCATTAACCATTAATGAAACATGTTAAAACTACAAAGAGCTATCACTACATAACTATAAGAGTATCTAAATAAGAAATAGTGACATCAGACATCAAATGCTGGTGAAGGTGCAGAGAAGTTAGATCACTCATACACTGATCCTGGGAATGTACAATGGTACAGTCACTGTGGAAAAGAGTTCGGCAGATTCATATAAAACTAAACACACTATTACTATACATCCCAGCAATCATGCCCTTGGGCATTTATGCCAGAGAAATGAAAACATACGTTCACACAAAACCCTGTACACTAATGTTCATGATAGCTTTCTTAGTAATAGCTAAAAACTAAAAACCCTTCAATGGGAAGGAAAAATCACTGATACACACAGAGATTTAAAATCTCAAGAGAATGAAGTTGAATGAAAAATGCCAATCTTACAAGTTGCATGCTATATAATTGCATTTCTTGAAATGACAAGATTATAGAGATGGAGAACGTATTAGTGGCTTCCAAGGCTAAGGGATGGAGGAAAAGTGTGTGGTTATAAAAGGGCAGCATAAGGGATCCTGTGGTGACATAACTGTTCTGTTTCTGACTGTGGTGGTAGATAATGCAAAACTACTCATGGGATAAAACTACTTAGAAATAGACACACACACGTGCTCACACACACACAAGTACAACCGGGAAATCTGAATAATATCAGTGGATCATATCAATGTCAATTTCCCGGTAGTGACACTGTACTGTAATTTTGCAAGGCTAATTACTATTGGAGAGAATTGAATAAAGGGTACATGAAATCTTTCCATATTATGTCTTACAGTTACATATGACCCCACAAATGTTTCAAAATAGAAAGTATTATTAAACCAAAAAGATTTGTGCAATCTCATACTAGCATTGCTCATAACAGTCCTAGACTGGAAATAACCCAAGTGTTCATCAACAGGTGAATGGAGAAACAACTTGTGGTAACCTACTCAGAAATAAAAATGAAACAACTATTTGTACTTGCAACACCATAATCTCCCAGTTGTTATTTTTAAGAAAGAAGTCAGTATTTCGTGTATATGAAGTTCTAAAGCAAACAAAACTGATCAATGGTGAGAAAAAAAATGAGAGCAGTGGATGGCCAGATAAAACGGAGAAGTGGAGTGACTGCAAAGAGACCTGCAGGGCTCTCCAAGATGACACACATTTATCGAAACTCATCAAAGTGTATCCTTTAAATTTGTGCTTTTTATTGTATATGCAAATTATATCCCAGTAAGTTGTGTATATGCCCATCCCTTTCTCCTCTCTCCCAACTGCCTGACACCCAATAAATATCATTACTATATGTGCACTTAAGTGGTGATCAGTTAATACCAATTTGATGGTGAGTACACGTGGTGCTTGTTTTTCCATTCTTGGGATACTTCACTTAGTATAATGAGTTCCAGCTCTATGCAGGACAATACAAGAGGTGCTATATCCCCATTGTTTTTTGTGGCTGAGTAGAACTCCATGGTATACATATACCACATTTTATTAATCCACTTATGTATTGATGGGCACTTGGCTTGTTTCCACATCTTTGCAATTGTGAATTGTGCTGCTATAAACATTCTAGTGCATATATCTTTTTTATAGAATGTTCTTTGTTCTTTTGGGTAGATGCCCAGTAATGGTATTGATGGATCAAATGGTAGTTCTACTTGTAGCTGTTTGAGGTATCTCCATATTACTTTCCACAGAGGTTGTACTAGTTTGCAGTCCCACTAGCAGTGTATGAGTGTTCCTATCTCTCTGCATCCAGTAAGTTTTTTGTGAAAAATGTATGGCATGGTTGTAGGACAGAGAGAAGAGGTGTCTAGGATATTAAGGATGGAGGCAAGAAGTGTTTGGGGGGGTTGTGACTGTAGACATCTTGGGTCCTGGTCAGATGGCCTTAAAGAGAAGGATACACTGGTCAAGGAAATAGGGAACATTGAGCAGAAAGCCAAAAATCAGGGAGAGGTAAAGCCTCTTTTCTCTGTTACAACACCTCTTTACACTGCACGGTGTGTGGGGAATGAGAATCCTAAGGCCTGTACTTCAGTCAGACACTGTTAATGATGATTTATAATTTGCACAGGATATAATTTGAATTTTTATGCACATGATTAATTAGTGTTATCTTCAAGGTTTAAGTAAACAAAAGAAGCTTTTGGGTTGAGGAACTTATCACACCCTCCTTTGACTGTGCACTTTTGATTACTGAGCATTTCCAGAGAATCAACAAATAGATCGGGAGATTAAATGATATGGAAAATATTGATTGGTAGTCTTAATCTCTACACTTGGCAGGAAAGACATATATGCAAAGAGACTGAAGCATGTTCCACAGAAAAGCAAGCTCAGAACAGGAAGTTATCAGCCTCCTTGTTAATGGCCTTCAACTGCCTCAATAAAGCAAAATAACGTGTTTCTAACACAAACACTCCAGAAGCGCACTACAGCCTGGAAGAGAAATCTGGTAAAGATACAAATAGTTCTCTATCATTTATGCCTTCTGGAACTGCCATTAAATTCTGATGCCCGACACTGGGAATATCCAACTAGCTTGCAGAGAAGCCAATTCTAGGGAATTGCATCCTCATCTTAATTTTGAAAAAAATAAATTAAGACATGAGAAAAAGATGTCTAATTTGCTAAATATAATGACAGCATGCAATTATTCTGGATTGGTTATATAATTTAAAGGATAAATTTTTCACTATCAAAAGCAATGCACCTATCTCTTTACATATGTTTTTTCTGCTAAACCTCTTCTTTTTAGACTTTTATACTGTAGAACTATTGATTTTTTTTTCTTTTGGAAAGGTGAATTCACTTATTGGAGCACATTCCCAACCTATTTTTTAAGGATCTCAGGGTCTCTGTTGCTGGAGTGCAGTAGCATCATTATAGTTCACTGCAGCCTTAAACTTTTGGGCTCAAGCAATCCTTTGCCTCAGCCTCCCAAGTAGCTGTGACTACAGGCGTGTGCCACCACACTCAGCTAATTCTTTTATTTTTTTGTAGAGACGGCATCTCACTATATTGCTCAGACTGGTCTCAAACTCCTGGCCTCAAGCAATCCTCCTGCCTCAGCCTCCCAAAATACTAGGATTACAAGCATGTGTCACCATGCCAGGCCCTATTTACTGATTTTTTAGTTTCCTTCCATGTAAACTTGAGAGCAAATTCACTAAGTGTTAATTTCTAATCTGGACCCCATGAAAGAGTTGAGCTACTGAAACTAGAAATACATATTACCCACTAGCTGCCTGCTTCCAAGTTTCCTTACTGGTAAAATAGGAATAAAAATAGTTCCTTCCCTATCTTCCTGATAAGGCGGTTCAGAAGATCAAATGAATGATTGAATGTATCTAAAACACAAAGCATGTTTCACACATTATATAAGTGCCATTTGATATATATTTGAGAAGAGACTCGATAGAAGAGTTAAATTTACAACATGGATAGTCGACAAAGTTTGAGAAGTAACTTTTGTTTTAACATCATAAGCCACCTAAAATAAATAACTCTGTTCTATAGAATTAAAATCTGAAATCTGCAAAGTTCCAACAAAGTTGAAAATTAACCTATGTATTTGGTTTTCTTAAGTATGATAATGATGTGAAACCAGTCAGCCAAACATAAAGAAAAGTCTTGTACAATTAACTAAGCTAGTTCATGAATTCTCACAACTTATTGTTTATTGTTTGTTTATTTGATATTGCATAACAAAGCACATACCATATAAAAAAATAAAAATTCTTAACTATGTGTTCTCTATATTTTCCATTTTACTTTAATAATGAAAACATGAAATCTACCCATCATTATATATTAAATTAGGCCAGGGAACTCCATTCAAATATGTGTACAAAGGGATCACATTAAACATATCTATGTTTAAACTAAAACTTAATTTTGAGAGAATAAAACTTTTGAAAATAGAAACTTCTTCCAAATGCCCATAGGTTTCAAACCAAAACTTTTAATAATGCTAATAAAAATAAAAGAGTATATTACAATCTATATTTATACTAACTTCTATGGCATGTGACTCTGTAAAGGAAGCTATTGATTTAGAAACCATCTGCCAGAGTCCCCATGACTTCATCCCAGGAAGCAATTTGTTTTTATTTTCTACCACTATATCTTTTTACATATCTCATGTTTCTCATAAGATAAGTCCCACTGAGTCACTTTGTTTTATTTTTTAAAGATTTCTAGGAAGGTAAAAAATAATTATATTGATTTGCTTGAAAATATTTTCTCTACTATTCTTTCTCAAGTGGTCAATAGTATTTTACCAACAGATGCATTTCAACCAAGAATACTTGTTTCCTGAACAGACTCTCATTCCTGTTATAAGTACACTATTATAGTTGAGTATCCCATTTGTCTTCCTCTCCTATTGCATAAAAATATTTTCCTAGACTAGGATTTTAAAGGGACTTCAACTTTGGCAATCAAACTCAAGTAGATACGTTGAAAATATAGGTCTTCATTCTCTAGACAAATTCTAAGCTTTGAAACCAATTTATTTTTGTTCAACCTTACTTCCTGATTATTGAGACAGCTAGTCACTAAGCAAACTAGTCAGAATTCTAACTATATAAGCCAATATTTTAAAAATTAGACATATCCACAATTTTCACCTTTTTCTCTATAGCAAAATTTTTTTTATCACCTATACCCTGCTGCTACCCAAAATTGTGTTCACAAAAAGAGTATGCCTAAGGAATGAAAAAAGCTTTTCAGATTAACCTAAGCAAAGTAATTAAAAAGATAAATTTAGTAAAACAGACATGTTTGGGGTTAGCAAATCTTTTCCAATATGTGGTAAGTCACGTATGTATAACCATATTCATAATACAGTACATTAAGGATTTGGCACATTTTTTCCTTTTTGATATTGAAAATATATAATTTAGCCTATTTCCATTTTTTCCGTAGATGCCAGAAAACTGAGAGTCAAATAATCAGGTGCTCTTTAGATAACTATATTAGCCTCTTTTTGAACAAATTTGTTTTTTAATCCCTACTTCCAGAGTATTGTGTGGTAATAAATCATTAGTTTTATTGTGCATTTGTTATATGATATGTTACATATCACAACCTTTTTCAAGTCTCTTTTAGGAAATATGTAGGATATAAAAAATGCACACAATCTTAAGACCAAGGGGATAAATTTTGATTTTAGTAAAAATGAACAGAAGTTGACAAATATATATAGATATATGTCTTGAAAAGGTGTTTAAAACCACAGTTCATCAAATAAAATAGATTTTATTTTAGCTTACATATTGGCAATTTTCAGCCCTCCTAAAAGGCTTTAATTAAAGAATATCAGAGAATTTAAAATAATAATGGCTGTTTCTGTCAATATCAAAGCCAACATTTACAAAGGCCTATTTATGGTTCCAGTGACGTTTCTTTCCTATTTTTCCATATCAGCAGTAACATTTCTTGAGGAAATGGATTGCTATTTGCTGATGAGATCTTCTGACAGCAAAGATAGCCCAAGCTGGATGCCAGTTGAGAAACTAGAAAATGAAGTCTTACCAAATGTAAAGCTTGTAACATTTCACCTGCCAGGTAAGTGGATTTACCTGGAATGGTCATTACTTTTCCTCAAAACCGTATAAAGTTGTGTCCTAACAAGGGTTAGGGTTTATTATGCTTTATTTAACTGAATATATTTTTAAAAATCATTTTGAAGCATAATTAAAATTTAATAAAGATCCAAAGAGATTTAAAAGCAAACAAGTAATCGTCATTGATTAACAAGTTTGAAGCAAACATCTCAGGCACTTTACATCCTCTTCAAGGCTTTTTCTACTGCATGAATCTAACCACAGCCGCCTAATTTTCTGAAAACACCACACTATTTTGCAAGTCCATAAGGCTATTTATTATTAATATATTTTTTATTTGTATAGCACATTTCTCTTCACAAAGGACTTTTCTTTAGAGATTATCTCACTTGGGCCTCATTATTCCGGGAGAACAGATTATCTTCATATTAAAAAGCAGGAAAGCAATATGGAGATACCTTAAAGCGATACAAGTGGATCTACCATTTGATCCAGCAATCCCATTACTGGGCATCTACCCAAAAGATCCAATGACACTCTACAAAAAAGACACCTGCACTCGAATGTTTATAGCAGCACAATTCATAATTGCAAGGCTGTAGAAACAGCCCAAGGGCCCATCAATCCAAAAATGGATTAATAAAATGTGGTATATGTATACCATGGAGTACTATTCAGCTCTAAGAAACAACAGTAATATAGCACATCTTATATTTTCCTGGTTAGAGCTGGAACCCATACTACTAAGTGAAGTATCTCAAGAATGGAAAAACAAGCACCACATATACTCACCAGCAAACTGGTATTAACTGAGCAGCACCTAAGTGGACACATAGGTACTACAGTAATAGGGTATTGGGCATGTGGGAGGGGGGAGGGGGCGGGTATATACATACATAATGAGTGAGATGTGCACCATCTGAGGGATGGTCATGCTGGAGACTCAGACTTGTGGAGGGAGGGGGGAAAGGGCATTTATTGAAACCTTAAAATCTGTACCCCCATAATAAATAATAAAATAAGACCACAGCAGCAACAGCAACAGCCTTCAGTTATATGCTAGTTTTGTAAGAATAGCAGAAAGATATTTGTTTTTAGTTCGTTATATATAAAAAGGAGAATTCTAAAAAAAAAAAAAAAAAAAAAAAAAAGCATGGAATGAAGTTAACAAATAGACCACCAAAGACACAAATGAAGTTAAACCAGACTGATTAAGAATGTAGAATGTGTCTGGGTGCTATGGTTCACGCCTATAATCTTAGCACTTTGGGAGGCTGAGGTGGGAGGATTGCTTAAGCACAGGAGTTCGAGACCAGCCTGAGTGAAAGCAAGACCCCGTCTTTACTATAAATAGAAATTAGCCAAACAACTAAAAACAGAAAAAATTAGCTGGGCACAGTGGCACATGCCCTGTAGTCCTAGCTACTGGAGGCTGAGGCAGGGGGACTGCTTGAGCCCAGGAGTTTGAGGTTGCTGTGAGCTAGGCTGATGCCACGGCACTGTAGTCCAGGCAAGAGAGTGAGACTCTGTCTCAAAAATAAAAAAAGAATATAGAATTTAAATATTTTGAAGGCTTTAAAAACTTAAGACAATGCCCTTTATTATCAAGCTCACTGAAAAGTTTTTATTGGATAACATTTGGATGGAGCACTGTTCTCTAGAATAAACTGTAAATGTAGAAAACATACCAGGAACATATAGACAGAGAATAAAGGTATGATTAATGTATATAACAATAAGAAAAAAATTTTTGTCTTTCATCAGTCAAATCCTAGATGCATAGGAGTAAGAGTAGGTGGACAGAATTTATCACTTTTCTTTTTTGATTCAGGATAATAAGATAGATTTTAACTTACATAATCTCTGCAAGCACCCCCTATGAGGTAGGTACTATTTTTATGCCCATTTTATGCATGAGGAAACTAAGGAACAAAGATTAAGAAATGTCACTCAACATCACATATCTAATCGGTGGCCAAAGCGAGGGATTCCCACCCAGGCAGTTTGGCCCCCTGTAGCACCCTAGCTCGCTCAGCTGCCTGAAGAATTCACCTGCTGTGGAGAACAGGAACTTGAAACTGTATGAAAGAAATGGGTGGTCCCTCATCTGAGGGAAAAACAAGTAAAATAACTTAAAAATATTCACCCCACTGACTTTCTGCCATAAGGAGTTTTCTTTTTAGGATCTGTTTCCCAAAGCCCCTCTCTCTGAGGCAGGTATTTAGGGATACGTACAGTCACTATCCAACACTTAGTTCTCAACTGATACCATGGGATAACGATGACTCTTGCGACACCCACATGACAGAAAATAAAACTCATGTCCAGGGCAGAGCCTGAGGGGAAAAGGCAACAAAAATAGCCTGCTTCGAATTTGGGCTGAGGACCAGCAGAGGAAGTGTATGGCAGCGAATGGAACCTCGAAACACATAGAATAGCACCCACAGAAACACAGACCTGGCTACCAGGGCAGTCATAGATCAAACGAGGATGGAGGGATGTGAGGGAAAAGGGAAGTTGTCACAGCTTTAGAATTGGGGGCAGAGACCTTGCCAGTGAGAGAGAACATGCCGGCAAAGCTTTCAGAGAAGGTTCCAAATAGAAAGGCAGGTTGGTTAACTTGGCACCAGCAGGAGAAGTACAGTGTGGAGTCGAGCCAGGCCTAAGAGGCCTTGAATCTCGAAACAGGAGATGGCAGGCAACCAGCGTGCAGAAGGTGGCACCAGGACAGTCCTTACTCACAGAACACCCTAGAATATGCCCTGGGGGATTCAGAATGATAGATGAGAGAATACAGGTAATTGCATATGACATTTCCAGGAAAGACTGGGGACACAGCAGCCTCAGAGAATCTTGAGTTTTGCCCCAGAGCCAACTTGACTGGAGGTGACAATTTTGGTACACAATATCTGCTTTCAATTTTACTGCCACCCACAGAAGCTCAGAGGGGATATTAAAACAAAAATTCATTCTTCAAAAACAGCGAGACAGTGCTTCCCATCTATTTCTAAGAGAGGAGAGAGAGGGAGGCAGGCTGCTCCCAGACAAGGGTTTGCTCAGCGATGGTGGGAAGAATAGCAAATGGAGCTAGCTCCCCAGGCAGCGGGCTCCTAGAAAGGGTGTCTTCTAGTGACCTGTATTTTTCCAGAAGAAAGGGGAAATTAAAGGACACATAAAACCGGAGAAGGAAAGGAGGGAGCAGAAAGGATTTTAGGAGCAGACAGTACACTGAGTGCAATTTGACAGCCAGACACCATAAAAGTTATGGGTTTGGATCCAAATGCCCAGTCGATAGAGCACTGAGTAGAAACTTCAGAACAAATGTGGGAAAGAGGGGGTACACAATGACTAAGCTGGGAGCTTAGTAGTAATTCCTACACCCAGATTTCAATGATAGCAGTATGCCTCTTGGTGGGAGGAATAATATTTTAGATGTATAGAAGTAAAAATGATACATGTATTAATTCTCAAAGAGAGATTAAAGATCTTTCTCTAATACATTACCACTGTTCAAATGTTCTCCAAGACTTATTTTTATTAAGCACACATTCCTCGGAAGATGATGAAGCTAGCCGTGAGACTGCATTCTGAAAATGTGCAATTATTTCCTTTGAATGTGCCCCCTCGCCTTTCTGAAATCCCTACACTGGGCCGAACAGGAGACCACTGAACTCATTATGCTAGCTGATTCCTGAGTATCTTCTTCACTACTAAGAGCAAATGTGTGCCCTCTGTCAAATTTTTAAGTGTCTGAGAAGACAAATATCTGGAAATGATCATATTCTATGCTGAGCTCCCTGACTCTGTGCTGAATAAATGCAGAAAGGTATAGCTTATACTGGACAAAAACAAAGTAAACTTCTATGTATTCCCTCTATTGGAAAATAAAAGAAACTGAGAAATGTGGGTTATATTTTTATAACATATTATCCCTCTTTTATTTAGCCTTAAGTATATTCAACTATATTTCAATAATAGTAATATTGCTAATAGCAGCTATCATTCACTGTCTATACTATGCCAAGCACACAAATATTAAAATAAATCTTCCCCAAACAATCCTTTAAGGTAGGCAGGCACAATTTACATAAAAGGAAATTAAGGCCTAGGCATATTGAATAATTTCCCCAAGAACACACGGGGCTGGAAAATGGCGGAAATGAGGTTTGGACACAGATCTGTCGGAAGCCCACATCCTTCCACCAGGAGGCTCCTAAGCACAGTGCTGCCGGCTGGGAATAGAATAATGAGGAAGTCACGGTTTGGTCTTCAAGGAGTCCATGTGAGCAGTGAAGAGAGGAGAAAGAACAGATATACCCCATAACAGTATGAGGAAATTCTATAAGAATATGAAGACTTAGCAACTGACAGCCTGAGTATGAGCAGTGAGGGGCAGCGTCTGCACTGGGTTTTAGAATGAGGAGCAGTTACAGCAGGTGTGAGGGCTGTGGATAGCTGGGGTGGAAAGTGCTCACCCATGAGAGAGCCTCTTGCTCAAGCTGATGGAATCCATCTCAACATCTCTGGATTGAATCACTGAATGGAATCACCAATGAGGAGGATTCTCATTTTAATGATCACTTTTCAAAATAAGCTCAAGGTCCTTATTATTCTAAAGCTATCTTCAGGTTTTATTAAGCCTGCTTTTTTATCCCTTCGATGGGTTGGAATTTCTTTTAAATTAAGATTATTAAACCAGAAGAGCTTTAATAAAGACTCTCAGATTGATGTGAAGTGATTGATTGCTGGCTTTTGTTTTTGGCACTATAGCCAATTGGGTATCTGATCATTCAGTATTTCAAAGCAGTTCTCCCTAGGTCATTAGCAAGAAACCTATGTGATTCAAGTATAAAGCTTCACTTCAAATATTCTGCTTTTCTTCCTACTCCTCACCTACAAGGCCACAGTTTGTCACTGAGGAAATTAAACTAGGGATAGGGAAGAGGTATGGAGCGTTTGATCACCTTCAAGCTGAAATATATATTTTGGAAAATTTTTCTCCCCTCAAATGATAAAAAACACATATAGGGAGCTGTGTTTACATCAATCTAGTGAGACTCACTATATAAACAATATCAAAATTTTCTGCATACTCTTCAAAATGCTATGAAATATCTTTGCTAATTCTGACTAAATTGATCAGAGTTTGAATAAAATGTAGATCAGAGTACAGTAAAGCTAAAGTACACCAAAGTCCAGAATATGAATAATGAGTACTGTCAGAGTGAGATACATTAATCTGGAGAAGTAAATGCAAATTCTCATGAAATTGCCTGGTAAACACACATAAATACAATGCTGCAGACTAGCATATGCCCACATCCCTAGGGTGAGATGGAGATAGAAGATGGAGGAGAAAATAAGAATGAAAGTAAAATTTAACAATGAGAAAACCCAGAGAGATAGAAGGTACAGGAAATACAACCTCAGGACTTTCCTGCATAAAGTAAGATAAGAAGTCACTTTCTAACATTATCAAAATCGAAAAAAAAAAAAAAAAGCCCATGAATTCTCAATTTTCAATCTACTTTTCAAATCTATAGCCATTCAATACTTCTACTCCTTCCTTTAATCTCTGTTTCTTTTCATGAGCTTGTTCTCTGCCATCTCCTCTTTGCCTTTGTTCTCCTGCAATTGCTCCATCTATATAAGGATTTCCTTCAATTTTACGAAGACATGTAACATATCTAGACCTTTATCACTCTTGCTCTAACCACAGCTCTTGAACTTGATTGCCCCACAAAAACATCCCACTAATCCTCATATAATATGACCAAAATAAAATTTTATCTTTCTCAATTGTCTTCCAACATTCCTAATTCTAACAAATAGCATTACCACTCTTCCAGTAACTAAGTCAAAATATTGAGGGGAGAAAGTTTTGGCTCCTCTTTTCCCCTTCCCTGAGCAATCAGCCGTGAGACCCAGTTACATTACTCAGAAATCCTTTCATAACATAACTTCTCAATTGAGTTCATTGTCTCTGAACTCCTGTAGCTTCCCATGAAATATCTCCATGTGTCTGGCCTTTCCCTCTCTCTTTCTTTCTCACTTACACCTTTTCTGTTGCCATCAGAGTTATTGTTCTTAAAAGTTATTCCTTTATTCAAAAGCTTTCAGAGAATCCACGTTTTTAAACTATTTTTCTGTTGTGTTTCCTCACGGGTATGCCCTCCTAGCTCACCAAACAACAGTTGTTTCTCCATAACTCATTTTCCACACATGTTCAGCCAGAAGAAGTCCAGATTTCTTACCACAATCTTGAATGCCTTCCATGGTCTGGTTTCAATTTAACCTTTTAGGCTCCCCCCCAAAAATGGATTATTTGATGCTGCCAAACATACCTGAGGCTCACCGATGGCTACACTTTAACTTATGTTTGGCCACCTCACCACACTCGTCCACCCAGAATATTCCCACCTCTGTCCCAATTATCTTTTAAGGTCCTCTTTGAACATGACTCATTCTGGGAAGCTCCTTTGAATACTGCCTCTGCTTCGAAGCATCAAGCAAAATTAATGCTACCTTTGAAGCATCAAGCAAAATTAATGCTACCTTACTTAATAGTTCTATTTTCTTTTACCTCTTTTGTTTATTTTACCCATACTTTTCCCATAGTCAACATATGTAGGTATCTCCCCACTAGAGTATGATCTCTTTTTTTATTCCACACCACTCTTAGCATATGAATGCTTCACAATTGTCTACTGAATTTTGGCATCACCAGCTGAAAAGTATTTAAATTTAAAAATAAAAACACACTAGACTAATAAGTAGTATATGGCATTATACAACATTAGATTGACTTTTGGTAAAAAAAAAAAAAAAAAAAAGAACAATGTACTTTTTACCTTTATTGCTAAATAAAATTTCTAGTGTAATAGAAGTTATAAGGAAACAAACATATCTTAATAAAAATTCTGAAGGTTAATTTGTAGTTAATGAAACAAAATTGTTTTGCTGCTATCATTACAGTGCAAAAATAAAAAAAGATGTAGCTATCTGTATTCTACTTGTAGAACATCATATAATCATAATGAACTCTATAAGAGAAACACAAATTTGAGGGGGTCAGAGAAGACCAGTTATGATGCTTTTCTATACAAAGTTCCTAACTTTGACCCTCAGATACAACCAGTAGTACGAAGTAGAAGCCTGACTTCAACTCCATTTTCATAAATCACCTACAACTTCTGACTTTTGTGCTGAGGGTTGTTTTCTAGATCTGCCACAGATTCTATAAATAGGAATTCAAATCCTCTTATTTTTGCCATTTTGATGCTATAAAAACTAACCACTTTTTAAAAGAATAAAATGAGCTAAGAAAACAATAGTTTGCTAAACTATCTTCTCCCTTTGCCAAAGGAGCACAAGAAAGTATCTTAGCAGTGGACAAAAATGAAACAATACAAAATAGTAAGCAAGAGCATCCTTTCCTGTAATGCTTAATTTTTAACTGTAATAAATTTGGCTTCACAACCAGTTTGAAGGGGGGAAAGACTAATTGTAAGAACTAATTTCCCTTAGTTTGAGGCCATTTTGAAAATCAAAACCCTCCGCTATATCAAATGATGTTATAAAGTATTACTATATAAGAAGTGAAAAACTCTCTTCCAATGTGTTAATTTTCTTGTCAAGAAATATAAATTTATGAATGTTAAGACATCACTGGCATCAATTCCATAAATTTCCTTTGAAACAATGACCATTTGAGTTATCTCTACTAATAACTCACAACCAGAGGGAGAGGAAAACTTACTCTCCAACGAAGCAATTCATGTTAGATTATCTAACATGTAAACTTCTTTATTATTTATTTATCTATTATTTTTTATTATCTATTGTTTATCTATTTATTATCTATTATTTATTATTATCTATTGTAAACTTCACAGCAGATTCCCTTTGAATTACATAAAGTTCATTCATTTGTGGTTCCCTTTACCTTTATTTTCAGTTTTTTTGACACATAAATAATATGTCATTCATCTATTTGTCCGCTTTCCAAATAACATCTAATCCATAAAATAACAAACCACCTTGTTATACAATAATTTTCTCTATGTATAATAAATGTTAGGGCTTCATGTGGAAAACTAATCTTATTTTCTTATTCAAAAAAAATACAAACATACCTAACATTATCATTCATAAATTTTTCTCAATGGTAAGTAGATAACTAGAATATCTGTTCCCTAACATAAAAATAGATTTTTTGGGGTGCTTAATTAATTCTTTTAACAAAACACAGTATCTTTCAGGATTATTTCAGAACACTAAATAAAACTAAAGAAAATGAAAACCATAAAACAGAGTGTTAATAATGAGCTAACATTAGTAATATTTCATTTCACATATTACTTCTAAAGGAAATAATTATGATAATAATTTACACCTAGCAAATTACAACAAATTTTAATTTTAATCAAAACCCTGGAACTCTCCAATAAAATTCTTTGAAGTTCTAAAAGCACATCATAACATAAATTGAGTACTTTGATATACCTGATATCTCTAAGAGAAACAATTTGTAACACTATAGACTAGGGGCAAAAGCTGATCTCTCCTAAGAAAAGATAATGGTTCCCTGTTCTTAAAGCAAAGCAGTTAGACTGAACTGCTAACTAACTCCTACAATCAAATAATCCATTTGTTATACATACAAAGGAACACTACACATATTGTTTGGTGCGAAGTTAGCATAAAATTATCAACAGTACAGTACTCTAGGATGCAGAAAACAGCTGGATTCATGTAGAACACACTGGAGCTACAGCCTGAGAACCACTTGTAATACATCATGGATGATTCTTCTAAAGCCCCCAAATTTGATGTTTGCTAGTGTTCATTAATGAAATAATTCTTAAAGTAATCACGTTTTCAGAAACTCTTTGTATCTCTGCCTCTCTTTTGAAAAAATACTTAGAAAAGAAATAAATTCAGTATAAATTATCAAAAATAAATGTGCCCAGCCACAGCAAATAACAACTTCTCTCTATGTTATTTCTAAGTCTTCCAATGGATATTACTTTTCTGATTCCACAATCACCATGGTTAGTGCTAGGAGGTCACCCTAATTAGACCACCACCAATCATTTTGCCAGGCAGAGTCATCCATTCCTCTCAAGACTGATGGATACATTGGTCAGGAGTTGGATACAAGATTGCCTAGCATCAAGCTACTTGATATGCCATGATCCTTCACTGTTCTTTAGGAAAACAAGCAGAAGACTGAGAAAGGAGAATTATTCTTGTCCCTTGAGTTTTCATCACCTCAATACATCTCATGCCCCTGTGCATTCCCCATCCCACTGAGCTGTGACCTCCAGATGTTCTTTGCCTAACCCAATGGTAGCCCTATCTCCCCTTTCATCAGCCTGCCTCAATCTCTTTTATCCCAGAAAATAAAGCTCCAGTAATGCGTTAAGGGGTAAAACACTGGAGGTTTGCATCCACTCATCTAACACCTTATCTGCCTCCCCTTTCTAGGAGTCTCTGACTGAGACGTAGGCATGGGCCAGCACAGAGAACATTCAAACCCACTGATGAAGGATATCCTCAATTTGCCCAAATTCAAAATAAATCCTTTCCTCCTAAACATGCGTATTCCTGCAGAGAGGGCTTTCATAAGACAAAACCAAACCAAGCAAAATTATATGACCCTGATAATGGTGTTTCTTTTGACACTCACTGAAGTCTCCTCACCTTCATTCTTCATCTCAGGCAGCTGCATAAATGAGCTGTGGGAGGCAACACCTTCTCTTGTGATCACTGCTTGCTCTGCAGTGACTTTGGATCCACTCTGATGAACCATCAAAAGTCAAGTTTGCCTTATCAAAAAGATTAAGGAGGTGATTATGATATCTATGGGAAGACCAAAAGTCTCACAATAGGGAAGGTGCCATGTAACCCTGGCTTTGTGGCCTTTTACTAAACACACTTCTGATTGGTGCCTACAGAACCTTCTGATTTTTGTGATAAAAATATAGAAAATCCACTTACATCCTTCCTACCCTGTGTTATTAGAGCTCCCATGATTGGGTAGATTGTGATCATTAATGGGATTAATAAATAAATAATAGTAGATTAAGACAACCTGCACTAACTCAGAGATAGTACAGACTTTCATTTTTAAAAAGATTTAACTATTAATATCAGTCTATCAGTCCTACAACTTTTCTACTTTCAACTTTTCTATTTGCATCTAACGATGCAAGAATAAAGTAGTTGAATGTGATTGCACTGATTTTATATCACCCTGAAAGAGATAGAACATATCAAAGTGCCTCCCTTATTTAATGTAATCTCATTCCTCCCATAGGAAATTATAGGAATATTATTCAAATGCATTTTTGCTTTTGTTAGGTATAACTGATAGCAAAAAACAGAGACCCATATAAACCAATTTATTAAAAAATTTACTGAAAGTACACTGCAGATTTTCATGGAAGGAAATGTGAAGTCAAGCCAAACCTCTAGGAATGGGAATGTTTAATGCAGGTGTCCTCAAACTACGGCCCACCGGCCACAAGCCATCCACAGAGGACATTTATCCAGCCCGCTGGGTGTTTTTGCCGCTGCTACCTGTCCTGCTTAGCAGCCAACTCATCCCGGGCCCACAGTGCGCACTCTCCAACGGTCTGAGGGACAGAGAACTGGCCCCCTGTTTAAAAAGTTTGAGGATCCCTGGTTAATGTCTTTGGGGTGATGCCTTCCCATTTGCTTCTCTCTGCACTTTCTCTTCACGCAAGCTAGCTTCCCCTGGTTGTTCCTGGATTATGACCTCCCTCCCCTCATCACTTTGGTCTGCTTATAGCTTTAGCTGTCAGTGATCCCAGTTTCACATGGTCTGGCTGTTTTGTTCCTGACAATTAAGTTATTAAGACTCTCAAAAACCCTTAGCTCAAATTCTCAGGAGAAGATATATTTGGCACAGATCATATACTATGAATGTGCTTCCTCTGACTCAGGTGGTGTGGGGGAAAAAACACTTCTGGGGAAACCAACCTGGCAGCTTAGGCCTGACTTCTCAGCAGGAGCTATGGGGTGGGGCCATCCCAACAGTGTTGCTGAGAAGTAGAAATTCAATTTAATTTGATTCTGAAAATATATGATTACTTCCCATGTTCCAGGCAGGTGGTGAAATGTATTAACAAATCACCTAAAAACTTAGAAAATTCTAGGATTGCCTCAAACAAGATGGGCTATAGAAATAGAGAATACGTATTAAACAGGCATTGATGGAGGCTACAATTAGTGATGAGTTTCTTTTTCTATTCTTTTTTTAGACCTGCAGAGTTAGAGCTTTCCTTGGACTTAGCTTGGATTGCTTCGTGCTTTTCCATGATGCTATATAATAACCAAATCTGAGTATCTGACATAGTTGTCTCCAACCATTCTACTTTTTAAAGAAATAGCTTAAACATATCATGAACAAGTCTTATCTCCTACTAGTCTCTTTTCTCATAACCATAATCACGCTCATTGTACCATGATCATTTCCATCTTGGGACTTTTATCCCTTCTGTCCTTTTGTTTGGAATTCCTACCCCACTTTCTTCTCCAAACTATAACTAACCTTAAAACCCATTTTTGCGTCTCACCTCCTCTCAGAGATCCTCCTTGATCAATTCAATTAACTGATTTCCTCTTCTCATTTGTTAAATATGATATAAATGGAATTATAGAAATATGAATAGATTTGGGGATTATTTAAGAGGTAACATTAAAGATGGAATTTTGTGATAAACTGATTTCCTACCCTTTTTGTCCTTCTTCCTAAGAGAATGTCATTTTGGGGGGTGGGAGATCATAATGTTCTCATCTAGAAAGCAGCAGTCAGCCTGTCTGGCAGAGAGGAGAGGCCATACAACACCATTCTGGCCAATGAGACATAAGTGGGTTGAGTAGTTACTCAAAAAGAGAGCAAACTCAACTAGCATGAGCTTTTCTGATTTTTTTCCCTCCCTTTTTTACTGCCTGAAATACAAATGTGATATTAAAGATGGAACAGCTATCTTGTAACCATAAGAAGACCATAAAGGAAAGGGGAAAGAGAATTTGCAAAACCTAAACTCTGAAATCCTTGAGTCAGCAACTACATACCTCTCAACTTCTAGTTAAGTGGGAAAAATAAAACTTATAAAATATTTAGGCCACTGGGTTTTTTGTTTGTTTGTTTTTTGGTGGGGGGGGGTGTCTACTACTACTTTAACTAACATTAGCTTGTGCATACTTTAATATCTAACAAGTTAAAAGACAAAAAATACCACACAAACAAAAAACCTTTATACTACTTGAAGGATAATAGTTTGAAACAATTCCATATTTGCTTAATGTCTATGAACGCAAATTAATATATTTCTGGATTTCATAAGCCAATAGTTTGCCTTCTTTGATATGTTTGTAGAACACATTATAAATAAATAAACTCTTTGATCTTTGACATTTGTTGTAAACATTTTTTATGGTACTCTAAGAGAGCCTATTGGTTTCCTTTCCCAATGAAGGAAAATACATACTAACTGTTACCTAAAAAATAGTCTTGACTTTGTAAATGTCCTGGTGTCACAACCTTCCTATTTATAGATAACTCTGTATGCCTGTGCTGGCAGAATTGTAGATGTTGCTATGTTGCCAGGAACTCTTGCTATTATACATCCATAGGAAGCCTGGGCTTTGATCCAAGGAGCTAGAGCTGGAAAAGTCAGCCCCTGCCTTTCCAGAGAATTACCAAGGAACTATCCCATCCTGTAGGCTGTCCTTTTTCCACAGCTACCCAGAGCAAGAATATTCTCTTGGCAATGTGTCCTCTGCTACTGCGTCATACTGGCATTTCTCCAGCTCAGAGGAGAATGAGACTCCCAAGCCTGACAGGTACCTGCTGGGATGGCCCCCAGAAATGTCTATATGAGTTTCTCCTAAGAAGAGATGTGCAGAGGAATTCCCACCAGATGTCAAAGGTGCCCAATATTGCAACACTCTCAGACGCAGCCATGTACAAGCGACATAAGGTCACACACACTGAGAAGTGAGATGAAAAAATTATAAATTCTTGTTATAAACACACTGTCATACCAAAATGAGAAACTGCAGTTGCATTAGGCTGACGGATAATATGGCGGCAAGCAAACAGATACTTACTGTCTTTTCAATCTAAACTGTGCAAATGTCTCCTCCTGACTTACAGGCCAAGCTTTTCAAAGACTTCATCACCAAATTACTATCATTAGTAAAGTACAAGAGTACAGCCAGCATCCTCTCTCCTGAAGCTCTGTGGAAGGAAAAGACTAAACAAAAAGAGAGAGTTCCAACTCTTCTTGGTTAGCATTTTTATTGACTACCCAAAGGGTACATGACTCTAACAGATATATAAGGTTATATACAGCCCCAGTAGAATCTACAACTGAAGACACGCACAGTAAGGATTTCAGAAAGCAACAAGACAGATTCACTTCCAAGTAAGACCACAGATGCATGATTCACTTCTCAGTAAGCCCACCGACGACATTGTTTATAAACTTAAAAAAAAAAACAAAACACTTATTAATCACAGACTCTAGCACATTCATATTTCCTAGTATTGTCTCCAAATATTTCTAGCATATACTGTAAATAGCTTTCCTTTCCTGGAATTTAACATTGCTATTACCTTTTAAATTCGTTCATGAGTTTGCTTTCATCAGAGTTTTCAAGAATTTTCTTCCCCTAGAGGATGTCAAAATGTATCATTTCTAAATTTAGAAGAGTAATGGAAGATGTATGACTTCTTATCAAAGCACTTTACATAATTTAACTAAAATTCACTGTGAACAACAAATATAATTTGGGAGTTCCACATTCTAACTACAGACAACTTTTTACATTTGCTCTAATAAAGATGGGGCAGGGGAGGCTTTTAGTAAAGCTGGTCTTAGCCACGACTGTCTTCCTTCTGGCTAACAGAATGTGAGGCCATAATCTCTGTCATTAAACACCCATGAATCAGATAATATACACTGTGATTAATTTCTATGGATAATGGGACATTAACTGGGGAGTTCACAGGTATTAACTCTGAAGAAGTTCTGGGGAATGGTAATAACACTGCAGGTAAGATTTTACATGGAAACCTATGAAAGCACTTACTGGTATACCAAATGATACTAATACAATAAATATCTTTTGCATTAACCACCCTCAGTGAAGTGGTTTTACCAGGCAATTGACAATTGATGAAGTCTGATTGCATACTCAAGGCCCTAGACCACATTTTTTTAAAAATGAAAACCAAACATGCTACTAAATAGTAACACAAAGGAAAGAATAACCAGGACCCTGGACCTCCTAAAGTAAGATGTGCACCCTGGTTCACTAACTTCTCTGATCATGCAGGAATTTCAGGAAGCACATAAAAAACTTGATATATTGTTCAAATTTGCCAGAGGCCTGGAGAAGACCTAGCCTGCGGCAAGAGTTAGAACCTTCCAGGCACATTGTAAGGCTAAACCTTTGACAAAGGGACTAGACTGATGTCAGAAGAGAACAAAGACCCTAGGGAGTTTCTAGTCCCCAGTATAAGTTATACTGTACTGGGGTAGCAATGAGAGAGGAGCTGTGATGACAAGAGTTAGAGAAGTAAGACTGGATGCACCATGGAGCAGGTTGAAAGGGAAAATGTGTGATCAGTAGTTAAGTCCGTGGGGGCAAGGATTTATGTATTTTGTTCAACACCACATACATACCCAGTTTAGGGCACATACTAAGAGGAATTAATAAATAAATAGGTAAGGCTTTTTGATCCTTTTTCTTTATTTGGTTTTTTCATAGTTCCCAAAGTGTGGGATGCTTTGTCAGGTAGTCTGGGACATCATTTTAGGTTGGTACAATACATTAAAAAATCTAAATCGGGTAGTGACAAAATTTTTCCCTTTTCAGTTTTCTAATATCAAGGAGAAAATTTGAGTTTGATACTAGTAGGTCTTTTACATCTCTCCATTCTCATTTAAATAGGAGATATATGTTCTCAGGCATACCATCTAGCTAAAACAGCACAGTCATGTGTCCCTTGACAACTGGGATTTGTTCTGAGAAATGTACCCTTAGGCCCTTTCTTCACTGTGTGAACATTATGGAGTGTATTTACACAAACCTAGAGGGCACAGCCTGCTATACAACTGGCCTATATGATGTAGCCTATTGCTCCTAGGCTACAACCCTATACAACATGCTATCATACCGAATACTATAGGCAATTGTAGCATAATGGTAAATATTTGTGTATCTAAACATATCTAGATATAGAAAAGGTAGAGTAAAAATATGGTATTATGATCTTTTGGAAGCCCCGTTGTATATGGATTCCATTGTTGACCAAAACATCATTATGCACTGTATGACTGGCCTTTGGTTTTCATACTGTTTATTTTTGTAGTTACCACCTGTTTTAGGAAAGGATACTGATTTTTCTACTTTGTGGTAGTATTACAAAATTTTTTTTTAAAGTCATTTATTTAAATCACAAAATCGAGTTGATTTAAAAGAAAAACATTAGGCAAACAAGAAAGTCTTGTGTACATATGGCGAAAATCAGATGATTATACTCAAATGAATTAAATTGGGCAATTGCCAATGGTAACTGGTACCATTGTGGTGGTACCACAATTACCATTATCTGTGGTCATTGCCTTGGGCTCCATGTGGTCTTTAGGTCTCATTGCTGTTCCTATCACAAAGACCTAATACAGCTGTCGGCTTTGGGTGTACCTCCCAAATCCCTACCCCAACTAGACAAAGCAACCTGAGGCAACAGTTGCCCCAAACATTGTCTTCAGATTCCTGGTGAGCAACTTAGATGCAAATGTAAAAAATTCCACTTTCCAAAATCTGCCATAAATTTCATATTCTTATCGAGAGATATGACTGTAATTGTCCCTTTATATATATTCTTTTGACTCTCCATTATGAAGTTAGAAATAAATACTAAGGTACTAAGCTAATGAATTAATAGATCTAAGAAGTAAGAGAAATGATAAATTTAGAAGTCAAAAAATCAGCTAGAGATCGTGTTAAGCCCTACAAATTCTTTTGGATGATCATAATTTTAATTCCATAATAAGCAACTGAAAGAACTCATACTAAATTCAGCAACAGCCTGCATTATCTAAATTAGGAGCCCAAAGTTCTTGAACTAACTTGCAAAGGTAGTATGAGCTGCTAACAAATGACATTTAACTTCCAACTTTCAAAACCAGGGGTTAATTAAAAAAAGGACTAAAACAGAGCTGAGGTTCCTTGAACAACAGCTAATGACCTATGTGATTGAATAGTTAGTAAAAATACTAACTACATAAGAGGTTTTCTTTTTCTGTGTTTAACCAAGCACAACCTGATTGCTTTGGTATAATACTATTTAAACATAAAATAATAAACTAAAATCTACACATACAGTAATCAAAATGGATTCCCCTTTTTCCCACTTTTACAAAGGATTCCTTAGTCTCCAGGCCTCTAAAAGCATGTGCAAGCATTAATAGAACTACAAAATTTGAAAGGAAGAGAGACACTAGGGTGAATTTCTTATTATCCTTAATAATTCACTTTACTTGATTCTTTTGTTTCTGCTTCCTCCTCTAATTTTATTGACTTTTGGCCACTTCACAATAATTAAGACTTTGATGTTGAGGCCAAGAGGGAACTGGAAAAAAAAGTAAAACTCATTCATCAATCTAATTCAATTACTCTCACTCTTGTATCATGACACAACAACCAGAAAGCACTGCAACAACTTCCTTACTGGCTCGGAGCAACACAACTATCTAATAACAGACACACTTAAACTCGCAAAGCATGAAAATATTTTTTTCTACGTAAAATAATTCATAATAGTGTTGAAATGCTCTCTAACTGTACAGTTCTTCACCCCACATGGGTAGCATTGTTTAATACAATAACTCCTACAAATATACTTTGGGCTTCCTGGAAAAGTGACATGTAAATAAAGCATTATTGCCATAACATCTCCCTTAATGATCTAGAAAAGACAGTAAATAGCAAGCTGATGGAATCACAGATGGTACTAAATTGAGAAGTGTTGCAAACATCAGTAAAGGCAGGAAAAATTTATGCAAAAAAGACCTAACGTGCCTAAAACAAGACATTTTTAACTTTATGGGGAAAAGAAAATGTCATGTTTTCAGAGTGCCCAAGATATGCTGTCCAGCATTAAACGCCACAACTAGTATATAAAAACATGCCAACCAGAATCATTTCTAATTTTTTAAAATCAACGATTATTAACATGCCAAAGTGCTTTGAAGGGGGCTGACAGTCACATAAATATAAAACTTATAATAAACAGGAAAAAAACTCATTATGATTTCATTAAAAAGTGCCAGTGAGAAGTTCAGGTTTGTATATCTATAACTTTGAAAGAACACAAAGTTCCATTTAGGAAGCTTATTCCAAGTAAACCTGCTTCATCCTCAGCATTTTTATAAGCCTAAATTTGCCTCCCACTTGGGCAGAGCCATCTGTCTGGACAGATTTTGCATATGGACCAAAACAGAAATAATGCATCTTATGGGGCCTGTGCTTGGGGTTGCAGGTGGCTTCGAGTTTGTCTTTTACTTCCCATGGCGACTAATGGGGCACATGTGAGACACACAGTTAGAAATATAGTCCGTAAATGGTGGTGACAGAATAATATAGATCTTGACATCTCACCACCATCACCATACTTCTATCTTTTATGCTCTAACCTGTGCCTTTTGGAAAATTTAAACACATTTTTTAGTATCAAAACATTTAATGTTAAAATATATTTATTCCCCCTTGGCTCCCAATATACTTGTTGTTTGTTTGTTTCATTTGTTCAGGTGACAGACAATAAGGTTTTGATGAGCCGCCGGGTTCTCTCTTTTTTCCAGGAACCAGTTCCTACCCAACCACGTTCTCTAATCACTGAGATCAGACACATGAGCTCTTACTATAATAGAGGATTTCATAGATCTGCTGTTACAGATCTGAGACTGTGCCACTGAACTTTATTGTCCCAAGGGATTTATTTGCACAGACAACTGTTTTAGAAGTGATTAAAAAGAAAAATACTTTGATGTATCTGTCAGGGTTAACCCTAGATGCTAAAAATGGGTCTAAATCCAGTAATTGAAAATAAACTGATGAAACATTAGAGTTTATGTCTTTTAAAAAAAGAAAAAAGACTGGAGGTCACCAGCCCAGGGCTGAGATGGTATTCCATGATTCAGGTATCCAGTGTCTGTTCACCTTGCTATTCTGTCCCCTCAGCATGTAGCTTCTACCTCCCAGGCCAAAATGGCTGCCTGTAATCTGTTGTGACAACGTTGCAGCCCATTGGTCAGGAGTTGGTCACATGGCCATGCCTTGCTGAAAGCAGACTGGAAAATAAAGCCTTTATTACAGACATCCATGTGCCTAGGTAAAAGTGAGGGATGATTCTATTATATCTATTACTGAATAAGAAAAGAAACAATAGATTTTGCTAGCTGAATATAAGGTCCTGATGAACCCAGAATAGGTTCTCTCTTTTTTCAGGAACCAGGCTCATGAAATTAGTAGTCTCTTAATTGAAATTAAGAATCATATTTTAATATTCAAAGCTTTCTAATCATAAAGATTTTTTTTAACATTAGTCCTTGGTTAACAAAATCAGCATCGATTCTCAATTCTTTATTCAACAGTTTCTTTGAGTTTGATATCTAAATGAAATCTCCTAATTTTTCCTTCAACTTGTATTAATAAAGAATTCTGCTTCACAGTTTACCGATTTTTTTTTTACCATAGGGATTTCTTTATTTATGCTATCACAAGATGAAAAATGTTTATGGAATTATAAATAGTAAACTTTAAGGCTTTTCCTTTTTCTAAGGCCTTTAAATTTTTAAAGATAGACTTTGAGGGCCAGCTAAAATAATCACTTTAGTAAGGAATATTTTAAAGATTTTAGTCACATTAAACAGTTTTATGTATATCTCTTCACATTTAAAATATAATTAATGCATATAAATTGTACTTTTATACAGCCTATCACTTTATATGAATGACCATTTAACCCCTGTATTAGGGTTCTCTGGAGGAATGGAACCAATAGGATGTATAGATATAGAAAGGGATTTTTTTTTTTTAATTAAGACACTACAGGAGGCAGACTAGAATGAGATGTATTGTAAGGAACTGGCTCACTCAGTTACGGAGGCTGACAAGTCCAAAATCTGCACTGTGGCGCAGCAGCCTAGAGACCCAGGAGAGTTGATGGTACAGATGAAGTCCAAAGGACAGTTCTCTGGAGAATTCCCTCTTGCTTAGGGAGAACAGTCTTTTGTTCTGTTCAAACCTTCAACTGATGAAGCCCATCCACATTAAGGAAGACAATCTACTTACTCAAAGTTCACCAATTTAAATGTGAATCTCATCCAAAACACTTTCTTAGTTGACACATAAAATTAAACATCACACTCCTATTAAAGGGGGGGTGGACCAGGTACATTTGCTTAACAAGTGACTCATTGTTGTTATGATCATTAACCAAGGACATTAATTATTATGTTAATCATTATGATTTAATTACTAACAATAATTCCCCAAATCTATTTTGCATATTTCTAGAAACTAGAAAAAAATTATTACAACAATAGAAAATCTAAATTCTGAAAAAATTAACTAACTAGGGGACTTAAAGAGAAGGAATATCAAACATTTTAACAATCAGAAGAAATTTTCCCTCAGGTATAACAGAGAGGATTATAGTTCCTTCTTCAAAGTTAACTTGAGCCTCCATCTAAAAGTCACTTCTAAAGTCTCTAAGTCATGACTTATATTGTGCCTGAAACTGTTTATCTATGTGTTTTTTAAGGTCATATCAAACATATATGATCAGCTTGAATAGAGACATTTTTCTGTCTTTCTAGATTCTTTTCATAGTAACCCATAAGACTATTTAAAAACCATTTATAAGAAATGTACCTAAGTAACAGGAAACCCCATGCCAACTTTGGAGAATACAGTACAAACGGGGGAAACTCTGATCCTACCAAAATGGGAAATGCTACGACTCTGGTGGAGTGTCAGCACACTGTGGAATTTTACTACAATCACAATGGGCCCCAGCATAACTGAGTACTCCACAGGCCCAAAATGGGGTAAGCAATCACAGCCTGGAATAGGGTTCTATGTGTGTACTGCAGCTTTGCACAACAGAAAAGGGAATTCATCTTCTACATGTCTTCCTCTGTCGTCCTGATAAAACCAAAAGAACTTCCAAGATTCATTTTTGTCTTATCAATATCTATAGGGATACTTAGATTCGACTATAAGCAAATAATGCACAGCACTCAAAAGCATTCTAAAAAATCAGGCCACAGTCCAATTTCCCTATATTTTAACAACTGTCATGAAACCAGCTGAGACTGGTTGGTTTCATGACAATTGTTTCAACACAGGCTGCCTCTATAATACAGACTGCCTCTATAACACCCCCAATCATGTGTCCTCTGAAAACACCTCCTCAATTCAAATGTTTCAAGAGAGAAGTGAAGATCTTTAACTTATGAATTGAGAAAACATTACTTCTTTCAGCTTCTTTACTGTGTATAAATGACAACATGCACCAGAATATGTTCCTGAATGACAGTGAAAAACATAATAAAAGGCTTTTGCCAAAAATAGAATATAAACTAAAACCTAAAAATTAAGCCAGTCAGCTACAGAGGTGTTTTTTTTTAAGCTTAAAAGAAGTTTTTCCTCATTTTTCAGATAAGTATGCAAAAATAGCTCCTAGGTGTCTCATACCAGTGGAATAATGAGCTCTTACATGATAATGTTTCCTCTGGATTCTCTATGGACTCAGCCTACTATTAATAACACCTGACAGCCTATTTCTTGGCTACCATTTTAAAAGATTCTTCTAAAAACACAGCAGTTAAAAAGATCATTTATTCATTACCTGATAGAGATGTCAGCAGTATAGATGTTAGAGATGTCGGAATAATTTAACTAATTTCCCTCTTAACAAAAATTTCCATGACAGGTTGGACATCTCCCAACTCCAAAGTAGTGATGGCTTCTGACCCAGGATATGAGAACACACCAGGAACTTCAAGGTTCCAGCTCCAAAAAGGATCAGCTGCTAACAAATATGCAAAACCTTCAACAACCAGGAGCAAATGAATAAATAAGTACTAGGGGTTGAAAAGAAAGAAAAAAATATGTATATATGTATCTCACAATGTCTATACTATTAATCAGGACTTAAGATTCCAAGAGTGGTAAATGTTCCAAGTTCAAGTGAGAAAGAATACCTTCCACTTCTACTTTATATTCCACGGAGAGTTTATAGTGCTTGCTAGTCTTCCCATGTTGCACAGGGTTTTGTCTCTCTCCTCTAAATCTCCTTGCTCTGATCCTCGGTTTTATCTTTTTATTTGTGTCTATGGGCAACTCCCTTTCCATTCTTTCCTCCTCAGTCCATCCCACATCCTCTGCTCACCATCTCCCTCCCTCCTTCTTTTCCCCACCTCTCTCACCTGGCCATAATCTAGACCTAGGTCATATTTATTGTCAATGTGTTTGTTCTTATTGTTGTTTTTAGGAAAGTATGCTATATATATTCAATACAGTAATGCAGCTGTGTTATTTTTTAAAGCTATTTAATTGAAAGAGAATCTCCGCCACCTTTCTGAGTTTTCCCCCCCCTGCCTTAAACATGCATTCCAGTCCACTAAAGCAACACTAAGGAATATTGTGTAGGCTATTAAATTAGCAAAAAAAATAGCATGAAGAATGTCTGTGTGAGGGACATTGAATTTTTCATTCTGGGAATGAATTTTGGTCAGCGGCTGTGTCCACAATAAATGCTTTCTGCAGTTCTTCTCCTGGTTAACTAATGTCCCTCTCACATTTTTTTTAACTTGACAATTATAGTGGGCTCCTTTCTCTATTTTCCATGAGAGGATTTTGTTAAGTATTATAGATGGCAGTCCCATTTTAAATTATGCTGATATCAAGAGGAATACGAAACAAAGAAAAATTAATTTGATATCATTTTCCACATGAAGTCAAGAAAAAAGTACTTCACTTTCTGAGACAATTGACAAAATAGCTATGCAAGTTCAGACAAAAGGCAGACTACAAAATACAATGAATTTTAGGCCACTCGCAAAAGAAGAGATTAGATAACTGTACAGACAGAGGATCTGGATTAGCGGGTCTCTACGATCCCTTCCAGTCTTTACCAGCTTCCCGGACAAACATACTTGAGGCTACCCAAGGCAGAATTCAATTCATTTCTTTAGTTTTCGTGGGAAAAAAACCCTGACACCTCGAATCCTTGCATACACGGCAAATTCAACCTCAGAAGATTTGATTCAGCCCATGTTTCACGTGGAAATCCTATCCTACTGTAGGACCACTAGGTTTTCTTATCTCCTCAGCTTTTTTCATTATTCCTTAACCCCAAACTCCAACAGGTAAAGCAGAGAAGAGACAGTAACTTCTTAAACATAACAATATCTTGAAGTTATTCCCTGAAAGATGGTGGTTAGTATTAGCAAAAGAAAAGTTTGCGATGTGTGTGGATGTTCTACTCCAGGATAAACGAAGGCTTAAAGTATTTCCTGACACAATTAATCATCACCTCTTTCAAGATGGAACCCAGCACAAACCTCAGAACCCAGCAGCTTCCAGAATTCAGGAAAGACAACAGGGAGAAAATGAGAAAGGTCAAGGAAAGATTATATCCCCATCTGAGACAGACTTCGTATTAGCTAAAAGGCACCTTGATGAGAATCACAAAAAAATAGTTTATACTGTCTTCTAGAATTGGTGCACATGTGCAATTGCCACAGAGTAACATTGTTTCTTTTTGGGTGATGGGCTGTGTCTACACACCTTTCCAAAAGTGGAGGGCATAGTGGAAAGATATTTTATAACATACATCATTCTATGTCTTATCACTAAGTCACTCCCTGATATTAACATTATCAATCAATAAATCTTTGCTTCATAAAAGGATGCAAAGCATTTATTGAGCTTTGCATCAATACAAAGAATACAAAAATACAAAGAAGTATGAAGCATGCCTCCCTATCCTCAAAAGCTTATGATCTAGTTATGTAGAAAGCTCAGCATGTTAACCAAAATAGTTCAGACAATGCATGCTTGAAAAGCTCAAAAGAAGACAGGATCATATTCTTCATTAAAATATTTAACTAAAAATATATTACAAGGCACTATGGTAAGCACTTTTGCAGCTGTCCCTGCTCCCTAAGAGTTTACAATCTAATGAAATGGATAAAACAAATACACAGATAACAATAAGAATAAATGGATGATAAAAATTGTTATGATAGTAGTTCAAACAAAACCCCCCAAAAATGGAGAGATTGCCAATAAGCTGATCAGAGATAACCTCAGGGAGAAGGTGGTATTTGATTCAGATTTTGAAAAACAGGCAATATTTAAAAAGAATCCAAAGATCAGATGTTCTTAGTTGAAGAAATGGTTCATCCAAAAGAATAAGGGCAAAGATGATGATGAATATTAATATTTAGGCATTAAGCAGTTCAGCTTGTCCAGTACAGAGAGGTTATTTGTGATAAGCTAAATTTTATACATTCTGAAATGAGGTTCTGGAAGTACTGCCAATGCCAGATGGAAGTAGGGATTTAATTTGAGAATCAATCTTATAGAGGAAGAGATAGAAGAACCTAAGAGATAGCCAAGAGGGAAGATAAGAGGGGTTGGGCCAAAAACTTGGAAAACCCTCCACAGAGCCAAAAGAATGAGAAATCCAAGCCAGTTTCAAATGGGTCACCAGGGAAGGTTTGCCACAAGATATAAAATTTCAGCTGAGTCTTAAAGAGTGTAGAACCCAGATTAATGGAGAAGAAAACAGAGTATTATACGTAATGGCTCTTGTGTGCATTAATAAATGAAAGCCATAAAGCAGAGGAAATTTGGAGGACTCCAAGAGCTGATCAAAGCCAGAACAAGCAATTTTATCTGACACAAACAAGACACAGATTTACAAAGGTACAATTAGGCTGAGGTGTAGAGATCCATGAATCTCACTAAGGAGTCTAAGTTTTATTCTAAAGGCAAGGTGGAACCATTAAAAATTTTTGAGCAGCAAGGTGACTTGGCAGAATTTCAGAGCTAATTGTTGACCTAAAACACTAATGAACTACACCCCATATGGTGATGTCAACTTGATTAGTTTTCTCCTAAAATTTTGGACAGTGTATCTACAATTCCTACTCTAAGATACCGCAAATCATTTGCAAGCCTGCCACCATTCCTTCCTTGGGTCTTGTTTTGTCTCACTGATGAGAAAAAAGATTGGAGAGGGTTATACAGTGGCAAAGAGCTGACGGGTGATGCTTTAAAAGATTATGTGTCAAAGGGTTCTTGAGAGCCTGTGTCTGCATACTCAGCAGCTAAGTGGGAACAGTGCCTGGGAACAGACTTCCTTTCTCAAGAAGGAAGGACTGGAGAAGTGATCTCCCAGATACCTTTTCCTTTTCCTTTTCTTTTCTCATACCTTTACCCATTTCTGTCCACCCCCTTGCTAGTCACTCTGCCCCCAGTGTAAGGGTGAAGAGAAGGAGGCCTCCAGAGCTAAGCCACATGTTCTAATACCTCTTCTAACAGAGAAGATCTCCTGGGCATACACAATAATAATAAAGTATTAATAAAAAAAGAATTAATAAAAAATTAATTCTTAATTTTAAATTTATAAAGAATTAATAAAAAACTCTTACAGAACATTTTCTATGTGACAGGTACTGATATATATATATATATATAGGTATATATATCTACTGATATATATACATACATATATATAATTTAACCCTTATGATGACCCATGTGTATATATCTACTGATATCTATATATATATAGATATATATAATTTAACCCTTATGATGACCCATGAGATAGATCTTACTATTAACCCCATTTCACAAATGAGGAAACTGGGGCAATGGAAGGTTAAGTGACTTGCCCAAAGTTTGTAATTTTCAGGGCTGCAGTGAAACCAGGCATCCTATCCTAGACTCCTGCTTTTAACCACTGCCTTGCGTTGCATCTTTATTCCCATACTGCTTTTGTTCCTTGAAACATGACTTTCAGTTAGCCCTGTGGGGTGGAAGACTGAAAGGACACAATATAGCAACTCCCAGGTTCCCTGGACCACAGTCTCACTCCTAATCAGTATATGCACAAGAAATATATTTTTTTTGAAAAACTTTAACTTCAATGAAGAAGTGAATTTGATGTGAATTGACACTGACAGCTGTAAGAACATCCCCACACACCTTTTATTTAAACTGAAATAAACTGAAATTCTATACTTAGTTCTTTCATAATTTCTCATTAGCACATGTTGAAAAAAACTTACCATCCTTTAGATTTAATCTTATCTGGAAACGTTGCTCTTAATAAAAGCAAATTTTCAAACTGTTTGTGGAGAACAGAGATTGCGGTAGGGGATTGAAATGGCTATTGACACTGCTACTAGAGAAGAGAACCAACAGCAAGTGGTAATATTGTCTACAGAAATCTCCTTGCGTACAGGAGGCACTCAAACATGTCCTAAATGTCATTTTTAAAAATGAAAAAAATTGACAATTAAAAGCTGGAGTAATTTAGGACCATTTAGTAAATAAATAGCTCTATACACTTATAACATCTTCACATATTTATTATAATAAAGCTGATTTTAACTATCATAAAAATTATGTATTATACATAAGTAACTAATAGCAATTTGAAGCCAAATCCACTTATAAGAAAACTGATGGATAAAGATGCATTTATATCGACTTCTGCTTCTTGAAAAGTTGAGGTAACAAGAATCAGATTTACCTTCCCATCTGAAGAAACAATAGCTACAAAAACAAAAACAGACCAAATATATGATATGAAACAATAGTTTCTAAGACAAAGACAGCAGGCAACAAAAAACAGTCATCCCTGAAAGATAAAAAATATACAAAATAGTCCCTAATTGACACAACTTACTGCCTTAGAGGAGATTCCAGGCCACCGCACAAAGAGGAGTATCTGTAGTAGCCTGGTGGCAATACCAGATGGAGGTATGAATCTACACAAATGAATGAATAGCACCAGAAATAATAACTACACCGGTAAACAGATAACTTTTTTTTCTTATTATTTAAATAACTTTCAAAGATAATTGTCTATTTAAACAAAAATAATAACAATATATTTGGTAATTACAACACAGATATAAATCTACAGCGACAATAGTATAAAGGTCAGGAGGGCAGAATTGAAAGTATACTATTGTAAGGCTTTTATATTACACATGAAAGGTTACAATATCATTTGAAGGTAGACTTTGATGAGTTAAAGTCATAGAGTATAAAACCTAAAGCATTGTTTTTAGACCTTAGCACTTTTGACAATTCAGGCCAGATAATTCTTTGTGATAGGGAGCTATGATGGGCACTGCAGGATGTTTAGTAACATCCTTGGACTCTACCTGGTAGAAGCCAGCAGCATTCCCCCAGCTGTAACAATTAAAAATATCTTCAGACATTGTCCAATAAGCCCTGGGGGAAAAAATTGCTCCCAGGTAAGAATCATTAAAATAACTGCTAAAATAATAAAACAAAGAGTCATAGCTAATAAACAATGACAATAAAATTATATCATAAAAATACTAGATCAATTCAAAAGAAAGCAAATACAGAGGAAAAGAGGAGGAAAGAAGACATAGGATAAATACAACAAAACAAATAACATGGTGATGATAATAGGCTTTAATTGAACCCTATCAATAATTACATTAAATGTAAATGGTCTAAATACTCTCAATTAAAAGTTAGAGCTTGTCAGATTAGATAAAAGGCCCCAATTATATGCTACATACAATAAATAAAAGTTACATTTAAAAATACAATGGGTTAAAATATAATTATGAAAAAGATATATCATGCTGATAATAATCCAAAGAAAGCTGAAGTGGCTATATTAATATTAAAGTATATTTCAGAATATTGAATAGTATGAGGGAAACAGTTTATTTTAAAACAATAAAGTAATCAATCTTATGAAGAAGACATAATAATCCTAAATGTTTATGAGCCTAATAGCAGAACTTCAAATACCTGAAGCAAAAGCTGATAGAATTGTGAGAAGAAATAGACAAACTACAATTATAGTCAGAGTTCAACAACTCTTTCCCAGTAATTAAGAGAATAAACAGACAGAAACCCAGTAAAGTAGAAGACCTGAACAACACAACTTTAACTGATATTTATTGAACATTACCCACCAACAACCACAGAATACACATTCTTTTAAGTCCATACAGAGCATTTACCAAGATAGACAATATTCCGAGCCATAAAACTAGCCTCAAGGTTTTAAAGGATCCAAGTTGTGCAAAAGAATATTGTCTAATCACAACATAACTAAATTAGAAATTAAGAACAGAAAGATCTCTGGAAAATCCTAAATGTTTAGAAACTAAATGGCACATGTCAATGGAAAAGAATCTCAACTCTGTGTGACTATGACCTAGAGAGCCATGCCCAAGAGGACTTGAGAAGGCGGTTTTACCGTTGGTTGGGTTACAATTTGGTTTTATACATTTCAGGGAGACAGAAATTACACATAAAGTCATAAATCAATACATGAAAGGTACACATTGGTTTGGCCCCAAAAAGCAGGGCATCTCCAAGTGGGGCATTGCAGGTTATAGGTGGGTTTAAAGATTCTTTGATTTGTGATTGTTTAACACATTTACTGCCACACTAGAAAATTTTTTTTTTCCTTGGGGCCACAGTGTTTTATTACAAAAATAGAATAAAAACTTTTAAAACAAAACAATCCTTTCTAATTTAATGAGAAATTTGTTACTTTTTATTGTTTTCTGTGCGTGAGTTATATGCAACTAGAAAAATAGTTCTCACAGCTCCCAGGTGAAGAGATATGTGAGTTACATATGCTTCATGAGATTCCAGGCCCAAAACTAGTGTGAGTTAAATACAACTCACATGGCAGTTAATATATTAAAGAAATGAAGCTTTGTCTAAAGGCTTAGAATGTTTTGAGTTAAGATAAGGAATTCTGTTAGTCAGAGACAAGCTTCTGGACATATACTAGACATATACCCAGATTCAAGTGATCTGTTAAGTAAACTGATGACCTGCAAGTATGGTTTAGGCTTTATGTTATATAGCTTTAGGCCTGTTAATGAGTTACAAAGTATATCTCCAAGATGGAAGGCGGGCATGAGGAGGCATATCTGACCTCCCTTTTCATGGCCAACAACTCAGCTTTAGGGTATTTCTGGGAAAATAGAGAACCTAGTCATGCCTACCTGAGCTACTTCTGACTACAGAACTGTGACATAGAAAATTGGTACTGTTTTATGCCACTGAGTTTGATCGTTTGTTATGCAGCCACAGAAAACTAGTACATCTACTGAGTCAGCAATTATGGAAATTGGTGGCCAAGAATTTGTATGGTTAACAAGCTCCCAATTAGTTTTTATATACAGTAAAGTTTAAGACTAACTGCACTAGAAGAACATTGATCATAAAAATGGAACAGATTATACTTCTGAACTTGTCTCTCAAAGCCTGGGAGGCCATGCCAATTTACAACAATTTTAATACAGTTCTTAGCTAATTCCTTGCTGATAACATTTCCTCTTATCAACATGATTACAGAAATACTTATGATCATTTAGTGTACCTTCCAGCATCCGAGCAAGGCTGAATTATGTCCTAGTCAAAATCCATTCATTCTATTTCAGAAGATATTTAGTGAATACATATCCATAATCTCAATAATATGATCCAGTGTACAATATCACTTTCTTGTCTGTACATTCTTTCTAAAAGCCATTCTAAATTCTCTTTGATATAATTTAAGCTGTTTTTCTCTCTTCAGATCTTGGAAAATATATTAATAGCTGGCCATCTTCCTTTAAGTTTTACATATTATTTCCTATGAGGACTGTTGGTTAGCAATGTGCCTACCCTAGGAGGGCAACTGGAATTGGTCTAGATCAGGCGTCCTTAAACTACAGCCCACGGGCCACATGAGGGTGTTTTTGCCCGGTTGTTTTTTTACTTCAAAATAAGATATGTGCAGTGTGCATAGGAATTTGTTCCTAGTTTTTTTTTAAAAAAAAACTACAGTCCAGCCCTCCAATGGTCTGAGGAACAGTGAACTGGCCCCCTGTTTAAAAAGTTGGAGGACCCCTGGTCTAGATAGAGTTTATATATAGCCTTTGCTGATTATTAGATAAGGATAACAGGTGTGCATACAATTCAGCTCTGACTACAAAACTTAAGATAAAGCCTGCTGGGTGATCATGGGAAGAATTTTCCTCCTTGGTTAAAAAAAAAAAAAAAAAAAAAAGAGAGAGAGAGAGAAAGAGATGCACAAAGAGATATCTACCATTTGTCTCCCTCCTGAAAAAAAAAATTATGCAGATTGCCAATTTGATATGTCACTCACTTCACAATTCCTTTGCTCAATCCATGCTCCAGGACCAGCCTCAGAGAGGTTGGACCACAGATGTGTAAACACATCCAGGAACACAGAATAACCAAACTGCTGGAGTCTTCCTGTGACCACAGAGGGAGACTTCACTGACATCCTGATGATAGCAAAAGAGAAATACGAAGGGCGCCTGGGTCCCTGAAGACTGTTGAGTAGCCAAACTGACCCTGGAACTGCCTATTTCAAAACTCCTTATTAAGTGAGCTTTAAAGTAGCCTTCTCATTTAAGCCATTTTTCAGTTAGGTATTCTGACATCTCCTCATAATTCTTGTAGTCTAAGCCACTTTCATATCAATTAACATTCCCAGAAAGTTTCTCGGAATGCTCGGGTGTGTAGCAGTTACCTTCAGTCTCTATTTTCAGCCTCTTCTTGAGCGAGAAACCCCAAACATCCTCTAAAGACTGGCAAGGTGGCATTCTGCTAGGCCAATCATGGGGATCCCAGAGATATCCACAGCATGGACAGCTGGAAGAAGTAGTGCCTGCCACCTCTCAGCCCCTTAACCTTTTCCCAGAACTGGCAGCACCATGATGAGCTCAAAGTTCTCCAAAATCACCTGCTGATTCTAATGTAAAGTAGACCATCAGGGACATGGGGTGACTTAGAGCAAGTTGGAATCCCCCCAGAAGAGATAACTCTGATAGGATGGATCCTAGACCTGTGAATAAAGAACTGCTTCATTCCTCCAGACACCACCAAGGCAGGGAGCCCCATTACTAAGCCCCTTGCTTGCTGTTTTCTGCCTCTCTGGGGAGTCTTTGTTAGAAGTTGTGGCTGCTGTTTCACAGCAAGAAAACCAGGCTGCAAAGGGAGAAAAATATTCCACTTTATTTCCTTGGTAAATTGCAGTGGAGCACAAAAGAGGAAAATAAAGAATGTTAAGCACCAAAAAGTAAATGCACAATAGGTCCTTCTTGGATTTGTTAATAACATGTGATTAGAAGATTTATACTACTTAGTATTGCCCTTTAAAAATTACAGTTTTCCTGGTCCCAGTCTCTCTCTGCTTCACTCTGTGAAATGTTTAGTGGGATTTGTAGAGTTTGGAAGGAAGGTGAGAGGCATCGCTAGAACAGGCTCACTGGCAGGCTGCAAGCAGCCTCAGAATGGAGCATTTATCTCGGGGAATTCACCGCTGTTCCAGGACCTTGTTCTTGACTCTGCTAGGACAGAGCCTGATTCCCACAGTACACCACACATGAGATGCGGAGCCCATCCGAAAACCATAACCGACATGGGGATCTGAATACTCACACCGATATATCATCCAGTACATTCTCTACAACAGCAAATCCATGAAAGGCCAAATCATAAACTAGAGGTAGAATAAGCATGAAATTGCAACAAGGGAAATTCCTTAGCGATTCCAAATTTTAGAGGCAACAAGCATCCATCACCATGTGAGGAAGTTAAAAGAACTGAAGTTTCTAGGCCAGTCTTCTTTAGCAGTTCTTAGCCAGACGTTTCCAGAGTTACTTTCTCAGACTCTCCCCTACCTCCACGTAGGTTTCAGTCTGAGCAATCATCTCCCTTCCGATTGGCATGTTATTCATCACTAAATGTGTTTATCTTTCAACTAGTTTATAGTTAAGTCTTACTAAATCATAAGCCAAAGATAGCAGAATTGGGTTTCTGCTGCATTTGGGGAGAGCCATTCTGTTATTTCTATCACTGTTTTGTGTCGATTTCATACTTTCACTTGGGGGGCTAACGCTATTTCCAACTTTTTGTATAACACCTCATTATTGCCCAGATGTCTCCTAAACATTACAAAACAGTATGCAGATGCCGGATCGATGTGTCAGTCACATCAAAGTTCCTTTGTGCAATCCATGCTTCACCACCAGCCCCACAGAGGTTGGACCACGGGCACATAACACATCCAGAAAAAGATCCACTATCATAACCTTACAACAGAATATGCAGAAGGAACCCTGGACCCATACATGACCACTAGTCCCCTGACACCGACTCCCATATTCTTTCAATTTTTCCTTAAAATATTCCCATTCCCATCCCAACTACATTACTCACACAATGCCTCTAAGCCCTCGATATTCCACTGCTTTCCACACTGTTACCAGAATATACACAGAAGCACACCACATAGGCATATGCACATCTAACTGAGCACAAGACTTGCTCAGTCTAGTCTCAATTCCCTTGTATTCCCCGGGAGAGAGATGAGTGCATCCTATTTGATTTCAGTTTACATGCAGCAGTGACAAGAGTTTCTGTCTTTAAGGGTATTTGCAAAAGGTTTTTGGCTGTAGTCACCCATCTACTTGGACACCTAACTGTATCCCTCAAAACAGGTTTTCTCAAAAGAGGGAGAAAAAAACTTTGTCTCAAAGTCTGTTATGCAAACGTAAGATTTGGTCTCCTAAAAGAAACATTAAAAAGGCCATTGAGCCCTCCAGTGGCAAAATTATGAAAATGTTATGATGCACATCCATGCACCCTGGAGAACTTTCTTGAAGACAGGTGGAAATGGAATAGACAAAATTAAATCAATTTAGATTTTGGGGGTTTTTCCAGTTCCTGGACTTTCTTTTTTTTAATTTCAGCATATTATGGGGGTACAAATGTTAAGGTTACGTATATTCCCCATGCCACCCCTCCTCCCTCGAGTAAGAGCTCCAAGTATGACCATCCCCCAAATGTTGCACATCTCACTCACTGTGTTTGTATATACCCATCCCCTCCTCCCCCCTCCCACCTGCCTGACACCCAATAAATATTATTCCTATATGTCCACTGAGGTATTGATCCGTTAATACCAATTTGCTGGTGAGTACATGTGGTGCTTGTTTTTCCATTCTTGAGATGCTTCACTTAGTAGAATGGGTTCCAGCTCTATCCAGGAAAATACAGGAGGTGCTATATCACCATTGTTTCTTAAAGCTGAATAGTACTCCATAGTATACATATACCACATTTTATTAATCCATTCATGTATTGATGGGCACCTGGGTTGTTTCCACACCTTTGAGATTGTGAGTTCCTGGACTTTCTGTGACCACAAATAGCCCAAATTATTATGGTGACCATTGTCCAAATATTCCATTTTCTGGGTAAGTATCTTCCAAGTAATGCCTATGACAGAAAAGTCTTTCCAATTTATTTCCTGTGCTTTAAGGTTTCTTTATTTTCACAGCTGTAGGTCTTAATAAAGAGTTTAATTAAAGGTGTTACCACAAGACATATCTGATGAGTCTAGTTCTGGGGAAAAATTATGACTTGTGAAATTCAAACATAAAATGCAAACACAGTAGTCATTCCAGGAGGTCTGTAATCGAAGACTGAATGTCTTAATTGAGAGACTATCTGGCTTGGGCCAAGATATTCAATGAATTTGCTATTTTCTCTTGACATAAGCATTTTCCTGTGGCCCACAGACTCTTGGACACATGTTTACAACTCTCTTCTCTGCTTTTCTAATTTCTAAAGGACTGAGGGGATGGAGAGAGGCGAGGAGCACTGGCTTTTGATGGCTGGTCAAGACAGATGTCTTCACCTCCCTTGAAACTCCTGACATTTTATTGTACAACCCCTGCTCTTTCCTCATTGCAGTTACCAAGTCAAGAGCCCTACTGAATCAGTCACAGGCTTTTTCTTTCTACCTCACTGTTTCATCCATTCAGTCACATTTACTGCAGGAGTGAGCTCATCCAGCAAGTGGTATTGGTTGTCATAAGTTTGTGCCCTCATAAAATATGGAGTGGAGTGTAGACTCATTTACTCCAATATTTACAAACAAGCTACAAGAAGGAAAAATACTAGAAGCCTTGAGAACATGTAACAGTGGGGACCTAATGGAGAACTAATGTAGATGATCAGAGAAGACCTCTGTTTTGAGAAAGATCTGAAAGAGCAGGAGGAATCAATCAGGCAAAGACAAATGGCAAGCAGAAGGCATCCCATGTGGAAGACCAGCATATGCAGGGCCCTGGGGAGTCTGGGGGGGGCATATATGCCACAAGCCCATGGACCGGCAGGAGATGAAGCTGGAAGCTCTCCCTGGATTGCTGCATAGCCTCCTTAGGGTGTCTTTGCTTACAGTACTGTTTCTACCCAGTCTTTTCCCAATCCAGCTGCCATGGTGATTCCATTAAAATCCAAGTCAGATCATGTCCTTATTTTGCTCAAAATCTTCCAACATTCCATATTTCATACAGAGGAAAAGCCAAGTCCTCACAATGGCCAATAAAGTTCTACATGCTCTGGCCCAGTGTTATCTCTGTGGCCTCACCTCCTTCCTCTTCCCCCCTCACTCACCTATCCAAGCCACTCAGCCTCCTCCATGTGCCAACACCCCCCCCACCTCCCCAGACAGACCCCCAAGTCAGTGTCTTTGTTCTGGCTGTTTCCTCAGCCTGCAGTACTCCTCCCCCCAGACATCCACTGTGAGGATAAGAGGCTGGACCACAGGAGGTTTAATGTCACTGGGGCATAGAGTATGAGGCTGGCGTTGTGGACGGTGAGGCCTTCAAGTCTTTACTCCAATGCTTCACGTCTTTTGCTTCTTAATCAAGCCTACATGTTCACCCAAATTAAAAGCTTTTCCCTAACCCCAGCATTCTTCATCTCCCTTACCGTGTCCTATTTTTCTTTTATTCATGGCACTGGTCATCTTTGAACACTCTGCTGCTTTCCTGAGTGACCACGTCTACTCCCATCATTTTATCCACCTACATCTCCCTTAGGGTGTGCTATGATCCAGCTCTAGAAGCACGTATCCCATGCCTGCCAGCTTAACCACTTTGAGACTCATTGACACCAAAGCTCAACATCCACCTTCCTTTACCATAAACTTTACTTCCTCCTACATTCAGGTCTCTAACTGTGCCCCAATTTAGTCGGTCGCTCCACTGCAAAGCTTAGGCAGCTTCTTAGAACTCCCCCTCTCTCTCAGATCCAGTCATCACCAATCTTTTCTCAACCCTTCCAATGCCTCAGTCTGGTTCATGTCCCTTCACTGTTCCAAGAGCTCCCTCGATGGGTTTGCCCCTGTCAAATCCAATCTCCACATTTTTGTCACTCAAATCACCAATGAATGATGCAAATTTGAGCAAGTCACCCCTCTCGTTAAAATTATAGCACATCTTATATTTTCCTGGTTAGAGCTGGAACCCATACTACTAAGTGAAGTATCCCAAGAATGGAAAAACAAGCACCACATATACTCACCAGCAAACTGATATTAACTCAGCAGCACCTAAGTGGACACATAGGTACTACAGTAATAGGGTATTGGGCAGGTGGGACGTGGGAGGGGGGTGGGTATATACATACATAATGAGTGAGATGTGCACCATCTGGGGGATGGTCATGCTGGAAACTCAGACTTGTGGGGGGAGGGGAGGAAGAGCATTTATTGAAACCTTAAAATCTGTACCCCCATAATATGCTGAAATTAAAAAAAAAAAAGTAAAAGGCTAAACCAGGTGTCCTCAAACTATGGCCCACGGGCCACATGTGGCCTGCCGAGGACATTTATCCGGCCAGCTGGGTGTTTTTGCTGCTGCTGCCTATCCTGCTTAGCAGCCGACTCGTCCCGGGCCCACAGTGCGCATGTGTGGAATGTGCGCCGCACTCTCCAACGGCCCTCCAACGGTCTGAGGGACAGTGAACTGGCCCCCTGTTTAAAAAGTTTGAGGACCCCTGGGCTAAACTATTAGCCTGGTGGAGAGACCCTCATAACCCAGCTCCTCTCCAGCCCCCCCCCCAATGCCAGCCTCATACTCTATACCCCAGTGACACCAAACCTTCTGTGGTCCCCCCATCCCTTGTACTCACCACACCCCTTCTTTATCTCATGACTTCCCACTCATCTTTTGAGACAACTCAGGAAACCTTCCTGACTCCAAACTGAGTTAAAGACCCTTTTTTTATACATCCCTAATACCCTGATTACACCTCTATCTCGTGGAAGCTAAGTTCTAAAATCTATGTTATGCCACAGCTGAGGCTGAAGCTGATTCCAACATAATAGAATACATTTAGAAACTAGAAGAATAACGATGAAACTTTATCATATATGTTAATTAATATTACAATTATAATTTAATTTAGGAATTATTTAAAAATTTTTTCTCACCCCTGTTAGTCCATGCTAACTTCTCCTGAAGTGTCCATGCTACACATCTGTTTTACTAAGTACATCCTCACTTTTGACTGAGCTTGCTGATATTTTGGGGCACATCTACTTTTTCAACACCTTCTTCTTCAGACTTTGTATGCTGTTTAGTATGTGTGATGGAAGAAGACATTTCCAATGGATGTCATTACACATTATGATGCACATTTTCCTTCTCATAAAATTTTGAGTCATAAAGTTTTCTACAAAGTTAAGAATTCTACAAAGATTAGAAATATAGTACGATCTCAACTATATTCTTCTTCTATTGGTATTGGTAGTTAAAATGTTATAATGTATACATTTCTTTATATATACATTTTATAATTTTTATAAACATTTGTTTATTGAAAACACAATGTTCTTCAAAAAGTTATTTAGCAAAAGCAGTATCTCTTAGCACCTGTACTATTTGTTCATCTATTAATTGGGGGGATTTTGTAATTTAATTTGGGGGATTTTTTTTTTTTATGAGACAGAGTCTCACTCTGTTGCCTGGGCTAGAGTGCCATTCCATTGGCCTAGATCACAGCAACCTCAAACTCCTGGGCTCAAGTGATCCTCCTGCCTCAGCCTCCCAAGTAGCTGCGACTGCAGGCGCTCGCCACCACCCCTGGCTAAGTTTTTGTTTCTATCTTTAGATGGTGGGCTAATTTTTCCTATTTTTAGTAGAGAGTGGGTCTCACTCTTGCTCAGGGTGGTCTCAAACTCCTGATCTCAAGCGATCCTTATGCCTCGGCCTCCCAGAATGCTAGGATTACAGGGGTGAGCCACCGTACCCAGTCTAATTATTTGGAATTCAGTATTCAATATAAAAAGAATATAAGGAGATTTTGATTTTAGGTTATATATACAATGTTTATCTACATTTAAAAGTTAACATTCAAACATTAATCCCAAGTTTGATTGTCATACCTTGCATATGTAAGAGATGCAGTTGTATAGATTAGATATGATGCTACCCTGATGTTCACACACGAGTTCAGGGAAGGCAGAGATAATGTTAAAGCAGACATTTCATTTTGAGCTCCACTGGTGGAGACCTGATAGTAGATTTGGACTGAATAGTGACACCAAGGCAGAACTTTCATGCATCCCTAAGCCCTAGACTGTAATTCTTGGTCTACTTCTCTATCTCCTCCTCCCGATACTATGGACCTTTTGAGGGCAGATGCTCTATATTAATTTTCTAGGATAATGTTTGACAAATGGTGAATATTGACTATTAAATCAGTGCAGGCTAATTTTTGTGAGATCTTTGTTACCTGCCTATATTACTACCTAGGCAGATTCAAACTTGGTCAAGCACATGGAAGTCTTAACAGCATACCATTTTGGGTTTAATCAAAACAACCCCCCAGCTTTAGAATCTCATATCTTCCTTTTATCATCCACATTTCTTTTCTTATTTATCGCTTACATTCTAACCATTTAAATCTTCATATTTCCTTCTTTGTTGTCTACTAACACACACACACAGACATCCCTTTCTTCATTTTAATTGAGAGAAACCACATATTACAAAATATCCTAGTAGTATATTTTATACTATAAATATTATTTTTTATATTTTATTCTAAGCCAACAAGATATTCCAATTTTTGGAATGTCAGATACAGATTCTTAATCAGGTTTCAGAAATCCAAGGAGGTTCTATAATATATTGTGCATTAAAACAATGATCAAAATAAGATAATAAAAATGTAAAATCTTTTTAAAAAATCAAGCTGCTTACAGTTTTCCATGAATTACAAACTGTAAAACATAGATATTTTTACCTGAAGCAAGTATTTTAAATTTAACATCACCAACTCGCAGTTTTAAATTCATCTACTTTAATGAAACTTTATTAAGTACATACTGTATATAAGGTGCTGGCACTGCCATAACTAATGGAATTTGGCTTTATTAGGAAAAGAAGTTTTTAATGAGCCATTTATCTTCTACATGTTATTGTCCTTAATATGTAATAAGCCCTATTTGTGTGGGAAATGTGCCTAAAAATACTGACATCAGTCTTTCCACACAAGTCAAGATCATTCTCGTGTTTCACGTGTGGCAGCTGCTTTGCAGGACAATGTGGTATTTGCAACTCAACCTCTCATCGTGGCCAAAATGAGGATAATGCCATTATTTTTAGGACATTGAGAAGTCTGCAGAGGAAGATAACTATACAATTCACTTCCTCATTTCTTTATCCCATAGCAGTTTAAAGAACACATAGGCTTGGAATTCCCAACAGCCAGAAGTCCTGAAAATTGGTCTAGGTGAGCTCACCTATCAGGCCTACACTACACCTGGGGTATCATCCTGATCAAGCTTATACAGCCCCAAGCCAGTATTTTAGATGAAGAAAGCATCTCAAAGAACACATCATTCTTGCATTAGGCTGTCAGCAATTTCCTAACATTTACACATTTTTATTTGCCCAAAGTTCTCCCTTGGAACACAGAACCCTTACCAACTTCTGAAGTAATTTTCCCCCAGTTTAAACTTCTAAGAAAATTGAAATCTTTCACATTTTAGTATCTGTAAAACTCCATTTACACTGGCATCCCAGTCTATTTCTACCTGGCAGCAGCATTCATCAAACACCTACATGCCACTGTATAGAAATGAGTCACTTCCTCTTCTGGGGGAGCTTTAAAGCACAACTCCGCAAAGCAAAATAATCTGAAAAGCTAGAAAGTTACATGCTTACCAAAAAAGGAAACACTGAACCATAGTCTCTCACTGAGGGAAAATAGGCAGGAAAAATAAAAATATAAACTGAGTATAAGGTTTAATGAACACCAACACCTTTATGAATCAAAACGCCCATGCAAAGGCTTAGTTAGGAAAGAAAGTCCCCAGAGAAATGCTTCTAATAATCATTTCCCTTAAATGAAGCAGCCCTTATTCATTTAAAACCCACAACCTGACAGCTATTTTAGTCTAAGAAATGAATAGATTTATCTTCGAACAAAAAATAGATTTTTCTAATTTGTGACATTCTTCTTTACATTTCCCCCTGTTTTTTGTTTCCCTTTTTTTCCCCCACTTTATTTCTGGTGAAGCATTACTGTAAAGAGAGAAAGGAAAAAGAGAGAGGAAAAGTACTATGCAAAATTAGTCATTTGGAGATTTAATTGGGATTCTGAAAATGTGCTAATGGTTGACATCTTTTGAAAGCTAGTGCTCAAACAAGTCCCTAAATTACTAAACTGTGAGAAGATCATAAGGGAATATTTTAATGGAAGCAGCAATAAATTTTATATTTCTGGCCTTATTTGTGATAGCATAAAAGTAGAAACCACCCAAATGTTCATTAACAGATAAATGGATGAACAAATTGAAGTATATCCATACAATGGAACACTCAGCAATAAAAAGGAATAAACTATTAATACCAAGAATAAATCTCAAAATCATTATACTGAGTGGACAAAATCCAGATGCTCTAATAAAAAGAATATTTCATTATCTCACTTATATAAAATTCTAGAATATGAAAATTAAATCTAGATGACATAAATCAAATCAATGGCAGCTTAGGAAAGGGGAGACTAAAGAGCTCAAGGAACTTTCTGGAGCCATTGAAATGTTCGTTATCTTTATGTGATTATAATTTTACAGCGATGTATATATTTGAAAACTCATCAAACTGTACACTTTTTTTTTTTAGATAGAGATTCAGCTGAGCATGGTGGCCCATGCCTGTGTAATCATAGCATTCTGGGAGGCCAAGGCAGGAGGGGATCACTTGAGCTCAGGAGTTTGAGACCAGCCCAAGCAAGAGTAAGAACCAGTCTCTACTAAAAATAGAAAAAATTAGCTGGGTGTTGTGGTGTGCACCTGTAGTCCCAGCTACTTGGGAGGCTGAGGCAGGAGGATTACTTGAGCCCAGGAGTTTGAAGTTGCTGTGAGCTAGGCTGATGCCATGGCACTCTAGCCTGGGCAACAGAGTAAAACTCTGTCTTAAAAAAAAAAAATAATACAGAATTTCTTTGCATTGCCCCATGGGAATTGGGGACTAAGGGAACTAACATGGGTGCTGTTGCTATGTTGTAAGTCATCAAGTCCTTTGTCTCTGATCCAGGCATCTTGTGTTGTCTGTCAGCATCCAAGAAACTATGGCAACTAACCTGTTAGCTTGCAAGTACAGTAAAATCTCAGACTGTTAACAGTTTTTGACAGAGGAGAGGAAAAGGTTTTCATTTTGAGTGTGATGGAAAGAAAATAAAATTTGAAGTCACACTGATATAAGTGAATTTTGGCCCACCTACATCCTAGCTGGGCAACTGTATGGCAATTATTTAACTTCTGAGTTTCTTTTCCTTCTTCATAAAAATATAATGATATGTAAATGGAAGGGTTGTTGAGTATAATTTAAATGGAATAACTTATGTGAAATGCCTAGCAAAATGCTTAGCAAAAAATGCTTTTATTTTTTATGATATTTTCATTCTCTACTTTTTTCATATTTCTATAGTTCTATGATATCTTTAAAGCTGTTTTATATACATGTCTTAACACCACTAATAGTGAAGCTTGTATGGACAATGCTCAATCCTCTCAGTATGTATAGTGCATGAGCTACTCAACAAATATCTGTTAAATTAGTAAAGAACTAGTTGATAAGGACAGTTTATTTTATTCATTCACTAATTCATGCACCATTTACTGAGATGTTACTATGCTGTAGACCCTTATCTGAAGGCATCACATTACCCGACTTCAAATTACATGACAAGGCTATGGTAACCAAAACAACATGGTACTGGTATAAAAGTAGACACATAAATCAATGGAAGAGAATAGAGAATCCAGAAATAAAGCCAAATACCTACAACCAACTTATCTTTAACAAAGCAAAAAAGCATACACTGGGAAAAGGCTACTCTATTCAATACATGGTGCTGGGAAAATTGGACAGCCTCATAGAGAAGAATGAAACTGGATCCCTATCTTTCACCATATACAGAAATTAACTCAAAATGGATTAAAGACTTAATGTAAGACCCAAAACCATAAAACTATGAGAAGAAAACCAAAGAAAAACTATCCTCAGCATTGGCCTAGGTAAGACCCCAAAAGCATGTTATACAACAAAAACAAATAAATGAGACTTAAACTGAAAAGCTTCTGCACAGCAAAAGATATAATTAACAGAGTAAATAGACAACTATGTAATGGGAGAAAATATTCACAATGTATACATCTGACAAAGGCCTAATATCCATAAACTATAAGGAACTCAAACAAATAAGCAAGAAAAAAACAAATAACCCCATTAAAAAGTGGGTAAAAGACATGGACAGACATTTTTCAAAAGAAGAGAAACAAATGGCCAATAAACATGACAAAATGTTCAATATCACTAATCATTAGGGAAATGCAAATTAAACCACAATGAGATACAAACTTACCCCTGTCAGAATGGCCATTATTAAAAAGTCAAAAAACAGTGGATGCAGTGAAAAGGGAATGCTTATAATATATCATTGTTGGGAATGTAAAGAAATATAACCTCTGTGGAAAACAGTATGGAGATTTCTCAAAGAACTAAAAGTAGATCTACCATTTGATCCAGCAATCTCACTACTGGGGGGTTACCCAAAGGAAAAGAAATCATTTTATAGAAAAGATAACCTGCACCCATATGTTTATTGTAGCACAATTCACAATTGCAAAGATATGGAACCAACCTAAGTGCCCTTCAATGGATGAGTGGATAAAGAAAATGTGATATATATATTTTTTCATATATATATATATATATATATATATATATATATCCGTGTGTGCATGCATAACCGCATGCCCACATGCACGCACACACACACACACCATGGAATACTACTCAGCCATCAAAAGGAATGAAATAATGTCTTTTGCAGCAAGTTGGATGGAACTGGAGGCCATTATTCTAAGTGAAGTAACCCAGGAACAAAAAACCCAATACCACATATTCTCACAAGAGGGAGCTAAGCAATGGGTATGCAAGGTCAGAGTGACTTAATAGATATAAGAAACTCAGAAGGGGGAAAATAGGAGGGGCATGTGGGATGAAAAATTACCCACTGGGTACAATGTACACTGTTCAGGTGATGGGTATACTAAAAGACTAGACTTCTCTATTATGCAATTCAGTCATGTAACAAAAAAAACACTTTTACTCCTAAATCTATTTAAGTACAAAAAACAAAAAAACACCAGAAAGGGATTTCAAGTAGGCAAAATAAATGTTAACAAAATTCAAAATAAATAAGTAAAAATTATTTTCCAATTGTTCAAAAAATAAAAATATCCCTTTTTATCCATATAGTGTACAAGAATTTTTATGCATATACTCTATAAAATTATTGCCAGGGGATAGAATAACCATTTACCTGGTATAATTCGAAGAGTTCCCTCTGATAACAATGACTTTAATAACTCCATTTGAAACAAGAAAAAGGGACAATGTATGACATGTATTTGTTCAAATTTAATAAAATATTAACTAAGATGCAATTAAACAATGCAGTGAATATTTTTCTTTGCCCTTTTCCCAATGAAAATGTATGACAAGAGTTACTAAAGAGAGGGCCAAATTGACATACAAACCTTTATAACTACAGGATATACCATTAGAATAAAATAAAGGTATAAGTTAATACTAAGAAAATAATAAATATGCAAATACAAACTAACATAAAAAGACAAGACTATTAAAGACTATTAAAGACTAGTTCTGATAAAAAGACATTCCCATTTCACTACATATGAAGTCTTGTGGTGGGGATGGGTGCAGGCTGAGGAGGGAAGAGGAAATTGCAAGTTGCTAATTTTGAAAGCATAACCCAATATCCTAATATCAGACAGTCTATTGTGCAGTTTGCAATTTTCATGATTGCTAAATATACTTGTAGTCTGGGCCACAAAATAGCTATTATTGTATTAACTTTTTATTGAACCAGCAATAAATGCCTAGATTTTTAAAACTCAAGTCAAGCAATTTTACTACGCCTGCTAAAAATTCAGTCAATAAAAATGTCAATAACTTAGTCTTCTAAACCGCAAACTACTGAAGCATTTCATTCATAATAGACTAATAGAGCTTCAAATAATTCCCTTCCCTGTTGTATTCCTATCAGTCTTATATTCAAGATCCTAAATTTTCCACTGATAATATTTCTCTATAAGCTACCTATAATGTAACCAGAAACGATGATATTGATAGTGATGATTATAAGCAGGCAGCATTTGTTGAGGGCTTAGTACGTACCAACCACTGCTTTGCATGCATTTAATTTCCAAAGCACCCCTCTGAGATCATTAGTATAATTATCCCAATTTCCAGATGAGAAAATGCAGGAACAGAGAAAAGTACCTTCTCTAAAGTCACATAGCAAGTACATGGTGGAGCCAGAATTCCAGCCCCAGGCAGTCTGGTTCCAGAACCCACATCTTACTGATAAGTTTAACAGTGAATAAAGCATTTCATCCTTCCTAATCATCTACAAATGATGCCTTTCAGTACTTAATCTCAAATAAATTAACATTGACTCTTTTCTATAAAAGTCATTATGTAGAGCCATGGAAGACTATAAAGAAATGTAGAGATGGATACTATGCCTAGATGTTCAAAATGTAATGAGAAAAGACAAATAGTCAAAAAAATTAATCAGGGGTTAAGACAATAAAAAATGTATTTCAAAAACCACTGCACATATTGATTGCCAAGTTAATTATCTCTATGTACTATATACATATGCTAGAGGCAGGAGGGAGAATTGGATGTGAGCTCCTATTCCGACACTTCACTCACCAGCTCTGTGACTTTGCCAAGCCAATTAGCTTCCGGGAGCATTACTATACCAATTTGTATAATAATTACAAATGATACTGATATCAGCTCTTCATATTGTGGGTTACAATACATTAATGAGTCAGGAAATCAATAAAATGGGTCAAAACCAGTAACTTTATTAAAAAAATGGAATGGAAAACATCAAAGTTTATTTCATGTTTCTTGAAACTTTTACTTTTTTTAAAAGTACAAGTGTGTATGTAAATGTGTATACAGAAAGTATTTGTTAATATGGGCATGGTCATACAAGTTTGAAAGCCAGTGATCTATTCTAAATTAATAGGGTTTGCAGGAGATTATATTAGAAGCTCTTCTTTGTGTAAAGACCTTTCCAAAGGTGAACCAAGAGCTTTCTCTAAATGCAAACTCCTCAAGAGCAGCAACCGTTTATTGCTAATATTTATATCCCCAGCACTAGCACCATGCCTGACAAACAGCCAGTCTTCAATAAATGATGGATAAATGCAAATAGCCAGAGAAATTTTAAGAAATTTTAAGAATTTTAAGAATTTACCTAGATTTTAAAGAATTGGTAGGATTGGGGTAATTTAAAGAAGAGAGTAGCCGCCAGTCTTAGAATTCATTCTTTCATTTCCTGATCATAGAACAGGGCTGGGAGAGAAACCAAACAAAAAGCTCTCTACTCAGAACAGGGAAACAATAGACTGACTGGCATTGCAAAACCAGGATGGGGTACACTGATCTCACCCCACCCTATGAATAATGAGGTTACAGGTCCTAGAGCCTATGGCTGAAAAGGTACACTGAGCACAAATGAGAAGGGCCAATGTTATCCTTTTTCTTAGAAAACATAAAATTAGAGGATTGTGATTCATGTTTCCTATTTTAAACAACAGTATAGAGAACACAGGTTAGATATTATTTAAAAATCAGAGGGCCAGAGAACCAGGAATTAAAGACTTAAGCCAATTCCCAATCAAGCATCTAACTACATCCTGCCATTAAGGATTGGGCCCCAGAATTTCTCAAGGATTTTTCCAGAGAAATCAGTAAATCACTGCCCACCTCTAAGCAATCTGTGCATCCCAGCACTGAACCAGGCAGAAGTTCAATCATAAACCAGCACAAGGGAAGGTGTTCATCTGTAGCTCTGATCATTGGCCGCTAATCAGAAGTATTGGACACTCTTAAATAAAGGGTTAAATGTCATACTTCATGAAAATATGTTGATAAAACCCCACACCAAGTCCTGGTATGTGGCACTTAAATGTGGAGAACATTAGTTTGAATCATGCTATATATTTCCTTTTTTTGCTTTCTTCCTTGATTTATTCTTTAATATTTCTTAGAAAAGAGAGGAAGGAAGACCAAGAGGGAAGGAGAAAAGGAGAGAGGAAAGGAAGAAAGAATAAGGAAGGAAAATAAATGAGGGTTTCTTTTCTGGCAGGTATTAAGAAAGTATCCCAAAGAGATGCTGGGAGAAAATAAGAATTTCCCCTTCCACCTAGCGGTGGGGCAGGGCACCACGCCTGCGCTGGTCCAGGGTTATCTGCTGGCAGATCCTGCCCTTGCCCTCCTCCCCTCATCTCAGACTGTCACCTGTATGTCTGCTGGCATCTGACTGTGCTCAACAAGGGAAGGTAACTAGAAAGAGGAAGCCAGGGTATTTGGCACCAGCTTCACTGGGCTCCATCCCATCCTCTGTCCCTCTAGTCCAGGGGTAATAATGACCTCCTGCTATTGACAAATTCTGGGTGGCCTCAAAATCCCTTTTTGGCTTCTTAGCCCTTCTACACCCATGTAATCAATCCGTCCCCCACTGTATTCCCTCTGCTTTGCATACTCAGAGTTGTTTATGTTTGCCTGATTAGACCCTGCCTAACACAACTTTTCAGAAACACGGCTAGAAAGACAGAAAAAGAGGGAAGAGACTTGGCTTCGTTGCAGGAAGCAAGAAAGCAAGAAAAGCAAGATAAGGTGGTGAAGTTGGGGCCAAAACCAAGCAAGACTTTTTAGGCCATATTTACATGCTGACTTTATACCGGGATGTCCTTCGCTTTATTTTTTAACTTTAATAACATTGTTTTGTTCCACTGTATTTTATGTTTATGTTATAATCATGACGGGATTTTTTACTTAGGGTAGTAAAAGAGTTTTTCTGAAATGCACATTTAAATGTTTGAAAATCAAATTAGAGAAGCTGTTAAATAAATCTCCTATAGGTGGTGGGTAGACATGGCTGAAGTTTAGGAAAACTTGGCATAAGAAATAATAATATTCTTGAATCATTTCCATACTGGTAAGGACATTTAACAATATTGGGGTTTGCCAGGAAATTTCCATCATTACATTACTGTCCTCAAACTCCCCTCAAAACAGATGTTGGTAACAGTTCCTGGCTCAATTCTTCGTGTATATGAGGAGACCTGTGAGACACAGGAGCTTAATGATTGCCAAAAATACAGTCTGATGAGATGAGTAAAATTAACAATTACTTCCTAAAAATAATGTTCAAAAACACCAGTTGCTACTGTTTCTTTTGTCTAATTACAGGTTACATAATTCATGATCCAGAACTTGGGAAAAGCAAAAAAGTATATTAAAAAAATCTCACAATGCTTTGATAAATGAACTATTTACATTTTGATATTTTTCTATGACCTTGTATTTATGGATTATATATATCTACAATTCATATCACAGCTTATCCAATTCTGTGTTTAAATTACAGATCATAATAAACATTGCTCTGTGTTATTAAAAATTCTCCCCAATCACAATGAGCCCAGATTTTGGATTCTAATGCCATTCTCCAATAAAAAGAACCACAGATGTTTGGAGAAATGGCTATTTCTAGGGCAGGGAATATATAGGATGAGCCTGGAGCACCTTATAGGAAGAAAGTAGAGAAGTGCTCAAGAAAACACACACACACACACACACACACACACACAATATGATGGGAATATGCTAAAGAGATAGAGGAACAAAATGAAAGAAGGCCATTGGCCTTCCCATTGGCCAAGGCTGGAACAATCTGAGCAAAGAAATAAATACAATAGTATTGGGTTATAGCCCAAAGCATAAAATAAATACCCATGAGTCCAAGCTGATATAAATAAGTGATTGAATAAATAAATAAAAGGGGAAAATAGACAAATCTGTGAATTCCGAACAATTTATGCAAATATTCCACCCTTAAACAGGTACAATATAACTTCCTACCTTATGAGCATAAGCTTGGCATAGTGACTTCCTTCCAAAGATTACAGCATGGGAAAAAGGCTGGAGGTGGGGGGAACTTTACAATGGACAAACCTGACAAACACCATCTCAGCCAAGGTGAGGTGATCAAGGTTAACAGCAACATCGATAAGTCATGTTGATGGCATGTGCTCTTAATGCGAGGCTATGAAATGGCACTTTACCTTCCTAAAAACCCGTAACTCCAGTCTAATCATGAGAAAAACATCAGACCAATCCTAATGGAGATACATTCTTCAAAATATCTGACCAGTACTCCTCAAACCTATTAAGGTGATCAAAAACTGTCACAGCCAAGAGGAGCTTAAGGAGACAGGACTAAATGAAATGTAGTCTCCTGGATGGGACCCAGGAACAGAAGAAGGACATTAGGTAAAAACTAAGAAGATCTGAATAAAGTATGGACTTTAAGTTCATGAATTTTTGTTGGTTAATTAACTAACAAATGTACCACGGTAATGTAAGATATTAATAGCAGGGGAAACTAGATGCAAAGTATATAGGAACCCCTCTGTTCTATCTTTATAATTTTTCTTTAAATATAAAACTGTTCTAAAAAATAAATTTTATTTAGGAATGCATACCAAAATATTTTGAAAACATTTTAAATGACCATGTAATAACTCAGAGAGTATAATTATCATAATTAGTTAAGCATTTCCTTATTATCAGAAATTTGAGCCATTTCCAATTTTTCCATTAAAAGGCACAGAATGATGAACAATTATACACATATTTTTGATTCACACCTTTGATTATGTCCTTACAATAGATTCCTAGAAGTTCATTCTACTTTTTTAAAAAGTTAAAATAACAGTAGTTAAAATAACAGTATTTACCAACAGTAGCTGACCCAAAGCAGCTGAAGTCCCATTAGACCGTGAAACTTTTCTGAGGTAAATTCCATTCCTCTCAAAAGGAAGGAAAATTCCCAGAATTTGCTCTCAGCCTTATTCATTGACTTATGCTTTCATTCAATAAATATCTGAGTAGCTGCCAGGTACCAGACAAATGTATTGTTAGGAAAGTTGTTTAACCACATTAAGACCTTATATTCTGATCCATAAATAAATACATACCAGCCATCCCCTTAATTCACAGAATTCTTACATTTCACAGCTAAAGGCCATTTCCTGATCCTTGCAATGAGGCAGCACACCTAGGAATAGTAAACACTAGGAAAATTAGAAAATACTAATTTTCTGTAGCATTTGAATCTCCAGGCTGCCATGTGATTCCATAGTTGAAAAAAAAAAAAAAAGATTCCTCTCCCATTAGCATTTGGTGATTTAAAAAAAAAAAAAAAGCTTTTAAAAAATTTTTAAATTCTTTTTTTCTATAATAAACGATTTTTCGTAGCACTTGCAATCTCTGTTTGATTTCATTGTGCTCTGGTGCCACCTAACGCTCATCTTCTCCGGCACATCTGTGTTTCTTCATTCTCCCCCATAAATGTTACTAATATGTGAAGCCTGGGTGTGACCCTACCAGCCAAACTTCCCTTGTCTTCAAAATGTCCATCTGTCACCAAGCCCTTCAAAATTGTTGCTACTGTTTCCATGACATTTGATTGTTTCTTCCTAAAACTCACAGATCGCTTCAAGAAATTCAACAACAGTGTCAGTCAAACCAAGTTCCTTATGAATGTTCTCTGCAAGAAAGAGCCACATGCAGCTGGTTTATTGGGGTGGGGTGGGGTGCCCCAGGAGATACACCCATAAGGAAGTAGCGAAGCAGGATTGGGCAGAGGGAGAAGGTGGTCCACAGTGTGGTTTCAACTGAGGCCTCCCTCACTCCTCCGGGGAGCTCCGGAGCTCAGGCTGCAGAGTTGTCCCAAATAGAGGGAAGAGGGCTGGGCCTTTAAGCTCCTCATCAACCAGTCATTGGCTGGTTGGAGGGACAGAGCTTTGGGGGAGGCTGTTTGCTGAGGCTGATGGCAATGCCCCGTGGGGACACAGCTATCAGAGTCTTCGCCCCACCAGCCAAGGGATGGATAAAGCATCATGTATGCACCAGGGGTCCATCCTCAGAGTCCTTGTCCGCTCATTTACCTGTATGAATAGATCTTACATTAAGGGAATCTAGCTCTTGAAACTAAACTCCACAATCCATACACACTCTTTTTTTTATTTTAGCGTATTATGGGGGTACTTATGGTTACTTATATTGCCCATGTCCCCCTCCCCCTTCGAGTAAGAGCTTCAAGCATGTCCATCCCCCAAACGTTGCACATCTTACTTGTTTTGGTTGTATATACCCATCCCTGCCTCCCCCCTCCCACCCTCCCGACACCCAATAAATGTTACTCCTATATGTCCACTTAGGTGTTGATCCATCAATACCAATTTGCTGGTGAGTACATGTGGTGCTTGTTTTTCCATTCTTGAGATACTTCATTTAGTAGAATGGGTTCCAGCTGTATCCAGGAATATACAAGAGGTGCTACATCACCATTGTTTCTTAAAGCTGAGTAGTATTCCATGATATACATAATACCACAATTTATTAATCCACTCATGAATTGATGGACACTTGGGTTGTTTCCATAGCTTTGCAATTGTGAATTGTGCTGCTATAAACATTCGAGTGCAGGTGTCTTTTTCATAAAGTGACTTTTGATCACACACACACTTTTTGATCACAGATGACTTCTGAGAGCATGTAGTGCATTTCAGGTGTAAAATGGTCAGGGAAAGTTGGTACCTCCTGCTCACAGCTCCAAGCACAGTGCCTCCTATAGGATAGGCACTACTTAAATGCCTTTAAAAGATACCAAAAGCATGATTATTATTAAGCATTACACCCATTTTTGGTAAGTAAAAGAGATGTAAAAATAAAAATAATATACATGAACAATGAGATAAAGATGCTCAAATCAGTTCTCAGAACAAAAATCTGAGGATTTTTGTGTGGATAGCTGTGTGCTTAGAAGACTAGGAATCAAGTTAGAACATCTATATTTGAGAAACTGATTAAGTCTATTTAACTTTGAAAAATAAAATCCCTATAAATGTAGCTGTAGCAATGTAGGAAATTCTCAGAAGAATTAAAAAGTAGCTTAACTCAAAACCTCATGAACTCAAAAAAGTATGGCTACTCAACTCCTTGATAGAATCTTTTAATAAAATGAAATATTAAAACTATTCAATAAGCATAAAAAAATTGAAGGTGAAGTTCATTTATGCCAAACTATATCATCTATCCCTAATTATTCTGCCTAATACTTTAAGAATCAAAAATTTTTCTTTAATAACGGAAAAAGGATATATTAGATTCAATTTGATTTCACATTTATGGGGTATTTCTGTGTGCAATGCATATTTGAAGCAAGGGAAGTGACTCCTTAGACACTCCACTTTAAGATGTGACAAAGAGAAATTCTGCAAGTGTAGAAAGGTTAAGCATTATGAAAATATTATCTATAAAGTGCAGGCAGCCCTGACTTCCTGCACTAGTAAGGGTCCAGTTCACTAGAAAGCTGTCTGTTCACTGGCTTCATTTGCCCAGAGAAGCAAAGTCATTAAAAGGGGTTGGTTTCCAGGTGAGGCCTCCTAATGCGGTATTAGTAGCTCCAGCCCAAGTTGTGAGAGTAAGAAATCATGAGGGACGGGAGGACAGAGGAGGACATGGCAGTTTCCCATTCCCTTGCCAGACCAGAGCCATTCTGCAGGAAAGCTCTGATCAAAGCGAGTCTTTAGTTAGCATCTCCCACCTCCACTCCCATGCCCCTCCATTCAAAGCTCCACTGTTTTCCAGCCTCTTATCATCTCACGCTCAGTCCTGTGGCACCCACCCAGGCCCAGGTTGCTGCTACAAAATTCTACAGATTAAGCTCATTCACTCCCTACTCAAAATTTCCAGTTTTCTATCCAGGAATTAGGAAGAGAGAACATATATATATATATATATATATATTTTTTTTTTTTTTTTTTTGAGACAGAGTCTCGCTTTGTTCCCTAGGCTAGAGTGAGTGCCGTGGCGTCAGCCTAGCTCACAGCAACCTCAATCTCCTGGGCTCAAGCGATCCTCCTGCCTCAGCCTCCCAAGTAGCAGGGACTACAAGCATGTGCCACCATGCCTGGCTAATTTTTTCTATATATATTAGTTGGCCAATTCATTTCTATTTATAGTAGAGACGGGGTCTCACTCTTGCTCAGGCTGGTTTCAAGCTCCTGACCTTGAGCAATCCTCCCGCCTTAGCCTCCCAGAGTGCTAGGATTACAGGCATGAGCCACCGGGCCAACCCAAGCTTATTTTATATTAAAAACACAGAAAAATAGTCCCCCTCTGCAGGGCTAGAGCAAGCCTGCACTCCAGGCCAGCAGCAGAATCTAACAGCTCACAGACAGGTTTTCTGGATGGATGATTATTCATCTTCCCAGCTGCTGGTTATCGACCAAACCGTGTGTGCACACTGGAAATTTCTGCCTGCCCGTAGCAACTTGATTTGCCTTTAAAGACCCACCTCTGTCCCACTCTCAGTTCACAGCGTAGCTTAGCGACCCCTCACTCCTGGGCTCCAGAAATACACAGGAGACCTGGCCACAGTAGGCAGTGAGACTCCCTCCCCAGCACCGTCTTCCCACTGCGTGGGTGTAGCCATAAGGAGGCCGTGTGCCAAGCGCTGCCGGGGGCTGCCACATAGAGGGAGCCTGCCTGGGAGGCAAGATGCCCAAAGCCAAGTATTTCTGGGAGGAGGAAGGAAAAGAAGGTAGGCATGTACAGACAGAGAGCCCTGATGACACTGTCTGAGGCCCTGGATCCAGCCTGCCCTGGGTCTTTTCAGGTGCCTAAGCCAGGAAGCGCTGAGCTCCTGTAGCTTGCAGTGAAAGACTCCTAAATAAGATATCCCTGATGCCTGGGCTCAGCTCCATCATTTCATTAGAAATCTCCACTTCTCCTCCGATGTTCCCATTATCTTGCTGAGGACCACTGTGTGCCTCTTTAGCTCCCAAGCATGGCCCAGCTGGCAGGACCTGTGGGGCCAGCCCAGCAGATCAGTCTCCTGCCTTCTGGTGCACCAACTGTCAGCTCCCAACAGGTGCTCACGTTCCACCCAGCTCCCTGCACCTGCCTTCTCCTAGGCTGCTGTCCCAAGCAGAGAGCCAGGCTTCTAGGTGAGGAGCTCTGAGTCAGGCCTGTGGTGGGTTTGTTTATTTTAAAGGAAGTCATTATTTGTGCTTCCATTTGTGAAGGCCCAGAGCACACAAGCAGAGATTCATATCCCTCTGAATTATCTACCTCTTGAGTTTGAGAACTGCCCTCTAGCAAAGCTCTTTCTTTACAAGGATTTCAGACTATGGGCTTCTATGTTTTCTAGCGTATTTATTTCTAAAGTGGCCAGGAAATCACTGAGAGGAAATGAACAGAGAGAGCTGAGAGGACAAAGGTCTGTTCACATTTCTGCTGATGCAAACCAGACTATCCCTACAACTGTTACAAACGAGCTAATTAAGCTTCTGTATCTCCTAAGAAAAAGGAATTCCCATGGTTTTATTTACTGAACAGTGGGATGTCTATACTACCTAGTAGAGACATTTATCTTTTATGTATATCCACTATCTTCCCATCTAAAAGAAAAAAATTTTGGAGGTTAGGGGACTTGGGTCCCCAGAATCTAGAACAGTTTTTAGATTCCCTGTATGTGTAGCTGATGGTCAGCAGCTATTGAACACTGAGGAGGATAATTAGAGAGAGCTTCTATTAAACATCATATTCTCTGGTAAAGGAATCTTGCTTCTCAATGTTTCAGATACAAAGAAGAGTCTCAATATAAGAAAGTATAAAAAGGGAACAGAAATCAACTTCCAGGAAGAGAACCCATATTAACAACCCCAATTGTGACCAAATTGGGTTTCCACTCATACCCTAGTGTAAATTTCAGAGCACAGCTGGCTTTTTATTTCTGGGTGCATCTACACCTCTTGTCAGGAGGCCAATCCACATATCTCTCCTTCTAAGAATCAGTCCATGTACCCTGCAAGATTCTAGTGTAAATAAATACACAAGATTGTGGTTGAAAATTCAAAGACTAAAGTTTAATTTTTGTAATGCTAATGGGGCCATCTTGTTTTCATGAGAATCATCACTGAGTCTTCCTTTTATCCCAAGGGTACTACCTGAAGGTTCTGGAATCCATGGTTTCGAAGTTGTTCCCCTTCTTTGAAGAAGAATTCACAATTTTGTGTACACTTGTGCTCCTTATGAAGACAATGTCACAACTTTCGCTAATTTCTGAAAAGGGTTTATGATGCCCAAACAGAATTCGAATTACTGTTAAATCCCTTTATGGTTTGAATAGTACAGTGTTTACTTGGTTATAACTCCAATAAAATGCTACATAAAGTAAAAACAAAAAGGACAACTATATCACATTTTGCCATTATAGCAGATAAAGAAGATGTAAGTTTTTGCTATGCTTTTGGCTTGGGCATGGCTTTTGTCATTGAGAATTTTTACTAAATGCTATTTCCTACTCCATCCAGATGGCAGTAATGCTTGGGTGCTTAGAGCAGCCCAGTTTGCCTAGGTATTTGTAGGGGACTGACATATGTTTTCCTAGTTTAAGAATTAAAGTTAGTGAGTAATGTACATGTTCTTCCCAGAGTGTTTGAAAGTAATGTGTTCCAGACAGACTCCCTGTGATAAACAAAGGTGTTGCCTAGAGGTATAACAAAGGACCTGAGCCGCAACTAGCAAGAGCAGCCCCGCCCCATGGCACTGGGGGTCTGGAGGCCACACGATAAACACCCCATAAGATGGCTGGTTAGTCAATGACAGGTAAGACCCCTCAAGGGCGGGGTGACCTAAGCCATGCACAGCCTCCGGGGTTCAGCCGAAGATCTTAGGGGGTCACCCAAAGAGAAGCTGGGGATGAGAAATGCCCCCTGTGGCTCACCTTGCCCATCCTTGCTAATCTCAGTCTGCGATCTATGCCTAGCACCTAGAGCAACCACCTGGAAACCTTGAGCCAGGGGACATCTGCTTCCCTAAGGCTACGTATTCTAGAATTTATGGCCATTGCTGCAATGCCTGGGCCATTAGTACAAGGAACTAACTTTAATTTTTTAGAGTATAAAAATAAAACTGACCTAGTGTATTATTACTCAAGTCAACCGTCTGTCTGTGTGTCCGTGATTTTCTTTGTGTTCTGCGTTTGTGTTTTGTGTTCTGTGTTCATCCTCTGTCCCATAAACGGGCCACGACAGGTATTGGTCACTGTAGTAGTTGGCTGGGGAAGTCCAAGCACACACTGGCAGGCCTGCCTTGGGCAGAGACTGATATAATTTCTGATCACTCACACTTGCTAGACACGCTAGAATCCACACCCTGAGCTTTCACAGAGTGGCAGGTAGGACGGCTTATGTTATCAGGTTTGATCATTTGACATACCACAGTTTCCATGAGAAAGTTTTACACTTCCTTTTTTTTCTCCTCCAGCATTGTATTAATATAAGCTTTTACAGACTTTAAGTTTTCCTTCTTGCTTGGGACCATTGCTACAAATCAGTTTCACAAATATGAATATTGACTGTACATGAAAATATAAAACTTAGATTTTTATACCCGGGAAAATATAAAACTTAAATCTCCTTCACCATGCTTTAGAATTGTTCAACAGGAAGTTTTCCCAATTACCCCATGACTATATTAACAAACAATACAGATTTTTAAATGTACACCTCCATACAGAATCCCTGTCCAAAGTTCTTCATTTTTTTCCCCACCCTAACTTAAGGAAAGAAGTTGGAAGCTCATGAAAAATATGTTTTCCATAATGTACAGCTGTAACATCTGGATCACTGGGCTTTATCTAATTTTCATCTCTAGGTAGGCTCTGAAATGTGCTGTCTACAGAATCTCTCCCCTGAGCACTGATAATGGGACGCCAGATTGCTTTTCTTGCCTTCATTTACCTTACAATAGTACTCAATAAAAAAGCAATAGGAAGAATTAAATGGCATGTTTTTCCAGGGGGAAATATATTTTCAACCTCTAAGTATTTCTCTTTCTTATAGACATTTTAAAAGTATATTTTAGAAAAGAAAAGGTAGCCCCAACCTACTTCCCTATCTTTTTACAAAACAACTCTGTGAGTGCAATATGGTCCCACACAGCAGCAAAGAAAAGCTATTTCCAGACCGAAGACATGAGGTTTCCTAAAGATGGTTCTCTTCTTCATGGCTGAGCATCTGGGAATCTCAAGATTGCTATAGTACTTGCTAAAGCCCAAAATCTCCCTACGACCCACAGGGTCCTGCATAATCTGGCCCTTCAGATAATCCCAGACCCATTCCCCTCACACACAGCTTCCCTTTTTTTTTTTCTTTTAGTGTATTATGGGGATACAAATGTTAAGGTTACATATATTGCCCATGGCCCCCTCCCCCCTCAAGTAAGAGCTTCAACACAGCTTCCCTCTTAATCACCAAATCCCAGCTGCCCAGGCAATCTTTCTCTAAGTGCCTTCTGCTGTGGTTTCTTCTGCCCAGAACTATCTGCCACATCCCTTACTGCCCCTCCTCCCCCAAACCCGCCAACTCCTACTCATCCTTTGCATTTCATCCTAAATGTCACTTCTGCAGGGAAACTTTCCCCCATCTTCCCCTTCTCTCAAGATTAGGTTGGGACTTCCTATAATTCATTCCTATAGTTCTGTGTACTCCTCTGACTCAGAGATCACAAGTGTAATTGACAATGATGTTTGTGTATTTTTAAAAATATAATAGAAGTTTCTACTATTAGATCATAAGCTCTATTTGAGCAGGAATTGGTCTGTCTTCTTTATCAAGGTATTAACAAGATACCGTGTCTACCACAGGGTAGATATTTAATAAGTATTTGAGGAAGGGAGAGAGATGAAATACTGAAATCGTTGGTATTGGATTGAAAGAACATCTTCCAGCTATACATATATATCTGGGGCTAGTTCATTATGTAGAACATCTTAACTGAATCATCTGGAAAACGACTACATAGCAATACTCATGAGCAGGTCTAGCAGCTCTCCAATGTTGAGGAAAGCCATGTGACATGGCAGTTAGACTCATGAGTTTTGAAGCCAGTCACTTAGGTACAAAATCCCAGCTTTGTCACTTACTAGCTGTGTGAACTTGGGAAATTTCCTCACCCTTTCTGAGCCTCCATTGATTCATATGTAAAATGAGGCAAAGAATTCCCTCCCCTTTACAGTTGTCACAAAGATTAAATGAAGTACTGTGTGTGAAGCGACTAATAAGAGAGTGACTGGCGCAAGACTAATATTTGAACACTAGTATTATTATTACCAAGAAACATTAGAAGTTGTGGCTAATTCAGAAGACATTATCTCATATCTTGCCTTCTTGTTAAAAGAACACACTCCAAACAGACATCTTTGAAAAACAACTAGATGCTCAGAAAGCAATTTGGTTTCCTAGTCGCAGATCATAACTCCTAGACTAAATACAGAACCTACAGCTTTATTTTTCACAGGAGTCTAACAATGTGATCTCAAGTCATGATACGTGTACATAACTCACAAGAAGAAAGATGTGAAAAATATTCACTTATGAGTTATTGGAACAAAGTCTGCAAACAAACAAACTAACCTACACCCCTTCACAGGTTACTTCTTTCCAACTAACAATGGCACCTTCCTCTAGCTGTCTCTACAAAACAATGGTGAGACTCAGACCCATCAGCAAGGCCACTTACTAACTATGGACAGAACCAGGACTGCAGAAGAGTTACTGAGCCTCTCTAAGAATTGCCCGTATATAAAATGCAACAATACTTTTCTGTCAAAATTGCTGTGATGTTTAAGTGAGATAATGTACAAAGTTATTTCAGATACTGTGTTATAGAATGCTTAGCAGATCAATTTATTTCATTAATTTCCCCTAATATCATGCTTTTCCTGGGACAAAAAAGCATTAATGACAGAAACCAGCTGTAGAATACAGAAAATACAAGATCATAAGAGTCATAATTTGTAAGTTGTTTCTAATAATGATATCAATAACAGAAAAAATTATGATGATCTGGTGGCGTACCTGATAAGGAAGAATTTTTTTTTTTAAGTTGCACTGTCATGTAAAAGTCGCTAGCTACATCTTTTTCTAGCAATCAAAGAGAGTTTAGGTGGCTTACCACCAGTAAGTAGTAGATTATGTGTGACTCCAAAATCTTCTAACCACTATACAAAATCTGTGTTTATTAAATTTATTTTTTATAAGATAATCTTCAGAAATAAGAAAGATAGGGAAAAAATAATGGCAAGGAAGGGCTGTGATGTCCCCACTGAGCTGGGCAGGAAGGTGAGTCTTTACAACTTCAGTCCAAACTTTCACTTGGGATTAAATCATCCTAAACTGGGTTACTCAGGCACAGCCTGCTTCAAACAGCCTACTTTGTGGTGCTTAAAGACACAGACTTTAGTGACAGAGACGGATCCAAATCATACCAAGGAATAACTCTGGGCAAGTCAGTTAATCTCCCATGGCTCAGTTTCCTCATCTGGAAAATATGGAAGACAATCAGCCTAAGTGGTGTAGTAAATAAATGAGTTTATATATATAAAGCAGCTAGAATCCTGCCCAATAAATGTTATATATATTTAGCTGTTATTAATATTAGTTATAAAGGGTCATTTTACAGTGGCACCGGGTAAGAAGCCCCACATGTCAGTTGGTCTCAGGCTAGAATGGAGGATGGCACAATTGAGCAAATGGAGCCCAGCTCAGGGTGAGCTGGGCAGGGGCTCAGTCAGCATGTTGCACCTTCTGACAATGCTTTAGAGGTGGAATGTGTATTGTGATTTAACAAAAGTTATCATAATTCAAAGGCAGGGTAGTCAAGACTAAGCCCTACCATGATAGATACCACTTTAAAGAAGTTCATGCACACTTATGTAAAACCAGTTCAACACAACAAATTCCTAGCACCAAGTGCAAATAAAATTTGTGTAGTTGCTTAAAAATCACATGAGAGTGATAATCCTAGAAAGAAAGAAAAAATAAGATAGCTTTTAAAATGAAATGGGCATTTGTACATACAACACTCAGGATATAGTCAAGATATATAATTAAGAGGATGGTAAAGTAATAAAATTATACAAAATTTTTTTTTCAAATAGAGCCATGGAGCGCCATTAGCATGGCAACATTAACAGAAAAGAAAACATTTTTTAAGCAGTCACCACAAACGAAGGTTCTACTGTCCCAGATCCATTTTTTCCTAGTTCAGTTATTCATCAACTCTTGTTTGAGGTGATTCAAAAATTGAGATTCCTGTGATTATGAAAATATGTCTCTATTTCCCCAAAAGTATTACCTTTCCTCAAATTAGAAAAAAATGAACTACATCAATAAAAAAGCTCACCAAAATGCCTCCCCATTTTTTATCTGTAAAGATCCTTTTGCAAGAGTTAAACCAGGCCAGGCTTGAACATACTAATAATAGATATCAGTTATTGTTACATCTGAGTGGGAAAGGATTAAGGGAATAACTCAATGAGCTCTCTTACATGATGGCTGTAAATCTGATGTGTACTTACAGGAGGATGAATGTTCTCCTGAAGAAAAGTCATTCCTTACATACCAGTTTGTATGCAAAGTAAGATTACTCATTTCCTTTGTAGAACATACCACATAGTAAACCATAAATGCTGCCTTCTAATTGTTTTTTTTTTTTTTTCTCTTTGGCTGAGCTACTTTTTGTACATCTACTCAGATTAGATAAACTAAAACCATCTGTAAAAGATTATATCATCATTGAAATTTAGTACTATCAAAGTGAAAGATTGAGAAGTGAAAGAATTTTGGAGTTCCGGTTATCTTTGACTCAAGTGGAAAATATGATATGTGTGAAAGGGCAAGTATGTGCATAAACTACACCTGACAAAGGCACACTTTGAGTGCATGTGTGTGTGCACAAGTGCATGTGTAAAGCATGTGTAAAAGCAACACAAAATGCCACAAACATCATCGGAGCCAATTACTTAAACTTCACCAGGAAAAAAAAAAAATTATGAAAGCCACTAATAAAAAAAAAAAATTGCCTGTTATTTCTTTATTTTCCCTGCCCATTTTCCAAGCAAAGAAAGAAAAGTGAAATAGCTGAAAGGCAGGCAACAGGAGGGCAAAGAAGAAAGAACCATGCCCTAAGGAATATACCACCCAGATAGCCGGGCAACAGAGTAGACTAACCATGGTTGGTCATCTGAAATACACAAAGATCTTCTCATGGCAAGTTCAACATCACTATTCCTCATTTCTGACAAATGCACAGGAGGAAAAAAGTAGAAGTCAAAGAAAGTGAAGATGTCAGACAGAGAGGAATAGGTACAAGAACACTTTACAAAGCTCCATCTTCCTTGAAAAGGCAGAGAGCATAAGGCCTGGGAAGCTCCGCAAACTGCAGGTCTCCCTCTTGTCTCTACCTGGTCCCCTTAGTCTTACTTCTGCCACAGAGGAAGCAAGGAAATCACAAAAGCACCAGCCTGAGTATGGAGTAAATGCTACCTACTGGGCCAAAGGTAGCAGAGAGAGGCTGAGGGGAATGACCCAAATGGTCAAGTAATCTTTTTTTTTAGTTGAACTGGCATGTATGCAAGGCCAGGCAGAACTAGGCAAGGTCACAATCACAGCTAGACCCCATCATTGCCCCTCTCTTCTAGCTTCCTTTCAAAAGTAGAGGGATGCAAAGAAGGAGAGAGGTGAAGGTACAGCCCATGTCTGCTCTTAGCCAGAGACAGCCTGGCCCCTGCTGACTCACGGGGACAGTCTCTCGGGGCACATGAGGCTTGCAAACAGCTCTGCAGTGACACAGAACTTGTCTCCAAAAATCTATTCCAATCCCAAAAGATATTTTGGAAAACACTCAGACTTCTAATTTGGTATGGTGGAAATACTATTCAAAGGCAACTATAAAAATGCTGAATTCTTCTTTTATCACAAGCAATTTTAGATTGCAATAGAGGAACAAGAGTCAAATATGGCTTAAGGGTCTGGATAGAATATCATTTCTATTTTGAGAGAATATCTATGGGCAATTTGCAGAAGTTGACCATTTGCCATGCACAGATTGACCTTGCATCTGAGAGAGAATTATATTTTAACATGTTTTCAGCATACTGCCTTTAATTAAGAATGAAAATTTCCAACAGAGCCCTTGGATCCCAAACCCTTTCATTATAACTATTTCTCCAAATATTTAGCCACTCTGACATCAGGCCCCATAAGAATTCAGGTAACAGGGACACAAGCCATATTTGACTCTTGTTCTTTTATTGCAATCTATTATTGCTTTTTTTTTTCTTTTTTTTTTTTTTTTGTTAACCAGAACATGTGGATATTATTGCTTTTGATAAAAGAAGAATTCAGCATTTTTATAGTTGCCTTTGAATACTTTGAATAGTATTTCCACCATACCGAATCAGAAGTCTGAGTGTTTTCCAAAATATCTTTTGGGATTGGAATAGATTTTGGAGACAAGTTGCGTGTAACTGCAGAGCTGTTGACAAGCCTCACATGCACTGAGGGACTGAACACCCACCCCCCACCAGGCAGCAGGGACCATGCTGTCTTTTGGTGAGAACGGACTGGGCTGCACCTTCTCCTTTCTCTTTATTTCACTCTTTACTCTTTCTTAATTGACTCCATTTTTTATCCCCCCAGCTTTATTAAGGTATAGTTGACAAATAAAAATTGTGTGTATATATGCTATACAATGTGATGTTTTTAATTTTTTAAACTGACAAACATGTTTTAACCTTTCTTTTGCTCTATTAATACTACTTTCAGTGCCTGACACTGCAGAGAAAAGGAGAACTATTTTATTCTGAAGAATCCAAAATAATTCAAAGAAGAGGAGCTACTGCAGTAAATAGGTGACAATGTGGCACTCGTGAACCTGGCACCCTCAACCATGCTCACACATTGCAAGCTCAAGACTCAACCAGCCCCTCAACATCCCCCTCCTCCAAAAAGAAAGACTTTTCAATGAAAGCATTTCTGAACAGAACCAGGAAAAATCTGAGACATAAATGAAGGGGAAAACATGCTGTGATTAACTCTTTCTACTCTCCCTTTTCCTGGAGGTTCAGGTGACTCCCTGCTCTGTCAGATTTTTCTGTCTTTCCAGCACCACGGTCAGGGCACTGCCCAATTCCAGGCTCTCACTGAGACTATGGTGGCCTCCACGTGGTCTTCTGTCTCCACTGCCAGCTTGACCCCATCACTCCCCTGTTCAACTGCCTCCAGGGTTCCTAGCATGCCTGAGAGGACACTCCTCCACCCTCACATCTGGCCACAGCTTCATTTTCACCTTTATTCTCTCTACACCCTTGCTACACCCTAGGTTTCAGTCCCACTGCTGACTCCCTATTTCCTTCACACATATGACACTGATTCACCTCTGGGCCTGTGGCAATATCCTTTCACCATCTCCTTGTCCTTGTGTCCAAATCCTAATCACACTTCAAAACAAGGTGGAGGTCATCTGGTGGAACACCCTCAGATTGTTGCCACCAAACCTATAGACTTCCCCACATCCCCTTCTATGCTGTCTCATTCCATCTGCAATGGAAGAGAAGGGGTGCTTCTTCTGGCTTAAGGCGAAGGGGGACCACAGACCACTGGTCTGTGGGACCCACCACAACCTATGTCCTGAGGGACCTTACCCATCCCCTATCCCCCTTCTCCTTTATCTTCAACCTCTCCCTTTCCATCAACCCACTCAGGTGATCTCCATTGAAAAAACATACCTTCCCATGACCAAGCTATTCTCCTTCTTCCATTACCACTTTCTTTAGTCCCCTGTTTCCAGCCAACTTGCTTGGCCACCCTTCCTTGTCCCTGCCTCCCCTCTTTCTGCATCCACCCCCAACCCCACTGCATTCTGACTTCCATTCAGACACCCATTTCTCCTAGCTGGTGAACCCATCTCATTGTTTTGTAAAATATATTGACACCTACTGTGTCCCAGATAACATATGCCTAGTACTTGGGGAAGGGACAGGACAGGAGAGGAGAAATCAGACATGAGCTCTCTGAATCAGAAGTTCAAACTGATAGCTAAATTCAGTCCAGAGATAAATTTGATTTAGCCTTGCTTTTAAAGATATATAGTTTGCCAAAAATTCAAGAATCTGGATGTGTCACACAAAAATCTGGGGTATTGGCTTCTATTAAGGAATCTAGAAGCTCTGACAGCATGTCTTCTTTTCCTGAGAGACAATAATCACCTAGAGCTGAGAAGCACCTGCTCCTTCAAGGGAGCATGGGCTCCCTGGGTCACCATGGCCCCACCAAACCCTCTTGCCTCACTGTCTTTACTTTGGTAGCCCCTGTGGGCATTGGAGTCTGGAGTTTGAAGTCCCTGATTTAGATTAGCACTGATAGAAATACAAATGTGAGCCACATATGTTCATTTTACCTGTAAAATTAACAGGTGGAATTAACTTTAATATTATACTTAACTCAATATATCCATCATATCAACGCAACATGCAATCAATATAAATTCAGTAATGAGATAATCCACATTCTTTTCTTTGTACTAAGTCTTCACAATCCAGTGTGCATTTCACACTTACTAGCCGCATTTCTAGCGTTCAATAGCCAAATGGGGCTATACATTGCCAAATGAGACAGCACTTCTCTGGATGCTTAATGGTTAGCTACAAAAATCAAGTCTTGCAAGCAGAGAGAGAAAGAGTGGGAGAGAATATTAAGAAGAAAGAAGAAAACAGGCAGGATGAAGAAAGAAGGTGTGTGGTTGTTAAAGAGTAGGCATGTACGATGTTTAAAAATAGGAGGGAAGAGAGTAGGGACACAGAGACAATGAATGGTGTTCAGTGAAAAATCAGCCCAAGTCCAGTCCTCCAGGGGAAGAAATTGTCCTTTCTAAGCAAATACAGTTGACCAGTAATGTAGTTTTCCTGGAGGGAGGCTTTGGTGTTTTTGACTAGGCTCAGCGTGAGACAGGAGGTCACTATGAATATCATCTGGCCACCTGTCTGCACTCCTCTTCGCACACTTGGTACTTAACAGGCAGCAGCAGAATGGACAAGGCTGAAGAGGACAGATTCTTGGTCAAGATTGGGATTTGTATCTGAGTCATGGATGGGAGAAGAGGGACGATAAGAGACATTTCTCAAATGATGGGTATGGAATACAGGAGAACAGTGTTAAGCACAAAAGTCAGGTCAAGGAGGTGGGTTGAAGACGGGTAGCAGTGAAGCAGGCAGGAGAGTATCTTGAGCCAAGATCCAAGCAGAATTCAAGACTCAGGCATTCTGAGTGAGGACAGGTCGGCAGGAATCAGGAGGCCAGATGTGCGTGCGGGTGCAATGTCAGAGGCCAGACAGGGTGAGAAAAAGGATACTCAGAGTCAAGGCCAGCACCAAGAAAAACATCCCTGAGCCAGACACCTCAGCAATAGGACTCTCTCCTCTCTCCTCCACATGAGCACAACTTGGCAGCCATTTAGTAGGTGTCACGACCAAAGACAAGAACCAGAAGTAAAGTCTAGGCTGGCAAAAGCCAAGCCACCAGCTGGGGGAAGACGAGAAAGTCAACTAGATCTGCCAGGCTTAACAGGACTTGGAATCAAGAAGGCAAGAATATCATTACACAAACGTAGAGCGATTTTGAAGCTTTTCCAGAGATCTTATCTCTGAACAGCTGTAGCCCATCCATTCATCCCTTCATTCATTCAGCAACTGTTTATTGAGTAGTCTTTCCCTGAACTCTTTTACTGATTTAATAGGTCGATTGTACTAAGGCTTGCCAAATTCCACTCTGGCAGAGCTGGTGAAGCAAGTGAGGGCAGCTCAGGTTTAAGCAAAATAGGCTCAGATTGCTCATACTGAAGGGCCCCCCTAAATAAAACCAGTGAGATTAGGAGGATGCAGCGACCTTAAAACATACAGAGGTCCACTTGTCCATTATCTGATGTAATTTTCCAGATTGGGTAGGAGCCAAGAGAATGGGAAATCAGGCTGATATCTCAAAAAAGACTTCACAGGAAAATTGTCCTCTCAAGAAGGCATTACGCAGGGCTTTTAAATCTCATTATATTAAAAATACATTTTTTCATGTTGTGCTGAGACTAAAGTTAAATACAAATATTTGGAGACTTTAGGGAAATTATATCCTGATATTCTGCCAAAAAAAAAAAATTCTACCGGTAAAAAACTCATACACATTGGAAGGGAAAACATATTTGGATAAAATCTTGAATTGTTGGGGGATAGTAATCACTTCCCACTTCTGGTTTATAAAAAGCAATGTGAGTTAGAAAAAAAGATTGATGGTGACAAGGATATTAAAATGGCACATAAAGTTAATGATGCAGGAAAAAATAGATGGTATTCCCACTGGTCTTGACAAATCAAAATTCACAAATACAGTAAAGACTATTTGCCTAGTGAACAAACAACTTGAGAAAGGTTGCCTCACCTTTGATTCAACAATTAACTTTACAGAAAGGTAAACATGTCATAAATAGGTATGGTTTATACTCTAATTTTATGAAAACAACCAAGCTTATATAAAGCAACTTCTAGGCTAATACCTACTTCATTCACATTAAACAAACCAAAAAAAAAAAAAAAACATAAAAACAGTGTACAGCTGTCTCTCAGCTATCAAGAGACAGTTTTATTTAGGATGCTTTGTTTACTGAGGCAGAAAAATATATAATTTTTCATAAGTTTTCCAGCAGATAAAAAAGTAAAAACAGAATTTGTGATTTCAAAAAAATAATTTTTGCTTAAAGAGATGTCTGCTATGATATTATAACTAGATATAGATCAAGAAGAAAAAAATATATAACGCTAACTTCTGAATCTGCAGATTTTGTCAATGCTTATGAAGCTATCTAGACATGCGATTTATGCTTCATTAATCTAGGGTTGAAAAATGATTTAATAATCACTATGAGCAAAGAAACTACCCTATATGTTTCTTTTGGATCCCAAAGATACATTATTATTTAGTGAAATTTAGTGACCTTTATTTAGTGAAATTATTATTTTCAAACAATGAGGCAAAAGAAAGAAGGGGGATATATTTGCCCCATTTTATTATGAATTTATTAATCCTATTTTGTCCCTCAAAATACTTATCCATTCTTCCATAATAATGCACACATACTTGTTACAATTATATTTGACTTACTTGCTATAAGGTTTTTTCCATTACTGTGTGAAGTTTGTAATGTCACCAGTACTACCTTGGTTAATGTTAGGCTACTTTTCCTATCACTACAAGTAAAATAATTTATATCTTAAAGTAAATGAAAAGAACTGGCAGACTGGCAAACCCCCCTGTTAATTTTTTCAACCACCATTTATTTGTAATGGAGGCATTTGCAAAACTTCAACATATTGTGCAATAATAACAACAGCCATTGCTAATGTATATTGAGCACTTGCTATGTTTTAGGCCAATCTCTCATAACATCTAAATGATAACACTACTATTGATATAAGATTGTAGCTTTACTCAAATCTGCCAGATAGCTACCATCAGAATTAAAGGTTAAAAGGAAACATTCTACACTGAGGCAAACCAATTACTCTGTTTACTCTCTTTCTTTGGAAAGAACTGATGATCCTAGTATTTTTCAAGAATGCTATCATACATCAAATTCCATTTTATACCCCGCTCTAAAATATTTTAAGATCTCATCTGCTCTCTCTCTCACTTTAAATTTGGAAGGGGTCATTTCTGAAGCTAGACCAGTATGAATCTACTAATAGTGCTTTTAAGGGGAGTGATTTTGAGATTTTTCTCAGTGGTTTTAGTTATTTACATTAAGAATTATATTTTTAAATCTGTGGCTTCTGCAAGATTAAGTTGTGTTCCTTGAAGTAATATTAAAAACACATGGAAAATGATAGCAAAAATTAACCCAAATCTCATTTTTGAACTATTTTTAAATATATAGGCTTTCTTTAAAAGCTCAGGTAATTAATAGAGCAAGATGTATTTCATATATACATGATTGTAGAAAATATTCTTCCAATTTTTTTCAGGGCTTACAGATGTGTTTTAGAAATTTTATTCCGATGAATGAATAGTCCTCAAACTATGTTGCAAAACATTTCTATCATATGCTGAATAATTTACCCATGTCTTTTCAAAGATATTTCTCTTCTGTGAAAGCAATGTTTAAAAAAATAATTTAAAAGAGAAAAACAATAAAAGTTTAACATTCATAGTCACTACAGGCTTTTGTTAAAACACTAAAAAATGCAACATATTCATTTCTCTTTATCTTAAAACACTGACTTTCTGATTCTAGCAAAATATAATTTTAGTAACTCATCAAGACGGAATACATAAAATTGGCATATTTTTGATATGCACACAAATTGAGAAAGTATCTTTCCCAACTGTGTTGCAGAAAATGAAATGCATCTGGTATGACAATATGGCCCAACACGTGAACTAGAATCAGTGGGAAGAAAGGGGTTTCTTTTCTTTTTCTTCTTATTCTCAAAGCAGAACATTTTAAATAATGCACACGCCTCAACAGCAAGGCATTATTAAGTCTGTTAGCGTATGTTTCAAAGGTATATTTGGCTAAAGATAACAGTGAGGGGGCTGGCAGGGGCATGGATGTAGCCCAGTTTGTTCACTTTTAATTATCGTACATCAGTGACTCCCAAATCTCTTTCCTCGGCAGTCCAAATGGATTTTTTGCTTTTGCTTAACATCTCCACCCAGTGTCAGAATACGTGCACATATGTTGTTGGGGCCTCATGCTGGGCTAGGGGGCGGAGAAGTGGGGAATGTGTTGGGGAACGTGGCTGATGCCAGGATCAAGCAGAGAACAAGAGAGAAATTAAACAATTTGCCTATTTTTGCAACAATTTTTCTTTCTGCCTTGAGATCAAGTTCTTTTTTATCTGTGCAGTCTGAATATGGATTACATTCAATGCTTTTATTGCTTTTTCTTTCATGTGTACCATCTGCGCTCGTGAACTGTGAATAAAACCAAAATCTGCATGCGCTAAGAGCTCCCTGCCCATGCCCAGGTATCTCTGGAGACAAGGTGCTGAGAGAGCAAGGAGAGATGTCTGAGCTATACAGGAAGTGTGGAAGGGGGCTGCAAAGCTAAGTCTACTTCTGGATATTAGTGAGTCCTCTTCCAGCTCCAGGGTCCAATTCCATTTCTCCCTCTTCCCCATTCAGAGGTGAGCTGGGCTCCTTTGAGTTGGGCAGAGAAATATTTAGAGAACTGAAGAATCTTTCTCTCTTCTACAATGGTGAGACAGCACTGAGAATAAAAGCTGTATTTGTTTGTGACTCATAACCGAGAAAATGCTCCAGTTCACAAGGAGCAAGGTCCAATGGGCAGCGGATACCAGGGACCAACAATAGTGTCTCTTCCTGGGACCTTATGGCATCAGGCAAGCCCCACAAGGCTTATCATTCTTTCTGCCCATAACCCATTTTTCACCTATTTTTTAAAAGATATTTTAGCTTTTTTATTCCTCTTATATCTACACTGAAGTGCTGGTTCTTGATAATGAAAAGCTTCTTTAGAATTATAGGTTATGATTAATAATGTCATTTGTCAATGTGATAAAAATAGACATGCAACAATGCATCACAGAACAAATTACAAAGTAATACAGCTAATCCATCATAGAACTGATTATATGTAGGGATGGGGGGAAAAACCTTTAGAAAGCATGTAAACTTGCAAGTCTCAAGTATCAATCAGTTAAGACCAAAGTCATCTCAAAAACTCAACAAGTTCCAAAAGTTGTCAGAGGTAGCTGCTGTAATAATAGAAAAAAGATTCTGGAGACTGACTTGAGCACAAAGTCTTCTCTGTTATTTACTAACTGCACGACCCAGAAGGTTATTTAACTTCTTTGAGCATCAGTTTCCTAATCCATGAAATGATAACAAGAATTTTTATCACATAGGACTGCTAGGAGGATTAAACTATGTAAGGCCATATACAAAGTGCCTAGCACATGGTGAAGGCACACACAGTAATGTCACTTTAGGATCTTTTCCAGAATAAGTTTAGGTCTTTTGTATACAAAATTCATACTAACATAGTATTTTTTTAAATAAAGATTGATAGTTTCTGAAAACTTTTTGGCAAAAAGGAATATAAAGAGTTCTCTACTTTTGCTTTGAAAAGAGCTTGGTTCAGTGAAGTGACTGTAAAGTGATTCAGTAAGTTAACATCCACAGTAATATGCTATATGCCTTCCAAAATATTTTAATTATTATTTGTTGCTCTATTCTTAATAATAAAAATTAAGAAAAACAAAATGTGAACAGCTCTCCAACTCTAAAATTCTAATACATTAGGATTATGTACACACTCAACAATAAATATTTCCTTTAATATATAGTATTTATCTGTACTAATTAAAAAAATTCTTTTAAACCCATTTTTCACTTTATTTTTGAAAACAGAAACAAGGGTTCCACCCAGTTCAATTTCAAGATGACAGGAAAGGTAAATGTACTTAGTCTTTTTGTCAATTTTATCTCTACCTAATCTTTTGAGAATAAAACCTTTTCTAGAACATCAGGTGTTTGCATACTACAAGCAGTTGGGTTTATTAAGCAATAAAACATATTCTGACTTTCAGGAATTATAATAAATTAGTCAATAAACTACAAAAAGTTTCAACTGAAAGCCCATCTATTTCCATATCTTAGCCTTTAAAACATGACCTGATGTTTCTTTGTAACTCAGCTTTTAATCTAATTAAAATTTTACTGTATGTATCATGCATCTAACATAAGTAATCAGAGTCAAAATAATGAGAAAGTTTAAACACACTAAGATGTATTGGGAGAAAAGAGTTCTTTAGGTCTCTGGCCGAATGGAACTTGCAAAATATTTCCTGCCGTTAACATGGTTTGATAAACATTTACAAAAGAAAAAAAAAAGGATCACTTTTTCAAAACACAAAGTAAAAACCGCCGCTCAGTGGGATACCTCGCAGGTCCTACAAGTACCATTTTTGATAAAAGCACATAAAAAAATTTAACTCCTTTGTGAGTGAAGCGTCAACATGACATAAAAGCAGCATTCTTTAACAGCAAGTGCGTCCGTTGACTACTGAAACGAAACTAAGCGTGGGTCCTAGGAACATTTGTTTTGACTAACGCTGATGAGATGTTTACGATGTCCACCTGCGGGGCAGTGAGCCACTCGCAGCAGGGAAATTTTAACAAGGGAGCGCGGGAAAATGAGTGCATTGCTGCGGTAAGGCTTTCCCCAGCACATGACCTCACATTTGCCATTGATTCACCTCTCCGCATTTCTAGCCATTTGCTTCAAATCGTGCCCCTTCCACATCACCATACATGGTTGTAATTTCCTTAAGTTGGATTTTTTAGTTTTTCCTTTTGCCAACGTGACACTTAGCTGGACATCTCTCTCCTTCCAGGAGATCTCCAAAGAGTACCCAATTTATTTCTAACTTTTCGCTGACCACTCAGAAAGCTTCTGGCGACGCACCGCTTCCTGGCGACAGGTGTTACTTCTACCAAAAGTCAAGTCAGGGTGCGAGTAAGAACTCTAATCTTTGCTAAACGGGAGCGAGAAGTGTTCCTTCCATTGTTTCATCTAGTTGATGGCGCACACCCACACACACACACACACACACTCACACACACACAATCAGGGTGGAGATCGCCTGAAGCTGGAGGCGTGGCCCCGCGCACCTGGTCCCTGGCCGCGCCCACCTGGCACTCACCTGGCTGCTGTCGCGCTCCTCGCCCTTCTCCGAGGACAGGGGCTCCGCGGGGCTCCGCGCTGGCTCTGCGGGAGGTGGTGGTGGCTCCAAGAGCTGTTCCAGGCAGGCGGTTCCCGGCAGTGAGGAGCTCTTCTGATGGCACAAGTGCGCCCCAGGGCCCCTATGCCGTGCACCCCCATCTCGGGCGCGGTCCACCCGCGGTGGTGGCTGGGGCGAGGAGGACAGGGAGGATGAGGCAGAGGAAGAAGAGGGAGCCGAGTCTGGAGAGCGTCCGCCAGGAGGCGTCACTCCGGCTGCTCCCGCGGCCGTTGAGAGCCCCTTTCCGGCGGGGAGCAAATGCTCCCGGATCCGGCGCAGCGTGGACCCCTGCTCTGCTCTGCCGGCGTCGCGGGACTCGAGGGGCTCCGGCGAAGAACAGCACAGGTTGGGTTGCGAGGAGGAGAAGACTCGGTCCAGCACCTGCTTCCGCTTCTTGAAGCCGATCCACCTGCTGCCTGCTCCACCCACGCCGGCCAGGGCGTCCCGTGGGCCCCCCGGGGGCGGGGGGGAGGCCGACGGGGTGTCCGCAGTGCGGCGCTCCGGACCCCCCGCGCGCCCGCCCCCGCCGCCCTTGCTCTTGCCCACCCCCAGCTGGAGGTTCCTCCAGAGCCGGGCCTGGAAGGAGGAGGACGCCGGCGCAGAATCCGGCTGGCCCGTCGCGCCAGCCCGGGGCTCCATCCTCCACCCCCTGCTCCTCTCCCCTCCTCCTCCTCCTCCTGCCTCTCCTCCGCCCTCTCCGGCTGCGCCTCCTCCCGGAGCCCCGCGGTGGTGGCGGCGGCGGCGGCGGCGGGCGCAGCAGCAGAACCCGGGAGTGCCCAGAGGCTTCAGGCCAGCTCTCGGGAAAGATGCCGCCGCGGCCGCCGAGGCTCTCTGGCCTCGGGACTCCGGCGCCGCCTCTTGCTCCGGCACCTGCTGGGGTGAGCTGGCGCTGTCACCGAATCCCGGCCACTGCGCCTGCAAAGTTTCTAGCCCCAGGCTACACGGCTCCAGTCCACTGGAGTTCCCCAGGCCGCGCCCCGGCTCCCTTTCCTTGCTGGCTCCGAGCTCAGGAAGCCGCACGCACCCGGGCGTGCGCGTCCAGCTGCGCCGGGGACCGCACCCGGCGCCCTCAGGGCAGCACCTGTCAGCGGCGGGGGTGGCTGCCTCCAAACTGGGCGCACACGCTGCTCACACAGCCTGGCGCGTTCCGCTGGAGACTCCGGGGACTAGCAGCCCCGTCGGAGAGCCCCGGGACCATCCTCCAGCTCCGAGGCGGGAGGGCCGGCGACAGCCGGGTGGAGCTGGGGAGGGCCCGGAGCCAGCTTGCTCCCCGGGATCCGGCCGCGGTTGCCCACGCAGCTCGCTCTGGGCCGGCCGCTGGACGAGCTGGCGATCGTGTGAGTCCAACGAAGTGAGCTAGACTGGAGACTTTGCGCCCTCAGTGGGTCCCCACTGAGCGTCCACACTGAGCGGTGAACCCGGACCGAGTTCTAATGATGAACACAGCTGCCTCCGCCCCGTTGCGCGCCCCGGGTCCAAGAGTTGGATTTCTTCTGGCTTGACTTCATCCTCATCCACCCCTCCCAGCCCTTCATTTGCATGTACCTTGGCGACTACTCTCATTATCAGGATCTAGCAGTTTCCAGAGTCTGACAATAAAGCCAGCCCTTGAGTTGCAGGGAGTTTACTGTGGACGAAGATGGGCGGAATGCGCACTGCTTCAGACCCCATTTGGTACGCAGAGAATCTTGTTCCTTTCTTTCAAATGCATTTTTTTTTGGTTATGCCATTTGCTTCGTTGCAAGGCAAGTGAAAAAGGCTTTTTAGCGCATTCAGACTTTGCTTCTCCCAAAAATCTACTCATCCGGGGGCCTTCTGATTTTACCAAGAGAGCCTTCTTAAAGGCCAGCGACAAAGTGCCCCTTCCTTCCTCTATTGCACCCCTAAAAGTGGAAAACGTGGGAGAGTTCTCTAAGCTTTGGCACCATGATATTTGACTACAGTCCTGTCTGGCTAGCAATATGCCCTGAAGGTGTTACCAACCTAAGTGCTGGGGTTTTAGAACAAATATTTATTGAGCACCTACTATGTGCCAGGCACTATGGTAGGCTGTGGGGATGCAGCTGTGAACAAGACAGCAGGGGCCCACCCACATGGAGCTTATCTTGGGGCCAGAGTGGGGGGAGTTAGACAATAAACAAAGAATTTCCAATAATGAAAAGGCCCATGGAAACAATAAAAGAGGGCACCATAACAGAGCGGCTATGGAGGAAGGGCTGTCAAATAAAATGCAGGACACCCACTTAAATCTGAATTTCAGATAAACAGCGATTTTTAGTATATGTCCCAAATATTACATGGGACATACTTATACTAAAACACTATTTGTTGTTTATCCAAAATTCAAATTTAACTAGGTGTTTTGTGGTTTTATTTGCTAAATCTAGTAAACCCATATGAAGGGTTTTTCTTGGGGGGGGGGTTACATTATGTGTACAAGAAGGAGAGTCTCCCTGAAAAGATAAAATTTTAGTTGAGGCTTAATGAGGAAACAGAACCAGCTATTGAAGAATCCAACTCCAGCATTCTAGGGATAAGGAACAGAAAGTGCAAACTTCCTGAGGTAGAAAGAGGCTTGATTAGGCATGTTCAAAGTCAGATGGAAACCACTCCAAATAGAGTGGAGCAAGGTGGGTGGGGTTGGTAAGAGATGGAGTGGAACAAATGGGCAGGGTCCCAGTGGGGTGGATCCAAAGCCATGGTCAGAGTTTGAGGCTCTTATGGGTGAAATTGGGAGCCATTTGAGGTTTCTTAAGCATGGGAATGATTGGATGGGATAGGATAGACTCTTAATTGTGGTGGTAGTTACATGGATCTACACTATACATGAAATAAAACTGCATAGAACACACACACACAAACCAGGTAAAATCTGAATAAGGTCAATGAGTTGTACCAATGGCAATTTCCTGGTCTTGATATAGAACTATAGTTATTTGTGATGATACCATTGGGGGAAGTTGGGGAAAGTTCACATTTGACCTCTATATAATATATTTGCAACTTCCTGTGAATCTATATTTCAAAATAAACAGTATAAATAGAAAGCCAAACATTAACAATGAAGTATGTTTTTTAAAAAATGTGCTGCTGAAAGTTTTCCTTTGGAGCCTTAATTGTTAGAGAATGAAACCGTCTCAGAACCACAGTGGACTACTCTTTCCCTGTAGCTCTGGTCTCGCCAACCTCACGTAATCCCCAAAGAAGCTTCTGAGGAGCAAAGGTGGAGAAAGTCCAAGGTTCTTAAGACAGAGTCCACATTAGGGCAGGCCACCTACTGCAAATGTAGGCACAAAGCCTGCGAAGCTGTCTCCACACCAAATAAGAAGAGCCAGCCAACCACATCTGCCGTTGTGTAAGAGCCTCACCACACACAAAAGCGGAAGCAGTGGCATTTTTCACTTCCTTCCTCTTCCCTCCCACTTTCTATCTTTGTATTTTATTTCCTTGAGTCCTTATTTTTCACTTTAAAAGTTTCATTTAAACTTTTTAAAGTGTCAGGTTATGAATGTCATAGCTAAACTACACAGCTGAGGGGCTTATGTGTGCCCTCTCTCTAGAGTATATATTAGCTAATGGGAGCTTTATAAAACGGAAAATCTCCATGGAAATACGTAGAAATCTTCATTAAGGACTTGGCTATTCAGGGTATGGTTAGTCTTACAAATTGAGCTACACAACTAGGCTTTTCCTCTAAATCTGCCTCAATTCCTTATTTAATCATGATCATGATCATTTTCAAAAGCCCAAGGCAAATCATCTTTTCCACATCAGACAATTAAGGTGAAAATATCAATACCAATGCCACAATAAATTACCTCAACATAAAGTTACTCTGATAGCAGATAAAAGAAACTGCAATACCCAGAAGTCTTATTCTCTCTAGGAAAAATACTAGTTTTTCCAATGACAAGGTAAAACAGAAGCACAGAAAAGACAAGTAAAAATATAGGAATATAGGATTACTATAAAAAATTAGGAAGAAATGACCTCTTCTTACCAGAACTCTTTGCAAATACATCAAGTTTGTCCCTCCAGCTATAGCCTGGAGATAACTCTATACAATTCAACCTTGCATTCATATAGACTTTCAATGATGCATCTAATTTACTTTCATAGTTTAATATTTTCATTTTTTCTTCTACTTAATTTTATCTTAAAATGCTGTGAGATTTTTTTTTTTTTTTTTTGAGACAGAGTCTCGCTTTGTTGCCCAGGCTAGAGTGAGTGCCGTGGCGTCATCCTAGCTCACAGCAACCTCAATCTCCTGGGCTCAAGCGATCCTCCTGCCTCAGCCTCCCGAGTAGCTGGGACTACAGGCATGAGCCACCATGCCCGGCTGATTTTTATATTATATATATTAGTTGGCCAATTAATTTCTTTCTATTTTTATGGTAGAGACGGGGTCTCGCTCAGGCTGGTTTTGAACTCCTGACCTTGAGCAATCCGCCCGCCTCGCCCTCCCAGAGTGCTAGGATTACAGGCGTGAAAAATGCTGTGAGATTTTGAGTTCTGAAATCTATGATCCCAAATAACACTTACCCATGAATGTGAATTTGTTTACACAACTTGAAAAAGCATATGTAACTTTTCCTAAATATCTCAAGTGGATCACAAGAGATTGTTCTACACATTGTGTTTTACATAAAGTTGCACTTAGACATGGTCCCTACTGACAAATGTCTTATTATATTTGAGAAGATACTTATAAAAACTCTACAACACAAGTGGAAGGAGAATGGAACAAATTGATCACTGAGGGAATACAGAGGAGTGAAGAATCACTTCTGGCTTGACTAATCAAGGAGACATCATCTGACCTAAGATCTAGTGTAGGTGACAAGGTAGAACATGAAGATGGGTTGCCACCAGTAAGGGAAAGCAAAATTGACACCCCCATAGCAAGACTTCAATAAATGTTAGGTATCGGGTTTATTATTTATAATTTATGATCTTGAGCATCTATTGTTAGGATTAATATTAAATTAATATATGCATCAAACATTAACACATGAGAGGTTTGGAAGGTGATATATAAGGTAATATTTGAACAAAAACCCAAAGGAAGTGAGGGAGGGAGCTAAATAGCGAATCTGAAAAAATTTTTTTCCAGGAACAAGAAACAGTTAGTGTAAAGAGGCTGAGGTAGGAACATGCTCAACTTGAGCAATGACAAGGAGGGTAAAGTAGCTACAGCAGAGAAAGTAAGAGGGAGTTGGGAAGAGAGGATATTGCAGAGATGGCTCTGGGCCAGATCCCATAGGATTCATAGGCAAAAGTAAGGACTTCAGACTTGGATAACAGGGGAAGCCATTGGAGGGCTTTAGTACAGTTTCTTTATAATCCAATTGCATTTTAAAAGACTCACTCTGGCCTCTGTGTTGAAAACAGAATAGAAGAGGGTATGGGAGGGAATACAGTTTCAACAAAGCCATCACCATAATACAAGGGGAACAATGATGGCTTCCACTGAGATGGTAAGTGAAAAGTGGTGACTGCTAAATACACAGTATTCTGAAGACAGGACTGACAGGATTTGCCACAGTTGGCACTCATGCATTATGCTAAGTTGTTTGCATCATTCATCATATTTAATTCTTACAGCAACACCATTTAATAGATGAAGAAACCAAGTGTAAGGTTAAGTGACTTGCAAGGCCACTCACTGAGTAAAGTAGTAGATCTGGCAATAGAAGCCAGGTCCATGGGATTCCACAGCCGCATGGCTTCTTTAATATGTATAGATATGTATAGATAAATAGAGTAAATAATGGAAAGAAGCCTCAAAAGGTATACTGATCCACGCCCTTGCCTTGGGTGAGCAACAAGACATATTGGACAGAACCACAACTTCCAGTGAATGAGATCAAGGACATAAATGCATGCACAAAAACAACATTTCTGGGACTAATTGAGTTAAAGGCCAACTAAATGGCACTTAAGGAGCCCCACTGCCAGTGGAGCCCTGGCTGCTGTCCCAGCTCCCAGCACTGGGCCAGATGCCTTCAGGCCCTGATTTTCTCTCTCTGTCTCTGAAACGGGGATAATAATATCTATCCACCTGACCCATCTGACAAGGACTCGATTCAAAGACAAATGTAAGCAACATTCTTGATGAGTAAATCCTGTCCAAAAGAAGGATAGTATTATCACTTTGTAACCTAAAATAAGAAAAGCTACCAGACTGATTTGTTCCATCTTAAATGGAAAAAATCATGCCTGTATGGAATAAAATATTTTGAACCTTTTGAAACCAACAACCCATCATCACAATTCAACATATGAAGACGGCTGCTAACTACACAGAATAAATTCCTATTCTGGTGTAAACTAATTTTGCCTTTTTTCCTTGAAAGTTATCTCATCAGGGTTCTCAAATTCAGTTTAATGTTTAAGTCACTTCAGAGGAGCTATTTCTGTTTATTCTGTTTAAGCCACTTCATATTTTCTTTTCAATCAAAGTGGTAAAAATTTCTGGAGTCCTAGACCAAGGGAGGTTCTGGACTTTCTATTAATATGTAGGGAGCTGGGCGCGGTGGCTCACGCCTGTAATCCTAGCACTCTGGGAGGCTGAGGTGGGCAGATTGCTCGAGGTCAGGAGTTCGAAACCAGCCTGAGCAAGAGCAAGACCCTGTCTCTACTATAAAGAGAAAGAAATTAATTGGCCAACTAATATATATATATAAAAATTAACCGGGCATGGTGGCGCATGCCTGTAGTCCCAGCTACTCGGGAGGCTGAGGCAGAAGGATTGCTTGAGCCCAGGAGTTTGAGGTTGCTGTGAGCTAGGCTGACGCCACAGCACTCACTCTAGCCTGGTCAACAAGCGAGACTCTGTCTCAGGGAAAAAAATATATATATATATGTAGGAAGGGCATAGGAGTGTGCATGTGGCCAGAGGTAGAGAAAGAGGGGACTTGAAGCTGTATTTCCCCAAAAAAAAATTTTTAGAAATCAATTTACCATATCATAGAAGAGAAGAAGAGGTTAACTGGAGATTAGGAGGGAACAAAAGCCTCCCCTTCCCCATCCTTGATGGCAACTCTATGCAACACAAGTCAAAAAATATGAATGTTTTTGCCTTGGCTTGCACCCAAGTGCTCTGTAACTATAGCCTCTTGGGGGCCTCAGTTTTTCATTAGTAAAATGAAGAAAAAGAACTAGTTACACTCTAAGGTCCCTTTTAGCTTAAAAATTATGTAAGCCTCTTAAACAATTCTCTAGTATAGGATATAATCCATCTATTCATTCCTGCCTGATTTTCTACTTTCAATGGTATACAGAAAGGTAGGTAGTACTGGATGGTCCCATAAATAATCCCCCCTGAATGTACACCATGTCACAGAAGCTGGCAGGGCCTCTGCTCCTACCCCTGGGGCCTCAGCACTTCAGTATGAGTGCCTGCACCCCTCTGTCTGAGAGCTGTCCTCCAAACTGTGTGCCTTCCCACAAGTGACTGGAACAGTCTTCAACCAATGAGTGCTGGCAGTTGATGTTAATTGATGTATCTCTAGTTCCCTTCTGCCCAGTGGGGGCTTGGGTGGGATAAACTAGAGGCAGGGATTCTGTATCTCTCCTGGTCCAGCTTCTGTGGTCATTGGCTTGGTAACACACCTTTTATCAGCTTCTTCCTTTCCCTGTCCAACTTGCCCCATTCCCCTAAAGCTGGTGCCTGCACTTCCCAAATGAACTGCTAGCACTTGAGTCCTTGTCCCTAGGTCAGCTTCTAGGGGAACCCAAACTAAGACACGTTACATGGACATTTTAATTCCTAGCTAGTAAGGTTCCCAACTTGACCATCGTATGAGAATAAAAGTGATGTTCTCCAGTAAGATTCCTTTCAGTCACGAAATTCTTCTATAGAGGACTATAAAAAATATGTATCCCTGAGCCTACAATCTAGCTCCTAAAAGTGAGGCCCTTTGAGAAACAAAGTATTAATCTGTGACTTACCTCCTTGATGTAGTTCACTGACTTCCTAGGAAAGACAGTAGGGTAGACAACTCATCATCCATATTCCCTGGAAAGTTAGTCTCAACTGGTCACCGTCATTCCATCCCTCTTGTCAGAACTGTGACCAATTCTGGAAACTCTAAAAGTTCATCAGTTGGGACTGCATTTCACCAAGAGTAACACATAGTCTTAAACAGGTTAAGGAAGTGGGAGGTCATACCTGCACCTAGCATGGTACTGTCTTATTGCTCTATGACACGTGCCTACCATTCCCAAAGTCACATCATCCTCCAAGATCATCAGTTGAGGTATTAATAACATCACAAAGGACTGAATGCAGGAGCAGATATGTGAATCTGTCTTTTATGAAGCCAGAAATTAAAGTAAAATTATAAAATAATCCCACTCTTCTCACTTATTTTTGTCTTGAAACAGTTTTTTTTAAAAAAATAGTATTTATGTTAACATGTAATAGCTTTATTATTGACATTTTAAATGAATTAATACATAAATATTTTAACTTTTTTTCATACTGCCTAGGGCTCCAGGGAGGATTAGAAATAGTCACAGAAGAAATAGAAAGAAAAAGATCAACTTACTTTTTAGCTACTGATGTGCAAAATAGGCTTACATAGCAGAAAAAAAATAGTTTTGCTAGCCAGTCCATCTATTTTAAGATTTTTACAAAGACTTTCATTTCTTCCTTTAATATGTCAACAACTGAGCCTAAAGGGTTTGGTTCATAGAGTTTTTTAAAATGGTTGAGAAATAAATCCCTATTTTCTTCATCAGGAGGGTGGAAGAAGGAAGAAGAAGGCTATTACTAGGGGAAAAATGACTTTTTTTAAATTTCAGCATATTATGGGGGTACAAATGTTAAGGTTGCATATATTGCCCATGCCCTCCTCCCCCCTCAAGTCACAGCTTCAAGTGTGACCATCCCCCAAACGCTGCACATCTCACTCATTATGTTTATATATACCCATCCCCTCCTCCCCCACCACCTGCCCGGCACCCGATAAATGTTATTCCTATATGTCCACTTAGGAGTTGATCCATTAATACCAATTTGCTGGTGAGTACATGTGGTGCTTGTTTTTCCATTCTTGAGATACTTCACTTAGTAGAATGAGTTCCAGCTCTATCCAAGAAAATACAAGAGGTGCTAGATCACCATTTTTTCTTGAAGCTGAGTAGTACTCCATGGTATACATATACCACATTTTATTAATCCATTCATGTATTGATGGGCACTTGGGTTGTTTCCACAACTTGGCAATTGTTAATTGTGCTGCTATAAACATTCCAGTGCAGGAGTCTTTTTTGTAGAGTGTCATTTGAGGAAAGATGACTTTCTAGGTATCTTCCATCTGTACCTGGAAGAGTCGCTCCTATCTCTGTCCATGCACCCCTAGGCAGGGGTGGGGACATGCATGGACCTCATCAGCAGTTCACTTACTCTCCAGTTTCAAATGAAACATACATGGATGGGGAGATTCAATATTGAATAGATGTCATTTCTAATTAAATGACTGTATTAAGTCAATGTGATTCCAATCAAAATACTAGCAATTTAAAAACTTAACATCCCACTGGTTCTGTCTCTTTGGAGAACTCTGGCTAATAGCACATAGGTAAATATACATATACTACATAATGCATTTAGGCCATCTGGAAGGAAACATACCTACTTATTAGTGGCTTCTTTGGATATGGGACACAGAGAATTTTTTTATATCACACTATTTTGAGCTGTCAGATCTTTACAACAGCCATTTGTTAGCTTTATGAGAAAAACCTTTTAAAAGCTGGTTTTTCTGGTTAGAATTTTAAGATGACATGGAAAAGCTTTAACATTGCTAACATAAAGAATGAATGTAATATACAGCCCAATATAGTGAGGTAAAAACAGGCTTGGGCATTAGAAGAGTTGTGTTTGAATTCAGCTTTTGCTCTTACTTACTCTTACTTATTCATCAAACCCATATTTACTGAGCTACTAGTACCTCTATGTTAACTGCTGGAATTCTAGCAGTCCATGTGACAGAACAGATACTCCCATTTATGGAGCCAATGATCCCATTTACTAGTTGTGTCACTTAACCTGTCTAGACTGTAATTTCCCCCATCCAAAAAAAATAGGAATAACAATGACCACCTCCCAGATTTACTGTGAGAAGCAAATGAGTTAACATGTGAGAAAGCACCAAGACAGTGCCCAGAATACAAGGAGCACTCGGTAAATATTTGCTGAATGTGAAGTATGTGCGGTCACAATTTACTTCACTAGCCTGGGCTTTTGGTAAAAATGGGCAATAAGACTACTTTTGGTTTGAAAATAAATAATGTATAGATACCAATACTCATATACTGCTTGCATGAGAGGATATTGTTCCCTTTCAAAAGTCAGCTAAGACAGAAAATTTTGTTCAAGTGAATCTGTCAGTGATCTCATGAACAAAAAGATCGTTTTGGTATGTCAAACTGACATATGTCATTACAAGAAAAGCTCTTGGGATGTGTTGGGTTTGCTCATTATTGTCGGGCTCACATCCTGGAATTCCCAGCTTGAATCTGTAAATGCAAGATGACAGAATTGGCATCGCTTAATTTTGTTAAAATATTGACTAACCTGACTTTGATCTTAAAATATTTATTTTAAATGTATTTCAACAATCTTTATTTATGATACTTTTGCAAATAATATTGAAGCAACTATTTGTCATTGATTTGTTCAACTAAATTGACAGTGAAAAGAGATGAAATCGGTAAAGAGATAAAGGGGAAGAGAGAATAGCTAATACTTATATTAACTCATTGAGAACAGCAAAGATAACTGTTTTTCTATCAATATAACTTTTTTTAGTTGACACATAATAATTGTACATATTTATGAGATACAGTGGGATGTTTTTGATACATGTATATTGTATAATGATCAAGTCAGGATAGTTAGCATTTCTACCACCTCAAACATTCATTGTTTCTTTGTCCTGAGAACATTTAACATCCTTTCTTCTAGCTATTTTGAAATATACTGTACAATATTGTTAAGTATAATCACCTTTCTGCACAATTGTACACTAGAACTTATTCCTCTCATCTAACTCTGACCCTGTACCCATCAACTACTTTCTCCCTATCACCTCTTCCCACTCCCTTCCCAGCCTCTGGTTACCACTATTCTACTCTCTACTTTTATAAGACCAGCTTTTTAAGATTCACATATGAGTGATATCATGCAGCATTTATCTTTCTATGCCTGGCTCACATCAATTGACACAATGTCCTCCAGGTTCATCAATGTTGCCTCAAATGACAGGATTTCCACCTCTTTTATGGCTGAATAGTATTCCACTGTTTGTATATACAACTTTCTCTTTATCCATTCATCTGTTAATGGGCACTTGGGTTGATTCCATATCCTGACTATTGTGAACAGCGTTGCAATAAACATGGGAGTGTACATATCTCTTTAACATACTGATTTTATTTATTTTAGGTACATATCCAGTAGTGGGATTGCTGGGTCATATGGTAATTCAGTTTTTAAATTTTTGAGGAAACTTCATACTGTTTTCCATAGTTGCTGTACTAATTTGCATTCCCACCAACAGTGTATAAGAGTTCACCTTTTGCTACATCCTCACCAGTATTTGTTATCCTTTGTCCTTCTGATAATAGCCATTCTAACTGGGGTAAGGTGATATCTCAATTGTGGTTTTGGTTTGCATATGCCTAATGATTAGTGATATTTGTACATCTTTTCATATACCTGTTGCCTGTTGTATGTCTTCTTTTGAGAGCTGTCTATTCAGGTCTTTTTACCACTTTTAAGTTGGATTATTTGTTGTTTATTTGTTTGTTGGCTATTAAGCTCAGTTCCTTATATATTCTGGATAACTCCTTGTCAGATATAAAGTTTGCAAATATTTTCTCTCATTCTGTAGGTTCTCTTTTCATTTTGTTGATTGTTTCCTTTCCTGAGCAGAAGCTTTTTAATTTGATCAAATCCTATTTGTCTATTTTTGCTTATGTTGTCTGTACTTCCAGGTTCTTCCCAAAAACTCTATCAATATAACTATTACATATAATGATTGAAAAAACATTTTAGTTTGGAAATCACCTGGTCAACTTTAATTAGAGATGACCCTTCTGTTTTACTGTGGTAGACAAGGTAAAGAGGGATTGCATTTATTTCAGCCAAGGCAATTTTTGTTAATGTTTTTGGATTATTCTTGTTATTTTATTTTCTCTGGTAGTAAATGAATAACTAAGAAGATAAGGTGAAAGAGCAATTTTTAAGTCAATAACTTCAATTTTAAAGCCAAAAATACAATAAAATGAATCAATAATTCAATTCAGTGTACATCTGAATGCTTCCAAAATACAGAGAACTGTCCTAGGTGCTAAGTGGACGCAAAGATGGATTCTGCCTGATCTTTACCCTTGCAGAGCATATATTCTAGAAAGGGAGCTATGACAAATGTGTAAATAAATATTAAATAATAAAGGATTATATATGTTCTTTAAGAAAAATAAAAGATGCTGTAGGGCTAGAGGAGAGAGAATAGTTGCTTCAAATTTAACATGTCCAAACCTGATCATCTGATCTGCCCCATCCAACCTGTTTCACCTACACCCTTCCCAATCTCAGTTCATAGCAATTCCATCCTTCTAGTGGCTCAGGCTGACTATATCTAATACAATGGGAAATTGAATGGCTCTATCTTCAAAATATACCTAGAACCTGCCCATCTCTCTTCAACTCTACTATTGCCACTCTAGTCCAAGTCATTATTACAACTGGCCTAGATTACTACAATAGCTTTATACTTGCTCTCTCTATTTCTACTCTTACCACCCTATAGTACAGTAGGCAGAATGATCCTTTAAACACATAAAATATATCATGTCATTCCAGTGCTCAAAACTCACCAAAAGCTCCACATTTTACATAGTGTAAAAGCCAAAGTCCTTACAAAGTTTCCATAATCTGACATTTCATTTCCACTCTGATTCTCCCCTACCATTATTCTTTGAATACCCCAGGCACACTTGTGCCTTAAGGTCTATGCAATGGCTATTCCTCTGCCTAAAATGCATTTCCCTGGGACATCTGCAGGACTAACTCCTTCATATCCTTTAAGACTTTGACAACAAAGCCAACCAAGACCACCTTATATAAAAGAGCTCCACTCCCATCACCATGTCTGCAAAGAGCATTCTTAACCCTGTTTATCCTGCTCTTTTTCTCTCTTTTTCATAGTGTTTGTCTCATAAAATCTAATTTTTGCATTTTTTATGTTTATGGTTTTCTGCCTGTCTTCTGCCACTAAAAAGTAAGGTCCAAAAATCCCACTTCTGGGAATATATCCAAAGGAAATGAAATTAGCGTGTTGAAGAAATATCTACACTCCTTTATGTGTTCATTGCCACGTTATTCATAATAGCCAAGATGTGGAATCAACCCAAATGTTCATCAGCAGATGAATGAATAAAAAAAATGTGGTACATATAAACACAGTAGATTACTATTTAGCCTTTAAAAAGAAGTAAATTCTGTCATTTGCAATATGAATGAACCTAGAGGACATTATGTTACGTGAAATATGCCAGGCACACAAAGACAAATATCACGTGATCTCACTTATGTATGAAATCTTAAAAAGTTGAACTCATAGAAGTAGAGGATAAAATGGTGGTTATCGGGAGTTGGTGGGAAGAGTTGGGGTGGGGGAGGAGATGGTGGTCAAAGGACACAAAATTTCAATTAGATAGGAGGAATAAATTCAAGAGATCTACTGTACAATGTGGTGACCATATTTAGTAACAGTGTATTCTTAAAAAATTGCAAAGAGAGATTTTAAGTTTACACCAAAAAAAAAAAGAGGGCTGTCTGGAAAGTATCCAGCAATGTAACCATTCTCATTATATTAACGATGGCTGGATTCTTTCTGGACAGCCCTTGTAAGTATGTGAGGTAACATATGTGTTCACTAGCTCAATTTAGCCATTTTGCAATGTACACATATTTCAAAACCATGGTGTACATGATAAGTACATGCAATTTTTATTTGTCAATTAAAAATAAATAAATAGTAAGGTCCATTTGGTGATAACTTTGTTGGGTAACTGATATATCCCAAGCTGGTAGAACATTGCCTGGCACATAGTAGACACACAACAAATGTTGTTGAAAATTGGATATTTAGCAAACAGATAGAAATTCAAGAAATACCTAGTGAGTATATATTATGGTCAAGATTCTAAGTTGATCTGGAGCTCAGGAAAATAGTAAAAGATAAAATAATTCTAATAGCCAAAATCGTGGTTGTGGATGTGTGTTAGTCCATTTCACACTGCTGTAAATGAAACCACCTACATTAAAATGATCTAAGGCCATAAGCCAAAAATAATGATAAAAGTCTGATTTCTATGAAAGTATGCATATAGCCAAAAGTTAACCAGCCATTGTTCACTGACTTCCCTACTGCTAATTGCTTAATGCTTAAGTGCCATGTGTCCTCCTTGACAAGGACACAATTTGTGACTTACCCAACTGCTTCTATAGTAGATAGCATCACCATTGTAAAATCTAAGACTGATCTTTGAGATATCTTCCAGATTCTGCATTTGGGAGGACCCACTGACATCAAGCAGACCCATGGACATGTGTAGGAACTGATCCAACACGTTCTGAGGCCCCCTACCCAGGAAATGTCTCAGCCAAGAAAATAATTTCTATTTCTCAACCATACGAATTCATCCCCAGCCAATCAGCAGACCCAATTCCCTAGCCCTTTGATTGGCAAACCACCTTTAAAACTCTTAGCCCCAAAATTCTTGGGGAGATAGATTTGAGAAATTACTCCCATCCTCTCACCAGGCACTTCACAATATTAAACTCTTTCTCTGCTGCAACTCCTGCTGTCTCAGTATATTGGCCTTTCCTAGGCAGTGGGCAAGGCACCCAGGTGGGTGGTAACATAAAGGAAATACCTGAGGCTGAGAAATTTATAAAGAAAAGAGATTTATTTGTCTCACGGTTCTGTAAGCATGGTGCCAGATCTACTTCTGATGAGGGCTTCAGGGAGCTTCCAAGAGCTCCTTCCGAGAGAAGGAGCTAGAGGGGGAGCAGGAGTGTCACATGGGAAGAGAGGAAGAAGGTGGTACCAGACTCCTTGAACAACCAGGTCTCTCATGAACTAATAAAACCAGAACTCACTCATTATTGTGGGGGGGGTGCACCATACCATTCATGAAGGATCTGCCCACATGACCCAAACACCTCTTGCTGGGCCCAAACCCCAACACTGGGGATCACATTTCAACATAAGATTTGGAAGGGCCAAAATCCACACTTTATTATTATGTACTACCGAGGGAAATCCACAAAGGCAAAAGAAAGGCAACTATGAAAACTTGGGTGTAGAAGATAAAATTTGGGTGTAAAAGATGAAATTTGAGTATAGACGTTCTCTCTTTTGTTTCCAAAGAAGGAAGAAGTTTCCAGAGACAACCACGGTTCTTTCTGTGCTGTTGGACACAAAATTCTTCCTGAGATTTTTCATTCAGTATTAAATACATATTTCCTGTTTAATCTCCCTGGATTGAAACTTCTGACATCAGTGCATGTAAAACATTGTACTTTTCCCTTGATTCACAGAATTAGATTTTGCTTGAACCTAATCTATCACTGCATAAATCACCAGAAAAAAACTCAGGCCTTTATTTGTTTTTCTGTCTATACCAGCTGAACAAGTAAAATGAATTGGTGATACTAGTAGATTTAAATCCAAACACTACTTGATACCTTATTTCTTCAGTAGAACCCTCAAAAGGCCTGCTATGTGCAGTTCCCACCAACTTTTTGAACTAAGGCTCTATGGCCCAGAGAAACCATTTGAATCTTGTGACAATTTTGGATTCATTGAATCCTTTCATTTCTTTTAGTAGTAATCATACACCAGGGTCCTACAGAATCAAGTCTATCCTTTAAGGGATCTGAAAAGAGTAGATTGGTTGCCTAACCTTACAGTATGAAGGATTTCCTGGTGATGCATTTGGTCTCTGAACTGTCCAAATCTACATGTTCATAACTCAGTTTTCAGCGATTAAGTGATAATTTTTATATTACAACCATTAGACATATCTCTGAATCACAGATACTGCATGGAAGTAATCTCAATTTGTTTCCATTGACTACCCAATATGGGGTATTTCCTTATCCCTTTCATTTGAAAATCCTTGATTTAAAGAAAGAAAAAGAAAAAAAAGAACCTTGGTGTGAAGTAGTACTCTTTAAGGATTAGAGCAAGGAGAAGCCAGCAAAGAGTTGGTTGATGGAGAACTCAGAACCATGAGCATGCCACTTCATAGAAAAGAGGGTTTTCAGGAAGAAAGGGGGCATTCAACAGTATCAAATGCTGCAAAGAGCAGAGAAGGACAAGAACAGAGAAATGATAAATGGATTTGACGATTATATTTCAAAAGTTACCATGACCTTCAAGAGAATAATTATTAAAGCAATTATCTCAGAAAAAGGTTTTTATGATGCTCAGTTATAAAAATAGTGTGGTAGACTCAAGAAAAGATTTTATTTACTAAGTGAGAAAGCCAAGAATACATAAGAAATATTTTATGGTATAAGCAATATTTATTAAATATTAAACAATAAGAAAACCTTAAAATATTTATATTTCATCACAACTTCTTCATTTGTCAGTCATTTCAGCAACAGTAAAAAGTAGATTGCAGGCAGCAATAATACTTGGAAAAGCTTGAGTTTAAGTCCAAGTTCTGCTGCTTTCTAGCTTATGACTTCGGGCTCTTTGCATCTCAGTTTTCTCTTCTGTCAGATAGGCTCAATAATATTGTACTTATCGACCTCACAGGTTTATTGGGGAGAATAAAGGAATCAATATAAGAGGAAGGTGTGAACTATAAGTCCCTTCATTCCAGGGCCAATATTACCTGCAGGCAAGATGCTGGGTTATAAGAACCTACTTCTCCTTCAGCTCAGCCACAGCTTGACCAGGCCATTGGGCATTCCAGATACCCATTGTCTCATTTGAAAAATAAAAATGTCAACATCTGCCTCATTTATCTCCTTTTATGGTTCTAGGTATCAAATGAGACTATGTATAAAAGGACTTTGCAAACTGTAAAGTATAATACATTTATAAGGAAATATCTACAGATTCCCTGTGTTTAAGAGTCTGGGGACAGTGGTTCTCAAACTTCAGTGTGCATAAAAATCACTGGGGAGCTTGGTAAGAATGCAGATTCAGAGACCCCTCCCCAGACATTCTCAGTCAGTACTCTGGAGAAGGACCTGGGACCCTGTGTTTGGAACAAGTTGCAAAGGTGATTCTGCTGCATCCAGTGTTCATGTCATAAGGCAGAGAGTGACAAGACTGAGAGGGTGTGGGGGTGTAAGAGTAGAAAGAGGGAAAAATAAGACGGCACCCCTTCTACATTTCTGCCGATGGAGGCCTGGAAGTGCAAGAGAGGATGGGCTATTTCTGAGTTCCTGGGACTCACTTTTTTGTCTCAGTGTTATTAAAGTATAATTGGCTAATAAAAATTATATATATTTAATGTGGACAGATCGATGTTTTGATATATGCATACATTGTGAAATCATCCCCATAATCAAGCTAATTAACACGTCCATCACTTTCATAGTTACTTTCTGGTATGTATGTGGTGAGAACACATATGATCTACCCTCTTAGCCAATTTCAAGTATACAATATTTTATTACTAACCATAGTCACCATGCTGTACATTAGGTCTCCAGAACTTATTCACCTCGCATAACTGAAATTTTGTACCCTTTTACCACTATCTCCTGATCTCCTCCTCCCGCCACTCACCTGGGCCTCTCTTGACTTCTACTGGGGAAGGATGGTCGTTCCTTCAAATAGTCAGAAAAGTTCTAGAAGCTGTTTTTCTAACAGCAACGGTTTACTCAGAAAGTAGGTAACCAATACTACAATCATTTTATATGTTCAGAATTGCAGTGGGTATTTGAACATTGATGAACAAATTGATATAAGCGGATATGGGATTGCTTTATACCAAAATGTTAGCTTCTCCCAGTCTTTGATGCCAAAATTACTAGTCCTGAAAACTGATGATTTGTATAGGGGACAAGTACATATTCCCTTTCCCCTGGACATAAGGGCATTCTCTATCCTTGGCCTCCCTCTGGCTACAGCTTGGCCTTTTGATCTACAGAATGTGACATACCTCAATTCAAAAGGAGATAGTCATAGTCATCCATCACCAATGGGTTTTGCATACTTGGCAATAGTTGGTGTTTTTACCAGCAAAAATTCCCTTTCTACCCCTGAGGTGAATCATTGTTCTAAGCGCAGGTCAGTACTTTTCCCATAATTTAATCTGGAACTGTTAATATGCTACAGTTCTGCATAGCAACACAAAGACAGTATTGATGGGTGCTAAAATAAAAACAAGTAATGAAACAAACCTATGCAGAATTAAAAAGTAAGTCCATACCCTCTACTCTGAAGTGTTTCTCAATGATAAAAATTTCCAAGTAATTTTTGTCTCCTTTGAAATCTTCTCTCTCTTTACTACAGATCATCAAGAAGTTTCAAATACATTTCAGAGAAGATAAATAAGCCATATCTTTCTTTCAAGAGTGTATGAATTCCAAAGACTTTCACTCTAAGACCTTTGAGTTTCCCAGCTCGATTTTATAATTAGGTAGCAGTTCACCTTTGAAAAATAGTCCCATGGGTTTCATTGTACTTTTATCCTTCACTTCTGTTTGTCTGCAATATTATTATCCACTCAAGCCCATGTTTTATCATCTGAAACAGGACCTTTCCTGTCTAAAGGGGCACATAGTTTCTCTTGCCAAAGATCTATACATAGTGGCTCTACTTTCATGAGAGAATGTTCAAGTATATAATTCAAAATAAAATGACACACAATATTTTTAATGGTGATGATCATTATTCTTTTCACCAAACCTGCACACCATGGCTGTGATTTAACATAAGATGGAGGAAGATGGTTAAACAAATAATGATACATCAACCAGTAAAATACAGCATTTTCATTAAAATAACAAATATGTAAACTATACTAATATTATAAATGAAAATATGTATACAAAACAGTGTTCATTTTATAGTAACTTCAAAATATAATGTACATGCTATTTAAAATTATTAATTTATTTAAACCCTGTTTTCTTGGGCAGCGGCCAGGTAGCCCAGCTTCACCAAGGCTCTCAGTGCCCCACAGCCTGCAGGCACCTGGCTCCCACCCTCCCTGCCGCCAAGATTTCCCAGGGGAAGGTCAGCTCAGCTGAGGATGTGGTGAAGGAAGAGCCCAAGAGGAGGTCAGAACGGTTGTCACATAAACCTGCACCAGCAAAAGTGTAAACAAAGCCAAAAAAAGGCAGCAGGAAAGAATAAATCTTCAGACAAAAAAGTACAAACAAAAGAGAAAGGTGGAACAAAGGGGAAACAGGTGAAAGTGGCTAAGTGAGAACTAAAGGGGATTTACCTGCAGAAAATGGAGAAACTAAAACTGAGGAGAATCCAGCCTCTGATGAAGCAAGAGAGAGAGAGAAGCCAAGTCTGACTAATATCTCATGGGTGGTCCCTGTCTCCCTTCTTGTAGAATACAGAGGAATATTTTTATGAACTATTTTGTAAATGCAGGGTTTTTAGTAGCTCTAGAAACGTTTTTAGGAAGGAGGAAATCCCATCTTATCCCAATTTTTAAGTGTAAATGCTTTTTTTAAAATAGTGAAATCATTCACTGGTTGTTTATCTTTTGGCACAACCAGAAAAGAGTATGGGATATTGAATTACAAGAGGCTTTGACTGTTTGGGGTGTCAGCCTAACTTCCCATAGATGGGGGGCAGGGGAGGGTGTTGGTTTTATATCTTATAACACAAGGCATACTAAATGTCAATGTAGAGTCACAGTCATTTAATGTCTTGAACATTTTAAATTTCCTCTTTCCCATACTATTTTTTAGTAGAATTGTTACCTAAAGAAAACTACTCTTTGATCATGGCTCTCCTTGTCAGAACTGTGTGCACTCCAGGCAACCAAAGCAAAATTGGACAAATGTGATCATACCAAGCTAAAAAGCTTGTGCACAGCAAAGGAAACAACCAACAAAGGAAAGAGACAATCCACAGAATGGGAGAAAATACTTGCAAACTACCCATCTGACAAGGGATTAGTAACTAGAATATATAAGAAGCTCCAACAACTTGCTAGGAAAAAATCAAATAATCCAATTAAAAAATGGGCAAAGGATCTGAATAGACATTCTCAAAACAAGACATACAAATGGCCAACAGGTAGATGAAAAAAAAATGCTCAACATTATTAGTCATCAGAGAAATGCAAATCAAAAGTACAATGAGATATCATCTCGCCCCAGTGAAAATGGCTTTTATCAGAAAGACAGGCAATAACAAATGCTGGCGAGGATGTGGAGAAAGGGGAACCCTCCTACACTGTTGGTGGGAATGTAAATTAGTGCAGCCACTATGGAAAACAGTATGGAGGCTCTTCAAAAAACTGAAAATAGAACTAACACATGACCTGGCAATTCCACTGCTAGGTATATATCTAAAGGATAAGAATTCAATATATCAAAAAGATATTTACGGCCAGGCGTGGTGGCTCACGCCTGCATCCTAGCACTCTGGGAGGCCAAGGCAAGCGGATTGCTTGAGGTCAGGGGTTCAAAACCAGCCTAAGCAAGAGTGAGACCCCGTCTCTACTATAAATAGAAAGAAATTAATTGGCCAACTAATATATATACAGAGAGAGAAAACATTAGCCGGGCATGGTCTTGTAGTCCCAGCTACTTGGGAGACTAAGGCAGGAGGATTGCTTGAGCCCAGGAGTTTGAGGTTGCTGTGAGCTAGGCTGACGCCATGGCACTCACTCTAGCCTGGACTCTGTCTCAAAAAAAAAAAAAAGATATTTACACCCTCAATGTTGATTGCAACACTATTCACAATAGCCAAGACATGGAACCAACCTAAGTGTCTACAATGGATGAATGGATAAAGAAATTGTGGTACATATACACAATGAACTATTATATAGCCACAAAAATAAATTAAATCCTGCCACTTGAAACAACATGGATGGAAGTGGAGAACATTATGTTAAGTGAAATAAGCTAAGCACAGACAAATCTTACATGTTCTTACACATTTGTGGGGGCTAAATATTAAAACAATTGATCTCATGGAGACAGAGAGTAGAATGATGGTTACCAGAGACTGAGAAGGTTAGCGGGGAGCAAAGTGGGGATGGTTAATGGGTGCAAAATTATATTCAGACAGTTAGATAGAATGTTGATAGTACAACAAAGTGATTATAGTCAACAGTAAGTTACAGTATACTTTCAAATAAGTAAAAGAGTAGAATTGGAATGTTCCTAACACAAAGAAACGATAAATACCTGAGGTGATAGATACCTCAATTACCCTAATTTGCTTAATTCACATTGTGTGCCTGTATCAAAACATCACATGTATCCTATAAAGATATACAACTACAATGTACCCATAATAATTTAAAAAAAAGAACTGCATGTAGTCTCTAACATCTTTGGTCGTGGTAGCCCTGTTTTCCTAATAACTTTGTCAATGTGCTGTGAAAGACTGAAAATTTGAGTATATAGTATACACGATGATAAATTATGAATTGGTGGGACTTATGTAACAGCCTATCAACATCTGAAGATACTGGTAGTTAACATACTCTTAGGGAAAATTTGCCTCCAAATTTTAAGCTGGAAAGTCACTGGAATAAGTGTTTAAAAAAGAATTACAATATATGGCTTTTTAGATTTTTAGTATACATATGTTAAGAATTGTGTACAAATTGAAATGCCTGTGTACTGATTCTCAACACAACCAATAAAATCTCAATGATAAAAGAAAAAACTCTGCTTTCTTAAAAAAAATGGCCACTTAGAGAAAATATAACACATACCATTCCCTAATTTATAGGGAAATTTTTTTTATAGGGAAATTTAGGGAAAATTTTTAATATAAAAAGAAATAAGGTACAGCTATGTAAAACATATCTAAGCTGACAAAGGTCAGAATTTAGTGAAATATAAAGTTTTATGTTCCATTATTTTTTTTCTATAAATTCAAATGCATAATATGGTGTCTTTCAGCCATACTTCATGAAAATCACTGGCCAAGATAGCTTCATGAAGGAAGTTGTCTGAGACTGAAGGTGTACCCTGAGCTCAAAAGACTAGTGTTTCTGGGGTATATTATTTGGACATGAGAAGACTAAAGGCACTGGCATAAGTGTAATTCTCTGGGTTGTGGTCTCTTCTTTGGGAATGTGAATTTCATGAAGCTAAATCAACAAGCATGAAGATCCATTCTATATAAGACACTATCCCCCATCTTCTTCTCAATAAAAAAATGCCCTTAATAATGATTAGTGTCTGCTTCACACTTTGGGGATAATTAATCCTCCTTTGCTGTTCCTGATTCCAACAAAGCACAGCACATTTAGAGTAAATTACAATTGCCTGAGTAAATAGCATTAAGTGCTAAATTTATCTGGATAATCTACAACAGTGAACAGAAAACAAATGTTGCTAGCTCTTAAGAGCTGGGATTCTCAATACCTCAGTAAAGTATTTTAATCCAATGAAAGGGTTCCAGAGAAGTGTGGCTAAAATATATATCACTACAATCTTGGCATTTGTTCCACGCTAATTGCATTTTAGTCAAATTAAGTATGAGAAGAAAATGACTCACAGCTTCTAATATATTTGACTGTCTACAAGATCACTAAGTCCCCTAAGGTTTGTTTCTTACCTTTAATAAATTAGTATCATTTTCCTTTTAAGAAGCCAGTTGGCTTTTGGGAGACCTGAGGGGAAGACAAAGGCCTGTGAGAAAGTTCAACATCTTCCAAAGAAGTCCTTTTCACACCAGAGAAGCACCAAAGAAAGGAGAATGCCAGCAGCTGGGGGTAAAGACAGGGACATCAGAGAGAGAACCCAGCAGGAAAGAGAGAATGGGCAGGAGTGATACGATGATATATATAGTATATTGGTTTTCATCCACGGTTCCTGGCTCATAGTTCCCATAGCCCTTGTTACAGTCCTTTGTTATAATGCTGAGGTGCTTTAGACTTCAGAAGCAGGGCACAGAAAACAGAATCTCTGACTCCCTCCCAGCCTCCTTTCACCTACTCCTTTTTCTGCCTAAGGCAGGCCATAGAAACTAAATATATACTCTAATCTTCCCTCACCCTTTTTGTCCTGGAGCTGGCTATAACAAAATTCTCTGACCTACCTCCTCTATTTGGAGGTCATAAGACCCCTATTTTGGGAGGGGTCCTGCCCCTACCCTGGAGGAATGCCACCAAGAGAGAGGCCAAGAAGAATCTGAACAGACAGACCTTGCTGGGTTCCCCACCCACATTCAGTCTATTAGTATTAGATCATATCCTTTTTGTCAAATCACATTTCTACACAGTCGTCCACGCTTCAGTCATGCCTGTCCAATGAAGGCTCCATAAAAAGCCCAAGTGGACTAGGGAAAGAGAATTTCCAAAGAGCTGAACTTCTGTGTTGATTGTTGTGGCGTGAGAGCAGAGGAAAAAATAGTTTTTTTCACACAGCAGGAATGGCCCAGTTCAGCCCAGGTCAACTGGCCTGGTCAAATCCACCTGACAATATAGTCTCCAGCCAGCATCCTTGCAGGTCATTATACCACAGTTGAATTAATTTACTGACACTAAAATCAGGCATCTCCTTGAATACCAACATGCTGGCCATTTATATCTGCTTGGGTTCCCTGGACTTTTTAAATTGTAGACTATCAACTAGTTTTTCTCTGTCTCCTTGTTTTTTGAGTGGGAACAGGGTTAACATCCACTCTTCCCATGAAATTTGAAATATGTGGTCTCTACTATACTAAATGTGAAAAATGTCTATGAGAGAGCCATGGTTTAATTTCTAGCCTCTGTCTTAAAGGACAAATCTAATTCAATGTTGTCACTCTAACCTTTATAATTAAAAAAAGAAAGTCTGCTAGATTTTAAGCTCCAAGATGTCAGGGACAATATGTATTTTATTCACTACTGCCCGGGGATGACTTAGCAGAGTATTGATAAAACAGTGGCTCAACATTTAGATTCTTGAATCAAGTTGTCTAGTCCAAATACCAAGTTTGCTACTATGATCTATGCAATCTTTGTACAAGTTAGGGAAGCTCTCTGGGCTGTTTCCTTATTAACAAAATGGGGATAATAATGACAATAATATCTATCACAAAGAACTGTTGGAAAGATAGAATCACTAATTCATACAAAACATTTATCACAATGTCTATGATGAATACTAATATATAATAAATGCTCATTAAATATGATAAATACTCAATACATGTTAGCCATTGACTAAGTATTTTAAAAGGTCAGAATCATGGTATTTTATCTTCTTTGTTGCAAATAAACTAGATTAATATTCCAGATATACCTCAAAGCAGACTAATTGATTTATTACATTTCTAAGTCTACTTCAGATTGGGTTTGGTCCATATAGTTCAATTCTCTTTTCATGTATCTTTATTAAACTGAATAATATAAAATAATGACATAAACTATGCTTACATGGTTACTGCTTTGCTATTTTTTATGGCTTCATAATACATGATATATCAGGAAGATAAAGTTTATAAGCATGATACTGATTAATGAGTTATCTTTATTTTGAGTATTTTTCTATTTCTTTGAGACTATTTTAAAAATTACTTTTGTTAAAAATTGCCTTTCTCCTCATGAGCAAAACTGAATTTACATGTTAGGGTATTTTTAAGCCATAAATATTCCCTCTTAGGGTTTTTACTTCTCTTCCTTTCCTTTCCTTTCTTTTTTCTTAATTTCACATTAATGAGAAACTATCCTTTAAATAGTAAGTAGATTCTTGAGACTTGAAGAGATAATTTCTTGCCCTTTGGCTTTTTCTACCAGTTTTACTCTTAAGGACTGGTTTCCTTGTCTTACTTTTCATACCATCCTGGCCTCTTTTTCACTATTTCCTGATTTTTTTAAATGTTTTCTGAATTGTTTAAACATCTGTAACTATAAGAACTAATATTCACTATTTTTGCCTACATCTAATAGGACTAAAGAATGATCATAAGAGGAATAACAAATCTATTTATGTTGTTGCCAATAAACTAGATCCTGAGGAATTCTTGGTTCTCCTGCCTTATCATGATCGTTCCTATTGTTATTACTCTTCTGTTTTTATATTCTTCTCTACATTGCATCTTAAATACAAAAATTAAACAGAGAATTTGTGGTTAAATTTAAATAATTTTTTTTAATGTTTGAAAATAAAAATGACAAGAACAAATGGCACTCTCTAGCAAGCCAAGCTAGGAACAAATATCCATTTATGTCTTGTTTGGGTGTCACAAACCTAGGATGTATCTCAGTTCTCTCTTGATAGCTTCAGGACTGGGCCTGTAAACCTCTTTGGATCTTGGTGTTTATTTTGTTTTGTTTTTGTTGAAGATGTTGAATAAATGAGCTCTATGTTTCTTCACAGATGCAAAATCTGTTTCCACATGAAAATATACTAAAAAACATAGCCATTTATATCGCCGTGGCACTTATAAAAGGTTATAAAAAATAGCATACAGTAGCACAATAGAATATACTTTAACCAGTGATCTTTCTGATGAAAAAGAAGTCAGTTGGAAAATGTACTTCCTTGAAAGAAACATTCCTCTCTCTGCATGTCAGATAATTATTTAAATATACTATGTTGGGTGGCTGATGCTTTAAAACTTAATGAAGTATTAGCACTCTAATAGTAACACTTTTTATACATTAATAAGGGTATAAATTTTATAGTATATTAAAGCTCAACTCAATACCTATATTTTCTCATAGGGCAAAATAGAAAATTTTGCTATACAGAACTCTGCACCTTACACATGTTTGTGTCCTCATCCTTGCTCCCAGTTCTTTGTTTTCTATTAGTGCAGGTGATGCCTTGCAGCATGTATTACTACCTATGGGGAGCAGAAGAACCCAGAGTGACAGCTCTGACAAGGAACAGTTGCCCTACCTCCTGGACCCAGGAGCAAGCGGAGGGAACTGATAAATACAAATAGTTGCATCACTATTGTCAGGTACCAAACCATCCTGCTTCCTCAGTTCCTCCTTGGTAGCATTGCCTGTGAAGTGGGCAGCATCCCTTTTACCAGAAGTGGGAAGAAGTTGCTTATTCATTTGAAAAAAAACAACATTTGACTAAAATGTGATTCCTGTTATTATAAAGGGAGATGTAAAAATGTGCATAAAGAAACTTACTCTATTGTTTCATTTGAACACGGAAGTCTGCTGGAATACAGAGTGAATTCTGTTAAACCAATAGATATTTTAAACTAAAATTAAGGTTCTATATAATGGTGTTTCCACTTTTATCATTACAAAAGGGACTTTGGAAAAGCATTCCCATATCTTCACCCATAAAAGCTGTCCCACAGTCTCCATTTTCAATATTTTACTTCCATTTCAGGTTATAAACCAGAATTGAAGTAACCATTAGATTCCACCCCGCGGCCCCTGTCATCCAAGTAAGAGCAAGAAGAAAACAAATCATATCAAGAGACCCGGGTTCTCATCTTAGTTCTTTTTTTTTTTTTTTTTTGAGACAGAGTCTCGGTTTGTTGTCCAGGCTAGAGTGAGTGCCGTGGCGTCAGCCTAGCTCACAGCAACCTCAAACTCCTGGGCTCGAGTGATCCTTCTGCCTCAGCCTCCCGAGTAGCTGGGACTACAGGCATGCGCCACCATGCCCGGCTAATTTTTTATATATATATATCAGTTGGCCAATTAATTTCTTTCTATTTATAGTAGAGACGGGGTCTCGCTCTTGCTCAGGCTGGTTTTGAACTCCTGACCTTGAGCAATCCGCCCGCCTCGGCCTCCCAAGAGCTAGGATTACAGGCGTGAGCCACCGCGCCCGGCCTCATCTTAGTTCTTGAAATAACTATCTGTGTGGCCACAGGCAAGTCACTTAACACCCCTGTGCCTCAGTTTCCACATCAGCAAAATGAAAGAACTGAACTTGATCCTCTTGAACTGCCACCCCTCTAAGCTATAAAAATCCATCATGCAAGGATAAACAATTTTTAACAGCCAACTCAGTGTAACAACTCCATTTACAGATTCAATCAAGTCCATTTATTATTTTGACATTAGGAAGAATTTATTTGATCAGGTCTGGGGAGAAAAAGTGAGATTGAAGACCTGAGACAAAAGAAAGCGTTCAGTGACTATACTTACTTGCAAGAATGTATACCTACACTAGGATCTGGAGTTAGGTGAGACGGGCAGGATGCACTGATTATTAGTCCTCTCTTTGACTGAATGCTGGGACACTGCACAGATACAATGGTAGTCTCTAGGTCCTATTCAGCAAAGGATAAGAATAGCCTAACACTTGGTTTGGAGAACAGTGAAAAATCCACCCTAACAAAAGAAAGTTGGTTATAAATCTTGGCAAGAAAAATATGGAGAAGCTAAAACCTCATTATCTGTCATTATCAAGTCATGAGTAATGGAAATTTACCAAATAACTCAACTCTTCCAATTAAATTCCAATACATCTCATGATTTTAACAATTTTGACTGTAATTTTTCTAAGGCCTACTAACAGAGTGACCACATAATTTAGCAAACAAATGGGGACACTTTCAAGAGTGAAAAGGGATGCTATTTATAACTGCCAAGAGAATGTGTCTAAATTAGGACTGTCCCAGGAAAACAAAATATATGGTCACCCGACAGTAACTTTCCTACATTCTTGGACAGGGTCTTCCATATAAAGCATGACCCACTATGATCCAAATCACAAACACTCATTTCACTCTACTGAAATGCAGTGATGCCCCTGGACCTAGAATGTTCGATATACCACATCAGTGAACCTCACACTGTGGTGGGCATTAGACTCACCCAGAGGGCTTGTTATAACAGATTGCTGGCCCCCACTCTTAGAGTTTCTGATTCAGTAGGCCTCAGATGGGGCCTGAGGATTTGCATTTCTGAATTCTCAAGTGACCCCGATGCTGCCAGTTCAGGGACCACACTTTAAGAAGCCCTGCTTTATAGTTAGTGGTGACCTCAGATAGCCATGCCTTTCTTCATTCTTATGTCTGCACTTTGTGGCTTCAGCATCAAATTCTCAGCTGTCTTCCCTCCCGCCCTCCATGTTATCAGTATACCTGTTCCTAAAAATCTTACTCTACTAATTTCTTTTAAGGTATTTCTTCTAATTTCCTGTTGAATTGGAAAAATAAATATTTAGTCTTATTAGCACTCTCTTTAAAATAAATTCATAAATAGGCTCATTCATTCATTTATTCCTTGTTCATTGAACCATCATGTATTTTGTCTGGGAATACATGAGTATTCCTCTGGGCTGTCACATAAAGGCCTGAGTTGTAACTCTTTTGACTATTTGCTTGCCTTGCTTATCTTGTTTTCTGTCTCTGCTGCAGAAAGTTATTATTTTCACATAAATGGGGAATAACTGAGACATATCCATGATAGTCACTTAGACAACATGTAGCCTAAAATATATCTACAAAATTAAAGAAAGGGTTAGAATGGCATTGCCATAGAGACATTGCTACATAAGAGACATTTCTTTATTAAGAAAATGAATACGTGACATTAATTCATAGTGCTCAACCCATAAATTTGTCCTCAATCCAACTCTTACAAAATTATTTGTTGGCCACACAAAACTCTGATCAGTCAAGTCATCCCCATCCTCTTGGTTCATCCACTTCACAGTGTGCACTGTGAGCCCCTATTTAACTGGGATGTGGGGATTCTGCTAGAAATATTGCCTTTCTCACAGGCAATAAATCCACTTTTAGCTAATAAACCTACTTTCAGTTCATCTAAACTTTGTGGCTATTAAACTATGATCTCTTCCTTCAGTTTTTCCTTATTTTCCAGTAAAAATTCCTTTAACACCAGGAACTTCTAATGAAGACTGACACTGGAGTGGTATATATAAGGACAAAAAACTCTTACATGCTGAGAGAAAAAACGTAGTTCCCAGCATTCAGTGCACTCCTTCTGGGACATCAACATGGAGAGTCTGAGACTAGTGCAGTTGACCTGCCTATATTTCATCCTGTGCTAGTGCTATCAGTGAGTGCAGAGCAATGAATGACCAGAAAGAAGCTGGGCTTTGGGGTCAGGCACACCTGGCCTCAAAATTCTTCATTGTCACTCGATAATACCAAACAGCTCTAAGACTCCTGCTTTCTGGAATTATCCTTTCTTTCATTATTTAAATAAAATGACTCATGCTCTGAGAGAAGTCCTGCACCTCCCCAGTATTTCTGAGGGTTTTAGGAGGCGGGACATATGTGTTTCTACTCCTCCTTGCTCTAAAATCTTCACTCCCAGGTTGATTGTCAAATCCCATTCACATCTTCCCTGCTGTCACTGCCCTACTTTCTCTTCCTCGATTTACCTTAAAAACGGGCTACTAACAAAAGTGCCATAATGTTAAGACTCTCAAATCTAATGCAATTTTACTAAGCTTTGACTACAACTGAGGGTAACCCTATACAATGCAAAAAGCAGCTTTGAATTGAATGCAGCTCTCATTGTCCCTAAACATACATGTAAGCTTCAATCAGGGAAGGGTTCTTTTCTTCCTCAGGCTCAGACTTACCACCAGGTGGCCAGCCCTGCTCAGCCTCCAAATGACTCTCTCCATTGTATTCCTTCCTCTGTCTTCCAGAAATACTGTCCTCCTCTCAAGTCACTAACCGACAATCTAAAATATTGTTACTGCATTATACAGAGCAACTTAGTTTCCCAAACTCCATCCTTGACTGGCTGTTGGTCCTTTATCTAACCAAAAATAGTCTCTCTTCCCATGAAATTGATTCTACAGATGCCCTGGAATGTTATTGCAAAGACTATAGTCATCCTTTTCAATAACACTTAATCCTTTTCATTATACTAGCCATGCAAATATGTGCAAGCTGATTAATTTATCTGAGCCTTGGTTTCCTCACCAAGGAATATTGCTCTGAAGATTAAACGTAAAAGCCAGCATCATGCTTGCCAAATGGTAGCTGATAATGTTATTAACCACAAGGAATTTCCACTGGGAGGGGAATTAATAAGGGCACCACCGAGTCACTGTAGCCAACACTCACTCACAGCCAGAAGCTGACATGCCTCCTTGGAGCTGAGGACAGCACACTGCCACCAGGCACTGCGTTTCCTGATCCTGCTGGATGCCACATTTGCTGGCAAATGCATAGTTAGAAATATTAGGCAAATCCTCACATCCCAGAGCTGAAAATATCCTCCCCACTCCCCAACAGTAAAGGATGCTGCTGTATCTCACTTATGTTGTTTGCTTCTTTCTCTCAGGGAGGAGAACTGAGCTGGACAGGAGCCCAGCTATGTGCTACACGCTTCTGCAATCCATTGCCTGCCATCATATATCCGTTCTGAGAACAAACTGCAGTTGCAGTTTTACAAGGGTTTTAATTTCCCAGTAAAACAAAGGTTGATTATAAATAATCTGAAAGTTGTTTCAGCTGATAGATGAGTTAATGTCAGAGAAAAATCTTCTCCTAAGAGTCAACATTAAGGCAAATATCAGGAGGTAAACTTGAATCGGGTCCACCATCCTACTCCTTGTTCCCAGATTATTCTTCTCATATCAAAGCAACTGGCAACCCAAGGCTTTCTCTAAGTAAAGATCCCATTCTCCTCCCCTCCCCTTCCCCTCTTCTCTCCTCTTGTTTCCTCTTCTCTCTCTTTTTCCTTCTCCCTCTTGCTTTCTCTTTTTCTCTCTTGTTCCCTTTTTAGACATCTAAGATCATTCCTATCTTATAGATCTTCCCCTGAACTATGACCCAAGTGCTCACCTAAAATCAAGGTGGCCCAAGTGACTTTAAGGTACATATACTCTGCACCAACTACATGCTGGGCCCTCTGCTAAGTATTTATGTATGTAATCTCCACTATTCCTCGAACACCACAAGGAGATAGATATTATATCCATTTTAAAGTCAGAAAACTGATACTCAGAGAAGGTAAGGCTCTTGAGTGTTGTCACATGATCTGAAAGTGAATAGACAGGATTCAAATCCAGGTCTGCCCCACATCAAGTCACGTTTTTCTCCACAAAACACTTTCTTCCTGTGTGAGATCATCAGCTCAAGGAAGATTTCCACTGAGACTCAAAGAACTCTGGAGTTGGAAGGAGCCCTGGAAGTCATCCTACATAACCATGTCTTCAGTGTGAGACTGCTCACAGTCTGAAATATTTCAAAGTTCCACCACACTAGGGACAGTGTGGCATTCCTGTTAAATACAGTATTGGTCCACTATTTTAACTAATTTTATAATGTATGGTAATACATGGGCGATTAATATCTATGTTCCTGAGAAGCTTCATGACATTGATTCTGGAGCCCAAACCTACTCCTACTATGCATCCTGGACATTCATTGATTGCCACCAAATCTATTAACCAGTAGTAAAGAATGAAAAGCCCTTTGCAATGTGTGCAACCCCAAAGGGAAGCACATATTTGGTAAATTTTCACCTTTCAGGAATTGGTTACCAACTAGAAAAATCATTTGGCATAGCAAATCCAATACAGCAGTTCATCTCTATAAAAATGGATTTTCTTTCCAGACAATTTAAATGGACAAATATAATGGAAGGAGAAAATATGCATTCCTCCTACCATTAGGGATAATGCTCTGCATAAAATCTGCAGTAATTTCAGTTTCAGCCATTTATTAGGAAACATGATATTATTCTTGGAGCCAATATAGACGATCAGCTAGAGCAGAGATGCCAAGAAAAACATAGTACAGTTTAGTGTTTGGCACTCTTCCACTTTATTCTTATGGTTATTGCTTTGTGAACACCAGTTCTGTCTAGGGAACCTTTCAAATGTATCCATTTAAATATTATTATCTTAAGGCCTGGTGCTAGGTAAGGTAGAAGAACACACACTGCATAATAGAAATTACAGTGACTTTTGAAGTCAGAGGATTCAGATTAAATTCTTTCTTCTGTCTCTTTCCAGTAGGGAATGGATCACTTCACCTTGGTTCCTCATGGTCTCCATTCATAAAATGGACATCATAAAATAATATGTCCTAGCTACTTCATGGGGTTGCTCTGAAGATTAAAATATGATAGTGATCGTTAAAGTAAATGGTAAGGGATGATGTTAGAAATAGTGATGATAACAATGGTGGGGTCAATGAAAAAGAAGGCAGCACCACAGCCCTGCCCTCACAGAAATTACATCCACATTAGGACATTCGCATTCTACCAAGGGGCACAAATTCCACCATCTTGTACTTACTCTAGGTTGAGAAGTCTGCTCCCCAAATAAACAAAAGGTAACTTTGTAAAGGAAAAGTGGGATAAAGTTTCCTATATTGATAACAAATAGTAAAAAAAATTAAAATACAAAAGCTTTTTCATATGTTTGTTGACCATTGGTCTATCTTCTTTTGAAAAGTTTCTGTTCTAGTCTTTTGCCCACTTTTAAGTGGGAGTGTTTACTTTTTTTATTGCTGAATTTCCTGAGTTCTATATAGATTCTAGTTATCAGCCTTTGATAGAATGTATAGTATAGAAATATTTTCTTCCATTCTGTAGGTTGTCTATTCACTCCAATGATAGTTTCCTTGGCTGTGCAGAAGCTTTTTAATTTGATCAGGTTCCATTTATTTTTGTTGTGGCTGTGATTGCCTTTGAGGTCTTCTTCATAAATTCTTTGGCTAGGCCAAAGTCTATAATAGTTTTTACAACATTTTCTTCTATAATTCTTATGGATTCATGCCTTAGGTTTAAGTCTGTTATCCATCATGAGTTGATTTTTGTGAGTGGTGAGAGGTGCAGATCCTGTTTAAGTCTACTTATAGCTATTCAATTTTCCCAGCACCATTTATTGAATAGGATTGGATTTTTTCCCCAGTGTATGTTTTTGTCTGCTTTGTCAAAGATCAGATGGCAATATGGGGATGGTTTTATATCTAGGTTCTTAGTGTTATTCCATTGGTCTTCATCTCTGTTCTTGTGCCAGTCCCATGCTATTTTAGTTACAATAGCCTTGTAGTATAGCTTGAAGTCTGGTAAATTGAAGCCTCACAATTTGTTCTTTTTGCTTAAGGTTGCTTTGGCTATATGAGATTTTGTCTGGTTCCATAAGAAGCAGAGAATTATTTTGTCTAGATCTGCAAAAAATGATGTTGGCATTTTAATAGGAATTACATTGAATCTGTAGATCATTTTGGGTAGTACAGACATTTTAACAACATTGATTCTGCTGCTCCATGAGCAAGCATAGTATGGTTTTCCATCTGTTTACGTCCTCTGCTATTTCCCTCCTTAGTGTTTTGTAGTTCTCCCCATAGAGGTCTTTTACCTCCTTAGTTAAATATATACTCAGGTATTTTATTTCTTTTTTGCTATTGTGAAAGGTAGGGAGTCTTTGATTTGGTTCTTAGCTTGAATGTTGTTGACATTTATGAATGCTACTAATATGTGTACATTGATTTTATACCCTGAGACAATGCTCAACATTTCTAATCATCAGGGAAATGCAAATCAAAACTACAATGAGATATCACTTAACTCCAGTGAGAATGGCTTTTATTAAAAAGTCCCAAAACAACAAATGTTGGTGTGGATGTGGAGAGATAGGAACACTCATACACTACTGGTGGGACTGCAAACTAGTAAAATCTCTATGAAAAGCAGTATGGAGATACCTCAAAGAACTAAAAGTAGAATTACCATTTGCTCCAGCAATCCCACTACTGAGTATTTACCCAAAGGAAAAAAGACATTCTATTAAAAAGACATCTGCACTCGAAAGTTTACAGCAGCAAAATTCATAATTGCAAAGATGTGGAAACAACCCAAGTGCCCATCAATATAAGAGTGGATTAATGAAATGTGGTATATATATATTATGGAGTACTACTCAGCCATAAAAATTGGTGAGCTATCTTTTATGAATGGAGCTGGAACCCATTCTTACAACTGAAGTATCACAAGAATGGAAAAAGAAACATCACATATGCTCAACACTAAATTGGTATTAATTGATCAAAACTTATGTGTACATATGGAAGTAATATTCATTGGGTGTTTGGCAGGTGGGAGGGGGGAGGAGGTGAAGGGTAAACTCACACCTAATGGGTGTGGTGTGCACTGTCTGGGGGAGGGGCTTGCTTATAGCACTGACTCAGGCAGTGCAAAGGCAGTTTACATAACCAAAGCATTTTTATCCCATATAATATTCTGAAATAAAAAAATGCAAAAGCTAAAATATTTATTTGTTGAAATTTTAACTAATTGTTTCTACTAAAATATATATATCTTCCTTTTTTCAGTTAATAATAATCATTTGAAATTTTCTTTTTATTATTGAGGATAATTTTTAAATATGTCACCCACATAAAAATTTTTACAAAAGCTGATTGTAATTCAAAAAGATAAACAGATCATTCATATATGTTGTTTGACATTACTCCATCCACTGCAGGTTTGAATATTCTACCATTAGAAATTAACACATGATATAGTCTTTTTCAAGGCAATAAAATTATGCAGTCTCTTTTACACTGCAGTTCTTTTATGGAAATTGATTCTAAAAAATATATGTGGATGTTTGCCAAGATTTAGCTGTAAAGATGTTCAAAACATGTTGTTTGTAGTATCAGAAAATTGGAAATAACCTAATGTTCAGCATAACCTAATGTTCACATTAACCTAAAGTGATCATATAACTATGGCATTTCTGGGATTTGGGGCAATAATTTTCTTTTCTTTGTGTTCTTCTGTATTATCTACAATAAGTATCTATTGATACAATAAATTTTATTTTATTTTATTAAAATAAATTAATGGTCATTCTGATAACAGTAATGAATTTAACAATGCATTTATCTCATTCCCTTGTGAAACCTCCACTAACATGACAGGAAAGGGAGTGTTTTATTGCATAAACCTACAAGAATAAAGGAATAAAGGTAAGCGATGATAGCCACAAACTTTTGGAAGCTGAAAAGCATCTGGATCATTGGTAACAGACTCAAGAAAGTTGAATCCTAAATGGGCAGTGGGGAAAGCCAAAAAGCAACCAGATTTACATCACAGAGTCCTTCAAAGTCTTAGGGATTAACTGGACCAGGCACCTTTGGGACAGATGGAGGGGCCCTAGTAACAGGAAATTGCTTGAAAGTTTATTTAAGAAGTTAGGGCTCCTATCCTTTCCTTCTCCATTCTACACAGTCCAGCTTCTCTCCCTTTCTGAGGCCAGTGGACGTCTGGAAGTAAGGGGGTCTGGAGAGGGCAAAAGTGGGTCTCTGAATTGGGCAATACCAGGCACAGGAAAATGGAGGGCTATACTCAGAAGAAAGGAATGGATGAAGTGAATATTTATACACTGAGCATCGGGAGCTCCCCAGTGCACTTATTGTGCTGGGCTCACAGAACAATGGCAGCCAGGAGACCAGAGAATTCTGTGTGGACTCTGACTAGCCCAGAACAAAGATATGACAAACTCTTGGGAAGATAGGAAACAGAAAAAAATGTGGGTTGGGTGTGTATAATGTGTGCTTTATAAAAGAGGTTGCAAAAAGAGAACTAAATCTTCTTCCATAATGGGAACTCACTGGATAATGCCTAAGCCTGTGATATCATGAATTAACAAAATTAGCATACTAATTAAAAACATAGAGGTAAATAGCAAAAGAATCAGGTAAGAGAGTTAAAGTTGGTTACCACTGATGAAGTAAAATGATGGGAAGAGGAGGGAAGAGGGCCATTTTTCCTAACAATTCTTGTGGGATCCTTTGACCATTTATAGTATGTCTACATATAACTTTGATTTCTAAATTAACAAAAGACTTTTTTAAATTAAAATAATGCTTATGGATATTCACTATTACAGCAGTAAGTTATCTCAGATACTATCTTCTTTGACTTTATTTTATTCATAAGGGAACTCTGACCAGGAGAGGTTAAGTGAACAGACATGTCCAGACAGAACCTAGGTGTCCTAGTCTATTTGCAATACTTCCCCAAGCAGTCCTCAAGTTCATTCAATGCATTCTTTTAAATTAATGACACAGTTGCTAACAGATAGTTTAACTTAATATAATGGAGATCTATTGTTTTTACCTGTCCAGAGTCCCTTCCTTCCTTCTGTTGATAATTGTATTTCACAGAGTTGAGGTGGCACTGACCCTTTCTTCTTCCCCACTGCCTAAATGTATCAGGGCTACAAAACCAAAATATTACACACACACCCTTCCCCAAGTCCAGCCACAGGGATGAGCATGTGACTAAAGCAGGATAAACTATTTCTCTCTGACATTTATTAAATAGAATGATAGAGAGAAGATCTTTACCCACCTTCCTTTTGGATCATGAACTTACTGTTCTTGCTCTAACTCATTTAATCCTCATAACAAGCCATTAAGGTTGGTGTTATTTTGTAGATGAGTTAACTGGTGCACAAACAGGTTAAGTAACATACCCAAGAATATATAACTAGCATATGATGGATTTAATAACTGAGTCTGATTCTAGGTTCTGTGTTTTTAACCACACTGCCCCTGTAAGAGTTATTTGTATTTTACTTCTCACACATTGATTTCCCCTATGGTGGTAGTAGCACACCAATACTTTCATGTGGGGGACCCATGCCCTCTGCCCACTCTCAGTCAAGATAGGGTTCTATCATGGGCACTGGAGGTGAAACACCTGGTGCCCAGGCCTGGCCAATCAAAGCTCAGCATCCTCCTTTGTTCAGTGATTGGTTCAGGAACCGACTCATGATCTAAGCTAGTCCAATCCCAGTAACTCTTGAACACTTTACAAGCTATTAACAAAGATTCTTGCTCTTTTTGCCCAAACTTGAACCTATAGTAATACGAGACTGAGGCTCTTGTAACCATCTGCCCAGCACATCGGTCCTGGTGTAAAAGCTACAGTGCAGAGGAAAGCAAAGCATAACTGAGCCAACAAATGTAGGCTGATGAGGTCCCAATGACATGGAGATAGATGAGATCCTGACCACATTGACACTGGACTCTAAGCTCCACGAGGGCACAGAATACTACCTGTTTTGTTGACAAAAATTTGTATCATCAGTGCCTATAACAATGTCTGATACACAGTATGTACTTGGTAAATATTTGTCGAATATATCATTTGAGCCCCAGATACAGCCTTATCTTTAGGCTTTTCAATTACATGGACTGATAAATTTTCTTTTACAGCTAAATCATTTGGAGTCAGGTTTCTGTCATTGTCAACTAAGGTCCCAACTGAGTTATCATCCTTCTAAATAAAACTATCCTCAAAAATCCCAACAAAATACAATATTACTTTAGCTACTTACTCCTTCCCTACCAAAGCCTATGCTCATTAGGCTTGTACAACATTTCACCTACCCTTTTAGTGGGTGAAGTAAATTAATGTGCAGTTGTCTGCGACCTGAATTAGAAATCACAGCTCCTTCCTCAGTCGGTCGCTCCTTACAAATAATGTAACCACTTGCTCTATTTATACCCTCTTCATCCCTTACAGTTGTTGACTCAACTTTCTGTGGAGGTTGTCAAAGAAAAAAATCCCACTAGAGAAGATGAGCAAAACAGAAGTTGGTTTTATTCTATTAATAATAGTAATGCCAACAGTAGGGGAGAGAACACAGGGCAAGACTGGAAACCCTGTTTCACAGAGACAAAGGGCTGAAGAGCTAGTAAGAGCTGGGGTGGGCAGATCACAAGTCCTTTGTGTATACTAACTGGCCTTCCCCAAAGGAAAAGTAAACTTTCTCACATCTTCCCAAAAAGAGATATTTTTACATGTTGGAACAAGGAACCCACCAAAGTTAGGCTCCTACCCTCTTGCAGACACTGAGAGAGGGGGGTGCTATCTTCCCTGAGATTACATTTCAAAGGTGCTCCTTAGCCCTTGAGAAGATACTCCTGGGTTGAGAAACTGGCAAGAGGCTTTTAAAAAGATTTACATTTCAAAGGGGCTGAGAAAGGACTTGCAATTATAAGTATTCTAAAGTAAATACTCTAAGATAAGGGAGAGCTGGGCCTAGAGTGGGTAAGAAGCCTCCCTAACCTCTAGCCAAGCAGAGGGGAAAGTTAAGGACTCATGGTCAAGATATTTATGAATCTGGCAGCAAATTTGTTAGGTAGATAGCTAGGATCTCTGGCTCTTCTAGGGGCAAGTATACCCTGCTTTGGTGCTGTCTGGAGCAATTGCCCCACCTGGGAAGAAGGATAAGAGCAGGCCCAGTTTTGGTGCTGCTCCACCCTTAATCCTATCCAGAGCAGCTGCTACACCTAAGGAAGGAGGAAACACTTTACCAATATGAGAATTCTCCAGTTTAGGATTTGGAAAGTGACCTGGAATAACCAGAGGCTAATTATTATGTCATTAGCTTAAATCTACTTTGTAGTTCATCCCCACCAGGTAGAGCTTTTAGAGAAGAAGCCCCCATGCAGATACAACCTTAAGAACATGTGTTAATCATTTGGTAACATCGCACACCTCCTGAAAGCCCTTCCCAAGAACAGGCCAACAAAAGGAAACAACTCAAGAATTCCCAGATAGTCAGTCAGTAAGTCAGTGAGTCAGTCTGTCTCTCTCCACTTATGGAGATAGACCTATTTCCTTTTATAATAAAAAGTGGTCTCAAAGTTTTGTCTATAGTTGTGTTGAACTTTGGTAAAAGAATGTTAAGATATCTTGATTTGTTTTGAAGGAAGAAAAGGAGAAAGGAAGGAAAGAAGGGGAAAAAACAAGAAAGGAATAAAAAGAGGAAGAAAAGAAGAGTCACTACTATTTTGCCCTTCTACATTTCCTTTGCCTTTATTCAAAAAAATCTGCTTGGACTTCACCAAGATCCACTGATCCTTACTCTTCTCCCAAGCTATCAGATGCCCCCGAGTTTCCCTCTCTCCTTACCAGGCCCCTGGATCAATCAACTCAAAGACCTCTACATACCAGCTTTTTTAATTTACTTGCCTCCTTTCCTTATACCTTAATCCTACCCATTAATCCCTAAACTCAGATCAATTCAACAATTTACTTTCTCTACCCTTACTGCTGAGAAGTTGAGTATCATTGGAGAAACTCTGAGAACTTTATATATTGATAATATTACATATATTAATATAAAGTTTCTATAGACAGAATAATGTCCTCTCCCCAAGAGACCCACATCCCAATACTCCAAATCTGTGAATATGTGACCCTACAGGGAAAAAAGGACTTTGAAGATGTGATTAAGTCAAGAATTTTAAGATGAGGGGATTAACCTCGATTATCCAAGTGGAGATAATCCAATGGCATCAAAAGGCTCAAAATCAGAAGAAAAGATGTCACAACAAAAGCAGAGGGTGGAGTAATGTGCTTTGAAGATGAAGGAGGGGACCATGAGTCAAGTAATGCCCGTGTCCTCTAGAAGCTGGAAAAAGCAAGGAAAAAATGTTCTCTCTGGATCTTCAAGAAAGAACACAGCACTGCTGACACCTTAATTTTAGCCCTGTAAAACTAATTTCAGTCTTCTGCACTCCATCACCATAAGATAATAAATGTGTATTGCTGTCAACCACTAAGATTGTGGTAATTTGTTGCAGTAGCAATAAGAAACTATATAGTTTTTTTTATCTCAGATGAGTCTTCAAATTGTGGTAGAGCTACTCCAAAGATAATTGCTATCAATGCCCTCCCTCCCATGTGCATGCTGTGCTTCACTTCAACAGGGGGATCTATTTTCCTTCCCCTTGATTCTGGGCTGGCCTCGTCATTTGCCTTGACCAATATAATGAGATGGAAGTGACACTGCCAGTTCTGGGACTGACATTTTGGCAGCTTCTGCTTGCTCCGTGTTGGAAACTAGCCACTATGTTAGAAGTCTGGTTATCCTGAAACCATTATGCTGCAAGAGAGCTCGAGCTGTTCCAGGTATCCCAGCTGAGGCACCACACACATGAGCACAAAAACTACCTTGGATAGTACAACTGACACCACATGGAGAAGAACCACACAGCTGAGCCCTAGCTGAGATTGCAAGATTACAAATAATAAATCACTGGGGTTTTTATACCACCAAATTTTGGGTGGTTTGTTACCACCCAAAGCAATAGATGACCGAAACAAAAATACTTTCTACTTGCAATGATTCAACTTCTTCTCTGATTTCTTTACTTCTTTCTCAGCAGGTGATCTTGTCTCCTACTTTAGACAAAAATCTGATCCCTCCTCTATTTTTTCCATTAATTTTAACTTCAACTTCCCCAAGGATATAGACCCTCTGGCCTTTCTTAAAATTATCCTTCTTAATCTAATTCTTTTCTGCTTCTTTCAAGATTTTGATCTTTCTGTATCCTCAGTCACTGTCATTCTCCACTGGCTTCTTTCTTCAGCCTATAAACATGTCCAGGTTGACCTCAATTCCTTCCCTTTTAGCTTTGAGTTATTGCCCTAACACTTTCCTTGTTAAACTCATACATCTTGACAATAGTCCTCACATGTCCTGTCCACATTCAATGCTCAGCCAGGTAGTGGGCTAAACCAGCTGAAGGACCTAATAGCCGTGGGCCAAGGCAATAATGCATGTGGGAGTAAGGCAGTATTGGGGAAGGAGGTCCGTACTTAAATAGGGTTTAGTTGCCAGGAACAGTAAGTGAAGATTGGTAGTGGCCAAAAAGTTATTGAAGTCAGGGAAAGGACAAGTCTATAGGGATAAATCTACCCATATAGGCAGAATCAAAGTTGCAAAGTTGGGGTATTGGAGGAAGGGTAAGGGTAGACTCAGTTCAGCCAAACCAGGAGAAGGTACAGAGTTGTATCTTCTATAACTCAGATGCATATGACAGCCCCTGCTCAGGTGGACAAACAGGACCCTCTCCACAGAAGAACCTGACTGTCCCAGGTTTTCTATCCAATGGAGAGGACTTCTTCCCTATACTTAATGGATAACACTCAGAAAATAGTTAATGTTTTAATGCCTACAACAAATTAACATTTCTGAATAAAATAACATTGAGGTAACACTACCAAGCTAATTATGTCAAATGATTTTTCTCTTACGATATATTCACTTTGGATCATATATAACCCAAAATCTGCAAACCAGGTTTCCCAAAATAATAAATGTTAACATTTCTGCATTCCACAAGTAGAGTGAAATTGTTAAGAGCATGAGCTTTGGACTAAGACTGTATGGTATGCAGAAGAGTGATCCTGCCCCAACTCCTCAAAAATGATGTCTATATTCAAATGTCTATATCCAAAGAAATTACCCCTCTGCAAAGGGGAATTAAAGTTGCAGATGGAATTAAGAATGCTAATCATCTGACCTTTAAAAAGGGAGGTTCTCCTGGATTATACATGTAGACAATGTAAGCAAAAGAGTCCTTAAAAGTAAACAAGGGAGGCAGAAATGGAAGTCAAAGTGATGCAACTTGAGAACTCATCTGCCCCTTGTTGGCTTTGAAGATGGGGGAAGAGGGCCATGAATCAGAGAATGCGGGCAGCATCTAGAGCTGGAAAAAGCAAGAAAGCAGATTGTCTCCTAGAGCTTCCAGAAAGGAATGCAGCCTTGCTGAATCTTGATTTTAGTTCAGTGAGATCTATGTCTGACTTGTGTCCTACAGAAAAGTAACATTAAAAAGTTTGTGTTGTTTAAGCCACTAATAAATTATATCAATATATTATAGCAGCAGTAGAAAATATACAGACTATATGGTTCAAATCTTGACTTTCCACCTATTGGACTTTGGGAAAATTACTTAACTTTTCTATTCCCATTAACCTGTAAAATGAAATGAGTAATATCATCTATTGAGGATTAAATAGAATACTTAGACTAATGCCTGATACCTAGTTAAGTGCTCGATAAATGTTAAGGTCATTAGTGTTATTTTACTGTTTGTTGCCTTCCTTTTTGATTTTTATCATGAGATTTTTTACCTGAGAACCATACTTCAAATTTATTTTTCCTATTTCCATTTAAAGAGCACAAGAAAAATGTCTTCTAAATGTCTAATAGCTCTAATGTTGAAGCCCGAATTGCCTAGAGTACCTTCTTAGAATGTTTTGTTTTTAGCCTTGAACAGCTAACTTATCTTGCTTATTTCTAACTTGCTAGAACAGGCTGTGCTAACACCATTTTTTAAAAGAACTTTCCTACTTCTTGACGACTTAATTACGGTGCTGCTGGTTGATGACTTTGCATTCGAAACCAAGACCTTGAAATAAACACAGTCATTTCAGTTCTTGATACAACTGAGTGAGAGTGCATTCTCTGATTAGCTTGTCCGCTTAAGAGTGCACCGTGGCAATGGGATAAAATTAGCCACACTTGCCAATGACCTAAGAGTCATTAGACATTTTGGCAGTTCCTAAACTTTTAATTCTTTTTGAAGCATATTATGTTTGATGTATTCAGTACATCTAGCTATTTTATTTGGGAAATGTAATGATGTTGCAGTATTTGATTAACTTAAATATTTACTTTTCCCAAAATATAGCACAAGAGAAAAGTTTTCTTAAATACATAAAACATAAAGTCCCTTTATTTTTAATAGGTTCTGGGATCCTCCCAGCGATCACATATCTAAACAACATCCATCTTCATGCCTATGAAGTCTGAAAAAGAGCTGCTCTTCCATCAGTCTGAACAGTCCCACCCTCACACTCTTAATGGTTATTAATAAGAAGAATTTCTCTTATTATAACTGATGGCAATATACATCATAAAATACCAATGAACATTATTTGGAAAAGAGGTTTTAGTAATGCAATACATCTTTGCTTGTTTCAGTGGTGGGTGAAAGAATGGATTGAGCTCCCTTGTTTGCTATTCATTCATTCATTCATTTATTCACTATTTTAACAAATGTTTGTGCAGTGTCCCAGGAATTATAAACTCTCAAAAGCTGCATCATGCATTGTTTAGGAATATATGCACATGTGGTTGAATTGACTTTAAAACCTACAAAATTCAGAACAGTCCCCTTCTGGGGGAGGGAGGGAGATGAGACCAGCGAGGAATACACAGGTAGCCCCAGTGGTGAGGGTGGTTTTAGAGTTCTGAGTTGGGTGATCCTGCGGTGTTTGTTCCATTATTATGCTTTATAGCATACACATGCTTGACATATATTCTTTTGATGTATTAAATATACATTTTAAAACGGAACAACCAATCTCTGTTTTAACAAGCTTGTAGTTTTGTATGGTCACCAGAACTTGATTGTTCTCACATCGTACTTTGTGGCCATTGCCTCCCATCCCTTCCATTTTTAAGTGTCTCTCACCTGTTTTTAGAGGGAAAAAAAACCAAACTATTAAATATATTCTCCTAAATTTAAAAAGAATCCTTGCTGCAACAGCATTGCAAACTCACATGTGATTGCCTATCCTGAGTTCAAAGGACCTAGCATCACCATGGTCTAATGAGAGAAGTGGTACATTTGTTTGTTTTTCTGTTTCCTGCTACTTGAACTTGAGGGAGGGTCAGCCATCTGCATACCTCATGTCTAACATAGTGCTAACTAGTGGAAAGGCAAGTTTCTAGACCCTGTTCTACCACTCACTCATTGTGTGACCTTATACAGGTAAGTAAATATTCTATTGTTGTTTTTTTTTAATTTGCCAGTGTCAAAATTCTCATGTACATAATCTGTCTTCTTGGGCCTTTTTGTGACTGTACAATATAATTACAAACGTGAAAGCACTTTGCAAAGTTAAGTGGTATACGAAAATTGCATAAAGCCATAAACATTCTTGTTACAAGCATGTGAATTTGATAAACATTAGTAAAGGAATTTGTGCCTAAAATCTGATACAAATAATAAGGTCCAAGAGTTGTGATATGACAGAAAGAAGGCAGATTCGTGTATAGACAAGCTTGGGTTCAAACTTTGGCTCTGCTTGTTACTAGCTGTGCCATCTTTGTCAAGTATGTTTATTCCTCTGAACCTCACTTTCTTCACCTACAAAATGGGATAATACTACTGGCCTTATAGGGTTGTCAGAAATATTAATTAAATTATTCTGTTATGGTCCTAATAACTCTATGCTAGGGAGAATGAAAACTGATATATGTGTATGGAAGGCTATATGGTAATATCTATCACAAAAAAAGATATATACTTTAAATAAGCAATTCCACTTCAAGAAATTCATCACATATTTTCCACACAATTAAAAAATATGCATGGTTGTTCATTACAATATTATAATTATAAAGGCTTAGGAATAACAGTAAATAAACAAAAATAGAGAACTGGCTCAAAACATTTATATCCACATAACAAAAAAAATTATAAGGTTGTAAAAAATGAGGGAGTTCTTTGTGTATTGATATGGAATGATCTTCAAAATAAATTGTTTAGTGAAAAAGAAAAATATAAAAAGAAAAATATGTGATATATCACCATTTGTGCATTTTTTAAAGAAAAATTAGTTTCAATATGCAGAAAATATTTCTCTAAGGACATACAAGGATCATATGATCACTCTGGTGAGTTCTTAAAGGGGAAATTGGGTGGCCAAAGAACAGAGATTAGAGGGAAAACCCTTATGTAATCATTCCATACCTTTCACATTTCAAACCATCAAATGTATTGCCTATTTGAAAAATAAAGAATGAAATGCATAAATCACAATATCTGGCATAAAATAAGTGCTCAAAAGTGCTTAACTCTCATTTTTCACTCCTCCTACTTAAATTATTTTAAAACTGAATGTATAGATTTTTTTAACCCTACTAATTTTCCTAATTATTTTAAATATTCAATTCCCTAGTTGAAATAAAATGAACAGTAACTCTGCCATCTTCTAAAATTCATATTTTCCAATGGCATCAATTGAAATGAAATAAAATACTGCATTCTTCATCAGATTCCAGTTCCAAATAAAGGGACCATCTCACAGCCAAAAGTGAAATAAAGGACTTTGGAAATGAGAGAACAAGCCTGAGACACCTCTACCTCCGGAAGGGGAACAAGGTGAAATCTCTTCCTGCAGAACTCAAGCCACGTCATTGTTTGATTTCAGCTTCCTCTCCCCATCTGACCTTTGCAGACAACCTTTGAGAAGCAAAGAGAAATTCCCTGATTGAACTGCCGAGGAGCAAAGAAATGTCCCCGAAAAGGGAAGAGGCCAACAAAGCAACAAATTGAATAATCCACGCAGTTGGGAAGATGGACAAAGAAATCTGACTACATTATATCTTCGATTTTATTCCAATTTTTCTATATGATTAAGACAAGTTCCCTTTACCTACTACTTGCTGTTTTTCACCTTTCTGTTTCCTGGGCCATTTTAGAATCCAAACCAATTTAGATACTAGAATAGGTTGGACCCATCTGGTATTCCTACAGTATCTTATATCTTTATGAAAGTTGGTTGTTTAAAAAAATAGATTATCACTGATTTTTTTTCTTTTGACTTCATTTATCACATCTACCATGCCCTTGCTCAGTAAGTGTTTAATCATGAAAATATGCATAAGGATACAGAGATGTTTATAACATGGCCAATGAAAAGTAAATAATAACCCCAGACAAGGCATCGAAGGTGGAGCAGTGCAGTCCAGGAGACAGAGTCAATGAGTGAAAATAGGCTGGGCGTGGCGGCTCACGCCTATAATCTTAGCACTTTGGGAGGCTGAGGCGGGCGGATTGCTCGAGGTCAGGAGTTCAAAACCAGCCTGAGCAAGAGCGAGGCCCATCGCTACTATAAATAGAAAGAAATTAATTGGCCAACTAATATATATAGAAAAAATTAGCTGGGCATGGTGGCGCATGCCTGTAGTCCCAGCTACCCAGGAGGCTGAGGCAGCAGGATCGCTTGAGCCCAGGAGTTTGAGGTTGCTGTGAGCTAGGCTGACGTCACAGCACTCACTCTAGCCTGGGCAACAAAGGGAGACTCTGTCTCAAAAAAAAAAAAAAAAAAGAGTGAAGAGAAGAATAGGTGCTGTGGACCAACAAGAGGAAGAAATGCTCTTATTTTGGGGACCTGGAAAGCTTTCATGAAGGAAGAGATATCGATGGGCATTAAAGGATTTGGATAACAGAAGGAAGAAGTGAGGCCACCCCACGTAGGAGAGCAGTGTGAATAAAGGCACGGAGAGTGGAAAACATAAACCACATTCAGCCAGGAGCTGTCAGCTTGAGGACATTGTTCCCAAAAGTGTGGACCATGTAACATCAGAGGTATTCAATGATTTTAGTTGATAGGAGGAAAATTATTTTAGGTTTTAATAGCTGAAAACCACTCATGGAAGGAGAGGCCAGACTTACCTCCGACAGGAAAGATGGACAAAGCTCAGTACCCCAGCTCCTGTCTCCTGCAGTCAACACTGCGTCTGGCACCTCGGGTCCACCAGGAGGTCCCAGCGCCCTCGGCACCTACATGAGTTCAGGGGTCAAGGAAACCCTGATACAGTGCAGCAATGAAACCGTCCCAGGACTAGACCAGCCATTATACTGCATTTCCCCATTTACTGGAGAGACCTCACATCCTTCCACCCCACCCTGCCTGGGACAGAGGCCAGCTGGGGGGTCTCAGCCCAAACAGAAGACATGGGGGCATGCAGGTGCAGCCAGGCCCAGCTATATGCCAAGGGACTCAGGGTTGTACATTTATTCAAATTTTAAAAGTGAGCCATCTGAGAAAAAAAAAAAACTGTAGGTAGTAATTTATAATTGCAAGAGGTTCGCAAATATGGCAAAAAATCATGAAGGTATCTGCCATAACAAAGTGCCGCAAGCTGGCTGGCTTGAACAACAGAAATGTATTCTCTCATAGTTCTGGAGTCTGGGGAGTCTGAAATCAAGGCATCAGCAGGGTTGCTTCCTCCTGAGGGTTGCGAGGCAGAACCTGTTCCATGTCTCTCCCCCAGCTTCTGGAAGCCCCGGGCCTTTTTTGGCTCGCAGGTGGCATTCTCTTTGTGTCTTCCTCACATCATCTTCCACCCGTGCATGTCTGTCTCTGTGTCCAAATTCCCTCTTTTTATAAGGACACCAGTCATATTGGATTAAGGCCCACCCTGATGATGTCATTGTAACCTGATTACCCTGGAGAATACCCTATTTCCAAAAGAGGTTACATTCTGAGATACTGGAAGGCTTTAACAAACCTTTTGGGGGAGTCACAATTCAACTGATAACAAAGGAATGATTTGAATGACTGAAATTTGGGTAACGCTAGCTTGATGCAAGCTGCCCAACCTGGCTTCTGTTCATGTAAGTGCAGATGTGCTATTTTATAGCTGTGTTATCCTGGGCAAGTCATTTTACCTTCTCTAATTAAGTCTTCTCATTTATAAAATGAAAGCATTGAAGTAGATCAGTAGTCACCAAATTTTGGGGGTTTTGTAGACTACTGAATTTTCAAAGAACAAAAGGAGATATAACAGAAGGCGCTTGGAACTTAATTTTGCCAAATGTGGGAGGGATTGGCTAAATTGTCACTAATTCTGCTTCTTCTTCCTCCCAAGCACAAAGCTAAACTGTATTTCCCAGGCTTGTTTGCTTTTAGGTTTGGCCACATGGTGAGTTCTAGCAATGGAATAGGAATAGAAGTAATTGTACTTCATTTCCAGACCTGGCCAATGAAAACCTCCCTCCAGCAATCTTCCTTCTCTTCCTACATTGGCCAGCTGGACGGAAAAGACTTTGGGGAATCTGGGCGTGGGCAGAGCCAGGGTATGGAAGCCAGGCTGGGGCCCTGAGCGAACAGGAGGATTCTACCTATATTCAGATTTTACTTAAGACATAAATTTATTGGGTTCATTCATTGATATCTGGGGATTACAGCAGCTGTCATTATTTACCATAACTTATATTCTAAATATAGACATTAAAAACACCATCTACTATCACAAAGAAAGAACAATTTAACATCAAAAATGTAGCAAACCTACAATCTTAGAAACAAGAGCAGTTCTTCACCTTGAAAAGCTCCCTTTCACATCAAAAACTCTTTGACTTAACCTAACTTTTCTCATTGCACCATGAATGAGTGATAGCTTTATTATAGACACTCATTGGTCCATGAACTGACATTGAACGTCTAGGACAGATGACTGTCCATCCAGACAGAGCCTCTCCAAGTGTCAGGCTGAAGTTACCTGCTCAGATACAATCGTCAGGAAGTAACCTGTCTCCATCTCATGGCTGTGCCATCCTTTGTGGCACTTTATTTCCAGCAAGCTCAATCCTCATGGTGGGCTTCATTTCTCCAGGCTAACGTGGTCATAGCTCCGAATTCAGGGGAGCAAAAAAAGCCTTTTTCATACTCCTGAAAAAGTCCAAAGACCAGCTCTGATCGGATCAGCTTGGGTCATGTCCCCACCTCTAACCGAACACTGCAGCCAGGAGAACAGGACGTGGCCAGGCAAAGGTCACATCAGAGCTGGTTCCCCAAGAAAAAAATGCATGTGCTCTGTTCCCAAAGGAAGGAGAATGTGCCCCATGAGGTCAGAACAGCAGAGGACATCACAGTAGCCCAGGGCAGTGCTCTGTGTTGGTTGCCATAATGCTGCAGAAGACCTAAATAAGGATCTGCCCCGCTTTTCAGTGGGATTTAAGACAGAGTGTGGGAAAATTGGTTTGCAATGAAACACTTCGACGATCAAAAGAAAAATGAATAACATTCAAGTAGGCAACATATTTCAAATAAGATGCGTTCTCATCCATACCAAGATAGACGCAGATGCCAAATTCTGGGTCTTGGGCGAGCTTATTGATTTAAAATATAAGCTATGTTTTTTATTAGGAAAATGAGAACAAATGAGATAAATTGGGATAATTAAAAACTCGGTTTCTAGGCCGGGCGCTGTGGCTCACGCCTGTAATCCTAGCTCTTGGGAGGCCGAGGCGGGCGGATTGCTCAAGGTCAGGAGTTCAAAACCAGCCTGAGCAAGAGCAAGACCCCGTCTCTACTATAAATAGAAAGAAATTAATTGGCCAACTGATATATATAAAAAATTAGCCGGTCATGGTGGCACATGCCTGTAGTCCCAGCTACTCGGGAGGCTGAGGCAGAAGGATCGCTGGAGCCCAGGAGTTTGAGGTTGCTGTGAGCTAGGCTGACGCCACGGCACTCACTCTAGCCTGGACAACAAAGCGAGACTCTGTCTCAAAAAAAAAAAAAAAAAAAAAAAACTCGGTTTCTCCATCTATCATATTTTTATATGCTATTAGTATCATTCCATCTGTGAGAAAAGAGTTAAAATAAAGACATCCAGCACTTAGCATTCCCAAGGCCACATAGTTTTTTTTCCCCTCCTGAAATCTAGTGTCATACCTCCTTCTTCTCTGGCGGTTTTTAGATAAGTATACTTTTACTTTACCCAGCTTAATAGAAATTTTCAGACTTTCAATCCATATCCTGTAGAATTTACTCTCTCTCCAAATCCTTTGAAAGACTTGTGCCACCATTTGGTTTCTTTTATTCTAATTATGCCAGGATGCTAAATTTATTTTCATTTCCAACAATCTAGCTAAAGTCTCATAAAATGTAACCCAGCATATATCTTCTGGAAATAATTAGACAATGAAGAATTTTCAAACCTAGTTCCAATAAAAACCACAATATTACTCTTCATTCCCTGGGGTTTGTCAGGCTAATTTTCTTTTCCTCCCTGCCATTGTTAATTCAGTCAAGAGTCCTTCAATGTGAGTTCTCAACATGCTAATAGATTAAGTTTGCTTATATTCTTTCTGCCCATATCTTTTTCTCTCAGGCAAACATGAAGGCCAGTCAACATCTTTATTGCTTCAAGACTATCATTGCCCTGAATCTCCATGTAACAGTGTATTATCATGTTTTCTTTCAAAAAAAGAAAAAAAACAACCCATAGTCCCACACATCTGTTTGCTATGTCTCATGTATGTGTATCTACTTCTGGTTTAGAAATAAAATATTCACAATTATTATATCAAGTGGAAGATCAGTTATAAAGACAAAATTTGGATTTTTTTACTTAAGAGATTTGACATTTTAAATTATTGTCAGATATCAAGAGATATTCCATCATTAATTCTTGTAATAAATATTTATTGATTCCCTGAAAGTGCCAGGCATTATGGTCTAGGACAGGGGTCCTCAAACTTTTTAAACAGGGGACCAGTTCACTGTCCCTCAGACCGTTGGAGAGTGCGCACTGTGGGCCCGGGACGAGTCGGCTGCTAAGCAGGACAGGCAGTGGCAGCTAAAACACCCGGAGAGCTGGATAAATGTGCTAGGCATGTAGCCCACGGGCCGTAGCCCACGGGGCCGTAGTTTGAGGACGCCTGGTCTAGGAGCTGGGGACACGGCACTAAAGCAAACACACGAGATCCTGGCCTCACAGAGATTATATTCCAGGGGAGGAAACGGGAAATAAATGTATAAACAATAACCAAAAATAATGCCCTGTAGTGAGAAATGCTACAGAAATGAAACTGGGTAAAGTAGTCAAAGTGACTGACAGAGAACAGTTAAGGAAATGCTCTCTGAGGATGTAACATCTGAGCTGAGGCCAAGAGGATAAAGAAAAGACAGTCATGCAGTGGAGCTGGGTTGAGAAGCCTCCCAGGCAGAGGGAAAACATTTGCAAAAGTCTACAGGCTGGAAAGGGTTCCCCAAAGTCAGGGAAGAGGAGGCCAGTGTGGCTAGATCATTGTTTTCACTTATCTCAGTGGCCATGGTTAAACCCAATTCAGAGACATTATTTGTTGTATCTAATGCATTATTTCAGTTTCCCGGTTAGTAAATTACTTCTTAACTTGAATAAAAGCTTATTTTTCATGTACAGTTAGGTAGTTTTTAGTTCTCTGAATGAGTCCGTCTTTGACCCTTTGAGAGCCCTAAAGATGCATTTTGATAGTCAACATATTAAAAGTCAGAAAGAGCTAATATGTCTCCCCAAATGCCCAGTTGACTGCCAAGAAATTCTTTATACCCTGAGAGAATCTGGCTGGGTATTTGCAGCCATCTGGTATTTAAAGCAAAACTCATTGTGCTGAACTGGACAGCATTTTTTAAACATAACCACCACCAATCTCAGTTTTAACATAAAAACAATCGATCTCAGCACATATTCATTGTAATGTTGGCTTTTTAGTGCCTTGGTTTAAAAAACATTTCAAACTCTCTAACAAAATGTCACGTAGGAAAGTCTGAGGGAGCAGGGCTTGGTTGTCTCTTTGAAGCTCAGCAGGATCCTGGCGTCTGCTCCATCTGCTCCCTGGCAGTGCCGGGCCAATCAGGAATGAGCCTTCAGAGGACAAAGTGCTGACTGTCACCCTAGCTCTGCTCCAGTCCTGTGGCAAATGGGAGAAGAGGCTTCCTTAGCGAGGGATGGGGTAACCATTGGGAGGATGGACTTGGACTTCAGGAAGACTAAGTACAAATTTTAGGGTCCCATTCACTCACTGGCAGGAAGACCTGAGTCCTTAGGTAACTTACATAACTTCTTAAAGCTTCACTGTACATGAAGAACTACCTATTTGATTGTTATGAAAATTGAGAGAAGGCATATAAAAAGTGTGTGGTACATTGTAGGTATTCAACAATAGTGGACATCACATTTCCATTATTCTTTTTAATTAGTAACGTTTATTACTTGAGTGACTAGAGGGATGCCTGCCTGCTAAGCAACCTCTTATCCCCCCACAACAGATATGACAGGTGTTGAGGGTATATAATCAGCAATCTACCATGGCCATCTTGTACCAGTTCCATCACTGCATCCACCCTGTCCCCCTTGTCTAGGACCAGGACTTTGTCAGGGAGGACCACTGGTTTAAGGGCCCCCATTAGTGAGGAACCTCAGATTTAGACACTTTCAATAAACACTTAGCAGGGTGGTTCCAACATGACCTTCTTCCTGCCCTGTGCCTTAGTTCCAGAGGTCTCCTGGATTCCCACGTTGGAGAGAAAAACAGATGGCTGCAATTTCCTTTCCTCAATCAATTCTAAGATAGCTCTTTCCACCATCCCCCACACACCCTCCATCTCCTGGGTATATGGCGACCTCAAGGTTTGAGAAAAGTGAAAAATAGCTGCTTCTCACACCGTTAAAAGGTCTAGAGTGTACCCTGTCCTAGATAGAGTGGAAAATAGTTGAAACTTACAAATGATTTCAGATACTCACCACTTGATGGCGTTATTTGCTATTCATAACTTAGTAACAGCCAACCAGCTTTAGAAATTGACTTTGTTTCTTGACATCAAAATAGATTCTGTTAAGATGCCAGATTTTCTTCAAAGAAAGACTACAGGATTTGAGACATTACTTTAAAGTAAGAATGTAGAGAAAAATAATTCCTAGGCATTGGAAGATCCATGCACTCCATACCTGCACCTTCCTGGACTCCTGAAGGTGGACCTCTGACCAGTGGCTGGTCATCCCAGCAATGGCCCCAGGGGGCTCCGCCTCCAGATGAGAACATCAGCAGGAAGCCTCTGACCAGCTGGCCGGCTTCCAACCGCCTGCTACCTCTTGTTGGCCTGTGTGCCAAGGCTTCATTCCCAGACTTAGTGATAGGTTGACTGAAAGCCATCCCCAGGAGAATCTCTAAAGGGAGTGGTCTTTGAGCATATGGCTGCAGCAGAGAGCCCACTCCCACAGCTGCCAAAGCTTCTGCCTCCCTCTGGCCTCACCTCCTGCCACCTGGCTCCTCACTCCTTGCCCTCAACCTCCTTAGCCATCTTTCAATTCTTCTCAGACAACCTCTCCTTCCCTGCCTCGGCTCTGAGCACATTCTGTTCTAATTGGAATGCTCTGCCCCATACTTTGCAGGGCTCAGTGCAAAATTAAAACACAGGTGTTCTTGTTCAAAGCATATTAAGAATTTCAAGATGGCAACAGCAGGACTTTACACCCGGCATGGGACCCTGCTAAAGGACTAGGCTCTGCATGACACGTGGGTCTTACACCCAAGAAAGCTGGTGCTACTTATGTCTCTGCAGTTCTCCTGGCTGGCTCTGCATCCCTGAGAGCATCATTTCCGATTATTTTCTTTCAGCTACCTTTTATATTTTCTTTATAGCACTTATCACAATTTTAAATATTAATTTATTTATTTGCTTGCTTTTTGGGGTCTCTCTCCTTCACCCAACCCTTTTGACAGTAAGTTCGGTAAGGACAGAGGCTACGTTGACTTTAGCCATAGTTGGATCCTCAGAGGCTAGAACTGTGTCTGGCATGTGTAGACATTCAATTAAGACATGTTGTATGAGTGGATTACATTAGGTTCCTTTGCTTTCAGCTTAACCACTTCCATACAGTGCTCACCGGCCACGAAACCTTGCCCACAGCCAGCACTCACAGTCTGCAGGACAGTTTGTGCTGTGCATTGACGATGAATTCGTTTTGCTCTTGTATGATGAGGAAAGTTTTAAAGCACTGAAAGCTTGTTTCACTTTACAGGCAGCTTTACTTGTAATGTAAATCAGAATAGGTAACATATAACATATATGTTTTCATTACATTATTTTTAAATGTTCACAATTTTATTTTGATAAATGAAAAATTAGAAAAGTCATATCACGGCTATCGGCTAAAGTCGCTGTGCATGTTCATCTGTGGCTGTCGACTATAGTGGACGCTGGTCCCGAAGTGATTAAGTTGCTTTTAATAGTGAAGTCTTTAGTGCATTTTTAAAAAATAGCTTTAGACTTGTCAGAAAGCAAGCAGAAATCTACAAGAGTAATCAGTGCTTGAGTCAGTATACTTCTTCTCTCTCCTCATCTGAGAAACCGTCTCTTGTTTCCCCAAACATGGTTTGCTTTCTAGAATCCTTTAATTGATTTTATGACTTTTGATCTACCCAAACTTTCATATACATTTTTTTTTTTTTTGCATAAAGGAAACATCCCAGTCACTCAATGAAATATACTTAGAAAAGAAGATGGGTTTCATGACCTCCTCCCGGATGTGTCTCAGAGAGAGTGAAAGAAGAGTTCTTCTGACACCAGCTGGTGTGCTGTGGACAGCAATACAATTCTGACACCAGCCACCCAGGGTTAGCAAAGACCCCACAAGTTAAAGGGCACAGTCCCCAACAAGATTGCTCCCACCGTAGACACCAGCTGCAAGTGGGGGCCCCGGGGCCAACCACATCTCTGACCAGCAGGCTACACAACTGAGTTCTCTGGGGAGAGGGGGGCAGGCCTCTCAAGCAGGTTGGAAATGGCTTGGTAGAGCCAGGAAAGGAGACCGGCCTGGGTGGGGGTGGGGTGGAGGAGGGTTCAACATGCTTGAGAAGGGGCTTCTGCCTTTGACTCTCCCACCTGAGCTGGAGGAGGGAACACTAGGCTTTCTTATCAGCTTGTGCAGATGTAGGGACAAACTGCAGAACAAACATCAGTCAAACATCAAAAAATGGAGTCAGAGTCCTCATTACACATACGAAAGTAGGAAGAATGTACCACATACCCCCTGTACCTCATAGCTTCAAAAATTATCATGTAGCTTTTTGTTTTTCTAAATTCTAACTTCCCCACCCACATCAGATTATTTTGAGGTAAAGCATTAGAGCATTTCGTTTGTAAATATTTCATTATGTGTCTCCAAAATATGGACTTTCCTTTTAAAAAATAATAATTCTTTAATATTATCAAATATCCATTCTGTACTCATATTTTCACAGTTGGCTTATAAATATTTTTTTAGTTTCTTTTGTTGGAATTGGGATCCACACAAGAAACATAATTACAATGAGTTCATGTGATCTATACGTCTTTAAAAATCTACAAGTTCTTACTATTAATATAGCTAATATTTTTTCCTTGAAATTTTGTTAGTGAAGAAACTAGGTTATTTGTCTTATGGAGTTTCTCATTGTTTGACTTCTGCTGTTTAAATCCTCAAGGTCTCTTTGAACATATTCTTCTGTACTTTTCATTTCCTAGAAGTTGATATTGATCTAGAGGTTTGATTACATTCAAGATGGATGGATAGATAGATGGATGGATAGATAGATAGATAGATAGATAGATAGATAGATAGATAGATAGATAGATAGATAGATAGATAGATAGATAGAGACAGTTTTCTCTTTTTTGGTGAGACAGCTTGACCAGTGGTGCTGTGTATACCCATTAGGAGGTACATGATGCCTTGTTGCCTCTTTTCATGTGATGTTAGGAACCTTGATGGTCAGTTCACAGATCTATTAATTTACTGAGGATTTTAAAATGGTGATTTCTTAAATCTATCATTCCTTTTTAACTAGTTAAAACACTTTTATAAAGGGGAACTACTCTTTCTCAACCGCTTGGTTACTCTGAGGTATAGTTCTTTTCTTTTCTTTTCTTTTCTTTTCTTTTCTTTTTTTTTTTTTTTGAGACAGAGTCTCACTCTGTTGCCCCTGGCTAGAGTGCCCTGGTGTCAGCCTAGCTCACAGCAACCTCAAACTCCTGGGCTGAGGTGATCTTTCTGCCTCAGCCTCCTGAGTAGCTGGAATTACATACATGCACCACCATGCCCAACTAATTTTTTCTATATATTTTTAGTTGGCCAATTAATTTCTTTCTATTTATAGTTGGCCAATTAATTTCTTTCTATTTTTAGTAGAGACAGGGTCTCTCTCTTGCTCAGGGTGGTTTCGAACTCCTGACCTTGAGCCATCTGCCCACCTCGGCCTCCCAGAGTGCTAGGATTACAGGCGTGAGCCACTGTGCCCAGCCTGAGGTATAGTTCTTATAAGAAAATTAAAGTAAATGCCTGATTCGTTCCTTGTATTTATCATATTTATAAGGAGTTTGTTCTCTTGTATCCTCCGAAGGAAATCTGTGAGTTTGTTGGAGGCTTTTTTAAGTCATGATTTTTTAAAAGAACTGCTTATGCCAAAATTCTCTTCAGTGGCAGACTTCTTTACCAATTGCCTTTGCATTTTTAGCCTTAATTTTTTTTTCCAGAAAGACTCTTGCTTAATTACCCAGTAACTCTCATTTCTGTAAAGTGAATTGAAATACTGGCTGCAAGGAGCCTATGTGATTTCTTAAAAGGAACTATATTCTTTGCAGAAAACAGAATTTTGAACAAAATTTAAACATGGATTTTTTTTTAAAGGCATCTAAATTGCTTTCATAATAAGATGCAACACTCCTTTTCTCTATTCAGGGTTTTCTTCACAGAATAGCATATTCCACGGAGAAATAAATGTTTTAAGTTTGGGTCCTTTCTCCACTATATAGGTTTATGAGCCTCTTTTTAACCCCAACACAAACACACACACACACACACTGCATTCTATATTCTTGGTTATATTTCTAATTCAGAGTTACTTTCCACTATATGTTGCTTTGAACTTTTAAACAACTTGGGACTGCCAGGAGGTCCAGTCCAGCTTTCTGTCATGACCCTGGGAAATACTCAGCCCAAACAACCAGACACTGGCACTGTGGTTCTGGCTCAATTGCCAACATGTTTGCTGTTAGTTGACAACATTTTTTATCTGACTTCTGCTAAAATTAACCGCACTTGGAATATAGTCTTTCTGTTTCATCAGTATAATTACTGGCCCTAGAGCGCCTTCCAAAGCTGTTGTTTATAATGATTCATGCAGCAGAAAATATACAACTTGATTCTTGAGAGCCAAGCAATGACAATTCAATCCTGGGACAGAAAATGCAAAAAGAATCAGTATGAGAAACCAGTGGTACAGAAGATTTCTTCCTCTATAAGCGATCTTTCTCTATAAGCGATTTTTTTTTATGAAGGAAACACATACACACACACACAAAGCCTACAGTTTAAAATAGCTCTCATTCTAAAAATCAATGAACAACTTCTATTTGGTAGCTCATCTCAGCCAGGTTAATTATAGACTGGGTATACTATATGCAAGGGCAAAATAAGGGACAGCTTCTGATACTATTTCAGGAGTACGAAGGCCCCATGTTTCTCTAAATGCTCTCTCTGTGTCCTGGTAAATACTGAAATGTCACCATTAGTGCTTCATTCCTTTAGGAATGGCAAACTCCACCCAGGAAAGAAGGGTTGAATCTGGATACAATGCTAATATCTCCAGGGAAGGTTAGCACTTAAACTCTTTATCTTCCTCTGTGTGAAGGGGGGGGGACAAGTTCTTCCCACCATCAGGCTTAGCTTGAGGTGGCAGCTCTCACTTCTGCCTGCACCATCAAATTACCCGGGAGGCTTTTGCAAAACTCAGTAGAGAGGGCTCTACCTTAGACCGATTGAATCAGAATCTCTTGGGTGGGGCCTGAGTACCGTTATTTTTTAAAGTTAAAGTGTCCTGGGTAGCCTCTCATGTGGGGGTAGCCTTATGAGACTGGAGGGCTGAGGTACGAGGGAGAAATGGAGCAGATAGGGGCCAGGCATAGCATGAGGGCATGGTGTGGTGCACACTGACAAACGCCACCCAGGGAAGAAGGGACAAAAGAGGGCCAGGCCCGACAGGGCTGCACATAAACCAGGCAAGGAGTCCTCTCCACCCCCAACCCTGCACACCGCTGTTTAGTTCTGTCTAACCTGTAGGCCTGCCTCTTAATGGCGGGGTGGGGAGGGGCAACAGCAGGCCTTGCCAATTATAGCACTGTATTCCTCCTCTGAGACAGTGATTGGTTTGGGCTGGACCCAAACTGAAACCATCCGTTTTGGAACTCTTCCCACTGAGATTGTTCAACTGTTAAGATTGTTATATTCGAGATTCACAAGGCCGCAGGACAGACAGACAGAGTCACAGAGGCTGTAATTACCAAAAGGAGTTTTATTGTCTAGCTCGAGCTAGGGTCTGAGCCCCCAGAGTGCCAGTGCAGTGGCCTCTTCCCCGGGCAGGGACCCTCCTTTGTGTGTTAGTCCCCTTTTTATAACTTAGTTGTTTACACACTGGTCATGCATCTACCCCACAGTGATTTTTACTTCAGCCTGCCCCTGATAGGCCCTAACCTGTTCCGGGTCCTAGCTGAGAAACTCAGGTTTCCGCTCTCTTTGTCTTTTTCCTCTGCATCCCATAATGCACCCATAATGCCTTGCGGTTAGCAAACAAGCAGTAAACAGAAGCTGGAAGGTGTCCATTGTCCTTATAGCCCAGCATCTTACAAAGATGAAAGCCAAGAGCCGCTAGTGGCTGTCTGACCATGATGAGGGCAGAAGCTGCCTCAGAGTGAAGCCGACATAAATGAAGCAGAACCAGGATTTCGAGACCCAATGCTAGTGGCATCCTCGGACCACAGGATCTTGCCTGACATACTGCCTAGACTTTACAGTTGAGGGAACTAAGTTCTTTGGCTGGAGTCATTTGGAGTTGAAATCTCTATAAAATTACAACAACAACAACAAATTCTGAATAATAGACAAACAGAGAGGCTCAGACGAGTCAATGAAATTCTCTGGGTTTCAGGGTCAGACTGTTAACTGTCCCTACCCCGGAAGTAGATTGGGTTAAATAAATAGGCGTAAAAGTTACTATAAGCTATAGAAAAGAAATTGAGATTTTCATAGTGTTTTGAAGTTAATGTGTTAAACTCTTTTAATTGTAAATAAGTAATACAAAGAAGAGTTATGCCTTTAGCTATGTTCCCAGTTTTAAAGAAAAATCTACACAGCCCTTTTTTTTCTGAGTTAATTTAAGCTACGTACGTTAATCATAACATTAATTATCACCAACACTCAACCTCCTCTGGTAAATTGACCTCCCGTGAAAAATACAGTTTTCAAATTTAAGTGAAAAACACAGTTTTCTGCAACAAATAATCTAATAAATTAGACTTTGTACAACAAATACTCTAATAAATTGGAATTTATACACATGTAGTCTGGAACTTATAAGTCAACATTCCTTAAAACTACTCAAATCACCATCTCAATATTTTAGGAAATTTGAGTGCCCTCCATAGCAAACAGAGATAAATATTACATTTTATGAAAAATACAGAATAGGTTTATTTTCAACTTAAATTTTATGGTTACTGTTGTAAAAATATTTGTCCCTTTTACCTTATCCATCTAAGATGTAAGGGCTGATTCAAGTCTTATCTTCACAAATCTCATGCATCAACCAACTCCCATTTTTTCCTGGTTCTTTATGAACAATTGCTAATTGGTATGAAGGTCTATCAAATTCAGTTGTGGGGCGCGGTGTCAACGCCATTACAAGTTGGCACCTGTTTCTGGCTTTGCCTAGAGCAGCTAACAAGTTCAGCGCACGCGCAATTGTCGGTTGCCCTGTGGCGCGAGAATGCAAACAAAGGGTCCTGCTATGGACTAATGCTTTGGGGGCTCGACAGCTGAGCGGCCTATCGCAGCTTAGGGGTTGTGCTTCTGGGGTATATAGCGGCCTGCGCGCTGCCAGGCTGGGTCTTCCGCATCATGTAAGTCTAAAGGGAACCCCATTAAAGCACTGTCAAAAGAACTCCGGTTGCCGCGTCTTCCTTGCTGGCGAGGCGGGCGCAACATTCAGTTATACTGTTTAACCTAAATTGATTTAAATAAAATAGTGTTTATGCTTATAATTTTCTGATTTCACAGGTCGGTACTCAAAATGCCCCAATCTTATGTTTTCTCTGCGAAGCAAGTAGAGTGTGGGATGCAGTTTTAGGGACAAGATCTATATCTGTAGGGTGGAGAAATGAATTTAGGACCAAACATGTAAGTCACCGAAGTCTCAGGTACAAGCTAAACCATGACATGAGGCTATCCCAGGTCAAACTAACCATCTGGTGCCATTTCTACCAGATACTCCATAAATTTGCTCAGCATTTAGTCATGTGTGAACTGCAGCAAGCAGTTTTTGTTTATTGGTTGCTGGGTTCCATATTGTGGTTATTTTAATTTCTACTAGAGGGTACTGCTTTCTTCAGCAGATGTAAGACCAATTATTGTTTCAGAAATTATGTAAGAGGTTGCATATGGAAACTGAAGTAACTGGTGCCATAATTCTGATTTATCTCAAGTATGTCTTAACATGGATTATAAACTAGCAACCTAACTGACCTTCTTTCTTACCCTGCCTTTGGCCTGCCATGCCTGGTTTGGAACCGGCCATTGCATAGATTGAATCCTAGTTCTAGGGTAGCTGCTGTCCCTGGGCCATGACTTACCTCAAAAGGATGTTTTCTCTGAGACTTCACTCTCTGAGGTAGGTGCATTCTGGAACCATCCCAAGGGGAGCCCAAAGAATTCAGCCTCGGGGAGCATTTTCATTCCCTCTCGTTCTGACATGTGCCTATTATTCCATCCCTTGGCTCTATAAGACCACAGCAGGTACTCAGCCCATCTCTCACCCTGAATATTTTCTAGGTAGGAGTCAGACACCAGTCCAGTGTGTCCTCCTAACTTAAGGGGATGCATATATTCCAAGTCATTGCCACTGAAGCCCCTCTCTCCAGACTTGGCCTGCAAGAAAGCTTCTACACACACATATACTTTTTCCCTTAAGGTCTACATATCCAACAAAATCCTCCTCACAAATTCTCCTTGATCTCCAACACCTGACCCTTTTTTATCCTTGAGATAGATGAGATGTGTCAGAATCATGTAACTAATTTTTGAATATTTACCTGGAAATTCCTATAGGATGCTTTGCCTCACAGCTCATATTTTGATCTGATATCTATCTCCTGAGAGTTCAGCCAAAACTTCCATTTTAATTTTCTATTCCCAGTAAAAATTAACATAACTAGCCTATGGAAGCACCAAAACCCCATAAAGCCACAAAGAGAAGAAGATTGTTTACCAAACACATTAAAACAACACCCCTTTGTCATATCTCACCTGGAGAACAATAAATTCAAGACCATCTTGTACTCTATTTTTCATCTCTGAGGCTCCATGCCTTTGAGAGGGAAACCTTGACAAACAGGAAAAGGGAAACCTTGACTCTTTCTAAAGACAGAACCACCTTGGCTGTCTGACATTCCTCCTTCCTTGATCTATCTGGACTAGTGTCAGATTCATTTCCCCAAAGAGTGTTCTGTTTACTACAGATTGAAAATCTGGCGCCTAAGTTCATCTCTGCAGGATTTTAAGAGTCACAATTGCTATAAATAAATATAAATCAGGTTTCTACTATAGGGTTTGGTAACTCAAGTGTATGTGTCCTTGTTTTGGGCCTTATAAATAACCAGGCAGCAGATAAATCCATGATTTGACATTAAATGAGGCATAGTGTCTTCTAAATACTTATAGAGGCAGTAGGTTCTTTAATTATTATGGAATAGCAATTGTAAAAATAACACATGTTCATTTTTTAAAGTATCAACACTGACCAAGACTGAACAGTGTTTTAAAAATCACTTGAATCTCACCATTTAAAATATCCATGGTAGGGGGAAGGGGGGCCATGGGCAATACATATAACCTTAACACTTGTACCCCCATAATATGCTAAAATAAAAAATTATATATCCATGGTTAATAATAGGTAAACACCGTTTCAGCACTGTTCTACATATATGTATAGAACATATGTATATACATATACATATAAACAAATAGCTAGTTTAAATAGCTATTAGCTAGTTTAAATAGCTATTAAATAGCTAGGCAGATAAATAGAGAGAAATATCTCATTCTTTCTTTTAAAAGCAAGAATAAAACTGAACAGAACTGAACAGAACATCAAATACATCCAAGCTTCTTTCTAAGCACCATGTACTTTATACTGCATTTTACTGATTTAAAATACTGGGGCTCTATTTTGTCTGAGAAAAGAAAACAGGGAATCCCTTGTAGTGATTGCTGGGGAGAATTCAGGTGAGAAATCTAAGGTAGATTCCTGAAACCTCCACAAGAGCTTTGGCAGGTACCAGAGCGAAGAGATCCAGTGAGAGGCTGAGTGTCTGAGGACGGGAGGAAGTTTGTGGTTATGCTTTGTTTGAACAGGAAAATAGTACAAGGAATTTGAGCTCTTATGCTTTGCTTGCTTCTGAGTTGCGGTCTTGTTGATTGATCACTTCACTTCTGTCAAACGTAAAATTTTGTCTGTGAATATCTGTGGCCCTATTTTCAACAGCAAATATTTGCCAAATGCTTAATGAAGTGCTGGAGATGCAGAGATAAATCCAAGACCAGCCCTGCACTCGAGATATTTGCAGTCCTGTGAAGGAAGCAGCACATCGAACATGTAATTGAATTGTAGTACACTACATTGGACTATGATAAAGTCACCGACAGAGGGCTATTAGAACAAAAAGAAGTAGCTTAATCTGAGTCACTCTAGACAAAAGGAGTATGTGCAATGATATGGGAAATGACAATATGACATTTATTTCTGGAATAAGAACTCGTTACGTAGGCAGAGGAGGCTGTCTCGTTGGCATACCTGTCTGAGTTTGCTGACTCTGATGGACACACCTATAGGCTGCCACGGGTTTTGTAAGTTAAGTAACAAGAAAGGGGAAATGTCTGTGAGGGCATACCCCTACCAAGGAACGCGTCACGTACTGTGACATCCTGGAACCATCCTGGTGCGGAGGTTAAACATACACCTCAGAGAAAGGCGTCTCGCTTTCTTGTCTAAATCATTCGTCAAGGCTAGCAACTGTGTGACGCCTACGAGCAGCGGACGCCAGTCAACTGAAACCACGACTCTCTCTTCCCTCTTCCATCCCCAGACCTGAGCCTCTCATTAATCCCTTCCTTTGTTCCTACTTACAGCATCCAGAGGGATTATGTTTTCATTATTCCCAAATAAATTTATTTTCAGATAAGAATGGCCTTGAAGATATCTTTGAGTAACACTCAGAACACTTTACACTTTTCTTAGAATTCTAGAAAGGAAAAAAAATGAAAAGAAATATAAAACACTTACAGATAGTGGAAATGCCTTCCCCTAATCAGGGTATTTTCTTTAGGTATGTTCTTCGAAACCATCTAGAAACTCGGTTTCTGTAGCCCCACCCCAGACACACTGAATGAGAAACTCTGGGGTTGGAAACAGTTGTCTGTATTTTAACAAGTTCCAGGTGATTCTAATTCACACAGAAGTTTGCGAACCATTGTTCTTCTAGAGTAACAAATATGGAAGTGCCTGAATGCCCATAAATTCTTCTTACACAAAACTGCTGATTATTTTACAAAAGTGTTATTATTTAAATTTTATTCCTTGGGATCAATGCATAAGCCTCTTAAAGTGACCGTATCTTACACAGCCATGGACTCACAGACCCAGAGAGGTGCTTCAGTGATTATCTTCTTCAAATCTCTTTTTTTGTAGATGAGGAAACTGAGGCTCACAGAGGCCAGAGAACTGTCCAAGGCCACAGAGCCAATCAGCAGAGAACCAAGTCTAGTCCTCAAACTTGACAAAAAAATTCAAGGTCCCCATGACAGATGTTAACATAATTGCACAAATAATGCCCTACTGAAAAACAGGGATCCATAGAGAAATAGCTCTTATTATTTTAAACAATTTTTATTTTTTATTAAAGAAGTAATACACATTCATTGTAGGAAATTTAGAATAAATAAAACATTTGAAGACAAAGTAAACCATAATTATACAGAAGTAAGTGCTATGAACATTTTAGTGTGTAGGCATATATGTGTAGATACGCATTTAGAGAGAAAGTACTTAGGCAGTGTGTATATATGTATGTGTATATATGTAGCTTCTCACATATTTTTGTAGAATGTATATAATGGATTATATAATACACAGAATTATATAATGGATTATATAATACACAGAATTTATATCTTTTTTTTTCACTTAACATTTCTTTAGTGATCAAAATCACCATTTAATTATTGATTAGTATTTCATCGGATTCTTTTCAAAATGTTTTCTTACTGTTTCACATTTAAATTGTGTCCAGTGTTTTGCTCTTGTGAACAAGGTAGGCAGGTAAGATTTAAAGTTTCAGTAAAATGCAGGAACAGTGCATTATATAAGAGGGCAGGGTGGGGTATCCAATAAGGGGCTCTTGGCAGCAGGAGAACTAAAGTGCTGAAGATAAGAAGATGGGGAGGGAAAATATTCTTGGCGAGCTATAGAAATCCCCAAGAAAAACTGACCATTCACAAATTTTCCTGAGCATAGTCCTGTGTATGGACATGGAAATTCCAGAAAGAATACATAGGTTCATCCAAGGCCAACATGTCTATTCTTCTCCCCATGTCTCATAACAGAGAGAAATTGTTTTTCTAGAAGACTTCAATCAAGTGATAACAAATCTTTTCAAAGATCCATATATCTTAGGAAAATTTCATCAGGACAAATCTTCAGAAGAATTCTTAAAAGATAATACACCATTTTTCTAATTGTTGATAATCAGTGCCTACTGTTTCATCTGAACAAAGCAATTTTTTTTTTAGTTAAGTGCAAAAAAACTTTCTCAGATAATGATGGATGGCCTATTTACATCATATGAAAATGACAAGATATTGCCTCTAACTTAAAAGGCTATGTTTTGGCTGCTCAGCTAAAATGTTCTCTACTTATAAAATATTTATAGAGTAATTTTCCTACGTTTCACCCTTTCAACAGGTTTACAATTGTAAGCGTAGTGTTCGGGTGGGAACTACATTTGTGTTTTACTAGTTCAACCATTTCCCCAAGTAAATAGCAATCTTTCCTTATTCAACATTATATTTTTTTTCTTCCATCCGAATTTTAGAAAAAATGTCAACAACTGTCTTGAGTGATTAAAGTTTCTTTTTTAACTGATATATCACCCAGACCACTTCAATGAGATTTGCCTCTTTAACCCTTTTCTTGTTTACCGCATTTCTAAAAGATTTGCTCAGTGAGAGAATTCACAAAGATTCAAGCATGAATGAAATAAGACAATGCTTCTTTTCTGAAAAGCCAGGTATTCCGATAACAAAGTTTTAGGGGAGAGAGTGAATTTCCTGAGCAGTTGGTACTGACACTGATCCTGTATCTCTGATTTGGGTTGGCGGGGGTGGGGGAGGGGGGTGGGGGGGGCTGGGTGTCCATTTTGGAAGTCCACCAATGAAGATGCCATTGGCCTCTAAAAGAATTTCAAGGAAATTCCTCTTTGATATTTTTCTCTGGGATTATTCTAGAAATAAACTTTTTGAGACAGGATTTCTAAAAGTGTGTTTCATGGGTCACTATTTTCCCGAGATAATAATAATTGTTTCTCAGTTTAAAACAAAATAAGATTACCAGTTTAAATAATTTTGGAAACAGTTAAACAAATTTAAGCAGTTTGACATGCTAAAGTATATGCTGAAATGGGAGCTAAGGAAGACATTGTTTTCCAAACTTATTTGACCACGAAGTCTTCTTTCAAGGAAAAATTATTAAATGTCCCAATGAAGAATTTGAGGCCACTAAAGAAGCTTAAAAGATAAATTGTGGCTGGGGTGCAGTGGCTCATCCCTGTAATCCCAGTACTTTGGGAGTCTGAGGTGGAAGGATTGCTTGAGACCAGTGAGTTCAAGACCAGCCTGAGCAACATAGTGAGATCCCATCTCTACAAAAAAAAAAAAATTAAATAAAAATAGCTAAAAAGATAAATTGCCCCTTCTATGTCCTGCTCCACCCATTTTCCTTGCTCCATCATACCTGTATGGCTTCTTACTGACAATTCTCTAGATTATTTTTTTTTTTACCTCCTCAGCTCTATATCCATGTATTAACACCAGCAGGTGCTTGCCCATGTGTTGGAAAGCCTTTTCTACAGTAAAAGGGTATGATTTTTTAAATTTTCTAATTCCTAAAAAAGGACAGGTAGATGCTCCTAAAGGTTAATATTTCTCTGTTTTCTTCCATGACATTTTTATCTCATTTATTTCCCACAAGTACCATTCCCATGTGTACACATATTTTGAATCGAAATCAGTGGAATATTTGTTCACATAATTTGATTCCCTCTTCCATATTTATTTTCAAATAGTGATGACTTCTTCCAACAAGAATTATGGCATGTGCTTTGCTTCCTGTCAGGAGAATGAGTAAAATTAGACAAACAGCTTCTTGCTGTGGCAGAAGTGGGAGCAGAAAAAACCTACTCTATGACCAGGCATCCACTTCCAACCCCTGTACCTCATGGTCCTAATTCCTCTATCTCTGTTCTCTGAACACAGAACACAGATCTGCTGGTCTCCAATACCTTACCCACCCTGGAGGAAGATTGGAGGTAGCATCTGGAATCTCAATAGTAATGACTTTGTCCTTCTTTCCCTGGACAAAGGGAACTGGAATCCAAATTAAAATGAAGAGAAAAGTAAATATCCCATGATAAACCATGCTTTTCAACTTTTCTTCCACTGATTGACCTTTGACCTGCCCTGACCAGTAATATTGTGTTCAAGAGAACACCACTTCCTGCAAGGTCCCTAACAACCAGCTTTGAATCAAATTCCACAGGGTTCTAGGGTGACCAAGCACTAAGGAGTTTCCCAAGACTTTCAGTGCTAAAGCTGGAGAAGTCCTGGATAAACTGGGATTGGTCTGCCCATTCTCAGCTAAACCACCTTTGGCAGTGGTTTTTCCTATAAGAGCAGAGTCAGGGTAGCAGAACCTCCTTTCATGTGACCCCCACTCAAATGCTCTTGCCTCAAGGGGCCCTCCTCACCAGCTGGAGCCTGGCTAAGACTTAGTGACATGGTGAGGAGTCTGGCTCTTCCCCTTCCTCTTTGTTCCCCTGCAGGTCCTCCAAACTTCCCCCTAACACTTTCTCTTTCCATCCTTATGTCCCTCAAGTCTTGGTCACAAAATGTTCTTTCTTGGTTTTACTATTTCCTTCATCATGCCTTATTATCATCTCATTATAATTAGGAGAGTCGCTTAGGGACTTTATCTCCCTAGAGTCAGGACATAGAGTCAGCACAGTCAGATGCCCCCTGGGTACCCATCTCCTTGCAGTAACACCTGTGGATCCTCTTTCTATCTAGTTCTTGTTTGTGACAGACCAATAGGGCTGACAAGTCCCCCTAGTCTGTATAGTTCCTTCTAGAACTGGCCGGCTGGCTCATAGCTTCTGAACCCACCGTTCTGTATGTACACAGAGAAATACATATCTGTTCTACCAACATCTGTTGTACCAACAGATGTTAGCTGAGTAGAGAAAACAGAATGCACATATATGTCAACTGCTCTCTATCCATTTCTTTGTCTCTTACAGCAAGTTTCTCAGACAAGGGACAGTAATACAGACTATGTTGCAAGAACATTTCAACAGGACAAGTCACAGTTCTTTGGTAAACAGGAAAAAGGATCTTAAAGGTTAATGAAAGTTGCCCAAGGAAAAATCGATGTAGTCTCAGATTCTTGACTGACCCAACTGTTTAAAGGTGAAAATATCAAAGGGACAAAAATGATGGGTCTGTATGAAGTGATATTCTCAATTTCTTTCATGACAACTTGTGTTATGCTTTTTCAGTCATACATAATATTACAAGTAATATTACAAACTCACTAATGTCCAAATGGTTTATGTTAATAATTAAATTGCCATACTTGAAATTATAAGGTTTTTATCTATGTTCTTAGCTTAATAACTATTTGATTAGTTGAAATATTGTCATCCCTGAAGTTTTAAAAACCTGAGTTATTACTAAAGGTACACAAAAAAAGAATTCAGTTTGCATCCCTGAAGGACCACAGGTCCATGAGCAATTATAAATAATTCTGAAATAAATTTGCTTTTTGCAGAGAGTTTTCCCAGACTAGATTGATCATGCTTTATCAATAGTTTTTAAAAATTGTGAATATATAAACATAACCTTGAAGTTGACACCTAAACACATCACCAAGACAAAGTAAATTTTTTATACTTTTTAATGTTTAAATATCCTTTTGTAAAAGATATTTAAAACTATTCCATATCAAGTAAGTCAGTATATATCCTACAGATAAAATACTACTAAGTCAGTGGGCTGTTTTACATCTTTGATATACTTATTCAAATCTTTTTTAAAAATAAATATGTCATTCACTTATTTTTACACCTAAGAATTAAAGAGGATAACCCATATATATGGTAATAATACCTTTTTTATTATTCTATCAATTAGGATATTTCTATTGCAAATAACAGATAATCCTGTTCCAGTTTATTTACACAATAAAGGGATTATATTTTTTTGTAAAACTTGAAATCTAAAATACAGAAGTTTTCAAGAAATGTGTGACCTAGTGGTTCAATGAAGTTATTGAATCAATATTATTTTCATTTTCTGCTGTGTCTTTCTCATTTTTACTTCATCCTAAAACTGGATATTTTGGGTTTTTTGTCCCAAATTGGATCATGTAAAATCATAAAGGCTACCTTTTTTCACTATCCTCTCATGGGTCCACAGATCCATATTTGTTGTGCTTGGATCTCAGTTCCACCTGTGTAAATCCACTCACAAAACCCTGTTTATGGGTTTCCAGAAATATGTAAAATGCCATTCTCCCCAGACATTTAATGAATCTAGAAACCATTGAAGCTTTGTTCTCAAAGGAAGAGGTGCCTAAGCCCTAAGCAGTCCCCACCTGGATGCTCTCTTCTCAGCTTTCCCATTCACACTTCCAGGAATGAGCCAGTCCTCACAGGTAGTCCTGCAGAGTAGATTTCCCCTCTCTGGAGCCAGGGCACTAGCTGACTTACCCTCTCCGATGGGTAATGGAGGCATTTCCTCTTTTTTCCCCTCAGCTTTATTGAGATGTAATTGACAAATAAAAATTGTACATATTTATGGTATACAATATGTTTTGGTATATGTACACATTGAGAAATGATTACCACAATCAAGCTATTTAACATATCCAACACCTCACATACTTTTTATCTTTTGTGTGTGGTGAAAATGTTTTTATCTGTTCATTCATCAATGGACACTTAGGTTAATTCCATATCTTGGCCATTGTGAATAATGCTGCAATAAACATAGGTGTATATATCTTTTTGGCATATTGATTTCATTTCCTTTGAATATATACCCAGAAGTAGGAATGTTTGATTATATGGTAGTTCTATTTTTAATCTTTTGAGTGACCTCTATTTTGTTTTCCATAATGGCTGTCCTCATTTACATTTCCACCAACAGAGTGCAGGGTTCCCTTTTATCCATATCCTTGCCAACATTTGTCTTTTGGCTTTTTGATAACAGCCATTCAAACAGGTGTGACATGATAGCAGACTGTGGTTTTAATTTGCATTTCCTGGAAGATTAGTGATGTTGAACATTTTTTCACAAACTTTTTGGCCATTTGTATGTCTTCTTTGGGAAATGTTTACTCAAGTCCTTAGCTCATGTTTTAATAGGATTTTTTTTTCTTGCTATTCAGTTGTTTGGGCTTCTTACATACTTTGAATATTAACTCCTTAGCAGATGTATGGTTTGCAAATACTTTCTCTCGTTGTATAGGTCGTCTCTATGCTCAGTTATTTCTTTTGCTGTGTAGAGCTTCTTTTAGTTTGACATAATCTCATCGGTCTATTTTTGCTTCTGTTGCCTGTGCTTTTGGTATTGTGTTCAAAAAATCATTGGCCAGACCATTATCAAGAAGTCTTCTTTCATATGTTTTCTTTTAGTGGTTTTACAGATCTAGATTTTACATTTAAGTCTTTAATCCATTTTCAGTTGGTCCTAGTATACGTGTGAGATAAGGTCTAATCTTATTTATGTATGGGTGGATATATAGTTTTGCCAACACCATTTATTAAAGACTCTTTTCCTTATTGTGTGTTTTGGCACCTTTGTTTAAGATCAGTTCATCATAAACGTGTAGATTTATTTCTGGGATCTTTATTTTATTCCATTAGTCTATATGTCTGTTTTTATACCAGTATCATGCTGTAGATTTGTAGATTTTGAGATGAGGTAATTCGATCCTTCCAGCTTTTTTTCCTCAAGATTGCTTTGTTTATTTGGAGTATTTTGGGATCCCATACAAATTTTAAGGCTTTTTTTCTCTTTCAGTGAAAAGTATAACAAAATTCCAAATGTTATGAAATTTTAATAGGGATTACACTGAATGTGTAGATTTCTCTGGATAGCATAGATATATTTTTTTTATTTTAGCGTATTATGGGGGTACAAGTGTTAAGGTTATTTATATTGCCCATGCCCCCTCCCCCCTCGAGTAAGAGCTTCAATCATGTCCATCCCCCAAACATTGCACATCTTACTTGTTGTGGTTGTATATACCCCTTCCCTGCTTCTCCCCACCCCCGAACACCTTATAAATGTTATTCCTATATGTCCACTTAGATGTTGATCCGTTAATACCAATTTGCTGGTGAGTACATGTGGTGCTGGTTTTTCCATTCTTGAGATTCTTCACTTAATAGAATGGGTTCCAGCTGCTGGATAGCATAGATTATTTTAACAATATTAATTTGGGTTCTTTTCATTTATTGTGACTTATTCAATCTCTTTTATCAGTGTTTTATAGTTTTTAGTGTACAGGTCTTTCACTCCTTTGTTAAATTTATTCCTAAGTATTTTATTATTTTGATGCTTTTGTTAATGGGATTTTTTTCCTGGATTTCTTTTTCAGATAGTTCATTGTTAATATATAGAAATGCAACTGATTTCTTATATTAATTTTGTATCTTGCAGCTTTACTAAATTTCTTTATCAGTTCTAACCATTTTTGGGTGGAGGTTTTTTTTTTTTAATATATAGAAGAAAGTGTCATCTGGAAACAGAGTCAATTTTTACTTCCTCCTTTTAATTTGGATGCTTTTATTTCTTTTATCTTGCCCAGTTTCTCTGGCAAATACTACTAATGCTGTGTTAAATAGAACTGCCAAGAGAGAGCATTTTTATTTTGATCCTGATCTTAGAGTAAAAGCTTTCAGCTTTTCACCATTAAGTATGTAGTTAGCTATGGGCTTGTCATATATGGCCTTTATAATGTTGAGGTACATTCCTTCTATACCTAGTGTGTTGAGAGTTTTATTAGGAACAGATGTTGAATTTTGTCAAACAAAAGCTGTGATGAATTTTCACAGCTTTTGTTTGTCTGGGAATGTCTTTTTTTTTTTATGTGTTGTTTTCTTCCTTTCTGATTTAAGCTAAGTAGGTCCAAGTCAGTGATTTATTTATGTCCTATATGATATTGTCCTTTGGAACTTCAAATTATATCTCCTGACTCTGTTCCATGGAAACAAATTATTATGAACTAACCATTGTAGTCACAGTAGTTACTGCTTTTTTTTTTTTTTTTTTGAGACAGGGTCTCACTCATTTGTCCAGGCTAGTATGCAGTGGTGTCATTACAGTTCACTGCAACCTCAAACTCCTGGGCTCCAGCAATCCTCCTGCCTCAGCCTTCCAAGTAGCTAGGACTACAGGCACATGCCATCACACCTGGCTAATTTTTAAAAAATTTTTTTGTACAAAGAGGGTTTCGCTATATTGCTCAGGCTGGTCTCAAAAGATCCTCCCACCTTAGCCACCCAAAGTGCTAAGATTATAGGTGGAAGTCACCAAACCCATCCAGCCTGTCTGGGAAAGTCTTTATGTCTCCATTTATGAAGGACAGACTTGTTGTACTTGCTATGTACAACTTTTGGTTGACAATTATTTTCTTTTAGCACTTCAAATATATCATCCCACTGTTTCCTGGCCTGTAAGATTTCTGCTGAGAAATCTGCCCATAGTTTTACGGAGGTTCCCTTATGTGATAAATTGCTTTTCACTTACTGCTCTCAACATTCTGTCTTTAATTTTTGAAGATTTTAATATAATGTGTCTTGGTGAACATTTCTTTACTATTTGGAGTTCTTTGGGATTTATGATTCTATATGATAACTTTCCTCTCCTGAGTTGGAAGATTTTCTGTTCTTATTTCTTTAAATAAGCTTTTTGCCAGTTTTTCTTTCTTTGCTTCTTCTGGGATATTCATAATGCATGTATTAATTTACTTGATTGTGTTCCATATTCCTATAGGCTTTTTTATTCACTCTTTTTCATTATTTTTAAATTTTTTTTTTAATTTGATAATTTCAAATTAACTGTCTTCAAGCTCACTAATCCTTGCTTCTGCTTGATTGAGTCTGCTATTGAAGTTCTCTGTAGAATTTTTCAATTTTATCATTGTGTTCTCCAGCTCCAGATTTCTATTTGATTCTTTTTTATGGTTTCTACTTCATTGTTGAAATGTTCATTTTATTTATGTATTCTTTTCCTGATTTCTTTTAGTTGTATGTGTTCTTTTCTAGTTTACTGAGCTTGATTAAAATGATTATTTTGAATTCTTCATCAGACAGTTTGTAGATAGCTATTTCTTTAGGGTTAGTTACTGATGCTTTATTTTGTTCCTTTGGTGGTGTCATGTTTTTCTGGTTATTTGTGTCTACACATTTGAAGAAGTAGGCACATCTTCCAGTATTTACAGACTTGCTTTAGCAGGGAAATCCCTTTATCAGTCAGTCAAGAGATTCTGGGTTAGTTACCTGGTAAGATTCATTGGGGAGGGGGGCTTGCTGCTAGAGTCCTTGGGCAGGTTAGTTTGGTGCCTGGGTTAGCAGGTAGAAGAGCCTGTTACCAGGATCCACAGGGCAGCTTAGTACCTGGGTCTGTGGAGGTGGGCCTGGATGCTAGGTCCATGTGGGTTGGCCTGGCACTGGGGTCCACTGAAAACAGGCCTTCAACTGGGTCCATGAGGACCAACCTTCAGCCTGTGTCTGCAGGGGCCTGCCTGAAGCCTAGGTCCACTAGAGCTGACCTCTCACTGGGATAGGCCTTGAGCCTCGGTCCACAGGGGCTGGCCTGGTGCTGGTATGGGTTTAACCCTGGGTCCACAGGGATGGTCCTGATACTAAGTCCATGGAAGCTGGCCTGAGGATTGGGCAGGCTTGGAGCCTGGGTCTGCAAGTTTGAGCCCAAAGCCTGGAATTACAGGAGTCAGTCAGAGGCTTATGCAGACCTAAAGCCTGGGTCTTTGGGAATTAGCCTGGAGCCTGGGGCTTCAGGGCTGGACTAGTGCTGAGGTGAGCCTGGAGCCTGAGCTTTTGGAGGTCAGTCTGATATTGGGGCATGCCTGGACCCTGCGTCTGTGGGAGTTAGCCTATAGCCTGGGCCATGAGGCCCATTCTGGCACTGGCGTAGGTATGGAGCCTGAGTTTATGAGCACCAGCCTGGAATCTGGATCCACTGGGGCCAGCTTGGAACGAGGGCAGGTTTGAAGTCTAGGGCTTCAGGGGCCAGCTGGTACTATGTGGTCCTGTAGGCTGGTCCCATGGGTGCTAGCCTGGCTCTGGGGTAGGCATGAAGGCCTGGGCTATGAGGGCCAGCCTGATGCCAAATGTCACCAGGCTGGCATCTACAGCAAAGTTGAGTGTTCACTTCACTCCTTCCCCATCATAAAGGGTATTTCTGCACTGCACTGAGTGAGCCTTGGGGAAGGGTGACAAGGATAATGTGAAACTGTCTTTCCTTCCCTCTTTAATGCCTCTTTTCTTATTTCTGTGTTATATCCACGTGCTATAATCTCTCACCGGACTCCTTAGCTCTTGTGAAGATACTTTCATGCATAGACAGTTATTAAAATTGATGTTTCTGTGAGAGAGTGAATACTAGAAGCTCTTATTTTGTCATCTTGCGAACATCACTTCCTGGTTTTTCTTATAAAAGTGGTTATCTTCATATTGAGGCCAGTCTGATGAGGAGGATCAGAAGCCTAGAGGGGGCAATATTATCCCTTCTAACCTTCCCACCAAGTGTGGCAGCAGGCTCCACATCCTTCCCCTGCAGATGTGCCACATTGGGAAATTAGTAAATTGGGAAGTAGGGGACATGAGATCATCTGCTTTGCCCTTTCATAGTCTAAATGTCACTATTTCTAACCAAGGGTACTTCAGAGTAAGATACCTTATGAAATAATTCCTTGAAGTACAGTTTATTGGTTGCCATTATTAAAGTAGACAGAAGAATATAAAGCATAAGGCTATCCAAAAACTGCCTTAAGAGAGACTGTCACAAGCAGTTGGAGAGTTGCTTGGTTCAGAAATAAGGATGTTTTATTAACTTGTACCAATTGCTCTGCCTTGACCTACATTTGATATCATAATGAGAGAAAGCAAGAGAGAAAGAGAGAGAAATACTGAGACAGAGAATTAAACTCTGTCTGCACAGCACTCCATCAAGAACTGCCTCCTTCTACATCTTTCCCTACTCCCTGGGAGATGCTCATGGAAGAACAGAGGGCTGAGCTGCTTCTGCGGCAGAATGAGGTGCAATGTGAGCGGCTCTGAGAGCATTTCCTTGAGTGTTGCCCTGTCACTTAAAGAGCCACTTTTGCTTCTCCATTCCTTCCCCGTCCTTAAATGGCCCCACAAAATAAATAATCTGAAACCTACATGTCACCACAGATAGAGACGGGACAAACACTGTAGTGATAAATATTAATAACAATGTCTTCACAGCAAATTCTAAAAACCCAGAGTTTAAGCTTCATTTGTGTATAATTTACCTACAATAAAACATACCTTTCACCCCAACTCCCAACCCAGACAGCGTCTCACTCTGTTGCCCAGGCTAGAGTGCAGTGGCATCATCGTAGCTCACTGAAGCCTCAAACTCCTGGGCTCAAGTGATTCTCCTGCCTCAGCCTCCAAGTAGCTGGGACTACAGACCTATGCCTGGACATTTTTTCTATTTTTTTGTAGAGACAGGGTCTCGCTCTTGCTCAGGTATGTCTTGAACTCCTGTCCTCAAGCAATCCTCCTACCTCTGCCTCCCAGAATGCATCCATTTTAAGCATATAGTTCAATGGGATTTGATGGATGCTACACACACATCATCACCACCACAGTCAAAATGTTCTACATCTCTGTCACTCCAGAAAAGTCCCTTGTGTCCTTCCATGTCAAATGCCCATAGGATGATCTTTTTAAAAGTAACGTAACATTATTAGAACATTTTTAATTGAGGTAACATAAAAACAAATCTGTTCACTTGCCAGAAAAAAAACAAACATTTAGATCTTCAATGTTTTGCATAAAATCAGATAACACTTCTCTTTATAGGTTTAGCACAGACTAGCCACTAATGAGAAGCTGTTGCCACAGAGCTTCCAAACCTGGCTAATATTTGAAGTGTAACACCACCCAAAATATGAGCAGGAAAGGGGTGTTTTAATCTACCTGCAATGTTCTGAAGTTATAAAGGTCTCCTACTAAGCCTTCATGGGTGAGAGGATTGGGGGAAAAAGGAAGTAAGAACAGAAAGAAAAAAAAGATGTCACTAAAAAATATCACATTTATGCATTTATGTAAAATTATATATATATATATATGTGGAAATGGAATAAAACATTTAAAACATAAGAATAATTTCAAGGACACCCCAATTCTTAGAAAAATGTTATAACTCCCCTACTAAATACCCTTTCAAAACATTTCTCATGTCACATCAAATAATGTTCTCCTCCAACCTAAAAAATAAAAACAAACTAAAATCTAAAACCTATTATCGACTGATGGAAATCAAGCCTGTCATTTGGAGTGAAAAGTACCTTCTCAGTCTGAAGCTGAACATTCTCCTTCAGAAGTGCTTTCTTGCCTGCTTCGCCATGGATCAATAATAGTCCAGACTAGAACTTTCTCTGCTGCTACCTTCAAATAGATGCAGAGAATTGGGCAAGTCAGGAATCAAATCAGAATTCCTGATCCCAAACCCCATGTCTATCTCTACAGAGTAGAATCTGTGAAAGCAGTCTGAAATTAGCATGAATTTTCAGCCTATTCACTTCAAGGTAGCCTGCAGTTAGAAAGCTTGTCTGATTATTATTAGGACTTAACAAAATGTAAAAACTGGTATACACCATTAGAAAATGAAAGAATGACTGAATTTTTAGTAAACAAGGTAAGGAAACCTGATAAAGTATAATTGTACAACAAAGGAAGAGTTGTCTTTTATTTCATCACTTTCTAAAATATAAAAATAATACATACTAATAGAAATACAATAAACTGTAAACAACACTTTATATCCCAAGTTTCCACACTTACCATTGTAACATATACATTTTCCAAATCATAAGTAACTATTAATAATTATGACAACCATTAAAAATGTTTAAGTCCAAAAGAAGTAAACTTTTAGCATTTCCTAGCATCAGACAATTAAGCTGATTCCAATTTTTGATTATTTTAACACTATGATGAACACATTTATGTGTAAGTCTTTTTATGTACTTTGGATTATTTCCCTAGGATGTATTTTAAATGTGCAATTACTGCATCTAGGTATAAAAATTTTATGTCTCTGTTGCACGTTTTCAATTTGCTTCACGAAAATATAATAATCTTTTCTAGGACTACTTGTATATCAATATCCTCACAAATATTTCTACCCTTTGATCCCTTTGTTCCTTAGAAAATAAGAGATATGAAAAGATTTTATTTATAATATTATTGCAGTATTATTTCCATTACCAAAAAATTGGCCATACTTCAAATGCCCCAAAATAAAAAAGCAGTTAAACAAGATTGTTATTAATAGACTGTATTCTATATAGCTATTAAAATCATATTCTCAAGAATACGTAAAAACAGATGAGATATCAAATATAGCAGATTATTAAGGTTAAGTGGAAAAATGAGGATATAAAACTATATGCATAATATGATCTCTGTTATATATATATGTATATACATGTTCATAAAAAGGATAGAAACATATCAAAATATACACAGTAAATGTTTCAAATGACATAATTACAAGTGTTCCTTCCTGTATACTTTGGTATAGCTTCTTATTAATATATAGTGAGACTATTAATCATTTCTGATATTTCTATATCACATTTATGCATTTATATAAAATTATATATGTATGTACATAAATGATAATTGGACACTTAAAATAAAAAATAATTACAGAAACACCCCAATTCTTATTTTTCAAAGTTGATTTTTTGTCTGCTTTGGTCAAATAAGTTTTTCAATTTTCATGGATACTTTTTCATGTCACAAAAATAAAACCACTGGGTAGTTAATAGATATTCCTCTGACAAAGTGCCATGTAACCCACAGCAGCGATGTGGACTCAGAGTTTCAAGTTGCCAGATAATTTACATGGGATATACAATGGCAATTTTAGAAACAAGAAAAAAAATACAACAGAATTTTCCACAAGGACTTCATAAGTTTTTATCATATTTTTACATTATTGACTTGATGTCTTAAGTTTAAAAAAGGTTCTTTATACAGGAGCATAAATCAGAGTTCATATATTTGCCTATTATTTGCATTTCATCAGCTCCCCAACACCTGTAGGGTAAATTCCAATCTCTTTATTGCACCTGCAAAGACACAAGACGCTTCAGAGTCTGGCCTCTACTCACCTGCACAGCCTCATCTCTGATTGTCACCCCTCCGTTCCTGCCTCCCTACGCTACTGTCATGGGAATGGGCATTCACTGAGCTGAAACGCACTTTGTCCACTCTATGAGGCTATAATTCCCGCAGGGCCACAGGTCATCCCTCAGATGTCACCTCTTCCAAGAAATCATCTCCGCTTTCTCTTTTCTTGCAAGCCACTCCAGCCTGTCTGTTCCTACAGCTGCAAGACTTCCCTCAATAATTACACTCATCACCACATTGCATCTTAACTGTCTGCGTACTTACTGAGCATTCTCTTCTAGAACATCAGCAAGGGAAGAAAATTTTTTTTTCTGTTTTGATAATTGCTGTATTCTCAATACCTAGAAAAGTGCATAGAAGATACTTAATAAATGTTTGAATGCTTGTATGCCCGAGGGAATGAGGAAATGAATGATTGAATGACTTCACTGGGGAACTTGAGTATCTAAGAACAAGGTTCCTGGCAAAGGGCATAGGTGGTGTCAAAAAGAAGAAGGAGGCAGGAAAGGGCAAAGACAACACACAGACTCCAATGAGAAGGAGCCTGGTAAGGTGGGAAGAGTATAGAATTTTGTCAGACTTTGAAAAGTTCCTCAACTTTCACCTATAAACTGGGTTAACATACTCATTGGGTGGTTGTAAGAATTACTGAACTATAAACATACAACACAGCGCCTTTCATGTAATAGGCATGCAGTCAAACGTTTGACTTTTTCCCATCCCTTACTTTACAGTTTGGTCTAGGTATGTCTATACTGATGAAAAGTAGTCACAAATTTCTAGGAGAAATAAATGCATTAGACAAAATTTTTACTTTGATTTTTACAAAGATAAGCCATGCTAGACAGCAACCATAGCAGATGGAAGATGCCCAAACTCTACCAAGGTTAGGAGTCATGGCCATAAGGAGAGGTAAGTATGTGTGTAGCCCATATTGACATGGGCCTTCCTTCAGAAGGGAGCATTATTCAGGGGTCAGTTGTTTTTTGTTTTTTTTTTTTTTTTTTCAGTGAATTCTCACCCTGTTTAAGGGGTCAGTTTTGTACACAGAATAATCTTACCTACTTTGATGGTGGGACATAGGATTATTCCAGAGCACAGGAAAACTTCTCTCTTATGGCTTTCATTACCCTTTCTATTGATGAGACAAAACAATATACAATATTAAATTCTGTCCTAGAGCCATTTGGCTAAATGTATAGATGTCTAGGGCCAAAAATACATGTATTGATTTGGGGATTAGAATCTATTTGTGTGCTTTTCAAACAGGTATTTCAGGTCACCTTGAAGTGCAGGTGCTTGCATTAGGCTGCATAGCTGGGGACACGGGTCTTACTACACAACAAAAACAGGATCCTCAAAATTATTAGAGCAGCAAGCTGGTGTGGCTACCCACTACCAGTCTCTTCCTGGTGAGCTGACAGTCTCAGGGATGTGGAATCAAGGTTTTTCAGAGCAGACTGCTGGATCCTAGAGGCCTCGCTCAGAACCCCTCTGGCAAAAGAGACTTTTGCCCCTAGAATAATGGTCCCTGCTGCCAGTATCATAGAGATCCAGTAAGCTAATTTAACAAGCATGGCTTTTATTGCTCCCAAGAAGGCCTATAGTTCCTGTATCTGGTGGCAATATATTAAATAGCCACTTGAGTGGTCATCGGCTTTGACTTGTTAGCTTACCTATTTTTTTTTTTTTTTTTTTTTTTTTTTTTTGAGACAGAGTCTCACTTTGTTGCCCAGGCTAGAGTGAGTGCCATGGCGTCAGCCTCGCTCACAGCAACCTCAATCTCCTGGGCTCGAGCGATCCTCCTGCCTCAGCCTCCCGAGTAGCTGGGACTACAGGCATGTGCCACCATGCCTGGCCAATTTTTTGTATATATATTTTTAGTTGGTCAATTAATTTCTTTCTATTTTTGGTAGTGACGGGGTCTCGCTCAGGCTAGTTTCGAACTCCTGACCATGAGCTATCCGCCCGCCTGGGCCTCCCAAAGTGCTAGGATTACAGGCGTGAGCCACCGTGCCCGGCCTAGCTTACCTATTTTTGCACTGCATCTGCTGCCAATGGGGATTTTGTCAGTTTTTTAGTTGCTGGTTTTTGTTTTTGCACGTGTGAATATGAGACAGGCTGTATACAAACACGAATACATTTCTCCAGAGTGTATTTTTCCCTTGGCATTTTACTTCATTGGAAATTAGCAAAGTTCCTATATTTTAATGTGTTGCATTCTTAATCTTGTTCCTCAATTTACTTGGCTAATACCAGCTAAAACCAGATGAAGGGCGATTGAAACTGAAGGCAGGAAATGGCAGCTCAGGAAGGTGGGATTCCCTGTGGTACTTTGGCTGCATTTATCTGTCTGGGGAGAAGCTGTTTGTTCAGAAGCAGAGGAGACAGAAGTGGTAACAGGAAGTCCAAGAATGGAAAAAGAGACCCTCTCTGACACTGGGAAGAAGGATGAGTAAGTAGCCAGATACAAATACAAAGTAGAAGTGAAAGCAGATTGCACCTGAGGGAGACTCCCTGAGGGCTGTGGTTTGGCCTTGGGGGAAGTGCAGGTGGCAATTAGGACCTAGGGACATTGTTGTGCAGGAAGAAATCTTCTCCAGCACTGCCACAGTGGATGGAACTTCGCTTACACGCAAAATCCGAGACAGATGATAGATGGATGGGTGGATAGACAGACAGATGGATTTATAGGAATATAGCAGCAATTTTAGGGCACCCCAAAGAAGCCCCCTGACCAAAAATTATCTTCTCTATAGGCCCTCAGGGATGCCATTTTAGAAATCCTTGAGTTTTTAAATGCAGGATCCTTAAATCTCTGGATCAAAATGAACTTGTTTAGAAATTTGTGGGGTGGGGTCTATGAATCTATAGTTTAAGAAATTCTGCAGGTGAGTTTTATATACACTGATGTTTGAAATGCCTGGATGAAGGTGGTGTCCCTTGTCTGGTGTTCCATTCTGAATTGATCAGGTTCTTTCTAATAGGCAGGTGACTGGAAATCAGACAGGAAAGAGAATAAAACAAGGAATATTTGGTAGTGGGGATAGAGGGCTTCCCTCTCTTCAAGCATCAGCGGAGGGTCCCAGGCAGTAAGAGCCCCTCGAAGCATCTTTAGGATTGTTTTGGGGGAAAAGAGAAGAGTCAGACAATCATGGGTACCCCTAAGATCTCAGGAGTCCTCAACCTGTGCATTTTTCAAAGTTCAGGTGAAATGCCAGCTCCTCCACAATTTGTGCCACTTCCATCCACCTGACCCCCAACAGAAGTCACCTGTGTTTCTGAACTCCCCTGTAGAATTTATCTACACTTTTAAAGGACTTCATTTATTTAATTAAAATATTTATTGAGTGCCTACCATGTGCCACAAACCATTCTAGGCATTGAGGCAGAGCAGTGAACTAAAGAGACAAAAATATTTGCCCTATGGAGCATTGATTCTAGCAGGGGAAACAATAAGGAAAGTAAAATGTATATCGGATAAATGCTAAGAGGGAAATACATCAGGAAACAGTCATAGGAAGTGCATGTAATATAGGAGGACATGGTAATTTTTGATAGCCAGGGAAGGCCTCTCTGAGAAAGTGACATTTGGGGAAAGAACAGATGAGCAGGGAGAAAGAAGGGTGCAACATTAAAGTCCAAGGCCATGGGGGGTGGCAAGAGCCTGCCCCAGTGTTCACAGGGTCCTTGGGGGGCCCTGTGGCTGGAGGGGTGTAATCAAGGGCAAGAGCAGTAGGAGATCTCAGGGTTGGACAGCTATGGGAGGACCCTGCCACATAGCCTCAGAGAGGTTTTTGTAGATAGATCTCAGAAAAGTTTTGTCTTTTATTCTGAGCAAGATGAAAAACTACTGACAAATTTTGAATAGATGAATTTCATACGCAGTCTTAATTTTGAAAACATCACTGGCTATTTTGTTGAGAATAATCTAGGAGTGGGGACAAGTTTGGCAGAAGGAAGCTTGGTTTTAGAAAGTCACTGCAATCATCCAGGGGAGAGAGAATGGTGGCTTGGGCCAGCATAATGGTGGCAAGAAAGAATCCAACCCTGGATATATTTAAAAGGTGGTGTAAACAGAAAAGGTCTGAGAGAAAGAAGGAGGATTCCAAGGTTTGGAGCCTGAGCACTTAGGAAAAGGCTGTTGTCATGTACTACATGGCAAGGATTTGAGGAACACCAGCTTATAGCCATTCAACTGGGTAAAATCATCAAGGTAGTGAGTGTGGAAGTCCAAGGATTGAGCTCTGGGGCACTGCAACATCCCAAGATAAGAAATCAACTATTCTGGTTTGCTGGGAGCCTAAGGAGTTTCCAAGGACACAGGACTTTCTGGAAAGTTCTGGGTGGGCAAACTGAGATGATTGATCTCTGGCTCAGAGGTTAGGGAAAGAAAAAAGAAACCCATGAAAAGGAGTAGCAGAAAGGTGGGAGACACTTCACTCTGGGAGCCACGTAAAGAAAGAGTCTCAGGGTGAAGACAGCGCTCAACTCTGTCAGATGCTGCTGAGGGGGCAAGTAAGATGAAGACTGAAAATTAAACCCTGGATTTAGCAATAAACAGGTCATGGGGGGCCTTGACAAGAGCAGTTTCCATGGTAGTTACAAAGGACAGGAAGCCTCTACCCAGTGGGTCAGATCAGGAGAATCTCTGGGACTCCTGGAATCATTTATTTCAGAAAGAATCTGAGCACTTCCTAATTTAAAGCACTGATTGTGCTGGGATCACTGGGAATACAAGGATGCAAAAAAAAGCCCCTGTCCTCAAGAAACATCATCTCTCCTCAGGGAGAGGATGAGCGCACAGCTGACTCTACATCAAGACACAGCGGGTTACATTACACATTCAAACAGTATAATCACCCTGTACTCCTCACACCTCCTCATACTTCCTTGACTAAATGAAACCCTGGTTAAACCCACGTCTCCGCTCACTCTTGCATGTATTTGTGCAGCAGAACATGGCTGGAGGGAAACAAGACAGTGGTTCAAGCATCTCGGTCTACTTGGGCTGTCCTAACGAAATACCAGACTGGCTGGCTGAAACCTCAGAGATTTATAATCTCAACAGTTCTGGAGCCTCCGAAGTCCAAAATTAAGGTGCTGGCAGATTTGGTTCCTGGTAAGGGCCCTCCTCCTGGCTCGCAGATGGCCACCTTCTCGCTGTGTCCTCACGTGGCAGGGGGAGCGATGTCTCTCCCTTGCTTTCTTCTTCTTACAAAGCCACAGTTCTGTTTGATGAGGACCCCACCTTTATGACCTCATTTAACCTTAATTACCTCCTAAAGATCCTATCTCCAAATACATTCCCCTTGGGGATGAGGGCTTCAACATTTGAAGGGGGTAGGGAGATGAAATACAATTCAGACCCTAGCAAAGAAAGAGCTGGAGAGGGAAAGTATAAGGAGCAAAACAGAACAATGCTTTCAGGGAGTTCTCCCTGGCAGGGTGGGAAAGCTGCAGCCTTCTGACTTCAAGATTCTTCTTTTTTATGCACTAAAGGAGACAAGAAAAGTTTCCTCTTTCTCTGCCACACCCCTGTTAATAAAAGGATTTGTTCTGCAAAATTTGGATTCAGTCAAAAGGCCAGACTTACAGACCTAGAAGGCCACATTTCACCTTAAGGCTGCAGGTTCCCCACCCCTGCAAGGAGCAAGAGAAGGCTGTTTGTTCTAAGGTTGTGTAACGAGCCTTTGGGGCTGCTTGCAAACCATGAACTACTGTATCTGCGAGTTTGAAGAGTTTAGCACTAGAGATATGCCACTGAAGCTAAAATCAGGGGTGGTCTTTACCTTTGGAATCAAACTTTGTCACTCAGCATTCTGAATATCATGTGTGCTTGGAGCAAAACAAATCTGGCACCATAATTTAGACAGCAACTTAGCCAATAACATTATTTTTGCATATGAAGTCTAAGAACTATTAATAGAATATGCAAATTCAAATTTAAAAACTCAGAAAAAATTTTTAGAGCTAAAACAATCCACTCCTTTTTGGTCAAATAGCTGAATAAAATTCCCTCTATAAAGTTAAAGTTAAATATTTTTACTTATTTAAAACCCTGACCCATGTCACCTGTCATTGTTTGTGCATTGTTTGTGATACTCCTCTAGTGGCTTAGAAGGGTTGGCCTCACTAGCATACTTGAGGATTTTGGAATGCCACAGCATTTCCTTTATTCTTTGCCTAATTTGATGGTAATTGGTTTCCTATAAAGCTGTGAAGATACAATCAGAGGAAGGGTATGAAATATGGGTTTAACAATGGCCACTTCCCACCCAATGAGACAAAGAAGTGAAGGACCTAGTAATTTTTATGACAGTGAGCATTAAGGAAAACCTTCAAAGCTCCTGAGTCTCAGGGACTTAACAACTTGTGGGAGCCAACCCCATCGACATCACAGGTCCTTCCTGCTGTCACAATGCTGTTAAGTCACCCTTGGGACGATGCCCCAGAAACATGACTTTAGTTAGGATGCAAACAAGATTCCTTAGGACTTTTGTTTTCTGAGAAAAGAAAAATCTGTTTCCTTTCAAAAACTCAAACCAACAAAAAATAAAGTCGGGAAATCAAGCATCATGAGTGCAGGTATTTATCCTACGGACTACTTAAGGTCTCGAAACTTCTCATACTTCATTCTCTTACTCATATTTTTTATTACATATGAATAAAATAATAAATCCCAAAGAAGCCCCTCAGATGGCTTGGGCACAATAGGGTAAGACATTATTCCCTTTTATTTTATTATAGAACGGTTTGATCTCGGCAAAGTTCCTAAGTGTCTTGCAGAAGTCCCTGTGAGGATATGCTTTTCTAGCTGACGGTAGTGTGATAGGCAATGAGGGAGAATTGGAGTTGTGGGAAAGGAAGAGGCAAGTGTAAAAGAAATTAGAAGCCTCCCTTTAAGCTTAGCCATCTGTACAAAAACTGCTCTTAATTTAAAAAAAAAAAAATTGCTGCCACTGCAAAAATTCACTTGCCATAGTTCCTGATCTGATTCAGCATTCTGGTTGCCTAGATACAGATGTAAACAAAAGTGCCTCTCCCAGAGCCTCCCCGACTGCCAAGGAACAGCCAGATGAAACTGATGGCCCCCCTCCTGGCTCAGCCAATGACCAAGAAAAGAAAGCAAGTACTTTTATATATTCATATTAAAAATAGAATATTTTGCTTAGCTTTTAAAAAGCTTAAACTTGCTTGGAGAGCTTTAAGGAAGAATGGTTTTTCTTTATACTCTTCCCACATTTCCTCTTTGTTTCACCCTGACAAAGTGACTGATGGTAGCATAAGCTGAAAAGAAAAATGGTCTCAATCTGTAAATACATTAATTGGATTGACTTTTCATATATGGAGCTAAAATTTTTTAAAAAGTTGATAATGATTTATTTTTCATAAAGATTCACAATGAACCATGATACACTCAAGGTATAGACTTTATCTCTAACAGGAAAAAGAGAATAGCTAAATATAAGGGGTTTTTTTATTAGTACTTGTCATATCTTCCCCATTAATTAAACAGAACTTTCAAAGCAAGCAGTGTTTTTAGATTCTTTTTATACTGCTTGTAACACCCGACCAGCAGATGCAGCTTCCTGTTATGGAAAGAGCTAGCATAATATTGAGCACTGATTTGGGGTATCTATTGGTGTATCACACACTAGCTGTGGGACTTTGGATGATCACTTAACCTCTGTTTCCCTTTCTGTAAAATGGGCTAATTAGGCCTATCCTCCAAAGTTGTTGTGGGGTTTGTCTTAGGTAAAGTGCTTAGCAGGTAGGAAAGACTCAATCAATAAATAGCTATAGCATGATTATTATCATCATTTACATGACCTTGAGCAAGTCCATTACCTCTCTGACTCTCATGATCCTCACCTATAAAAGGCATCTTAAATTCTTTCTGTAATAAGGAAGCATTTCAACTGCTTAAAGTAACTAATGGCATCCTTACACTAACATAAAGATAATGATGCCTACTCTTACAGGGCTGTTGAAAGAATGAAATTGCATCACATACAAGAAAATATTTTATATTGTCCACAAAGGCAAAAAGAACTATAGCATTTTAAAGTATTATGATGAAATAGGTAAAAACTTACATGTATAAACAAATGCCATAATAACCACCAAGTTGTTTGACTATGAGACAATTGTTACATATAATATCCTAGCCTGTAGGAATAGGGATAAAACAAAACTGACTCCTGTATTCAATTAGCGAAGATGCAAAAATTTAGATACTGCCTCAGATACATAAAAATTGCATTAAAAACAAAAATAAATGCACCACCATGTTAATGGCTTTTGTTCTGGGTAGTAGAACTACAAGTGAGAATTTTTTTTTCTTGTATCTTTAACTTTTCTATATTTTTCCAAATTTTCCTCTGTTGTCATATTTAACATTTGTCCTTTTAAAAGTGTGTGTTGTAGGTGTAAAATAAAATAGATATATAACTGTTGTACTCCAGAAAGAGAAAAGAGGACAATAGCCCAGTAAAATTTAGTACCCTTGAACAGAGTATTCATCATACTTTTTAATTCCACAAATATTTAGAAAGGGCTACTGGTTGCTGAATGGGTTAGGCATGGACTAACCAGTTGGTGAGAAAATACCAAAAATAGGTACACACACACACATAAACACACACACACACACATATTTACAGACCAGGGGGAACAGTAGAGAGGTAAGAAGAAAAGAACTAACATGCAGTATGTGAGGATCCCAGGGCCCAGATCTGTTCCAGTAGGAAATGGAAGTGAAAACACACACCAGGGCAGAAAACCAGTCAGGTCCTCTAGGAATCTAATTTCCATAATGTGGACACTGCATGCCAGTGGATCAGCAGATGCATTCTCTAGGGGAAGACCAGGCTTCTGAGCGTCAGACCCTAATCGGCACTGGGGAGAAGGCCCTAGCACTGCCACGGAGGCTCACTGACTACAGGCTTCCAGCCTGTTCTTGTCTACCACCAAGAGGGCTGGGTCAGGAGACACTGTTTTCAGGTGTTCTTTACCAGCTTCCTTGATAATAAACTTACCTTTTTTTTCTTTTAAGTTTTTTTTGGAGGAGGGAGTTTTCCAGTTAAGTTTCTTAGGCCTTAAGAAATGGTAGTTCCTTAGGTATTTGCAAAAGAAATCTCTCTGTATGTGGGTCTTAACATATTCTGCCCACCATTATAGTATACAATAACACAAAGCAAGAAAAAATATCCTAGGAATATATTTTGTTTAAGTTTTTAACTGAGGGGGAATACCACTCATACTCTCCCTATTAAATCAGGTTCAGTGATAGGCTGTTAAAATTAGGACAAATTAGTGTTTTGTTTTTTAAACTTAAAAGAATATTACAGTTTAAAGCATTTTCAGCATATGCAAAACAGTGAATACATTTGCTATCCTCTTTCTGATCATAGCAATGCTCCAGATTATCAACTTTCACGAAAATAGAACTTTCTAGTAGTACCATTTTATTAGATTAGAAGTTGTCAATTAAGTATGCATATAACCAGCCATGTTTAATACTAGTAAATATGTATGTGGCTGTGCTCTGTGCTTTTATTTCTCACTGACTATAATAATCTGAATCCAGGTGCTAAGATAAACTAGTTTTCTATTTTGGGGCTTTGGTTTTGAAAATTAGCTGATTCCTCTTAGGAATAATTCATTCTGTGAGGCCTTCTTGAGTAACTCAGTCAATAATCATCGGATATTTTATTTAGAAGTTATCTAAGAATAATCTATGGCTTTGACTTTTCTAAAAAGTTTTTCCTGACTGTGATACCAAATCTATGAAATGCAGCTCTCTAGTATCTCCATAGAACTTAATTTTGGTTTTAGTCATTAGCAATACTAAGGGGGCATATGTGTAAGATTAACTGGGCTGATGATTTATGATCTACGGTATAAACTTTGTTTAAAATTAAAACATTTATATAAGGATAAAATGGATAAGAATAACCTGGGAGTAAAAGCCAAGATGGCTGAGTAGAGACATACCTTGTCAGAGTGTCCCGGCTGAAGGGTAGAAAGTTGGACTAAGGAGAGTGGAGAACAGTTGCAGCTTAGGTGTGAATAACAGGAAGAGATAGCAAAGGCATCCAGGGACCCCACAGAAAAAGGCTGCAAAACTGAGAAAGAGGAGGAGAGAGAAGAGAAGACAGCGACCCAAACCAAATTCAGAGAGGCCAGAGCCAGTGAAAGGGTAAGGGGGACTACCTTGCCCCACATGGGTGACTTTGGCGCAGCAGCAGGACACACCCCAGAAGAGTGCTGTGAGATACCACAGGGCTGACATTCTTACACCTAGATGCCTCCTCCTCTGCACCTCCTCCATTCCTGGCATCACAGAAAGTAATTTTGACTCAGCCAGCTTATAGCTGGGGCCCCTCCCACCCATAGCAACAGTGAGGGTGCTCTGTGCTGAAAAGCCTGTTTCTCCATGGTGGGGGCACATTCCCAGCTTAGTCTGCCACTGAGGATGGAGCCGCTAAAGGGGCATAACCCAAAAGGTTCATCAAACCAGCTAAAGCACCCCAAAGGCAACTCAGGACCAGAATTCCTCTCCCTGACACAGTCAGGGACTAATCTTTGGGGGCTCAGAGACAGGTCCATAATAAGCCAGCCTTAGCACCCTCAGATCTCAACTGAGAGGCCTGATGAGAAGGAACCAGCAAAAGAACTCCAGAAATATGAAAAATCAAAGTGAAAGGACACCCCCAAAGGAAAACAATAACTCCTTACCGATGGATACCAACCTAAATGAAAAGATTAAAATGAAAGATGAAGAACTTTGAATATGGATTATAAGGAAGCTCAATGAAATATAAGGGAAAATAGAAACCAACACAAACAGGTCACAAAAACAATGTAGAAACCCACCAGTGTAAAATCACCCAAAAGGTCAGAGCTCAGGACTAATAACCAAAATCTACAAAGAAGTCAAGTAAATCAGCAAGAAAAAAAATCAAACAACCCCATTAAAAAGTAGGCAAAGGACATGAACAGAAACTTTTCAAAAGAAGATAGACTAATGGCCAACAACACATGAAAAAAAAGTGCTCAATATCTCTAATCATCAAGGAAATGCAAATCAAAACCACAGTGAGATATCACCTAACTCCAGTGAGAATGGCTTTCATCAAAAAGTCCCTAAATAACAGATGCTGGTGAGGATGCAGACAGAAAGGTATACTTATATACTGTTGGTAGGACTGCAAACTAGTACAACCTCTATGGGAAGCGGTATGGAGATACCTCAAAGAACTAAAAGTAAACCTACCATTTGATCCAGCAATCCAAGTATTGGGTATTTACCCAAAGGAAAAAAAAAAATCATTCTATCAAAAACACATGAGCTTGAATGTTTATTGCAGCACAATTCACCATAACAAAGATGTGGAATCAACCCAAGTGCCCATCAATACATGAGTGGATTAATAAAAAGTGATATATGTGTACTATGGACTACTATTCAGCCATAAAAAATGATGCATTAATACTTTTTACAACAGTCTGGATGAACTGGAGACCATTCTTCTAAGCAAAGTATCACAAGAATGAAAAAACAAATACCATATGTACTCTCTATTAAACTGGAAGTAATTGATCAACATCCATGTGCACATATAGCAGTAAAACTCAATGGAAACCAAGCAGGTGGGAGGAGGGAGGAGGGGACAGGTAAATTTACACCTAATGGTTATAATGCATGGTATCTTGGTGATGGGCACAATGCAACTTTGATTCAAACTGCACAAAAGCAAGTCATGTAATGAAAACATTTGTATCCCTGTAATAGTCTAAAAAAAAAATTAAACCTAACAGTATAATTTGGGCATGAGAATTATAGGAGATAGAATAATTTAAAATATATACATAAAGGAAAAAAATTATATGCTAGGAAGAGACATCTGTATAAATTATCAGTTTTGTTTATATATGTTTGATTTCCATGAGCCTGATGCACAAGGTAGAAATGACAAGGATAAGCACTGTAAAAAAAAAAAAAAAAGGGAGAGAGAGAGAGAATAACCTATAAAGTAGTAAATGATATGTTTTAATCTGTGACCTTTGTTTTAGGTAACATCACCTCCAGCACCTCCAGCCAAAATGTCAACCAAGAATTCCACGGATCTAATTGAGTATGTTGACAAGTAAGTTTTTAAATTATAGCTAGTTTTACCTATTAAGTCCATTTAATGATTCACTCAGAGATTAAAGTGCCTGAATGAGACCTTTAAGTTAAGTTCTCCGCTTTCAGAAGACGCTAAACCATCTCAGAAAGACAACCTGCTCAAATATATTCTTTTCTGATGGACTGAGCAAACAGATTTTATTGCCTTCACTTTAAATAACTTCAGCAGATTCAGGTAGATTTATGGGTAAAGTAATACCACCTAGGCAATGAGTGACATTCAACAATATCACACATAGCTAACCATGACTTCAACATAAGCCAAGAAAATATGTTAATATTTTGTGATAAAAACACAGGAAATTTTGAAATATATTTAATTAATCTTTAGAAAATTTTGTTTCTGCTATTTACAGTAGCATTCCTGGAGCCCATCCAGGGAAGGTCTACAGAAGGACAAGTCTGGGCACTGGGAAATATGACATACTACTGATACATGCACATTGCCCCAAATATCCTAGAATTACAGTTTGTAAAGGTGGTATTACAGAAGCATTGCATATTAATTTGAGTTGTTTTCTATTTTGTATGTCGAGGCAAGATTTGGTCTAATGCTTCCAGTAATGTCTTCAGGGCAGTTGGGATTTAGTCTCAGCCCTTCTCCTAATGTGCTGTGTGACCTCAGTCAGTCCTATAATATCTCTTGGCTTTAGTTCTTAAATTTGCAAAATGAAGAGATTGAATTAGAAACTCTCTGGGGTTCACTGCAGCTTTAAAATAATTCTGATTCTAAAATATGCATCATGACCACAGAAGAAAAATGACTAAATAAGTGAAATGAGTCAATGTGAAGAGAAAAATCTAAATACATATTGGACTTTAATTTTTTTAAAAAATTACCATTAACCTTGAGAAAAATGAAGATGACATTTTAAATTTACTGATTTTTATTGCACTATTTTCCCAATTAAGAATGTCCCTGTTCTTTAGTCAATTAAATTTAATACAGTCCAAATAGTTCACAGTATTTCAGCCCTCTTTTTATTGTCCCCATAACTTGTATTTGTTTATGTGACTATGAATCTATAATTTAGAAAAAAATGAAACCAAACATGAGGAAAGGATTTTTTTAATGTTTAAAAACTATGACATTTATATAGATGAGATATTTTCTTTTTCTTTTTTTCTTTTATTTGGACAGATGAATTTTTGTTGTTAAGGACAATCAATGTGGTATGTACAAAATAATTATTCTAAATAGATATATTAGCTAACCTTATCTTCCAAGGAGAAAAGGGAAACTTGTTCCTACCTGGCTCTCCACAAGACAAATGGAAAGTAAAAATAATTCTTCTGATCTGCCAAATTCCATTATGAATCCAAGTGGATTTCTTTAGCCCAAGCTGTTGACCTACATCCCAGGAGATGAGAGAATAAATTCTTGGAAGATAGTTAAAAACTTAAGAAATCCAAGAAAACTTTTTGGATTTCTTGGATTCCAGAGAAACTAAAATTAAGACAAAGAAAAATAAATAATCTATAATTTGAAGCAAAAGCATGATGAAGACTATCTGGCCCTACCCTAGCATTTATTTCTACTTTCATCTCTCCCTTATCCCTTGTCACTATCTAAGCCACATATCTAGAACTTTCAATTTTCTACCTGAGATGGTTAGTTCTCTTTTTGACTCTAATCTCTCAAAGCAGACTGTGAGCTTCCTAAATGCAGAGGCTCTATGATCTTATGATTTTTGATACCCCTGCAGTTGCCTGTCATGGTACATTTTAATATTCTTTTTTTTTTTTTTTTTTTTTTTTTGATAAACTGTAGTTGGCAGATTCAATGGAGAGTAATAGTGGAACAACTGAATCATTAGAACTCTGTTTAAAGAAGTAGATTTCTGGGTAGCTGTTTAATTATAAACCAAAATGGCATCTAGGCATTTCAATTATTGGCACAGACATTTTGAATTCACATATTTAATCCAATAAAATAAAAACAAAGAACAATGGTTTTAAAATTAATTCACTCTTCAACTTATAGTATTCATAGGTGACAATAATTCATAGGTGTGTTGCAATGCATACAGGGTACTTAAGTAAAAGTCATTATCAACTCATAAAACGGCCTGAATATTTATTACATGTTTTCAGAGGCTTAACCTATATGGGTGTATTTATAGGTAATACTATCAACAAAGAATAACAACTCAAAATGTAAAAATCCAGCAACAAAAGAGGCAATCCTAGCCTATGGAAAAGGTCAGGCTAGAGAGATACATATTTAAATGCAAGCTGATTGGGTGAGATTACAGAGCCCTTCTTGGACTCAGGCAGTTAGAGCAATGTTCACACATTATTATACTTGTTAAATGTTAGATCATACTAATAATCCATGGGACAGGAGAGGTAGGATGTTTGTAGTCATTGATAGGACAAATATGGTGACATTATATCAAAGGCAATAAATAATTCTGATTTCCACATTTGTTCAATTCACAATGAGCAGACATCTACCGCTTTTATGACAGTGTGTTGTGTCCAATGCTCATTTAAGCCTAATCAAGCAGAAAAGCACCAAAGCCTTTTTTTGGATTTTTTATCTTCTGCTGGTGGATGAGCACTGAACAGAGGCCAGGGCATCTCAGGTTTACTCTTGAATCTGCCTCTAATCAGCTATGCAACCTTGAGAAAAATAAAATTTCTTTTCTTCTCTGAGCAATGTCCGCCCCCTCTATAAAATGGGGTGGGGGTTTCAAGTGATCAGTAATGCACACTTGCTATTTCTCAACTCTGCCCACAATTTCTCATCAACATTCTTCCATGTAATGAAATAGGTGGCTAAGATTTAAGAATGTACATTATTCTCCCCTGGGATTTATTAATAATTTTTAATGGAAAACAAATTCTGCTCATAAATCCTTTTCTTCAATTGACTATGCTGGGGATTGGGCAGGAAATGTTTCTCACCATGGAATCAAATACTTTCTAAGGTCTCTTTCATCCTTAAGATTGTTTGGTCTTCAACATCTGGTTATTGCCATTTATTCACTTAACAAATATTTATTAAGCACCTACTATGTGCCAGGCACTGTGCCAAGCACTTGAAGAGTCATCATCAGTGAACAAAAGAGAGAGAGATCCCTGCCCTCATGGAACTTTCATTCTAGCAGGAGGGAAGGACATATGTTTTAGACAGATGTGTGTCAGAGCAGGCCTCAAAGAGAAGTTGGCATTTGAGCCAAGAGCAGGAAATGAGGGGTTTGGCCATGTAGACATCTGGAGGAAGGGCAAAGTGTCTGAGGCAGGAGCATTCCTATGGTGTAGCAGAGACAGAAAGAGGGCAAAGATGGCTGGAATAAAAAGGAGAAAAGCACAAACTTGAACTATCACAGTATCTGGGATTCAATATGAAGGTCTATGGAGAGAACGAATGCTGAATTTCCGCTGCCCATGGAGAAAGTTCCAAATTTCCTGAACAAAAAAGAAGCAGGAAAACAAGCTTATTTTATGCTAAGGAGTTTTCCAGCCTGGGTCACTGCCAATATATATCTCAGGAATTCTCTCAGGAGTACATTTTGTGAAGACGAGGATCTGGCTGACAGCCAAAGAATGGTATTTAAAATTTGGATACACAAAACTTTCAGTATGTCAAATGGGAAAAATAATAAATGATTAATGATTTCTCCTTATGAGTAGAATATGGAATTCTGGGTCTGAAAGTATTCATTTTCAAGGTTTTTTCTTAGCACCGTGGTAGACATTTTATTATGCTGTGATGCATTGCTTTTGTTGCTGCGTGATGAAGACAGATATTTCACATTACGATGCATAAGAAAGGAAGACAACTCTGTTGGCTGAGCTGTCTACCATCAGGCCATGTTAGATTGGGTGGCGCTGCCATCAGCCACAGTACAGCCTTTTATTCTCTCTCTCTTTCATCTTCTCACTGTCCACACCTGTAAGAGCCAAGACTTTGTAAGTAGGCGTAACCACAGGAATTCACATTACCCACAGTGACCCCCTGCAATCAGTCAGGGTGGGGGCTGCCCAGATGCCACCAGTCCCTCCTGCCTCAAGAGGCTCTCTGGATTCTGGTCATAGCTAAGAGCTTCTGCTCAAGGGTAAGAACTCTACTGTGGCTGGTCCGGGTTTTCTAGAGTAGAGAGGGATCCCCTCCAACCACTGAGCCTCAGAGAGGACCCTTAGGTCCCCAAGGAGAGACGTGAGCCAAGCAGGAAGAGGTGACTGGGATGAAAATTCAGTGATGCTGGAAACAGTTTACATAGTAAGAAACATACCTTACTCCTCTGAAAAAAGTGCAATACAACAGGAAAAGCCACTAATTACCATGACGTAGCAGAAAGAGAAGAAGTGCACTTCCCTGCTAACCATTTATTGAAGAGACTGACTGTTCTTTCCCCAGTGTGTGTTTTTGGCACCTTTGTAGAAAATCAATTGGCCATAAATACCTGGGTTCATTTCCAGGGTTTGTATCTGTTTTTATGCCAATACCATGCTGCATTTATTACAATAGCTTTATAACATATTTTAAAATCAGGGAGTGTTATTCCTCCAGATTTGTTCTTTTGGTTTAAGATTTCTTTGGCTATTTGGCCATCTACTTGAGTATTTTAGTTTCTGTCTTCTATACTTTTTCTAATAAAGTCTTTTCTTTAGGTGAGGTAATAAAAATTAAAAAAAAAAAAAAAGATATTTCTCTGCTGAGTTGCTGATAGCCTCCAAGCCTCAGTTTCTGCCTAAATTGAGAAAAATTTTACTTATGCCACAAGGTAGTTGTGGGGATAAAATGAAAGTGTTATGTTTACACTAAATAGAAGGAAGATAGTGTTATAATAAGTTCCTTGCATTTTTCCTGGGCTAGGAACTCCCCTCAAACAATTTACCATTTGTATCAGTTTCCCAGGGCTGCCATAACACAACACCACAAACTGGGTGGCTTAAAACAACAGAAATGTATTGTCTCGAGTTTCTGGATGTTATAAGTCCAAAATCAAGGTGTCAGCAGGACTGGTTCCTTCTGAGGGCTCTGAGGGAGAATCTGTTCCATGTCTGTCACTAGCTTCTGGTGACCACAGGCAATCCTTAAAATTTCTTGATTTGTAGATGCATCACTCCAATCTCTGCCTCTGTCTTCACATGGTGTGTTTCTGTCTTCACATAGCTGACTTCATATAAGGACACCAGTCATATTGAATTAGAGGCCCACCCTACTCCAGTGTCACCTCTTCTTAACTAATTACATTTGCAAAGACCCTATTTCCAAATAAGGTCACATTCTGAGGTACTGGGCTTTATGACTTCAATGCATAATTTTGGAGGTACACAACTCCTAACACCATCTAATGATTACAAATAATTCTAAGAACACACATGGACCACACTTACAAACATTGCAAAGCATGCCGGATACATTATTTAAATGGATCCCCTCAGTCAGTTTTGAAGGTTAGGAGTCATTTTCCCCACAGGACAGAGAAGAAGCCCTCTTCTGGGCAAACTAAGAAAGGCTAAAGGTAATAAGTGGTAGAGACAGAACTTTAACCTAGGTCTTCTAACTTCAAGTACAGCATTCTTTCCTCTGGAGACTCACATAAAAACCTCACATACCCCCAAAAGAGCAAGGTAATATGGGAAAGGATCTCAAGAAGGTTAGAAAAAAAGCTATGGGAATTCCAAACATCATTAAAACAATTTATTGCTGTAGTTTGCATATGTTTTACCTCTAAGTGTGACCTAGACATCCACCCTTCCCTCATTGGCACAGGGACTCTGTTGGAACCCTTGCCACCCTTCATGCCTCCATAAGAAAGCAAGCCACTCACACTAGGAACATCATTAATTTTGTAGTTTTATTGAAAATACTACTGAACATGAGGACTTTGCCTCATAAAGTGCATAAAGTTTCACTGGAAAAGATCCACACCCAGAATCTTTCTCCAGTCTCTTCTGGGCTGTGCCACTATTTGGAGTTGTCTCTTTCTCAGGCCCTTCCTGGTACAGGCCCCTTGCTGGCCTAACCCCATCTGCCTTGGTCCTGCTTGTTTATAGACTGTGCCCCTCCCCCACCCCCCAAACTCCAACTGCCTTCCTCACACCCTAGAGCATTCAGCTCTGCATAAAACCCAGCAATGGAGACTTCTACAGCTACCAAAATCCATCTTCCAGGGTGGTTATAAACAAGGAAAGGAGAGGCTATAGAAAATATTTTTTTTTATTTTATCGCTCCCCACACACCCACAGATTTTTTTGTGAGACATCAAAATATTCTCTAAAATTTCACTTTAGTTTTTTTGTAGGACTCTATACATTGAGAATATAACTAGTTTATAAAATTTTATAGATCTCATAAAAAGGTAGACATTTTTCCTTCAGTTATGCCTTTTCATGTTCTAGAAAAGGGTTTAAATTTTCAAATGTTAGTCTCCGAGTATTAAAGGTTGCCAAAATGGTTATCAGAACCCCCTAAGTAAATTTAGCGCTCTATTCACAAGAACAGAACAGGCAGGGAAGTGAAAGGCTCCGTGTACCAGCGGATCTGCCAGCTACAGCACAGCTGGTGTAAGTCACACTGAACGGCAGAAAAATAGAACTCAGAGTTTGTGGAAAATCTGTTCAGATTTAGTTGTCAGCTACATAATCAATGATCTATGTAAAGCCCAAATATCTCCCTAAAAAGGCTCCCTAGGAATTCTTCCTCATGTGGTTAATGACTCCATCTCTACTAGCCTGGAATATTCAGTTATTTCTTTTCTTTCACAGTTAAATTTAGATATAGGTCTCAGTGATATAACATACTAAGAAAGCAGTGAGGCTTTGTTATTTACTAAAAGAATCAGGGTGGCCACACTTGCTACTAGTGAAAAGCCTCAGATTCTAACCCTTTGGATGATCTGGTATAATAATGGTATCATTATTGAAATCATCTCTGTCAGAAAATTGAGAAATGTTTGTGTGTTTGTTCTTCCAGTAGTTGATTTTAAAAGGTCAGTTGGGCAACAATATTCTCTTTCTTTATGGCAATGGCAATAGGGAAAAAAAATACAAGCGGTTTATCTTACAGGAATCATGCAAATAAAACTAAATGTACAGAGCATCCTTTGGTGCTTTACTAAGCATTATGAATGAGCAATAATAATAATATCCCAGTTAATAGTAAATCTCAGGCATGAAAAAAATTTCAAAAAGGAAAGCTTGCCACTAATTATAAACTAACTGTTTAAAATAAACTTTAAAAATTAAGGAAAAGAAATAACTACAGTCCAGCATTTGTATAAGTCACTTAATGTCTCCATGGTCACAGGCAAATAAACACATTTGCGTAGCAATAGGCGCTGCCCTCCTCAGAGGCTTCCTTCAGTGGGACAAACAGCCATAACATTGAGGCCAGCCCCTGACAGGCAGCCACAGACTGGAGCATGAGCAGAGGTGGCAAGCCTGCTCCATTGGTCCCTCTGCTCACTGGAGTTTTCTTCTTTATTGCTCTTTCTAGATACAACCTTGACATCAGCCAACAGCACCTCCAAGAGAGAGTGCACAGGGCCCTGCTGCCCCTGGGCTGTGGTGCAGCTGTGTGCATTGGTTTCACCGCCCCCTACTACATGCTTCTCACTGGTTATCTCAGAACTCACAGCCACACAGCAAAACAGGCTTTGTTGGCCCTGTTAAAAATGAAGCCGTTGTAACACTTGGTTGATAAGTGGTGGGGCCTGTATTCTACCCTCAGTCTGTCTTGCTTTCCAGCTTGTGAAGCTGCTCTGAATGTCTGCAGAACTGGAGAGCTCACATTTCATATTTCACACTGTAGTATTTCAATTATACATCCTGCCTGACAGCATTCACTGATTCACGTGAGCAGTTTTAAACTAATCAGTGCTGTTCAGTCTTTAGAATACATTAGAATCACCTAACCCTAACCCTCTCTCTCAATAACAACCAAATAACTCTAACCCTTAGGTTGCCTAAGGTACATACTCTTGCTCTCCCTACCTGCCCCAACGTGTTGATTTAGTGGGTCTATGGTAGAGCCAAGGAATCCTTCTTTTAACAAGTTCCCTCCCTTTCCTCCCCCTCCCCTGTGAACTAATTTAAGTTTCTTGATGAGAAATACTCAATTAGACTAAGTTCCTGGAGGGGCAGAACCATTATGTATTGTGTATGGACTACAGTAGATATTTAGTAAGTACTTGTTAACTTATATATTTTTATTTCAACTGACATTTTTGTTGGGAAGTTACTAGATACTGATATGATGCTTTCAGCTGATCATAACAGAAAACTCGATCAAAAATGGCTTAAATGTGAGGTCATGGATTAGTTCATATAACAAAAAATCTAGGATTTGGTTAATTTCGTGGCTTAATAACATCATCAGGCAGCCAGGTGTTTTCTGTCCTTCCTCCCTGCCCTTCTCTTTTCTCTCATGACCACAAGATGGCTTCAGGAGCTCCATGTATCACCCACAAACATGACAACATCCAGCCCAGAAAAGGGAAGTTTCTTCTCACGTGTCCCTTCTTGAAGGCAAAGAAACCTCACCCAGAATCCCCACAGCAGGTTTCTCCTTGCATCTCACTGGCCTGAATTGCTTCACATGCTCCTCCCCAAACCAGCTGCATCTCAACTCAGAAGAATGGAACCACCAGGATTAGTTTGCTCCCCCACCCCCAGGGACATGGGAGACAAGAGGATGAACTAAGTTAGGCAGAAGTGGGGGACAGCCATTGGGAAGGTAACCGGCAGCATATGCCACACTGAGAACACCTAGGAGAAAACAAATTCTAAACTTGGGGGAATATGCAACATAATTTACAAGTGTCTGTATAGTACTGAAGACTGGAGGTCAAATACTTTTACTGGCAAATCCAGACTGCAGATTGTCTAGACACCAGAAAGAAGCACTAGCTCAAAGAAAATAATGAGCAAATCTGTGTCACCATTAGCAGGGTGTGACATCCTCTTCCCTTCTGCCTCTGACTCATATGTCCAATCCAGAGTAGCACTGTCAGCATGGTGGGGTTTTAGAGGAATGGATTTTTATATATATATATGAGGTAGCACTTGGCCATTTTCCAGAAGAACATTTGTGAGCCAAATAAATGGTAGATGAAATCTGACTAATAAAACCCCTTAGCAAAGCCTTCTTTGTTTCTCAGGTGGTCAGGTGATAGGAGAAAGGAATCTCACCCAGGTGGAGGCTATTTTATATTGTTCAAGACAGTGAACTATAAACCTTGAGGCTCCAACAACCTGTGACTTTATGGAGTCATTTTTTTCCCAACAACTAAGATGTAAGGGAGCAGTCCTGTTAGAGAAATCAGTCAGTCAATGAATATTTATTGTCCACCTACTATGTGCCGTGTGCTTTTCTCAGTGTTAGGTACACTGTGGGGGACAAGTTAGAAAAGTGTCTACGCACAGGGAGCTCTCATTTTAGTGACAGAGGACAGAAAATAAACAAAAACAAATAAGGTAACTTTAGGTATTTCAGACAAGTGCTTTGGAGAAGATAAAATAGGGTATTATGATGGAAAGTGCCTGGGAAGGCTTGACTAAGCAGAGGGGATTGGAGTTGAGACCTAAACAATGGAAAGGCAGCAGCCATGAAGTGATTGCAGGAAAGAGCATTCCAAGAAGGAACAGCAAGTGTCAAGGCTCTGAGCTACAAAATTTAGCTATGTGTGTTTGAGGGACGGCAAGAAGGCCTGTATGGTTGAATGAGAGTAAATGGAGGGAAGAGTGAGAAGAGACAAAGTTGAAAAGGAGAGCTAAGATTTTATTCTTAGAGAATGGGTAAGCCATATAATGGTTTTAAGTAGACAAGTACTATCATTTACACTTTAGAAAAACCACTCTAGCTGTTGCATGGAGGATATACCCTTTGTTAGGAAGCAAATGTAGAAGAGATGCTGGTAGCCAAGACCAACATAGGAAGAACTAAGGAAATCATTAATTTGGAGCCTGAGGACACTTCTAGTTGTTATTTCTGCTGCCACCCTATTTAATCACATGAGTAGTATTAATCAAATTGTGTTCCCTGCTTCTGCTTGGAATGATGGAAAAATGAGGGAGTTAAGCTCAACATTTGATCTTAGAATCCATGAATTCCAAATTGTGACCTTGACATCTCCAAGTGGGTGTAGCCATTCCTCCCTCTGTCTGGTAAATTTCCTCAGTCTGGTCTTCCAAATCACTAATTCATTCTTTAGCTATTTCAACTGTCGTATTTGTCCTATCACTCTAAACATTTATTTCAACTATTATATTTTTGGGGGTTAATATTTCTATTTGTTTACTTTTTTGTTTTTTCAGTTTTCAAAATTTTGCTAATATCCTCCCTTATCTTCTAATATGTTTGTTAGCCTTTTAAAAAACTTCTTGTGTATATTTTAGTATTTCTCTTCTGTAGCAACCTGTAATCCGATAGGTTGTTTATTTATTGGTTAGTTGGTTTTTAAAAAGGCTGTGCTCCTCAAATGTCCCATTAGTTTGGTCTTTGAACTCACTTTCCCCTGTGCTCTAGTCTTCAATGGGGTTTTATCAGCTCCACTGAGCCCAGGAGTGGGGGATGGATGAGCCCCAAGCACCAGAAAACCACAGACAACCACTCCCTTTCCTCCAAAATAACTTCTCCTGTCAGGCCTCCACCTTTTGCTCCCCTGGAAGAAGCAAGTTTAGGAGAGCAGTGGCTTTCTCCTACCTGGGCATTCAGAGGTGGAATAGTGTGGAAGCAATTGCCCAAAATCAGTTGTTCCCCGAGTTTGTTGTCATTGTTACTGTTTTGTTTTGATTTGTTTTATCTCAAATTCTGTGGGTACAAATATTGTTAGGGTTACATATCTTGCCCCTGCCCCCCTCCCCACCCCACTATGCCAGAGCTTCAAGCATGTCCAGTCTCCAAGTGGTGCGCCCTGCACCCACCATGAAAGTGCATACCCTTCCCCTTCTCCCCCCTTCCACCTGTTCACCTCCCATTAACAATTTTTTTTTTAGACATTTTGGTTACAGTGTGTTTCTTTGCCTATACCTAAAAAGAGATAGAGGTAATCCTTTTCCCCCTACAATGCTCACGACGTCCTTAAGATATGGGTCCCCCCCCCCAAATCCCCATTGAACACTACAATTTTTTGAGCACCATAGTTTTAGTCTGTCAGTATCAATTTGATGGCGAGTAGATGTGTAGCCCATTTTCCAGGTCTTGTGTTGTTTTGCTTTGTATTACAGGCTTAAGCTTAATCCAAGATAGCATAAACGGTGCTAGTTCACTATTGTTTCTTAGGATTGAGTAAGCATTGTTACTCTTTTAGCTCCTTATCAGTACAAGTCCTCTGCCCTGCACGATCCCTCCTAAGAGGATGCCTCAACCAGAGTTTGACATTTCACATAAGTAGGAGCAGTTGGTCCCAGGGCAACAGAGAAGAAGTGAGAGCAGACCTACCTCATTCCCCTGTCCCACTTTAACCTCCCACAGCCCTGCTCAGCTGTCTCTTGCCCCAGGTCAATGCAGCCATCTGAGTCAGGTTGGGTTGCCCAGGAAATAGACTCTGATACTGAGACCAATGAATAGAAGGCTTACTGTAGAGCACACTAGGATTGACATCTCTGGAAGGGAAGGGAAAGAAGTGGAATTGGGTGGAAGGAATAGTTGAGCTGTGATGCAATGCCAGCGAAGACTTCAGCTGGCCCCACAGGGAGCTCTGAAGCAGGGATGGCCCTTCAAAGGTGTTCTGAGTTAGAGCAAGGGTGCCAGTGCCAGGCCTTCATACCTGCACATACCTGCACAGCAAGGTGCACAGTGGCCAGTCACTGAATGCAAGCTCACCTTGGCACGGTGAAGCCCTTCACAGAGGCAGTCTCCAGAAAACACCAAGAGCTGAGGTCTGCCAGCCCATAGCACTCCCAGCAGTGGGAAGGAACAAGCCCTTCCTTCCTGAAAGGAGAGTTGGGCGGCATGCCACCGCACTCTGCACCCACTGCACCGCCCCACACACCCACCAGTTTAAAATAGCCCCCACTGTCCCGGGGATTTTTCACAGTGCTCTCACTTTCTCTGTCTACATCCTGCCAGGTTTTATGTCGAAGAGAGGACGGGAAGCCAGCGGTCATGCTAATTCAGCAGTTTTGCCAAAACCATAATCAGCCCAGGATTTTTTACCTGAAGAATTGTGTAACTCATTCCTTTTCTTCCTGTGCTTTGTCCCAGATGAGCTGTCATATTCCCCTGGGGCAGACTTACTTTAGCTGACATGTTGGCACCAGCCCTCCACTCCCCTGCTCACTGAAAGCTGCTATTTTCCCAGGAGGCTGAAGCGGGTGGGGCCTCTGAAGACCCAGCCAGAGCTGAGCACAGGTGCGCTAGGTCTGCAGAAACAACAGGACCCCTGGGCATGGGGGATGGCAGTGTTTTCCATGGGACCAAAGTCAGCTCTGTGAGTCCCACAGAAGCCCCCATCATTTTTCAGGCCCTGTGCCCCACCAGAAGCTTCGGTGTCTGTGATACGGTAGGGACCAAGGTGGGTGGTAGAGGTGCAACTCTTATTTTTGAAAGCTACATAAATGATTGTAAAAATGTCTGTTCCCTATTATACACACACACACACACACACACACACACACACACACACACACAGAGTCCTGCCAGCTCAGGTAATCTCATGATCTTCACTCAAGCCTTCAATGACCATTTATTTTTCTGATAACATCCAAATATCTCTATCTCCAGACACATTTAAGACTATTCAGTGGCCAGGTGTCGTGGCTCACGCCTATAATCCTAGCACTCTGGGAGGCCGAGGCAGGTGGATTGCTCGAGGTCAGGAGTTCGAAACCAGCCTGAGCAAGAGCGAGACCCCCGTCTCTACTATAAATAGAAATTAATTGGCCAACTAATATATACAGAAAAAATTAGCCGGGCATGGTGGTGCATGCCTGTAGTCCCAGCTACTCGGGAGGCTGAGGCAGCAGGATCGCTTGAGCCCAGGAGTTTGAGGTTGCTGTGAGCTAGGCTGACGGCTGGCACTCACTCTAGCTTGGGCAACAAAGTGAGACTCTGTCTCAAAAAAAAAAAAAAAAAAAAAAAACGAGACTATTCAGTGAATATCTCCATATGAATGCCCTTTAAAAATCTTAAATTTGTTTTCTTCCCCCAAACCTAATGCTTTAAAAAAAAAAAAATTCAATCTTGACAAAAGTAATCATTATTCATTAAGCTCATATCAGAAACTTCAGAATCTCTTCTTCTCCCAGGCTCATTTCCTATCCATCCCAAAGCTCTATAACTTCTAGGTTCTTAATATTTGTAACCTCTGTCCTCCCTCTTTATGTCCAACATCACCTCCTCATTTTCACATAGATTATTGCTTATAGAAGTTGTCTATGGCCGTGGAGCAAAACATTCCAAACTCAGTGGCATAAAGCAACACATATTTATCTCACAGTTTCTGTGAATCAGGAATTCAGAAGTGGCTTACTGGGTAATTTTGGCTCAGAGTGTCTCAAGAGGTGGCAGTCAAGTTGTCAACTGAGTCTGCAGTCATCTGAAGGCTCGACTGGGGCTGGAAGGTCTGCCCCTAGCATGGCTCACTCGCATTGCTTTGGGTAGGACACTTCAGTTCCTTGCTGGCTGCTGTTGGAGATCTCAGTCCCTCACCACATGGACCTCTCCATGGGGTTGCTCAACATGGCAGCTGGCTTACCCCAAAATGAGTGAGCAGAGAGATAAAGAGACAGAGAGAGAGAGAGAGAGATGAGAGAGAAAGAGAGAGAGCATGTCCATGCTCTCTGGAGGAGCATTATCCTAGGGTGAGGAACCAATTGCAAATATTGAAAGACACAACAAAAGTAGCCTTCTCTTTCAAGAAATTTATCTGTAAAGGGAAGGAGTAATGTACTAATGCCAATAGGTATAATGCCAAGATTTTACATTTCTTCACCCTTACACTAAATAGCCCTAGGCTTTATCTTTTTCCTTTTCTAATTTACTTAGTTCATTTTTCATTGAACTTCCAATTTTTTTGTTAATCTTTGCATTTAAGCTATTATTTCTTACAGCTATTAGTAGGCAGACCTCTCCTCAACATAAAATTATCAGGTATTAAATTTACATGGATCTAGAAACTATCTAACTTGGCTTGTTAGAACAGTGGGTAAAATAAAGAGTAAACACATTCCAAGGGTGATTCTGAGGCAGAGGTTGGAGAGGACCTCTTCTCTGTGTCCCATGTAGCCTGGAGTCTGAGTCTGACTGCTTAGGCTTCAATACTGGTCCCACCATTGTTATCTGGGTGACCTTGGGTAAGTTACTCAAGCCCTATAAGCCTCAGTTTCATCATCTTTAAAATGGGGTAATATTAATACATTCCTCATAGTGTTATCATGAAGATTCAATAGATGAACCACAAAAAGTGCTAGCCACAAGGCATGGCTTCTATTAAATGCTCAAAGATGTTAGCTGTAACTATTTTTAAAGTGCATGAGTAGCATATGGATATAGTAGTGATGCTTGTGACTGCTCAGGGATGTTTTCTTCCTTCTTTCTGAATCTCAGGTTCTAGAATGGGATTGGCTACACTGGATACATGGTTATTGAGTGCTTGAAATGTGGCTAATCCCAATTAAGTTGCATTGAGTATAAAATATGTAGTGGATTTCAAAAATTTTTTAAAAATATAAAATATTCCATTAAAAAGTTCATATTGATAACATATTACAGTGACATTTTAAACATATTGGGTGTCTATTAATAAATATATAATAATTATATATATTTCAATAAATACATTTTAATAAATATACTATTTAATTCCATCAGTTTTTAAAAAATTTTTCTTAATACAGCTACAAGAAAGTTTTAAATTGTATATGATACTTGCATTATATTTCTTTTGGGCAATTTTATAAAAATGAAATATGAAGCTAGTAAATTAGAAAGAAAAGATATGTTACTATGCTTTCTTTATCTGCACAGCATGAGTCCCTCTTCTTCCTTAATGCTCCATTCAGTTCCTTCTGACCTTCACTGGGCCCCTCTGCTCACACACACTGATCCTTGTACACATAAGCGTCGCTAGGGTAATAACAATGTTTGTGGCCAACTGTTAGCCAGCTTCTGGCACTGCCCAAGGAAACTTCATTGTAGATTAATCAGCAGAAAGCAAACAACCAATTTCTTATTTTTTAAATTCCTTTAACAGAGATGAATAATATAAAATTGGTGGTCAAAAGGAAGGCCTAGCCCAGTGGCTCTCCCCTGTCATCCCAACATGCTGGGAGGCCGAGGTGGGAGGATCACTTCAGGCTGGGAGTTTGAGACCAGCCTGGGCAACAGAGTGAGACCTATCTCTACAAAAAAAATATAAAAATCAGTTAGGCACAGTGGCACATGCCTGTAGTCCTAGCTACTCAGGAGGCTGAAGCAGGAGGATTGCTTGAACCCAGGAGTTGGAGATTGCAGTGAACTGCGATGATGCCACTGCACTCTAGCTTGGGTAACACAGTGAGACTCTGTGTTACCTGTGACACAGTGTTACCTGTGGCAATAAAACCAAGTCACAGATTACCTAGGTCTAAATAAAAAGAAAGAAAAGGAGAAAAATAGCATAGCATGTGGCAAATATCACTGGTAACCAACCTGGTACACATTCCCTCGTTCTTTGCTAATAAAAGTCCCAATTTTGCGTAAGCCTGCAATAATGCCCAGTTTTTTTAAAAAAGAAGTTACAAGAGGTGACCATATGGGACAGCTTCAAGCCAATGAAATACAGACAAATATGTCATGGTGAGTCTCTTAGAAAAGCTGTTTTCTTGATTTTAAAAAGGAGGGATGGGAACTAAGTCTACTGGCGCACAGGTTCTATTCTTTGCTGTCTGTCTTTTCTATCTGGAATGTGGACACGATACTTCAAGGTGGAACAACACCCTGGAGACCCTGAGGGTGATTGTCAAACAATAAGAGTGGACTGGAAAGCCAGAAGGAGCCTGGGCACTTGGTGACTTACTTGGTCAGGTGCAGTAGCCCTGGACCATTTATCTCTAGACTTCTTGTTACATGAGCCAAATAATCACTCCTTATTCAAGTCACTCTCTTTGGGTTTCTGACACACACAGCTAAATACAACCCTAGCTGATACTTGCAGTCTTCAGAAAATGCTAATGTTCACAATCTGGCCCCAAAATCTGCTGTTCTCAGGACATTTTCACTTCCAAGAAAATCTGTCACCATTAGTCCAAAGCAAATAGTTATTCTGGCTCATGCAATGAGGAATGAGTGTAAACTATTTGGCCTTGACTTTTTATGATCCAGCATATGTAACAGTTATTTTAAAAAGACATATACTATATATATATATACATCTTCATAAGTGTATAGATACAAACAGATATTTTCTAGAGGGCAGGGGCTTTGTCTGTCTTGTTATTTTATTCCTAGTTCCTAACAAAGACAAAATCTCCTTTTCCTAGGCTGCCTTCTCTTTCTAGCAATATTCACAAATACTTTGCTACCATTCAGAGGTGACATCATTGAAAGCTCCTAGGCTAGGTCGCAGGTTACCTAGGTCTAATCCTAGGCTCTTCCAAATAAATAGTTCTGAGACACTGAAACATTTCTTCAAATAAAAACTCATGCAGAAGCTCAATATATTAAACAGATAAAAGAAAACCCAAATCCACTTCCATTGAGTCATAAGATAAATAAGAAGTCCCCAAGAAATTTAATAGCATAACAGACAAATTTTAAGTAAACTAATTCACAGTCACATAGATTTAATGGAATACTGTCATACCCATGTATACAAAATATGATTTGGTATGAAGTCAGAAATGAGAGCACACAAGGGCTTTGGAAGTGACCTGTACTTGGGGACAACATAAGCAAGTACTTTAGCATGTGAGCTTTGGATGACCTAGGACCAGTTAAAAAAAATCCATGAATGGGTTTTGGCCATAATCCAAAAAGATGCAATTCTAATCACCATAATCTTGAATGTTGAAATCCTAAAAGATCAAAATCCTCAAAATATAATTCTGGAAAAAATAATTTAAAAAATTTTAAAGACATTTATTTACATTTTTAAAAAGGAAATTTATTTAAGAAACATAAAAAAGTGCAGGTGCAGTGGCTCACATCTGTAATCCCAGCACTCTGGGAGGCCCACTTGAGGCCAGGAGCTTGAGACCAGCCTGAGCAACATAGCAAGATCCGTCTCTACAAAAAATAAGAAAATGAGCCAGGCATGGTAGCACACGCCTTTAGTCCCAACTACCTAGGAGTCTAAGGCAGGAGGATCACTTGAGCCCAAGAGTTTGCAGTTGCAGTGAACTATGATGATGCCACTGTACTCTCGTGAGACCCTATCTCTAAAAAAATTAAAAATTAAAAAAATACAAGTAAAAACATGACAGAATACTTCATAGTCCACTTTATATAATAGACAATAATAACATACATATTTTTTCAAGCATAAATACTCAGGTATATTAATGATAGTTATACAGGTATAACAGTTCTGAGCAAATAAACTATATTCATAAAGAAATAGGTCATACGCTTTGTATGGAACCAAAAAAGACCCCGAATATCAAGAGCAATTCTAGGCAACAAAAACAAAAGGGGAGGTATTAATATGCCAGATATCAAACTATACTACAAAGCTGTAGTAATTAAAACAATCTGGTACTGGCACAAAAATAGGATTATTGACCAGTGGAACAGATGTGAGAATCCTGATATAAAACCATCCTCATATAGCCATCTAATCTTTGACAAAGCAGACAAAAACATACACTGGGGAAAAGAATCCCTTTTCAATAAATGGTGCTGAGAAAACTGGATAGCCACTTGTAGAAGGCTAAAGCAGGACCCACACCTTTCACCTCTCACAAAAATCAACTCACGCTGGATAACAGACTTAAACCTAAGGTATGAAACTATTAGAATTCTAGAGGAAAATGTTGGAAACACTCTCCTAGACATCGGCCTAGGCCAAGAGTTTATGAAGAAGTCCCCAAAGGCAATCAAAGCAGCAACAAAAATAAATAAATGGGACATGATGAAACTAAAAAGCTTCTGCACAGCCAAAGAAATAGTCATGAAAGTAAACAGACAACCTACAGAATGGGAGAAAATTTTTGCATCCTACGTATCCAATAAAGGGCTGATAACTAGAATATACTTAGAACTCACGGAAATCGGGAAGAAAAAATCAAAGAACCCTATTAAAAAGTGGGCAAAGGACTTGAACAGAAACTTTTCTAAAGAAGACAGAAGAATGGCCAACAAACATATGAAAAAATGCTCATCATCTCTAATCATCAGGGAAATGCAAATCAAAAACTACAATGAGATATCACTTACTCCAGTGAGAATGGCCTTTATCAAAAAGTCTCCAAATAACAAATGCTGGCGTGGAGGTGGAGAGAGAGGAACACTCGTACACTGCTGGTGGGACTGCAAACTAGTTCAACCTCTGTGGAAAGCAATATGGAGATACCTTAAAGTGATACAAGTGAATCTACCATTTGATCCAGCAATCCCATTGCTGGGCATCTACCCAAAAGATCCAATGACACTCTACAAAAAAGACACCTGCACTCGAATGTTTATAGCAGCAAAATTCATAATTGCAAGGCTGTGGAAACAGCCCAAGTGCCCATCAATCCAAGAATGGATTAATAAAATGTGGTATATGTATACCATGGAGTACTATTCAGCTCTAAGAAACAATGGTGACATAGCACATCTTATATTTTCCTGGAACCCACACTACTAAGTGGAACCCATACTACTGGAACCCATACTACTAAGTGAAGTATCCCAAGAATGGGAAAACAAGCACCACATATACTCACCAGCAAACTGGTATTAACTGAGTAGCACCTAAGTGGTCACATAGGTACTACAGTAATAGGGTATTGGGGAAGGGGGAGGGGAGAGGGGGGCGGGTATACACATACATAATGAGTGACATGTGCACCATCTGAGGGATGGTCATGCTGGAAAATCCGACTTGTCGGGGGAGGGGGAAAGGGCATTTATTGAAACCTTAAAATCTGTACACCCATAATATGCCGAAATAAAAAAAAAAAAAGAAAGAAATAGGTCAAAATTCAAAATGTATAAATGCATATCACTATGGTTGGTAATTGTGTGTACCCAGCATCATAACTGCAGTCATCTGAAATACCATGAGGAATGACTAAGTCTTTTGAGAAGATCAATCAAAGACCTCAGTGGGTCACCACACCTATGCAGTCACCCAAAGAGCTGAGATGTCAAGAAATTTTACTGTTCACAAATGCAGATATACAACAAAGCATATCCTCATTTACTGAGGAAGTTTCAATGCTTTTACATACATGCACAATACCGACTGAGTCGATATTGTGATAACCTTCTTTCCTGGATCAAATTTGCAAAAAAATAACATAAAATGAACTGGAACTCTCTAAAAGTCTTGACACAATTTGTACCTCCAGTATTGCAAATGATGTGAAGATAAAATACATAGCATTGCAAATTATAAAAATGATAATAATGCTGACAATTTAAAATAGTGGACAAAAAAAACCTAAAAAAAAAAAACTAAGAAGAAAATTTGACATATGAGAAAGTATATTACAGGGATGGATTATGGGCAATTGCATGGAGGTAGTCCATAATAGCTGGCTTTCATGATCATTAACTATATTTTGAAGTCTTACAGGACTATAAATAGCTGCTTTTTGTTCTTGTAGGGCATGGCTCCTCTTGGAGAATACGTTCACATTCATTTTCTACATGGTGCTGTTGTTTTTGAAATTCTGCTGATTCCATATACACCAACATGAGCATTTCCTATTAAATTATTCTATCTTCTATGTCATGCTTCTATGTTGTTTTGGGTATGTGGAAACCCCTTCTGAATGCACTCATATATGGAAACAGTGCTGCTGATCAAAAAGCACAACACCATTGCATGTCTTCTTATCCTACAAGGCACATGATTATTTTTGAACCAGTCAGTAATTTCACCAGCTTCTTCAGGCAAATGTGGCTTTAATTCACTAAAGTCTGCTGAAATGCCATCAGCTGGGAGGACTTCCAGTGCAAACAAATGATGTATTTTTACACCAAAGTTTTCATCATTGCCATATGATATGGCCAATCCACTCATCTGAATTAATTTTCCATCAAATGTATTGGGCTGAATGAAAAAAAAAAAAACTTTATTGGGAACACCTTGAAATTCACTTTTAGAAGCCTTGATCACACACAATTCCAAATCTATTATTATGGTTTGGACATTCAATTGAAACCCATTTTCTTCTGCAAAATTCACCTTTTCCTGTTATTAATACCTAAATGAGTGGATAAGTTCTAGAACCTTCAGATCCAACAGGGGCATGAATTGTATATAGCTGATAAAAAATAACGGGGACAATTTAGAAAGCGCCATCCATTCATTAGCCACAGTGAAGCATGAGCTAGTTTGTCATTAGATTTAGTGGTAAATATGAGAAGTCTATCTTCTTTGACAGTCAAATCCCTAACCAAGAATAGCTCGCCATCAATGTTTTGTAACATTGGAGGAACTTCTACTTTAGCAAGTGTTTTTGGTGCAGAAAGTTGCTGAGCTTGTCGAATTCTTTGTATTCTCTGACCAAGGGCATTTTTCAAACACAAGCATGATGCTATGTGTGAAGGGACAGGAGCCGTATGTGATTGAATAATGTGATGAAGGAGATTTCTTATATTTTTCACCTGTGTTTTCTCTTCTTCTGTGATCATCAAAAAACATAAAACATTGAGTGCAGATCCTCCTCCACCTAGTCCACTCAAACTCACACACTAATCTCTGGGAACACCCTCACACATACACTCAAAATAATGCTTTTCCAGGTTTCTAGGTATTCCTTAATCCAGTCAAGATGACACCTAAAGTTAAGTCCATATATTCAGCCTTTGTCAACTTGGCATCCATAGACATGTCCTTAAACCATACTTAATTTCCAAATACAGACAATAATAAGGTAACAGCTGCACCTAACATGAAGCAACTGTCCTTTGTACAACTGAAAATGCACCAACCCCTTCCCCAGAATTTGGCTTTCAGGATTTTAATCTTTCGTGATTGTGATTTTAGGAATTTTAAATGTTAGGGATTTTAGACATGAGGGATTTTGATCTTTAAGGACTTCCACGTTTGGAATTATGTCTTTCAGGCTTACAATCAGCACTGTCCATAGGCTATTTTCCTCATCTGTGAAATCTCAATAGCACTGCTAGACATTAATATGGTAATACACAATATGAATCACCAAGGAAGGGCTATTGTATGCAACATTTTCTAAATTTATTCAACCATAGAATTCTTTTGTGGTGGCCAATCTTACTAACTGATATTTCAAGACACACACTTTGGGAAAATCTATAACATAGTCACTTTGGCGTTTTTACAGACGTAAGAACTTAGAATTTTTTCTAGACTAAAGTAGAATTTTATAAGGGTTATATGCATAAGTCTTGGAAAAAGTCTTCGAGTATCTTCTTTCATGAATCTCCTTACCCTTTCCCAACCACTACCAATTTGCTCTGAAACATGAAAAACACATGAGGCAAGATCAAGGCATAAGTCAGGTCTGCTTCTTAGATGAGACACACACCAAGATTCTAGCCACGTGGGTGCCTAAAATCCTACCAAACTTCTCACAGGGGAGAAAACAAAGGAGTAGATGTGAGAATTCAAGTTCTGGTTTCCGGCTCCTCCAGCTCATTCTTATAACACCCCTGGTGTTTCTTTTTCCTGACCAGGAGTCCCCCTTTTCTTCCTGCCATCCCAAACCCCCACGGATGCCAGCTAGAAGACAGACTGAACAGCCAGGAGCGTACCATAGCTTTCCTCCTGGAACAAGCCTTCCGCATCAAGGAGGACATCTCTGCCTGTCTCCAGGGGGCTCACGGCTTTCGAAAAGAGGAATCACTTGCCAGGAAGTTACTGGAAAGCCACATCCAGACCATCACCAGCATCGTCAAAAAACTCAGCCAAAACATTGAGGTAGTTCCCTGTTTCCTGTATGTTGGCATCACTGCCCGACAAAGATTATCAACCACCAATGCCATTTTTCAAGTACAGAAATGTGTCAGTTTTGTTTAAGTTTAAATTATTACATTTTGGTTGCCCAAGAGGGAAACAGTTCAAGTTTTCAGCTGTTCATTTATGCCAAAAAGTAGAAGGAATGAACTTCTACTAAAAAAATATTTATTGTATATTTATTTTGTGACAGCAAAGACAACTGGTTAACATTATGTCAGACATTGTGCTAAGGTGCTTACGTTAGCCTAAATCACCTTAGTCACCAATTGGTTATCAGATAGGCTGTTGGGGTGAGGTATCACAGTGCTTGTGTTCAAGGAACCTTTATTTTACTTAATAATGGCCCCAAATTGCAAGAGTACAGATGTTGGCGATTGTGATATGCAAAAAAAATTCGTAAAGTGCTTTCTTTAAGTGAATAAATAAAAAATAAAAGTTCTCAATTTCATAAGGAAAGAAAAAAATCATATTCTAAGGTTGCTAAGATCTATGGTAAGAACAAATCGTCTATCCATAAACTTGTGAAGAAGGAAAAAGAAATCCATGCTAGTTTTGCTCTCATACCTAAAGCTGCAAAAGTTATAGCCACAGTGTGTAATAACTTTTAGTACAGTATATTGTTATATTAATCGTTCTATTTTTAGTTACTATTAATCTCTTACTAATAAATTAAACCTTATCATACGTATATGTATATAGGAAAAAACAGATTATATATGGAGTTCAGTACTAACTGAGGTTTCCAGTATCCACTAGGGGTCTTGGAATGAGTCCCCCCCAGATAAAGTGGGGTTACTGTACTTTCAAACTCCTGACCTTGAGCTATCCACCCGCCTCGGCCTCCCAGAGTGCTAGGATTATAGGCGTGAGCCACCGCGCCCGGCCTGGATTACTATACTTTTAAAATTAGAAAGTTCCTCATTCAAAGATGCAATAATCTCCTCTATTATCTATTATTTTATGGCTTAACTTAAAAAGTATTTTAATATATTTTTTCCTAAAATCTATATTGAAATATGGTATGAGGTAAGGATCTAAATTGCATGTTTTCTGAATGAGTAACCAGAGGACCCAACACCATTTGTGAAATTCCTCCAGCACTAATTTGAGAGTTTCATGTAGAGCGTATTCCTTTCTTACATTTACCAAGGTCTTCATTACATTACATTGATCTAGTTGGCTATATACCATAACACTGATCGACTTATTCTTGTTTTATAAAATATTTCAGTATATAGTACAGTAAGTTTCCTTTTATCACTATCTTTATCAAAAAAGAGGGGATGGGTATATACAAACATAATGAGTGAGATGTGCAACGTTTGGGGGATGGTCACACATGAAGCTCTGACTTGAGGGGGGAGGGGAGGCATGGGCAATATACGTAACCTCAACATTTGTACCCCCATAATATGCTGAAATAAATAAATAAATAAAAGCTCATATGTGACTACAAAAAAAAAGAAAAGAAAAAAGAAAACAAAATGCCTGAATACATGCAAAAAGACAAAATCAAACTCTAGTTAGTGTTTTTTGACACTTTTATGTCTTCAATTAAGGCTTTATTTGCCCTTAGGTGGTCTCAATCTGCCAGTTTACAAATGGGCAAGATTCTATATATGATCTTTGAAATTCCTATGATTAATTTGCTACAAAAATCATTCTTTACTTAGTAAAATGTATAAATGTTTAAGTTTAAACATAGTTTAGGCCTTTGTCAACTAAACTTGAATGTTTCCCTAAGTCGCAAATCAGTGTTTTCCAAAGGTCTATAGGGTACTCTCACTCTTTTCTCAGTAAATATCAATTTCTTGTATGTCTGCCCTTTACACTGGAATTTATTTGGATGCCAAGTAAAATATAAACTTTTTTACTATGGGCAAGCATAATTTTTTCAACTTTTAAATTAATACTTATAAATGCTTATAAAAAATTAAAAACCACTGTTCTCAAGCCCACCAACCTAGTGTTATAGGAAAGTCAGCCCTATTTCCAGAACACTAAAACACAATGAAGACATGACTCACAAAACTCAAGGACAAAATATGAACACACATAAACCATAAATATCTCATGTTCTTTAAGAAATTTAGAACAACAAACTTTTTTCAGTCCATATGTATGAGACAGTTTGAATTCAGATTTGCTTGTGTTGTTTTACCTTTGCTGTGGTTCTGATTCAATCCATAAAGGACTTGCCTGATGCCATGTTGAAAAACATCCCTTTTTCTAAATTTACCAGCAATCGTGAAATAGGTTTTTGTGAAAAGCTTTTGTATCAGTGATGGCCAAGTGGCAACCCATGGCCATATCAGCCCAACAGATATGTTCATTTGGCCCAGATAGTGTTTCTGAAAGATTTTTGAGTAAGATGTCAATATTTTTAAATTGAGAGATTTCACATAAAATCTGGATTTGTAGCTTCCGTTGACAAACTATGGAGACATCTTTCCCACCTGGCAACAATCTGCTGGAACCAAACCACTGCTGTCTCCCTCAGATAAATTAGCAGAGGTCACCTCTCTCTGAGAGAGGACTCTCTCTCACTCATTTACACCGCTAGCCTAACTACAAAATGCATTCAATTTCGTAACCCCTGCTTTAAATGATGTTTTCTTATCTGTGTGATGGAAAATTAATGAGAATTTCAACTCAAACTTACAGAATTTAGAAGACCAAATAAGAGTTCGAGATCAGGCGGCCACAGGAACTAATTTTGCAGTACAGGAGATAAACATCAAACACCTTCAAGGAGTTGGAGATCTTCGAGGAAGAGTAGCCAGGTGAGAGGAAGCATGTCCATTCTTTGCCACTGAAGTCTCATTCCCAAATAAATTCCATACTGTACAAAAAGGACATTGTCTTTCCATTAAGCTAAACTGATGACAGATGGTAGTTGAGAAAGTGTATCATAAAACTTTGAAAGCCTCATGCTACCTGTGAGATCTAAAGTTTCTACAAAAGACCCCTTATACAGAATATCCAGTTTGGTCCCAAGGAAAGTGACCAGAGTCTTGTTTTAAAGCCTCAGCTGCCCAAATGCCAACATCTATATACAGACACACCCTCAGAACCACATATAAAATCCCCAGATGTGTTAAATTATAATGAGTAAAACATTTAAAATATACATTTAAAATTAAATGTAATTTAATTTTAATTTAATTTAATGTAATGTAAAATATACATTTAAAATAAAATAAACATTTAAAATTACTTTAAACAGTCTAATGAAAGGGATTTACTGCCAAATAGATAAAGTTTTGAATAACATCTTTTGTATGAGATTTCTAAATCAAAAAAAGGGCACACAGTTCAGCAAAAATCTGTAGGTATTGGCAATGGCAAGACCACTCCGGCAGACGTATCAAAGATGATTTGTGAATGACTGACCACAGACACCTTTCCATCTCTGCATCTTCTGCCAGGACCTCTTTCCTCCCTCCTATAATACCTTCACCTCTATCTGGTTAATCCTCTCTGGAGTGTTAATGACCAAATAAGAATTAGTTAAAAAACACCTAAGACAAATCTCTCCTAGGGTATTCACTCATTCAATTCAACAAAAATGTATTAAGCACTTACTATATGCAAGGCAGTGTGCTAGAATTCAGTGGCACACTCTCCTTTCTATAGTTGTTCACAATCAACCTGGGAAAACAAGCTCCGTCAATAATCGATGAGGTGAACACTATGCTGAAAGCCTGGGATGCTACGGACATATCCAAATCAGACTGGGGCAGGGGAGAGGTTTCCCAGAGGAGGTGATACTTGAAAGATGTGTAGCAGTTAGCTAGACAAGAAAGGATGGGAAAGACACTCCACCTGGAAGAACAATATGTGCAACTGAGGGAACTGAGGGAAGTGTGTTTATGACATGTTCAAGGGCCTACCTGTGAGGATGGCATTCTGGTTATGATATTTTGAAGTATGCATTTAGAGAAAGAAGGAGAAGCACCCAGAGAAGCAGTTCAGAGTTGGAAGATGAGGGGTCTTGTGGGCTAAAGAGTTTGAGCTTTATGTAGAAGGTTATAAATAACCATGGGAGAATTTTAAGTAATGGTGGGGGACATATCATATTTCATGACCTTCTAGTAGTGGCTGAATTGGTGGGGTGCAGAAAGATGGCATGGAGATCAGAGGAAGGCTGTTACAGCAATTCAAATGAGAAGTGCCAAGGGCCTAAACCAAGGCACTAGACATGGACGTCCAGAGCAGGGGACAGACAACACAGACATTGGGAATGTAGGATCTGTAGAATTAGAACATGATAAATATGGAAGATGAGTTAAGAAGGGGGAGTCAAGTACAACTACTGAAGTTTCTGGCTTAAGGACTGGTTGGATACTCATATTATTCAACACAGAAGGAAAGATGAAACAAGGAATGGTTTTGACAAGGAAGCAGAAGGAGAAATAGAGAGTGATAATGTATTTGGTTTTCACTGTGTTGTGTTTGAGAAGTCATCAGGATATTTAACTGGAATGGGCATGGAGTTCAAAGGGGAAGTGGGGAGGAGTGTTGAGGATGCTGTAGTTTCTGGTTGACCCACAACATAATGACTTAGTGGTTCTGGGAAAGACTTTGTAGTTCTGGAGTATGGCTTCATTCCTCTTAAATCAAAGACACTCTCTTGGAAATAATACTCATGGTTGAAAAACTGTCATCAAAGAAAAAGTAACTGTCTTCCAGTCCAGAGAATAAATAAATAAGTATAATTATTTATTTATATTATATATAATTATACAAATATTTATATATAACTATGTATTATATAATACATGATTAATACAAAATACTTTTCATAATATTTGGGCAAGTTATGAAGCAAGATAATAAATGCCAGCAAACCCACAGCCTCACGCCATGTTTTTCCAAAGAAGATAAACACCAAACATCTATTTTGAATGAAACTTGATTTGGTTCAATTTGGTAGTGTGCTGATGACACTCTTATCAACTATGTCTTTCTACAAACCACTTACAAATCTATTATTTTGTTCTTGTAAATCCTGTTTTACTTATAAGACAAAATAACAAATGGATTTAAAAGAAACAGATCAATGGAATTACATCAGGAAAATGTGCGATTTTTGCTCTGCTCCGATTTCTTCCTTTTTGAGCTTAAGCAGTGGTCTTAGGACAAGGCCTTATTTTTTCCTTGAAATGTCTCCCTTTTATGGAAAATTTCTGAAATCTATTTGGTAATCTGATGCAGAATGTGGCCAAAAGCCATGAGACTTAAATTCACCCTTCCTCTCCTGTTTCTTTTCTGTGTTTTTGCCAAGCAAATGACTAATGGACGAGCTAAGGCAGATTGATTGTTGTCTTTCTACATACAGTGACCTCAATTCTAATTAGCATTTTGCTATAAGTGAAATTAAATTGACTATGTTAGCATAATTGCTAGCAAACATTTTACTGCTTCATAAATCAAATTCAATATTTAATAACTACAGTGTGCTTTGAATTTTATACCTCATGTCCCACCCCGATACAGTGGCAGTTTAAGAGAAAGTGCTTCCAATGAGATGAGGTTCTCAAAGTTGCCCAGCCTGCTTTTGACGCCCGATCCTCTATTTGTAGATTAGCCTCAAGAGCAGAAAAAGGAAGAGGCCAGGCTGCAAAGGGCACCTATAGGAACAGATGTGACAAATCTGCTGCTGCAGCCAGAGGCCAACTCTAACCACATTTGGCTCTTTGGGACCCCAAGGCAAGCCTACATATGGGGGGGGGGAGATAAATTGTGCTGATATATGATTAAAAGCAAATTCACGTCCTCTGAAGACACATGATGGCATTATATTGTCAACTTTTTTTTTTTTTTTTTAAACAGAGTCTCACTCTGTTGCCCTGGCTAGAGCACCATGGCGTCTGCCTAGCTCACAGCAACGTCAAACTCCTGGGCTTAAGTGATCCTTCTGCCTCAGCCTCCCAAGTAGCTGGGACTACAGGCCTGTGCCACCATGCCCGGCTAATTTTTTCTATATATTTTTAGTTGGCCAATTAATTTCTTTCTATATATAGTAGAGACAGGGGTCTCGCTCTTGCTCAGGCTGGTTTCGAACTCCTGACCTTGAGCGATCCGCCTGCCTCGGCCTCCCAGAGTTATATTGTCAACTTTTGAAAAGTTAAGAGGGGATACTTCTGGTTACAGAGGCCAGAATAAACATATTTTATTTCCCTCCTCTCACTTGAGGCATCTCAATGCCAGTGAAAAATAAAAAGGAAAACAAAAATATTTTCTTTAATATAACACAGAAGTTGCCATAGCTGCTTATCACAAATAGAACACATGTACCAAATATTGTGATGTTTGGACCCATACAGTCCTTCTCGGATTTTAAGCTTAATGATTTCTCCTGAATCAAGAGCCCTCCCCCTAGAGGCATAGACAAAATAATCTGAATGGAGCAACATGGCCTGGGGGCTTGGGTGGGTCAAGGAAAAGGTAGGAAATGACCCTTTAGAGACTCAGGTCAACAACACTGCTCAGCTGGGAGATGTAGCCGAAGATGCAACTGTGTTCTTTATCATTTCTGTCATCTAGGACATCCCCCCTTGCCATTTCATACCTGAGAGAAACTGGCTGAAGTACAACATGCTGAGGAAGGAGAGAGATTTGATACTGCAAACCTGAATAGAGGATGGAATCTACCCCCACCAAACACACTCATTGATCTTCTGCAGGTAGCCAGAAACATTCAAAGATGTAATAGTGATCCTTAGAATCTAATCATGCATATAAATCACCTCCACTACCATTCCCAGATATATACATACATAGATGACAAGCAGGTAGGTGATGATAGATACATAGATAGATAGATAGAGAAAAACATAAGCAAAAGACTGATGAAGATACTTTATCAAAGGAATTACCCAGAAAAGCACAGGAAGAGCTGAAATCAAAAGGTCTCCTGGTTTCAAAGAAATTAAGAGCAAAAGAAAGAGAGAAGAAAAGATTGCTGTATGAACAGTCATGGATAATTTGGTCCCTTCCAAAAGCCCTACTAAAAATCTATAGTAACAAGATGTTTTCTTTAAAACATAAATCCACAAGGACAAACAGTGTCAGCATAGAAGTCTTGGAACCTAGAAAGCAGATGGACACATGGAAACTGCCTTAGCAGACTTAATAAAGACAATTTCTAAGTTGTAGGATAAACTGAGAATGACCTTATTTTATACCATATTTTATAGCATTCTCAAAAGATTTTAGGCACTTGCCTCTAGGGTGAGGAACACAGGGAGGCAGTGAGTCACAGGGCCAGGAACTACCGTACTTGTTATTTGCTAGTTATTATTGACTTTCAAACTATAGGCATGTTTTACTTTGATAAGAAAAAAATAAATTTTAAAAATAAGGCCAGGTGTGATGGCTCATGCCTGTGATCCCAGTACTCTGGGAAGCCAAGGTAGAAAGATTGCTTGTGCTCAGGAATTTGAGACCAGCCTAAGCAAGAGTGAGACCCTGTCTCTACTAAAAACAGAAAAATTAGCTGGGTATCGTGGCATGCCCCTATAGTCCCAGCTACTCAGGAGGCTGAGATAGAAGATCTCTTGAGAGATCTTCTGCATCTAACCAGGAGTTTGAGGTTGTAGTGAGCTATAATGACACCACTGCACTCTACCTGGGTAGACAGAGCAAGACTCTGTCTGAAAATACAAAAGAAGAAGAAAAAAAAGACATAAAAGTGTTTCCCCCCAAAAGAGATTATCAGTTAATCAAAGGAGATAGATAAGCTAGAACTACTCAGAGATAAGGTAATAAAAGTTAAAATATGAAAAAGATTAAATTTACTTTGGAAGCCCCCCAAATAGAATAACTACATCTAAAAATAGTGAGTTATAAAAAGTAAAAAGCATGAGCAAACCACACCAAATGGAAATACTTTTCAATATAAAAATGGTCATAGAGAAATTATATATATGACAAGTAAAACACATCTAATATAGACCTAGTAGAAGCCCCTGAAGAAGAAACAGAACAAATTCTTCAGAAAAAAAACAAATATTCATGGATATAAGAAAAGAAAGCATACTTGAAATAGAGATTTGAATCTATAGATCAAAAGGTAAACTGTGACCTGGAAAAAAATGACGTAAGAACAATATATCCTGGTTGAAGTTACTGAACATCCAGGATAAATTGAGCTTCCAGGTAGATAAGGCAAATCATGTAAAAGGAGGAAAAATGACTTCCCCACTTCAATCAGTTCCAAAAAAGAATGGAGCGATGTTTATCATGTTCTTAAGGAAATAAAAAATTTATCTTAACAAAGTTACCTTTCAAGTATAAAAGAACAGACAGGCATTCTCAAGCACTCAAGCACGTAAGAATTCTACCACTCCTGAGCCCTTCTTTTGGAATCTGGATGACAAAATCTGCCCAACCGAGGAATGAATCAAAATAAGGATCTCAGGAAAGAAATCATGATTTAAAAGAACAATCAATGAACACAGAATCTAAAGATGGAATGAAGATCAAGTAACTATAGGAATTCTAGGTACAAAATACAGTGCAAATGTCACAGAATTTGACATATTAACCAAAATCTTGAAAGAGCAAGTATATAAACTTATTTCCTCACTTTTTTGGCATAGGATCAACAGATAATATCTAGAGTTGAGGTGATAGTGTAAAAAGTTTAATGATTTCAATCTATAATTGCTTTTTATAACTTTTTTCTAAGGAACAAATATCTCTCATAATGAAATATATATGTATCTAAAATTTAGCAGTTTCTCTATCTTCATTTAGGCTAAAGTAAAAGTAAATGTAACATTTTAAACTAAAATTGGTGTATGTAATATAATCCCAATATTCTAGAATTATTTTCTTTCTTCCTATCTTCATATGTGTATGTAATATATAAATATATACATATTTTATATATATGTGTGTGTATAATTGTGAAAAGAATGGTAACCAAATATTAGCAATGTTATTTATGAGAGGTGGGATTTGGAATGGTATTAACGCTCTTCTTTTTTTGTTTGTTTTTTGTATTATGTGAAATTTTAATAATATAATGCACATGTACTATTTTAACAGAAGCAATAAAATCATTCTAAAGAGAAAGGAGGTGAAGAAACTTCCTTTTGTATTAATAATATATAGAGATTGCAGCTGTGAAAAACCACTCACAATCAATGTGGGGTTAGGCTGGGGAATAGTGGTTGAGGGAGGTTAGAATGAGGAGGGTCAACTCTAAAGACAAGTGGATAAATAACAGCTGCTATTGCTGTGTGGCTGCTCCCTCGGTGCTGGCTACTGGCTAAAACCTTTGCATTTGTCGCCATTTTGCATCCCTAAATAACCTTATGAGGTAACACTGTTCAGGACAGCCATTTACGGTTTGAAGGTTGGGCACATGGTGCTCCAGCAGATACTGTTCACATCATCACTCATGAGTCTGGCACCCCTGGAGTTGTGTGGTGGACAAATTGTGCTTGGTGTCATTTTTTTTTCAGATAAGAAAAACTGAAACTCATAGATGTTAAGAAGCTTGCCCCAGATCACAAACCAGGAAGTAGCAGAAGCAGGATGCAAAGGCTGGTCTATCTGACACCAGAGAACAAATTCTTAACCAGTAGCCTCCCATGCACAGACCAGCTGTCCCTGAGGGTGGGAAACAAGAGGGGGACAGAGGAGGTGGCAGGAGTGGTGGTAGCCACAATAGTCCTGAGGTGATTTGGGGTATCTTAATACAGACTCGTTCTAGAGGACATTCTAACTAACCAACAGTAGAGCTGTTGTTCTGACAAGGACAGTTTGTGTATACAAAGGTGTAAAATGGCTTTGACCACGACTTTGGTGCTCCCATTCTTGATTAGATTAACTCCTATGTTTTTCTCCCACCAGCCCCCACACCCCAGCACAGTCACCTAGTATCCCTTGAAGGGAATGCTCAAGCAAAATTACCATCTTAATTCACCTTCGGCACCAAAATCTTAAAAAAAAATTATTTCTGGATCCTAAAAAATGTTGACAAGTCATAAGGCAAACAATATTTATAGCACTTAGCATGACAACATGAAAATGTGGTTCCTAATAAATATTACTTGATGAAAGTGAAAACAGTTATTGTATAAAATGACAAATGTCAGAGTCATCTCTCATAACTCAGATGTACAAAAGATACAGTTCTTCAGTGCTCTCCATCCTATCTTTCAAGCATGTATGAGAATGTACTGAAACCATTCGTTAATACAAGGTCAAGAGAGGCCATTGATGATAGGGAGAAGAGGGTTTCTGTGTGTTTTCTTCTCTGGGAAATTGGTTAATCAGCTCACCTCACCAGCTTCATCTCACTAGAATTCTTCCCCTAAATTATCAAATGCAACTTTATGGCCCAAAGCTTCATTCATATGTTAGTATAAATTAATTTCTTCCTAATGTAAAACAACACCTGACTGAGACCACTCAAGGAACAGGAGGGTATTTGTTGTCTGTTTTCTTTTTGTTTTGCTTATTTTAATTGTTAATTTTTATTTCTTATGGGTACATAATTGTTGCATATGTTTATAGGGCACATAAGATGTTTTGATACAGGCACACAATGTGTATTAACCAAATCAGGTAATTGGGGTACCCATCACCTTAAGCATTTATTGTTTTTTTGTGTTAGGAACAATCCAGTTCCACTCTTTTAGTAATTTTAAAGTATGTCATAACTTATTGTTGACTATAATCACTGTGTTGTGCTATCAAAAACTGTGCATTGTATCTAACTATATTTTTGAACCCACTAATCTTTTCCACTTTATCCCCCCACCTCCATGCTATCCTTTCTAGGCTCTGGTAATCATCATTCTACTGTCTCCATTAGATCAATTGTTTTAATATTTAGCTCCCACATATGAGTGAGAACATGTGAGATTTTTCTGTGCTTGGCTTATTTCACTAAACACAATGTTCTCCCATTCCCTCCACATTACAGCAACAAAGATTTCGTTTCTTTTTTATGGCTGAATAATATTCCACTTGTATATATACCATAATTTCTTTATCCATTCATCTGTTGATGGACACAGGTTGATACCAAATCTTGGCTGTTATGAATAGTGCCTCAATAAACATGGGAATGTAGATATCTTTTCAACATATTGAATTCCCCTCCTTTGGATATATACCTAACAGTGGGACTGCTAGGTCATATGGTAGCTCTTTTACTTTTACTTTTTTTAAGAACCTCTATACTGTTCTATATAGTGGTTGCACTGATTTACATTTCCACAGTGTACAAGGGTTCCCCTTCTCTATATCCTCACCAGCATTTGTTATTGCCTGTCTTTTGTGATAAAAGCCATTCTAACTTGGGTGAGATACCTCATTGTAGTTTGGATTTGCATTTCTCCAATGATTAATGATGTTGAGCAATTTTTTTGTATACCTCTTGGCTATTTGTATGTTGTCATTTGAGAAATGTCTATTCAGATCTTTGCCCATATTTTAATCAGATTATTTTATTTTTTCCTATTGAGTAGCTGGAGACCCTTATATATTTTTGTTAATAATCACTTGTCAAATGGATGGCTCACAAATATTTTCTTCCATTCTGTGGGTTGTCTCTTCCCTTTATTGATTGTTTTCTTTATTCTGTAGGAGTTTAGCTTGATGTGATCCCATTTGTCCAATTTGGCTTTGGTTGCCTGTGCTTTGGGGCTATTACTCAAGAAATCATTGCCCAGACCAATGCCCTGAAGTATTTACCCAATGTTTTCTTTTAGTAGTTTCATAGTTTCAGGTCTTAGATTTAAGACTTTAATCCACTTTGATTTGATTTTTGTATTTGGTGAGAGATAAGGGTCTAATTTCACTCTTCTGCATATGGATATCCAGTTTTCCCAATGCCATTTACTGAAGACTGTCAATTCCCTGATGTTATGTTCTTGGCACCTTTGTTAAAGATAAGTGCACTACAGATGTGTGGATTTATTTCTGGGTTCTCTATCCTCTTCCATTGGTCTATGTATCTCTTTTTATGTGAGTACCATGCTGCCTTTATTTACTACAGCTCTGTAGTATGATATGAAGTTAGGTAATGTGATTCCTCCAGTTTTGTTCTTTTTGCTCAGGATGGTTTTGGTTATTCTGGGTCTTTTGTGGTTCTGTATAAATTTTAGGAATTTCTTTTTCTGTGAGGAATGTCAGTGGTATTTTGATGGGAATTGCATTGAATCTGTAGATTACATTGAGTAGTATGGACATTTTAACAATATTGATTCTTCCAATCCATGAACATGAAATATCTTTCGATTTTTTTGTGTCCTTTTCAAGTTCTTTCATCAGTGTGTTATAGTTTTTGTTATAGAGACCTTTCTCTTCTTTAATTAAGTTTATTCTTAGGCATTTAATTTTATTTGTAGCTCTTGTAAATGGGATTACTTTCTTGATTTCTTTTTCAGATTGTTTGCTGTTGGCATATGGAAATGCTACTGATTTTTGTGTTGATTTTGTATCCTGCAACTTTACTGAATTTATTTATCAGTTCTAATAGCTTTTTTGTGGAATCTTTAGGTTTCTGTAGATATAAGATCATATTATCTGCAAACAAGGATAATTTGACTTATTCCTTTCCAATTTGGATGCCCTTTATTTCTTTCTTTTATCTAATTGCTCTTGCCAGAACTTCCAGTATTGTGTTGTGTAATGGTGGTGAAAGTGGGCATCCTTGTCTTGTTCTAGATCTTAGAGGAAAGACTTCTAGTTTTTATCCATTCAGTATGATACTACCTGTGTGGGTCTGTCATAGATGGCTTTTATTGTGTTGAGGTAAGTTCCTTCTATACCCAGCTTTTTGATAGCTTTTTTTTCTATCATGAAGTATATTGAATTTTATTGAATGCTTTTTTAGCATCAATTGAAATGATATGGTTTTTGTCCTTCATTCTGTGGATATGATGTATTGCATTGATTGATTTTTGTATATCGAACTATCCTTGCATCCCAGGGCAAATCCCACTTGATTGTGATGAATAATCTTTTAAATACGTTGTTGAATTTGGTGTGCTAATATTTTGCTGAGAACATTTTGCATCTATGTTCATTACAGATATTGACCTATAGTTTTCTTTTTTTGTGTGTCTTTGTCTGGATTTGATATCAGGATGATATGGGACTCACAGAATGAGTTTGGGAGCATTCCCTTTTCCATTTTTTGGACTATTTTAGGATTGGTATGAATTCTTCTTTGAATGCTTAATAGAATTCAACAGTGAAGCAGTTGGGTACTGACTGGGCATTTCTTTGATGGGAGGCTTTTTATTACTGCTTCTATCTCATTACTTGTTATTGGTTTATTCAGGTTTTTATTTTTTTCTGGTTCAATCTGGGTAGGTTTTATGTATCTAGCAATTTATCCACTTCTTTTAGGTTTTCCAATTTATTGGTATATAGCTATTCACGGTATTCTCTAATAATCCTTTGAATTTCTGCAGTATCAGTTGCAATGTCTCCTTTTTCATCTCTGATTTTATTTACTTGTGTCATCTCTCTTTTTCATTCATCTAGCTTAAAGGTTTGTCAATTTTTTCTTTTAAAAAAACCAACTTTTTTTTCATTGATCTTTTGGGGTTTTTTTCAATTTAACTTATTTCTGTTCTACTCTTTATCATTTCTTTTCTTCTATTTGAGTTTTGTTTGCTCTTCTTTTTCTAGTTCTTTAAGATGCATCATTAGGTTATTTGAAATTTTTCTACTTTTTAAATGTAGGCACTTATTGCTATAAATTTTCCTCTCAGTATGGCCTTTGCTGTATTCCACAGGTTTTGATATGTTGTGTTTCATTTTCATTTGTTTAGAGAAATTTTCAATTTTCCTTCTTAATCTCTTCATAGACCAATTGGTCATTCAGGAGTATGTTGTTTAATTTTTATGTGTTTATACAGTCTCCAGTAGGAATAGGAGTTTTGATTGGGGCTAAGAGGGTAAGAAATTGGAGATGATGGATTGGAAGATTTGGATTAGTTGGGACACCTTTTCTAGCCAAAGGTGAATTGGTAATCTGGGGGCCAATAAAAGAGGTTAAAGGGAGGAAAATAGATTCATAATATGATGTAAAAGAAGAAAAATGTTTAATTTTGTCTAACCATAGGCAGCAGGGTATATTCCTAAAACATCAAAATCTGCTGTAATTCCTATAACTGAGTTAATATAAAGCTGAAGACTTAAAATTTCCCTCAATATACCCCAATGTCCCCAACTAAACTATTTCAACTTGGTGTTCTGGTTTGGGCCAATGTATCCAACTTGGTTTCTCTCCCAGCAGGAAGAGAAAAGAAAAATGAGGAAGAAGAACCCTGTATATGCTTCTACCTCCACCAACTCATTATTCAAATAACTTTAGGACTTTGGCCATCAAATAAATGCACAGGTCCTACTATGGTATTAAAAATGTTATGAACCTATTTATCTCACACCAATTTCCATCTTGCCACTAGATGTGATTCAAGCATCATGAAACTTTCTGGAGACATTCAGTTCATCAGGCATGAGTACCGGCAACTTGAGAAAGCAATTCAAGAGCTTGCGCCTGCCATAGAAACTGTTTCCAAGAACTTGGAAATGAAGGTAACTAAAAATAGATATTATGAATATGTGTGGCTGTCAGAAGTAATATCATTATAGCTTATCAACATGCCCAGTCAGGTAGTAATTTTTTTTAAAAAACTTTTTCTTTCACAGAGTTTATATATGACAGCTCACTCATATACACTGTGAGTACAATCAGTTCAATCAATAAATATTTAATGAGTGCTTCCTATATTCCAACTCAGCCATCCATGGTAAGCACATACTGCTTGATTCCACCATTGCCATTATATTTTTACTCTCTGAGTTCCCCTCAAAGACTATGGAACCAAGGATTATAAGCAAAAGAATTTCCCATGGAAGCTATTGTTACTAAAAGTCCAACATAAATGTGAGTTGATCATGTTACAGCTTGGCTTAAAACCTACAATAGGTTATTTCTCTTACAAAATAACACATAAATCCTATGGCCTGGATATTAAAGGTCTTCTCTACCCTGGCCCCTGGTTATTGTCTGTGCTTCTTGACTCACCCTTTATGCCCAGTGATGCTGAGCTACCTAGGTGGGTCCCCACTCACACCAAGATGTCTCACATCCTCCCCCTGTTCATGCTCTTTTCTGTCTGAAGTATCTCTCTCCCCTATCTCTTCTTCCCAGTCATCAGCTTAATTAAACTGGAGCCTAGTGCAAAGTTTTCTGTGTCCCACTTTGTCACATACCCTCTACAAAATAAGCACATCTCCTCTGAAGTCATTTGGACAGAATGAAGTGGACATCCTCTGGAAACTGGGATATGAAAGTTAGGTGTTTGATTATTTATTGGTGGAAGCCAGTCAATCAAGGGCAGACATTACTGGGAACATAGTTTCTCCAGTCCCATCTGAAACCCTCCTACTTACCCATCTAATTAGTCCTAATAATTTTTTGGTTGATTCTCTTAGTTTTTCAAGGTACTCAATCATATCCACAACAACAATGTGTCATAGCAATTCATCTCTGGTTTTCTAATTTAAAATCTCATCACTTATTTTTAAGGTATTGCCTAGAACTTCCAGAACACTGTTAAATAAAATTGACGTAGAAGACAGCTTATCTGGTTCCTGATTATACTCGGAAAGTCTTTGTTGTTTTCTGTTGGATGTTGGTTTAAAATATTTTTAATCATGTGAGGAAGTATCCATTGATGCCCACTTAGTTTTTATTAGGACTGAACATTTAATTTTATCAAATGCCTGTTAGATATCAACAAATTCCTAGAATCACCATATTGGTTGTTCTTTGGTTTGAGGATTTGTTTGTTTACTTCTTTGGCCTTCTTATGAGTGAATACATTTCCCAATACTGAAACATTCTTGCATTTCTGTAATGAAAGCTATACAGTTATTATGTAATAATTCAGTATTGGATTTTGCATCTCAGTTCAAAAGTGACATTGGACTCTCTGTTTCTTTCTCTCTGCTTAGTGTTCTTTTAAGGTAATGAATATATATAGTTTAAAAATCAAACTATGTAAGAAAACATACCTCAAGAGTTTTTACTGCCACCCGTCACTATTCATATGTCTTTTCATGACCTTCACAGGTAACCATTTTTATTGGTCTGTTATGAATCTGTTTGGTATGCCTTTATGCAGATACAAGCAAATGCAAACACAAATTCTTATTTCTCCCATATTACACAAAAGATAGCATATTATATATATTGCTGTGCATCTATCTTTTTTTTAACTAAATAACTATATCCTGGAAATCTTTCTATATCGATGCATAGAGAGCTTTCTCATTCTTTTTAAAAAACTGCATATTGTTCCTTTGTATGTAATAGTTCACTTAACCAATCCCTCCTAATATTTTGCTCTTTCAAACAATGCTGCAATGAATAATCTTGCACTTATATTATTTTGTATATGTGTAGATATATCTGTAGAATATATATCCAGAAGTGGGAATTCTGGATCAAAAGGTACATGTGATTGTTATTTTGAAAGATCTTGTCAAATTGCTTTCTATAAGGCTATTACCTTATTGCATAACTACCAGAAATATGTAAAATGTCCTATATTCCCATTGCCTCACCAGTGCAGTGCTGTTCACCTTTTGAATTTTGCCATTCTTATAGAAAATATAAGAAAAATTCTTATAGAAAAAAGATAGTATCTTTGTGTTTTAATTAGTCTTTCTTATTATGAGTGAAGATGAGCATCTTTTCACATATTTAAGGGCTATTTGTATTTCTTTTTTTGGTGAGCTGTCTGTTCATGCCTTTTGTCCATTTCTCTATTGGGCTATTTTACTTTTTCTTGTCTATTTCTAGGAGCCCATATTAATATGTTAAGGACATGGGACCTTTCTCTATGATATGAGCTGCAAGTACATTTTCCCAGTTTGTCACTGGTCTTTTGACTTTTGACATGCACATGTTCTCTATTTATAGCTGAATTTCTTTCTTTTATGGCTTCTAGAATTTTAAGTCACAGAAAGAGCTTCCCTACACAAATCCTTGAAAGAATTGCTCATATTTCCTCTAGCACTGTCATGGCTTTATTGTTTACACTTAAATCCTGATCCATTTGGAGTTTTCCTAATATGTGTTTTAGTTATTTATTATTAATAATTAATTATTAGTTATTAATAATCAGTTAGTTCCTACCATTACTTTTTCCCCCTATTTTCTTATTAATAGTTTATTTTTGCATATGATTTTAAAATCAGCCTGTCTAGTTCCAGAAAATAAATCAACAAAGCAACTCTATTTTAATTTTTATGGAAATCATGTTAAATTTACAAATTAGCTTTAGAATTGACATAGTCATAATGCTGAATGGTCTATCCAGGAACATAGAATGCTTCTCATTTGTTCAGGATCACTTTTATATCCTTCAGGCATGTTTTCAAATTTTCCTCATGTCGATTTGGCATTATTTCTTGTTAAATGTATTTCAAGATTTTTAAATCTTTTTTCTTCTTAGTTTATTATAATAGGAGCTTCATTATATCTATTAGTTATTAGTTTTACATTATGAAGGCTGTATTAATTTCATACTCCACAATGAATTCTTTTGATCATAGTGATTTTTTTGTCCCCAGATACACAATCATATAATTTGTAAATGATAATAGTTTTACCTCATCTTTTTCCATATCTGTTTTTTCTAATTGCTTTAATAATTCCAGACAATGTTAAACAGTAGTGTAGGAATAGTGGGTATCCCAGTCTTGTTCCCAACTTTAATAGAAATGTCCCCAGTGTTTCCCTTATGATGGGGAAAGTAAGTTTCCCCATTAGGGATGTTTAATATCTATTCCTATTTTATTGAATTTTTTAAAACCAAGAATGATTATTGAATTTTGTCAAATGCCTTTTCAGCATTTATGAATAGAATTATGTGAGTTTTCTGTTATATCTGCATAATTATTTATATGATACATTCTCTATTATTAAACCACACTTGCTTTTCTAAAATAAATTGTACTGATTATGACATATTTGTACTACTGGATTATGTTTGCTGATATTGTATTTAAGAATTCTGCATAAATTCTTATAAGATTAACCTATGTTTTGTGCAATTTTTTTCAGATTTTAGAATCAACATTGTATTGACCTCATAAAATAATTTGAAAATTTTCCCTTTTCTATGCTCTGAAACAGTTTAAAGATTATAATTATCTATTCTTTAGGGATTTGATAGCTTTGCCCCTGAAAACATCTGAGCCTGATAGTTTGGTGGAGAAGGAAGCCCTTTGATATATTTGTTCAATTGTTTATGTGAAAATTCAGCTAACTTCTAAAGAGTACTAAAGATAATCTTCAGAGGTTAGCTTTAGTAAATTACTTTTTCTTGGAAAAAATACCTATTTCCTTCAGATTTTAAAGTTATTGTAAAGTTGTACAAAATACTTTTAAGATAGTTTTAATTCCCTCTGCTTTTATTTCCTTTTACCATTTTATTATTTTGTATATTTGTGCTTTTCTCTTTTTTTCTTGATTCAGGTAGTTATGCCTTAACAGTTGTACTAATTGTTCTACAATGAGCCAATATTCTTATGTATTTTTAGTTCTGCTTCTGTTTTCCAGCTCACCAATTTCAGCTTATATTTTTATTAATTTTTTCCTTGCCTGCAGTATGTTTTGTTATTCATTTTCTAACTTTTTAAAGCTTATGTATTTGTATTCTCTTTTTTACTGATATAAGCATTTATGATTGCAAATTTTCCCTGAGCATTCATTTGTTCTTTTCCCCTTATACCCCTAAGTTTTGATATGTAGTAATTTCATTATTGTTTCCTAGAAATTCTGCAATTGCATATTATATTTTCTCTTAAACAGTTAAGAGGAGTTGTTTTTCCCCCTCCGAGTTAAAGACTTTTTATTTTATTATGCCTATATTCATTTTTAGTTTCATCTCATTTTAAGTAAAACTTTTTGTGTATACCAGTTTTAGTTTTTGAACTAATTTGAGTTGGGTTTTTTTTTTTTTTTGGTTTTTTTTTGGTGGCTGGATAGTCAATTTTTGTACATGTTCTAAAAGAATGTATATTCTGTATTTCTAGAGTATAAAGTTTATTAGGTATTTATAAGAAATAACTTCCTGGTTAAATCTTCTTATCCTTATTTTTTGGTCTGCTGCTTCTGTCTTAGATTGAGAGAGGTGAATTAAAGTCTCCTATAATTATTGGGCTTCCATTTCACCTATAATTTCAGTTTTAAGAATGTTTCTGCTATATTACTTGGCTTATAGATATTCATAACTACTCTTTTTTTATTCCTAATTTTAATATTTATGTTTCCTCACTTTTCTTCATGTTCAGAGTAGAAAACACATTATCTACTACATTTTCAAAAAACCAGCTCTTGGATTTACCTATTGATATAACTTTTTTTCTTATTAATTTTTAAAATGTCTGCATATTAGTTTTCCATTGCTGCCATAATAAATTCCCACAAACATAGTGGTGTAAAACAACACAAATGTATTATGTCAGAGTTTCTGTAGGTCAAAAGTTGGGAGGAGACAAGACTGGACCTTCTGCTCAGGGTCTCACAAGGCAGAAATCAAAGTGTCTGCAGAGCTGTGTCCTTTTGAGGATGAATCCTCTTCTAGATTCATTCAAGCTTTTGATCAAATTCAGTTTCTTGCAGTTGTAGGACTGAGATTCTTGCTGGCTGTTAACTGGGGCCAGTCTTTGATCCAGAAGCTGCCTGACTGCCTTGTCATGTTTTTCATGTGGCCTCTCTCCAGCAATAGCAGGTCAAATCCATCTCATGCTTCAGTCCATTCTGACTTCATCTTCTACTACAGCTCTCCCACTACAGCTGGAGAAAGTTCTCTGCTTTTAGGGGCTCATGAGATTAAATTAAGTTCATTTGGATTATCCAGAATACTCTCCCTATTTTAACATCTGTAATCTTAATCACAGCTGGAAATCTCTTATAACACAATATATTCACAGGTTCCAGGGATTACAGCATGGCCATGTTTGTGGGGCCATTCTACCTCCTTTGTCAATTTCTACATCCTGCTTTTCTTTGGTTAAATTTGTTACTCCCTTTTTAATTTTGTGAATGAATGGTTCATTTATATAATTTCATTCTTTCTTGTATAATTATGAAGATATTTAATGCCACAAATTTACTTCTGATTATAAATTTGGCTCCATCCTTTTGATATATAATGTTTTCATTATCATTTCTATTTAAGTAAATTATAATTGTAGAGTTGATTTTGATTTGTGTTAGTCTAGATCTTTTGAGAAACAAATGTGATAAGGGAATTAGGTGTGCAGGGGTTTATTGAAGGAAAAGACTATGAGGAAAAATGGAGAGAGAGCTGGATTAAACAGGGAAAATCTTCGGACTGCCATACAAGTTTGGTTTCTGTGAAAAACATGAGGGAAGAAGGCCTTAGAGTGCAATGCCATTCTAAGATCATGTCATCAAGTTCCTTGGGTCATCGAACCAAAATCACTAATCTCAGGAACACAACTCAGACATTGGCTGGGAGCGGCCCATGGGAAGCACAGTCTGGATACATGGTGATGGATTTTGAGCACAGCAGACAAGGCCCTTGGCCAATTATTCTCCTTGCAGTAGGATATCTGAGAGGCACATTTTCATGTGAAGCACTAGAATTAAAAGAGCAGGGAAGTTTTTTGTTGTTGTTTTTTACTCAAGTGATTGCATTTTTATTTCTTTATACTTTTCTTATTAATTTCTAGTTTTAGTGCAGTGAAGTTAGAGTTATAGCATGTGCTTTTCTTGCTTTTTGGAATAATTTGAGATTTTCTTTATAGTCACACATGTGCCTAGTTGTTGGAAATGCTCAGTGGGCACTGGGAGAGAATGAGTGCTTGCTGTTTGCAAGATACACAGTTTGGTATACAAATTTCTTAAATAAATTTGTTTTTTATATCTTCATATATTATTTATATTTTATTTATTTGTCCAGTAAAGAGTGAAGAAAAGTCATTTAAAATGACTAATATATCATCTCTATTAGTTTATCCTAAAAAGCTGTCGCATCTTAGTTCAATCTATGAAGTAAATAAAGCTTCAAAGCCCTCTATTTTTCACTGTGCATTTTACTCTTTATCTGTAAAGATGACCATCTTTGTCCCATTTTTAAATATATTTTGCCTTAAATGACATTTTATGTAACATTAATATTGCTCTAGCTGCTTTTACTTTGCTTTTACTAGGAATATATTTGCCTATTATTTTAACATTTCTGCATTTACCCTGTTTTAAGTGTGTCTCCTGTAAATAGCATTCAGGTGCTATTGGTTGCCCACCCAACATTTATTCATTCAAAATCTTAACATTATTCACATCAATATTTTCTAAGAGAACTCAGATTTTAATTAAATGCCCACTCTCCTTCCTATGGGCCATCTGTATTAGGAGTTGAATTCTTTTTTTTTTTTTTTTTTTTTTTTTTTTTTTTTTTGAGACAGAGTCTCACTTTGTTGTCCAGGCTAGAGTGAGTGCCGTGGCGTCAGCCTAGCTCACAGCAACCTCAATCTCCTGGGCTTGAGCGATCCTTCTGCCTCAGCCTCCCGAGTAGCTGGGACTACAGGCATGCGCCACCATGCCCGGCTAATTTTTTTATATATATATCAGTTGGCCAATTAATTTCTTTCTATTTATAGTAGAGACGGGGTCTCGCTCTTGCTCAGGCTGGTTTTGAACTCCTGACCTCGAGCAATCCGCCCGCCTCGGCCTCCCAAGAGCTAGGATTACAGGCGTGAGCCACAGCGCCCGGCCTAGGAGTTGAATTCTTTTTGACCAAGGCTAATCATGTAGTTTCATTCTCTTTAGGCATGATTATGGGCTACAATTATGCATCTATTTGTTAATCTAGTTTTGTTTTTTTTTTTATCTAAAGAAACTTTCTCAGTGTTTCTGGCAATGAGGAAGATACTCTAGTCTTAAGCTCCAGAAGTGGAACTTGTTTTTTGCCTATTTTTATATGTCATTTCACTTGGGATTCACTTGTGCTTATGTCAGAATACTATCTGGAAATCCCTGACACATACTCTTAGGCCAGTAATGTATGTTTTCTTCAGAGCCTGATTGTTCATTTAAACATTTATTTAATAGGTATTTGTTGAGCATTTACCATTGGTCACCTAATGTGGACTAGGTTTAGTGGTGATAGGATATAGTGGCATACATTGTAACCAGGGAGACAGAAAGTAAAGAAATAATCAAATGAACAAATTAAACTACTGGTGATAGCATGTTTTTGTTATATGCTTAGGTAGCCTATGATCAAAAAGTATATTATTGACAACAGAATGGAACACACCCCCCTATTATTTGTTCCCTGAAAACAGTGTAACTATTACTCATAACCACTTGAAAATAAATCATTTTCAAAAGCAATTGTGCTTTAGATTCAAGTCTGTTTGCTGGCTCACTTTAGGCTTAAAGTATAATTAATGTAAATGCTGGTGGTTTTGTTCACATACAAAAAAGTTCCCTCTTGTACTCTCATTAGGTAATGCAGCTCTTAGGAAAGATAGAGACTGCCAATTCTGAGCAAATCTCGAATATAAAGATGGTCCAGGGGGATTATCGCCATGAAATGAACATTTTGGAATTCAAGTAAGTGAATAGAAGATTTTTAATTCTGTTAAATGCATTCCAAAGAGTTTTGCCTACTGAAAGCTTTGGCATTATATAAAAACCTATCCCAGGAATTTGAATATGGCCAAGAAATAAAGCAGCCAATAGATGCAGAGAATATTCTAAAGTAACTTGTACAATATTCATAATAAAAGAAGAAATATGAATATTAATTTGTCATTATCTTTGTTTGCATCTTAACTGAATTGACATACTCATTCTAACCTTCCTGTAATTTTAACTTATCACCAATTGTATATTAAAATGCCTCAATCTAAAGCACTATTAAATATAAATTGATTCTCCAAGATTATCAAAAATTTTTTAAAACAATTTTGATTTACAAACTCTTCCTTTAAGATTTCTTCTAAGATTCTCCATTTACTCCCTTTACATTATTCCTTTTTAAGACTGAGCTCTATTCCAGCTTAAAATGAATTTTCCCCCTAATCAATGAGAAAGTAGTAAAGGAGACAGGGCTCCACAAACACTCAAATTTCTGGCCTCTTCATTCTCAAATGTCCTTTTCTTATTTAAATGACAACCATGTCCCAGGGTCCTGGGTGCAGGCAAAGGACAAAGGCAAAATTGTAGTCACTTGGATACTACCTACTGTCCCTTGTATCCTTGTTCTTTTTCTTCTGTGTCCCATATCACTCCGGTTTAATATCCTAGTCAAATCCATACTCTGTTAATAATACTCTGCTTACTCCATTTCTCTCTGCCTCTACTGTATTGTATTAAATTTAGTGCCTTTGACTATAAGAAGCACTATTATATGTGCTTCTTATGAGACATGAAGCTAACAAGTAAACCTCTGTACCTCTGAGACATGAAGCTAACAAGTAAACCATGGCATATCCTCATATTAAGATACCTCCTGATTTTGAAGATGTTAAAATGAGAAATACGTGTGTCTTAGAAATGGATAAAAAAAAAATAATCATCACTAAAATTTAGAGAAGTAGATGCATTGAGTACACACAAAATACCTACTTTCTTCATATTCTAAGAAAGCATTTCTAGGTTCTTAAATTCTAGCACAATTGGGGTGCTCAGTAAATAGTTCTGTGATGCTTAATCTAATACTTTTAGCTTGAAATTAAGACAAAAATATCCAAAGGAAAGTAATCTATTTCTCAATATACAGATTAAGAATTGATTTTATAGGGAAGAGATAGGATTTATAATCTGAAATGGAAGGCTAACTTAAAGGGATAAAATATATTAACAAATGGAAAAGAGGAAAAAAATATTTGAGATCTAGGGCTGACTGCTTCATTAATGATAATGCTTATTTTTTTTTTATCTTTGGTGCTGTAGGAAATCAGCTTATAGACCAGCCATCTAAATAGTTAAATCTGAGCCCAGACACTTTTATGATAGTGTGAATTGGAATCTTTTTCTCACTTAAGTAATGAAGTCTCAAATTTTCAGTAGTATTACAGAAGGTAGCAGTAAATCTATAAATCATATTTTCCCCATGCAAATATTTAATGAGCTCGAATAATATATTTAGTTATATAATTGATTTTTATTTAAATTTTCTCCAATTTTTTATTAAAAATTAATATGTATTTAAGGTAATGAACAAAATAAAGCAAAAATGAAAAAAAGAGGTCACCATCTCCACTTCCTAATGTAACCAATGCAAACACCAAGGATATATCTATCCCGCCATACTTTCCTCCTTGTTAATATACAACAGAAAAAGAATATGTACATCATATATATATGATGTATATATATATATACAGAAAGCATGGGTTATTAAAATAATTCCCATATACATTACTCAATAAATTGTTTTCCAGTATATCTTGAATGTCTCCCCAGGATATACTAATATCATGATTATATGAATATTTTAACTTATATATGTACTATAATTAATTCAACCATTTATCTTATAGCTGAATATATTATTTCTAGTTTATGGTCACCATAAAAACAAAAAAAAGTATTATGTTTATATCCTTAGATACACTTATACTTGTGATTTTATTTCTATAGGCAAACTTTCTAGATCAAAGAGTATATATACTTAATAATTTAAAAAATTTTGGCCTGTCATGATGGCTCATGCCTATAATCCTAGCACTCTGGAAAGCCAAGGCAGGAGGATTGCTTGAGGCCAGGAGACCAAGACCAGCCTGAGCAAGAGCAAGAGCGAGACCTCATTTCTATAATACAACAAAGAGAAAAACTAGCCTAATGTGGTGGCACATGCTTCTAGTCCCAGCTACTCAGGAAGCTGAGGCAGGAGGAGACTGCTTGAGCCCAGGAGTTTGAGGTTCCAGTGAGCAATAATGATGCCACTGCACTCTAGCCCAGGTGATGGAGCAAGACTCTGTCTCAAACAAATAAAAAATTCTTTCTTAAAATGTTGCAGCAATTTAAGTTGTAGTGCTAAAATGTTGTAGCACTACCACCAGCAATGTATGAGAAGGCCTTTCTCTACAATCTTACCAACACTGGATTTTTCTTTCTGTAATATTTGCCAATCAAAGGACAAAGAAAGCATCTGTTTTAACTTGTATTCACCCTTCACCATTTGAATTTCCTTTTCTGTGAATTGCCTATTCTTATCATTTATCAAATCTTGTATTAGGATTTTTGTCTTTTTCTTATCAATTTGTAGTATTCTTTCACATTAGAGATATCAATCCTTTGAGATTCGTATTGAAATATATTTTGTTCAAAGAGAAAGCAAGGCAGATAAGGCTTTTATGTTTTCAATCAGAATACTTTATTTTAGTCTTGTATATTAGATTTTAGCTTTCAGCAAGGTTAACTTTGAACAAAAATGGGAATAAATAGTTCCACAACTTAAAAAAAAAAGTATATAAATTGCTGCTAACATTAGGACTTTGAGGTACATTTAAATTTAAAATTAAAATAAAAAGGGTATATAATTTGCTTTTCTTTTTTTAAAGAAAGAACTATCTCTGATCAAAGGGATTAACTTTTAAATAAAAGCATTTTAATAACATTAAAGTTTAATCAAGCAACTTTCCCATTTAGAAACTTTAACAAAATCAACTTTAATGATCAAAACAAAACTTACATTTTATATTGAACTTAAAAGCCACAATATTGTCTGTGAGTTTTCTGGTAAATTCCTGGGACTTGGGCACTGAACACTAGACCTGATAAAGAGAAGCATGTGGAACCCCTCCACTCTGCCTCCTCCTTCCAGAAGGGTCTCAGTCAGATGTTCACATAAGTAATGTCCTAAGCCAGGAACTTAGTGCTTCCATGGCAAGAGTCTTGGCCATAAGGAGATAAAGCTGTCTTTTAACAAGGGCTTGGCAAGGGCAGCACCTGCCAGTCACTCCCTAGATAGATATCTCTTACTGCTGACGCTTGTTTCGTAGACAGTGACTTATAAGAAAAGAAAAAGTATTTGGTCAATGAAGTAAATACACAGACCCAAATCTTATCATCCAACTTTGAAAACGCTACCACAGTAGAAAGTTAAAAACTATCCAAGGCAGGGCTATGTCTCATCCATCTTTGTATCCTTAGCACCCTGCACACATTCAAATGCAAGTAGAAGCCAATGAATGAATGAATGATTTTTGAGTGCCCATAGTATGTAAATTGGTTTTGGAATAGCCAAAGATATAGTCCTCACCACATACAGTTGGGGAAAAAAACACATAAATAAGTGAAAAGCTAAACACAGGGAAAGCAAAAGTTAAGACAGTTTTAAATGAGATGTATCAGTAGACAGAAATAATAAATATAGTAATTGTCATTTACAAAGGCCTACCATTTACTAAGTGCTCAAAATGCTTAGTGTACCCAGGTCTGCAGGGTAGATCTTAACCCCATTTAAAGATGAGAACATTTATAATCATGGAGATTAAGTAATTTGCCCAAAGTCATACAGCTAGAAAGTATCTAACTGCAAAGCTCATGTTGTTTTTTAGCAATTTATGATGTCTCCATCTCATGATTCTACCTATTGATAAATTAATTGTGCCACAGAAATTTAGGAAAGGGAAAGATCACATCTGCTATGAAGCTACAGGGATTTCAGCTCCAGTACAATTTGGAATGACCAAGGAACAAAAGTCTTCCTGTCAGAGTAGAGGCAGAATTGCTTTTTAGTTAGTGTCACTAACTGGAAATCACAGAACATTGAGAAGAAATTAGCTTAAGAGAGTTCTACCTATAGTTATGTAAACTTAGGAGAAAAACAATATTTCTTGAAATTAATTTCTTGCCTCTGATATGACACTTAAAATCTGAGACTCAATTTCCAAAGAAATAATATCACATGATCTCTCTTATGCTCCTTTTCAAATATGATTACAAAAACTGAAAATATCTCCTGTTTATCAGCTCATCAAAGGCCACTAATTCTTTTTACATTCATGCTTAGCCAAAGCCACTATCTGAATTCTTGAAGTACTATTAGTAGTAACCGTTTTGAAGAATTCAAAATCTTCACATCTTCTTGGAAAGTTCACTCAATGGACATTTGTAAATACAAGACACTGGGTTTGGGACATAAGGGAACTGGTAAAACTGGGCTAGGATGGAGCCATGTCCCCAGTTATATGTCAACTGTGACCAAGACGGTCACTCCATCCTCACCCTCACCACAGCTCTCTTCCTGGGCTCCTCCATGTCTGTAGACCTTCATTCAATTTTCCTTTTCCCTTTTCCCTTTCAATTGCCTTTAGCATATATTTTAACCTTATTCCATCAGTATAAAAATTTTAAAACAAAAACGAGAAAACAACCAATATCCCACATAATCCTGGTGAAGTCTCTGGCCATAATTTAAAAGTCCAGGCACAGTGGCTCATGTTTGTAATCCCAGCACTTTAGGAGGCTGAGGCAGAAGGATCCATTGAGGCCAGTGGTTCAAAACCAGCCTGGGCAACACAGTGAGACCCCATCTCTTAAAAAAAAAAATTCTTTTTTTCAATTAGCTAGGCATGGTGGTGTGTGCCTGTAGTCGCAGCTACTTAGGAGGCTGAGGCAAGAGGATGGCTTGAGTCCAGGAATTCAAGGCTACAATTGCTATGATCATGCCACTGCACTCTAGGCCAAATGACAGAGACCCTGTCTCTAAATAAATAAATAAATAAAAGTCTAACTTTTGTGTTTTGAGGAAAAGAAAAGAAAAAACTATCTATTTGCCATCATCTAGCTATATCCTACACCTCTTGAAACAGAAGATTTGAGAACTAAAATGTGAATGCCATCCAAGATAAATTCAAATTATTGAGATAACTACAAATTCTATAATTAATTATGACAAATCATGTCCATTGTATTAGGAAAAAAGCCTCAGCAAAGAAAAAGATTTACACAAACCTTTATTTTACTTATCCTTTTTATGTTTCAAGAAGATTGATTTTTAAAAAATGCTTTCATTTTTTAATAAACTACCAACAGACAGAGTCTGACTTCTGATTGTTACTAGGAAAGTGAATCTCCAATTGCAGGCAAACCTTGTAATAAAAGGATCATAAATATTAATTAATTCTTTATGGCTTTATTTTAATTTCAGAATTTCAGTACTGATATGCTCTTTCAGAACTATTACTTGGGCATATTAATGGTTCCTTGGTTTTGAGAGATGTTAATATTTTATCAGTAGAAAGAGAGTCAGTGCTCTCATTTATTTACACGGTAAAGGTGAGCACTGAAGGCTGGATTCTCAGTTGTAAAGTTATCTCTTAATTATCTGGGGATTTACTGTCCCTTAACCATCACTGTTAATTAATACTTCCACCAGAGACAGGCAAGGAAGATGAAAATCAAAGCAAATTAGGTTTCTAAATAGCTTGACAAGTTTATGATTTGCCAGCAACCTTAATGGAAGGTATTTAATGAGAAAGAATGAGTCATTTGTTCATTCAGTCAACAACTATGTGTTGAGCACTTACTGTATTCCAGGCATTGTCGATAGCCATGAACAAAAGCAAAATCCTTGCTTTCATGGAGCTTAATTTCAAGTGGAGGAAACAGGATACAAATTAGTATATATCAGATGGTGATAGGCATTTTGGAGAAAAATTAAGTAGGGTAAGGTAATAGTGGGTGTCTAGTGAGGAGAAGGGGGCCTGTGTTTTTAGGGTGGTCAAAAAAAAGCCTTCTTTGATAAGGTAGTGCTTGAATGTAAATCTGAATGAAATGAGGATAGGAGCCATTAGATATTCTGAGGAAGAGTATTCTGGTTACAGAAAGCAACTGGCTAAAATGAGGTAGTCTAGTTATCAGTGGGCAGGCTTATTTGTTTGAGATCTAACAGCTTGTTAACCAGTAGCACAGGTGACTGGGAATCATAATTAGACTAAGAAGAGGAAGAGAAGCCAATTTCCTCTTTGTCAATTCTAAGGTACTCAACATTGAATCAAGATATGCTTCATATCTATGTGAAAAACATCCCTCTCTGTATCAAAAATAATGTGAGAACTCAGAAAGGATGAAGATCAGAATTTAGCTATTATACTATAAGTAACATAACTATTGGAAAATTAACTTATAATACTTATCACATTCCTTGGTTTCATTATCTAAGTCATGGTTTCTCAACCTCGGCACTATGGGTATTTTGCCTCAGTAATTCTTTGTTGTGGGGCTTTCTGATGCATTGTAAGATGTTTAGCAGCATCCTTATTCTCTACTCACTGGGTACCAGTAAGCACCTCCCAGTTATGACAACCAAAAATGTCTTCACATACCACCAAATGTCCCCAGTGGTGGGCGCTAAATTGCTCCCAGTTGAAAGCTATTGGCCCAAGAATGTAAATGAATTCATAGAACTTGTCTTTCCTAACTATTAGCCCAAACACACTTTTAGGACAGCAAGAGAGGCATGTATATGTAGTATACGTCCAGCATGTCTTCAGCAATTTCCAATGATAAATGTCACAAACTAAATTATCTGAATGTGATTTTGCCTGAAAATACCAGAGCAATTATTTACTTTCATTGTAACTATCACACACTGTAAGGTAGTCTGAATATATTCAATAACAAACAAAATGCATTGTTCCTGCCAATCTAATAGTTTTGGCTATTCTAAAAGGGGATATGAAATTGACATCTTACCATGAGCAAGTTATATGCAGAAAACATACACAGAAACCCTTCACAAGTCCCCAGCCCTCACCCCATCTCTCCTCTGTCCCATACCCCTCGGTCAATTCAGATGTGGATTCCCCTCGCTGTGTGGATTCAAACCCTCAGTCACTCCACAGTGATTTTTAAAATTGATGGTACTTGATTCCATTCCTTTTACTCTCTATAATATCTTCCACTCTCATTTTTTAAAAATCCTCCATTCTCTATTATAATACTCCTATGGTGTGTCATCTTGATGGGTCTCATAGGTCTCTTCCTGCAGCTCTAATTACTTCTGTTTTTGCCCCACATGAATAATTCAGTGTCTCTTTAAGCATCCCCCCACCAAAAAAAAAAAAATCCACTTATATAGATCCATTGGTGGCAATGGGAATTTATTGAAGAGTTCACCCCAGACAAAGGCAATCTAAATTCCCCCTTGGATACAGCTGGAGCCCATTCTACTAAGTGAAGTATCTCAAGAATGGAAAAACAAGCACCACATGTACTCACCAGCAAATTGGTATTAACGGATCAACACCTAAGTGGACATATAGGAGTAACATTTATGGGGTGTCGGGAGGGAGGAGGGGGAGGGGGGAGAGGCATATACAACCACAACAAGTAAGATGTGCAACGTTTAGGGGATGGACATGCTTGAAGCTCTTATTCAAGGGGGGAGGGGCAATATATGTAACCTTAACACTTGTACTCCCATAATACGCTAAAAATAAATTCCCCCTTGGGCACTGCTTTTCCAAAGTTCTTTTGGGGCTCTCCCCCCACAGCCTCTTGCCTCTGCCTTTTCTGTCCTCTGCTAGACAATGTTGGTCATCTCTGCTCAGCTCCTCTCCCAGCCTCATAGTGGTGCTTAGAGAGTAGGGTTCAGCAACCTACCCTCCCCCCAGCCATATCTGCCCACAGCTAAGAATGGTTTTATGCTTTCTAATAATTAAAAAATTATATTTCATGTGAATATTATTAAATATATGAACATTAAATTTCAGCATAAAATTTGATGAGAACATAGCCATACTCATTTGCTCATAGCCATACTCATTTGTATTATCTGTGGCTGCCTTTTCACTGCCATGGCTCTGTTGAGTGGTTTGTAACAGAGACCACATGGCCTACAATGCCTAAAATATTTACTATCTGGCCCTTTACAGAAAATGTTTGCTGACCCCCACCATAAAGTAATACTCCCCACCCCAAGTGGACTTATCAAAGTATTTCCTCCACACACACACAATGAGCTCTGGGCCCTGAGAGCTATTCTGTATGGATAACAATGCATTTCTGCATGGCTCCGAGCTGGCAGTGCTCCTGTCACTGTGTGTATGTATTTTAGGGCATGCAGAGGGGTGCTGACAGTAGCTGGACTGAATGAACTTAAGCTCAGGGGAGGGACACAGAGTGTAGTTTCCTTGCCTCCCCACCCCACATCACCTCATAAGTACTTGAGTAGATACACTAAGCCTCGTCTCAAAACACTGCAGACTTAGTCAACACTACAGTTTTATGTTTCAATTCACTTATTCAAAGAGAAAAAAACATTTTTCCCACAGATTTAATTCACTTTCAAGTCATCTGTATGAAGAAGTTGAGAATAATCAAAAATGGACAGAAAACCAGTTCATCAAACATAGAAAAGAACACCTGAGCCATATAAACGAATGTCTGAAGGTCCTGCAGGAGAAACTGGTAAGGGGCTCTGTTAATCCGTGGAGTAACCAGCTGCATGCTCAATGCCTGGATGTTTGCAATGAGTAAAGGTCTAGAAGGTAGTACTTCAGCATTAATCTTCACTGTGTCAGTCACTTTATTTAAAGCACCACAACAGGGGTCCAGAGACCTGTCTTCTGGTCTTCTTTGCTAGTCCCCAACTCTGTGAACCTACATTTTTCAGTGTATGCTCCACCTGTGCCATAATAATCTGAAGATATATTTTTTTTAAGTATAGATTCCCATCCAGGAACTGGGGAGTCTGACTCTCTGGGGGCCTGCCCTGGGCATCAGCTCTTATGGACGAACTCCCAGGGTGATGCGCAGATACAAGAAAGCTTGAACACTTCTGCTTAGGTCAAACTTTCCAAAATTCATTTTTCAAGTCAGGCATGTAAATACAGCCCTAAGCTTTGGGGTGAGGCTACCAAGATATATGAGAAATATACTTACTTCAAGGCTCCCCTCTCCCACTGCAACCGGCACATGCAACCCAATAGGGAGGGTGGTGCAGGGCCATCACCATAGTCAGGGGCTGCCAGTCCTGCAGATGATTCAAACAAGAGGTTTTGAGAACTTATGTGGAGGGGTTTCCAGCAGAGGTAACTCAGTAAATAACGTCCCCACCTAAGTTTGTAAATGAATGATAGAGTGAGAAAGGAGTCCAACAGCTTTATCACTGATACAGCCATCAAGGTATGTGCAGTGAGATCTGCAGCTGCCACGTGGGCCTGCTAGTTCTTCACCCCTGAATTAGGCAGATTGCTTTACCCCATAGGCAGCACTAAGCGACCACAGGGTCACCTTGCAGACATTAAGCTTCCTACCACAACGAAGAGAGAGATGGGAATCTACCATTCCTGAGGCAGGCAGGCAGGCAGGACTAATGTACCAGAGGAGAACCAAAGAGGCCATGCCAGTCATGCCCAGTTCCTGCTCCCAAATGCCCTGGGGGGAAGTGAGGAAAGAAGGAGCTAATTAGTCTAAGTCTGTCTCTACAGCCCCCACCCTGGCTGTACATTAGAATCACCTGGAGAGCTTTTAAACCCTATCAATTCCTGAGCTCCATCGCAGACCAATTAAATCAGAATTTCTAGGAGGTGGGATATGATCCAGGTGATTCTAGTAAACAATTGGCGTGGAGAGTCACTATTCTAGCTGAAATCTGGCCCCATGGAGATTGGAAGCTTAAAAGAGCATGTCCAAGGAGCTCAGGGAAAGTTACATCTAAAATGTGTTCCTTTGTTACACTTCTTTAAACACTAGACTAAAATTGCAAATCCTCAAGGCATTTCAGCAAAGCTACATACAGCCCTTTTCTTTTCTTCCCTAACATGTAGAATTCCAGAAACCACAAATGCACAAGTTCAAACAAAGGGATTAACTCTTACACTTACGAACACAGCTTTAGACACATGGGAACTTGGTTTGAATTTGCGTGCTTAGTATGAAAAAATGAATGTTAACATTTTCTCTAAGCTGAAATATAAGTCTACATAAGTTTTCTGCAGTTTTATCACATGATCTCTTTTATAGGAAAAGTCTGAAAATAAAATGGAAGAAAAATGGCTGCGACTTTCAAGCAAATTAGAGAATTTCATCAACACAGAGAAGCAAGAAGCGCAACTAAGCAAAGTAAAGCATATAGAAAATAAATTATCCAAAAAGATGAACCAAATGGAGAATCAGATCTGGAGTGAATTAGAGAAAATGCACAGTGAATATCAGACAGGTGAGAAGATATCTTTTATTAAGAACATCTGTCCTTTCCTGCCTAATCCCTCAGAGTTTTCTACTTTGAGCTAATGACCAGGAGTCAATCTTTTCACTAGTGACATCCTTATGTATTTAATCTGGCTTTTCTAAATATCCCATAGAATGTCAGCATACCACTGGAAGGCATGTAAATAAGTTAATTTTCTTCATTCATGCTTGGCAATGTCACAAACCTGTCATTGCTGTGAGATTTTTTACTAAGATCACAGAGTCATGGACTTGTTAGAATTGGAAAGTCCTTGGAGATCACCAAGACCTGATGTGTAGGTATATTATGAAATTAGGAGCCTAAAGCACACCCCCTCCCATTGAACTGCAGGTAATGAGCCTGGGCAGATGTCAGACTGGAGACCTGACCTTTAGAAGTGAGAAAGAGAGATGAATTAGCAGAGTCAGGTGGAATGGCTGCTTTTCTTCTGAAGAGGCTAATGGCAGCAGTGTCAAGCTGAGCTAACATCAAAGAGGATTAATTTGAAAGCCTCATCTAACTTGTCAAAGAGAAGGACATGGGCTCGGTGCTGTGGAGCAGCCATCTGCCTTGAGTCATAATTCTGAGGGAATTACCAGGAATCAGAAGGGTTTATTATTAGAGAAAGCCCCAACTCATTTTCTATCTTCCAGATCTCAGAAAAATTCTTGTGTAAATTCTACTAAATTTTGGTCCTATATATAGATACCTTGAAGGTGCCTTGGGAGGACATCATGGTCTCATCCTGCCAGATGTTTCTGGCATATAGGGGGAATTTGCTGCCTAGATCTCTATCTCTCGTGACAGCCTCTCCCGCTTCAATCTTCCATGACCAAATCAAAATAATGAATTATCTGACCAGAAATCATGTCCCAAACTTAACTGGCCTTTCTTTTAAAGTCCCTGCTTTCTGTTCAACTATCAGAGGTTCGATTTCACTTATTCCATTAGTACAGCCTCAGGATGGGCTGAAGAAAAATTTACAATCTACATGTTTCTGCATTTTACTAAGGTAGAGTTCTAGCAAAAGGAGACTTCAAATTAATCTACTCCTTTATGCCTTTAGTAAAAACATGTTGAGGAACAACTACATGAAAGGTCCCAGTAAATAAGAAATGGGCTGTAGCCCAAGAAGCTTGAGGTCTGGTGGGTCTCTGGGCATGAGTGACCAAAACCTGCATAAGAGAAATACAAAGTGCTGGGAGGGAGGAGGGCAGCACGTGGCTGCTCCTTAGGTCCCTCAAAGTTACTTTAAGAGAAGTTTCAACACACTGACTTCCACACTAGAAAAAAAAAATTTTTTTTCCTTGGGGCTGTTTTATTAAAATAAAATGATCCTTTCTAATTCTTTTTTATTGTTTTCTGTGCTTTAGTTATATGCAACACAATCCACATTTTTAGAATTAAATTGTCAATATTAATTGTAACAATAAGAACATCAAGTAAGATTTTCACAAACCAACTGCAGGGTTTTGCTTCACGAGGCCCCGTGCTCAAAATTAGGCTGAGTTAAATACAGCTCACATGGCAGTCAATGTGTTAAACTCTCATCTGTTATCTTTACCTTCAATGTGGTAACAAGAATAATAAAAAAAGAGAGATCATACAAATCTCTTGTCAAAGCTTACAAAAAGAAGAAAATATTTTAAATTTCTGTATTGAAATATAAAATCATTTCATGGCTCACTATATTTTGGGAGGGGGAAGGAAAACAATTAAAATTTCACAATGAAAGCAGATACAAGTTGAAACACTATTGTTAATGCATCTTTATGACACAACAAATGGATTATATACATTTTTAGATCGGTCTTAATGGAATTTAATGTGCGCTGAATTAAATGATGATCAATTATGGCAGGACTGCTCATTAGCAACTTTTGTAAAAAAAAAAAAAAAAAGTACCAACATATTAAGTATACCTATTCTCTTACCCTCTCCCAGGATTTAAATCGGTTCATGACTCTCTCAGCTCACTCCAACAAATACAGAAAACAAAGATGAATTTAGAGAAATACAAAGTACAGAAAGACCTAAAGAAATTGCAGCGTAAGATAGTGGAACTCCAGGAAATATAAACCTTTCCAATCATCTTTTTCACCAGCCAATGGAGTGTTTTGTTGGGAAAAGTTCTAAAGATGAAAGTTAATGTCTCTGTATTTCTTACCACCTCTAAAGGAGAAAAATAAACAATAAACCAAAGAAGCTTTTGATGTCTTGATTTAATGAAAAAAACTAAGGAATTCCTCACATACATGCCTATTTATATTTTTAATTTGCCCACAAATAAAAAAGGGCAATGTACATAGTGTACATGAGTGAAGTAAGCCAGGTGTAAAACCTTAAAGAATGGCAGGAACTGTAGCAAATTGGAAACCACTTAGTCTAAAAATAATAGCCACAATGTAGTTACAGTTCATTACTAACATGTCCATTATTGTCAAAAATTCCATTTTTCAAGATAAACTCCATTTTCAAGCCTTAGCAACTAGTTCAAAATAATTCTTAAACTATAAGAGACATTTCTATGAAGAAGATATAACCAGTGGGCTGTCAATTTGCAAGTTCTGATCCAGAGGTTTTCCTTCTCTGACAATCCCATTATTTACATCAAGTCTAATTTAAGAATATTTAAAATATATTTTCATTGTACTTAACGTGTATTAGAACTATGAACGAGATCTAACCTATACAAAATAAGAAAATACAACAACTTCCATGGAAAATATCCAACACAATTTGACCCAGGTGCTAAATCTAGAAGTATTTCAAAAACACTAATTTCCTAAAAAATTAAAATGTCTAACTTTTCTAAATATAAATATTAAATGTAGAGCTTGATGTTGAGCAGTAAAATCATGAAAAATAAAAACAAACTATTCATGGTATGCACTCTCTACTAGAACAAGAGCATTCTGGAAGTCTGGCAAGGGGACCCTTGCTTCAGACTTAGGCTCTTACCTTGACTTAGGGAAGAAGAGTGACAACTTCACTCTTCACTTATTAAAAGAATTTGTTCTGTCAAGTTTGGATTGTGTCAAGGAGCCGCACTTGGGGATCTGGAGGGCTACACGTGGCCTTGAGGCTGCAGGTTCCCCAATAATATGCAAATCCAATGTTGTTGTTGTTTTCCAAAATAGTCAAAGGATATGAGCAGACAAGTCACAGAGGAATATAATAATCAATGAAGGTATGAAACAATGTTCAATTTCACTATTAAATAAATAAAAATTAAAGAAACCCTTAGCTACCATTTTCAGACTGGCAGAGATTGAAGTGATTGATAATATCAGATTGACAAGGGTGGAGTTAAATGTGCCCATTCATACATTATTGGCAAGTCTATGAACTGGTACAATGATACAAAGGGTACTTTGAAAATACCTGTTAACATTTTTAAATGTATATATCTTTTGATCCTGCAATTCCATGGCTAGAAATTTATATTACAGGGGAAAATCTCCCAAAATATGCAAAGATATATGAATAAGAATGCTCATTTTATATATGTGTGTGTGTGTGTGTGTATACACACATATAAAAGCATCATTTGTTATAGTAAAAAACCTGGAAAAAGCCCCAAATATAAAGAATTGATTAAGTTAATGGCATTACCAGACAAAAATACTATAAGCCCTTAAAAAAGAATACAGAAAGATACACTATTAAGTGAAAAAGCAAGTTTCAAAGCAATATGGATCCGACCCCACTTCTGTCATAAAATGGTTTTGTAACTATTTTTTTCATTAATTTATTCACTTATTTATTAGAGGCAAGGCCTCACTGTGTCACCCAAGCTGGAGTGCAGTGGTGCAATCATAACTTACTGTAATTTTGAACTTCACTCCGACTTAGCTCATGCGATCCTCCTGACTCAGCATCCCAAGTAGCTGGAATGTGCTACCACACCCAGCTTATTTTTTAATTTTTTGTAGAGACAGAGTCTTGCAATGTTGCCCAGGCTGGTCTTGAACTCCTGGCCTCAAGTGATTCTCCCATGACCAGTCACATAAAATGTTTTTAAATAAGTTAAACACAATATGCATACATAATATGCCAAAAAAGGTTAAGAATTTACAACAAATTTAGCAGTGATTCTATTATGAACAACTTCTATTTTCTACATCTAGCATTTATGAAACCTTTATATTTTTACAATATTTTTGTTTCCAGTAAAAATGTATTTTTCACACAAATATATGAAAGAGTAACTCTTTGTAAGGAACTAAATAAATGGTTGTAAGGGTTAAAGTAGGAATTCATATAGACCACGGGCCAAGTCTTCTTACTCATACTTACTGTTTATACACATGGCTACAAAAGCAGAGAGGATATACAACAAGTAGAAAAATATATGTGGTGCATTTTTTCCCTTGTAAGTAAAAATGCTCTAAACTAGATTATAGTTCAAATAATAGTGTAGGATCAAGCCAAAAGTTTTCCCAGAATGGATCTCTTTCATTAGTGTTAACCAGGATAGCACCATGCAGGGCAGGAGATCTAAGGATCAAAGGATCTTCTGTCACCATTCTCCTACTTGGCATGCCATGTTGCGTTGTTCACAGGTTTACAGACTCTAGATGGCCTAAGAACTATGCCCAGTGAGAGGGTGGATGCAGCTTTTGTAAGACCTAAAGCTTATGTATTTGGCTTTATTGTGGATGTTCTGTCATGGTGCCAGTTGAGTTGACACAGAAGTCTGTAGGAATATTTCTTGAAGCCACTGCTACAGCAGGATAGCTAATAGTAATTTAACTCCATATAGAAGTGACTGTGAATAACCTGAACATATTTCCCTAATCCAAAGGTATCCCCAACTCAACTGCTCTTTAGTTGGATCCAAAAATGCCACAGCCACTCCAGCACCACCTGACATCAAGGGAAGTGGGAGTGGAAAGAGGCAGTGGTCTTAATCAATTGTGGTTAAAATGTCTTCTACAAATTTCACAATGACCTTGTAAATACATGAGTAGGGCTTATGCAAGTGAGAAGCTCTGAAGCTCAAGAGCTGTTGTTTTATAGTAAATTCATCTCTGCTCAAGGGACCAGGGAGCACTGGGCCTCCCTCCTCTTGCACTTATTTTGTCATTGATTCCAAAGAGAATAAATGTGAACAATCCTCCTAGAGTAGCTCAATATACTTGGCACTTTAATCTATGTCAAACAATATTACTTAATCCTTTGGGAAATGCCAGACTTCTCTCTCCACAAATACAGTATGATGTTTCAGCATTGCAGAATCTGCAATCCAGATGCATTCTATAGACTTGAGGTATATGTTAAAATATCTCAGGTAGTACTCACTTTATGTACACCATTTCAGCAGTCTTGATAGTTTAAGGGTCCTGCTGCCTCCCAGCATTTCTTGCCATTTTGTTCATCTTGTCAAAACATGCTTTTAGAAAACATCAGGGGAAAAGCACCTTGACATTGGTCTTGACAATGATTTTTTGGATATAACGTCAAAAGCACAGGCAACAAAAGCAAAAATAAACAAGTGAGACAACATCAAACTAAAAAGTTTCTGCACAACAAAGGAAACAACAAAATGAAAAGACAACCTATGGAATAGGAGAAAATATTTGCAAACCATATACTTGATGGGAGCTAATATCCAAAATACATAAGGAACTCACACAACTCAACAGCAAATAAACAAATAACCTGATTAAAAAATGGGTAAAGGACCTGAATAGACATTTTCCCAAAGAAGAGATACAAATAGCCAACAGGTAAATATAAAGGTACTCAATATCATTAATAATCAGGGAAATTCAAATCACCACAGTGATATATCACCACTTTATCAGTTAAAAGGACTATTATAAAAAATGAAATGATAACATGTTGGTGAGGATGTAGAGAAAAGGGAACCCTTGTACATTGTTGGTGGGATTATAAATTGGTACAGCCATTATAGAAAACAGTACGGAAATTGATCAAAAAACTAAAAATAGAACCGTCATACAATTCACTTCTTGGTATATATCTAAAGGAAATGAAATCATCATGATGAAGAGATATTTACACTCCCATGTTCACTGCAGTATTATTCACAATAGCCAAGACATTAAAACAAACTAAGTGTCCATGGACAGATAAATGGATAAAGGAACTATAGGGTATATGTGTTTGTGTGTATGTGTGTGTGTGTATATATATATATATATATATATATATATATATATATATATATATAATGGAATATTAGTCAACCTTTATACAGAAGGAAATTCTGCCATTTGTGGCAACATGAATGAACTTAGAAGGCATTATGCTAAGTGAAGTAAGAGTCCAGGCACAGAAAGACAAATACTGCATGATCTCACTTATATGTGGAATCTAAAGACTTCCAACTCATAGAAATAAACAGACTAAAACAGCAGTGCCAGAGGCTAGAAGTTGGGGCAAATGGGGGATTTCAAAGGGCACAAACTTTAAGTCATAAGATGAATAAGTATTGGAGATCTAATAATATACAGCATGGTGATCATAGTTAATAATAATGTACTGTATATTTGAAATTTGCTAAGAGATCAGATCTTAACACACAAAAATGTTAACTACATGAGATGATGGATATGTTATATAGCTTGATTACGGTTAATCACAATGTGTATCAAAACACAGACTGTACACCTTAAACATATGCAATAAAAAAATTTAAACCTGTTCTTTGGGGAAAAAATCATGAAATTATTCATACTGAAAGCTAAATGATAATGTTTAAAGTGTTTTGCTTTCCCATTAAAGACAAAGGAAAAATCACTAACTTTATGCTACACAGGTAACTGCTTTCTCAGTCCATTGTGAGATAGATACGCTCACCACCTGACAGCCAAGACAGCAGCAAATCTCAAAGCCTGAGACATTGTGGTCAAAGAAATAGCATCCTCTGAGTGCTCTAGACACCAGCAGCTCCACCTCTTCTATAGAAACTTTCCAAACATGGGCTCACTTCTATTGGCTTTACCCATAGTAGCAGCAATTAGCATCCAAAACACCAAGAAGGAAAAACTTGATCTATAATATGTGCACACACATATATATACATGCATTGTTACCTTACACAGGGGATCTCTAAATTTTTAGTGGGCTATTACTTTTTATATCTTTTCAGTCTCCATACATTCATGTGTTAACACTGTGGATACAGTATTGAAAAAACTAAACATGGACCCTGCCCTTAGGGAATTTAGTCTTGTGGAAAAGACCAACTGGGGAGAACAATAACCTGCCTTGTATTAGAATATTGTATTGAATTAGAAGAACCATTTATTGAGCTATTACCAGTTATTATTGGCCACTCAAAGCACTTTCCATGGATGAACTCATTTAATCTACCAGAGGACAATTACTAAGGCACAGAGAGGTCAGGTAATTTATGTAAAGGTCACACTGCTAGTAAATTTTGGAGCCAAGATTTGAACTCAGCATTCCATAGAACTTGTTTTTAAACATTATGTTATACTGTTTCTTTAAATACCATGTTTCCCCCAAAATAAGAGAGGGTCTTATATTTGTTTTTCCTCAAGAAGACACTCTAGGGCTTATTTTCAGGAGATGTGTTTTTTTTTTAAGTACAGTACAACAATCTACATTTATTCAAATATAGTAAAGTCATCTTCTTCTGGAACATCATCATAACTCTCCAAACCCTGAATTCCATCCTGAATTTCTTGCGACTCTATCTCCTTTAGAACCACTGGCACCAATCTCTCATGTCGAGCAACAGAGCTCTCATGGGGCAGATGAGAAGGGCTGCTCTTCTTTACTGCTGCGTAAGGAAACGCATGGGTTGTGCAGATACGCTGCGTAGCCACGCCCATCACTAGGTCTTATTTTCGGGTAGGGCTTATATTGCGCAAATGCTTAGAAATCCTGCTAGGGCTTATTTTATGGGTAGGTCTTGTTTTTGGGGAAACACGGTATGTAAAGACCATCTAATATTAGTGTCTGATACACAGCAGGTACTGTTTCTGATAAATGATATCAATAAGCAGAACTTTTGATTTTTATGGGACAAGAAGACAAGTTCCATGGTACTCTTTCATACAGCTGATTCATATCAGCATCTAAAAGCACTTGAGCTTAAAAAAGGAAAAGTTCCTATTACTGTGTATGAGAAGAAATACCCTTGGCTTGCAATAATTCTAGCAATAAACAAAAGTAGAGAGAAGTGCAAAATATAGATTTCTCCTGGAACAAAATTATAATGAAGAACTATTCCTCTATTGTAAAAGCACTTCTTCCTATTGTCTCTGGGGAGGGAGGCTAACAGCTGAAGAAACATTATGGACATCGACTGGAGGTGCTCAAGGTGCTGGTGCCAATGTCCAGTGAAGCACATTTCCTCCGTAAGTCTTGACCATCAAAGCAAACTCAATAGTCATTACAGCCAGGTAAAAGCCATTAGTATGCCACTAGCAGATGCACCTACAAAAAAGGAATGCACTGTGTTCACAAGGCAAATGTTGAAGATGGATTTCAAGTGGGGCAGAGCCTACACAGTACTGGACAAACTCCCACCCCTGCAACCTGAAATGACTCCTATCCCAAGGAATCTAACTAGTTTCTATGCCTAAATTCCATCACTTGGCACTTAAAGGCTTTCACAAGTATTCACTACACCAACACTAAATCTTAAAAAAATGTAGGATGGGTGGATAGGTTGAAGGAAGGAAAGGATGAAGGAAGGAACAAATATATACCCATGAGCTTTAATCAACTACCTACTCTGCAGGGATTAGTCGATAACTAAAGCAGAGCAAAGTCCTTCAAAAACAAGAAAGTGTCTAGGTAGCTAAGACATGGGAGGGCCAAAAGCAAGTTGAACTTTAGGGAAGAGGTTAGGAAAAGCCAAAGAGAAAACTAAAGGCTGGCACTTGTGATATAAAGGATTAAATCGACCAATTAACTCACTTAAACCTTGGTTTATATCAAGTTCAAAATATAAGAAGGGTATTCTTATCACTAGATAGGGTTAAATTTGCAAAGTTAGTCCTTTGGAGGAGGTTCCTCCTAGAATTCTTATAGTACCAAAAAGTAAACAGCAGCATCTAAATATAGCTTGGTAGGATAACTGAGTCAGTCTCAAAGACACATACCTCAACCCTTAAACATTTCTTTGAGTTGACAGCAATTATTAACAAAATTTGACAATAGTGTCAGAAATTATCTTTGGCACTGGATTCTGTTGGCATAAGGATATAGACAAATTTAGAAGAGTTAATTTCTCTGATCCCTTTTTAAAAAAACTTTTTGGTCTATAAAATAAGGATAATATCTACTGTAAAAAATGATGTGCAAATTGAATGAGGTAATAGTATAAAGAGCTTGGCACATAGTAGGCATTCAATCTATCACTGCCTGTAAGTCCCTGGTTGCTTTGTGGGTAATTACCTGGTGGGTAAACGATCACCACCCTCATAAGCAAAAAAAAAGTTCCTTTCCTGAAGGAAACGGTTGGCTGAAACAGTATCAAGATCCTTCTTAATGCTAGGTCTTATATGGGCTTTCTTAGAAGCTACATGACTGGCACCAAAGCTTTTTTATTTATTTTTTTTATTTATTTATTTATTTTTTTTGAGACAGAGTCTCGCTTGTTGCCCAGGCTAGAGTGAGTGCCATGGCGTCAGCCTAGCTCACAGCAACCTCAAACTCCTGGGCTCAAGCAATCCTGCTGCCTCAGCCTCCCGAGTAGCTGGGACTACAGGCATGCGCCACGATGCCCGGCTAATTTTATATATATATTAGTTGGCCAATTAATTTCTTTCTATTTATAGTAGAGATGGGGTCTCGCTCTTGCTCAGGCTGCTTTCGAACTCCTGACCTTGAGCAATCCGCCCGCCTCAGCCTCCCAGAGTGCTAGGATTACAGGCGTGAGCCACGGCGCCCGGCTTATTTTTTTTTATTTTTTGATTATTTCCTAATATTCGCAAATTATTCACCACTGCTTATTGTAAATCTAGGTCTATTTAGCTGGTAACTATTTATTCTGAATCTATTTCTTAGGAAAACCTTCCAACCATATGCATAACACTTATTCTGAGGCACTGTAGGGCTGACCTCAGGCAATTAAGAAATATATTTATTTCCACCTTACAGAAGCTGCTTATAACAATGTAAATTTGCCTTCTCAGCAATGCTTTTTTTCTCTGCCTAACTTCCTCCTTCTTTCCACATGAAAAACCTTCTGCTCTATCTGGCTTTCTCTTGTCCCCAGAGTAACTTGTGCCCCCAAACACCAGAGAAATTAGCACCGCCAGGGATGTACGTTGACAAGAAACACACAGAACTCAGTCTGCAAAGGTAAAACCTGTACTTGTCTTTTTCCCATACCACTTGACTTCTTCCCAGGCTAATTTCCAAACTTCTGAAGCTAGCATGTATATAAAGACTATTTGTATAGTATTTTCCATTTCTTGATCTATTAAATTGAACAAATTAATAAAGATTAGAACTTTTAAATCAGTGTATTGTGGTTTCCTGGAAAAGCTCCTGATAGCTTGATACTGAACTATGCAGCAATTTTTCTCTACAGAGACTAAGCAACCATACCTTGTGATTCAAACAGGAGGAAATGGCATTAAAAAGGTAGAGACTTAGAAACTCAAGTTATTTAAGTCACCAGGGAACTGAGATAATACAGCAATGTGAATGTTTTATTTAATGTGGGTGGTCTTTCTGTAAGAAATATTATCTACTTGGCAAGTAGCAGACACGTGTAATTACTTTCAACCATTCATAGATGCTGGCCTCCAGTAAAGTATTCTCTGAGTATAGGACTACTTTCCTTCTAAACAGCATGGGTCTCCTTGCAAAGGGGTTCTGCTCTAAAAAGGTCTTCAAGCACAAGAGGTCCCCCTGTTCAGTGGAAACCACAGTTGCTGCTTCACAGGTGCCGCAGCAGGCAGTTTATTTCAGTATTTTGTTTCAGTCCACTTCTGACTTGGAAAACTTTGGTGACTTTACGACAGAATGTTGCTACCAAAAATCCAGCTTAAGGCCCTGATTTTATAAATTCAAATTAAAACTAAAGGCCAAGACTTATGCAGTCACACACTCATTCAATACTGAAACTCAGTTTGAAGCAGACTACTTCGGTTTTGTGAATATATTTTAATGCAGTTTCTTTTAAAGAGAATTAGAGTGAATTACTTTCAACAGCATTGGTGATACTGTGTTGTAAGTAGCATGTTGGGCAAGAATAGTTCAGACATTAACTATTAGAAAAATGAACAGCCACATCTTAAGAGTCAGGTATTTTTGACATTTATATTTTCACAGCAAAATTTTTAATTCATGATCTTTGCTCACTCCTTTTTTGTCAATAATTTAGATGATCTTGAATCTCAGTGATCTTGTGAAATTCAAATTTAAAGGAATGTGTATTCATTTTTACAACATACACAATGAGCAGTGTACTAATTTTCCATTGCTACCATAACAAATTATTACAAGCTTAGTGGCTTAAAACAACGAATTTATTATCTTAGAGTTCTGTAAGTCAGAAGTCTGGCATGCATCTCACCAGGCTACAGTCAAGCTGTCAGCAGGGTTGCCATTCCTTTCTGGGGGTTTTACAGGAGCATGTTTTCTTGTTTTTAGAATCTACCTCATTCCATGGCTGATGTCTCCTTTCCCCATCTACAAAGCCAGCAATGTCAACTCTCTCTGACCTTCTTCCATTGTCATCTCTCTCTTAAATATTCTCCATTTTTAAGGACACTTGTGATTAAATTGGATCCACCTAGAAAAGCCAGGATAATCTCCCTATCTCAAGGTCTGTGCTCTCTATCACATCTGTAAAGTACCTCTGCAATCTCTTCACAAGCTCTGGGGATTAGGCATGAATATTTCTGGGGGCCATTACTCTGCCTACCATAAGCAGAAACTGCAAGATAAGGTGGGTAATGAAAAAAATGCTTATCTCTAGAAAATTAATATAATTTAAATGTTTACATTAAGTTATTATATACAAGGAAAGTATTCATGAAGAATGAAGCTCAAATGAACTTTTTTACTGATTCAAACTCAGTAGAGATCATGACGTTCACATTATTTCAACAGTCCACTGATGTAATATGAAACCCAACCTTTGTTTTGGTGGACACTCCAATTTTAATTTAATTATTATTTATTTAACCATTTCCCTTCATTAAAACAAAGAGATATTTTCAATTCTAAATTCAGAATTAATAAGAAAAAAATATTTCAAATGTTTCATAATAGCATTTTGTTAAAGAGATTCTAATCTTAATTTTCCTACTTCAAAACATTTTGAGGTTTAAAGATAGGTTAGCATTTATAAAAATATTCTAGTTACAGACATTGTTTAGGTACATCAGAATTTAAAATACTGCTATCCAAAAAGCTCCTAATCAGCCAAAGAAATGAAAAACCCATTATTATAGCACAGGGACAGCCTGACACCATGAGTGGTATTGAGGTATAATAAATCTTAGTGAACACATTTTCTAAACTAAAAACGGGGCATGAGAATTTTCTTTTTATTTCATCTATATGAAAAGTCTTAAATATATATGGGAAAATTATTGTACCTATATATGATACACAAATGTATCTTTTTCAAGATACAAAAATAAAAGCAAAACAAAAAAACTCTCCTGCAAATTGAGGGTAAATTTATAACCAGCAGCTGAGTGCTACACCTTCCAAGAAGCAGCATGGAAGCCTGAGAAGTTTTTTTATCTATTAACAGCCAATGAGGGAGAAAGGAAGACCTGTAGAGAGACAACAGTCAAGTTCATCAAAACAAAGTTTCCACACTTTTTAATGTGCAAAAACTAAAATGGATCTTCAGGCCACACTGACTCATATGCCAAAATATGCTTCATTTTTCTGTTGCTATATATTTCCCCAAAGCAGATACCAAATTTTCTATGCAGCAACCAAGTATGTATCCTTTCATATTCACATATTACATACTAGTAATGTTTCATACTATTTTAAATAACCACATCTTTTAAACACCTTAATATATAACCTGAGTATTTATTTCTATTCAAATCTTACTCTGTGTAGAATCCTAAATTAAAAGAAGTTTGTCAATAGTTCCTTTTGTTAAGCGAAAAAAGAGCACAGTATTTTAAATTAAGGGTCTTTATCTTGACCAGAAATTAATAGAAGAGACACTTCAAGAAATACGGTAAGTGATCCCAAACAAATAGATTGTATTCCAAAGTTTACTCGTAAGCTGAAATGTTTTTCCCATAGGAAATTATTATTATATGCCAAACTAGTCTATAAACATCTAATTGATCAATAATAGAAAATGGTGGATAAAAAATAATAACAAATGCATCATAATTTTCAAATAAAGTATAATAAAAATAATGAAATACTAATATGAATGCTAAATATTGGTACTTCAGAAAATAACTTCTAATCTAATTCCTCTAATTAAATTTATGTATAAACTCCAAAAGGAAACTCTGGTCACTTTTAGAGTTTCTAGAATCTGACAACACTGATTCATTTTGAATTTTTTTGCTTTACTCATGCTGTTTAGCACCACTCTCTTTTATTAACTAGTGTATTAAATGATAAAGTTAGGAACACTTAGCCTAGGTCTGGCACAAAGTAAGCTCTATACAATTTATATAATTAGAAATGATTTGGGGCTCACAGTAACTGGGTAGCAATTTGAAAAGACGGCAACAAACAAAAGTTGAGAGAGGATGTGTGCACATAACTGTAAAAAAAATGACCTAAGATGCTATTAACAAAGGTGTTTTGCCAACTCTGGACATGAGGTCCCTGAAAGCTAGAATTTGGTGAGGGAGTCGGGTCAAAAAGTTAGTACTTGAAGCAAAGGCTAATCAAATCCACTCTCTAGGCAGAAGTAACCTTGTAAAGCAAAGGATACCCCAGAAAGTAGACGGAGGACAAGACCTGAATCCAAAGCATTTAGGCAAATGGAATCAACCCATCCTGGAGGAGAAGGCTGAAGCGTTTCCCTGAAGAAACAGGAGGGAGTGGGCACCAGGATTGCACAGGCAGCCTTTTGCAGTGCACCTTTGGCTAAGTCTGTGAGCCAGCTATTGAAAGCACTGAATCAGTTTGACAGTTATGAGGATAAGGAAGAAATGGGCAAAGATTGGCATGTGCTTAAACTGGCTAAAGAAGGAAATACATGGAAAAATCATCATTGGGTTAATCCAGTGGTTCACAAATCTGAATGAACATTAGAATTTTTTACTCATACCTTTAAAATGCAGTCCTAGACCTGCCCCCATTCTTAAAGATTCTGATTGCATAGGTCTGAATGATTATAATGTTCAGCCAAATTTGGGAAACACAAGATTACAATTCAGTTCAACAGATTAAACTCTGAAGTACAAGTTAATTACAGAATATTGTTAATTTATATTATCTCACAAAGTAACATTGTGAAGCTGTTGATTTAGAAAAACACATAAATTATATAACCACATATTTTTATATAATAAATAATATATGTAAATGTCTGAAGACATTTTTAAAACCACAAATTCAAAGTAAGTGACATAGTTTCTTCATATATGTAAAGGGTTTTTCTTAAAAAAAAATAAATGTGTTTTCACGTTTTAAAATTTGAAATTTACAAATTATGTCTGACATTGATACTATAAAGAAAGACACTGTATTTGTTTTATTTCAGAAAGTTCAAGTATTTTCATCATAATTGAAGAAACTACATGATCAATTAAATACTGATAGCATTACTTTACAAAATTTTCCATTAATGTTTTTAAATACAACCATACACCTGAGTGTTTTGAATTATATTATATATCATATCCATTAGAGTCTAAGACTCACCAACATTTATATTATGCTTCTTCAGTAGAATCTGAGATTAACCACTAGCAAAATAGGTTACAAGATGATTTGGATATTATGATGAGTTGGTCTGCTGAACTCCAGAATTCAAAGGAGTAATTAAATCTTTGAATTTGTTTTTTAACAAATGAAAATTCTGCATTGTGCTAATCTGCTTCTGCGTATTATTTAGAAAATGGCTATTAAGGCTTTATTGTAAGGGCTTACAAAACAAGATATCCTATTGTGCACCATGCAAGATGCAGAAAATAATGGTTTACAGATAATTGTTGAGCAACCTAGGGATTCATGGTTTTCCTTTCATTATGGACTTCCCAAAAACTTTTTTCAGATTAAAATCAGATTAAGAGTTAATGGAAAATTACATTCCTAACTTAAAAACTTAAACATTTTTACACTTAAAAAAAAAAAAGAATGATTATAACTATAATTTTTAAAAATGTTGCTTTGGGAAAAAGGCTTGATTTGCTGCTTCATTTGACAATTTTTTCTTTGCTTCCTTACTATAAAATAATCCAATATTATTGTGAAGACAATTTCTGATTGAGTTCCAATGCTCTTGTATCTCCGTGAGTTTTGGCATTGTTTACCAGCACCTGTAAGAAATTACATACAGGAACAGTATTTTATCAACAATATCCATATTTAGATTCATAGGAGATAATTATTCCAAGGGCAGCAGTTTTGAAAGGCAACATCAAATTACATAAGAAAAAGTGACTGTGCAATTTTTCATTCACTTTTGCTAACATAAATTGTTCAAAGTTAACAGAGAAAGCACAATTTATTCAATTTAGTATAGATGCCAACATTTTGATTGTTATTACTGTCAGCACTGTATAAAATTAAAGGTTTTGATTGGTAGCTTTGTTTATAGTGTAGTGGCCTCTAAACCCTTAACCCCAAAGAGCATTTATGAATAGAATTGTCCAAATGACATTGTTCCCTTTTAAAATCACAGCTTAGGATTAAGGGTCTAGGTAGGCTTGTAGGCTTTATCAAAAAAATCTTTCCATGATTTCACCAATTCCACTAACCAGAAGATTCCATTTCAGCTGATCATTCAACTACTAAAACATCTGTTGGTTGCTCATTGCCAAGCGCAGTGAAGGGTCTGGGATTTTGCTCTACTTGCAAACTAACAAGTTAGTCCACCACAGTTCTATGATGCTGCCAGAAGACATAAGACTCCTGGGCCAGAGACAAAGGTCTTCATCACTCATGGTACAGCAAGCAGCATGAGCATCAACATATTTCCATCTGTTCCCCTTGCCCTCTAGGCTTCATAGGGTGACATGGAGGGACATATAGTTCCCACATATGCAGTGGGTTGCATTACAGGAGGAGAAACCTGAGCCTAGGAGACTTAAGTCTTTTATAATCGGCAGGAATGCCTACCCTTTGCTCTGGAAGGAGACACTGTCTCCCAAGGCTGTTCACTACAAATATCCGTGAAAAGACAGATTGGAACAAAGGAAAGTCAGTTTCCTGCTCACGGGATGTTTACACACACAAGAGACCCATGGTGAATAGATGTCTCCCAATATTCATACATGTTTCACCTTTTTTGTTTGCAATATGTTGATTATAATGCCTTTCTCTAAGCATTGTTTTCTTTAATATTTCTTTACTTCTGTATGTTTCACCAAGAAGCAAACAGTATTTCAAAATGCTATAGGTACTGAACCTTTTCATTAATTTTCATTGCTTTTTAAATTGTTAAAGTTACAAGAATCTTAACCCAATACATTTTTTTTTTTTGAGACAGAGTCTCGCTTTGTTATCCAGGCTAGAGTGAGTGCCGTGGCGTCAGCCTGGCTCACAGCAACCTCAAACTCCTGGGCTCAAGCAATCCTCCTGCCTCAGCCTCCCACGTAGCTGGGACTACAGGCATGTGCCACCATGCCCGGCTAATTTTTTTATATATATATCAGTTGGCCAATTAATTTCTTTCTATTTATAGTAGAGACGGGGTCTCGCTCTTGCTCAGGCTGGTTTTGAACTCCTGACCTTGAGCAATCCGCCCGCCTCGGCCAACCCAATACATTTTTATATATTCTACCTTTTTCAAAAGAATTCTAGATACATATATATTTAGATATCAGAGCTATCCCATAAGGAGTAGATATCATCACATATACTATATAGAAAAGGCAAGAAATATACTCAAATAATTTTTTCAAAGATAATGTGAATACCCCATTAGTTTCTGCTACTTATTCCATCAGTACATCTGATGGATGACATTTAAACTTATAAAATTTTCACTAGTCTACAGATAAAATACTGCCCATTAGGCAAGCTCCCTCTAATGCTGCCCTTCTCCTTCACTTAAGAAAAAGTTTATAAGGGCTGGGTACGGTGGCACACATCCCAACACTTTGGGAAGCCAAAGCAGAAGGATCCCCTGAGCCAAGAGTTTGAGACCAGCTTAGGCAACATAAGGAGACCTTGTCTCTAAAGAATAAAAAAAAATTAGCTGGGTGTGAGAATGCACACCTGTAGTCCCGGCTACTCGGGAGGCTGGGGCAGGAGACTGCTTAAGCCCAGGAGTTGAAGCCCAGGAGTTACAGTGAGCTGTGACGTGCCACTGCACTTCAGCCTGGGCAACAGAGGGAGACCCTATCTCTTAAAAAATAAATGAATAAATAAATAAAAATGAAAAAGAAAGCTTATAATAATGCCTTGATAGATAAGTATATAAAGATATCTATGAATCTTCTATATTTTAACACAGAAAATAAAAAAGTAAAACCATTTGCCACCTATGATTAGTATCTGATTACTTACAATATACTTCACAACTGATCTGACCCTAAGGCTTTAAACCAATGCCATAAACTGTCCATACTTGCTATCAGTTTAGATTCTGGCTTTGAAATGGTTATGTCAAAGACAAATTAGTACAGGTTAAGCATCTCTAATCTGAAATCTGAAATGCTCCAATGAGCATTTCCTTTGAGCATCATGTTGACACAGGATTTTGGAGCAATTGGAATTCTGGCCTAGGGATGCTCAATCTGGCTTCTGCATATAAGGGCACCTTGCACCCCTACAGGGTAAATCTACATTAAACTGTTTTTAAACACAGCATTAACAGTCCTGTTATTAATGTCAAAGTTCTCCAGCTTTCAGTATTTTAATATTGAAATGGGAATTTTATAACTAACCCATGGTAAGATGCAAGCTGTATATTTAATCTTCAAGCCATGTACATAAATATTTCTTTATTTTTAATAGATGCAACAGCAGACATTGTAGTCTTTTGTTGGCCAAAGAACTACATGGTCATTTTTTTTTTTTAATTCAATCACAGAGTGGAATAATTTTGAAAAATAACTCTAAAACCCTTAGGGCCAAAATAAAATATTTTAAATAAAATCAGTGCCTTACGTCAATGAGCTCATAGTCATCTTTGGCATATAAGTGTCTCAGTAGGTACCAACGTGCAGTTGACACAATAGATTTGGGATACCCAGGCTGATACACCACTCTCTCCAAAAGACGTCGTGTTTCTCTGGGAAAAAGATACTTACATTTTAGTTTGAAGCATGAAAATTAACACATTTCATATACTAGTCTCATACACATAGTATCTTTTTCATTCTTTTGCAGATGTGGTACTTGATTACTTCATAATTTTTTTATTCTAATAATATAACAATAATGGTTAATATTTATTAAGTATCATGCACTAGGTACTATGCAGAGTGTTTTACACATGTGGTCATATTTAATATTCACAATTTAATTAGGTAGTTGCTGTTATCATTCCCATTTTGCAGATAAATAAAGTTCCTTCCAAACAGAATGAGGGAAGGTCCCCTATTTTACTAACACTTCTGAGTGCTCCAACTCAAATTGTTTTTGAAAGTAGGCAGAAAATAAATAAATCAATAAATAATACAAAGGTGAAATAGAATGGAAAAAATATTTAACAGCTACACTAGAGACTAAGTATATCATATTAGGCTTTTAGTGTATGTTTTCAAAGATGTGTGCAATATGTGAGCCGATGTAACAACAGCTGATTTATAGTTATGTTCTAATTTTCTCTTTCCAAATTTACTAACATCTTTGACTCCAAAAACTTCTGTACTGGTAAAAATAACAAATTGTAGTAACTTTAGAACCGCTAACTAGAAGGATCTTATAAGTAGCAATTGATTGGTCTGAAGCAGACATTAAAGAACTTGTCTTAAAGATGCTTTTGTATAGAAATAATATAGTAGTATATTTTTTTTTAGATCTTATGTTTATTTGGGCTGGGTTTTGAAGGCAATAAAAATTATGGGAGATGTTAACAAAGATTACTGGGGTAAAAGGGAGATAATGCCTTCCAAGTCATCCATACTGAGAGTCAGCAGAAATAGTTCATTAGGAAGTTTACATTATAAAACATTTCTTGGTCAAATTATAATAGTAACATACAAAAATGTCCAAATATAAAATATTAATAAATAATGTTGGAATTTCTAATTAGCCATACACAAGGTCTTAATTTTCCATCACCCTTAGTTCTCTAGTTTTTTTTTCTCCCTTCTTTTCACAAGTATTGAAATCTCTATTTTGTGAATGTGTTCTCTGCCACATATTTATAAGTATTAAAATTTATTTCTAGAACACAAATTCTGTTCCAGTAATGTCTGCTCCTAAATCACCTAAATCACTGTTTTACTTACAGTTGCTTTGTACTATGTGTAATATCTATGAGAACTAGATATTATTTTCAGAATTTTTAAATATTCTTGCCTATTTTTTCATCTATATGATCTTTAAGTAATTCTCTTCAAATTTATTTCTGAAACTATCCCCACCTTCCAATAAAAATACAGCTAGAATTTTTATATTTTAATCTGAGTAGATTTGGAATTTTTTAGATATGAAACCCCATTATTTATAAACAATATATCTCTGCCTTTTCAATATTTATTTTTTTTATAGCTTATTGCATTAGTAAGAATTTTTGTTAATATAGCTTTGAATTTGGGTCTTTTTGATTTTGTTTCTAGAATCCTCATCACATTGTTGGCACCTCCTAACATAGTGGAGAACAAAAACTCTAAGGTGTCTTCACTTGATATGTTGTCAAGTCAAACCTCTCACATCCTATATTTGCATACCAAATTATTTTTTAAAACAAATATAAGACTTTTTTCTCTCTCACTGGATTTCTACAACCAGCTCTTTCTTCCAAAGTAGATACAGATATACAAAACCCCCAAAAGTTTGTTAAATATAGTGTGTTAAACTAATTATAAATCTTTCCTTGATTGTTACCTAGAAGGATTTAAAGTGGAAAAGCAATTCCAAGAAAAAAAATGAACAAAGATTCTTTATACCTTGCCCCCATTTTGCGGTTGAATTGTAACAAAGCTTGTAAAAGAACAGCCAGTGGACAAAAGCAAAGTTTCAAGGCCTCAGTGGTAGCCTCTTGAACCAAGGGTGGCCAGTGATCACTGGAAATGTTAGCCTATAAAAATATAAGACATATTAACTCAAAGTTTTCAACATATTCACTTCAAAAGTAGGTATTCGACTCTGATATATTAAGAATCTACTTGTCCATGTCATCATATAAATGATACAAGGAACATAATTACTAAAAAATGATTTAAGATCTGATCACTGCACTTAAGGAGCTATAAAACAGAGTAGACTGAGAGAAAAGAAGGGTTCAAAGGGGAGCTGTCATTTAAAAACGGCTAAAATATCTGTTAAAAGAAAATGTACTATTATATAATACTACATAGGTGAATACAATCTATCCGTTAATAAGCTTTGTGTCCACCAAATATACAAAATTCATTTTAACATGATTCATTTTTTAACTGGTAATGATAAATATAAAGTTCTACATTTCAGATTATCTAAGGAGAGAAAGGCTGAAATAAAGTATTTTAATTAAATTCCAATATAAAAGAAAATGCAAAGCAGATCAGATAAATCAAAGTTAGCAATACTGAAAAAACATTAAAATTTTACTTTATGGGAAAAATGTTAATGTATCTATACATTACTTGAGTTACAAATTTTGGTCTCACAGTATACACTGATTCAGAAATAATATAGGTAAGTCTTTCTGAAGAAATAGTAACAAAATAAAATGGTAAGCACTTTACTGAATGATGCAGGGAGAAAAAATGCATTAAAATATTTTATTAAAAACTTCAAATTAAAGTGAAGTATCCCAAGAATGGAAAAACAAGCACCAGATATATTCTCCAGCAAACTGGCATTAACTGAGTAGCACCTAAGTGGACACATAGGTACTACAGTAATAGGGTATTGGGCAGGTGGAGGGGGGAGGGGGGCGGGTATATACATACATAATGAGTGAGATGTGCACCATCTGGGGGATGGTCATGATGGAGACTCAGACTTTTGGGGGGAGGGGGGGAAATGGGCATTTATTGAAACCTTAAAATCTGTTACCCCCATAATATGCCGAAATAAAAAAAAAAACTTCAAATTATAACTAAGATTCCTAAATATCTAGAATACGCATTTTAATAAAATCAATACAAATATATAATCCATTTCCAACACTAAACAATAAAAAAAAAGCTGGAACAATAATCTCCAAGTGCAGTGTAGGCAATAGTAATTTGAGTAATCAAGGAAGAGGAAGCTATAAAGATAATCAATTTAAAAACGGAGAACAGAAGTTGTGGTTTATCTTCTATAAATATAGGAACAGTGGGATCTCGGGTACTTTTGACAAAGAAAATAAGGCAAGGCATATGCTAATAAAATTATTCCTAACATTTTTTTAAAAACCAGTAATATAAAACTCACTGCTTTCAATAATGTACTCTCTAAATTCCAAGAAATCATATAAAACATTCTGTAAAGTTGGCCCAAAGATGATTGATTATATAAGAAAAAAGTTACTATATATAACTGGCATATTGAGCAATGTGATCACAACATACTTTTATTTTTGTCTCCTGCTATCTCTTTAAAACTTACTATTTGAGGGAGACTGTTTCTCTGTCCCTGGATGTAAATTACACTAGGCCCCAGGACTCTCATATCTACTTTTCTTACATTCATTCACAAACACAGTCTCAATTAGAATGTTCTCTTCTTTTCAAGATTTCAGTCTTCATTCAAAGGTAATATTTACACACATGCACACAACCCCCTTCCAATCCCAAGTCCCCTCAGCTCCCAGGCTAGGGTATGTTTATAGGCAGTGGCAGATGGCTTATTCCGCCCTAATACTCCCTCCCACCTCTTCTTACTAATTATAGCTTCAGGCCCCTACGAAAATACCGCAAGTTTGTATTTGACTGGTGCCACTGCAAGACAGTGTCAAGCTCTCCAGGCTTGACAGATGTTTAAAGCTCTTTTTCTCATTCTGGCTTTTTAGCAGAGACTCTTTCAACATGGGTAGTCTCTCATTTGCAGGTCCAGCTACATAACCTGTAAGGCCCAGTACAAACTAAATGTAGGGCCCTTTGTTTGAAAATTACTAAGAATTTCAAGATAGTGACTGCAGAGCATGAAACCAAGTATGGAGTACTAAACAACTGCATAGGGCTCATCCCATCAAGCCAGTCCTGGTCATCTGCAGTTCCACTAATCTGGCAAATGTATTCTATTCCACTTATTCTTTCCACATTCTCTAACAATCTAGAAACTTCTAGCTTCCTTTCTGCTGAAAGCCCACTGTCCCTCTAGGTGGCCCTACTGGACAGGATCTAAGATAACTCCTGTTAATGTTAACCCACTCTCACACGTGGGTATCACTCATTTCTAGAGCTAACAAACTCTGAGAGTGCTGCTGATCCCATCTTCATTAACTCTCCTTCATTCCTTCCATCCTATACCATGAGCAAATATTCCTTCCTATCTTTGGAATTTATCTACTGTTGACCACTCTCTCCTAGAAGCATGCACTTTCCAAATCACTAGCAATTCCCTTCTTCTCTGTCCTAACACCTTAGACTAAGAGCCACAGGCTTTGAAATGTGTCAGATATCTGCCCATATGCTTCTAGACATGTGCCTCTGGGACCTGAGAGGACACACACCAAAGTCGCCCTCTCTCTGGTAGCACCCCCTTCCTCACCTTTGCGTGTATCTGGTACCATGGGGAAAATGGACTAGGCATCCACTCTCTCCAAATAAATTTCTTCACCAATCCTTCTCCAACTCCACTCCTCTGATAGTTTTATAGCTTCCTTTTAGGTTAGTATCCTACCTGCTTCAAAAATCTGTATCTTGACCTGATATCTCACTTTGGAATCTGATATCTAGTAACTAACCTTTCAGTTTAATATTCGGTTTATATATTATCACACATACAGTAGTCTTTCATTAAAAACTCCAATTTTAATATATCCATCTTTTCCATACTGCCAGCTATTTACCACAGAAATATGCTATCTCCTTTCTTCCTTTATAATAATTGTTGGGTGTTAAATGTTCTAAAAAGAACACATTAGATTTGGATAGTGCTTTAAGGTTTACAAAGGCACTTGTAAAGGTTATTTAATTTTTTATTCATAACAACCCCACGAGAAGTCAAAGTAGGTATTATGATCTTCACTATTACAAAAGAGAAAAGAACTCTAAACAGTTTAATTGGTTAAAGGTTTCACAGGTAGTAATCGGTAGAACCAGCATATAGGCTCTTAGAGAAAATATTTTTGTGGTATAGCAGTCCGGGGTGACTGGTATTATTACCAAACTGCAAATTAATGTCCTCATTGGTAAAATAGGGTTATAGTGACTATTAATTAAGTTAACAAATGTAAAGCACTTATACCAGTATGTAGTACAAGTGTTCTATGTGTTTGCTATTATTATAGCTATTATTAATTTATTTTATTTCAGTTCATATTTAATTTTCCAACATTAAAAAGGATTACCAAATAATATTTATAACTAAAAAATAAAGGCTAACAGAGTGTTCACTTCTCTAGTTCACATATTCAAGAGCATGTTATAGGTACTATGTGTGGCTTCTATAGCTCCCCAGTTACCAAGGTCATAAAGAACTTTGTTAAACATAAATATGGAATAAACAAAACAAAATGTTTGGTTACCACTATTTCTTTCCACACAAATCTCTTCAAATTTGACTATGTTATTATTTGTCTATTCATTTAGAAACCATTTATTGAGGACTTCCTATGTACAAGGCAGCGTGGTAAAGCAAGGAAGCAAAGAAGAACAAAACATGGCCCACATGTAAAGGTCTTAAATGTGTTCTATAGTAATGGCACTAAGCTGAAAAAAATTTCCTAGTTCTACTATTTGTCAAAATGTCTAGTTAAAGTCTGTAAATCATATTCTCAAGGAACACTACTATAAAAAAAAAGTTAGTTTAAATAGTTTATCTTGTAATTACAAAAGAAATATGCATGATAAAAATTCAAAACATATGAAAAATTCTCCTCTACCATCCCTTAAAACCCACAGTACCATTTTCCAAAATAATTGCCATTAAGTTTCTTACATATCTTTCCACATAATTATATCTTTTTATGTGCTTATAAATGCGTGTGTACCCAAACACAAAAGGCGTATTCTTAAAAATATATGCCACATATACATACACTCAGGATTATATCATACATATTGTTCTGCAGCTTATCTTCGCCCCTACTTAAACATATATCTTGAAGAATTTTCTCTACCAGCCCATAAGACTTTTAGATTTATACATATATATATAAATTGGTATCACAAAATAGAATGTCAAGTCATAAGTTACTAGCAATCCCTCTTAGACAATGTCAAATTGAATTAAGAATAACTGAAATATGTTAAATATTAGTATCTTTGTCATAGATGAATAGGTAGGTTTAACTTATATTTAAATCATCAAGAAAGCAAAATGTATATCCTACTATAATTCAACTTTTAAAATGGTAATCTTTGTTTTTTCCTAGAACATTGACAATGTTCTGCTGTGAGGTATGGATTTATGTTACTCTTACATCCATCAAGAGCCCAAAATACAAAGTTTATCAAGAAACCACCCTAGAAGACAATGAAACAACAGGAATTCAGTAAATATCACTATGTGAAAAGCTTTCAGAGTAAAGAAAGATGAATTAATTCTTCATAATCATAATATGATCTTACCATGCAGACTTTTAATGCAAGTAGTGCTAGTTTCAGCAGACTTGAAAGCTTCCCACTCCAGCTGCCCTGTTGGGATGCCACTTGTAGACTCTTTCTATAACACATCTCTGCAGCACCTATCATTCCTTGGGACTCGTACACATGTGCCAGCCACTAAGGAACAAAAAGGGAGAAGGGTGTAGAGGATTTTAGTTTAGGACACAGTCTGTTACTCTACTTTCAACAAGTTCAATAAACTTTGATGAAGTTAGAAATTTTATTAAATTATTGGTAAGTTCTGTGCCCCCAAAAATCACTGGTCAAGAAAGTGATAGTAATACTGCCCATTCTATTAGCAATAGCTTACTAGCTATACCTAGACTGAAGTCTAAAAGTTGCCCAAGGTGGCAAGCTAGGAACAAAATCAAAATGCAATGTGAAAGCAAACATATCGTGTAAATATTAACCAAAAGAATGTGTGGCTGCATTAATAACCAACAAAGTAGACTTTAAGACAAGAAACATTAAGAGATAAAGTGGGATTTTTCATAATGATAAAAGAACCCATTAAATAGGAAGATATAAACATTCCTACATTTGTGTATAATAACATATAATTTATGAAACGAAAATTGACAGAAATGAAAGCAGACATATCCAGAGTTAGTTTTTTAAACACACTTATCTCAGCAAAAATACGAGACAAAAAAATCAGTAAGAACATAGAAAATTTAAACATAATAACCAGTCTGATTTAAATAACATACAGAGACTATATTCAGTAATTGCAGAACATACATTATTTGCAAATGCACACACATTTACCAAATCAGACCATATGCTGAATCATAAAACAAATCTCAGTAGATTTCAATGGACTGAAATCATCTAAAGTAAATGTCCTGATTAAGTGGAATTAAACTAGAAATCAGTAAAAGACAGTATCTAGAAAAAAACCCATATTATTAATAGAAATTGTGCAACATGCTTCAGATAAGAAAAATGAGTCAAAAAACCCAACAGAAATTAGAAAACATTTTGAAATGAATGACAATGAAAGCACTACACAAAATGTTGTGGGTACACATATTAGCGTAAGAGAAAATTCTATCTCAAGAAGGTAGGGGGATAAAAAAATGACAAATTAAACCCAAGTAAAGTAGAGCAAAGAAAATAACAAAAAGAAGACATTAATAACAGGTAAAGTACAATAAATAAAATCAACAAAACAAAAAGTTGAGTTTTGAAAAGATTAATAAAATTGCTAAAATTACTAAGAGAAAAACGAGAAGATACAAACTACCAATATAGAATGAAAAAGGAAAAATCATTGTAGATATTACAAACATTAAAAAGAAGAGATCATGAACAATTTTATGTCAATAAACTTGAAATTGAGATTCATTTGACAAATTTGCAACTCACCAATGCTAAACAGACAGGAAATCTTAATAGGCCTATGTCTATTAAAGAAATTTAGTCTGTAATTAAAAGCTTTCTGATAAAATTCCTGGCTTAAATGGCTTCAATGGTAAATTCTTCCACACAGTTAAGAAATTCTCTTTCAGAAAATGAAGAAAAAAACGAATAAAAATAGACATCAAGACCTAACAAAGGCCTACAGGAATAAAAAAATTACAGGCCAATTTCTCTCATAAATCAAGGTGGAAAAATTCTGAAGAAGATATTAGAGCAAAACTGACTCCAGCAAATGAAAAGGATAATACATATCATTATCAAGAAGGGCTTATTCTAAGAATGTAAAGTTGGTTTAACATTTGAAAATCAATGTAACCTACCACATTAACAAAAGAAAAAAGACCCTTCTAATATTAACAGATACCAAAAAAAGCATTTCCTAAACTCAAGACCCATTCATTATTTAAATAAAAAACCTTCTTAACTAATTCAAAACTTCCTTAATCTGATAAAGATATTTATAAAAACCTACAGCGAACACTATACTTAATAATTGTACATATAGTGAATGTTTCTACCTGAGGTAAGACTAAGAATGTTTACTTATCACCACTTTTATTTAACATTGTACGAAAGCCTATAGATAGTACAATAAGGCAAGAAAAATTTAATATGTAAATATTGAAAAGAAAAAGTAAAACTTTATTATTCACAAGGGCATAATTCCCTATGTGCAAAATCCAAAACCATCTCAAAGAAAAAGTGAATTTAGTAAGTTTGCTGGAGGGTCAATATATAAAAACCAACAGCATTTCTAAATGTTTGGAGATAATATATGAAAAAATGGAACAAAAAAAATGCCAAATACCTAGAAATAAATTTAACACATCAATGGAAAAGACCTCTAGGTTGAAAATCGCAAAACACAGATGAGAGAAATTTCAAACTTAAACTGAGGAATATACCACATCCATGGATACAAAGATTCGGTAGAGTATTACTTTGTCAAGTTTCTCCAAATTAAGCTACAGATTCCACAATCTCAACCAAGATCCCAGTAGGGCTTTTGTGTGTATGTGTGTGGGAATTTACAATTTACAGTAGTCCTCCCTTATACATGCTTTCAGTTACCTGTGGTACAATAAAATAAGATGCTTTGAGAGAGAGAGACCATATTTACCTAACTTTTATTATGGTATACCATTATAATTATTCTACAAATAGACCAATGGAAAAGAATAGGAAGCCCTAAAAGACCCATACATACAAAATCAGCTGATTTATGACAAAGCCATCACTGTAATTCAATGGGGCCAAATGGTCTTTTAAAGAATAGAACTAGATTAATTAGATACCCATATGGAAAAAAAATAAAGTTTAACCCTTGCAATATTCACAATCATCAATCCTAGATAAATTATAGACCTAAATGTGAAAAATAAAACAATAAAATTTCTAAAACAAAACAAAAAATTTTCATGAACTTGGAATAATCAAAGTTTTCTTAAATAGAATACCGCAAAAAAGCATTTACCATTTATAAATGAACAATTAGACTTCATTGAAATTAAGAACTATTAATCAAAAAATAACAATAAGAGTGCTAAGGGAAGCCACAGATGTGAGAAAATATTTGTAATACAAGTATCCAAAAATGTGCTTATATCCTGCAAATAGAATGAATTCCAATAATTCAGTAAGAAAAAAATAAACAGCCCATTAAAAATTATGCAAAGCACTTCAAAAAGAGACTATCCAAAAGTTTAATAAGCACATGAAAAGCTGCTTTATATCATTAGGCATAAGGTCATTGCAAGTTAAAAACCACTATAAGATATTATTACCTACATAGCCACCCAAATGGGGAGATTAAACAACAATCCAGCAACACCAGCACTTGGAATGCTAATGCACTGCTGATACAAGTATAAATTGGTACAATCATTTTGGAAACTGTTTGGCAGATCTTGCTAAAGTAAACACACATATGCCCTAAGACCCGCCAGAAGACATGTCCAAGGATGGGCACAACAGCATTATTCATAATAGCCAAACCCTGAAACAATCCAAATGTCTATCAACAGTAATGAATAGATAGCAACAGTATATTCATAAAATGAAATGAAAAACTTCTGGCCAAGTGAAGCAACTAAATGAACCTCACAGACATGATGCTGGGTAATCAGATACAAAAAGAGTACTCCCATTTATGTATATGAAGTTCATAAATAGGCAAAATGAGATAGAAGTGATAGAAGTCAGAATAGAGGTTTCCCTTTCCAGGGTGGGAGGAAGATCAACTGAGACAGGCATGGGGGAGGAAGTTAGGTTGCTAGAAATGTTCTGTATCATGATATGGGTAGCAGTTAAACAGGTATATATATACATATAAAAGTTTAGCAAATGATACTTTTAAGATTTTCACACTTTATTCTCTGTGAATTATATAATATAAAAGAAAACACACATACGCACACAATCTTTTAAGACTTTATTGACTATATAATTTATCCTTCAATTTTTCCCTTTTAGTTTAACAAAGTTATTTCTCCGCTTGATAAAGAACATGTGATCATGAGATTTATCATATGGCAAACTTATTTGAAGAGAGGAGGAAAAAGACCATTTTTCTTCAAGGATTAGAGTAAAATGGAGGCTTACCTTACACAATCCAATTATTTTATGCCATTAGATTATTTTTTTAATTCTCTAAAGAAAGGATATCAAAAAGTGGATATAACAGAAGATGTGAATGAAAAACAAATTGTAGTAAAATATAATAATAAGCTTCTAAAAAATCTATGACAAAGCTTCTTTGATACTGGGGTACAGAGGAAATAAAACAAATTGAATATAATTATGTGTTTCTTTGCATTTTGATAACAATAAGAACAAAGCACATAGCAATCATTGTGTATTTATCATTTTGGATAACCAAAGCAATCTAAAAGAGCAGATAATCTGTTGATTCAAGTATGAATTCTGAAATACCTATTTCTGAAAGCACTCTATACAGGTTACTTGCAAATTAGCTAGGGAAAAATAACACATATCCCCTCTAAAGGCAGAGTTAAACACTATTATGGTACCCTTATTGTATATAAAATGTCTGTAACACTTCTTTAGCTCTCCTACATCAACCCATGTAAAAGAGTATTTTCACCATTGTTTTAAATTGAAGAAATTTATGATTAATAATTAAGACAGCTCTGAAGTGTTAGAGTAGCAGATCCTAAATTAGTATTCAACTTCCTTAGTTCCTCTGACCACAATACACTTTTACATCTTGAAATTGAGAGATACATGGTTAAGATTATAAGCAAGACAAATAAAGATAAAGCATATTCCTGACCTCAACTAATATCATGGAGTATTTTAATTCAGGATTCATGTATGAAAGGAGAGCACTTACCTGCCAAGCTGGAACAGAGGTTGAGTTGGACATGACTGTTTTTTGTAGCTCTTCAAGTACAGCATCTGGGAGTGGCTTTTGAGACTCCAGGAGTGGTTTACATTGAACTTGCCTCAAAAGTAAGATGACAGCTGGCTGATCAGGGTTACTTTTTAACTTCTAAAAATTAAACCCAGAATAGGAATATATCAAATAGGCTCTTAAATGTTAAACGTGAAAGGCAATTAAGCTATTGTCCATGTTGGGAAAAAATTCTGAATCTAAACCTTTTTTTATTATACAGTAAACAACTGCAAAACAAAACACTGAATAGCTTAAGAATATCAAACCCTACACTTCATTTAAATAATCTTTAAAATCAATAATGCTATTATTGTGGTTTATAAGTCATTTACTTTAGAATTAATATGTCCCTTTGACTTTGTTTAGCCCTGGGTGATAGCCTGAAAATTTTAGGTGCTGAATGTAAATACCTGAACTAAGAAAATATAAAATTAAGAGTAAAGGCTATCACTATTCCTCACTTGAATAAACTAACTATGCAAGAAGGAAAGAGGTATCATTTTTTTTCTTTCTTAACCTCTTAATAAAAATATTCACTGCATGTCTTTCTTCCAGGAACAGACTTCTCAGGCACTGAGAATAAGAGAAATGATCCATTTTCCCATTTCTCTAAGCTATTATTTATACCTTAAAACATATACATACATACATAAATGTATATATGTGTGTTATCTTTCCATATAAATATGAAGGAAGTTAAAAAATTTCTCTAAACAAGTCCTTCCACTATTATTGTAAATATTTTTTTGATTGCTTTTGCCTCAATAGCATACTTTTTTTTTTTTACTCATTAGATGATAGTCTTAAATGTATTTTTTAAGTGTATTTAATTGTTTTCTTCTTAGTAAGAGACTGGAATAATGACAAGGAAAGATTCATAAAGTATCACTTATTCTATGAGAGAGCACATAGCAACTGTGAATTAAAGCTTAGTAAATATCCACTGTGTAATACCATATCCTGCACGTCGGTGGAATTCCTTAAATAAAAGAGAAAATGTATTATTTTGCTTTTCACAGAATTCAAGGACCAAAGGAATCTTCAAAAGTCCATTCTTCTTTCTCTGTAAAATTTATACTGATCTTTCAAAAAATATTTCTGGGAAGATAACACAGGCAAACACAATCTCTCTGGTAAGCATTTATGAAACATGTTTTCAAGCAAAGTCATGTTTAAAATTCACCTTAACTATTAAATTATTTCTAAGTAGGTTTATGAAACTGATTCATTCATTCAATGAATATTTATTGAGCTCCTACTATGTGCTAAGCAAGGCACTAAGAATTCACTCCCAGAGGCTGTAAGCATAGAGCCCTACATCCTGGCATGTAAAAATTGACTACTGAGTAGCTCCAGGCACCTATTCAACAATCTCAATGGTCATCCTATATGATCCAGAACTTTGGGAAAATGAAGGGATACTGAAAAATATAACATTCTGAAGGGAGAAATCAAAGGAAAATACTGCTTCTCTAAAACAAATAAAAATTTAAAAAAAGATCTATATTGAGTTTGAGTCCTAGAGTCAGACACATATGAGTTTAAATCACAACTCTATCCATTTCTAATTGTGTTTCTGCACAATTTCTTATCCTCTTTAAGCTTGGTTTCCTCAACTGTAATAATGGGCATAATAATAAACACCTACATCATAGGATTGTTGGGAAGTTTAAACACAAAATGCTAAATACAGGACTGGCTTGTAACAAGTACAGTAATCAATAAATGGTTATTATCCCCATAATCATCACCACAACCATGGTTAAAAAACATACACTCCTTAAAAACATACACTCCATTTTTGAAGTTATTTTCCAAGTAGGATAAGAATCCATGAATTTCAATGTACATTCCATAACAATACCTTTGTGCAGAGAGCCTCAGCTTCAGATATTCTTCCAGTATCTATTAGCCCAGTGACAGCTTGTGAGAGAGACCACGTTTCAAGAGATTGGTTGTAATTTTCAAAGAATTCTTTGTTTTTAACTGTAAACCAAAAATGTTGATGTTACTTTCTTCTGCAATTTATATTGTGTTCTCAGAAGATGAACTAGTTGCAAAAAATATTACAATTAGACTTATCATGCATATACAGTTTTTAAAACTTACATGTACCACTGAAATACTACAGACTATCCTGACATAAGACAGGTTTCTGAAAAGTTTCATGGTGGGAGTATTTGTAGCTAAATAACTTAAAGCCTCATATTTGTGGCTTACATACAAAAATCACTGTATCTATAGTAATAATGAAAAGAATTCATTGAAAATAATGTAAAGATTTACTGCTTTATAATAGACACAAAATAAGCTGCACATATCCAAACTACACAATTTGATAAGTTTTAACATAAGTATACATCAGTGAACCATCAGCACAATCAAAACCATGAACATATTCATCATTATCAAGTTTCCTCTTGCCCCTTTATAATCACTCCTCTGTCCCCAACTCACCCCATCCTCCCTTAGCCTCTGTCCCCAGATAGCATCTAATCTGTATTTTGTCACAACAGACCAGTTTGCATTTTCTAAAATTTCATATAAGTGGAATCATATAGTATAAACTCTGTCTGATATCTTTTACAGGTATTAAATGGTGAACTATATTCATTTTCACACGTTAAAGCAACCCTGCATTCCTGACCTAAACCCCACTTCATCATAATGTATTATTTTTTCTATGTGTTGTTGGGCTTGAATTACTAAAGTTTTGTTATTAAATTCTCTCCATCTATATTCATGAGTGATATTGTTCTGTAGTTTTCTTATAATATCTTTGCCTGGTTTTGGCATTAAGGTAATGCTGGCCTCATGGAAAATGCCAGAAGTGTTAAAATCTCTTTGATTCTCTGGAAATATTTGTGTGCAACTGGTGTTATTTTTTTCCTAAAATGTTGGTAAAATTCATTAGTAAGTGTCAGCTTCAAAATGGCTGACTAAGCCAGGAATGGTGGCTCACACCTGTAATCCCAGCACTTTGGAAGACCAAGGCAAGAGGATCACTTGAGCCCAGAAGTTTGAAAACAACCTGGCAACACAGTGAGACCCCTATCTTTACAAGGAATTTAAAAATTAGCTGGGTGTGGTGATGCATGCCTATAGTCCTAGCTTCTCAGGAGGCTGAGGTGGGAGGATAGCTTGAGCCCAGGAGTTGGAGCTTACAGTGAGCTATGATTGTACCACTGCACTCCAGCCTGGTCAACAGAGTAAGTGAGATCCTGCCTCTGAGGAAAAATAACATGGCTGACTAGATTCATCAGGTACTCGCTTCTTCATGGAGAAGAACCAAAACAGCAAGTAAATAATCACAATTTTGAATAGATCACCTAACAGAGAACACTGTAATTAAATAGAAGGAAGGAAGGAGGGAAAGGGAAGTGAAGTAGCCTGCTCAGGATTGGGCCAGGATCAGCTGGGGGAGCCTGGAAAGGCTTCTCATGTAGGGAAAGAGTAACTGAGAGACACCCAGCTGTCTACATTCCTGCCTTGGACTCCCACAATTCTAGCCACAGGAGAGCAACTCCACCTCTGTGGGCGCTGAGACTAACATAGGAAGCTGCCTGAAGACCACACAATGGCACTGCTCCAGAGAGGGAGCTCACGCTAAGACCCACAAAACCCCAAGTTCTAAAAAGCTACAGCACAGTGCCACTTTGATAGTCTACCCCTTACCAGACTGCATCCTGCCCTGGGGCCCCACAGCCCTTGCATCTCCACATCCCCAGCACCCCACTGACAGCCACTGTGGGCTGCAGTGATGCTAAGACATGAGAAAAGCACGTGACCCCCCTCAGCCACCTGCCTAGAGCTGCTCCCACTAAAGCAACCACACGGTCCCCAATAGCAGGGCCGTAGTGTAGCTGCTGATGCTCCCACTTCAGCATTCCACTGGCAGCCTGGGGATCATCTCATTCCCGCCTACCACAGCCAGTGTCTGCATGCAGCATCAAAAGAACTAAGGACAGTCTGCCCGGCACAAACCTGAGCACCCACTCAGAGGCCTGGGGGTTGCCCAGCCCAGTCTACTACCAATGACACCTGAGCACTCCTCTTGGGGTCTGAGGTTGGGCCTACCCAACCTGTGATTCACACTGCAGCTGGCACCAACCTGCACATACCACCTGTGGGCCTGGGTACTGGCCTACCCAGCCCATTGCAGAAAACACCAATACTAGTCTAGGCTGCTTGGGTCCCAAAAGATTGTCCCACCACTGCCACTGCCAAGCCCATTCCACACCTGCTGCCCAGGGGGGCTCAAGAACACACCCAACCCACCCACCCATTGATGCCATTCCCAGCACCCAAGAAAGCTACCTAGAGATCCAAAAATTGGCCTACCTGGACCCACTGACACCGGTGCCAGTGTAAGCCATCCTGGTGCCAAAGGACAGGCATAATCAGCCCACCACTGTCATGACTTGGGTCTGAACAGTGGCCCACCTGGAGTCCCAGACCCCAGCAAAACTATGACAGCCTCTACTAACAACTGCCATCCTAAGCCACCAAGGAAATCACAGACAACACTGACATTGCTTAACATTTACTAAAAAATAACTAATAACCTAAAATTAATTTAGTGAAAAACTACTATCCCAAGGCAAAAGTAAGGTAATCTATTTATTAATCAAAATAGGTTAACCTATGTGTAGATCACTTTTCTTTTTTTAAAAAAATATGATTTTGTTAGGAAGAATATTGTCCCCTCAAAGATATCAATGTCTAATCCTTGATCCTGTGTATGTAACCTTACATGGTAAAAGGAACTTTGCAGTTGTGATTAAATTAAGGAGCTTGAGACGGGGAGAGTATCCTGGATTATGATTTTCGGTGGAAATCTGCTTTCTGTCTAGGCTTCCAGAATTCTGATGATTGTGACTGATAATGTAGGCAGAGGGTGCCTGAGTAACCAGATGGGCTTTACTAGACAGAAACATATACAATGATGCTTTTTTTGCTGCTAGATAAAAAAGCACGCTCAATATGACCTTTCCCAAACTAGGCAGAAGAAACTTATGTAAGGATTTCTCTAGACTCTATCTTATGTATATTTTTATGCAGACCACTTTTCAATGAAGAAATTTATAGATTTACAAAATAATGCTAACTAAATCTGATTAGAACTACAGCTACCCTAACCAAGATTCCCAGGAAGAATGAAAGGACAATTTCAGTGCTGGTTTCAGTAAAGGACTGCTTCCAGGTCACCTCTGTCCTAAAACACTGATCAAGACTCAAAGAAGAAAATAGCCACAAAATGAAGATTTCAGCTAACAGAACATATTGGACATTTTAGCTATACAGAAGAGAAAATATATGTATGTCCATCACATTTCTGTACAGCTGTTAGACCTGTGGATTCTTTAATGAGTATATTTTTTATACCAATATATGTCAAAGTTGTTTTCCTGATTTAACCATTTAAGGAATCTAAATTAAATCATGTATAAAAATGCTTTTTAAAACTTACTTGAAGCAGTCACAGCAGATAACAATGCCAAGTACAAATCTATCCTCTTTGGCTGAGAGTTGTTTACTAAAGCCAGTTTATCATCAGCATGGCAGGCTGCCATTAGCCCGGCCCAGACAGCAGGGTCACCTAAAAACAAGAAATACAGTTAGAAATCTTGTTAATACCAACATGTTGCTAAAAAAACTATCAAAAATGAGAGTAAGAGTTAATATCAACATGTTGAAAAACTACCAAAAATGAGAGTACAAAAAAATTAATTGTATCTCCATAAAAATTCCACTTTTTAAAAGGAAAACTAAATTATACTTGTTTTCAGAGACACAGTATTACATACATCTTTCAAGATTTGCCATTTTTTCTAAACACATCAGAGGATGAGAAATATCCTATTAAGCTCTTCTTCTCTGGCTGGTTAGCTCAGTTGCCTAGAGTGCTATACTACCAAGGAAAGGGCAATTAGGTTGACTTTTGCTTGACACCAAGGACAAACCTCAGACACTCATCTTCATTATTTAGTCCTTGTTTTAAAAGCTTTGTCACAGAATAATCAAGATAACCCAGCTTTTTTCGTTCTTAAGAAAAGTGTGAACAAAAGGAAAAGTTCAAGATTTTATCTATGTTCTAACAGGCAAGCATGGAAGTCACTATCACTCCAAGCAAAGCATAATTATATGTCCCTTCATTCATTTGGTATTTCCTTCCTTCACACCTTGACAGCAGTTTCAGGGGAGGGGAGAAGCCTGACAACAAGCAGTGGGATGGAGAGGTAATAAGAGAAAGAGATTATGCATAAAGACGTCCCTTTTTAAGCAAGTTCCTTATGGAAAGAAAAAATTGGAAGATGATTTCTGGAACTTAGAGGTTTTTTTTTCATTTGCTTGGCCTTTTATTTTTATAAATCTTATTTTGCAGTTTACTTTAACAGTTAATATTTTAGTCTTGCTACCCTTAAAAAAAACAAATCAATGATTTAAAATTCCACAAGGGGGTGCTAGTTAAACAATACTGTCACTTGATCATACCTTTTAGCTTCCGTTTTTTTGTTTGTTTATTTCAGCATATTATAGGGGTACAAATGTTTAGGTTACATATATTGCTTTTGTCCCTCCCAAGTCAGAGCTTCAAGAGTATCCATCTCATATACAGTGCGTACCACACTCATTAGGTATGAATATACCCATTCCCTCTTTCCCCCTCCCACCTACCTGACACCCAATGAATGTTGCTACTATATGTGCACTAAGTGTTGATCAATTAATACCAATTTGATGGTGAGTACATATGGTCCTTGTTTTTCCATTCTTGGGATACTTTACTTAGAATGAGCTCTAGTTCTATCCAGGATAATACAAGAGGTGCTAGATCACTATTGTTTTTTGTGGCTTGAGTAGTTCTCTATGGTATACATATACCACATTTTATTAATCCACTCATGTATTGATGGGCACTTGGGTTGTTTCCACATCTTTGCAAATGTGAACTGTGCTGCTATAAACATTCGAGTGCAGATGTCTTTTTTACAGAACATCTTTTTATCCTTTGGTTAGATGCCCAGTAACAGATTGCTGGATCAAATGATAGTTCTACTTTTAGCTTTTGAGGTATCTCCATATTACTTTCCATAGAAGTTGTACTAGTCTGCAGTCCCACCAGTAGTGTATGAGTGTTCCTATCTCTCCGCATCCACACCAACATTTACTGCTTTGGGAACTTTTTGATAAAAGCTATTCTCACTAGAGTTAAGTGATATCTCATTGTGGTTTTGATTTGCATTTCCCTGATGATTAGAGATGTTGAGCATTTTTTCATATGTTTCTTGGCCATTAGTCTGTCTTCTTTTGGCTTGTTTGATTTTTTTCTTATTGATTTTCCTGAGTTCTATATAGATTCTAGTTATCAGTCCTTTATCAGATGTGTAGCATGCAAATATTTTCTCCTATTCTGTAGGTTGTGTTTGCTCTCCTGATAGTTTCCTTGGCTGTGCAGAAGCTTTTTAATTTGATCAGATCCCATTTATTTATTTTTGTTGTTGCTGTGTATTTGGAGTATTCTTCATAAATTCTTTCCCTAGACAATGTCTATAAGAGTTTTTCCAACATTTTCTTCTAGAATTCATATAGTTTCATGTCTTAAGTTTAAGGCATGAAACTTATCCACTGTGAGTAGCTTTAGTTTTATATTTTTTCTTATCTGACTGCTCCATTCAATATATGGTTCCTATCAAATGTGTGAAATATCTATTTCATTTAGATGGTCAGTATTACCACTAATAATATAAGAATAAAATCACAAGAATCATTAAAATCTACATAGATGAAAAACCTTTATAAAAAAGTAAATACATACCTTCATGCTATGAAATAATTCTGTCCCAAATAATAACTATCTTAAGTAACATAGACATATTCAAATTCCAGAATAAACAAATGGGTACCATTCTCTAGAATTTATTTATAATGAGATCTGATTACTGTATAATGAAAGGCACATGACTGAACCTTAGGGTTTTAGGTCTAGCAATGCCACTAACTAACATGTGGTAGCTTTTCCTTTGGGATTCATTTTTCTATAAAACAAGGCTTAGGTATCATCAGGTCTAAAATTCTATGATTCCAACTGAAGTGGATTCAGTTTCTGAATATTGACTTATTCTTAAGATTAACCAAACAATTAAGATCCCCTTTAGGGATCTTGTGGTATTACATAGTTTAGATTTCTGGCAGGAAGATGGACCACAGTGGGCAGCAATTTCTTCTGTCACAATACAAACAAATTGCTGTTTCTATTAACTCTTCCACAGATACTTAGCAACTCCAATGCTCTACAAAATAAAATAACACTGGAATAATATATAAACTACAAACCTAATAATTTTAAACTACAGTTTGTTGAAAATACCTCTTAGTATCATAGAAACACTAATCTAGCAAAAACTGGATTTTCTTTTATTCAGTTCTAAATTCTTGGGATTATCTTTAAATTTCTGAAAAGACCTGTTGGTATAACATTTAGCAAAACTGTACTTTGTTCAACTAAAGATCTACAAAGACTAGATGTATAGTCACATATAACTATAATTATATTCACTTTCATTTGACTTCCAAGTCCCAAACAGGCACTCATCTTCACCACCCAGTCCCTGTTTTAAGCACATTATACTGTGACTCTACTTCCTTGAGTATGTGTGTATCCAGATAATATGGGAAAATCAGAGATCATTAGAGAAGACTTGTCTGGGCAATCTTACCTTTCTAAAATTTATGGCCTTACATAATCAAAGGCTAATAGATCTTCTATCATTCTGTATCCACAATAAGAATTCTGGAGAGTAAGTCTATCTACTATTTGCTTGAGAACATCTCCAAAAACCAGGAACATATCAATATATAATATAGACAAATCTAAATGTTAAGGGTCTCTTTTTGTTCTGACCACGTCAAAATGAAAGTAAGGACAATCAACAGGATATCGGTCTATTTACTTATTTTATAAAATAATCCCTGAAATGTTAGATATTTTGCAGCTTAGTTAGGATCTTTACAATTTATTATGAAGATAACATTAAACCTATTCTTTGCATAATCTGTTTACCACAGTGTCTAGCCAAAAGCAATAGCATTCTGATCTAACAAATGTTTGAAGTGCTCTAGAGGAATAGATTTTAATGCTATATTTCATATTTAAAATAATATTATGTAAAAATGCACCTTATAACTCTACATTGCTAGATATTACAGTCTTCTAAGGTATTTTTCCAGTAGTGGTAATGGACACATGCCAAAGTAGTCATATGCAACAGCTAGCTCCTGTGAGGTCATAACCTTGGTATTTCCAACAGTTACCACACAAGACACATCCCCATCCTTCAAACTACAAATATCTAAATATGCTTATTAAATAATTTAGTAGCTATAGGTAAACCACTTTAAACCAGAATAGTAGAAAATGGAAGTAAAACTTGTTTCTTTTTTTTTTTTTTGAGACAGAGTCTTACTTTGTTCCCCAGGCTAGAGTGAGTGCCATGGCATCAGCCTCACTCACAGCAACCTCAAACTCCTGGGCTCAAACTCCTGCCTCAACCTCCCGAATAGCTGGGACTACAGGCATGTACCACTATGCCTGGCTCAAAACTTCTTGAAAATACATACCTAATTCAGATTTTCATTAACAGGTAACAGATTAAAAGTAGGCATTCCCTTCAGCCTGTTCCAGTAATTGATTCTCTCTTAGTTATTAGTAACTAAAAGCAATCAAATAATATGCAAAATCTTAAAACATTTTCTTACAATTCCCTTGTCTTATTTTCTGGAAATAAAAACTTTGTTCCTGTAAGTCACAAATGCAAGATTTGAATTTGAATTAATGAAATGAATACTATATTCACCTGGAGAAAGGAGTGCTGCCTTCTGAATGGTCTTTAGTGCAATATTCTTTTCATCTTCTGCTGAACTGCTTCCCACTGCCAACTGATTTACTGCAGTATACAGTAATGCCTTCTACATAAGAGAAAAGAAATAGTTTAACTAATTCTCTTTGTAGCTCCCTGTCTTTTAAAGTGATGAAAATATTTGATATGATGGGACCCCTAAAGCTCTGAAGAAAAATTATTTAATTCCTTTATAAATACTACTTAACAATTTGAACCTTTCCTTGGTACAAAGGCAAACTAACCTTCCCATGATTTGAGTCCAGAATATGAGCCACGTTTCCTGCTACAGCACCTCCCTATAACAGAAAATACTGATTAGACAAATGCAACAACTTTCATGAAATAGTAAAAATTAAGACAAAATCTTTCCATTAAATCATTTGAAAGGTTTAGTTTTATCACATTCACAACTTCTCAACTCCTTATATATCAATTATTAGTACTGTTTTAAAAGACTAGTATTTTTGTGAAAGGAAAATATGATGAAAAATATGATGAAAATCATATAAAAACTATGATCATTTCAACTCCACTTTTAAAACATTCATTCAACAGTTCAAAGATTACATGATTTCACAGTGGTACCAAATAAATATGTGCATTTTTTAACAATATAAGAGATATCATGGAATTTTAAAGACTGAAAAAGACATGAGCAGAGAGGAAGGAAAGAAGAGATCAAATGATAAACTAACATGGTTTTACTCCATGAAAATACATAGTATTTTTTAAACTTCCATTGTCCCTAGTAAAATAAATAACAAAAGTTCAGAGCACCGTGAAGCTCATCATTGCTTCAATAAGCAAATCAATACTAAAAATAAGAAAAATATATGCAGCATCACAGAGTTTTCATAAGGTCAATTTGAAATCTGTAACTCTTAAAAATTCAATTATTAGACATTTTACCTGGAAAAGAAAGTAAATCACAAGAATGATTTCATTTTACATCAAAAGTATACTGTAAGGCCAGGCATGGTGGCTTACATCAGTAATCTAGCACTCTAGGAGGCTGAGGTGGAAGACCACTTGAACTCAGGAATTTGAGACCAGACTGAGCAAGAGTGACACCCCATCTCTACTAAAAAATAGAAAAAATTAGCCAGGCAACTAAAAATAGAAAAAATTAGCCAGGTGTTGTGGAACATGCTTGTAGTCCCAGTTACTTGGGAGACTGAGGCAGGCAGATCCCTTGAGCCCGGAAGTTTAAGGTTGGTGTGAGCTAGGCTAACACCACAGCATTTCATACCAGAAGTGTACCAGAAATGTTTTCAAAACTGTATTTAGCACACAAATAAAGAATGCTAAAAACATAAATAAACTTTTAAAAAAGTCAATATGGGGCGGGCACAGTGGCTCACGCCTGTAATCCTAGCACTCTGGGAGGCCGAGGCAGGCAGATTGCTCGAGGCCAGGAGTTCGAAACCAGGCTGAGCAAGAGCGAGACCCCCGTCTCTACTATAAATAGAAAGAAATTAATTGGTCAACTAATATATATAGAAAAAATTAGCCAGGCATGGTGCCTGTAGTCTCAGCTACTCGGGAGGCTGAGGCAGGAGTTTGAAGTTGCTGTGAGCCAGGCTAACGCCATGGCACTCACTCTAGCCTGGGCAATAAAGCAAGACTCTGTCTCAAAAAATAAAATTAATTAATTAATTTTAAAAAAAAGTCAATATGAAACAAATAGAAGATAGATTAAAAAGAAGAAAATCAACACAGCAGAGTAGAAGGATTTGGGAGCTAATCTGGGATTGAATCCCATCATCACAACTATTAACTGATTTTATACAAGTTATTTAAACTCTGTCTCTCAAATATCCTCTATAAAATGTACAATAATTGCAGCTACTTCATATGGTTGCTGGGATTAAATGACAAAATATATAAAAATGCTTAGCACAGTAGCTGACACATAATAAAGTACTTCATTCCAGTGCCTAATAATAATGGTCTTCTAGGTTCTCTGAGTCAATTAATTCACTGAAAATAACTAAAAGTGTCGGATAAAACTTTGCTACTGAAACTGTGGCCTGTGCACCGCAGCATTGACATTCCTTGGGAAGTTGTTAGAAATTCAGACAATTGGGCCCCACCCTAGACCTACTGAATTTTAACAAGATCACCAGGTGATTTCAATGGCATATTAAAGTTTGAGAGACACTAGGATAAAATATTTAAAAAAATATTCTTAAAAGCATTTAATAATTGACAAGATATTAAGGACTTACCAGGCCAAACCTAAAAGGGAAAACTGGAATCCAGAAAGACAAGTGAGCAGAGAAGCCACTTCTGCCATTTGCAGATGCTAACAAATTTTAGTTTTCATCTTAAATTAAAGATGGGCTAGAGGGACAGAAATTAAAGCCCAGGGCTCACACAAGGAGGGGAGTGTAAAGGAAACTCACAACAGAATAAGCTGAGCCCTCAAGAAGCTACATGTTCAGGTTCCAGGTAAACCCAAATCAAGCCAAGACTCAGATGACCTTGTAACCCAGGCACAGAGGAGCCTAGTTGGTCCAGAAACCTCAAGTTCTAAGCCTTATATAAGGTATTCCAAGATTGGTAGCGCTCCTAAGCACCTGGCAGAAGCAAATACAAACCCTTTCTAAAGAAGGTACCTTAGTTTTGAGCTTCAAATTATTCTTACAAATAATTTTCAAGTACACATAATCAGGTAAACAAAGAAACAAAGCCACCATGGGTGAAAACAGGTAGGACTAACAGAAAGAGATCCACGGACTTCAGATATTGCAATAATTAGACGTGATAAGTGTTCAAACCATAATAGCTATTATCATTATGTTTATCAACCAGTTAAGTGAACTATGAAAGGACATGTTAACCACAGGAGTTAACAGAACACAGAGTCCTGAAAATGTCTGGCTGTACAAACTACAGTACAGTATATAATCCCTATAATCAGTGACTTCATGTTTATACTTACATGTTTGGAGATTAGCAGTGTTGTAGTTCTTATTGTCTTACCTTTAAGAATCTTTTAAGTAAAATTCTCTTTTGGGATTCAAAAACACATAGCTAATGCTCACTACATGGCAATGTTATGTCATTTTATCATACAGTCATTAACATAATCTCTCTGTGTTCAAAAAGATTTTCCTACTTCCTTGTAGCTCCCACAATACCCACAATAGTACAATAATACATGAAGGAAACTCAGTCTAGTACTTATTGATTGACTAAAGGAAAATTTGGTTAAATAACAGAACTCCCTTAACTGTATTAATTATCTTCCAGAAAAATAATGCTATAACTTAAAATTATAATATTTACCACATCACAAGTTATTGTAGCTTTTTGCCATAAATTAGAACACTACTCACCTTTGCATTTCGTTGAGCATACTGAGCAACAACTCGGGACAACAGAGACCAAAGAGCAGGGTCACCCGGGTTACTATAGAGATCACCAAAAGTAGCAGGCTTAGAGATAGAAGTTACTTTAATCACAAAATGTACAAATAACTAATATTTTATTAAGTTTAAAAATCTTTTAGATACCTAAAAAAGTTCACATTAATTGTCTATGTTTGGTTGAAAGTGTCTTAATTTTTAGAAAACATACTTTATATCTCCAATATACAACAACAGTCCTTAAGAAAAGAAGGAAAAATCAGCAATATGATCATAAAGCCATGAGACAATTAAGAAAAGTTAAGGAAATTTAATACATTGTGTTCAAAGAAGACACTAAGAGATTAAAAATTATAGGATAAATAATATTGTACACCAGGAGGATGACCTCTAATAAAAATGACATCATAAGGAATAAGCTTTATACTAAAATAATTTAATTTTTAAAAAATATAACAAGTAAGGACTCTGGATAAAAATGAGCTATGGAAAGAAAAGAAACTACAGCTCCATTACTGCTCAAAATACAATAAATAACCACTGTTGCTAATGACAGCTTTCCATTTTCCAAATTTTGAAGACATTAATTAATGTTTAAATGGCCAAAAATTCCTAATACCATCAACCTGGACGGTATCAGATAACAGACTGAGAATATTACAAACTTGGGAATAAAGGCTTAACAAGGTTTGTGTGTTACCTGACTAAAGACCAAATTTGTCAACTGAATTAAAAGAAAAATCCTTAGAGGTAAAATAACATATATAGTCAGTTATCTGGTCCTATGTAAAATTTTATAAAACCAGAGTTTGGTTTCCAAAAATATATACTTACTTCATTTTATAGTCTTAATAAAGCCCAAATGTCAAACACAACCACATATGGTATAATCAGGCCCCAAGTTCACAAACGCAGAATTTACCTGTGAACAGCTTTAGATGTTTGTCTTTGCACTGCCACACTGCGGCCTTGGAGTGCATAAATTGCTGAAGTAAGAAGGCACCTCTGATAATCATAGTCTTTGTGTTTGATGTGCTTCAGTAACTCATTAAGTGCTGCTTTTGACAATGTAGCATCTTGCATTGCCAACCCTAGTGCACACAGGGCTTGAAGACTTTCTGTGGTTGGTTCCTTTAAGATAGAGCTGTAAATACATTTGCAAATTACCTTTCAGTCATGACTACACTAAGTTTTTATCTGTGATTATTAAAACATTTAATGCTTAGTATAAAAAGCAATTTACTTAAAGATTCACCAAACTAAGCCCAGCTTTAAGATTAATATAGAAACAGTCCAGGTACAGTAGCTCATGCTTATAATTCCAGCACTTTGGAAGGCTAAGGTGAGAGCACCACTTGAGGCCAGGAGTTCAAGGCCAGCCTGGACAACATAGGAAGAACCTGCATCTACAAAAAATTTAAAATATTATTCAGGCATGGTGGCACATGCCTGTGGTCCCAGCTACTCCAGAGGCTAAGGTGGGAGGATTGCTTGAGCCCAGAAGTTTGAGAATACAGTGAGCTATGATTGTACCACTGCACTCTAGCTGGGGAGACAGAACTCTCTTTTTAGGAACTCTTTATCTTTTTAGGAACTCTCTCTTTCTCTTTTTAGGAACTCTGTCCCTAAAAATGGAAAGGAAAAAAAAAAAAGATTAATATAGAAACAAATTCTTTGGTGTTTAGAGACAGCAATTTCCCTGATCATCTGAAGCAGTTAAATGTATTAGTGGCCTTTCTCAGAGCAACAATAGTCAAATTGCTCTTTTGTTCATTATATCTAAGCTTTAGAAACAAACATAAATCAGTGTCTTTGGGTCTCAGTTCTAGGTAAATAATTAGAACAATTTTGCTAAGCTACTGAGTTTCAATAAAATCTTAGAATGTACCAATAACCAAGAAAAAAGAATCTCTTCAATGTTAAGATAGATTTTTATCATCCCAATCAATAAAGCTTTGTCCTACTGCTCTGTGGTACTGAAACCAGCACTTTCCATAATAAATACAAATTGTTTCTATATCCACTATCTTCTTTAGTATTTTTATAATGTAGGAGAATTTAAACTTTGAATGTGTACATGCAAAATCATAGATGTCTTATACTGGCATTTTAAAAAATTCTAACATATTTTTTCATTTTTCAACTGTGAAATCTGATTTAGCCTCATTAAAAGTCAATAATGTTTAGGAATCCTTGTTAATATAAATGAAGAAAACCTTAGCTCTCTACAAACTTAATAATGTTTCTAATAATTATTAACTTTTATACTGCAATAAAACAAAGGAACTTTAAAAAACTTTTTAAATATAGTTCATTAAATATAACAGAAATATTTATAACATTACAAAATATCATATACCTACCACTACGTCTTTGGACTATTTTTGGAAGGGGGAAATTAAAGAGTTTTGCACTTAATTTTGACCAACAGGTATGAAAACATGAATTTTCATAGGTAGGTCTGGAGTAAATAGCTTACTTAAAATATTCATAGGAACTCTGTTTATAATAAGAATTAACAGATGTAGGAGTCCAAATATGGAAGTATGTCAGTTAGGCAGTGTCATTTCTATCAATATAAATAATCACATTGTCAACTGGTACAACTAAAAAGGCAAATAGTAAAATATAAATTCCAATATTGATTAAAAAAAAGAAATTCTAATTTGTGCCTTGGCTCAAAAGGGAAAACCTATCTACTGTAATACTTACTAATATATAAAATCTAATTTAAGTGAAATGACTACTTCCCAATATTAAAGCAAACATGTGCTGAATGCTCAGCACCTGCATGTTGTCTTTTACCATGTACTAGGGATTTTACAAATGTGATTATTTAATACCACAAAGTCTCTGAGTTTGGTAACCAGATTTTTTCTCCCTTATATAATAAACCTACTCCTATTTCCCTTAAATAAATGTCTAGGACACTACTCAGTTCTCAATATATTAATGCAAACAAGATCAAAGAATAGGTAACAATGAACTTTTCACAGAAAGAAAGTCGAAGAAAAGAATGCCAAGGAGTAGAGAATGGAAGTAGATGATCATGTTAAGTTTGGGTGATGACATGCAAAGAACCAAAAACAAAGAAAGAAACCCAGATCAGAAAAAAAAAAACCTAGCCCTAGATCCAACAACGTAAAATAGAAGGTAAAGGTTTTTCTTCATGTAGGGGAAGGGGAAAAAGAAAGATTATATTTTATTATTTTTTTCCCCACTTCCACCAATGTTCAAACTGATTTTGGTTACTATTTTCAGTATTACTAATTACTAATTACTAATTTTCAGAATTACTAATCTAATTGCATCTAATGTGGAGATACTTTTGCTATTGATTGTAGTACTCCTTAACATATATAATTCTTGTCACCAAAACACTTGCAAAATTGGGTTCTCTGAACATGCTGTATGTAGCCACAGATACACATTACAAGGATGTATCCATATAAAGTGACAGGATTTTCTTTTAAATTGACTGGTTTTCCCTAAACAGCAAAGAGAAGAAAGAATTGCTTATTTATTATGCAAGGAAATGACTTTAATAATGCAGGATAGGAAAAAAATACCACAATCAATAAACAAATGTAAAGCCTATCCTACAGAAGTGGTTCTCAACTAGTACCATCTAATCATCTCTCCTAGCTCCCCACCTTTGGGGATGGGGCAGTTATGTAGGCAAGTTTTTGGCTGTCACAATGACTGAGGAGTGCTATTAGCATTTAATGGGTGAAGAGTAGGAATATTAGAGTCCTACAATGGGAGGGCACTTCTGTACTATGAGGATTTGTACCATTCAAAATGCCAATAAAACCCTCACTGAGGACCACTATATCCAACAGCATATATTAATAATCGACTGCCTTTAAAGGAATTAAAGTTAAGTTTCTCAAAAAAAGGTCAAGAAGTCAAAAAATACTATATAAAATAACAGACATCACAGTCAGTTATTTTATTAACTTATTCTAAAAACACAGAAACAGTTATAAGTTCAATTGGTATAATTTTTTTTAAAAACTCACTTTTAAATGAACTTTTTAACAGGTTAACTTGAAAATGGAAGAGGAAAATATCTCTCTGGGAATCCAAGAGGCCAAAGAACAAGCCAGTTTCAAATGCCTTCGTTAAAATTTTAAGAGCCTACTGATCAGGTAATCAGTTACTCTTTTAAAAATGTATATAATAAAAATAAACAACAGAGTATAGTTTGGTTTTGAAGGGTTGGATGGATCCAGGACTAAGAATTAAACCACTATCTCTAGCTATACCTGCGACTATCAATTCAGAACCAGGTGGGCCCAATCCCTTTTGTTTGCCCAAAAGTTCCTAAGACATTAAGAACTTCATTTTACATTGCTTCAAATCTCAACTCAAATATGTAAGTATCTGGTAGCATTAAGTGTTGATGTCAATTATACATACCATTTAAATAGCAATGTCTTGGCTACGTCCATTTTTCCTTGTTTATATTCTGTTATTGCCAGAGCTGTCAAGATATGGGCTTTGTCTTGCTCTGATTCAACAATAGACAAGGCTCTTTCATAGGCTGTTATGCAGAATTGGAAAGAAACAAACAGAAAAAATAAATCAATCCTGATTGACAAATGTAGGAGTTTTCCTTTCCTAATCCTATTTTTTTAGTAAGGTTTAGGTAAAATTTTATCAGTTTATTCTCTTGTTTTCAAGCAGACAGAGTAAAATTTTATAATAATCTAACTTGGTTTAGCTGTTCCAAGATGCTGCTGCAGATATCATTAAGATTACTATGTGACAAACCTCAAATTCTACATTTAGAATCTGTAGGGAGGCCTAGGTTGCTATCGTTAAGTGAAAGCTTAGGCCTTCAGTGGAAGCCTGCAGCCACTGAGATATCACCAAAATTCCCATATGCAAACCAGCAACTCCATCAAACAGTAGATACGTAAATGAGTTGCACACATATGGGATAAGTCTATATATGTAAAAATATACTCATTTGCCATTTTGGAGGAATCAAAATCTATTAATAACAATGATTGAGGTCTTCATTCATCAGATATTGATGTTTAAGCAGTGTAGGGTAGTAAACACCTTCTTTGAAATACTAACTCATATATCTGCCATAAGTGATCCTGGGCCTCAATTTCTTCATCTGTAAAATATTCAGCTCATAACACTACTATAATCATAAAGTGTCTTATGTCGCTCCTGATGACTAGTCAGATTTTAATAAACATTGCAATCTCCAGGCCATCTCAATATTACATCTTTCTACATGTAAGTTCATCATGATTAAACTCTACTCAACTCTAGAAGAGATGTATTCTTTAGCTTCAAACAATATACCTACCTTCACTGCTCTCTTTATATAGCCCCTTCATAAATAAAGCCAACGCGAATCCTATGATGTCTTCTAACTCTTCAAGGGGCGTTGACTTAAAGGCCTTGATAGCTTTATCATATTCACCAATAGAACTAGGAAACAAAACACAACTTATTTGTAATATCAAAAGTAATTTTGACTTGCATCATCAAAATATAGAGATGTAATTACACTAAAGCAATTTTAATAACTTCACCTGCACCTCCTTTTTTATAGTAGCAATTCAGTAAGCTATAATCTACTAGTATTAAAGCTGTAGAAAAGACATATTAAACTAGAAGGCATATTACAAATAGGATGTACTAGGGGGATTTAATAACACACTTTGCTTCTTTTAGATTATATGTGAATATGTCTCTTTTTGTTAACAAATTTTCATTAAAATCCAGAATTATAAAAATAATTTCAAGTTGACTTTTATAGAGAATTCTAATTTTTTTAAGCTTAATGTATTAGTTAAGTATTATCCTATTAGTATAGCTCTAGCATCTTTGACAAGCTTAAGAATTTATAAAATGCCTAGTAAGGATCACACCTAGCTTTTGGGTAAACTGTTTATATACACATCCATTTTTTTTTGGAGAGCATATTTAGACACACTAAAATTCCACACACAAATTATACATTATTTTTTGTGTTTAATAGGGAAAAAATATATAAATTGTATTATAATATATGATACTAAAGTACAATCCTTATTAATAATAGAAAAACAACTTGGTTTTGTTTATTTAAACATGAAGGGAATTTAGATAAGCTCAGCTACCATCATCTGAACAGAAACACTTTATCTTTGAGATTTTTATTTCTGGTATCCATCACTATAATCTGAATGTTTTAATTTTTTTTTTTTTTAATTTACAGAGTTCTTTATTTTAAGAGATGGAGTCTCACTACATTTCCCAGGCTGGTCATGAACTCATGGGGTAAAGTAATCCTCCTGCCTCAGCCTTCTGAGTAGATGGGATTACAGGCACATGCCCCGCAGCTGAACTGTTTTTATTTTTAATGTGCTATTGGAAATCTTCATATTTTTAGCAGCTAAAAATACATGCAACCTTTGCTTCTAAAATAAGTTTTATAAAGGTGAAAGAAGTTACAAAATCAATAAACTCAAATTTTGATAAATATTTTGATAAAGGAAAGAGGGCTATCTTAGATTGCTTATAGATACATATGTACATTAAAAGTATTTCTTTAAATAAACACTATCTTCAAGAATGTGATGACTTCTGTGGAGAAAAGAATGAAACTGAAGAAGGGGGCTTCAATTTTATCTGTAACTTTTTCTTTGAAAAAGAAACCTGAAGCAAACTGAGCGAATTTGCTTAGATGTTACATTTGAGTGGTAACTTCTCATTAAATTATGCTCTATATTTTATTACTTACTACATGTTTGCATATTTAATATATTTCATAATAAAAACCAATTAAAAAAAAGATAACCTTTTTTGAACGGAAGGTACAAATTTTCTTCTAAAACATTTACATTACACAAAACATCAAAACTAAAAAGAACAGATACTTTATTCTAGATACTCTGCAAACTGGTCATCACCTCAGCCGTCCTACAGCTTTCATCAGAAAAATTCAATAGATTCACACAATTAATGGGGAAAAATATGCTTACCATAATAATCTGCCATAATTTCTTTTTGCAACATTACTAGTATCTTGATCTTCCGTAGTCTGTAACAACAAAATTGCCCTTAAAAAAAGAACAAGGTATTTTAGTTTATCTATGTGCAATAACACTCTTTCACCCTTCCCTGTAGCTGAATCTACAGATTTTTTCCCTTTATTTAATTTTACCAATTCTTTAATGCTAGTTCTAATAGCTTATTCATATTTTACTAAGTTGGTCCCACAAAAGCACTTAAATATACTTAGATTTTAGATTGAAGGGAAAATAACATAAAAATGACCTCTTAGTTAAGTGAAATCCCTTATTACATTTTACTTCTGAACAGTCCAAAAATCTAAATATGGGAAACGACTATGTCACAGTTTTAAGTTTTAACATATTTGGAAATATAGAAACAACTCTTGAAAATATTTATAAGCTAGTAGTTTGAGTCAGGTAGACAGGAAATTGAGTGTTTTCATGTGCCCTTGCCTGTACATACAGAAAAATATATAAAGAAAAGTGAGTTGAGGGAAGGGAACAACTCATCATAAGTCCCTCAAGGTTTAGAATAAATATTCTAACCCACTGACAACATGTACTTCCTTCTCATGCTCAGTTCCCTATGGGCAAGCAGGGAAATGTCTTAACAACTGAAAAGAGCTGGATATTTAGTAAGCTTTTTTTCTTCTTTTCTGTCTAAAGAGAATTCACCAGGGAAAAAATATCCAAGATAGGCTTTTTATCCCCCTGATATTGCAAGAAAAACAAAAATTTGCTACAGAAGCCTAAAAGACGGTATTCCAGAGATTAAAAGTATATCCCTGTTTAGATCTATGCCTAATTTTTGGTTTTCAGGCCTCAAATATTTGCTTAAAACAGAAAACAGCAGTGGTGATCAGTCAAGAAAGAGTGTACATATCGAAGTGACTATGGAGTTGTCATTTTAAGCCTAATTAGTAACAAATGTCAGATACACAATATCTGTAATGATAACTCTATGCAAAAAAATAGCAAGTACCCTACTGCCTAGTTTTCTCCATTTAAAAATCCTGTTCACTGTTACATTCTATCATAGTTACAAAGTTTACGGGTACATTTATTGATATTTCAAGAAAAAAAGTTGTAGTTTTTCATAAACTTCTTTCCACATATACCTGGAAAAATAACTTCTTGATTATTCAGCCTCCAGTACCATCTAGTGATTATTCCTTTGAACTACAGAGAGATCCATAAAAGGATATGGCAAAGCATTTGGAACATCTCATGTATTTTTCATCTGGCAAGCCTTCTTCCAAATATTTACTTAGATTTAGGACAATAACATGCCTCAGAGGTTAGGAAATCAGGTCTTTTAACTTTTCATCTAGTAGTTACTCATAAAATCAATAGTTACTTTCTTATCACGTACCAATTAATATTTGCAGAGAATAAAACTTTAAGTAGATTTCATTTCCTACTACTCTCCAGGTTGGTCATTCCATTCTAGTACACTGGCTTTCTTGTTTCTTAAATGTGCCAAGTCCACTCCTGTTTCAGAGCACTTGCTCTAGCTGTTCCTTCTGCCCAAATAAACAAATGGCTTGTAGCCTCAGTTCTTTCAAATTAGGCCTCAACTGCCTCCTTAGCACTGCCTCTTAAACCCATCTGAAATGTTACTTCCTGTCCTTACATTCTCTGGCCCTTTACCCTACTTTAACTTTCACTCTTAGCAATTTTTATCATCACAGATGTTTATTAGCTTATCATGTGTCTCTTGCCTCCGGAACATGAGCTCTGTGACAACAGGGTCTCTGGCAGTTTTAATTCACTGTTTAACTGCCCGTGCTAAGGACACTGCTTGGCACATAGTAGTTCAACAAATATTAATTAAATGAATATATTGTATATAGTAAAGTCATTCAAACAAATATATCACAATGTTCTCATTTCTTGTCTAATTGAACACATGCTCACACCTAATAAAGCTAGACAAGTTCTTAGGGGACAGATTTTTCTCAAACAAAATCTGAAGGGTTTTTGTTTGTTTTGTTTTTCTTTTCTTTTCTCTCAATTTCTCTCTCTCTCTCAATTTCTCCATGCCCTCCTACCCCCACCCCAGGATTTGCAATAGAAACCAAATATAACTTAAAATTTTTACCTTCTAAGATGTAATAATAACATGCAATAAAAGATCAGGAAAGGAGTCAGAACATCTATTTAGTACCTTCTTCGTGAAAATGAGACTAAATTTTAAAAAGCTAAGTGATAACAATCATATTGCAATTAAATATAGTTTACCTTTGGTATGCATCTGCTGCTTCCTTTTTCAGTTGTAGATGTTCATTTAAGTAGCCCAACATTGTGAAAGCTGGAGCGTAATTCTGAATTCTTTCTGGAAATCCATAATTATATTTACTTTACATATGCATACTGGTGCGTTCATAAAATATTAGTTTATTTTCAATTTTTTCAGTATCTTAAATACCAGATTACCTCCCAAGATTACTGGCATTGTTAAGAATACTGAGCTAATTTTATCCTGAATATTGTATGCTAGTAATTATTTTATAACTCTCTTAAATTACCGAATAATATTTAATAGTTATATATGGTGTCCAGTTATGTTTTAAAGCTTAAACATTTTTATTCCCAAAGGTATAATAACTTGAAATTAAAGCTCACATTAAAACTAGTCATGAGATTTATAAGGAAATTCAGTTCTCTGGCTAATCACTTAAGCTTTCCTGTGATTAAATTTATTAATAGTAACAGTTTCTCTTGGTAGTTCTAGCCTAATCTATGTATTTTTTTTTTTTTTTGAGACAGTGTCTCGGTTTGTTGCCCAGGCTAGAGTGAGTGCCAGGCTACAGTGAGTGCCGTGGCATCAGCCTAGCTCACAGCAACCTCAAACTCCTGGGCTCAAACAATCCTTCTGACTCAGCCTCCCGAGTAGCTGGGACTACAGGCATGCGCTAATTTTTTCTATATATATTAGTTGGCCAATTAATTTCTTTCTATTTATAGGAGAGACGGGGTCTCGCTCTTGCTCAGGCTGGTTTCGAACTCCTGACCTCGAGCAACCCGCCTGCCTAGGCTTCCCAGAGTGCTAGGATTACAGGCATGAGCCACCGCGACCGGCCCTAATCTATGTATTTTAACAAATAATTAAGTCGGCATTGTACACTAGAAACAGAAGATGATTTAGGCATTTTCAATGCAGTATTTTGTAATTTTAATATCAAAAACTAACATGTATCTACTAAGGTACAATAGAGAAAGAAATACATATAATATAATCTACTTAAAAGTAGTATGGAGAAGTAAGACTTCAAATCCCCTAAATTATTTAACAAGGTGCAGTGTAGTCATACCTTACATGTTAGGTTCTAATGTCAAAGCATAAGGTAAAAATCACATAGTAAAAGTTATTCGTGAAAAGTTCTTAAAGTCATAAAAAGAAAGGGTCACATAATTAAGTCAAAATGAGTACTTGGAGATCCATGCCTTCACATGTCACACTCACACAAAGGCAAACATTCAGTAGAACAGACGAGAGATGGTCTGCATTCTCTCTCGGTCCCCTCTCTTTTTTCTGCTTCTGATTTTCTAATATTTTGGCCAAGTACATATACTTGAATTTGTTAAATGAGCATATGGTCTGGCTTCACTACAGAGTTAAATACTTCACTACAATTAATTATTAAAGAATGATTTATTCATTGTTTTAGGCATCTAAATTTTTCAGAAAGCTAAAGATTAACCTCTTTATGTAAAGAGGTAAATCTTTTTACAAATGGTACCCTTTGTAAAGGGTACTTTTACAAATGGTACCCATTCTAGAAAGAAACCCATCAATAAAAAAAATTTTTTTTGAGATGGGGTCTTACTCTGTCACACAGGCTGGAGTGCAGTGGCATAATCATAGCTCACTGTACCATCCAATACCTGGGCTCAAGCAATCCTGCTGTCTCAGCCTCCCAAATAGCTAGGGTTATAAGCACTCCCTGCCAGGCCTGGCTAATTTTTAAAAATTTTGTTGTTGTTGTTGTTGCTGTTGTTGTTTGTTTTTGTTTTGTTTTGTAGAGACAGGGTCTTGCTTTGTTGCCTAGGCTGGTCTCAAACTCCTGGCTCAAGCTATCCTCCCACCTTGGCCTCCCAAATTGCTGGGATTACAGGTGTGAGCCACTGTACATGGCTAGAAACCCATCAATACAATTTCCGAAACTATATTTCCTCAGCTCTAGGTACTTATTAGACTCATTCATTTGACATACTGCATAATGTGATAATTTCCTAAAGTGCTGATGTTTGTAAATTATTTGTCTTCTACTACAGTGTCCCAGGCTAAATGCATGAATAGTATGACAATCCCCTCAATATCTATGATAAGGCATTTTTTCCTCCTATTTTTTATAGTTTATCTGATTCTTCATATTATTTAACTGTCAATGTTTACTGCTATCAGAATTCCTGCTTAAACTCCTTGCTTCCTCATTAGAATTTTGTCAAAGGGTGATGAAATAACATTTCTTGAGCATCAGACTATGCCAAGTACTCTGCATAATATTTTGTATAAATCATCTCATTTAATCCCTAAGCAACAGATACTTTCCTTCTTGTATTACAGATGAGAAAACAAAAATCCAATTTGGTAGTATGCCCAAGGTTTCAGTCATGGCTAAGTGGTGGACCAAAGATTAAAACCCAACAGTAGTTTTATTAAGGAAGACAGAAAGTTATTACAATAGATGGTTAATCAAACTTCCTGATTCTTTTAATTTCCTAAACCTAAAGATATTTTCCAATATCTTGAAAAAAAAATCAGGTGTTAAAGGGAGAGGCTAAAGGAATTGGGATTGGCACTTCGTGTGTATTATCTCATTTAATTCTCACAACTTTACACCCCAGGTATTATCTCCACTTTCCAAGGAATAAACAGAAGTTAGGGGAAATAAAATATTTGGACTAAGCCGGGCGCGGTGGCTCTCGCCTGTAATCCTAGCACTCTGGGAGGCTGAGGCGGGTGGATTGCTCGAGGTCAGGAGTTCGAAACCAGCCTGAGCAAGAGTGAAACCCCGTCTCTACTATAAACAGAAAGAAATTAATTGGCCAACTAATATATATAGAAAAACTTAGCCGGGCATGGTGGCGCATGCCTGTAGTCCCAGCTATTCGGGCAGCTGAGGCAGAAGGATTGCTTGAGCCCAGGAGTTTGAGGTTGCTGTGAGCTAGGCTGACGCCATGGCACTCACTCTAGCCTGGGAAAACAAAGCGAGACTCTGTCTCAAAAAAAAAAAAAAATATTTGGACTAACACTGTAGAGAAAGTAAATAGTGAGACTAGAACAACAGCAACTCAAGCCCATTAGGCTCTAAAACATATTCTATAATAAGGAAATCACTTTTATCTTTTTCTTTAATTAATTTTTTTTTTAGAGATAGGGTTTCACTCATTCTGTCACTCAGGCTGGAGTGCAGTGGTGAGATCATAGCTTGTACTCCCAGGCTCAAGCAATCCTGCCACCTCAGCCTCCCAAGGGGCTGTGACTACAGATACACAACACCACACCCAGCTAATTTTTTTATTTTTTATAGAGACAATGGTCTTCCTGGGCTGGTCTCAAACTCCTGGTCTCAAGTGATCCTCCTGCCTCAGCTTCCCAGCATTCTAGGATTACAGGTGTGAGCCACTGTGCCTGGCTGGAAATCACTTTTATCTTGAATTATTAGGTAACAAGCAATTTTCATCATTTTTCAAAAGCCCTTAAGTTTAAAAAGTAGACTGCTTGGCCATTGGGGGAAAAAAAGGCAAATTCATGTCTTAACACTACTATTTAATTTGGAATGAATTGGTTTTAAAAATTCTTTAAATTATTTCAATAGTTATTCAGTTATCTTGCCATTATGTGATAGGTACCTTACCTATGTATTTACTCAAAACAACTTGTGCTGCTGGAATAGCATTCATCTGGAGGATGTTGTACTTGTACAGCTCTGTTTCTCTGTTGCTTTTATCTTGCAATGTTGTGCAGACCCAATATGCATAACCTATTGCTCCCTCGGTCTTTAAAAAAGCCAAAGTTAACAAGTGTACATAGGGCAATAAATATACCAATAAAAATTAGGAAATAAAACAATAACACATCTTCAATACAATAAATATCACATCTTAGTCTTCTTTAAGTCAACTGTTACATCCCTTGAAATGAAGGGTCACTATGATATATGTTCATTGCCAGGAAAATATTTAAATCACTTGTTCCAATCCTAAGTAGAGGAATCAAACAGAGTAAAACGGAGAAAACAGAGCCCCATATAATGAGTTGGTTTTTCTCTCCTCAGCACCATTCCCAAAGGTCAAACCAAAAATAGAATTCTAAAACATTTTCATAAATAAACTAGAAATCTCAACCAAGTCTAGTCCTTATTTCATGTCTATTTTTTTTCCTGGAGTCTCAGCTTCTATTCTACATGACTGCTACTGTATCTATTAAATCTCAATGTCATTTCTTCCTCAGCTCTGAAAGCTGTAAGAAAATGAAAACTACAAGCTCTTTAATTAAAGGTAGCTTATCTGTTTCTAAAAAGAATAAAGAGTAGAGACAACTGCTGTCATTAACATCTTATGCCACTATCTATTCATTTTCTTAACAAGGATAATACTTGTTTCATTAATGAATCCTCAAGAAGAATGTCCAAATTCTTACATGCATACTGAGTTCTGTAGTGTGTCTGAAGAGATCCATGGTGTCATAACTTCCAATTGTCTCGGCAATAAGAGCCTATAAAAAGAAAAAAAGTTTGTTAATGAGTTTAAAATAATAATAATGATAATAAATGAAACTGGAAGAATCAAAAGTTTAATAGTTGTGTTTAAAAGCAAAGTTAAGTTTCACTTTTACTATTACCATTTTAATTAAACCTATCAGTTACCTCCTGAAATAAATTAATTTTAAAAACAAAAATACTTTGAAAATAATAGTTAAAAAGTAACTTAAGTGATTCTGATGAGCCTCTAAGATCTATTAACCCAGAGCAATAATACTCAAAGTGAGGTCCCTGAACCAGCCTCATCAACTTCACTTGGGAGCAGTTAGAAATTCAAATTCTTGGGCTCCTTGGGTTCAATAAGTGACACAGAGGTTAGCATAGTATGCCACTGTTTCCAGATGCTACCACAGTGAACAGGAACAGGATTTTACCTTTCTATCTCTGCTTGCTTCACTGATTTAACTAGAATTAGACTCAGGTGTCAAAAGTACAATAAAAGATATCTAAACCCTAATTAATGATTTTCTGGTAATGGTGATGCTCTCTCTGAATCAAAACAACTGACCACTTACTAATTCATTACAATTTCTCAACTAGACAAGATGTTGGAGATCACTCAGACCAACTCCCTTCTTTTTAGGTGAGAAAATTAAAATCCAGAGAAGTGATATATTAAGGTAAAAGAATCAGTCAGTGACAGGTTTAAACTAGTAACCAAGCATCCTGACTTCTATTTAGCAATACAAAACTCGATACGTGGAGGAGAAAAGAACACTCAACAAGTGGCAAATCAAATATGAAGATTTTATGGAAAATTAGAAAACATAATAATCGAAATGACTTTCATAAGTGTATATTTTCTTTGTAAATGTGAGTTAAACAACAGAGTCCTGGGTTATTTTTTAGGCATAGTAAAGTCAGATTGATGGGGTTCAAAAGCCCTCAAAATCAGGGTTTAATCCCCACAAGCTGTCTGAGCTTAGCCACAACACTTAGGATCTCTAAACTTCAATTTCCACATCTATAAAGAGAGTAAACATCAACCACATCTCAAAGGATTGATGATGGATTAACCGAAATAATGTATACAAATAGTTAAGCACAGTGACTGGCACAAAGTAAGCCCTCAAATGCTACCTGTTATCATTATGATCATTGTTATTCATATTAATAGGTTTTTCTATCAATCTATATTAATAAGCTATTTATATAAATGTTTATTAACAACTATATATTATATATCTTACTTGTCCAATCCAGCACATTAAATAAGATGGATCAAGGGATTGAGCCATTTTGAAAGCTTCATGAGCTTGCTGGGAAAAAAAGGCAAAAATATCATATCAAGTCATTTTATAAACTTAAATTTTATAAGTTTAAAAAGCACAAATTAAGAGAATAAGAAAAGTCAAACCTATTATCAGAAATACATATCAACCTAAAACACTTGACTGCTCAAGCACAATTAGCAATGCTTAAAGCAATGTTTTAGCTACACAGTCCTAGAATACTTCTGGGTGCAAGATTTCTCCACAGGTAAGGAGTTCTGGTTCCCAGAGAAAAGGCATATTTATAGGTGTCTACCATGTAGTCTGCAGAGCTTTTAACCAATCACACATCCATTTGCTACCCACAGGTTTGAAGGAAATGATTGAGTTAGGTTGTATCCATTCCCCACTCTTTGAGCTTAATTGGGAGGATAAGAAATAAAAACCCATGAAGTCCTAGACATGTATCTGCCTCTGGAGAAAGACTGGTCAACAACATAATTCTGCACTAAGCAGTCACGATACTTTGAAGATGCCTCACATGGACATATTAACTTGCATGCTTTTTTTTCCACTATAAAAAATACACTGTAGGCCAGGCGCTGTGGCTCACGCCTGTAATCCTAGCTCTTGGGAGGCCGAGGCGGGCGGATTGCTCGAGGTCAGGAGTTCAAAACCAGCCTGAGCAAGAGCGAGACCCCGTCTCTACTATAAATAGAAAGAAATTAATTGGCCAACTGATATATATATAAAAAATTAGCCGGGCATGGTGGCGCATGCCTGTAGTCCCAGCTACCCGGGAGGCTGAGGCAGAAGGATCACTCGAGCCCAGGAGTTTGAGGTTTCTGTGAGCTAGGCTGACGCCACGGCACTCACTCTAGCCTGGGCAACAAAGCGAGACTCTGTCTCAAAAAAAAAAAAAAAAAAAAAAAAAAAAAAAAATACACTGTTTTATGTTATTTTCTCAATAATCTATTAATAGAAATAGCAGAAAACAGTCTTATTTTTTCCTATAAAAAAGTAAGCTCATGGGCAACAATGGTGCATGCTATAATAAAATTTTATTCATAGCTTATGAACTAAGACAATGCTTCATTTAAATTTTTTTAAAGATATGTTCACATTTTAAAATCTAAATTATTTTCTTTCAATCTATTTATAATCTTCTAAAGCCAGTCCTTTTTAGCAGTGACTTGACATCTCCCTGAGAATATTACAGAAGCTTTTTTTAAAAGGATCAGATTCAATATACTGGCTGAAATACAAAACAGTTCAGATGTGGTATTACCTAAAGATTTGTGGAAACTTTCCAAACATGACCTATAAACATGCTCCCAGTTACTTTAGTTCCAATTCTCTAATGTATAACTGCTCAATATGACAAATTACACCATGGTATTTAAAGGGATTAATACCCACTAAAGCCGAAACCTAAATCACCCAAGAAAAGGTTAAATTTAAGCTGCTAGAGAGTACTAATTGTATCCGTTACCTTCACCCACCCCATACCCAACAGTTTACACAGGACTTCCATTACACGTGTATAGACAAAAAGAAATACACCCAATTAATTCATAATAGAATTATTTTAATCTCTAATTGAAAAACCAACATAATTGGTTTTAAAACCAGAAGTCTCCTGAGTGCCATGGAAAGGAAAATAAATCTCACACATTCATTATTCAACATAATAAATTGAATGCCATCAATGAACTGGCGTATTAGAGAACAAATTACATAGATAATGTGTTATACAAAGCATTTCTCCACAAGAAGTTGAGCTATTTATGAAAAGATTATACATAGAAAATGTTCTTTATTTTTAATATGACAAAACAGACAACACATTTACCTCAATGTTTTCATTTGCAAGGTATAACACTCCCAAGTTGGTCCATGCAACAGCATTCTAAAAAACACACACACACACACATATATTTTTAAATTAGGCCCTTTGTCTACTTGGAAGTCTCAGAAAAGTAGTTAACACTAAATTCCGAAGCTCTTTTTCACAGACACTTAGAACACTCACAATTTGTTCTGCCTGGATTGATTTGATGAAACAGTGCTGAGCAAGGGCATAATTTCCAATACCTGAAAAAGATGAAACTAAACTTTGTTACCTGAAACACACAATCTTCTAAAAATACTGAAGTGTGTTATTCAATTCTTACCACTGTAACACGCAACCACACCAAGAGCATTCCAGTACAGGTGATTATTACTGTCGAGTCTCACTGCTTTTTTCAGACACTGAAAAGAAGTTAAATTAGATTAACTTTTATTTCTTGGAATATCAGCATTTATATCAAGATAAATGTGGTTTTAACATGAAAACACTACAGTATTCATTTTGTCAAAACCCTCTTTCAGAAAAGCACTTAGTTTTTAAGTTTATAAAAAATTTCTCAAAACCATACATGTAAAGACTTCTCCAGCAACTCTTTAAGATCATTCATGTCAGTGCCTGTTTCTGCTAGATGTTGGGCTTGGCGATAATAATTAATTCCAAGATCACACCATGTATTAGATGTAGACATCAGTTTTAATGCACGACCATAACACCTATGGAAATATAAAAACAAATGTTATGCTTTGTGTAATGTCTTAATTCAGTTTGAATGTCATTAACTGGCAATCTTTATAAATTACCTTGCTCCAAGATGGAGGAGCTCATTTTTCTTTAATATTTGTTTTCCTCCTTTCTGACCCAGAAGGACTCCTAAAACATTAACATTCACTTTAGATGGTGAGACAGCATACAAACTGGTGCAAGCATCCCCAACTAGCTTCCAGAGGCAGGACACATCAGCTCGATGCTGCAGAGCCCTAAAAAAAGAAACAGTGTGATTCTTATAAATTATTTCCAAAAAGCATGGAGTTTACCTCCTTCATTACAACAGTTAAAACAGAAAAATTGTACATGTAATACTAATTAAGAGTTACTTCCTTCGTTAAGCACTGTGAATGTTTTACCAATCTCCTCCTAACTGAATTATATCATATTACCTCTCAAATAGGAAGATAAGAAGGGAGCCAAAGAGGCAGGAGTTGATTATTTTAAGTTTAGTGCCAGAAATTTTGCAGACTTTTTTTTTTTTTATATCTTTACTATTTTTGCTAGAAGTAGCAAAATCACATAAATAAATCAAAAAACTTCCCAGGATCAATTTACTTTTTTTTTTTTTTTTTTTTTTTTGAGACAGAGTCTCACTTTGTTGCCCAGGCTAGAGTGAGTGCCGTGGCGTCAGCCTAGCTCACAGCAACCTCAAACTCCTGGGCTCGAGTGATCCTTCTGCCTCAGCCTCCCGGGTAGCTGGGACTACAGGCATGCGCCACCATGCCCGGCTAATTTTTTATATATATATCAGTTGGCCAATTAATTTCTTTCTATTTATAGTAGAGACGGGGTCTCGCTCTTGCTCAGGCTGGTTTTGAACTCCTGACCTTGAGCAATCCGCCCGCCTCGGCCTCCCAAGAGCTAGGATTACAGGCGTGAGCCACAGCGCCCGGCCTACTTTTAATATTAAATTTTATTAACTATACTCTTTTTGTTTGTTTAAACAGTGACAAAGGCAGTAACATTGTTAACTCTCTTACAGTTGACAATTGTAAACTCAGGTTTTTGCTTTTAGACTTTGCTTCATGATATAGTTTGAATGTGATTCTCAAAAGTTCATGTTGGAAACTCAATCCCCAGTGAAACAGTGTTGAGAGGTGGGACCTTTAAGAGGTGATTAGGTCATGAGGAATGGATTAATGGTGTTAACTCAGAAGTGGGTTAGTTTTATCATAGAAGGAGTGCTCCTCATAAAAGGATAAGTTTAGTCTCATTGCTCTCTTTGTCTCAAGTTTTTGCCTTCCACCCTTCTGACATAAGAATGCCCTCCCCAGATGCCAGCACCATGTTCTTAGACTTCCTAGCTTCCAGAATTGTGAGCCAAATAAGGTTCTATTCTTTATAAATTTCCCATCCTGTGGTATTCTGTTATTGCAGCAGAAAACAGGTTAACACACTTCAAATTTTAAAAGACTAGAAAATGTATCAAGTATATTTGGTGGTCCAAAGGATTTTTATTCTCTGAGACCAAAAATAATAAAAATTTAAACACGAAAATTGTGAAGACCCACATTCATAGAAGAGCACATTGAATGGATGAGCTCAAATAGTAAATTAAAATATTAATTAGGGTGATAGCACTTCTTTTTAGAATGAATCTCAGTTATATATTTCTCTTCATTTTTCTCTTCTCAAAATCTTATAAATAAAACACAGCAATTTCATTTCAGCCAAGTTCCAATAATCAGCTATCACAACTGCTATGTTATTGGCAGATGGATAGGCAGATGGAACATTCTTCACAGCCTTTTCTATTCATGGAGTCCAGCCAAAAATCATTTTCCAATGTCTTCCTGAGAAGTAATATTAGTTATTGCAGTCATGACTGAAAGCTCTCTGAGACTCAGAAGGAAGAACAATACTATTAGGGGTTCCCTTATATAAATATGTTAGAAAAATTTCTAAAATTGACAGCATAAAATGAGAAAAAAAAAAGTGAAACAGGCAATTCTAACCAACTAAACTGTTATTTCCTTTTAAGTTCAATAAAAAATATATGTATAGTGTAATGACTTCTATCATCCTTACATAATAACTGTGGTCGTATGAATTCATTTAAAACCTAGAAGTAAATATAAGTTTGGGGGTTATTAAGTTTTATATAGCACTTTATAATTGGTTATGAGTATTACATGTTATCCATAATAAAATTTCCTAGGATCAGAAAGGCAGTACTTATGGCTAAAGTATTGTCACCCAAAGGTTCACATTTACTCTTAAACACCAATTCAAATATAAAGCATGCCCTCTTCATAGTAACTTCCTCTTGGGAAAGAACTACATTATGCAATAATTCTAAAGTAGCAATAAAATTCAGTGAGAAAAAAATGGTTAGGTTTTTATTTCATATTAGTTCATATGAAAAGCAATTCTGGAACAACCAATAAATAGAAAACAGAGGAGAAAGCAAACAGGAAAAGAAAGGAAGGAAAGCACAAGAAAGATATGAGCAAAAAAATTCAAATGTACATCTATCTTGTAGTCTTTTTAAAGGCATCTTCCACAAATAATACTTCTGCTCTAAGGAATTCATAGTTCTATAAAATGCCAAATTTACTCAAATTATTCTGATTCCTTTCTTATCATCAGACATATCACTTTTTTCCTGTACAGTTTCTTTCCAGTGGTAATCAGATTTTTCATTTCCCCTTATCTTCAGCCCTACCAACAAGCCTAAAATAAGCCCCTGCCACTGAATGTAAAGCATATTGTGCACCTGAAGCCTGATTTCCAATAGTTCCAATTAGGGATACACTCACTTCTAGTCCTCTTGAAAGAGAACATTAACACATGGTGTCAGAGTTGTTGCTCCACCAGGAGACTACTCCTTCCTTTCTACTCTTTCCTATGCACTTAGCATGCCAGCCATTACTAAGAGCACAAGACAGTGTTTGTTTCCCCAAAGTGCAAAATTAATACAATATGTATGTTATAGAATTAGTTGGCTAATCTGTGTTTATATTTGACATTCTCAATAACTGCTATAACTAACAGAGTACATAAAATGATTTTCTAAATTTGACTTCATTATAATATCAAGAAAACAAACACAATAAATAATAAGAATACTAACCAAGTAAAATATTCCAGTGCTTTTTCTATGTAGTCTACAGCTTTCCCATCAAGATAATCAACTAGAGCTGCTTTTGCCATCATAAGATAGCATTCGCCCAAACCTAAAATCAGGTAAGTTTGTAGTTGTTACTAAAACATATAAAACAAACACATAAAATGAACTTCAAATAAATTTACTGATGTTATTTTAAAGCCATTTAAAAAAAAAAAAACTTAGTAGTATTTGATAAAATTATATTCAAGCATGATATTGCATATCTTTAGTATTCAAATGGAAGATGAGAATTCAAATGGAAGGATTCTGTTGGAATAAATATGCACTAATAGTTATAAAACGTTATCTATAGAAACTAAGAATTTCCTTGACTTTGGGCAAGTTACTTACCTCTTAAAACCTTAGCTTCAAAAATGGGTGTATCATCTAAATGCTATTCTTTATCATATTACTACTTATTAAGTGCTGTGAAACAAGATTTGATATTTTCATATTAAAACCTGTATAGCAAACTTTAAGCTCTACAAGCTCTCCTTCTCTTAAGGAAAGAGCTTTATAAAATTAAAAAAAAAGTTTCAAGCCTTAAGCTATATGCCACTTAAAACATAACACTTATATCTGATTTAAACTTCAAATGTTTCTTTATAAAGGAGAAGGAAATGGGGGGAAAGGATATATAATTAGCTCTAGCCTTTTCTTAAATGGTCAGCTATAATCACAAAATATTCAGATTATACATGGATGGTAGTGTTTAGCTTTATGTTCATAATACAGAAAAAATAGATATCTATGGAAAAACTGAAATCAATTTAGATGATTACAAAACAATGCAAGTTGCCTATAAGTTTAAATTTTTTTTTAAATAAAATGAACTATAACTTACAAAGTAATTGAAAAGTATTAAGATATTCTGGGGGATAGTGAATTAATTATCAAAATATAAGAGCAAAGAAATTCTTATTTTAGAGATCCATTTTTAGATCCAATGGCTATCATGCTATTTGTCTAAAAATATCTATCATTACTATTTATTCACTGTTATGAAACAATATTGATCTTTTTATATTCAAATCTATAAAAATTATAAGAGGTTTATATTAGATGCTTGCTGTTGACTAAAGAAGTCCTTTTCAAGTTATTCAATACATTAAGAGAGTAAATTTACTCAAGGATTTTATACTTCAGTATCACAAAAGTCAAAGGAGCTATTAAAAAGAAGTTACCTTTCAAAGCAGGCACATAATCCTCTGTCTTGTTAATGATCAGCTGGTACTGAGCTATAGCCTCCTTGTATTTGCCTAGAATTTGTTGTATTGCTGCAACTTTAAACACACTGTATGTAGATTCTGGGTTCAGCTCAGAGGCTTTTGTGAAGGATTTCAAGGCTGTTGTATAGCCACCTCTGCTTAAGTACGCCTCTCCTAATGATTCCCAACAATTGAAATCCTTTGGGTCTGCCCTTAATGCTGCCTGTAAACTAAAATTTCAAGAAACAGTAAGAGAACTAAAAATAACAGAACTATTTAAACATCTAAAAGGAAAATATAAAAGAATTCAACTGAATCGCATATATCTATGGCTCCTTCTATTTATAAAAGTGTTATTTAAAGTAGGTAAACCTATTCCTTTTATGATTTGATTTTTTTTCAATATTAAGAAAGTTTATTATAATTTCAAAATAAATGAGAATAAAATACTTTTTGGGAAAGTGAACAGAATTTCTTTCTTTGATTATCTGGAAAAACTCTGGTTTTCTATCCTACCAGGACAGGTGTACATTTCAGTTTGACTTCAATCTATAAACCCCCACCGCCAAACCTTCTACCAAACAGAAATATCACAGTTGAGATACAGAAATAATAGGCATGCTTTAAATTTCTGATCAAATTCCATGTCTATGAAAAAATTTTAAATGCCTGTAATTCTAGATATTAACATAAATCAGAAACTTTATCTTGATTGAAATATATTTCATATACCCTTAAGTACAGTTCAAACCAAATGACTAAAAGTGATTATAGAGGAGCCACTCTAAAATGCCCTTCAAATTGCCAAATGTCAAAATCATGCATGTCAGCAGGAGAACAACAAAGATATGTATCTCAGCTTTTCAATACTACTTACATTCCTATTGAGAACCTACTATACATATGACACTATTAAGACCTGACTTCACTAGACTGGCTATCTTCTTAACAATAGAACATCATTTAATCTATTTTTGCAATTCCACTGCCTTGAAGATAATAAATACCACTCAACCATAAATAAAATTTGCTATGTCTTCTCTCAAAATGTAAGCTGGTTAGGAGCAACTTGTAAAGTTCATTTGGGTATATATGAAGTTTAATTTAAGAAACAATTATGTTGTCTAACATAGTTTAAATATATAAGGTGCCTTACTCAGCCACTGCTTGAGAATGTTGACCAGCTTTCAAATAGTACAGTCCTCGCCTAAGCCAGGCCCATTTTGCTGTTCCAGCACTTGCCTTCTGAGTTACTGTTGTTAGGATAGCTAAGGCAGTTTCCTAATAAGAAAATACTATTATTAGAGATATTAAATATCATAAAAATATGGAATACCCATGTAAAAGTACACAAATATATTTCATTTCCCACTTCTCATTTTTTTAACTTATATCAGTATACCCAAACTACACTTTCAGCAATAAATGATGAGTAATTTAATATCTGCCAATGAAAAGAAATTTTACTCTATTTATAAAGAGAAGCAAAATATTCTATTGCATCTATAAGGAAAAATAAAAAAGAATGCTAATTTTAAAGTATATATATGTAAAAATATTTTTATTTATATACTCAGGATTGAAAAACAAAAAGGCAAAAGTAGTTATTAGACATACCATATCTTCAAGCTCCACACTTAGGTCAACTGCTGCAGCCCCAGATTCAGTATCAGCATCATCCAATTCAAAAGCTTTCCTATAACATCCACGGGCTCTGTTTTTATCTCCCACTACATCTCTGTAATAATGACCTAAATAGCAGAAAACTTTGCCCATGTATGTATCCAGTCTTGCAGCCTTTGAAATAAACATTGATAACAGAATATTAGAAGCTTATTTGCAAGATATCTTTAAAAACACAAAAGATAAATATACAGATTAAAAAAACCGTTTTATTAAATATACAAAAATATGCCAAAATATCCTTTAATGTAAGATTTAAAATAGACATGAAAGCTGGTCCTCACTGCTTATATAAAGTAAACAGAAGTAAAAAAAACATTATTTCTTTGGTAAAAGAAATATGAAATTAGAACTATTACTAATCTGCTCTTATAAGTCAAGATAATAATGTAAGACTTACAGATGTTAAACATTTAAAAAAATAAGTTAAACTTCTAGACTTGTGTGCCTATAAAACTACAGTGGACATTACCTAAAAACAGTACTGTTATCCAGAGATAATTATGCCTTACTTTCTGTAACACATATTTCTTAAAAAGTAACTTTTACATTTTATGGGTTAATTTTTTTCCTTCAAAACCCATGTAACATCCTCACAAAACCTTATGTGTGAGAGATAAACCACAAAAAGCAGTTAAGAGTACTTTTAAATAACTAACATATAATTATTATTTATGATTTTAAAATGCCATTCCAATTAAGAATTGAATAGTAGCACTTGTTTTACCTTCAGAAAGTGGGTAAGAGCCTTCGTTTTATCTTTTCTTGTCTCTTCACCCATAAACCAATATGTTAACCCAAGTTGGTATTGATATTCAGCAACTTCAGCATCTTTCTCAAGTGCTGTCTGAAAACTAAGTCAACAAAGGAGGAGTAAAAAAGAATATTAAAATAAATACACATATTATATATATATTTGCTCCTATATAAAATACAGGAGACTCTCAGTTTGAACAAAGTTTGAGTAATTCGAAGATGCCATATTAGAAACAAGTCATTACTTTAGGATTAGATTAATGAGAAAAAATAATGTTTTTGAAGAAGAGAAGCTTAAAAAAAGCACAATGGCCTTTTAGCACTACCATGTGCTAAGTGTTCAGTACATATACCAAACGTTACATCTGCTTACTGAACATTATGATCAGCTAATTAGATTTGAAACCCATCATAGATTTTTTTACAGTTACTGTGCTACATGCTAAAGACATTTCTTAATGTAAGACTTACAGTCTACAAAGATCAAATTTATACAAAATTGGATCTTCATCAAGCCCTCTCATTTTAAATTTTTGAAAAATATGATAAACTAATGTGACCGGATCTATGAGCAATCCATATACCCTTACCATTTTTCTGCTTGTAGATAGTCCTTTTTGGTAAAATGAATCAAACCCTCAAGGGCATGAGCTTCAGCTAGGTCAGGATAAGAAGAGAGAAGATCTTCCACAATCTATAAAATAGATACCTGTCAATTGCATATCCAAATAAAAATGACTTTTAACTTTTAAAAATTGCTCAGTTTGAATTTAAAAACCAACCTTTGTAGCTTCATCTAAAAAGCCTTTGTTCACATAGGCCAAGCCTTTAAGAACCAAAAGTCCAGGGATATTATCTGCATCAGAGACCTAGAAAATAATTGTAAAGAACTGCTATAAATCTCCTTCAACACAACCACAGCAATGGTTTGCTTTAATTAAAGAATGACCATAGAAGGACAGGGTCCTAATAGAATAAAGACATAGAGGTCCTGATTTCTATCACTACTAACACTTTCATTGTTTGTAACCTAAATTTTATTAGGGAAAATTTCAAACACTTAAAAAAAATCAGAGAGACTAGTAGAATAAACCCACATGTACTCATCATCAAGCTAGAATATAAAACTCAAAGGCATTTTTTCCTCATCTCTACCTGTACACATTTTACCACACTCCTGCTCAGATTATTTTGAAACAAATCCTAGATATAACTTTTTATCTATGATATATTAATACTTCAGTATCTATACCTAAAAGATAAGTTTATTTTTAAATGACATAACCACATTACCATTAGCACACCTGACCAAAACTAACAATACAAATTTAAAATCATCAAATTTCCCAGTTGTCTCATAAAATATTTCAACAATGTGTTTTAATCAAAATCCAACTAAAGTAGATATATTTCAATTGACTGATATGTTTCAAGTCTCTTTTTACTATACAGCAAGTTTCTCTTTCATCTCCTTTTTTTTTTTTTTCCTCTTTCAAAATGTAACCATTGAAAAATATGGCCTGTTTGTCACAGTTTCTTACAGTCTAGATTTTGCTGAATGTATTCTCATGGTACTTAACATGTTCCTTGTATTTTCTGTGAATTAGTCGTTAGGTCTAGAAGCTTGATCTGATTCAGGTTTGGTGTTTTATCAGGGATATTTCATATGTACTTACACTTGGTTGTATCTAACAATCTTTCTTTTTGTGATGTTAGTAATCCTCAATGTCTACATCTGTTAATGTATTCAAGACTGCAAAATGGTGATTTTCTATTTCTATCATTTCTTCTTCTCTTATTAGGTGGAATCCTTCAACAAAGAGAAATTTCTCCTACGCTCATTATTTGGTTATCATGAAAAATGACTCATTTAGGAAACGCAGGATAAATGCTTTGATTCTTTTCAGTTGGCTTCTTGGCATCCTCCAAAGATTTGTTTTCTTGAGGGTGTTTGATTTTTTTTTTTTTTTGTATCATCATGAACACATGGATTTAAACATATTTGATGTGTTTCAATAGACTGCAGTTACTGGGGCCCTCTTTAGCCAGTGAGAATCTCCTTATGCTAGCTCCTTAACCCTTTCGACATGATCCTAGTTCCTTTTATAGTTTCCTTACTTTCTAATATGACAAGATGTTCTGGGCTCATCTTGTACATTTCTGTCTCAGATCTGGACTCTTCCAATTCTCCAAGAAACTTTTCATTTTGTCTTTTTGTGGAAAAATTATTGGAAAGACCTCTATAAAGCATTTACACAAAAAACATTATTAGTGGGAAAGCAAAAAGAAAATAAGATATCAATTCTTGAAGAATGCTAACAAGTGTTCTAGTTTTTAAAAAATATTATGAAATGCAAAGCCCTTTGAAATATACAAAACAATGATTTTAAAAAAAAAAAAACTGAACTGAAAACTTCCTAATATACTGAGTGATATAATTTTGATTTCAGACAAAAACTAGCCTTTACCTGACAAAAAAAAAATCTTTAAGGAACAATGTGGTTATAACTTATAAATTACTAGTTACATTTTTCAGCAGGGAATTTCAAATTGCCTGAACCAAAAACATCAGTTTCATTCTTAAATCATCTTTCTTTGAATGAAACACATAAACAACATTCTCTACCATGAAGCTATTATACTAATGTCCTTAATTATTCTTGTCAATAGTAAAACATTTCCAGGAAGAAAAAAGTTAGAATCCCAAATTAATAATAATCAAGTAGTAATAACCTAAGAAAGCAAAATGAAAAGAATAAAAGCTAGAACTAAAAAAAGGAATTGCCTCATGTGAAGAGCCCTATGAGTAACCAAGAAGCAAACAAATAACTTGAGGAGTTTCCAAGTGTGTGAATGATTTATAAAAGTACAGTTCATACCTCTAACACAAAATTTGTACAAGTAAATATTTGTGGTAAGAAGAGAATGGTTGTTGCCTGGCTGATGTGAAACCAATTAAAATTGAAGGTAAAAACTCAATGATAAGACCACCTGATCAAGAGTACGAAGTGCTTCCTCTGAAGATTCATAATCTGAGAGTCTAATCAAAGCTTCTGCTTTCAAACGAAGACAAAGATTCTTCTGATGAAGACTGCTACCAGACACACCCAGATTATCTATGTTCTTCAGAGCTGACAAAATTAAGGACATCTGAATGAAGACAACCACATCACTTCACTTTTTTTTTCTTATTAAGAATGACATACAATAAATTACAGATATAACAAGCATAAATTTCCAAAACAATATACATGAAGAATAATTCAAAGCTAAACATAAATTCTTTCCTGAATTCTTTATGGAAAGATCTGAATGTAAAACAGAACATATCTGAATTTAAAACCTCTATCTTCACATAACACATAATAAAACTGAACATCCTGAAACACAACAATGACTATATCTGCTACATAATAAAGGTTAGCACTTAGCCAAAGCATCTGTAACAAACATAAGAAATTAAGGATACTGGAAGGCGAAAGAAGCTGAATTAGAATGAACCAAGGTGAACTGTTTCTCAGTTACAGCAGGTAGGCTCCCAGATGGGGTCAGGCATAGTAAATCACTTTTTATGATTTCCTATCCCCACACTCACCCCATCACATTCAAACAGGCTCCAAGATGCCTAAGAATTCCCTTGTCTACATCAGAGAAATTAAGAACCCGTGAAGGTCCTGGTCATACCAGAAACTTCCTTGTTACAAAGACAGAGCACCTCCACCCAAGCCTAAACTGACAAAATTTACAAATGGAGGAAACCTTTGATAAATACTTATTATCAGTCTAAAATTAAATACACTAATAGACATGCATACAGACTTGGAATTTATTTAACCTCAATAAAATTTAAATTAGTCATCAATTTAAAATGCAAAATATAGCATCTGGGTTTTTTAAACCACTCTCTTTATCCTTTAAGATGAAAACAAGTTTGGCCACCTTTATGTGTCAACCTAAAAGATGTCAAAAATACCTTGACTGCATGAAAAAACAGCTTCTTTAGGTCCATGCATTTTGACTTGCGCTTCTGCTAGATGATACCATCCAGTTGTGCAGAGGGGGCTTTCCTTTAACCCTGAAAGGATAAAAACGATAAAAAAAAAAATAAAAAACCAAGGTTTCCATGACTACTGAAATAAATGGCACCATCATCTACTCTCCAAATCAGACTCTACCCCTCTTCCTCATCTCTCACATTTTACCAATCACAAAGTCACACTGATTCCCCTTATCTGTTTCTTTACATATGTTTTTCTTCATCTCTAGCACTTCAGTTCAGACCACCACCACCTTTACCCCAGATAACTGTGTTTGCCATCCACTACAATGCAATCTCTACACTGTAGCCAGAATATTTCTAAAAATACAAATCAGATTATAAAATTCCTCTCATTAAAACCTTTCAGTGACTCCCCACTGCCTTCATAATAATATGCAAACAAGGTCTGCAAGACCCCTCTACAACCTCACTTCTTGCCCCTTCCCATATATATACTTCATTCTCAAATCTTGGTGAACTACCTGCAGTTTCCTGAACAACAGTTTTCCTCTTATCTCAGGCTATTTCACAGATATATCTCTCAGCCTAAAGTGCTCCTCCCATCCCCTTCATCCATCTGCCAGGCTTGTATTCGTCATTCAGATCTCAACCTGAATGTAGGCTCTTCCAGAAACATTATGCCTGATAAGACTAAGTTAAAGCCATCCCAAGACTTCTATATGTATTTATTTATATATATATATATATATATATATATATATATATATATCCCTATTTAACAAATGTAAATACTGAAACATAGAAAGTTTAAATTAGTGAATGACAGAGTTGGAATTTAAACCTAGGAGGACTCCAGGGTATGTAGGTACATTTTTTCGCTTCCATCATAGATATATGTTCCTTAAGGAAAGCCTCAAAGACAAATGCCTACTGACTAACAATTACAACTTATGTTACATGCTATCCACTGTACATTTACCTTCTGTTAGGTTCCTAACAGCATCTTCATACTTTTTGTCCTGTAATGCTTTAATGCCTAAGCCAATGAGGCCCGGACCACTTTTTGGATCCATTTCCACTAGTCTACAACAAAACTGCTGTCCCTCATCAGTAAGACTTCCTGGAATTAAGAGAAAATATTATTAGCGCATATATATATATATACCAAGCTTCTAAGTAACATGTCATATTCTGCTTTAGAAATCTAAATTAGCACCAAAAAATAAAAAAATTCATAATGGCTAAAGAATTAAAACTTCAGTACTATTTGGTAAAACACAAAAACAAATTGAAAGAAATATTATTTTGATTAGTAAGCCAATAAAAAAGACACAAGCCTGCTACTATTAATATTATGCTTCCAGGCATGAATTTCCTTCTGTCAGTATGTTCTCACTACTGCTTCCATAAATATGAATTCCAAGAATAGATATGCCTAGTTTCATACATCTTATTTCTTCCCAAGCAAACCAGTGGCTTTTTCCCTTTCTATCAGTAGTATTGTTTAAACTAGACGTTGTCTACATTAGGCATCAGAATCACCTGGAGGAATTGTTGAAACACAGTATGCTGCGCCCTACCCCCTAAAGTTTCTGACTCAGTAGGTCTGCTGTTAGACCTGAGAATTTACATTTCTAACAAGTTTAAGCGATGCTTATGCTACTAGTCCAGAAATCACACTTTAAGAACCAAAAGTATACAGTATTTGCTAATACTATATACCACCTTTATTATTAAGTCTATAGATACCCTGCCTTTGTTGCCTCTGTAGCTAAATGGTAACTTCTGGAAAGTAGAGATTAGCATGGTATCTTATACATGGTAGGTGTTAACTATTGTGATGATCCTTTAAAAATACTATCATGAACTTATGTTCAAAAAGGCCTTTAGTCTGTTAATGGGTAATGGCTGAGAATTACTATAGAAAATTTTAAATCTTTACCATCGTAAAAAAGAAAAAAAAAAGCTATTAGAATTTTACCTTCAATCTCTACCCATCTGAGTCAAAATTCTCTTCCTCCATTGAAACATAATTCATGACAGACTGTCTTAGCTACATAAACTGCCATTATTACAGAAAACACATCTGGGATGAAGAGAGAAATCAATCATGCATCTCATCTCTCCAATGATCATTTATATGGAGGGTCTCTAAAACTGCACACAGGTAAACAAAGTGTAGGTAGGTACATGAAAATAATTTTCAAAAGGCTGAGATAAATACAAACAACTTTTAAAACAAGGTAAGCCTTCCTAACATATTCCCTTTTCTAAAGCTTAGGAGCACAATTATAAAAATGAAATAAGATTTTTATTTCATAAAAATGAAATAAGACTGTGCTCATGTTTAGCTCTGGGGAACATTCTCTACATATGATCAAGTGTCACTTAGAAAAGTGTTCTGTAGTGTTCCGAAAACTAGCAACAGTGACAACAACATTTAAGATCTCTGTGTAAACAGACAGGGAGTATTCAACTCCCAATCCTCTTCTCCATACTAATTCTTATGGAGAATATGAAATAAATACTTCAGTGGAGGATAAAAGCAGAAAGGAAATAGACTTCATTGCTTTTATTTAACTTACCTGCTCTTCTGAACATTTAAAGGATTCTATGGTTCCAGATTTAATGACTTTAAAAGAGTTTAACAATATTATTTTTATTTCTCAAAATGTCAAGATAGACTTCGGGCTGATGAATGCCAAAACTCCAAGGGTAAAGAGTATTTTGAGGAGGTCCAGGTTGGATGTTAATAACAATGGAATTGTTTCTTAAAGTTTACTATAAAAACAGGTGAGGTTTTTTAAAAAAACAAAAAATAATTCATTCATTCCTGACATCCTAAAGAAACTGGTAAATACTATAGAATTTTTCTTTTAAATAAACATAGTTGGAAGGAAAAAAATATACAATTTGATGAGATTTATGTCTTTATTTTCACCTGGATTTTCTAATAGTTCTAGAACACAAAATCTTAAAGAAGCTCTTTCTGCTTGAATTTGAAGAACCAACCTTTCTTATCCTCCCCCACTTCAACAACAAAGCAAAATAATTCAAAAAGGTCATTTAGCATGAAAAAAACATTTCAACAGATGACAAGTATGAAAGCCATTATTTGTTATATGAAGCTTTAAAAACTGAGTCATACTGAATATGAATCTTTAAGTCTCAACAGGAAATGCAGGACAAAGGAGACTGAAATACATTTATCCTCAGTGGAAGAGAACCCAGTGATTAACTGCTGTAAAGTAGCAAATTCTGCAGATATTGAAGAACTTTGGGGGAGGGTGGGTCAGACTTTACAAACCTTACAGATTTTTCAGAAGTTCTTAATACTCAGAAAGTTTGGTTTAGAGGAGCAAAGAAAAACAAAGTATTCTGCATTAACTATTAAACTTCCACCTCCCAGAATAATTTTACCTTGGAATGTATCTAAACCTGAACTACTCAATTCTGCAAACTTCTTGCAACCAACAATTCAGAGGGGCAAGACCTCTTCCTTAGTTTTACCATTTGTGTAAATATTTACCTATTGGCTCCTTTTTGTATGACATAGACCCTCTTTTCTTTCAATTATGCACAATAACCATCTCCAAAGTCTCTTCGTTTATTTTTTATTTTATTTTTTTTTTTTTGAGATAGAGTCTCGCTCTGTTGCCCAGGCTAGAGTGAGTGCCATGGCGTCAACCTAGCTCACAGCAACCTCAAACTCCTGGGCTCAAGCAATCCTCCTGCCTCAGCCTCCCGAGTAGCTGGGACTACAGGCATGCGCCACCATGCCCGGCTAATTTTTTCTATATATATTAGTTGGCCAATTAATTTCTTTCTATTTTTTTTTTTATAGTAGAAACAGGGTCTCGCTCAGGCTGGTTTTGAACTCCTGACCTTGAGCAATCTGCCCTCCTCAGCCTCCCAGAGTGCTAGGATTACAGGCGTGAGCCACCTTGCCCAGCCTCCAAAGTCTCTTCAAAAACGATTTTTTTTCACTTAACCCAACATAATTTCTAATCAACCAATATAATCTCTTTACTATCTCTTATTAGAGCACTGTTGACTATAGAATTTATGTACAAACTATCCTATTTTTCTATTATTTTGTTGACTTTTTGTAATATAAGATCCATTTTTACTTAACAAATCTACATTATAGGTATATTTATGCTCACTAAGAAAGCATTCCATCAGTCCTTAAAAAGAAATTCCAAAGTATTCACTTATGCCATCTGGCATGTGAGCAGGCCAAGACTAAAGTGCAAACCATTAATAGCTGCACAGAACTAGACAGAAAAGAGTGAACACCAGCCATTAATTTCTCAATAGAATTGTATAATAGCCAAAAAAGAGATGGAGGGATGGGTATCAGAGGGCACACAATAAAGAAAATTAGCCCATTTATCTTTGGAACACATTGAATTTTATGCTAAAATGTGAAGAAACTGGGTAATTTTGGAACTAAGCTTACTACTATCAGAGAAAAAAGACACACAAAAAAACTTCTTAAGTATGCTCCTTGTGCTGAAAGTCTCTTAAGTGTTCCTCATCCTCCCTGGCCTAACTAGCCCTTTCTTCTTGGAATGCTCTTGCCAGGCAACACTACTGCAATTCTTCTCCTCCCCCTCTAAAAGCTTACTATCCCTTCACATGCTTCACTTTCTCCTCCTCTCCCCTTAATGCAGTTTTTCCTCCTTTCCCCTGGATTGCTTTTCTTTTTATACCTACTAACTAGTTCTACCTATTCGTAGTTCATCATTGTAATCCAAGTTCAAATTCAATCACTTTGACTAGAAAAGTTTGCCTAATAAAGATTGCCTTAATAAGAGACTGAAAAAAATTAAATGGATTAGTAAAGCTCTGCAATAATTTACAATCACTACCACAATGGTATATGTACTATTATTTCTATTTCAGCGACTGATTTCTGTGAACTTGTTCACCTCAAGTGAATATAGGCATGGACAGGAGTGATACTCAAATTATTCAAAAAGCAATCTATTTAGCACAGACACTGACAAAAAGGACAGAAGCTGGAGAGAAAAACCAATGTGGTCACCCTCTTGTAAACTGCCTGAATACCAGCCTTGGACACAAGACATCCACAGCTACAGGTTTGCCGACTCCTAGAAAGCTAGTTGTCATCACTTCTCTCTTCTCCCAAAGAAAGTACATGAAGATGCAGTAACATGAAGTATACACAGTGGCATACTCTCCAACTTGAATATGTTCTATTTCATTAAAAAAGGTCATTCACAAACTTCATTACTTTATATTACAGTATTCATAACAATGTACTTGTGACACTAAAACATAACATCAACACTGAAAAAGTTAAAATTTCCTAAAATCCTTTTCATAATATTCATGGCCCCATGTAATACAGTCCAATCTGTTTAGTCAAAATATACCTAAGTTATTCCTTCCACTATAGCAAACTATTTTACTATTCATAAAGAATGCATCTAGCTCCATACCTTTGCTCACACCATCTGGAATACCTTTCACCTCTTTTTGTTTATCTAATATCTACAGAAATTTCAAGAGCCCCCCACCTCAATTTCCACCATCAAAAAGACTTCACTGATCAACAATGAATTCAATAACTCATAATTCTTCTCCATCACTGTACTTCCCTGTATCTCTTAGCCTTTTTGTGTACATAAAGACTACATATTGTACTTCCTTTTATGTCCAGAAACACTGAAACAATACCTTAGACATGGTAGGCATTAAAACACTTTCTGATTGATAGCAGCATCATTCCCACACAATCACACACCTCTAGGACACACAATATGATAAATAACAAATTACCTGATTCAATTAAATGCAAACAAAGCACTTCTAATGGATACTGTACAGTGGGATAGATGTTTATCATTCCTTCACAGGCCTTCTTCAGCCTAGCAGTCTCATGAGGAAACTTGAAAATATAAAAGCAAAATAAACTAAATTCCAGTCATAGTAAAATGTATTTGTGGGCACTTTCCCAAAGAGAAATATATAACAATCATATTAGAGATTTTTAAAAAATCAACTTACTTTGGATAAACACTGAATGAAATGCCTATAAAGTATTTGGTGATCTTCACTAGGAATCTTATCTGATAAGTCCAATGCATTCTCAAAAGCAGTTAAAAGCTGAAACAAACAAAAAAACTATCATCTATAGCATACTTAAATGACAAATGTGGTAAATGGTTGAATGTATAAGACTCGCTTATACAAACTGTACCTTTAACTAGGCCCTGACAATTTCAATGAGGAAAAAAATGTATATGTAAATTTTGGAGTGCATTCTAACTCCAACTGGCCATTGCATTGCACTGAACTAGGAAGTGACAATATAAATTTAACAACAGTAATTTAACAAAACATTCTTCTAAGTGTTCGCTGTTGCCTACAAAGTAGTCAACCAGAGTATAGTCATAAATGCTAGTATAAATGCTATTGCTCACATCATTTTTAAAACATCTCTTCTGAGATCACTAGCATATGCTTTGAAACATCTTCAATGGTAGTAAATCTTCAACCTTTAAAAAAAAATTTTATGAAACTGAGTTACACTTTTGGTAAAAGAAAAACAGATATGATGGAACTATAATGAAACCACTTCTTTTATGCAGTATTAACTGACTTGGAAGGAAATTCCAAAAGAGGCCTTCTAAATATTTCTCGAGCAAGAACAACAATAATAGAATCCAAGGCAAGCACTTTAAAGTACTCCATACCATTCATTTGGTTACATAGTCTACGTTTTTAAAATGAATATTCATGACATAATAAAAATCCATAATACTGCAAATTTTCTTTGGAAAGTATGCTAGAAAGTCTACATAAATAAGTAAAATCTTGCTGCTTTGATAAAGTTAATGATCTTTCAAAGAAGGATCTAAGCTAAGTTTTCAAGGAAACTTAGCTTCAAACAGTCTAGCACAGGCGTCCTCAAACTACGGCCCTTGGGCCAGCCACCTAGCACATTTATCCAGCCCTTCAGGTGTTTTTGCTGCCACTGCCTGTCCTGCTTAGCAGCTGACTTGTCCCAGGCCCACAGTGCGCACTCTCCAACAGTCTGAGGGACAGTGAACTGGCCCCCTGTTTAAAAAGTTTGAGGACTCCTGGTCTAACATAACAGATTTTTAAAAATAGTAATAAAATTATTCCAAATGAAAAACAGGTGACACATCTTTTCTGAACACTCAATATTTGAGGTGATAATAAACTCCCCAAAAGCCTTTTTATCCTATTGTTAACAGATAGAAATCAATTCTTAAAATGATAAGTAATTCTTTTTCATGGATAAGTGTACTATAGACAATCCAAAAAGGCATTTATTCATTTTGGTATGTGTTAGATATTCTGATAATCTATACTATTTTATGGAAACAATAAAGCTATATTATAATTATATGATTTAAGAGAAGTTAGTAAGCTACCTAATTTTGTCACTGTTCAATTTTTTCTACAACTGAATCTATGAGCAGATAAACCAAGTTATCACACAAATAGAAATCTTATTCTCACATTTTTATCCCCAGCTCCTAGGACACTGCCTGTAATAGGTTCTCAATAAATATTTTCTGAATAAAAGAATTAATGAGTGAACAAATGAACAAACAAAAAAAATGAACTTCCCATCCTATACAGAACCTATAATTGTTTAGGTTTAAAAATTCCATTCAATTTAGCATACATTGAGTAGCCATTTACTATAATAAGAACTTAAGCTGACTTTTACATTTATCAATTAAAAAAAGAATAACAGGCCGGGCGTTGTGGCTCACGCCTGTAATCCTAGCTCTTGGGAGGCCGAGGCGGGTGGATTGCTCAAGGTCAGGAGTTCAAAACCAGCCTGAGCAAGAGCGAGACCCCGTCTCTACTATAAATAGAAAGAAATTAATTGGCCAACTGATATATATATAAAAAATTAGCCGGGCATGGTGGCGCATGCCTGTAGTCCCAGCTACCCGGGAGGCTGAGGCAGAAGGATCACTCGAGCCCAGGAGTTTGAGGTTGCTGTGAGCTAGGCTGACGCCACGGCACTCACTCTAGCCTAGGCAAGAAAGCGAGACTCTGTCTCAAAAAAAAAAAAAAAAAAAAAAAAAAAAAGAATAACAGAGACATTTTCCAATTACGGTTCCAAATCAGCTTTAAAATGATTTTCAATTACCCAAAAATCTGCTCACCTAATATATTCTAGGTATAAATACTCTAAATATTATATATAAATACTCTAGTGGAATTGTTAATCCTCAAAGTTATTCATTATTCTTAGATCATAAGTATAAAAAAAAACACTTGTAAAGTATAACTTTTTAAAAGTTATAGTTTTATGAAATAATTTTCAGTTTCTTTTTTGCAGTGATTAAATACTCCTTTAGCATGGATTCTTATGAACACAAGGAATGAAATTCTGATTCCTTGACTACCAATTCCATTCCATCTAGACTTCGTATAAGACTGCAGACCAATAATTCTGACTTAATTAGGAATAGCCTCTATGAATTTAAAATTGTACATTTATAAAATACCTATTCTGATATACAGTACTCTTCTATATTATTTCATTATGTTTCTAATTTCTAAATCCAGTTAAATGATCAATTTTCATGAACAAACTTAAGGAATAAATGAATCAATACCAATTGTTGAGTTTCATTATTCTGATCCTCAGTACTCTCAGCCAGCAACTGAGTCAATTTCCTCCATAGCTGATGAAGCTCTTGGTTGTCTGCACCTTCTTCCTGCCGTGTCTTTATCAATTTGTGCCATGTACGAGCCACCTATTTGAAAAGGAGATTTAAAATGATTATTTTATTTTAAATGTTAAAAATGCCAATAAAAACGTTAAATTTGCAAATAAAAATGTTTTATCTGTTAATACATAAAAATTGCAAAAGCACAGAACCTCATTATAAACTCCATAAAAATATGTTGATTGGGCAAATCCACACAGCCCTTCTATCAGAAGTCTGACTGAGATACCAGAGTATTTACAAGAATGATGATTACATGCCCCAATTCCCATAACTTATACCATCTGCTATGGAGACACCACAAATTGGCCACTAAGTTGTGCAGATGACACTTTTACTTATTTTATACCCTGGTTTAGAAGTTATGATACCTTAAATTTGAATTGTAATGTATTGTTTTCAAAGCTCTGTAATTTGTATGCTCTTTTAAATTCTTTTAATATCATACTACATATTAATTTTTATTTTTCTGTTAAGCTAAATGAAAGCTTTTCTTCTAATAACAGCTTGATTAAAAGAAGTCTAGGACTCCAGAATATCATTCACCAACCTCTAGGTGTTTCTTCTCTTGGTAATACAGATCCACAAGTTTCTTACAGACATCACACCACTTCTGCTTGTCAACACTTCGAAAAAAAGGATTTTGAACCTGATTAATGAAAACAACTAAGGACTTAAAACACTAAAATTTAAATATCCCAATAATATTGTCAGGTGCCATTTTAAATTAGAACATACCATATCTTGCTTAATATTATAGTAAAAATTATGTAAAATGAGTTCTTTGTAAAAAAGAAAAAGTTTAAGAAATATTATCTTCCATTATATTGACTGAAAATAATATCAAAGTTCCAAAATTAGTCCATCCTCTTACTAGTAGAGTTTTGACTCTATTTCAATCACAATTGAGAGATTCTGTCACAAGCATTTGAAAGAAAAATGCCTCCCAATTCTCAGTAAATGTTTGGAGTACTTCCATATAATTTTTAATCAGTTTATTCTAATTCAAGTTTTCAAAGAAACTGGTCTTTCACCATAAATTCATTACCTTTCATAAAGATCCAGAAGCTTTTGGTAAACACCAGGTAAGTCGTCCTTAGCATTTATGTGATTGCATTTCTCATACAAGCTTGCTAACCCCTAAAAGAGGAAGTAGTAATGATTATTCTTCCCAAAACATTGGATGTTCCCACATTCATTTATTTTGCTAAATACTGTAATAATCTATTCAGATTATTTCTGATAAAAGATTACTATAATTTACAGATGAAATGATATGTCTGAGACTGCCCTCCAATTGGGGGTAGGAGGGAATAGGTAAAGTGGAATTTTGTTGAATCTCGGTGACAGGCAGAAAGGAGTTCATTAAACCATTTTTTTTACTTTTGAAAATATAGTTGAAGTGTTTCACAATAAAAAACATTTTTAGTGGTTATTGTACAATCTCACCCTCTAGGACAGGGGTCTTCAAACTTTTTAAACAGGGGGCCAGTTCACTGTCCCTCAGACGGTTGGAGAGTGCGGCACACATTCTACACATGCCACTGTGGGCCCAGGACGAGTCAGCTGCTAAGCAGGACAGGCAGCAGCGGCAAAAACACCCAGTGGGCCAGAAAAATGTCCATGTGACAGTCCTTTTTTAAAATTTCAACATGTTTTTTAAACAACTTTATTGAGGTGTCATTGACATATGAAATTGTACATATTTAAGGTATACATCTTGATGTTTTGTTATATGTATATACATTGTGAAATGACCACCACTGTAAAGCTAATTAGCATACCCATTATCTCTAACTAGCTACCATAGTGTGGGTGTGGGGATAAGACTGAATTTTAAGACCTATTCTATATGACACTACTTTTATGATATTGTCAGACAAAAAAAAAAATCCAAATACCCTAAACCAATCATTTCCTTATAGAAGCTGCCATTTCTCTAGGTGTGTTGCCAGATATTCTCACTCAAGTGCTTATTCATGTGAACCTGAGACAAACAGGTCCACACTCTCCAGAGCCTACTATCTCTTATTAATCAGTTTCAAAGATTTCATTAAGATATGAAACAAATTAAAGTTATTAAATATAAAAAAGTTGGAGAATCCAATTAAAAAACATTAAGACCATTAAGTAAGAAAAAAGAATTTAACTTGTACTCAAAGACAGAAAACAGAACACTTTCATATTATCTTACTTTTAGAAAACATATTAACATACATTTCTTGTTCCTCATGTAAGTATAAAGAATATTTTTGAAAAATCTTTATATGCATATATAATTAAGCTGGCTGTTTACATAATTATTTCAATTTGAGTACTCTTATTTAGAAATAATCCATTAGTTAACATGTTAAACAGTGGTAAAGAACATCCTTGGTACTACTTTTTTTAAAACCAATTTTTAGGTTTAGAAGACCAATAAATTTAAATTTTTTCTTATACAGGGCAAATGTAGGTTTAAATGCATATTTTAATGCTCTTACCTATATTTTGAAAAACAAACAAAAATACTTTCCCCATAATATAAGGGAAAAAAATTTCTACATACCTGCCAAGCTAGTAATTGGTCTGGCTCTAGTTCAGCAGCTTTCTTATAGGCACCCTGGGCCTGGTCAGGTTGTTCTAGCTCAGCTGCGGCAACACCAATAAAAACCCAGGCATTATAGTTATTTTTCTCTTGTTTTAACACTGTCTGTTAAAAAAAATTAAAAGAGTAAGTCGTTAACTTTTGTAAGTAAATGAACAAACAATAACAAAAAGACAGTCTATCTAAGAGTCAGGAAATCTACATCTACCCCTAACTGAGCAGCCTTCAGAACACCACTTAACTTCTCTGTTTTCAGTTTTCTCAAAGAAAGAGAGGGTTGGACTGTATCAGTGATTGTAAGGGGTTTGAAATTTGAAGTGTACTTTTAAAAAGCTACCCAAATAATCCTCATACCTTCATCATATTCCTCTCCCAGCTCTTTGCAAATACTAGATATAAAAAGAACAGAAACTACCCAACCATTCTGCCTTGCCTCCACCGATGCTATTGATTGTAACTCACAAAATTGTTCTCCATCTCATTTCACTTCATCCAACTCTCTTATTTTCCTTCACCATGATAGTTTCCCCATGTGAGACAGATGAATTTTTCACTAAAATTATAGGCTAGGAAAATAGATTCACCTCAATGTGACTATATCAAATATGTTCGAAATAAACAGTGGTTATGAATGTTTAAACAACACTTGCCAACTGGAATAAAAATTACATGTAGAGATACTGCTTTCAGAAATAACGGTTACTTGCTAAAGTAAAATAAAATAGCTTGAAACAGAAAGTTAAGTATGTTCTACAGAAAGGAAAACATAACTAGTAGCTAAAATGAAATTTGACTCTTAGTAAGGGTTGTACATATTCTAGAGAAAATAAGACATTTCCACGAGTTGAACCAATCAAATTATTAGGCTTATGCTCATCCACATAACACTTCTAGCAATCTGTCACCAATATACAACAAAAGTTCCATTCTATCTGTGAACACTGATTATACAAATTGGGTCATTCTTGTCATACCCAACTAAATCAGAGCTGAAGGGCCAACAGGAAAAAGTACTCAGGGCACATAGCACCTACTCTCCAAGAATTAAATTTTCCACCAGCTCAGCTGCTGAAACAGTCTGCTGTACACTGAAACCAGTTTTACCTAGTAGCTGCTGAAATGGCCTGCAGCTAAGACTGGTTTTACCTACTGCCATCGCACCAATCAGAGCTTGCCAGCTCCCAAAAGCTTCTCTAGTATCAAGCTAGATTTGTTCTTTAAAACAATATACAACAATTCTCCTTCTAATAAAAAACTCCTAACATTCTCTTTGTTCTTACAGACAAACAAAAGACCACCAAGGCTACATGTATTCCCCAAATTGCAATTCTTGCTTCCCAAAATAAAATGTTAAATTTAGAGATTCGTCTCTACATTTTGACTTTGGCATACTCAATAATGCTCCTCCTAAACCACAACTGTAACTGGCTCTATGAACAAATTTCAATAACCCCTATACATTTTTTTTAATAATCCTCTCCTTTAACTAACTACTTGACCTTTTGAGTTGTTTCCCAGAAATGGTGGCTTTTCTGAAAGAAAAAGGAGCTGAGATTCTGAAGGCTCCTGGGTAGATTTCCTGATTCCAAGATTCACAATCTCCCACAACCTGCCCCCATCCATGCATGTAGCCCCTTGTTAGTTACATCACAATCTGCCCCAAGGCATGTGGGCCCCTCCTTTAAAAGCCCATGATCTCTGTTAGTCAGAGAGACAAATTTAAGGCAGCTTCTCCCATTCTCCCAACAAGACATCTGCCATAATAAAAGATTCCTTTCTTCCTTGGCCATCCTTGTTGTCTCACTAATGGGATCTTTGTGTAACAAGCAATGGACCTAGACCAAACCCTTGCAGTTTCAACAACACAACAATGAGGTAACTACCAAAGTCAAGCTCTAAACTCTAGGGCCTTATTAATGCTTATGTTCCCAATACCAAGTACAACGGCTGGCACATAATTGCTGATAAATGCCATACTCAACCAGCAATTAGTAAGTACTGAATATCTAACTGCCTGATGACCAGGTTTTCAGAATCTAAAACAGATTTTTAAGGAAATAGTTACAACAACATGGTGAAAGCTGGTATGAGGTTCTGAGAGAATACAGAGAAAAAAGTACCTAACTCTGCACAAACCAAAGAAGGCTGCCCTGAAGGCATGTTCATACCAAGTTATAAATCCCCACAGGTAGACATGGTAATGATCTGACAAAACCACAGCAAATACACTAAAATGCAACATTTCTTTATTAAAAAATTAATTTAGTCTCAATCAACATTCTGAATTAATACACATAAGTAATCAGGCATTTGTAACTGATTAGTTATCCATTTGTGTTTTATAGTTGGTCTCTCCAGTATAAACTATGAGCTAACTGGTGGAATTTATATCTGAATTTTACAGAAAACCTACAGAGAGAAGATGGCTATGGTACTGCTATATATAATAATAGAAACACTCAGATACACATTAGTTAAATAAGTCTCCCCTTCTTGCCATCCAACCCCAAAATGCTCCATATATGAACAGACTGCTCAGCTTCTTCTATATCAGGATTAGTACAGTCATGGTCTCACAACCCTGCTGGGCTCAGTCACCTCTAGAAACCTAAACCTCACAAGGGCATCCTTTACTCCTAGACTCTCATCCTCATATTGCTGTGTATACATCCCAATCTTACCCAATTCCCTTCCTACCATTCTCCTAAATTCTTCATTGTGTCCTTTGGGCTTAACAATCTGAATCAGCTAAATTCCCTTCATATTTTCAACCTTTCTTTTAACTGCAACAAGTTCTGCCTCAAATAAAACTTGGCAAATTCCCCTATAGATCTTACATGCTACAGCTGACTTCTTTTCCCTTGTATCCCACACACCACAGGACCAGGAAGTGAGAAAGGTGTTCTCCTGACTCACACTGTCACTTACATTCCTCTTCTGCCCCCTCTCCTTGAAAAACCCCACTATCACTGAAGCTCAAGCCATCCAACGATAATACTGAAAACATCCTCCTTCTTGCTTACCATCTACCAAACTTCTTAGGAGCATCCCTTTCCTTCAAAATGTTGTATCCTTCTTCTCCATCTTGATATCTGTATTCATTCTAACATTCACGGTGATATCCTATGGAACACCATGGCCTCTCAGTTACTTAACCTTCACACTACTCAGCCATCCAAAATCTGAATTTCTAACAAGGTATGATTCTGCTCTTCTCTTATCCTCCAAATTCAATTACTACAACAGTCCCAGGTAACAATTCTTTAAGCTCTGATATCTCCAGTTTTTAATGCCACCCTCTTTTTTGACTACCTACCAGCCCATTTCTCATCCCTTCTTACCCAGCTTAGACTCCATGACCCATCACTGTCATCACTCCCTTGTCCAAACATCCTCAACTCCTTTGCCTCTTTCCTCTTATCTTTCTCACCATCCATAGTTGAACCTCTTCATGCCCATTTCCAAATCTAAGAAGTGAATATGAAGGGAGAAAACTACAGCTGAGTTCACTGATTTCACCTTAATAACCTGAAACTTTAAGTGGGCAATCACCAGGCCTGCCAATCTTTCCAATCCTTACTAGTACGTTTGTTTTCAATAAATAACTATTTCATATCTTCTTTCGTCTCTAACCTCCTATACAAGTCCTCAGCCAGTCTTAGCTTATACTTCACCAAGAAAATAGAAGCCACTGGAGAAGAATGCTCTTACCTTCCCACCACCAAATCTAGAAACTTGACACTGTATATAGATCTGCACCTATCTTCTCTCCTGCTATGAATGAGGAAGAGTTAGAGCTCTGGATCTCCTCATCTCTCACCTACGGATGACTTCACTCCTACCACTACCCTCTGTCTCTCCTGTGCATTCAATTTCTTCCTCTGAATGGAAACATTCCCATCATAATACAAAAGAGCTTTAGAATCTTGATTTTCCCATCCACAAACCAAATAGAATTAGAATGTCAACATACCATTAAAGAATGAAAACTTTAAGATACAGTATCATTCCATTATACAACCATCAAAAGACACCTATGGTATATTCATGTTTTAAAAACTTAGCTTTGGTAAATTACCAATACAGAGAAAGACAAAATTGTAGCAGAAATAGTTTATCCTGCTAATTGGGGGTTATTAATTAGTTCAGTCACTCTAATTGTTCGACTTAGCACTTTTGCTGCATTTGGAAAGTAAATAACTCTCATATTACAAATCAATAATGCTTATAAATGGATAACATACTTTTATTGTGGAAGAAAAAATATTGGTTACCTTACAATGTTTCAAAGCTTCTTTGTATTCTTTGTTTCTGATTGCATCTCTAGCACTTTTTAGAGCAGTCTTCACTTCTTTGCTGGACATTCTGTTAAGGCAAAAAGACTGAGTGAACCTATAATAGTACCTACCTAACTGTAATGGTTCCAATAAACTTAACCATCTGAAAAAGAAATCTGAAAAGGGAAAGATTCATTCTATTTGGAGCAATCTTTCCCCTAGAATACACACAGCTTATTCCCTTACCTCTTCAAATTTTTACCCAAATGTCCCTTCCTTAGACACAGCATTTAAAATTTTAGTTGTTCTATCCCTTACTTCCAAATACCTAATATTCCCTGAACTCCTTCCCTTGCTTTATTTTTCTTCAAAACACTTATCACTTCTAGAATACTATATATTCTACTTATTTATCTTATTTATCATCTGTGTCCCAAACACACCAGAATGTAAATTCCATGTAGGCAAGGACTTTGGGGTTTTGTTCCCACTAACTCATCCCCAAGACCTAGTACCTGACAAATTATAGATGATCGATAAATATGTATTGAAACTGAGTTGTATTTGAATTACACTCACTCTCCATATATTTGGCTAAAACACAGATGATCTTATGGACCAGGACCCAGAACACATACCAATCTCAATGCAATTCTATACTAAGAAAAATCCAGTAGAATAAGCCCAAGTCACAGAGCAAAACACTAACACAAATAAGTTTAGTAACTATGATGGGATAGAGTGTAAGAAAGCATTCTGTTTTAATGCTAGTTTCTATAAAATACAAATCAGGATATTAACTTTCTTCACAGTAAGGATTATTATAAAATTGTTACCTATACTTTCTCTGAAGAGAGATAAATGCAATGTTTAAATTTGAATGGAAGCAATGCATATGCAAAAGAATTATACACTAATTTCAGCCATAAAAAGATATTTTAATTAATTTCATTTAATCTTAAGATACATTAATTTAAATAAATTAGCATACTTTAGGATTTTGCAACTTACTGTGGTTTACCAGTAAACAAGTCAAATTCAATCACAATTCAATTCTGAAAAAAAATTTGTATTTTCTGCCATCTCCATTCACTCTAATCTCATTAGGAAGTAAAACAAAGCTAGGTAAATAAGTGGTTACTGACTACAGATGTTCAAAGCAGCAAAATGAACTAAAAAAGATAGATCATTAGCATAGTAAACTGACAGTCCTTTATATCCAAAAAAAGCCTGACATGGAAGTACAAGGCCAAAGAAATTTGTGAAACTAGAGATTTAAAAAGACTTAAAAAATTTGGCATTCAAAATAATCTAAAAGTTAAGATATCATAAAATCAGTTTATCTACAGCTAGAACCAGATTCCCCAAATAGGCAGAAAAATAACTCTTTTGCCTAGTTACAATAATTACATAATTTAAAGCAATATATTTCATATGCTCTTATTTTAGAAACTACTACCTTACCTGAAATTATCTTGATACAAATTTATAGGTGAAAACTTCAGAAGGATTTTTTGCAGTCTACAAATTCTAATTGGAGTACGTAACAAATTTCAATGCTAATTTCACATCAAATTTTCTCAAACCAGTTACCGTCAGTAAAGAAAACCTGCAGACTAAAAAGAAGACAACATTAATAATGAGGACAACCAATCTAGATCAATAAAAAGAGATGAAGACTCACACTCTAGAGAAAAAAACAAAAAAGTTTTTTAAATAAACAATAAAGAGACACTCCAGTAAAAAAATCAAAAGATGTCCAAGTTAAAAAAGAACAGAAACAGTTTCAAGGTAAGACAAAATTAAAAACAAACAACAGAAGATACCAACCATTCCAGAAGAAAGATCACCATCTCTCCTGCCACTGGACAATTAAGTGGGCACATTATAAACAAGGCAAAACCAATCAGCACTAAAACTACATGCAGCTCCCAAGCTACTCACTGCACATGACATAAAATAGAAAAAAAATCCCTGTTCTAAAGAACATAATCAAGAGAAAGACATAAGACATGTAAGTAATTCAGAATCAAATGCTCAACTAAGGATAATGAAAGAAAGTACAAGAGGATTTCAGAGAAGAAAAGGTGTGGTGTAATATAATTAACAGCTACTAAATGAAGACAAGAGAGAAGGAAAATTACTCTACTCAGAGGCAATTGCACTAGCAAAGTGAGAGCGACAGGAATGAGTGTGGCAAGTATAGAAAAATGCAAAAAAAAAAAAAAAAAAAAAAAACACCCAAACAGGCTAAAAGCATCAGAAGGGATTTATTAAAGAACAAAAATTAGGTTGGGTAGGTAAGAAAATTAGGTTGGGCAGAGCCTCAGAGTACAGATCTTAAAAGTCAGATAGACAAATTTGGACTTAAATACCACAGCAAATAAGGAGCCATTAAAACTTCTAAGCAGGTTATTTTTAAAGACCACTGTATTTTAAAGTTGAAGAAACAAACTCCATTTTCTCTTGGTAATCAATTCTAATACTCAATATCCTTCCACATCTATACATCTCCATGTGTAATTAATATAATTCCTCATGCTGCAGTAGAATTCTCTGTTCTTCTCTTCCTATTCTTTCTTCATTTGACGCAAGATTAGAATAATAGGCTAACATGGAGGCATTTTCTCTTCACCCAGCATGTATTTATATACTTATGTATACATATATGGTTGCACATGTATCTATACACATGCATACACACATATATGTATGTGTATATAAGTTTCAGGAAGTTAATTTTTAAAATGATGACCCTTTCTAGCCCTGAAAACTACTACTTCCTCTTTTTTTTTTAAGGCAAAAAGGAGAGGATCATTAGTTTCCTAAACAAACCTTTATTGCGGTCTAATCATCTACTAGGTACCATTCAAACCCATTTTCTTTCACAGAATAAAAACCTATTACCCAAAATTATTCCATGTAATCCCACATTCATTTATTTTGGATACTTCTCTCAATTTTAAGCATTTCTAACATTTCAAAAAAGATCTAGCTGTCTTTCAAGTGTCTTTATTTGGGGGGGGGGAGATGGGGTCTTGTTCTGTCACCCAGGCTGGAGTACAGTGGCTCATAGATCACTGTAACCTCAAACTCCTGGGATCATGCAATCCTCCTTCCTCAGCCTCCCAAGTAGCTGGGACTACAGGCATATACCACCATGCCCAGCTGATTTTTTTATTTTTTGTAAAGACAGGGTCTCACTATGTTACCCAGGCTGGCCTCAAACTCCTGGCCTTAAGCAATCCTTCCACCTCTGCCTCCCAAACTGCTGGACCTATAGGTGTTGACCATCGTACCTGGCCCAAGTATTTTTAATATTCTTCTACAAATCCTATTAATTTCCCCTTATACCTCTCCTCCCATTTTTGTGCTCAATCTCAACTGATTTTTTAAAATAGGAACATTCACTTTGCACACTTTCACTTCTACTACCAACCTGAAAGGTTCTTTTTTTTTTTTTTAAGACAGAGTCTTACTCTGTTGCCCAGGCCTACAGTGCTGTGGCATCAGCCTAGCTCACAGCAACCTCAAACTCCTGGGCTCAAGCAATTCATCTGTCTCAGCCTCCTGATTAGCTGGGACTACAAGCATGCACCAACATGCCTGGCTAATTTTTTTTTCTATAGATTTTTTTTTTTAGTTGGCCAATTAATTTCTTTTCTATTCTTAGTAGAGACGGGGTCTCACTCTTGCTCAGGCTGGTTTCGAACTCCTGACCTTGAACGATTCACCTGCCTCAGCCTCCCAGAGTGCCAGGATTACAGGCATGAGCCACCATGCCCAGCCCAACCTGAAAGGTTCTCATACAACATAAATTGGGTAGCAAGAACTGTACTTACTGAGGGTATTAGGCTATTAAGTATGAAATGTCTGATTTCCTTAAGTACTAAGTTTAATAGTTGATATCTCTGACATTTCATTTTGACACTTTTTTTAAATTTTTATTGTGAAGATACATCCTCATTCTTTCAAACAGCTGATTTGGCTTGTGATTATCTTTCAATTTTTTTTTTTTTTTTGAGCACTTTTTGTGAAACTATGGGTAAGTTAAAAATTCGTGTTATTTTCGAATATGAGTTCCATCTTGGAACCAATGCTAGGCAGACAGCTCAAAATATCAATGAAGTGTTTGGGAAGGATGTGGCTAATGAACACACAGTACTTGGATGGTTTGAGAAGTTCCATTCTGGTGAGTTTAACTGAAAATGAGCCATGTGGGCAACCTGAGACCAAGGTGGATAATGAAGAGCTGAAAGCTGTGGTGGAAATGAATCCATCTCAACCTATGTGTGAATTAGCAGCAAGGTTTGACATTACTATTCCAACAATATTAGACCATTTGAAAGAAATGGGCAAGGTAAAGAAGCTGGATACATGGGTACATGAATTAAACGAGCATCAGAAGAGAAATTGTTTTGAAGCTTGCCTTTCCTTGCTGTCATGACATAAAGGCCAACCATGTTTACACCAGATTGTTACATGTGATGAAAAGGGGATTCTTTTTGACAATCACAAGTGCTCGACACAATGACCTGACAAAGATTAAGTGCCAAAACATAGTCCAAAACTGAATATTCATGAAAATAATCTAATAACAAAGGCAATATATGTAACCTAAACATTTGTACCCCTATAATATGCTGGGGGGAAAAAAAGCTAATGGTGTCTGTTTAGTGGTCCAGTGCTGGCATTATCCACTACAGCTTCAGGAAACCTGATCAATCAATGATAGCAGATGTCTACTGCAACCAATTGGACAAAATGAGGAGGATGCCCGCGATTAAGCAGCCGAGATTAGTCCACAGAGATAGGCCAATCCTTTTGCAAGACACTTGACCACATGTTGCACAAACAAGGCTACTCAAACCATAGAAGCTGGACTTGGAAACTGCTATCCACTGTATTCACCAGACCTTGCACCAACTACCACTTCTTCCAGGCTTTGGACCACTTCTTTGAAGGAAAAATATTAAATGCTCAACAAGCTGTGGAAAACTGCCTTTCGCAATTTAATCACCACTCGCTCTCCAGGATGCTTTGCTGCTGGCATAAACAAGCTACCAGATGGCAAAACTGTATCAACAGTTTAGGTGCATACTTTGATTATCTATACTGATAATGACATATACTGATTATAATATAATTATATATATATAATTATATTATATTATAATCAGTATAATATAATCATAATTATATTATATTATAATCAGTATATATAATATATTATAATATAATTATAAAATCAGTATATATAATTATATATACTGATATATTCTTATTTGAGATATAATACACTTTTGATTCGAAATCAGACATTTCATATTTAATGACCTAATAGAAAGTGACACTCATGCCATAAACACAATGACATCCTTCAAAGCTAACGGATACAGGTAAATGAATTGATGTGTCCTGCTGTCCCCAGCTGAAGATACAGAACCTTAAGCTATATTCCATTATGCTCATACAAAGATTCCACAAAGCAAAAACAATATTAATAATAGTAATGTACATACCACTTGCTGCAACTAAAAAAATAATAATAATAATAATAGTAATGATAATGACATGGAAGTTAATTTTAAGAAAGAAAAAAAATTATATCTTTAAATCTAATAACAAGTCTAAAGGTATTCTGTGATAACCCATAGTCTGATATAAAAAAGTCTATACTATTAAATCTTTCTTCCTAAAGGAATTGGTAAAAACAATCATTAAGTAAAAATACACTCCAATTACTTATCACTTAGCATTCCAGACACTTACCTTTACCTATTATCACTTCTATCTTCTTTCTAAATTGAATTTCAGATTGTTCCTTAACCGTTTTCCATCTAAATTAAATAAAAATATGAGATAGTCACATAAAAGGGATAACATCCACTACCTAAAACCTGAACTTTTTAATACATCAGTTCAATTCAATTTTTATAAATCACACTTTGAAACATAAGAAATATTTATGTACAATTTTTAGTATTTTTTTCTTTCCCACAGAGACACTAATCTTCATCTCCAAATTTCTGAATGCTCTCAACTATAGCCTCAGGCGATAAAAGGAAACTTCTGTAAGAGATCAGAAAGATTCTGAAAAAATATTTCAGAAACTCAAAATACATTGATGTCAACATAAAAAAATTGAGTCAAAAAAGAAGATCAACTATTTCTACATTCACAATGTATATCAATTTTGTTCTCCTTTTCTACTGTTATTCTCTCAGTCAAATTCACTACTTTCTTGCCATTCCTAAAATGACTAGTGCAATAACTCAATGATTATTATAAATATTCTCTACATATTCAAATCCCCAACCCTCTATACCAGCAGTCCCCAAGCTTTTTGGCACCAGGGACCAGTTTCACGGAAGACAATTTTTCCACGAGGTGGTGTGGGGGGGGAGCTCAGGCAGTCGGCCCACAGCCCGAGGTCGAGGACCGCAGCCCTAAGCAACATCTCTCCTTGCTCTCATAAGAAATAACCTTACCTAAACAGATGGTCCCCAACTAATGAATGATTTTTTTGACTTTACTACAGGTTTGTCAGGATATTAAATGCATTTTCTACTTACAATATTCTCAACTTAAAATGAGTTTATCAGGATGTAACCCCACTGTAAGTCAAGAAGCACCTATATTCCTCAAAAGGCAGCTATCATCAAACCTGAGTATCTTCTTCAAATTAGTTACTACACAACATGAATACCAGAGTAAAGCCTGCAACAGGGATCACTCTCTCCTCCGATCCACTTACTAGCTGAGCTACTCAATTAGAACTGAGCATTTTTTTATTATTCTATATAGATATGTCCTGTCCCCCAATTCAACAAATCCTTAAACACAGGTCTTACACCTTTGGAGATTGTTATATACCCAACATTTACTGAGTAATATGTATTCAATAAGCAGCTAATAATCTTTCAGCTTCCAAAGCTTTCTACCAAAAGGTAAACATTAACAGTGTTTCAATATTAACCCACATTATTTTTTTTCATCATCACCCAGAGTTAGTAGTTTTCTTTTCTTTTTTTTTTTTTTTTTTTGTAGAGATGGGGAATCTCAATATGTTCCCAGGCTGAACCCCAAGTGATCCTGCCACCTTGGCATCCAAAGTGCTGGCATCATAGGTATAAGCCACCATGCCTGGCCCCCCAGAGTTTTCTATCTATACACCTTTGTTTCCACCATTTAGCCTGTCCACTCTCACTTCTTTCTACTCACATGCTACAAATAATTCAAGACCAAGTTCATGTGTCAAGCATATAGCCCTCTTAAACCAATCTCACACTAGTCTGAATTTATAACCTTTATTATCTACACTAGCATTTCCAAAAATGTATTCCAAGAAATATTAGCATGCTTAGATTGTTAACAAATGGTCCAGAACACTTGTGAATACTGTACACTGTATCTCACTCTTTCAAAGTCGCAATGTATATTATTATTTTAAAGCCTCTGAGAAGTCCTATAGTAAGGACCCCAAAATAATTTAAACTAGCCATTCTGAAACTTCCGTGATCATGGAACATTCATTTCAGTGAAAACCAGTTAACATTTTGAAGCACATTAGTATTCTCAGAAGTACAATTTGGATATTTTGGTTTCTGGTTTTTGTTTATTTGGCAATTAACTATACTTTTTGATTCCTTTTATGTTATTATTAAACTTACAAGTGTTTATGTCTATGTGTCTCCCAAAACTAGACTGGAAGTTGCTTGGTAGCAGAAATTATTTCTAGTTCTTTCTTTTCTTCCCTACAGTGTCTGGTAAAATGTAGATGTGAAAACAATATTGAATTTATTCTACACAGTCACAAACTAGACGTAAGTCTCCTTTTCCTAATGCAAAATATAGTGCTGCTGGTATTTTGAACATTAAAAGAACTACAGTGAATCAAAACTCAAACCAAGACTTCAATTAACAATCTTTCTGAATAACAGAATATTTCACTAAAGCAAACAATCCCTAACTCAGAAATCTTTAACTGATGACTTAAACATACATGTATGTAATGGAGCCGGTTATGGGATAAATTACGTTCCCCCAAAAAATTCATATGTTAAAGCCCTAACCCCTAGTACCTCAGAAAATGACAGTATTGGCGATAGGGCCTTTAGAGGTAAAAAAAAAAAAAAAAAGGTTAAAGGAGGTCATATGTGTGAGCTTTAATCCAATCTGTCATCTTTAAAAGAAGAAACCTGGACACATATAGAGACAAAGATGCACGTGCACAGAGGAAAGACCATGTGAGGTCACAGTGAGAAAGTGGCCATCTGCAAGCAAAGGGGGGAAGTCTCAGAAGAAATCAAACCTACCAACACCTTGATCTGGGATTTCTAGCCTCTGGAATTATCAGAAAATAAATTCCTATTGCTTAAACCACCTGTGGTATTTTGTTATGGCAGCCTATGCAAACTAAATCCCCTACCCTCTCCAACACACACACGTGCATATACACACACAAAAGTACCTTTTCTGATAGCATAAGTTACTGATCAGCAAAAATGTATGTTCAGAAAAACAGTGATTAAAACAATAAAAAAAAAAACCTGAAATGATATGAGAATTAGCTGAAGAAAATGGGGAGGAGGACTGACGAGAGGGAAAGATCATTTGTGTAAGAGGGAAGAAAAATGGACTAAACAATGGTTAAAAGTAGAGGAAAATTGACTTCAGCTCAAAATAAGAACCTTTAATAATTAGATTTATACAAATGTTAAATGGGGTACTCAATGGAAGTGCTTCCCACCACTGGGGATAAAAAAGCACAGTCCAGACAATCCACTCAGCAAGAATGTTGTAGCACAAACTAAATGTCAGCTAGGAAGTAAGACTAGAAGTCTCTTAGATTTTTCCAGTGCTATGTCTCTGAGGCTCTAAAATATTTTCTGCTCCGATCCACTGCCGCAACTGCTCACTAGCAGTGCCAAAGGGAGAAAGAAGAATAAAAAGATGTGTTCCTGTCATCAAAATACATGTCCTGTGGAAACAAGGCCATAGAGAGTAAATACAGTTCAAAAAATCAGTACTATGCCACAGATAAATATAATTTTTGTGAATCTGTCAGTCAATATTGTATCTATGGTAAAATATGTTCTACATTCCAAATTAACTCAAAGCAAATTTTGAAAACATCTGGTTCATGAGAGAATCCACCTGTATTCCCTTATGTGCTTCAAGCATGTTAGCTTTTGTTTCCCTAAAATGTAAGCTCCTTGTGGACAGAGAGTACTGTTTATATTTTTATATGCTCCCACAGATCTTTAGCATGCTGCTTGGTTAACAATTCTGCTTCACCAACAGATTAAGCTTGGTAGATTGTCATGAAACTTTGTAATTAACTACAGACAGAGTATTCAGTGAGTTAGGGCACAAACTGGCTCCCTGCGTAATCTCAGGCCAGTCATTTAACCTCTCCAAACCTGTTTTTCTATTGCCTGCAAAATGGTTAAAGTGAGGATTACGGAAAATATTCCCTGTAAAAGTGCCTGGCACACAGTAGGTGCTCAGTAAATGTTTAGTACAATCCTCAGCACGTGCTAAGTGCCATGTGATTATTAAATAAGTTCTGTCCCTTATTACAACCATTTTATGCAAAAAACACTGCCAGATATGGGGGAGGGGGGCATGGGCAATATAAGTAACCTTAATAGTTGTACCCGCATAATACACTAAAATAAAAATAAATAAATAAAAATAAAAATAAAATATAATTGAACAGCCAGAAAAAATAAATAAATAAAAGTTGATTTCTGTTAAATAAGTAGTACAAGTCCTCCTTTTCCTATCAAAATATTAAAATGACAAATGTGATATGCAAATTATATACCTGAAACTATGATGATGAAATAAGAAATTTGGCTCTGGGACAGAAATCTGCTTCTTCTAGAACTCTCCAAAGGAATTCAACAATCAAAAGGGACCGGTGATTATTCTGCAGCAAAACAATGGTATTCTGAACTTACGTCAATTAATTGATCACATCATACAGCCCAATCTTTCTCTGAGAGCCTGTTCTATTTCTCTCCTACACATTCTGAAGGCAAGGAATACATCTAAGCTTGTCCCAGCCTAGAACCTGAAACTTCTTACTAGGCCCCGCTCCTCACCCCATGGGAGCACAATAAATCCTCATTGCACGGGCTAAAAGAGGTAATGAGGCAGACCAGAAATGTCCTTCAGGAAGGTATTCGAGGGGCTCCAAGGTATCCCTCGCGCACCTGGATACCTCTGGCGGTCCACTCAGGAGCCACACAAGGAACCGCCCTATCCAACTTAAGTGACAGACACGCCGCCACCTCATCATCGCCCAGTTCACGCTCTCGATGAACACTTAACCCCGCTTGCCGGGCCCCAAATGAACAGCCCCCGCCCCCGATCCTTTCTCTCTCTAAGTACTATTTCAACTCCCTTTAGGCTCCAACTTCTGCAAAAGCGACAGAGACCCGAACTCACCTGGAACTGATGCTGCTCTTCTACAAACGCCAAATCTGGAGAGCGCATGCGTACTGCCCAGGCAGCACTCACGTGACTGGAAGTGACTGGGTTGTTTTTTTTTTTTGCTTCGCTCGGTGTTTGATTAAAAGGTCTTTCACGTGTGTTAAGGCCGGGATTCCCCCTCCTTTGCGCATGTGCGTGCTCTGGGCCTGCTGGGAGTTGTATTTCTGCGGGTGAAGCGCTGAGGTACTGTATGGAAACGAAGCTACAAGTTCTGGGAGTTGTTCTCCGTCCCAGCCCTCCTCTCCCCGGCCCGAGCGGGGAGGCTGGCCCAGCGGCCGGCTCTCAGAACCACTACCTGCGATGCTGCTGCTGTGGGTGTCGGTGGTCGCAGCCTCGGCGCTGGCGGCCCCGGCCCCCAGGAAAGGTGGACAGAGGCGGGGAGCAGCCGGGGTGCCCAATGTGGTGCTAGTCGTGAGCGACTCCTTCGTAAGTACACAGTGGGGCAAGGAAGGGGATGCCCGGCTCTGGCCCGCAACCGCTCCACTGCCTCCTGTGCAGCAGGCCTTGGGGAGCAGAATCTGAGACATTTTCAAACATGTTTTACCCTGGTGCAAAGTAAGAAATACATTTTATTGTGAAACCCCATATACACACATGCACACCACATGCATATACATACATACATATATATAAACATATATATATATATATAGCAGTACTTTAGTAAGTGAAACGCACTCTGAAGCCTCTTTGTAAATCTTTGTTGTTTTAAATACTGATCTCGATTCATTAAATTATCTTACCACTACTAATGAACTTTCGGTTCATACCCCGTTTTGATTCAGTTGTGGGATAAAGTAACATTCTTCATCTCCATAATAACGTGTCCAAGAGTCATTTTTCCAGTTCACTTCAAGTTTCCAGGAATTAACGTTTGGGTGAGAAGTAAAGAAAGTTTATTTTTACTACCAAGGTATCTAGTAATAATGTTAGTGCTGATTTAAATGCCTTTGTTGATATAATTTGATCCATTCCTCCGTATTCCAGAGAAATTGTGCGCATAGGTGTGTTGGTTATGTTGAATCCCAAACGTGAACAGCTTTTTGGAACTATTTTTAATCATTATGTTGCATTGCCTTTCTCATAGATTAACCTGTAATGATTAAAGTTACGTAGTCTGGATATGCACATAGTATTTGTTGAAAATATTAAAGTAATCTTTAAACTTAGATGATGGGCAGTATTGCAAATGAACATGAAAGAGGTTTATTAGGGAGTAGTGTTGAAATCAAAAGAAAATGAAGGAATCAAGATTGTGCAGAAGAGAAGTTGCGTTTTGTGGCTGTCTTACGGGTATTTCTCAAACTACTGGGTGTCCCAAAAGTCTCCATACAAAGGAAAAATTTTGTAATGAATATTTTGTAAATAAAGGTACATTTAGCTACAATTTCCCAGTTTTTCCTTTGTATGATGACTTTTGGGACGCCCTGTAGTATGCTGCTTCAGAGCTGTGTTCCAGTTCCGGTGAGGGGAACAGACCTTTGTACCCTTGTGTTGGATGGCCATTAGTTGTGGGCTGCCCCCAGAATAGGGCCTCTATTGTTGGGCAAGGCAGCTCTCTTTAGCAGAAGCAATTGTTCATCCGTGAAAGGGAATCTGGGTGGTACATCACAACATCCTAGACCTAGAAACTTCTAAAGGTGACTGAGATATTTAGGTTGGTTTGTTTTTTAATATGGTATGAATGCATAGATTTTTATATATTTGTGCTTAAATTCTTTGCACTCACTGTACTTATTAATCTTCAAACTGTCCCATCTTTGGCCAATGGAAGCCCCTTCAGGTTGTTTGGTGTCCTTTTGACCCACCTCCAGTAGTATTTGAGAGCTTGCTTTGGCACAGTTCCATGTTCACCTTACACATTTCTTGTCCTACCTTGTGTTAGAGATCACAATCTGGGTGTTAGAGTTTTCATTGCTTCTAGACCTTTTAGTGGAGAGTTAAGGTACATATATATTTTTTTTATTTCAGCATATTATGGGGGTACAAATGTTAAGGTTATGTATATTGCCCATGTCCCCCCTCCTCCCTTGAGTCAGAGATTCAAGCATGACCATCCCCCAAATGTTGCACATCTCACTCACTATGTTTGTATATACCCATCCTCTCCACCCCCCTCCCACCTGTCCAACACCCAATAAATGTTATTCTTATATGTCCACTTAGTTGTTGATCCGTTGATACCAATTTGCTGGTGAGTACATGTGGTGCTTGTTTTTCCATCCTTGAGATACTTAGTGGAATGGGTTCCAGCTGTATCCAGGAAAATACAAGAGGTGCTGTATCACCATTGTTTCTTAAAGGTGAATAGTACTCCATGGTATACATATACCACATTTTATTAATCCACTCATGTATTGATGGGCACTTGGGATGTTTCCACATCTTCGCAATTGTGAATTGTGCTGCTATAAACATTCGAGTGCAGGTATCTTTTTTGTAGAGTGTCATTTGAACTTTTGGGTAGATACCCAGTAGTGGAATTGCTGGATCAAATGGTAGATCTACATGTATTGCTTTAAGGTATCTCCATATTGCTTTCCACAGAGGTTGAACTAGTTTGCAGTCCCACCAGTAGTGTAGGAGTGTTCCTATCTCTCTGCATCCACGCCAACATTTATTGTTTGGGGACTTTTTTGATAAAGGCCATTCTTACTGGAGATAAGTGAGAACTCATTGCAGTTTTGATTTGCATTTCCCTGATGATTAGAGATGTTGAGCATTTTTTCATAAGTTTGTTGGCCATTATTCTGTCTTCTTTTGAAAAATCTCTGTTCATGTCCTTTGCCCACTTTTTGATAGGGTTGTTTGATTTTTTCTTGCTGATTTTCCTGAATTCTAAATAAATTCTAGTTGTCAGCCCTTTATCGGATGTGTAGCTTGCGAAAATTTTCTCCCATTCTGTGGGTTGTCTCTTTGCTCTCGTGTCAGTTTTTTTGGCTGTGCAGAAGCTTTTTAATTTCATCAGGTCCCATTTATTTATTTTTGTTGCTGCTGTGATTGCCTTTGGGGTCTTCTTCATAAATTCTTTGCCTAAGTCAATGTCTAGAAGAGTATTTCCAACGTTTTCCTCTATAATTCTAATAGTCTCACACCTAATGTTCAAGTCTATTACCCAGCATGAGTTGATTTTTGTGAGAGGTGAAAGGTGTGGGTCCTGTTTCAGTCTTCTACAGGTGGCTATCCAGTTTTCCCAGCACCATTTATTGAATAAGGATTCTTTTCCCCAGTGTATGTTTTTGTCTGCTTTGTTGAAGATTAGTTGGCTATATGAGGATGGTTTTATATCTGGTTTCTCTGTTCTGTTCCACTGGTTAATGTCCCTTTTCTTGTGCCAGTCCCAAGCTATTTTAATTACTATAGCCTTGTAGTAGAGTTTGAAGTCTGGTAAATTGATACCACCTATTTTGTTTTTATTGCCTAGGATTGATTTTGCTATATGGGGTCTTCTCTGGTTCCATACAAAGCATAAAATTATTTTTTCTATATCTGTGAAAAATGATGGTGATATTTTGATAGGGATTGCAGTGACTCTGTAGGTCACTTTGGGTAGTATAGACATTTTAACAATGTTGATTCTGCCAACCCATGAGCATGGTATATTTTTCCACCTGTTTACATCCTCTGCTATTTTCTTCTTCAGTGTTTCATAGTTCTCCCTGTAGAGGTCTTTTACTTCCTTAGTTAAATATATTCCTAGGTACTTTATTTTCTTTGTTGCTATTTTGAAGGGAATTGAGTCTTTGATTTGGTTCGCACTTTTAGTGTCATTGGCGTATATGAATGCCTCTGATTTCTGTGTATTTATTTTGTATCCTGAGACTTTACCAAATTCATTTATCAATTCAAGGAGTCTCTTGGTTGAGTCCTTGGGGTTTTCTAGGTATAATATCATGTCGTCAGCAAAGAGTGAAAGTTTGATCTCTTCTGCTCCCATTTGGATGCTCTTAATTCCACTCTCTTGTCTGATTGCTGTAGCCAGGACTTCCAGCACTATGTTGAATAGAAGTGGAGATTGTGGGCAACCTTGTCTTGTTCCAGTTCTAAATGGGAATGCTTTCAGTTTTTCCCCATTCAGTATGATATTGGCTGTGGGTTTGTCATATATGGCTTGTATCATTTTTAGGTAAGCCCCGTCTATGCCTATTTTGTTGAGCGTTCTTATCATAAAAGGGTATTGAATTTTGTCAAATGCTTTTTCTGCATCTATTGAGAGGATCATATGGTCTTTGTTTTTGCTTCTGTTTATATAGTGAATTACATTTATAGATTTGCATATGTTGAACCATCCCTGCATCCTTGGGATGAAGCCCACTTGGTTGTGATGGATTATTTTCTTGACAAGCATCTGGATTCGATTGGCTAGGATTTTGTTGAGAATTTTTGCATCTATATTCATAAGGGATATTGGTCTGTAGTTTTCTTTTTTTGTTGCATCCTTTCCTGGTTTTGGTATCAGGTTATGTTTGCTTCATAAAATGTGTTGGGGAGGATTCCATCCTTCTCGATGTTGTGGAATAATTCCTGCAGGATAGGCACTAGTTCTTCTTTGTAGGTGTGGTATAAAATTCAGGTGTGAAACCATCTGGTCCAGAACTTTTCTTTTTAGGACGGTTTTTTTATTGCTGTTTCAGTTTCAGTACTTGATATTGGTCTGTTCAGGAATTCTATTTCTTCCTGGTTGAGCCTAGGGAGGCTGTGTGTTTCTAAGAAAGTGTCCATTTCCTCCACATTTTCCAGTTTGTGTGCATAGAGATTTTTGTAGTATTCATGAATTATATCTTGTATCTCCGTGGCATCAGTTGTAATTTCTCCTTTATTGATCCTGATGGAGCTTGTTAGAGATTATTCTTTTCTGCTTTTCATTAGTCTAGCCAATGGTATGTCAGTTTTGTTTATTTTTTCAAAGAACCAACTTTTTGTTTTATTAATCTTTTGTATCATTTCCCTGTTGTCGATTTCATTTAGTTCTGATTTGATCTTAATGATTTCACTTCTTCTGCTGGATTTGGGGTTGGTCTGTTCTTCCTTTTCCAGCTCTTTGAGATGATTCATTAGATTGTCTATTTGTGATCTTTTTGACTTTTGGATATAGGCATTTATGGAAATAAACTTTCCTCTCAGGACTGCTTTAGCTGTGTCCCACAGGTTTTGGTAACTTGTATCACCTTTGTCATTTAGTTCAAAGAATCTTGATTTCCATCTTTATTTCCTCATTTATGAAGCAATCATTCAGCAGAAGGTTGTTTAGTTTCCATGACTTTGTATAGAAATGAGAGTTCCTGTTAGGGTTGATTTCTACATTTATTCCGTTGTGATCTGAAAAGATACATGGTATAATTTCTATGTTTTTTTACATTGTTTGAGACATGCTTTATGTCCTAGGATATGGTCAATCTTAGAAAATGACCTATGAGCTGATGAGAAGAATGTATATTCAGTGGTTTGGGGGTAGAATGTCCTGTAAATGTCAGTCAGGCCCATTTGTTCTAGAGTTCTGTTTAAGTCCATTATTTCTTTGTTGATTTTCTGTTTGGAGGATCTGTCCTGTGCTGTCAGTGGGGTGTTAAAGTCTCCAACTATTAAGGTATTGTTGTTTATCCATTTGTTTAGATCAAATAGAGTTTACTTTATGAATCTGGGTTCACCTAGGTTTGGTGCATATATATTTTGAATTGTTATGTCTTCTTGTTGAACTGTACCCTTCACCATTATATAGTGACCTTCTTTGTCTTTTATTATTTTTGTTGATTTAAAAACTAAGTTATTTGAAGGTACATATATTTTAGAAAGTGAAAAATAAATTGTGAGATCATACTGATAGTTTCAATTCAAATTTAAGAGTATGAGGTTATTAATTCTTTGAAATTTATACTCATACCTCTTTTTTTGTTTTATACCAAATATTTTGGTTCCTGAAAACATTAATATAATTACTTATTTGCTTTATCCAAACATGTATGTATGTATATATTAGAAAATAAGATAGTAATATTACTACAAATAATGATAGTCCTGAATGCAGCTTTCAGTTTCTTTGCAGTTTTTGTTTTAAAAAGGTATATTCAACTATACAGACAAAATACTGTTCTTTAACTTGAAATAATTTTTCTCTCTATGGTTATTAGTTTGGTATACAGTTAGATTCTTGACAGTATGATTTATCATTTCTGAAACTCCATAAGCTAAGGTAAGGCAGTTGAGCCAATAATAATGTGGTAAAAAAAATAGCACATTGGTTTTACTTTCAATATGGCAACATGAGAGGCTTCACAGACCCACTCCCTAAGAAAACAAGCAAAACTAATGAAAATTATTTTTTGAAAACTATAAATAAAAACTATTTTAAAAAACTATTAAATAATCTATAAAACATCTTAAGTGTCTGGAAATTGTCCTAAGGGCATACACCAAATGAAGAAACATTCATTCAAGAAAATTTACTAAGGCCGGGCGTGGTGGCTCAAGCCTGTAATCCTAGCACTCTGGAAGGCTGCGGTGGGAGCATCGCTCAAGGTCAGGAGTTCGAAACCAGCCTGAGCAAGAGCGAGACCCCATCTCTACTATAAATAGAAAAAAATTAATTGGCCAACTAAAAATATATAGAAAAAATTAGCTGGGTATGGTGGTGCATGCCTGTAGTCCCTGCTACTCTGGAGGCTGAGGCAGGAGGATCACTTGAGCCCAGGAGTTTGAGGTTGCTGTGAGCTAGGCTAATGCCATGGCACTCTAGCCTGGGCAACAGAGGGAGACTCTGTCTCAAAAAAAAAAAAAAGGAAAATTTACTAAAACTCAGTAAGAACACAAAGAGTCTGTGGCAGTAAACTATGATGGCTCAGCTAGACAAAAGTTTCACTTAGGACAGGTGTGACCAAGAAGACAGGGCTCCCTCTCCCCTCAGCTCCCAATCATAGGTTATTGTATCTCACCAGAAGGGACAGGCTGCTAGCATTTCTCATCTCCTCTAAATCTGAGCTGAAGATGGTAAATTCCTGGTAAATACAGCTGAAAAGTTGAGGGCTCCCTTCCTTCGCTCGGCCCCCATTTATAGAGCAGACACTTTATGCCAGATGCAGAAGGCTGAGAAAACCAGGGCCCCAATAATAACCCTGTCCCAGCTCACTAGTAGAGCAAAGGTTCCATACCAGCAGAAGCCAAGAAGATAAAATAAGCTTCTGCAAAGTAAGCAGAAGGAAGAAAATAATATTGTACATTTTATGGTTAAAGAAGATCATTTTCTTCATTAGTAATGCAGTAAATGTTATTTAAATGTCTTTATTTCAGGATGGAAGGTTAACATTTCATCCAGGAAATCAGGTAGTGAAACTTCCTTTTATCAACTTAATGAAAGCACATGGCACTTCCTTTCTGAATGCCTACACCAACTCTCCAATCTGTTGCCCATCACGTGCAGGTATGAACATCCTTAATATTAATGGAAGAAAGTGACTACACACTGAAAATATATTCACAGTTCAAAAGACTATACCTAAAAGTAGGATAGTAAGTCATATTTAGCCCCTAATAAAAAAAATTTTTTAATATAAGAGATGTGTGTTTTAAGGTGTGTTTTAGGTATTGAGGTTATTAGAATGTCTAATTTATTTTTCAAGAGTAGGAAATTTTATCATTTAGAATGATGTCTAGTTCATGTGTTACTGTTTCATTTCCTTATGATTGGTGACTAGGAATCTTTTGATTATCCAAGCACATGGGGAAATACTCATATTTCCTAAAAGAGTTTTGTTTCCAGGGAAATTTTTCCATAAGGCTATAGCTAATTAGGAGGACTTATATGAATATTAAAGTATACCACAAAGTAGTTAGAACATCTTATATTCAGGTTTTTCTGAATATTTCTGTATTATTTCAGATTGCATATGTTATCTCTTTCTCTTCAGTCTCAATTCACTTCTATCCCAAATCTAGTTGTTCACTTTTATTATATTAATTATAATTTAACAAATAGGCATAGTTTTAATGACAAAACATCAGTGACATTAAGACATGAACAATTTAAAACATAGGAAAATATTGCCATTTTTATAAATTCTGTTGTCTTAGAGTTGTCTTCCTTTTCCTCTGTCCTTCTAGTTTATGTTTGTTTACCTTGCAACCCATAAAGAGCACTCAACAGTTTGGTTTGTCTGTAAGGTACTGAGATGGTATTCTCTGTGATTTGAGTTATAAGTCCTTTTACCTACATTTTCAGCACTATCAGCTATTTATTAATAATTACCAAAGATTAAAGGAAACCTAAACTATATTATAAATGATATTTCAATAATGAAGGACCAGATGTATTAAAAAACAGTTTTGTTAACTGTATAGTGGAATGAGCAGTAGGCTAGGGTAAGATGATGACCTGGATTCTAATCCTCAATGAATCATGTCTATAAATTGTTGTATATGCTGTGTACCTCACAGGGTTGTTTTGAACATCAAATGAAATAATGAATGAGAAAGTGATCAATGAACTTTAACAGTCTCAAAAATGTTAGATTATGTTTTTTGTAAAAGAAGTATATTTTGAAGAGTTTGAACAAAGAGAAAAAATAGTAATAAAAACTAACATTTATTGCATTCTTTGTGCCTGCCAATATTTGAAGTGCCTCTTGTATTAATTTATATAATTCTCGTAATATTTCCGTAAGGTAGATATTCTTATTATCCCCATTTTGCATGAAAACTAAGGTACAGAAAGGTCAAATAACTTAGCAAAAGCCACTCAGTAACTAGAGTTATTGAGATTCAAATCCAAGGGATCCCACGTGTCACCTCTCAGAAAGCATTTTGTTAGATGAGAACAGAAAGTTTATTTATTCCAGCCTACTAGGTGTATACACAGAAATGGGAAAAGGAAAATAAGTATTTATTGAATAAACAATTATAGTTGTAGAAAATGAGACAGAAGACATAGTACACCTAAATTTTCTGTGAAAAACCAGCAAAAGGACAGGGACTAAGAAATGTCTTTGAAGACATTGGGAAAATGAGATCTATACTTTAATTGACTGATTTAGAAAATTAATCAACAAGTACTTAGAGATTATTTTTATGATTGAAAGAAGACTCTAGAGTCTTATATAATATTTAATTCTAGCTGTGGTATTTACCTTAAGTAACTTAACCTGTAAGCCTTAGTCACCTCATCTGTAAATGGAAATAGTAACTCCTTGCAGGGTTCTCCCCTTGATAAAATGAGGTAACAATCAGAAGTGTTAGATAAATCACCAAGTGGTAGGTATGTCTTATTTTAGAGCATGAGCTATAAGCCAGTGGACTGCTCTCTCAGAATAATTGTCTTAAGAGTTAAAACAAATCTATTAATCTTTACTTTAAGCCCAATTTCTTTTTTTCTTTGCTCCAGCAATGTGGAGTGGCCTCTTTACTCACTTGACAGAATCTTGGAATAACTTTAAGGGTCTAGATCCAAATTATACAACCTGGATGGATGTCATGGAGACACATGGCTACCGAACACAAAAATTTGGAAAACTGGACTATACTTCAGGACATCATTCCATTAGGTAAAAATTAAAACAATAATAATCCTAATAGACTGCCCTCTACTATAGCATATACAAGAATTCATTTTTGACTTTTATTTTTTTATTTCTCCACAAAGATGAAAGTAAACCCTTTAATCCTTTGATTGTATTAATTAAGCTAAAACTTTATCTTTCTTCAATATTCTTAAAATATAAAAATGTCAAATATGCTGTTAATTTTATTTTTCTTAAACCTTAAAGATCTATAAATGGTATTTATAATATTATTTAACTCATGTTTTATTTTGATTGAGTTTCCATTATATAATCTCTCTATATAAATGCATAGCCTTCTTGCTAGTAGCCTTTATCAGTTTTTTCCAGCTTGAGTCTATTGTAACTTTTTTGTTCTTTCATTCTACATAGCTTCACAAACCAGGCAGCCAAGCATAGTGGTTAAGAATAGAAGTCAAGAATCAGATTGCCTACTTTTCAATTCTAGTTTCTATTTGCTACTAACCTTGTAGTAGTGTAATGTTAGACACCTTATCTAAACTAACTGAATTTTAATTTCTTTGTTATGAGAATTAAGTGAAACAATACGTGCAGGAAAAAGCTAACATGGCAGACCTGAGACTACTATCCTTAAAGGCCTGCTTGCAAGGTTGGCCCATGCCTGGCATCCTGGAACCTGGATTTCAGGAATATTCCCCCTATTCCTTAACTGATACGAGTGACTTACTGTGTACCTAGAGCATTTGTACAATGTGGTTTATGCCAAACACCTGCTATCCTGGAAGTCTGGAATTTTGGCATGTACTAAGCAGAGGGTGCCTACCTAATCTTGGGCACTGAGTCTCTAGTGAGTAGAAACAGCATTTCACATGTGTCGTCACAATTTGATGCTGGATGAATTAAGGATGTCCTTTGTGACTCCCCTTGGAAGTGTGGGCCTGGTTTCCTCTGGAGTTTACCCTAAACAGCTTTTCCCTTTGCTGGTTTTGCTGTGTATCCTCATATATAATAAATCATAGCCATGAATACAACTACGTTCTGAGTCCTGCAATTCCTCCTAGCACACTTGGGTGTGATCTTGCGGTCCTCCAACACTTGTGACCCGCCCCCTCCCCCAACACAAATACATATTAAGACATTAGAGCAGTACCTCTTTCTTGCCAGCAAGTGCTAATTCAGGGTTATTGGTAAAAGTTGTAGTGATGATGATGATGATACTAATGATGATGATAAGAACAAGAAAAAAATGTTAACAAAAATAACAATGAGTGTAGTAAGTTGAATAGTGTTTCATGTCTAGAACTTCAGAATCTGACATTATTTGGAAGTAGATCCTATTTACAGATGTAATTAGTTAAGGATCTTGAGATGAAATCATCCTGGATTTAGGCTGAGCCCTAAATCCAATGATTGCTATCCTTATTAAAAGAGGAAAAAGGACATAGACACACAGAGAAGAGGACAGTGTGAAGACAGAGGCAGAGATTGTAGTGATACAGCTATAAGCCATGATTTTCATCATATTTACAAAGAAATCCATAAATAAAAAATTAAGTACCAGCTACTGTAATTTCATCAAAAAAGAAAATGATTAGAATAAAATTAAACAATGGAAAACCACACATTAATAAAATTAAGCAATGGGAAAATGTATATTTAATGTAAATATGCATTTAATGCATATTTTGAGCATTTAAAGGCTATACATTGAAAATTGATGTTCTGATCTGCATTTGCCAGACTTGGCATGATTCATTCAATTAAAACAGACTGTTTTTGTGAGTGATCATATGTAAGGAAGATGGAGGACAGCCTTGTAAATCCTTTAAAAAAATGGTATCTGTGTTTCTTACAACTTTGAAAGAGAAGCATTTAATGGGTATGGATTCCTTTTTCTCTTACAGAATTTATTAGGCTGATACAGAAATTTGCAAGGGCATTTTTTAAAATTGTCATTTTTCCTTGCAAGAGACTTATTGGAAACACATTAGCTGCTACGATCCCATCAATAACAAGGAGAGAGGGAGATGAGGGGGATCTCCACAGAACTCTTAAGTCTGAGATAGTTGTCTACAGTATAATCTTGGGAAGCTAAAGAATCTTGGGAATCTTGGGAAGCTTAAGTCTACATTCCTAATTAATGTTGAAAAAAACTGTCATGTTCATCATTGATTTTAATGTGTGATATTTTTTCAGATGTGATTAGTACTGTGTAAACTAATTCTGTGCTACCTATAAATTGATTTATCCAATGTTTTAGCAGAATTTGGCTCACAGGCACAGAAAACCCACACAGCAATGGCAAATGTACAAATTTATGCAATAATTAGTTGGTAATGTGTTAAGTAGTTTTATATTTCATTTGTATTAGTGAGGACTTTTTTTGTTGTTAAAAAGAACTAATTAAACTGCTGATTTGGGGGTAGTATATTTGGCTATCCTCTTGTTTTCTGGAATTGAACCAAAGTAGAATAATTCTCCTATTCATAGGCTATTATGGAAACTGCATTTTCATTATCCTGTCTAAAAATTGAGAATATTTGCAGAAAAAAATTCTCACACTGTTATGTAGAGCAGTAAATCTCAAACTTTAACATGCATAAAATCACTTGGGCATCTTGTTAAATGCCTGTTCTATTTCAGTGAATCTCAGGATGGGGCCTGAGATTCTGCATTTATAACAAAACTCTCAGGTGCTGCTGATACTGCTGGTCCATGAAACACACTTGGAGTGGCAAGTATATAAAGAACAAGACCTCAGGTAGAAGGTAGGATAAGGTGTAACCAATTATGAATGTCTTTACCAGAAATAAGTGGTTATTATTTGTGTCCCTTTGAGAAGAAAAGCCCTTCTTATATTTCTATTAGTATAATGAGTTGAAGTACACATTGGGTTACTTAGGAGAGGCATGACAAAATGACACATTGAAGGCTTTCTAAGTTTATAGAGAACGATCTCCTTTGAGATGGGTATATTACACATTTCAGCTCCCACTTGGGAATAACTTTGTCTCCTTCACAGTATACTAGTGAGAGAATGAGAATGAAAAAGGCAAATTAACATCTTACTGTTATTATGATAATAGTTTTGACCTCACAGACTCAAAAGTGTCTTGGGGCTCCCCAGGGATCCCTGGACCACACTTTGAGAAATGCTGGCATATAGGAAACTACACGTTGTATGTTTGTGCCTATTGCAAGTAATGGTAAATTTATATTGAGAGCAGCCAATGAATCAAAGTATCCAAACCACAGGTAGTTTTGGTTCCTCCTCATTAATACAGTCCTTTTTTAATTGTCCTGATTGAAACCATACTCTTCATATTCTGGACAAAATATATAGAAATAGAATGGAAAGGAATTTCTTCAAAATACCTCCAGTGGTTAAACAATTAGAAAACTTATATTTGGAGGAAGGTATAGCAATTACTGGTAGAGGAAAGCAAAGACACTTAGAACAATGAGACAAAGAAGTAGGTCTAGGCACATGATCAAAAGTATGATTTCCAGGTGCAATAATCTGACCTGATTAAGAGACTGTCACCCTTGTAAGAAGGGACTGGAGATACTGGTTAGCACAGAGAATTATAATTTCAAGAGAATTATAATTTCATAAGAATTATCTTTCTGTTATTATAATTGTAATAGTTACAAAGTTGCATGTTAATATTCTTTTTCCCTGTTTTATTCATTGGAGTTACTGATGACTAGGAGGAGAGCTGAAAAGAGGGACTTTCTGGGCTAAGAACTGCAGTTCCTGTAGCAGTCTATTACTGCTTATGCTACCCCTACTGCTCTTACTGTGCTCAATGATGGCCCAGGAAGATTGGGCTGGCCCAGGGAGTAGTGAAAGTAGAACAGAGAATCAACATTGAATATAATTATTAATATTTACTGAATGCTTTAGAAAGTGTCAAACTATTGTAGTATATTCATCTTCCAAATACATCACTTCATGCTTTTTATTCTTCTTCACTCTCCTATTTAAGTTGCAAAACAGTTAAATTGTATTTTATACTTAGGCACAGTGCCTGAGCATGAGTCAACCAGTCAAAGAAGTAACAAATTTGAGAAAGGAACCTTTTATCTTCAACCATAATCTTGTCCTGCTGCTCTAGCAATGCTTAAATCATTTGTTATAACTCTACTTGAGTACCAGCAGTTACGGGAATCATGCCAAAGGCACATGATGAAGAGATAAAAGAGAATACCACTAAGATAGGAGGGTAAATCACATATTATTTAGTAAGAGGGCACAAAGTAAGCCAAATTTGAAATCTGACCATAATACAAGGCTAGGTGAAAATTAACTTGAATTGAGCCTTTTTACCTTAAGGGGACCTGGGTTAAAAGAATCCTAGGAACACAGAGAGTTAAAAAAAAAAAAAAAATGGGGAGGGAGTGTAAATGTATTACCAGAAAGGTTAGATGAAATCACACTTAATCATTGCTGTGACAAAAGATGCAGCCAACTGTGTTCAATACAGCCGTCTTTCAAGGCTAGAAAATCTTTCCTGACTGATTCATGACAGTATCATAGAGTCCACTGGGTAAGTTAAGTTAGCAAAATCAGGACAATAGTCAGCTAATTAGGTTGTATTACAAGCTTTCTTCTTGTAATAATTTCTCAGCCATATTTCCCCATGTAATACTATTCGGATGAAAAGAAAGCACTTTGGTTTCTAAACATACTGTATGAATCTCAGTGTCCTGTTCCTTCTAATCTCAGAAGCCTTGAGTTCTGCCACAAGAACTGCTGGTGTTATAAACTCCTAAAATTACACCTCTGTGAGAACTCCAATAGTCATATATAGTAAGATTTCAGTAATGATTTAAGCAAAAGCCTGAGAAACTAATATCATTGTTTTGATAGCATGATAAATTTTACAAAACTTGCTATTTTAGGGTTTCCCATCTGTTAGATTTAATTAGACTCTCTTAGATGTAATTCTGCTGAAATTCTGGTTTTCATATTTTTATCAAAATATATTGAATATCTACAATGAAAAATGATACTCTTATTATGGCTGTTTCTTTACCTGCCTTCAGAAAACAGGTGATAAAATTCTTCTATTTTAGCTCATCTATGGCTTGTTAGTTATTTTATATGGATTGAAATTTCTCAAATGGAGTATTATGTTTTAATATAAAATATTCTTTATTTGTGAGTTGGTTTCTATATTTTTAGATAGGGCACTTCAGACATACTTACCTCAACTGAAATTTGTAAAAATAAGCTTCCTAAATAATTATGTCAGCTATATATGCTTAAACATTGATTGAAAAAAAATCAAGCACTAAAATAAAATAAAGATTTACAGAAATTGAGTTGAATCATTTAACTTATAAATCAGCTAATAAAGAAAATATCTCTAATTTATGTCAATAATAAGAAATTTGCATCACTGTTAGCTTATATAGCTCAGATTATAGTTAAAATTGCTCTTTTAATGAGAAAAGATAGAGCTCAATGCAATTTAAAACCTGAAACTTTAGAAACACATGCAGTATATATGGTAGGTAGGATTTTAAAAATATAAAGACTTAAGAATAGAAGGAAATTATAATAGCTTTGGTTAGAATACCATCTTCTTCTGAGAGAAAAGAAAATGCTAGAAGATTCAATGACTAAGGAAAAATATTAGGAATCTGAAACATTTTTTTACTAAATATTTTGCTGTAGGAAAAAGTAACCCCTCTAAGTAATCTGTCATAGTTTTAAAGAACACATAAGTGAACACTTGATTTGTATTATTTTTTTTCCTGATTTTGAATTTATAATGTTCAAAACTTTCATATCAAGATCTAATATAATTACTCTGAACTTTTATATGACTGTGTCTAAAGTTTGTTTTCCATGTTATTTTCTCATGTGTATGCTTAGTTTTTAAAACTTTTTTAATACCTTACAATATATCTTTTTCTTTCTTTTTGCTCCCTCAGTAATCGTGTGGAAGCATGGACAAGAGATGTTCCTTTCTTACTCAGACAAGAAGGCAGGCCTATGGTTAATCTTATCCCTAATAAGACTAAAGTAAGAGTGATGGAAAAAGACTGGAAGAATACAGACAGAGCAATAAATTGGTTAAAAAAGGAAGCAATTAATTATACTGAACCATTTGTTCTTTATTTGGGATTAAATTTACCACACCCTTACCCTTCACCATCTTCAGGAGAAAATTTTGGGTCTTCAACCTTTCACACATCTCTTTATTGGCTCGAAAAAGTAAGTGACTACAGTGTGTGTGCTCAAAAGTTCAAAAGTTAACATTATATCTGTAGCTTATTTGTATTAGCTCATTGTTTCTTTTATTATCACTTCTAAAGAAAGATTTGAAAATTGTATATTCAAACTTGACCAATAACTGGTTGATTAAAAGCTAATGAGGCAATTTTACAGAAATAAAGTAAGTATTAAAACTCAGAAACCCACTTCTAGATTGAATACATTTGCACATATGTCTATTAAAAGAGAAACCGAAAGGCATTCTCTTAGGAGTGTAGGCAGTCCTCACTTTACACAGTTCAGGATTATAAAAATAACCTTGCAAGCTGAAACTGTACAAAATGATCTTGGTAATTAAAGAAAAAAATGACCATTTTTCTGGAACCTTTATATTTATTTGTCAAAAGATTTAAAATTCTCTTCTCTTGATAACAAATGAAAATAGAAAAAAAAATAGTAAAATTAGTGTTTACTTAGTGCACCGTAATGAAAACACGAGGAACCTTGAGAATTAAAGTGGGATTTTTTTTGTAAGAAAAAAAAAGTATCAGTTTGTTAAAAACATATCAGTATAGGTTAAACTTATGCTGTCAAAATTTATCAGTTTGTTAAAAACTTAGTAGTAGTTTGAACAGTGCTTGCCTTCTAATTATCTGACTTAGGATATAGAGCAAACATCTTTATGACCTGAAAATTGTCATATTTCTTTTTAAATTTGTACCACCTTCCAACATTTTACCTTTGGCACTTTCAATGTCGTGCTGTATCTCCAAGAGTTCCCTTAATGTGAAAATTTTTACCAGTGTCGCTCCTCTGGGACATCTTTGTCCTTTTCTTCACAACAACCTTCCTCATTTATATCACTAAGGGTGCCTTCACTAAGTTCCTCTGGCTGCATATGTAGAGTCTCTGGAATGGTAACAGTGTCTGCCTTCCCAGGTCAGCTCTTTTTGCTATAATTTCTTTTTATGTTTGATTTGAATGTCACTTCTAGCCTTATCACTTTTTATTTTTTACTGCACATTCATCTTTGTTGACCAGTTCCTCTTTTGATTATCCATTTTTATAAAGTGTCACATGGATTTTTCACTGGAAGACAGGGAAGCAGCACCAGTATATGCTTTGCTGTCTGTCTGTGCATGTGCTGAATAACCAATCACTGACATACTTTGAAAGAAACAACAGCATTGGTCAATGAATGCAGTGTGCATTGTATATCTGTTATATGTGATTTGTAGACCAAAGAGCTAGCAGAACATCAGTATGTAAGTTTGTGCTTTATGCAATTATTCATAGTTAATATACGCTGGAAACTGAAATTCGAACCCTGTTGTTGGGGAACTGGTGTTTTGTTTTGGGAGATTTTTTGTTTTGTTTTATTTTTTGAGACAGTCTTGGTCTGTTGCTCCAGCTAGAGTACAGCGACATCATCATAGCTTACTGCAACCTCAAATTCCTTGGCTCAGGTGAGTCTCCTGCCTGAACCTCTCAAGTAGCTAGGACTATAGGCATGCACCACTGCACCCAGCAAACTTTTCCATTTTTAGTAGAGACGGTGTCTTGCTCTTACTCAGGATGGTTTCAAACTCCTGAGTTTAGGTAATCCTCCCACCTCAGCCTCCCAGAGTGCTAAGATTACAGAAACTAGTGTTACTTAAACTGTGATAATGAAATTTATGTATATCAGAACCATATGATGCAAGGACTCCCTCTATTTTGAAGTATGTAGTCTTAAAATTAAGTTACTTCAAAAATTGTAATCAGAATCACTATTTACTGCATCCTGTTTTAAAGGAAATAATGTCAGAATTTTATATACTCCATATCTTCTTTAAAAAGTTCTAAGTGGCTCCATCTTCAAAAATTTGTCTGGAGTTAGTACTAGCCAAAGGAAATGAATTAACTTTTAACTAAATAGTAAGTAGATGTTTGAACTTTATAAAAGCTACATAACTAAAAGATATATATGAATTAAAGGTCTAGTCTTAATTGTTTTTACCAAAATCGTAAGCAATTATATGTATTAAAAAGATGTATTTGTTTTTAACAAGCATTTGGCTATCTTATTAGATATGGACATTTTTACTAGTGAATTATTTGGAAAAAGTATTTAATATTCTCAGGATGTTGATTCTGAAGTTTTGAATTGGTCACACAACTATTAATATATATTAAAGTACTTAGACACTTCTGGGCTAAAATACTGTCTACTAAAGCTCATATTTTTCATTCAAATGTATAATTTTTAAATTTTTTACAACTGTATCACTATATATATACACATATTAATATACACTCAGATAATGATATATACCTTTTGTTAGTGGGAATATTAATAATTTATTTCTGATTTATGTATTTGGTTTATATTTTTCTTACATAATTTATAGCCATTTTTTTTTCTATTAAAAGTAATTAAACATTGTCTAGTTTACCACACACATTTGTGGAGGAGAGGAATGTTACTACTTTGCTAGCATAACTAAGTTTCTTCTCCCATTTTTAGGTCTCTCGTGATGCCATCAAAATCCCAAAATGGCTGCCCCTGTCAGAAATGCACCCTGTAGATTATTACTCTTCTTATACAAAAAACTGCACTGGAAAGTTTACAGAAAAAGAAATTAAGAATATTAGGGCATTTTATTATGCTATGTGTGCTGAGACAGATGCCATGCTTGGTAGGTGGTATAATTATTAAGCAATTACATGAAGAAAAAGTATAATATTTTTGCAACAAACCATGATCATGCTGGTTCATGACTTGCATGAGAATCCTCAGATATTTCTTAGAACAGTTGTTTTGATACATAAGACTTAGAACTATAAGAATCTTGACATACGTAAAAGTTGGATAACTTGTATTATTAATAGAATAAAAAGCTTTTATATCTTAGTTATTGATGAATTCTCAGATTCATCAGTGCTCAGAATTGTTCATACATAAATAAGGATGCTAGGAGGCTATCATCTGCTTGAACAAAACTTTTTACCAGCCTTAAACAGGAATCAGTATTTAGCCAAACACAGGTGCACATGTAAAAGGTAAGACAGCTTAGGTTCTGAGAGATGAGAAAGATTACTTATAGAAAATCTTGCGATTTCTTCCAGACTTGTAATAATTACAAAACAAATCCATCCTCCCTAGGCCCTTTATAGCAAGGCTTAACTGAAGCTGAAATCAGTTTACTCATGTATATTCTGGTCCCAAATCATTTTGAATTTCCTTTCTTTATTCAGCTCAAGGCCAACTCAAAACCAAACCTGCCTTCATAAGATGATTGTCAAGAGAGTGTTATTCCTGTTCACTTTTCATTACAGCATGAAAAGTTTCCTTTTCATGTTAAAACCCTGGTTTTATAATATATCCATTTTTATAACAAAAGTTATTTTCACAAAGTCATGTCATTTATTTTGCTAAAGTTGGAGTATAATTGTGTTAGGGAAGTGTGGGTAGCATCTCTTCTATAAAGAGTAAACCTTGGGGGTGACAAGTGAATGGTTATTTGTTTAAAAGCATTCATTAGATAAAAATAGAACGGTATACTTTTCTATTTTCTATAATCTCTGCATAGCAGAAAGCAAACCATATGGATAAATTTTTAATATTTATAACAAGCATAAGATGTAATAGTCATAGGATTTTCCAAATAACCTAATGAAAATAAGATTTTAAGTAAGTTTCTTTAATCATGAGTCCATATATGTGTTGAGTTGTATTTCACTGATATTTTCTGATGTTAGGGAATGTCCACCCATTTGCACCCTAGAAATTGCATTTGAAAGTTTACAGCCATCCATTCATCCATATCTAATAAAGTGAAATATAATGTTGCTGCAGGGAATGTGGGACTACTGCTCTTGAAGTCTGTTCAGAGGAGAAAAAATGCAGCAGGTTTCTTCAAGTTACAAAGTTTATGGAATATATGGTATCTTCATTTTTAAATCTACACTGGTCTTGTCACCAAAGAATATTTATTACTATTCATCGTGTTTGTTACCAAGCATGTAGTACCTCTTAGCTCTCAGGCACTGGTTGGGCACTGGGGTTAGTACATTGAATACTATTAAGAAATCACACATTAATTAAAGACACTCTTAGGTCTTTCCCCATCTTAGGGCCTTTATATTTTCTGCTCCCTATGCCTGGCATGCCCTTCTCTTTGGTTTTTACATGGCTGGTTTATTCTCAGTCTTTGGCTCTCAGCTTGGATATTATCCTCAGGGATGTCTTCTTCAACCACTCTAAGTTAGTATACCTGCCCCATCATTCTTTTTACTCTACATCTTGTCATGTTATTTAACATCATGATATTAATTATTTTGTCTGTTTACATGTTTCCTATTAATATCTGTCTTTTTTGAAGAACATAAGCTTCCTGAGGGCAGGGACACTCAATCATGCCTAGCATTGTATCCACAGTGCCTAGCACATAGTAAGCACGCAGTAAACATTTACTGAATGCACATAAATGCCAGGAATCACAATATATCATTGTAATTACAGTAAAATACAAGTTGTAGGAGTCTTAGAGAATGAAGTGATTCACTCTCCCTGGAGGAACAGGGAGTGATTCTTCATCAGAAAGATCCTGGGCCATAAAGGAAGAATGGGAATTTGTCACGTAGATGGTGGAGAGAAAGAGCATTTGCCATGGAGGGCAGAGTATGTGCAGAGGCAAGGAAGTATAGACTAATATGGTGTGTTCAGGGGATTCTGAGTAGTTCATTGTGTTGAAAGGTAAAGGTCTGCCAGGTAGCTGAGGGTGCTGAGGTTGGAGAGTGGACAAGGGCCTTCCTTGCTTGTCATGCTGAAGAATTAGACAGTGGAAAGCTGTGAAAAGTTTTAAGCAGGGATGTGACATAATCAAGTGATCAGATATTTTAGAAAGATTGCCACCAAGGTAGTACAAGGGAAACCATGGAGGGAAAAGAGGAGTGGAGACAAGACTGACAAGGAAATAATTCTAGTTGTCCAGATGAAATATCTGGAGGGTCTCAACACTGTGAATAACTCCATAGAACAGTGGGTCTCAATTCTGCCTGAACTCAGAATCAGTGGGTTTTTTAAATAATATTGACCCCTGAACCCCAGATTTAACAACTATCAAAGTAAGGATGACTCCTCTTTCTATGCTATGCATCATTGTGATTCTCTTAATTACAATGAGGAAGAAGTCTCAGAACACTAAGAGGGACTGATGATAGGAATTTTACTATCCAGTTATTCCCTCCCCAAGAATAATGCTAAATCATGCTTGTATACTATCTGTACTGCCCCGGCCCTTCTTAAAAGGAGGGATTTTCATAACCCTCAGCCAATCTCATGAGCACGATCTGGCAATTGCTCAGGAGGTTGGGAGAAAAAGTAGCAAAGAAGAAGAGTTCTGACTGCTCTGTCACCTCCTGTTGCACAGAAATTGTGGGTCAGTAGTGACATCAATCTTTTTATCATCTGTGACATGTGCAGTGCAGACATCCAACTTGTCTTTCTCACTTGAGACACTAAAGGCAAGACTTTTCCCCCCATTCTCTAATAGAAACCTAGAAAGCAAGCCAGCATGATTTACAGATAAAGAAGCTTTGAGCAAACATTCCTAGAGATACTATATTTTCTCCTTCCTCTCTCTAGTTTGTCAATTTAGAAACAAGTATTAAATATATGAAACTTGGTATGACTTACTTAAAATCAGTACATAATGTTCAGATGTTAAGAAGCATACTGACAAACTTTTAAAGGGAAGAGTTGTTATTAACATAAACTTAATGTGATACAATAAGACATGAACTAAAAGCTAATTAATAGATTTATCTTGATTTCTATTGTAGGTGAAATTATTTTGGCTCTTCGCCAGTTAGATCTTCTTCAAAAAACAATTGTCATATATTCCTCAGACCACGGAGAGCTGGCCATGGAACATCGACAGTTTTATAAAATGAGTATGTATGAAGCTAGTTCCCATATTCCACTTTTGATAATGGGACCAGGAATTAAGGCCAACCAACAAGTATCAAATGTGGTTTCTCTAGTGGATATTTACCCTACTATGCTTGGTAAGTAATGCAATTCTGTAAATATTTATTCATAATAATGCTAGAGAATGAACGAGCAAAATAGTCAGAGGTCCTGGTGACTTGTTTATAACCCTGAGCAACTCATTTAACTATGAGTCAAATCTGTACTCTGAAAAATGAGGGTAATATTTCTCATGTTCCTGTGGACTTCACTTACTGTAGTCATTTTCCCTTCAAAAGAATCACAATCAGGATATGACTATAAAGCAAGCCACGTAAGATATTCAGGTTCATAACTATGATATGTACATCATCTGATTCTCTACCACCACCTCTCTAAAATATAAGCACGTCCTTTCTGGATTATTCTACCCACTTTGAAACTACTAAGTATGAGCATATTTCTCATCAGACCCTGCAGATAGTTCTGTATTATTTGCTTTACTAGCTGCTTAATGTCTATGAGCACAGCCATAGGTCTAGAAAAGCAATATTTGGAGAGGGATAGTTGGCAGTTTATGCTGAAGATACTAGACTAACTAGATCATCAAATTCAAAGGAAATTATATAGAACTGTAAGTTTCTATCTAATTTAGCAGATCACTTTAAATTCATTAGCATTTAAATGCTGTAATTCCTCTGTTCTAAGGCACCATCACTTATAAAAAGCACCATCAGTTCATAAATTTTGGTGAAAAGAGAACACAACAAGATATACATATCTGTATGTGTATATTCTCTAATTTCAGAAATGTTAAAATGTGAAACACATCTTAAAATCAAAGAAACAAGAGTTCTTTTTATCTTCTTCTTTCTAACTCCAAGCCTTTCCCTTCATTTAACTATATCTGTTTAAAGCTAATTTAAATCAGAGCCCATTCCTATTCTCTTTTATTTTGTACCACTTCTCCTGTATTTGAGCACACTTCTTTGTTGTTCTTTCAATTTTTAATCTCTTCGGTTTCTTAGTCATCGTTTGTTGGTTTCCCTTTGTCTGAAAGCAGTCATCACACTTAGCCATGTCTTGGCCATTTTCTGGCTCCATCAATTTCCAGCTGATTGCTATTACTTTTCCTCATTTCTGTTTTTTTTAAGAACTTCATATGTAATCATGTGTATTTGTGTCTTGTTCTTCTCATCTTTTGAGTTTTATGAATATGTGCTTATTTATGTTGGCTTCTCTTTACAGTTTCCTTCCCCCATATAGAATTTTTCCTCATATAGAACTTCCCCCACCCTCCCCATTCCCAAAGAAAATCCTCCTTGGGTCATCTTGTTTGACTTTTTAGCTTTATTCTCTTTTCTTGAGGTACAGTGACCAGAACTGCAAAAAGTACTATAAAAGATTATGGAAAGTTGGATTGATTCTTTCTCAGTTTTTCCTGCAATATATTTCATAGTGATATTTGGTATTTTGTTTGTCTTTTTGACCGTAGCAGCTAAAGAGTCCAGTATCTTTAGAGGCCTGTCTACAGCGAGTCCTGTTTTATTCCTAGACATTCTGTCACCTTTTATGTTAGTTGATTAATGTGCATGGTTGAAATTCTTCTTTAAACATTGTTGTATATTTGTCTACAATGCAAATTTTGTACTCTACGATTTTGAGATATTATCACTATTTGCCATTTTGTACATCATAAAAGTTAAAGCTCATCTGCAAACTGACAGATTTCATAATGTATTTATCTAACAGGTCATAGAAGAAAATACTAAAAACAGTTGTTTAGAACTAGGGAATTTTCCTTTGTCTATTTGGGGGGACACCTGCCTATCACTGCATAGTTTATATTACTTGACAGTAAGAATTTCTTTAGCTCCTTTGAAACTGCTTTGCATTTCATCCCCACTCTTCTGTAAATAATTTAGGTTCCCTGTTTGTTTTTCCTGTAATTTTTCAATTATTATAATTTTCTAAAACTTCATAGTTTTATATAGATTTTTATTTTTATCTTTCATAAGATTCTTGGTTATAGACTCCTTATTAATCACATTTCCCTGCAGAATATATTTTATTAACAATATTCATATCATGTATTGGTTAGACCTTCCCAATAAGAGTAAAGGAAGTATAGCCAAAAATAAGTGTCTCTCCAATTCTAAACTAAAACTTAAATTAATATCTTCAAGGATTAGTGCAATTTATAATGTGTTTCATAGTAAATTTTTTTTTATTATCAGAAGGGGGAAAGCCATATTTAAATGATTTTTTTTAGGGAGGAGGAAGGAGTGGAGGAGAATACCTGGGAATGGGTCTTTATGTAAAACACTGAAACATCCTATTAACCAGATGTTAAGCAGAAATAAGGTGGAAAGAGAAAGATGCCAGTAAGATACAAGATACAAAGGAAGAGGCAACAAGAACCTTATGTTTTTGGAGTTAACACTATAACAGTATTATTTATTTTAAATTAACCATTTTATAAATGATAAAGGGTTAATATCCCTATAATTCTTATAAATCTATAAGAAAAAGAGAAATACCTTATTAACAAATTGACCAAAAGATATAAATAAGCAGTTCACAGCACAACATATACAAATGGCCAAGATATTTTTAAAGATTCAAACTCAGTAGTGATAAAAATATTAAAACAAAAACATTCCATTTTTCTTTCACATAAAGAGTTTGCTAAGAATTAGAAAATCTTATATTAGAAATAAGTCTTCTTATATACTGCTACTGGGAGTATAAACTGATACAAATTTTCTGGAGGCAAATGTGTCATTACATTTCAGATTTCTTAGAAATGTGCATACTTTTTGACCTAGAAATTCCAATTTAGGAAATAACCTATAGCTATACAGAAATACTTATCTCCATGTATATTTATTATAGTATGAAGAAATAATTAGAAATAATATGAATATCTAGTAGTAATAGATTGGATAAAATATAGTCAATTCTATTTTAAAAAGTAAAATACGTGAAAATATTCCCCATGTATTATTAAAAATAAAATGTAGGCTTAAAAATTGTTTAAACAGGTTTGTTTTGTTTTGTCTGTTTGTTTATTGAGATAGAGTGTCCATCTAATTTACTGTCCAAATCAGCACATTTTTAAAAGATGACTATTAACAATTATACTAGGATTATCAGGCAGAAACTGAGTTTGTTGCATTGTTTAACAGCATTAGCAGCCAACAAAGCAAAGATAATTCTGATGGTTCATGTTTAATCAAATGTTTAATTCAGCCTTTTAAAATAAAATTCCTCAGAGCTGGAAGAATTTAAAGCTACTTTATTGTGATTAACTATATAATTAAACCTGTCAGACAGAATGTTCTGTTTCACCTCTGCTTAATAAATAAACTTATACATATTTTGATAAAGTATCTACAAAGGATTTCTTATTTTGTTGTAACCAATTAGGAGCTTAAAATAGATACACACTATATTCTTAGAACTCTAAAGGTCTTTACTATTATAGAGGTAGCTATACTATTTTGTATGAATCCCATTTACACACACAGAGTATAAGCTTAAAAAGAAATATGACATAAAGAGAAAAATTTGTTTTGAAATTGATTTTTCAAGTATGAACTTTGCTCATAGTACAGTTGAGCTTTAAAACAAGATATTTGAGTCTTCTGGGAAATAAAAATGAAATTAAAATCCTGAAGTATTATGAAACAGAAACAAATACTTCTGGTGTCAAAAAGAAAATTCTCAAATCATAGCCCAAGCCAGACTTTCTCTTTCCTCCCTTTTATGGATCTTAGAAATATATAAAAGATGGTGATTCAAAAAAACATCAATAGAAAGATACTAGAAAAAACCAATTAGGACTTCTATTTTAATAAACCTCCCTTACTATCAAGAGTCTATTGAAATTTAAGATGTTACAATGCTTTTATTTAAAAGTCTGAAAGTCGTTTTTTAAAGGTTTTTTAAAAGAGTGTTTTCTATAAAATATTTCATAATAAAGTGGGAAGAATATTCTTAGTTTATTTATCATTATAGGTCCTTTGTAATATACTATTACATTATCATTTCGTAATATTGATAGAAAAATACCATTTTTATGAATAAGAATTCTTCATAGTATTAGTTGATATTATTTCAGAGATTATTCTTTAAAAATTACTCCCCAAAATATTTTCTTCTCTAATACCTTGTACCAGCATTCTTTAGCTCAGTGAGAAATAATAACCTTGTACCAGCATTCTTTAGCTCAGTGCGAAATTAAAATTGTTTTGATTTTCACTTTTAAACTTATTTTCATGTGAATTTTTTCAATAGTTGATCTTTTTGTAAAACACCTACCTTCCTCCCACTTAAAAGATAAGTCTAGATTTTTTTGAATTGTCAGTATTTAAAAGAATACTTAATTGCCAGTGATTTTAATTGCAGCCTCTTCTTGTTAAAGGATCTTAGTGGAAGGCTGGGGGGTGGGCAGTTATTCTGTGTAGACTCTTGTGTCTTTTATTAGCTGAGAAATATCATAAAATTGAATAACTATAGTAAAGCAAGACTTAAGGTATAGTATTAAAAAGTACAGAAATTCTAGAGTCAGACTGCCTAAGTTCAAACCTCTCCTCAGTAGTTACCAATTATGTGACCTTGGGCAAGTTACTTAACATCAAAAAAGTTTCTAATTATAATTGGTTGGCAGAAAATTAGTATAATTTGCCTCTTCCAAGGAAAATAGAAGATACAAAGTTTTAAATTAATGATATATGAAACATTACCTTCAGAAGATTTATAGAGGTCTTTGTCTACTTTCTTATTCTCCTTTAATTAATCTGTTTTTCTTCAGATACAGTCAAATTAAACTAATTTTCTTATTCAATTTTGCATAATTTCTAACATTACTGATGTAATTCTGTCTTTCCTGGAAATATCTAAATATACATAAAAATATGGAACATTGAAACCAGAAAAGGGATGGTGAGGCAACCGCAGACTCATTTTGGATCTATGTTAAGTACCCTGCCATAATAATGGTAATTTTTTTTTTTTTTTTTTTTTTTTTTTTTGAGACAGAGTCTCACTTTGTTGCCCAGGCAAGAGTGAGTGCCATGGCGTCAGCCTAGCTCACAGCAACCTCAAACTCCTGGGCTCAAGCAATTCTGCTACCTCAGCCTCCCGAGTAACTGGGACTACAGGCATGCACCACCATGCCCGGCTCATTTTTCCTATATATATTAGTTGGCCAATTAATTTCTTTCTATTTATAGTAGAGACGGGGTCTCGCTCTTGCTCAGGCTGGTTTTGAACTCCTGACCTTGAGCAATCCGCCCGCCTCGGCCTCCCAGAGTGCCTGGCCTAATAATGGTAATTTTTCTATAGGAAAAAGGCAGTTTGAGTTCCAAACAAATATCTGGAAAGCAAGCAGTTTTTAAAAATACAATCTGTTTTTAAGTTGGACATTTCTCTTGCTATTGTTCTTTGTATCTATATTTGATACATTAAAAATAAAATTACATTAAAAATAAATTACTTTTCCCTCTATCAGTGTAATCCAGGATTCCTCAAGGCATGTTTTACAAAGTACTAGTCCCTCAAGATACTACTTAAGAGTAAAAAAGAAAAGTTCGGTCATCAAATAAGTTTGGGACACATGGTATACTGTATACCAATCTTGAAGGTTTATAATGCACATCAGCAATACATTTACATCTACAACAAATTTACTATTTAATTTTGTTTAACCATTGTTTTGCAAATGTATGTAACTACTAAATCCTTTTCTTATATAGGTCTTGTTAATATCCTGTGGAAAAAATTTTAAGAACTGTGACTATTTAATCATTTAATGAAAAAAAAGACTGGTGATATTAACTAATATTTGTTGAGAGCCTCTATGTCCCAGTATTTTACATAAATTATCTTATTTCAACCTAAAATGAGCCTATGAGATACAAGTACTGTATGTCCCCATTTTACAGGTGAGAAAACTGAGGTTCAGAGAAGTGAATGACTTGGGCAAGGTCACACGGCTAGTGGAGTAAGCATTTGAACCTAGGCAGTCTGTTTGCAAAATCCATATACAATCTCTAGTCTGTGACTTTTAATGGTATGAAAAAAATATAAATTATGTCATTTATGTATTTTCAACTAATAAAAGAATAAGTTATTTTTAAATATTTTGTTATTTTTCTTATATAGATATTGCCCAAATTCCTCTGCCTCAAAACCTGAGTGGATACTCTTTGTTGCCATTATCATCAGAAACATTTAAGAATGAACATAAATTCAAAGATACACGTCCGTCCTGGGTTCTGAGTGAATTCCATGGATGTAATGTGAATGCTTCCATCTACATGCTTCGAACTAATCAATGGAAGTATATAGCCTACTCTGATGGTGCCTCAGTGACGCCTCAACTCTTTGGTAATTTTGTTGATATATTTTTAGGTGTAATATTATATGTAATGAGCTGACTTAGATTGCATTGCTCAAGAAATCTAATAATCACTGTTAAATAAATTAATATCTACTGCTTCTCATGCTGGAACAGTCTACAAAGGGCTGCCCATATGAAGAGCAGCTTCTTTCAAATAAGCCTCTGAATTTCAGAGAATGTGCCTGAAGCCCTTTGATCTGGGTCTCAAGATAGAAGCCACTGTTTTCCCCATTAGGGTATTTGTTAATATTTATGGTTATCGATCCCAATCATCAGTCAGCACCTTCTCATTATACCTAGGTTTCACCTTTCCTGAAGGATTAACACCTGTCTCTTACGGAGCTTGACATTCTACATATATTATTTAATGCTCACCACAACCCTACAAGATAGTACCATTATTATCTTCATTTTACAAAGGAGGAGACTAAGGGTCAGAAGAATTCAGATAGCTATTCAAGGTCTCAAGAAGTAGCAGAACTGTGATTTCAACCCAAATCTCACTCCAAAATCACTGCTGCTTCTACCCTATAAAAATGCCTACCTGCGTCACTACTCTGCAAATTAATTTTTAAACATTATTGGATTTAGGGTTTTATTTATCCTCTTTCCCCATTTTGTACATAAAATATGCTAAAACTATCATTAATATTCATTTCTCCCTAAGTTTCCTTCCCAATTACAAATGTCAGAATTATTAACTCAAAATAATTCTTTAGAGACCAAACTGGCTAACCCCCTTAACTTTAAGAGCAGGGGATCCTTGGATTCAAAAGAAACTACTTAAATTTTCATCTTGATGAGTAATGGGCATCTGTTGCTCGTTCATTGTCCATTGTCAAATGAAATTTATGAGAGGCCATTGTTTTGAACTGAGCTGTACTAGGTCCAACAGACCAGACCAAATCAGAATGGAGTCACTTGTGCTAGGGGCCACATAATCAAAATGAACTTTAAAACAGGTGAATTGCCAAAAAAAACAAGGAGATTCACAGTAACCAATCATAAGGGGTTCAGTTTACTTGAGCCTACATGATAAAGAATTCCTCTCTGTTTTAACCTTACAAAAAAAGTAACTTTGTAATGACCAATCTGCTTTGTCCCTTGTCTCTTCTCTGCTTTCTTCAGCCTTTTTCTGCTTATAAAGTTTCACCTTCTCTGCTCAGCTCATCAGAGTGCCTTGTCTAAATCTTTAGTTGGGAGGTTGCCCAATTCATAAATCACTAGATAAAAGCCAGTTAAATCTTTAAATTTGTTAGAATTTTGTTTTGAAATACCATGTTCTGCAAAAAGCAGATATGACTATCAAAAGATCAGAGTGGGGAATCAGTGTTTTCTGTATTCTTTAGGACTTATTCACTGACTTCCCTTTCCTAAAGAGGTGCTGTCTGAAGTCTTCTACCACAGTCATAAATATCTTCAGGGGTCTCCTGGCTACTGTACTGCAATTGGCCTGTTGTGGGTTTTCCCTCAACATGCAGTGTTCACTTACTAACCAAAGGCAATTGTCATAAGATCTTTGACTTGTTGCTTTTCCAATTAGATTGGCATCCTAGTTACATCCCTGTCTTCTCATGCCATATTTATAGATTTTACCATTATTTTCTTGCTAAGAGTGATGGAGAGATTTTTATTTCCATGACTGTTTGCTTAAATAGACAGTATTAGTTAATGTAACTTTCAAAAATCCAAGCATAAGATGCTCATATATAAAGAAAACTAGGAGTAAGTGAAGTCACAAGAATATAACTTGTATATGTAAAGAATTTTTATAACTGGAAAATTTGAGGCTATTCAAATGGGACAATATAAGCATCACAATTTTTTTTCCTCTGCATGTTAAAGTAGGTAAGCCATCAAAACAGGAAGAATTAATTCTAAAGCAACTTACTAATGATAAATCTTTGTTTCTGGCATCTAAGAATGAATAAGAAAAAAAGGAGGATAGCAGGAAAATGGTAAGAAGGAATACAATTTGGACACACATGACAGGGTGTTTAAATTTTGGTATATTATTTTACCATTTACACTGTTCTTCATTTTACTACACTGAGAAGAACTGAAAGTAAAAAATTCTAATATATTATCCATCATAATGACATTCTAAATAAAATTTTTGACAGGTAACTATTTTGACAGACATTTAATACTTTTCTTTCAGATCTTTCCTCAGATCCAGATGAACTAACAAATATTGCAATAAAATTTCCAGAAATTACTTCTTCTTTGGATCAAAAGCTTCGTTCCATTGTAAACTACCCTGAAGTTTCTGCTTCTGTACACCAATACAATAAAGAACAGTTTATCAAGTGGAAACAAAGTATAGGACAAAATTATTCAAATGTTATAGCAAACCTTAGGTGGCATCAGGACTGGCTGAAAGAACCAAGGAAGTATGAAAGTGCAATCGACCAGTGGCTTAAAACCCACACTAATCCAACAGTTTGAACAAAATAAGAAAATAATGTTCTGGAACTATATATAAATACATTAAAAGAGCATAGTTATTATAATTACATATTTTAAATGAAAATTTTAAGTCACTGATTTTAGCTACTTTGAAAGAATGTATATTTTGAAATAAAATGCCAATGATTATAGAATTATACATTTTCAAAAATTGTTATTAAGATGTTATTTGTACCAACTTCTAACAATTTAATTGAAGTATCAAAAGGATATAGCAAATACTGTAATATAAAAGTTATGTTCTTCTGAATAATATAGAATATAAAATATTTTAGTTATGTACCATAAAATAGTTATGTGTGAGTATTTGATGGTGTTTGATGCATTATTTGTATTTGATGGGACCATTTGGATATATCTGAAGTGAGTATTTGGCATATTTTATGTGACATAGACCGTGAATGTAGCTGATATTATTACTTTTTTTTAAACAGGTAATACATGCACAGGGTAAAAACTTCAAAAGATACAAAAGGGTTAATGGTTAACGGTGAGCATGAAGTCTCCCTCCTTTCCCAGGCATCTGCCATCTAGTTCCCCTTTCAAGAGGCAACTTCTGGAACTACCTTCTTATGCATTCTTTTAGAGTCTGAATTTGCATTTACAAACAAATATATATATTCTCTTTCCCCTGTACAACAATAGCATACTCCACACATTGTTCTGCATCTTGCTTTTTCTTTTCCCACTTAAAGTAGACACCTAGAAGTGAAATGGCTACATGATGTATATCTAGCAAAATTAGACTACATACTACCAAATTACCTTTAAAGAAGTTATACTAAGTGATATTCTCACCAGCAATGCATGTCCTCACATCCTTTGCCAACTTGATAGTAAAAAAATATTTTTCTTATTATAAATATGGTAGATCATATTTTCATATAGTTAACAGCCATTGGAATTTGCTTTACTCTGACTTTCCTACTTCTATTCTTTGCCTGTTTTCTGTTGGTTTCTGGTTTTGGTGTTTTGTTGTTTTTTTTTTTTTTAATTAACTACAGCCATGCTTTAGATAATAGTTTCTTGTAAGAGATTCTATAAATATTTTCTTTCCAGTTTGTCACTGACATTTGTCTTTTGACATGTTCTGGTGTTTTTTACATGTAGAAATTTGTATTTTCATGTAATCAAATTTATGAATCTTTGTACCCCATAAGTATATACAGTTATGACTTGTCAATTAAAAATAATTTATAATTTATTTATGAATAAAAAAATTATGTAACTTTGCTTTTGTGGTTTTGGGATTTTGTGTCATATTTAGAATGGTCTTTCCCACTTACCACTTTTAAGATTTTTATTTTTCACCCTTAGATCTTTGAGCCATATGGAATGCATTACATATTAGAGATCTAATTTTAGGTTTTCTTTTAAATGGTTACCCAATTGGCCTTTTATTGAGGCCAAGGTAACTCTTGTTACATTGGTTAAATCTCTAGTCTCATTGGTTTAAAATATCACTTCATTATATAGTGCCTTTGATTGAATAAATTATCTTTTCGCCCATTGATTTGAATGGAGGAAAAGTCCTATTTACACTTATGCCTTTTCTGAACATTTATTTTGCACTGGGCCATTCTATGTTATTAATCTGGTAGTCAGTATCTGGTAGGACTAGTCCCTTTCCAATGGTTTTCTTTTTCAGCATTGTCCTAGCTACTCTTGCTCACTTAGTTTTTCCATTCAAATTTAGAATGTTTGTCTACTTACAAAAATGAAAAATCCTATTAATCTTTTCTATGAAATGTGTAAATTTATAGCCTAATTTAGAAAGAATTTAGTTCTTTATGATAGTCATTCTCAAGAATATAGTCTGCTTTTCCCTTTATTCAAGTCTTTTTTCATATCCCTCAATAGTATTCCAATTTTTCTTCATATAGATCAGTTTCTCTGTGGAGATTTTTGAAAAGTAGGGACTTTAAAAAATAACCACGTAGGCCCCACCCCAAACCAATTGAATTAGAATTCAAGGAGGGAGCCTGGGCACTGTTTTGACATTATTTTGTTTGTTAATCCCTCCATGATCCTAATATGTAGCCAGAGATGAGTTTATTCCCATTTGTTTTACCATTTGTTGTTGCTACTTTAAGTGCATCTTTCTTCCACTGTATCTTCCAACTTATTGTTGTTAATATATGTATTTTGTACCAAACTACTTTATTGTTTGTCATAGTTTTTCAATTGATATATTTTCTAAGTAAAAACATTGTGAATAATAATTTTACCTAACTTCATTATTTTTTCAAATTTTCTTTGAAGTTTTTTCATGAGCCACTTCATCTCTTTTATTATTATTCAGTGAATTTATATGATCTTATCTTTGTTATTTATGAATTTCTGAGAAATTTCACTTCAGTATATATCTATTTGTATATACTTATGTACTGTGAAAGGAAATCCTTAAGAGAAAGATCTCAATATTAGATTAATGTTAAAATTTTGTAAATCCACCTCCCATCTTCTAATTAAGCCTAAAGAACATAAAATAGCTAATATGTGCATGTACATGTTAATTATAGGAGGAAAAGCAATAATAGAAATGTAGTTCTGCCAACATAGGCCTGTGATAATAAATATAATCTACCACATTCTACCCAAACCCTTCAAGATGCATTCATTGTGAGAATTTACCAAGCATCTACAATTTTTTTAGCATATTAAGTATAGGGTCATAATTAGGTACAATTGAATTTTCAGGACAATGTCTCATTCAAAATGATATTAATTTGAATTAGACCATGAACAACCATAAAAGCAGAATATTAAGAAAAACTCGCAAAACCAAGACCTTGGTTATCTAATGCCAGAAACTTGAGAAGAACTGACACTAATAAAAGCTGGATTCAGGGCAATTTTCGGACCCCAGTTTTTACAACCTCCACGACTGCCACCCTGTTCTAATCTACCATGATCTGTTGTTTGGAATTTGGCAATAGACTCACTCCCAAGAGGTATCCCTGAGACTGTCCTTGGCTTTCCTCAACTCAGCAGCCAGTGTGATCTTGTCAAATATAACTGATCACATCACTTGAATACTCGAACTCCCCACTGGTTTGCCATCTTTTCTGTAAAAGCCAAAGATATCACAACAGCCTTTAGGCCCCAAGTAATCTGGTCGCATGTTCTCTCTCAGACTCCACCTCCTTCCACACTCCCAGCTGGTTCATTCTGCTTCAGCCACGCTGGCCTCACGGTCCTCCTCCAGGCATGTATCACCTCAAGACCTTTGCACTGGTCAGATCTTTCTACTTGGAACACAGTCCTTTCCTCAGATTTCTACATGGCTCACTTTGTTACCTTTTTTAGGTCATTGACTTGCACCTCACAAGATTTTCTCTGCTTTATTTTTCTCCCTAGAAATCATTACCATCCAATATAGTGTGTGTTGTCCATGCTTTGTTTATGCTGTCTCTTACCCCTCCTAATCCCACCAGATAAAAGCTCCATACAAGCATGCCTTTTTGTCCTTTTTTTTCCCTAAAGTATCTCAAGCCTGACACAAAGGAGAAGCTTAGTAAATACTTGTTGAATCAATTTACTTGGAATTCTAGTTGTTCAGGTATCACACTAATTTAGAAACCAACACATTAGGCTATGCCAGAGCAGGGAGTAAAAGAGCATAACCTTCCCAATAAAGTAGGGCCTTCTAGGAACAGTAAATTCAAGCAAAAATCCTGGAGAAAAGAGCCAACAAAGGGATTCTACCTTCTTTAAAATATTTTTTTAATTGACACAATTATTGTACCTATTTATGAAGTATGGTGTAATATTTCTACACATGCATATAATGATCAAATCAGGGTAATTAGCATATCCATCACCTCAAACATTTATTTTTGTTGGTAACATTCTAAATCTGCTCTTCTAGCTATTTGAAAATATACATTAAATTGTTAATTATAGTTACCCTATAGTGCTAGAGAACACTAGAACTTATTCCTCATATCTACCTGTGCTTTTGCATCTGTTAATCAATCTTTGACTATTCCCTGTCTCTAATAATCATTATTCTACTCTCTACTTCTATGAGATCAACTTTTTTAGCTTCCACGTGAGTGAGAATATGCAGTTTTTGTCTTTCTCTGTCTGGCTTATTTCACTTAACAGAATGTCCTCCAAGTTCATCCATGTTGCTGCAAATGAAATAATTTTGTTATTTTTATAGCTAAATAGTATTCCATTGTGTATATGTACCACATTTTCTTTATCTATTCAGCTGTTGATGGACACTTACATTGATTTCATATCTTGGCTATTGTGAATAGTGCAATAAACATGGGAGTGCAGATATCTCTTTCTGATATACTGATTTCCTTTCTTTTGGATATATACCCAGTAGTGGGATTGCTAGATCATATGGTAGTTCTATATTCAGTTTTTTGAGGAACCTCCATACTGTTTCCCATAATGTCTGTACAAATTTCCATTCCCAACAACAGTGTATGAGTTCACCTTTCTCCACATCTTCACCAGCATTTGTTATTTTTGTCTTTTAGATAATAGCCATTCTAACTGGAGTAAAATAATATCTCATTGTGATTTTATATTTTTCTATGAAAAAGGCTGTATACTAAATATTTTAGGCTTTGTGAGCCATATGGTCTCTTTCACAGCTACTCAATTTTGCTGTTGTAGCGTGAAAGCAGCAAGATACTATGTAAACAAATGAGCATGGCTACATTCCAATAAAACTTTGTTTACAAAAATATAAGATTTGACCTGTGGGCCATAATTTGCTAAATGCTGGTCTAGAACAATGGTTCACAACTTTGCTGCAAATTGGAATCATCCAAGGATGTTTAAAAAATATTAATGCCTTGCTCCTACCCCAAGCTGTGGGATTTTTAAAAGCTTCCCTGGTGATTCAAATATGTGGGACACTCTAAACTGTTTTACTTTTGACAGAACATGGGAGGAAAAACTAGCAGCCAAAAATGTAGGTAAGAAAATAACTGATATTTTGACACATTTTTAAAGGCCAAATGCATGTGAAAATAACAGTAGAAACTCCAGGAGCCCCACACACAGAGAGTCCACACTGACTAACCAGCTTTCTTTTGTGGACCTCAGCTTCAACTTAGGAGAAAGACAAGAGACAGGGCAGGGACCAGATGGAGCACCCCTGTTTGATCCATGTGGAGATTGGCAATGGCTGCCTCTGGAGGACAAACACAAAACTCAGAACTTTTCCTCATTTAAAGCAAAACCCATTTGCCACTGGGGCAGGAGCAGAAAACCCTCTCAGCCTCAGTCCTCAGCAAAAAGTCAGCTGTCACTGGGGATAGGTAGACTATAGCAAAAGCCATCTGCTTCTGAGAGAAATGGAGAAGCCCAATCATGTCCAGAATCCTTTGTTACAAAGCAAAAAGTCTCTCGCACAAGGGATAGGGACAGGGAACTTGCTCTTGGAAGTTACAAGGCAGAGTTTAGCTACCACAGGGGGAAGAGACAGGAGGGTGGGGCAAGTCCTACACTTGAGGGTTAGGACCCTCCAGGCCTACATAAGACTGAGGTTGGAATAGGAGGGCCAGGAAAGCCCCTTGCTCCAACCATGAGCAACAGCACATTACTTGTGGGAGCTGGGCAAAAGAGTAGAGAGAGAAACATCCCCACCCGGACTGCCATGGTCAGGTGTGCAGGGCCGGCTGAAAGTTGAGGATGGGACAAGCACACTGAGGAAAGAACCGCCAGCATCCTTGGCCTCACACTAATCCAAGATAGCAGTCTGGAAGAATTTAAATCAGTAGTATGATAATGACAACTATAGTAACAACAAAACCCAAACTTACCTCAACTACCAACTAGATTGACTCAACCGTCTACCTAATGGCCCAACAGATGAAGAAGCATTACCATTTTCAGAAATTAATACTGTTTACATCAGTCATTATTATTCTCTGACATGCAATATGTGGCATTCAGTCAAACTTACAAGGCAAAAAAAAAGAAAAAAAAAAAAAGACCCATTTTTAAGAGATAAAACAGTAAATAGAACCAGACTGAGAGATGGCCCAGAAGTTGAAACTATCAGTAAGGAAACTTAAAATAGTATGATATATGATATTTGCTGAAGGATCTAATGGAAATACGTACAACATGCATGAAAAGATAGGAAATTTCAGCAGAGAGAAGGAAACTATAAAAAAGAATAAAATGAATATGCTAGAAATTAAAAACATGCTATCATGGATGAAGAATATCTTCAATTGCCTTAACAGCAGACTAGACACAGAAGAATTAGTGAACTTGGATATTGGCCAACAAAAATTTTTCAAAATGAAATACTGAATTTCAAAGAGTGACAAGCCCCTCTGAGGAGAGATGGGACAGAGGAACAAAAAAGTGAAGAAGTGGAAAAAAATAGAGCAAGAGCTGTGGGATAATATAAAATAGTATAATGTATGTGTAATTCAAGTCAAAGAAGGAGAATAGAGAAAATGTAAGAAGAAATATTTGAAAAGATAATTGCTGAGAATTTTCCAAAATTAATGAAAGACCACAAATCATCAACCTAAATGTTTAGAGAAACTCCAGCAGAATATACACCAAGAAAAGCACATATAAGCACATCCTACTCAAAATGTTGGAAAACACAGATAAGGAGAAAATCTTGAATGCAACTGCAAAAAAATAAACATTCCAAATAAAAGAACAAAGATAAAAATTAAAAAATTGTGTCATTACAAAAATAAGCAAAACCATCAAAAACTATACAAACCAGAAGACAATGGTGCAACTTCTTTAAAATACTGAAAGATAATATAACAATTCTGTCTTGAAAAAAATAAATCTTTATATATTAAATATTTTATATATAAATTATATATATATATCACTTAAAGAAATACTGTCATCCTAGAGTGCTATACACCTGGCAAAATATCTTTCACAAAGGCAGGTAAAATAAAAACTTTATAAGACCAAAAAAAAAAAAAAAAAAGCAAAGTGAAAGAAGCCACACATAAAAGGCTACATATTATAGGATTATGGTTATATAAAACGTCCAGAATAGGCAAATCCATAGAAACAAAGTAGATTAGTGGTTTCCAGTGGCTGGAAAAGAAAAGAATGCATATGGGGTTTCTTTTCAGGATGATGAAAAAGTTCTAGAATTAGATAGTGGTGATGGTTGCACAAACTTGTGAATATACGAAAAAGCACTGAATTGTATACTTTAAAAGGCTGGATTTTAGGGTATGTAAGTTATACCTCAATTTTTAAAATGGAGAAATACTGCATGTTTTTCATCTATGAGAATGACAAACGACACTCATATTGTTGGGACTATGGGAAAAAAGACCCACACATTGCTTATGTCCCTTGTCAAGGACAACTCAGCACCATGTATTAAAATGCTTTAAAAATGCACGTGGTCTGTCTTAGCAATTCTAATTAACAAGATTTTATTGTAGGGTAATAACTGAATGTGTATGCTAGGATGTATGAAAAGAAATGTTCTTCACAGAATAATTTATAAAGTGTAAATTAGAAAAACTTTGTCCAAAAATAGGGGGTTATGTATATAAATATAATTCATTTAACAGTAAACAAACATCATATTTTTATTTATTGACATGAAAATCTACCCAAATACGCTCTTAAGTGGAATAAAAGCAGGATACAAAATGTTGCATACAGTATGATCTATTTTGGTAAATATGTAAATCTAGTCATTATAGTGTGAAAGATATGGAACTAAGTATTAACAATAGTATTCTCTGGGCAGTATGTTAAGTGATTTTTTTGTGTGTGAATCTATATTGTCTAATTTTTCTGCAATTAATATGTAAAAAAAAGAAATACTTATAAAAAAAAGAAATACTAAAATTTCAAACATACATATCAAGCCTAATATCACCTACACAGAGACAAATCGGCATTATGTACCCCTGAAATGATATGCTAAGGATAGTGTCACCTATGTCATGTTCCTACCAAAAAGTCCAACCTAATTATGTGAAAACAAATACAACATTAGGGATATTCTGCAAAACATGTGTCGTGGACTTTTCAAATGTCAGCAACATAAGAGGATAAAGAAAGGCTGGGAGATTGTTCTAGATTAAAGACCACCTAAATAAATACTATAATTAAATACAATTCATGATCCTTGATTATGTTCAGCTCCGTGAATAAAAATAAGCCCATAGCAAAACACATCTTTGTGAAATTTGTTAAAGACAAAGAAAAGAATAACAAGCTTCTAGAAAGGAAAAAGCAATAATCACATGCAAACAAATCATAAATCAGAATGCCTTAAGGCTTCTCAACACAAACACTCTGAAGCCAGAAGGCAAGGGAGCAATGCCTTCAAAATTCAGATGGAAAATTATTTTCCAAAATAGAATTCTACACCCAGCCAAATCATCAGTTAAGTATGAGGGTAGAATAAAGAAATTTTCAGATATGTAAGAGCCCCAAAAGTTACTCTTTCTCAAGAAGTCACTGAAAACTGCTTTCTTCCTGAACAAGGAAATAAAACAATAAAGAAAAAAGCATTAAATTCAAAAATGGGAGAAGCAGCATGTAAGCAAAAGGAGTCTCTAAGATGACGATGAACTGAGATGCCAGGATGACCTCTGGGCTAGAGGGCAACCTGTCCAGACTGAATCTACATGACTCAAATAATGAGTACAATGAGGTCTCTCACTGCTTCATCCTCTAGCTCTGCATGACCTTTTTAACCTTATGAAATACTGGATGATGTGTTCTACCAAAAGGGAAAGAAATTAAGAAAATAGATCAGAGATTCAAGAAATAGGAACTAAAACCCAAGAGAAAGGCAGAGAGTTTAAATAATGACAACAAATTGATGTCTCCAGACAACAGTTATGCAGCAGGCCTACAGAGAAATCAGCCCAAATCAAAGAAAAATGGAAGTCTCTGGTAAAGAGGTTTCCATGAAAAAAAAAATCAAAGTTGCTATACTATATTAGGAAACTGACCTTATAGAAATTGAGTGGAGGGACTATTTGGAAGTATAGGAAGAAATTAGCTATGGTAACAATGAAAAGAAAAGGCAATTATTAACTTCAAGAAAACCAAAAAGAAAATAATGAGATTTGCAATATATTATATCGCTCAGCTGAGAATATTTTCATTTTATAATAATATAAATACCAAATATAGGTCTAACTCCAAATAACTATATTCCTGTACTAATAGTATAGGAACAGGGAAACAGTGGGGACAGAGGTGTGAGTGCTAAATCTTTATCCTTATCTAATAAAAAGTTAATAGATAATATCTAAAATTGTTGAATCAATAAAATAGCACTACACACGTACTATTTAGAATTGTGGAAGTAAGTAAATGCCAGAAGCAACAGCCAACAGAATCTACATTGGTTCCCTCTAGCAGAGGGGATGGAAAAGTAGAAATGTATAGGACAAGGAACTCTCTCTGTTATCAGTCTCCTAGTTCTATTTGACTTTCAGAACTATGTGTATGTATTATTTTGATAAGAATTAGTTTTAAAATCAATGTTCATGTTTCATCAGATTTCACTAAAATTAAGTTCTATGAAAGATAATTTCACTGGTAGCATCTCGTTTTATAATATACAAGGGCATTTCAACAAATTTGAGACGAATTATAGATTCTTGAATATTTTTTAATTCTTTAATATTTTAGAGAATATTAAATTTTCTCTTAAAATTTTTAAGAATTTTTAAATTAATATTTTATAATTCTTGAATATTTTTCAAGAATTATCTTGAAAAATATTGAACGGGTACTGGCTAGAATTACTGAATAATAGGCATTGCTCAGAGAAAGCTCCCTGGAAGAAGTGGACTATAAACTGGGATGATGTGTGTGACACATAAAACCCTCTGAGGAGTGTGCATATCAAACCAGGATTTGAGATTTTCCAAGGCTATCACTCTACCTCTTTCTTAAATGCTCCACCAAGAATGGTTATTCCCATATCTCCACAGAGTTTCCCTAGGCTCTTCTGGATGATATTGGCAAAGGTACCAAAGGCATTTTTTCTTAGGTGATAGAGCTATAGTCAAGACAGGAATTTATGCTCAAAGTTATCTGAAATGCATCATATATCCATTAATTCATCAACTCAACACATATTCACTGATACCTACCATGTGTCAGGCCCAGCACAAGGCACTGCACATACCATGATGAAAATAACGAAGGTCTCTAGCCAAGGATAAACAGCTTGGGCAATGGGATTCCTACAGCAACTGGCACGAGTATAATCTGTACCCACCAAAACCTCCTGTCCTGTGCATCTCAAAGTTCCAAATGTTTCCTCAGCCTGGGAATGTGAACCCCAGCAAACGCCCACACCGCCCTGGCCCCCAGACCAAGAATTACAGGAACTTCTCTTTTCACCACCATGAATGTGGAAGGTGCACAAAAGACAAACTGATGCTTCCAACAGGAAAACTGAAATTTGTTTGTGAAGAGGCAGGGCTAAGATGAAAGAGGCAGCATTTAATCTAAACCATTTCCTGTGACTTGGATTTCTTTTTAAAAAATTGGCCGCTTTATCGTTTTGTTAGTCACCTCTTCTCTAGGCTTATTGGAGGCGTAGTCCATGCTAGCAATCTCCCATCTGCTGGAAAACAGAATCAAGAGAATGGGGAGCGTGATGACACATCCTTCACTGGATGAAAATATTAGGCGGAAAGCAAGCAATGTACTAACTATTTGCATAAAACCTATTAATGCCCTCTTCAGACTGATGGAATGAATTTCACAACACCGAGAGAGAGCAGCTGTGATCCACTGCTTTCAGTAATGAGGAGGATTTGGGACAATCTGCAAACCACCGCCACTCCCAAAAGCGACACCATTGACTTTAGCACTCTCTAATGAAAATACTCTGGTTGTTGGGCAGAAGATGACACATCTTTATCAAAACTTCATCTCAGGCCGGGCGCGGTGGCTCACGCCTGTAATCCTAGCACTCTGGGAGGCCGAGGCGGGCGGATTGCTCGAGGTTGGGAGTTCGAAACCAGCCTGAGCGAGACCCCGTCTCTACTAAAAATAGAAAGAAATTAATTGACCAACTAAAAATATATATACAAAAAATTGGCCGGGCATGGTGGCACATGCCTGTAGTCCCAGCTACTCGGGAGGCTGAGGCAGGAGGATCGCTTGAGCCCAGGAGTTTGAGGTTGCTGTGAGCTAGGCTGACGCCACGGCACTCACTCTGGCCTGGGCAACAAAAGTGAGACTCTGTCTCAAAAAAAAAAAAAAAAAAAAAAAAAAAAAAAAAAAAACTTCATCTCATAGGTCTTCTACCTGCTGAAAACGCTATTAGGTTCCTTGTGTTCCTGTTTTTCTCATGCTAGTGTAGATTCGTGGCATTTCAAACCACATTTTTTTAAAAAATCAAAACTAAGGTTTATCCTATTATTTTCCTGCTGGAAATCGCGAAACCATTGGGGCCGGTGGGCGGGGCGGGGGGGGGAGGGAAGGTGTACATCCTCGGTCAGGAGCTGCTCGTCCCCTGTGTTGGTCCGGGGACAACATTTGCCTTTACAATGGCCGAGCAAGGCGACCTTCTGTCCAGCTGTGCTTTACAGGTAAACAGCGAGCGGGTCAGGTTCCCAGAGCCTAGAGGTGGCGGCTCCCGCCAGGGCAGCGTCGGGGGCCGCCGCAGAGAAGGGGAGAGGATCCGCTGGGATTGGGAGGGGAGACGCGGAGAAGGTGGAGAATAGGAATCATGTGTGTTCCTCGAGTGTACAACCCACATTTGAGTGACAAATGACAAGGACAACCTATAAAAACAACTGAGCGCAAATCCGCCCGAATGCATCTCCCTTTCGCTGCGAGTGCCTTCGCAACTAACTTTGGGAACTCGCAGACCAGCGTCGCTCCCCGCGCCGCCTCGCCTCCACTTTGATTTCCCGCGTCCTGCCCGCCCTCTTCCGTGCCTCCTCTTCCTCCGGGCTGAGCATGGAGGATTCCTTTATCCCCTCAACTCTGCCGCCTGCGCCCAACCTCTCCGCACCCATCTTGCTGGGCTGGGGCCTCAACCTGACGTCCGGGCAGGGAGCCCCTGCCCCGGGGCCGCCCGACCGCCGCGCCCGCCTGGCCTTCCTGGGGGTCATCCTGGTCGTGGCGGTGGCCGGCAACGCCACCGTGCTGTGCCGCCTGTGCAGCGGCGGCGGCGGGCCCTGGGCGGGTCCCAAGCGCCGCAAGATGGACTTCCTCCTGGTGCAGCTGGCCCTGGCCGACCTGTACGCGTGCGGGGGCGCCGCGCTGTCGCCGCTGGCCTGGGCACTGCTGGGCGAGCCCCGCGCGGCGGCGGGCGACCTGGAGTGCCGCTTCCTGCAGCTGCTGCAGGCGTCCGGCCGGGGCGCCTCCGCCCACCTCGTGGTGCTCATCGCCCTCGAGCGCCAGCGCGCCGTGCGCCGTCCGCAGGGCCGGCCGCTGCCCGCGCGCGCCCTCGCCGCCCTGGGCTGGCTGCTGGCGCTGCTGCTGGCGCTGCCCCCGGCCTTCGTGGTGCGCGGGGCCACCTCCTCGCCGCCGCCCGCCGAGCCCCCGAGCCCCGCGCGCGCCTGGCCCGGGGAGCGTCGCTGCCGCAGCATCTTCGAAGCTCTACCGCGCTGGCACCTGCAGGTCTACGCGCTCTACGAGGTCGTCGCGGGCTTCGCCGCGCCTGTCGCGGTCCTGGGCATCGCTTGCGGCCGCCTGCTCTGCGTCTGGTGGCGGCACCGGCCCCGGGCCCCTGCGGGTGCGGAGTCCTCGGCGGCGAGTCCCAGCCGAGCCCCCGCGCCTGACGCGCTGCCCCGCGCCAAGGTGCAGAGCCTCAAGATGAGCCTGGTGCTGGCGCTGCTGCTCGTGGGCTGCGAGCTGCCCTACTTTGCCGCCCGGCTGGCCGCCGCGTGGTCGTCCTGGTCCGCGGGAGACTGGGAGGGAGAGGGCCTGTCGTTGACGCTGCGCGTCGTGGGGGTGGCCAACAGCGCTCTCAATCCCTTCGTCTACCTCTTCTTCCAGGCGGCCGACGGCCGGCTCTGGCGGCGGCTGCGGAGGCGCCTGAGCGCTCTCTGCTGCGCGCGGCAGGGAGTCGCGGAGGACGACGAGGGGGTCGGGGGCCACCAGGCGCTCCACCGCTACCGCTGGCCCCACCCGCATTATCACCACGCTCGCCGGGAGCAGGCGGAAGAGGGCTGCCTGCGCCCACCCCCGCCGCGCCCCAGACCCCTGCCTTGCTCCTGTGAAAGCGCCTTCTAGGTGTTCAATGGTCGGGGACAGGTCGTCTGTCGCAGTGGCGCAGGCTCCAGGGAACACGAGGCCAGCCAGGGTCTGTCTAGACCACAATGGGCAGGATGGTCTCTGAGAGACACTGAAGGTCTCTTCCTCCACTCTTCTATTATATTTCCTTCTAATGTTTACATTTTCCTACACTCTTCTGATTCCTTCCCTCCAGTGTCTCTCACATTTCCCTACTTGGAGACGAGAGAGTGGGCCATTGGGAAGTTGAAAAACAGAGTTACAGAGTTATTTTTGCAAGTTTTTTTTACACTCTTACAGTGTTCTAGATAAGACCATTTATTTTAGCCAAATTGCCAAACTTTCATTATTTGCTGTGTTGTCATCTATTTTTACTTATTTTTGCATCGTGCTTAAATCAAAGTGTACCTTTGGGACCAGCGAGTTTGCCTTTCTTTCCAGGAGGAAAATCCCCGCATTGCTCTGCCTAGGGAGACGGAGAATTATGCCAGTAATACTGTCAGAAATGTAATCATGCTGTCACTTCAGAGCCACAGAGTATTTGTAAAATAAAAACATTTCCCACGGAACAATTAGTACTTTTTTTTTTTTTACATTGTAATATGTTTTCTCAGAAGAAAATCAGTGTGGCCTTTATTTCCAGTCTAGCGTCTACTTCAATAGAAGCTGGGATTGTAGGATGAAAGCATAAAAGCTTCCCTTGGTCTCTTTCAAATATGCCTAGTTTCTGCAGGAAATTGTTTCTGTGCCAAACCAGCCTCTAAAGCTGCCATGTTGTGCTCAGATGGAGTGCAAAATATCCAGAAAACCAAAGAAGGGAAGCACCAAGGTGGGGCTTATGGGTGGGGCTTACTGTCCCAGATGGAGCCTCAGGGAGATTTGCAGCTGGGAAGGAAGCTTAAACCTCAGGATGTTGCAGGCATATACAAAACTCCCTTTTGAAAAATGAATTCAGTGTCTGTTGACATGCATTACTGAAACAAGGTCAAGGAGCAGATTTGATTGGTAACCTCTTCTTAACTGTTCTTGGTTCTAAAAAGAAGGGACAACACTGATGAACGATATATCCATGTGTTTACCAGTGACTTTGATCTTAGGAATCTGAAGCTTTCCATTATGTTGTTTCTTTTTCATGCACTAATAAAAGACTAAGATGCAGAGAGGGGAAACAGTTGGTTAAAACTTTTTTTTATAGAGCCATTGCTCTCTGAGGGCTCTTTGTTTTGTTCACCGATATATCCCAAATGCTTAACAGTGCTTCACACAATACATATTTGTTGCTTAATCCATCATATGAGTTATTCATCATCATCAGGCAAAGATAGAATAGATAAAAGATATACAAAAAGAAATTGCTAAGCTTGGCTTACCTTCCTCCAAAATGTTGGCAACAGATGTCACAGAGTTATAGATTTTCTTTCTCTCTTTTCTCCTCCCCACCTTGCTGAAGATGCTGTGGTTTGCAAAATACCAGGAATAAGTCAGCCAAAGAAAGAATACAGTTGTCTTCATGAACCTAAGTCTGGGTTATGGCATTATTTTTATTTATTAATAAACATTTATTACCTGCTTATTTTGTGCCAGATAATATGCGAGGCATTGGAGATGCTAAGATAAGACACCTTTTCCCTCAAAGACCTTATAGTCAAATATCGGAGGCAATTAATCTTAAAATTACAATGCAGTGCTATATGTGTTTTAATAGTCCACTAAGGGTGCTGGGAGCGCTGAGAAGGTCATCTGACAACCTTCAAATCTGAGTGGCATGGGGGAGAATTAGGAAAGTCTCACCAAAAGGGGCTGTATCTTGAATGCTGGGTTGGGGGTGACCCAACAGGTCAGGGAGGGTGTTCCGGGCAATGGGAATAGCATTTGTAGTAGGGGAGCATCAAGTAATGACAATAATTGAAATGTCTAGCATTAAAGTGCCTGTGCAGCCTGACCTAATGGGATATGTGGTCAGAGAGACTTGACCTGGACCCACCGAAGACAGGTCTGTGTGTCAGGCCAAGAAAACAAAAAGCCTTTGAAGAATTTAATCAGCATTGTAATATAATCAAATCTGAATTTTGGAAAAGCCATTTCCAAATTGAAGGACCAACAAATTGAAAGGGTAGGAATACCTAGAAGAAGAGCTTGAAGCAGAAGCTCAGAGAATCCTCAATGTGTGATTTGTAATGTTGTACTACTTACAATGCTCTCAACCGAGAGAATAAATTTAAGGCAGCTGAGTCAGGTTCTCTGTTGAGACTACCCTAACAGAAAAGCTAATTCAGCTGGCTTCAACTTACTATCTCACATGAAGTCCAGTGGTGGGGCTGCTCCAGGGTTGGTTAATTAAGTAGCTTAACTTCCTAATTGAGGGCTATGATGATTACTTTTATGTGGCAACTTGGCTGGGTTAAGGGGTACCCAGTTAGCTGGTAAAACATTTCTGGGGGTGCCAGAAGAGATTGACATTTGAATCAGTAGATTGAGTGAAGAAGATTGGTCCTCACCAATGTTGGCAGGAATCATCCAATCTGTTGAGGGCCAACCCAGTTAGAACAAAAAGGTGAAGGAGGTCCAAATTCACTCTCTCTTCTTGGGCTGGGACATCCATCTTCTCCTGCCCTTAGATAGTGATGCTTCTGTTCTTGGGCCCCCATACTCCAGGACTTATGCTAGCAGCAGCACCGCCACCCCCAACCTGGTTCGCAGGCCTTCAGACTCAGACTAAATTATATTACCAGCTTTCCTGGTTCTCAGCTTGCAGACAGCATATGGTGGGACTTCTCAGCCTCCATAAGCACACGAGCCAATTCCCGTAATAAATCTCCTCTTATACCCTTGACTAATACAAAGACTCAGATCCTTTTCGTCTTTTCATCCTGCCATCCTGAGCGGTGGACTTGACACTCAGGCCAGTTCCCCCTTGAAGTCACAAAATGGCTGCTGCAGTGTCAGGCATCACATTCAAACATAACAAAGTCCAAAAGAAGAAGAATTTCTCTGTTATGCCCTCTTTATAAGAATAAAGAAACTTTTCTCAGAAGTTCCCAACAGGCCATCCTACATGGCTTATTGGCCATACCTTTATCATATGTCCATATCAGCACCTATCATGGGTCCTCCATGATTGGCTTGGACATGGAACTGAGGATATGAATTGCATGAGGTAGAGAATGGAAAAACCAAGGACCTACAGTGAGAAAGAAGGGAAAATGCTTGTTGGGAGGGCAAGGCCAAAACCTTTAAACAATTGTAAAAGTGTTAGAGATTGAGGTTTCAGCTGATTGCCAGCTAGAAATTTTGAGAATTCTCCAGCCAGGTTGGAAATACAGAATGCCAATTCAAGACATAAATTCAAAATATGATTAAACAGATTTTTTTCCTAGACTTTGTGGAAGACTTAGTTAAGCCCAATTCATACCAAAATACTTCTCTTCTATAAGTAAGGAACTCCCTCTCATTTTAACTAAATCTGAAACTTGAAGGTAGAACTAGGTTACTTGGTTCCCAGCCCTGGAGTCATTTGTGGGTTAAAAACTTTCAAGCATGCCCTCAGAAAGGCCATTCTGTTGGTGTTGATCCCAGGAATCCACATTCCTATAGGCAACCCAGAGATTCAGTTGTGTCCTAGTCAAGGAGGTCCCTGAAGATTACTTAAATTTAGACTCTTGCTAGAGTAGGAATACGTTTCACATCACATAGCAAAGGTAAATAAGCAGGCTGGCCATGAAATTGTCCTATTTTTTAGATATCACCCAACTAGGAAACAACTAGAGGAGAAACCGGATCCATATAATTGGAATTTAGAAGAAATTAAAGTGGTCTCATAAAATAGAGAAATACCATCCCCCTACCCATTTTGTACATTCCCCTTGGAATTAGACTTTAACAAAGCCACTGCACACAGGCCTGAACTACAGAACTTCAGGGGGCACTTTTCATACAGATAAAGATGTGAACACATGTTCATGTGAACACCAGAGTTGAGCAATGTGGCATTCCTGATTTTAATGGAACTTTAAAGACCAAGTGCAAAGAATTCTATATCTTTAAAATAAGAACTCAGTGACATATAGCTAAAATAAGTAAACATGACCTATGACATAATTTGAAACAGAAAGTACATATAAAATAGCCAGGATCATAAATAAACCACAACTAGTGATTAGCTATAAATTACATACTAAGAATAGTCTGGCTCATTTGTGGAAGAGAAAATAGATTTAAAACAGTTTTTTTTCTAAGCTACTTCCTAGAAAATGTGGAAGAAGTTAGAAAACTTGAGTTTTGCTTCCATTCCTAAAAATGTTCTGACTTAATGAAGGGGCAAATATTATAATAAAAATGAATTGTCTGGTTAAATTAAACAGATATTTTGCTGAGTTGGGAGGCAGTGTAAATATATTCAGAGTATTCAGAATCAAAAGACCTAAACTTGACTTCCATCACTACACTTAGTACCTGTGTGACTTTGGGCAGTTGCTGAATATTTTTGAATCTTGCTTTTCTCACCAATAAAAATGGGGATAATATTGTCTCCTTCATAGGATTAATGTATGTAAAATACTTGATTAGGTGGGGTTGGGAAAGTCTTATTGGTTTGTCTCTTCAGACTCCCTCAATACACAATAGCTATTTTTATTTTCTAACACTGGGCTGTGAGAGATAAAAATCCAGTTGAATGACAGTATGCGAAGGGAAGCTGAAGATCTTGGAGAATCATCGTGAAAGATCAATGCAACAATGGTGGTACTTGGTAATAGGGAGTTGGGCCTTACTGAAGGTGTAGTCGGCATTGTTGATTGCCGTCCTAGCATCCATTTCTCCTTTTCAGAGAGAAATGAAACAGACCTCAGATTCTTATCCAGGTGTCTATGCATTTCTCGAACAATCAGGTGTTCTGAGGGAATCCCAGTGCCAACTCCGTTCCATGCCAATCCTGGGCCTTGATTACTCTAAGCCCATCAACGTAATTCCATCACCTTCATCACCATGTCTTGCTCGGGAATAGTCATGGGACCCAGCGAAGACCAATGAGCATAAAGAAGGCTTTTCAGGGCATCTAAGAAAGAAGCTCTTAACTCTTCTGGGAGAGGCATGAGAGTTAGTACATTCTCTGTCTCTGTCACACTAAAGGTAAATGAGGAAGCATGCAATCCTAATGGCTGCTGCAGCCACCTCTGACCAGGAGAGGAGTTAGCCAAAAGATGACATCAATACTGTGGACATGTCAGAGTGAAGAGACAGAAAACACTTAGGTCCTTAATGACCTCACTGAGATGTCAGACCAAACACCACTGAGGCTTAGCCATTGGATGTCCTGGGTAATAAGCCAATATATTCAATACCCCCAAAGCACAGGCAACCAAAGCAAAATTGGACAAATGGGATCACACCAAGCTAAAAAGCTTTTGCACAGCAAAGGAAAAAATCAACAAAGGGAAGAGACAACCCACATAATGGGAGAAAATATTTTCAAATTACCCGTCTGACAAGGGATTAATAACTAGAATATATAAGGACCTCCAACAACTCAATAGGAAAAAAATCAATATATTTTCTTATTGCTTAAAGCAGTTGAGTTGAATTTTCTGTTATTTGTAGCAAAAAGCAGTCTCTAACTGAAGTGGAAGCTTGGCAAGAAAAAGAGTCCCATTTTAGCCTATTGCATAATGGCTTATGTTCTTTGTCAAAGAAGCAAGAACATTCCAAGTGTACTTTTATTTAGTCCATCAACCAATAAGTACTGAGGCACTGTATTGGACACTGCATTGGGCAGAGTGTGGCAAATGAGAGAAAATCAAATTTGTAATTGTTGCCTTTTAAAAATATGTATTCTATGAAGAACTATAATTTTTATGATAAGCACTTTGTTGAGAAACTTCAACCTACAATTGTTTATGTTAAAGGACATTATTTGCAAACTCTTTCCATTGCTAATTTAATTAATTAATTAGTTCATGTATTTGATATTTATTTATTAAAGATCCAACATACACAAAGCACCATATGAATTTTGTTATATAAGTAGATATAGATTCCTTATCACAGACACATGTTTTATTTAAAATTTAACTTTTGTGGCCTGGTATGGTGGCTCATGCTTATAATCCTGTGGTGGCTCATGCTTATAATCGTGTGGTGGCTCATGCTTATAATCCTAACACCTTGTAAGGCCAAGGAAGGAGGATTGCTTGAGGCCAGGAGCTTGACACCAGCCTGAGCATCATAATGAGACCCCTGTCTCTGCAAAACATAGAAAAATATTAGCCAGGTGTGTGTGGTGGCACATGCTTGTGGTCCCAGTTACTCAGAAGGCAAAAGCAGGAGAATTGCTTGAGCCCAGGAGTTTGAGTTTGCAGTGAGCTATGATGACACCACTGCACTCTAGTCCAATCAACAGAGCGATACTCCATCTCAAAATAAATAAATAAATAAACTTTTGAGTTGAAACTTAGGCCCAACTGTTGTTAATCTATAGCATACAGATGATTAAAAATTTAGCCTGGATCATCATCCTTCAGGTTGTACTAAGAGATAGGATTTGGGTAATGCCTACTACACATTCAGGAATCAGTATGAAAGCTTTGACCATCATCCATATGGCAATGAAGTCATACTACTGGGCTAAGAGCATTAGACCTGCTCTTCCTCAGCAAGTAGGATGAGTTTTTAAAGAGCATTTTGAATTTTCTAAAATATTTTTATTTTTCACTAAGTCTTTATCATTATTGTTTATTTTAAAATGTAGCTATTACTAAGAGCTTGGCCTAGACAAGCATGTCCCAGAATGCACTTTCTGAAGCAACAGATGCTTCAGTCTTAACATTAATTTCAGGGGGGAAAAAAAAGGAGTTTTATAGTTAAATGTTCGGAACAGTAGGTTAAATAGGCTTCTTTCTTTTTCTCTGAAATTTTATTGTAACATACACAGAAAAGTGAAAAGAATAATACAAAAGAACACCCACATATTCACCACTGAAATTCAACAGTTGTTAACATTTTGTCATATTTGCTTTTATGTATATATAGTTGTTGGTGGTGAATAACTTGAAATCAGTTACAGAACACACCATATTATTATATAACACTTCATCTCTAAACACTTGAGCATGCATCCTTTAAGACTGCGGTCCCCAACCCTCAGGCCATGGAACAATACCAGTGTGGGACTTGTTAGGAACCGGGTCACATCACCACCTGAGCTCTGCCTGCCCCCACAACCATCGAAGAAAAATTGTCTTCCATGAAATCAGTCCCTGGTGCCAAAAAGTTTGGAGACCACTGTCCTAAGACATTTTTTACATAATCACAAAATCATTATTACACTAAAGAAAATTAATAATAGTTTTCCCTAATTATCATCTAATATTCAGCCTATAGTCAAATTTTCATTTTTTTCTCAATATAACTTGTATAGACTTTTTATTTTGAACCAAAATCTACTTACAGTTTACACACTGCATTTGATTATTATGTCCGTTTAGTCTCTTTTATCCTAAACAGTCTTCCTGACCTTTTAAAAAATGATATTGTGTTTTTAAAGAGACCAACCCAGTTGTCTCATAGAATATCCCATATTCTAGATTTTTCTGAATATTTTCTCATAGTGTCTTCTAATTTATTCTTCTCTCCTCAACCAGGTCTCTTTATAGCAGTACCTTTCAGAGACTTTAATATTTCAGTGGGCATAATGTCTATTCAAGTGGAGGCCTTCTAGGAGAATCTGCCATCTTCACAATAACTCTTTCTTTGGGAATTGTCCACACCTCCAAACACACACACACACACACACACACACAGAGAGAGAGAGAGAGAGAGAGAAAGAGAGAGGCTCCCAGCCATCACACATGGACTCTGTAATCCCATCTTCCAGGATAGTTCATTAAAACCATCCTCTTGAAGAATAGGACAAATATGACAGATGATTATAGAAATGTGGACAGATTTAAGAGAGAGAAAGACTAGGAAAATAAGAATCAAATACTCAGAATGTTTAGGTGAGTTCAAAAGTGATACGGTTATTATAGTTGCAGATATTGGTGATGCCTGCATCTCAAGCAAAGAGGCAAGAGAAACGTGCTGAGCTAGGGCTCTACGGAAAGTACAAACAAGATGACATATATTAAAGTAGAGCCAGGCTGGACAATGCAGGTCAGGCTAAGATGTTTATCTAAGGGAAGGTTATCTCCTGTTGGAATCATCCAACTAAAGGAAATTTGGTTTGCACAGGGGATTTTGGGGGGGTGGTTGACTAAGAAATAATATTCTAGGCTAGAAAGCAAGAAGAAAGAAAAAGGAAGGAAGGCAGGCACTCAGTTTTGGCAAACAGTGCATGTGGCACAGAAAGAAAGAGACCAATTTAAGAAGCAAATTAAACTGTTACAAACTCAGCTGAGCTTTCCTAGAAGGAATTAGGGAAACAGCAGAGGGGACTGAAGCATTGAAGACATATTCCAGCATGCAAATCCTGGAACATTTAAGATGGGGAAAGGCAGTGTCTTGTAAAGCATGTGGCAGAGGTATCATTGCTCCCTAAGACCTGAGGAAGCCAGATTCAGAAGCATCAACAGCAGAGTCAGGAATGTGCCCCAGGAGATACCCCAGCTGGAATAAATATGAGAAATACTGAGGCATCATCCCTAGAAAGTGAATTGCATGAATCTTAAGTAAATCCACAACAAGAGGGGGTAACGTCAGCCACTGTGTTCAGGACCTAAAATGTTGCCCACAAGAGATGTGGAGACTTTCACATCAAATAATAGAGCTCACCCTCAATGCAGCACACACATGGCAGAAGCCCCAGCCCCAGAAGTGTTAGATAAGAATACCTAGCCCTTACCCCTTGGGTTTCATGTGAAAGGACTTCCATTAGACTAACACTACTGGACTTTCTCTCCTATTGGGATTGGAGGGGGGTCTATCAAAAATGAAACAAACAACAACTAAAAATCAAAAGCCAAAAACTTCTCCATATCTGAGTTCTAAACCAATGTCTAGGGAGAAACTGAGGGTTGGAGATTAATCTCTTGCAAGGTAAAGCCCAAAGATATCAAAATTCAAAGGATCAAAGTTCAAAAATCAAAATTTCCTGCACTTGTATGAAAAAAGTAAAGCTCTTTCCTATTTCTGATTCTGCACAATCTCCACTGGAGGGGTTTCTAAAGCCTTTGGCAGCTGTGACTGCAGCCTGTCTCTCCCTGGAATAAATAGGTTGTTCCTTTAGCACCTTTGAGATTCTATTTGTTCAATTCTCATTTTTTCCAATGAGCTTCAGTATTTAAAAGGGTTAAAGGGTTAGGAGTTTTCCTATAATTTAGTCCTTGCCTTAGCTATGCCTGCTCTCCAAGGTCTTTGTGACCTCTCCACCTCTGCTGAGACTCAACATGGCAGAATTAATATGTTCAGAACATTGTTCAAGGTCAAGGAGCAGCAGCCTGCACCCTGAGGCCCACATCACCTAAGGCCCTCTAGGCTGGGCCTTTGCTGGCCCCAAGTAAATCTGTGCATATTTGCTAAGCCTGGCTTGGTACAAATGGCCAGTGTTTGGCTTCAGGCTCAGTGCAGACTACGTGATGTTTGCTGACCACACTTTCACTTCCACCCCTCATTTATGGTCAGCTGTGTATCATTTGCTTACTGCCGAGAACTTGGAGTTCCACCAGGAAGATAAAAATCAGGAGTGAACAAGAAGTGTTTCAGCGATTAAAATCTTCAACCTTCACTCACATTTCCTGGTATGTTCAGCTTAGCCCCTTTCTTATCCTTTCTACCAATCTGTTCACCTGCAGAGAGGGTGTAATCTAGTCTGTCCCCTAAAGTGGCAGAAGTTTGGATACATAAATTTAATTCAGGAGGTAGGAGTTTGGATACATAAGTTTAATTCAGGAGGCTGTTAGCAAGTCCATTTGGGTGCACAGGTAAGCCACTCCAAATGAGATGTTTACAATTAAATCAAACTTACACTCTGAACCCTTTCTGTATCTATCAATTGGTTCCAGACTTGGGCAGGAAAGAAAGATATTACTGGGTCCTTTCAAAGTCCAACACAAATAAAACAGGGTGGTGATAACAGATAAGGAAAGAAGCAGTGTAATGTGAAATATATTTGGGGTTAGGAAGTAGAATTGACTGGACTTGGTGCTAGATAAGATATGTGGGGATGTTAGCAAGTCCCTAAGGCCCCTTCACATTTGTCACTAGAAAGACTCATGGGACTCATTATAGTTATGCTAAGATTATTGCAGAACATGGTAAGAATACATGCAGCTGGAGCATAGAGAAAAAGGACACAGGCAGTGTGTAGACCGATCCATGTGCAGGCTTTCTTATGCACTCTCTCTCTCATAGGGGCTCATACAGAGTGCATTCTTCCTCCAGCAACAAAAATGCAGAACACATGTGTGCAATGCTTCTGCCCAGGGAAGCCCATTAGAGACTCAAAACCCAGAGTTTTTATTGGGTGCTGGTCACTCTGGCACAGGCACCAAGTTCCAGACTCCTAGAAGGAAAGCAAATAGTAAGCACAGACCACATTGTTTATACAAACAGTTTAGGCACAGTGAGTCACCTTTATTATTTAGAGAAAGTTTTATATGTGTAGAGAATTATTTACCAGCCAAGCTCCCAGATGACAGCCAAGGGCCAGCCTTGCATGCCGACCTATTTAAGAATAACAGTCTCAAGTCAGCTATGTGAATGCCTTTCTGCACAGGGGGGGTGAGGAAAAGGGAGCTTTCAAGGATGACATCCAGGTTTCTACTTTAAGCCTGAAGATAAACAGTATTATCACTTCTGGAGATGAAAGGAACAAAGAAATGTAGATTTATGGGAGAAATTTAATAGTTCAACTTTGAACATAATGAAATTAGAGATAGATGTGAGATATTACTTTATACTATGCTGTGTTACAATAATAAACAATCTTGTAATTCCATTGCCTTAACGTAATAAAAATGCATTTCTCACTTATGTCTTTCACAGCTTGTTGGAAGTTAGGGGATTGGTTGGGGGATATGGTTTCTGTTCCACAGTGTCACTCAAGGACCCAGGCTGGTGGAGGCTCCACCATTCAGAATGTTGTTAATTCTTGTGACTGAAAAAGAAGCAACTGGAGAGGTCTCATATCAGCTCTTCTGTGTCAGTGTAGGAGTGACACACTGCATTTTCACCCACAGCCCACGGACCAAAACTGGTCACATGGCCTTGCCAAACCGTAAGTGGGGCTGGAAAATATGGGGTAGTAGATGAGATGTTTGGTGGACACCACTCTTTCTGCCATAATATCCAGGTGGAAATGTCAAGTAGGCTTATATAACAAATGTATGTTATGGAGAGACTCATTTAGGAGTAATAAGCAGATAGGTGGTATTTAAAGCCACCCTCACTTTCTCCTGAAGCACAGTGGCATAACAAAGGCAATGTTATCACCCTTCTCTGATTTGAAGGAGTAGGAAATTCAGATTGGTGGATACCCTTCCAACCTCCCTGAAACTAATAGTAGCACTCAGGTGCCTTCGCTAGTTCACAAGACAGACTTTGGATTAGTATTTTAACTTCTCTAAGAGGAAGTCCTTGGTGCCTGAAAAGCATGCCTAGAAACATCCTGATGCTCAGAGCAGAGGGGATGGGTTCACAAAGGTGAGAGGAACACTGAATTATTTACACACGTGGATACTGACAGCCAAAATCACACAGAAAAAGCTGGAGTTGTCTCATGCCATGGCTACCACTAGGTGTCACTAGTAGGCCAAAGTTAGCAGTATAGGAGGGGAAAGGATAAAAGAACAAATACAAGAGGAAAGAAAAGGTAGAAAGTGCCCCAAGATGGCAAAAGGTAGAACTTAGTAGTGGTAGCAGTGCCCACACTGTTCGATTGCCAAAAAATTAAAATAATATTAGAAATCATGAATTGTATTCTGACCTGTAATGACTTTCAAATGTACTTACTGAGTTCTGTTCTTGCTGTTACCTTATATACCTACCTGGCATGCATGGTTGTGTGTGTGTGTGTGTGTGTGTGTGTGTGTGTGTGTGTGTGTGTGTGTGTGTGTGTGTGTGTGTGTGTGTTGGAGAGAAGTCGTTTATTCCACTATAGCTTTCCAATCATCATATAACTAACCACATTAATACTTTCGGTAGAGATAAAAGAATGTTTCCCTTCCTTTCTCATTCTTCTTATGCATCTATACATGTATATACTTATTGAGGTCTTCAGTTTATTAAAAATTAAGATTTAAGGCTGATGGCTGTAAGATGTATCATTTTAATGTCCAGATTAAGCCAAAGCAAAAGAAGACTTTTCCTTAGAAATGGTAAACCTTATTTAGTCCTTTGATGACACAAGCTGGAAACTGCTAATACCTTTCATGTGCCAATAAAATAATTTGGGGTGGCTAACACATAATGGAAATTACAATAAATCAAAATATATTTTATTATCACTTTGGTAGTACTAAAAAAAGGTGATACATCAAAACTAGATGGTTAATTTGTGTTTGGGTCAGTGAAACAAATGGTTAAAAGGGAAATTATCTCATAGAATAATACTGATAACTGGAAACTATACTAACAGAATATAACCAGAAGAAACTAGCACTGGAGGGAAATCTATTATTCTGAGCTTCTCAGTTTTTTACATGTTGAGGCTCATTTAAAAAATGACACTTGTACGGCATTCTGGGGTAAATGGATAGGCTCCTGGGTGTCAGCTGCCCCAGGTCCATTGGACCATGCTAGGGTCTGAGAGTACTATATTGGCATACTATACAGGTTGTGATGCTCAACCTTGGCTTCACATCAGAATCACTTGGGAAGTTATTATAAAAGAATATCGAACCCCTCCCCCAAGATTTTGTTGGTCTGGCAAGGAGACTGGGCCTCATGACTTTTTAAAATCTCCCGGGTGACTCTAAGGCAGGCGTCTTCAAACTATGGCCAGCGGGCCACATGCGGGTGTTTCTGCCTGTTTGTTTTTTTACTTCAAAATAAGATGTGTGCAGTGTGGATAGGAATTTGTTCATAGTTTTTTTTAAACTATCGTCTGGCCCTCCAATGGTCTAAGGGACAGTGAACTGTCCCCCCCCCCTTTAAAAAGTTGGAGGACCTCTGCCTAAGGCATAGCCAGAGTTAAGAACCACTGCATTGGAAGATAGTCAAGGAAACTTAAAACAAAACATCAAATTCATCTACTTTTTTCCAGCTTTGAACACAAATATAAAGGTTTTTTTCCAATTCAGGTTAATATTAAAGAGAAAAAACAAAATTGCAAAGTTCAAAATATGAAAGTGAAAATCCTCCATCTGCCTGCAAAGCAACCACCAAGTTTCTTTTGATTTTTTAAGAAAAAGTTTATGTACATACCTGCATATTTGTATCTGGAGAAATAATTTTTATTTACATAAAAGAGCACACTAACATTGTGTTAGTTTGTCTTTTAATATTTATTACACCATGGAATCTATGCTTTGAGTATATACAGTATACAGCTACAAGTAATTCACACATCTGCACTGTATTTTATTTAACCATTCTCCTATGCTGATGATTTTAGCTATTCTCATTCTTTCACCGCAATAAGCTTCCTTATACATGCATCGTGACGACCTTCTGCAAGTATTTTCATACAGTAAATTCTTAGGAGATCACTGGATGCATTTAAAATTTGTATAAATGTAGCGAGATGAATAAACACCTAAAAAATGAATTGACGCTACCCACACTTGTCAAATACACAATTAGGACTGCCAGTTTGGATACGTCGGATGCCATCAGCCCCCGAGAGGTCCTGGGCTGGTAGTGCCGTGGGCGGCCGTTCTCGGGTCACGTGGACGGCTTCGCCCCGCCCCTTAAGGGCCCGCGCGGTGACTGGAGCTCTGGTTTGCGCAGTCGCATCACCCAGAGGCCGCGGCGGGCGGGTCTCGCGGAGGCGGAGCGAGAACTACGGGACTGTAAGTTCTGTTCTCGCCGCGCGGGGTTGGGCGAGCGGGGGCGGAGCTCACGGGGCCGGCTGCTTCCGGCCGGGCCGTTGGGGGCCTGGGCTAGGGCTTCCGGCGGTTACCAGGCTGCGGTCGTGCGGCCTGTGCTGTTGGCCGCTGTGAGTGCCGCGGCCCTCCTGGGCTTCGGTTCGGTGTCAGTTAACGGTGAACCCTTCGGGGCAGGTTTCTGCCTGGGCGGCCCACCGCGCTTGTTCACCTTGAGACTGGGCCGCAGACCTGCCGCCTCAGGGGGGGCAGGCAGGGCGTTGCTACCATGTTTTCCTTGAAATTTGTGCTCTGGAAAGTGTAAAAGATGCTCCAGGATTTCTGCGGTCCCGGCTGTCCTAGATGTTCGTCTCCTGGGGTCCAGTCTGCAGTCGCAGACCGTCCTTCACGAAATGTCTAACACAGCTAAGTTGAAAGGACCTTAGAGGTGACAGCTAGCTAACTTGATGTGAGCGTTTCCTGCGGTTAGGCTGTACTCTAAACATTTGAGATGTAATAATAAAACATTTATCCCTCACCACACCCCAGCGTGGCGAGGCTTTCTTACGACGAAACTGCAGCACAGATAAATTAAGCAACTTGCCCTAAATCGCGTAGAATCGGGATTCAAACCCGGTCTAGCTCACCTGTGATCACAGATCTCTATTAACAGACAGTGGGGGCGATTTGCAGAGCGGCTGCGTGACTTATATTATTAGGGAAGTATTCAGTATTAAACATTTGTGGATATAACTCTTGCACATTAGCCCTCATTAATTAAAGAAAAATTCGGGGCCGTCAGCTTTGGTGACACATATCACAAATATAAATGTCAGTAATATATATCTCACCAATCATCAGTATAAATTTTCGTTAAAAGGTTTTTGTGTCTTCAAGATGGTTTACTTGCGGGTCACATGTTTTTGCAAATCTGGGTGCTACCTGAATGAAATTAATATCTACGCCTTGTTAGTTTTGTGAGGCTTAATGAGCTAATATATGCAAAGTGTTCAAACCGTAGGCCCTCACTGAAGGATAGCTAGTTTTATCTATTATTCTGCCATTCAAAACTACTATCTAAGGCATTTCTCTTCCCTAAAGCTAAAAGCAAGGGTGTTACCTTTCAGATAAACATTCTGATAATGTGTAGACCAAGTCCCCAGACTTAGTAAAAGCCCCTTAGTCATTGCTCAAGAGGAGTGACAAGTAAGTATCTTTAATTTCATGTCTCTTTCGTCTCCAGTGTCTTATGAAAGCTTGAGTTACAATATTTTTTAAAATTTCGCTTTAATTTATTTCCTGTGTTGGAAAGGGATCTAATAGTGACTGAGGATCGATTTAGCTAATTTGTAACTTTATATTGAGTGACCACCTATAGAAACCTAATTTTAGAGACAAGCCAAAATTTTTCTTGAACAGAATTGTAGAGGAGAAACAACTAAATTTTTCACAGGGAAGTTTTCATCTAGCTCCCAAACTGGGCAAATTGTTTAATATTTCACTTTCTTTTATTCAGTTAAGATTCTAATATCTTAAAGTAGACTCAAAATAGAGGAAATATGTGGGAGTTTATGAATAGTTCATCAAAATAACAGTAATTAAGGTGAACAAATAGACTTTTATTGTCTGAATGGACCATGATATTCATAATATGAAGAATAATATGGGTGTTAATTATAAATAGTCATCAGATATCATAAATAAATAGTACCATTTATGATACATAGAGGAAACATGAGATAATATTTTCCTAAGCAAAATGCAAGGCTGTAATCATAGTTCTCTGAAACCTTTATCATTTAGCCCCAGCCTTCTCTGCTCATTTCTTATCAGCTCCTTCAAAGTTCACTACAGTTTTTCTTGGTTGGAGGCAAAGCCTACAAGGCTATATGTTCCAAGAGACTGAAATTTGAGAAAGGACAGTGTTTGGTTCTTATTTATTTGGGAGTTCGAAAAACATAATTAACTTTTGATGTTAGTTTACATCTGTTGTATTTTGTTATTTGCTTGATAGTAGTATTTCTTTTCTAGTTTTTGCCTAGAAAAAGAATCATTCATTTGCTCATTTAGTGTCAAGCTTTGAAATAAGCTGTACAAAATTCACAAATAGTTCATTCATGTTCTGTGCTCAAGGGGATAGAAAGTGCAACTTTATCCCAATTTTCTTGGGTCTTAGGTCATTTGCTACATAAAGTAGGATACAACTTTAATATTGAAAAGAATAATTCTAAATATAAGAATTAACTAAATATTTTGAGACATTTAAGAAATTTTATGTTTATTATCCCCGTGCTTTTCTTTATAAATATGCCCTATGTACATGTATCTATCTATGAATAATGTATTGTTTGGTTTTGCCAGATTTTGCACTTGATAAAAAGGGAAGCATATTTTGAATTCTTTTTAAATTTTTTCATTTGAAGTTACATTTTTGAAATTGATCCAACTTGATGTGGTGATAGATTTTTCACTGCTCTACAGCATTCCATTGAATGAATGTCCAAATTATCCATTCTACTGTTTATGAATTTCGAGTTGATTTTTGTCTTTTGCTTTTATAACCATTCTTGTGCATGTTTCCTGGTATACCTGTGCACATTTCTCTAGCACATACCTAAAGTGGGATTAGTGAGTCATGAATATGTTTAGTAGGTAATGTCAAACTGTGGTAGCACTAATTTATGCTATCACTAGCAGTTGTTCCATATTCTCACCAATACTTGGTATAATTTTTTGCCAGTCTGGTGGGTGGAAAATAGTATCCCATTTGTGGCTTTGCTTTGCATTTCCTTTGCATCTTCCTACTAATGAGGTTGAACATCTTTACATGTGATTACTGGCAGTTCAGACTTCCTTATCTCTGAAATGTTTGTTCATTTCTTTTGCCCATTTTTCTGTGATTATTTGGATCACAGATTGTTCTTACTAGTCTATAGAAGTTCTTCATATATTCTGAATCTTAATCCTTTGTTGGTTATATGTGTTGTAAATTTCACATTTCTTTCTTTTCTTTTTCTTCAGACCATTTACCCTTCTTTCAGTTAATTCATTTATCTGTTTCCATTTTTATTGTCATTATCGCACCTTTGTTCTGTCACAAAATATGATAAGTGCTGCATGCCCAATTCTGAAGGTAAATACTACCACCTGAGCAATTTGTATACTTTGGACACCTACCAAAATCAAGTAAAACCAGATGACTGTTTAGAGATAGTATTCCAGCCTCCTGTCAGCCATAGCTAACCCAGGAAATCATGGCCATGGTCCTCTTTGCCTTTCCTTAAAAATAATATATTTTTGCTTTTTTATTGTGAGATGATTTTTAAAAACAGCATATGTATTTTTTCCATCCTTTTTTTTTTTTTTTAAGTAACCAGGTTAAAGCAAGGATTAACAATGCAAACTTCAGAGTACAAGTTTGACATCCCTATAATTTTCTAAGCTTGATTTGTGTAATGCTTTCCTTTAAACACTGAATTCAAAGCTCCTGCCTCTCCTCATCAATACACTTGCGTGTATGCATGCACACAAACACACACCCCTCTACCTACACTTCAAGTTTGGAGCCCAGACTTACAGTAATATATGATATCTGTCTTCCACATGGCTAAGAACTAACCCTCTCAAAATAGTGGCCTATAAATTCTCCCTTTATAAAGTTCACTCCTGACACACATAGAGATTATGATCCTAATAATTTGTTTTATGAACTTTTAAAATGAGCCATGTTCTTTTCCTCTTAACATTTTAAAACTCCCATAAGTCATACAGGATTAAATAAATATTTAGAGAAGCCATCAGGAAAATTCTCTGCAGAAGGCCTGAAGCCACTTGGCACTTCTATGAACAAATTTTCCTTATTTTGGGAAGGAGATTGGGTCCATAGTAACCATTCTAAGCTCAGTATACCAAGGTCTAAGTGCCTTCTTTAAAGAAGTTGGATATATTTTTTTGTATGTAGAATGTTAACCTAAGACTTGAATAGAATTAAAATGGCAAGTTTCATGTAAATTGTTATCCTCTTTAACTTCCTATGAAATATGACACTATTACTGTATTTGAAGAGGGTGCTGATGATGAAAGATCATCTTCCTAAAATTAGAATATTTATTTGAAGTTGATATGTGATTTTTAATGTTGTCAAATATCTTAAATTGTAAACAAGTGTATGTGTGTTTAATATCATGAGCATTCCATAGCAAGCTGCTTAGTGTTTAACAGCAGCCAGGTCTCTACAGCTAATGTGGGCCATCACTTTGATTCACTTCCTTTCCTTTTCCATATGTAATTATTTGTCTTACATAAGATAGAGTTGGATACCTCTCAGGCTTTCTGGGTCTTCCTATAGCTTCCCATTCTAATTAAATAAATCCATAAAATGATGAAATTGTTAAAATGGAACTGAAAATGCAAATATTGAGTAAAACCTAGCCTTGATACAACCTTTAGAATTATTGTTACATTTTGCTTTGAAAGTCTTGTGTCTGATGTAAATGTCTATTGAGGTGTAATACGATGGCAAAAGAAGTATTTGGGGTTTAAACTACACATGTATTTGGAGAGGCCAAGGTGGGAGGATTACTTGAGGCCAGGAGTTCAACACCAGGCTGGGCAACATAGTGAGACCTCATCTCTACAAAAAATAAAAATTAGCTGGGTATGGTGATGTGTGCCTGTAGTCCTAGCTACTTGGGAGGCTGAGGCAGGAGGATCACTTGAGCGCAGGAGTTTGAGGTCACAGTAAGCTATGACTAAGCAACTGCATTCCAGCTTGGGTGACAGCAAGACCCTGTCTCTAAAAAAATAAAATACACATATATGCCATTTTTAAGGCTTACTGTATGCTTAACTGAATTTTGAAGAATAGCTGCTGAATGTTATACAGTGATGCATATGAGTCATTATTTTGGTTTAAGGCCCAGATCAGACCTATAACCCTTGAGCATGTTCCTATAAACAATATTGAGATATTTCTTAGTCTCGATGTTTTTCCACCTTTTGATTTCTATATTTGGCCAAAAGGATATTAAAGAGTGAAATAGAAGACAAACATTAGAAATACAGGGAAAAGAGAGTAGTAATGGTTATATTCTAAATGTAAGCCCTTGATACTAACCAGTATTTGATTTCTAGAAGGGTAGAGGTATAGGGAGTTAATGAGCTTACAAATAGAAAAAGGTACAAGATAGGCCCAGCTCTTAATGGAACAACCAAAGTTTCAGGACAATTGGTTTCCTGGGAACCCCAGGTTTACTTCATGTATCATTTACTGTATAATACATGGAGGGGGCCAGGTGGAGCAGATTTGACCTCTGCCTGCCTTTTTGTCTAGGTTACCATTTATTTGCAATTTGAGCAGAATATAAGGGAGCAGTGAATGAATTTCATTTGATTAGCAATAGTTTGGAGACTTCTGCTGGTCTTGCCTCTCTTCAGCCTCTCTTCCACCTGACCTCTAAATGCTGAAGTACTTCAGGGATTGTCTTAGACCTTCTTCCCCGTCTATACCTCCTCTTCAAGTGATTCCACAGAAAACTCCCAAATTTTTCTCTCCAGTAATTCTCAACTCTAGTCTCATATATGAGACTGCTGACTTGATAATAGCCACTTCGATGTCTCTGAGGCACCTTAAACTCATTATGTACAAAATGTAGCTAGCTCTTGATTTTCCATCCCTGCAAAAATATCATTACTTTCTTGGTCTTTCTCATCACAGTCATTGGCACTACAGTCTACATAGCTGCACAAACCTTAAACTTGGGACTCATCTTTATTTATTTTTCTATAGCTCCCTCCTTCCACTTCATCAACCCAGCTTCTCTGTGCCTCAGTTTTCTCACTGTACTATTACAATAATACCTTCTCTTTAGTAATTTGTTGGGGGATTAAAGAGTTAATAAATAAATATAAAGGCTTTAACTCTTTGCACTCGCTTGCTTTTTTCTCAATTACTTTATTCTACTCGGGATTTAATTTTTTAAATACCCCAGATTTTATAAAGCATGGCAGTAGAATAAAAAACTGGAGTTTCTTTTCATACAAACTTATTTATTTGGATTTTTTCATATTTCAAATTATTGATACATTCAAAGAGTAATTTTAATCTCTATAATTTTTGCTAACTGTGTCGAGTCACATCGAGTGCAAAGGGTTAAAACAGTGCCTGGCACATAGTTAGCACAATACAGTTGTAGCTACTGTTGCTGCTGTTGTTACTCCTTTTTCTTCCCCATAGAGTCAACACCCTGGTGCAAGCCACTGTCTCTTCCATGGACCTCTGCAGTAGCTTTCTGATTTCTGTGCTTCCATTCTTGTTCTGCTACAGTCCATTCTTCACAGAGACAGGTCATTCTTTTATAATAAAAATAGATTACATCACACTCAACTGCTTCACACTTTTTAGTGGCTTCCCATTGCTCTTAGGATAAAATCCACCCACAGCACTGTACAACCTGGCTCCTGCCTGTTCACCAATCCTGCTGTTTATATTCCACTCTGCTGGAACATAATCTGGCTAATTTGTTCCTCACTTAACCAAGATTTTTTTTTTCCCTTCAGGCTGTTGTATTTGCTATTCCTTCAGTATGGAATTCTCTTCCCCCAGTTCTTAGCATATTTAGTCCATTTGCATTTTGGAGATTTTGGCTCACTTGTCATCTCAGTTACCTTCTCAGCCCATTCTTAACAAAATTGCCTCTCCCTGTTACTTTCTCATCTCATGTAATCCTGTTTATTTTCTTCATGGCTCTTATGATAGTGTGTGGTTATTTTATGTATTTATTTATTATCAATCTCATCAACTAGAATGTAATTTTTGGGTGGGAAGAAACCTTATCAGTGATACTTCTTGAAGTGCCAGTCACATAGTGAGTGTTCAGGAAATATTTATCAAATGGATGATAACCTCTAATGAGGAAGAAAAACATTGCAGAAGGAAAATATGAAAATCTATTGTTGAAAGTTTTTATTTTATAATTCTGCTGTGCTGAAGATTATGTTCAATAGCCATTCTTTGATAATTTTGCTTACTTGCTTTTTTCAAACATATATTCCTCCCTAAATATATTACTGAGCAACTTGTCCAGCAGTGTCCCAAAGATAAAAGTAGGTTGTGATTAGATGTTACTAATCACATTAGTAACATCTGTTACTGTGAACCCTTAGTTTCTGTCATCTGTCATAAGCCTTTAACTTCTGTCATATAATAAAGGAATTGAAGTAGCCCTGCTCCAAGATAATGGTCTAGTTCACAGCCTGTTAAGGACCTGGCTCTGCCACCTGCCTGCACCATGAAACTTAGGAACGAGAGGGGGTGGGGTGCACAGCAGGAGGCACATGGAGGGTGAGGGAGAGGGAGAAAAGCTTCATCTGTATTTACAGCTGCTCTCCTCCCCATCACTCACATCACCACCTGAACTCCAAGACTCCCCCACACCATCCATGGAAAAAGATTGGGGACCACTGGTCTGGGTATATACAGGATCTCACACCTAGATGTGACAGGCAGCCCCTTTCCTGTCCACCCACATTGTGAAGTGAGCTTGCTTTATGCCAGTTGCGGGGCTGCATATTGCCCAGATGGTTGAAGATTCCCATTTGACGGCAGAGAGCAGAAACCATGCAAGGGATAGCTGATAATATACTAATTAGGAAATAAAGGAAAAATCAAAACTCTTTGGTCTCAATTTCTGTCTTGCAATTTTTTTTTTTACATGCAAAGATTCAAAGTAAGTTCTTGGCTAGAGGAAAATCTGTCTTCCCAACCCTAAGATAATACAAAATTATTCACACTTTTTGAAAGTTATCAAAACTACCACATTCTATATCCTGAGATAGGGAGGAAAATCAGGAATGTCTCCAGAAACTTTGGAATAGTAACTCTTATCTCTAATAGAAAGAAGTTAGGAATAATACGGGATAGATTGGGGATTAGGAATAGAGAAAGAATAAATATAAAAATTCTTGAGAAGTAGTATGTATCATACAAAACATGTAAATACCCACATATGGGAAACCCTTAGGAAAATCCTCTGTATGGGGCCCTGATACTAATATATCATGATGTTTTCTTCTCACATGGAATCAACAGACTGTGACCATGTTCTTGAAGTATATGGAAAGGGGGGGAGGTGTAGTTGCTCATGCCTATAATCCTAGCACTCTGGGAGGTCAAGGCAGGAGGATTGTTTGAGATCAGGATTTCGAGACCAGCCTGAGCAAGAGCGAGACCCCGTCTCTACTAAAAAAATAGAAGTTAACTGGACAACTAAAAATATATAAAAAATTAGCCGGGCATGGTAGCACATGCCTGTAGTCCCAGCTACTCAGGAGGCTGAGGCAGAAGGATCGCTTGAGCCCAGGAGTTTGAGGTTGCTGTGAGCTAGGCTGACACAGCAGCACTCTAGCCCAGGCAACACAGTGAGACTCGGTCTCCAAAAAACAAAAAAGTATATGGAAAGTCTCAGGGTCGCTTTCAAAGAAATAGACTGAATATCTGTGCCAAGAAAAAATATATTTTGTAATACCTGAAAATTTTCCTCTATAAATCAATTCAGGAGAAAGTCATCTCTTTGACCAAAGTAAGGCAGAAGAAAGTAATGCCAATTTCTATTTGAGGTAAGAAAATGAAAGGTCTCCATTCATACCCACCCCCTCTTGCTATAATGGTTGTCTGGTTGTGCCTGTGAAGCGCTGGCTGTGTAATCTAGGCAAAACCTTAGCCAAGGGGCCCCAGACGATTCACACTATCAGAGAATCCTAGCTTCAGCAGAAGACGGAAAATAATGCACATAATAACTGAATGTTGTTTATTATTGAATTTGATGGGGAATAAAGGAATAGTGAAACTTAAGTCTCTGTGTCTTAGGAGTTCTGAAATTTCCTTCTTAAGCATTGAAATGAATCTAATACAACTCTAGCCCTAGAGTGGAGAGTCCTCCCTAATTTTGGTATGCTTGGGGAATCTCTAACTCAAAGTAATGACTAACTATAATTCAGTATTTATAAATGTTTTATTTTATATAGCAGTGGAAAAACGCCTCCATTATTCTCAAGAAATTCAGACTATTCATTCTTATGATTATCTCTGTGATTTAAGTTGTAGCCAAATTAGTGTAGACTGCCATTTTCTTTCTTTTTTCTTCTTTTTGTTCAACTAGCATGAATCTTGATGACTCTGTAGAAGAACCTGAAAAGAAGGAATGTTCTCCTGTCTGTGTTGGCAAAGAAGATAACATTAAAAAATCTGGAAGAATGACAGCTGTTGTCCATGATAGAGAAGTGGTCATTTTCTACCACAAAGGAGAATATCATGCTATGGATATTCGCTGTTACCGTAAGAGTTTATTTTTCATTTGTTCAATTTTATTTACTAACCACAAAACTATCAAAATTCAATTTTTTAGTGACTAGATATAATATTCAATTTCTTTTCAGACTCAGGAGGACCTTTACACTTGGGAGAAATAGAGGTATGTAAAATTAAATTGATTCTCAACAAACTCAGATGTTTTCTATTTATATTCTTATTTTATTTCATTCTTTATTAAAAATAATTTATATTTGGTTGATTTCTATTTTAATGCTTTGAATATAACCTTCAGTATTCCAGGTATTCACAACCCACCCTATAATGTAAAGAAAACCATTTCACAGATATTTATGAGAAATATGCATGTCTTTTGACCTAGCAGTTATACTCTGAGATATCTATCCTGTGGATATAATTGCACAAATGTTTAAGTATATGTATAGGAAAGGTTCATTGTAGCATTATGTATTATGAATAATTGAAGGCAGCCTAAATGTTTTAACAATAGGAAACTGGTTAAATAAATTATGATATAGCCAGGCTGTAGAATTGCTGTACTATGCAACCATTAAATTAGTGAGGTAGATCTATGTGTGCTGTTATGGAGGGATGTCAACAATATATTATGCCTGAAAAAGTAAGTTGTAGAATAGTAGTTCTAATGAAATCTCATTTTCTTATCAAAAATAATACTCACTTTTTACCTTATATACTCTGCATAATTTGAATTTTTTACAATGAGTATATATTGCTTTTATAATATAATATACAGCATAAATATATTTTTAAAGAAAGAAACCACACTTTGAAGTCTTAACTGAGAAGAAATGGGGAGAATTGCCTTTGCTTCCTTGAATTCCAACTTGTCACCGAATTTTTTATTTTCTACTTCATGAAACTGATCTCTCTCTCTCTCTTACTGGAGCAAAGCACAACCTTAAACTTAGCATTCCATTCTCTACACTTGATCCCTGCTTGGTTCCACACCTGTCCTCATGTTAAAGGACATATGTGTGTTGAAATTGTGAAAATGTGAATGTTTGCTGACAGTTTTATGGAGGTACAAATCAATATTACTGCACACTTTTGGTGTAGAGAGAAAATTTAAGCACCTGCTGATGTTAGTTTCATAGAATTTCCTTTAGTTTCAGTCCAAGGGTTTGGTACTTGAAGTGCTGTCCATAGACCAGCAATCTTGGTGTTACCTGGGAGCTTCTTAGACATGCAGAATCTCAGCCACATGCCCCCATTACGCCTACTGAATTTAAACAGAGCTGCATTTAAACAAGATCTAGGTGATTCCCATGTTCTTTAAAATTTGTGAAGCACTTCATTAAGACAATTAAAAAGTTGAGAATTAGCTACTTTGCTGTTCTATTAACATGTGTTCTCATGCCTTTAGTAACCCCTCTTGAATTTATATCTGGAGCTTACAGTTCCTCCAGCAGCCAGTGAAAATTCCTACAGAATCTCTTGAAGCCCTTGCCCCATTTCTGTCAAGGAAGTGACATTAACATCTAAAAGATAACAGCACAGCTGTGGTCACATGGTACAGTTGCTTGAGCAAGTCAGTCTTCTGATAGAGCTCTAACTGGCGTTCTAATCAACTTTAAGGAACTTGATGACTGTTCTCAGATTAGGTTCTGCTTTATGCCCACTAATTTGTAAATAGGAGTAAAAAAAAAGAGAGAGAGAAGCTGGCTTGTTCTTTTAATTCGGTTCTTCTGCAGTAGATTCTGTTCTGAGTCTGTGGTTTATCATGAACATTTGAAATACAGAATATTAAATCAGGTATTTTCTTTCCCAGGATTTTGATGGACGACCATGTATTGTTTGCCCCTGGCATAAATACAAAATTACTTTGGCAACAGGAGAAGGACTATACCAGTCTATAAATCCTAAAGATCCATCAGCAAAACCCAAGTGGTCCTCCAAAGGAATAAAGCAAAGGATTCATACAGTGACAGTGGATGATGGGAATGTTTATGTGACTCTTTCTAATGAACCTTATAAGTGTGATTCTGATTTTTATGCCACTGGAGATTTCAAAGTAATTAAGAGTCCTTTCTGATAAAAAATATATAGCAGTGAAAAATGTGTATGTTTGGAAATATTTTTTAGAATAGGTTTGTTTCAAGACCGAAGATGAATTTTTGCCAACATAGACACAACTGTTACTTTTAAAATCATATAAATATGAGAGATTTAAGAGCATACATACTTAGCATGATATAAGGATTACCATCAGGATCAATAGAATACATTTTATCCAATCCTCTGGATTGACTGGAATCTGAAAGTTATAGGTTCTGGATGTTCAGTTTACAAAGGATGAAAATAACTTGAAGTAAACAATAAATAATAGATAAAAAGTAAGATTTAGTAGGAAATACTTTTATAGTAAAAAAATCCCTATTTGATATAACATATTTTATTCTGAAAAAATTTTAATATATACAAAGTAAACAAAATAGTATAATGAACCTCCCATCATTCAACTTCAACAATTGTCGGCATTCTTGTTTCATTTATAATTCTGTGGATTTCCTACTTCTCCTATTTGATTGTTATTATTATATTTTTTTAGGTAAAATTTAAATACATTGAAATGATCAACTCTTAGCTGTACAATTTGTCCAAATATATAGCAGACATTTTCTACTTTAAAAATGTCTCCAGGCCGGGCGTGGTGGCTCACGCCTGTAATCCTAGCTCTCTGGGAGGCCGAGGCGGGCGGATTGCTCGAGGTCAGGAGTTCAAAACCAGCCTGAGCAAGAGCGAGACCCCGTCTCTACTATAAATAGAAAGAAATTAATTGGCCAACTGATATGTATATAAAAAAAACTTAGCCGGGCATGGTGGCGCATGCCTGTAGTCCCAGCTACTCGGGAGGCTGAGGCAGAAGGATCGCTCGAGCCCAGGAGTTTGAGGTTGCTGTGAGCTAGCCTGACGCCACGGCACTCACTCTAGCCTGGACAACAAAGCGAGACTCTGTCTCAAAAAAAAAAAAAAAAAAAAATGTCTCCAGAACTGAGATCAATTTACATGCTGGCTTATAAATAAGAAGCTTACTAGTGTGCTATACATGAAAACCGAATGAACCTTGGTTCAATTTCTCTCTGGTCAAGGTAGATCTTGAAGTGAGCAAGCTGCACACAGCTGCTGCCCAGCCATGAAAGATGTAATGTCCCCTATTTAGTGAGCCAGTGTACTTTGAACACCTTATATGGAATTTTCATATAAAGGAATTTTTTTTTAATTTTTAGAGAACTGTGTGCATGTGTGCACAACTGTTTCCTGTAAATGTTATAGAGAGAAGAGATCTAAGGTTTTGTTCCTCAAAGTTCACAAGCAAGGTTGCTGTTCAGTTGGTTTACCCTGGTTTTACCCTGCTGGTTATTTATGGCCAGCAGTGTTCTGATTGTCTGGTGCCCACACTCTAGCAGTTGTTAAGTATTTTGAATAACACCTTAGGAATAACACTGATCACGCAAAACTCAGCAGCACATGGAATGTAAGAGAGTAAGTGGGACCAGAAAGAACTAGGATGAGTAGATTATGAATTCAGAGTGAGAAGAGCTGTTGTCAAGATTGGAACCTAGTCTCAAAGGACAGTCATTTTAGTGGCATAGGATTAAATTAAGAGTCTCCGAACCTAATACTTAACATTCTCAGGGGCCTACCTGGACTCTTCCCCTTGGTTATTGTGAAAATAGTAAATGAATAAGGTGTGTATGGCAAATGGTCTGCTTACAGAACCCTTTGCTACATATTATTCCATTTCCTTTTCTGCTGGAATATGGGTAACATGAGTAGCACTTGCTACTCATTTCTCAGACTACTGATGAGCCAGACTTGGGCTTTTTATAAACACTGTTTATGGCAGCAGCTACTCACCAAGTACAAAAAAATGTACTATCTCTGGGATAGGTCCATCCCAGCCAATTATATTAGGTGCTCGTCCTTCAATGACCAGTCAGGTCTTGACATATGTCCAGAATTTAAAGCATATAGAAGAAATCAAAGTACCTCCTGCAGGCAAAAACTGTGGCATTTTGATTTGCGGGGCTAATTACAGAAGCATTTTCTCTCAGGAGCCAGTGACAATAGTGAGTAGTATGGACTTGATTTCTCATATCCCATCATGTCCTGTCCTCATATACAGAAATCTTTTCATCAGATTTGTAAATAATATTTAGTTTTATAAATGTATGGCAGCTATGAATTGCAAGTCCTTCATAACTTTACAAGTGAGTTATAAAAGAAATATTAATAGGCAGACTCAAACTCTGCAGTCATTTATTATAAAAAATAAATGTTCTTTTAGTATCTCTGAAAAAGATATGTAGCATTTTGATAGAGTTTTTTCTCCCAGATAAATAACTAGACATGAAAAATAAGTCTTTAATGAAAACATAAATGTATTATAAATATTCCCATGTCATAAACCACAAGTGTAAAATGTAACCCACCAAAGGGTAAATTTTCTTGTTCATTAAAAATACATAGTCAAAACATAAATTCTACACCAAGATTCATTTTATTTTCTCTACCATATAAATATTAGAGAATGACATTTTAGTAGTAATCCCTTCCCTTTTTTAAAAGCAGAGCAATTTAGTACATGTAAACTAGTCTCCTAGTTTAGTCAGATGCAGTGTACCATTAGATAACTCTTAAGCTCTGTTTAGTGGTATTTGTGTTCAGGTTTGCTCATTCATTCGTTTCAGCTGATTGGTCAAACACAGAATGTAAAACCTGGATCTTATTACTCTGCTTATTAGAAGGAAGCTTGGTGCGATCTGCAATCTTGTCTGGCTTCTCTGGCAATGACCTGTAAGATTTTGCTTTGATTTCACTGTCAGGAAACAAGGGCTCTGAAAGCACAGGCTCAGAAAAAGCGTTTCTAAAATTTTCATTCTCCTGTCTGTTTTGCCGTATGGATTCTTCTTCTTGGAAAATGTTCTTAACTTTCTCCAGCACAGCATTGACGCAGACTGCCTATATAATAAACAATTTTTGAAAAGTAAAGTTTCTTTTTAAGCTACTAACCACAGATCAAAAGGACAATAAAATGTTTAACATAAAGTCATTAATCTACATATTCCAATAAAAAAAGCACTTCCTTTCAGGACCCCCAGCACATGATAAGTGTTGGCAGATTGATTCCTTGTTCTAAATGTATTACACCACAATTTAGAGAGCAATTTACAACCTAGTGTACTTAAGTAGGGATGGGTTTTACATCTTTTTTCCCAATTCATTAGATGTTTTACATCTTTATTCTCCTGATTTAACTAAATGAAACATTTTTCTGAGAGATGGAATTTATCCCCAAACATGTTAATATTTCAAAGTAGATTTTTTGTTTTAGTCTTCTTTCCCCTAGACCTTATACCTCCGTGTGCAATGGGAAGGACATAAACATTTTGGTAAGAATTTAGAAGGCTAGTAGATCAATGATTTCTAAGCAAACATATGATACACTTCCTCCCCCAAAATGCCATTCAGTACTTTAAAGAGTGTCAAAATAAAACAGACAGAAAAATAACTTCAAAATTTAGTCACTAAGAACTGTATTCATTAAGCCTACGCTAAGTTTACTAATGATGAAGATGATGGTGCCAAGTATTCAAGACAAGCAATGAGAATAGAAAATTCATGAAATACGAGAAGACAAACTAGTTTATTTCACAAAAAAAATGCCTCAAGGTAATGTAATGGACTATGAACACTTAGGTTTTCCTGAACAGGTAACAGGAAAAGGACCAAGGGCCTTGGGCTTGAATAGCCGCAATTTCTTCTTGCCCCTTGCATCCTCCTTTCTTGCCTGCCTCTCACAGAAAGGAGGGATGCAGATGCTCTCCCCAAAGTTAGTATGTGGCTATGTGACTCTGTGGCTAATGAAATAAAATATACCTGCTGAGAAGGAGATTGGGAAGGGTTTTTGGAAAAGTTTTTCCTCCTATATAAAGAGAAAGACTTCCTCTTGCCTCTACCTATCTCCCCCTTCCTGATTTGGACATTGATATGAATGTGATACCTGAGCATGAGGTAATAAACCTAAGGACTAAAAACAAGTTTTTAGAAGAAAAAGATAGACTCTGGTATCTTAGGTTGTTAGGGCTGCTCTTTAAAAATACCATAAACTGAGTAGCTTATAAACAACAGAAATTTATTTCTGACAGTTTTGGAGATTGGGAAACCCAAGATGAAGGTACTGGCAGATTCAGTGTCTGGTAAGGGCTAATTTTCTGTTTCATAGATGGCATCTTCAAGCTGTGTTCTCATATGGTGGAAGGGACAAGGCATCTCTCTAGAGCCTCTTTTATAAGGGCACGAATCCTCTTTATGAGGGCTAGCTCTCACTACCTAATCACCTCCCAAAGGCACTACCTGCTAATACCACCACTTTGGGGATAGGTTTCAACATATGAATTTGGGGGAAACACAAACATTCACACCATACCACCTGGGTTCTTGAAGGCATTGTAGATCCACCGTACAAACCTGGGAACTAACTCCCAGCTTCTAATTAAGGTATTTGAATGTCTTTATTGATCAAGGTACTGTCAGGTATCTTTTGTTACTTGCACAGCTAGAAACCTTCAAATCCATCACTTCCAGCTGCACATGGCCTCATCCATTTATCCCAAATATGATATTTTCTATGAATGCCATGTTGTGAAAAAAGGTTGGAAAGCCCTGTCCTTCCCCCTGTGCCCTCACCTACAAAATATATCTCTGCCCATTCTAATCACCTTTGTCCCAGTCTCAAAAAACGAAGGGTCTTGATCAAGGTCAGTAACCCTCTATCTTTGCTTTTAACTTATACCCTACCATCTTCTCTATGAATTATTCTGTCTCTTTAACCTCTTCACTCTTGACTAGCTCCTCTCCTGCAATCTATAACATGCTTTGAGTATCTTCCATCCTAAAATTTTAAATTTAAAAATCTTTGAGACCCTTTCCCTATTGACTGCTACATACTCTCTTTTCTTGGTCAAACGAGAGTCTATGTTTCCATTTTATCATTTCCTGTTCACTCTGAACCCCACTTATTTCTGTCTTCCTTATCCCACCATGCCACTGAGGTAGCTCTCAGGATGGTTAACCTCAGCATCTTGACTACTAGATCTAGTGGACACTTTAAAAAGTCTTCATTTTATTTGACTTTTTCTGCTTGTATTTGACACTTAACCACTCATGACTTCCCAAGTTTCTACTTCCTTGACACTATTTCTTCTGTCTTCCTACTTTTCTAATTATTACTTCTTTTTCTCCTTAATGGATTCTTTTTAGCTCACCTTAAATGTTGCTATTCCTGATACTCCTGTCAATTTACCACTCTTTTCACTTGGTATAGTTCCACACTCAGGGCATTAACCTCCAACATATATATTATTTGTTTTCAAAACCATAATTCCAACCTGACTTCTCCCAGGCATTAGATACATAAGTGATCAATTATCAGGTCACCAAAAAACAATTTCAATTACCTACTTATAAAGTTCACAGCAAGAAAATTTATGTGAGATGATTTCAACAGCCTTTGAGAAATTAAAGTTTAATTTTGGTTTTAGTCTTGTTTTTATTTCCCCACAACCATTTCATCCTACACATTTTTTGCAGTGTATTTGCATCCTAGCTTGTTTGAATGTCAATTTTGCATAAGATTCACATTTAAGATATTGAGAACTTCTCCCAAATGTAAAGTACTTACAAAATATTTCGTAAATTCAGGGCTTTTTAAAAAAATTGTAAATCAATACATTTAAAAGCAAGTTACAGCCGGGCGCGGTGGCTCACGCCTGTAATCCTAGCACTCTGGGAGGCCGAGGCGGGTGGATTGCTCGAGATCAGGAGTTCGAAACCAGCCCCAACCAAGAGCGAGACCCCGTCTCTACTATAAATAGAAAGAAATTAATTGGCCAACTAATATATATAGAAAAAAATTAGCCGGGCATGGTGGCGCATGACTATAGTCCCAGCTACTCTGGAGGCTGAAGCAGGATTGCTTGAGCCCAGGAGTTTGAGGTTGCTGTGAGTTAGGCTGACGCCATGGCACTCACTCTAGCCTGGGCAACAAAGTGAGACTCTGTCTCAAAAAAAAGAAAAAAAAATAGCAAGTTATTCTACTTTATTTTTTTTTAAGGATGTCATGGTTGTTCTTAATCCTTTTCTTTTCCCTATACATTTTAGAATTATCTAGTCAACTTACACATGCACATATACCTGCTTGGATTTTAATTGGGACTGCACTGAATCTATAGATTGTAAGGGAAAAAATGTAATCTTTATTATTGTGTATTTCAATATGATGTAAAATATTAACAAAAATGTGCAAGAACTCTTGCAAAAAAACTCATAAAAATGATTAAGAGAAATTAAAGAAGTTCAAAAATAAGTAGAGGGATATATCACGTTCATGGATTAGAAGAAGGACTTATTCTATCTATTGTTAAAACATATTAGAAAGCTCCTGTAATTAATGCAGTGCTGAACTGGTACAAAAATAGACAAATAGACCAAATGAATAGAACAGAGAATCTCTAAACAAACCTATATTTAAAGGACAATTGATTCATGACAAAAATGGTATTCTAGGACAATAGAAAAAGGTCTTTTTTCCCCCCAATAAATTGGGTTGAATCAATTGGATAACCCTGGAAGGAAAATTTACCCTTACCTCATACGAGTGCCAGATGGATTATAAATCTAAAAGTGAATGGTAAATAATAAATCTCCTAGATTATAACTGAGGAGAACATTTGCATGACCTTGGGTATAGGTCAAGATTCTGTAAGACACAAAGGGCACTTAACATAAAGGAAAAGGTTAATAATTTGGACTATATTATAATTAAGATAATCAGCTTTTTAAAATTTTATTATTTATTTTTAATTATTATGGGTACATGATAGTTGTATATCTCTATAGGTTGTGTGATGTTTTGATACAGGCATACAATATGAATTAATAAAATCAGGGTAACTGAGGTATCCATCACCTCAGGCATTTATCATTTCTTTGTGTTTGGAACATTCTGATTCTACTCTTTTTTTTTTTTTTTTTTTTTTTTGAGACAGAGTCTCACTTTGTTGCCCAGGCTAGAGTGAGTGCCATGGCGTCAGCCTATCTCACAGCAACCTCAAACTCCTGGGCTCAAGTGATGCTTCTGCCGAGTAGCTGGGACTACAGGCATGCGCCACCATGCCCAGCTAATTTTTTCTATATATATTAGTTGGCCAATTAATTTCTTTCTATTTATAGTAGAGACGGGGTCTCACTCTTGCTCAGGCTGGTTTTGAACTCCTGACCTCAAGCAATCAGCCCGCCTCGGCCTCCCAGAGTGCTAGGATTACAGGCGTGAGCCACCGCACCCGGCCATGATTCTACTCTTTTAGTTATCTTAAAGTATACCCTAACTTATTGTTGATTATAGTCACTTTGGTGTGATATCAAATATTGTTCATTCTATCTAATTATATAAATACATTTTTGTGCCCATTAACCATTCCCACTTTATTCTCCCTCCCCAGTACCCTTCCCAGCCTCATTCTACTCTCTGTCTCCATGAGATCAATTATTTGGCCACCATGCCTGGCTAGGAACTTCTGCTTTAGAAGACACTGCTAAGAGAGTGAAAAGGCAAGTCACAGAATAAAAGAAGAAATATTTTCCATATATAATTAAAAGAGGATTTGTTCCTAGAAAATATTTTAAAAGTACAAACCAATAATTTTAAAAAAGACATCTCTCAATAGAAAACTGGAAAGAGACTTTAACAAAAATTCACAAAGAGGATATCCAAATGTCCAATTAATGTATGCAAAGGTATTCAATCTCAATAATAATCAAAGAGATACAATTAAAGCCACAATGTGATAACACTACATACCCACAAGAATGACTAAAATGAAAAAAATTGACAATACCAAGTACCAGCAATGTTGTAGAACAACCGGGACTTTTATAAAATCAGCCAGGATGTGTGTAAATTTCTAAAAACCATTTTAGAAAACTTTGGAAATATCTACTAGACATGAACACATGCATACTCTAGGGCCTAGCAATTTTACCAAAAGATATGTAGAGGAATATTTATAGCAAGCTTATTCATAATAGCCCGAACTAGAAATAATCCAAATGTTAACTGATAAATAAATATTGATGTAGTCAACCGATGTAGTCAATACTACACAGTTATGAAAATGAACAGACTACTTCTACAGGCAATGAATGAATCTCACAGTGATGATATTAAGCAAAAGAAGATAAACACAAAAGAACATATATTAAATTAATTATATACAGTTGGGTCAAACTGTCTATACTACAACAAGTCAAAATAGTGGCTTCCTTTATAGAAGAGGGTAGCAACTTGGAGAGAGCACCAAAGAGGCTTCTGGAACTATGGTGATATTTTGTTTCCTGACCTGGGTATGCATAGATTAATAGATTTTGTGATAATTCATCAAGCTGTGCACTTTCTTCTCTGTATCTTATAGTTTTTTAAAGTATAAATTTATGAACAGAACATAAAGCCCTTATAATTATAAAATATTTTATATTTTTATCAGGCATAGTACTAGTAATCCCAAATACTCTAATACTTGTGTCCTCTGAAGTCAGAGACCCAAAATGATGGAATACTGAACTTTACTCAGTCGTAGCACAAAGGCTGAAACAAAACAACTATATAGCTAAATAAAAGCAACACTAAATTTTTTTGACCAAAAATCTTCAATCAGTAACAAACTTTATTAAAAATAGTTTTAGTTATTTAAGCAAATTGGTTTTTGGTGAATTAACTTGGCTCATAAGAAAAGGAAATTTTCAATATAAAATTATTTTGTGTAGCAAGAGAATGGCACCTTAGTTTGTGAATGGGTACCATTAAAGATAATGCTATACAGTACACTGTTGTACAGTGTTATCGCTAGCATTATATAATGTAAGTAGTTTTATTTCTAGACTCTAATAATTTTCTTAACTTACCAAATAAATTAGTGCTGCATATGAAGCATATATTATGCTAGTTAAAGCAGTCTTTGCTGGAAAGGAAATGATTTCAAACAGAGAACCCTTTCTGACCTGCAAAAACAGAAAAGATTTTTTTATTAAAACAAGAATTTTCAGTGTTTCAATGTCATATTTATGTTATTTGTAAAATGAGAATTTAAATATTTTTCCCCCTAAGGAAAGTCATCTATTTCACATTGTGACAAATATATTAGTTTACTTTTCTCCTTTTAACAGGAAGATATTTTCTTTTGCTAATCAAAACCTAGAAAAACCTTGCATTTCTGCAATCTAAATTACTTTAGCTTTTCATAATTACCAACCGTGCACACTAGGAGGTGCTGCTGGGCATATTAGGAAAACAGTCTTTTCTTTGTTCAAATTCATGTAATCATTCTTTACTAAATTATTCATAACCTCAATTAAGCTAGCAGCAATCAAAATACTAAGCATTTCCTAGAGATTAATGACCTGCTTGGAAATATTAATCACGAGACTGCTCAAGGCCAGCACTAACCTTAGAAGATCGATCATTAAGCTTCAGGAAATGCTCTGTGCTCATAACCAGCATACTATTTTGAAATGTAGATAAGTATGAATTTGCCTCTCCTATGTTTTCAGTTTCTGACAATAGATGTCCCTGCCTCAAACATATCAGAATAACATACTCAGTTTAAGGGAATTATACTGTCTTATAGGCTACCTCTGCTGCCTTGAGCAGGATATGAAATGAGCACATTAGAAAAAACATTCCCTTCCCATTCAGCAGTGAAGTGGCAGTTAGCCATGCTTCTCTGAAGTAAGAGCCAAGCCACTCAATGGCTTCAATGAACTTCCAAAAGGTACAGGCTGTAACTAATAAAATCATGTAAATGCACAGTAAAAAAAAAAAAATGCACACAATATTCATTACATAATGTTCATTGAAAAGTTATTTATAACATTGAAAAAATTTAAGCAATGATACCAGAATGGTTAGGAAAATGATGCTATATCCGCTCAACAGTATAATATGTAGCCTTTTATTTTCATTTTTGAAAACTTTTTATTTTTAATTGACACATTATAATTGTACATATTTATGGGGTAAAAGGTGGTGTTTGCATACATATCTATGTTGTACAATGATACAACCAGGGTAGTTGGTGTATCTATCACCTCGTGAATTTATCATTTCCTTGTGGTGAGAACATTTAAAAGCCTCTCTTAGAGCTGTTTTATAATATGCAAAGTTTTACTAGGAGCCACAGTCACCTTACTGTGCAACAGAACAGCAGGATTTATTTCTCCTATCTAATTGCAACTTTGTACCTCTTGGCCAACCTCTCCCCACCCACCCCTCCCTCTTCCCTGCCCAGTCTCTGGTAACTGCTGTTCTACTCGCTACTACTCTCTGCTTCTATGATATCAACTTTTTTTTTTTCTCTCTGTGTCTGGCTTATTTCATTTAATGTGATATTCTCCAGGTTCTTCCTTGTCACAATGGCAGGATTTCATTCTTTTGTATGGCTGAATAGTATTCAGTTGTGTATATATACCACGTTTTCTTTATCCATTCATCTACTCTTGGACACATAGGTTGATTTCATATCTTGTCTATTGTGAATAGTATGCAGCCTTTTAAAAGGTGCTTCTGAAGAACATGTGATGATATTTTATTGAACAAACACAGGACATTGTGTGCCGGGTCCTGCTGTATATGCTTTGATAAACATTCTCATTTGTAAACATTCTTATTTAATTCTTAACCTGTGGAGAAAAATCTAACCCACCGTTCTGCTTCGGCCCCTCCGCTCGCTCAACCCTACTCCCTCCCCCGCCGGCGCCACTCTGTAAGTTCCTGAAAACCGCTTGCCGTTAGTCCTTGGAATTTATTGACCAAGATTAGAAGTTCCCGATATTAGCCCATCTGGTACATGTTTGTGCAAGGTCAAAGCCCATGGAATTTCCCCCCACCCTGTGATCCCTAGCCACCTGCGTGTGGTTTCTGCCTATAAAATCCTAAGGAAAAAAAAGGTCGGTGCAGCAGCTTCCCTAGCTCGGTGGTGCTGCTCGCCCCTGCGCTGCGCTGGAAATAAATCCTCTTGCTCTTGCATCAAGTCTCTGGACTCTGAGTCTTTTTGAGCGGTCGTCTCTCCCCCACACGGGCTGTACATTTCTGCGGCCTAACAAACCCTTTGCACTCACTTGCCTTTTTTCCTCATTATCCACTCGACATTATCCACACTTGACATCCTAGTGCAAAGGGTTAAAACAATCCTCTGTAGTTTGTATTAGTATTCCGCAAACAGAGAACAGAAAAAAGAGAAATAAGTAACTCGCCCATGGTAACATAACTAGTAAGTAGCAAAGTTGGATTTAAACCAGGAATTGTACTCCAGGACACAAGCCCTTAACCTGATCATTAAGCTGTGCAGCCAACACAGCTGTGCTGCGTGGCAAATGCTACTTACCCAGAGCGGTAAGGGACTGAATTACAAGGAAGGACCCTGGAGCAAACAGATGTAGGTTCATCTCCTGGCTCCAGGGCTTATGAGTAATGAAACCTTCAACAAATGAATTCTTCCCTCTAAGCTTCAGTTCCCTCATCTCTACACACTGAGAATAACAGCTAATATTTATCTCACAGGTTTTCCATGCAGATAAGAAAGAAAATGTTTGTAATGTGCTTAGCAAAATGTCTGTACACAGGTAGCATTGAAGGATACGGCAAGCATTGTTAGTACTTCATGATATATGAGGAAGAGCAAGGTTCAAAATTGTAAGCATAATAAGTATGATGGATTCCATTTATATAATGTGCAAATCCAGGCCAAACTAATCTGTACTGTTGAAAGTCAAGAAAATGGTTATCCTGCAAGGGTGGGGTTGGCAACTTGAAGGCAGCATAAGGAGACTTCTTGGGTGCTGTTACCAAGATGTGTTCAATCTATGAAAATGCATTGAGCTGTACACCTAATGATTTGTGTGCTATTTTGGTATACTTCAATTTAAAATTTTTTAAATTCTATGTCTAATATGTTTATGCTTAAAATGAATGCAATTAACATTGCATGGAAAACGTTTAGACAGCAGTGCACCAAAAGTTTAGCTGCTGTTTTAGAAATGTGGCTTTGTTTAGTTAACATTTATAGAACACTTATTATATGCGAGGTTCTATTCTAATGGCTTTCCTTGCATTGTCTCATTTTAGCCTCTAAAAAGCCTATGAAATAAGAAGATGGGTTCAGAGAGATTAAATTCTTTCTTGTTTTCTGTATTTTCCAAGTTAAGTTGAAAGTACATATGATATTTTTAAAAATGAAATTATTATAAAATATAAGCTGGATACATTGGCTCAAGCCTATAATCCCAACTGAGGTGGGAGGATGGCTTGAGGCCAGGAGTTTAAGATGAGCCTGGGCAAGCCGGACGCCGTGGCTCACGCCTGTAATCCTAGCACTCTGGGAGGCCGAGGCGGGCGGATTGCTCGAGGTCAGGAGTTTGAAACCAGCCTGAGCAAGAGCGAGACCCTGTCTCTACTATAAATAGAAAGAAATTAATTGTCCAACTAATATATATAGAAAAAATTAGCCGGGCATGGTGGCGTATGCCTGTAGTCCCAGCTACTTGGGAGGCTGAGGCAGGAGGATTGCTTGAGCCCAGGAGTTTGAGGTTACTGTGAGCTAGGCTGATGCCATGGCACTCACTCTAGCCTGGGCAACAAAGTGAGACTCTGTCTCAAAAAAAAAAAAAAAAGATGAGCCTGGGCAACATAGTGAGACCCTATCTCAAAAAAAAAATTATGAAAATATGTGTGTTCTGCATCCTGCTGCAGTATGCTCAGTTTTTGCTTATTGCTGCCACTACCAAATGAAGAACAAAATTGCCTGCCACAATTTACCTTCTTCCCTCTTAAGTGATTTATGGAATCCTGAAACCAAGAATACTATCTAGCTCAGTGGCTATGAGTGGGGGGCAGAGGCCCTGGGAGTGGGGGGAAGGCTGTTGCCTTTCTTCTTTTTTCTTCAGACCATACCGACTCCTAGATGTAGAAATAGGTAGGGGCACTTTTAGCCCACTCCTTTCTCCATAAGTCAACCTGCAAAATTTCCCAGAGTTCCTGGCTTCTGGGAAGAGTTTCCAGGAAATGAAGCCACTGCTGCTATTTCCTTCTTACTAGAAGAAGCAAAATGGTAGCATGCCTTTGAATCCTACTGTTAGGTTTCAAGGAGACAAACATACCAGAGCAGACTCTCTAGGGAGAAGAAAAACAGATACACTGTAATAAAGTACCTCCTAGCAGAGTGAAGAGCTTCATGAGCTTGTGAATATATAATACATAGTAGGAGGTCCATATTCAATAACTGGTAGGCCATATACAATAATAATAAAAGTGGTGGCTACATGAGAAGCTGTTCTGTTTCACTACATTTTTCTCAGATTTTTTCCTTTACCTAAAAGTAATTAAAACTGATTAGTTTCAAAATAAATTATGTATTTGATATATGTTATGCTTCTGAATAATTAATTTTTATATTGCCTAAAGATCACTTTTTAACTATTTTAATGCATTTAATAAATGCTTTTTATTCCTGTAACAAATCATCCCAGTAAAAAATATATTTCCTCTAAAATTTATGTGGCTACTGGCAAATAGCCATTTTTCATTTTTATGACTCACTTGCAGTACATATTTTTCATATTATAAACCATGCTCTTTCATTTTTGGCTTGCTTTGAGCAGGAGTAGTATATGGTAAAAATTGAGATAAACAGAAATTTGCTAAATGAGAATCTTTAAACTGTGTCTTGGCCTATTTTAAAATTTTTATCTTAACCCTGTCATATTAATTTCACTTTATTTCCATATTTGTGTTAAAAGTATCTTGGCATCAATGTTATATCCATATATTTTTTTAATTTAGTTATATTAACATGTAAAATATATGCATATTTGAACAGTAAAAACATTTCAACCTTTAAACTTCTCCCATATAATTTTCACTGCTTCATCTCATAAAAGAATTGTCTGTGTTCATCTTATCTTCACTAACAAGGTAAATCACGAAAAAAAAAGCCAACTATAGGCATTTTAGAAAATAAAGATCTGCTTATATGTGACCTGAAGGTTGGAGAATTACTTGGCCCACATAGTTTATGTTGTCTAAAACCACCTTGATGAGGGTTACTAGTGGGGTCAGAGGGTAAGTTCAGGGATTCATGAACAAATGTTGCAAGAAACACTGACTGCTGTTTGTAGATTGAGAAAAAACAAAAAAAGTATTTTCTGTAAGTTTGGAAAAGCTACAAGACCATGTCTTTGCTTAGCCACTCACAACACTCATGAATATAGCAAAGACTCTCAGCAGTGCACAGTAAAGAAAGCCATTGGACTTTGTTTACCCCAGTGTTAACATCCTGTGGAACACTGTTTTTGAACAAGCTTTTAAACAGATCTACCATTTGATCTAGCAATTCCACTACTGGGCATCTACCCAAAAGATCAAAAGTCACTTTATGAAAAAGACACCTGCACTCGAATGTTTATAGCAGCACAATTCACAATTGCAAAGCTGTGGAAACAACCCAAAGTGCCCATCAATTCATGAGTGGATTAATAAAATGTGGTATATGTATACCATGGAGTACTACTCAGCTTTAAGACACAATGGTGATATAGCACCTCTTGTATGTTCCTGGATAGAGCTGGAACCCATTCTACTAAGTGAAGTATCTCAAGATTGGAAAAACAAGCACCACATGTACTCACCAGCAAATGGGTATTAACAGATCAACACGTAAGTGGACATATAGGAATAACATTTATTCGGGTGTCAGGCAGGTGGGAGGGGGGAGGAAGGGATGGGTCTATACAAACACAACGAGTAAGAGGTGCAACGTTTGGGGGATGGACATGCTTGAAGCTCTGACTCGAGGGGGGTGGGGGGACATGGACAATATACGTAACCTTAACACTTGTATCCCCATAATATGCTAAAAAACAAACAAACAAAAAAAAAAAACACAGATGGTCTGTCTTATAGAGGCTCAACTGTCCCAACCTCCTGGCCAACCTGGAGAAGTAGTATATATTAATATTTCAAGGGGCCAGAGGTTCTACTTTCTAGGAAATATCCTTTTTCCCAGGTCTGGATTATACCAGACAACTTAGCCTCCTGGCAGGTCCATCAAGGACCTAAAGAAGTTCTGGATATTTGTGAGGTTTATAGTTTTAACCCCAAACTGGAGTCTACCTTAAAGGGTTGGGGGTGAGGACCTTAGATAAGTTCCTGACCTTCATCCTGAAAAGAGAGCACAAGTTCCCTGGGATCCACCTATGGCCCAGGCTTTTTAGAGGCTGAGGATTTTTCTTCCCTTTTGTCCATATCTTCCCCTATACCACTCCACAGTGCCTATACACAGTATTATAGGAACAGTCATCTCTAGTGCCACGATAGGAACGATTCTGTCACAGGAAGAGCTCCTGGTCCTGTGGCCCTGCACTGGCCTGCCAAAATCAACAACTCTGTCTGGGAGCTAACGTATCTTGGCTGAAGTCAGCATCCGAGCTGATTATCTAGGTCACTGCAGCCTAGAGCAGCTGCAGCCTTCACTCAGCCAGGCAGCCCACAAGGCTGAGCAGATGCGCCACTCTGTGAGTACTGCTGGCGTGGACGTTGAAAACCACCAGGAAATTCTCTACTAAAAGTTTTCCAGTCCTGAGGCCTCTTACAGAACCAGCCGTGATTGTATAACATCACTGCAGTCTCAGCGCTGCAAAACCTGGAGGGGTTTGAGGAGCAACTTGATTCAGCATCTATAGAGCCAGCTGCAAAGGCAGTCTTTTCTAACAACGTGGCCAGCAGAGAGGCTTGATCCCAACTCACGAGCTGTCAGAATCTCTTCGGGTCACTTGTGTCAGTGGGTCTTTGGGTGGCTTGTATTTGGCACAACATCTTCCAATATGCTAAGAGGTATTGGACGTGGGCCGAGCATGGTGGCTCACGCCTGTAATTCTAGCACTCTGGGAGGCCGAGGTGGGCAGATTGTTTGAGCTCAGGAGTTTGAGACCAGCCTGAGCAAGAGCAAGACCCTGTCTCTACTGAAAAAGTAGGAAGAAACTAGCTGGCAACTAAAAAAAAATTATACACACACACACACACAAACACACACACACATATATATAAATTAGCCGGGCATAGTAGCACATGCCTGTAGTCCCAGCCACTAGAGAGGCTGAGGCAGGAGGGTCACTTGAGCCCAGGAGTTTAAGGTTGCTGTGAGCTAGGCTGACGCCACGGCACTCTAGCTGGAGCAACAGAGTGAGACTGTCTCCAAAAAAAAAAAGAAGATGTATTGGATATGCTCTAGAGCTAAACTCCCACCAGAAAGGCCAGGTAGATCATAGAGGGAGCTCCCTACTCTCTGATCATCTTGAGGACACCATTACTGCATGCTGCATCTCGGAACTCCCACATCAAAGGGCTGAAACGCTAATCTAGTTATTATCAGTGTCCTAATGAAAATGCTCCTCTATTTCTGTGTTCCTGGGGGAAGTTATCACCTCACTGGTATTCTCAGCCACATAATCTGAGAGAAAATAATACAAGAGAGTTTTGGTAGAACCATTTAAGGTACTTCAGGTACAAATGCATCTTTTCATCATTCATCACTTTTACATCAGTGACCACACAGAGCATATGAAGGAGATATTGGAAAAACACCTTCTCATAAGTTAACCTGGTCACTTACTTTGCTATAGCTAAGTTTTTATAAAGGAATATCCTTCGTGCATCCACAGAGCATATCCCCCTGCATAGTAATTCCAGCTTTTGTGTTTTTTACTTGCCCACAACACAAAGCTCCACCTTGACACAGGCAGCCTGACGATTCTTGCAGGAATTCATGCTGGAATCCACTCTGGGTAAGCTGAACTCTGTCTGATGTGGCTACTCCATGCTGCAAGAGTTTCCTCTTAACACACTCTGGTCCCATGGACACACTCCATGCACAGGTCAGCCCATTGACCTTTGGCATATCTCACACATTCTGCTGTTACACCTTGACTCTCCAGGCCATGTCTTCATATTCATAGTTCTCTTTCGGTCCTCACTGAGCCTTTCTAACTGGAGATATATTGTTTTCTTCCTTGTTACAACTTGGTTTCCCCCCAGTGGCAATTCTGATTCTCTACCCTGGCTATTGTATATTACTCAAATAAAGCTTCTCCCCCCCTACCCCCAGCTTTCAAGGACCCTGGAGAACCTCTGACCTGGGACTGTCCTCCTTTGTCTCCCTCCAGTCCTATGGAACTACTTATGTTCCCCAAATAAGTCACACTGTCCTCTCACCGCAGAGTCTTAATATGTACTCTTCTTTTCCTGGAATGATTCTCCTACTTCTCGTCTGGCTAACACCTCCTCCTTAAAGTCTCAGATACAGTACCCTATTTCTAGAAAGCCTACACACTGATCACTCTTTGGAATTATATGCCCCTTCCTGATGCTTCCCTAGTGCACTTTGTGCTCTTTGATCGTGCACGTGCTCCGCCCCACGGCCGCTGTTTGCTTATGTACCTATCAGCCCCACAGTCCATAGGGCAGGGGTGAGACATTTCTGAACCCTTAAGCGCTAGACTAGGGATTTTGCATATCAGGTTCACAATAAATATTTGTTGAATAAATGAAAACATAGAATTATACTTCACTTACTTCCCAAAGTAAGTTTAACCATCTTATATGTAATATTAAAAATGTGTAAAAGAACATACTAAGAAGTTAAAGCCAAAGGACATGTGGTTCCAGCAACATGGCAGACTGGGTTCATGTGGAACCCCTCACTCAAAAACACCTAGAATTCTATATAAAATGAAATTCAAAAGCTGTAATGCAAGACTGAGTTTACAAAATAGAAAGCAATCCCCCCAGCCCATGCCAGGGAAGCAGCCAAGAGTGTGAGTTTATGTGCCAGGAACTCTGAGGAGGTTATTGGACCCTAAAATACTGGTTGGGTGGTTGAGTTTTAATACAGAGACTGCAGATGAGACTTGTATGGATAGGTGGTGGTGATTGAGCCTTAAAAGAAAAAAATCAGGAAATGTGGGGGAAACATCAAATAGAAGTTCCAGAAATGATAAATATAATGTTTCAAACTTAAAATACACTGAATAATAAAAAGCATATTAGGCACACAGATGGTTCAGAGGGAATTACTCCAAATGCATCAAAAAGAGAAGGAAAAAATGAGGAAGGTAAAAAGACATAAAGAATAAAATAAGAAGGCCAGGCGAGGTGGCTCACGCCTGTAATCCTAGCACTCTGGGAGGCCGAGATGGGCAAATTGCTCGAGGTCAGGAGTTCGAAACCAGCCTGAGCAAGAGCGAGACCCCGTCTCTACTATAAATAGAAAGAAATTAATTGGCCAACTAATATATATAGAAAAAATTAGCCGGGCATGGTGTCACGTGCCTGTAGTCCCAGCTACTCGGGAGGCTGAGGCAGAAGGATTGCTTGAGCCCAGGAGTTTGAGGTTTCTGTGAGCTAGGCTGATGCCATGGCACTCACTCTAGCCTGGGCAACAAAGTGAGACTCTGCTCAAAAAAAAAAAAAAGAATAAAATAAGAAGATCCAAAGTATGTTTTATAAGCATTCCAGAAGAAAACTTTAGAGAAAATGAGAGAGGAATATTTGAAGAAATAATAGCTAAGAATTTTCCAAAACTGACAAAGTTATCCTTAGATTCAGGAATCACAACAATTCCCAAGAAAGTGTACTCTTCCTGAAGAACAGTTTGATAATAGCTGATAAAGTTGAAGCTATCCCTACTGACCCGGAAATCCCTCATCTAGATCTGTAACTGGAAAATGTCTCATACATATGGGCAAGGAGTCATTTACAAGAAAGTTCACTGAAGCTTTGTTTGTAATAAGAAAAAAAATGGAAATGAAATTGTTCATCTGTCTGCTAACAGATAAATTATGGATTCTTTTTTCTTGCAATGGAATACCACAAAGAAGTTAAAATAATAAACCATGGCTACATATGTCAATAATGTTGAGTTAAAAAGAAGGTTTCAGAAGGTTAAATACAGTATAATATCATTTACATAAGTTTTAAATATACGTAGAACAATAATGTATGTTGTTTATAGATATATACAAATGTAATAAAAATATAAAAGTATGCATGGAAATGTTCACATCAACTTCAGGATAATGATTACCTCTGGTAGAGCAGAAAGGAAAAAGAATTAGAGTATAGTTAATTGTATTTCTTTTTATAAAAGGCAATATAGCAAAATATTGCCACCAGTTTAAATTTGGATGGGACTTCTGGTTCATTATTTTCTGTATATCTTGAAATATTTCATTGACAAGAATTTTAAAAATTAAAGCTAGATCCTAAGACAATTAGCCAAAGAACAAAGGGGAAGAGATTCTTTAGGTATTGATTTTGAACTGATGTCAAAGGAGATAGTCACAGTTAACATACGGCCCTTAGACACGTCACTGAGTCCCTCCTAAGCTTTGTTTCTTTTATCTCTGGTTCCTGAAATAAGTTATCACAACTGATCTCTAAATTTACAACAGAAACTCATTGTCAGTCAGGCAAAAAGGCAAATACATTGTGTTTTTTTTATTAATAGTTCTCATTACTGGACAAACGAAACATGCAAGTTCAACTGGGAAAGAGATTTTTTTTTTCCTGCCAATGAATTTTGTGAGTGTTGGGAGGCAATTCTCCATGGATTTCTCTCATTCCTATAAAGGCTGGGCCTTTTGAGGGAAAAAAAAAAAAAGACATATTGAATAGCCAGCAGCCTTGGAAAATAGAGAAAGTGCATCCATCTGGGGGAGATCTAGAGATGTACCTCCCCAGACATGCCAAAGGGCACTCACTTCTTTTCCCCTGAGACATTTACTTACATTCCAGGGTAATGCATTCTCTCTTTCTCTCTCATCTCTCTCTGGAAGGAAGGCTGGGGGAGATTTGCCAGTGTCCCTAGAAAAAGCTCAAAGTCTCTTAATTGCAGGGTTCCTCTCTCCTGTGATGCAACATACTACATGCACAGGTAACTTCTGGCCTGCGTCACACTGCTCTGTGGAATTTAAGCATAGAGAACCAGCACAAGATCTTGCTCTGGCTGATGATTTGCTGTGAATAGTAAACAAATGGTATCTCTGATCCAAGGCTCTTGTGTCTTTGTGTGTATGTGTGTGTGCATGTGTGTGTGTGTGCGTGCGCATATGTGTGATTGTGGGTGTGTGTACAACTATGGAAGGCTAATTTGTTAGCTTGTGGGTAGTGTAAAATCTCAAATCCTTCACAGTACTGACTTAGCAGAGAAGCAAAAAGGAAGATTCTGAACAACATAATGGACAGTGTCTTTAAACATCATTTCACACTAAATACAGAAATATTCTTCAAAGAACATTTCTTCTATCAATCTTCTATAAAAACTATAGGTTTGACAATGCAAGGAAACAAACAGCAAGGCTAAATGTTAGACTCAGAAAGATATTTCAGTGGGAATTTAAGATAATATGGTTCAGCCATGTTTCTTTTTGATGATCTAAAGATACAGGAATAAGGCCTATAGATTTTAGAGGATCCAGTGGCTAGCAAGCACAAACTAGTTTTTACTTTCTCCAACAGCAGGTATTATGAGGGAGCCTTTTATAAATGCTGTTCTTAGGCAATTCATAGTTGAAATATCTGATGGTTTCTGGAAGTGGCAAAATCGTTGATTAAAGAGAGACTCCTACATAGCAGGTATTTTGTTGATTTTGGCCACCTAGTATCCATTTTATCCTCTTCTTGAAACAATCCAGATTGTTGTTTGAGCATTCATCATTCCACACCACTCTCAGGCCACCTAGTCTGGAGAGGGTTCCAACCCCAGCTCTAGGGATAAAGTTAGGTAATCAAGGCCTACGACAATCAGTGGGTCCCATGTCCTTGGTTTGGAGGTAAGCACTGAGACAAGAGCCCTGCTTTAAAGTGAACACAAGGACTTTGTCAGGAATGTGGGGTCAAGGTCAAGGACTCTCTCACTCCTTTCTCCCTGGAATTGAATCTGGAAGAATGTGGCCCTGGGAACGCTGCAAATTATCTTGTGAACATGAAGGGAAAGCCAGTCTAAGAATGGAATCGACACAGAGAAAGCAGAATGAAGAAATGCAGAGAAGGAGAGAAATGGGATCTGGAAGGCATCATTTGAGTACCTCTATCCAGCTATGTCTGGAATCTTAACAACTCTGTGTTATTTACACAAATCTCCTTTTTTGGCTTAACCCAGTTTGAGCCTGGTTTTCTCCCTCTTTCACAGAAGAGTTCAAATGGATTCACTCTGGAGTTTAGATGCCAGACTTGCAGATAAGATCTGAATTTTTTTCTGTAGTGAAAACTTAGGATGCTTTGTATAATGCACAGATTGAAAAACCCAGAGTTCCGTGCCATAGAGTTTAGAAAACAAGAAGTCAGTCTTGGAAAAGTTTTAAGAGCTGCTGTCCTCAACAAAATATAACAGAGCCTCAATAAAACAATGTAGAAAATGTAATTTGAAATGTACTGGGATATTGATGAGTTTATCAAAATAAGTTTATAGTTAAATATGCTCAATATATTTATGTCAAACAAATATGATCTTGGAAACATAACAAAGTTGTGAGAAAATAGGAATAAAACACAACCATTTTTAAGGCTCGTTGTAGGGTTTCTTAGGGGTTGGACATATGTGGCAATGTGCATGCTCATATTTAAGTCAAACCATTTGTAATTGACAGTTTCATATAGTTCAATCAAATAACAAGGTAGAAAAAAGTCCCCACTACTTCCTCTTTCAATTTTTTTTAAACCAGAGAGTATACTCTATTTTTTTTAAGAGGCCAAATCATTTTTTTCTCTTATCCAAATATATCTGTAGGATAGATGCAGGACATGTAGGACAACCAAATCCACTACATTTTCATTTTTTCATTATTTTCATTTTTTTGCATTATTTCATTTTCATTTTTTGATTTTGCAAGTTTAAAATAGTTTCTTTAAAAAGGGTCCATATCTGTGTAAATGCAGTATTCACTTACCTGAATGTTATATAGAGGTTGCCTTGGCGCATTAACTTCTCTCAGCAGACGACGAGATATGTCCCTTAACTCTAAAAGTCTACACGTAAGCTGAGGCTGCAGAAGTTTGGCCACAGATTTGGAGGATCTGGATATGCTGCTTAATCCTCGAATTAACGTTCCCCGATTAATCTTGGCTAAAGCAATAGCCATCTTGACTTTGGATGTTTTCTGTGCAGGTCCTTTTTTCTGAAAAATAAGCCTTAGAAAAGTAACTGATGTGTGATTCTCCACTGCATTATTAAAATCTGGTTCTAGCAGAGACTGAGTACATTTTGGGTGGTGTCCTGCCAATAATTATATACCCCTGCATGGCCCATTGATTCCCCTGCTATGTACTTAAATCTTTATGTGAATATATATTTTTTCCTTAGGATAAATATCCAGAATTGAAGTAACTAGACAAATACATTTTTCATTTTTCTCTCTGGATTTATGTCTTTTTTTGCATTGAAGTTTTAAAGAGCTCTTTCGAAAGTAAACAAGGATTCAATGTTTGGGTTATTTAAACAATAATACTTATTCAAACTATTACAAATATTTTCCCATTTTAAATTTTTTTGCTAGAACATTTAGAATTTTTTATGCACATAAAAGAAATTCTTGGATCTAGAATCTTACCCTTTTATACAAAGATAATACAAATTTAGCCCAAAATTTACAAAATAATTGTTAAAACTGGCTACTAATGAAGGATTAAAGATAAATTATCTTACATAATAATAAATATCCTGAGATTTATAAAATTGCTTTCATATCTTTTTTCTACCAGTTTAAATTTTTTAAATGATGCAATACAGCATACATACAATATATATAATATATGTATATCATTTAAAGAAAAATAAAACAAATACCCTGTATACTAATCAATAAGCTTAAGAATCTTTTACTTCTAAAAAGTTTAGAAATTCTGTCAGCATTCTGATAGAAAAAAATCTGCGGCATTACCAAGACACATGCCATGTAGTTCTTTCTTTGCTCTACCAGAAAGTGAACTGGGGGAAATGACTTTACCATAACAGGTTTCTCTTATTCCAGAAAGGATAATCTGAATTTAAAAAGTTTAGTTCCCCAATTGTAGTACACATTTCTTTGTTAAATTTAAAGGTTTACTATTTTAAATTCCTCATATGGAAGTCATTTACAAGTATAAATCTTTAAAAATTCCTCTTCACTAAGGATGCAGATTCTAAGGGTATTGGAGTCTGGGCTGCTTGGAGCCATGGAGGCGCGGGGAAGGCGTGGAGAGGCCAGAACCTCAGAAGCCACCATCTCAAGCCAAGATTCTAAAATTAACTTCCCCAGCCCCAGAAAGAGAATTTCCTTCAAAACCTTTAGCCATGAAGAACTATTTAGTAACAATTATTTTGGTTATATTCTGGGCATATTCCGCCATAAAAATTTCACAATCACTCCATCAAGTCTTTTTGCTCTAGACCAGCAAGTTGGCCTTTTCCTAAAAAAATATATAGCCTGGGGGGGGGAGATTTAAATAAAAACCACAAAATTTAGAGATTTACAACACAATCCAATTAATAAAGTCCTCTATGTATTCTTAAAACCATTCCTTCCAGTATGTTTGGGAATTGTGGAGGTTCAGCACTTACAATCTGGCCTATTAGAAACAATCTAGTAAACAACTGAGTATTACTCATGTTTTCTGGATAATTTATTTTTGAAGAGAAAATAACTTCAAATACATTATATCCTCTCCTAACTATTCATATTTCTTGCCAATCTCAGCAACACATTCTTCAAAGTAAATGGGGGGAAAAGAACAATGTGTTTTGAAAATCAGGAATAAGGTAACTAATTATCTTTATGTTCCTCTCTGAGTAGGGTAGAGTTCTTGCAAATAAATGACTTCAATAAGTTGGAAATAGGAACTCAAGAGTTTTTTCTTTGGGGACCAGAATATATGATTTCACCATAAACCATGTATATGACTCTAATGATAATGAGTCTATTAGAGAGTAGAAAGAGGTGAAGGGAGTTGTGAGGAAAGTTGAAATGTATTTGATTTAATAAAATCCTCAGTTTCTCCAATGTTGGCCATGGGGAGAGAATCACAACTTGAAAAACATAACAGAGCTTTCCATGCCTGTCTCTGGCTTCCTAAGATTCACCTTGAGGTTTTCTCAATAAATTTGTCACTACCGTCCCAGCCTTAACCATTTGACATCAGCTCCATGGCTTGGGCATGATGTGGCATAACTCTTCAAACTGTGACTAAATTAAGCTCATTATTGTTCTCCCCAAAGCTGCTCTTCCTCATCTAGTCTTCTGTCCTAACTAATAGGATCACTATTCTTCCAGCCATCCAAGAAATCCAGAGTTTCAAAATACGATAAATATCTCTTGTCTCCCATTCATTCTATTCTTAACATCAGTGTCCTTCAGTTTCAAAATACGATAAATATCTCTTGTCTCCCATTCATTCTATTCTCAACATCAGTGTCCTTGTTCTCAGCTGGCATTTGCAGCAGGATCTCACTAGAAGCTTTGACTCCATTCAGACCTCATTACTACTAGAAAAGGATTTTCAAAGTGCAAATCGAATGTCATTTCTATGCTCAAAACCTTTCCGTGACTAATATCTGTGTTGTAATCAAGAAAAAGTCCAGTCTTTTTTACATGGCATGCAAAGACCTCCATATTCTAATTCCTGGTTATGTTTCTTAATTTTCTGCTATTTCCTGCCTCAACCGTATCTTACATGCTGTTGACTCATATTTACTTGGCATTCTGGGAATATCCTGTGCTGTTTTTACACTTTTTGGCCTAACTCACACTGGCAAGGGAATATTATCCTCTGCCCCTACCCACTTACCCTACCATTTTCTTTACCTTGAAAACTCCTATTCATCCTTTGGTACCCAATTTAAAAGCATCCTTCCTCCATGAAGCTTTCCCTGACCATCCTACCTGACTAGGTAGAGTCAATTCTTCCTCTAAATTAGATATACCTCTCTAATTCTAATATAATTACTTGTTCTGTTCTAATTCTAATATAATTACATATTCTAATATAATTACTTGTTTACAATTCTGTCTCCATTAGATTAACATCATTGGCTAAAGGGATCATGTCTCATTTATCTCTGTATTCCCTCTCCCAAGCAATGGTGAGGTATTTAGTTCATGTCTGATGGCTGGTTGTCTAGATGAATGGCGAAATGAAATATATATAGACTTTGTGATTGCTATGTTACTCAGAGTGCTTTTTTTTATTTACTTGCAGGTTTTGGCTATGTACATCATGTTTGACATTGCCAAAAGTCTGATCTGGATTAGTAGATTGTTGACTGTACCATGTAACTTCACAGCATATTCTATTCCAACTGTGGTCAAAATGGCTAAACCACACTTTTCCATTAAGAGACATGTATCTTAGAGTAAATTAGGTTACATGTGTCACCTTAACAAGATGTTACTTTTTCCTGACTATATGTCTCTTAAAAAGTATCTGCCTTCCTCCTCTTCCACTCCCAGTATTTTATCCATTTCAAATCCATTTTGGAATAGAAGTTTAAAAAATATACACGCGTACTTTGTTTAAATTGATACCACTATTTTTTTTTTCCATTTTAAAACACACATTCATTACTGTAGTTGTCTTTCCATTGTTACAATTTATCTAGGTTAAGTTTTTGCACTGATTTCATTGTCATAGATCTCAACTAAAGTATATCTAGGTATTTTTCTGGTTTTTACGTTGCAATTCTGGCTATAAGAGACTGCCAGATTTCCAATCTAATGACACAGTAATTATCTTTAAACTGAATTCATCTATCTACCTCAATTTTTGGCCCACAATCTCTCTGCTTTCCATAGACCCCTCCCAATGAGTAAGATCTGAAATTTGTTTTTCTGAGACAAAACTAATATTTTCTTAAGCTTCAAGCATTCACCTCAAAATCAAGCATTAAATAGTATGGTACTAAAAATATAATACACGCGTTGTGTTCCTTTTGAAAGTTATGAAATCGCATTACCTGCTTAGACTGTGATAATCTTAGGATGGTAGGGAAGTCATCTTTAAACTCATCTACAAGGTCCATGATTACTTTCTGGATCCCCTCGACTAAGACAAAAAAGTGGTTAGGGAAAAAAAAAAAAAAAACCACAGCTTTTAAAACATCCCCTAAGTGATTCAAAAGAACATAAAACACTGGGTCAACCTCCTAGGTACCTGGGAAAGCTAGGGAACCCTAGGGGGTTTTATTTCCAGTTGTTCCCACACCCATATCCCCTTTACAACAAGATGGTGTATACTTCTTCCAGAAAAGTTCTTCAACACCTGTCCACATATCCACCCAACAGGTTTGATTGGCATGATGAGTTCTTGCTTGAGTTCCTAGTGCTTAGCAAGCCTGCTGGCCTGGGCAATGCTTGCCCTATTCTGCCCGTAGTGAGGGATGGGGGTAGCCTCCACTCAGGACAGATAGTGACCACAGAACTTGCAGCTCACTGCGGAACGCTTTATTACTGCACAATAGGCCTCTGAGAACTTGCTACAGAATCTTCTGAAATCACTCTGGTAGGGAGACGAGGAAGAACGTATTTGGTGGCAGAAGGGAAAGAGAGGGAGGGGATTGAAAAATGAACCACACCAAAGAATTCTGCAGTACAAGTTCAATTTTGTCCTGAATTCTATTAATACAGTGATACTTCAAATAATGGGTCGTCTGAGAACAAAGGTTCCTTTGAAAAGAGTTGGCATGTGCCTTAAAAGAAATGCTTCGCGTACGATGCCAAATAGAAAAAGAAACACCAGCCGTTAAGTCACAAAAGACTTCTGAACAGATTGTGCTTTACCCAAAATGAGGCTCTCTAGGTCAAACCCAGGCAAAACTGTAAAATCTTTGGTTTGTCTTCTTCATCATCTGTCCTTTGTCCTTCATCTTTAACCCCCTTACTACTCTTCTCACTTGAGATGACCATCAGTTTCCCATGATCAAAGCTGGGAAGAACTTGATACATGTAGACTTGATTGGCTACCTTGTTACATTTTAGTGTGGATGAATTAAGAGTTGGTTAACTCAAACTTCATTCAAATTTGAAGTTCTTACTTTTAATTTTAGCTAAACCGTTTTCTTAAGCACACACAAAGCTATGGCTGCTGGAGGTCTATTCTTGGGAAACTGTTGGGGGAAAGAGAAATCTTCATCAGAGGCTTCCTCTGGCATGTGAAGTCTACCAGGTCCCCAGCTCTCTTTGTCCTTAGTCCACAATCTGCCTGAGAACCCCCTCCCCCCTCCACCTTGCTTCTCCTAACCAAAATAGAACCTGCTTCCCCCCCATCATGACCCTAATGCTTAAGATTACTATGCCTCTAACATTTGGGAAGTGCAATCTATTGACGGAAAAAAAAACCTTGTCAGACAATGATGAACACACACACATTGGCGTCTATGAGCTAATGAAATGCTTTATTTGTTCTATCAGGATACTTGGCCATCAGAGCCTACTGCAGAAGAACACCTGGCAGTCCCTTCCCTCTCTGGTCTTCTTTCCTCTTCTCCATTCCCCTCGTCCATCCAATACTTCCTTCTTTCCATCAGCCCGCTCCCATGTCCTGGCTCCCCACTGGTTTCATCCAGTTCTCTTTTCATCAGTTCTCTCCATCCCAAGCATCCTATCGAATTAAGAAATCTGCAAGAAGCACAGTTTCCAGGCTAATATTTACCATACTTAAAGAATAACTGACTTTGTGTTTTTGTGCTAACAAAGTCCTTTTTGGCTTTTCTTAATGACCTTCTCCCCAGGAAGTGGAGTGGTGAAAAATGACAGGGGGTGATGGAATAAGAAAATCCCATCTGCCACAATTATTTTACATTTGTGATCTTATGTTATGATATTTTGGGTTGTATTTAATCATATTTTATGCCTGAATCCTTATGCAGCTTATGTTATTTCAGATAATAAAGTTAGATAAGTAAATAACAATGTAAGCGATATTACTTATTAATTCTCTATTATGTTATTTTTTATTATTATTATTATTTTAGCATATTATGGGGTACAAGTGTTAAGGTTACATATATTGCCCATGCCCCCCCCTCAAGTCAGAGCTTCAAGTGTGTCCATCCCCCAAACGTTGCACCTCTTACTGGTTTTGTTTGTATATATCCATCCCCTCCTCCCCACTCCCACCTGCCTGACACCCAATAAATGTTATTCCTATATGTCCACTTAGGTGTTGATCCATTAATACCAATTTGCTGGTGAGTACATGTGGTGCTTGTTTTTCCATTCTTGAGATAATAGAATGAGTTCCAGCTCTATCCAGGAAAATACAAGAGGTGCTAGATCACCATTGTTTCTTAAAGCTGAGTAGTACTCCATGGTATACATATACCACATTTTATTAATCCACTCATGAATTGATGGGCACTTTGGGTTGTTTCCACAGCTTTGCAATTGTGAATTGTGCTGCTATAAACATTCGAGTGCAGATGTCTTTTTCATAAAGTGATTTTTGATCTTTTGGGTAGATGCCCAGTAGTGGAATTGCTGGATCAAATGGTAGATCTGCTTGTATCACTTTGAGGTATCTCCATATTGCTTTCCACAGAGGTTGAACTAGTTTGCAGTCCCACCAGCAGTGTAGGAGTGTTCCCATCTCTCTACATCCACGCCAGCATTTATTGTTAGGGGACTTTTTGATAAAGACCATTCTCACTGGAGTATTCTTTATAGTTCATAACAGAGTGTCCCATACTAAAATTAGGAAGCTATTAAAATACTTCCAAATAATTTTATAACAATTCTATAGATTTATCTGTATTTCAAAGGCTTTTATACAGAAAAATAGAACTTTTGCGACTTTGAGGAAAAATGAACATCTTACATAATTCAAGTGAAGGCAGTATAAACTCAGTGATAGAAATAAAGAGATTTTGGGTTCAGTCAGATCTGGGTTTGAATTCCAAGTCTATCACTTGCCAGGCTGTGTAGCCTTGGGCAAATTAGAACCTTTTACCTTTTAAAAGGTGACAATACTTAATGGACCGTAATGCTCAATAAATAGCAGGTTTTGTTTAATATACATTGCCATTTTGCTTTTGGAAAGTTTACAAAAGTTGGATAAAAGTCAATACTGAGTTTGCCAGGTTCACATGAGTTTCAGCCTGCTTTATTTGCGCCAAACTGGCTAGATCCCTGATAACCTTCCTGACTAGACCCTTCCCTCAAACCTACTTCAAACTCAACTAATATGGAGCTGTACTCCTAACTTCATGTATTACCAACCAACCTCGAAACTGACCTGCCACCTGGGACTTATTTCAGAGTTGTTGGCCCCAGATCAAGGATTTGGCCTGGAAGCTACCCCCTTCGGATATCAACCCCATACATGGGGCAGTTCTATTGGGCCCAGTCCTATGTCATCCAGCTCACAGCATGCTGTGAAACTATGCACATCTAAGTTAATGGCAAATGTTTAATAATGTCAAAGTAATTTTAAAAATCATTATCTGGAGGAAAGGAACTGACATCTGTTAAAGGCCAACTAGTAACAGTGCTAAGGGCTAGATGACACCATTTATCTCTTTTAATTCACACAACAACTCTATGAAGTAGGAATGTTTTGAAAACAATCTGAAAATATCAAACAATATGAATACATTGGTATTACCAATAACAATTGTCACCATGGGAATATATCCCAATGGAAAAAAAATTCTCGATAATAATTTGTATAAAGATGATTAATGCAGGACTATTCTGAGTAGTATAAACTGGAATGATTTAAATACCCAACACTTATCAAATGATTCTTACCTCAAGACTGTGGAAAAGCTTCTGTTCATTATGTTTATAAAATGTGGACTCTGAATCTAGCTATGTCCACAAAATAAATTTTCAAAAAAGTCTCACAAATGAGACTTAGAAAGGAACCTAGTCATAAAAATCAATATTCATTAGAGTCCTTATTTCTAAAAAGCTGTGTGTAACAGCAAACAAAAACAAACTCAAATTTAAAAAAAATTACTAGGGAATATTTTCCATATTATTACTTACTTGTGTCTAATTATTAAATACCAAATTCATATCATGAAGTATAATTGAAAATATGGCAGTGTATCATTTTGCTTAGAGACTAGTGAAAAGTTTTATATAAATCAATTTATTATGTAGGAGAGGTCTCACCATTTACTATTAAAGATTCAGACAGGTCCCAATGTTGAAGAACTGATGGGGCAGGCTGATAAAAGCCTACGTACAGGAGACTATAGGTATTTGTTTTTCTATTCTTCAGATACTTCACTTAGAATAATGATCTCCAGTTCCATCCAACTTGTTGCAAAGGCCTTAATTCATCCTTCTTCATGGTTATGTAGTATTCTATAGTACACATATACCACATTTTGTTAATCTACTTGTGAATTGACGGGCACTTGGGTAGATTCCACATCTTCACAACTGTAAATTGTAGTGCAATAAACATTTGAGTGCAGGTGTCTTTTTGATAAAATGACTTCTTTTCCTTTGGGTAATACCCAGTAGTGGGATTGCTGGATCAAATGGTAGGTCTACTTTAAGTTCTTTGGGGAATCTCCATACTGTTTTCCATAGAGGTTGTACTAATTCATAGTCCCACCAACAGTGTATAAGCATTCCTTTCTCTCTGCATCCACACCAGCATCTATGGTTTTTGGACTTTTTAATAAAAGCCATTCTGACTGGGGAAGGTGATATCTCATTGTGGTTTTGATTTGCATTTCCCTGATGATTAGTGACATTAACCAATTTTTCATATGTTTATTGGTCATTTGTCTATCTTCTTTTGAAAAGCTTCTGTTCATGTCTTTTGCCCACTGTTTTTTTTTTGAGACAGAGTCTTAGTTTGTTGCCCAGGCTAGAGTGAGTGCCATGGCATCAGCCTAGCTCACAGCAACCTCAAACTCCTGGACTCAAGCAATCCTGCTGCCTCAGCCTCCCGAGTAGCTGGGACTACAGGCATGAGCCACCATGCCCGGCTAATTTTTTTCTATATTAGTTGGCCAATTAATTTCTTTCTATTTTATAGTAGAGACAGGGTCTCACTCTTGCTGAGGCTGGTTTTGAACTCCTGACCTCGAGCAATTCGCCCGCCTCAGCCTCCCAGAGTGCGAGGATTACAGGCGTGAGCCACAGCACCGGCCATTGCCCACTTTTTAATGGGGTGGTTTTTGTCTTGCTCATTTGCTTGAGTTCTCAATCTTATCATCTTATTTAACTAAGCTCATTAGGACTTTCAAAACAATGCTAATAATGATGATTACAGCTAGATCATCTATCTTGTTTCTGTTTTCAATTAAAATGGCTTGCATACCTTACTGCTTACCAAAAATCGAGGGTAAATGTTATTCTATGCAATCTTTATCATATTTAGTTTCCTTCTGTACCCATTCTGGTTTTGTTTATTTTTACAGGGAATGATTGTTGAATTTTATCAACTTTCCTTTCATAATCTATGGATATGATCATTTTTCCCCCTCAGTTTGTTGATATAACAAATAATATATTAGCTTTCCTGATACTGAAACCATCTCTGCATTCTTAGAAAAAGAAGTTGTGCTTGATTAGAGTGTATTATTCTTTTGATATCTTGCTAGACTTCATCTGCTAAGATTTCATTTATAATTTATGCAACTATATTAATAAGTGAAATTGGTCCATGGCTTTGATTTTTGTACTTAACAGATTAGTACTAAATTTTTGTTAATATGAATTAGAAAGGCTTGCATTTTTCAGTGGTGTCTAGAACAATAACATTAGAATTATTTCAAATTCCTTTTTCTTTCTTTTCCTTTTTTAAAAACAGAGGTATAATTTATATACTTTTTTAAAAAATGCTAGGTAGAATTCAGCTGTGGGACTAATCCTGATGTCTTTTTAAAAGCTATAGAATTGCCAACTTTTAAATTTCATATATGGCAATTTATATATTAAAATATTCTCCTTTTGGGGCTAGTTTTGGCAATTTAAATTTTACCAGGAAATTCTCTTATATAAGATTTTCAAATATGTTGCCATAGAGCTGCATGTAATTTTTAATCTTCTGTATCTATGTTATTTCTAATTCCATATATTTCCTTTTTCTTTTTCTTTAATCCATGCTCACGATGAATTTAAGGTAAGTAGAAAGTTCCCTTATTTTTAAAACTGGCCTCAAGCAGTCCTCCTGCATTGGCCTCCTGGAGTTTTTCTAAAAATAAGTTTTTCCTTATTAAAGTAATGAAAGCTCTCCAAATGTACCTTTCACTTTATCCCAGAGATTTTTGAAAGAAGAGTTATTTGCAATGTTTCCTTTTTGTTTCAAGGGTTATCATAATTATATTTTATAGTTTCTTATAATTAAGATCTGATATTCTATTATTATTTGTTTCCATTTAATTGGCTTTTAGATTGGAGAATATGGTCTATAAAAATCTTTACTTTTTTGACTTTAAGGTTTTTTTTGTGACCAACTACATACCAATTTTTCCTCAACATGTTCTAAGTAATATAAATGAAATATATATTCTGGAGTCAAAGAATTTTAAAAATGTAATAAACTGAGTTTATTGATTATATTATTCAATACTTTTATAGCCCACTAATGTTTGCCTATTATATGTATTACTAAAAGAGAAATGTTAAAATGTTCCACAAATTGTATCTTTAACAAGCTTTCCTTGCGTTCTTGATTGTTTTGGTTTTATATCAAGTGCTAGTAATGATGTGGAACTCTTATACACTGGTAGTGAGAATGTAAATTGGCATACCTACTGTGAAAAACAATTAGTATCATCAAGTACATTTGTAGATAATATAGCTGTGATCACCAATTCCAATCCTAGAAATATTCTCACTAATACCAGGAGATATGTACTAGAATGTTCACTGCTACACTAATTGAAATATCAAGAAATTATGGCCGGGCGCGGTGGCTCACGCCTGTAATCCTAGCTCTCTGGGAGGCCGAGGCGGGCGGATTGCTCGAGGTCAGGAGTTCGAAACCAGCCTGAGCAAGAGCGAGACCCCGTCTCTACTATAAAATAGAAAGAAATTAATTGGCCAACTAATATATATACAAAAAATTAGCCGGGCATGGTGGCGAATGCCTGTAGTCCCAGCTACTCGGGAGGCTGAGGCAGGAGGATTGCTTGAGCCAGGAGTTTGAGGTTGCTATGAGCTAGGCTGACGCCATGGCACCCACTCTAGCCTGGGCAACAAAGCGAGACTCTGTCTCAAAAAAAAAAAAAAAAAAAAAAGAAATTATAAGCAACCCAAATATCCATCAACTGTAGAATTAATAAACAAATTATAATAACTCCATAATAATTACTGTACAGCATTAAGAATGAATGAATTACAGCTATATGCAACATCATAAAGAAATCTCAGGGATGTAATAATTTTGAATGAGAAAAGCAAGACACACACACAAAAAGCACAGCAAGATTCTATTTATATACAATTTTAAAACATTTAAAACTAAACAATATGGTAGGAATACACATATGTGCTAAAACTATAAAAAAATCTAGAAATAAACATTTCTTTCATTAGTAACTTACTTAGATTTTGAGGTGAATGTTTCACATTTGCATTCTATAACACTTGATAAAATTAACTATATATGATATCAAATAATCTCTGATTGAAACACAAAATTTTTCTAGCCTTAGAAAACTTTCTAAGTTTAAGTTAACATCTTTATTTGTTTTACATCTCACTCATCAAATCTGTAGTCATCATTGTCCAATAAATGTTTTTAAGCACTAAGTATCTCCTGATAGAATCCTCCATGTTGGAAACAGGCACTCTATAATGGAAGCATTTTAAGATAAATAAATAAATAAATATTATATATATTTAAGTGTTCATAGTTCATATATTGTTACAGTCTTTAGTTAGAAATCTTAGATTTATCTATTTATGCTATAACCTCTACAAAACATGACTAAAAATATAGATTTTGAATTTCAATCCTTTCACCTACAGTCATACAGTGTATTACTTAGTTACCTACTCATGTAAGCAAATCTCCTTGGTCAAATCAATAATGTTCAAACACATTGAAAAAGAAAACTGGTTATTTCATGTAATTCTACATAATTACATATATATATATACATATATATATATATATAACTGTCATGCTTACTCAACAGTGTTAAAAATAAAAATGCTAAAGGATGCATCCCATCCTTTCTTTTGACCCAACTCTGACAGCAAGTTAATGACGCCTCTTGAGAAGGGAACCCAGACAAGACATAATTCACCATGTGTGAATGTGTTTAAATTTGCCACGAGACTAAATTTATTTTCACCCAATACCAACGAATCATCTCAGAGACTTCTAAGTCACTTTGTACAAAAATAATTCTCACACGTGAAGGGTAGCAGAATATGCCACCTCAAAATATACCACTTTGACATAAGAATTATTTTGAGCTGAAAGTGATTAAAAAGAAGCAGACACGGGAACAGCTGTCTGCCAGCCCCTTTCTACCAGGAAGGGCAGGACAGTTCTTAATCATCAATTGTCAGCAACAACTCTAGTCCGATATTGGCCCAGAGATGGCACCAGAAAAATCTACATAACAAACCAATCCAACAAAATAATAATACAATGAAATCACCGATTATTGAATGTGGACAATCTAAGCATTTACTATATAGAATAAGCGTTTTTAAAATTTGTAAGTGAATTATTTTCAGATATGTGATAACTACACTATACATACAATAGTTAGCAGCCTTGATAACACACTTGCTGAATACATACATGTTACAAAGGCTATTGTATTTTAATATGTATTTCTCTATTTTCTAATAATATTATTAATGCTGTTTTTTGGGGGGGCAAAGAGTTTGTAGTTACGAATAAGAAGAAGACAAATATTTTTATAATAGTAATTCTCAAACTTTTTAGTCTTACTGCCTGTTTACACTCTTATATATTATTGAGAACCCCAAATAGCTTTTGTTTATGTGAGTTATACCTATCGATACTTACTTTATTAGGAATTAATCCTGAGAAATGTATATTTATTAATCCATACGATAGGCAGCTTCCAAGATGGCCCAATGATCTTTCGGTATTCATGTCTTTGTATTCAGTCCCTTGAGTGTGAGCTGGACTTACTGACCTTTTTAAAAAAATAGAATACAGCAGAAATGATGAGATGTCACTTCTGAGATTAGGTTACACAAAGGCTGTGGCATCTGTCCTGCTTGCTCTTCATCTTTCTAAATCCCTCCTTTCTCTCTGAGGGAAGCCAGCAGCCATGCTGTGAGTTGCCCTGTAGAGAGACCTATGTGGCAAGGGGCAGTATCTCTGGCCAACAGTGGTGAGGAACTGGGTCCTGTCAATAGCCACATGAATGAGCATAAAAGTAGATCCTCCCGGCCGGGTGCGGTGGCTCATGCCTGTAATCCTAGCACTCTGGGAGGCTGAGGCGGGTGGATTGCTTGAGGTCAGGAGTTCGAAACCAGCCTGAGCAAGAGCGAGACCCCGTCTCTACTATAAATAGAAAGAAATTAATTGGCTAACCAATATATATAGAAAAAGTTAACCGGGCATGGTGGCACATGCCTGTAGTCCCAGCTACTTGGGAGGCTGAGGCAGGAGGATCGCTTAAACCTAGGAGTTTGAAGTTGCTGTGAGCTAGGCTGATGCCACGGCACTCACTCTAGCCTGGGCAACAAAGTGAGACTCTGTCTCAAAAAAAAAAGTAGATCCTCCCACAAAAGCCTTAAGATGACTGCAGCCCCGCCGACACTTGGTTATAGCTTTGTGAGAGACCCTGAGCCGGAAGTACCCAACTAAGCTGTGGATTCCTGACCCACAGAAACACTGAAATAATAAATACTGACTGTCTTAAACTGCTAAATCTTGGCCAATTTGTTATATAGCAATATATAATACGATTCATTTAAAAATAATAACATTTTCTATAAAAAATAAATGTCTTTTTCAAAGTGAAAAATGTAGTAAGCTGAGTGGTATTGTTCTCATTTTTGCAAATCTCTTTAACATCTAGTTCCATAGAAGATAGCTGGTTTCTCATATCTGCTTCTGTTGCAGTACATTGCTTTAGTGAAATACATGAAGAGAATCCTGCCTCACACTGGTATGTAGTTGTAAAAGAAAGGAGTATCTTAATAGTTTTTCCAGATAATTATGGATATTCTTTGATCCTATACCAGCATTCAATAGATAGTTTCTTAAAGGTTAGCTGCAATGTAGATATCATATCAGTGAACTTTTAATACTCTGTTACATTAAAATTTATAGATCTATCTTGCATTCTGAATGGCTCTTTTACTAATGCATGATTTTGTAACATCACGTATTGATTGTTTGAATAATATTGGTTCTCTGAGTTATGCAGATTTTCTATTGACATGTTTTATTATATAACAACCCTCCCCTTAAAAAACCCCAAAACTAAAAATGAATCTTTGTTAATATCACCACTGCTCTTATCAGAAAAGTCTTTAAGTTTTAGAAACCTGTTATATTAATTATCTATTGTTGCATAGCAAATTACCCCAAATTCAGCAACTTAAAGCAACAGACTCTTATTATCTCACAATTTCTTTGGGTCAGGAATCCAGAAGTGGTTTAGTTTGGTGGTTCCGGCTCAAAGTCTTTCAATAGGTTGCAGTAGAGCTGTTGGCTGGGCTGCAGTCATCTTACTGCTCGACTGAGATGGTCCACTTCCAAGCTCACTCATGTGCCTCTTGGCAGGGTTCAGACCATACGCTTCAAAGTTCACTCACTTGGTTGCTGGCAAGCCTCAGTTCCTTGCCACGTGGCCCTCTCCATAGTCTGCTTGAGTGTCTTCAAGAGCTGGCTTCCCTCTTTGAGGGCCACTTCACAACCTGGAAGATTGTCCCATACTGAGTGATTCAAAAGAGAACAAATGAGAGAGCCCACTCAAGATTGGAGCCACAGTTATTTTATGACCTAATCTCAGTATGACAACTCATCACTTTGGCCATAAGAGACAGTCAAGTCCACAATCACTGGGAAGGAATCACTTCCCTCCCACAATCACTCCCCTCCACCTGCTGAGGGGACCTATAGCAAAGAGCGTATAGACATGTCTACAAACCCCCCACAAATTGTCAAGCTCATATTTCTGGATGCAAGTTTTCCTACATTCTATGTTTTTTGCTTTAAAGCTCACATTTATCATTAGCAATAAAAATTGTCGATTGTTTTCCTTGAAATGACAAGACTCGTTTCTTCTACATTTGAGAAAATATCTGCCAAATACCACTGTGTATAATTATAGTTTTTCTGTCATTCATTCAAATGAAAATGACATTTCACGAAAAAAGCAGCTCACAGCTCAATGACACAAGTGCTTTTTCTTGAGGCAATCGTGAATTTCAGTATAACACAGAAGCACCTATGCATACTTCGTGTTTAATTATATGGGATGTTAAAATGATGTGTACTCAAGGGTCAATATTTAATATATGTACTAAAGCTTCTTAAGTAAAACTGACTTTTTTTGGGTACAGGCTAGATTGCTTGGGACTTCAGATAGGGAAAATCATTGTGGGAAGGAATGAGTCAGGAAACACTTGCTTCATGGAAAAAGGTATGCATTTAGATGAGCTGGGAATTACATAGATTGGCAGAGGAGGAGGAATGGTGGAAGAGGAAAATAAGCAAAGACAGTTGGGCTGGAATGAAATGAGCATGTTATGTGAATAAAGTGAGGGAAGGCTGAGTTGAGAGCAAGCTATGGACTGGACTTGACATTGGTTCCCTGACATTCCCGAGCAGGGAACCAGCCTGAGACCCTCAGGACAGACTCTACCAGGAGGGGCAGGGTGTGGGGTGGGGTTGGGGGTGGGGTTGGGGGTGGAGGTGGGGATGGAGGTTGGGGGGAGAACCACTAGAAGTCCAGGGCCTAGAGCAGGGGTCCTCAAACTACGGCACGTGGGCCACATGCGGCCCTCTGAGGACATTTATCTGGTCTGCAGGGTGTTTTTGCTGCCGCTGCCTGTCCTGCTTAGCAGCTGACTCATCCCGGGCCCACAGTGCACATGTGTGGAATGTGTGCCACACTCCCTAACGGCCCTCCAGTGGTCTGAGGGACAGTGAACTGGCCCCCTGTTTAAAAAGTTTGAGGACCCCTGGCCTAGAGTGTTATTAAGCTAGAAGTGCAGTAGGAAGGTCCCAGCAGGGTTCCATTAGTCACCTTTGGCTGTTTGCCACTCCTGAGGGCACCAATGTCAGTCATAACTACACAGTTAAATAACAGCTTTTGCCATCTTACCTTTTCTCCTTGTTTCTTGTGGCTTTGAAAAGGCCAATAGTGGTGGCATCCCAGTAGCTCGCCGTGATCATTGTCTAGTGGTGAGAACTCTGTGTTATGAAAAGGCCCAAAGCAGCAACTGAAGAGGGAGGAGGAGAACTGAGAAGAGGAAAAGCAGTGTCCTACCTTCTCCATGTACACTTCCAAGCCTGGAGCAAAACTCAACTCAGAAAGGGAAGAAGGTTTAAACAGAATGAGATTAGTGTTTGGTTTGTTATGCCAACCTGGATTCTAACCACTTAAAAAAGACCATTCATTATTACCTGAGAGCAATGACAAAACTGTAAAACCAACCTGAGACATCAGGAGGGTGGGAGTGGAGCACTGTGAGCTCGAACAAATTGATCGAGCTTGTTCGAAGGTAGTGGGAGAAAAGAGACGGTTGCTTTCAGCAAGCACCTTACTTGGCTCAGCTCCTTTAATAAGGTGCTCGCATTAGCTACTATTTATTGAGCATCTGTTTTTGCCAGGCTGAGCTTCTGCAGGGTACATTTCTTTCTTTCTTTCTTTCTTTTTTTTTTTTTTTTTTTTGAGACAGAGTCTCACTTTGTTGCGCAGGCTAGAGTGAGTGCCGTGGCATCAGCCTAGCTCACAGCAACCTCAAACTCCTGGGCTCAAGTAATCCTCCTGCCTCAGCCTCCCGAGTAGCTGGGACTACAGGCATGCGCCACCATGCCAGGCTAATTTTTTCTATATATATTAGTTGGCCAATTAATTTCTTCCTATTTATAGGAGAGACGGCGTCTCGCTCTTGCTCAGGCTGGTTTCGAACTCCTGACGTCAAGCAATCCGCCCGCCTCGGCCACCCAGAGTGCTAGGGTTACAGGCGTGAGCCACCGCGCCCGGACTGCTGCTGGGTATATTTCAATGAATGAACAAGATGTAGTTATATTGAGACTGGTGTTTTGTGACAATTTGGAACCAGGCTAACCTGAGTTCACACCCTAGCTCTGCTACTTAAAAAATGTGACACATTGTTAATCTCTTGGAACCTCAGTTTCCTCACCTATAAAATGGGGATAAATGATGCCTACTTCACAGGCTTGTTATAAAGAGTAAATGAGATAATATATGTATAGTAACACAGTGCTTGGCATACAGTGAGTACTTGATAAATGGTATCAAGGATTAAGATCATCATGACCTTCGTGTAGTAACCTGAAAAAAATAGTGCTTGAGAAAAATGTATCAGGTATTTTTGATCAAGAGCAGGAGTAGGGAGAAAAATTAGAAACATCTGGTAACAAAATGTGGCTAAAATGGTAGCCATGGGATATTTGAGAAGAAAAGGAGAAGAAAAGGGAATTGCTAGATATATATGGTAAATAAAGGAGAAGAACAAGTCAAAGTCAGCTTAAATTTTTAAAGCTTGGTTGCAAGAGTGAATAGAATAAATAGAAAAATTGGTAGAGTGAGCAAATTGGGTGGATGAGAGTAGTGGGAAGAAATGATAGTTTTGCTATATTTTGAATTTAGGTGACTGTAAAACTTGCAAGTGCAAATATAGATATTTGAAAAGTCATTTATTTATTGATGTATTTGTTCATTCATTCATTCATTCATTCATTCATTCATCTAATGTTTCTGGAGAGCTTACTTGGTGTCAGACACCATGCTTTAGTGATAATAATCTAGTAGAGTTAAAGTTTGAATGGGACATCAGGGCCAGACAGAAAGATTTGGGGCCTTCAGCCTAGATCTGGTCCCTGAATCCATGAATATCAATCAGTTTTTAAAGAAGAGGGTCAAGAAGAGAAAACTTCTGGGAATGTTAACATTTAGGGAACCATAAGAAATGGTCAAAGGGGTAAAAACTAAACCAGGATCTCATGTTATAATTATTTTTATATTAAATCCTAAGCACCTATAGTTTATAAATATTTACTTAGGACAATAAAGGAGTTTCATTGTAGCTATCTATATTTTTTTAAACTTTTCATTTTAGAATAATTGTAGATACACAGGAAGTTGTAAAAATAATAGAGAGGTCCCATCTCTTCACCCACTTTCCCACAATAATTATATCTTTTATAATTATAGTATAATACCCAAACCAGGAACTTGACATTGGTATAATCCACTGACTTTATTCAGATTTCACCAGTTTTATATGCACTCATTTGTGTATATGCGTGTGTGTGGTTCTAGGCCATATTACCGCCTATATAGATTCATATAACCTTTCAGCAAATATTTTCCTTTTCCTCACTCTATTTCATTATATTATGTGAAGAATCCACATTCCAGGGTTTTTTAAAAATAATTTTGTAGTTTACTGATAGTCTCTAATGTTCAAATAGCCAAATATAGCAAAAGCCAAAGATGTTTAAAATATTTAATAAACAAGGAACTTGTATACATTTTACACTTTTGAATATATTGGGCCAGATTCTTCTGAGACCTTTAGCCAGTCGTTCACTGTTTCCAAAGTTCTTTATCTGTAAAATGTGAGTTATTATTTCTAAAGTCCTTTATAATCCTGAAATTTTACAATTCTAGAATTCTAATTCCTAGGTCTCTTGATCTCTTGATGTAAAGCAGGAACCTGCTTTACAGGCAACTGCATTAATTCTTTTGAGTCAAGGTCTGTCTCTTACCTTATCAGTGGTGCACAATCACACTGTCATATTGTAAACGCCCTACTAGCTTAGAAGATTTAACATAGCTTGCATAGGTGGCTGCTTCCTCAAAAGGGCTTGCATGCCTTAGGTAATGGAAGAATAAACTAATTAATGGTTGTTCTAACAAAAATAACTTCTATTTTTGGAATAAAAACATTTTTATCCCATTATTTTGAAGAATATTTTAGCTAAAACATCGTGAATTATTTCTCTTCTGGCCGCATACAGAATATTAGCACTGAGCTTCATTTCTATTCAATAAAAGTTTGGGATACTCTGATCTGGGCTAGACAACAAGGAAGTATCCTCTGTTTAGGAAAAGAATAATATTAGGTCAGTTGCCAAGAAAATTATTAATAAACTCAGTTTATTAATAGTTAATAGTCTATAGTTAATTTCATGAAAATAGTAAAAACGTGTGTGTGGACAAAATGTTAGAAGATCCCTGTAAGTTAGATCAGCATCAGAGTAAATATTTGCAGGCTGAGAAAACAGCCCTTTGTAAAAGTTGCCATGAGATGTAGACTTTGTACAATAGTTACATTAGAAAGCTTGACAGACTTCCTATGTTTTACGTTTTGATGGCAATACACAGCAATAGCAAAACTAGATCCCCAATTCAGTAATGCTTTAGGGAAAAAAAACAGCAATAGCAGCAGTGGACTAAAGAACTTCATGACGTTACTTTTACTAAACTAAAGTTAATGGAGTATATTTAAATCCTTAGAGGATTGTTCGGTAGCTTTTTCCATTTTAAACTGTACTAGTAACTCTGTTTCATAATACCAAGATTCTCTCAAGAAGAAACTTAAGAACACATAGTACTTGCTTTTAAACAATAAAGTTGGTAGGGAAAAAATATCTTTCTAAGAGGTGTAAAACCTGACAAAAATCTATGTTTTCTAAAAAAAAAAATAATTATGCCAAAACCAAAACAGATGTATCTATATCTAAATCTATATTTCAGGTTATCATCAAATTTTTGGTAGAGAAACTCAGCCAACTCTGGGCTCTAGAACTAGTTTTTTTCTCATATTTAAGAATAAGCATCGAATTGAGAAATACCCATCAAAGGATACAATGCCACATAGAGACCATTTGCTGAGCACTAGAAGGCACAAACTCTGGGAGGGGGTCTGAGTATCCCCAATTACAGACACTCAAAGGCATTAAGTGACTTTCCTCTATCACTCAGCTGCTGAGGGGCAGAAATGAGATAGGAACCAAGTCTGTCTGACTCAAGAACTTACTGTTCTTAGACATATTCTATTTAAAATGTAATTTTTTTTTTTTTGAGACAGGGTCTCACTGTGTTGCCCAGGCTGATCTCAAACTCCTGGCCTCAAGAGATCCTCCCACCTCAGCCTCCTGAGTAGCTGGGATTATAGGTGCAAGCCACTACACCTGGCTCCTGCATCTATTTAAACAGAGCAGAACCTCTACTGAGGAGCATTCAGCGCTTTATTCCTTACATACTGTATTTACTTTATTTCTTTGGAATTTACTATAAAGCATCATTTGTATTACATATGATGGTTTTTCATATGATTAAATCAAACTATGTGTTTGGATATTAATTTTTGTTATTTTGGTAAAGGAAAGTTAAAATTTGGTATAAATAGGAGAAAACAGCATTTGTAACATATTTAACAAAGGGCTAAAATACTGACTTCATATGAAATTCATAAATACACAAAGATGTTAAACGAGGAAAAATGGCAAAGAATATATACAGGCAATCATGGAGAATTCCTCTATTAATTTAACAGATACATTCTGAATATATACCATGTACCTGGCTCTGTGCTATGTGTTATGGATAGAAGGAAAAACTAGGCCAGGTGCAGTGGCTCACGCCTGTAATCCTAGCACTCTGGGAGGCCAAGGTGGGCGGATTGCTCAAGGTCAGGAGTTTGAAACCAGCCTGAACAAGAGAGAGACCCTGTCCCTACTAAAAATAGAAACAAATTAATTGGCCAAATAAAAATATATAGGAAAAAAATTAATTGGGCATGGTGGCACATGCCTGTAGTCCCCACTACTCGGGAGGCTGAGGCAGGAGGATTGCTTGAGCCCAAGAGTTTGAGGTTGCTGTGAGCTAGGTTGATGCCAAGGCACTCTAGCCCGGGCAACAGAGTGATATTCTGTCTCCAAAAAAAAAAAAAAAAGTAAAAGCTATTTATAGACTTCATGTCATATTGTTTAAAATATTGTTTATTTAGTATAATTCCATTTTTCAAATATATATATGTATACATAAAAACATCTGAAAGGATATATGTCAAGTGGTTACCAATGTGTGGTTGGGTTTGTTTATTTAAAACTTATAAAATAATGAACATACATTGCTTTTGTAATAAAATAAAGTTTTATAAAAAATTAAAAACCTATAGACATATAACTATTCTATTATTTTACCTATTATACAGGATTTATTTTTGGTCATAAAAATACACTTCTCTTTTCTTATCCAGTGGAAGATGGATTCCGATAAAAATGACTTTCTTTCTTCCTTTTATACCACTACAATCCCACTTCCTGTATTCTATACCCAAGATACTACAGATACACAAACTCTGACAGACATGCATGTAGAGACACAAATACATGGACACAAGACAGTCTCCTATACAATAGGCACACACACACACATACACACACCACAGAAACACTCACAAAGACAAACAGAATCTCATTTTGGTGTTAGTAAAAAGAGTTTAGCAGAGATATGATGGTTTTCATCTTGGAAATTACTTTCATCATTCTCTAAATTTTTCTAGTTTGTTTTTAATTTGCAATCCCTGAATGAAATTTTTTAATTTGCAATCCCTGAATGAAATATTTTTCATGCTTGTGTATTATAAAATGTATACATTTTTTAGTGGAAAGAGAGCTATCTGTCTGAGCTCTCTGTTGGTTTTTGTTTTTGTGCCTAAGTCATCTGTTCTACCAATTAGCTCTGGGTGTTAGTCTGCCTTGAGACACGTGACAGACACATGACCGTAGAAGGTGCTAGTCCAGGGAGACGGCAAATAGTTTTGTGGAATCAAAACAGATTAATATGGAATAGTTGATAGGAGGCAGTAATTTATTCTGCTTAATTTTTAAAATTATTTTATTTAGACTCACATAAGGAATGTTACATGTTGTTAATCTATAAGAAACAGTTTTAAATAAAATGTGAGTATACATTAATTAATAAAGTGTCCATTAGAGAGATTAAAACCAGCCCCCATAATATGTTCCATATAAACATATTGTCTTGGTCTGTTTATGCTACTATAGCAAAATACCTGAGACTGGGTAATTTATAAAGAACAGAAATTTATTTCTCAGAGTTCTAGAGGCTGGGAAGTCCAGGATCAAAGCACTGGCATTTGGGGTCTGGTGAGAGCTGGTTTTCCACTTGGAAGATGGTTCCTGGTGCTGTATCCCCTGGAGCAGAGGAATGCTGTGTCCTCACATGGTGGATGGATGATAGATCAAGAAGGCATGCCCTTCAGCCTCGAGCCCTTTATAAGGGAGGTAATCACATACATGAGGGTGGAGTCCTCATGACTTAATCACTGCCTAAAGGTCACACCTCTTACTGTTACATGAAACTTGACATTCAAGCTTCCACATGACTTTTGAAGGGGACACCATAATTTAAACCATAGCTTAAGTATAATTTAAGTATTTCATTCATGAAAGTCAATAATTCCATGTTAGTAGCATGTCAATGATCGTTTAAAAAACATATTAATGATTTAGTCACAATAAAAAGTTCTCTGATTCTCAATTTTTTCAGTTTTATAACTATGTACAGAGCTGTAAGTAATTAAACTTTTCCTTTAAAAGTTCAACAAAGGTCAGCCGATAATAATGTGTATGAAGTGCATTTCCCTAATATTACTTTGTAGAAGGAAAATGACTTGAGTATTTGTGGAAGGCCTGCTTTAAACCCAACTCCATACATTTACTTAAATGATTATATACTAGATTGCATTTTACTGTAATCTAATAGTTACCCAATTTTGTACTTTAGTGTAAGAAGCCTTTTCATTTTAAATGATTTTTTTATAGCTAATAACCATCAAGAAACACACAAACATTAATTGGCATCTCAAACAACACAAGAGTTGGTCAAAACCTATTTCAAGTGTATTGTATTTCCTGAGTTTCCCCATGGTTTCTATTCACACGTAAAATAGTCTACGGTTTCTGTTACTCAGGAACCTTCCCAGATTTTCTTCTTTGATATTCCAAAAGGATTCATTTGTGTCCTTACTTTTTTATTTCTGTAAGGAAAGTAAGGATGCCAGGGAAGGAAAAAGAGAGGAAAGACAAAATGTTAGCTATCATGTTTGCAGGTCAATGATTTCTGAAACACATTCATAAACCTCGCCCCCAGGAAAAACAAAATCCATGCTCCAGACCTTCATTTAAATTAATCCTTTGGTGGCCTGTTTGGTTCCATTAGGCTGTGAAGTCTTCCTGAATAAAGAGGGGGCTCAGTTACTTCCTAGAAGGCATGCCTGATAATCTCAGGTACATCTCAGATTTATCTGCTTTACTTCTGCTTTACATCAGAAAGGTAAATTAAATTGTTTCTCTCCTTGCTCATCCCTTTTATCATTTAAATACATTCTTTTTTTTTTTTTTTCGGCCGGGCGCTGTGGCTGTGGCTCACGCCTGTAATCCTAGCTCTTGGGAGGCCCAGGCGGGCGGATTGCTCAAGGTCAGGAGTTCAAAATCAGCCTGAGCAAGAGCGAGACCCCGTCTCTACTATAAATAGAAAGAAATTAATTGGCCAACTGATACATATATATAAAAAAAAAAAACTAGCCGGGCATGGTGGCGCATGCCTGTAGTCCCAGCTACTTGGGAGGCTGAGGCAGAAGGATCACTCGAGCCCAGGAGTTTGAGGTTACTGTGAGCTAGGCTGACGCCATGGCACTCACTCTAGCCTGGACAACAAAGTGAGACTCTGTCTCAAAAAAAAAAAAAAAAAAAAAATACATTCTTTTTTTAAAATAACCCAGTTTATTTACCAAAGATTACTAAATTTGTGTAAACTAGAAAAGCATTTGGGTATGTTTAATTTATGAGTGCTCCTCTATTTATAAGCCAGTCTGGTATCATGTAGGCACAACATAATACATGTACATACACAAAACATAACTAAGCATACACACACACACACACACATTTCAATAGCTTTTACCTCAGAACTCTAGCCATGAGATGGTAATACAAACTCACCAGTTTACAAAAACAACTGAATCCAAATTATTTCTGACAAAACTGGAACTTGTTCACATGGCTAAACTTTAGTTGTCCTGATAGGTAATCTAATAATGCCTGTGGACCAAAGTCTAGGGTAAAGAAGTTTCCATGGCTTCTTTTATCTTTTCTTTTTTCTTTTAGTTTCAAATGAGTATTCAATGTTTACATTTTAGCTACAACTGGCTGCAAGATTTCCAAGTAGCCTTGAATTAGTAACAAACACCATAACATTGAGTTTATCTCAACATGAATAGAAAAACTTAGCAGGTTCAGAGTAGGCAGAAAAGAAAACAGAGAGACAGGGGGCTTAAGAGACTTGATATTTTACCTTTATAGTGGCAGGTCAACCATTTGGGCTCTGAATTTTCCTTGACGTAATTGGCCATTCAGTTAAAACATGTCCACAAGAATTGGCCATAACCAGCTGGAGTCCTAGAAAACCTGGCATGCCTTCAGACTTTTCCATTTACACACATACTTGCAAGTAGAGGTGCCATAAACCAATGGGGGTACCCAAAAGGGATCATTCTCCTTGTCTTTCCTCATTTTCAGAGGACTTGTTTCCCATTTTTCTTTAAAGAAGCCATTGCACTTACTCTCGGGTTTGGTGTAGTGGATCATAGTGTGCTGATTATGGGCAGGACTCCACAGCGTTTCACCACTGAGTCATTCCCGTCCTCTCGTGTGCCTCAGTTTCTCTCTTTGGGGGTCTACTACCTCCAAGAGGGCTAAAAATGCTTGAGTGGTCAGCTCATTTCCTGGATGAGCCTTCTTTTAATTTTGTTGGGGGGTTCCCTGGGGGCACTTTGTGTCTCAGGGAGTCACCCCAGACACTCCTGCTTAGGCCCCTGGTTACCCCGTGGTCCCTTTTGGCTGGGAAGACTAAAATGCCCTTTCTCTTCAGAGCACAGAAACTCTGTCTCTCATTTATCTATGAAAAGGACAGTTTGGTTTCTTCTTTTGCAAATGCATAGAAAAGCCAATTGAGATTAATTTGGGGAGGAAGTGGCAATGGAGAAGACCCTTTAGAATATACCTCCAAATCAAAATTAGGATCCCAAACAAGAACTTCCTAGGAAAAGAACAGACAGCTCAGAATAAACCAGGATTGTCAACAACGACTGTGAGGTCCAGGGCTCAGGAGGACTAACCAGTTCCACCTAAGGAGAGGACTGGAGTCTGGGGCCCAAGGGCAGCCCATGCTTGTACCTAGCACTGAGTTTGGGCAATTCTTTCAGGAGGTTCTGAGTCTTCTCTGAGCCCCATGTTAGGTATCATCTTATTAGAGGAAAAAAAAAACCCAAATTCTGTAAAATAATTTAAAGAGGTTTATTCTGAGCCAAATGTGTGTGACTAGCCCAGAGCATATGGCCTCAAGAGGTACTAAGAAAATGTGCCCCTTAAACAAATTCTTAACTTCTAATATTTCTTTCAGTAAATGGAAAAGGGAGTAATTTCTCCCCTTCTCAATCTTCTCCAAACACATACTCTAGGTACATCATCCAAACTTTCAACAATATTTATTTTGTTTTATACATATATATACACACAAACTTTTGTATTTAAAATATACTTTTATTAATTTTTTGTTTCATACTTCTGCCTTATAGTTAAAGAGACAATAAGATCTCCACTAGCAGGAATAAGTCTTAGCAAGTTACATATGTAATATAATAGGGCAATGTAGAGTTTGATCTTACCATTTTGACTTTATTGTTTTTAATCCTGAGGGTGTTTTGATACAAAAGCATTATTTAATAAAAAATATTTAGCATCAGAAACAAACTAACATTAATGTATCTTATAATTCCACAGTCAGCTAAATTGTCTTTCAAAAATAAAATGAGATGAAGTTTTTTTGCAGATAAAAATCAGAAGAATTTACCAGTAAAAAGCCCCAGCTATGGAAGAACTACTAAAAATAGAAATTTTAGAAAGAAGGAAATCCCAAAGGAAGGGTGGATACGAGAAGGAATGATTAAAAAAAGAAAAAGTCCAAACAAATATTGACCTTTAAAACAATAATAATAAGGACTACATTTTACAGTTAAAAAAATGAATCTAAAATACTGGACAATAACATTTAAATTGGGGTGGGGTGGAGATATTTGCACATTAAATTTATATACTGACTGATAAATAATTGAGATTCACATGATGGTAAATTGTTCTATCCATCCAAGAACACGTGTGCCATATTAGACTCTCCAACGAGGCTGTAACAATACTTCTCTTCGCACAATGTGGCCTTGGCACTTCTCTCATCAAGAAATGGGGTCTAGATCCTCTTCCCTTTAATCTGAGCAGGATTGTCTCTCACTTGTAACGAGTTGAATGCAACTGAAGAGACACTGTATCAATTCTAGGATTAGGTTACAAAAAGTGACAGTAATCTTCTCTCTGTTCACCAGGACTCTGGCTTCTGTACCCCTGAGCCACCATGTAAGATGTCCAACTACCCCGAGGCTGCTGTGCTGGGAGGAAGTCACAAGGGGAGGGTATGTGTAGGGCATCCGCTTGTCAGCCCCAGCTGAAGTCCCAGCCAACAGCAACCTCAACTGCCAGCCACGACAGTGAAGATGCCTCCAGATGATTCCAGTCCCGTGTTGTCACTGGGCCACGTGAAGCTGTTGAATCATCACTGCAAGCCATTCAAGTTTTCCCACCCAAGGCCCCAGGCGTCATGGAGCAGAGATAATCCATTCCTACTGTGTCCCATCTGACCCTCTGACCCACAGAACTCGTGAGCATAATAAAATGGCTATTTTAAGCCCCTAAGTTTTAGGATGATTTTATTTGTTACCCTAGTAATAGTAGCTAACTGGAGCATACAGCTAATTCCTTCACACAGCATATTGAACTTCCCTGTTCAGTTCTTTTATTGCTTTTCTTACTTATGTTTAAAGTTTTCTTGATACAGATCTCATGCATTTCTTGTTAACTGCTTTCCAAGAGATTTTATACTTTTTGTTGCTACAGTAAATGGAATATTTTCTTTTATTATATTTTCTAAGTAGGTGTTTATATATGTGAATTAATTACATGCATTCATTTGTTCCCAGCCAACAACATGACTCTGTTTACATCAAATTCAAAAGCAGGCAACTATACTGTCTACGATTGCATACTTGGGAAGCGTATTGGAATACTCAAAGCTGGACAATGAGGATTGCTCAATAAAAGGCATATGCAGGGTTTAAGAATACTACATGTCCTAAGAAAAGTGCCTCTCCTAAGGCCCATAACAGCCAGAGCCATAACCATCCTAGGCCTGAAAGGGTAAGAGAGGGAGTTGCAGGAAGAGGTAAGTCCCATAGAAACTGTGGCCTTTGGTTGGTGTGATGATTACTTTTATGTGTCAGCTTAGCTGGGTCATGGTGTGGTGCCCATATATTTGGTAAAAAAGATAATCTACTTGTTTCTGCAAAGGTATTGTTTTGATAAGATTAACATTTAAATCAGTGGACTTTGAGTAAAGCAGATTACCCTCCATACTGTAGGTGGGCCTCATCCAATCAGTCGAAGGCCTTAATAGAATAAAGACTGACCTCCCCCAACTGAGAAGGAATTCTGCCAGCAGACTACCTTTGGACTCAAACTACAACCCTTCGCTAGGTCTCCAGCCAGCAAACCTACCCTGCAAATTTTGGATTTATTGAGACTTCACAATCGTGTGAGCCAATTCCTTAAAATAAATCTCTATCTATATACATACCCTGTCGGTTCTGTTTCTCTGGAGAATACCGACTAACACAGTTGAAAACAAAGGGAGCCTAGCTAGCCTTTGGAGACTCTGCAGCGCAGGAACCAAGGGAGGAAAATATCCTTATTCTGCCCTCTCTGGGCTCCCCATTGACGAAGCCCCATGGGAAGCCAGAGGCCAAAGGAGCCTGTTGGCATAGTTCGTTCACGCAGGTTAGCTTCCCAGCACACAGAACAGGATGGAGAGAAGAGAAGAGAGAGACAAAGAAAGAGTTAACCTACAAAAAAAAAATGGGAAATTATCATCATAAAATTCAGGATGGTGATTACCTCTAGAAGGGTGAGGTCAATTCAGAAAGGACATATGGGAGCCGGGCGCGATGGCTCACGCCTGTAATCCTAGCACTCTGGGAGGCTGAGGCGGGCGGATTGCTTGAGGTCAGGAGTTCGAAACCAGCCTGAGCAAGAGCGAGACCCCGTCTCTACTATAAATAGAAAGAAATTAATTGGCCAACTAATATATATATAAAATTAGCCGGGCATGGTGGCGCATACCTGTAGTCCCAGCTACTCGGGAGGCTGAGGCAGCAGGATTACTTGAGCCCAGGAGTTTGAGGTTGCTGTGAGCTAGGCTGACGCCACGGCACTCACTCTAGCCTGGGCAACAAGGGAGACTCTGTCTCAAAAAAAAAAAAAAAAAAAAAGAAAGGACATATGGGATGGGGCTAGTTCCTTGATCTGAATGAAGGTTAAATGTATATTTGTTTTACAATTATTCATTACACTACACAGTTATGTTTAATGCCTTTTGTATATTTTGTAATTTAAAAGTTTAAAGAAGAAAACAAAGTTGAACCATTACAAACTTGTATGAATTTGAATTCTTAAAGTTGTAATAATTTTGAGCAAGTTTGTAGCATTTAAAACAAGTCTGTTGGCCAGGCGCGGTGGCTCACGCCTGTAATCCTAGCACTCTGGGAGGCCAAAGCAGAAGGATCGCTCAAGGTCAGGAGTTCGAAACCAGCCTGAGCAAGAGCGAGACCCCATCTCTACTATAAATAGAAAGAAATTAATTGGCCAACTAATATATAGAAAAAATTAGCGAGGCATGGTGGTGCATGCCTATAATCCCAGCTACCTGGGAGGCTAAGGCAGCAGGATTGCTTGAGCCCAGGAGTTTGAGGTTGCTGTGAGCTAGGCTGATGCCACGGCACTCACTCTAGCCTGGGCAACAAAGTGAGACTCTGTCTCAAAGACAAAAACAAAAACAAAGAAAAAACAAGTCTGTTTAGAAAACTAGAAAATATGTTTTATTTGCCAGGACCAGTATACAAGTCCTGGCAAGTGAAAGAAATAACTCTGAACTAAAAGATATTTCATTTCTTCTTTTTTTTAAAAAATGTTGCTTCTAGCCAGAATAAGGAAGAAAGAATAATCGCTAGAGGCTTGGATGTCTGGAAATGCTAACAGGAAAGAGCAGTAGAGAGGTAAAAGTTGAAGACACAAGAGAAGAAAGGAGAAATAAATAGAGTTCAGTCCCTCCAGAGTTGAAAGGGGAAGCTTACACAGCGCGACCAGAGGGGTTAGACTCAGATAAGAGAGGCATTCTTACTGCATCGTGACTAGAGGAAAAAGAAAAGGATAGATGTGGCTGTATGTAAATTTGTTGGCTTAGTCGTGGGAAGCTGAGGGAAATTCCCCCAGCTGCTGTTTCCTTTTTCTCTGTGACACAAAACATGAGACTGAGGAAAGGGAGAAAACTGAGCCACTTTGGAGAAGAATAATATTTACTAGGTTTACTAGCAAGGACCGAACGCCCAGTTGAAGTTGGAGACCATGAATTTATAGTGCCATTGATCTGCCCAATTTTGTGACTTTCTACAGAAATATTTCACAACCCAAATGTGGTCATAAAAAAAAATTAGACACCTGGGTTCATCCAGGGCTGGGGTTTGGAACAGAAAAACAGTAGAATAAAAGACATGAGGACAGGGACAAGAGATGCAGCATGAAATCTCAGCTGGCCAGGGGAGGAAGTGAAGGCAGAAGAAGACTGGCAGAGAGGGAAGGGGGAGGAGGACTAAGAGTTGGGAGGCCCTCTGGGAGCAGGAGCAGGGAGCAACTGGGTGATGGGAACAGGTTGCTTGCCTAGGTTGTCAGATATTTGAACACATTTTTTCAGATGTGGGGTAGCTGCAGGCGGGAATATCTAGGGTCTGGTCATGGGTAAGGAGGGGTGAAGTGGAATCGAGGTGAATGTCACCAAAAGTGAAGAGGCTGAGATATTGAAAAGGAGTTCATGTGGACATTGAGTTCGTGGAGGACCATAGACATATTTGGGATTGCAGGGAACAGACCTAGATATTGAACATTTAGTGAACAATGTGTGTGTTGGGGGGAGGTGAGGTAAGGTGGTTAACTGGGAGATTGCTAAATGACAGTAAGGGGGGGGGGAGTATAGGACATGTCTCCTTTGGATCTCAGAAGAACAAAAGTGCTTCAGGAGGAGCCAGTAATGATCTGGCTCTCTCTGTCCACCCCAGTTGGAATTCCAGAAGGTAAACTAGAAAGATTTGGCAGGAAGCAAAGCATGGGTAAACCTAGATGGCCAGGATATGTTACAGTTGGGCCTGAATAAGGATATCAAGGACTGGGGCATGTTAGGTTAAACTGGTTATAAAGTTTTCAAGAAGAATTTGCCCTAGAAATGCCCTGATATTGGGTAGCAGGCAGTGTTGGTGGTCTAGACACGCAGATTGGCTCTAGAAGATTCCAAGTTTGTAAGTCATTGCTTGATATGAGAATCTAATAATAAAAAACACATATGCATTACACGCGATTATTTGCATAACTGTTCAGAAAGGTATAAGATTCCTTGAAGAACAATATTCAGAGGGTGGTTTTGTGAATGTGGCTATTGGATGATTGGTTTTCATGGCTAATGCCACATGCAGATAGATTACCAGTCTTCTAAATGGCTACTTCTGCCAATCAGAAGAGAAAATTTTAGAAAATGGATCAAGGCATAAATTGGCTTGATGCAGTTTGCTCTGAAAAATATTATCCATAGACAATGTTGTCAATGCAATTCAATGTTGGCAAAATTCTAATAAAAGTGTTTATATATGCAAAACATCCTTGGCATCAAAATGGCCTGTATGCTAGGTGCTTAATAGATATTTGTTGAACTGAAAAGATAATAATGGGTTTCTCATGTAGACTTTCCTACAGGGGAAAATGTAGGCCACATATCATCAGTTTCTAGCCTCTTTGGTAGTTGCTTTTTTCATAGAAATGAGAAAATTGGTATTCTAGTTTACACAATGGCCTCGTGTGCAGTGGGGTTAGCACAAGCCTATTCCACTGAGTGCAATTAACTCTGGGCACCCCGACAAAGTTTCTGGGCTTACAAAACTAAAGAATAAGCCTTGGAAAATGTGACTTAAACAGGCAATGTCATCCTGAGGCCAGCCCGAGCAGCACAGCTGGCCTCTCCCTATGACATTTCTAGCTTGATTGTTTGGAACAGTGACTCTATTTAGATCAATTCGACTTCCTGCAATAAAAATCTTTGAGACCAGGATGGGAATCACATTAGCAACACATTGTTGTAATCACAGTTAATGCAAGGGGACTGAGTGATTTAATAGATCATAGTGAGTTAATAAAATACACTGGCTGAAAATGTCTCCTAATTCTAAAGTCTAGCATGGAGAGTTACTAATTGTGTACAATTTGTGGCTGTTCATGGCTGGCAGCCTAGTAGCAGACTGTTCCATTTTAAGGCTGCAGCTAGTGAGTACTAAAATGCTTCTCCTAAACCAAACAAAGCAAAGTAAACTCTACTCTTTTGCCTGTTTTGTTTTGTTTATATTACATTATACTTCATTGCTTCTTGTGTTACACCAGGGCCACACATTTCTGAGTGTCTCATTCTTTGTATTCACAGATAGATTCATGAATTTTCCCACAATTCTGAAGAGTTAGACATAATGACCAGTAAAAACAAATTTTTTCCAATATGAAAAACATTCCAATAATAATTACTGATCATTCTTTTGTTTCTGTTCACCCACAGAAAGTTTTGTACTAACTGGTTCAACAAAATATCATTTCTTGCCAGATTTAAGCAGAAAAAAAAGAGTTTTCTGGCCTTTTAAAATGTAATAAGTTCTACTTATGATTTGCCAATTTCCATCGTCGTAAACCAAGGCATGTGAAAGAAAAGTCACAGTATAAACATGATATATCCTTTAATTTTACCTGGTAGTAATTTAATCCTTATTTTTATATTAATATTAAATCAATGAGGGTATACTATAACTTAAAGGCAATACTGGAAAAGACTTTGGAGAAACCTGGGCTTGCAGGCCACTATTTATGCTACAACATGGGTGGGCGTTTAGGCATGGAAATGTTGGCGGGTTTGTTCAGGTACCTCTCTATTTGGGGATATTTCTGTGGAAAAGTTTGAAAAACTCTGCTTGCCACTGGGATTAGTCCAGAAGCACCTTTGCTTTGCTGTTCGTAATTACCACTCACTGAGAAGGGTCTAAATGTCTTTGAACATAGATAGAGATTGCCCTTGTCCTCCTCTGGTCCTTAAACTGGACAAAGCTTGTCACATGAGAACATCTTGAAGAAGAACACTGAAAAAGCACCTTCATTAGCAGAAACAGTATTGGCCTTGTAGGAGTTATGACAGCTACTGATTGGGAAGGGCATTTAGATCCAGCTATACTGGGGAAAGAAACTCATAGCACAGCTGGAGAAATGACAATGATTACACAAGTCCAGATGTGCTCATTTGAAAGTAAAAGAAGAGAGCATATTAATCAAAGATAATACTGAAGTCCCAGCTTAAGATTTTAAACATTTAATGGAGCTCTAAAGAAGAAAACAAAGATCAATGTCAGTAAGAATGTGTCCAAGGGACTCTCAGGAGAAGGTGACGAGCAGGAAAAAAATGTCCTTAAAATAAGCTGGAAATTTTAAATGCCTCAGCTAGGTGATCTGTTTGAATGACAAAAGGACTATTCACCAAGGATAGAAGCTGCCAAGTTCATATATAATGGCATCAGCAAGGCTCTGTTTAAAAAAAAAAAGTCTCTAAGAAAATTTCAACTTTTGTTCACTGTAAAATAGAGTTTTTAACTGCAGATGGGATTGTAGACTCAGAAGTGAAAAGTGAAAAACAAGTTAAGGCCAGGAGCGGTGGCTTACGCCTGTAATCCTAGCATTCTGGGAGGCTGAGGTGGGCGGATTGCTCTAGGTCAGGAGTTCGAAACCAGCCTGAGCAAGAGCGAGACCCCATCTCTACTAAAAATAGAAAGAAATTAATTGGCCAACTAATATACATAGAAAAAAATTAGCCGGGCATGGTGGCACATGTCTGTAGTCCCAGCTACTTGGGAGGCTGAGGCAGCAGAATTGCTTGAGCCCAGGAGTTTGAGGTTGCTGTGAGCTAGGCTGACACCATGGCACTCACTCTAGCCTGGGCAACAAAGTGAGACTCTGTCTCAAAAAAAAAAAAAACAAGTCAAGAAAAATAAGGATCAAAAATATCATGTGAGGGCAAAAGAGGTCAGGTGAAGTGGCTTGTGATAGTCTTTGGAGGAAAAAGGAGAATGTTTCAAAGCATGCTTGTGACATGTCCCCATGGGATAACACCCACTGGATGGCCATACCAGAGATGCGTGTACCCCAACATAGCAAGCAAAAGGACTACAAGAGATGGGGAAGACATAAGAGGAACTTACCACTCTAAATAGCATAAATTCAGTATAATTAAAACAAGAGCCAGACTATAATAATATTGAAAAAGAAATTTTTTAAATGTATTAGAATTCTTCAAGAAGAAAATATATTAGCAAAATATTATACCATTTAAATCTAGTGTTCTATATTTCTATTTGGCTACAAATGGAAAAATTTCACAAAAGCTATTGTATGTGAATGTCATACCATCAATGGTGCTTGATAAAGATGCTCGTTTTTATTTATATACATTCCTGGGAGTGGTATTTTGCAATTCCAGCTAGTCTTACAGCTTCTCAAAGGCTAAGTAACAGAGCAGGCATATTAAAGGCCAAACAACCAGATTTCTTTGAAGTTCAAGCCTTGGGAAAATGCTGATAGGAACAGGCAGTCCTGATTCAAAGGAACATATGTTCTGGTATTTTTAAGTAACATTTTAACTATAAAACAGAACAGTTATTTGGAAAACATCACCAGGAACAACGATAGAGGTGGGTGGATAATAGACGTTCAAACAAACAAAGAAACAAACTTGTTAGAGCTTTTCTGAAAGAGCTTCCGATTCTCACTTTGGTTTCTCCAAACACAGTTGATGATAGTGTAGCCTGGCAATTTGGAAGAAATCCACAATTTAGAAGAAAAACAAAACAAAACTATAGGCTACTTCTCTGACAAGAATCACCCAGGTAATAAAATGAGTAAAGTCAACTTTCCAACTTTCCTTATGACTGGCTGAATGGTTACAAACCCCAGTAAAATACTTTGCTTAGGTTACTCTATATTATATAAAGTACATGCAAGCTCTTATTGTTTAAAAAAAAAAAAGCTAATCTTGGATTTTATGATTTTTGTGTAAATTTGCAAACTTTATCTCTCGTTAGGTTAGTTCCAACAATACAAATACGTTTTTCTCTAAGCTGATTTCGGCAAGTAGGCCAGCAGTTTATCTGTATGGCCTTCCCCTATCTCCTCTTTACTTCCGAGCCTCCCTCTCCCCATTGCCTCGCCTCCGTTCTGCTTCTAGAAACACCAGCTTCACTGCAGTATCCTGCTAAGCTTGCCCTCCAGAGCATTGCCCAAGGCACCAGCCAGTAGTCTCCAAACTCCTTTGAGTACCCCAGCAGAAAAAAATTTGAGCACACCCCTAAGAGCTTTATAAGTTTCATGCATGTATTACTACGTTAACATATTATGAAAACAATAAAACATACTGAAATGGAACATTTTCAATAGATGAGATAAAGATCAAATAAATCACATTGTTTGTTCTTTGTTCTTTTTTTTTTTTTTTTTTTTTGAGACAGAGTCTCGCTTTGTTGCCCAGGCTAGAGTGAGTGCCGTGGCATCAGCCTAGCTCACAGCAACCTCAAACTCCTGGGCTCGAGCAATCCTTCTGCCTCAGCCTCCCCAGTAGCTGGGACTACAGGCATGCGCCACCATGCCCGGCTAATTTTTATATATATATCAGTTGGCCAATTAATTTCTTTCTATTTATAGTAGAGACGGGGTCTCGCTCTTGCTCAGGCTGGTTTTGAACTCCTGACCTTGAGCAATCCACCTGCCTCGGCCTCCCAGAGAGCTAGGATTACAGGCGTGAGCCACCGCGCCCGGCCTTGTTCTTTGTTCTTGATACAGAGTCTCACTCACTCTCTCACCTAGGCTATAGTGCAGTGGTGTCATCATAACTCACAGCAACCTCAAACTCCTGGGCTCAAAGGATCCTCCAGCCTCAGCCTCTCGAGTAGCTGGGACTACAGATGCATGCCACCATGCCTAGCTAATTATTCTATTCACATTTTAAATAATTTCAAAGTGTATTAATAATACAAAAACATTTTTCTTTAAACTATTATTATTAGTAAAGTTTTTAGGGAGGAAAGTAATTGACTATACCTCATCTTTTTTTTTTTTTTTTGGTCTTGGTTTATACTTCATGATACAGCAATGCGGATGTCTGGTTTTATTTTCAGTTTATTTAAAGACTCTCTGAAAAGAGCTCACAAAGATATGTGAAGTTTAATGGGAGAAATGATTTCATTAGCTGGGTTAGTAAATCATGATTCCTGTTTTTCAGTCCCATCACCCATTATGCAAAGGTTTGAAATCTGATGAATGCATTTCCATCTTACCTAATGTTACTCATCTGTTTCTGAAATTAATTAGAAAGCACTGTACATTTTTACATTTTTAACTTCAAGATCCATTGAAATTGATTTAGAAAATGTTTAAGGGAGTTAGAAAATTCTGTAAGATAAAAGAGTTTTTTATAGGCTACATGCATTGTTTTCAATCACAAAAATTATGTAATGAAGGAAATATTTCAAACATCCACACAACATAGTGGGTAAGGGGATAGACCCTGGGACCCACCATCTGAGTTGGAATCCCAGCTGTTCTACTCACTCCTCGGCTAGCTGTGGGCAAGTTACTTAACCTCTCTGTGTTCCAATTTTCTCTCTAGTAAATTAAAATAGTAATAGAACCTACTCTACAGGATTGCTGTGAGAATTAAACAAGTCAATATTTGTAAAGCACTTAATATCATGCCTGGCATATAGTAAGAATATTTAAGTATATGAAGAATTAAGGAGCCAGCTGTGGTGGAGTAGTCCTTTAGTCCTAGCTACTCCAGAGGCTTAGGAGGGAGGATCACTTGAGCCCAGGAGTTTGAGTCCAGCTGGGGCAATATAGCAAGACGCTGTCTCTAGAGAAAAAAATAATAATTATGAGGAGAATTCTAATTCTCATACCCTGCTTGCTGCCAGGAGTGTAACAAGTAAAAAAAAATCACATTTGAAATTAGTTGGATATTGTCTACCACAGTTCAACATACCTATAACCTGTGACTTAGCATGCCCACAAATATACTATACATTAAAGCAAGATTGGTCCTAGCAGCTTTGTTTAGAATAGGCAAAAACTGAAAGTAACCCTCGTGTTTATCTACAATGGAATGGATAAATAAATGGTTGTGTATACTTTTATGGGTGCTATTGAGCAATGAAAAGAAAAAAAAGGAACAAATCACAGCTACATCAACATGGTTGAGTCTTATAAGTGATGATGAGTAAAAGAATCAAGGCACAAAACTGTACACAGTGTGATCCTACTTATGAAAAGTTCAAAAAGAAGCAAAACCAAAAAATATTTATTTCAGAATGCACATACAGGTAGTAAAAGGATAAGCAAAAACGAATAATGATCATCACGAAGTCAGGCTCATTTGTAACTCTGGGGAATAGAAGAAGAAGAGAGCTGTATCTGAGGAGGGGTAGCCTGTTTGTGTGCACGTGCATGCTCTTGCATAAGCACTGAGAACGCTCTATTTTCTGACCCAGGAGATTGTAGGAATGTTTATTTTATAATTATCTATTAAATTATGTACATAGCTTTTCATGTACTTTTTTTTTTTTTTTTTTTTTTTTTTTTGTTGCCCTGGCTAGAGTGAGTGCTGTGGCATCAGCCTAGCTCACAGCAACCTCAAACTGCTGGGCTCAAGCAATCCTCCTGCCTCAGCCTCCCAAGTAGCTGGGACTACAGGCATGCACCACCATGCCCGGCTAATTTTTTGTATATATATTTTTAGTTGGTCAATTAATTTCTTTCTATTTTTAGTAGAGACGGGGTCTCGCTCAGGCTGGTTTTGAACTCCCGACCTCGAACAATTTGCCTGCCTCGGCCTCCCAGAGTGCTAGGATTACAGGCATGAGCCACCGCGTCCAGCCTCATGTACTTTTCTATATGTGTGTTATATTTCACAATGAAAAAAATTAAAAACGGGCATAAAATTCTTGTTTCCACAAAATTAACCACATGGATAACATTCTATTTTGTTATGTACTCTGGCTTTAGCTTCTTTGCTAGAATAACTGCCCAAGAGACATATGCCGTGAATGAACTTCATGTGGTTGCTCTCACTGTAACCTTAGCTTGGAAGCCTTCCTTTCTTTTCTTTTTAAAAAAGTCTTCAGTCAAAACAACAAATTAATCGGTGGTTACACTTACACAACTTCTGCATAAAACATAGTTTTATTTTTTAAAAGCCAATTATTGTTTATTGTCAAAAGATGTAGAAAAAAGAAAGTATATTTTTTCTACCCTAGCTTTAGAGGGTCACAAAAAAGTCATTTCAAAATGCATTTCATTATCGAAACACAATGTAGTAAATATTACACTGAAACTGAATCTACCAAATGCCATAACAGTGGAACATATTAAAAACATCTGTGCTTTCAGTTTAACTTTATAGTAAGCTTCCCACATTGTGTAACTTACTCCAATACTGTGTCTTTGGGTGTTTAGCAAAGTTTTATGTGCGTATTCTCAAGGTATTTGCTGACATGGGAATGTGGTTGTTTTTTTTTCCATTTGTGTTCTATCTATTATTTTAGACATTTTCTATCTTGGCAAGAAGAAAACTATTTCCCCAATGGTGTGTTGCTTTTTGGCTTTCATTTTTAAGAAAGCTCAGAAGAGGCTTTTTAGCATTTATTATTGGTGACTTTTCTTTAAAGTAGTGACTTGAATAGTATATTACCTAAACATTCTGGGAACATTGCTGAGTTTTGCCTTCACGTTTGGATGTTTAGTTTTTAAATGGCTATCTAACTGTGATGGGTTCAGAATATCATTATCTATTAACTATAATATATACGTACAGTGAAGTCGATGTTAGCAAGAGGGAATGTAAATTCATACTTAAAACAGTGTGCTTCTAAGTACACAGCAAATGATAGTGTCATAAAAAAGAGAAAGGAAAAGAATATATTTTAATTTTTAATTTAATAAAAAAAAACACAAAAACACCACCACCACCACCAACAACAACAACAAAAAAAACCAGTGTGCTTCATAATCAATTAGTATGGCATACTTCTTGTCAAATCTGATTCATCATTAGTTTTTTTACCTTGCAGTGTGGCTCCCAAAGAGTGTCAGAAATGTCAGCTCTGCCAATTGTGTTTGCCTATTCTTGCATTTTTAGCATTGTCCCCATTGGTTCATACAGTAAATTAGTTTACTTAAATATCACCCATCAGTTCCCTTAGAAACAGAAGCTGCAACATGTGGCTATCTGTTGAACAAAGGAGAGAGTGCTCAGGCTGCCACCCACGGTGAGTCCCACTCCTCCCCAAAATCCCACGTGCCTACCCATGTAAGGACCAAGTGAGCATGCCAAGCACCAATCCCCACATTAAATATTAGTAAAGCTTAATTTCTTCCTCCCCCCATCTTTCCGGTAAAAAAATACATATGTTTGTGAATAGAAGTTTAAATACTTTATTCTGAAATTTCAAGAGTTTTCTTCTGTCTCCCACTCTGGAGACTCCTGCTCTAGATAAGCAGTCGTAAACTTCTATTTGTTTTTAACCTTAGAAATCCCCTCTTTTTAATGAAAATGAACATGAAACACTAATATTAAAAAAAAAAAAGGCAATAATACTGCTCTGATTGACTCTGAAATGGGGCATCAGGGCTCAGACCTCTCTGCCTACTCTTTCTCTACCACCCCTTTAAGGCAGACTTGAAGATTTCTCTGTGGAAATCTAGTTTCCTTGAAATACAGCTGGAAAAACAATGTCGTGCCAAGCTTAGCTCTCCAGGCCTGCCCTCACCAACACTTGCTCTCTCTCCAGTCTATAAGGAATAAGCAAGGTTTCCAAAAGCTGGTATATGAATATTCATGATCTAAGGACCAGTAATAGGTCACTGAGTTATATCACATATACTCACATATACCTTATGCTACCTCTTATTTAGGGATAAGAACATCTAACAGAATGAATATGAAATGGTGGCATTTCAGCCTCTAAAATAGGAGAAAATATTGTTTGGGCAGGAAGCCTTTCCTGTGTGTTCCCCAGTGACCTTGAGTTTGGAGGACACACAATCATCCACTTTGTCAACACTCTGGTAAAAGTAATAACTTAAAAAAATATGCTAATGAGGGAAACTACAAACTTATAAGCTAAATAACAATTTTTAATGAAAGGGAAATAACTCTTTAAAAAAGTGGCCTCAAGAAAATGATGAGATCTTTAAGATATCAGGAAATAGACCATCTGTGATATTTCATTAGCCAAGACAAGTACACTAGCTGCTGAAATAATTGACCTCAAAATGTCTGGCTTAACTCAATAAAAATCTGTTTCTCACTTATATCACAGAACAACGCATGAGAAGGCTTTGCTGCAACCAGTCATTTAGGGACTGGTTCCACACTGCAGTGCCAATATCTTCAAATGCATGGCTTCAAGGTTGACCTGGCTTTATCCAATTGGTAGACAGAAGGATAAAAGAGAGTGGTGAAGGCACACCTTCTCTTAACTGCTCAGCAGGGATCCTATTCTACTGTTGAAAACTAATCATCTGGCCCTACCTATATGCACACAATTTGGGAAATTTAGCTATCTTAGAAGAGAAAATGGGTTTGGTGAGCATCTAGCCAGGTTCTGTCCTATACACAGAGGCAGAGGTTTAGACCAGGGATTCCCAATGTGTGTAACTTGAGTATCACTAGATCTGACTTTGGAAATTTCTTGGGAAGACTCCCACCACTCTTTCTTCTGCCTGCCTTAATATAGGAATCTTCCTGCCTGCACTCACTTCGCCTCTTGCTGTCCCTTGAACCACCATCTTCCATGCTCCATCCACACCTTTGCACGTGATGTCTGTCCAGTTCTTTCTAATACTTCTTCCCTTCCCACCTCCTCTTCCTTATCTTTTAAGACCTAAGACGATGTTTACTTCCTCTACGAACTTCTCTCTGATGACACGGAAGGCACAGATCTCATCCTAATGTTCATCGAATTTAATCCTTTACTTTGTACCTATCCCTATTATTGAAAGCATCAGCCTGTGTCATAATTACTTAAGGAATCAGCATGTTTTCAAAAGGATCAAGTGTGTTAATATTTGCAATCTAGTGATCATTAATTGCCTTAGCTTCTCAAGGACAAGGATGGAGGCTCATGTTCCTCAGTGTTTCCCATACCTCTGTAACATACTCAATAACTGAAGAAAAAATTATTACTTTCTCCCTTCCTGCCACTTTTCAGTTGTCACACCTCTAATGTCTTTTTGTTTTTGTATTTTTTTATATTGTGATAAAAACAAATAACATAAATTTTATCACCTTAATCATATTTTAGTGTTTAGCACAGTAGTATTAACTACATGCACACTGTTGTGCAACAGATCTGCATAACTTTTTTATTTTGCAAAACGGAAACTCTATATCCATTGAACAACTCCCCTTTTCCCCCTCCCCCAGCCCCTGGTAACCACTATTCTACTTTCTGTTTCTAAGAGTTTGACTACTTTAGATACCTCACATAAGTGGACTAACTTTTTGTGATTTGTGATTGGCTTATTTCACTTAGCACAATAGTCTGAGGGTTCATCCAAGTTGTAGCGTATGTAGAATTTTCTTCTTTCTTAAAGGCGGATTAATATTCCATTGCATGTGTATACCACATTATCTTTATCCATTTAATTCATTCTGATGTCTTTGTTTTTGACTTGTGGGTTTCTGGAGGGGACCGATGAGAACATATATTTTCTACTGATCCAAGAGTAAAGGTGATCCTGTATGTTTGCATTTTTCAGGATGGTTTAAGTTCTAGTGCCTCAAAAAGAAATTTACACCAAACGCAAAGCGAGATTAGATTTGTTAAAAAGCAGTGAGCACATAAAGACGGTCTCCTTTTTTTTATCCATCTGTGTACAAGAAACTATTAAACTACATTCAGCTGACTAATAAGGCCCCATATAGAAAGCTGTTGACATTCCAGAGGCCTCTTACTTAGTGTTTTTACTGCCCTCCTCGGTTCCTCCCATTTCATAGCCTCAAAATAGTTCTGGGGAGAAAAAGAAACCACCCAGTTTTAAAGTAGGGCAAAATAAGTAAATAAATAAAAGGATAAACGAGAACTCTTTCAACAGAGAGCACTGTTCTTGTCAGAATTTTAATGTTGCATGGAGGAGTCCAGCCCCAGAGCAAGCCCTGGCCCTTCTTGGTATCAGGAGTGGATTCCAGTGTTCACTTGTATTGAGGTTGAGGCCCTTTAGGGACATTCATAACCCTTACTTCAGGGTGTCACCATGAAAGAATCTTAAGTATCCTTGCATTACCACATTGTTAACTTTCAGTTGGTCCGTGGAGCTATTATTAAATATGTAGCCATAATGTGCATGGAAAAATTTCCAGGTAAACTGGCATTTAGGTCACCAACATGTTAAAATCCTATAGGCAACTTCCTTTAAAAACTACCATACTAAAAACCCCAGCGCTTAAAATCCTGCATTTTTCGGTAAAATACGCCAAATATAGCTTGAAGTAGTAAATAATCCCCCCACAGCGACATTAGCAAATTAATTGGAGTGTGAACAAAGAACCCTTTCTGCTGCGGCATGAATGTTGCCTTTATTTTTTCTCACAAGTATGATTTTGGAAAACAGCTGTAGCGCATGTTGACAAATGACAAAGTGGCAGACGTGGTAAAACACTTTCGGTCGCGGCCAAGAGGGGGTAAAACTGGGTTGCTGGAGCGGCAAGCGGGTTTGAATCCCTCAGCTTCCCTAACCTCTTTTTCCCAGTCCCGAGCGGACGGGGGCCTCACCGCCCCACCCCCCTCTCCTGGCTCCGGTTACAGCCTTTCGAGTTGAACAAACTTGCTGCAGGCGGATTGGCGGCCGGGAGCTCTCGGGCTTGGGCGTCGTGTTTATTAATTTATATTCCGCGGCACCCCGCGCGGGCCGCTCCTTTGTATCCGGCTGCAGCCGCCCGGGCTCGGCGGCCTCGGCGGGGAGCGCGTCCCCCGCGTCCGCCCGACCCCGGGCCCGGCACGTGCTGCGCCCGGCGGGGCCCGCCGAGGGGGCGGAGGCCCTGGCTTTTTCCTACCCCCTTCTCCGCCAGGAGGAGGAGCGGCAGCAGCAGCGGGAGGCGACAGCTGCCCGGCCGAGGAGGCGCGGCGGCGGAGAGGGGACTGCGGTCAGCTGAGCCCACCCGCGCCCGCACGCCGGCTCCGCGCCCGGCGGCTCGCGGCGGCCGCCCGGGGATGTTCCCGGGCACTTCCTGACTGGCTGGCAGCGCGCACGCGGCGACTCGCACGCCCCGGGCCCCGGTCGCCCGCCCGCTGGCTCGCGCGGCCCGGCTCTGCGTCGGCCGCGCCGCGGTGGGGGCGCGCGCGAGGGGGACGCGGCCGGGGATGAGCGGACTGCGGGTCGGCACGCCGCGCAGGGGCCCCGAGAGGCTGTGAGCAGCTGCTTTCCTCCGAGTCGCCGCCCTGCCCTTGGATTGGAGACCATGTACGTACGCGTCGCGGTCCTGCCATTGTCTCTGCCCCGAGCGCGTGCCGTGCGCCCCGGGCCGCGGGGCTCGCGCCCAGCCCATCCCCGCCGCGCGCTGCCCCCCGCGCCTCCTGCGCCGCCGGGCGGAGTGGCCGGCGCGCCGACCGTGCCCCTCTCTGCCCCCGCTCCCCTCTCCGCCCTGCAGGTCCATTCACATCGTGGCGCTGGGGAACGAGGGGGACGCGTTCCACCAGGACAATCGGCCGTCGGGGCTCATCCGCACGTACCTGGGGAGGAGCCCTCTGGTCTCGGGGGACGAGAGCAGCTTGTTGCTGAACGCCACCAGCACGGTCGCGCGCCCCGTGTTCACCGAGTATCAGGCCAGTGCGTTTGGGAATGTCAAGCTGGTGGTCCACGACTGTCCCGTCTGGGTAAGGGGCCGCGGCTGCTCCGTGCTGAGGCTGAACGAGCTACTCTTTCTTTTTTTTTTTTTTTTTCCCTTTTCCCTCCCGCCCCCTTTTGCCCACTTCCGTGAATGTGGAGTGTCCGTGTTACCTGGGTCGACTTTTAAAACATTTTTGAGAGAATCTTGGATCCTTTGTTCTTTGGGTAGGGAGTAGCCCCGTCAGAGAACACTCTTGGAAGGTAAAAAGCTCCCGTAGGAATGTGAAGCACTTACTCCTACACTTCATGACTGTGGATTGTCCCTTAGTAGACAGCTGACGGTTTGATGTGCCAACTCCAAGGGACGGGGTCACTAAGTTTCACTAGCAAAGAGCAATGTTTTTCATGCCTTCCCCGTGGGTGATAGTGTAATATTAGTGTTCTAAAAATACAGCCCCCTGAAAGCTCAACGCAGGCCAAAATACTTTTCACTGGGACAGTTCAGAAATAGGACCCCTGGAAAAGGGGGAAAGGGACTGAGTTAATTTTAAACGACTCACTTACAGCTCTATTAATTAACCTCTGAAAATTTTTAATTAGTTTTTAATTTTAATAATGCAAAATACTCTTGGTATATTACCCATTTGTTTTTAGTGATTCATGAATCCGAAATAGTATTACTAGTATTGCTTGGAAAAGTCAAAATTAAATTTGTGATAATTGAACGAAATTGGAGTGAAGTGGATAAATTCTAGTCTGATTCTTGAGTGTTTGATAAAAGGAAAAAAGGAATCCACTCCTAAACACATGTAGATATTTAAAGTACACAATAACATTCTATTTTGAATGTTTTTCTTTAATCTTATTTGAAAATTTCTGATTCTGATTCTTTACTGATATTGGAGTTATATATATATTTCACCTAAAGACTGCATTTTATAACGAATGAGTTTAGTGTTTGAAAAAGAAAATACAAATTATCATTATGTGAGATTTTACATTTAAACAGCAATTCTAAAAAACTGAATCAGGGCTGTAGGAAACTAGCATACCTTTCTAAAAAATGCATAGAAAAATTTATGCAGATTTCCATATTATGAGGAAAAAAGATCCCTTGCCCATATAAATTTTCAGTTAAAGGAAAGTTATGTTAATATGCTAAAATAAACTAAAAACAGGCCTTTTCAATATAAGAGATGCTATTAAACCCCTAGTTATGACAGTGATAATTCTGTTCAGAAGTACTGATGGAGAACTTATTGGCTGGGATCTATGTAAGCAAATGAAACACATCTTTTACTTTGGCCCTTTCATTGTGAATGACCTAACAGTATAAAAACTCATCAGTTTGACATGCAGTTAAACAAATGTTCAGTAAATAGAGTGGATAAATGTAGGGAAAATAAAATAAGCTAAATTATGATGTTAGGATTGGTTTTCCTGTTTTTAATTTGAGCTGTTAACCCTTTCCTGTGTATGTTGATTTCACAAAAAGCAATGTTTGTGATCCCATGTATTTTGTCTAGTGAAATGAAATCTTCCAAATGGATAAAGTAAGCTTCTGTAGCTTGGATTTTTGCCGTATACTGATTGTTACGGTTTATTTTGCTAACCACTTTTTGTTTGTTTAGACTCTGGCCCTATTTAAGGCATTGAGTTTGTAACCAGGTATAATTTTCTAGGTTATAATGATCTTTAGACAGAGTAGCTTACATTCGTAGAATTCTTTTTCATAGGTGTTTTTCTTTTCTTGGTGGTAAGCAAAGCCCATCAGAAATACTAAAGTTGATTGTATTTATCATCTGTTATTTGATGTATACCGGATCAGAGTATTAAATGTAACAGAGCAGATAGAGTTTTTGACATCGAAAGGATGTGATTTCAGGTCCCCACATTGTTGCCATTTAATGCCTGTGTGTCCTTGGTAAATCTCTTACTTCCTCTCAGCCTTATTTTCTCTATCTGTAAAATAACAATCCCTGCCTCCTAGAGCTGCACTGAGAAGTAAATGGGATACTAGTATGTGTAAAGTTCTAAGTGCAGGGGTTAGCCTGTAACAGGTGCTCCATAGGTGGTAGATGTTCTAATAAGTGTTTATTATAGCTGTAATAGAGTCGCGTATCATACTAAACAAAAGTAAAGTTTCCCTACATGTCATTCAAGATTTATACCGCTACAGTACGTGGGGGCAGCAATGTTAGCACTTAACAGCGCTGTATTTGCAGCCCCACAATCAAGTAAGAATAAAATTGTTCCAACGTAGAAATTTTTAAAGATGAGTTCAATTCTCCCATGTGACTTCAAGCCTTGTGTTGCATAACCTCTTAGAGGAAATCCTGGAACTGATTTACATTGGGTGGGAGACTTTGATTTCCTTCATAATTTTAGAAACTAGTGGAACATTTTCTCTTTGACATAGTTTGGAGAAGAAATGTGTTATTAATTGCCTCAGAGTTGGAATGAGATAGCTGTGTTTCTCTTCCCTAGTTCTCTTCTGTAGATCCTTGACCTTACCCTGGATCCTAGCCTTATATACTTGGCACTTTTAAAATAAATGTGCTTCACATTCATTAATGGCAGCTTATTATTAAATATTTAGTATGTCTTTGTCTCTTACCCATCCTTTTTTGTGTGCAGTTATAGTATTATTTTCATTTCTGAGTCTTTTCTTATTTATTAGTAACATTCCATAAACAGCAGTAAGGTAGTAGATTCATAATTTTCTTGTGGAGCGTTCGAAGCTCTGATTCGTATTACAAATAAAAGTATTTATAGTCTTTACATTCCCAATCCCACAGAGTTAATAATACTTAAGCCCATTTTTTTTTTTCTCAACATTTTCCCTTAAATGTCCTCTTCCTCCCCATATGCCTCTCCAGTAACTCTGGAATGTTGAAGTATTTGGAATGCGAAAAGCAGCTACTTTTGATTTATTCTCTCAGAGTTAAATGGCTGTTTAATATTAGTCCTACTTATATATTTAGTTTTTATCCCATTTATCTGACTTTGTCCTCTTGCTTTGTTATACTTACGTACTCTGTGATAATTGTATACTTATAACTTGAGCACTTAAAACAGATACAGTTGGAACTGCATACATTTTGTGGTTTGGGATTTGGAAATTAGAGGAGAGCTCTGCTGGGAAGCTTTCCCACCTTCTTGCTCCTGGGCCCCACTTCATTTCTCCCCTGCTTATACCCTCCACCAAGTTCAAGCCTTTGTCGTTGCTGCTCATAGTCCATGCATTGCCTTTTATTTATTTTTGGATTCTGTTAAACTTCCTTCAAAATTGCTCTCTCTATCCTACTTTATTTCGGCAGGGTATTCACATCTAAAAATTATTCTGCAATTCTTTTTGCTCTGAGTGTACTTGTGGGAGATGGGCAGTTGGGAGGCTGTAGGAAATTGGGGGAGGCACTGATGAACAGAAGCTCTCTCTTTGCAAAAGAGCATTGCTGTGGAACACTCCTCCAGAATTTTCCATCATGGGATAAAATCTCTGTCACATAGACCTTGATTGGTTTATTCAAACACTTTGTTAACCCTGTTTTGGACTCAGATTTCAAAGTGCAAACTTTCATAGCCCAACAGCTTTTGGATGTGTTAGCCACATCCAGCTGTCTGTTACCTTAGTCTGGCTTTATTACATCCTAGAAATACATACCAAAGGCCACATGAAGGGACAAATAATGATTAATAGTTAACTAGAGTATGAGAAGAAAGCTACTAGTGCATATTTGGCAGTGGAATTAAGATACATAAAGATATTTTACTTATACCCACTATTCACAAAAAAAAAAACTCTAAAAAATTATTTTTAAAATATCAAAGCACTACATTTTAAAGGAATAGGTTTCATAATAAATTACTTATGTCTCCAGTTCTAAACATAAATGTTATTGACTACAGTACAGAAGTAAAGATTTCAGAACTAGAAGGATTTATCCTGAATTTTTAATTTATATAAGCAGAATACTTTAATTGCAAATATATTCCTTCCCATGTTACCTTGTAATACACAGTATCGTTTTATGTAGGCATACCTCCTCCACCCCCCCATACACACTGTGCATATTCAGTACTGTCCAAAGGATGGATAAAGTTGCAAAACATATATGAAGTTTGAAAATAAGAATAAAATATATGGAGTTGCACAGAATTCATAATGCATTGCAATTCAAAACACTGAAAAATCCTGCAGTGTCTAACTGGGTCACAGGAAGTCCTTTGAAGCTTTGTTTCTCATACCGATGTTCTTCCATCTAATGCTGGAACATTGCATTTTTGAAACTATTAAGTGATAAAAATATAGTATAATTTTTAAAACCAAGTGGTTATTTTTAAGTACAAATATTGAAAGAAGTTGCTTCTTTCATCAGACTCTCAGGAATTCTCTAGATCTCCTGTTTAAACAATACACAGTACTCTGGGGCTAAATGAATAAGTAGGATTTTTTAAAAATAGAGTTAGCTGACTTCAAACATTTTTAATTTATATAGTTACTTGAATATAAATTTCTTTTTGTGAATTCTAAAAATTAAAATATAACAAAATGTTTAAACTAATACAATTGATTTCATGATTGATTTGAAGATAAAAAGACTAAAGATTGATATTTGCATTTTGGTTTAGGACATATTTGACAGTGATTGGTACACCTCTCGAAATCTAATTGGGGGCGCTGACATCATTGTGATCAAATACAACGTAAATGACAAGTTTTCATTTCATGAAGTAAAGGATAATTATATTCCAGTGATAAAAAGAGCATTAAATTCAGTTCCAGTAATCATTGCTGCCGTTGGTACCAGACAAAATGGTAAGTATTTAATTTTCTTTTGTATAGTGAGCATGCAGGTACCATATTAATTTTAATTTAGAGATAAATTTATTAATGATTAATACAGTTTTTTTTAAAAGCAAAATGACTTGGGTTCAACTGCCAGCTGTTATCTCCTCATCGTTTGATATGATAATAAGAACAAAGGAGAAGATGACAAATACCTGCTGATTCTGATGGGTACAAATCTGTCTTCTGAATGGCTCCCCTACAGTAGCAAAGGAAATCAATGATTGCATTCTTTTGACATATGAGAGCTATTAAGCTGACACGGAGCCCTAGAAAACTCTTTTTGACAATCTAAAAGTCTACCTGATTGGGAAGGACAGATTATCCATGTAAAGGTGCAGGCTTGGGAGCCAGATTTTTAGGTAGATGGTAATGAGTGAACTGAAAACACTGACAAAACTGCCCAAGAGAAAGGATCGCTGATGGATTCCTTTGGTTCAGACAGTTTCAGCCATTGCTGCTATTCATATTATGGTCAAATATCTTATGGCCGACTCAGAATTCACTTTGATTTGGTAATACTTCACAGATCATCTTAGTGGTATTTTCTTAGTAAAGCTGTCTTTTAAATTTTATTCTTATTTATTATTTCTTTTTTTACTTTTTTATTGAGGCATAGCAAAGTAAAGGAGATAAAGTTCACTCATCTTAGAATGTGGCTTAATGCATTTTTATATATCTATATATCCAGTGACCATCACACAGATCAAGGTATAGAGCATTTGCAACACTCCAGAAGGTTCTCTCATGCCTCTTCCCATTTAATAACACTCCTCCTCAGAGGTAACTGCTATTCTGACTTCTAACAACATAGGTTTGGTTTATCTATTTTTGAACTTCATACAAATGGGATTATACAGGATGTAGTATCTTATGTCTGGCTAATTTCAGTTAGCATAATACTTTTGAGATTCTTTCATGTTATGCTTATCTGTACTTTATTTATTACTATATATTATTTTATTGTATGACTAGGCCACAATTTATTTGTTCATTCTTCTTTTGATGATGCTTAGGTTGTGATTTAGGAGTGGGATTGTTGAGTCATAGGGTGGGTATATGTTTAGCATCAGTAGATACAGATACAGCAGGCTTGACCCACCCTTGACCCCATATCCCCTCTACTTTCCTATCTTTCTTTTTCTTTCTGGCCATGATTCTTGAGTTATCCACACTTCCTGAGTCCATTTCCTGTTCATTCTTGAGTCCACTACAGTCGGACTTCATCTTTCACAATTACACCATTCGTTCTCACTCAGGGTCACCAGTTGCTGTGGTTTGCATGTGTTTCCCAAAGTTCCTATTCTGGGAACTTAATCCCCAATGTAATGGTGTTGAGAAATGGGACCATTAGGAGGTGATTAGGTCATGAGGGCTCTGCCAGTTATCCCTAGAATGAGTTAGTGAGTTAGGTTATCTTAAGAGACACCAGTTATATCTTTACTGCCAAATTTAATACACTTTAATAACAATTCTCCAACTTAAATTATTGAAGCACACCTTTTCCTCCACTTAATAAAGCTACTCTTTCTTTCCTGGTTCCTCTAATTCCCTGTCTTCCTTACTGTCTGCCCACCTGCCCCCAGACAGCACCAGGACACTGTGGTGTCATTTCCCAGCATTCCATCCTTTGTCTCTGCATCCAGACCACGGCCCTGCTAACCTATTGCCCTGGCTTCACCTACATACACAATGATGACTGTCCATTTGTTTCTTAGACTCCAATCTCTCTCCTGACCCACATCTTCATAGATAACATCCTCCTCTGAAATATATTTCCTGGCTTGGTGAATGATGCCAGACCTATCCATTCACCCAAACTAAAATCATTCTAGACCCAGCATTCTGTCCCATTCCTCATATCCAGTTGATTAGGAAACTCTTCTGATTTTACATTTTAAGTAAATCTCAAACTCTTTGCTTTCTCTTCATTTCCATTTGGATTTCAGGTCCTAGTCCTTTAATTATCTGTCATAGCAGCCTTCTTTTTGGTCTCCTAAAGGGAAAGGGACAGTTCCAGATTTTGTAAGGCCTCAAGCTTATACAATTTGGGAAATCCTTCATAAGGTGGGAAAAAAATTACTGATACCTATATGTACAAAAGTAAATATTTATTTAGAATGAGAAAAGAAAGCACAATAAATTACAAACCTAAAACAGCTGTCAAATACCATAAATGTTATTAAAATGTTTCTTTTTAACTGCCTGACACTTCTTTACTTTTCTTATTTTTGGGGGCTGCATAGTCTTTGATCACCTCTTCATATGATAACCGCTTTGTGATATTTTCTGTAGAGAGAAGAGAATGATAATCACTTTTTCTTCCAGCATGTTTCTCCACTCTCCACATCTTTCTGGTTCTGGGCATCAGAATTTGTGTTATATTAGTATTTCAGCTAAGCATGCTTGTGTCATGGTGCCAACTAAGTCTGTGTTGTAGGTAACAGAAGTATTCTTGTACCAGGACAGTTATCAAACACTTACCTGTACAAGGCAGTGACTGTAAGTCACAAATAATAGCTCACTAACCCCAATATTTAATTTTCCTTAGCAGTAGTCCTAAATATCCATGATTATTCCAGAGCTGCCTGATATAAAGTGAAGCAAGTTGGAGTAAAAAGAGATAATGGTCTAGACTAAATATCTTATTTTGCAAATTTTACAAAAGCACATGATCATGTGAAAAAACATATTGCTCAAGTTCTTCCTGGGACTTGTAAAAGACCCACAAGAAAATGGCTTGAATCTTAGGCATCTTTAGCTTCATGGTAAATTGGCCTCTAGTGTCCTATTCCTGGTTTGCCTTTCTGAAATAAATTCTCTCAGAATAATCTTTCTAGAATACAGGTCAGATCATGACACTCGATGCTTTGAATTCTTCTGGAACTTTCTTCTTTTCCCCTAACTTTCTTTTTGAAGAATTTCAAACTTAAGACAATTGACAAGAATTGAACCCCAGAAATTACACACACACACACACACACACACACACACACACACACACACACACACACACACAGTTTATTTTATCTGAACCATTTGTGAATAAATTATAAACATTATATGATTTTTTCACTCCTAATTACTTCAGCATCATCTAAAACAAGAGCTTTCTCCTATTAATCATAATATAACGATCACTCAAGAAATTTAACATACTATTATCTATTATACTATTAATATTATTTAAAATATAATCCATATTTACATTTTCCCAATTGTTCCAGTAATGTGTTTTATAGCTGTTTTTGTTTGTTTGTTTTGCTTTGTTTTGTTTTTTACCAATTCAGGATGCAATTAGGAATTACACATTGTATTTAGTTGTCATATCTTTCTAGCCTCTTTTAATCCAGAACAGTCTCCCAGTGTTTTTCTTGGAGTCTTTCATGATATTGACATTTTAAAAGAACCTGGGCACATTGTTTTGCATAATTCCTTCATTTATGATAAATGTGCTTGCAAAACAGTGATTTTCTATCATTCCTTCTATACTTCTTAATTGGTATTCTTCTGCAAATGGAGCTTTCCCTTCTCTCTGGTCCTGCATTGTTTCTTTTAGAATCATTGGGATTCACAGATTCACATTTTATTTTATAATCTGTTCTTTCAATTATTCTTTCTGATTCTCACACTGCCCCAGGTTTGCCTAAAGGGAAGCCTTTTCAAACTAGCTCCAATCAGTTTTTAAGCCCTTCCTTATTTTCCAGCATAAGACATTCCAGGCTTATCTTGGACTTTCCCTGTCCCAGCCCTGGAATCAACCATTGCTTCAGGGAGCTTTGATTCCTTTTAGTGGGTAATGATATTTAAAGCCATAATCTGGGCTCTTGGGTGCCCATTACTTTAGGTGTCATTGCTTCTAGGCCCTTTCATTGGATAAGCCAGGGATTATATATATTTTTAAATCATGTGTTCCCACTGATACTCTTATTCTAGTCCAGTATTTGTATGTCACTTCAATAACTTTCTATTATAAAATCCTTACCTGAAACCAAGATCCTTCATGATCTAGCCTCTGAGGTTACTTCTAGAACCTTGTAGGGCACAATCTCTTATAACATCACACTGAACTACTTGAAGAACTTAATGTCTTAATTTGGGTCTAGGAAAGTGTCAGCTTTCTAACTTTTTCGGACATCACCATCACTCCTTTTTCTCTATTCTCTCCTTTTGGGACTCTTACTAGACTAATGTTGAAAATTCTGGGTCTCTCCTCTGATTCTTTTAAATTCCCTTTATTTCTTTGTGTTGCATTATGGGAGAATTCCTTAGCCTTTTTTTTTCCAGTTCACACATTAGTTCTGCTCAGTCTGCTCTATTCTGCTTTATTAAATTTTTTTTTCAACAGATTTTCATATCCAAGATCTCTGGTTGGTTCTTTTCATAATTTCTTGTTTCTGTCTTAAGGATGCAAATACTTAAAAAAAAGAAAAAACCTCTCAGGATAATTAATTATACATAATAATTCTGTTGTGATTGGTCTGTTAATTCTGATTTTGAGTGGTCCTTCTAAGTCTTTCCATTTGATGAGAGTTTATTTCATGGTGTGGATGCTTCTCAAACATTGGGTAATTTTTGATTTGCCTACTTTTGCAGTTTCCTTTCCCTTTTGGATTGATGCCTTCCTCTTCCTCTGCTCAACTACTGTCTGGGGAAGGGGTGGAAGTGGGACTACACACAGGGTCAACAGGCCTGGCTGCTTCTTCTGGGGTACTCCAGCTAATCTGCAGTCAGTGCCCTTGGCCTTCTCCCACTTCTTGCCTCTCCCTGTTGTTGGGCAGCAAGCACTGCTGACATTGCTGCAGGGCATACCCGTGCTCTGAGCTTCAGGATTCTTTTCTGGCCCTGTGCTATCTGCCATCCTTCTCTCAGACACTCCTAGCTTCTGGGCTGTTGAGGTCTCTCCTCTAGTTTTTGAGTGTTGCAGTATGTTCAGTCCTTTCTCCCTCTCTCCTGCCTCCATTCTTTCCTCCTCCCCTCATTATTTCCTTCCTCCCTCACTCCCTCCCCACTTTTATTTCATCATCTCTGTGCTTTGGCAGGGAGGCAGATCTCAGTATGGGCTTAGCTGCCATCTTGAAACTGGAAATGAATGGGTTCCCTTTTTTCTCACATCCAGACCTCTACATATGCTATATCCTGACTGGAGTGCCCCTCTGCACAGCCCCTATCGTATCTGCATAGCAAATTCTAACTTGTCTTTTAAATCATTACCTTTTCTGTGAGGCCTCTGTAATTCCCCCTAGGCAGAGTTAATTTCCTCTCCTCTGTTCCCATGGTGACTTTGTGCACCTTTATTTTCGTGCCTATTATATTCCGTTACAGTTGTTTGCAACCATGTCTATCTCATCTCTGTGAGTTTGACTGTGAGTTTCTTTTATCTTTGCATCTTTATATCCCTAGTGCCTGATGGCAGGTAGATGCTCAATAAACATTTGTTCAATGAGTGAATGAATGGTTTTATGGATGCTCTAAATAAGTGAAAAAAATCAATTTCACTAACAAGATGAAATTAATTTACCTTATAAGATATGATTGCAAAGTAATTACAAACCTAAATCTGGCTATTCAACATTCAACTCAAGGACCTTTATTCCCCCCCCCCACATGCGCGCGCGCGCGCGCACACACACACACACACACACACACACACACACACACTTCCCCTTGCCCTCATGTCCCTTACAATAGATGAAACTGTGCTGGGAGCTCTCCTGGTAATTCTCTTGAAACTCATTTTAGAATTAGTTCAGCAAATATGATCAGTCTCATCTCCTTCCTTTATTTATATTTTTGATAAGCTTGACTGTGTGGATGTCTTCATCATACTTGACTCTGAATAATTTTAGCTTTTACTAAATATTGAATCTATCTTTAAAGGAGAAATTTTTTTTTTAGAGTGTGCCGAGGATGTATTGATAGCCTTAATCTCCTGAAGATAGGCATCCTGTCTTTCAGTTATTTTTGAAGCTCTGGTGGAGCCTGGTTCTTTGCTAGGCTAGAATTTTTGAAAAGAATTTTTAAAACTTTCAAGCAGTGGCAACATTGTAAGAATCACCCCAAGGCCATTACTTTGAAAGAGATACCATTCGTTTGAATGCCAGAGTTACATTGTGTTTGCTTTAAAAAGAATAGACACATTTTATGATAATATCTTAAAAGATAACATGTGAGGAAAAAATAAGAATACAATGTTAGCTATAAAAATGTAGCACCCTGATTCAGAGTTACTGTGGCCATGAGGTACCACAAGTTAAATTTATTTTGGGTCGACTGATTGTTCCTGATAAAATGCTCAATGTAAATTTATTTAATCCAGAAATGTTTTCTTGGTTCTCCTGCTAGAACCAACACAAGTCAGACTTGTACTTAGAAATATACTAAGTAATTATACTAAGATTATATAGTTGATTGATACAGAAGAATATAGAATGGTTTATAAGAGAATTACAGAATAACTAATAAGGAACAAAAGCCTGTGAAGAAGGTTTTAACAAATAATATTTTAGAATCCAGATAAATGGTAGGTAGCTAAGTGGCAACTAATTTACACACAGTATGGTGTGTAATGACTAGGTATTTTTCTTTTTTGGTGAGTGAACAAAAAGAATGTCTTTTGGTGACGTAAAAGAGATACAAAGATTGACCATAAGGAGGCATTTTCTAGGAATGTGTGTCAGTAAGATGCTTATAGCTACACACAATGGAAAACCCACTCAGCTGGCTGAAACCTGAAATTAGTTGTATTTTTACCTCAAATTAAGATTGTTTGGTAAAAATTATTTCACATTATGTTCACTTTCATTTTTACTTGAAATACTACTGACTTTGCTTGATTTTTTTTGATCTGCCTACTCACCCCATTCCACGAACATAAGGAGAGCTTTGTAGATATAAGAAGGCCTCTGTCTTCAGAAAATTAAAGGCACTGTTTATGAGGGCTTTGTAAAGAATGCAAAATACTGATGTGTTATTTTTCAAGACAGGCTAAATTCTGCATGAAAACTTTGTTTGCTTGAAACCTAATATGATCTTAGAAAAAGTAAAGGCAAAAGCTCAAATTAGAATTTATAGCATCATTTAGAGAACCCAAGTTTAATTTTTAAGTCACTCTATCTTTGGAATCAATAATGCTTTACTCAGACTAAATTTTTATCTTATCTTTTGATGTCACTTTTATCAGATGGAGCAAGTAATAGTTTTATTATTGTTTCTTCGTCTTTAACTCACAAGGAGATGTGGACAAGTCACATAACCTCTCAAAGCCTCAATTTCCTCTTCTGTAAAAGGAGGATGTGAATACATGGTCTCTGAGCTCTGAAATGCTTTCAATTAAGCTAAAATTACCCAAGTCGTGTGTATCTGTGCATGCATGCATTTTTACATACATAGTATGCATGTGCACTAAGTATCCTTAGTAGACAGCCCTATGTACATATATGTGCTCTATCTTCGTTGGTAGGAAATTTATTGTACGTGCTGTGGAGAGTCACTGCAATGCCCTTTCAGGGCCACTGTGCTTACTTCCTCAGTTACTGAGTGTCGGCTGCCGATGGTGCACAGTGGAGTCCCTTTCTAGACTTTACTCTCTGCTGATCGAAGTTGTCTTGCCCGAAGTTATGCCCCTTCCACAGGTGCAGCCCTTGTCTAATTCCTGGTCATCTTAGGGATAAGATACAAAACTGCCTTTCCCCACATGTGGAACAACTTTAAAAGGCCATTTAAGCTCCAAGCCCTGTGTAGGGTCAGCTGTGGTCTATGTTGCCAACTGCATTGCAGTTCAAATATTCCTCTGCCCAGTCCTGCATCCCTCACCCCTGAGAAAAGTTGTTCCCAAGATCACCCCTGATGAACCTCGAGTACACCAGTCTCCATCTCACAGTCTGCTTCCCAGGGATGCCAGCCTACAACAACATGCATTTCTGAAAATAAATTTACCCTCTTCTGACCTGGCAGCCTTTTGAACAGTGACACATATGATGTGATTGTGAAGCAAAACAAAGTTGGCTGACAAGTATGGAGTGGGGCACATGTTTTTAGCCTTACAAGGAAGTGTTCTTGTAGATAGGTTGATCTGCCACATTGCCAGCTATATCTGTATATGGTACAACATGAATCTTGGGACATTTCACTTTTTGAGTAAATACTTAAAAAAAATTTTTTTAAATTATTGTGGTTACATAATAGTTGTATGCTTTGAATAAATACTTTTTATTCTTTCAGTTTTAAATTTTTTTAATTTTAAAGAAAAAAAAAAAAGAGTGATTGAATTTGGTCCCAGAAGTCGAATGCTTTAGAGTCTAATGATTGAAATGTATGCAGTAATAAGAATAAATATCTATGAAACTTACAAAGGGAGTAACAGTTTTGAAGCCTTGAAAATCAGGTCAAATTGAGGGTTCGATTAAAATAAACTGTATTGTTCAAACTGTGAATATATTTCAAGTTTACTATAGAAAAAGTGCCAGTCCACTGTTTTCAATGCTTTCTATGGCAAGCAAATTGTTAAATTTGTAATCTTTTCTACCCTGCCTAGAGATATTGATATTCTGGATGTCAAGGTTGTGTAGAAAGAAGCAGGCCTGCCATTACTGGCTGGTAGGTCTGATTTCTATAGTATCCTTGATAATATTCATTCACCTATTTTTAAATTCTGTTTTCTAAAATAGTATTTATTCTTCTTGCAGCTAATGCTTATTTATTTAGGGACCTTTGTATTATCCTTGACATTTATTATCCAGAGTGTAGTAGATAGTGGATATACCGAATGCTCTTGTACTGTGGTTCTGGTATGAGCTCTTTGTTATTTAACATTCAGATTGTCTACCCTTTTTTGTTTGTTTGTTTAATTTCAAAGCTCTTTGTTTTCAAATTTGTTTTCTCAGAAGAATTACCTTGTACGTGCCCACTGTGTACCTCAGACAGAGGGAGCTGTGTTAGTACAACCGAAGGGATCCAGCTTGCTAAAGAATTAGGAGCTACCTACCTTGAACTACATAGCCTTGATGACTTCTACATAGGGAAATATTTTGGAGGAGTGGTAAGTGGAAATTCCTGTTATACTTAAAGTCATTTTTCAGGCTTTTGTTATTTTCTAGAACATCAGTTAGAACTTCAGTTTTAAAATCATAAGGTCTTTCTTTTTATTTTTTATTTTTTTATATTTTATTTTTTTAAAAAGCATGAGGTCTTAACCTTGAGAAATAAAATGAGAGTAGTAAGAAGCAAAGGTTTTTTTGGAGTGAAATTATAGTTTTTTTCCTCTAAATGAAATATTTTCTGTTGTCTAATATGAAATTTTGGAATTTTTCATTTTTTGAGTCAGAGTCTCACTCTGTGTTGCCCAGTCTAGAGTGCTGTGGCATCAGCCTAGCTCACAGCAACTTCAAACTTGTGGGCTTAAACAACCCTTCTGCCTCAGCCTCCCGAGTAGCTGGGACTATAGGCATGCGCCACCATGCCTAGCTGATTTTTTTCTATATATGTTTAGTTGGCCAATTAATTTCTTTCTATTTTTAGTAGAGATGGGGTCTCACTCTTGCTCAGGCTGGTTTCGAACTCCTGACCTTGAGCGATCTGCCCGCCTGAGCCTCCCTGAGTGCTAGGATTACAGGCGTGAGCCACTGCGCCTGGCCTGGACGGGTCTTTGTCATACATAGCAAAAGCATGTTTACTTCCCCAAACCTGTGATGTCAGTTTTAATAGCAATTTTTATACAGCTGAACAAGCCTGGCAGCCTGAACCAGTGGGCCCTGGTTCTTTCCATCTACTAGTCAAAAAGAATAATTTTTCTTCCTCTATGTATGCTTTGGCAGGATTTTATATCCTCCTAACCTTGTCATAGCTCAACCATAGTCAGAGAAACTACTTATACAAATAGCTTCTTGTTGGATATCTGGGGAGCCAGGTTTGCATGTTCAACTATAGTGGCATTTATTGGGCCCTGTGGTCGCTTTGAGGCTCATGTTTTTTTTTTTGAGACAGAGTCTCATTTTGTTGGCCAGGGTAGAGTGAGTGCCATGGCGTCAGCCTAGCTCACAGTAACCTCAAACTCCTGGGCTCAAGCAATCCTTCTGCCTCAGCCTCCCAAGTAGCTGGGACTACAGGCATGCGCCACCATGCCCAGCTAAGTTTTTCTATGTATATTACTTGGCCAATTCATTTGTTTTTATTTATAGTAGAGACGGGGTCTCGCTCTTGCTCAGGCTGGTTTCGAACTCCTGACCTTGAGCAATCCGCCCGCCTAGGCCTCCCAGAGTGCTAGGATTACAGGCGTGAGCCACCGCGCCTGGCCTGAGGCTCATGTTAACACACAGCACCTACCCTATAATATTAGGACTGTAGGGTCCTTGGAGAATACTGTAGGGTTGTATCATTTCAGAATTTACTGACTTAGGAACTATCTTTCCAACCCTCCAAGAAGTGAATCCTCTCAACAAACAAATCTCATGAAAAATGATGGGAGGTTAAAACCAAAGAAAACCTTACTCTAAACAGGACCACTTTGACATCCTTCATCAGTTCCCTAGCTTTTCATCAAGTCCTCTTTCCAGTATGCCATAAGGTCATCATGGACGTTCATGTTGAAATGTTGAGGTTTCCACAGATGACTACAGACATTTTATTTGTTCTGGAGTTAACTAAACTGGGTAAAATAAAGAACCAATATAAATGGTACTAATTTCTGTCAAATACAAATGGCTATTTTCACCTAGTAATTTAAACATTAATATTATAACATTAAGGAAGACATACTTACAATACTGATATTATCAATGCCTATCATATTCGACATATGAAAACGTTTGTCATATTTGTTTACAGTGGTAAGCAGTGGGTGGAAAGACAGGTGAAATCTAACTTTCCTAGCAGATTATATTGTGGTGGCTTAAAAAAAAAATCTTAATTTGATCAAGAATGGTGCATTTCTCTGAAATACCTATAAAGTTGGTGGGGGGGGAAGATGGTTTGGCTTCATCTGTTGAGAAGTTTCATTGGTTGGATTTGGATTCATTTGTTGATGGAGGAGGCTGGTTTCCTTGGGAGTCTTAAATCTCCTTCTTTGTCGCGCCCGCCTCGCCAGCAAGGAAGACGGGCAACCGGAGTTCTTCTGACAGCGCTTTATTGGGGAATCTGAAGATGACTAAAGCGGAAGACCCTGAGGAGCTCTCGGAGGGGGCTTATATAGGCACTAAGTACATTAGGCAGAATCTGATTGGCTCACGCAAGAGCCCTCATTAGCATACTTGATGAGAGACAGGAAAAAGCCCCTACACATGCGCGGTTCACCCTGTTTATCAGTCTTGTGGTATGGGTGTGACCAGGAAGTCGGCACCATCTTGCAATGGCGTTAACACCGCGCCCCACACTTCTTGTTCCACATTCCAGAATCCTGAACTTGAAATCATCAGGATCATTCCTCCACCCTCTGACTCCCACTTTCTCTTCTCTTCTACTATTCTTTCCACTCCTTGTTTCTCTTTCTCTCTAACACCTGCAGTGCAGTTAGAGTTAGAGGCATGATGAGGACTGAAGTTGTGATCAAGGTTGGGAGAAAGACTTAGCAGTTTCTTTTTTCCTTAACTCAGGACTTGATGAGAATACAGAAGTAGGAATAGAATGATCTCTTTAGATGCATTACTCTCTAGTAAAGTACGATGGGATCTTGAATGTAAGAAATAATGGCATTTGCAAGAACGTGGATAGAGATGATAATGTTAGAATGAAAGGAGCATTTAAAATTTTGTGTTTAAGAGTCAGGGATGAAGGGCTGTGCAGTACTACCTACATCCCTGGGCAAGAGGGACACCTGCCCTGAGCTTTAGAGACCCCCATCTGGCCCTCCTCTAGTTGCATCCCTCCCCACAGGGCATGCACAAGTCAACGGAGCCAAGGGAGGTGCCCACCTGGAGCTGGTACTCCCCCTTATAGACCTGTACCATTCAATATGGAACCACTAGCCATGTGTGGCTATTTATATTTAAATTAATTGAAATAAAATAAAAATCAGTTCCCCAAATATACTAGCCACGTTTCAGGTACTCTAGAGCTTTATTGTATTGTATTTATACCTGTGTTGTATAATACAGATAATATACAGAACATTTCCATCAACACAGAAATTTTTGTTGGAGTGTGCTATGAGTATGCTTCGAAACCTGGAAAGCCAGAGTTCTCTAACCACTGGTCCTCAGTCTGTTTCTTGGGCCTGTTCAGGCCACTTTCCTGGGTCCATCCTCCTGAAAGTGGACCACATTGCTGGTGTGTGCACCCCTAGGCCTGAGAGGTGGCTGAGGGAGACTGTTTATGAGGAATGGGAGAGGGGAGAGTGGATAGAGCTTAGACTTCCACTTGTGTGCACAAAGTTCCTCCAAGCATGGGATGGAACAGGGTGGAAAAAGGCAGGGTAGGCTTGGGGCAGGAGTTAGGGACTAGCTCTCCTTGTGCTGCATGAACCTCTGAGGAGTCTGGGAATTTAAATCTAAATCTGGCCTGCTGGGCTTTTATGATGGTATGTTTGTCAAAACAGTAGTATAGAATATCTTTTACATAACAATTTGTTTTCTTGATTTACAGCATTTAAATATTTAGGTATATGGTGGGTGGACTTCCATTTGTACTTTTGCCCTGGGCCATGCAAGGGAGGGCACAGGCCTGGAACTATGTGCATGTGGATGAGACTTTTAATTTGTAAAGGACAGATTTCAAGAGAAGAAAGTGAAGTTTCCTAGCAAATAGGAACATTTATGGACATGGAACCAGATGTGTTGCTGCTTTGAATTTCACTAGTATTAACTGCGGTGGTTGGGTCATTACCTACTGAGAAAATTACTGACAGCCACACAGTTGTGGTGCTTGACTTTTTTTGATTATTCAAGAGAATAGCCTGATGTGGTAGCATGTGCCTGTAGTCCCAGCTACCCAGAGGCTGAGGCGAGAGGATCCCTTGAGCCCAGGAGTTTGAGTTCAGCTTGGGCAAAATAGTGAGACCCCATCTGTAAAAAAAGAGAATAAACAATTTATTCTTGAATGGATTGTTTATTTATGTGTGGAGCAAGCCCAATCTGTTCCACTTGATACATTTTTTTTAATTAAAAAAATTGCTAACAGGTGTTTGCTAATGTATACATATACATGGTACTGACATTTAAAATGTTTGACAAATGTGATTTGGGGTGCAAATTATCATGTTAGATGTGTACTTCTGTTGGACCTCTAATTAAAATTTGATTCATGTTTTAGTTGGAGTATTTTATGATTCAAGCCTTAAATCAGAAGACAAGTGAAAAGATGAAGAAAAGAAAAATGAGCAGCTCATTCCATGGAATTAGACCTCCTCAGCTTGAACAACCAGGTGCATTTATTAGCCACTGTCTGGACATGCAGTAGACACTTATTGCAGACCATTTCTCACAGGTCTTAGTGCAATTGTTCTCAAATTTGAGTACGACCAGGACTTTACCTGACGTTCTCATTCAGTAAACCTGGGAAAGGGCCTGGAATCTGCTTTCATAAACTTCCCAGGTGATGCTGAAGCAGATTGGTACTGAGACCACATTTTGAGAAATACCGTCTTAAAAGTTGAGCCTATTGCCTCTTAAAAATTGTGTGTGAGGTGGGGAGCTATTCCAGATTAAAGTCTAATGCAAAATGACTACCAAATGCAATGCATGAACCTTGATTGGATACTGGTTCAAAAAAACATCTAAATGATGTTCTTGAGACATGGGCAAAATTTTAATATGGAGTGGAAATTAGATGGAATTATGGAATTACTGTTAATTTTCTTATGTATGATTATGGTGGTATGATTAATAGGAGAATGTTCTTATCCTTAGGAGATGAAGGTGAAAGTGTTTGAGAGCCAAAGTGTCTTGATGACTGCAGCATACTTTTAAATGGTTTAGCTGTGTGTGTGTGTGTGTGTGTGTTTCTGTCTATCTAGAGATAAGGCAACATTAATGACAGAATGTTAATAATTGCAGGATCTAAGTGGAGGATATATGTGTATTCATTATATCATTCTTTCAACTTTTTTGAGTGTTTGAAAATTTTCTTAATACAAAATTAGGGGAAGATAAAGTTATAAATAAAATATATCAACTGTTAATCTGAATTATTTTGCATAATTTTGTGATAGAAATAGTAGACTAGTACTCTGTCAGATCAATTTGTTTTAGATATTGTTTTTAAAATGTAGACACTTGATGAATGTTGAATAAATAAATGAATATAAATAAAAATCAGGAAAATATAAATTAGAGTGGGCCGGGGAGGTGGGGGGGACAGGAATTAAAAAATAAATAAAAACAGGAGGTCATTTTGAGGTTTTAAAAAAATGCAGATATAAATCTGAGTGTGGTGGCACATGTCTGTAGCCCCAGCTGCTTGGGAGACTGAGGTGGGAGGATCTCTTGAGCCCAGGAGTTGGAGTCCAGCCTGGGCAACATACTGAGACCCTGTCTCGAATGAATGAATGAATGAATGAATGAATGAATGCAGATATATGGACCATAAATGATACATACTTGGCTTTGAACTTCCTGGTGTGCAGAGTGAAAGAGGAGACATAGTCTGTTATGTAGCAAACCTTGGGGACTTAAATACTTTCTGAATTAGAAGGTGGGCGGGAAATGACCAAATAAACAATGTAGATAGCTGGTTCTTAGTTGTTAATGATCAAGAAGAGAAAACAGGCTGGGCCCGGTGGCTCATGCCTGTAATCCTAGCACTCTGGGAGGCTGAGGCAGGCAGATTGTTCAAGGTCAGGAGTTGGAAACCAGCCTGAGCGAGACCCTGTCTCTACTAAAAAAAAAATATAAAGAAATTAATTGACCAACTAAAAATATATATACAAAAAATTAGCCGGGCATGGTGGCGCATGCCTGTAGTCCCAGCTACTTGGGAGGCTGAGGCAGTAGGATCACTTGAGCTCAGGAGATTGAGGTTGAGGTTGCTGTGAGCGAGGCTGATGCCACGGTACTCACTCTAGCCTGGGCGACAAAGTAAGACTCTGTCTTAAAAAAAAAAAAAAAAGAAAGAAGAGAAAACATCCTCAGAAAAGTGAAACTACTGAATCTCCCACCCCCAAAAAAGAAAAACACACACAAAAGTGAAAATGTTCTAGTTCCTTAGAGAAAGCAAAACGTTTCCTGTCATTTAGTGCTGACAGAAATTTCTTGTGTGGGTCTTCATTTGGGGGCACTAGATGATAGAGTGGACACTGCCTTCGAAAGTGTCCCTTCAGCAAATGCAGTCTCAGCTTTCCCAAGGCTGTTTCTTGTACCCTTATGTTAAGAGAGCTGTGGGTATAACACTAAACATAACCCACGGGTCCAGGACAATAGCATCTGGGTATCCATTAGTTCTGGGGCTGACTTGTTCTGAGGATGGAACCTGGGCTCTGGGGCCCATGGTTCTATGAAGTATGTTCTATAACGTTCATAGAACGTTCTATAACGTTCTTTGAAGGGGCCACAGTCAGTGGAAAAGGGAATGACCTGGGATATAGGACAGGGAGCGCCTGGCCCCCAAGGGACCTTGTTATTATCCATTATATAAACTGGGGCTGGCTTTAGAATAAAGGATTTTCATTGCTAAAAAAGTTTCAGTTCCACTCATTTAGATGCTTGCATATCCTTCAAGCAACCTTTCACAAATATCATTTTCCTCAGCTTGTCTTTGGATAAAAATGAGACAGCAGATGTTTTGCAGTCAAGGTCTGTGATGAGAGGACCTGCATTGTGGGTGTTCTGAATAGGCCCAGGGCTAATCTTTGTTGGTGATCAAACCGTAAATGGAAGGTTACCCGCTCTTCTGGAAATTAGTCAGCACTTTCTCTGAGGTGTGCTGAGGGCAAGGAGCTGATTCTGGGAAGCAGATTGTTTTACTAGGAGGAAAAACTTACTAGTTTTAGGATCAAAATAAAATGATCAAAATGGTTTCCAACAATAGAGCTAAGACTTTGAGGCCTGGCTAGAGAAGTCGAAGAATTTTAACAGCTTAGTGCTCTGCCTCCACTTCCCATCCAAGGAGGGAAAGGACTTCAAATAGGAGGTTGGGTTCTTCAGAACTTACTCAATACTTTATTTGAATTTTTTTTTTTAATCAGAGAGAAGTAAAGAATGATGATTACCAAAATATTAAAGTTTGATATTAGGAGAAATATTTCTTGGGGGGACACACAAAAAATAAGAAGTGTCATTTTATTGCTCCTTATGTCATCAGTAGGTTTTATATTTATACTATAAAATATAAATACAGTATTAGTGTGTGTATATGTTATAAAATTCTATAATCCCTGAATAATTATATATATTTATAAATTAGGTTAAGCTATACAAAATTGCTGCTATTGTAGGTCAGAAATGGTCAAATATTGGCAATTTCTTGTGATTCAACCTAAAGTATTGTTTTGTTATATTTAAAGTAAACCTGAAATTGTTGGATTTATAGACCTAAAGAGGAATTTACCATTTTTATCTTATTTTTTGAAACAGAAAAAATGCCTGTCTTAAAAGCCGAAGCCTCGCATTATAACTCTGACTTAAATAACTTGCTGTTCTGCTGCCAGTGTGTGGACGTGGTATTTTACAACCCAGATTTAAAGAAAGTCGTAGAGGCCCACAAGATCGTCCTCTGCGCCGTAAGCCACGTTTTCATGCTGCTTTTCAACGTGAAGAGTCCCACTGAGATTCAGGATTCCAGTATCGTCCGGACTACCCAGGACCTCTTTGCTGTAAACAGAGACGCTGCGTTTCCAGGTGCTAGCCAGGAGTCTTCCGGCAACCCGCCGCTCAGAGTCGTTGTCAAAGATGCCCTCTTCTGTTCTTGTTTATCAGACATTCTGCGCTTCATTTATTCAGGTACCTTGGCAAATGGTTCTGGTTACTCACGCTCTCTTAAGCGTTTGAAATGAAGTATGCCCACGGTCCTCAAGAGTATTGGTTAGTTTTACAGTGATCTTTTTCCTACCATCTGAGGTGAGGATTATACTTGAAATAATATAGCTTTATATATAGGAATTGGTCCAAACTTTGCCTTCCTTACAAATTTACTTCCCTTTTTTTTTATCTGCCAATTTAAAAAATTGTGTTAAAATACACATAATATAGAATTTACCATTTTAACCATTTTTAAGTGTACAGTTCAATGGTATTAAATACATTCATAATGTCATGCAACCATCACTACCATCCATCTCCATAACTCTTTTCATCTTTAGAACTGAAACTGTATGCCCATTAAACAATAACTCTCCATTGCCTTCTTCCCCCCAGACCCTGGCAGCAGCCATCCTACTTTCTGTCTCTATAATTTAGACTACTTTAAATGTCTCATATAAATGGAATCATACAGTATTTGTCTTTTTGTGACTGGCTTATTTAACTTAGTATAATGTCTTCAAGGTTTATCCAAGTTGTAGCGTATGTCATAATTTCATTCATTTTTAAGGCTGAGTGATATTGGACTGTATGCATATACCACATTTTATTTATCCATTCATCCATTGATGAACACTTGGATTGCTTCCACTGTCTTAGCTATTGTGAATAATGCTGCCATGAACATGACTATACAAATACCTCATTCAAGATCCTGCTTTTAATTTTTTTGAGTATATACACAGAAGTGGATTGTTGGATCATACAATAATTCTATTTTTAATTTTTTAAGGAATTGCCATCCTATTTTTTTGTAGTGGCTATATGCCATTTTACATTTCTACCAATAGTGCACACGTGTTCCAATTTTTCCACATCCTTGCCAACACTTGGTATTTTCTTGTTTTTTTTTCTTCCTTTATTTATTTTTTGAGACAGGGTCTCACTGTATTATTTTCCAGGCTGAAGTACAGTGGCACAATCATGGCTCACTGTAGCGCCTCAAACTCCTGGGCTCAAGCAATCCTCCCCCCTAGGCCTTCTGAGTAACTGGGACAACAGATGTGTGCCACCATGCCTGGCTAATAAAAAACTTTCCTTTTTTATTGTGTAGAGACTGATTCTTGCTATGTTGCCCAGGCTGGTCTCTAACTCCTGGCCTCAAGTGATCCTCCCCCCTCAGCCTTCCACAGTGCTTGGGATTACAGGTGTGAGTCACCACACCTGGCCTGTTTTCTGGGTTTTTTTTTTGATAGTAGCTATCTTAATAGGTGTGAGATGGTATCTAATTGTACTTTTGATTTGCATTTCCCTGGTGATTAGTGATGTTGATCATTTTTTCATATGCTTATTATACTTGATTTTAAATCTACTTATAAAAATAATAATCTACTGAGCAGATATACTAATATTTTTTTAAATCTAAAATATGGGAATTTATTGTCCAGTTTAACTTTAAAGAAATAAAAATTTCCAAGAGTACATTAAATCACATTTCTACACTTTAAAACCTAGATATTTACTCTTTGGTTTGTCTCGTATATTTTGGAGGAAATCAAGGAGAGAAATTGCATTCTGTTTAGGAACTGGAAGTCAATATCTAAAGTTAGTTGAGACGTGATCAAGTTTGGCTATGATTATCTTAGATGTTAGTTTTTTCCCTTACTGTGCTCTTTCTTTTTAAGATTCAGCTTTATCAGTTATTTTATTTCTTGTCCTTTTAAAAACTCAATAGCAACTATATTCTAAAGAATAGAAGTTATGAGTCATTTTAGCAGATGAATTGAAGGTCTCCCAGCTAAGTGTTTTAAATAAGAAGAGGAAAGAATGGATATACAATTATTTTTAAAATAAGCATTTATATGTAAGTTTTCTGAGAGCTCCTCCATTCTTTGGTTTTCATTTCCTACTTGGAATCATGTACTGATGAGATATTAGGCTAAGGTCACTCTTCTGGAATGTATCTGGAGAAACATTTATAATCTGTTTTTAGGCTTCAGATTAGAAACAGATAAGTTTATAAAGGTTTGCAAATAAAGAAAACAAGAATCACATAGGTAAGAAAATTTTGGGTAGCCATCATTCATTTAAATGGTTAATGTTTAAGATACTACTTTTTCATTTGGGTTGTGGTTATATCATTTTATAAGTGAAAATGTAAGTTGCGGTTTTGAAAAGTACAGTTGCAGCATGCAGATTTATGTGGCTAAAACGTATATATTGGGTAGAATGTGGTGGTAGGTCAGTGAGTATTAGCTAGGAAAAGGCACAAATAAGCATATGTACAGTACACACCCAGCACACCAACTTCACCATGGCAGGTCTGTCTTAAATTTCATTTCAGTTAAGGAGTAGGCTCTAGGAGCAGGGAATCATCATATGAATAAGCCAAACTAGCTAAGGACTTCATTGAGTACCACAGATTTTAATGTTTAAACTTAGAATCTCATAGTTCAGAATTTAAGACTCATTTTGAAAAACGAAAATGTTTACATGTCAAAAGAAGTAAATGTTTTTAACGATATGTTTAGGGAACTATGAAGGATATGTTTGACTTTTTGATGATTTTTCTGTTGAAATTATATGAATTAATCAGCAAGTTTGCCACAATTTCCATTGAATACTTTCAAAGACACACGGACACTCTGAAGTCAGTTATATCCTCCTCTTTAATATGGTAGCAGAGAAATAGCTAGATGTATCTCCAGTGACTGAACCTGCCTAGTTTTCTCCTACAGAGTGATTTTTTGGAAACAAAGGGGAAAGAAGAAAAGTTCTCTTTGTACCCCAGACCCCTTCCCCAGAGTCATTTACCTGTTACAAGTTTTTTGTATATTCACTCTGATACTATTTAAAGAGATTAATGTACTGGGGAATTTTGCATTTTGCAAAATGCAAAAGAATACATTTTGCAAAATGCAAAAAAATACATTTTGCAAAATGCAAAAAAATGCATTTTGTAAAATGCAAAATTCCCCAGTACATTAATCTCTTTTTCATTGCTGGCAAAATATTGAATTTTGCATTAATGAAAATATACTCTTTGGTAACTGCTCTTTTCTAGGGACCGCAGGTATTTCCCTTGGCTGGCGGGAGATGTGGCAGGTGAGGCCTGGGGAAATTGTTTCTGCTGTCCTTAGAACCTGTGCTAGAGTTGTAAGCATGATCAGACTGGGCTTTAGAAAGCTCATGTCCGGTGATGGTGGGAGGATGGAGTCCAGTCTGGAGGCCCCATCACCCCGTGACCACCCTCAGGGAGCCAGCACTGGGAGAGTGGGTGGCCCTGCTGTTGGCTCTTTGTCATGTAGACCGATGCTTTGCAGACCTTAAAGTATGTACAGATCACCTGGGGGGTTTATTAATGTGCAGGTTCTGATTCAGTAGGCCTGGAGTGGGGTGGGAAGTTCTGCATATCCAACATCTCCCAGGTGGTGCTGCTGCTCTGGACCACCAGAAAGAAACACCTGCTTTTGGAGGAACTGGGAATGGGTGAATTAGAGCCTAGAACTCAACACAGAGGCTTGGTCTGAGAGAGGAACCCAGTTATCAGTTTAAGGCCCATCGTCAAAATGGGGTGAGCTGCAAGGCTGACTGATGCAGAGCTATTTGGGGCTGGGGCTCTGGATGCCCAGTTGTGTCCCCTACCTGAAGTGGATGCTTAGTGGTTGGGTGGAAACTAAGTGAGCTTGGAGTACACAGTAGAGGGCAGATGGGCTTGAAGGTATAGAGAGCTTGCTGAGCCACACATCCTCTACCAGTTCAGAATACTGGCTTCTTAACCTGCCACTGAACTGCCCATTTCTGCTCTGATCTCTCCTTGTATGCCACCGCCCAGGCCGGAGGTGGTGTCGGGTTGAGTGGGGCACAGACCATTGACCTGGGGCTGCAGAGAGACCCTGACGCTGGTCGAGGAGAAGGGAAAATAACTGGTTCTGCAAGTACCAACTAATTATTCTCTAATTATTTACAGATTATAACCCATGACTCAAGCATGAGTTATCTTTTCAGTTATGCTTTAAAAAATATTAAAGCTGTGTTTGCATAGGAAAGACAATTTTTAAAAAATGCAGAAAATGTATTATGAGAAAAAAAAATCACCCAGATTCCACTATCAAAAGAAAATGTGTGAACATTGATGTTTTGTTTTACCCTGTAGTCTTTGTGTGTGAATAGTTACTGTTTTAAAAAAAATATGTATTTTTTTTTTTAATCCAACAAAAATACCTACGTTTTTCTCTGAGACTTTAATACAGCGGGCAGGATTCTTTTTTTTTTTTTTTTTAATTTTGAAACCTTTGAACAGAACACAAGTTTTAAGACACAGTAATGCACCCCTTGGGTGATGTTAGAGAACGATTGATGACAGGAGGCCTTTGTTTGTGTTCACACCAGATGGGTTGGTCACGCAGAAGTAGAACTCCATCCATGATGTGGAATGCTCACAACATTTGCCCTGAGCAAACATGGGCTAGGAAACCATAAAAACCCTATCTCCTGTCCCTTTTTAAAAAAAATGAACCAAATTATAAAGACTATTTTTTTTATGATATCATTTTGGTTTATTTTACAAATAAAATGATAGCCATATTTTGGGGTTAGAGATGATAATTTTGTTTAACTTTCCACAATGAAAGAAAATCCCTTTTTTATACAGCCATGCAAAGAATTTAATATGTATTCCGTCACATTTTAATATGAATATATTTTATATAGCATATGATATATAACATACATAACTTTACATATGATAAATATAATTTTTGCATCATATATACTGTTTTGTGAATCACTTAAATTATTTTTTAAAGTATATCCACATATATGAAGACCATGCCTATACTCCCAGCTACTCGGGAGGCTGAGGCAGAAGGATTGCTTGAGCCCGGGAGTTTGAGGTTGCTGTGAGCTAGGCTGACACCATGGCACTCACACTAGCCTGAGCAACAGAATGAGACTCTGTCTCAAAAAACAAAAAGAAAAAGAAAAAAGAAACATAAGCCGAGTGACATAAGCTATTTTAATTCTTTTTAAATAACATTTTTCCCTAACTTTTAGGAATTTGAAATTTTATATATATAATGTCACTATGGACATTTGGTCCTGTATTTAGGGGGGACCTGTTTAATAATCCCGTTAACATATATAAGGCTTCAGTTTGTTTTCCTATTCAAGTTTTGGAGTAAATAAATACAGTCAAGGCATGTCTGTTTTGCGTATGTCAGTTTTCTATTGGATAACAACAAACACTGCATCATGCATAAGTACTTAATGATTAACCCTAAAAAAGGAGTAATCTGAAAAGTGAGGCCGGCAGTTTCCTAGTCTTCAAGGAGTCCTCACATGGCATACAATTGCCACATTCTTACAATGCTTGGTTATAGTCTTATGCTTGTAAATTCCTGAGTCTCGAGTCACGTGATATTAGATGGTTGGAAATTGAAATGTCTGTAAGAGCCTCAAGAATTTAGCTTTGAATTCTTCCTGCCACAGATGGCCCTTAGAATTTCACATCACTTACTGAAAAGCTGCCAGAGTAGATGAATATGTGGAAATAAGCTTTCATCTTCAGTTTGCATAGTATTGTCCAGATCTTGGAATTATTCTGTGGCATGCATTGCATAGTATACATGAGTATATCATGTATTTTTTCTGCATTGCGTAGTATACATGAGTATATCATGCTCTCTAAAAGTCTAATTAAGTGGTTCAAGGAGTTAACCAAAGAAAATCCTAGTCAATAATGCAAGATAAATAAGCTCTAGAGATCTGTTGTATGATGTCGTGCCATTGTGCCTATTAACACTGTATTGTATACTTAAAAAATTGTTAAGAGGGTAGATCTCATGTTAAATGTTTTTACTACACACACACATACACAAAAGGGAATTCCCAGCCTAAGGATTATTGCTTCATTAGGACCTAAAGGTGTCAAAGATGACTTGAGTAGCATTTCTAATTATGAAAACAGTCCAGTGAGTCTTACTTTCATTTTCAGTTATTGATTCTCTCTGTGTTCTCAAAACACATCAGTGTGGCCTGCCGGAAGTCACCTGCTGCTAATCCCACATATTTAGATTATTTGATGCTTGCTTTCTTTCAGGTAATATGAATGCAGACATTGCATAGGTGTTCTTTACTTAATGTAATTTTGCTTGCATAATTTGGTGTAACTTTTACTTATATATAACATAATTTATTCTGTTAAAAGAGAAGAAAGAGACAGTATCTGGGTTCTCCTTTAGCTTGTGAGAATGTAGACAATTAAAAATACCCACACTTACTGTTTGCTATATATCACTGACTCTGGGTTTTGGTAATGGATGAAATTTCCAAAGGAAGAGCAATGTTCATCAGCACCATTCAGGGCACCTGAGAGTCACCTGGGAGCCTTTTAAGACACACTGATGATAGAAGCTCCAGCCCCAGAAATTCTAATTTACTTGGTCTAGGAATGAGATCTCCTCCTTTGGTATTTTATAAAAGATCTCCAGGTAAACATAATGCACAGCTGGGGTTGAGAATTACTAGCATATAGTACATTTCTTATCTGGGGTTCATTAGCTTCTAAGGGATTCTTATCCATTTTTATACAAACTTTAACATCTGTGTGTGTGTGCATGTGAAATTTTCTGGAGAGATGACCCAAAGAATTTATCAGATTGTAAAAAGAGTATTTGACCTCAAAGTTAAAAAGCATTAATGCAGGAAGACGAAAACAAAAAGCATAGAGGTCTTCCAGACTACACTCCTTTGGGAATTTGAGGAGGAAGGGAGCTAACAGTGCAGGCAGAAAAAAAAGCAAAGGTAGAAAGAAGCAGTGGTGTCTGGAGCTGGCACTGGCCTGTGAAAGCCCAGTTGTGTTTATCATTCCTGATTTCGTGTTCTGTGATGTCATGTTGGTAGCTTGGATTTGGCCATGGTGGGAGAATTATACCACAGGAATGGCAAATGCTGGGTATCAGGGCTCCTCCCTCCACGAGGATACGCTGTAGTAGGTAGGAAGGCCAGGTGAGAAGTTTAAAGGATGCACAGGAGTGCCAAGCACTGCAGGGCTGAGCTGTGAGGAGCCTTTAGAGCCACTGGACTCCCCAATCTGCCTGTTCCGCTCAGCTGTGGCTCCAGTTGGTGCAGACTGGCTGCAGGTGCCTGATCTCATTGGTTCAATGAGTTTGAAATAAATGAACCACATTTGTTATGTGCCCTCCTCATTCCTCAATATCATGAAGGCATCGGGCAGAGTGCTGGATACAGGAAGGGAAACATCAGAAAAAACAGATTGGGAACAAAGAGAAAAGGGTCTCCAATTACCCAGAGAGGCAAAGTGACTCCCTTAAATTTGCACCAGTAGATAACAGGAGAGATCTAGATTCTGAGTCTCCTAACTGTAACTATCCACATTACAGTTTTTGAATTATATTTTTCTTTTTATTTTTTTTATAGAGATGAGATCTCCCTGTGTTGCTTTCTTTTTTCTTTTTCTTTTATTTTTAAATAAAATTAAGAATTTTGTTGTTGTTGTTGTTGTTGAAACAGAGTCTTGCTCTGGGCACGAGGGCAGTGGCATTATCATAGCTCACTGCAACCTCAAACTCCCGGGCTCAAGTGATCCTCCCGCCTCAGCCTTCTGAGTAGCTGGGACTATAGGCTGGCGCCACTACGCCTGGCTGATTTTTCTATTTCTTGTACAGGTGGGATCTTGGTCTTGCTCAGGCGGGTCTCTAACTCCTGGCCTCAAGCGATCCTCTTGCCTCAGCCTCTTGTAAGCCAGCATGCCCAGCTGGAATTATATTTTTAGGAGTTAGGACTTTCTATAGCTATAGGATAGATGAGGACAATCTCTTGAAATATCATGATCAGAATCCTTGATCCAGAAGCTGGTGTACATCTGCACTCCAGCCACTTAGATTGTATTGAGCCTATAAGGCTTTAAAAGTACATTTGTTAAATTTTAAGACATTACAACATACAGACAGTATATTCTTACTTCTGATTCTGGGATTGGAAAACTTCCCAGCATTGAGTAACGGGATCAATTCCATGGGGAATAACACGAGGGAGCAGGGGGCTGCATGGGAGGTGCTGCAGGCCAAGTGTGAGGAGTGCTTGGGGAAAAGGTCAACTTTTGCTGGGCTTTTCCTATTAAAAGATAGGAATTTTTTAAGACACAGAGGAAAAGGGGCTGGCAGAATGGGGGAGAGAAGTGAAGGGAGCCTGGGGAGAGAGAGCTTTGAAGGGTGGTGGGGTGAAGACAAGGGAAGGTGGAGTGGTTTTGCTCCAATGTCATGGGCGTGTAGCTCATCAGGAAACCACGTAGCTCCCTTCCTCAGGTTGGATTTGTAGAGGTGGCTCTCAGACATCCCAATCTGACCCTGACAATGCATGAGACCTTTTGAATGTGTTCTATTTCTGCTGCACTTTCCTCTACCTGAGGGTAGTCACTACTCTCTACAATTAGTAAGATTTAATTCAACCTTGGGAGAGACCATATCTATCAATACCTTCTTGCCCAGGGCAACTAGATAACTTGGGTGTTGGACCACTTGTCTTGACGGTAATTCATGTTCTGGCCATTGCTGTTGCCACTAGCTGGCCTCTTATTACAGAGAGGTGGCAGCTGGCCTGGGAGGACGACTTCAGGTTTTGAGGAATAATTTAGGGGATGGCAAACTGATTTTGCTAAAATGTGAGAATTGTTTAAATGTTTTAGTATAATTATAAGGATATATATTTGGTAAACAAAAATTAAAAGAGAATACAAAAAAGGGGTAATGTTGATATTTTATAAGAGATTTATTTTTCTTACCTCCTGCTTTAACAGTTAGAAAAATCCAACATGTTTTAATTTGTTTACAGGTGCTTTTCAGTGGGAAGAATTGGAAGAAGATATCAGGAAGAAGTTGAAAGATTCTGGGGATGTTTCAAATGTAATTGAGAAAGTTAAATGCATTTTAAAAACACCAGGAAAGGTAAATTAATTTGTTGCAAGCTCATTCATTTTGACTCTCTCTGAATTGTAATTGATACTGTATAATGAATATAACATTGAGTCATTAGAACAGTCAAATACTATATAAATATAAATGTTTTTCTTAACTATATTTCTGCCATTTAAATATTTTAAGCATAAACACATGTTATTTCTTACTATCTTAGATTTCAATTTATATAAGAATTAAAATATTGGTGAGTCATCTCTTTAAAATGTTCATTTGTGAATTCCTTCTGAAACACTCCCCTGGAGCTCTGGGAATACACAATCTATGTCAAGAATGAAGGGCTATTTAATTTTCCAGCTACCTTCAAGGTTATTAGAAGGAGTGCTTTCTCACTCACAATTTAAACCCAAATAGTTTTGGGGAGTAAGGCAGTTTCTACACATGCTTTTTTTCCCAGGAGTTCTGAGGAATCTATTTAAACACATTGACAGTTAAGGATTCTCTCATCAAGTATAGGTTCAAAAGTTATAAATTATATAACTTATTAATTATAAATTAGGTTCAAAGTTATAAAAATACAAACTTTGCATATGACCATAAACTTGTGCACATCAAAACTCTAGCAACTTAGATTGCATTGAATCTCTAAGGGCTTTAAAAGTACATTTGTTAAATTTTAAGACATTACAAAATGTAGCCAGTGTATTCTTATTTTAGAATCTGTGATAAATAAATTGGTTACAGTAGTTAAAAAAGGTAAGTTGTGTGCAATGCCTAGCAGAATACAGGTTTATTAAATGTAAAAGAAGATTATTCCTTTAATTTTTTAAAATACAAGTGACCTTGTCAGTCTGCAGCCTAAATTACATTAACATTTTAAAGTTAATATTTAAAAAAATATAAAACTATACTAGCTTTAAGTGAAGATTTTTTAACTGTTTGTTAATTTAGAAAATGGTCTTTTTTAAGAAAAAACAAAGTAACATGGAATTAAGAGGCAAGATCTTTCGTTTCAGTAACACATTGAAGCAGATATACAGAAGCTGTCCAGTTTTACAGGCATACAGCGGGACAGTAGCTCTCTTGAAATCCAATTCAACTAAATAATCCTTTTGTAAAAATGCACACATATGCCTGCATTAAAAAGTTATTTTGGTTTTCTATATTAACCTCTTGATGAACCAGTTAATATATACCATGTGCATCTGTATTCTCTCCAAACTTCTGTCCTACCCCTGCCTTTTTTTCAAATTGAAAGCAAAAGTGACAAGAGAATCTCTTTATACAGATTTATAAATCCCTCCATCCCTGTATCCATCTCTTTCTCTTTCTCCCCCTTTCTATCAGAGTATGAGTGTATGTGTGTATACTATATTCACACACACACATATACACATTCATACATGATATACATCTATATAATATTCACAATATACAAATTTATAACCTTGACATAAATGATAAGGACAGAAGTGTTGGCTTTTTTTCTGACCCTGCACTTTCCCTTGAGTCTAATTCTGAACATATTCTTTTGAGTACGGAGAATAACATGAATTCTTACTGGGGAAGAGGGAGCTGGGACTATATGGTTCCATGTTCTTGAACTAAATTCCCTCCTTTGCACAGGAGGAAAGGAGAGTTCTTCCACCCTTTCTTGCTGTGCTTTCCTGGGGTAAAGAGCCTCTCTCACTCACTAAGTACAACACAGAGATGTAACACAGAATTCGGACTCAGGAAACATATGTTAAAATTGTGAGTCTGCCACCAAATTCTCTCTGTAGCTTTGAGCAAGTCAGGGCTTCCTGTAAGATGAGGGGTAAATTGGGTGATTTCAGAGCCCCTGCTAGTTCTCCAATTCTGTGACAGTTTTTGATTGCTACTCTCCTCTATGTGTGGCAGTCACTTGACTGCTGTCCCCCAGTTCCTTCAGTGTGTATTATGGGATGTAGTGTATAGGATCTGAGAATGTGCGTTGTAGGATGAGGATTCACAGGATCCTGTTTTGCCTCTCTGCCTTGCTGGGGATGCCATTCCGGAGTGTGTTTTCTTCTTCCTGATGAGGAAGAATAGTATTTTTTTCTCTTCCCCAAAGATTTTCAAACTTCCCACTGTAGTAGATTCATCCAGAGTGGGGAGCAGATGTCATTCATTCTTGTTATTGCTAAAGTTGTACCTTTGATTATTTCTTAGGGACGAAGCTTTCTGAGTTCCCTCGCTAGCTAAGCCACAGGGTCAGAGTTCAGATCAGGGCTGAGGTTCTGAGATTTGGCAGGGGAAATGAGTGAAGCCATCAGGAATGAGTAAAATGTGATATTTAAATGAAAATCATTACTAAATCATTCCCAGTGAGGGGCTATAATATCCCAATATAGACTCTAGGCAAAACTACAGTCCTAATGAATACTAGCATTTAAGATGATTTGTTATTTCTTCATCTTTTGGGTAACTTTACCTGAAAATGTTTTTCAGGCTTTCTTTATCCATTGTAAATAAAGAGAGTAAACAAAATGGGAAGAAATGGGTGGATGGCAAGGAAAGGGAGGCTGGCCTTCAACTTGTAGGACTGGAATTGAGGGGATGCTTGGAGATACCAAGGAAGGTACAGGAAGATACAGGAAGGATAAACAAAGCGCCAAAGCCTGGGGTAGACAGAGGGGCCCTTCCTGGGGGCTGCCACCTCCAGCAAGGTGTGACAGGACAGGTGGTGTTTTCATGGGAGAGATTCTCTGGAGATCCAGAACAGACTTCCAGGCTACTCTGATTCCAGTAGTCTCTGCTGTGGATAGGAAGGATATTTTAGATTGTAAGATTAGAGAGGAAGATGAAGAAGAACCACTTCATCACTCTCATGTATTTTTCTTTTTAATATTCATTCCTTTAAGAGAAAATGTTGAGCTAGTAAGCAGTGAAAGAACATGGTGTGATAGGGGCGAATGGATTTTTCCTAACCACAAATTAAATTTTTGTCTGTGTACTTTCTTAATGAACAAATTAGGTTGTGTGTGTAAAGATATTCTAGTAGGCATTCATATGAGGCCGGACTACTGTTGCCTGTTTCCTGCCAAAGACTCAGGGATTCAGGACCCTACAGCTTCTTAGCGGTAGAGTTGAGTTTCCAGGTAGGCAGATCGTTCGCTGCTGTGAATGTTGGAGAGAGGAGTGTTGCTCATTAACAGGCAGCAGATATAGTTCTTGAAGACAATTTCCCTTAAAAGCTATGATCAGAGATGCCATAGGGCAGGTAACCACTATTTCATTAGAAATTTAGCACATTTTTCCAAATTCTCAACCCAGCCTCTCTGTTATTAAAGCATACTAAGCAACCTTTCCCCTTGTATCTCCTTATAGATTAATTGCCTAAGGAATTGCAAAACCTATCAAGCCAGAAAACCTCTGTGGTTTTATAACACTTCCCTCAAGTTTTTTCTTAATAAACCAATGCTCGCTGATGTTGTCTTCGAAATACAAGGTATGGCTCAACTTTTACAGACTTCCTTATTCATTGTTATTTCTTGTTTTCTCTCCTCACTTTCTCTTTCAGGTTTGAAGGTTTGGTGTGAGGGAATAACTCTTCTCTCTTGCAGAATGTGGATTAACACTACCTGAATTACAGCAAAATCTTCCAGAGAAATGAAGTGTCTTATTAAAATAAGAAAAGAAATTTATATTCCCCTCAGTATTTTTTCCCTTTCCATGTGCTTCATTAACTTTTAGAGACCAGCAAGGGATGGCGTGATCTGTAATATTTCATCATATATGCTTGTTTATGTATTTCTTTAAGATCCTAGTTCTCGATCCGTATGAAACCAATCCCCTTAAAATTAAATTACCTCTAGCTTATTTTATTTAGCTCTCTTCCTCTTTATTTGAGCAAAAGGGTTGAGGGTTGGGCCTAGCCTGCACCGCCCCCCACAGAAACTGCTGCATCTATTCTTCCCAGCACCCTGAGAACCGTTAGCCCCAGAGCAACTGAGAGCTGCTGTTTATCTCCTTGGGAAAGTAACGCCACCTAATTTTAATAAAGATGAGCTGTTTTAATGCCCATTATTGATTACTCGCTTGGATAATTTTGTCCCTTTGGTAGATTAAAAGCAAAATCTTAGGGATGAATTGTCAGATACCTTCAATTATGCAGGAAGGATAGAAGGAGGTGTTTCCAAAAGGAATTAAGTAGAACTTTAGATGGGCTTTTACTAAGAGGAAGATAATAATTGTCATTTAGGATAGAAAGGTGTGACAGCTAACATAGTCATTTACTTTTAAAAAAATCTTTCTCCTTTCCAGAAGAGCTTTTGGAAGGAAACAAAACAAAAAAAAAAACCCCTTTTCTCAGAAAGATTCACTTTACTTTTAACTCTGGTCACTTGCCAAGATAAACAGTGAACTGGAAACTTTCCAGAGTCCCTTCCACAATCTGCCATCAGCACCTTATGCAGTGTGAGCCTGGGACACTTTCAAATGGGACAATAAAAGTGACCTTGGAACACACACACACACACACACACACACACACACAAAAAAAGACTGGGAAAAAAGCTAATAAGAGGCTAAAGATTTATGGAACCTGGCACCAGTTTCTCTGCCATGGGCTGTAGGGGAGGCAGCCCAGCTCCTGAGAGTTGGGGAGGGCACTGTGGAGGCAGCAGTGTTGTTCCTCTGGAGGAGGGCTGAGCCTGGGGCCTGAAGCCCCCTGCTCCAGCTTTGGCTTTGCATCCTAACCAGCGTGTGTCCTTGCGCAAGTCACTTGACATTTCTGGCCTTCAAGTCTTCTCCTCCGCAAAGAGGCTGAACCACCCAGATTCTGGAAGGTCCTTTACAGTGTTGAGAGTTATATAGCTCACTAATAGCCGCCCTTCTTTGATTCATGTACCTGCAGGGCAACAGAGAGAAAACTAAAGAGAAATTTTTGAGTTAGAAGTTAAATGAATTCTTGTTCTTTTCAGGGGTTAAAATATGTGTCCATCCTGCCACTGAATGGAATGGAATGGGTCATGTCTGAATTCTCCTCAGTGTGGTCACTCTGGCTGCAGGCTCAGCTTACTAGGGCCAGTTCTCTGATGGAATTGTTCCAAAATGGGAGAGGTAGAAAAACCAGAGGCATTTCAAATGAGGAAAGAAGCAGAGGACTTACAGAATCACTGATCTAATTCATCTCCTTGAGTAACAAACAGTTGCATATATATATTTATGAAGAAACTTTATTATTTTTTTTCTGATTATGAAAGCCCTATATGATTATTATAGACTAGTGTGCATAAAATGATCTTATTTTATAGAAAATATTTCTATTTTGTTCATAAATATATAGCAAGGGTCAGGAAGGATATATTACACCATATTGTGAGCAGTGGTTATCTTTAGAAAATGAGATGATGGTGATGATGGGGATTATGGTGATTAGAAAAATGTTGGAATTGCTCAAGGTAGAATAGTCAGATAACACATCAATATGCAAAAGAAAAAAATCACCCATAATCCTATTGCCTGATGACAATCACTATTTGATTTTGGCATATTTTCCTCTAGTCAGTTTTCCTCTGTTTAAAAATAGGAGGTTAGGTAATAAATACTATTTATATAATTGTGTATTCTTTATTTTTAAATTTATATCATAGCATGTTATGGTATTTATAATGTTTTGTTAGCATTTTTAATGTCATTATATGATTATATCCTTTTATAAACTATAGTAAACTATTATAGTAACAATAATTATTATAAAAATGTCTCAATACTAAAAGCTTCAATGGATCAGAACAAGTGTAATTTATAGGTGTAAATTTAGGGATTTCCTACATTTTTCACTATTAGAAATAGCTGCATTGTAGATTTAGTGTAAGTACTTTACTCTGAAATTAGGATTATGGGATAGATTCTTAGTGAAAGGATATGAATATCTGTAAGACTCCATCTATAATATTAAATTGTATATGTCTAGAAAGATTGTACCAATTTACATTCCCATTGGCAGTGTATGAAAGTGCTTGTTTTATCTTTCTCAGCATTAAGTATGCTTCTATCTTAATTTTTATTGCAAATTTGGTATGACTATTTATTTTTAATATTCTAATCTAGAATCAAGAAGCCCAGATTGTGAAATCAAAAACCAATGTTCTGATCCATTGAAGCTTGTAGTATTGAGACATTTTTATAATAATTATTGTTACTATAATATAATATATAATAATAACACTGACTCCGGTAGCAACTGTACTAGAGATCATATATGTAAAGCTTAAGTCTTGAAACAATGCTGTATTTTGGTATTGGTATTCCAGCAGTCGCCTAGTATTTTGGTATTGGTATTCACAGCCCTAGCTGCCAAGTGACGTTGGAGCAGAGATTTACACCTTTCTAACTCCAAGGTGAGCACAAGAGAGTGTACCTACAACATCTTGTTAGTGCAACTAGAGAAAATTAGATTGATTTCAGAATGGTTTAGTCATAACTGTTCCTCTGTTTAAAGTCAAAATGCATTCTCCCATGTATTCTGTTTCATATTCTTGTCATTCTCTGAAAGTTTGTACAGGTTAAGTATCCCTAATCTCAAAATCTGAAATCCAAAATACTCCAAAATCTGAAACTTTTTGAATGCTGACATGATGCTCAAAGAAAATGCTGATTGGAGTATTTTGAATTTCAGATTTTTGGATTAGGGGTGCTGAACCAGTGAGTGTATACATAATGCAAATATTCAAAACACTGAGAAAATCTAAAATCCAAAATATTTCTAATCTCAAGCATTTCAAATAAGGGATACTCAAACTGTACCAGGCATGAAGGTTTACGCTTCAGGTCATGTTAATGCCTCTCAGTGTGACAACATTTGGACATATGGTTTTTTTTTTTTTTTTTTTTTTTTTTTTTTTTGAGACAGAGTCTCGTTTTGTTGTCCAGGCTAGAGTGAGTGCCATGGCGTCAGCCTAGCTCACAGCAACCTCAAACTCCTGGGCTCGAGCGATCCTTCTGCCTCAGCCTCCCGAGTAGCTGGGACTACAGGCATGCGCCACCATGCCCGGCTAATTTTTTATATATATATCAGTTGGCCAATTAATTTCTTTCTATTTATAGTAGAGACGGGGTCTCGCTCTTGCTCAGGCTGGTTTTGAACTCCTGACCTTGAGCAATCCGCCCGCCTCGGCCTCCCAGAGAGCTAGGATTACAGGCGTGAGCCACCGCGCCCGGCCTGGACATATGGTTTTTAATTGTAGTTAAATTGACAGGCAGCTAAATTTTAATGTCATTCTGAAAAACTAATGTCTATTTTTTTTTTTTTGGTGTAAATGGAAATTGCTGTTTGAAGTGTGAAAGTATTTCTAAGTTTGTGACTGACTTGTTAATTTAAATGTTTTACACCAAAAATGGGGAGGATAAAATTCTTATATTTTAAATTTATATTGAACTTTAGGCAGACACTCAATAACATGTCCCAAATCTGAATAATAATTTTTTTAAAAAATTATAGTGAAATTTTCAAATAAAGATACAATTTTTTTCTCTATACACTTTACCTAAAACATATATGATGCAAACTACACATTATGTAAGATTCCTATTTGTGAAATAATTCACATATGAATGTAACTTTGGTATTCATAATATAAATTTATATGAAGTAATGGGAAAGATAATTTAAAAATTTAAATAATTATCCATTTAAATGTAGTGTTTTCTCTTCATACAATAATAATATATTTGAAGTCACATGTAATAATTCTTTGGTTTCTTTACTCCAGTTTTGAATATTACTCAACCTCATGAGAGGTGTAAAGAAACCTAAGTGAGAATAGAATCTATGGAACAATTTAGACCAGAACCGACACACTGATAAACCTTGATGAGGTGGTGGTGACATGGGCCAGAAAGACTTGATGGGGTCTTTTCTTGGGTGCATATTTGCTGTAGGTTTGACTGTGATACTTTATATTTCTAAGTCCTTTGTTTCCTCACCGATAAAATAGAGATACTGATTTCTACCTTGTGGAGTGGTCACGAGGATTGAAACAATGCATAAAAGAGACCCAGCAGAAGCCTGACTTGTAGACTCTATTCCCCCTGCGATGGCAGCCAGCAGTGGGGGACCATTGTACTATTTCTTGCTGAACCCAGGTTCCACAGCCAATCGTTTAAAAATGTTCTAGGCTATCCCCAACAACTGGCTGGAGTTGACATGAGATATAAAATGGGATACTATCCCTGTAATAGGTGGTCATCAAATATATATTTTTCCTACCACTCCCAAGTTGTTGTTTGGATTTGTAAAAGAAAAAAAAATTACTATAGCAGTTCTAAAGCTAGTCTTTTTTTTCTTTAACTTTTTCTCTTTCTTCTTTCTTTCTTTCTTTCTTTCTTTCTTTCTTTCTTTCTTTCTTTCTTTCTTTCTTTCTTCTTTCTTTCTTTTCTTTTGAGGTAGCTAGGTCATGATTTTTTTTTAACATTTTTTTCTTTTTTTTTTTTTAAATTAGTCTTGGTACATATTTAGACATGATTATAGAAAGGCATGGGTTTCCTTTTAACATGAGAGTCTCCGCATAGAGTTTGTTACAAAATTACATTCCTTCCCTGTTTACTTACATAGTACATATTCTAAGTCTCTTGAGCTAGACAAGTATCTCTTTTCTTTTTTCAGAAATAGTTCTAAAAATTTCACTTTTGAAACCTGGAAAATAGTATGAAAATATGACAAATGTAGCACTTTATTTTAATATACAGTAAAGCAAAGATCTTTGATAATCTATATAAAGTGACTAGAAAACTTGGGCTTTTTAAATTTTGTTTCACTCTTACAGTCCTTTTCTTTAGAAAAAGTTTCTTAAAACTGTAACATCAAATGAATCCTACCCAAAAATGATAGTTTGGCCTTGACATTTTTAAGGAACATGTTTATCTTTTAACTAGAAAATTGATGTTTTTTTCCCCTAAGTAACTCTACCTGTATCCAGTTGCTAGCTAGTACATAAACTCAGCATTATGTTCATTCAGCATATTTTTATATATAGTGTTTGAAAATGTAATTATACTGAGGGCATTGTATTATAGTTTCACAGCAGAATAATTTATAATACCAGTTTTAAAAGTTGATATTTTCTTAACTGGAAGTATAATGGTTTTCTAAACTAAATTCCAAGCTTGAAATAGGCTTAAAAATGCTTTAAAGTACAGTTGTCCCTTAGTATCCATGGGGAATTGGTTCCAGAACCGCCTGTAGATATCAAAATCCTTGATGTTCAAGTCCCTGATATAAAATAGCATAGTATTTGCATACAACCTATGCATACCATCTTGTATACTTTAAATCATTTCTAGATTATTTATAATACCTAATGCAATGAAAGTGTCATGTAAATAGTTGTTATACTATATTGTTTAAGGAATAATGGCAAGAAAAACAAAACCTGTACATGTTCAGTGCAGTTGCAGTTTTTTTTCTCCCCAAGTATTTTCGATCCTTGGTTGGTTGAGCTCTGGATGTGAAACCCACGGATATAGAGAGCTGACTGTACTGAGTGTTTTATTGCTGGTTTTGCGATTCTGTTGTAAGCACGTTATCAATGGAAAACTTCTGTTAAAATTTCAAGGTTACTTATCAAATTCCAACCCCATCTACTATCCACTTGGTATTTTTGGTCAGTCTTAAATTCCTCTGCTTAACCCAAATGATCGGTCATCCAGTTTGTTTGTCATGCTTCTAATTTTTCTTCTTTTCTTTCTTTTTTTTTAAATGATGCCTAAATATCTTTAAATTTTTAAAACCTTAAAATTATCAGTTAATAGGCATTACCTGTTAGAATTCTCTGTTAATTGCTGCAATACAAGTATATCCTGCATGCTTTAATTATGGGAACTGATCCTCCTGGTATATGCACACTGTCACAGTGAGGTAGGGAGGGGAGGACGCCCGATGGTAGGTGTGTTGACCATGTGGGAGGGATCCCCAAAGCTGCTTCTCTGCTCCTCTGGGGACATATGGCTGTGCAAATCACAGTGCCATGTAGTGGGCTCACAGGTGGCAATGTCAGGTGTAGCTCCTGAGAGATTATTGGTTTTGGAGAAAGCAGCTAAGCTTAGATGTAACTTTTTCCTTCTTTCCTGAGTCAGGAGATATTAAAGGGAATGAAGAAGCCAATTATTGTAAATATTCTAGAGAAGAATGTATACCCCTGATAAGTGTGAGATTTTAGGGATATGAAGGTAAGAACTCTTGGGCAGAACAGAGTGGTTTGGCTCATAGAGTTACTTTCTTGGAGGGGGCTGCTTTGTCACTCACCCTGGCTGTGGTATCTTCCACTAAACTAAAAACTGCCCCAAAGGAGGGGTAGCTTTGTCTTTCTCATCTTTGAATCTTCCATTCCAAATGCAAAGATTAGCACATGGGTGGTGCCCGATAATGATCTGTTTAATGGATCTGGGCCGGCAGTGGGATTCATGGTTTCCTAAGGTGGTGAGAGTGGTGAGAACTGCTTCACCCCCAGGAGTCCCAGGCCAACTGAACCCCCATCTGGCGCTGCCTGTAGTGGTGGAGCAATAGCTGGAGAGCTTAGCAAGCTTTTCCTAGAGCCTCTGTTTGGTTTAATGAGCTTCAATGAGCAGGATGGACTGAGGGGGCCTTTAAAATGCAAAGTAGTGCTGGCTCTCCCAGAAGCAGGCATTGCTCATGTGGGAAAGAGGTTCCCTGGGGAGGTACCATGCTGGGAGAAAGAGGGGGCCAAGACCATACCCTCCCAGATTTTCATAAGGTCAGAAATGCTATCCTTGGCTCCACAAGAAGTTCACTTGCCATTCCTCCTGTGATGTGTGGACCACTTACGGTTTAATTTTACAGTTTCCTGTTTCTGATATGGGGAAGCCTGGCCAGGACTATAATGTGAATGTGGCCAAGAAGGTTAATGGTTTTCTTGGGAGGCACGTGGGCATAGGTGGTGTTCTTCCAAGCCAATTGGAAAAGACAGATGCTTCCTTATAAAGACATGAAGCAAAATATTTCATTTCAGTGTTTCCAGCTTCAGGAAATATAAACAAAGTAACAAATAGTTGCCTGACTTGCAAATAGTTAGTTCCAAAGTCAACTTTTGAACTCCCTTTATTGGTCAGTTTAAAACTAAGAAGTCTCTGGATTAATGGTGGCTATCATTAATTTGGTTTATGAATTATCAGCCTAGCTGTGCCTAGTGCAACACTCTAATTAGAAGGAAAATTGCTGGAATGATAACTCTGCAAGTTTATCTTACTTGTCTTTGTTTCCCTTTTGACCCTCTCAGGTACGACGGTGCCAGCCCACAGGGCCATCCTGGTGGCCCGCTGCGAAGTGATGGCAGCCATGTTTAATGGGAATTACATGGAAGCAAAAAGTGTCCTGATTCCAGTTTATGGTGTTTCCAAAGAGACTTTCTTGTCATTTTTAGAATACCTATACACAGACTCTTGTTGCCCAGGTGAGTGGTATAAATGCTAGATAACATCTCACAATTCATTCTTTTCTTGTCACCCATTTTGATAAGTTGCTTTCTGTGAGATCTGTTTACATTTAAGATTTGTTGGAGCTGAAATCATGCAATGTGCTAAGTGGTTGGAGGTGATGTTGGGACAACAGTGGATTTTCAGTCAGTTCAAGTAGAAAAGCAGTAATTGAGTGTCACTATGGGCTGTCAGACTCTGGCGTGAGTTCACACATCCATTCAGCACCAACAGCATGGGGTCACTGTAGGAACCTGAGAAATGGAGGTGTTTTGTGGTCCAGTGTCTAATTCTGAAGATTGGGTCACAGACTCCTTGGAGCACTGTATCTTCCACAAGAAGAAGGGGACTGGGCCACTGCTTCTATGGCTCTGACCTCTGACTGAGGCACTTTTTTTAAGGACTTTTCAATATTCTGAGACCTTCTGGTCCTTTTTCTGGTCCAGAGAACGTGAGATTCTTAAAGGCCTTCTTTTAAACTTTTCCTAAAGTCAGACTCTCTTAAAGCTGACTTCTCTGAAAACTTTTCCTAAAATGTTTAGAATGTCCAGTGGACGGTAGGATTTATTTCCAAATTCACTGACCAAGGACTCTCTTTGCCCAGGAACCAACCATCCGTGGCAGCTCCTAGTTGGATTGGATCTTGCAGGTTTCCCCAGGCTGGAGGCACCTTGGAGAAATAGCAAAGTCCTTTAACAGGCCTGGAGCTTTGGGCTGAGCTGGTGTGGAAGCCCTCTTTGATTAGTCTTCACCAGTTGGCCACCAGATGGCTCCCACCACAAGCACAGCTAGAGAAGCCCCAGGTAGCTTAGTCCAGAAGCCTGAGACCTTGATGAGAGAATCTAGCCAAGCACCCTGGCAAATATAAAAAGCAGATACATTTCGGACCACACCTCTCTTCAGATTCACTGGTTTAATTTTAGATTGGGAAACTTTCTTGTGTTTGTTATTGAAATAAGTTTTAAACAAGTCATAAGCCCTCTATTGAAAGGTTTTAGAAGTTCCAAAAAAGAAAATTCCTTTTATAAATTGAACTAACTCTGGTCTTGCAGCTTGCTATAGAGTATTGTGGAGCCAGTTACAGATGTTTCTATCAGTGTTAAAGACTGACTTGTCATCTTTGCCTAATAAAAATGAAAGCACTGGTTCTTACTGGAAATGAGGGTTATTGTGTATTATTTCATTATTGGCAAATTTGTATATTAACTCAAAAATTTGACCAGATTTGAAATAATCAGAAAATTTGGCTTTTTCAATCATCCTCTCGCTAGTGTAATTGAAACTACTAATTTTAAGTTTTATCTTGCTCATTAGAAAAATTTGTTCAGGAAAGCAATAATAACTATGTAAGACCAAGTACTTTGAAAAGTGGTAAAATTGTGGAGGGAAATGAGTCAAAATCAATAATCAAAAAGTTAAGCCAGATACTGGCATATATGCATTGAGAAGATCACAGAAAGAAAGGTAATCTATTCATGATGTTAAATATTTACCATACACAATGTTCTTGGTTTTATAGCCACAAAAGATTTTAAGAAATTTAAGGAGAGACAAGACAGAGAATTACATGAAAAATCAGACTTCTAGGGAAGTATTTTTTTAAAAACCAAACTGGGTGGTTGCTAAGGGGCTGGGGGAAAGGGGAGGACTGGGGAGTTATTATGTAATGGGTACTGAGTTTCAGTTTGAAAAAAGTTCTAGAAATGGATGGTGGTGATGGTTGCTGCACAGCGATGTGAATGTACCTCGTGCCACTGAACTGTATGCTTAAAAATGGTTAAAATGGCAAATTTTATTATGTTTATTCTACCACAATAAAAACAAAACAACAAACAAACAACCTGGAGACTAAAGCCAGGAAAGAAAAATTGCAAGGATTCAGTTTAGCTAATGAAAGATTGACCTGATAGTTCTGGAATTGATTGTTGAGGGCAATTATGAAATCACCTTCTCCGAAGAATTAAAAATATAGAAAGACTAGATCCACTTCTGAGTATGGAGGCGTAAATGGATTCTTTTAAAAATGTAGTGGAATCTAATATCTAATGTAGCATGTTGCCTCCCTGAGGCTTTTCTTAGGCGTTCTCTTCTACACTGGATGATGCAGTCTGTGTGTGGGGTTTTTTTGTAGTTGTTGTGTGGGTGTGGTTTTCTTTGGTCATTTAAAGAAACGGTTTTATTGTCCGTTTTCTCTTATTTCCCTTCTCTCATCAGCCGGCATTTTCCAGGCCATGTGTCTCCTCATCTGTGCTGAGATGTACCAGGTGTCCAGACTGCAGCACATCTGCGAGCTCTTCATCATCACCCAGCTGCAGAGCATGCCGAGCAGGGAGCTGGCATCCATGAACCTTGATATCGTTGACCTGCTCAAGAAGGCCAAGGTAATTGGCCCTGTGTATCTGGTCGCCTGATTTTTTTTTTATAAAGTATTATTAAAATGATACTATTTAAAAATTTCTGTTAATTTTAAGATCTATGACTCATCTTCATTAGGAAGTTTGGCTAAATGAAGCTAACGTGCCTTCACAACAGTTTCTCTGGCTAGGCGATTTTGTAGCATTAGGGTTTTTGTACAGTCCCTTTGTAAGGAAGTGAAATTAATGGAGATGGAGTTTTTCTCAACTTAAGAGTGGCTCTTAGCACTTAAAGTCGTCTGAGTGTGGGGCTATCCTGTGTCACATAAGCATTATAGAAAATAGAATGTATATTGGATTTCCCCAGAAGATCACATCTTAGGGTTCCTAAAAGGAAAACTATAAGATTGGTCCATATATACTGATAGAAATGGTTAAGCTAATCTCATTTAGTTCTTCATTTTTTTTCCATTCATTTCATGAACATGTTTTGAAGTTCCAGTTGAAGGTAGGAGATATTGGCGAACTTCATTAATCCTTGCAAATGCCTTTTGTTGGTCTGTCTCACTGTATTAGGAATCTAGTTAGAAAAAACATTTGAGGGTGAGAATCAATGCAGTATATACCACACTTTGTCAGATCCTTTTCTCAGCTCAGGGCCTTTTTGGTTTTAAGAATTGTACTGCTACTCATTGTAGGGAACAGAAGGGGGTTACACAATTAAATTAACTGTGGGTAACTGTAGTTACAAAGATCTTAGGATTATAAATCTGGGCCAGATCTGCAAATAAAATAGGATTGCTGTGTTGAAATTGACTTCCCGAACTCCCGGATATAGTCCCAGTCAAAATTCTGTCGTCTCCCCATTGCTACTTTCTTTTATTCCTAGAAGCAGAAAGGTTGTTCAGGTGGGCCATTTATTCTGCCCTTCCATCTGCTGCCTGAAACTGTGTTAGTGCTTGTGGCAGTTACAGCACACTGCTGATGTGCACAGAACTTGCAGGAAGCTGAGCCCTCTAGACCTTTTTCACGGGAATGTATTTGATCCGTCACTACAAAGTGTCAGGACTTCTTAAAATATTATCTGGCGTACAACATACTATCTATCCCTATCATCTTTGACACCCAAGGTTAAAAAGGCATCACAACTGTGTCTTCATCCAAGTTGCTAAAATGGAGCCACATGGTGTGGCAAAGGCCAGAGCTCTGTGGCAGCTAAAAGCTTGCCCCCGGTTGACATGAATCCTTTAATCAACACTCACATTCCTGGGCACGGAAGGGAATTCATTTAAAGCATTCTAGGTCTTCTCTTATTACCTCCTTAACTATTCTGGACTTGAGTTCTCTCATAGTCAAGACTTATAATCATATGTGTTTAACATTAGGGATAAAAACAAATTTAAAAATGAACCCTGATCTGTCTTTGTAATATGTTTACATTAAGCTTAGGATAAACAAATAGCTGCCCTCTAAATTTGGTTTAAAAATGGTCTTTCATTCTTTTTGGAATTTTTGATGTATTCTCATACTATCCTAACAAGTTCATCATACTTAAAAAAAAATGGACACAAGCTTCTTTTGCCCTGTCTTTTAGTATATTTTTAAATAGTTTATGTAGAAGAGAACCTCTCTGTGGTTGCATTGGTTTCTTTAGGTACCTTCCCACACCACACACACACACTTGGTTCCTCTTCAGCATTATTTATGATTGCATTGTCGCAAATTCTTCTCTATTTGTTTTCCCTGATTCTCTGAGTTCTGTTTATGATTATTCTTATTTCCCCCCACCCACCCCTAGATTAAATAAAAATCTAAGATACCAGTTCATTTTAAATTTTATTTTTTGTTTCTGAAGACTTTTTTATTTGCTAATATTAAGCCTAAATTTACCAATCGTCCTTTATCCTATTCCTAGTGGTCCCTAACTTGGCAATTATGAATCTCAGATAACAGGTAATGTTCTTCCCAAGTTCTCTTGAAGTTCCTATTTTGAGGTTTCACTTCACCAGCCAGTTCATCCTGTCCATCAGAATTTGGTTAACTTTTCCTTCACCATTTCTCTGACTTTTAGGAGGTGAAATTGTCTTTTAGCAGAATTAGACTCCCAGTAGCTCTCTGAATAATGAAAATTTCTAATCACTCTCTTGTCATCCTTGCCAGTTTGTACTGAGCATCAGGAAGGCAGCATTCATGCCTTCTTACAGAGAGGAGCAGTTTTGGTATTTTCTCACCTCTGTATTCACTTTCCCCTCATTTCTCCCACCTCTCTGCCAGGCTTCCTGTATTTCCATTAAAGTGAAATCTTAAAATACAGAAGTTTGTTTCCCTTAATCAGATCACTTTCTTCAGACTGAGCTAGATATTCCTTATCTCTACTCACGTTTAAACTCCATCTATCCAAGCTTTGGTGATTCTTATGAAGTCATATTTATTCTCACATTAAAAATTTAAATTGGCTGGACACGGTGGCCCACACCTGTAGTCCCAGCACTTTGGGAGGCCAAGGTGGAGGATCACTTGAGGCCAGGAGTTTGAGGTTACAGTGAGCTGTGATTGAGCCACTGCACTCTAGCCTGGGTGACAAGGCAAGACCCTGTCTCTAAAAGAAAAAACAAAAACCATTAAATTAATTTTGTTACTTATAAACTATATATTAATATTTGGCTACCTGAGGCTACAGGTTTTATTTCTGAGAGTTGTCGGATCTTTTCTCCACATTCTTCATATATATTAGCTCTTAAGTTTTATAGCATTTAGTTTATGGTTTTAAAAATGCCTTTCTTTTGTTCAAGAAATTACAATTTATGTCCATTCCAAGTTGTAAATGCTAGTTTTATTTTATTTTATTTTCCAATAAAGACCATTATCTTAAAAAAAAAATGCCTTTCTTTTTTAGTCTGTTGCTTATTTCAGTTTAGGCCTATTTTCTTAGGTCAGAATATATTCTTTCATATAAACCTCGTCTTTATAGTGAGATGTATCCCATCTCTTGCCAAGAGCTCACAATTATGATATCTTAAATCTTGGTCAAAAATAAAATTCTTCATTTTAAGAATGTTTTTGTAGACAGCTATTCATTTCTAAGATAGCCCTTCTCTTCCAAAGTCTCAGCTCTTAGGCAATGTCCTGACCTTCTGGTGGGATGTTATCAGCTCTGGGTTAATCATCTATTAATAGTGGTGGCTTCTTAAAATAGCTATTTAGCTAAAGGTAGCTTAAAATAGCTGAAGGTTTTTGAGATCACTCACATCCATCTGCTAGAAGACTGTTAAAATGTGACGTGGGATTAGATGAACTGTAAAGTCTCTTCTAATTTAAAACTTCTGATTTTATGTAATGAAAATGAGAGGGACTTGTGAATTTGCGTGTTAAAATACTCTCACACTATATGACTTTTTAAAAGAACAAATCCTTGAGTTATTTCCTTAAGATTTGAGATTATAAATCTTTCAATTTAGTATTACTCATTGCTTATTTAATATTTTTGAGTGTCCACCTTAGCCAAGAGGTGGAAACAACCTAAGTGTCTATCAGCAGATGAATAGATAAACAAAATGTGGCATATACATATTGCAGAATATTATTCAGCCCTAAAGAGGAATGAAATTTTGATGTGTGCTACAATGTGGATGAACTTGGAAGACATTATGCTAAGTAAAAGCCAGATGCAAAAGGACAAATATTGCACAATTTCACTTACATGTATTACCTAGGATAGTTAAATTCATAGAGACAGAAAGTAGAATAGTGGTTGCCAGGGGCTTGGGGTGGGAAAAAAGCGGGAGTTACTGTTTAATGGGTACAGAGTTTCAGTTTGGGGTGATAGAAAAGATCTGGAATGGATAGTGATATTGGCTGCACAACCATGTGAATGTCCTTAAAGCCACTGACTTGTACATTTAAAGTTGTTTAAAATGGTAAATTTTGTTATGCATATTGTACCACAATAGCAATAATTTTAAAAGAACCATACTCAGGTACCAAAGTTGCCTGCCAACAAGTTACTGCCATCTGAACTAGTGTTTGGATAGGTCAGTAAGTGTCACTGCTTGGCACAAGGTAATGCCAATGGCCAGGTGGCTTTGAGTCTTCGCTCCCCTAGCAGCTGTTAGAATTCAGAATGAGGAGATTTGAGCTGGGAATCCTGCACAGCGTAGCAGTACTTCCTGTTAAAAGGAACTACTTGGACATAATTTTCTCTTAGAAATATTTACACATTGAAACCCACACCCTTAGGCCAATGATGTTTCCTCCTCAAAATAATTTCTGGTTTGTTCCTCATGAGAACTTGTGTAGATACTGCTCACCATAATCTGCTACACAGATATAAGTGTGGTTAGTGAATTCCATGACTTATATTAAAGGCTTAAAGCAAACCTTCAAGAACCTCAAATAGGCCGGGCGCGGTGCCTCACGCCTGTAATCCTAGCACTCTGGGAGGATCACTCAAGATCAGGAGTTCGAAACCAGCCTGAGCAAGAGCGAGACCCCGTCTCTATTATAAATAGAAAGAAATTAGCCAAACAACTAAAAATAGAAAAAAATTAGCCGGGCATGGTGGCAAGTGCCTGTAGTCCCAGCTACTCGGGAGGCTGAAGCAGGAGGATTGCTTGAGCCCAGGAGTTTGAGGTTGCTGTGAGCTAGGCTGACGCCATGGCACTCTAGCCTGGGCAACACAGTGAGACTCTGTGTCAAAAAAAAGAACCTCAAATAATCTGTTAACCACAGCCATGAGTCTGCTTAAAGACATTTGTCCACTCCCACAGCGTTAGCCTGTATTCCCTGTGGATTCGATTTCTTCATCGAATGGTGTATTTTTGATATTTGTTAATAATCCTTCGCCTTCCTTTCTGCTGTCACGTAGACTAAAGGCTTCATCATAAATAGACACATTGAACATGGGTATGGGCTCTCCACGATTTCTCCCAGACCATCCTCTTGATGTTGTCATCATACTGATGGTCATGATGTGCAATATTGTTTCATTTGTCATTTTTCTTGCAGTTTCACCACTCTGATTGCCTTTCAACCTGGCTACTTCATTTCATTGCCACTAACTACCTCATCTTCAGTCAAAAGCCTGAATTTCAGGATCTTTCAGGTAGATTGTCAATTTCTGTTTTGAAAAGAAAACTTTATGTTATTTGTTCTTAGGTCTGAGACATCATTTGTAGAAAAGTAGTTTTAACAAAATAAGAATAGTCAATGTAATGCATTTCTTTTAAATTATGCAATGTGGTAATTGAGGACACTTAAATTATAGTCACCTGTGTTACATAAGCAGCTTGACTTATGTTACACAAGAAGTTTTCTAATGACTATTTTATAGCTCCCATCCATTTTTAAATGCATTTTTTCCCTGAAATAGATAAGGGGGTGAAGTGTGTCCTTAGGTGGCATTCAGTTGTGATAAACAGGATCTTAAGTTTAACTACCTAAGTCAGAAGCAAAATTTGAACAGTACAGATTTAAAATTTTTTTATAAAGGAATTTAACTGTTAACTATATAATGTACAGTTTTATTGTGCTGGATATCTAAATTTATTAAGTATATCTATATAGGTGTCTGTCATGTTACTTTTGAATAGCAATTATTTACCAAGGAGTGTTACGAAACTTACTGAGCCGAGAGTGTATGTAATGTGATTTCCAAGGTCAATTACAAAGATTAAAACCAATCAAAGGGCAAGCTTCTTAGTACTGCCTAAGAAGGAAAAAATGAAAATATAGTAGCTGGAAGAGTAGGCAATCAGTTTAGATACAGTGGTTTGCTCATGTTATTACCTAGTACAGACTCAAAGAAAAATAGAAAAGGAAATGAAAGATTACTTAGTCAAGTAGTTAAACTCTGGACAAAGAAATCTCCCTAGAGATGCCTGAAGGTCTTCTAGGGTAGGGGGCAGAAAGTAGGGAGGAAGTGAGGAGAGACAGAGGAAGGGAATCAGGGTGAGGGAAGAGAATCAAAAATGTACAGCTCTCAGTCCCTTCCCTCCTTCTTTTCTGTCTTTTGTATCTTAGAGTTCTACATAAAATTTTACTTTGTAAAAAAGATTCTGCTGGTAAAAGATATAAAAATCCCTTGGTTTCATTCATCTACTCATGCAATTAAGGAAAGCAAGGAACACACGGTTTTTGACAGAGGTATTAAGCCATTCAACAAACGTCACGTGTCTATTCAGTCTCCTTACTTAGAACTCAACTATTAATACAGTAGAGACACATAATCACATCTAAACAAAACAAGTGTTTATTAACCATCTACTTTGTGCAAGAAAAAACAAAGTCCATTCCTAAAGATAAGATGTGCTTCTGCCTGCTGCCAGAAGCGACATTCTTATATAGTTATTCTTTAAGAAGCCAATTAAAAATGAAGTAAACTGCATGTTGGCCTTTGAACCACCTTCATTATGCCACCTCAGGTCACCTTTATTTGTGGAAGCAGAGTAAGATTCTTTTCCACTTCCTATCTTGTGTAGATGTATGGTATACAGGGAGTTCTATTACCACCTTGGGAGAAACGTGCTCTATAAATCCTTTCAGTTATTAATTTTTATTATATTTTATTACTTATCCAGTTGCCTATAGAGTCTGTCATGGCCACCTGACATGGTGGAAAGCAGGGCCCCAGGGTGTGTGAGGTGGCAAGCTGAGGGGCTGAGGCCGTGTCCCTGACTGTCTTCTCTTCCTCTGATGGGAACTAAAAGGGAATCCTGAGAGCTGTCACTCTGCAGCGCCTGGTCAATGGCCAGGAGCCTGCTGTGATATGTCATCCTCTGGAGCAGACAAAAAAAAAAAAGCCCCACCCCTTTGGATAAGGGGGAATTTAATTGTCTAAATCAGCAGTTACATTGGTTAAATGTAGCCTGCTAAGGGATTTTATTTGGACCACATATATTAATATTATATATATATAGAGAGAGAGAGAGACAGACAGACAGGCAGACAGACAGACAGACAGACAGACAGAGACAGAGCTGGCATTTTAAAACTCCAAATTCATGGCTTCTTTTGAAAAGCTAAAAGATCTGGCTGCTCCAGGCCCATCTTCTCACATGACAGCAGCCTGGAGCTGGGTGGTGGCTGCCCACTGAAGGAGCAAGTCCTCTTCAGAGGGTCACAGTCACTTCTCTTCTCCATTTCCTTATTTCTGGCTCACTTCGCCAGGTCACTTGAAGCTGGGAAAGGTTCTCGTCACAATTACTTTACAGCTTCCTTGTAGAATTGCTTATTTTCAGTCTCAAATGTTATCAAATTATTACTAGAATTCTGAGAATTGTTTTCTCTTGACTGAGAATTTTTCATTTCTGGAGGCGTTTAGAAATCAGAAAGCGAGACTGAAGATCTCATGTCAGTACAGGCACAGATACATAAGAACCCAGTTAAATAGCTCATCAAATGTTGGGTTTTTATATACTGTTCTCTTGAAAACAAACAGCAATGCACAAGAATGTGTTACTCTTGGCATTTATGGATTCATTAGTCTCACAGTTTAATTTAGCTCAGTACTACATTATGTATTAAATATTACGAGTTTTTCTTCATTTGTTTCTGTCTTTGCTGGCTGCCAGAGCTCATCTGTAATGACAATTCTCTGTTTTTGTTTTTTTTTTGTTTTTTTTTTTTATCTTAACTGAGGGAGTAGTCTCATGTCACCCTTGAAACCTAGAATTAATCTCCCTGAGCAGCTAGTTTGTCTCTTTTTATCCAGGTCCTACACCTGGATCAAGACCTTGTTAATCCAAATTATAATAGATGAGGTTAAACAGCAGATGGAGAAGTGGAAACTGACTTAGCAGAGGGAAACCTAAGTGCCTACAGAAGCAGATACTGATGAAAAACAAGCTGATTCACTCAGCAAAATCCCAAAGAGCCTTAGAAATACCTGGCACCTGGTGTTTCAGAAACCAGAATGGAGCGTGGGGCCAATAGTAGTAGAATCAGTTGAATATTAATTAAGAAACTTCTGCCACACCTGCTCCACCCAGGCAGGCAGCTGCTTCCGCATCTTCATAGGAAATGGGAGGTTTATTTCTGGAGAAATTAAACCAAAGAAGTTCTAGAACCATGAACTCTAGGCATGACTGAGATCAGGGGTGAGGAGCTGGATTCACATTTGGGGGTTATGTGAAAATGAAGCGAAGCGTCATTCAGTGAAGCGTCAGCTTCTTCTCCATATCCAGGTTCTAGAATGCTGGCAGTTAGGTACTCGCCACCTTGACCCCCATACCCTGGGCACAAAACTGGAGCACGCTTCTCTGTCCTCAGAGACAAAACGTGCAGGTGCCATCGTTGGGGATTCTCTCAGTGGAGCCAGCAGGACTGAGATCCTGCTCAGTCACGCTGTGGCGCGTCCCACCAGTCAGCAAGTCCTGCCGTGCCTGAAAGGTTTCCAGAGAGCTTTCCGGTATCTCTCGCTTAAGTACAGAGAGATCGTTGAGGATCAGCAGATATTTGAAGCAATCTCTGACATGAAAGATAGGTAACAAAAATGAAACAAAATAAATAAAAATAGGGCCGGGTGTGGTGGCTCACGCCTGTAATCCTAGCACTCTGGGAGGCTGAGGCAGGAGGATCGCTTGAGGTCAGGAGTTCGAAACCAGCCTGAGCAAGAGCGAGACCCCGTCTCTACTAAAAACAGGAAGAAATTAATTGACCAACTAAAAATAGATATATACAAAAAATTAGCCGGGCATGGTGGCGTGTGCCTGTAGTCCTAGCTACTTGGGAGGCTGAGGCAGGAGGATCGCTTGAGCCCAGGAGTTTGAGGTTGCTGTGAGCTAGGCTGACGCCACGCCACTCACTCTAGCCTGGGCAACAAAATGAGACTCTGTCTCAAAAAGAAAGAGAGAGAGAGAGGGAGAGGGAGAGGGAGAGGGAGAGGGAGAGGGAGAAGAGAGAAGAGAGAGAGAAAAAAATAGAAGAGAATAAAGGAATAGGGAGACACAGGAATAGAAGAAAACCTACAAAAAAGAGAAAAAACCCTGAAATTAATATCCTCAAAGAGTAAGAGATATTCTTTGTAGGATTTTAATAATGTTCTAGGTAGGACTAGACAATTAGGTAGGTTCTAGTCCTGCCTAGAACATTATTAAAGATAAACAATTTTCACAGAGACAAAAGTAGAATGATGATTGCCAGGGACTGGGGGAAGTAGGGAGCTGTTTGATGGGTAGAGTTTTGCAAATTGAAAAGAGTTCTGGAAGTTAGTTGTGTAACAGTGTGAATGTGCTTAACACTATTGAACTGTACATTTAAAATTGGTTAAGATGGTAAATTTTATGGTATGCGTATTTTACCATAATTAAAAAAAATAAAAGGACAAAAAGTTGTTCTTAGAAATTAAAAATATGATAGTTTAAAAAACTAAATACATAAGAATTAAAAGGTAAAGGTAAGAAAAATCTCCTAGAAAGTAGGACAAAATGATAAAAATACAGGAGAGATTTTTAAAAATAATTGAGCCAGACATAGTGGCTCATGTCTGTAATCATAGATAGCACTTTGGGAGGCTGAGGTGGGAGGATTGTTTGAAGCCAGGAGTTTGAGACCAGCCTGAGCAACATGGCAAGAACCTATCTCTACCAAAAAAATCAAAAAACAAAATTAGCTAGGTGTAATGGTACACACCTATAGTCCTAGCTACTCCAGCGGCTGAGGCAGTATGAATAGCTTGAGCCCCAGGAGTTTGAAGTTGGTTGCCGTGAGTGATGCAGACTCCACTGTACTCTAGTAAGGGAGACAGAGCAAGACCCTGTCTCAATCAGTCAATCAATCAATCAATAAAAATAACTGGAGGCTTAATCTAGGAGGTGCAGTATCTGACTGATAGAAGTTCATACAGAAAAAAGAAAAAAACAGTAGGGAAGAAATTATCAAAGAAGTAACACAAAAGTTACCCCAGTACTAAAGAACCCAAGCCAACATATTGGAAGGATTTGCTAAGTGCTCTGCTTAGTAAATGTACAGTGTGCATCACTGGTACATGTAAGAACACTGAGTATAAATAGAAAAATCTAGAAGTTTCCAGAACTTAAAAAAAAACAAAAACACAGTTCACCTACCAAGGACTATGAATCAGAATGGCATTGGAGTTCTTAACACCTTTGGGAACTATTATGGAAAGCTGTGGAGTACTACTGTCTTCAACATCTTGAGCAGCGTTTTCATCCTAGAAATTACATACCAAACCAAATTATCCATCCTGTTGGAGGACAGACTAAAGACATTTCATCACACACAAGAGCAGGAGTTTGAGACCAGCCTGGGCAACATGGCAAGAACCCATCTTCACACACACACACACACACACACACACACACACACACACACACACACACGTCTCAAAAATATTATACTTCTTAGATACCCCCTTTCCAGGAAGCTAATAAAGACAGTGCTTTGCCAAAACTAGAGAATAAAGAAAACGAAGGGCCTAGAGTTCAGGAATGGAGAGATCGGATACTAAGGCAGGAAGCAGGTCTGGGCGGCAGCAGCAACAGCAGGAATGGATAGACTATCTGATGACTGGCTGGGTGGGAAACAGAATTGAAGAACTTTGAAGAGTCTGGAAATTGAGTTAGCTACAAAGAAAACAAACTAAATGGAGAAAGTGAGTCACTTATCTCCAGGAAAAGCAAAATTTTTATTGAAAAAGAAAAGGAAAATAGTCAAATACTACTTGATGAAGCATTGGACAAGATGTACATAATTATATATCATATAATAACTTGAATCCTTATGATCGATTTAACCAAGATGTTAAATGTTATTAAATGATTTTGGGAGGCTTGAGGGAAGGGTAGGGGGTATATAGCAGATCTTGGATCTCATCTATTAAATAGGAAGTCAGTAGTTAATATCTTAACTGGATCCAAAATAAAATACATTCAATTAACATTCTTTTTCTTAAAATTTTAGTGGAAGAGCGCAGTTTTGTTGAAAAGCACAGATGGCCGTCGAATATGTACTTGAAGCAGCTTGCAGAATACAGGAAGTATATTCACTCCCGGAAATGTCGTTGCTTAGTAATGTGAGCTTTTATACACTCAACATTTTTATTATGGTGAAGAATGGGATACCTCTGGATTCTGGTAAAATTCTCATGAAACCAAGATGGGCTCTGAAAAAACAACAACAAAAAAATTACCACAACAACAAAAAAATTACCATATAGCTTAATATGTTCATTAGTTCTCTTTCAAAAAACTACTATGGTGGTCTTAAAAGGGAACAAAATATACCGTAGACTAAAACTAAGGCTTCACCCTAGAATATAAAGCTGTTCTACAGCTACATTTTCCCTTTAAGATATCCTGTTACTTTAGTGTTATTAAGACCCTTCCCAGTTAAGATGCTTAAATTTTTAAAAAATCATATAGGATTAATACAGAAATTTCATCATGTCTGACTAATTGCTCTATTAAAAGTATAAAAGGGCATTTAAAGTCCCTGTATAACTATTCCTGTAGTGAGTAATCAGTCCAACGAGACATTTTAGGAATAGAAATTTACCTGGGGTTTTGAAAGTGAAATGCCACGTGGTTCCCAGTTGTGACAATGTTCGAATCATCATGAAAAAAGTCCCGTTTTTCATCTGGACACCCCAACTGAGCTACCTTGTCTCCTTCTGGGATTCCGATGAGGCAGGAAACCTAAACAGGCCGGGCTTTCTCAGCATGGAACTTGCATGGACCCACAGGGCCCCACGCTTAGAAAGCCTGCACTTGATTCAAGGCTCTGCTGTCCCTGTCTTGAAATTCTTCACAATGTTTGAAGAAGGGCCCCTGTTTTCACTTTGCACTAGGCCCCCCAAATCATGTATATTTCCTGGTAGGAAATATACTACGTTTTCTTGCTCAAACAGCTTTCTCTCTGCAAGCGGAAAGAGGCACTGGTACCAAGAGAAGAGAAGGAGGCTCACCCTAGAATATAGAGGGTAGAGGGAAGAGCACATGCAGAGATCCCCACCTTTGGGGAGGTCTGTGTCACCCAGAGCCTCCACTGCCACCTGGGCTAGCGGCTAGCAAGGGAGACAGTGCTTTAAACTCACAGTCTGGCTGTGTCACAGATGAACAAATACTTTCTTGATTATTCTGTAAGAGCAGGATAGTGGTAAGAGTGACTGGCCAGCCTGAATTGAATATGCATTTATAAAGATACTCAGAGGAAAAGATGTCCTCTAGAGAATTTGCTAGGGAAAGGCTTGAGACTTTTTTTTTTTTAAGAGTATGTACTAACATTAGAATGCCAGTGGCTTAAATTGTTTGAATTGTTTTCGAGGACCTCAAGATCATTTGATGAGGAATAGCATGAATCTTGTCCTCAAGATGACCCAGTAAGTTAAAAGAAAGGATTTAAATCAAAGAGTTGTTAGATGTTGGCCAGGCGCGGTGGCTCACTCATGTTATCCTAGCACTCTGGGAGGCCGAGGCAGGAGGATTGCTTGAGCTCAGGAGTTCGAGACCAGCCTGAGCAAGAGTGAGATCCCGTCTCTACCATAAATAGAAAGAAATTAGCGAAACAACTAAAAACAGAAAAAATTAGCCTGGCATTATGGCACGTGCCTTTGGTCCCAGCTACTTGGGAGGCTGAGGCAGGAGGATGGCTTGAGCCAGGCTGATGCCACGGCACTCTAGCCCGGGCTACAGAGTGAGACTCTGTCTCTAAATAAATAAATAAGGAGTTGTTACATGTAGAGAGAAAGGACCGGGATAGAGGACAGAATTAGAGTTTCTTTTGTATCACATGTATACAGAAATCATTGCATCAGAAGCTCACAAGCCTAGAGACGGAAAAACAGATCACCATTTATTGTTAGCATCGTTTTCATCTCTAATTCAGTATTGGAATATATTTCCCTTTTAATTTCCAGTGACTTTAGAATATACTTTGTTTTTAGTTTTTCCAAGTTTTCAAAGGTTTGATCAGTTTTATATCATAGTATTAGAATCCCCACAGCCCTTGTACGTATCCCAACATTGTCAGGGTGAAATAGTAAACGTCCCTATAGATATATTCCAAGAAACCTGATTTTAATTGGACTGTGTCAATGAAGATTACTGGAATGCATTGTATGGGTTTTTTTGGTATTTTAATCACCTAATCAACTATTGGCAACCATTTGACAAGGATTAGCATTGTAAAGAATAGATACTGTAGTAAATCTCTAGAAATTCATTTACATTTAAGTTTTAAGATGCAATAATAGCCTTTTGTTCTTCATAAGCATATTCTCACCCTGTATGAATTCAGCATTGAAAATTCTAAATCAGTACTTGATCTAGAAAAATGAAAAATTATAAGTTGCAAAGCAAAGTAGTTTCTTGAAAATACTATTTAATGATTCAATAGACTATAGATAGTTTTCTTAGGATGTTTGATGTGAGTGGGGGTTGGAATGGGAAGCTGGTGTTCAGCTGGTGTAGAGCATGTAGTTTTTACTCTGCAAGTTCTTTACCATCTGTACGAGCAACTCAGACACCCAGATGTCATAGCTCTCCAGAGCTGGTCAGATCAGTAATCAAATTAGTGTTTAAATCCACTTGGGTATAGACTGACTCTTCAAAACCTTTAAATTAATTTAAAATAATAAGAAATTTTTAAATACTTACAAACTATCTTGGAGAAATGAGTGCTGGTTTTGGGTTTTGGTGTTTTTTTTTTTTAATTGAAAGATTATTTCTAGATGGATGTATGCTTTGTGCTGATCTCTGCTTCAATATATTTACCAATCATTTTAATTAGAGAAGATATTGTGCAGTAGAACTAAGCCCTTTTCTTTCTGGGCCAGGTTTTCACCCTATTTAACCCTTTGTACACTTCTGACTACTCCATGTTCGTATTGTAGTGGACTAGGTTTGTTAATATAGACCGTTCAGTAACATAACTGAAATTAACCGTATCCAAGCCTGCATAGTGGTTTCATATCAGGTAGTAACAGAAGACTGAAGAATTGGATGAATTTGACTTCCAAGACAGCTGAACTTTTCAACCATAATTTTGAAAACTACACTACACTGATACAGTTAATTAGACAAAAATGTCTTCAAAGAGTACTTTATTTTATTTAAAGCATCTGTTTAATTCAACCTTTAATAATTTTGCAAAGAAGGTTATGTGTGTATTTTAATATAGCCTGACCTGAATTTATATGTTTTTAGCTTTAGTATTTAACATTTTGTAACAAATAAACCTTTTTTTAAAACAAGTTTAATGATGTGTCCTGTAGTTATTTTACCTTGGATGTTGAAATGCTAAAATGACTCTAGGAATACCGCATTGCACTTTTCAAGCACAATTCTGTTTCACAGATAATGCCCATTATATATAAAATACTTAGAATGTTGCTGATATTTATAGATGACTCATATGTGTGTGATGAAATGAAGAAATGTATGATACCTTTAACAGCTGATACCAGAGTTTCACCTAGAAAGATAACTGCCTTTATTTAGAAAAACGCTTTGGTGATTATTTAACATAGAAGTGAGTCCCCTGCAGGCTTGAGTGCTGGCTGGGGCCAAGACTCGAGAAGCGGAGAATCTGCCCTGCATAATAGAGGGATAGGAATTTGGAACTTCTGGGGCTGAGGTAGACAGGGTAGAGACACCAGGCAGCCTTAACCCCAGCATAGGTTATACACTGTACGATGTGGTCCCTCCCCTGAACCTTCCCAAATTGTCAGCAAAGCCTACTAAACTCACAAAGGACTCCACCGTTCCTTGGAATTACGTTCCTAACACAAATTTAATCTGGGCACACACCTTCTTAGAAGACCCCTATTGCCTAGAGAAGAACTTGCACAGTCCTCATGATCACCAAGGCCTTTCTTAACCCAGCCCTGTCTTTCTTGCCTGGGCACTCCTCCTCCTGGCAGAAAAGATGCCCCATCTTGCCACACTGGATGTCCACTCAGATTGTGCAACTGCATTCCTCCTACTCTTCCTATGGCTTGGGTTGGGTTGCCATTCCCTGTCTAATGTGCAAGCTCCCGTATCTCCTAGAAAGCCCAACTTAAACACCATTTCTTGTTCGCTTTCTGTGAGTCTGTCAGGAAGAATGAATTGGTTCTGCGTGTGTCTCTCGGGTCTTTATTCATACCTTTGTTAAGACACTTAAGGCATTTCTAGGCATTTGCATATTGGTCGTCTCTACTTGGCTATTACTTGACGCCAGAGACCTTGTTTTGATTTCTCTTTGTGATGCCCTTCCCAACCCTCCTTCAAGGTATAGGGCCTGGCAAAACGTGTGTATAAAAAAAATGGCACTGAAGAAGGCAGATGGCCCCAGCTGTAACAATAATCACAAACTTGCAAATGAAGATGAAAAGCATGCTCACACTTGGAACGGTTTGCCCTATGTCAGAAGTAGCTAGAGTCAGCTGGCACGTGGGACCTGCGTGATCAGGGTGGCCTGAGGAGTCGGTGAACACTAAGAATGGAAGAGTGGTAAGTGATGGGCCACTGAGGGGAGGCAGAACATAAACAAAATGATCCTTGCAGACACTTTTGCCTGGGAGTTTCCACTGGAGGGCAGACAGAAAGACAGGATGAGGGGACAGAAGAGTTCTTTTTGGGCCCAAGGAGGGGGAAATGCCCCCAGTGCTTCACACGGTGTTGGACAGTGTGCAACTCCATGCACGCGGATTTCCCTGTCACATGGCAGGATACATCTCAAGATCGTAGTTGTCCTGTTCTACAGTTACAGTTTAATGTTCAACAATGAGCTGATGATCAGCATTAGTTTGAGAGTGTCTGACATTCTCTCACATGCTCAGAGCAAAGAGCTCTGAACTCTTTCTTCCATTTAAGAGAATAGGTTGCATTTTAGTGGACACAATGTATTCTATTTTTTTTTTTTTTTAATTAAAGAGAAAGGAATAGGATCTCAGCTTCTCTTCATTTGCCGGGCACTTAGATTGGGAAGATCTTTAGAACTTTAACTCAAAACCAAACTAATGAAAACCGAAACATTGACTTTTCCTTAAAGGTTGAGCCTATCCCTCATCTGTGACTTAGTGCCTGTCTTGTTTTGTTCATACCCAGGCAAGACTCTGTTTCTCCCCCTGCTGTACCCGCGTCACCACTAAGATGCTTTTGCTCTTAATACTTGTAACTCTAGGACTCCAGATTTCCCAGCGGCTTAGTCTCTGACACGTCGTGTTCAAGCAGAACAGTTCGACAGCCAGAAATAACCAAAAGGGATCTCATTCTCCTTATTTTTTAGGGTTAACATTGTGTGATGGGTAACATGTGCCTGGCTCAAAGCTCAAAACAATGTATAAAGTAAACTTTGGGAAGGAAGTCCTTGCTCCCGTTCCTTCTCTGCATGTCCCACGACCCCCACAGGTAATCACGTTTATTTCTTATGCATTGAAACGGTGTTTATGTGAATACAAGCAAATGAAGGTGCATATTCTCACCTTCCTCCCCATAGGAGAGAGAGTGATGGCCTCCCCGAAGACATCCACATTGTAGTGCCCAGAACCTGTGAGTCCTGCGTGGGGTGCACTGCAATCAGGAGAGCCCCACAGGAAGGAGGCTGCAGAGTAGGGGTTGGAGGAGGAGGCAGTGTGATGGCGAGAGTTGAAGATGCTGCCATTGAAGACAGGGCAGGGGCCCCTTAGCCAAGGCCAGGAGGCAGCCTGGAGCAGCTGGAAAGGCAGGGGAGTGGATTCTCCCGTAGATCTTCCAGAAAGAACCTGCCTTGTCCAGACCTGGACTTCTGCCCAGGAGGACTGGATTTAAACTTCTGACCTCCAGAACCTTAAGAGAATGAATCTGTTGTTTTAAGCTGCTACAGTTGTAATGATTTGTTTCAGAGCCCAGTCTGCCCAGTTTAGAGAACTGCTGCATGGTGTCTCCAAATATTAAACACAGCATTCGTTAAACCAGTTCTTCCCAAACTGTAGCCATCATCAGAATCACCTGCAGGGCTCTTTAAAACTCAGGGTGCTGGGCCTCAGTCAGTCTAGGGGGGAACCTACGAAGTAATCCCAGTCCTCTTGGGTCTGAGCCCTGGCTGCACCTGGCCCTAGACCAGGGCCCAGCCCACCTCCAGACTGAGCCCAGACCTCTAACTCCAGCATCTGCCCTGTCCGCTTGGGAGTCTCCCTAGTTCCATCACTCACCCCCATTTTTCTGATTCTGCTTCATAAGCATTTGACCTAAGGTCTGGGCAGTAAAGCAGCCACACAAAGCCTCCCCTGTGATTTCCATTTGTTGGGAGTGCATAGGAGGTGGGGCTGGACTCAGACATGCTCAGATCACTCACTGAGCCCCCGGCTGTCCTCTGCGCACATTTTTGTTGGCTTTTCAATCTCCTGGCCCACACTGAGTGCTGCGTCCTTGACCCTTTTGCCCAATTGATGACGAAGGGCCATAAATTCTGACTGAATGAATATAAAGTGAAATTCTGAAAGGACGTAGAAACAGTCCCATGTGCATTTATGTTTTTTAACTTTTTTTGTTGTTGTTGAATACAGGTGGCATCATAACTCACTGCAGCCTTGAACTCCTGGGCTCAAGTGATCTTCCCGCCTCAGCCTCTGGAGTAGCTGGGACTACAGACACGTGCCACCATGCCCGGCTAATTTTTCTATTTTTTTGTAGAGATGGGGTCTAGCTATATTGCCCAGGCTGCTCTCAAACTCCTGGCCTCAAGTGAGCCTCCTACCCCCGCCTTCCTAAGTGCCAGGATCCTTGTGCATTTTTTTTTTTTTTTTGCTTTTTATATACCACTTTATTCCAACCTGAGCACCTCAATATAAAACTAAACACTGGTGAACTGTTTTCCTTACTAATTCTGCATTATCATAAATGTACAAGTTCTCCTAGCAGTCCAACATTTAAATAGATTAAATCATCTCTGACACATGGTTGATTTCATATAATGAAAATAACCTAAAATAATTAGTGCAATATACTGAACCAATCAAAATAAAATGAACTTTGGAAAACAAGGCTGCAAGATTGTTACTAACATATTGCAATACTTATGTTACAAATTATAGGTCCATTTGTTTATTATGGTTCTAACCATGTAAGAATTGAATCCCCTTCCATTCAAAGGGGGAAAGAAAGAATTAGCTGTTTTAGTAACTGTACATTTTGTATACTTTTAAGCAACTCTTAAATATTACAGAAAAGTAATACATATATGGAGACTGCAATGGAGTACCCTATTTACAGATCAAATTTAAAATAATCAAGTTTGAGTATACATAATTGTTAGTGCATTGACTATATTATGTCAAAAGGGAACAAAAGCCCCCTCTCTGCCCCCAAACAATAAAACCTATATAATGGCCAGCAGTGATTAAATAGAAATCACAGACACCTGGTTTGTTTCATTTTTGTTGAAGAGCTCACATGTTTGAAGGGAACACTATCCATTAAGATGCATTTATCAGTTTTCATATTCCTAAAACAAGATGGGGTTACATTTGACTTTTTTACCCCATTTAAAAAATAATAGGACTGGCTACTATTTTAGATGCCACTAATGTTCATTTTTTAAAGGCATATAAACAGGGAAATTGAGTGATAGAATTTGCTACTATCTCAGAATATACTTTTTCCCCCTGAGTTGTCTACCTTTTTGTTATCTTATGATTTTTTAAAAAAAACATATTCAGCTGCCCTGTGTGAATCAGAAGAAATATTGGAGCACAATCATAAATAATTTTTTTAAGCCAAAGGGCCTTGCAATGTCAAATTTGGTTAAACTAGTTTTTTGAATCACAGATGCCAGGAAGTTACTGAGTAACCACCACCATGCAGGCAGGCGGCCTGGAGTGCTTTTTCCTTCCTCCCAGGGAACTCTGGAGTGCTTTATCCTGCTTTTGCCTTTACTTGTATTATATTTAAGGCTATAGAAATAAGTTTCCATTTTCATAAAATTAAAATTTGTATAGACAACTTTTATTTTCCTAGAAATCTCTTGTTTAATTCTCTCCCCATTTTGCCTGGGTCAATGAACAGTCCATTCATTGTTCTTGGGGCTTATGTCCCTTTGCTTGGAAGAGGAGTAGGGTTGGTTTTCTAAATTTACAGTGACTTCCTCTGAGGAATGAATTGCCTCTAAGGCAATAAGGACATTTTGGTTTAGAGTATCTACATACCGGAATTCTCAAGAGGCCAGCCTCCAGAAATTCCGGGTATGTGTCAGAAAGCCGATTGATTGCACAGGGCTGCAATGCCCAGGTGAGGTTAAAAGGTTTTTTTTGACTAAACGGGGAAACAAAAGTTAAGACAACTTCCTAGGCAAGAACTCATATGTAAAGATGATCATTTCAATAAGTCAATAGCCTATCTTCTTTTGAAAAGTTTCTGTTCATGTCTTTTGCCAACGGCCAGCAAATATATGAAAAAATGCTCCAGGTGTCAAATCATCAGGGAAATGCAAATTAAAACCACAATGAGATATCACTTAACTCCAGTGAGAATGGCTTTTATCAAAAAGTCCCAAAACAACAAATGTTGGCATGAATGAGGAGAGATAGGAACACTCATACACTTCTGGTGGGACTGCAAACTAGTACAATCTCTGTGGAAAGTAGTGTGGAGATACTTCAAAGAACTAAAAGTGGGATTGATCCAGCAATCCCACTACCGGGTATTTACCCAAAGGAAAAGAAGACTCTCTATAAAAAAGACACCTGCACTCGAATGTTTATAGCAGCACAATTCATAATTGCAAAGATGTGGCAGCAACCCAAGTGCCCATCACTACATAAGTAGATTAATAAAATGTGATATATATATATACTATAGAGTTCTACTCAGCCATAAAAAATGGCAAACTGATACCTCTTGTATTAATCTGGATGGAGCTGGAGCCCATTCTACTAAGTGAAGTATCACAAGAATGGAAAAACAAGCACCACATGTACTCACCATTATACTGGAACTCATCATTCAACACTTGTGTGCACATATGGAAATAACATTCATCGGAAATCAAGCAGGTGGGAGGGGGAGGAGAGGATGGGTAAATTTCATACCTAACAGGTGCAATGCATGCTATCTGGGGGAGGAGCACACTTGTGGCTTCGACTCAAACAGTACAAGGGCAATTTATGTAACCAAAACGTTTGTACCCCCATAATATTCTAAAATAAAGATAAATAAATAAGTCAATAGGTGCTATCAAGCATTGCCTGGGCATTTTTCTAAGCTGCACATCACCATCACCACCACCACCAAAACCTCTTTCATAACCCTCACAGTTAATGTAATGAGTATGGTAAGAAAGGCTGATTTTGTATAGCAGCAGTCACCAAATTTTTGGCACCAGGGACCAGTTTCATGGAAGACAATTCTCCATGGACCAGGGTCAGAGAGAGGGGATGGTTTGGGGATGATTCAAGCACATTACATTTATTGTGCACTTTATTTCTATTATTACATTGTAATATATAGTTTTAAAATTATACAACTCACCATAATGCAGAATCAGTGGGAGCCCTGAGCTAGTTTTCCTACAACTAGACAGTCCCATCTGGGGGTGACAGGAGACGGTGACTGATCTGACAAGAGGTGCAGTCCAGGCAGTGATGTGAGTGATGGGAGTGGATGTAAAAACAGAAGAAGCTTTGCTCGCTCACCCACTGCTCACCTCCTGCTGTGCGGCCCAGTTCCTAACAAGCCATGGACTGGTACCAATTTGCAGCCCAGGAGTTGGGGAGGGCAGTTGTATAAGACGTCAGTATTAGTGACCATCAGGGTGTCCTGAGCTGCTAGGGAGTGTCAGTCTGGACATACTTGTTGCTTGTATCTTTTTTTTTTGAGACAGAGTCTCACTTTGTTGCCCAGGCTAGAGTGAGTGCCGTGGTGTCAGCCTAGCTCACAGCAACCTCAAACTCCTGAGCTCAAGCGATCCTCCTGCCTCAGCCCCCTAAGAAGCTGGGACTACAGGACGTGCCACCATGCCCGGCTAGTTTTTTCTATATATATTAGTTGGCCAATTAATTTCTTTCTATTTATAGTAGAGACGGGGTCTCACTCTTGCTCAGGCTGCTTTCGAACTCCTGACCTTGAGTAATCCACCCGCCTCAGCCTCCCAGAGTGCTAGGATTACAGGCGTGAGCCACCGCGCCCGGCCTGTTGCTTGTATCTTAACTTTGTTTTTATATTTCTTCTAGCACTATCTCTGAAACATAATAGTTGCTTAGGGAATGTCTTTTGAATGTACCAGAACACAGTTAATGGAGAACCCTGCAGAGTCCCCGGTCTCCAATCAGCAGTGCTGATTGTCATGGCCCAGGTGACCCATTTCTGCTTAGGGCCCAGGGGACAGCAACATCAGAGGCAGGGTGAGGTGCCACCTTCAAGGGACTTCACGAGCAGGGATTCAGGGAGCACAGGAGAGCCATGTGAGACACCCCAGTAATAACTCTGGGAGACTTTGGGGCCTGTGTTTGGAGCAGGCAGAGGTATTTGTATGAAGTCAATTAGTCTGGTGAGGCCTGAGGAAATTGAGGTTATTTTTATAATTCTTTATTAATTCAACATTACCATTTATTGTGCTCTTACCAAGGGCCATTTTGCATACATTATTTCCTCTGGAAGAGATCCTACAGCACAGAAAGTAGTCTGGTTGTGGTGGTTGAGCAGACTTCCCCATGCTAATTCCCATCCCAGCTCTACCCCTTACGGTGAGCCTCTCTCTGCACTTGGCTTGCTCATCGCTCATTTATACAACGGGGCTAATGGATGTGCCAACCTTGCAGTGTCATTGGAGGGGTGGATGAGGTCACACACAGAAAGTGCTGGACACAGTACCTTGCAGAGTTAGCACTCTGCACATACTACTACTCATTACAGCCATCATTATATCGTCCCAGCAATCCCATCAGCCAGGGGCTGTCAGTATGTCCATTCCAAAATGAGCACAGTGAGTAACAGCCTAAGTCCACATCGTTAATAAGTGGCAGAGCTGAGAAGACTTCAGACCTGACTCCGAAGTTCACATGCTCTACCAACTAGCCAACAGCCTCCTAAGCATTAAAAAAAAAAGGCAATAATCCACCTAACACCAATATTGATGCCCTCTTTTGAAGGTGCTGCTGCACGGCTGTCTTTGTGCAATGTGAGGAAGACAAGTGAAGACTGGACATGTTACCGGGGGACATGCTTTTTTGAGTTTACTTGCAAGTCTGACTCCAAGGTCAAAGAGTCATCAAGGTCATCCTCCCCTCCCCACTTTTATTCCCATCCTCCTCTCAGGAAACTATTCCAAAGTCTAATTTGATCATGCTTCTTCAAATGTTATGACCGGTTAACACGAGCCAACCTTGCAGTTGATATTTGACATACCCCAAAATGGATCCTAGGAAAACAGCATACTCTGGTACAAAGTGGTTGGAAAGAAGGGGGGCTGGTGGCTGGGCCCATTCAGCCCTGACAGCCAGGGAGTGAGGTTTCTCTGGCAATCATCTTTAATTTTAATTTAATTTGTTAATTTAATTTTAATTCTCTTTAATTCTCATAATAAGAACAGAAGCTGGAGAGATTTGCTTATCATATAGTCACACAGCTAGGAAATAGCCTAACCAGGATTTGAATTTCAATCATGTGGCTTCTAAACCATAAAAATCTATCCTTGGAGAAGCAATTTCAGGTCCTAGGGGGCAGTTCTTCTTAGAAGCTATGCAGCTTAGATAACCATTCTCTTGTTTAATCGCATAGTTGGAATGGTTGAATTATATAAGCTATAAAATATGCCTTAATGAAGTTGTAAAAAAAATTTAAAAAAGAAAAAGAAAAGAAGGAAGGGAAGGAGGAAGGGAGGAAGGAAGGAAGGAAAAAGGGAGAGAGAAAATCATGGGTAGCTATTAATAGAACCACGGGTTCTGACTGGTTCAATAACCACTGTAGACCAGTGACATGAGTTCAATGAAGGATGGCAGAACTGGATAAAAATTGAAAAATTTTGTTTCTGGGAAGATGCTCCTCATACTCCCTCATGAACTTCTTGTGAATTTATTATCCACCTTCCGTGTGACACCCAGAATGCAGCCTTGTGACCAAGGGACTCTACAGTTTACAAAGAGCAAGCATAAACTCTTGTTTGTGTTTATTTTGGGTAATGGCATGCTTGCTGCAGTTAACAGAGTCTTCAGATCTGTGACTTTCCAAAGGAGTTCAGTCTTAAGGATGCCATTTACACGTTGCTGATGCTTGGGACTGTATTGATAAATCAGCTCCAACAACTCTTGGCACAGACTTCAGACTACAATGATGCTTGGTTTGAACCAGCAGATGAAGGCTTTGATGGATTTTGTGTCATTACTGGGAACTTTGGGAGTTATATGAATGCATTAGCTGAAAGAGTAAATAAGTTAGAGGGTGCTTAATAGAAGAAATGCCAAACATTGACATGACACACCTGTTCAGCATCTGTCTTAGGCTGTTGTGGCTGATATAACAAAATGCCATTGACAGGGCAGCTTATATACAACAGAAATATGTTTCTCACAGTTCTGAAGACTGGGAAGTCCAAGATCAAGGTGCTGGCAGCTTCTGGTGTCTAGAGAGGACCCATTACCTGGTTTGTAGATGGAGCTTTCTCACAATGTTCTCACAAAGTGGAAAGGACAAGCTAGGGCTCCACCGTCATGACCCAGTCACCTCCCACAAAGCCCTCCCACTGTCCTAATACCATCACCTTGGGGGTAGGATTTCAACACATGGATTTTGGAGGGACACAAACATTCAGACCATAGCAGCATCCCTTGCATGAAATGGTGCTAACTACAGAAAAGGAAGTGAGGATTGGCAAAGGGAAGAAAAGTGAGAGGGTAATAAATCAGCATTTCCAGTTCTTGTGACTCTTAAATGAATTCTGAGAAGTGAATCTTGAAGAAAGGACTATTAGATAAGAATGTGGAGATATAATGGGCATTTTATCACCACTTTGGAAATTCACAATGCACGCTAAAAATATTAAGGGCTCTGACAAGTTCCGAGGTCCCCCTGTGAGCCTGATGGAGGCTGGCAGTGTTCACAAGCCTGTGTGGGTGTCCCCTGGATAGAGCTGTCAATGTCAGGGCCTTTCTCTGTTGTGGCCTCACTCTGCTACTAATGTCCAGGACAAATCAGGCATTCACTTCTACTGACATGTTACAGATACTGATTGTCTTAGTGCATTTTATGTTGCTATATAAAGGAATCTTTGAGACTGGGTAGTTTATAAAGAAAAGAGGTTTATTTGGCTTGCAGTTCTGCAGACTGCAAGAAGGATGGCACCAACATCTGCTTCTGGTGAGGGCTTCAGGGAACTTCCAATCAAGAAGGAAAGTGGGCCGGGTGCAGTGGCTCACGCCTGTAATCCTAGCACTCTGGGAGGCCGAGACGGGCGGATTGCTCGAGGTCAGGAGTTCGAAATCAGCCTGAGCAAGAGCGAGACCCTGTCTCTACTATAAATAGAAAAAAATTAATTAGTCAACTAATATATAGAGAAAAAATTAGCCGGGCATGGTGGCGCATGCCTGTAGTCCTAGCTACTCGGGAGACTGAGGCAGGAGGATTACTTGAGCCCAGGAGTTTGAGGTTGCTGTGAGCTAGGCTGACGCCACGGCACTCACTCTAGCCTGGGCAACAAAGCAAGATTCTGTCTCTAAAAAAATAAAAATAAAAAATATGAAGGAAAGTGAAGGGGAAGCAGGTGTGTCACACGGTATCACATGGCAAGAGAAGGAGGAGGTGGCTGGCTCCTTTAAACAAGCAGCCCTCGTGTCAACTAATAAAGTGAGAACTCATTCAGTTTCTATGGTGGGGAGGGCACCAACCATTCATGAGGGATCCACCCCCATGACCTAAACACCCCCATGACCTAAACACCTCTGCCAGGCCCCACACCCAACACTGGGAATCAAATTTCAACATGAGATTTGGAGGGGCCAAACATCCATGCCGTTTCACTGATATCATAGTACAACCAGAGGGTCACAGGGGTAAGACTGGGTCCAGGGCCCTAGTTGAGCTCACCTGCTGCGTGACCCTGCATGACACATCCTTACTTCACACTGGAGGTGTCCCTCAGGGAAGATGTTCCCCCACGACTAATCATCCTTCTTGGCCTCTCCCTGTATCTCAACAGAGGGAGAGAAGTGAACATCTACATGCTCGTGGGGTTTGATGAGGCTAAGAGCATCAGATTTTAGAGTTTCCCGGATAAAAGTCCTGCACTCTAGAAATGAGCACAAGCCCTACAGGCCAGCATTGTGTAGCCCAGTATTTCCCAAACTCATTTAACCATGGAAGCCCTTTTTCATGCAACATTTATCCATGTGCCATGGAACCCGTGTTCTAAGGAACCTCCTCTGGGAAATACGGAGCTAAGAGACAGTCTGCTCTGGAGATGAATCGAATTGTTTTTGGAGGTGGTGGCTCAGGGCCCAGAGGCCCAGGGAGGACTGCCAGTGGTTCCATTGGGCCAGGAAACACAGACCCTACAGCAGAAGGCTGAATGAAAGGCAGGATGGGTATGAGTGTGTGCTCCTGGGAGCTTCCTGGGCTTAACTCCTGGCTCTGCTGATAGACCTTGGGCAACCTACTTGACCTCCCTATGTCTCAGTTTTCCCATCTGTAAAATGCAAATGATGATGATAGGAATTGGCCTGTAGGGTGCTGTGAGGATCACATGAGTGAAAACATGCACAAAACTTAGAATGTACTTGGCACCTAATGAGTACCCAAGGTCTAGGAAGCTGGGTCTCTTTAAGTGATTACCACCAAAGCATGCAGACTCTTTTAATCATCTTATTTCAACCAATAGGGAGATTATATGGCCTCTTTAAAATGCCTAAGAAATGCTGATTAAGATTCATTATACATTGCCTTTGGTAAGAGTTAACCATTATTTGATACTACCTCACACTGTAGCTGTTTGCTGGATTCCGACCTACATAAGCAGGAAATCTGAGAACCATCAGTAGTAGCCACCTCTTTGGTCCAGGGCAATAGTTTCCAATATTTCCAAGCTTACAGACTCCCTTTTATTCCATATTAAAATATGGGGTGGGCCATAGCCCCTTGACGTGTGCTGGTGTGCTTTAGGCATCAACTGAGACAGCAGCAATGATCAAAAGCTATTCTGAATGCTGGGATGCTTTTTTTAAAAAGACTAAATTAGATATTTTGAATAGATAATTGTATGTACGTAGCAATGATCCTTTAAGTGAGTTGATATTTTATTCCCTGCTGCTGCTACCAAACAGAATGGGAACCAAGAAAAAACTTTTAACTGGGTAAATCAATTGCTCACCTTTGTTAAAATACTAGAAAAAAAATAGATGCAGTGAAAACTATGTAGAACAGCACCTCTTTGTATATACCTGTGGAAATAGAAATACATGTGTATATTCTCTGACTCTCTCAATAGCCCTGAGCCCCCCACCTCCAGGGGTCTGCAGCTCTCAGGGGCTCAATCTCCTGTAGCCAAGGAATAATCAGCAGAGTCCTTGTGCTAAAGATCATGGTCATTGATGGGGAAGACTTGTCCCTCACTCCTCAAATTCCTATAAAGGAATTTCTCTTCTTCTACCAGCTCAGGAGGAGTTTAAGGGAGCATTCTGCATCCTTTGCTCCTTCCTTCATTTGGAGTAGGAGGATTCTTCTGGTTAGATTAAGGACAGTCTACTGGCCATTGAGCCACCCTTAACACAGGTGGCCTAAAGCTACATCTTCCCCTCCCTGGTGCTGTCTGCTGTAGGCTTCCTGGATGTGGAGAAAACCAGGGCTTCTCTGTGGTTTTCCTGTCTGGGGATGCCCACAATTTTCCCTTCGTAGGGTCAGCCTGGGGCCCACTCTTTTCTCCCTCCGCCCCCCACTCTCTGGCACTCTCCAATCACACAGGGACCCTCACTCGGCATCAGCTTTACACACGCACTCTTGCCGCCACCATAGATAGTACATTCTAGGTGTGAGGGGACAGTCCCCAGGGCCACAGGTTCCAGCAGTGTGAGTTTCTGGTCCTCCATTCCATTCCCAGAGTGGATCTTTTGGTTGCTGTTTGTAACGTCTCTGGGGTTAGAACACAGGGCAGGGTGTGTTAGAGACAGCCTGTACCCAGTTCTCAAGGATGACTTGGAAGAATAAAGAGAGGGAGTGCAAAATCCCCACTTTATAAACAGCTCGCAACTTTCTGTGCAAACTATTCCAAGTTTTACAGTGCACACAAGAGAAAAGGAAAAAGGCAGCTGCTCTGCTGTCTTCTGGAAAAGCTCAGCTTCGAGACTCCAGAGGCTTCAGCCCAGCTGCCCAAGAGGGAGGAGTCTGCGTGGGCAGGAAGGGCCAGTGAGTATAAAATCGCAGAGCTGCAAGTTGGATAACATTCCGTACCTTCATTGGCTCTCCTAGACTCCCTTCTTCTCTCTCCTCCCTCTACCTCTGCACAGCTCACCAGAAATGTCCCTGAGGACAGGAAATATAACTGTGCATAAATATAAACCCATGTTTAAATAGTATTTGTGCTTAAAGGGACCAGGCTGAACAAAATTCTTTTCCACTAATGAGTGAGATTAAATTCTGCCCCTTCAAATGTTCAGTGTATTTCATATGAAAAGACTGCTATTAACAAAAGAAAGGAGTTTTAAGTAAAATATTTCAAGAGCCCAGTTCTTTAAAATATTTCCCAGGACCAGTGAGCAATTATTATGGTGTAGTAAGTTATGGCTCACTGCATGGCTTTCTCCTACAACCAAACGTCAAGATAATGACTTAATAATACCCACTGGGGACATAAATATTGAGGTCTGGACCTTGCAGACCCATTTGTCACCCCTGGCTGTTCTTTCCCCTTCAGGGCCATCTTCAGACAGCCTTGAGTTGGGAGCAACTTCTGGAAAAGCTCAGCTTTGAGTCTCCAGAGGCTTTCAGGAGACCAGCACCAGGCGCCAGGCTGGAAGAAGCAGAGAGAAGACAGTTATTATAAACTGAGCTATTTGCAGGAGATGGAATCACTTGCTTCCCTAAGTGAACAGAAAGCAAGAGTGGGGCTTAGGCTATGAATTTTTTGCTTGCTTATTCTTGTGGCTTTCCTCTGCCAACTCCTCGTGCCAACCTCTCAGTGCTCTTTGGAAGACAATCCTTTCTATCCTTGCATATCACACAGAATTACTCAGCAGAAAAAAGGGAGATGGCATGAGAGTCTGCACACTGGCTAGGGAGCTGCCAAGTCCCTTTGCCCTGCTTGGCAGCCAGAACCCTGGCAGTAAGGCCCAGTCCCCCAGCTGTGCATCTGGAGAGGCTGAATGGCTCAAAAGAACAGGCGTCCAGGAGCTAACAGTTGGGGGATCTCCCAGAGACACAGTCAGATCCACATCTGATCATTCATTTACTTTTTTAATTGATTTTTTCACACACTTGACAGATTTTATCAAGTGCCTACTATGTGCCAAGCAGTCTTTCTGATGCTGCAGACACAGCAATAAATACAATAGATGCAAACAGCTGACCTTAAGGGGCTTACTTCTAATGGGGAAGACAGACAGTAAGCAAAATAAATAAGCCAATTATGCAATATATTAGATGATACATGCTACAGAGCAGTGGTTCCCAGCCTTCTGGGCACCAGGAACCGTTTTCATGGAAGACAATTTTTCCATGGACCAGGGAAGGGGGCAGGGGATGGTTTCAAGATGATTCAAGCACATTACACTTATTGTGCACTTTATTTCTATTATTATTACATTTATTACAATACATAATGAAATAACTATACAACTCACCATAGGTTGGGGTCCCCTGCTATAGAGAAAAATAAGTCAAGAAAGGGGGATGGGGAGTGCTGGGTGAGAGTGGAGGGGCAGGTGCTATGTTTTAGATAAGGTCATGGGGGAACCCTTGCTGAGAAGGTGACATTTGAACAAAGACTCTCTCTGTGGTGAAGCCCACCAGTGGACAAGCCCAATGCACACACACAAATCTTCCAACCAGTGTTTTAGTGCCTCATTCTTAAATGTTTACAGGCAGCCAGATCTCTAGACATTTGAGGAAGGCTTGCAAATGTAAAACAGAGAAAACGGGAGCTCAGAAGACAAAGACTGAAAAAGAGAAAGACCCAATATGCTAATTTTCTTTCCATATCCTTTCTTTTGGGATAGATCTCCCTGAGTTTCAGTTTCCCAGCCAGGCACACCTTTGCCCAGCCTCCTCTGCAGCGAGGTGGGCCATGACGCCAAGTTCTGGCTGATGGGCTGTGAGCAGAAGTCTCCTGGGTCAGTCACGCCTTCTTGGAGCAAATGCCACCTGCCTGCCTCAGGACCGTCACAAGAGAGAGAAATAGGCTTCCATCATGTTTTCTTGTCTTTGTTCTGGCAGCTTAGCTTGAATCCTAATGTGGGAGTCATAGGACACAGGAGATCCAACACAGGGGAGAGACAAGGGGCTCCCCAGAATGACAGTGAAGCGAGACCCAGGTGGAGAGCTCTGCCCTGACGAGCAGCAGCCAGTGCAGATTGGGGCAGTGTAATTCTCCTCCTTGAGGACTGAAAGTCCAGATGGGCCTGAAGCAGATCCTTATCTGCACTTAGCTTGCCTCGTGCTGGTGACATTTCTGTTCTCCGTGCCACACGCCTGGTAGTTAAGGGTGTGGTGTGCTTTGAGCTGCTCCTGCAAGCTGGGCGTGGGGTGGGGCCATGCCGAGTTGAGCAGCAGAAATGCAGAACAGTCCACTCCCACTGACCGTGTTTCTGGGGGACACCCAGTGCTTGGTTCATACAATAGCCTTCCTGATCGTGGGGCGCCCTGCATTTCCCAGGACTCACTTAGGGCCAGCTGAGGCTTCCCAATAAGAGGCTTTGGAACACTCTCAGGGACGCTGAAGCTGGCCCGATGACTCAGAGTCCTTGTTCAGCTTATCTGCGCTTGGGATCATTCGTCTAATAGGGACAGTAGGGACAGTGTCGCTCTTTCCTTTCACAGCTAGCTTGGTGTTTTTTGCTTTTTTTTGAGACAGAGTCTCCCTTTGTTGCCCAGGCTAGATTGAGTGCCGTGGTGTCAGCCTAGCTCACAGCAACCTCAAACTCCTGGGCTCAAGCAATCCTTCTGCCTCAGCCTCCCGAGTAGCTGGGACTACAGGCATGCGCCACCATGTCCGGCTAATTTTTTCTATATATATGTTAGTTGGCCAATTAATTTCATTCTATTTATAGTAGAGATGGGGTCTCGCTGTTGCTCAGGCTGGTTTCGAACTCCTGACCTGGAGCAATCCTCCCGCCTCGGCCTCCCGGAGTGCTAGGATTACAAGCGTGAGTCACCGCGCCCGGCCTAGCTTGGTGTTTTCTATTGCTTTTTAACAGTGAAATGCTTCCTTAGGGATATTATGGGGTAAAACTATAAAGAGAAGTTTCAGAATAATTACAACAAAAATGAACTAGCAGTTACTTCTATGAATGGAGGGAGGGAAGGAGGACTCTTGGGGAGGGGTGCTTTATCAGTACCTTAGAAACACCTCTTTAAACAAGCTTTATTTCTTAACCTCGGAGGTAGATACAGAGGTGTTAAATAGAATTATACATTCTATACACTCTTCTATATGTCTAACGCATTTTATATCATTTTTAAATAGGCTTAAATAGCCATGAAATGAATACATGTGTGACCAGGACTAGGATTTGAGAGAGGTGGAACAGGAGACAATTTGGCTTTTTAAACCATAAAATAGATTTTCTATGTCAGAAACTGGGTTACAATGATAGTTAAGTCTAGGTCTTGCCTTTGGGTATGTCTGAATCTGCCAAGAGCCCAAGACAGATGATTAAGTTCAATATAGCCTGGTAAGAGTTGTAAAGTACCTACATGCTCAGTGTTTCTGGATTATAGAAGAGGCAGCAATGATTTTTGTCAAAAAGCAGTGAGAAGAGAGATGAGGTATGGGGAAGACTGTCTATAAATCAGGCATTGAAGAACAAGGAGGAATTTGAAAATAGAAGAACAAGGCACCCCAAGGGGAGGAAGCACAATGAACAAGGACATAGTGTGAAAGAAAGTGCAGGCAAGTGGTTCAGAGTGGGTAAGGGGCTGTCATGTAACATCAGGTGGTGGCATTCATAATATTGTGCAGTGCGTGACCTGCACAACCATCCATAGCAATCCTAGCTGGAGTTCTGAGGGGCCATAAGGGAAAAAAGCCAAAAGTACAAGGGTATTAGGTGGGAAATGGAAAAATAGAATATGAAATTTAAAAGACTATTTTTAAACCCTAAACATTAATCAGAAGGCTAATGCTGACACATTTATTTCAGTATGAAATTTAAAAATTATATCAACCATTCGTACTCAGTGACAGCAGCATGTGTCTATACAATGGCAGGGACAGACAAGAATAAAGCTTTAAGTCGGTATATTTCACATTAATACCACTCCTTAAGGTCTTGAGAACATGAAAAAGAACTGGACAAAAATCACTGAGTCATCTATAGGTACTTCTTTATTAGAAAAGAAATTAACCATTTTCACCAGAGACTGCAGAATGAAACGATCTTACAATTCTAGAACAAACAAAACTTCATGGTAAGGGATTAAGTTTTCAAAGGGTAGGGGGTAAAAGGCAGACTCATTTAGGACAGTGTTTCTCAGATTTGGCTCTTTCCCAGATATACTCTTGTGGGAGGGGGCTACAAGTTTTCTATGATAATGCTTTACATTTTATGTTTTCATTTTGCTGGTGATCTAAATACATGGTTGTTCAGGATTACCTGGATAACTGTCTCACACAGAGTGTTGCCACAGGACCAGAACCTGTGTGCTTGGGCCTCTGATCCACGAGGCACCAAGTGAAGAGCAACTGTGCTTAACTCTTCATAGTTTCTCAGATTGAATCCTTAGACCAAGGGTCCTCAAACTATGGCCTGCGGGCCACACGTGGCCTGCCGAGGACATTTATCTGGCCTGCCGGGTGTCCCGCCCCCGCCGCTGCCGCCTGTCCTGCTTAGCAGCCAACTCGTCCCGGGCCCACAGTGCGCATGTGTGGAATGTGCGCCGAACTCTCCATCAGTCTGAGGGACAGTGAAGTGGCCCCGTTTAAAACGTTGGAGAACCCCTGCCTTAGACCCTTCACAAAGCTGCTGAACATTCCCTATGAGATCTGTGAGATGGCAAGGTTGAGAACGCTGGTTCAGGGTGGGCAAGGGAGAGCTGCATGTAGTTTGGAAAAACACATTCGAAGTGCTCTCTGATTGCATAACACAAACTCATAAAGTTGAACTCAGCAAAATGAAAATTTCAGCAGTAGCAGAAAACCAACTATAGATTCATTCTGGGGGTGTGGGGGATGGGGCTGGATAAACATGGTGGAGAAACACTGTCTTAGAGGTAGAGGTAGGCCCGCACATGGAGACCATTTCGAAACACATGCCAAAGGGAAAGAACAGCTTTTGGGTCAGCGAGTGAATCTTAGGCCAGAACTTGTCACAGCCTCCTGGAACCCAAAGGACTAGCACAGAAGAAAACCAAGATGGTCCATCAACCTTCTTGGCCCCTTGGTGAGGGGCAGGTTGGTTCACTTTTTTAATACTGAGCCAAAAGAAGGAAAAAAAGCTGTTTGTGCCCAAAATTCCATCCACCAGGAAGTGTTGTAATCCTTTGCGATGCTGTTCAGCTCTGGACGGGGATGTCAGCGTGGGTCCTGCTCTGCCAGGAAAGAAACAAAGAATTGGATTCTTTTGTAAGGCAAGTTATCCTCATTTCCCTCTCATTGCCAGAGCAATTGCTCCTGCCACTTAAACACACTCTGTTATAGATGACCCTGACGTGCGGTTGCCAGCAAAATCCTGACAGCAAAGCAAACGGAGAGACTTTCTGGGCATGGGGGACTGTAATGCCCACACCAAAATAGAGACAGTTAGGGAAATGGTATTTTCCATCTGCTTCCATTCTTCATGAAGCCTAAATTGCTAAACATGTTCCGGAATAGGAAACATTTGGTACCACTGCTAATTGGGTTTTGAGTACATTAAGCGAACCCAGACAGACACAGAGTTCACTTGCTGTGACGAGGTTGTAGAACTATGATTAGAAGATTTATAACATTGACTATTTTATTTCAGGCCGGGCGCGGTGGCTCACGCCTGTAATCCTAGCACTCTGGGAGGCCGAGGCGGGCGGATTGCTCCAGGTCAGGAGTTCGAAATCAGCCTGAGCAAGAGCGAGACCCCGTCTCTACTATAAATAGAAAGAAATTAATTGGCCAACTAATATATATAGAAAAAAAAATATATAAAATATATATATATATATAAAATAAGCTGGGCATGGTGGTGTATGCCTGTAGTCCCAGCTACTCGGGAGGCTGAGGCAGTAGGATCGCTTGAGCCCAGGAGATTGAGGTTGCTGTGAGCTAGGCTTACACCACAGCACTCACTCTAGCCTGGGCAACAAAGTGAGACTGTCTCAAAAAAAACAAAAAACTATTTTAATTCAGGGGACTCAGTTGCATTTTTTTCAGATTTTTTCCCCTTCTTTTGTCATTCTGAGTAACCATCACAAATTATGTATACTCATTGCCCCAGGGATAAGGCATTAATTAGTGGGCAATAGATACGTCTCAGAGAGCATTTTGATTAAAACACCATTAATTTCTCCCTCGACTAAGAAACACTCGAGTCTCTCTGCCTATGAGTCAGTAGAACTGGCCTGTCTGGAAGCCAGTGAGCTCCAACAGTGCTGGGATGCTGGTGGAGGAAGGAGTTAGAGTCTGAAAGCACCCTGATTCCTGTCTAAAGAGTTCACCACCCTGTGGTTTTCCACTGAGCCAAAGATCTCCTATAAGTTACTGATGGTAGAAAATTTCATTTCGGTGTTTGGGAATACTATTAGGTTGAGCTGATCTGCTGTGTGAACACACACAGGTAAAGCAAAAAACAAACAAACAAACAAAAAACCTCAATTCCACATATCATTTAGAATAAATCCCAATTGCCTACCATGCTCCGGCTCCTGCCCACGTTTCGTATGATGCCTCCTTCTCATTCAATCTGTTCTGTCTTTCTTTCTGTCCCTTGAACATTTCTTACTTTTTGCCACCTCAGAGCCTTTGCGCTTGCCATTCCCTGTGCCCGAAAAGTTCTTTTGCGTCATCTTTACGTAGCTGTCATCTTCTGGTCAAACAGGTCTCAGCTCAACCAGCCCCTCCCGAGGAAGGGCCTTCCCTTAGCATATTAGCCAAATCTGCTCCCCACCTCCTCACAGGTTCTAACACATTGTTCTTTTTGTTTTAGGAATGATTCACTTGTTTATCATGTGTCCATTGCTCTAGAATTCAAGTTCCATATTATCTTTTCTGTATCACTATATTCCCGGAGCCTAGAGCAGTGTCTGGCACAAAGGCAATGCAAAATAAATATCTACTAAATGAAGGTTGAGTCAAAGGATTTCTCCCATTGACATCATTAATCCCTCTATAAAAGGTGAAATTCACAAGTGATTAATGCCACACTTCCTCAAATCACCCCAAATCATTCTTTCCCCAGCCAGAATGCCATGCTACACTAGAATGAACCATAGGCTTGGTGCGGTGGCTCACGCCTGTAATCCTAGCACTCTGGGAGGCTGAGGTGGGCGGATCGCTCAAGGTCAGGAATTCAAAACCAGCCAGAGCAAGAGCAAGACCCCTGTCTCTACTAAATATAGAAAGAAATTAATTGGCCAACTAAAAATATATAGAGGCCGGGCGCGGTGGCTCACGCCTGTAATCCTAGCTCTTGGGAGGCTGAGACGGGCGGATTGCTCAAGGTCAGGAGTTCAAAACCAGCCTGAGCAAGAGCAAGACCCCGTCTCTACTATAAATAGAAAGAAATTAATTGGCCAACTGATATATATATAAAAAATTAGCCGGGCATGGTGGCACATGCCTGTAGTCCCAGCTACTCGGGAGGCTGAGGCAGAAGGATCGCTCGAGCCCAGGAGTTTGAGGTTGCTGTGAGCTAGGCTAACGCCACGGCACTCACTCTAGCCTGGGCAACAAAGTGAGACTCTGTCTCAAAAAAAAAAAAAAAAAATAGAAAAAATTAGCCAGGCATAGTGTCGGGAACATGCCTGTAGTCCCAGCTACACTGCAGGCTGAGGCAGGAGGATCACTTGAGCCCAAGAGTTTGAGGTTGCTGTGAGCTAGGCTGACGCCATGGCATTCTAGCCTGGGCAACAGAGTGAGACTCTATCTCAAAAAATAAATAAATAAAAATAAAAAAATATATAATGAACCATGGCAGTAGAGTCCACTGTCTCCCAGTGTTCCGGGCCTGGCATCTCACCTGCCACTCACCTGTGGTTACTGCAGAGCTCCAATCTGCCGCAGGCGCGTCATCAGTTCCCCACTCTCTTGCATAGTTATTAGATCACTGCATCCACCTATACACTCCTTGCCAATAAACACTCGAGGCACCTGAAAAAGCAAGCCACCCAGGACACCGAAGGAATGTAATTACTAGATTAGAAAGAATATTTTTATCCTTTCTCTAACTATTTCCTGTGGTTCCAAACTTTTCAAATCACTTTACAACCTCCTCACATAGATTCCTACAGGACAGAACTTTCTTACTGTTATAAAGGTAACATTATTAAAGAATCGTTTTAATACAGGAGATTTTTCAAATTGAGTGTGCTGTGCATGAGACTGTCCAACGTGTCAAAGGTATTTAATAAAAATTTCACTCTATAGAAACTTGTTTCAGGGAGAGAATTTTGATTGGCTGGAGTCAGACCACCCTGATTGAAATCTGGTTTCTCTGCAGCCAGGCCCACACCTGGGACTGTTAGCCAAGCCGCAGCAATAAGGAAGGGATTCGTGTCTCCATACAGCTGGAGAAGTATTTGCATTAGGTCTCTGCTCCTGATTTCTAAGTCCATGGTTTATCAAGTATAGTCATCTTTCTCTATTTAAATCCAACATAAGGTGTTTCAGTGCTGCAGCTCTGGGACCAAGGATGTCACCTGCCTTAGCTTCACACCTGGCATGGAGGATCCAGGGCAAGCCCAGCGGCCACAGTCATTGCACCTGCTGAATGAGTTTCTTTTCAGTCACACACTCCCCTGCTACTGCTAGGTGCAGGCACATTCCAGAGGGCTTTTAGAATCCTGACAGAAGGAAGTCCCCTCACTGTGGCTCAGACAGTTCCCAGGCCAAGGGTGTTACCCGAAGACTGGCTGGCAGTGAGTGACAAGCACCCTGTGGGTCACCCGAGTGATCAGAAGCAGCAGCCGTCCCCCCAGACACTAGGAATGCCCCAGAGAAGATGGGAGGGGTGGCAGGCAGAAGGCAGTGAGAATATTTTTTTGAAGCTTTTGATTTTCCTCCGGAGGCATACTTTAAGTGGTTTAAAAAGTGAGAAAGATGAGAAAAAGGGCTGAATTATTGTGGATTTTTATTCAGAAGGGGGTCTGGGTGGAAGTAGGCTTTTAAAAAAAAGCTAAAAATTCAAAAGAAATCTCATACTACATTTTCACACTATTTCCTGTGCCCTATGACACCCATGTGGCCCTGTGGAGTGAGTGTGCCTGGCCACGTCCCATCTGGTCACAGAACTGGATGTGCAAGAGGCTTTGCAAATGGGAAGCGTCATCAACAAGTGACCTTGTTTTTATCTGCATTCATCAAGGAGACCTTGTCTTTATATGCGCTCATCAATGTGACCTTGTTTTTATCTGCAAGAAGGGCTGCAGAAAGGAGAGGTGGGAAACCTAAATTTGTTCCTGCATCCTGGCCATTATTTGAGAGAAAACAAAGCTTCCCCTAAGCAAATTGTTTGAACCTTTCAGCTTCTATCTCCCCAGTAACACCTGGCTGTGGTCAGTTATAATGGGAGACATAACAGAATCCTCATGTCATTATAATGTAATTCTACTGTGGAGCTACTTTGGTTTAAGGACTTACCTAATTAAATAAAAATCATCTGAGTTTTAAATGAGGAGGCAATGTATTTTATTCTTGAACTTCTGTATTTTCAGAAGGAACTGAGTAATCATCACGACTCCCACCGTGGCCAAATCTCGCCCTCGGGCCATGGTCCAGGCATGGGGGCTTCAGTTAAGGTTGTTGAGAACAGCCTGAGCAGCCAGGAGTCCTCTCTTTAGAGGTTCTCTAGCTTGAATGTGCATCAGAACCACAGAAGGGCTTGTTAAAACACAGATTTCTCTTCCCTCTCACTCTCAATTTCTGATCCAGGAGATTTGGGTTGGGAGCCCGGATTTTGCATTTCTAACAAGTTCCCCGGGGTATTGCTGCTGCTCCTGGGATCGTGCTTGCAAGCCACTGGTCTACACTGAGCAGCCAGGCACCTGTTCCTCTCAGGGTAACTGAGGCTTTGAACACCTGCAGCCGGATAGCCGCCCCAGCCTCCTGAGACAGATCCTGAAAGGTGGCCAGGCCGTCTGCGGGGTGGAGTTTTGTGCACACCATCTGGTGTCACATGAAAGCTGAAGGTCCCTGTGTCCTGACACCCACTGTCTTGTGTGGGGAACAGCAAAACTGCCTTAAATCACCCGGGTTCTCATCACCCCTGACGAGGCCCGAACTCCGGGCTGCACAGGACAAGCACCAATGATGAAACAGGAAGCACAGAGGCACTGTTGATTCAGCTGCGGAGAGAACAGGAAACACCCACTGCTGCCTCCCTTCCTGGCCTTACGCCCCTCCCTGGAGGAACTTGAGTCTGTTACTGTCAAAGGAGAGGAAGGACAGCTGCCGCCATAGGAACGCGTTTGGTAGTACTGGGGCCCTCACCGTCCTGGAGTAGGTTTCCCAGCCTCAGCAGGGCAGCATCTTCCGTACTCCAGGGCCACTCAGGTATAACTCCTCACAGCTACCTCCCAGCACTCCTCACCACTTCCTCGGCTACCTCCCTGCTACCAGCCACCCTCATTTTCCACCCAATTTACGACTATGGCCTCCAAATGTCTCCCAGCTTCAACCCCGCCCTGGTCCTCCTATTATCTCTTCTTCCCTCGGCTGCCAGAGTATTCCTTTCCACACTGAGATTGAGTCACTCTTCTGCTCAAAACCCACCAGTGGCATCTCCTCTCACATTGAGTACAAGCCACCGTCCTTAGGTTAGTTTGAGAGGCCTTCCTGACCTGTCTCCCATTATCTTTCATGTCTCATCTCCTCTAACTCTCCTAGCTCAATGTTCCAGCCATGTTGGCCTCCTTGCTATTTCATGAATCTGCCAGGCACGTCTACCACAGGACCTTTGCACCTGCTGTTCCCACTGCCTGGAATGTCCTGCCCCTAAATGCCCTGCCCCTTGTATGCCTTTCCCTCAACTCCTGTAGAGATCTACTCAAATGTTCCCTTCTCAGCAAGGCCCAGATGTCTCCACTTAAAACTGCATTCTGTTGCCTACTCCTTACTTCCCTTTCCTACTTAATTTTTCTTCATAGCACACGACACTTGCCATTTCCCTACTTACTATTGTATTTATAGTATTTATTGTTTGTCTCTCCCACTAGAATGTAGGTTTAAAATGGCAGGAATTTTTGTTTTTGTTTTTTCATGGCTATGTTCCCAATGTCCAGAAAAGTGCCTGGTACATGGTACATGCTTAAAAATATGTGTTGTATCCAGCAAATTCATCCTTTAAATATGCAGGACAAATACTTTCTCAAACAATCTTGAGGGAGTTTGTTCCTAATAGAGCTGCCTTGCAAGAAATGCTCCAAGAAGTTGTTCAGGGAGAAGGAAAAATGATATAGGACAGAAATTCAGATCTACATGAAGAAAAGAGCATTAGGGAAGAAATAAATGAAGGTACTGACCTAGGAGCTGTGGCTATAGCAAAACCAAAACAGGCTTCTCCAAGTACATGGCCTGAATGAAAGTACCAGTTTCTGTAGTCAGTCAAGTCATGCTAATCTCCTACTATATGCAAAGGACCATAGGTCATTACAGGATAATTAAGACAGAAACTGCCCTCAATTTCTTTGACTCTAAACACTTCACTGTTGGATATCATAAAGCATACAACTTTACAGGATTTGTTCTTCCCCTTGGAGGAATGCATTCAGGACTCAAGAATGTATGAAAAATGTCCTTAAAAAATTATAAACAAATCGAAAAGGCCACTACAAGAAATAGTATTATAAAGAAATGAAAAATACTTGTTAAACAAATGCATGAAGTAGTTTGCTTTACCTGCTAGAGATCAGATGTAGTTGGGCTGAGAACAGTAGTTCCCTAACTTTGTCACAAACTGGACTCAGTTAGGGATCTTTCAAACTACTGATGCTTGAGTCCCACCTCTGACACTGTGATTTATTGGTATGGGGTATAATTTGGGCATGAGGATTGTTTTAAAAGCTCCCCAAGTGATTCTAATGTGCAGCAAAGTTTGGGAACCACTGACTAAGAGGGATACAGGGTGGGGGCCCTAGCAAGGTCCATGGTAGCCTTTGCACTGGCCTGGTGCCCTGTGTAGCTGGTGGTCCCGCTAAGCCACCAGAGCCTCCCTCATCCCTGTGTCTGCTCAAGGACCTTGGCTCATAGCAATAGGGTAACACATTTAGCCTCCCTCTGCACCAAAATGCTATTTTCTTATTGGGGGGGAAGGAAAAAACCACCTCCATGCTTTATACTCAGAACCCAGAGAAAAGCCCACAAATAAAACCAAACCCAAGCTAAAATACGATATTTGCTTCTGCCAACACTATGTCTTAGAATGTGCATCCGGAAGGGAATTTCAGCGAGCTGGTGGGATATTTCTCACCCCAGAACCGATACAGGTGATCTGGTTGGCAGGATGTCCCCCTGGAAGCCCAGAAGGCTGAGGGCGGGAAGTCTTTTCAGATGGAGGACAGCAGTTCTTAGAAGGTCCCAGGGTCTGTGCCTAGCACAAGGGACTTTGAGGTCACCTACTTTAATCTGGTCTTGCAGCTGGGATTTTTGAGGATCACAGGGACGGTGACCTGCCCCAGATCACAGCAAGCCGCTGTGACAGCCCAGCCAGAACGCTGGCCTTCGGACTCCCTACTCTGACGGGCCTGGAAACAACCGTGATTAGAGCAAAAGGTAGACAATGATGCAGGAGGAGTTAGATAAGAGAAATAGACAAGATAGGCAAATTAGGTTATGGTTAAAGAAAGATTGAGGACAGTAAATCCCACTTGGCCGCATGAAAACAGGAGGAAGCGTGCACTTACCCATGCTGGGTAAGAGAAATGTACAGATCACATCCGGCCCCTCCACTCCGCCTTCCACCCCCAGCCCTGGTGGCTGAAAACTGTCATTTTGCAGCAGTGCTTAAAACAAAGACTCCAGATGACTCCTCAGAGACTCCCAGACAAGCTGCCGGGGCCGCTGGCTGTGACACACAGCGCACATCAGCTGTGCTGCTTTCTCTGCTCTGAGAGGACCGGTGGCTGCAGGCCAGCCGCCCATTCAAGTGACCAGTGTCTTCTCTCAGGCGCCCTCCCCCACGCCCTGCAAAGCCCTCTAGACGCCTTGAACAACGGAACCCTGGCGGTGTCCCAGAGAAAGACACAGCCCCAGCAAGAAAGAGCAACCCGGGAGCCTTTTCAAGCCGAACCCCACGCTCACCGTTCTTGCTCCTGTGAGCCGTTGCAAATAATCTTGGATCTCATTTGCCTCGCTGGTGGCTGTGATGTCGACAAATTCCAGAAGCCCTTGTTTGAAGGGCAGTTGACTGAGGATCTCTTGGGTCCTTCTGCAGTAGGGGCAGGTGGGTTTGATGAACACGACCACCTTCCCAGGCTGGATTTTGCCGTTCACAAACTCCTGAGCCATGCTGACAGGCTGCCGTATCCCAGGGAGCAGTCCTCAGTCGCAGGTATTGCTTAGGGTGTAGAACGAGGCCCGGCCAGCTGGCTCTCATTTAATAAGGAACCTCCCTGGAGGAGGAGTTAGCCTGGAAGCTGCTCGAGTTTTAAAGGGACAGCTCCAAAGGCATTTCTGTCTGGTACAATTCACTAGCGATGTCTGTGAATGCATACTTGCTATTTTGTCATTCGTAGCTATGGCCAGGGTGTCTTTGTTGTCCTCAGACCTTTTGGGGAGTGCCTGCCCTTTGGCAAGGATCAGAGTTAAGTCACACCCTGGGGAAGCAGAGCTTTGCACAGACCAGCCTCAGGGAGGGGGATGTGGAGGCCTCTTTGAGCAAATTCTTTGTTTCCCTTCTTGGAGATATGGCTGGACTTACCCAAATGCAAACAGAATTGCTCAAGAAACAGAGCGCTTTGAAATCTCTTTAGAGGAAATGAAATTGAAATTGTGACTTTGCGCCCCACGTGGAGGTTTCTTCTAGCGTGTTTTGCTTGGCCTGTACAGTGGGTGTTTGCTGTTGTGGTTGTTTTAATGGAATTCATTCTAAGTATTTAAAAATCTGAAGACTGCACAAAAGAATCCGGACTTGCAGCTTCTCAGTGAAAATTCAGGTCAGACAGTGCAGAGGGTGCATCTTTAGTGGCAGCTACTGGGGCTGAGTAACTGCTGTCCCCTTTGGATGGGGCAGGCAGCGGTTCCGGTTGCTCCAGGTCCCACCTGAGAGGCCCAAACCCTTGAGACACCTGCTGCACCCCTTAAGCATTTGAGTTGGGGACCCTTCAATAGCTGTTTAGTATGGAAGCAAACTCTAAGATAGCCCCTGACTCTAAACTACAGATCAAATGAGGATCTTTCCTCTGCCCCTGTGTTCTCCCTGTTTCTGTAACGATCCAGACCCCCTGTTGACCTCCAGTGTCAGAAGGCACGGGGTGGGGGCCCCGGGGTGCCCAATCTCCTTCCTGTGCAGCCAGCGTCTTCTACTCCCGGGCTCAGCTCTGATCCCTCCAATGTGTGGTAAGTTAAACAAACAGATCAAGGAAAAATTCCTTTAAAAGTGGATCATCATGCTGGGCGCGGTGGCTCACGCCTGTAATCCTAGCACTCTGGGAGGCCGAGGTGGGCGGATTGCTCGAGGTCAGGAGTTCGAAACCAGCCTGAGCAAGAGCGAGACCCCATCTCTACTATAAATAGAAAGAAATTAATTGACCAACTAATATATATACAAAAAAAAAATTAGCCGGGCATGGTGGCGCATGCCTGTAGTCCCAGCTACTTGGGAGGCTGAGGCAGCAGGATTGCTTGAGCCCAGGAGATTGAGGTTGCTGTGAACTAGGCTGATGCCATGGCACTCACTACTCTAGCCAGGGCAACAAAGCGAGACTCTGTCTCAAAAAAAAAAAAAAAAAGTGGATCATCATCATTTTCTCCAGGAATTTGTACACTGAAATCAGAGTATTTTCAAAGAGGTGGGGCCGGGGCCAGAGCAGGACACCACCACTGTCACGTGGGTGGAATCCCAAGCACAGTGAGATAGAGAGGAGGGAAGAAAAGTGGCTCTAATTGGGACTAAAATTAAAATGGCAGAAGGAGAAGCCCAGGTTCTGAGTCATGGAGAGGCAGCTGAGTGAGATCTCCTTCAGCAGCAAGGTGGCGGGCTGGGAGGCTGGAGGTGGCTTGTCGGGCCTGGGCTTGGGGCTGCCCGGCCCACAGCTCCACGTCCCTCCAGAATGAGCTTAGTTGTGTCTCCCCTCTTCTTTGTCTTCCTTTCTCTTAGACTCCTGTTGCCGGTCCCCTCCCAGAGGCCTCCTGGGGCCCAGGGTCTCTCAGGGCCCTCCAGGCTGCCGCCTCAGGCTCTCTTGGCCCATGGTCATCCTGTGTCCCTCCCTGGCTGTTCCCTCACAGCCTTTCTCTTCTCAGTGTCTGCTGTGAGTGTCTCCCTTCCTGCTGCCTCTTTTTCCTCAGCACGTGACTATGTTCCAGTGTCTCCCTTATTAAAAAACGACACCACCACGACCACCTTCCATTTTCCTGCATTCCTGCCTCCACCCTTTCATGGAACTTGCTATCATGTTTACTCACCTCCCACTCGTTCCCCATATTAATGTCATTGCTGGTGCTCTCCTTATCTACCATTCTGCTGAACCGCCTTTGGCCGACACCAACCGTGACCCTTATCTACATTGCTAAACCTCTGGGAGCGAGGTGTGCCCACCGAGCCTCACCCAGAGGCCTGGGTGTGCAGGTTTTGGTAAGCGGTGGAGTGAACCTCCCACAGGGCCTGTTTGCATAGGGTCACCTACAGGCCTGGGTACCTGGGGCAGAGGCTGGGGCACGGGGGTCTCCACTCTCTCAGACCCAGGGGCTGGTGTCTGAAGCCTCAGGACAGACGGGCACGAGGCACAAGCTAAGGAAGGCGTTTCCGTGAGGCACCGTGGGAGACATGCGGTACAGACAGATGGCAGAGAGGGGGTGTCCTCTCCATTTCTCAGAAAATACTGTGGCTTCAGCACAGTGAAAAATTCAGAGCAGAGAGAGCTCGGCTGCACTGACACCATGCAGGCTTGTAGCTGTGGCACATCAGGAGGTGGAACCCAGCGCGGACCTCAGGGGCATTTCCACGGGGCTGTCACGATGGGGACTGCAGAGGCCCCGTCCTCAAGGGCTGTGGACAGAAAGCGCTGTGCGCCCTGTGTGAGCACATGTGGACTCTCCTTGGGCTTGTGTGGGACACGCAGGCACTCCCAGAAATACTTAGTGGGAAGTGAGGGCATTTTTCAGGGGAGAGGCAGTCCCACTAAGCAGATGGCTGGCGACAAGCCAGTGACATATGTGCTGTTACTATCAGTGTGCTCTCGCTTGTACCCACAGGCTGATGAGCGCTGAAAAACGTGGCCACGAATGAACACTTTCCACGTTTTTTCCTGACTTGCCTACGTGGCCGGATTTGGCCTCATAGACGACGGGGCCCCTCTGGAAGTTCCCTTCCTCCCACTGCTAATGGCAGCAAGGTCCCTTTTTTCTTCCTGTATATCTGCATACTGTCTCAGCCTCGTAAGAATTTTGCTACACATAAGGCATATCCTGGAGCTGGATCTTCTTGCTGTATACACACCCCCTCCCTGAAAGACCTTGTGTCCTCACAGGGCCCCCGCTGTCACCTTTTCACTGACGGGCACCCCATGGATTTTTCCTGCCTGGACCTCGTGGCTAAGCCTCGGGGATGGAGATCTCATTGCCTCTGGAGAAGGCCCGGCCCGGGAATTCCTCAGGCCCCTCCGCTTCAGTGGGACCCAAACTGAAGCTACCCCGAAGCTTACTTCTTCCACGCTTGCTCATCCTCCTGCAGGTACGTCACCCCTCACGTCGGCCAGGCCAGAAACCCGGCGGCACCTGCCCTGCCCTCGGCTCTCACTTATGCAGAGTGGCCAGTCGCTAACCAATGTGTCCCCAAGTCCCTCCTGGCCTGAACTCCTGACTGCTCCCTCTGGTCCAGCGCTCATCAGTTCGTTACCGGATCTTGGAGAGCCTCCGCCTGGCCTCACTGCACATGCCACACTGCTGCTGGGGTGGGTGATCTTGGAAAATGCAGACCCTGCCACGTTCTCTCTTAAAAGCTGTCCAGGTTTCTGGGGATGTGGGGATGTGGTCCTCGTCATGGGTCCTCCCTGCCTTGGGGCCGTCTCCCTGCTATTCCGCACATTCCTCCTTTACTCTGCTACACTATGTGGGCTCTGAGCCATTTCCACTCTTTTGCGGCTGACTCCTTGGTGGCTTCGGACTCGCTGCTCGCTGTGTCCCGGGCTGTAAGGTTTTTCGGCGGCGGTGAAAAGAAAAAACAGACACAGAGAGAGAAAGAGTGGGGGCCAAACCACGTGGCTTTATTACACACTCGTGGACGAGTTTCTCGGGCCCCAAGAGAGGGGGACCCCGGAAGTCGCCGCTGTTTGAAGGGGTTGAGGCCTTTTATACCCTTTGGGCCTAACTAGGGACTTTTGGCGGGAAGAGCTGGGGATTTTAGGAGGGGCTGGAGGTGTTTGTGGAATCCAAGAGCTGAAATGTTCTTATCCAGGTGGACATCTGGGTGTGGATCCTCTCAGCGGGGTCTGGTCTCATGAGCCTTTTCTTTTTGATCTAGGGAAGGGAGGGGGCCGCCACCAGCCTTACACCGGCTACCCCTCTGTCCCTGTCTCCGCATGGCTGACTCCTGCGGGTGCAACAGGGCCAGATGCAGATTGTGTGTCAGCTCCTCTAGGAAGTACCCACCAAACGCACCTCTTTCCCCCACCCGAGGGGCGCCCCTCAGCTGAGCTTGCACGACAAGCTGTGCCCTGACTCATCACGCATGTGATGAATTTTCTGTCATCTTCAGGGAGTTCCTTGAGGGCAGGGAAAGGGCCTTCGTTCCTGCATAGGAGAGCCCGGCACGTGAGCACACACGCTGGGCCTTACCCACGCACCCATGTGTCCACTCAGCAGACACTTAGTAATCAGCTACTCCGGGCCAGACCCAGCCCCAGTCCCCAGGACTTTACAGTCTAGTGGGCGACAGAGATGGGGAAAATGGACACAAGTGTCATAAAGTATTCTAGGCCGTGTAACAGAAGAACATGGGGACACCAGGTGACCAAAAGAGAGCAGTCACTCCTCCCTGGAGGGCGGTTAGGGAAAGGGCCATAACAAGGTGAGATGGCTCATTGAGGAGAGGAAGAGGAGAGGAAGTTTGTGAGTCTGCAAGGACGTGAAGGGCACTGCAGGCAGAGGGGACAGCAAGGGCAAGAACAGCATGCCGTGTTTCCCTGAAAATAAGACAGGGTCTTATATTTATTTTTCCTCAAGAAGACACCCTAGGGCTTATTTTCAGGGGATGTGTTATTTTTTTTTTTAAGTACTGTACAACAATCTACATTTATTCAAATATAGTTGTCTTCTTTTGGAACATCATCATAACTCTCCAAACCCCTAATTCCATCCTGAATTTCTTGTGACTCTATTTCCTTTAGAACCATTGGCCCCAATCTCTCATATTGAGCAATAGCGCTCTCGTGGGGCAGATGAGAAGGGCTGCTCGTCTTCTTTACCGCTCCGTGACGAAATGCATGGGTTGTGCAGATCTGCTGCGTAGCCACGCTCATCACTAGGTCTTATTTTTGGGGTAGGGCTTATATTGTGCAAATGCTCAGAAATCCAGCTAGGGCTTATTTTATGGGTAGGTCTTATTTTCGGGGAAACGTGGTGCATGGTACTGGGCGTTGGGTGTGGTAAGAGGTGGGGGAGAGACAGCCGGAGAGCAGGCAGAGCACAGGGCCCGTCAGCCTCTGAAGACAGAGGGCTGTGCACAGAGGCGGTGGGGAGCCTCAGAGGTGTGTTTTAAGTGTGTACAGATTTGCTGTTACATGTTTGATGTATTGATGGCTGTGTCACATCTCCTCACATCACATCAAGAGCTCCTAAATGCAGTGTGATCACAGAAGGGCTCTGCGGAGTGGCAGGGATGCTTTGGAGCAGGCAAATGTCCCAGGTCCGTCCACGCTCACCCTGGGCCCAGTCCTGGCTCCCACGAGACTTGAAGCAGTGCAAAGGGGCAGCTCCGGGGGTGGGGTGGGCTTCCCTGGCTCTGAGCTGCCCTCAGGACTCCTGATTAATCACGGCAGCCCTTGGCTAAGATCGTGCTACGATCATGCCACTGTACTCCAGCCTGGGTGCCAGAGTAAGATCTTGTCTCTAAAACAGAAAAAGAAAGTAACAGAATACCCACTTAAAATGAGTTTTGATTAGAGGAGTTCAGTTTTCTCATCTATAGGGAAGTGTGGGCATAGCTGGCTCAGAGACTCTGTGACCCCAGGGCTCTGGGCTGGCGTCTCTGAGGTTCTCTTGGCCCTTCCTTCAGGACTGTCAGTTGGCTGCAGCTGGCCCACACACCCGGTCCTCACACACCTGTGCTCAGAGGTAGGAGGCTCAGGTGGCACAGGAGGGCATTCCTCCAGCAGACTTCCCTTCTGCCCTCTGAGCTGGGACTGGGTCACATGCCCACATGCCCAGGACCAGGGTCCCTCTTCCTGAAGCACCTTGCTGGGTGCCTGGTCCCTGAGTTTTCTGGGCCAGTAGAAAGACAAAGCACAGCTGCTGGGTACTCAGTGTCACTCTTGGTCACACGAGGCACTCTGATTCTGTTGCCTTCCACTCCCTTTACCTTCAAGGGCAATGGTCCACTTCTCACTGGTTCGTTCTTCCCATGGCAGCTTCACCAGAAGTGAGGGGGTTTCTCCACTTGTTCATCACTCCTGGAGCTCTCAGGATGCCCTTGGCTGTCGGGGACAGAAATCTCAATGCAAACTGGTTTATATAATAATATTCAAAAAGCCAAAAGTCCCAAGTAGGGTTGGCTTCAGGGCTGGCACAATCTGGTGGCTCCAGCTGCATTTCTGGGCCCCTTTCCTTGTGTTGGGTCCTCCGTCAGCCTGGTCCGGGAATGTGTCACCTCTGTGAATGGCTCATCCAGAGGCACCGAGAAAGGGTTAGTCTGGAGTTTCCCCGCAGCAAACCTCACCTTGCATTATGGGTTAAAATTGCCTCACAGGCTCATTCCTGACCCAAAGATTGGCCAAAGGGATGCCCCTTTTGGAGAAAGAAAGGCCCAACCCTGGAGTGGAGATGGTTTCAACATCTCCTGAGGGGGGAGCACTCATGGGAGGAATGGATTCCTGAGCAAACAGGAATTCTCCAGGAAGGAAGAGGAAAATAGATGTTGGGCAGGAGATCAATGACAAATAAAAACCATTTCGGGTCAGTTTCCTGCAGCTCCACCTGTCTGAGTATGTGCAGACCACGTCTGGAAGGACATACAAGAAACAAGTAGCAGAGTCTGCCTCTTGTGGGGTGACTCTGGGACCAACTGCAGGGCAGGTGTATTTCCTGCATGCCTTTTGTGCTGGTCTGTGTTTGTTTGTTATCATATACACACAGCTATTCCACAAAGTATGCAAAAGCCATGCCAAAGCAGTGAGACAGAACAGGAGGGATGGAGGAAGTGGAGATGGGACCCTTAGATCGCAGGGAAAATCAAACAAGTTTACCTTTTTAATCTTACAGGCTGTCACTGAGATACAAAACCCAAATTCTCCTTTCACCCCAGCAGGAGTGGGGTGCAGGGGTGTTGGGGAGCTACCCCGCACTTGGCTTGGTCCTGGGGGCAGAGGAGGTGAGGATGAATGAGGATGCTCACAGACAAGCCACATGCGGGAACCAGCCAGTCCGGGGGCAGGAGGCAGAACAGAGACCAGGATGCACACAGCCTTCCACCTGCTTGTCCTGCGGTCTAAAGGAATCTCTCACCCACGTCCTGAGTCAGCAGAACATTCCAGAAGGATTACAACCTGCCACGGGCCTTCTCCCTGACCAGAACTCTTGCAAAGGCTCATAGAGGAAAACTCACCCCATTCAAGGATGTGTAGTCAGAAAGGAGCCTCATGAGATCTATATACAGACACACAAGAGGAAAGGGGTGCGGGGCAGGAACAGAACACGCGTTGCCATGGGATTGCAGGCACATGCACAAACAATAGTGACTCTGAAGCCCGAGAACAACCCAAACAGCCATGATTAAGAAATTATTTACACAAATCATGGCACATCTATATAACTGACTATTTTGAAGCCATTCAAAATAATGAGTTATATCTGTATATGCTAACATAGAAAGATATTCAAGATATAATTTTCAAGATTTCAATTCAAGATATAATATTCAAGATATAATTTTAAGTGATTTATTTATGAAATAGGTGATATGGGAACATAGTGCAAAATTCTAATACTACAAAAGGGTATGCAATGAAAAGAAAGTTGCTCTTTTACTCCGGTCCCCAACTATTAAGACCCTCTTATCAGTAGCAACCACTCCTCTGACTGTTCTCAAATAATTTTTAAAAGTTCAATATTTCTTGGACTAGGATATATAATTGAATTTTTTTAAAAAGAAAGATCAGAACAGTGTTTGATTCTATATGTGTAAAATTTAGAAGATTGTAAATATATTTGCAGGTGTGAGTATGTATATAATATATATAATATGTTATATGTATAAACAGTACAATATATAAAATCAATATAGATCGTTCTTTTCTGAAAAGAGATTCTGGACCCTATTAATCAATCAATTAACTAATTTCCCCAATCATCTTAGAGGAAAATGACCGGCAGTCAGATGGGGGTGAGTTTTTTTTTATTTTGCATTCTCCTTTGTTGAATATTTACCAAATGTGCATTCACTTTTATGTTTAATTTTTAATTTATTTAAAAATAAATTGAGAGGGAAGGAGGTGAAAAAACCAGTTCAGACTAGTGTCTAAAGAACTTTGGCAGGAGAAGGGAAGAGATAGAACAATAGCTTAAGGGAATAGCAGGTTGAGAAAAGTATTTTTAGAGGAAGCTTTAACTCTGTTTGCTTTTTTCCTTTTGCAGAGAAAGCAACCAGCTTGGGGGGGGGAGAGGAGAGAGAGAGAGAGATACAGGGAGAGACATAGATAGAGATAGAGATAGAGAGGGAGAGGGAGAGAGAGAGAGAGAGAATGGGTGATGGAGCAAGGTCACAGGCAGAGCTGGAGGGAGGGGACAGGGCCAGGCAGCTGGGTTCCCCTGAGTGATTAGGAGGGGCACATCTTCAGAGAGAGTGTTGGGGTGGGGGCCAGATAGGAGGTCCCAGTGGCCACAGTATGGGCCCAAGGGGACAAGGGATTCCAGACTGTGCACACATGTCCAAAACAGCCAATTGTGGGTTCCAGGCTGCTGAGGGGGCAAGTGGAGCCAGCAGAAGATGACAAAAGAGCAGAATGGGCAGGTGTTAAAATCAGAACAAAGTCGAAAAACTGGTTCGGTGGCAGGGATTAAAATCATAACAATATTTTAAAAAGGTTATGATCATGATGGGACATCCAGGCTCATAAGCAAGCACTCGCTGGCTGCATGATCAAATACGTGCAGCAACGTCAGAAATGTCGAAACAAAGTAATAAAGCTTTTTTTTAAAAAAAATCAGTTTCAAGCTTTTCTTGGGAAACACAGCTTTGGTTAAAATGACCCTACAACTAAATAAGGTCTATTTAATACGGGAGGCAGTATTTCTAGAGGAAAACAAAGCACTTAGGCTGATAAGTTACCAATGCATCAAAACATTAAATTAGCATTTTTATTTTTGTTTATTTATTTATTTTGGTTTAAAACAACATGGATTTATTGTCCTACACTTATCTAGTTCGGAAGTCCGAAATGGGTCTCATGGTGCTAACATCACTGTGTCAACAAGCCTGTGTTCCTTTGCGGAATCTCTAGGGGTGAATCTATCTCCTTGCCTTTCCACACTTGCTGGTTTGTGGCCCATTTCCTCTATCTTCAAAGCCAGCAACAGTGGGTAGAGTTCTCACATCATATCACTCTGACCTTAGTGTTTCCATTTATATCGGGTGTACAGGTGTACGCCTGCCTTACACAGAAGTAACAGCTATATTCATGCACATCTGGTTGCAAAAAAAAAGAAATGTATTAAACACATCAGAGGTGCTCAGAGGAAATGAATCACTTAGGGATGGAACATCTTTAATTAGAGAGGACATCTTGTCCCACCCAGAAACAAACTCTGCATACAAGTATAGATGGAGCTGTCATTTGGAGTGACTTGTCAAAAGAGCTTGAGGTAAAATGAAAAGAAGCCGAAACTGGAAAGTAAAAACCTGAGCTAATAGTAACTACTGACTGACATCACCAGAAAGTTCAGGAGATGAATCAGGAGGAAACAGCAGCCTCTCAGCCCTTCCTTACCCAGGGATCCTCTCTTCCATCCCTTTCCACTCAGCGCCATTTCCTGTGGAATAACCTTCACGTTTCATGGCGCCACAGAACACGAGGCTTGATTAAAGGACTGTCACACAGATAGATGAGAAGTATACTTAGAACAAAAATGTTGTCCGGTGGGCTCCTGCTTAATACATTTTGGCACATCCAAATGATGGAAGAGGACGCAGTTGTTAATGAAAACAGGAAGGAGGAAGACATGGATGTGCTGAGTTTTCTAGTGTCTAAAACTCAAAGTGCAGAACCATGTGTATAGGACAATCTCTTTTGTATGAGGATAAAAGTCTAGGGTATGAGAGTATTACATATGTGTGTGTGAGTATGGTTATATATGAATGAAATGTATTTCTATATCCTAAGGTGCAAGATTTCTAAGTGAAGAACATGCCAAGTTTTTAAGTTGCAAAGTAATATCTATATCTAAAAAATGGCAAAAATAATACACGTGCATAGATCCATGTGCCGTGTAGGGTGTGAACACCGGGCCAACTGGAAGGACCTTGTCACCGTGAGGAAGAGTTGACATGGGAGGACGGTGCAGGCTTTCAGCTATGCTCTGTTCACATCTGTATTTTTTGAAACTTGTACAATAAAGATATATTCATATATTACTTATGTAAGAAAATGAAACCAGGGCTGGGCGAGGTGGCTCATGCCTGTAATCCTAGCACTCTGGGAGGCTGAGGTGGGAGGATTGCTCAAGGTCAGGAGTTTGAAACCAGCCTGAGCAAGAGTGAGACTCCGTCTCTACTAAAAATAGAAAGAAATTAATTGGCCAACTAAAAATATATAGAAAAAATTAGCCGGACATGGTGGCGCCTGCCTGTAGTCCCAGCTACTTGGGAGGCTGAGAAAGGTGGATCGATTGAGCCCAGGATTTTGAGGTTGCTGTGAGCTAAGTTGATGCCATGACACTCTAGCCGGGGCAACAGAGTGAGACTCGGTCTCAAAAAAACAAAAAAGAAAGAAAAGAAAAATGATAAAGATCAAAAATAAAAATTATGTGATCAACTCTTTGATCCCCTCGTGGGAAACCATGAGAAAGGAGGTGATTTAGTCATGAGGTAACACAGCCAGGCTCACCCACCCATGACCACACTGGGTGTCTTGGAAGGAAGAAGCAACAGGAAGCTTGGTGGCTACACCAGGCCCAAGTACCCTCACTGCTGTGAAGAGATTGAGCTTGAAAGTCCATCTCAAAAGGTCTTCATCCTTCAGCAGCTACAGGGCAGGGGAGGAAGGGAACAATGGCAACATTATAGGGCTTACTGAAGAGAATAATTACAATTTTCAGGAGACTACTGAATTTTAGAACTTCCTCTTTGGACTCTAAATTACTAAAAAATTGAACGACTTCTGGAGAAGGCAGATTGTTCCTCTGTAGCCGGGGACGCCTGAGGAGCAGGAGAGCACACCAAGGCCCTGTGGGCAGGGGGGGTGGTGGTGACACACAGCCCCTGGTGGAATGTCTTCACGACACAGTCTTTGAGAGTCTTCTTCTGCTCAGGGTGAGAGCTGCTTACCTGACTCTAATCGGGTCCTCAAGAACCCTGAGGCACATGACAAGCTGAGAACAGTGAAGGCTACAAGTCAGTCTTCTAAACCCCCTGTTAAAAATCCGGGAAAAGGAAGGTTAGAAACATTTATGCAGGTGGTGGGGCCAAGATGGCCGACTAGAAACAGCCTGCACACATTAAACTTGTCAGTTTAATGGCAGATCATGGAAGAAAGGCGTTTCCATCCAGTGGCTTTAAAGAAGAGGGCAGAATTGAGTTTGGTGTGTGGAGAAATGAGAACGCATGACGAAGACCCAACAGAGCCAAAGGGGTGATGCAGGAAGGCCAGGAGACGAGCTCCTGGCAGTGGGTGTTCTAAAAGGAACTGTGGGATCCGAAATCTCTGAAAAATTCTACGGGAGGTGGACATAAAGGCCTCCCCTTCCTCCTCCAGGACATTTTCAGTGAAGCTGAAATTTGTTCCCTAATGCTTTTGTGTAGCCTGCTTCTCTCCACCACCCTTCCTTTTTAGAAAATGTCTTAAAGTAACTGGCTCATTGTTACAAAAACTCCTATAGATGTGTGTATTTCCTTTCATGTCTGACCCCTCCCCTCAACTTCTCTCTCCAAATGCAAACTTTGTTACCAGCTTCTTGTATCTCCTGCCGGAGATGTTCTTTGTGTACTTTTTCTTAAACAGTATCATATCTCCTTTGTTCTGCCCTTGCCCTTGTCACTTAACACTTGACCTTGAGCAGATGTAGCTCTGGTTTATATCCTCATATGCAACTTACTATTCTATTGTATGAGTGTACCATAATACATTTGACCAGTTTCCTACGGTTGGAGTTGTGGGTTTCCAGGCTAGCAGTGAGGCAACAATGAATTTGCTTGTTGTGCAAGTACCTTTTTCTGGAGAACTCAGAGCAGGACGGACGGCTGTGAGTTTGCAGAGATAGCTGGAGGGGACTCAGGAGCGTTAAGTGAAAGGACCATGAGAGACTAAATCCTGGGGAACTGTTAATATTTGAGAACCGTTAGGGCTCCCCCCAGGCAAGGCATTGGAGATTTGAGGTGAAAAAGATCTCAAGGGCTAATCTTCAGTTTTCTCCTTCTGTAGAATTCCAGAAGTGCCTTGACTAATTTCCCCTAATGTCTCCGTATTAGTGCTGGGAAGAGGGAGACTCACCTGTACATTCCCTGCTGCATGACCCATAGCGCCCGCCATAAAATTTTATTGACCTGACTACACCTTATCTTCCGTGAACAAGAATATAGCACTTGTTGTACTTTTTTTTTTCTATGAGTTTTCCAGTGGAGAACCATAGCCCTTGTAGACTTTACAATTATTTGGGGGAATCAACAGAGGGTGTTTGACATGCACCTAATTTGTTTGCATCTTTCTCCCAGATGCTGATCCAGTCTCTTTTGGGCCCTGCTGTTGTCCGGCTGGGCTGAGCGTGTCCCTCCCTTTTGGTGTCACCTGGAGGCTCTGCCCTAAGAGCCTTGCTTCATGGGAGATTGCCATGTCATCGTGCTTCCTTCTAACACAGGCAAGAGCAGAAGTGTTCCCGTTTGGGTGTTGGCTTCTTCTCTCACGACTGGGTCAATGTTCAAGGATTATGAAACCAAGAGTCTCATGATCTGAAAAGCAAGTGGAAATGCCCTTGGGAGGATTCAGTGGGTGGCTGCTGTGTAGACACCTGCCGAGTTTCCTGACGGTTGGAGTTTGAGGCGAGCACAGGGCGATGCCACTTAATAGCAGCATAACTGGACCGTGGGGCATCCTTCTGACACACGCGGACACACCTGGCTGTTGTTACTCATTCCTGAATATTCCGTCCCTTGAATGAGTAGGATCAGCCCCACCATGATGAAGAAATTGGTTGAGAGGAAGGTTTTCGTAAAAGAAAGGAGGAAGCATTACATAATCTCCACTTATGCTGTTTTCTCACCCAGTGGAATTCTGTGGCAACACTCGCAGAAACACTAGGTCCCACCTGAGTATTCTCAGATGTGGTAGGGGGAGAGGTGCCCCCAGGAAGTATTGCAGGACTCCTGGCTGGGTGGGCACAGGGCTGGTGTCCGGCTGGCATTCACCAGTGTGTGGTAAGGTTCAGCAATGATTCTGATTGGTTGAAGCCCATGCCACCTGAGGCATTAAATATTTTAAATATGTTTGGGTGTATCCTGAAAATCATACTCAATATGACATGATAATTTTACATATGGAAAATAAAAGGGAGGGTTTCTTTTGTCATTCACACTGTAGGAACTGAAGCTCAACAAAGCCCATTGGCTGGTGGGATGGAGACGTGTAAAAACCAGAATGGGAAGGAAGAAACCACTGGGGTCATGCCAGAATTGGCACGGGATGATGGTAATAAGAATTTGGCACTAGTCAAGAAAGCACATGGATGGAATAAGTTTGAGATATTCTCGACTACATAAAATGGAGGTGGTTCTGGTTAGGTACCAGCCGGGCTAATGCATGAAGAAAACCCACCTCTTCTGTGCATGTTTGGTGGGGTGGGAGGTGTGCATTGTCAGATTGAAATCATCTAGCCTTGTGGTCATCATAAGTGCCAATGGCCTTCCTGAGAGTCTCTGGGGGCTCCTGAGTGGTGTTCCAGTGCACACTTGCATGTTCTTATCATTCTCTGCCTTCAGGCTCCCATGCTGGAGAAGGGCTCCCAAAGCAGAGGCCCACAGAGGACAGTGTGGTGGGCAAGAGCTTGGCTGCAGTGCTGGATAGACTAGTTCCAGTCCTTCGGCTGCTGTGTATATTCAGACATGTGACTTAGTCTCTGGGGCCCCGAGTTTCCTCTTTTGTGATGGTAAGAGGAGCCACCTCAGAGCCGAGATGATACACTAAAGATTTCCACAGTGTCTGGCCCAGAGGAAGTGCTCAGTAAGTGGTAAGCAGGTACTGCCGACATGCAGGAGTCTACAGAGTCTCTGAGTTCAACTGCAGCCACAGAAGAGGAGATAGAAACTCCATGAAGGTCAGGAACCTCCTAAGGCTAGGAACCCGAAGAGGACAATGATCAGAAAAAATGACCATAAAAAACAGTAAGGCTTCTGAATCTTTGAACGTCTCCCAGTTCTCAGTGTGCTTTCCATCCTAATAAAGAAGAAAATCTTCTTCCTTGTTTTCAAGGGTGTCAGATGTAGCTGGAAAGACATGTCCCCTGCCTAGCCAAAGGTAGGAGAAGAGAAAACTCCCAGGAAACAGAGAAAAAAAGAAAAAGAAAGGCTGGAACCTGGGGCTTGAAGGAAGGAAGAAAAAGCAGCTAACAATCAGCCAAGTCCCCAAATGTAGCCCTGGGGACATGGCCAGCAGGAAGCCTGTAGTACTTCCTGCCACAGTGGCTCCTGGAAGTCAGTTTACCCAATAACACTCCCTGCATGGGCTCAGTTTAAGTTTGTGGCTTACTACAAATAAACATTTAGTAAACACATAATTGAATGGGCAGGCTGGCTGGGCTAATAGTGTCTATTATTTAGCTACTCTAGAACCCTCCAAAGGTATTGGGTGTGCCTTAGCACAGAGAGCTGCAGAACTGGGCAGGTGAGGAGAGGACATAGCTGTGGTTTTACCTGCTCATTCCTGCAACAGAACCTATCTTTTCCCTTGGGGGAACCAGCCCTCCCCTAGTCTTAGCCCTTGGCTTGGGTTCCATCTTTTAAGACTCAGTTTTACCAAAAGGTAACCTCTGGTAAGTTCTCAATTCCCAGTGCCAGGGTTAGGCACGTGATGCAGCCTGACCAACAAGAATGAAAGCAGTATGTCCAAGGAGGGGCACACGAGGCAATTCAGGCCAATGAGATGCAACTGCCGATACCTGGAGCTCCTGGCACAGAGGTGCTCTCTTGCTGGAGGGCTTTGAGCTTGTAGTCTGCAACTGCTGGGGCCTTGCCTTTCCTCCAGGAGAGCCTGAGTAAGGATGAAGACAACATAAGACAAAGGAGAGACAAGAGAGGGAGAGATGGATTCCCGCTCATACCATTTGAACTCCTCCTCTTCCAGCTGAACCTGATCTGCCCCTACAATTTTCCATTGCCTGGGCTTATAACTTCTCTTTTGTGCTTAAATTGATTTGAGGTGGGCTTCTTTCACCTAAATACTGCAAGAAACTAAGGGGACACTTGTTTACTCTTCACCACCAGAGTGGAAAAGCAATAGCGTCTTCCCTGTGGCCTGAATTATAGATTTCCCATCTCTTTTTAAGTTAGCCTCTGTGTTGGCCCTTGATTTTCCCAATTCATGTGCCTGACTCAAGCTCTTGAAACTAGTCTGAAATTAAGTTCACATTTTGTAAAAATAAGGAGGAAACAGAATTTGGTGAGAAAGTCAACATTTTACAATGAGATAGGATTTATATAAAATTTGCTCAATGTCTACCAGCATATCCATTGCCAAGCCTGGGTTAGCATCTCCAGGAGGGAGTAATGCCTATTTAAAACTATATGGGAGGCATTTTGAGAGATAGTATTAAGTAACTGTAAGTCAAATGATGGAAAAGAAAAAAATTCACCTTGGCAATGGAAATGACTATTCTGTTGCTTGTCAAGATCTATGGGTATGGGTTTGGTGTTTAGTATTAATATTTGTTGCATGTCTGCGTCTCTGGGAAGAGAATATGTCTCTCTTAATAGAACATGGGCAGCAAAGACACTCTTTTTAGGATCATGTGGTTTGACAAACATGCTTTGACAACTGTGGGTCAGGTGGAGAGTGGTTTTTCCATGTTCCCACACAGATACCTTGTTCTCCCTACTTCAGCATATCCAAAGTATTCCCTTCCTTTACGATTCAGTTCAAGGTATGTGTGATCTTGGAAAGTCCCCAATGTGCTTTGGTGATCTCATCTGTAAAATGAGCAGTTTGGACTAGATTGGCGGTTCCAACTTAAGGGGTGGGGGGTGGGGAAGGAATGGGATTCTTTGTTCAAAAAAGCTCACACAGAGCCCCAATAGAGTAAATGGATCAAACTGGAGCTGCTCAGGTAGCAGAGGGTTGGTGGGCTGGGAATTCTCCTTGGTTGGTTTCCAGGATGGCTCTTGAGGTATCTTCATGAGCCCTTAGGACTTTGGGGAACTATTTGAGAGCCCGGGCCAGATATTCTCCAAGACTTTTTTTATCTTCTTCTCTTGGACATCTTGGGAAATAAAGGAAAAAGGAAAAGAAAAAAGAAAAAAAAAAGGACTTTTTCCAAACACAGTAGTCCTCTATTTCTAAGTGCCACCTCTTCTTTTATGGAGCCCTTTAAATGCCTGGGATCATGCAGACTGCTTCCTTTCAGGTGCCCCTCAGCATTTGTGAATATATCATACACCTTGGCCCATGCTTATAAACTGACCCACCTGTAGAGTTTTGTCTTTCTTTGAAACTTACATCTCTATGTGTTTCTTTTGGAAGTGGCTCAAAACTTACTTAGAAACTACAGAAAGTAACTGAAAGTACTCGGAAATAGGGAGAGAAATTTTGTTCACAGACCAGGGAAAGGCTGGCAAATGGTAAGATCCTAGCCGAGAGCAAAAAAAAATCTGGGCAGATGCTAAGCATGGATACCAGGGCACAGGAGGGCCAGTGCAGACCTAAGGTCCCCATACTTGGTCCTTACCCTACATCGTTTCTCCCTGGTGTGCATGCTGGGCAAGCTGTGGCAGCTGGAAGGTCATAGAAGATGTATGTGTGTCACCTTTCATCCCTGGTGTCAGTCCCTGGAGTGGGTGATTAAGTTACTGTCGAAGACATCAGTTGAAGCAAAAGCCTGGGACTGTCACTACTATACCAACCTACCTTTGTCATTTCCTCGCCATCGTGGGTTGAGTTCTGCTTCCCTGAATAGAGTGCTTTTTCACTGTCATCCTCACTGTGGGGTTATGTGTAACCTTAAGGGGGCTTAGAAATATATTTCATACAGGACGTGGTTTATCTAAAACTGGCCATGCTCAGTGGGGCCTGCCCTTGGACTACACGCAGGGGACAGGTTCCAGGGGCTCAGCTGGGACATCATGGTTGCAGCACCACCTGGTGGCAGAGAAGAGCAGTGTGTGTGATGAATGAATATTATCTTTCCAATGAGGGGTAAATGGGTAAATAGTAAGATAAACAGTGTTCAGGGATCCCCTTTCTTCAAAAACAGCTCCATTCAAAATATGCTTTAAACGACCCCAAAGGCAATCACAGCATCAACAAAAATAAATAAATCGGACCTGATCAAATTAAAAAGCTTCTGCACAGGCAAAGAAACTGTCATGAGAGCAGACAACCTACATACAGAATGGGAGAAAATTTTTGCAAGCTACACATCCGATAAAGGGCTGATAACTAGAATCTATTTAGAACTCAGGAAAATCAGCAAGGAAAAATCAAACAACCCTATCAAAAAGTGGGCAAAGGACATGAACAGAAATTTTCCCAAAGAAGACAGAATAATGGCCAACAAACATGAAAAAATGCTCAACATCTCTAATCATCATGGAAATGCAAATCTAAACCACAATGAGATATCGCTTATCTCCAGTGAGAATGGCCTTTATTAATAAGTCCAAACAATAAATGTTGGCATGGATGAGGAGAGATAGGAACACTCCTACATTGCTGGTGGGACTGCAAACTAGTTCAACCTCTGTGGAAAGCAATATAGAGATACCTTAAAGCGATACAAGTGAATCTACCATTTGATCCAGCAATCCCATTACTAGGCATTTACCCAAAAGAACAAAAGACACTCTATAAAAAAGACACCTGCACTCGGATGTTTATAGCAGCACAATTCACAATTGCAAAGCTGTGGAAACAACCCAAATGCCCATAATACATGAGTGGATTAATAAAATGTGGCATAGGTACACCATGGAGTACTATTCAGCTATAAGAAACAATGGTGATCTAGCACCTCTTATGTTTTCCTGGTTAGAGCTGGAACCCATTCTATTAAGTGAAGTATCCCAAGAATGGAAAAACAAGCACCACATGTACTCACCAGAAAATTGGTATTAACAGATCAGCATCTAAGTGGACATATAGGAATAACATTTATCCAGTGTCGGGAGGGTGGGAGGGGGGAGGTGGGGATGGGTATATACATACATAATGAGTGCAATGCACACCATGTGGGGGATGGACATGCTTCAAGCTCTGACTGGAGGGGGGCAGTCAGGGGGAGGCAACACAAGTAACCTAAACATTTGTACTTCCATAATATGCTGAAATTAAAAAAACAAAAAAGTATGCTTTAAAGCAAAAACTATACTGGATATTCTTTTTAGTCTTACTAATTATTCCAAAGACATGTCAATGTTATCATAATAAAGACTAATTATTACAAGGTTCTCAGTAATAAAATTCTTAATAACAGCCTATAACTGACTGCTGTCATATACAAGAGAAATTAGGGGGAAAAATGTGGCCAATTCAGTGGAAACTCAATGCTGAAAAATAATTCAGATGGCCAGATGTTCTTTTGAAATGTTAGATCTTAAAATCTTTGTATTGCGAAAAGTCTTAAAGATACTTTAGTACTGTGCTTAACATTCTCTTAGCCATAGAACTCTTTCCTCTAATCAAATCTTATTCTGCCACCTATATTTAGGTTTATAACCCTTAGAGTTGTCAGCAAGGGAAGCCATGCAGTTATCTATATGTTTGAACTCCATATGAGGTACAACTTATATGCTGTGGTCATACTGAATTTTTCAACAAACATACTAAAACACATGCATAAAAATAATTACCACTAAAGAAATCATCTTGGAAAGCAGTGCCTTTATTCAAATCATACTGCCACTGATCAAGATAATTTGGGGAGTTCTCTTTTGGAATTACCTTTGTATCAGTTTGTACTCATGTGAAAATCGTATTACATTACTTTGGGTCCTAATCCTTTGTAATTCAAACCAGCATTACACAGCTCGGTCAGCTTTCTTAGTTATCAGATTGATCAGATATCACCTATTTCTAAAAATTAAATCTCCCTAAAAGATGAGAAGACAATGGCCACAAATTTTGCCGTATGTCACCGTTCTCTCAAACTCTAGGAGACGTTTTACTTTTGAAGGTGACAGCCTTCGTATGGTCTGCAGGTAAAAGGAGAGAGAGGGCAATGGGCAAACAAGTGCAATTAATTTCTGATCAGAAAATGTTCCTCTAATTTCCAATTAGAAAAGTTTTAAAGTGACGTAGAAGGTAAGACTAGGGTGAGTGGAAGTGCTGAGAATGAGAAGGGCTCTGCAGGAGGGACTTTGTAAAGACTCACTCCTTCAGGTTGGTTTTGATATAATGTGTACAATTATAGAAGGACAGACTTGTTTGCTATGACAATGGGACGTGTAAAAAAACAACAGGCAAATATATTCTTCTATTTTCTTCATAAAATATCCAACACTTACCAAGTAATTTATGAAGATGAAAGTCAGATATCAAGTTAAACCTAGTGTTCAAAGTACTAATCATAGTACTCTTTGAATTAATATATGTTCATTTAATTTAGCTGAAATTAAAAATAACTTTATAAGTATAATTTAGTAACTTGAATTATTTTAAATAAGCAACATACATCAATAGTTGGTTTTAGATCTGTGCGTGCTGGTGGATAGGAGGGGTTAAGAGTGTAGGCTCTGATCCTCCAGGTTTGAATTAGCTTGACCTTGGGCACATTAGATACCATCTCTGTGCCTTAGTCTCCAGCTCTGTAGAATGAGGTTGATAATAATTTCACTCCCTTGAAAGGTCATTGCAAGGAATGGAAAGGAACATTTTCTGCTCACAGCAGCATTTGCTGAGGAAGGATCACAGTTGGCTACTGTGTTTCTCAAGGCCAACTCTAAACCAGCAGGAGCCGATAAAGGATCACACACTTGAAGTGACCATGGGACTCTAGACTCTAGCTGGTCCTGGCTGAAGACTCTTTCCTCAACAGTGAGCAATGGGGTTTTGTTTTAATCAACTGTGTTTAGATCTTTGCTTTTCCTCCTGAGGATGAAGGTGAATCCCGACTGGAGCAGTTGCAAAAGGAATGTTAGCAAACGGGAATGCGAACAGCGTCTCAGGCTTCAATTAGCAATAACCACACGGACCTCCCCTGGCAAGTGCTTTACTAAGTCTGACTGTTCCCTCTCAGTGAACTAATACTGAACTCAGTGAATTTCTTCCCTAGTCTGTGTTCCTGTGTCTGGCAAGTCAATAGACTCAGCTTTTAATTTTTATCTATCTATCTAGTCCATTATCACCCATTGCCTACCTGTCTATCTAGTCATCCATCCATCCATCCATCCATCCATCCATCCATCCATCCATCCATCCATCTCTAGTTGTTTATTTAGTTAGTTCTGTTAGTTATTAGTTCTGTTGGTTTTTGTTCTGTCTATTGACAGGCCTAAATAAATGAGTATACATAAATCACTTAGAACTTAGTACACGATAAGCACTGACAAGTGATAGCTCTTATCTATTCATTCACTGGTATCTCGAATATATTAAAAGAATAACATGTCACTGAAATATTTTAATTACATACCTATAGAAGTATATGTAAACAATAATGCATAAACATCAGTAATAGACTGTCTCTAACCCAAGGTTTAAGTACAGATGTGGTGTTCAGGAATACAATATTTAGCATCTAGAGACATGGCTGGGAAGATTTTGAGCCGCTCTAGTGGGAAAGAGGCTGGCATATTCAGGCCTAAGTTCAGGATGAGAGACTTTGAAGTTTAAAAGACTATTTACTCTGATTCTCTCTAACTTCTAAGCTTTTGAAAATTATAACTTTTAGCTGTTTAAGGAAACAGGGTTAAAAGGTAGTTTGTTGGCATCTGCATGGCCCGTTTCAAAGCTCAGCCATGGCCTTGCCCTGTAACATTTTAGCGCAGCACACAAATGTGAGCTTTCGTTGCTGAGGAAATGGCTTTGCTTTTCAGACGAAAGAGATATTGAGGACACTTCTCCACAAATGACACAGAACAGGCTGTATTGTCCCAGACCTGCTGTTCTGTGCAACCTGAAGCTCTGGGTCCTGTCCCTGCCCCTCCGGCCAATCACAGGTATGGTGCCAGCTGCCAATCCAGGCCTTCCTTGGTGAGGTCCAGCCAACCTGACATCCTTGGTGAAGTCCAGCCCATAGCTGACATCCTTGGTGAAGTCCAGCCCATAGCTGATATCCACCCTCCCTTCCTACTTGCTTAGGCAATCATGGCACATGTTTGAACTCAACGAAGAAGAGTCTCGGCCATTTTGAGTCAGCTTCCATGTTCTGCAGAAACTTGAAACACAGACATGAATGGGGTCCCTGAGGTCAGGGACTCTAGACGCCCCTGCCTCACAGTCAGAGAGTATCAGCTTCTGGAGATTGGGTGGAGGACTAGCAGGGATGACAGCAGGATCACTCCGAGAGAGCCAACAGCCTCCGCCATCACAAGCAGGGACCCAGCTCTGCTTCACACACAAGAGCTAGTCCTCTTCTAATTGTCCCTTTAGTTGAAATTAATCATTTACTTAGAATCCCCACTTCCTGCCAATTGTCCAACTGGCATGGCTGCAGCTCCTTCCTGAAAACCAACAATGAAGAAACAAAGGAAGCAAGAAGGAAACATAGATTCTAGATATGGACAACAAACCACCCACTCCCACTGCTGTTCTTCCTGAGGGAGAAGGTGAATCCTGACCGGAGCAGGTGCAAAAGGGCATGTTAGCAAACGGGAATGGGAACCGTGGTTCTACTGCTTGGGGCTCCTCACCCTCCTCCTCCAGCTCCCTTCCTGATGCAGAGCACCACGGAGTAGCCAATCCCCCCTTCAGCATGAGCTCACTGGACAGAACAATTCAATACTCAAGGAGCAAACGTGCGTTAAAAGAAAGACCAATTTGGCACAGCACATACTACCAAAATCAAAAGTATTAGAACAAACAGCCCAAGGACTTAAAATAAGTTTGAGATATCTGTGTGTGCATATATGCCCATGTCCCTCAGTATCCATGGGAGATTGGTTCCAGAATCCCCCTCGGATACCAAAATCCATGAATGCTCAAATCCCTTACACAAATGCTGTAGTATTTGCATATAATCTATGCACTTTTAAATCTTCCATATACTTTAAATCATCTATAAATTACTTACAATACATAATATAATGCAAATGCTATGTAAATAGTTATTATACTGTATCATTTAGGGAATAATGACAAGAAAAAGTCTGTATGTGTTCAGTATAGATATAACCATCCATTTAAAAAATATTTTTCATTTGTAGGCAGTTGAATCCACAGATGTGAAATCCATGGATACAGAGGGCTGACTGTGTATATATATATATACACACATATATATAATAAATACAGATATATACATATCTATATATATGCTGAAGAACATAGGAGACTATAGTAGTCATTTAAAGCAATAAGAAATCATAAAAAGAACCAAGTGGAAATATTAGGTATTAAAATAATTGCAATAAAGGACACAGTATGTAAGAGAAATAGGATAAATATAGCTGCAGAACTAATTAATAAATTCGGAGATAAGTTTAAAATAACTTTCCCACAAGGGAGCAGGAAAGGATAAAGAGATGAAAATATAAAAAGAAAGCTAAGATATAAGAAGGATAAAAATAGAAATGACAACATCCAAATAATAGGAATCACAGAAAAACAGAGAACAAAAAACTGAGAACATCAAATATTTAAAGAAATGATGGAGGGAAATTTTCCAGAACTAATAAACTTTGAAAGTTTTCAGGTTGAATGGGCTCATAGAAAACCCCACAGAGAGACCAAGAAAAACTCTTACCTAGATACTCTGTACAGAAATTAAGTTTCATAAACAAAGAGAAAAGTCCAAAGGCTCCTAGAGAAAAAGCAATCATCTTGTAAAGGAACAAGAGTCAGACGACAAAGGCCCTCCCACATGAGCACTGGATATAATTAGCAAACGCAGTAACCCACTTTCAACTTAGAATCTTGCATTCCAGCCACATTCAAATGGGAGGGTTTTCCCTGAGAGAGGGTTTGCCACAAAGATCCACATAGAAAACACTTTGGGGGGGGGGGAAGTTCTCAAATATAAAATAAACAAATGCAGGATAAAGAAAGAGATATGGGGTGGGGGAAGGGTCATCAAATACCTTAGTAAAGTTAGTATTGTCTACAAGTTCCTCTTCTTTAAGTGGCCTGTGGTTGGGTTGGATAGTTCTGCTTTTGGCAAAGTCATAAGAGGAAAATTCAATCCATATGATATGGAAGGGAAGGGAATTCATACAAATCATCAGAAACAGAAAAAGGATTCCTTGTGGTGCCTATAACCACAGCTTCCCTCCTTTTATCATTCCATTAAATGCATGTGCTTTTATGTGAGTCCATAGTTTCATTTCTTCAGCTCACGTTTCACTGATTGTTTCTTGATAGCACGTAATCATGGCAGCACCTTATCAGTAAGTCTTACGGACGACAGTGTGTAGACTCCTACACATGTCCAGAAAACATATTTCCCTGACATGGCATCTTCTACATTTCTGGTCTTTTCCCTTGGTTTTCTCTTGTCCAGATGAGAGTTGTCTCCTTTGCCCTAAGTCAGGGTTCCCAACCTTAGATTAACATTTTGGGCTGAATATTTCTTTATTGTGGGGAGCTGTCCTGTGCAGAATTTAGTGTCCCTGACTTCTAAACTGTAGGGTTTAATGTCCTTGACTTCCACTCACTGTGTGTCAGAGGACCCCCTGCCTTTGCTGTGACAATTGAAAATATCTCCAGACATTGCAAAAATCACCCCTGGTTGAGAACCGCCGTTCTAAACATACAGAGTGTTCATCATCTGCGTCACTCTAAGGTTTCTTCCAACTCAAGGACAAGGTATGCAACATATTTCCTGCTTCTCCAGCTTGGAGTATAAAATAATGCCATGCTTTTAAAACAATATTCAAATAAAATAGCTTGAGCCTTCATGTTACTGTCAAGAGAACGTCCTTCTTTTCTCTTCTGGAGTTTCCCCTTCCTATCATGAGTACAAGGAACCCCAAAGACCACTTGGTCCTGTCAGTTTCCAGCTGGGCCCTTTTACTGCCCTGGGGCTCTTGCTGCCTTCAGGGTTATGACCTGAGCTGGTGGCAGTCCCCGCTCCCTGCTGTGGGGGTTGAGACACAGAGGTGCTCTTAGTCCCGAGGCTTGGCCTAGGGTTGGTCTAGCAGTGGCTGCTCCTGCTATGGCCATGAAGACCCCTTTCCTCAGCCTCTTACTGTCAGCGGGGGTCATTCTACACACCGCCACAGCTGAAGGTCCTGGCGTCATGGCATCTCTGCATCGGGGTCAGTGTGAACGTGCAAACACACACAGAGCTGCTGGGAAGGCCCAAGGCATTCCCACAGTTCCACGTGATTAACTCAGGAGATGTCTGCAGCCCGGACACATGCTGGGACCAGCCACCTTGAGAAGAACCTGTCCTCAGTGTTGAGCCTGGGTCACAGGTCCAGAATCCATCATCCCTCACGGGCCTCTCCCCTGGCGTGGCTGCCAGTCTGCTGGCCTTATAGGGGCTGCTGCTACTCACTGCAATGTTCTAAGAGCAATAAACTTAAAAAAAAAAAAAAAAAAAGGATCAGGGCTCCATCGCTACACCTTCTAGATAACCAGATCTAGAGATATATGGATGAAGAGGCTTTGTCACCGATCCACTCATGTGACATTTATGTGGCTGTTTGTCTTTGTTTTTTTTTTTTTTTTTGAGACAGAGTCTTGCTTTGTTGTCTAGGCATCAGCCTAGCTCACAGCAACTCAAATATATCTTCAGATCTCCTTAAGGACCAATGCGTCCTATTGGGTTATATCTCATATCAACACCCGCCACTACCTATCCAGTGATGCCATTTAATAGATGCTCCTTGAGATGCCCACACAGGCTGCCAGCTACTTAAGGAGAGATTTGCAAGTTACCAGAACCCCATCAGTACCCTCAGATGCTCTCATCTGTTCCTGTCACAATAATCGCTTTAATCTACCGCCCTCTCTTGGGCCATGAGGCGACACGTTTACAGGCTACTAGGCAGACAGACCTGAAGGTATATTTAAAGGTGCTCATACTCAGTTAGCAAAACTTATTAAGCTCGTACTGTGTTTAGGGAACTAGACAACAGACCGCTTTGAGCCAACACAGTTCCTGCCTCAGAGAATAGTCACTCAGACAAGATTTTAAAACTTCCCATTTGTTTTATCTGATTGCTAAGATGATACATAAATAAAATTAGAATGGAGAAAATTCGAAAAGTAAAAATACAGAAAAGAAATTAGTCCTAATCTCACCATCCCAAAACAGTACTATTAACATTTTGATTTATTTCTTTCTGGTTATTTATTATTAGTTTTAAAAAAATATTAATAGACTTCATTTTTTTTAAGAACAGTTTTAGGTTTATAGTAAAATTGAGCAGATAGTACCGCTGTTTCCCACACGCCTTCCTTCCCTGCACCCAGTTGCCTCTTCTTGTTAACAGGTGGTATTAGTGTGGTACATTTGTTACAATTAATGAACCGATATTGACATACTATTATTAAATGAAATTTGCATTAGGGTTTACTCTCTGTGTTGCACAGTCCTACAGGTTTTGACAAATGCAGGTCAGTGTAGACCATTTCAGTACTGTACCGAATAGTTTCATCATTTATCTCTCATACTGTCAGATCCTGCCTTAAAGCACTTCTGCAAGCAGCTTTTTTAGTTTATTTTTCATGCAGGAGCCTAACACAAGCCTTCCTTCATGCTACTGCACTCTTCCTCCACGTGTTCATAAACTCCCATGCACACCAGGGGATACGCCGCCCTGCCCTTAACCAGCGCCCTAATGTTGGACATTCACGCGGCTGGCAAGTTTTCATTTATCACACAGGATAATTTAAAATCAATTCATGGAAAAAGCTATCCAGGCTCTAGATAGCATTCAGGGAAAAAAAAAATTAATTTAGAAAGAAACAGCACTATGTGGCGTCCCCAGCACCTCCCGGACAAAAGGCTTTTGTCTGAAGCTTGGAGGCTGGGCCGCATTGGCCTAGCGAGTGCCAGTTTCCGCGTGGCTGCCCTGCGCCCCAGGGGGACGGCGGTGGGGGGAGATAGTGCTGGCCTCAGTCTTAGCGTCCCTGCTCCTACAGGGAGGACCAGGCTTCAGCCTTCAATCCCCTGTCACTCTCGTCCATTAAGAGCCTTTAGACCTAAGCCTGGAACTACAGTGTCTTCTTTTGCTCTTAGGACTGGCTGGCTTAACGGGGGAAATAGCACCGGTGCTGGTGGAAGTGAACTCAGGCTGTGTAGGAAGGTTTAGTAAAGCATGTCACTCTCATTACCCACCGGGTCAAAGTGCTTCACAGAAATTCAAACTCTGTCATTGTCCAGAAGGTGTTCACCAGAGGGCAAAAGACTGCAAGCAGAATATCACTTTGCCACTTCTCATGTAAGTGCACAGCAGAATTAATGAGAATATTATTACTTTTTTTTTCTTTTTGCTGTAGCACTGATAACCCTAAAACTCGACATCTACAGAGTCCTGGAGTGTAACAGCACTTTCTCATGCACTCGCTCCCATTCATTACCCCATGACAAATCTGTGTGGTGGGTGTCATTATTGCACTTTACAGCTTCTGCCTTGGGGGCCCTGGAGTTCTCGAGAGGTGACACTGTCATATGCAGCTCTTCACGTCTGTCCTACAGGTCCACAGCTGGTATGTGGCAGAACTGGAAACCGAATCCAGGACAGTGCTTTCCTCATCTGCTCCAGCCACCTAAGACCGGGCCAGGCCACCCTTCAGATAATCTGTCCCATTTGGGGACAGGTTTGCCAGCCCCGGCCTGTGGGTCTCAACACAGCCAAAGCCGCTGCAAGAGGCCTTGTTTGTTTTTGCCCTCGGAGCCTTGCCTGTCCCCGACCTCTGACCCAGAACTATGTGTTCCAACCATTGCCCAGTCTGTCATCCTGGCTCAAAACAAAACGAGGGCAAGCTCTTTCCTCCAACCCCGCCTTCATGCTCAGGCAGCCAGTGACAATGACAGTCACGTGGTTGCTGAGTCGGTTTGGCTCCAAGAGGAACAGAAACAGACTGTAGTTCTGGGCCGAGTGGGGCACTAACAGTGCAAGGCAGTAAGATCAACACTGGGAGCATGGTCTTCAGGCCACGGAGACCTGGGTTTGAGCCCTCTGTTTACACCTTTCGAGTTGTGTAAGCTGAGGCAGGTGACTTAACCCCCCTGGGCCTCAGTTTCCTTAACTGTAAAAGAGGGCTGATCACAGCACATATGTGATACAGCAGTTGCGAGGACTATGTGAATAAAACAAACGTAAAGCACTGAGCCTACTGCCTGGCATGAGGTATCCCTCAAGATACTGTGGTTTTTATTATTCAGGAGCCAGGAAAATACAGAGAACCTAACCTGTCTGGTCCCTGGTGTTCCTGGAACTGCCAGAAAATTCTCCCCCATTGCCAAAACAGCAGGGCCCCTGAACACCCTTTCAGACCTCCTACTTCAAGACACATCCCTGGGTTTAGGCAGGGAAAGTGTCCCCACGATCGTGACACGTGAGCACATCTCCAAAGGGCCAGAGTGTCTGGCAAAAGCCTGAATAGGAGACATGTCTGCGTTTCCTGAGACACCCATGCCAGCCTCGTGGAAGCCGTCGGGGTCTGGTCTCAGGCTTCTCCCCAGAGCTGGCTGGATCTTACTTCTTCTCCCCGGCGCCAATGGCCAGCTCTGCCTGGCCGGGGGATCGTGACGGGCTTTGTTCCCATGTGGATGGAGTCTTTTGAAAAGAGGGAAAGATCATTAGTTAGCTGTCATGCTCAAACGTGGTTGGGTCATGAGTAATTCTACTGGGAGAGCCAGGGAACTGGCAACTCATTCGCTTCAGACTGTTTTATCTACTGGTGCGGAGTAGTGAGGAATTAAGTGGGAAAAAAGTCTCTGTCAAACATACTGTAGAATTTCTCCCCAATCCGGCAAGGATGACCATGATGTCGTCACGTCCTTACCTTTGAGAGGTCATGTACAGACACACACACATGCATACACCATGCAATACCCCTGACACGTGCGTGCACACACACACACACACACACACACACACACACACACACACACACACACACACACTCCACACACATACATACTTGTGCACACACACACACGCCACAGCACATTCTATATGGTGTGCAAAGGGTGGCCCGCGGCCTTCAGGACCGGTTTGGATAAAGGGTGCACGTTTCTGCCAGCGCGTTTGCGCTCAAGGCTGCGGCTCCTCCGCGCCGAGCCCAGCAGGTGGCGCTGTCCCCCGCGCGCACCGGCCACCTCGCCCCGCGCGGGCCCGGGAGCTGCCGCGCCGCCGGGGAGCCGGTCTGCGCACCCGGCCGCAGCTGCGGCGCACGCAAACGATGACACAGGGGCTTGACGAGGGCCTTTTGTCAGACGCAATGGGGATCTGGCGTCACCGCACAATGGAAAACAAAGTGCTTCTGCATGGCTGGCCAGAGCGCACGTTTGCTCACCGCCGATGCCAGGGCATTTACAGGCAGAATGAGTTCATGTGAAACTTCGGGGACCTGGCCGTGACTCACACTCACTTTCTGTAAACCGGAGTCAACATTGCACTTCCCCTCACTTTGGGCTATGACTCGCATTTTTAGGTCACCGTTTGTTTTTGTGCTAACCAAAGAGATGTGAGTATTTCATAAGAACTTTTTTCTTTTTCTTTTTCTTTTTTTTTTTTAGGGCAACACCAACTTGGGACAGATCCATAGTGTGTGATTGTTGTCACTCTTAGCTCCTTATATATTATTTACACGTTCAAAAGTATGCTGTGTAGAAATTCAAGTGAAACTCGCAAAATCTCTCTCTGGCAGGGAGCCCTGGAGGGGATTGTTCTGGGCGCTAGCAGGACAAGGAGGGCAGGTGGCTGGTGAGGGGGAGGGAGCTAAAGTCCAGAAGCTTCTGACATCTAGAAAAAAAGTGGAGACGACAGCAGTTGATTTGAGGATTACGGCAGATTATCGGGGGGAAAGAGAAAAGATGGGGGTTAGAAATTAGAAACAGCAGAGCTGGGAGGGCTGGAGAGGATTTGGCCAAGAGAACAAGAAGGAGCCTGGCTGGGTAATAACACCCTGGATTCACATCAGGAGAGGCACCTGGAGAGAATTAACTTGGGAGGAAGAGGGGGCAGGGGAACCTTTTCATCTCTGGGATGGGGACAGGAACAGGAGCTGGCCTGAACTCCCAAGGTGCACCAGGTAGCTTGCCCGGGGGGTGGGAGGGAGACTCTCTTACGTGCCTCTCTCCAACACCTTGCTTCTGCTGCTCATACGCAGGGGCAAATACATCCCCAAGAAGTTCCCTGCACCCCATTCCTAGTTCTGGCTAACTGGTCCCCCAGGAATTTTCCTACTGTTTTTCAATCCTGTTTCTTACCTGGTGAAATCTCAAATCAAACTGTCTCGCGCCCCCCCCCCCCCCCCCCCCCCCCGTTTTTACTACAGAAGTCTCTATGCCAGGTTGAATTTTTTGTGCTTGTTTATTGTTTGGTTCTTTTAGGTTTTTACTCAGAAAAAAAAAAAATCTTTGGGGACTGGATAAGGTAGGAAACCTTCTTGTGGCCTCTTGTGAGCTTTCTTTACTTTCCCGGCCTCACTGGTGTGTGCTCTCCGGCCGCCTTGCTGACCTCTGGCTGTAGTGGCATTGGGTGAGGGCCGAGGGGAGGCAGGCAAAGGTACGCACCGGGCACCTTTCAGACATGAGGATCCGCCCGTCCCAGGTGAGTAAGCAAGCACACACAGAAACAGAATATCCAGTTTTCAAACCAAGTCCAGCAAAACTTAGCTTTGTCCAACTAAATCTCCCCACCACTCCCTCTGCCCCCAGCACACAGAGAAAATGATGCTCATACGTGTAAAATGTCCTCATGGATGCATGCAATATGAGTAATTTTTGCATTGTGATGTAAATTTTACCGCTTTCTTCCTCACTCAGTGCAACTTTGGGGTTGAAGACAATGAAAGATTTCTGGTCCTTTGTGTGTTTTATGTGAGAGAGAGGAGACAAGTGCAACCTAAAACTTTGTTAAGTAATAGATTATGCCTGATCTAGATACGTCGGGGTGGTAGAGAACAGGAAGGCCAGAAAAGAAAGCCGCTGTTATCAGCGCATGCGTGCACACACACACACACACTCTCCGGCACAGAGAGCCATGCTCTGGTTGGCCACTTTTTAATATCAGATCTTTGCAGAGCAGGTAAGGCAGATTCACATCATTTTAGACATGGGACATGGCAGGCGTGGTGGCTCAGGCCTGTAAACGTAGCACTCTGGGAGGCCGAGGCGGGAGGATTGCTTGAGCTCAGGAGTTCGAGACCAGCCCAAGCAAGAGCAAGACCCTGTCTCTACTAAAAATAGAAAGAAATTAGCTGGACAACTACAAATATGTATAGAAAAAAATTAGCTGGGCATGGTGGCACATGCCTGTAGTCCCAGCTACTTGGGAGGCTGAGGCAGTAGGATCACTTGAGCCTAGGAGTTTGAGGTTGCTGTGAGCTAGGCTGACGCCCCAGCACTCTAGCCCAGGCAACAGAGTGAGACTCTGTCTCAAAAAATAAAATAAAATAAAATTAAAATAAAATAAAATAAAATAAAGATGGGAGAACTGTGACTCACAGAAGGCTTCAGTGAATTTCCTGAGACCACAGTATGTCCAAAGTGCTATCAAGTCTTTCAGCTTCCAATTCATGCCTTTAAACTCCTCCCTCTTACCCTTTGAGGAGTGCCTGGGGAAAACCAGGACAGGTCTGAAAAGTGCCTCATTCCATTTTCACAGGATCCGAGGAGGTCAGGTGCCTCCTACGAGTCCAAGTCTTGTTCAAAAGGCCATGACGGCGTTGCCCAGCTCTCAGACGAGTGTTCTACGCCTGGGCGCTGCTGCCTGATAAATCCAGGATTCGTGAAGCTTGCACAACAGGAATGGCTGGAATATTGCTCAGCATTCTCAGACTGACAGCACTGGTTATGTGTAATTTGAGGCGAGGGTAGAATTTCAGCCAGACTTTTATCACGCACCCCTCTTCCCTTCCTGAGGATGGTTGACACATGGAAACTTCCTGTCTGTATTTCTAGTGTCTAATTCGGGGGTGGGGAACCTGCAGTCTTAGGGGCACATGTGGCCCTCCAGATCTCCAAGTGTGGCCCCTCGATCAAATCCAAACTTCCCTTTATCAAATGATTTGTTCTGTGAAATTTAGATTTAGCCCAAAGTCTACCCTCAAGGACCCAGAAAGTCAGATGGACACTCTAACTCTTCCTGGTTGCTCAAGTCCCTGCAGCCATGTTTTAGTGACTCACACGGATGCCCTGGTGCCCTGACAGAACTGATGACTGTTGAATGGAGAGAAGTCAGCAGTGGAAAGCCCAGGAATTGCCCCATAGCTTGCCCCGTTGGTTTGTGCTGATTCTTCACAATAAGTTTGTAACAGCTTAACTTACAGAATTCTAGTTTCACTAGTCACCCCCTTCATGCTGAATTGGGAAAAGGATATCTTCTGGGGTAGAGACAAAGGAAACTGGGTGAAGCAAACTTTCATAGGTCATTTTTTTCCAGTGGCCGGTTGCTCCCTGCTACTTTTTTTCACGCCCAGCTGGATTTCCCAAAGCCCCACATCTGTAGCAAAGGCTTCACGGGGAAACAGCTGAGTCACAACTTTGCTGCTGCTCTACAATTACAAATGTTATCGCCTCATCTGACATAGAAAGGGTGGTGGTTGGAAATGAAATATGCATTAGGAAGAAGCTCTTTGGAAACAGCAAAACTGCTTTCATAAAAGGAAGGCGTTTTTCAAGAGTCTAGCACTGGGAATCTAAAGACACAGAGGAGTCCCCTCTCCTTCCCCCTCCTACAAAAATGAAAATGAAAATATCAAGTAAACAAGATTACAGATTTCTTGTTCTATCAATGCGTCTTCCAGTTATTTTGTTCTGTGTCCTCAGCACACGTGACTTGCTAGCATGCTCCCCAGGCACCTCCATCCCAAAGTCCAGGCGTCCTCAAACTACAGCCCGCAGGCCACATGCGGGCCGCCTAGCACATTTATCCGGCCCTCCGGGTGTTTCTGCTGCCGCTACCTGTCCTGCTTAGCAGCTGACTCGTCCTGGGCCCACAGTGCGCACTCTCCAAGGGTCTGAGAGACAGCGAACTGGCCCCCTGTTTAAAAAGTTTGAGGACCCCTGCCATAGTCTTTGCAGCTCTTGCTGTCTCTCAAGATCTTATTCAAAATCTCCTTTACTGGGAAGTCTTCTTGTCCCCTTCTTGTCCTTCATGCTATATTATTTTGCATCTGAAACTTACAAAAAAAAAAAAGTGCTGTTCTCAGGTCATTCTCTGTGTACTTCATGTCTCAAACAGATTGGAATCTCTCCCAGGGTAGAGGCCATCCCCTCTAATGTCTTTTAATTTCCCCTTCTGCTCGTTCCTTCCCACAGGTGGTCTTCCGTGTGAGCAGCTCCCAACTCAGATCTTAAGTCCAGCTTATACCAACCAAATGCCCTCCCAGCCAAGCAGAAGAACAAAGCCTCCTTCCCCCAAAGCACATACGAATGGCCCCCAAAATAGCCAGCACATGCAAACTAATTAAGTTTCGTATTCCACCTCTACCCAAATATGACCTTGCTGATACCATCTCCTATTAGATGACAAATCCGGATGTTTCTATTGCATGGTTGCTATTTGCCAGATGCTTCCTGGACAGGTTTCTAGGTAACCTTAATGTCTCTGCTTCTGGGGAAGGAGGAGTAGAAAATAACTCCCCTCTTCTGTAAGTGGTTTTAAAAATATAACAGCATTTAAAAGCTTTTAAAGAGCAGTTCCCTCCTTCCGGCCGCTCTGGCTCTGTTTGCTTTGTGACAGGAGCCCCCGAAAAGCTTTGTGCTTGGCAACATCTGACGGGGACAGAAGGCAGGTTTAAAGCCCAGAAGATTGATTTTTCCCTTTGTCGGGCTTTCCATGGGGGGCGTGGGAGAGCAGTCGCTTGGGGAAGCGGTGGTCAGCGAGGTTTGCTTCTCCATATGCGCTTCATTCATGCGTGAGGCCAAACAAGCTCTTTGTCTTGTGTGGGGCAGTTTATCCTGGAGGTCCTAAGGCCGTGACAGGGGACCTGAAGGGTGAGAGGTTGGGGCTCTCACAGGCTTTCTACCCACTCTCATTTCCATCCAAAACTTGCAGGGGGAATGTACCCAAATTTCGTGTGTGTTTTGATTTGATGTGGCCACAGTGCGACCACCCAGGCTTGCCCTGGTGCCGCCGGCTTCCACGGTTCACACTAGGTCTGACTGTCCAGTTTTAGAAACTGGGAGGAGATTGCCTCTGTGCCAGGGCTTGGGGTTTGCCTTCCCCAGAGCATTGAGCAAGAACCTCATGTTTACAGAAGTTCCAGGCCCCGTGATTTCTTCCTGCCAGGGCAGAAGGAAAAGGAGGAGGTGCAGAATGTCAAGTTGATCTTGCAACTTCTGTCCCCTTGAACTCTGAAAATATAATTTTAAACTTCTTACTGTGAGCCAAATGAATTGGTCTTCTGCACATAGTTTTATTCTTTTCAAAACTATTCATAAAGCTATACATAAAAATACCTGTACCTCTAAAAAAAAAACCTATACTGTATTATAAAATGTTCTTGGCAATGAAGTTTTTTAAGTGCTGTTGTGATTCTTTTAAGAGATAATATACTTTCCACCTGGTTTATTTTTGTGCAGATTTATATATATATGTATAATTTTTTAATATCAAAGTTCTTTAAAATCAAGTGCCCATACAGTATTTGGTGATACCTAAGGGCTGCTAAATCAACCCCACATCTTCCCAAGGTTTCTTCTCCAATCTGGTATGGCCTAGAGCAGAAATGGTCCAACCACATTGCACAGCAACTGTATACCTCTCCCATGGGCATGTGATCCACAGGTGCTTCCACCTTGCTATGCAAACTCCTGACCATTTAGGGAGAATTTGGTTATATAGCACTTCCTAAGTGATAAAATAATAATATCGATGCCCGCCCATTTTATATAGTGGGTCTACATGGGACCTAATTAAAATATGCATGTAAGTTTTTTTAGAAGACATGAGAAGTTTGGGCTCATGAAATTTTTTTTATGTATGTAAAGAGTCACCATATGTATTTAGTGTCCATCAACTCTGTGAAGATGAAGATTCCAAGCTAGCAACAGACTAAGGTATAAAGCTTTATAATTTGACTTTAAAGACCCTGAAAGTACTGGGTTCTACAACTGCCTTAATTAATTGGGGCCATGCAAGGATGGAATGGTAGGAGCTAAATAGTTCGTGTTAAGGCAGATGGAGGCCTGACAGGTTCCAGATTTCCAGCAAGATTTAACTCTCTGAGTCACATCAACGTTGAGTGGAAGATTCACTGGGGCACAGGGAGGAACAAAAACCAATCTGTAGGACTCTAGAAAGCAGTACATTTAAAGTCCCCATGAATCAAAATATTAAGATTCATTTTCTGCTGCCCCACCCTCAAATTAAAGACTATTCAAAGCCACAACGTAAATATAAAAAATTCTCCCATGGTAACCACCTGGTTAGTTAAAATATTTTTAATTTTCCCTTTCCCTCTGTGAATTGCTACTGTCCTAAGCGTGTGCTCGGTCTGCCTGGTAGCTACCTTGGCACATCTGGCAAAGCAGGGGGAGGTGGGGAGGGCAGCTATGGGGTGGTCAGTTGAGAGAATGTAAGTGCAAGGCTGGGGACAGCTCTTGATAGAGGTGGCAGGCCTGCCTGGCCAAGGGCCAAACAGAGTAAAAGGGACAGCCCCAGCAAACGCTCCATGTGGGTCGATTTCAACGTGTATGGAGTGGCTGGCTCCTTTGAGGTCCTGAGTGCCGGGGAACTTAGTTTATGATTTGCACACATTCATCTTCTGGCTGGAAGGCTGGAGGCAAACAGACAGCTCATTAGGAAAATAACCAGAGAGCTAAATATAATGGAGGAAGTAGGCAGCAGATCCCGGACAGACGAACGTGGCTCACAGTCCTTCATGAGAGATCAGAGGCCAAGCCAAACCAATGCGCCTGTCCCTCAAAGGTCAGTCATTGAGGGCTTTGTCAGACCAGGAAGGGAAGGGAGTTTCAAAGGGCCTTTTGTGGAACACACACAGCTCTGGCCCCTGAGATTCAAATCAGGATCTGGAAACTTGTGTAGCAACCGCCTGCATGCACATTGCTTAGAGACCAGCCAGGGCCCTCCTGCCTCTTTTTTTCTTTTTCTTTTTCCTTCTCTTTTTCTTTTTATGAGAGCTCAGGTTTCCCTATAGTTAGGAAAGAGATCATTAAAAAGCAAAACTAAACTAAACAAAAATCTGTCCCAACTGCAATATAAAACAACCAAAAGTGAAGCTATTGACTTATTTGTACATAGAACTAAACAAGTTAGATAATAGTTTTTGTTGGATGTTATCCAACACACTATATAGAAAATGTATTTTAAAATACATTTTATCACATATTTACATATTTAATACATATGTAAATATTACATATGTAAATATTACATATTTAATACATATTATTGTTGGTATCATAGAAGCAAGATATCAAACTATACTACAAAGCTGTAGTAATTAAATCAATATGGTATTGGCACAGGAATATTGACCAGTGGAACAGATGTGAGAATCCTGATATAAAACCATCCTCATATAGCCATCTAATCTTTGACAAAGCAGACAAAAACATACGCTGGGGAAAAGAATCCCTTTTCAATAAATGGTGCTGGGAAAACTGGATAGCCACCTGTAGAAGGCTAAAACAGGACTCACATCTTTCACCTCTCACAAAAATCAACTCATGCTGGATAACAGACTTAAACCTAAGGTATGAAACTATTAGAATTCTAGAGGAAAAAGTTGGAAACACTCTCCTAGACATCGGCCTAGGCCAAGAGTTTATGAAGAAATCCCCAAAGGCAATCACAGCAGCAACAAAAACAAATAAATGGGACATGATCAAACTAAAAAGCTTCTGCACAGCCAAAGAAATAGTCATGAAAGTAAACAGACAACCTACAGAATGGGAGAAAATTTTTGCATCCTATGCATCCGATAAGGGACTGATAACTAGAATATACTTAGAACTCACGAAAATCAGGAAGAAAAAATCAAAGAACCCTATTAAAAAGTGGGCAAAGGACTTGAACAGAAACTTTTCTAAAGAAGACAGAAGAATGGCCAACAAACATAGGAAAAAATGCTCAACATCTCTAATCATCAGGGAAATGCAAATCAAAACCATAATGAGATATCACTTAACTCCAGTTAGAATGGCCTTTATCAAAAAGTCTCCAAACAATAAATGCTGGCATGGATGCGGAGAGAGAGGAACACTCCTACACTGCTGGTGGGACTGCAAACTAGTTAAGCCTCTGTGGAAAGCAATATGGAGATACCTTAAAGCGATACAAGCGAATCTACCATTTGATCCAGCAATCCAGCATTGCTGGGCATCTACCCAAAAGATCCAATGACACTCTACAAAAAAGACACCTGCACTCGAATGTTTATAGCAGCACAATTCATAATTGCAAGGCTGTGGAAACAGCCCAAGTGCCCATCAATCTAAGAATGGATTAATAAAATGTGGTATATGTATACCATGGAGTACTATTCAGCTCTAAGAAACAATGGTGATATAGCACATCTTATATTTTCCTGGTTAGAGCTGGAACCCATACTATTAAGTGAAGTATCCCAAGAATGGAAAAACAAGCACCACATATACTCACCAGCAAATTGGTATTAACTGTACAGCACCTAAGTGGACACATAGGTACTACAGTAATAGGGTATTGGGCAGGTGGGAGGGGGGAGGGGGGCAGATATATACATATATAATGAGTGAGATGTGCACCATCTGGGGGATGGTCATGCTGGAGACTCAGACTTGTGGGGGGAGGGGGGGAAATGGGCATTTATTGAAACCTTAAAATCTGTACCCCCATAATATGCCGAAATAAAAAAAAATCTAAAAAAAAAGAAATAAACTCCTAAAAAAAATAAAATACATTTTATTATATATTTACATATTTAATACATATGTAAATGTAAATATAACATATGTAAATATACATATTTAATACATATTATTGTTGGTATCATAGATCATACTGCCTAGTGGCAGCATAGGGAATTCATTAAATATCTGTATTATATAAGTCTGTATTTTATATATATATAATATATATATATATCAAATCAAATCAAACCTATGATTGATCAGCACTAAACTTGTTGAAAATTAAAATATAACTTAAAGCAGATTCTCAATGGTTTCTGACCTCCAGTTTCTTTTGCCGGTTCCTGTCTTCCACATATATGATCACTTCTTTCTTAGAATGGCCAGTGATCCTTCTGTGCCCTTTGCTGTCTTTGTGAGTGTTACAAACACGAAGAACTGTCTCTCTCAGAAAACCTGGGAATCGTGCCCATGTTTACTACTTTGCTCCTGAGGCTCATTTAGTTTTCAAACAGCACACAGTTCTTCTTTGTTTGTCTTGTTGACTTAGTTTTACTAGAGCAGCAACCCCGAGGGCTCCAGGCTCTTCAGATTTTGTGTTGTGAGGAGAAGACCATGCCCAGAGAACAGAAGGCCTGACCCCGCCACCCCTGACTCATGTCCCACTTTCTAGTCTGTGGCCTCCAGCTGGTCTTTTAGGTCTCTGTAATTCAGCTTTTGCAACTGCTTACCTCACAGAGTTGTTATGGACATCAAATGAAATAAAAGCACTACTCAAATGTTAATCACGTGTTATTTTTAGTAAAATTTCTATTTTATACCAAGACAAAGGAACATTGGTGGTCATTCGTTTGGTATGTTTTCTTCTTATTCCTAGCATTCATTTATTTCACATATTTTCCCCTTCTATTTCCGTCCATGGATCTCTTTAAATTTTATAACTTTAAAAGGATGTCATCATTATTGAGTCATGACTGAGTCAGCCATTGAGACCATGAATCAGCTGAAACTTGTTGAAAAATAATCCCAAGTCCAAGAGGATCTGACACTGTGGAGTCAATTTCTGTTGGAGGTAAAGAATCTTCTTTCATTGTAAAGTTCTAAATGAAACCCTAAGTCAAAGTTAAAAGCTATAACGTCTAGGGCAAAGAACCAGGGAACTCAATGGACAATAAATAAAGAGTCAGAAGAAGTTACCAAAGCTCCGGAGGGCAATTTTGAACCTGCAGGCTTAGTAACCTATAATCATCCTTGAAGACAAGAATATCATAATCTCACAAGCTGAATAAAAGAGGCCAACCAGTGAATCCAGCCCATGGTTAAGCAATGGTTTGCCTTGCAGGTCTGAAAGCTTTGCTGACAATAGGTTCTCTTTCTCTCCACCCTTTCATTGAAGTGTCTTGGCCCAGGAGGGTTGAACTCGTATTAGAAGCCTATGCCTAAATTAAATTCCTTAAGCATGGGTCATTGTCATCTGCCATGTTTCTATTATGATTGAAGAATTTATAACCCACAATTCAAGTTCATCTGTGAAACCTAGCACAGGGAATCTCAATCTTTGATTTTGAAACATGGGCCCTATTAGAAGTCTGGTAGAGCCTTTCACCCCTTCTAAGAAGGATGTTTTTAAAAGCATAAAACAAAATACATAGGATGCCAAGGAAACCAATTATATTGAAGAATAGTTATCAAAACTTAAAAAAAATATATGATATAGGTTTTTTTTGAGACAGAGTCTCACTCTGTTGCCTGGGCTAGAGTGCCATGGCATCAGCCTAGCTCATAGCAACCTCAAACTCCTGGGCTCAAGTGATCCTCCTGCCTCAGCCTCCAGAGTAGCTGGGACTACAGGCATGCGCTACCATTCCCGGATAATTTTTTGCTATTTTTAGTTGTTTGGCTAATTTCTTTCTATTTATAGTAGAGACGGGGGTCTCGCTCTTGCTCAGGCTGGTCTCGAACTCCTGACCTTGAATGATCCTCCACCTCGGCCTCCCAGAGTGCTAGGATTACAGGCGTGAGCCACCGAGCCCAACCTTATGATATAGTTATATAGATGCCTCTTGATTAGTACAATAAATACGATCTACTGATGGGTTTAATACATATTATAGCTTCAAAATAGTGATGAATGTAAATGACATTTCAAGGCATTGGCAACAACTGTTGGTGACAAAGTCACAGGTAACTATTTTGGTTTGTTACCTGCCTTCATAATTGAAAGAAATGCTAAATTTTGGTTACAGGTTAGTGAAAATAAATAACTGGGTCTTTTCCCCATCTACATTTATAGACCCTTGGAATTCTATCCATGAGTCCTTTGGGTATCTGCAGACCCTAAGACAAGCACCCCTGTCTGAGTGGCTTCTGTACTACTAGTCCAAAGGACAGTCACAATGACTAAAAGGAACAGCATTATCTTCTTGGTATATCTTGGTATATATCTCTGTATCTTCTTGGTATATCTGCTTATAATACCCAACTTTCACAGCTCATCAGCTGACAGGCTTCTGCAGTGTAAGTTTCATGGTAAGAAAGGGTAAAATTCATTTGGGAGCTATAGTCAATATATATGTGCTTTGTGTTTTTGCTAAGGTGACAGGATATTTCTACCACAGAGAGCCAAGCTTTTAGACTACTTATCAAAATAAACTTTTTATTTATTTATTTATTTATTTATTTATTTATTTATTTATTTATTTATTTATTTTGAGACAGAGTCTCACTCTGTGGCCCAGGCTAGAGTGTGGTGGCATCAGCCTAATTCACAGCAACCTCAAACTCCTGGGCTCAAGAGATCCTCCTGCCTCAGTCTCCCGAGTAGCTGGGACTACAGGCGTGTGTCACCATGCCCGGCTAATTTTTTCTATATATTTTAGTTGGCCAATTAATTTCTTTCTATTTTTAGTAGAGATGGGTTCTCATTCTTGCTCAGGCTGGTTTCGAACTCCTGACCTTGAGCCATCCTCCCGCCTCGGCCTCCCAGAGTGCGAGGATTACAGGCGTGAGCCACCGCACCCGGACCAAAATAAACTTTTAGAGTCATCTTCATTTTGAGGGCTCCTAGGCCCCTTGAAGGAAGCTGAGAAGGCCAGTCTAAATGAGGGCTGACAGCCAGATAAAGGTAAGTAAGGCCCACATGGAGATGTGCTATCAGAGTAGGGGCAGGAAGAGGCAAGAAATGTTTGGCCTAAGGCATGGAAACGAGAGAGCTTCGCACTGCAGCAGCCAGAGTATGGACACAGGGAACATGTTTGCAACCATTTCCCAGCATGAACTGAGATATCACATGAGTTGAAAGCAGAACAGAACCCCTCTCTCCTTTTTTTTTTTTGCTTGAGGGAATTGTTTTTATTTTAGGGGCTAAAAATAGGCAAAGAGTGTATTGATTTCCACAATTAGGCAATATCTGTACAGAATGTGTTCAAGAAAGCAAAAGGGTTTAAGTAGACCTCAGACATAATATGCTTTAACCTTTCAGTGGCATAGTTTTAAATTTTGGTATAATTTTTTGTGAGATGTTGCTATCAATGTTTTTCTTTCAATGTATAAGAGTGTTGCGGTGGCCGGGCGCGGTGGCTCACGCCTGTAATCCTAGCACTCTGGGAGGCCCGAGGCAGGAGGATTGCTTGAGCTCTGGAGTTCGAGACTAGCCTGAGCAAGAGTGAGACCCCGTCTCTACTAAAAATAGAAAGAAATTAGCCAGACAACTAAAAATATATACAAAAAATTAGCTGGGCATGGTGGCACAGGCCTGTAGTCCCAGCTACCCGGGAGGCTGAGGCAAGAGGATTGCTTGAGTCCAGGAGTTTGAGGTTGCTATGAGCTAGCCTGATGCCAAGGCACTCTAGTTCAGGTGAAAAGGCAAGACTCTGTCTCAAAAAAAAAAAAAATATATATATATATATATATATATAAAGATAAAAAACACTTGTACACCTTAAATCTACTGAAATTTTTTTAAAATTATTTTTTAAAAAAAGAAACAAATGGCCAGGTGCAGTGGCTCATGCCTGTAATCCTAGCAGTCTGGGAGGCCGAGGCAGGAGGATCACTCAAGGTCAGGAGTTCAAAACCAGCCTGAGCAAGAATGAAATCCCGTCTCTACTAAAAATAGACAGAAATTAATTGGCCAACTAAAAATATACAGAAAAAGTTAGCCAGGCATGGTGGCGAATGCCTGTAGTCCCAGCTACTTGGTAGGCTGAGGCGTGAGCTTGAGGCTTGGATCACTTCAGCCCAGGAGTTTGAGGTTGCTGTGAGCTAGGCTGGTGCCACGGCACTCACTCTAGCCTGGGCAACAGAGTGAAACTCTGTCTCAAAAAAAAAAAAAGAAAGAGTTTTAGGTAAATTGTATTGGCATTGGCCAAATTTTATATATGTGTATATACATATTAATATTCATGTAAAATATGTTATCTATGTACATGATTTTTTTCTTTGCATATGTTACAAGGAAGACAGATAAAAAAGCATCACTTTTAGAAAATAAATTAAAGGATAGTAAAGCAAAGGGATGATACTAGACTGCTCATGCTTCCTTACTTGTTTGTTCCTGAGTCACATACATATTTCCAGATAAATGTCTGAGGGGGCTACACATGCTTTGAAAAGGGGTGAGTCAAAGCTAGATGAGGGAAGTGCTATGAATAGACAAAAAGGAAACTCAAAGGAAATTTGGAAATGATGAGATCATACTCAGAGAACAAATTTACTTTTGAAATCAACCTCTTCTCTGAAAGGGGAAGTTACACGGAGTCCGGCCGGTAGATGAAGGGACTGCCAGTGTCTCTGGGACATGGGCTTGGTTGTCTTCTGCGGCAGGTGGAAGTTTGGGGGCGGCTGGTGCTGCTTCCAACAGGGTGCCAAGGTAGCAAGCAGTCAGCGTTTCAGGTCAGGCCCGGTGTCATCCAGGGCACTGTGTTCAAAGCTACGTGCTTCCTAGAAATCTGAGTGTGTCTCATGACTTTCTCAGAATGTCTTTTGATTTCTATGTTTCTGAGAAGCAGCGTAATCTCATTTCGATCTCAGCCTCGTGGCCACTGGGTTTAGTGGAAACTTCCCAGCCATGCTTACTACTGTCCTCAGTGGTGACACTGGCCTGTGGAATCGTCTCTTTCTCCATTCCCTTTCACAGAAGGTTGGTGACTAAAGTCCCAGTCATAGTTCTGTCCAGCGACATAGCTTCAAAATTTGACCATGAAAAAAATGTTACCATGAAGTTTCCCCAGAACTCATCTTTGCAGGGTTTTAAATGGACTCGTGAAACATTTGGGTTCTCTTGGTCCCATGAAGGACTTGTCCCTTTCTGTGCTTGATAGAAGCCATTTCTTTCCTGGAACATTTTTAAAAAGCCACTGCACATGGCATTCTGGGAGCTGTAGGAGGATTAAGAATGACCTTTAGCTGGGGAATGAGGCAGCACAACCACAGCAGCTTCTGACCTGTTTTCTTTTTACGTGTATAGTATTGCACCTCTATGGAAAACCCTGGCCAAGTCCCAAGCTGGCCTCAAGCAGACCCTAACTATTCTCAGAGAAATGGCCTTCAATCAGCAGAAAACTTGTCTAAATATACACCAGGGTAAAACTCAGTTCAAATCTGCTAAAGGTGTCTGCCATCCAAAAAGGGGCTGGGATTTCTTTTCTTTTTTTTTTTTTTTTTGAGACAGAGTCTCACTCTGTTGCCCCGGCTAGAGTGCCATGGCGTCGTCAGCCTAGCTCACAGCAACCTCCAACTCCTGGGCTCAAGCAATCCTTCTGCCTCAGCCTCTCAAGTAGCTGGGACTACAGGCATGTGCCACCATGCCAGGCTAATTTTTTCTATATATTTTTAGTTGGCTAATTAATTTCTTTCTATTTTTGGTAGAGACAGGGGTCTCACTCTTGCTCAGGCTGGTTTCGAACTCCTGACCTTGAGCCATCCGCCTGCCTCGGCTTTCACAGAGTGCTAGGATTACAGGCGTGAGCCACCGAGCCCAGCCAGGATTTCTTTTTAAAGGAGAGAAACTAAGATAAGGTGCACATTATGATAATGAAATTTCCTTACACAGTTATCACTTCACAGTGTGAAGAGTAGTTTCACAGTGATTACCTCATTGGATTTTTTAGATACAAGTTTCATAGAACAATGGTATAGTTATGAGTTATACAATTACATAACAGATATAATTAACAATAGGTAAAGAACTTTCATTTTTAAAAAATCGCCATATGTATTGGATAGTTAATACAACAGACATGGCAATTGAGAAATGAATGGTGTTAGGAGAATAGACTTAATTTGGAAAGAAAATAAATTTTTATAAAACACCTACTATGAGCCAGGCAATGTGCAGGGATCTTGACATGTGTTATTCCACTCGATCCATGCAACAGGTTGGTAGCATTAGCTATTTTACCAAAGAAAAAGAACAAAAGCCCTAAAGTTCAGACAGGACAGGTTTCACCATAGTTATTGTACAATCTGAGAGGTGAGCCCATGTCTTGCCATTGCCCATTCCTTAGTGTGAACGTTGCCTATCATTTCTTCTCTTTCCTTTTGACTTTTGCCATCCCTTCAACTGAATGGGATCACGTTCTTGTCACACTCTTCGTAGCTCTTTTCATCATTGTCACTGTCATAATAACGGTGATCGTTCATTGACCTCATTTAATGCATCTTATTATGGTTACTTATAGATTTCTCTTCTTATTCATGTTACACCATATGTTCCTTGAAAGTAGGTCTCGAGTCTTACTCATTTTTATATTTTAAGCGGCATCTTACATACTGTTCTGCATCTATTATCTCCTCAATAAGTGTTTTAGAATGAAACTAAGTGAAGCAAAATGCTCATAACCCAAGGAGCTCACAAACTAGAGTTATTTTTAAAATGTATGTTCTAGTTAAAAGATGCTGATGTAAAGTATGTTTTCCTTACCCTCTTTCAGGAAACCTACCAAAAAGATTTTTTTAAATATGAAATTTTGGTACAAAAAGTACATCTAGAATGAAATCAGGAAATAGCTACAACATCAAATCACATTATCTGCCAAATATGGTGAATCTGGACCAAGTCAAGGGAGGCTCTAGAATGCTGGGCACACATTCTGGATTCCAATTAGGATACAGATTTTTCCAAAAGTAAGTGATATAAGGGGCCCTAGTGATATTTTTACTTTGAACAGCTGATGGAGTACCATGCAGCTATTAAAAAGAATCAAATGGATCAACAGGGACTAACAAAAGAAAAACCTGTGCATGGATATATACTCTTAGTAGTTTTTTCTGGAGCCTGGGATTGGTGCGTCAGGACTGGGGGATTCTACTTTTTACTGTAGTCACTATATATTATTTGAAATTTTTGCAAAGAATAGAAATAACTTTTTACAACAGATTAGGACAAAGACAAAGGACACATTTTTGTTTTTTATTGGGTTGCCATAACAGTCATGGTCCGTGAGTTAGGAAGAGAACCTGGAGAAACTGCTTTTCTTAGGGGAACTTTAGAATCTATTCCTGTCCTGGCAGCGCTTCCTGGGGACCACACGGGACCTATTGTCCAGCCTCAAACCCAACTCTCCTGCCTTGGCCTGTTCCTACTGCCTCATGCTGTCATGCCCTGAACTATGTGGGCCTCTGACCTCACCTTTTGGTTTCTGGTTCCAGTGGTTACTTCATCGTTTGGACTCGGTGCCTGGCAGAGCTTTCGGATTCTCCGCTCCTAGTGGCCAGGTTGCTTCTGGAATGTTCTTCTGTGGACCCTGATTCACCTCTCACCCAAAAAGCACAAGGCTAAAGCAAATATTCCTGAGAAGAGGAACTTAACAACCTTAGGTCACTGGTCAATTTCTACACAAGCACTTAGTAATCAAAATGTACTATTTGTGGATTTGTGTCTAATTGGCATCAGTAATTACTCAAAGTCAAAGAGATCAACATTTTTTAGCTTAGGGTGGTAAAGAGTGTGGACTCTCCAGCCAGACTGCTGGATTCAAAGTCCAGCTCTGCCACTTACTAGCTAGCTGTGTCTCCCTGAGAAAGTTACTCAACCTTTCTGTGGCCCATCTGTACAATGGCAATAATATCCATGAGATATTATGAGGAGTAGATGATGTAATTATTTTCAAAGTGCTTAGAGCAGTGCCAGACGTAGAGTGAGAGCTATATAAGTGTTTGTTATATAAAATATTTGTTTCCTTTGCATTTTTGCCCCCTGGGAATGCTTGGCTCTGGCTTTCACAGACTGTTAGCCCCTTGAGAACAGGAACTTTGTTTCATTCACTGAGTTGTCCTCAGTGACTAGAATTGTATTACCACTTGGAGATGTGCCATAACTATTGGTTTTAAAGAATGAATGACTTTTCCCAATAAGACAAGGGTTCTGGAGGCAAGGCATACCACTCAGACAGGTTGATCACTTATTAGTACTGTCTTCACTCACATTTTTCCCTCCTTTATGTTTTCAGATCGTATGCCTCTGCCTGGGACAGACTAGCAGAGGCAAAACCCTGACTAGTAGCGTCATAGACTGTGGTATCTCGCTCAGCTGGAAATCAGCTAAGTTAATACTCAAGGGTTGATAAATAGAAAGCATTTCAGCGATAAGAATGTCAGTTCCATGTTTTTACAAAAACACACAGGTTTAGGGTCCTAAAGGGAAGCTGTGGACTCAAAATAGAAATGTTATTTAACATCACAGTCTGGGCTGGGCGCAGTGGCTCACACTTGTAATCCTAGCACTCTGCGAGGCCGAGGCGGGAGGATCGCTTGATCAGTTCAAAACCAGCCTGAGCAAGAGCAACACCCCGTCTCTACTATAAATAGAAAGAAATTTATTGGCCAACTAATATATATAGAAAAAAAATTAGCCGGGCATGGTGGCTCATGCCTGTAATCCCAGCTACTCGGGAGGCTGAGGCAGGAGGATCGCTTGAGCCCAGGAGTTTGAGGTTGCTGTGAGCTAGGCTGACGCCATGGCACTCACTCTAGCCTGGGCACCAAAGCAAGACTCTGTCTCAAAAAAAAAAAAAAAAAAGAAAAGAAAAAAAAGAAAAAACTATCACAGTCTGTACTGCTGAAATTAGGTTATAAAAGATAGTGACTTAGGTGTGATCACTTGTGTCCTCTCTCTCTCTTTCATCTCTCACTTCGGGAGAAGCCGGCTGTGTGTGCCACGTGTGAGGACATTTGGGCAGAGGATGGAAAGTTCCACATGGTGAAAAACAGAGAGATCCAGCCAACATCCATGTGAGTAAGCTGGGAAGTGGGTTCTCCAGCCCCGGTCGATAGCTTGCTTACAACCTTGTGAGGTGTTAATACTCCTCCAAACGCAAGCCACCCAGCCAAGCTGCTCCTTGAATCCTCATAATAAATGTTTGTTGTTTTAAGTTGCTAAATTATGGGGTGTTTTGTTACACAGTAATATACATACATTTGAAAAGTGTTGTTTAGGACATTTAGTCTACTTTTTCAGAATTTTTTCAGTGACTAGGTATTTATAGAGACTACTCATAAGGAAACCAAACAGGAAAAATAATAGTTATATTTTCAGAAATACAATATTAATCTTTAAAATATATGGCCATTGCAAAATTGAGCTTCTTGTCTTAGATTTTATAGGAGGTAGGAACTGAGACAATGGGCAGTTTGGGAGTGTTTCTTCACAGTTCTGTAACTCGACTATCCTGAGTACAGATAGTGTAAGGGGTTTTGAGAGAGAGAGAAACTCGCAGAAGTACCAAAGCTCTTTATTGTTTCTTTTTTTCTTTTAAAAATTATACCAAAGCTATATATCTTTAATATCTTAAAAGGTATTAGAAATAGGTGGGGCCGGGCGTGGTGGCTCACGCCTGTAATCCTAGCACTCTGGGAGGCCGAGGCGGGAGGATTGCTCGAGGTCAGGAGTTCAAAACCAGCCTGAGCAAGAGTGAGACCCCGTCTCTACTATAAATAGAAAGAAATCAATTGCCCAACTAATATATATACAAAAAATTAGCCGGGCATGGTGGCACATGCCTGTAGTCCCAGCTACTTGGGAGGCTGAGGCAGGAGGATCGCCTGAGCCCAGGAGTTTGAGGTTGCTGTGAGCTAGGCTGACGCCACAGCATTCACTCTAGCCTGGTCAACAAGCGAGACTCTGTCTCAAAAAAAAAAAAAAAAAAAAAAAAAAAAAGAAATAGGTGAAAATGAATACTACCAAGTAATACAATTACTAAAACAAAGATGAAATGACACCACTGGCTATAGTTGTGGGGAGGTAAGAATGTATCCAAACTAATGCAATCAATCACAATTAAGCACAAGACTTAGTGTTCAGTTTCTCAAACAAGACAACATGACTGTAATCCTAACCCTCTGGGAGGCCAATGTGGGAGGATCGCTTGAGGTCAGGAGTTCGAGACCAGCCTGGGCAAGAGTGACAAAAAAAAAATAGAAAAATTAGCCAGGCATGGTGGCATGTGCCTGTCGTTCTAGCTACTTGGGAGGCTGAGGCATAAGGATCACTTGAGTCCAGGAGTTTGAAGTTGCAGTGAGCTATGATGACTCCACTGCACTCTAGCCAGAGTGACAGAGTGATACTCTGTCTCAAAAAAAAGAATAAAAATAAAAATAAAAAGACACATAGTGGGCTCTAACATTCTCATTATCTAATTTAAGGAAGTACACTGGTTCATCAGGAGAGATATACTTCCCCCCTCCCCTGCATAAAACTCTTAAGAAAACTTTATTACATGATTTTATAAAAGATGCAGACAAAAAAGAGTTGCTGAGAGTGACTGTACAAAAAAAAATGTTCTTATCTGGCCATTTCTTACAGGAACTGGAACCCTTGCTCTGACAGAGACGGCTTACGAGGTGGGGAACTATAGCATAAGCACATGGCATTCTGGTGACCCGACTTGCTGCAGGGATAATTTTTAGCATAAAATCCAAATTAGCACTTTCAAAGTGTGTGTTCCTTGGAATACTGATTCGAATAGACTCTGATACAATGGGCACACTGTGGCCTCTGCTCCCTCTGAGAGAACATATCAGCATATAAAAAGTTGTGAAACGTCCTTTATAAAAAGAAAACTGTCAATTCGGTTAAATCTAGAATTTTCTAAATTTGTTAGGCAACAGAAATCTTTTTAGGTGCTGCCTACAAACATTCCCCAGCATTTACTTGGGAGATGCCAAAGTCTTACCAAGGACGGTGATCCTTCATTGAATCACCTGGGAAACTTTTCCAAATATTCTCTGCCTAGGCCCCACCCTAAGAGATTCTGATCACTTGGTCTTGGTGGGGGGCCTCAGGGATAATAGGGTTTTAAAACTCCCCAGGAGATTCTAATGACCAGAGAGTTGTAAATGCAAATTTAGCCTCCAATCAGAATCACCTGGGGGGGGGTTGCTTTTTAAAGCACCGATTGCTGGGCCCCACCCCGTGAGTTTCAGATGGAGGAGGGTTGGAGCAGGGCCTGAGAATTTGCATTTCTATTAATAACAGGTTCCCAGGTGCGGGGCTGCAGGCGGTGGTCGGGGACACACTCTGAGAATCACTGCTCTAGCTGATAATGCGGAGTAAAGGGACAAAGATGCAGATTACTCAAAGGGAGCTCCACCTGCTGCAGGTGTCAGGCATGCAAACAGCAATGACCAGACTTTGCACCGAGAAGTGAAACAGTCTGGCCATGGTGGATTGCATCCCCCTCCAGGCAGAATACAGGGGAGAGAGTGGTCACAGCGGTGGACAGGAGTCTCCAGGGCTATCGGTGATCTGTGCAGTGGCCTCAGCTAGGGCGTGACAGCAGATTGAGGTGTTCACCTAGTTGAAGAAGCCAGGGCAATGAGGAATACCTGGTCCAGGGAGCACAGGTAGGGCCATGAACATTTTTACCTCCTGTATACAGGGCTTTATGTTTACAGCAATCCTCTTAGGAGAAAAACTAAATTTCAAGGGGGAAGGACTTGTGTGGGCTGTGAGATCTTGCTGGGTTTTCTCCCAAGTCACCAGGGAGCCCTCAGGGATCAGTAGCAAGTTTGAGAGGACTAGCCCCGAAGGCAGGCCGGCAGCAAGTCGGGTGCAGTGGGGACGTGACTTGCATTCTTGCCTCAAGTGCTGATACCACGTGACCCTTCTGGGCCTTTTTCTTCTTGGTGGCTTGTCCCACCTAACACAAAAAATGGTTTAAAGGAAGGATCAATTGAGAAGACTAGTGAGAATGTTTGGAAAAGGCACAAAGCATTGTAGGTTGTCAAGTGGCCTTGTAAGAAAGTACTCGCTGCTCATTTTCATTCCCAGAAGGGTTCCTTTTGCCTTCTCTGACCCTTTGGTGTCTGTCTCCCATCCCTCTTAGTCAGTTTCTTGCTTGCTGGAGTCACACCACACACAGATGGTTTGCCTGGTGCTGGGGACAGAGAGCGCTCACTGGCCATTTTAAGTGTATAGATGTTATTTCTCTTTTTCTCAGAGAAACTTCCCCTGGGTGATAGAGCTCTCTAAATGCAGCCTAGACTTCTTGCTATAACTCCAGAAACCTCCACCAAAGGAGGCCAATCTTGATCCTTTGTGCACTCGTTACACTCCAACCTCTGACCTCCAGAAAAAGGAGTGGTGGTGGTGGTGGTGGTGGCTCAGCTGTTCCTGGGAAAGGCAGTCAGTCACCTTTCGTCCCCAGCTGATACTTTCCCGTGTGAAATCTCACAAACCAGTTTGAGGTCCACTGCCCACTAAAATGATATCTCTCTGCTTTAGAAACTTTCCCCAGAACTAATTAGCAACATGAGAAGGCCGCCAGATAACCTCCAGTTCCAAAACGCCTCTGATAAGGCACCAACCTGGAATGCCTGGTCCTCAGGAGGGAAGCATGTCTGGGCTGCATCTGCCCAGGAATGCTCCATAAGGGCCACCCAGCAATTGAGGGAACAAGCTCAACAAGGAAAAAGCAAGACCCTAAATGGCTTTTGTTGATGAGAAGTAATTTGGATAAATATACATGCAGGGAGAGTGCTCCAGGCCCTCTCACCTCAGGGCCTTTCCTCCTCCACCTGTCACCCTCCTCTCATCCAACCAGAATTAGCTTCAGCCACTTCCCCAGGGAGGCCTTACCCCATCCTCTCGCTGAGCTAAGTCCCCTTGTTATTCATTCTCTACTCGTTCTTGCAGCTAACCTTACATTTTGCAGCATTTACCACGATTGGAATCAACTAGTGTAATTCACACTGGTCTGGTTCCATGCCGTATTCCCAGCACCTAGGACAAAACCTAGGGGCACATAACTATTTGTTGGATGAATGCATGGATGCTGTGATGGGGGAACTCTCAAACATACCTAACAGGACTTCACACAGGACTCTTTGACAGCTTTGGTTGAAGTCACAAGACAATCAATGCCGTTTACCCTGACAATAGAAAGTCAGATTCTGAATCACGTGTGCAGGACTTGCAGAGAGAGTAATCAAAGAAATCAATGTTGCTTCTCTTGCCTTCTGGCTCCTCTCACTGGTATAAAGGGTAGAAGTTGAAAAGTCAGCTGATGTCAGAAATCAGAGAAGTTGTATAGATAGTTGATGGTGTACTTGCTCTTACCGCAGGGCTAAGGAGAGCAGCTTCATGAAGACCACTTAGGAAACCAGATTTGTGAGTCCTCAAGCGTGGGGGACACAGAGGGCGGGTATGTGATTCATGCCTGAAAATAAAGGTCTATGGCAGAGTCGAGGATGCATTTGGGAAGTCACTACTCTCTCCCAGATACCAGGCCAAAAGCACTGTTTGTGTGTGGCGCAGGTAGGTGGAAGACCAGACATGACACCTCTAGTGGGCATGTTGGTGTTCCAAAGGGGACCTGAATGGAGGGGCTTCAACATGGCTAGCTGGAGGCATCTGATACTCACTTCCTCCACAAAGAAGAACCAAAACAGTGAGTAGATAATTACAGTTTGAATTATGTACCCTGGGCCTGGGATCACCTTGCCTCTGCCTGCCACAGCCAGCACTTGGGTTTGAGGACAAGTCTTCCTGGCCCATCTCTGTTCCCTCAACGTGTGAGCATGAAGTCCAGGGGCCTTAGGACTGCGTAAGCCCAGTCCACCACTGTTGCCACCTAAGCACTCTTCCCGGGGGCCTGAGGTTGGGTCCACCCACCCTGCTGCTGCCACCACAGCTGGCACCCATCAACAAGTGTCATCTGCAGGCCCAAGGACTGGCCCACCCAGCTTATCACAGCCACCACCAACATCAGCAGGGACCAGTCAGGACCCAGAGGGTCATCCCACCATTGCTACTGCCAGGGCTTGCACCAAACTCACTGCCTGGGGCCCCAAGAACCTGCCCACCTGCCTGGCCTGCTGCTGCCATGCCAGCACCCGAGCAAGCTGCCTGGAGCCCCAAGAATTGGACCATGTGGACATGCCAACACTGGTGCCAGTGTATGCTACCCTTGAGCCCAAGGACAAGTATTCTCGGCCCACCCCTGTGACCACTGGGGTCTGAGGGTAGGCCCACCTGGCATCCTTATTCCCAGAAGAACTTCACCACAGCCTCCACTAATAACTACACACTAAGCCACTGAGGAAATCACAAGTACTGCTTACAGCTGAAGATACCATATGGAGACTATACTCCAGCACGCAGCCACCCAGAATCAATGCCAAAGTGCCCTACCCAACCAAAACCATAGATACGCCTTCAGAAAAAATGTCCTCACCTATGAAAGCAAACTCAGAAAGTTGAAAGAAGTGACTGTTAGACCAGATGTGCAGATATCAACATAAGGACACAAGATACATGAAAAAAAATGAGGACATATGACACTTCCAAAGGAATGTAATTCTCCAGTGACCGACTCCAATCAAAAAGAAATTTATGAAATTATGGAAAAAGAATTCAAAATCATGATAATAAAGAAGCTCAGTGAGATATAAGGGCATACTGGAAAACAGTAAAAAGAAATCAGAAAAATAATTCAGGATATGAATGTGAAATTTACCAAAGAGAATGATATCATAAAAAAGAACCAAACATAAATCTTGGAACTGAAGAATTTACTAATGAAATACAAAATACAAAATACATTTGTATTTTGGTCAACAAGACTAGACCAAGCAGAAGACAGAATTTCAAAACTCAAAGACAGGTCTTTTGAAATAGCCTAGTCAGACCAAAATAAAGATAAAAGAATTAAAAAGAATTAACAAAGCCTACATGACTAGGACACCATAAAGCTGCCAAATATTTGATTTTCAGTGTCCCAGAAAATAAAATAAAAAATCTTTCAGTGAAGAGAAAATAAAAGGGATAGAAAACCAGTTTAACAAAGTCATAGCTGAAACCTTCCCAAAGCTAGCAAGAGATTTAGACATCCAGATACAGAAATTTCAGAGATTCCCAAAGAAATACAATGCAGAAAGGTCTTCTCCATAGCACATTACAGCAGTCAAAGTGTCAAGAGTAAAAGACAAAGTGAGAATTCCAAAAACAGCAGGAGAAAAGCATGGAGTCAATTATAGGACTCTACAATCCCACGGACACTAGCAGTGAATTTCTCAGCAGTAACCTTACGAACTAGGAGAATGGGATGATATATTCAAAGTGCTGAAAGAAAAAAAAAAAAAAACATGCCATCAAACTATACTATGGCCAGCAAAGTTATCCTTCATAAATGAAGGAGAAATAGTCTTTTCCAGACAAGCAAAAGCTGAGGGGATTTATCACCCCTAGATCAGCTGTACAAGAAATGCTTAAGGGAATCTTACACCTGGAAGTGAAAGAATGATATCTACCATCATGAGAATGCATGAAAGGACAAACAAATGGAATCAACCTAAGTGTCCATCAACAGATGAAAGGATAAAGACAATGTGGTATGCATACACTATGGAATACTATTCAGCCATAAAAAGAGTGAAGCCATGTCATTGACAGTAACATAGAGGGAACTGGAAATCATTATATTAAGTGAAATAAGCCAGGCACAGAAAGATACCACTTGTTCTCACTCATCTATGGGAGCTAAAAAAAGTGGATCTCATGAAGGTAGAGAAAATAATGCTAGATACCAAAGTCTGGGAAGAGTATGTGTGCGAAGTGGACGGGGGAGCAGACTAAATGGCTGGTTAATAGGCACAAACATACTTTTAGATAGAAGGAACAAGTTCTAATGTTTCTAGCAGAGCAGGGTGACTAAACAACAGTGTATTGTATATTTCAAAAGAAGAGAACTTGAAATGTTCCGAACACATAGAAATGATAAATACGCCAGGTGATGAACCTCCCAGATACCCTAACTTGATCGTTACAGTCTGTGCATGTAACAAAATATCATATGCACCCATACATATGTACAAATATTTGTATCAATAAAAAAAAAAGAACCGCCCAAGCCACTTAGCTTCTTGCCTGAAGAAGCCAAGGGTATGCTACTAGAGGCAGCTACTGGAGGGCCTGCCAGCATCCAAAGAGGCCAGAGAGGCCTCCAAGGTGTCCCATCCAGGACAGGTTCTGACGATACTCAAAGGAAACCAAGGCCCTCAAGGCCAAGGATTTTCAAAGGTGCCCTTCAATAAGCCCTCTCTTGCTCTTTCTCTCGCCTCCCTACGCTCTTCTTCCACCCTGGGAAGGATGTCAAGAAACACTTGGCTTCCAGCCTAAAGCAGGCCTAAGCAGGAAGAGAGAGAAACTTTAAATGCATTTCAGAATTTCGGCTATTATACTACTGGACTGTACTCAAATGGGACCCATGTTAAATGTGATCACAGGACTACGAGTAGCTGTCCTAGAGAAATTATGGGAGCTGCCAGAAATTTTATCTCTGAAGGCAAACAGCCCCCCAAATTTGTAAGGGCACATATGATAAGAAATAGTGTTGCTTATATGATTTCTCTACCCAGTCCCTCTTGTTCAATGCAACAGTCTTTATTTAATAACCATGGTATGCAAGTATCCTGATTTATCACAGATGATGGGAGGAAGATCCAGGGGTTTAGGCAAATTGCCCTGGGTCACAGGTTGGTAAATCCAAGATCTAGGACTCAGACCCAGGGAGGAGGTCATGTAGGTTCCATTCATTCCTGTCAACACCACAAAGCATTTTCAATCTGACTTTCCAAACTTTTCGTGTTTTGCTTTCAGGTCTCTCTTTCTGAACTTGTCTTATCGCCATCAATAGGCCACGCCATCTTTAACCCAAGATAAGGCAAAAATGGTTAAGATGCACATGTTAACAGAAGGGAGGAGCTAGGCTAGTTCATCTGGGCAAAAATAGGGAGAGAAGGAAGGAGCAGGTGGGGTGGTGATAATTGGCTGCCCTAGCAACAAAGATTTGCCAACAGGGGCAGAGAGAGAGGAAGGAAGGGTGAGGGTGAAGAGAAAGGTGGCTTTGCCAACAGTCCCTGGTGTCCCCTTACAGCTGTTGTCAGCTGCAGAGTTCTGTAATAGCTCAGGTGGCCACGAGACCCCTGGAGATCCTCCTGGCACTCCTTTGACAAGGCTGATTTAAATGAACTCTATCCTTGGGAGGAGAAGAAAAAGCTTCCAGGTGTAAGAGGAAATCATTTTCACAGCAGCCTTTTATCTAAAGCATCATAGTGTAATGAACAACCCCCTCTAGTAACTAGGTGGCAAGAAATACTTAGGCTTCTGGACAAAAATGCTATTAAAATTGTTCTCTATAAAGACAACTGGAAAAGAGAACTGAGAGAATATTCAAAGTTAAGCTTACGTTTGGAACAAAGGCATCAGCACTACGTCTAAGTTAGTGGTATCTGTGATGCTAAGAGAAGATAATGTGGTACTTGAAAAGATTCACAGAAAAAACTTATTTCAAAGAGAAATCAGGAGCAGAGCCTTTGAAATGTTGAGTCTATTGGGTTGAGTTGGGTTGAATCTATTTACCACGGGAATTCAAACACTGCTATGCAAAAATCTAAATTAACCCAGTACAGCTGGATGCTTTGTTTGTTAGGTATATTGCTATGAAATTTTTCACGTCCAAGTAAAAGATGGAAAGAAATAATTTAAAAATATAAAACAAAAATATATATAGAAAACTTACTGGCCGAGTGTGGTGGCTCACACCTGTAATCATAGAAGTTTGGGAGACCGAGACAGGTGGATGGCGTGAAGCCAGGAGTTTGAGACCAGCCTGGGCAACATAGCAAGATCTTGTCTCTACAGAAAAATAGCAAAATTAGCTGGACGTGGTGGCACACACCTCTAGTCCCGGCTACTCAGGAGGCTGAGGCAGGAGGATCTCTTGAGCCCAGGAGCTTGAGGTTGCAGTGAGCAATGATGATGCCACTGCACTCTAGCCTGGACAACAGAGTGAGAATCTGTTTCAAAGAAAAAAAAATGCCACTTGGTAAAGTGGGAGGCAGAAAAAAAAAGCTTACTAGGTGCAAGGCACCTCTCAACACGTGTTATCACAACAACTTCTGAGATAGGTACTATCTCATTCATCGGGGGGAAACTGAGGGTAGAGGGAGGGCTCTATAAATCTGCCTAGGGTCTGTAGCTTGTGAAAGGCAGAGCAGGACTCTAAGCCAGGCCGTCTGGCTTGACTCCCTGCTCTGAACTGCTACGCCCATCTGGCATTTTACCACTTGCTGTCTTTGTATCATTTTCCAGCAGTGGCGGCTAGGCTGTTCTCAGCCCTACCTAGAGGTGTGTAAGCTCCTGGGGTCTCATCCTGCTCTGCCACGTGCTGTTACTTAGACATCTTCATTTCACCATCTATTAAATGAAGGCAGTTGTTCTGGAAACTGTTGATGGGCTCCGTTAGCTCTACCGTTACAGGAATCCCAAAGCCCTTTGATTATCCTCAGCATGTCTACCACTTGAAAGATTACACAAGTGCTAGGCATAAAATCAATGTCAATAAAAACACATGCCAAATTTAAAGAAATATCAGGCTAGAGATGATTTAATGAAGATGGAAAAATGCACACGCAACACCAATTTTAGACTGCTGTCTTCTACCATATCCTTGAGAAGTGAGAGAGAAAGCCATGGAAAACTAGATAGTATTAGGAAATGAAATCAGAACTTGCCTATCTGTATGTTATGGCAAATAATAAACGTAACTTTGAGAACCATTCCATTTCATATTCTGAATAATTATAGACTGTTTAGATGCTCAAATCCCACAGGTAACTAGAAGTGTGAATGTTAATATCAGAAAGAAATGTTGTTTTTGAAGATGTCCAGTTTGTTGAGTGTGGCGAAAGGACTCCCAAAGTCAGTCTGCCATGGGCACCAGTCTACCATCATTAATTCATAAATCATGACTTTGGCAAGGCACACAAACCTGAATGATATAGCAGATTCTTGCAGTAATCCAAATCCTCTGGCTGCATGAATTTTAAATATGACCTATATGAACAGTCTGCCTCATGCTTTCAATAAATTATTATGGAGCACCTTTTAAATGCCAGGCACTAGGCTAGGTATTGAGGACATCCTAGTGAATAAGACCGTCTCCATTCTCACAGAACTTAATAATGCAGTTAGCGCCCAGTTATAATTATGATAAAGGCCACAAAGGAGGAGTAGTATAAAGTGAAAGAGCATATACCAGGGTGAACCCAGCTAGTCTGGGAGGTTAGGGAAGGCTTCCTGGAGGCGGTGATGTCTAAGTGGAGATCTTAAGGATGCAGAAGATGTAACTAAGTGAGGATGGGGTGGAGGGTGGGCTGGTGGAGCAGAAGTGACTTCGCATGTGAGGCCTTGGGAGAGGAGAACCGGCAGGCTGGCCTGTGAGACTGGTTGCACAGTGGGAGGCGCAGGCAAGCAGACTTGGAGGCGGATCATGCTGCCCAGTGGAATTCTGTAAGCCCTGCTGGGAATTTATGAAGGGTAGGAGGGCAGTCAGCCATGCCTCTAGAAACCCAGCTTTAGAACTCAACCATGCCTGCTAATTATGTGAACTCATCTGTAGGAAACACTCTCCTACATTTCATAGACCTAGATATGGAGTTCTTATTGTTCATCTACAAATGCCCACATTGTACCAACTATCTAATTACAGTGAGAGAAACCAGCCTGGCTGGTCAGCTGAATCAGGCAGGCAGGAGTTGCAAATGACACATCTCTACCCTAACACCCGGGCAGAATCATCCGACCCCCAGCTTGAGACTTAAGCAATTATAAAACATCAGAGCCTCCTTCTGCCACTGCCAGTATCTTGTCCAAATCTCAGAAAGGTAAAAACAACAGTATGTGGACATCTAGATTCAATAAAACATACCCCAATCACCCCACCTTGGAACCTCCTGCCTCTAATTTGGCCCCCTTTGCAATCAGTCAAAATCAATTCATTCTCACTTGGAAAATAATGCTTCAACAAACATTTCTTATTGCCTTTGGCAGATAATCTGTAATTTAGCTACTTTTTCACAGAAATCCCAAATGCTTTACAAACAATAATGACCCTCCTTCCAACCCCAGTAAGGAGACATATTTTCACTTTCCAGCTAAGGGCAGGGAGTCATGCTAAAAGGCACGTTCACTGTCCAAGGTCTAGCAGGGGAGGGCTTCCCACACAATGACAACATCCAGGACCTCACTCACTCTCAGGCTTCTTGGAAACCTGGCCAGAGGCACCACTGGCATGAGTTGTTCTAGGTTTTTAATATCAATGCTCAATTGAGGCTTTCTTCTTTTCCTCCATTATCTCTTCAGAAAACTTTCAGAAATTGGAGGTTAAGGATTTAGCAAGGAGGATGTCCTTATGTCTCATTCAGATGGAGTCTGTTCCTGATAGCCTTTTACTATAAAGAGGAAATGATATGATTACAAGGCTGGACTCCTCCCTCTAACCTCTACCTGCACTGGCCAACTTTCAAATAGCCTACTGTTAAGACTATATCCATTCACAAGTCAGGGGAACACAGGGGAAATGACCTTTCCTCAAAAAATATTTTGAACTCCCTTCAAACATATTCTATCATTTCTGACAAATCAACTGAGAATAATCTAGGCACCACTGTGACCCCCACATTCAAGGCTCTTTGGAATCAAGTGTGGTGTCACTGAATTGTCACTTTGGGAATAGTAGTCTTACCCCATATAAACAGATGGGGGGCAGCAGGGAGAAGTGGTTAAAGAGCACAGATGCTAGGGTCAGGCTTCCCAGGCTCTGCCATAAGATAGCTGTGTGATAGAGAAGTTTCTTAACTTCTCCATGCCTCAGTTTACTCCCCTGTAAAACAGAGATAACATGTGCTGAGGAAAAACAGACTTTGCAGTGCATGCAAAAAAAAAAAAAAAAAAAAAAAGGGAATGGAAAACCCTCAATAAATGGTAAGTAAGATTATTGCTCCCCTAGCAGAAGATGTCTCCAGAAGGCATGCCTTACACTAATAAAACAGGCAAGGTCCTAGGGCAAATACCCTGACCCACTTCCTAGAGTCATTGACAAGCAATGTCTCTGTCCCGGGTAGAACATTTACATTAGGGCATCAGAGAACACTTTGTCATAGGGTTGTTTTTTGTTTTTTAAAACAAAAGAAGAGCCTTGAAATGAGACAAAGGAAAAACAAGTACCAGAATTGCAAAGTTAACATTTTTATTGAACTGAAATTGGTGTAGAACAACAGGGACCGCCATAACTGAGCTCAGCAACAACTGAAAAGCCCCTGTGACATTTTACCTTTGAGAGTCCTAACATGGTTTGGGTGGAACAGCTGAGAAACAGCATAGATATATATATATATATTTTAACACTTCAAAATCATTTGAAATGAGCCTCACACCCTTGTTCAATTTTCAGGTTACAAATAACATTACATTGATAACATCCTCTGCGGCCTTCATTTAGTAGTGCCAGTCAAAAGTCTTCCCCAAAATGTTCCTTTCAAAGTGCTGGCTAGAATTTTTTCCTCATCCAGTACACATAAGGATTTAGTAACACTTGGGCAAGTAATAAACTGTAGAACTTCAAAAGTAGTAAAGGCATATACCAAGCATATGTGACTCGACACTCATGTTGCTAGAAATAAGACGAATTGGCTAGAGAGTTTTAGCCAAGTTCCAGAAGCAAAGCACGCAGTAATGGAAAGGGTAAGGCACCCAAGCAGAGTGTCTGAACTGATGGACCATTTTTGCCTAAACCTCATTTCAACATCTTGCTTCCAACATGCGAGTATGCATTTGTTAAAAAAAACTCCTACAAAGGCGATAAGATCAATCAGAGAGAAAGAAAATTAATACTGAATTTTTATAAGCAATGCATAGAATACAAACTCACCACACCAATTACTTTTGTGAGAGCAAGTATTAAACATCCTTTACTACTTGGAGAGTTGAAAGTTAATCCCTCTAAAGTATTCCGAGGAAAATAACTAATAAGGTAGGAGTTGAAATACCCATGTTTTAAAAAACTCCACGTCTAGTTAATATATTCTTTCAGTTTATTTTAAATTAGCTGCTCATTCAGTCTGGAGTTGATTTAAGGGTGTTGGTAAAAAGAATCCTTCAAATTATTTTAGATGAAATGTGATGGAAAAGACAACACAACTCATTCTCTAATCACAATTTTTACACACACGTACTGTTCTTCCAAAAAACAAAATAAAATCTTCCATCAGAGTGACTGATACCAAGTGGCCACCCATTCCTACAGCAATCATTTGCAAGAGTGTCAAAATCTTGCAGTAGGTGATGAAAAATGATTATAAATATTTTAATAGGCTCATGCCCATTGTCAAAAGACATGCAACCTTGGGTGATAGCAGATCCAGAGATTTGTAACTCTCAAATTTGCAATAGACAGATAAACATTATGTAAGATCTGTCCAATGTATACAACAAAAATCTAAATTAAGGCTTTCACTGGTACGTGGTCAAGTCTAATGCTGGATTTCCATTAAGCATCTCCAGCTTCCACTGTTACCCAACATGTGAACCAGAAGACGTGCTGATGTAGAGGATAGGTTAATTGCATAACAATTAACCAACTGGAGGGCTTGTTTGTAAACAAGTTCTGACATAAGAGTTGGCAGTGAAACAACTGAGGGGGCACCTCAGATCATGCACAGGGGAAAAGTGATTTGTACCTGCTGATAGTGATAGGCTTAAAAATAAAAGTCAACAGCTGACCTTCAGTTCAAGATTTCAAGAACTAAGAGCTACATCCAAGCCAGTGGTTCTCATACTTTAGCTTGTAAAAGTCACCTACAGGAAATCTGTGAAAATGTAGATATTTGGGGGCCCTATTCCCGGAGATTCTAATTTGGGTGATGCAAATGGTCTGAGCACCTTGCTTTTGAGAAACATTGCTCATAGCAAATAGCACACAATCTTTGATTAAAAGGCTAAGATATCTAAGAAATAGGTCATTACCTATAGACACACCCCTCAGGAGACTCTACCATAATAATATGAGGACCAAATTTATCCCTTTTCTTTTTTCAATTGAAAGTTTGAAATAAATTAACATTTAATAATGATTGTACCAATTTTGAGGTAAAAGGAAGAGCACCAGGGATCTCAATGCTAAAAGAAATAGAAATTCCCTAGAGGTCCATGCGACATAGAAATAAAATTTCTGCAGTAATGTTATAGACTTGTAGTGCAAAAGGATCTTGTTTCAGTCTTTGTATAGTCTGTACACTTGTGTATACTTTTAATATAGTATCTCATCTTTCCACTTAATGTTTTAGAAAAACTCTAAAGAGAAAAGTTAATCCACACACTCTCTCATGTTTTTTAGATACCAACATTTTCTGGTTTACAGTGATACACAACAACATTACTTATTTATTTTTCTGGATGCTGGAGACAAATATCTTTATTAAAGACACTACCAAAATTTTGGCAAACATTTCAAAACAGATTTGTAAACATAATGCTTCCCTTTTCAACTGGCAGCACTTTGAAAAGACAATACAATAAGACAACACAACTTGAATCAACATTAGTTCAAAATCCTTATATTTTTGACCACATAACTTATGTTCCCACATGATAAAACAAGTGATAGTTTAAATCAACGTCAACAGATAAACTCCATGAAATGAAAGCTTGTGCTGTTTGATGAATCACAGTATGTTATGGTTAAATATATCCACTCTTCTTTATATTCCTGGCACCCAGGATGAAAAAAAAAATCTTTAAATATACATCTCATGTAGGTAATAGTTTCTTTGCATATCTCTCTTCAAAAAATACTTTATAGCAGTATATAAATAGGTTACCTACACATTTAATTTTATAATTTTGCCCCAAAACTATAGATCTGTTTCATTTTCATAACATATCAATTTTTGCCCGACATTAATAAAGCTGACAAACTGTTGAAATGGAAATGCTTTTGTCTTCCACAAAAGAAGTAGCAATTTGACAGAAAACAAAAACAAAAACAAAACAAACCCTACAGTAACACTCGTCAGTTGTTTAACCTGAGCGTTTGGCCTACTGAAAGTAGCAGCTTTTTTTCCTTCATGCACGCTCACATCCACACCACCTCTGCACACATACAGGTTGAGCACACACTTCCAGACGCTGGTAGGCCACAGTATGCTTCCCGTTGCTCTAATCAAGTGGGAAGCAGTGTAGCTAATGATTAACCACACTATGTACATAACTAGCAAACACCTTAAGGCAACCATTGCAATGGGGGGTTAACTTGCAGGGTGGATTTAATGTTCTAGATCGAGTCAGTCTGTAAATACATATGCGTATGTAAATCTAGACACATATACATATCTCATATACCTTTCTATTTTTTAACCCTCCAAGACAATGTTTTAATTTTTTTTGTATTTTGTGCAAATTTCTAAATATTCTACCACTTAAGGCAAAGAGTTCGCATTAAGAAAGGTCAGAAAATAGGCTTATGTTTATCCAAAAGCATTTCACCTTGCACGTTACTCTTTTTTTCAAACACACACAACTTTTAAGTGTGAACATTGGATCCCCAATATCTAAAAAATCATTTCTAATGACAAACACAAGTTTTTGAGGAAAAAAAACTGATTTGAAGTATAGACACTGGATCCCCAATACCTATAAAATTATTTCTATTAACAAACACAAGTCTTGAGGGGGAGAAAGAGGACCAGAAAAAAGCAGCTTTGAAATGCAGGGAAGCAAAGTAAAATGGAAAAAAAAAAAAACAAAAAAAAAAAACTCATGTTTACTAATACTGAAACTTTTCAACAGACAAAGTTTCATCTTTTTAGAATCTAGAGCAACTCATTTGGAATTTTAAATAAATAAGCTTAATTAAGTTTATTCACATCTTCTGGTCCAAGCAGAGGTCTAGTGCCATGACTCTGCTTGTTGTTGGTCAAATTCACCTATTAGTCTCTTGATGTGAGCCAGCTTGTTATGAAGATATTCGCATCTGTATTTTTCTTCATGGTAATTGGGACTAGACTGCAGAGGAAAAAAACAGTGAGGAATTAGATTGCACAATTTATAACATTTCTCAACTACCGGTCAGAAAATCAACAGTGATAATATTTACCTGCTTGATCTTCTGATATTCTTGTAAAACTTCTTCATGAACACTCTACAAAATTAAAAATTAGAAATCAGAAGAGAACAATGTTTTTTTTTTTTTTTTTTTAAGACAACTGTAGAAGATGAAGAGAACAATGTTTTTTGTGGGAGGGCAATACAAATAGGTAACATGCATTTAGCAAGGGTGTAGGAAATATTGATGGTGGGAATGTAACTTGGTACAATCTTTATGGAAGGCAATTTGGCAACAGCTATAATAGCAAATGCAAAATTGACTCAGCAATCCTTACTTATTCTACAGATATACTTGACCCTGAGTGAAATGACGCATATACAAGGTTATTCACTGCAGCACTATTTGTACAGCAAAAGACAGCAAACAAAATCAGAATGTCCATCAATCTACACAAAGGATACTAAGAGACCATTAAAAAATGGGGAAGTGCTTTATGTACTGATATAAAAAATTCTCTAGGATGCATTATATTGTTTAGTGAAAAAAGCAAAGTGCAAAACAATATGGGCAGTTTGATACCATGTGTTAAAAGGGAGCAAGAGAATAGTATTATATTCTAAGGATTTCATTACTTATAAGATGCTAATTTCTTCCCATTTTGATGAAACCAGGATAAACAATAACGTATCATACTGTAAGTCACGGGGTGCATCTTACAATTGAAGAAACCTCAGATTTGATTAAATATGGTGCATATGTGAATATACTTGCATGTACACATACATATTTTTTATATATATATGACATACACACACACCACACATAAACACACTTCTGAAAGGGTACAATGGGCACTAGTAATAATGATTGCCTTGGGGCTGCTGGAGGGACCAGGTGGCTGGGGAAACTACCTGGCTAGCACCATTTACCAAGTACCAGGCATGGACATAAGCCATTTAAAAATGTTTACTTACATTTATTCCTCACAACAACTCTATGATTATCCCATTCTATGGGTGGGGAATTTGAGGCAAAGTGGTATTAAGTAACTTGCCCAACGCCATACGAATATTAAATGGCAGAGCTGGGGATCTGAACCAGGCAGTGAGGCTCCAGAGCCCACTCTTAGCACTAAGTAATCCTTGGAATTACATTTTAGTTGAATATAATCATGTACACTCATAAATAATTATGTAGAAAAAATAAACCCCAAAACACCATATCACCAACCTCTTACAACCCAAACACTGATTACTCTGGCAAAGTCTTCTATAACTTTCACTAGCTTGCTGAAAAGACTAATGCCCATTAGTGAATCTCTAGGACACAAATGTTCTTGGGCTGTTTTTTTCCTATTATGGGAAAACTCATCCATTGTCATCTGTGGGTTCCAGTCAGAACTAGTGGTAGAAGGCAGGGTTAGAGGCACCATACCATTCATAGTTGTGAAGTACCACATAGTTATCTGGCCTACACGAGGAAGGAAATACTCACTTCTGTTAATCCTTTTGCTAAGAACTATTAAAAAAAAACCCAGGAGGCAGGTCAGGCATCTATTGCTCTTTGTCACCTGCAGTAATATTAACACTTAAAGTAGGGAAGTGGAAACAGACTAACACTAGCTAACAAAGGTCAGACTCTGGAATAGCTAGAAGTACCAAACTTTTTTTCAATTAAATCCCACACCGCTGTGGTATTAAGTACCCTTTATATCCTATGTCTATATCTTCCCTATTCTGTGTCAGACTGGGGTTTCTTTAAAAAATAATTGTAAAAAATTTACTTGGAAACAGCACAGTTCTGGGGGACAGCACTAGCCCTAGGCACTATAGTCTTAATCAAATATTTAAATGAACTTCAAGATTCAACTTTTTTCCTATTTAGTTGTGTTTGGTGTTTTTCATAATACACCATATACTATGTTATAGGTGCGCAACATTTTTTCCACTGGTAGAAATACAGGTTTACTGTGCTAACCTATTTTCAAGAGCTATTTCAAATATTTAGTTTGAACTACCAGAGGACTTGCTGTAAAGGCCAGTGGGATGGATGGGATTGGGTAGGGGCAGGGAAAGAAAGAAGGCAAAATATGAAGGCAAAAACAAGTCAGTCCACCTACGAGCAAATCCATTTACCTGATACTCTTTTGAGCCCGGAGAAAGGCGCTTTCTTTGCGCATCTAGTTTTATAAATCTTCTAGCTACAGTCTCCATCCTGGCATGCAAAGCTCTGTACTCATCATACTCAGCATTGAAGTCATCCTTGTAATTCTGGCGTTGTTCATAGGAGACGATAGCGATATATTTTCTAATAAGAGAAAAAGGAAAAAGACAAATGGAGAGAAACTATATAATAAACATGATTGCACAAGTCTGAGATTTAAACCAAATATTTAGATGTTTTTATTACTTAGTTTTAAATTTTTTATTTTTCATTATTATAAATACATAATAGTTGTATATATTTAATGCCCTACTTTAAAAAAACCCTAATATTTAGAAACTATATCCATGCATGTATCACTAGTATTTAATAATGCTTTGCCATGGGTTTGCTACCAGATCCCTCCTTCAAACACTTTCCAGGTGAAATTATCACACAGGAGAACTTAAGAGCTTCAGTGAAGGAGAGTAAATGTAAAAGACATGTTAGTTACAGAATTAAAGTGCAACTATGCAAGAAGAAACAATATAGACATAGATCTAGCTTCCTGAACCTTTGTCCAAAATAATTCACTACCACACTAACAGTAGAGGCCAACCCATGTGTTATGAGTTATATCGAGACAGAAGGACTCGGTGGGTAATGTGAAACCAGGAGAATGTCACGCAGTCACTAAGTGCTGAAGTCAAAGCTCTCTCTGGACTCATTACTTTACGAGAGGCAGTCTGTCTTTTGGTCTTTCAGACATGTTACCAGCAGAAATCTTCAACAAGGTGCCTCAGGCTTGCTTCCTCTATCCCTTTCCTCATATTTATGACTAGGCAAATACATAAAACACATAAGGGAAATTACTGACCATTTTTTAAAATGAGAGACCCAAATGGTACATTTCCCTAGTTCTTTTCAAACACTTAAACATCATACTATGTTGAACAGAAAGCCAGTGTTGTACTGTTAGTCTAATAATTTACATTCTTAATAAAACGTCACAAATCTGTATTTTACTTTGGAGTGTGAATACCCCAAGGGTCATGGTAAGTTAAGGCCATTTTTCTAGAGTGTCAATTTATTCAGTGCTAAGCGAATTAAAATAGTATTTTAACATTAAAAGACATAGCAATATTTGTTTGTGGATCTGGGAATTGTCTGGTTCTTGGCACTATGTGCTCCTGCCACAGTATGCAAAATTCCCTTGACTTTTTGCATTAAAAATTGACATTTCAAAGCAATTTTGGGCAGGTGACAGGAGCTTCAGGATGTCCCCTGGGGGGACACATATATTCTTAACTGGGCTAAAATCTTGGGGTTAAGTCCTCTCCAAATGGTTTTATATAATCTTGCCCGTTTTATTTAAATTGCTATATCACAGATGCCTAGTAGGAAATGTGAGAAAAGTGATGCAGTGAGCAAACTTAGTGTCCTCATTAATATTTTTATTCATGCTGAGTTAGTGTGGAGGTTTAATTTTCTGAGTGTAACTGAGACAGCGATAGTATGCTGATGTGCAGCTGCCCTCCTGGTGTCTTAGCTATAAAAGGAACACGGCTAGCCAAGCAGTGAAGCTGTGCTTCCCAGACACCGGTTGTCCTGACTCTACACCAGAGGGAGCCTCAGGGTAAAAAGAGGTCCCTGGGGATAAGCATGTATCAACAAAATGGCTAGCTAAACCAATCCTGCAACTCAGATTTAATTTATTATATATTTATCCCACTTTCTCAAAATCACCCCCCCCCAGTATTTTATTTAATATTAATAATTTCCTTAGGGAAAAATACCAAATTGGCCAATAATTGTATTGCTATTAAAGAGACTATACTGGCATTTTAATAGACAGCATTTCACTATTTTTAACAAAGATTGTTATGGTTCTATGGTTGGCTCTTAATGCAGTGATGCAAACAAATTTAAACAGGGCAACTCACAACCACAAGCCACAAAAGTGTTCTCATTATATAAAAATTGGAAATATTATAGTTAAGTAAGAATTATTCAAATGCAATCATTTAGGTTTTGTAGTATGTCCTTTCAGTTTTCTTACGAGGCAATTTAAGTTCTGTATTATTGGTAATTTTTCTGAAAATTCATGCTGTCTCACCATTTTTAAAATATTTGCTATACTTATATAAGACTTAATTTTTGTTTAAAAATTGCTTTTACTTAAATAAATTAAGCAAACCATCACAAAGCACTAGAAATAAGACAAATATACAGAAAGGCATTAAGGCAAATCCAGCAACCACCCTTAAATCAGTAACCTTAAAAAAACCTTTTAAATAACAGAATTAACTAAGTTGGCAGTACCAGCCTAGGATCCATGGGGAAAAGTTTGGCATTATATTTTAGTCTCCCCACCTGATTTTGTCATATGTAACAAGTATACGTCACTATTATAAAAAAGAGGAATTCAAAATCCACCACAGGAGAATGAGAGCACTGTACTGGCAGTTGGTATTTGAGGAGGCTGACTTTCAGAAGACTTTTCAGGAGAAGTGATTTGTAGTTGGAGAAGTGAACTCGCTCAGCAGCAGAGCCAGTGGTGGTCCTAGGTGCCGGGCTGCTGACAACCTACCAACCTGATGGTAGCTACCTTTCAAGCCTCCCCCTCAGGTCTCTAAAATCATATACTACCCTCAGATGAGAGAGTACACAGCATGGTTTCTTGGGTTCCTATTAGTTAAGAGATGATAACCAGCATTATGGTTTCAGGCTGTATCATTCCCCAAAAAGTATAGCTTTCCCACTACTATTAAGAAGTGACATGTTTTAAATCTAAAATGTTTTCTACTCTGGACATGAGCACGGCTAAATAGCATAGCTTAACTTTGCCCACTGTGAGCTACTACTAACAGAAAAAAAAATTCATACAGCCCAGATTCCATTTTCATTCTACATTCAAGTTATTTTGCACATTTGTTCATTTTCAAAGCTATGTGCAGTCAGAGCTGTTTGCCCCATCACTTTCAATTTTTTCAGGCTCTTGCAACTTAATTATTTTCTTCTTACAGAAGCCTTTTATCCTGTAAAAAAAGCTAGAATTATGTGTCCAAGTTATAATTTCTGTGATAACCAGTTACAAAAATGTCCCCAGCTCAGCATTTAGCAACTTGTTGTCATAACAAGAAAAACATTATACCAGTACTAAAGTAAAATGAGATTTCTACTAGTCGCTCCTTTGAAAATTAATTTCAAGGCAGAACTTTATTTAAATACAAATCAATCTATCTCTACTTTGTACTATTAAGTGCAGTGGTTCAAGCACTTTGTCAGTAATAAACTGTCCCTTTGGGGGGCCCAAGTGAATGACTGTGCGTTGATAGACTGTCAGCTTTGAACAGTCGGATCCCTGAAATCTTCCATAATCAAATGCTTGCCTGGCCCTGGAACAAAGGACAGGCTTCTCTATACTTAAAGGCCAACGAATGCAGCTCAGAGCAGGGGGAGGCAAAACCTGTGCATGCTGACAAGGGTGGACTTGAGAAGTCTTGGGAAAGGCCACTTAATGGCAGCCTTTCAATTGCAGGGGTGGCTCTGGGACTCTATATCTGGAACTTCTTACTTTTCTGATTTGCAAATTATGGGAAAAGAATTTGTAAACTTTCTAAAATTAAACAGCTGTCTCCATTGGCAGACATATGAACTTACATCAAATAATCTGGGAGTTCAATTGTTGAACGTTCCGTGGAGGCAATGCAACCCTCTTTAACTCCTATGGAAAAAAAAAATAATAATTCAAAGCGTTCATCAACCAGTAAGGTTATCAAATGCCTATAATTCTAAAATAGATTAGAAACATCTGGAACACTTTTCCTCAAATTCTATTCTCCCATCTCAATAAGCAACAGTGAGCAAGGAATACAATTGAACACGAACAATAGAGGCCCTATGACCAGCGCCAGCAGAACCGACGCCAGGCATTTAAAGCACCCTGGCTACTGCAGTGTCTGCACAATAAAGGAATTCCATCTTAACCCAAGGTCAATCTTCTATTCTTTCAACAACAGTTGTGGCATCTGCCCAGCAATTCAAAGATTGTGGTGGCAGATGCAGCCAGACAATGGGAGATACAAATTTTACATCAACATCTACTTTTCATGAGATTCAAACAAGGCAGATGAGACAATAAAGTCAGGTAGCAGACTGCTTTAGTCACTGTATTTTTATTGCTTTTCTTTTTTGTATGCAGACAGTGGAAGTGGGTAGGAAGTTTTCCCATTGGTTTAAGGTAATTTAAAATAAGGTATTGTTTAATATTGATTTACATTCCTCTAATCTCTAGCTCTCATAATACTAAGTAGAACTTTTTCCCCCTTGGGACAAAAAAGTGCCAGTCACTTAGGGTTATGTTATGAAAGTGTATAAATTCCTCAGTATTCCATTTGCTTACATATACCATTCCCAGGGGCTACGTTTAGACTTTTTATTAGGGTAATTTTTTATCACTCAAAGCAGAGTTAAACTGATAACTCAAACCCTAACCATGTCTGCTGACAAACATATAATACAAAAGTGAACATTATTTGTCAGTTTACTATTAAATACTTTAAAGGACAAAGTACACTAAACAAATTATATAGACTCTGTGGGCACATTGTTCACCTATATATGTTTGATTCAGGCTTAGGCAAAAGCATGCCTTTTATAACAGCCTGAGTCTTGAAAGAAAAGGTATCAAGTACAAGTCATCTGGCTTTCCCTCTGCCACAGACACCAGATAAGTGCCAAAAGATGCAGGAGATGTGGGTCTGGATCTGTTCTCAGTTTGTAATAGTCCCAATTGGCTCTAAAAGATACTATCCTCAGTAAAGGACTCAAAGACAGTAGTAGATCTGCTTCTCCAGGTCTCCAACTCTCAGAACACTGAAATCTCTGCTGTAGGTCTCAACACACTGGAATCCAGTCCTCCTAACACTAGCCTCTGACTCAGCATCACCATTTGAAGGTGGGAAGTTTAGACAGTGGGGTATACCCATTGGCTTATTAACTCTGAACACAGAGTTTTACTTCTTCCTTCATGTCTTTTTCAGACCTGACGAACTCAAGTATAAGAGTGTTGAAGGAAAAAAGCTTACACCTAATCCTTGGACCATTGTAGTATTACACTGATTGAAATATTTCAACAGATATACTTTGACATGCAATATACCCAATCTAGGTCAATATGTACTGTATCATATTCTACAACTCCTTTGGAAGTACCACTAAAAGAAAATAATCAGGGTTTCTCTTGCATGGCAAAAACAGTCAGTTAAATCTAAGGATTATAAACTTTCAGTGTTATGACTAAAATACAGAAAGATAACACTCCTTACAACTCTGTTCATCAAAGTGACTTTTCTAAAGTTGTATTTTTCTGGGGAATTTTGCCTTTGTTATTCTGTGTTAAAAATTGGCAGCAATCCCAAATGATGAACTTGGATCTTCTATGTGCTGGCATGTAAGACCTTAAGTTTTAGAGGACAACTTTGAAAAAAAAAAAAAGAAAGAAAGAAAGAAAATCTAATTTGTCATAGCTTTTAATGATGAAGCAATTAAGCAGTTTTTCTACTGATTAGCTTTTCTTTAAAGATAAAGCATTATTTTAAGCTTCTTTAGGTCTCTAGTTGGATTTTAAGCACTCTAAATCCTGAAATGGTAAATTTTACAAATAATAATTGATGTTAGTTCACCAAAACAGGACTCTTAAAAACAACAAACACAAAAAACTTAAGATCTATTAAGCTAATAATAGCTAATGGCCTTGTAAAAGACAAATTGCTTTCACTCCAAATGAAGATGATGTTATGGATCTGCAAATGTAATTGTACCTTGCCTGTTTTATAAAAAATTTGACATTTCCCCTGTGCTAATATAAATTAAAGCCGGGGAGACCCTGTTTCTTTGAGAAGGAAATGAATGTTTTTATTGCTAATTGTGTGTCTGGTTAAATCAGTTCAAAACTGGCAATAGGTCGTGTTAAGGTTGTACGATATCATAAAAGATACAGAAAAAAAGCATCAAAGTCCACTTTGTAAAAGGGAGTCTCTGGAGGATACTAGGGTCAATTTCAAATGCCATTTATTAAGAGATATAGAAACTATGTTTAATAGTTGGCCAAAAGGAGACTGAAAATGACTGCTGTAAAATGAAAAAAAATCTGCTCAAAAGCACAATCCTAAAAGATAAATAATCTTAGTAATCTATGGTAACAAACTTAGTAATTAAATGGTCATTTGACAAAAAACCATTACTAAAAAAAAAAACCAATAAAAAATAAAAAAGCGTTACTAATTATAAACCATATAATCTCAAACTCATGGTAATATCCTCTATCAGGCTCTTCCAGTTCATCTAGCACATGTAGTTAGTTGTTTTACAAAGGTATAATACCTCCACTGGGATTCGGACTGGAGTTACTTGGGTTGGCAATTTCCTCTTCTCTTTTAAGGTCTTCTTCCTTTTCTTCAACAGTCTCAATGTCGTGCTTTTTTATTTGGTCCTTTTCCTTGTGTTTTTTAGACTTCTTTTTGGACTTTTTGTGAGACACTGAATGGTTTTCTTCCATAGGTTTTGGACACTTTAGTAGAACTGAACCAGGGGGTAAGGTTTCCGGAGAAGTCCTAGAGGTATATTTGTCTTGCTGGTCCTCATAGATGCTACCATTTTGACTAAAACTGTCAACAGGTAGGTCTTGAGTCCCCCGGCCTTCTGGAGTGCTAGGGGAATTGGAGTTAGAATTTACAATCTGGGGAGGATGTGAGACGGGCAGATGGGTTGAAGGCAGCGGCGGAGGGGTGGGGATGGCGGCAGCTGCAGGGGGCGGCGGGAGGCCTGCAGCAGATTTTTCACTGGTGGGATTCAAATGACCATTTAGTGTTGGCGGTACTCTGTTCGTCAAATGAGATATTCGGGCTTTTTTATTCATTAAAGGATCAATAAAATCTGAATCCAAAGGCCGTTTCTGGGGGAAGGAAAAGGAAAAAAGTGAGCCGTTTGCACTGAAATTCAATAAATTCAATACATACATGACTAGTTAAACAACTGAGTAACCTTACTCATACTTAAGTCTATTACTAGGGTTGTGTTAACCTTTCTCTGTTCTGATGCAAAAACCAAACCAAAACAAAACAACAAAAAATCACCCAAAAGTGAAATAAATTTTCATGTCTAATGTCAAAAAGCAGAATCTGGCAAATATATGTCTCCTGTAGTGTTTACTAAATTCTTTCTGATCATACAGCCTCACTCTAAGTTCCTAGAGAGACTATGCTGATTTCTGTGGATTATAGCACTCAGGAGAGTATTAAACAGAGGCAGCTGCCCTCCACTGCTGGCCATGATTGACCTGGTTATATTAAATGAGAGGAGAAAGCAATTTGTACCATTTGACTCTGTGAGAACTAACACAGCTAGGTAAAGGGCAGTAAGCCTCTACTTATTTTAATCTCTAATGTGCTAAAATGCTCCAGTTATGAATACTGTCATTTATGACAGTTATGGCTGTCATTTATCATTTCATCTTTCTTAGAGTGGAATAGCCAACATTTTCAGAGTAGTTTCTGTAAGTATCTCTATTACTGTTGAAATGCAATTTAACATTTTTACCCTTACATATCTCTTCACCAGATTGGAAGATAAGTGTTAATAACTGGTCTATTTAAATAATGTGTTAGTACTTCAAAGAAAATTATGTTAATATTAGCCCAATCCAGCAAGAACAAATAGTTGTTTATTAAGTTAAAAGGGAAATTTAGACAGCCAATTAGTATAAAACATAAATTCATATTTATGCTTAAATGTAATACTGTGCCTTGCATTTTAGCTTGAAAGAAAATAATTAATGGATTAATTTATTCTGTTTTGAATTTAACACCATTTACTTGGCACCCAGTATATAATTTGATCAGAGTAGAAGTAGTTTTATAGTCATTGGCATCAAAAGTGATGCTTCCACAGACATTGTACATGCAAGGACAGAACTTTGCTTTGTTTTTTTGCTCCTCCTCTGTTCCTCACTATAAGTTTTAACCTTTTTTGATATGTGACCAGCCTTTTGCTCAGGGCACACTTACTGTTTCCCATACATCGTCTACGTTTCCCTAATTCTTGGGAGCAGGGTCCAGAGAGGGACATAACATTATGGCAGCAGTACTATGGTGGGAAGGTCTGTCCCACAGTCCATCCAAAGAACCTGGGAGAGACACTGAGAGAGTTTTGAGGCTGGCCAGTCAGCTGAGAGCCAGGCAGACTTGAACTGTAGTACTGCTTAGGACCACCCACCTTTTTCCAGGATGGACTGAATCTCTTATGGAAAACTCTAAACTGGAGAAGAACCTGATTGGAAGTATTCTGATAAGGATCCAATCGAAAAACGTTTTAAGAAAATACATGAAAATGCTATCGCTGTTCATTTATTTGCTTCCTGCAAATCCATTTTTCCCCTAAGAATATTTTTCTAGAACATGTTTTAGACAACATTAAACATTTTCAGTTTTCCATATAATGTGAGAATTATATGGGGCTGGATAAGTCTTCCAGTTAGTGACCACAGTGAAAAGTAGAAAATCTAAAACAAAACATGAACTTTAAAAATGGAAAGCAAGGCACACATTGAGTACTCTGACAAACACTGCTGTGTAGTGGAAAGCGTATGGGGCTGGAAGTCGAGACTTAAGTCCTAGGCTGAGCTTGGCCGTGAACTAGCTGTGTAGCTTTGGGCAGGCAAGCTTCACTTTATACATCAGAGGAACCAACTAGCTGGCCCCTGAGGTCTATGATTCTATAACCTCATGAAATACCTGAGGAGAAGATATAGCGTCTCTATTAGAACATACTGGAGATTCTGAACGGCTGGTGCTGGCAGCATTCTGAGATGGATTTAGTTTTCTGTAAAGGACACATATATTATGTGTTATGGAGAGAATTTAAAAATGTTCACCCTTGATTGTCTTTTCCACCTTAACACTAAGAAAACAATGATTGAAATAATTATTTATTTACATCATTTTTAAAGAAAAAAAAGAAAAAGGAAAAAAAGAACTTACCTAGAAAGCACCGACTCCAATGACCGTCTGTCTATTTCATTGTATCCAGGCCAATCTCTTTGAAGCTCTTTAAAAACATAATCCTTTAAGGTATACGAGAGGTCCTTGGGATTTAGATTGGCTACCTGGTACATGGTATAAAAACAGAGCATTAGATATTTTTGCTATCCCCTAACCTAACAGGTGACCTTAAGGATTTATACTGAAAATAATTACACCAATTGGCCCCAAAGGGATTGCTGGTTTTGTACATGCCAGATCTCAATAAAAGCCATTTAACTTCATTTTGGGAATTAAAGTTTTATATATATGCCAAATGTTTTTTCCCTGAATGGCCATTGCATTTGTCATATTTTTAATCTAATAAGGAGCCTACATTAGGAAAAAAATAGAGGAAGATATTTTTTTTTATTTTTATTTTTTTATTTTTTAATTTTTTTTGAGACAGAGTCTCGCTTTGTTGCCCAGGCTAGAGTGAGTGCCGTGGCGTCAGCCTAGCTCACAGCAACCTCAAACTCCTGGGCTCCAGTGATCCTTCTGCCTCAGCCTCCCGGGTAGCTGGGACTACAGGCATGCGCCACCATGCCCGGCTAATTTTTTTTTTTTTTATATATATATCAGTTGGCCAATTAATTTCTTTCTATTTATAGTAGAGACGGGGTCTCGCTCTTGCTCAGGCTGGTTTTGAACTCCTGACCTTGAGCAATCCGCCCGCCTCGGCCTCCCAAGAGCTAGGATTACAGGCGTGAGCCACAGCGCCCGGCCTAGGAAGATATTTTTTAAATCAATATTTTCTAGTCAAAGGAATCCAAAATACATATACAGTAGTACCTCTTTATCCTCAAGGGGTAGAGGGGATACATTCCAAGACCCCCAGTTGATGCCTGTAACTGTGGCTAGTACCCAGCCCTCTATTTTTTCCTATATATACATACTTATGATAGTTTAATTTATAAATTGGGCAAAGAGATAAACAGCAATAGATAATAATAAAATATAAGAATTATAACAATGTACCAGCATCACTACTCTTGTACTTTGGGGCCATTATTAAGTAAAATAAAAGTTATTTCAACATAAGCACTGTAATACCACAACAGTTGATCTGATAATTGAGATGGCTAGTAAGTGACTAATGAGTGGGTAGCACATATACAGTGTGGATATGCTGGACAAACGGATGATTCATGCCCAGGGCGGGACAGAGTAGGACAGCATGAGATTTCATCATGCTACTCAGAACAGCATGCAATTTAAAACTCATTAATTATTGATTTTTGAAATTTTCCTATTAATACTTTTAGACAATGATTGACCTCATGTAACCAGAACCCCAGAAAGTGAAACCATGGATAAGGGGGAATTACTGTATTACCAACATCATTATTTACTTCTGGTCATTAACTTCATTACTTTCCAGTCACAATAAAAATCCTTTATCGCTTGTATCAAGTAGAAACCAAACAATGTCTGAATGTTGGGTTAAAACTTTCCTTTAGTCATCAACAGAAATTGTTATCATGAACAGTGTCAATTCTGATAAGTTTGTCCTTTTTTTGGACAACCCAGCTTGCTCCTTATATATGTCAATTCTCCCAAACAACCACTTACTTATTCAAAGTCTTTGAAATTCCCAAAACCAATAAATGGAAACATAAACCAAAAGAAGCCTCAAATTACTATTATTAGTCAGACAGTTTATTCTCACGTGTAATCTTTTCTTATCCCTTAACTACAATTCCTAGAGTGTCTAGGCTTAGAAGACATTAACTTCTCAAATACATGGGTTCATGTGCCAAACCAAAAGTAATTTTTAAGGTTAGGAGAAAGGTATTCCTACCTGTTCTACTGGGATAGTCTTTCTTTCTGTGTCTTTTTAAAGTAGTATTAAATATGATAGTTTATGCTTCTCTAAGTTTAGCTGAACTCTAATATTATTGTTATAAAGTAGAAAATAGTAGGCTTATCTTAAAATTCAAATTTGTGAATAATATAGGATACAACCTGATTTCTTTAAGTGGAATAAATGCAACAATCCTTCAATTTTCTATTACCCTCAGCACTACACATACTAATGCCTTGCCTCCACAGCAATCCCTTCTCTAGGTTTGGGTAATAGGACATTCTTCTGGTTTCCTCCTCCTTTTTCAGGACCTTTGTTTAAGTCTCCTTTGCTCACTGCTCTATATGCTCGAGTGCTCTTCTGTCCTGTTTTCTTCAATCTCCTCATTCCCTCCTAAGATGAATTCATTCATCTCTGCAACTTTTAATACCCAATCTATAAGCTACTAATTCCTATATTTATAACTCCAGCCCCAACTAGTCTCTGAACACCAGACCCTTATATGTAATTACCCATTGACATCCATCTCCAATTGGATATGTCTAACAACATCCATTTCAAACAGAATTCCTGACCCTCCTTTGCCCCTTTTACCTATTCCTGTTCTATCTCTCTCCTTCTCAGTCAATGGCCCAATATCCATTCAGTTGCTCAGGACACACACATAGTCAATAATCACAGATTTCATTCTTTCCCTCACCCACTCCCTATACCCAATCCACTGGCAAGTCTTACCACAAAATAAACTATCTCCACTGTTCACACTAGGTCAAACCACCAACACTTCATGCCTGGATTTCCGTTGTAGGCTCTTTTCAGTAGTCTCTCTCCTCTACTTCTGCCTCCTAAGCCATTCTTGCCACAGAAGTCTGAGTGATCTTATTAAAAAGTATAAATCAAATTACAGCATATCTTAAAACTCTGTAATGATTTCCCATCTCACTCAAAATAAAATCTAAGCTTCTTACCCATGGCAGCAATTCTCTAGTATTCAACCTCTGCTTCTCTCTTCTGTGTTCTGCCCTTTCTATCTTGAACACACAACCTTCTCTTCCTCCAGGCCTCCAGAAGTGCTAACTGATCTTGTCTCTTCCTCATCACTTGGGCTAAAATATAACCATCTGAGAAACACATTTCCCAAGCTCCCCATTCAAAGTAGTTGATCCCTCTCCCAGCTCTTCTTGACTCCCCACTCCACCTGAAATTGTCTCATGAATAAGCTCCATAAGGGCAGGGATTGTCTACTGGGGTCATTTTGGGATTCTAGCATTTAGAACAGTGTCTGGTACATTCTAACTTAATACACTGAATTGAATGAATGAATGCTGAGCTTGAGCCAAATATCCAAATGTTAAGCTTGAGAAGAACATTATTCAGCTTTATCTAGTTGTTTCCCTGATTTTGAAAATTTATTTTTTTCAGGAAAATAGTCATTCTAAGAAAAAGAAGTTTTATTAATATATATCAATTTGGTAATAAATAGTATTAAACTAAATTTCCTGGTGGATGGTAAGCATTTTTAAATTTAAAACAATCTTTCAAATTTCAGTGGGAGCCAACATCTTAGTTTATTTTAAAAATATACTATTTTGATGAATTAATAATGTTCACAGAGTGTCAAAAACTACTGTATAAGTAACAAATTAGCAAATATCTCTATTGACATAGGCAAAGCAGGATTGATTATTTTAGGTAACTTGTTTGTCAATTAGTCTGTCTGGGACAGAATAACCAATTTTTGGATGATTTGTGTATCTTGCTGCTCTTTTTCTTTTACTTTCATATCTACTTTTTCAGTTTCATTGGAGTATAGCCATTTTATTTTTCTTGCAAGCTACTAGGAATGTTCAGGAAAGGGAACTTACAACTGGTTTAAGTCAAAGTTCTGAATATGCCTCTGTTATCTTCTCTATGAGGATTAAATGAGACTGTGTCTGGCACCTGGTACACGCTCAAAAAAACAAAACAAAAACTGGTAGATGTCATTAGCCCTTCTATCTATGTTTTCACTAGGCCAGTAGTTTCACCCATATCACACATTAGAATCATTAGGGCCTTATATAATATTGGTGCCTTGGCCCCACCTTTAGATGCTTGGCTTTAGTTGGTATGGGGTTTCGGGCACTGGCATTTTTTTAAAAGCTCCTCAGGGGATTCTAGCCTGCAGCCAGGATGAGATTATGCTCTAGGTTCTATAATACCAAATGACCAGCACTAATAATTCTCATGTCCTACATTCTTAGATGTGCATATCTATACACATATAAATAATCATGTAACTACTGCCATACATCAATAGTAGTCTCTGTGTGAACTGCCTCTGTAGTCATTTTGCCCTCTCCATCCTCTAACCCAGAAGGTAATTCATAGCCTATCTGGAAATGCAGTTATCAAATGTTTTGTGATTTATAACATGATTCCACTTTTCTAAATATAAAACTTAACACACACACTCACATCCTCATTCACTCTTTCATCTTGTCTTTTGAACTTGTTTTTAAAACTGCTATGTGACATACGGATTTAAATTAAGTGTTTTCAAAAAGTGCTCAAAAGATTTAATAAAAATCCTTAAGACTGACTAACATACCTAGAGGACTGGCTAACCCCAAACTAGAGATGATGTGTTTATCCTTTTATAACATTTAGTATCATGCCTTGAATGTAAGAGATAATGGATGAAAAAATGGACTTGAAAGTATTATTTCTTGAATGATAGATGAAAACCTGTAGATTTTTTCAAATGAAAAAATTTAAAGAATAACTTTGAAAATGTTATTGCTTTAGAAAAAATAAAGAAAAGAGATGGATCACTATTTATGGTGGATCTGAATGCGAACCAACATTTATGACCTGAAGTCAGTATGAAAATTATAAGAAGTTAAAAAAAAAAGAAAATAAAAAATACATAGGAGTCTGATAGACCACTGACTGTAACAAAAATAATGGCCTAGTTTTATACTTAAGCTTGTGAATATAAGGTAACTGACCACAGTGAGTACTTTACACTTTCGTATCTTTTAATGCAGACAAGTGACTGATCTTGGTACACCCAGTGACAGAAAAAGGTAGAGTAATAAGGGCAGCAAAAAGTATACAGTGCAAGGAAATTCTAAACTATTTAGTAGGCAAAAATATTCTGGCTTATACAAACCAAAGATCAATAGAATACACTGTACAACTTCACCCATTAAACCAATGAAAATTAAGGCACCAGTTTAGGTGATTCAAGACTAAAAATAAACAACCAAAATTTCTTGCCTATTTTTTAATGGAATTTCAGGGCAAAATTTGGTTTGTCTAGAATAAAGATAATGCCCACATTTCAACTAGTTTTTAATTAAATGCTTAAAGCAAGACAATTTAACTTAATCTTCAGGAGTTATTAGCATATTTCACATGCTACTAATCAAAATGATCCTGAAATTTCCCTATCTCAACAATGATGATAATGACCACAGCCTTTTTAAATGAATTTTTCAACAAGAAGGTAAGCAGAAGGACCTCTCTCCGGCTGTCCTCACCTGTTGCAGAATTGCTCCCAGGGAGTTCTTGTCTTTTTGATTGACGCCATCTTTTTGGAGTCTAGCAAGCAGTTCAGGTTTCTTGTAGGCCTTCAGGGCCAGTAAGTGAATCACTCTGTCCCTATATGGCCGCTGAGAGACACTGCTGCTGCCATGTGTCTTTCGAATTGTATTTGCAGGGTTCATAGGGGTTGACCTTTTCCTCTCAGGCACTGCATCTGAAACGGCTTGCGGTGCTTTCCGAATCTGCACTCTTTTCCCTAAAGTCCGGTGGAAAAGACATTGTTACACACTTGCAAGTTAGAATATAACAAGCATCTCAGTTTCCACAACTCGGATTTAGGTACCACTTCATTCCTGGAGGGAATAATAGCCACTTTATTTCATTTTTACTTTAAAGAGACATGTAAACAGAAATCATTTTAAATAAATGACCTAAAATATGAATTAGGACTTTTTTTGATAAAATCATTCTTGGAATAAATATGGATTATAGATGTAATTTGGTCACTTAGCTACATATGGGTAATAATTAGTGACACAAACTGTTAACAACAGACTGGATATTTTTAAATTGTAGGTTATTTCATGTTAAATGGAAATAAAATAATTTCCATGCTCACTTATGCTATTTACAGAACTTAGATGTTATACAGAACCTAAATCTTTAACCTTAAATAAATATATGCACAATCAATTACAAATATCAAATCAAACTACTGTACAACAAAGGAACTCAACATTAAGGGGATACTGCCTAATGATAAGAAAACTATTAAATTATGAGTTTTAGAGATAGATTTAAATTTGGTTTCTGTATTTTTCTTAGAGATAGCTGGATGTCAGATGGGAAAGAAACTAATATTTATCATGCACCAATTATGTGGGGGGCACTATGCTAAGAGTTTCATATATATTATCTCATTAAGTCTCACAGTAACCTGAAATGTCCCCATTTCATAGATAAGAAAACTGAGGGTTTTAATGGGATATACTCAAATGCTAAAAATGTTCACTTAGCATTTGGGAGGTTCTGTGATTTGATTAATACCCAAATTTTCTTGCTTGTACTTCTTTGCAAGAAAGGTTTTATAAACAAATATCTAATGTTTGCCATTGCTTCATGTTAGGTTATAAGCTGGATGAGGGCAGGGTTGTGGCTGCTTTGTTCACCAGCAGACTCTGAGTCATTATTTGATGACTAAGTGACAGCAAGAGAGAAAGTAAGCAGAGAAGCAGGAATCAACAATGTCCACATTTTCCCACATTTCTAGGTTGCAGGAGTGTGAACATACATTGAAATTTCTAATGTGGCAAACACAAACTTTCCAGTCCTCCATTTCTCAGTTGCAGTGGTGCTAACAAATATTACCATTCCTTGAAATTTTAATAGGAATTTGTAAAAAAAATAAATAAATAAGGGTCAAGGTCACAAATGTTCAGATAATGGTATAAATTTCACACTCCCTTCTTTTTTGCCAAGTCTTGCAAAAAAGAAACCCATTTAAACTCACTCTTTTCCAAACCAAGCTAACTGTGGATATAACTCACTCTTTTCCAAACCAAGCTGACTATGGATATAACTCACTCTTTTCCAAACCAAGCTGACTGTGGATGCTGTCTCTCTCTGTCTTAATCTCTCCACCTTCTCCAACTCCCGCAAGAGGCATGGATAGAGAATGTCTTTTAGCTAAGCTGTCACACACTAGGACTATTATTTAGAATGAATTCAAGCCAGAAAGGCAAAATAAATAAATAAATAAAAATAGAAGTGACAGTATTGCCACCATGTTCCAAGTGCTCTAGCTCCTCTGTACTTCTGATCCACCTCTGATCCTTGTCTCTGGAGGTCTCCAAGTCTACTGGGCTTATCCCCATCCCTCCTAGGAGCAAGCATAGGGCAGACAAATGAGGGAGGCTAACTTTGACCTTCAGCATAAGGGTATAAGTATTATGTTTGACAAGAAATTAAGAGTCTGAGCAGGCAGAGGACAGAGTTGGAGTCTTACCTGAGGCCTAGTGCTAGGCTATCACCTCCCCACGAATCCCTCACCCCCAATATACTCTGTTCACCCTTTACCTCACTTTCTTTTAGAAAGCCAGTCACAGGGGAACCCATTTCATTCAAATGCTTGAAAGAACAGTCACATGGGCCACTGAATTATACTCAAAGATTACTTGCTCACTACCTCCCCATCCCTTTTGTTCCTATTCAACAAGGAAGGAGTCTTTTGGCTTAAGGAAAGAGAGGGTACAGAGGAAGAAAACATCAGTGATATAAATATTTATAGAATTGAGATAGTAAGGAAAGAAAAAAAAGTAAAGTAGGAAAATGTCAGGTTCAAAGAGGGCAAAAGAAAAGCTTATTTTTATTTTTTATATTTGCCTCAGAAAAGCCCTTTTAATAAAGCCTATGGGAGAACCTAATTCTCTTCCCAGACCCAACTGCTAATCAATTCCCTGGGCTCTTTATATAAACAGAAGCAGTGGGTCCAACAGGGTTGAGTAATCTGGAACTATAACTGAATCATTGTTTCATAACAAGGAGTCCAATTCTAGTTTCTCCATTTAATAAGAGATGGTAAAATTATTTATCCCTCAATCTAATGGCACTGAGTAAACAATCTGAAGGCAAAGTGTTAAAACAGCCCTTCAAAAAGCATAGGGACTGCAGCCATCTTCTGCAGTTGTTTTTCTGTTCTGTGGAACCTGACCAGAAGCCCTGGCAACACAGACCTAGGGATTTAAAAACATCAGCAGGCCCGTGACAATGAGGTGACTCTGTCTTGGTTAAATACGTAATTCATTGCAATGAAATCCATCTCTACCATTTGGCATTTGTGATTACTTTTTCAAAAGGTTTACTGCAAAAATATATATACACCCAACAGTCACAAAATGTTAGAACTATAAGGCACCTTAGATGTTAATCCAGTTCAAATACCCTTCTTTAACATTTGAGAAAATTAAGATGTTAAATGATCCAAACGTGCTAACTCATCAAAAAATAGGGAGGGTGGGGGTAGAAGTTTAGGAAATTGGAAACAGAATCATAGAAATTGGATTAGTTGCATTATTTTATATACCTATGTATGTAAGTATGTATGTTAGTACATATAAAAATTTGCAATTCAATAAAATCTGGAATTTAGGTAGGTCAGTGAGCAAATTTAAAATACCGGTAAACTGTAAGTAGTGGTGATTAGTGATTTTTTTCTAAACAAAAGGGAAGGATTATAACAATACAACAATGTTCACGACTGATATAAAATGTCGTGACTAGAAGTGGAACTATTACTGCAGAAATAATAATGTTTTCTAGGTTAAAGCCTTTCCTTTTTCAGTGCAGGCAAAGAGGTTTTGTTTTTTTCAGCCTACAGGAGGGTTGCAGAAGCTCATATTCCTGGGTAACTAGGCCAGGTAACCCATAGGGACTCAGTCTTCCTCCCCTTAAAATGGGCTTGTGCCCTCATTCTGCTGGCAGAGGCCTGGGATCATACTGCCACACACAGGTGAGTTTTTGGTGTCATTTTATATGATACGGTCAATTATAAACTAAAAAGTTATCCCCTACTGTTTTGAGGAAAGCACACAACTTGTTAATGAGGCCATACTTATATCATTTGCTATTTGCTGATATCAACAACTTGATAAGTAAAAGGGAGAGAGAATCATAACCCTCTTCATAGGGTGATTATGAGATTAAGGTGAGTAACTACAAAAGTGCTAACCAGTACCTTGCGTATAAGCAAGCACTCAGTAAGTGCTGGGTGATAATAGTATTAAAGAGTAACTGACTACCATTTTAAAGAACTGAATAAAATAGATAGTTTTGACGGCCGGGCGCGGTGGCTCACGCTTGTAATCCTAGCACTCTGGGAGGCCGAGGCGGGCGGATTGCTCAAGGTCAGGAGTTCAAAACCAGCCTGAGCGAGACCCCGTCTCTACTATAAAAATAGAAAGAAATCAATTGGCCAACTAATATATATATAGAAAAAATTAGCCGGGCATGGTGGCTCGTGCCTGTAGTCCCAGCAACTCGGGAGGCTGAGGCAGTAGGATTGCTTGAGCCCAGGAGTTTGAGGTTGCTGTGAGCTAGGCTGACGCCACGGCACTCACTCTAGCCTAGGCAAGAAAGCGAGACTCTGTCTCAAAAAAAAAAAATAGATAGTTTTGAGATACTAAAAGAATCAAGAAGATACAAATGAAGGTGCCTAGAAGAAAAGAAATATATGGGAAAGGGCTGGCAGCAGATAAGGTTAAAAAAAAAGATCAAAATAGGATACAACAAAGTATAGTAAAAAATCAAAACAGCCAACAGCCCATCAGAATACAAGAGTCTTCTGCTCCCTTGTATTCAGAATTGATTGGACTTTTATTAACAGTAGCGTGCTACGTTTTGAACTCTGATGCGAAGAACTGAAAGCAGTCCAGAGGAGAGTAATAAAATAATTAAAGGGTTGGAATACAGGCTATATTAAGAAAAGTCAAAAGGAACTGGGGTTATTTGACCTAGAGAATAAAACGCTGAGGAAGTTAATGACAAGATTTAAGAGCAGAGAAGAACGCTGTGTTGTGAGTGAGTGGCGGAGCCCTGAAGACAAAGCAGAGAGGAAAAGACTAAACAGAGTGTCCAGGCCAACAGAGATCACTGCAAGGCTCCGAAGGGAGGGTGTGCATGGAGAGAGGGTGGCCAGCTCTTCTTAGAACAGTGAAGATGTAATCTGGTTCACATGTAAACTTTGATAACCTCAAATTTCCTGTGGTTACCCCCAAAATGTATACAAATTATTTGTAGTGCCTATAAGGAACCTTGCAATTTCTAAAATTCCCAGTACCATTAGGAAGTTATGGTCTGTGGGATTTGGGGTGTTGAAAAGGCTGTTGTGTAAGCTACAAATGAACTGTACCTGACCCTACCAAAACAAGCAAACACACATGAACACAGGACACCCAAAGATTATTCAATGGAAAAGTGCAGTCGTCATCACCGATTTTCAAGCTTTGCAGTAAATTAAGGTGAGGATTTTCAGCTAGCTATACTGGATAGGAAAAACCACCATCATTGGTGGTTTGGGTCTTCTATTCCTTTGTCAAACACACTAATTTATAAAATGGTGGTATTGGACAGAGTAAAGCAATACTTTCAAAACTACAGGGACAGATAATTCAGTTTGTATTAAAATGTAAGTGCAGCAGATCTTGTGTGTTTTAAAAACAATTTGAGATTGAGCCAAGTGGCCCAGAGAAAGAAAGCAAGTTAGAAGTTGTTACCTCACTCAGCAGGAAAGGTAAGGTGAAAAATCTCACTGCTGACAACTTACTGAGCAGGGAACCCCGTGGGTACAGACACCTGGGGAAGCCATGAATTGTTGTTAAACCAAACTAAATGTATCTAAGCTAAGCACGAAGTCCCAGGAGCATTGGCTTTGTTCCAAAGAAAGACACTATTATTAAAGACACTAGTGGAGTTTCTCAAACCTAAATGTATTATAGCTGGTTCAGCAATGGGAAAATACAGAAGTAGAATTATATCAAACCTTGGAAAGATGTTGCTTAAGGGATCTGGTTCTTCAAGAGACTGTTTTTGTGAGCTTTTAAGTTTCCAAATTAATATCCTTTCATCATTTACTATAGAATGACTTGTGTTATTAAACTGACTAAAGACTCAAAGATCTCATCCTCATGCCTGATAATTCCTCTCTCTTAATGTTAACACTGTGAATTGACTCCTTAAAGTTGTTGGGGTCACTATTCTTAAAAGAGAGACTCATCTTGCCAGTCTGGCCTTACTTCCCTTCAATCTGATGGATATCTGAGTGAGCTGATGATAAAAATGATGGGTGTGAGGTAAGCTCTTAGTTAATGGGCAGAAGAGGTTGAGGAACACAAACAAGGTCCCAAAGAGGCATCACTCTAATGCTCTGCTAAAGCTTTGCTATAAGCACATTTGTACTTCTGCAATATAAAATACATATTGTACAAAGATCCTCTGAAAATGTAAGCAAAACCTATAACAACGAAGTTATCAATCCATTAATTTTACTAGATTTTATTGTAAAAATAGCCCTACAAAAAGGCAAAACAAGAAACATACTGTCCATCACTGCAATTACATCATCCAGTGAAGAAGAAAATGGTGCCACTATTACAACTTCGTGCAGTAACATGACCAGATCCCAGCATTATAAAATAATAAGTAGTCAACAAAAGATTCAGGATTTAGGAAAGTTGTAATACTTTAAAATCTGATCCTCAAGCAGCAGTCTGTTCCTTACCAGCAGTCTGAAGAGAACAAATGACCTTTTTTTGGACCATGTTATACAAAATGTTCTGAAAACTAATTTCTATGTTTTCATTCAGTTAATATTACCGGTATTTACCTACAGTGATCTTGAATTACTCCAATCAATCATCAAGAGGGAGAAAGATATCTATACAAACCTACATATGGTCCCCCGGGTTTGATAACTTTTGTGCTTCGGTTGCGGGATTCCTCCTCTGCCTGGGTCATTCTTTCTCGTGTCATCTGATACGAGTCATTTGTTGCACACACTGTAATTTTATCTTGTATAAATCCCAGGCAATTGAGCTGAGAGGCTCCGGAGCTGTCAAGTAAGACAGTGGCTTTGTTAGAGATGACCCTCATTTTGCACAATAAAGGCAAGCAAAAATTGTACAAAATCCTAAAATCAGGAGCTCAGATATAAGTTTGCAAACCGATATTAACTTTTAAATGTAAAGATTATTTAATATATTTAAGTTTCTCTTCTTCATATCACATTTTTTTCCTATTCTGAATATAATGGATGAAATTAGCTTTCAGAGACCAAATTTATACAATTTTGAGGGAACAAAAATCAGTACTTGAAGGCAAAGCCCAATAGACATTGTAGCTCTACCTTCATTTAAAAGTCAACTATTTTAAAAAATTTCCTACCACTGACATGAGAAATGTTAAAAAGTTTACTTTTAGTGGAAGCACAATATGCATGCTTGAGAATTGACTAGATGAAATGGGCCTGCCATAATTCTTTTTACTTTTAATGAGGTATTAATTTTAAGGCTAAAATACTGACAAACATGCAAGCATAATTTAGTATTATTGCTCCAAAGTTCCTAAAAGTTTGTAGAATTTGCATTTACCACTTAAATGTCTGTAAGATGACCTATTTATATAGCATTCGATGAAAATACAAGTGATTTTTGCAGAAATATTTTTATAAAAAACTTTTATGGAAACAGTCATGAATATAACATGGACCCAGAAGATGAGTCAAAGTAATATGTTAGTATTAGGGCAATCATGGTAATAGTCATAATTGGTGTTTTAAAAAGAAATTATGATGGCCTTAAAATAAAGTAGAATATAGAAGTAATAAAAATGACACTAGAGCTCCCGTCCTCTATTTCCAAACTTAATTGGAAATAACTTTGTTATGATACTAAGAAATAAAGGTTGATGAAACTTCTGTAAATTTCTAATAACCGTCTTTACAAATGCTAGTATTTAAAAATCAGTTCACTTATTTCACAAATACTTATTGGGCAGGGACTGCATGCTTGGCAATGTGAGTGGCATAGAGGCTGTGACAGGGACTAAGACAGACATGGTCCCTCCTTCAAAGAGCTCTCTGTCTAATGGGTGACAAGGATGGGCAAACTGGAAATTACAACATAGTGTGACAAATGCCAGGGAGCAGGGAACTCCCAGGAAGGGTAGCTCACCTGGACTTCCTAGAGGAACTGATGTGTGAGCTGACATAAAAAGATGACTGAACAAGAGGGAGTAAGGACTAAAGGGTTCTAGGATGATAACTAACCTGTGCAGGCCCAGGACGAGCAAGGAGAAGGTTTTCAGATTGGCCAAAGAGAGCAGGAAAGGACAATTAGAGATAAGGCTGAAGATGGAATAAGAAGTAGGTCACACAGGGCTCTGAGAGTCATGTTATAGATTTTGAACTTTATCCCTACAGTAACAGTGGTTGAAAACAGTGAAGAGAAAATATCTCATTTGTATTGTAGAAAACTCAGTCTGCATGGAGAATAGATTGGGAGGAAGTGGGACACAAGAGGAAAAGCAAAGAGACTGGTTAGGAGGCTACTGAGGATTACAGGAGGGAAGTGACCACATGAGCCAGAGTAGTACAATGAGAATGCAGACAAGGAGACAGATTCCAGAGATAGTGAGGAGGCAGGCTGACAGGATTCAGTCAGTGGTGAGCCATGGGGGAGAGAAGAGGAGGGATATTAAAGATTATGCCCAAGTTGCTAGGTAAATGGGCTGCCATTTATTGAAACACTGAATACAAAATGCAGGGCAGGTCAGGGATAGGGTTGGGAGAAAGAAATTAAGTTCAGTGTGAGAGATGGTGACCTTGAAGGAATGAGAAGAGAAGCGGTCTCAGGAGGGAACGAACTGTGAAGAACACTAACATTTAACCAACAGGAAGAAAATGAGACCACATGAGACTGAAAAGCCACAGCCTAAGAGGTAGCAGGGAAACTGGAAGAGTATTGTTCAGGGAAGCCACTGGAATAGAATGCTTCAAGCAGCAGAGAGTGGGCAACAGCATGGAACACTGGCAACAAGTCCAGAATAACAGGGAACCCATAAGCATCCACTGATTTAGGGGCAAGGAGGTCATGTTCCCCGTGGGGGAGCAGTTTCAGTGGAATGTGGTGATATGGGTGGTGGTGGGAGCTGAAGCCAGACTCTGGGTTGGGAAGTGAGCGTGAGTGGTTGTTTCTGTTTTTTATTTTCTTTTTAAATGAGATAGGCATTAAGCATATTTGCTGAAAAACCAGTGAAAGAGGGAAAGGGAGAAAAGGGTTTAATTCCTAGGGAAGCAGGATGGAGGGAGATGGGTGGGAGGAAATGACTGAAGTAGAGAGAAGGTCTGGTGGCAGGCAGTTTGTATTTTAACATCTGTTCCTATCATTTACTAAGTAATTTAAATGGTGAGAATAAGCTAAACCTATTGCCAATTATGATGAAGCTACTGCTGGAGGTTTAGAAACAGGTCTTTATACAAAAATAAAATGGAGCTAAACCCTGAGGGCAACAAGGTACTCCCAAATTTAGGACATATATGTATAAATGTTCTCTTAGTCTTTCTCTAGCCTAGCTCACTGTTTCCCACATTTGAGTGTGCATTGCTATAGGTTATATGCCCTGAACTGTATTTTCACTAAGCCTGGGAATGGGTACATTTAAGGAATTTTTAAAAGGTAATATTGACTATGAGATTCCCTCCATTTTATATATGAGAAAAGTAAGGTTCTATAAGGTTTTAACATGTAGTTAAGGAGACTAGTTAATCCATACTTGTTGAACATTTATTTACTGAGCACCCATTTTGAGCTCAGCCAGCACTGTGACACTAGAAAAAGCATATAAGAAAGCCCCTACTCTTGAGGAGCTTGCACTATTGTTGGAGAGACAAGATCCATGGGAAACATAAAAATTAAATTGAATAGAAAAGGTGGAGCCAGATTAAGGACACATTTGCTTGCCAGGCTGAGAACTAGAAGTTTGAGTGCTTTTGTTTTCACAGTAGCAAATTTCAATTCACACCCCTACCACACCATTTTATAAAGCGCCTTGTATCATACTGATGGGATACTAATACATTTGTACCAATTTTCTCACAATAATTGTTTCTGTTCTCTTGTTACATTATGTATAGTTTTGTAATTGACTTAAATCTTTCTCCAAGCCAGTAGGATAGAAATAAACATACCGTGTATTTATGATGTAAGAGTGAAGCCTTATTATTAATACTTATGATTATATGACTAGTTTTGAAGAGGGGATTAAGTTCCTTAATAAAATTCCTAAGGGGACACAGTTCCATTTGATGTCAAAATGTGCTCACTATAATAAAATAACTAGCTAAAGACAAGTACCACATTTAGAAATTAGCATGCCCTGTGGTACGTAAAGAATACTGGGCTGGGAGTTAGGAGAACTCATTTCTCATTTAGCCCAGCCACTAACTAACCAGCTGCGCAGCTGTGGATAAGTAACCTGTAAAATGAAGGAGTTGACTCACACAGTCACTAAGGACCCTTTACTTGGTGATTCTGTAATCTATCACAGTTCTGTTCAACAGAACTTTCTGCAATAGAGGAAATGTTCTGTATCTGTGCTGTCTTCTATGATGGCAACATGTAGCTACTGAGACCACATAAAATGTAGTTAGTGTGAAAGAGTAATAAAATTTTAAATTTTATTTTTTTGTCAATTGAAATGTAAATAGCCACATGTGGCCAGTGGTTACTAGTGGACAGAAGTCTATGTATGTAATCTATAATATATGTAATTCATGACAAAAAATAAGTTTGAGGGTAATGTTCAGAAAGCGAAATTAGTATATACTCAAGGAAAATGGTAGATTAAGATAAAACAAACAGAACAGTTATTTAGTCACCTTAACTGGGAAGATAAATTTAGAGCTCATTCTTTCAGTGAAGTGTCTTATTTTGCATCTCTGTCTCCTGTGTCTATTTGAAACATAGCTTTCCTTCCTCTTTCTTCCACGGCCAGCGAGTGCTTGCAAGTTTCAAGTACTGCACAGATGGGCAATGGAGATGGATCGGGCTGGGGTGCTTTGGGCTAATGTCAAAGCCTTACTACACACTGAGGAAATGAGAGACCCCAACCTCCCTTGTCTCTATGCAGGGGCAGAACAACTCCTCCCCTACTCAAGGGCCCATTCTTTAATCAGAAACAACCAAAGCAAAGCAGAGTAAAACAAGTAGCTTATTGTTTATAGAGGATCTAAGTAGATAAGGGATCCATGGTACACTGGGGTGTGAGTGTGCATTCTTGTCTTCCTCCCTTTTTTTTTCTTTAAATCAGGAGAAGTGACTGCTATATTGAGGTTAATTCTAGTTTCCATGCTGCTGTGGAATAAAAAATTTTTAACAATATATCTTAAAATAAGACTTGAACAGGGAAGAAGGAAGAGGATATGCGAGACACATATTTTTTCCTCCTTTACCCTTGAGTGTGAGCCCTGAATATGTCATACACACTCTTATTTAAATGAAATTAATAAAACCTTTTTTAAAATTTTCAAAATTGTCTTTAATTTAAAAAACTCCATATGTCATAAGTAAAATATCTTCTGTACCTTAAAGCCCCACAAGAGCAAAACAAATCTTAGAATTTTAGTGGTTGTATCCCAGTGACAAATATAGTTTCTAATACATATTAGGTGCTTGATATTTTTTAAATAAATAAATGAGCTCTACAATTAAATTTAGGAAATATGTATGGAATGGTTACTATATGTTAATATTTTATTGTTTACTTTTTAAAAAACACCCTCTTTAAAAATTATTTTCCCTTCAGCATACCTTGAAAAGTACTTACCTGGAGAACGTTTGCTGGATGCAGTCAAAGCTGCCCTGTGGGTTGTCTTTGCCCACATTTGACAAATAGAAGTTAAAGTTATGGACTTCATTGAGGGGATCATTTTTGGGAATTTTGACAAGCTGAAGGGGAGGGGAGAGAAACACCTCAAGTTATAAATCAAAGATCTTATGACTGACTGATTTTTCAAGTGACAATCATTTCATACCCAAACCCTCGTGATATACATCTTTACAACACTTAATCGACCAAAATAATTCAAGCAATCTGGTGAGCATGCCTGTAACCCACCACATTCTTATTTCTATTTTCTACCCATAAGTGTCAGTAATCACTTCTGCTCGGTAGTTTCTATTCATTTATAAGAGGAACCCTCTTCGTTTCAAGCTAGCAAGTGTCTACTGTTTATATGGAAGAGTTATTAATGAATTTGCTAAAAAGCTCTTCTTCCTTTGAGCTATGTATGTTTTGTTTTTGGCTGACATGACTCCCTGCTGAATAGCTTCTGGATATTTATTTAGGTGGTTTCTGAGATACATTCCATATCCCAATCTTTTGCTCTCTTAAACACATTTCATTTTAATTCTTGCTTTTTTGAGTAGCATTTCTGAAGAAGAATAACTAGCAGCATAAGATTAATTCCATAATTACATTCAGAGAGAAAAATGTGGCTGGGGTGTTTCTCCCTGCCTGATGAGTCCATTATCCATCCTCGTGTTTATGGAACAAGGTCAGCAGCCTACAGAGATGATTCTGCAGGCCACGCCCAGGCTGAGTCCCAGGCAACACTATGGAACAGGCAATTGTGTTTTCTAGGCCTTGCTCAAGGACTGGTGTCCTTACTAGATGGGAAGCTTCAAGAGCAAAGGGACAGGGTTGCTGGAGATGACTGAGGCGTGCATCAGCCACATTTCCTGGCACATGGTAAGAGCTCGATAAAGGCATGTGAACAATTGGAATCTTCTCACTGCCTTGCAACTGCTTCACCATTTCTAGTACCTGAAACCTTTCTTTTCTTGGGTCTGCCATAGTGTTAGGTGATAATTTAAAAAGGATTTGTTAGTAAGAATATAAAATACAACTCCCCACCCTCCAGCCCCCCAAACACACAGTCTTAGAAATTTAGTAGACAAGTAAGGAGCCCCCTCCTCATTTTTATAATTCTCATTTATATTCCCCCAAATCTGTGCTTTCCATTATTAGAAGATGATGACTCAGAGCTAACTGGCTTCTAAGTGTATGTTTGTGCTCACGTGTATGCACATACACACATTCATGAATGTGTTAGTGAAAAGAACTGGAGTTATCAATTTCCAACTCCTCCTTTTCTCCCACCCCCAGAAAAAAGTAAAAAAAAAAAGTTAAGCAAGAAGACAATTTGGTACAGTATCTGGCATATAGTAAACATGTAATAATTTGTTGAAGAGATGAACGAACAACAAGAAGAAATAAGAAGTCAAAGAAAAATATCTTTTCGAAGGAGATTCAGAATAAAGGAGAACTTGAAATGTTGAGTTCCACCAAAGATGCTGAGTATTAGATAATATTCTATTGAGCCTCCATCATCCATGAATTTAAGCTATCTTTGATCCCATTTTAAATTAGTCTCCATCCCTTGAATAACAAGTTTCTGCCTTTATAATCTATCCCATAAATAATATCTGTGGGGGCTCTAAAGTTATTCTTTAATTCCCCAAATTTTCCTCAGTTCTAAAATGCTGTAATTTTGTGAACAAGTCTTAATTTACTCTTGAGATAGGCACTCATCAGGCTGTCTTACTGGTGGTGGAAACTGAATGCCTAGTTGGCACACACATCCTGGTGACTTCTTAATCCTACAGCAGTGGAGACAGAGCAGGAGCCAAAGGAATGCTTGCATCAGACACGAAAGAACGAAAGAACGTAGGTCCAGCTGTATGCTGGTATAACAGCACTCACTAACGTCTACTCTTGGTTTTTGGAGAACAGTAGGATTCTGCTGACAGAGAAGGGATGTGCAATACAGCCTAAAGCCTCCCTAAGGCCTAGCAGAGGAGGTGGATAGGTAAGACAGGTGTGGACACCTGAATAAAATCCCCTCCCCAACCATGACTCACTTAACTTCCATCCATCTTCCCCTAACCCTGCATCTAGATCTGCAGAACCTGGTTGGGGAGATTTTTATAGTGGTTGAGGCTCCATTTCGGGCTCTGGCTTCAGTTTAGGTCTAAAGTTTTCCTTCCTGTGCAGCTCAGTTTGGGAATACAGCAGCACTTTATCATCAGAGTGTGAAAGATCATCCCATTTGGGAGATTCTAAATTGCATTTTTAAAAACTAGAACCATATAGTTCTTTCCTATTTTTCAAGAGTAACTAAAGTCTATACTGAAATCCTGCAAACGTTCATTATTCATTGGAAATTGTTAACTTAATTACTGGAGTCATTTAGCTCAGATGTCTACTAAACAGAGTATTATAGGAAAGCTCTTAACAAACCTCTATATTACTTAAATGTAGGTTTTTCCTTCTCATCCTCCAAACTGCCAAATTGTCCAATCCTCCAAACTTAAGTAACATTTATGCTTTTTAAGGTGAAAGAATTATCTTTCTATACATTTTTCCACTTTATTTTAAAAAAACATGCACACATATAATTAGAGTCTAGTCTAAATTTGAATAGCTCACTAAAAAAAATACTTGTGTAAATTAATTACTACATACACCCCTCAAAGCATTACGGTCTGGCCTGATGGTAGACACAGAAGACTTTCATAACTTTTTTTTTTTCCTGAGACACAGTCTTGTTCTATTGCTTGGGCTACAGTACTGTGGCGTCAGTTTAGCTCACAGCAACCTCAAACTCCTAGGCTCAAGCAATCCTTCTATCTCAGCCTCCAAAGCAGCTGGGACTATAGGTATGAGCCACCATGGCCAGCTAATTTTTCTATTTCTTATAGAGATGGGGTCTCGCTATACTGTTCAGGCCAGTCTTGCACTCCTGGCCTCAGGCGATCCTCTTGCTGTGGTCTCCCAAAGTGCTAGGATTAGAGGCATGAGGCACTGTTCCCAACCTATATTCTTGTTCTTTAAAAGACTCTTGAATAGAAAAAAAGGCATAGATTTAAAAAATATGATCATGACTAGAACAGGAAAGAATCAGATTGAATAAAAATAAAGTTTAAAAAATCATATATAACCCATGTTATGTACCCACTGATGCATTCTAAAGGTCATGTTACACATAGATTGGAATAGTGGTTCTCAACAAACAGCAATTTTGCCCCCCAAGGACATATTTGGTCTGGGAGGGTGCTATTGGCATCTAGTGGGAGGCTAGAGATATTGCCAAACACCCCACAAGTGCACAGAACAGCTCCTACAACAAAGAATTACCCAGTCTGAAATGTCAGTAGGTCAATGCTGAGAAATTTTGGATTTGAAACAGAGGTATGTCAATCTCTAACAAGAGAAGTCGGAACTCTAACCTCATTGATTTCTAAAAGTCAATGAAGAAGTGGTGTCTTTAAAGAAATATGAGTATCCATTTTATTTCAAATGAAAGGAGCCATTTTAACTTATTTGAAACACATATTCTAGTTTTATAACTTCCAATCAGAAGAAATTATAAAGCAAATAAGATAAGTACACATTGGCTGTATTTAAAGAGTATTTAGTGATAGAGAGAATATGAAGATTAAGTTCCTATTACAGATTAACTTTTGCAAATTCTCCTAAGTATCATAAAGCCAATAAATAAACAAATGGCTTAATGGGAGTTATAAAAAATACTTTTTTGGAACACTTACTCTTGATATCAATTTTTTTTTAAAAAGAGGTCTTGAAAAGACTATAACTTACTATGAACAAACTCAAAATAAGAAAAGATCATTTGAGGATAAAGAAAGTGAATCTTTGTGCAGCGACAGTCTCTGAAAATTCTGCTCCCCTATTAAGTTCTAAAAACCTCATTGGTAATAATAATTATAGAAAAAACTAGTATTGTTTTCAGCTTAAAAAAATACAGAGTAACTCTTATCTGGAGAGTGCTTCTAATCCCTACCATTCCTCCTTATTCTTACATGTAAACAGTAAGATTCCCAGGCTGTTGACTATCAGTGACAAACCATCTCTGGCCTTAATTCTGTGGAAGATAGTATGAGATAGCAATATACTTCACAACAATCTCTCCTTCCCACTTGTAACACCGTGGGTGTGTGTACATAAGCATCATGCCAACTCGTTGGGGCAAGCATTGGGGCAAATAGTGTTCACTTTGGGACCAAAGGGTGAATCTTGATGCATATTATGGTGTTTTTTTCCAGTTGTGGAACTAAGGTGGAAGATGGAGGGTAGGGAATGAGGAGACATGGAGCCCAGGTCAATCTGAGTTTCTATATTGCCTTTTCACAGTGGTTTTCGGAGTAGCGGTAATAAGGATAGAATCTCAGGCTTTGTGAGAGTAAGATGCTGCCTGACAATTTTTATATCTTTAAAATTTCAAAAGCTTAAATTACATGGTCTATAGATTTGTATATCTAATTTCCTAAAGATGGTACAAGTTAGATACAAAGTTTATTTGTGTCAATATCCATGCATACTCTTAAAAATGAAATAGGAATACTAAGTAGCATTTAGGTTCATAGCTGGTAAGGCTGTGTAACAGTTTAGCCCATGTGCTGGAAAGCAGGAGACTTAATGGAAAGAGCAGGTGATGTATGACAACTGGGGTAGGCAGGAGAGAGGGACCTTCAGAACTAAACTATAAGGACCTCAGAGTGGACCAGAGCCTATGGGACTGTTGAATGCCACACCTAGGGTGGGTCCGAGACCTGGTCTAATCTAGAACCATTTCAGACAGCTAGATTTTCAGAAGAACTTGTGGATATACATCTCTCTCTCTCTCCGATATATAGAAGCCTATTCCAATCTTATCTAGATAGTTAATCCTTTCTTTCAAAAGGGTTATGAAATATTTTCTTAAAAACTAGCCTTCAAATTTATGGAATATAAGGAGGGGGAAGTAAAAATGTACTGACTGCTATTGGTGTGCCAGGCAGGGCCAGCTTTTGAGGACTGGGCTAATCACCTAGGGAAAGAAATGCTGAGGCTTGATTTAGAAACAATCTTGGAAGAACATCCCCTTGTAAGATGGACACTTCTCAATTTTTTAATTATAGCATTTTAAGCTTGTTCTACAGGTCAGTGGAGATAACTTTTTATTTAGGGACTCATGATCATGAATTTTTAACTAAATGCTTTAAGAATAAAATGTTATTTTAAAAGTATTAAAAGACTGTAATTCCAAACAGTTTCTTATTCAAGATGAAGGATATAAAAATATACCACCGCGTCTCAGCAACTGGAAAAGCAGATTTTAATTTTCATTCCAAAAATGAGAGACTGAAAATCAAAGGTTTAGGACCACAATCCACAACCCTCCTCCCAAACTCCAGTCTGTCTTCGATAAAAAGCTACAAAGAAAAAGTTTCAGGAAACTTTCAGACCTTTATAATTAACATAAATACTGTACACCAAGATGTGTAAGTCAAAGTTTCTAATTATTCTGAGATACAAGCTCAGGCATGTGGCAATAGAATACTGTCTGAAAGGTCATTTCAACATCAAGTCACGGCCCTCCTATTTACATAAGGATCTAGGCCAGAAGCACAATGTGCACACTGCTGCAACATTCTCATAAAAGTACACTGACATCTGCTTAAAAGCTGTCGATACCTTTACCGCAGAGGTTTCCTACCCTTAAGTCAAATACTTTCTACTCAATGTTGGATTGAGGTATATACTAGATTAAAAATAGAACCAGTAAGTTCTACTTTTTTAAAATGCTTTGTTCTTTTGTGGGTATTATAAATGATTTCAACTTAACAGAGCTCTTCTTTGATAGTAATTCTATGGGCATTAATATCCAACCTTTTTTGCTAAGGTGATTTGTAAATGTTCAATAAGATAGTCATGAACCAACAGTCTGATATGACATTTCCTGGTCTTAAAGTACTGTGCTCAGAGGACCAAGATCATATAGTTTAATTTCTTTTTATAGATTAGGGACAAAGAGACTCAGTTACTTGCTCAAGGTTATCGCCATATTTAAAATTGCAATCCCTGTACTCCCAACTCCCATGCCTTATTCCCTGGTTGTCTAAAACACCAGTTATCTTGTAATATTTTATATACTATGTTTATGGTCTTTTTCCCTCCACTATAATATAGACTTTGCAAGGACAGAGGTTTTTGTCTGTTGTGTTCCCTGAATATATCACCAGTACCTTGAATGGTACATGGCACAAAGTAGTCACTCAATACATATTTTTGTTGAATGAATGAAAATGTTGATTAATGCCAGAGCCACGCTTAGAACTGAAATGTTTGCTTTCTTTCCACCAGCATTTCCAAAGCATGCCAAAAAGTTTCCTTATGGGGAAAGGGGATTCTATCCTCAAAGACATTTAGAAAATGCCAGGCTAAACAAAATGACTTTCTTTGCATAGGTCCTTTCATAGTGAGTAGTAGTTTTCCAATTTGTATGATATTAGAACCCACCTCCTCCATCTCTCCAATATCCTAGGAGGCCAGCCTGTCTCTTAATATTATTTGACTAACATATCAATTATTTGACTATACATAGGCAGTGTATCTTAGCTTAGATATGGATAAAACTTGCTAATGGCATTTAAACATTAGAATTCTCTGTCGTTCTCAAATTCTTTCCAGGCTTTTGATGATTCTGTGATTTCCTAACAATATAGAAAATACATGCAAATATATTCTCTAGAAATATATTTGCATATACTATTCAGGTTCTACAGTTTAAGGGCAGAATAATCTAGAATCAGAACAGAAAATAGGAACCAGAACCTGAAAACCACAAATGCTGTTTTTCAAACTAGAGCTGCAGTTATGACTTTAGGTCCAACATTATGGGTTTAGGGATGGGAAAGAAAAAAAAAAAGCCTCTCAGATCAGCCCAGATGTGCAAACCAATGCAGGCAGGTGGAGGAATAGGAACGGGCACTTAACTACTTAACTGGCAACAGAAAAATTTAAGTATTAGAGAGATCAGTAAGAGTTAACTATTCCTACTGACAGAGAAGGCTAGGGGGTAGAGAGGGTCCAACACATACTAGAAACATTTGAGTTTTCCATATGATAGATGTTTTACTGACGAGTATGAGTAGCACAAAGTGCCAAATTTTTCTAGCACAAAGAGAAATATTGACAGTTATCAAGAAAATTCAGGTCATATAGCAATTAATATAAATAATTCAGGACAAAGTAAGTCCATTTATTTCCTTTGCATACATCCTCTTTGCAAGATGGAAGGAAAAAAGTGAAGTAGAATAGCTTTTCTTTTCTTTTTTTTTTTGAGACAGTGTCTCACTCTGTTGCCCAGGCTAGAGTACCGTGGCATCAGCCTTAGCTTATGTCAACCTCAAACTCCTGGGCTCAAGCAATCCTCCTGCCTCAGCCTCCCGAGTAGCTGGGACTACAGGCCTGTGCCACCATGCCCGGCTAATTTTTTCTATATATATTAGTTGGCCAATTAATTTCTTTCTGTTTAGAGTAGAGACAGGGTCTCGCTCTTGTTCAGGTTGGTTTCTAACTCCTGAGCTCAAATGATCCGCCCGCCTCGGCCTCCCAAAGAGCTAGGATTACAGGTGTGAGCCACCATGCCCGGCCAGAATAGCTTTCCTTATTATTATGTAGCTCCTCTAAATCCAATATTAGAATGTCTCAAATAGTTCTCAATTGAAGAGATGAGCAGCCCAATACTGAGATTTCCTATTCACCGTTACTTCTGTAAGATACAGTTTTATTAGAAAAATCATTCCTGAGAACTGCATCCTCATCTCTAATGTATTCTTTTACATTTATAACCATTTTAGAGGGAACATCATTGATAGCAACATTTCAAGACTAATTTTAATTGAAATTACAAGGAATAACATCTAGAGAAGTATTAATTTTAAAAAATCAGATACACCTATACACTCAGTTGCTATATAATTGAAACTGAAAAAAGTACCTTGGGTAGTTTTTGGCTCTCTTAATATGGTTTCTCTATTAATATGAAATGTGCCTTCTAAATGTTGATGTGACATTGGTTAATTGATTCATTCATTTAATTCATTTATTTCACAAATATTAACTGGGTGCCACTGTGCCAGGCACTGTTTAGGCTTCTGTGGCATATTAGTGAATAAAACTGACAATGATGCCTGCCATTGTGGCACATATGTATAGAACTGCAGGAGGGAGATGATGGTGCCTAGGATTAGGAGATAAGAAATGGAGTGGGGTTACATTTTGCAGGTACAGGCAGCAGGATTCCTAGACACATTGAGTATGACGAATGAAACAAGAGAAATTGAGAATGACTCCAAGGTGTGTTGCCTGGAAGAGTGGAATTATCTGAATATGTGTGGGCATCCAATACACACACATATTATATACTATCTTGGATGTGATGATGAGCACCATAATGTAACTGAGTTCATTAACCAGCTATGATTGTACTTCTTATTTTTAAATACTGTACAACTGACCAATGTTAGTTTCACCAGCAAAAAAGGGGTTTCAAAGTGAGTTTTGTTATGACTCATTTTGTAGCTTTATGGCTAAAAATTATTTAGAAGAAACCAGGTGGCTGAGTATGAGTTGGTTGGTGGCTGCTGGGTATTTCCAGGGAACAAAAAGGGATGGCAGTTACAGAAAGGGAAAGATGGAAATAGCAGATAGCAGAGTTATTGCATCAGGAAAAAGGTATATAGACTATGGAGCATGAGCGTACAGAAAACTTGTGTTTAAAAATGAATGCAAATTTGGGCCAAATGCAAAAGTGGCTTTTGGAAGAAAAGTGAGAGAGCTATTAAGAGAATTATTTGTTCAAAACGTAGTCACAAGTGGACTAAGCCATAAGCTCTTTGGTGGTGAAAACTAAAACCTCCACTCCCACTGAGTTCAGCAATTCTTATAAAACTGCATTTATTTTATTTTATTACCCAGTCCCTCCCAAAATCTAAATATACTCCATAGAATCAATGTTGATATAAACTAAATTATCATCATATCCTAAACCTCCTACTCTCTCACATTGACTATCTTCTAGTTAATAAGCCACCATTCAGTTAGTTGCTGAAGTTACTGGGGAGTCAACCTTTACTTTTCTCTCTCACACTACCCCACACCTCTCAACATCCATGAAGCCCTACTGCTTTTCCATCCTAAATTATTCCTTAAATGTATAACCTCATCTCTATGATATACTTTGGCTCAATATCACCTCTTGCATGGACAACTTGACGTTCAGCCTCCACTTTTGGTCCCTTCTCGATCCCATCTTCTAATCATTCAGGTTTTTATCAAAACTATTCTTATAAAATGCCAATCTGACCATGTCAGTGCCAAGAGTCATTTATTTTTCATGACTTCCTACTACTTATCAGTAGTAGGTCTAAGCTCCTTAATAGGATACATAAGGTTCCTTCCTAATAGACCAGCACTGTTGTTGCTAAACAAGTTTAACTGGGCCTCACCCTCCACCTTAGATTTTAAGTTCCAGTAGCAATACTGTGTCACTGGGTTCCAGAACACACTGCTCTTGTCCCCACTTCTTGTCTTAGTACATGCTAATTTATCTTTAAGACTCAGTTCAGGAGCCCTTCCCTCAGGGAGACTTTGCTTCCCAGTAGGATGGGTTAGAAGCCCCTTTTCCTAGCCTCCACAGTCCCCTCACCACTAGGGGCTCACCTCTATTGCTGCCTTCACTACACTGTACCATAAGTACTTGTTTATGTCTTTCTCTCCTACCAAACTGAGTTCTTTGGAGGCAAGGACTGTGGTCTTACTCACTTTATATTTATCTGGAACCACAGTGAGTGGATATCAAATAAAATATTTATTGGATTTATCTGGAAAAACTTGAAATTAAATTCACTGAGAAGGTGCCTTATGCTGGGGATACTAAAAAATTATAATGCATTTGAAATAGATCACCCAAGAGTCTTTGGAGAGCCAGGGCTCCCCAGAGCAGGCAAAACTAAATAACAAAATGAAAGGAAGGAGGGGGGAAAAAGCCCAAACAGCTGCCTGCTGTGTGGTACAAACATTCGCATGAGAAAGTCTCTGACCTCTCTAGTGCTATGTTTAGCCCTCAAACCTAGGCCAAGTGGCTTCCTGGGTTTGTGGGACTTAGGTTTATATTATACATTTTTCATTTTAAACAGTATCTTCATCTTCATTAAAATATTTGCCAAATACTCTGGCCTCATCAAATTCCATTTGAAAATATGATCCAACCTCTATAAAAACAATTTGCATTTTAAAGAACTCAGGGAGACCACACTAAATAATTCTAAATGTAGTAATTCTCTTGGTCAAGTAGGAAGTAGAATTTTGTTTTAAGAAATGATTTATCAGAAACAAAGCCCAAACCTGAATACTACAAGAAAAAAAAAAATCTTAACTATGAATGACAACTTCCAATTCATTGCCAGTCTTCTCTCCTTCTGCTCCCCTGGAATCTTGAGGAGAGTCCTTTTTGCATGATGCTAGGAGGAGCTGCTGGCAAATGTGGGTGGGCCCAGAATTTGTACCTGGCAGCAGTCAGCAGCAGTGGACTAAATCTAGTGGAAAGTTGGGTACTTGACAGAGTCCTCAAGATAGCAGAAGTTTTGAAAAGTGGCCCAGGCCCTAGATGTTACAAAATACATTGTTTTACCCCAATCCAATCAATGTCACTATGAAACTTGTAAATTCAACAAAATAAACAATAGTTAAATCTGAAGAATATTTCCATATAGATTTGGATGTCTATTAAGCTCTTAATGCTCTGTTTTTTAACATCAATTGCTTCCAAATCTTTTGACTGCTCATTTTTAGTGAAGCTATAGAATGTTTTTTTTCCAAAATAAATAAATGTCAGAACTTCTTTGGTTTAGGAAAGGGACGATGAGAGCTTGGGGCTGCTCAGGCAGCCGCTGCAGTGACATCACATAACCGCCCAGGGACCAAAGGACCAAACCATAGTCTATGCTAAGGAAGGAGAAATAGCAAAAAGACACACAATACTCAAGGAATATGATTTTATTAATTGTAGTCATATCTTAATTGAAAATTACAAAAGTATGTGTACAAAAATATGTACCTTTATGTGCCCCTTTTGGATGGGAATTAGTGCCAACTATTTGAAAGATATCAAAGGTAGGAAATAGTGTCCTGTCTGATTCTTTCCCCTTTATAAAATGCTTTCTTTAGTACTGGATCCCTTTGTGTTTGAGAAGAAAGTGAGAACTTATCTTTATATATAGATGAAAAGGAAGCAGCCCAACAGACCCTCTCTAGTGTGCTAGATCACCAGCGTTGGAGCAAACTTCCTAGTTTCCAACTTTGGCTCTGGAATTGACTATCTGTATTACCTTGGGCAAGTAATTTAATCTCAGTAACCCCTGGTTTCCTCATCTGTAAAATGTAGATAATAAAATCACCTACTTCATATGACTATTGTGAAGTTTAGAGATAACCCACCTAAGTTGCTTGGCACAATGTCTGGCACATAGTATGTGCCAAAAAAAAGTTTGCTCTGGTGATACAAAGACAATATTAGGGAGCGCCCACTCTGATTTGACCTGTTTGATTAAGCACACATATGGCGTCCTTAGCATAGTGATGTGTTTAATTTTTAAGGCAATTTTCAAGTGGTCAAGGTCTGGTAACAAGCATCCTGTGGGTAATCAAAAGTTGACTATACTCACTCTGAATCCTTGGTATTTACAAAAGTAAGTGGCTACAAGCCTTCTAGGTCAAAGCTTAAGTGTTAGTGTAAATGGAAGCCAAAAAAGCTATCTGTGAAAATAAACAAACAAACAATGAAAATGACTAGCAATATTTTTAACTATCCCAAACTCGAAGTACAGAGAGATAAGGTCCAACTACAAATCAGCCACAACAGGTGTCCATGGAAGGCTAAAAAATTAGAGAGGCCTGGTGCTCTTCTAGAAGGGTAGCAAACACTGCTTCCCAAGTGCCCTATCCATAAAAAAAAAAATGCTGCCTTTAGATCTCCAGAGAGCCCCAGATACTAGCTACAGCACAACAAAGAAACAAAGAAAATAGAATTAAGGGTTCTCATGAGAACCACAACTTTGTGACTTTTAAACATTCAATCTTCATAAATACAAAGAAAAACACTTTAAAATATTTGTATCAACGCTATTGGTAGCCCTAAAAATGAATAATTTTAATTTTTATCGATCTCTTTCCAAACATCTGAAAATACATTCTACTCTGAAAATACATTCCTAATGTAGGGTTCCATAAAATTTATTTCTATTCAGTTTTCATTAATCAAATTCACTTATTAATTTCATTTAAGCCTATAAAGCAGTCGTCCCCAACCTTTTTGGCACCAGGGACCAGTTTCACGGAAGATAATTTTATGCATGGACTGGGGGTTGGGGAGATGGTTTCAGGATGATTCAAGTGCACTGTGCAGTGAAACCTCTCTGCTAATGATAATCTGTATTTGGAGTTGCTCCCCAGCTCTAGCATCACCAACTCAGCTCCACCTCAGATCACCAGGCATTAGAATTTCATAAGGAGCGCGGAACCTAGATCCCTCGCACGCACAGTTTACAGTAGGGATCATGCTCCTATGAGAATCTAATGCTACTGCTGATCTGACAGGAGGCAGAGCTCAGGTGGTGATGCCAGTGATGGGGGGCAGCTGTAAATATAGATGAAGCTTTGCTTGCTAGCCGCTGCTCACCTCCTGCTGTGCTGCCTGGTTCCTAACAGACCACTGACCAGTACTGGTCTGTGGCCCTGGGGTTGGAGACCATGGTTATAAAGGAAGTAAAAGTATTGCTGGTTTCACATATACAAAACTATTGATACGTACAGTGTATCAAGAGCTAAATTTGTGACTACAGTTCTGATTTCTAAGAGGCCTGGCATGTCTGATATACATAAAGAGAGCCTGTCAAGTCTCTTAAGTATAAAAAATATATAGACTGAAAAGATTTCTAAGGATGGTATGGTTCAGCTATTGGCAAAGCCACAAAACCTATGCCTTCACATAGAGAAAAGAACACTTTGGCAAAAAAAGGGCAATGGTTTACATATGGACAGTGAAGGCAATTCCTATATTTGAATAATTCGTATCATAAAACTTTTGCTTATCTTCTAAATAGTTATTTAATTCTGCTGGGAGATATAATCACACACCACAGGGTTCCTCTAAAACAATGAAACTATATGAAGTAGTAAAACATTTTATCCCCTTTCCAGTAACTCACAGTATTGCCCCATAAAAACCAGATCCATATCACTAGGCTTCATGAGAAGTTTGTAATGTTCTTTTAAAGAAGACAGGCATCTAAAGATGAGGGTGGAAATTCAAAAGCACTAAATTAGCAGGACTCCAAACAGTGGTAAAGAGTAATGTCAAAATAGCAAATTGCAGTACATAAAGTTACACATAGTATTATTATTTTAAATAGTTGGAGAAATAGATTAATTATGTCAAACGGAGTCCATGAATTACTAAAGTAAAAATTCTACTCACTATATTGGGAGAAACATGAATATAAAGAAATGAAAAACTCAAAACCTTTCCTTCTAGTAATACCAGATGGTGAGAGTAAATAACACCAGATAATACTCCGTGATATCTTACAACATTGCCATATTTTACCCATTCCAGATATTATCAAACAAATCACACTGCCACACAGTTTTTAAACATTATCAAATAATTTTGAAATTTAAAAAGCCCACATATTCAACATTGGCCAGGGGCAATACCTCCTGACAGGCACTTTCAAACGGCTGTGGAAATATGAAGCAGTAACTTTCTTGGGGTGAGGGTGGAGGTAGGGTGAGTGATTTGGCAACAGTTACTGAAACTTTAAAAGTGTTCTGAGCTAGTAAACTCCATATCTAGGAATCTATCCTGAGGAAATAATTAAAGATAGATATAATGATTTATATACAAGGATGTTCTTCATACCATTACTGTTACATGGAAACTATACATTCAAATCACAACTTGGTAAGAGAGGAAAAAAAAGAAACCATATATATAAAAGTGTGTATATATATGTGTGTGTGTGTGTGTGTATATGTATATATAAATAATATATATAATAATATATATTACATATATAATTTATATATGTAATATATAAAATATATATGTAATATATATGTAATATATATTACATATATAAATATATATGTAATATATAAAATATAATTATATATAATATATAAAAAAGTATATGTATATATAAATCTTATATATTTTAAAAATGGATAAATGATAGTATATTCATAAAATGAAATGTCAGGCAGCTAAAAGTAACTTTTACTATTTAATAACAGGAAAATGCTCAGAATATATGCTAAATAAAAAAAGCAGAATATAAAAAAAGATTAAGTACACTGAGACTACAATTTTTAAAATGTATTATGTAAACAAGAAAAAAGGACTAGAAGAAATCCAACAAAGCTAACTATTTTTCACAATTAGGGACACTTTTATTCATCTCCACTCTTGTGTATATTTTATACAATTCTAAAGTGTTCATTCACTTTGCTTTTCATTCAGAGAAATAATAAAAGACTGTATAAAAAATAATAATTAGATTATCATTATGACACTTGCCCTTCATGACTCAATTACCTAACTATTTTTGAAAGAGGTTAGAGATTTTTTTTTGCCAAATCAGAAATTGTGAAATCCTCTGAGAGGCCGAGGCAGGTAGATTGCTCGAGGTCAGGAGTTCGAAACCAGCCTGAGCAAGAGTGAGACCCCATCTCTACTATAAATAGAAAGAAATTAATTGGCCATCTAATATATATAGAAGAAATTAGCCGGGCATGGTGGCGCATGCCTGTAGTCCCAGCTACTCGAGAGGCTGAGATAGCAGGATTGCTTGAGCCCAGGAGTTTAAGGTTGCTGTGAGCTAGGCTGACGCCAGGGTACTCATTCTAGCCTGGGCAACAAAGCGAGACTCTGTATCAAAAAAAAAAAAAAAAAAATTGTGAAATGAAAGACTTTATCCAAAATTAATCCTGAATTCATAATTATCCTATTCTTCACCTTCTTGAAGAAGGGAACATAATATTATCTTCCTTAAAACCCCAAAACCAAAACACTAAGCATCCCTAACAGGAGGTTTTCCTTTATAATCAAACATAGAAGTTTGAAACAGCCGTTGGAATATAAGACAGCATCACCTTACTGGTTTAGTAGAAATGGAACACCCTCGAATACCTTCATTCCTAACTGAAAAATAAATCCAGTGGATTACCAATATGACTAGATTAAGAGAAAACTAAAAAGCACTCAGATTAGTTATAAGAAAAAAATAGTGTTGATTAGTAGAGTATCGGTACATTCATGAATATGGCTATGCCTTCTATTCTCACTCTAAAATAAAATATCCCTAATGTAATTTACTGAGTGATTAGAACCTCATCTTTTAAAATTCAATGAACTGCTACTTTTCATTCCCCTAATCTGTCCCTTCTAGATTTGACTTTTTCCCAGGACACTTCATAATACCATTGCTCCAAAATGTCAAGTGTTAACTCAGAAAGGAAAATGGCCTCTCCCCCACACCCTTGATAACACCAGCAACTCTGCCTGTACCTTCTTTCCACGGGGGAGAGAGATTACAGACAGGGAGAAAACTTTCTTTCTCCACCGATAGATGACAAAGCAACTCTATCAAGTAGTTGACTAGCAAGATATTTAGCTGGTGTCTAGCTATAGATAACTTCTCTTTTCTCCTTGTCAACCTGTTTTTAAAACCTTTATTATTCAGCTTTTTTCCATGATTCTTGTCATATTTAAACTTGTACCTTCAAAAATTTCTTTTGTTTATAAAACAATTAGGAAATAAAGATAAAAAATGCCTTTTTAGCAACTATTGAAACATGTTCTGGTTTTTCTCCAACTTTAACTTATGTAATATTTGTTGCTACAAAATATAGCTTGATAGTTATGAAGCTTGATAATAAGCACCTGTAAACTCACCAGTCAAGAACTAAAATGTGAGCAAAAACATATCCAACCCATCTGCTCCTCTCCTTTTCCTCTTTTTCCCTCTGCCTACCTTTCCCTACCAGAGGTAACCACTATGCTAACTTTGATGATTATCATTCCTTTTTGGTTTTTAATAATTATATCACATATTTAAATGTACACAATATATTGTTTGATTTTGCCTGTTATTAAACTTTATAAAAACAGTGTCAAAGCATATGTAGCCTCTGCCAGCTTAGAATTTTTCACTGCCATGTTGTATAGTTATAAGTCACTGCTTTACACTGAATGAATATACCAGAGTTCATCTCTATTAGTCTGCCATTGTTCTTAATAGAATGAGCAAAATTTGCAAAAGGAGCTTCAAATTTCATAAATGTTAGTAATTAAAAGTAACAACACCCATAATTTAAGCATTCATATGTAAAGTGGTATTCTTTTATTTCCCTTTTTTTTTTTTTTTTTTTTGAGACAGAGTCTCACTCTGTTGCCCTGGGTAGAGTGCAGTGGCGTCAGCTTAGCTCACAGAAACCTCAAACTCTTGGGCTCAAGCAATCCTCCTACCTCTGTCTCCAGAGTAGTTGGGACTACAGGCACATACCATGACCCTTGCCTAATTTTTCTATTTTTAGTAGAGATGTCGTCTCACTCAGGCTGTTCTCCAACTTCTGAGCTTAAGCAATCCTCCTGGCCTTGGCCTCCCAGAGTGCTGGGATTACAGGCATGAGCCACCTCGCAAGGCCATAAACTAGTATTCTTTATAGCTGAAAAAAATAACCCTTTAAATATAACTTCATACCAGAATTCCATCTGTACATCTAACTTTTCTTTCTTCTCACTACTGGACTTCCAGGTATAATTAAACCCAATGAAATGTCCTTTGGAGTTGCTTTTTGAAAATCTTTTTGTTTCAAATATCCCATTCTAATGTCTCCTGGGCAGCTCCATCTTGATAGAATGAGGCTTGGAGTGTTACCTGAACACCTCACGTACAGCATGTTCTAAACCAAACACGCCCCATGACTCCTGCCTCAACCTGCTCTCTTACCTGTCTCAGATTTGAATAATGGCCTCACTATCCAACCAAATGATCAAGTAGTAAACACAGAGCCATCTTTGACTCTTCCTTCTCCATTCTTCCCGTTTATAGGGAAGGACTAAGTCAAGACAGCCAATGGAGAAGCATGTTAAAATGCAAATCTGATCATTTGACTTCCTGGCTAAAATTTTTTAAATATATGATAATCTCCTACAGTATTTTTAAAACCATAGATTATGACCCATATTAACTCACAACATTTATTTAATGGATTGTGACCAGGATTCTTTTTAAATGAAAGAGAATAGAAAATATCACAGTAAATTGATGAAGGGTAAATACTGTATGATGGAACTTTTGTTTCAGCTATGTGAATGTCCACACTTACATGTGAAAAGCCTCCAAATGTAAATGGCTTTGTCTTATTGTCAAGTGGCCATAAATGAAAGCCACGCATCTACCAAAGTAGTTTTCTGCCATTAGAGGGGTCAGAGGTTTCACTCAGATATTGATGAAAGTTGCTAACCTTCTGGGAAGAGACTGTATACATGCCTATGTGTAATATATACATACATATATTTTTTCTTACCACTTTCTTATGATAGTGAATTGAGTTATTATAAAAAAACCTGGAGGGAAATTCTTAAGAGGCCAGGTTTCCAGATCTCCTCATTGACCTTCAGGGAGATTTTATAGATAAGAAGCACTGCTTTCCAAGGTGAAACCCTAACTCCTTAGGAAGATGCGAATACTGCCAAACTTGCTTACCACTTTGCTTATGCTGCACTACAGCCCTGAAAAGCAGTTTCACCCTTCTCTGATCACCCAATTCCTGGTAATCCTTCAAACCTTAAGCTCAAACATTACTTCTTCTGAGGAATTCCTAACTCTCTTTCCTCCCTTTGCTAGTTAGGGAGGTACTCAATAAATGTTTCTGTGAGAATGAATAAAAATGATATTGAACATTTATTACAGGGAAATGGATTCTGTGTAGTGATGAAAATAGGCTCTTGAATCATATGCCTAGATTTGAGTGCAGGCTCCTTCACTCACTATTTGCATAAGCTTCAATAATAATTTAATCTTGGAGCCACAGCTTATATATCAGCAAAATGGGACTATCTGCTTCATAGTATTGCTGTGGGGATTAAATGAGAAAAACATATGTATAAAGTATTTAATATAGGGTTCTTAGCATGTAATAGTAAATTTTAGCTGTAGTTATTGAAAAATAATTGTAATCTGTAAACAATAACAGGATAATTGTGTATTTTATGCTAAATATAGCATAAATTATAAAACTTTAATTAGAGGGATTTGAAAATTCTTGGCTTGATAAAGGCAAATTCATTGGTCTCAAAGCATGTCTGTGGGCTTTTTAAGTCCTCAAGTCAGTAAAACTCTTTTCTTTTAAACTTGTTTGCAAAGTTTAAGTGAACATTTTTGGACCAAAAACAAAGTTGAAAACAGTTTTTTTTTCATAATCTTGTCCCTTCCAGTTTAAATTACAATTCAAGAATGGTTATAATAACCATTATAACCAAAGGTATAAAACCAAAGGTATTAATAACCAAAGATATAAAATATACCTTCCCTGTAAATTCTCCAGATTATCTAATATATTGAGCTAATAATAATATTGAGTCATTAACTCTAAAAATGGACGGTGGGTCAGGAAAAAAAACTTCTGAAAAGATTCTATTTAGGTAAGATCTTATTAAAGCAAACAGGAATTCTCTAAATATTTCCACTGTATGGCTACAGTCCATGGCAATCTAAGATGCCAGCAATTGTGAGACAACTCATGATTTTATGTACCACTACCTAAAATACTGAGAAACTGTCACACAATACCAAGATGCCACTGATAGAGATGCATTCTAAGTTCCAAGACCTTAAATGTTAAAAAGAAAACACACACACACAGCTCAGAATCAATAACAAAGGTTTTTTCGTTGTATTAAATATTGTTTGAAACAAGATCTGGGGCTTGGACATATTCTGCTAAGGTTTTTATTTTTTCCTGCTTTAAACTGTGACTTTTCTTTTAACAAAGCTTGAATAAGCTCATCTTATGAGGTAGGACAGAGCCTTGCACACAGTAAGAGAGAAGAGGTCAGCAGATATTTAAACAATGTGTTCATGGTTAAAATTTAAAGGATGGTTTAATTATAAGGACCACAAAGTTTCATGGAATGGTAAAAGATTGCTATTTTCTAAACTTAAAAATTCAGTGCTATTAAAGGGATATTTTCTGCAATATAGATTATACTCAATTTCACAAGTTTTGGTTTTTGGTGGGAAACAAAATAGCAAAGCCATCAGTGGCAGATTTTATTGACAAACAGATAATGCCAGTTTGGAATTAAAGCTATTTCAAGGTCATATTTACCTTTGTCTACAGAGTCTACCATGGTGGGTACATAACATGTATACATAAATGCTTGCTAAATGAAGGACATTAAGCTTAACTCACTTCTAAGAATATAATTTATGGTATTTGTGGCAGCTTCAGATTTCAATTATAGTTCCAGTCGCGGAATTCCAAAGTGATGCAGCTTGAAGGACAGAGCAGTTTGGTGAAGGACACAGCAGTTTGGAGAAGCAGGATGAGCACCCCTTTTGTGCTCATGTTTTAGAAGGCTTGCTTTGATATCGCCCATACTGAGACCTTTGTAAGGCTGTGGTCAGCAAGTACTTTGAGGCAGTTTCCTCAGGTAACCCATCAGTCAAAACTTCCCTCCCACCCTTCACCATTCTAAACTCTTCAAGGGCAGGAGCCAGGCCAGGTCCTCTTTGGTCAATTTACAATAGCCTTTAACTATGATTTAATTATTATTTGAGACAATATGAGTTTCTAGGGGTAGCTCATTCCTCAGCTAAAATAAGATTTAAAAAAATGTGTATGTGTGTGTATATATATGTTGAATTTTTTAAAAAAATAGATAATTTATTATTTTATTAATGCCTTAGTAAAGTAACATGTGGGCTAAGAGCTGTATTAACATTTCAAGGTAAATATTAAAATAAATGCTATCTACATTTTGTCAACTACTGCACTATTTTAAAAATTAAAACAGAGCTGCCATTACAAAAGGATATAATTTTAACATTCTTCTAGTATGACTTACATTCAGAGCTGGAGTATAAAGGTAGCTGTTAGTCAGCAACCTTCTGAGCAGACTGACTAAACACAACCCTTGGCAAAACCAGTGGGCTAGCCAAACCAAAAACGGCAGGGGAAAGAAGGCAGGGGGAAGGCATATATCATCTAAGAAGGAATGGCAGTGTTGGGGATTTATTTTTATCTTTGCTGCTTGTTTCAAGCCGATAGTTATCTTTGCTTCCCAGGTACCAAGTAGGGTGGGGAAGGGCAGTCTGCGGGAAATGTATAGGAGGGTTGAAATTGCCTACTAATTTCAAATACTGTATAATTTTGTTTCTTAAACCCAATCCTCTTTCTTCCCAGCCCCTACAAAGTAAAATAAATAATTAACAAAGTATCTCTGAATTCTTTGCTAAGTATGAAGACTTTAAAAAAAAAAAAAAAGAAAAATCCAACCCTCTGTTTTTTAGAGTTAATGACTCTACTGCAAGAGTTTTATTGCACTATTCAAGCCTTTAAAGTTACCAGTTAAATGCCGATTTAATCTTCAGAAGGTCACTGTGCCTTTTTGGAAGGCATACCTTTAGAACTTGTTTGGCTGGCTATTCCTTGTTCATTCTTGGAAAAGTATGTGTGATTCAGTGTTTCACAGGAGACACTGCATAGTACTTATAGAAAACATTTTCTATTTTTAGTCATCTTCTTAAAAATAATTTCTAAAAATTATATATGTAAAACTAACTTCTATTTTCACAAGCCTCTAGAATTGCAATTAAACTAGAACGCATTTCGGAACACACATTTTCATAACAAACACTGAGTTAATGCCGAGGTCTAGAATTTCATATACGGAGACAAAGGTAACATTATTTCTCAATGCTCTGGGGTAATCATTCCCTGGACATGAGTCCCTGAGGCCACAGGCAAGTCCACTCTGTAAGGCTACCATATGCTAGCAGATGTGGGCCTTGTTTACTGTTGAAACCTTGCTATTTCAGATTTTATCTCAATTATAATATACCAGATACATACCTCTGTGTGTGCGTGTACATGTGCACGCATACACACACAGTTCTGTGTTCTTAACAGGCCTTCTGGAACTTTGCATACCTATTGCCAACATTTTATATCTACTAAAACCTTTGTTTAAAAGGTTGATTCATACCAATCAGAAATACACATATAAGCCTTATGCCTGATAGTCTCTTGTTTCACAGAAGTTCTAAATGGAGGTTTCTGGACAAATCCTACATTATTAATTCTTTCCTGAGTACTAGCCTGTATGTGTCTGTCAGACTCTGACTTCTCTGAGGATGAAGCCCATGTCTTACCCACCCCTGCATCTTTTCATACTAAGTACTCAACAAAGTACTTGGCACCAGTAAGGACTGAAAGAATGTTTGTGCAATGAATAACTAACAAGCAGAACAATAAACTAACCTATTAGCACATTCACTGGTGGCACCTGTTCATAGTTTATTATTTAGAATAATTATGTTAGTTGATAACTGCATCAGTAACAACTGCCATTACATGAAAATAATGAGTTAACTTGCTTCCAGCACCTCTTCTTTTAAAGCTATACAGTACGGTGAGAAGAACTTTTCCCTAGTGGTGTAAAGACCAAGCAAGACTGTTGTTACAGCTCCGCCTCTATCAACTGTGTGCCTTTAGATGAGAAACTTTCAACAAGGATAAAAAAATACAGGTTAGTTTTTTAAAATCCACTAGAACACACATCTTTGGAAATTTTTCACCTGCCACATTTTCAGTATCTGGTTAAAATAAAGAGACAGAACTATCTATCCTGGTTTTCAGAAAATTTACTTGACAATAAAGATGTAGCTTTTGGAAATTGGGTGTATTGTGCCAACATACCCACCCTATGAATGTTAAAACAATACCACAGCCCATATAGATCTTGCCAACTACATTTTTCATTCAAATATGCTGGTCTACAGATATTTATAATACTAGTAAAACTTTAGTTATGAGTATAGTAAGTACAGATTAGAATTGTGAGATTCACAGTCTTCAGAATCAACAAAGAATTTGGGATGATTTATTCAGCTCCTGATACTCATGAGTTTAGAAATCCAAATCAACTGCTCCCGTAGATATTTCCTCATCTTTCTGAACCCAGAAAAATGCCTTCAATGACCACCTAATTTCCTGAGCACCTTTTACCACTAAGGGAAAAGGGTGGAATGAACTATGAAAGACATAGTTTATATTTTTTATGCTATAAAAGCTGCTATCCAATGTGATGGAAAAAAATCCAGGTAATCAATGATTCTCAGAATTTTTGCTCTTTAATAGCATACTGCTATACTTTAATGTTTCAGTCTGTACTCAGTTAGAAGAAAATTTCAACCTAAGAGAACATGTTCAGGCATAAAAGTAAATATGCTTAAAAGCTAACCTGCCAAGACCCAAATTCTAGCTTCTTAAAGACAGTACTGAAGGAAAAAAAAATCTTATAATTAGTAATAAGGAATAGCATAAGCAGGCAGTACTTAGCATGAGACTCGTCAGGGAAGCAGGAAAAAATTTTAACAGTATATGTTCATTTTTAAAATGATATTTTAACAATACTTCAGTTACACTTCAAATATGCCTATGTATAACACTATCATGATAGTTAAGGTACATTTTCAATCACATTTGACGTAAAAAGACAAAATTTCTCATTAAGGAAAAGTAACTTTTTTGTGGGAAATCTAAATTTAAACCTTTCAATTTTAAGCCCTAAATATATTCCATGTAGGAAAATTCTGCAAGCACACTCCTTCAGAGAGTTTTTAAAGCAATCAGCACAGGCAATGTTAAATTATCATGAGAAAAACAGAGGAGCACTGTAGAGAAGACCCTCACATTTGTGGCTCTGAGTATTCCCTGTGGGCTGTGCCAACCCACTCTCTCCCCTGTAATGACTCTTTGTTTTTACTAAGTCCCAAAGGGCTGGGGAAAGCTGGCAAAGACAAGGGGGGAGGGGTGGTTGGAATGCAGCTGCAGGCTCTAAAACAATGCTGAGTCCATACATTTTGTTCTCAGTTAGAATAATAAAAAGCGTAGGGGGTTAAGGAGACAGACTGGAATAAGCAAGGTAGGGCCAAGCATCCCATAGTTCTCAGTCTGCAGCACTGCTACCTCTCAGCTACTCTACCAAATTCAATCACCATTCATTTGGGTTAAAAAGTTTCTCTGTTAAAATTCAAACACTCAGTAAGATTTAAACCTATCAGCCATTTATATCTAAATTACTTCCATCAGTTAACTCTATTATGGCAAGGAATAGAGTAAGAAGAGAAACTAGACTAGGCAAAGATGAGCGGGGGAGCTTGGACACATGGGGACAGGAAACCTGTAGGGGAGGTAGGTAGAATTCAAAAAAGGCAGCCCAAGGGCTCAAATACAGACTGCCTGCTTTGCAAAGATGCCTAGGACTCGGTGGCAACTGGTATACTTGGGAAAACCATACTTGCTAAAAGCCACAGGGGTCAGAATGGAGAGCTGGGAAGCCTGCACAGATTAGTTCCCCATCATTTAGTCTTTCAGTCTAACTTGGTGCCTCCTAAGAAAATGCCCTTTACTTGCACTTCCCTGGCCTTGATGTCCCAAATGGGAGATAGAATTAGGAGAAAAGCAAGAGCTACATACAGAACAAGGAGATAACCCTCTATCTCCTAGAGAGAGAGAAACAGCTCACACTTTATCATCCTCCCCAGTGTTCTCCCCTCAGATAACACAGTGGTGAAAATCCATGGAGCTTTCCAAGGCTCATGGACTCAGCTTTGCCTCTGGAAAGGCAGCTTTGCCTCTGGAACATCCCTTTGGATATTACTGAAGCCATTAAAATTGGCAGGAAAACTCAAGAAACTTTAAATAAACAACTGAACTAACTCCTTGAATAGAGAATCAGCATGTGCTAATATCTACCTAAAAAGCTATACAACAACATTCAGAAGAACACTTAGTCCAATTAGGATACCATTCAAGAACACTCAGTTACTGAGGAGGGATAAAAAGACTTCATTGTAAAGTTGTCATGTAGAAGCAAAGCTCTGACATCCACACAAGCATCTCCTTCAAGTTAGCATTACACAACAGATTTAGAAGTGCTCTTAGTGCATGCTGAATGATGTAATTAATCTGACTCTTGAAATGTTTTCAAGTTTTCAATGTTATAAAGTTTAGAAAGATTGTATTTATTTATATTGACATTTTTGCATAGTGACATAACTAAATAAAAATTCACAAGTATGCAGATTTACAAGTTAAGAATATAATTCTAAATGTGCAATTATTAGACATTGTATGCTTGTATCAAAATATCACACGTATTACAGAAATACATGCAACTATTATGTACCAATATTAATTAAAAATAAAAACTTTTATATAAGAATAAATGCTAAAGAATTAAAGTATTTTAAAATTTAAAACAAGTATAATATTAAAAATATATTTAAAATAAGCATAACATGTTGATTATGGTATAAATATGTAATTTGGTGCTTTAAGACTATTTGGTGGAAAAGTTGAAAGCATTCTCACTAAGAACTGAAACAAGGATGTCCACTGTCACCACTTCTATTCAACATAGTGCTGGAAATCCTAGTTAGAGCAATCAGGCACGACAAAGAAATTAAGGGTATCCAAATCCAGAAAGAGGATGTCAAACTGGCTTTTTGCAGATAATATGATCTTATACACAGATTCCACCAAGAGACTCCTGGAATTGATAAATAAATTCAGCAAGGTCTCAGGTTACAAAATCAATGTACACAAATCAGTAGCATTTCTGTACACCAAAAACAGTCAAACTGAGAGTCAAATCAAAGACTTAATACCATTCACAATTGCTACAAAGAAAACAAAATACCTAGGAATACACTCAATGAAGGAAGTGAAAGATCTCTACAAAGAGAACTATGAAACACTGAGGAAAGAAACTGCCAATGATACAAACAAGTAGAAAAACATCATGCTTATTATGGATTGGTAGAATCAACACTGTTAAAATGTCCATACTACCCAAAGTGATTTACAGATTCAATGCAATCTCCTTTAAAATTCCAACATCGTATTTCACAGATCTATTAACAGAAAAAATAATTATACACTTTGTGTAGAAAAAAGCCCCAAAAGCCAAAGCAATCTTAGGCAAAAGGAACAAACTGGGAGGCATTACATTACCAGACTTCAAACTATGCCACAAGGCCAGTAGTTACCAGAACGGCATGTTACTGGAACAAAAACAGACATAGACCAATGGAATAGAAGAGAAAACCATCCACATACAACCAACTGATATTTGACAAAGCAGACAACAATATACACTGGGGGAAAGAATCCCTATTCAATAAATGGTGCTGGGAAAATTGGATGCCACATTCAGAAAAACGAAACAGGATCCCTCTCTTTCACCACTCATAACAATTAATTCAAGATGGATAAAGAACTTAAATATAAGGCATAAAACCATAAGAATTCTAGAAAAAAATGTTAGAAAAACTCTTCTAGATATCAGCCTAGGCAAAGAATTTATGAAGAAGACCCCTATGATAATCACAGCAACAACAAAAATAAATGGGACTTGATTAAATTAAAAAGCTTCTGCACAGCCAAGGAAATAATCAACAGAACAAACAGACGACATACAGGATGGGAGAAAATATTCACAAGCTATACATCCAATAAAGGACAAATAACTAGAATCTACAAAGAACTCAAGCAAATCACCAAGGAAAAAAAATCAAATGACCCCATTCAAAAGTATGCAAAAGACTCTGAACAAAAGATTCTCAAAGAAGATAGACAGGCTGGGTATGGTGGCTCACCTCTATAACCCTAGCACTCTAGGAGGCTGAGGCAGGAGGATTTATTGAGCTCAGGAGTTTGAGACCAGCCTGAGCAAGAGCTAGACCCCATCTCTACCAAAAATAGAAAAAATTAGCCGGGCATGGTGGCACAGGCCTGTAGTCCCAGCTACTTGGAAGGCTGAGGCAGAAGGATTGCTTGAGCCCAGGAGTTTAAAGTTGCTGTGATCTAGGCTGGCGCCATGGCACTCTGGGCCAGGGCAAAAGAGTGAAATTCTGTCTCAAAAAAAAAAAAAAAAAAAAAGAAGAAGATAGACAAATGGCCGATAGACATATGGAAAAAATGCTCAATGTCACTAATCATCGGGGAAATGCAAATCAAAACTACAATGAGTGTGATGGAAGAAGTCTTTGGAAGTGAAAGAAGAAGAAAAAAAAAATGAAAAAATAATAAAAAAATAAAATAAAAAAATAAAAAATAAATAAATAAAACCACGATGAGATATTACCTTACCCCAGTAAGAATGGCTTTTATTAAAAAGTCCAAAAACAATAGATCCTGGTGTGAATATACAGAGAAAGGAATGCTTGCATGCTGTTGGTGGGACTGCAAATCAGTACAAGCTCTATGGAAAACAGTATGGAGATTCCTCAAAGAACTAAAAATCGATGTACCATTTGATCCAGCAATCCCACTACTGCATATTTACCCAAAAGAAAAGAAGTCATTTTATCAAGAAGACACCTGCACTCCAATGTTTACTACAGCACAATTCACAATTGCAAAGATGTAGAATCAACCCAAACGCCCATCAATTCATGAGTGGATTGACAAAATGTGGTATATGTATATCATGGAGTACTATTCAGCCATGAAGAATGACTTAACGCCTTTTGTAACAATTTGGATGGAACTGGAGACCATTATCCTAAGTGAAGTATCTAAAGAATGGAAAAACAATACCACATGTACTCGCTATTCAACTGGAACTAACTGATAAGCACGCATATGCACAGAGGGAAGTAACTCTCAAAGGAAATCAAGTAGTGGAGAAGGGGGAGGATGGGATATATGAAAACCTACCTAAAATAAACACTATCTGCGTGATGGGCACAGTTTTAACTTTGACTTGAGCATTACAAAAGCGAGCCATGTAACCAAAAACATCTATATCCCCATAATATTTTGAAATTAAAAAAAAAAAAGAATATTTGGTAAATTTACTTCATTTTAAAAAAAAGAATATAATCCTTCTCTCTCAGCCTGCCTTTTATTTATAGCCCTAAAATACATATACAGATATTCTAAATTTTTATACTATAGCCAGTATATAAAGACAAATATAGAAATGCATATTAATTTAAGTGAGAATACAAAAAAGAATGATTGTGTCTATGTAATGAATATTAAATATTAATAGTAATAATTTAAAAAATACTGATTCTATTCCTGTAAAGTTTATCATCTATTATAAACACAAAATTCATAGGTCTATTTTATTAAGAGTTATCATTTATTATGCTTTTAAATGCAGCAAAAAAATAGACAGAATACTTTGTATTTTCTTTTTTTTTTTTTTTTTTTTTTTTGTAAGAAGCAACAAGAGGAATACTTTGTATTTTCTGAGCCCTAGAAAAACTATTTCTATTTATACATTTCATTTCCTAGTACATACAATTTAAAAAACTAAGTGTACAGACAGCAAATTTTTGTTTTGTTTTGGTGTAAAAACAATCACAATCATAACTTGCCTGAAATCAGTAATTCCTTAGGAATGTTTAGTTGTAAACAAAACATATTCACGTAATACCATGATGTATGATATAATTCAATAAAAAAAGTTTAAACAGGCAATTATCCATGTGTTGGAAAAAAAAAACACTCTCAATATCAATAACTAAATCTGAATTAATTTTTAAATGAAGATAATTCAAGCATCTTAAAGATGTCAGAAATTTTTAGTCACAAAGTTCACAAAATATGAGTGGCTGACTATATTAAGAGGCTTAGGTGAAAACAAATTTTAAAGTTTAATAGCATCTAGGAATATTAGATTTTCTTGCTAAATTAATAAGAGTACTCACCCCTTGGAGTCCTTGGAACTGAATCGAAGGTCGAAAAGGAATTAAATTCTATGAAAAGAAATGAGAGAGAGAAACAGGTAAACGTTGGTTACGATGATACAGAACTAAATATTTAAACTTTAAATCTTTGTATTTGCAGCACCATAATGTGTGAAACTCCCTTTTCATTATATGCTTTTACATGTCGTTATATTAAGATGCCTGAGATGAACAATATCACACTGTTTACATTTCTCTGAACTACACAACTAAAAGGTATTTTTTGGCAGTGTAGTTAATCATGTATTTGAAACCGACATGATTTGGCAAAAAATTTATTAGTATACTAATTCAATTTTACATTTAAAAAAGCATATTGGTGCTTAGTTTCCTGGTATATTTGTACTAGGGGTGGGGAGAGGGAAGAGATAATTGGAGGAACTTTGTACAACCCTAACAGGATGCTAGAAATATAAAATTAAAATATTTGAGAATGAACTGTGGCTTTCCATTTTCTCACATTTTACCAGAGACTGTTTTTTTGTTGAGGTTCAAACAAGTTGACAATTTTCTCATAAGAATCTTACTAGGAGAACAAAATTTCCAGGAAATATTTCTGTTTTATTATGAGCTTTGTTTTCTTCATAATTTCCATATTCTATCATAGAGTTGTACATTTGGAAGAAAAGCTGTAATTGTAAATATCAGCCATAGTCTCTGACATGATTTTCAGTATCAAAGTCACCAGTATGTTTGTGTATGTGAACGCTTTTACAAATTGCTAACAGAAATCCAGGAGGAAATCCGATTTGGATAATGTTTAATAGTAAAACATCAGCCTATAAACTATTCTTCACACTTTCATATCCAAATCCAATGTATATAAATAAAAACAGTGCTTTCTGGTGTCACCTCTACCCCAAATATTAAAAAGGCACTCTCATGTCCCTTCTATCAGTCAGGGTGTATCACCTATTACTTCCACTTACTTCCCAAAACTTCTCTGCAGATGTAAAAATTCACTAATCAGGATTATAATAAACTAAAGAGAAACAAGGAGATGATAAATAATTCTTTAAAAGATAGACTACCTGAATATAAAATCAAGTGGTAACATTAATCATCTTATTATTTACAAAAATGAATAAACAGACATCTTCTTGGAGAAGACATTATGGACACTGTTATTATTGTCCTACCACCATAAGAAGATCATTTAACCTCAGGATTACTAGCAGAATCAAATACTACTGGGTAACAAATTCAATTTGTTGGTGTAGGAGAAGTGGATTTTTAAAAAAAGGAAAAATAAAAAGGTTGTGCTTGACATTTTAATAACCAATTTTTAGTGATATTTCATTCTAACTCATGACCTTTTATGAAAATATAAAATATAAATTAACTTTCTCTAGGGGGAAAACTCTACCCTAAAACTACTTTCCATGACTAAACTTATTCTTCTTGAAGTAATAAAAGCATGCCCACAGAAACCTGGCAAGCTCCTCTTTGTGTGAAAGTAGAGTGGCCTTACAATTTAGGTAATATAGGTTCAGGCTCCAATTTTCAAAATATTTTCATCCATCAGCCCTGCCTCCTGAATCTCCTTTCAAATCACAAACACTGAACATCTCCTTGGAGACTGGTTCTAATTCCCTCCTTGACTTCTTGCAACCCGGTGGCTGTCTTCAGCTCACCACTTAAAGTTGAAATTCTCTCTCCATCAAGTTCATCAATTCTTTGTGGTCAAATAAATGTAAAGTTTTTCTCAGTTTTCAAATTGCTGACTTCTCTACTGGATATAACCTTTTCTCTGCACTTAGAGAAACAAGTCCTCCCAGCTCTTTGATTTCATTTCAAAAGCTAGTGCCCTTCCTTTCCTCCTTCTAGATCTACTTCATCTGGAGGCTCATGGAACCTGTTGGACAGTAACTCTGAACGAATCTCTTCTCCATTCCTCAATTGGCATCTCTCCTCAGCCAGCTACTTACTACTACCTATAGGACATTTTGCATTAGAAACTCATAAATGACAAGGAACTCTCAATAACTGGCAAACACTAAACTCCCCCCCCCCCCCAGCCTACTCAACTAAACTGGTACCTATTTCCTACTTTTCTGGTAATGGCACTTCTATCTTTTTAGTTCCCCAGGCTTACCACCTTAGAATTAATGTATGTATAGCCTCTTCTTTCTCCTCACCCCACCATATTCTATTTGTCAATTATATGTCACTAGAATCACAGAATTTTAATTCCAGAAGAGGAATATAGTTAGAGATAATATAGTTGATGCCCAACTCCCACAAGCCCTGTATTCCATTAATAGCTAAGCTAGGACCAGAACCCAGGACTCAACCTTTCTATTTTGCCATGATGATAAAGGTTCAAATGCTTGTCTTCTACTGCCTTATGTTCCACACACATCTGCTATAGGATATTTGAGAGTTTGGGGGTCTGATCCCTCATGCCAGGGAGTTCACATTTGGGTAGGGGGAAATTTGAGAATGAGTAAGTGCTAGGCAAAGTACTACTAGGAAGTAGAGTAAGAATTCTCAAAAAGGAGAGGAGAGTATGGGTTAGAATAGATACTAGAAAAGTGAAAGGGTTTAATGAAAAAGGTGGACCTTAAGTAGCAGTTTAGAAAAGATAAACTTCAGGGAAAGAAAGTGCCCTGAGGGAAAAAGCAAGAAAAGAATGGGCAGAGGGCTGTCCAGGTGTGTACAGAGTTCTTTCATATTTGAAATACAATGGAAAGGATAAGAACTGGGCCTGGAGATTCCTTATCCTTAAAATTTGTCTTCATTTTTAGTTTCTATCTGCTACGGAATAAATAGGACAATAATTGAAATTTCAGACCTAAGGATGTCTATTCAAAAAGCTCATCATCTGAGTTGGGTGCGGGCTCATGCCTGTAGTCCTAGCCTCTCAAGATGCTGAGGTGAGAGGATGGCTTGAGGCCAAGAGTTAGAGATCAGCCTAGGCAACACAGAGATACCCTGTCTCAAAACAAATAAATAATTTTAAAAAGTTATCACCCAGTGAGATAATCTTGGCCTAATCCCCTCCTTACCCCTTCACTGATGGACCTTTAAGTCTTGCCTTTGGTATGATAAACAAAGGCTCTCCCAGTTTCCTGAATGAGAAAGTGAGTTGCTGAAATAAGTGTTTTGGGGGAAGGCATCTCTTTCAGTTATGTGCAAGATAGATAAAGAGAACTTGGATCTGGTTATGTTGGGGCTAAAGAAATGGACTAGGGAACAGCTCTAGAGGATGCTTTAGAAATACTCTGGAAGTGGTGACAAAGGTCTAAGTTAGTATGGCTGCACTTGAAGATGGTGGACAGAACAAACAATTCCTAGGAAGAATAAGAAGATGTGCTGAAAGCTTGAATATCATGCGCCAAAGAAAAATGATGCCAGGGTGGCTCCAGGGCTCCCAGTCATCACTCTGGCCTGTCTGCCCCAGACTTCCTCAAATTAAGCTCTTAATCTCTACTTTGAAAGCCAGGCCCTTATCACCTTGCAACTAGATAAAGGCTTTCCTCCTTTCCATCAAATCCTTTCAAATCATTCAAATAGCTAGCAGAACCTCTCTTTACACCACTCTCGGTGAGTTCTTCCCCACCATCTATCAAAACAAAGCAAACTCCTAAATAGAAAACACACCATTATAGGACCAACCAATTTCAACTTCTACTACCTCCTCAAAATGCCTCAGCTATTAACCATTTTTGTTTGTTTTGCAAACACTTTCTATCTCCTTCCTGTGCCTTCAACCTGGCATAACTTCCCAAACACTAATTTACCAATCCATATTTATCACTTATTTAACATTCAATCTCGAGATTAATTTCCTCAGCTTCACCTTTCTTTGGATAAACAAGGAGTCAAAGGTGCAGGGTTAAAGTGTCTTTAAGGACCCCAAGCAGATTTATGTGGAATAAATGGGTATAAAGCAACAAGGAGTGGTAAGTATCTGGAGAATGAATGCCCAAAGGAAAGGATTCAAATTTTAAAATGTTAAATCTTTTCTAACCAAACAAACACTGCTGCCACATTTTGCTAACTCTGAACTATGCTCACTTTGAGTTAACACCTATTAGCTGTTTTTTCCAATGCCAATGTCTGCTGTTCCCACTACACTGGGGTGTATTTTTTTCATAGGTTGTCTTACTCCTAATTGTTATGATATAGAGGAGTCTTAGGCATATTTAACTTGTAAGTATGTATCTGTATTGTTCTCACCTAAAAATAAGTATTGTAAAATCATTTTGGATATGTTCCCTTTATATATGTAGTACACTACTATATACCTTATGCACTTATATAGATTACTATTCAGGGTTGTATAGACAAAATAATACGTACTATTCTTTATATCAATTTAGAGACTTGTAAGAGTTATTTTGACTGTATGTAATTTTTTACCTCATGCTCTGAATTTAGAACTTAACCCTTTGTTAAGCTTATATTATAGTTCTACCTATATTGCTTGATTCCTCAATAAGAATGAACACTTTTAGTTTTCTAATGTATGGTACAGAACATTTTAAATCCATTGTCTCAAGTGAGACTCCTAAAACCAGCACTGGGTGGTAAGAAAGCATCATTATCCCTATTTTCCAGGGTAGAATAATGAGTATCAAGAAGTAGAGCGCATTGCTCAGGGTCACAGAGCTACTGACTTAAATCCAGTCCTCTGAACTCCAAATACAGTATTCTTCCTTTCCCTTGCCTCTGAAATAGGTTACCTGCTAGTGCTAAACATTTAAAAGACCATAAATGCTCATTCAGTTCTGTCATTTTGTTTCTGTCCAAGGAAAATGAATTTCATAAAATCACTATCATTTCTAATGTTCAGTTTCTGATGAACTAAAAACTAAAAATTAGGTTTTTTTGCTTTTAGGACACTGTATAATAAAATAATATATATAAACACTTGTGTTATCATTTTTATTAAAAAATAATATTAATAAAACTCTCATCTATGGAATAGCTATGAGTTCTTATCCAAACAGGGCAAACTAAGCTCACTGCTACTAAAAAACTCCTTTACAATATCTGACAATCTAGAAAAATACTTAAAAGAATCTCAAATGCTTTACTGATATTAATCTCAATTTTAGACAAGATTATGTTACTAGGCTATAGCTCTTGAATGTTTTAAAAAAATGCCACAGGTAGTACTTTATACCACTTATTATATATTTGACCACTGTATTAATAGGGTAGCTACCAGGAAAAATAAGTTTTAAAAGTCAACACCATCCAAGAAAATGTCTCAAACATTTTAGTTTTTTGTATAAATATGTTTTTTTTCTGGTTTCTCAAATTAATTTGTTAATTATTGTGCGTACATAATAGTTGCATATATTTAGAGCACAGGTGGTTTTAATACAGGCATGTAATGTGTAATGATCAAATCATGGTAATTGGGCTATCCATCACATCAAGAATTTATCATTTCTTTGTGTTTGGAACATTGCAATTCCACTCTTTTATTTAAAAATATGCAATAAATTATTAACTATAGTCACCCTACTGTGCTACTGAATACTAGATCTTATTCGTTATATCTAACTATATTTTTGTACCCATTAAATATCCCCCTCTATCCCTTACTCCCCATTACTCTTCCCAGCCTCTTAATAACCATCATTCTACTGTCTATCTCCATGAGTTCAATTTTTTTAGCTCCCACATAAGAGTGAGAACATGAGATATTTGTCTTTCTGTGCTTGGCTTATCTCACTTAACATAATGTCCACCAGTTCCATCCATGTCATTGCAAATGACAGGATTGATTTCTTTATTTTTTATGGCTGAATAATATTCCATTGTGTATATGTATCACATTTTCTTTATCCATTCATCTGTTGTTGGACACTTAGGTTGATTCCATATCTTGGCTATTGTGAATAGTGCTGCAAAACACTGGAGTGCAGGTATCTCTTTGATACACTGATTTAATCTTTTTTAAATATACACCTAGCAGTGGGATTGCTGGATCACATGGTAGTTCTATTTTTAGTTTTCTAAGGAACTTCTATAATGTTCTCCATAGTGGTTGTAATAATTTACATTTAATGAGGGTTCCTCTTTCTCTGAATCCTCCCTAGCAGTTGTTATTGCCTTTCTTTTGGATAAAAGCCCTTTTAACTGGGGTGATAGTCATTGTAGTTTTGGTTTATAGTTCTCGGATGATTAGTGATATTGAGCTATTGAGCATTTTTTCATATACATATTGGCCATTTGTATGTCTTCTTTTGAGAAATGTCTATTCAGATCTTGTGTGCCTTTTTAAAATCAGATTATTTGGCTTTTTTTCATTGAGTTTATATATATATATTTATATATATATATATATTGTTTGTTTTTGTCAATTTGGGTAGTTTGCAAATATTTCTCCAATTCTGTGAGATGTCTCTTCATTTTGTTGATTGTTTCTTTTGCTATACAGAAGTTTTTTAGCTTGATGTGATTCTACCTGTCCATTTTTGCATTGGTTAACTGTACTTTTTTTTTTTTTTTAGACAGTCTCTCTCTGTTTCCCCAGGCTATAGTGCCGTGGCATTAGCCTAGCTCACAGCAACCTCAAATTCCTGGGCTCAAGCGATCCTTCTGCCTCAGCTTCCCAAGCAGCTGGGACTACAGGCCTGTACCACCAAGCCTGGCTAATTTTTTCTATATATTTTTAGTTGTCTAGCTAATCTCTTTCTATTTTTAGTAGAAACAGGGTCCTGCTCTTGCTCAGGCAGGTCTTGAACTCCTGAGCTCAAATGATCCACCCACCTCAGCCTCTCAGAGTGCTAGGCTTACAGGCGTGAGCCACCCGGCCGTTACCTGTACTTTTAAGGTCTTACTCAAGAAATCTTTGCCTAGATCAATGTCCTGGAGTGTTTCCCCACTGTTTTCTTCTAGTAGTTTCATAGTTTTGGGTCTCTGACTTAGTTTTTGTATACAAAGAGAGATAGGGGTCCAGTTTCATTTTTCTGCATATGGCTATCCAGTTTTCCCAGCACCATTTATTGAAGAGACTGTCCTTCCCCAGTGTATGTTCTTGGAGCCTTTGTTGAAAATGAGTTGGCTGTCAATCTGTGGATTCACTTCTGGGTGAAATGTTTTTTAACCTAAGTTTAATTGCATAAACATTATCTTAACACATTGTATTTTTAAAAATTTACTAAGTACATCCCCATTAGAAATGAGTTTCGGTAGGGCTTCAACTTTTGCTTTTAGCTTTAATTAAACAGTTGCACCAAGTAACTTTTTTGAAAATCAAGTTACTCTAGGGTTTAATTGAACAGTATTTGACCTATAATATAAGTAAGACAGTGATCTGGTATCTACATCCAGCCAAAAAACACAACAGCAGATTGGAACTGGCTAGTTCCTATTGACAAATATTTCAACAACCTGATAAAGGTTGATTGTTTGCAGTCAAAAGATTCTGTTAAGCTCTTAGCAGTTTCACTGTTTTTAGAGCTCCTTGAATTTAACCCCTATATCTCTTATGAAATACAGGGTATTCCTAAGCATAGAAGTATAGGCAATACTAAAATACTGTGTGGTTGTAACTCTTGATGTCTGCAATTATAAGCCAATGCTACTGCAAAAAAAAATTGCTCTAAGATCAAAGAGATCTATGTCTACTTATTTCCAGGGACTATTCCTCACAACATATAAAAGTAATATATAATTTTCTAAGTTATTTTACTAAGTAATATTAATTTTCCTAATACAATTTCTGATATGATTCCTTTAGGGTGGATGGAGCACAGTTCACATTTCTTTGGAGTTGAATAAAATAAAGCTATTACCCTATAAAGGTAGTTTACAACCATTTCCTGATTATTTATATATTGCTTATCCATGTAAACAAATTAAATCAATGGTTATTTTTATCTAATCAAACATCATCAGTTCTGTGAATATGCAGACATAAGAAATAACATTCGGGGCCTAGAAAAGAGCAACTTCTCTAAGAAACATTATAGAGATCTTTCCCACTTTATTTTCTAAGATTAGAGGTAGATTTGTAATATTTTTAGCTTCCCTTCTGAACCCATCAGAGAACTGTGAGTTAACTCAAAGTTAACTTTTGAATTATTCTTTAATTATTTAAAATCAACCAAAAAACATTTATTAAATACTAGGTATTTATCTGGGTATGTAAAGCTGCATTATAAGCCATGATAAGGATATTGCAAAAAAAAAAAAATTCCAGAGTCAAATACAATTGTGTAACTTTGCACATAACAAAAAATTTTCTATAAATGGTGATGGTTCAGGTGATGCGGTGGGATTGTTTTAAGAAATAATTATAGCTAGCCAGTTACTATTTGAGTGCTTACAAGGTGTCAGATACTAATAACCATTTTTATCGATACCTCTGAGAATTCTCAGAAATACCCTAGTAAGGTAGATACTATTATTCTCATTTCTCAGGTAAGTCCTATGTATTACCTAAGGCTATAGCTAATAAGAGACTCAAACCTAAAAATACTTTTAAGAACTGTGCTCTTATCCACCACTGTCTTGCCTTAAGAACTGTGCTATTATTCACCATTTTACATAGCTAGCCTTTTTCTCCCCTCTCCAACAATAGTTCTATAAAATTTGAAACATTTGAAAACCATAGCATTAAAAACTGATAGCAAATCACTCTTGGTTTTGCACTATGGCTTAAGGAAAATATCCGGTAATTGAAGACTTTGTTTTCACTTGTGCAAGCAAATTGTAAAAAGTAGATATGATTTTTCCTGGGATGCAACTTGTATAAAATTATCTTTCTTTCCTAAAAGAGGCACTATACCATTAAAGAACTTGTGGTTATGATTTTATATTTAAAGGGTCATCTTATTCTTTGTTCTTTATAACATCACCTGATAGAGAATCTAGGCTATTTAATACTTATATTTTAACCACTGTAATAAAACTCTAGGCAGAGAGAGAAAGAAGAAAACTGGAGCTAAGGCAGGAAATAGCATAGGAAATCAGACAGTTGATCCTAAAGAATCAAATATACTCAACTCTTGCCAAAAGCTGATAATATGCTCAGAATGATACATGATGTGAAATTTAAAGATAATCCAAAACTACTTTAATAAATGGTATCTCCTTTGCCTCAAACCTTTCATTAGATGCCAAAAAGAAAGTTGTTAAGCCTTCCAAAACCAATCTAGTATTTTGCTTTGTGAGTCAATCCAACCTTAGATGTAGGAGAAACTCCTTTTCTGCAGATTTGAAAGCATCAGATTAAAGAGCAAATGGAGTAAAGAATAATTTCTTTCTAGCCATTATAGCACAGAAAAGAGTGAAATATAAAAGGGATTACCAAAACTCTAACCTATTTAACACAATCTTTGTTTTGAAAGATAGCTTGTTGAAAATTTTGTCTATTTGATACTGGTCAAATTAAAAAAAAAATACTGAGTTAAATAGGTTAGAGTCTTAAATCTTACAATTTCAAATAGCTCTTAAAGGAACATGGAAGGCAAAAATCTAAACTGAAGAAGCAACCAAAAAGTTAGTTACTATGAAATATCCTTAAAATCAAGAACACTTGAAGCGTTAACTCACCATTTTTACCGAAGAGCTTAATGCGAGCCTTAAAATTAAAATAACCTTAATGTCAAATCTGACTGTAAATGCAAATAAAGATTTGTTCCCTGAGATCATGATCTCTAGAACAGAAGTATAAAGCCAAGTGGTAAAATAAGCTTTGATTGGAAGATGGAGATTTTTGTTAAAAAACAACAACAACCAGAAATTGATTAAATGTGACATCTAAAACACTTTTTATAAAGGGCCCATTAGAGGGCTTGAAACTAGGACACTGCATGATCATACTTAATGTTTTAAAAAGATCAGTCTGGCTGTTGTGTGAAATGGATTATTGGGGAAGAGGAGAAACTTGGAGGCCATCTGGGAGTCCATGGCAGTGGTCCTTAAGAGAGATGATGGTAGCTTGGACTGCAATAGTGGTATTGGTTGGGGTTAGAATCCAGATAGTTTGAAGATTGACAGAACTTACTGATGGATCAAATATGTCAAGAAAAGAGGAGATAAATCAAGGGTTACTAGTCAATTTCTAGGCAACTGGTGGAGAATGCTGCCACTTACAGAGATGGGGAACACTAAAGTAGGTGTAGATTTAATAAGTGAAATCAAGAGTTAGATTTGGATTTATAAAGTTTCAGATGTGTATTAAACTTTGATGAGGAGATGATGTGCTAAAAAAAATAAGTGTCTGGAGTTGGAGAGACAGATCTAGAGATAAATATTTGAGAATCATTAACACAGAGATGGCATTTAAATCCATGGGACTAGATGAGCTCACCTAGGGAGAGTTAACAGATAAAGAGAAGGGAGGCAGGATCTCCAACATTCAGAGGCCAGTCAAGCAGAGGATAGTAAGCAAAGGAGGCTGAGAAAGAATTGGCTGGGAAGTAGGAAAAAAAATCAGGAAAGTGTTTCTTATAGGAAGAAGTGGTCAACAGAATAGAATAACTGCTGAGGGCTGGTAAGAGAGAAACAGAGAGATGACCACCAGATTAGGCAACAGGGGATCTTGTCAGTATAATCTCAGAGGTGTAGTAGAAACAGAGGGCTGAGTGGAGGATGGTGGGTGAAGAAGGTGCTACTTCTCAGACAGGTCCTCAAATGCAGCCCTTTCTCTTTTGGTGTACTCCTTGAACACAGACTTTACTGCATTTATTTTTTCATATTTGGCTGCTTCTACTAAATGACAAGTGCTTTTTTGACAGGGGCCATCCATGACTTATTCAGCTTTGTATCTCCAATGCCTAGTTCTATGCGTGGCACATGTCAGAAGATGGCTAAATGTTTACTGAGTGAACAAATGAATATTGGGTAATTTTAACTCTGACTCCTACCTTTTAACCTTTTATTAAAGAAAAAAACATAAGATACTGAATTGAATTTTTACTACATGAACACTTTTTTCTGGTCCTGTGAAGCATCATGATTTCTAATAATGGAGCCAAAAGCAACAATACTAAGTAAATGTTATCTTAAACTATGCTAACACTTAAGTTCCAGATAAACATATTTAGATCCTAAAGTATCTCAATGAATCTAAGAAAGTTCAAGCCTGGTTCCACTCTTGAATAATCTCACTGTTCAGTGGGAAAGTCTTCCAGCCAAGGTTACCTCCAAGGATCATGAACCAAGCACTATCATCCATTACAATGTGTGTGTATAACAAAAGCTTTATGTATTCATGATTCTTGTTTTGTTTTTCATAAGGAACTGTCAAGCCAAAAAGAAATAAGAGAATCAAAACACCAAAGCAGAAATGGAGGTAATCTGGAAGAAGTGAAAAAACACTGATCCTTTCAAGACTCTTAGGAATTATGCTATTTCAAAATAAAACTTGAGACGTAAATCCAGGCACACTGTACATATAGAGTTACTTATGTTTCAATATTCAGTATTTACTAGGGACAGAACCACAGAAGGTCTGATTTTCCTGTTAAAGTTAAATTTTCATATCATCAGTGCTCTATGATGGCCTTAAGTGCAATTTACAGAGGTTATTCAATAAAGGAAGTCTATAAAAATACAAACAAAATTTAAAAAGCCCTGCTCAAAACCAAATTTTCTTCTGGTTTCAACTTCTTCTAAAACAATCTCCAAAATTTTCATTCAAATGGAAGAGTTTATATAAGACACATAAGCAATATAGCATTGTTCTATACATCTGTCTGCCTCAAACTCCCAAATATACTTCCCAAATGTAAAATATCTAATCAAACCTAAGTCTCTTGATTACCAATCAAAAGACTGAGTGTATGTTCACCAAAATGGTATTCATCATCTTTATCTCCGCCAGCCCCAGCCAACTCTTCCAACTGCTTCCAATTTCCTTTTTTTTTCTACTAAGGGTATTCCTCCTAGGGCCAATGGCTAGAAACTTCAATCTTCCTCCTTCAAAATCTACTGTTAAATCCTATAGATTCTATTTATCTCTACTATCTCTCACAAATATCTTAGTGTAGATCCCAGTCATTTCTGGCCTGGACCATGTACTTCTTCCTAATTTGTCTTCCTTACAGATTCACATTGTAATCATCCTACACATCAAGGCCAGAATAATCCTAAAGCATAGCTCAAATCGCCTCAAATTTCTAGCCAGTGTTGACAGAATAAAAGCCAAATTTCTTAGTAAGGTAATCATCCCGCTCCAACTTGCTTTTCCTTTCTTAAACCCAACCATATTTTTCTCCTGCGCTCCAGGTTAAGCACAACGGGGTCTTTATAGCAATTCTCCACACCTGCACTAACTTTTGTACCAGTGCTCTTTCCTTACGTATGCCATTCCCTCTCCTGGAGATATGGTCTCCATCTAGTCTTTGTCTCCTAAATTCTTCCTAAAATCCTTTGATACCCAAGGATCTTTTTTTAGACCAATAACATATATGATCCCCAAAAGAAAAGAAATTCATGTCATTAGTCTAACAATCTCTTTACTGTGAAACTAGTAGCTAAATGCCCTAACTGGAGAGGTCAATTCAATATGCAAATTTAATTCATGAATCTTTGGGGGACTTACAGCTTAATTAATAAGATTGTCTTTTCTTATATCCCATATTAAACTGCCAGCCATGGAAATGCTAGGTTTGGCCTTTGCTGGCAAGTTATTAGTGGAAAGCCTTAAACTGGTTCTTCCTGAAGATTTAACATGGCTCTTAAAAGCCATAATGCCATCACAGAAATTGTACGTAGATACATAGGAAGGAAGGAAAAAAGGCAGGAACAAAGGGAGGGGAGAAAAAAACAAAAGAAAAAGACAGCAATCCTCCTTGGTACATCTGACCTGAATTATACCATGTTTTTCAGCTTTAGCTTGGCTGTGGAGACATAGTCATCAATTTATGGTATTCTACTCTAGATCAGCTTTTTAAGATTTTTTACATAAGCCATAGGAAATGTTGTATGGAGTTGAGGTATGCAGAGAGTCAAATGTGGGAATATATACATGCTGTTTTCTTTATTGTAAAACTTAGCTCATCTCAAATGCAGCAATGCCCATATCACATTTTAGAGATATCTTCTCAAACACTCAAAATATATTTGGCCCAATCTGGCTGGCCTCCAGGGCCAGGCTCCCAAGCTTCTCTGTGTCAGAGAAAAGGGTCACCACAAGTTGATAAAAATGACCCAGCCTTAGTTTGGCTGAAATTCTCATTTTCTTTTCTCTTCAGGCTTTATCATCCATTACCTAATAAGCCCTATGAGCACAGCTTCGGTAATTTTTTACAAGTGCAAATGGAAAGGCTGAATCTGGTGATTGTCCTTGGTAAGCTTTCCTGTAAATCATTCCAAGAATTCTACGCCCCTTTCCTTTTAAATTTTCTTTTCTTGAACAAGTTCCAATCCTTCACATATGTTCTTTCTTTCTCCTCCCAATTCCGGTGCCAAGGTTCCCTGTCTATCTTTTTAGGCAATCTGGCTACTACTTTTCTCAGGGAGGAGCACCCTCCTCTGCATTGAGCAACTGAGCATTTGAATAAACTTTTCAAACACTGCAGCACAGGCAAAAACTTGACTTTACTTGATAAAAAGCATTTTAAGATCAAGTACAAACTGAAGATGGGTCCAAGTTAAAAAAGTCAGTAAGATTAAATTATTTAAATTAAACCTAGCTACATTTTTAAAGTGGAACAAATGGAACGTGCTAAAGCAAACCTCATTGTTTTACTTAATAAATATGTCCAACCGTGGTGGCAGTGCTGTGCTGGCAGATCTGGATGCTCAAGTGGTGGCTTAAAAAGAACACGGTCTTCTATACTGATAAGCAGATTATTGAAAACACACACACAAAATTGTTTGGGGGCAGGCAGAAAAAGGAAGAGATAAGAAAAAAGCAGGGTATGAGTCTTTCCTGTGTCTTAAACCATAATGAATCAAACACTGAAAAGTTCACCTGGTAGAAATGCTAAAGTGAGGAAATCAGCTACCCCATGAACTGTAGAATCAGTGCTTAAAAAAATGATCTCATATTTATGAGTGCTACTATGAAGGACAGTAACTTTGGAGGCTTAAATAAGACCTTATGCTTTGATTGGAAATAATACCTGTTAACACAGAGAGACTGAGTTCTTCATGTAAAATTAAATGGAAGTGTATTTGTACAAATTTTAAAAACACTATGATTTTCCTAGAAGACATTAATCAAGGCAGGAAAATTTATTTCAAGCCAATAGAGCTGACAAGAGAATGTGGTTAACAGAATCCTACTTAAAGGCATCTGCTTTCTGATCTTTAGGACAGAAAATGAGTCCCTGCCCCAAACATAACTATGTAAGACTTTTTATGTAACAGTCGGGTAAACATGGTAATATTATTTGAGCCACCACCTTTGACACTTTGAATAAACATTTTTTAAAAACTAAATTGGCACAAAAAACTGAGGAGAAAAAACCATAAAAAGAAAAAAACTAAATTGGCAGGTTCAGCAATGACAAAATCTGAAAATATTCTAGTAAGAATTTTGATATACAAATGAATTACTCAAATGTCAAAATAAACCCGGCTATATTACTGAAGAAATTAGCCAAAATATATTTTTAAATATTGGAATTTAAAATATAGTTTTACATTTGGAAGAAATATGTAATTGCAATAATATATGCTCATTTAAAATATGTAGAACATATGTAGACCAGATAATTATAGAAAACAATTTAGAATGACTATAAAGTTGTAATTTGTGATGTTACTTAGTAACTTGTCCCCTTATTTGAAATAATCTATATTAGAAAAGCTTAATATCCTAGATATCTGTATTAGCATATCTAAATTTTTCTGCAAATCATGAAAATAACTTTCTAGTTAATGCTTTATATATAAACAATTTGAAATTGTTTATGCATTCAAAGTTAGCGGAAAACACCTTTTAAGAGGTATTTAATCCAACTATAATTCCCATTCCTAGACTTACCTTGTTCCCCTGCCTATTTAGAAAGCTTCCCAGATCTCTTCTCTAAAAATAAGGCTGAATAATGATGGCCAATTAGGTTTATTTGTCTTTTGAAACAGTGAGGAATTATGATTTGAAAAACCAAGATCTCAGAATTTTCATTAAAGTTCTGTTTCTTTGAACCCTAATAGCTCAATATATTTGCTCAATTGTATCTAAAGAACTTCTCTATTCTGCCTAAATCATAGCTTCCTACAATTCCTAAATTCACTTCTTTGAAGCCTTAGGTAAAGTGGATTTAGAAAAGTAAATCCAATGGACAAAATAATCTGGACAAAAAAAGAATTCTCTGATGCTTAATTCAGGCATCAGAGGATGCCTCAATTAATGCCTGTTGAAACATCTGGGTCATAGAAAGTCATTAGAAGAGGAGTAATAGTCATCAAGCCCCTTCTATATGAGCACAGGATTAGTGGAGGCAGTTTTATGTGAGAAATTAAAGCCACTTTTTTCCTCAGAGAGAAGAGGCTTGACCACTAGAAACTTCTTCCCAATTAGCCAACATATGCTAACATATTCCTAAACAACAAATACAATATAAAGTCATGAGCCCTACTTCTGATAGTGATGAAAGGTGAAAAAGACCGAATAAATTATTCTTCTACTGGAGGATAAAAGCTCAGCCAGATTCCTACTGCTGGCAACTGTTGCTGTGCCCATGGGGGAGGCCTGGGGTGGCTGAGACAGAAGGAGGGGCACTGAGGCCACATCTGTGGGAGCCTTAGCTGAACACTCAGGAGGATCCTGTAGTAAGTACCAACAATACATAAAGATATCTGAAAAGTCTCTTATTTTTTTAGTCCTTTCTACTTTTCATCCAACTGAGGTTGACAGTTTCACCTCAATTCCTGCTTGCTTTTCTAAACCCCTTAAAAAGTGTTTCTGTGGCTGAAGTGACAGTGAGACCTGAGGACAGGAGCTAGTTAAGGCCAAGTCAGCTTATTCCCAACCCTCTACCACCAGTTTAGGAGACAAGAAATCCTAAGACTAATACAATGTACCTGGCTCTACACTTAGAAAGGTAGAGCTATTTAAAAAAAGTCTTCCCCCTTCCCTTTGCTGCCTCTGTGTAGATAGACCAGACCCATTAATTTGCATGCACAGTGATAGAAAAAGACAGTAATGGTTTTAACAGGCAATAGAAGCAATATGGAGAAAACAAAGACATTGACTTTGGTACCTTTAACTAAAAAAGTCAAATTAAAAAAAAATTTAGAAAGTACTAAGTGGTGGGTTGGGAGAGAAAGAATTTTTTATATTCTGTCTCCTAGAAGACACGGGTATATAAATGTTGGGGCTGTCAGAGCACTCTAACCTTAATCCCAAACATGAAAACACTAGATACAGTGTAGGAGGCAGAAATGAAGGCCACACAAAACAAACAAACAGCACCCCTTTTTTGAGCTCCAGTGATCATGTAGATCAGTGGGCATTGGGGGCATCTCTGTCACTTAACCTTCCCTGGACACTACCGTCTCCCTTCCCCACGTGGGTCTCCTGACCCCAGCCCACCCTGTACCCTGTCAACCTCGCTGTAATCATCTGTACAGTTTGCCTGTTGTTTTCCCAAGGTGGCTGGCTGACCTGCTGTCCCCAGAGATGCCTCTCCCCATCCACTGTGTGTCAGTCTTTCTCTGCTCCCTGGGTCTGTTTCTGACTGGGGGCTGGCTTCCTTTTGCTGAATTTTCCTTCTGGGCCTCTATGTATTTTCTCTTCACATCCCGTGACCTACCTTCTCCCCACTGTCATTCCTTCCCACGTCCTTCCCTTGGAACAGGCAAGCTTATCTCTTCATCTTGCAGGGCTGAGTTTCTCTCCACTATCTGCCTGTCCCTCTGCCTGCATATCTGGCTTCCCCCATATGGGCCTCCCACTCCTTGCTGCTGCTGGTCTCTTCACTGAAGGTGCACCTGTCTGGGAGTAGCTGGCACATGCAGTCTTGCATTTTTCCTCTCTCTCTACATCCCTATTGCTGGGTGTATACTGACCTCCCAGTCATACTTGAGGCTTTCTCCCTGGGATTTCATTGTGTAGGAAGGTACCTTTTTCTCTCTGTGCACGCACTCCTCCCTTATGCCCTCCTACCCCACCACACAAAGTCTGTGAGTGTTTTTCACCATATGTTTCCCTGGTTGGTAACATAAGCATCCTGGTGTGTACACCCATGTGTCCACTCAATTCTGTGAGTGCACTCCTGATAATAATAATCACCTCTCTGAGTTTCTACTGCTGTTTACATGTACCTTATCATGTGAACTCATATACTACCCCAAGTGTGCACACTTATGTGGGGGGCCTCTCTGAACACACTCCTAGTGAACCAAGGATTCACACCTCTCCTGCTGCTCTGCCTGGGTCCGTGTCTTCCCTCTATACATTTAAAGTGCCTGTCACTAGTGGGAGCTCAACAGATGTTAATTCTTTTCTCCACTTTTATCTGAATAACTGTGAGTCTGTGTCTGGGAGCCCCTCTATTTTATGAGGGTGTTCTTTGGTATGGACTGGGCTATTTGTCAGGATGCCCTGTGGGTTACATCTCCCTCTAACTTGCTCTCTCCTCTTGGAGTAAAACGTTACCCGCTCCCCCATATGGTATATCCCTCCCTCATGTAATGTGTCCACTCCCGTCTCGCTCTTCCACACACAGTCCATAAACGGTTTCCCGGAGCACCCTGGTTGCCGTGTCTCTTCTTAGCTCCCCCCACCCCCACGTTTTTCAACGGGAAAGCGTTCCCGGATTGCACTCCAGTTGCGGTGTCTGTGTGTCTATTTGAGCTTCTCTGTAGTTCGGATGTGTGTATGTCTATAGGTTTCCCTCTGGAACGCAGCGTGGGGGTGGGGGGTCCCTGTCCGGGATACACTGGGTCCTTCCCCCCACCTTCAGGCTCCTTCCCTGTGTGTGCGAGTGGGCGCGAGACGCGGTGCGTCTTTCGGGTATGCTGAGCGTCCACGAACCGAGTTCCCCAGTTTCCGATGTCTTGCTCCCGGGCGAGCGCTAAGAGTGTTGAGTCCTCGGGTGTCTCTCTCCCGAACGATGTGTTGGTTTGTGTCTGCCCAGGACGCTGTGCGTCTCTGGGAAAGCGAAGCGCCTGTGTCCTCGAGTCCCAGGGAATGCAGTGTCCCCCTCCTCCTGAACGCGAAGGGCCTGTGTTCCAGCCTTTGCCAGTACACGGTGTGCGCCGCCCCCGATACACCGAGTGCCTGTGTCCCCCCCGCCCCGCCATACGCGAGGCGAGTGAGTCCCCATCCTTGCGAGTATCGCGTGTCCTCGTACGCGGGTCGCCTGAGTCCCCAAGTCCCTGGGAGTACGCAGTGTGCCCCACGCCATACGCGGAGCACCTGTGTCCCGTCTCTGCGGGGCCACGGTACCTATGTGTCACTCGGAAAACGCGGACACATTGTGCCCGCGGGTCCTCCCTAGTTCTTTACCGGTACACTGCGCGCTCGCCCTCGCCTCAGCCCGAGGGCAGAGTGGTCCTCTCACTTCTCTTCCCCTGGCCTCTCTCAGTCCTTGGGACCGAACCAGCCAGGAAATCCGCGGGCGCCGTCGGAAAGTCCCGCAGCGGCGGCGCAGCCAAGCCAGGGCTGCGGCTGCCTCGACCCCGCCACCAGGGGCCGCCCGCCCGCCCGCCTCTCCACAGCCCGGCGCCCGGCCCGGCCGGGACCGCGGCGTCAGCGACCCTGCCCGGCCCTGCCCAGCCGCCGCGGGCGCTGACGGCAGCAGCGGCGAGCCACGGCTCCGCTGGCCCCGCGCCGGGTCCCCGGACACCGGGAGGCACGGCCCGGCGACGAGGAGTGCCCTCTGCCTCCCCGAGTCTGGCTAGTCGGCCGGCTGGCCCGCTCACCTTGTGGCTCTGGTAAGTCTCGAGCGCCCGGATCGCCGTCTCGGTGAGCTTCACATGCAGTACGGTGATGTTGTCCTGCCCCAACCGCCCGCACGACAGTCCGTAGCGTTGCTCCTCCTGCAGGCCCGCTGCCCCCCCTGCCGCCATCTTAAACTCCCCGGGGTGCCGCCGCCGACGCCGCTCGGGCTCTAGCCTCCACTGCGGCCGCGGCTGCTCGGGCTTCTGCAGCCGCCGCCACAGCTACGGCCATCCCGCTGCTGACGTACTGTCATATACTGCGCGCAGCCAGACCTCGGACTGCCGCCGCCGCCACCCGCCCCACCCTCCGGCCCCGCGCCCCGCCCCGGGCTCGTCTCATTGGCCTCGTTCCCTTCAGAACCGCTCTCATTGGCCGCCCTCCCCTCTCACTGGGCGGGGCCCAAACTCGCAGGAGTTTTGCTCCCGGGACGGGACGTCCGAGAGGTGAGAGGCTGACGTCCAGGTGACGCGCCAGCTTAATCGTTTCTGACGTCACGTCTAGTCGTCTTGGCTCACCGGCCCCGATTGGCCAGGCCGGCTTGGGGATCTCCTGGGGTTTGGTGTCCAGTTTACTTGGTCTGGTAACTTGGTGTCACAGCCTGACCCCTAGGAGGGGATAGTAGTGGAAAGTTAGGAGAGCGCGGGAGTCTCTTCCTGTGCTGGGGGCTCTTGGAGGGGAAAGTCCCCATCTCAAATGTGTGAGAGTATGACTGACCAAGTAAGGACTTTGTTCCCCGGCAGCTGAGGAAACTTGTGGAGTTTGGTGTGTGCGTGTGAGGGAAGATGCAGGAAGCGGAGTCACTGGAGAGTGCCTCGAAACTCCGTTTAGTTCTGATGTTGAGCAAATGGGATTGGGTGACTCCCTTCTTCGTCATTTCACTCTAAACTTGGAATTTGCCAGCCGACCATAGGCTGTAGGAGTTGTTAGTCTTTGAGGAGCATCTTAAGTACAAAACCCTGCCGAAAGTTTAAATGCCTTTCGTACGGTGGGCTCAGGGTAATAGAGAATTGATCTTCAGGGTCTCTCCCACACCAAGGCCAGTTCCGTTCGGAGCGCTTTCCTCTGGAGTTTGCTGTATTGGTGCCGTTTGGTCCCCTGGTTGAGGAGTATCTCCTTTCCAAGGGCCCTAGAAGAAGAACTGGCATTGACCTGAATTAAAAGAAACCTCAGGCCAGGCGCGGTGGCTCACGCCTATAATCCTCGCACTCTGGGACGCCGAGGTGGGAGGATTGCTTAAGGTCAGGAGTTCGAAACCAGCCTTGAGCAAGAGTGAGACACCCCCCCCCCCCGCCGCTCTACAAAAAATAGAAAGGAATTGGCCAACTAAAAATATCTAGGAAAAAAAAAATTAGCCGGGCATGGCGGCGCATGCCTGTAGTCCCCGCTACTCGGGAGGCTGAGCCTAGGAGTTTGAGGTAGCTGTGAGTTATTTAGGTTGACGCCAAGGGCACTGTAGCCCAGGCAAAAACAAAACACAACATCGACACCTCTCATTCTCTGATTCCGTTTGAGTTCTGTCCATTTTATTTAATAGGGCTGTGTGGAAACCTAGCCAGCTTTTAGGGCTAGGAGAGGAGCTATGGAGGCTAAGTGGGGAGACAGGAGCTGAGGGGTGAGCGCGGGCCTGCGGCGTTCCCTTCCTAGCGACTGTGGGCGTGGGGCCGTGGCGAGAGGAGGCAGCCTAATCTAGAGTTCTTTGCAGGCCACGTGTCAATAGATTGAAGGATAGGCTTCCCCTCGGAGGGCAGATTAACTGGATGCTCAGAAACACCAGATAGAAACAAACCATTCAAAGGTTTGTGACCGTCGAAAGGCAGTTTTTAAAAAGTTTACTTTTTCCCCTTAAATTTTGAGATGCTTGTTTTACACTCAGCTTGTAAAACCTTGTTCCGTTCCCCAGGGACATTGCCCATCCTTTTAAATAGGTTTAGGGCTGGGATTTACCACGATTCCACCCCCTACCCCTGAATAAATCCATTCCCTACAGCTGCACTCCCTTTTGATTCAGACCCTCAAACATTGTAGGTATATAATGTGAATTACGGGGCGAATTCTCTTTGCATGGTTTATGTATTAAATGGAGACACCTGTATTAAGCGTTGTTGCATCACAGGCGAGCAGGTTGTAAATTGACTTAATTTCAATCCACTAGAATTGGCTCGTTTGTTAAGACATGATTAACACTTGTTAATTTAAGTTTACTTTAGTGTTAATGCAGAGTGTTAATGATCTTAAATTCATTGAATAGGGAAATGAAGGCAATCACCATTGAAATTGGATTAGGAATTTTACTATTAGAAGGAAATAGCGGCTTTATTAATTAATTTTCTCAGTCTTTCAAAAGTAGAAACCTTACTCAAATAGTTCATATCTAAGTGAACTATAGTCCAAAAAGAATTCCGTACTTGAATTATTCTTTTCTCTTGTTTGTTTTACTTTGATAGGGAAGGACTGACTACATATCTAAAGCCTTAATTATTGTGGGGGGAGGGGGAGGGGAGGCTTGACCAGAACAAGTAAAACCTGTATCCCTCTGCTTTTCCGGTGAAGGTGGGTAAATCCCCACCCACATGACATCCTAACTTGGCCTCCTCTTACTCAGAACTTTGATGACATCCAACAGGGTGGGGGAGGAGCAAAGGTGGTTTTCAGTGTAGTTTTCAAATGTGTGACCTGCAGCTTCTTACTGATAATTGATTTTTTTTTCTTAATTCTTATGTCCTATTTCAGTGGGTAACAAATATTTCAGGAGGTAATATCTTTATTTTATTTTTCTTTTGTATTTTTAAATAAAACCAGAAGGGTAACATAATATTATAATGGGTTAATGTTTATAGTTTTCCCCTTTCGAGCTTTTCAACTAAGGAAGAAGGCAATGATCAAGTGCAAAGTAATATGGTAATCTAGCAATGCCTTCATTGATGTCACACAGGCGCTGTACACATTATGCCTGCCTGAATCGCATGGTTCAGTTATGATGCTTATAAGGGTAATTAGTTTTGAGAGGGCTGATGAAAGTTGCTTTGGGGGAAGATTGCCATTTTATGCATATTTTTTGTATCTTTTTTTTTCTTAGCTTAGACATGTCAGCAAGATATTTTCTGTATCTTTATTCAGTTTAATTATCAAATAAACATTAAATGCCAACTAAATGTAACATGCTATGGAGGATTTAAAAATTAAACTGTATAGTCTCTAAAGGAATTTTCTGTTTGAATGTTGCAAACGAACCAACATACTCAAAGCAAAGCAATTAAAGAATTAGTAAATGCTAACTTGGATGGTGTCAGTGATAAGCTCAAAAATTCAAAGAAAGGAGAAGTCTGAGGACTTTTTTTGTGGAGGCAGTGGAACTTGAACACCTCTCAAGGGCTGAGTAGATTCTAGATAAGTGAAGGTGGTATAGATGGAGAGAGGCCAACTAAAAATGATCTTAATGATCATTCTAGCTGAACCCATTACTTTTATGAATGAGGAACTAAGACCCTATTAACTTAAAAGCAACCACCTAACCTATTATAACCAGGACAAGGAGGGTCTGAATCAGCTTCTTAAGTGTCCCTCTAGTCCCTATATGTACTGAGTGGCCGTGGTTTGGGTTTAATAACTGAGAATAAATCTGTCTTATAAGATAGTTCGGCACAGGGAGAGGCCAGAGAGGAATCTGACACAGGGCCTGCTCTATTGCTGATGCCTAGTATACAATGCAGGCAGAGGATGTGTGAACATCAAGGCTCTCTCTGGCCTTCTTCTCCTGGACCACCCCTCATTCCTGATTGCGGCATATTTAATGACCATTTCTCATATCTTTCATGCTAAGGTCACCAATTCAGATGCCTTCAGGGACCACTGGGTACCAAAAATGAGTGAAACAGGGCAGACACAGGTCATAGGGACTGAAGGTGCTGGAATGTGGTGATCTGGGCGTGTTTAAATGGCTCAGTGATTTCTTGGTCCAGCTGATTGTTGCCAGGTGAACATGCAGGAGCCCAGTGTTGGCAGATCTTCTAATTTTTCAAGCAAAGCTGGAAAACAAAGATTCTTTTGTGAATCTCCTGATATTTGTTAGCACCTAATTAAAATTTTTAATAAACATTTTGTGGATATCAAAAAAGTCTTTGGAGCTGGATGTAGTGGCATTACTGTCTTCCCACTCTGAAGGCTGAGGTGGGAGGATTGCTTAAGCCCAGTACAAGTCCAGCCTGGACAACACATGAGACCCTGTCTCTAAAAAATAGGAAAAAAAAAAAAGTCTTTGGGCAGAGCCCACAGGTTTCTAGTTTTCAAAGTCTACTTTAGTGATTACCAATGCAGAAGGCCATTCTGTCTTATACCTGTATTAGCAGTTTTATAAGTTATTCCATAAACCCATCTATACAAAAAGATAATGCTTACTAATGTCTTAATAGGCAATGGCTTCTCTTAAGAGAAGGGAGCACAGAACCTAATAGAGTTATAGCATGGAAGCTCTCTAGACGGAGAATTTCCAGGTGGAAATTCTTTCCCCTTGGAATTCTCTCCCCCGATGCCTCCCCACTACCCATTGTGTTTGACCCACATCATTACCCTGCTGTCCTTTCAAGGCTTTGCCCATCCTTGTATAAAATCTCCCCCTTTCCTTGGACACAAGTGAAGTAGGAGCTTGATGGGTTTAAAAGAACTTCACTAAAAATTTATAGAGAATAAAAGTAAAATACTTATAGGCAGGGCATAAATATTTGTCATGTAAACACAGGTTTTAAGTTGAACAAGTATTGTATCATGTGTGAATATTGTTTTACTCCATTCAAGTATAAGAAATGTCATGTTGCATTGTTTATCATCATCATCACCATCATCATCACTACATCTGGCTCTGAGTCTCCCCATCTCACTAGATGGTATAACAAGAGATTCACAGATCATACAAAGGTCCCAGAATATATGTGGAGAGCTCTCTGGTCTATGTCCATCACTGTTGGTATAATCTATTACAGGCTCCAGGATTTCTCTTTAGAAAGGGTTTGGGATGGACTGCAATCTAGATGGAAGGAACCAAGAGACATGAATTAAAGCTGGATTTACATAGCAAACATACTGTTTTTACCTAGATTGTGTATTTATTTGGGAATAAGGTTAAGGTTGACATTGGTAGGGATTATGAGGAGGGAAGCTGAACCTCTCACTAATCATGTAATATGATGATGGACCAAGTCCACCTGATTTACTGAACGGGTTAGCTTGGGTAACTTTGCTGAGGGTGGCAGCCTTGGGGTACCAGATTCAGCCTCTCTCTCCAGGTGTGTACTTCACTGAGGTGCTGAAAAGACACTGGACGTGGGCTGTGCCCTCTCTGGGATTGGCAGCTTCTGCTTCTTCCCAGTCCTGGGAGATGCTATTCTCCCATCTCTAAACATCTACCTCTACGATCTCTTGGTCTCCTAAGTTCCTTCCTCTTTCTAGGAAAGTCTGGTTCTTCTTGAAAATTGTGATCTGGGAGTGAGGAAAGTCTGCCTTTCCCACTGCCATGCCCCCCTCCAGTTCAAAGCCCTTCTTCACTCTTGGTGGGGCTGAGTAGAAGACTAGGTGGGCAGGGCTTTCTCTCTTTCATTCAGATATATTGAAAACACAGCAACAACTTTAGCTTCCTAAGATAGAGGTACTTTACTAACACCTTTTTGAACTTTTTTCTCTGTCTGTTCCTTGCCTTTCCCCACTTTAAGAGCAGTCTCTGGGAACTTGTATGTCCTTTGGAGGCAAAAAGACACAGATTTGATTCTCCTGCACACCAAGAAAACTCTTTCTTTCTTGATTGAGGAAAATGTCTTGTTTGCCAAATTGCACAATATAATAACCAAAGTGTTTCTTTCTCTCACATGATAATTGTTTTATGGCTGTTAAGTGTAGTGCATGGTGTCCTGAAAGATACCAAATCAGCTTTGAGAAGGAGAGTGGTAAAGGGTGACCTAACAACTCTTACCATTTATCTTGTTTTGTACAGAAAAAAGAGCACATGTATTTCTTAATAAACTGAGGAATTGGGAAGAAAGCTTTTTAACTTTAAATGTGCTAATAGTGGACCAAATGCCATCAACATGGGCCGGGTGCGGTGGCTCACACCTGTCATCCTAGCACACTGGGAGGCCAAGGCGGGTGGATCACTCAAGGTCAGGAGTTCGAAACCAGCCTGAGCAAGAGTGAGACCCCATCTCTACTAAAAATAGAAAGAAATTAATTGGCCAACTAAAATATATTGAAAAAATTAGCTGGGCATGGTGGTGCATGCCTGTAGTCCTAGCTACTTGGGAGGCTGAGGCAGAAGGATCACCTGAGCCCTAGAGTTTGAGGTTGCTGTGAGCTAGGCTGATGCCATGACACTCTATCTAGCCTGGACAACGGAGTGAAAATTTGTCTCCAAAAAAAAAAAAATGATTTTGATAATTAATAAAAACTAATTCTTGATGGGGCTTTGAAGTTTAAAATCAATTAAGTTACATTATCTCTGAATTTTCTCTATAACTCTGTGAGGTAGCCATTGTTTTTTACCCATGTAACCTTTGGCGTAACTGAGACTCAGAGAGGCTGTATATCATTGACTTAATAAGTGACAGAGCTGGGCCAGAACCAGAGAAACTCCTTTTCCAAATCTTGCACATCTACTTTTGGACATGGCTCTAAGGTCTGAGGAGTTATACTGAACTTGTCAGGATGTCACAGTGAAATTAATAAAGAGAAAATCATTGTTTCTATTTCCGTGGACAGGTTGGGGTTGGTTTTGTTATTGGTTTTGAAAGAAAGACTTAAGTCACTTGACACACCCTCTCCACACATGAAATATCCTTCTAAATAGCAAGACGGCAAATAAAATGATCCATTCAGCTTGGTTTATTATAGCTAGCACATTGACTTTAGTGAGGTTTTTGAAAGTTAATTCTATTTTTATATGTGACATATATGTATAATTTGTGATATTTTGAAACCTTTGGCATAACGAATATGCACAGTTATAAGTGCCCATTTGGAAAAGCTCAGATTATAATTTTAAATTATTGTAAAAATTTATAGTTGTCATATCTTTGCTTTTATTACATGTTGTTCATATCTGATTTATTTGATAATGAGTCTTTGGTCAAAAGCACAATCCCCAGTAATATGACTTGTTCCCATAGGAAAATGCCATGTACTTTATGACATGGTTTCCACAACATATTATGGACATATATTGGACACAACATTTATGAACATATATATGGACACAACATAATATGAACATATATTAGAGAATAAATATGTTACACATACGAACACACAAGACTTTTCTGTTTAGAATTATAGAGTTAGAATTGTAGCCATGGCTGATCCCATTTTGTTTTCAATCAGTCATTTATTCAGTTATCATATTTATCATCTTTGATCTTTGCATCTGTTATGGCCTACATTTCCCAAGCTTTTGCTATTGATTTGGATTTTAGAAAATTAAGAACCAATATGATCCTTATATGTTAGAATATTTACAGAATTAGAAATAAGGCAGTATAGTCTGGTAGAGAGTATATGATATGAAGATGAAGCATATTAATTAGGTAAGAAGCACTGTGCAGGCACTAATTCAGTGATGTAGGAATTCAGGATGGCTAGAACATAGCTCAGAGTATTGGGAAAAGATTCATGGAAGAGTTAGCATTGAAATGTCAAAGGTTTGAAGTTATGATAATGGGAGTATTAAAATATTCTAAGTTTAAGGATCTTATAAGCTATCATAAGGTGTTTTGGGGGAAAGACAGTAGTCTGTTTTAACTGGCATATGGGGCACATGAAAGTGGTTGTGACACACGGAGCCGAAAACATGGCATTGGAAATTTACTTTAAAAATAGAAAATTTGAAGGCATTTTTGAGTTTGCAATGATAATTATCCCAGAAAGCTTACTATAAAATATTAAAATGTGAGCTCAGAAAAACTTCTAAAAATTTACTTTAAATTTACACAAAGCAAAATTTACTCTCTTCTGGCATATAGTTTTATACATTTGACGAACAAAACTGTTCTATCACCCTCCCCCCTCAAACAAAAAAAGCTCCTTGAAAATATACTGTCCTTTTGTAGTTAGACCCTCCTCACTCCCACCCTTAATCCCTGGCAACCACTGATCTGTTCTCCATCACTATAGATTTGCCTTTTCTAGTCTTTGCCTTTTGGTTGGGGGCAGATTGCCAAGGAGTGTGGACTTTTATCTGTGAGAAATGGGGAACTGTTGGAGGCTTCTGACCGAGATGTGGCATGATCTAATCCATAATCCATAGGACTGCCCAGGTGACAGCAATATGAGTAATAGATTAGAATGGGGGGGATACTGGCAAAAGGGAGCTGGGTTAAGAGGCAGAAAGTAATGAGGCCCCATGCTAGGGTATTGATAATGGGAATGGAGAAAAGGTGAGGGATATCAATGGCTCTACAAAGGTAGAGTTAGCTGATTTTTTTATTTGGGTATGAGAGGTGAATGAACATGAGGAATCAAAAGTAGCTAAATACTAGCTACAAGTTTGATTCACTAGAAGATAATATATGACAAGCAATAAGGAAATCAGGAGAAGGACCTTGTTTAGGTGAGAGGTACTCATGGATTAAATGTTTGGCAGGCATCTGAAAATGTAGGTCTTAAGCCTCAGAGTCAACCCCATTAAGTAATAGTAGGAGTTGTGGAATTGGACACATTTTCCGAGGGAGGTTATGAGGAAAGAGCATGAGAATGGAAAGAACTGGGGAATATTCCCAAATCCCATGCCCACCCTAAGGGCTGGGTACCTCCTTCCTTTTTACAATTATGACTATGGTGGGCCACCCTTACTGACACTGGTATCGGATGCTTGAGGGGTATGTGTGTCCCTGTGTATGTTTCCAAGATTTTCCCAGTAGTAACATCACTTTCAGTCACTTGCATTCAGACATGTGTTTTGGAGTAAAGGTAAAAGGGGTGGAATTAATATCTACTCCTTAAGTATTATACTTATTCAATGCACACCCATGGAAATGTGTTGACCTTGCACACACACCTCACTCATTGGGAAAGGCAGAAAGTAGGTGGCCATTCATTGTTGTAGGCAGTTGCTGGGGAGCCTGAAGGTACTTTGATCTGGAAAGTATGGAGGACAAAAGAGATTCTTGGGGAGAGAATAAGCAGGGAGACCAGTGATCAGAGGAGGCTCTTTTTCATTTGTGAGTTTGAAATACTGTAGTATCATCGGTGGAAATAGTGGGCAATGTGAAGCTTAAATGATAATTTGCAAAAAGCATTTAGTAAAAGATCATTGTTATTGGTAGTAGCCATATACTTACTGAATACTGGCTGTCCTAAATGGATAAAAATTTCAGTTTAGTTCTAGGAAATATACAACTAGAAAAGGAATACATTTATCTCTAAGAGCTGGTATTGTTGCATAGTGCTAATGGAGATAAGGCCACCTTCAAATTGTTATAGCAAATTCATTTTAATGGTAACAAATGAACAGAAGTGTGTTTGATTATCTGTAATCTGATCTTGGAAGCAGGGCCATTAACTGAGAATAAAAAGAACTGCTCTCTGTTTCTGATTCTGTCCCTCTAATCCTTGTCTTGAATAAAATCTCTTTTCTTATGTATAAAATGAATCTGGGTGATTTAAAGCTCTAAATATTTGAATCGTGGCATTTCTTTTCAATATTTCTAGACTGAACCAACATAAAAAACATTAGAAGTATATGGTATGATTTGATTTACCTGCAAAAAGAGTATTAGTCTCTAACAGGGATATCCATATTTCTTAAAAACAACAACAATCCATAATGTAGATGATTTGTTATGACTTTGACCCCTGGTGAACACACTGGGACTGGAGTCAGCAGATTGTATTAAACTTCAGTAGTGCAGAAAGCCAAGCAGCATGATTTAGCTTTGTCAAATGTTGAAAAATCTTGTTTTTGCGTAGAGGAAGGAGTCTGTCCTAAGTAAATTTTGACTTGGTAAGCATATTTGCCTCATTTTACTTTCCTGAATCTTTTATTTAAAAAAGTTTCTATCTTGTCTTTTTAAAATTAGCCTATTTTTTACACACTCCTGTAAGCATATAGATTTGAACAGATTGGTTGAATGTAATTTTTGAATATTTGCCAAAATAGAAACATAGCATTGGAAATTTACTTTAAAAATAGAAAATTTGAAGGCATGTTTGAGTTTGCAATGACAATTATCCCAGAAAGCTTACTATAAAATATTAAAGTGTGAGCTCAGAAAAAACTTTTAAAAATGTACTTTAAATTTACACACAGAAAAATTTACTCTTTTTGGTATATAGTTTTATACATTTGACAAACAGAATAGTTCTATCACCCTCCCCCCTCAAAAAAAAAAAAAAAAACCTCCTTTAAAATATACCATCCCTTTGTAGTCAGACCCTTCTCCCTCCCACCCTTAATCCCTGGCAACCACTGATCTGTTCTCCATCACTATAGTTTTGCCTTTTCTAGGATATCATATAAATTGAATCATACTTTACATAGCCTTTTTTTTTTTTTTTTTTGAGACAGAGTCTCACTTTGTTGCCCCAGGCTAGAGTGAGTGCCGTGGTGTCAGCCTGGCTCACAGCAACCTCAATCTCCTGGGCTCAGCGATCCTACTGCCTCAGCCTCCCGAGTAGCTGGGACTACAGGCATGTGCCACCATGCCCGGCTAATTTCTTTTTGGATATATATTTTTAGTTGGTCAATTAATTTCTTTCTATTTTTTGTAGAGACGGGGTCTCGCTCAGGCTGGTTTTGAACTCCTGACCTTGAGCAATCCGCCCGCCTCGGCCTCCCAAAGTGCTAGGATTACAGGCGTGAGCCACCGCGCCGGCCTTACATAGCCTTTTAAGTCTGGCTTCTTTCACTTAGAATAATGTGTGAATATTCATCCATGTCATTGCATGTACCTGTAGTTTGTTCCTTTTTTATTATTAGACAGTATTCCATTTTGTGAGTGCTCCATAGTTTAGTCATCAATTAAAGGATATTTAATTGTATACAATTTTTAATGATTATGAAGAAACTTGCTATAAACATGCACAAATGGTTTTTCTGTAAATATAAATAAATCTTATTTCTCCTGGGCAAATACCTAAGAGTGGGATTACTATACATAGTAAGTTAATACGTATATATTTAACTTTACAATAAACTGCCAAACTATTTTCCAAAGTGGCTGTGCCATTTTTCATTTGAGAGTTCAAGTTTCTCTGGGGTACTTGCCAGCACTTGGTATTATCAGGTTGTTTTTTTAAAAATTTTAATCATTCTAGAGTAGTATCTTATTGTGGTTTTAATTTGCATTTCCTTAATCACTAATAATATAGAGTATATTTTCCTGTGCTTGTTTGCCATCAGTATATCTTCTTTATTGAAGTATCTTTTCAGATCTTTTGTCCTTTAAAAAAATTGGGTTGTTTTCAAGCTGTTAAGGTTTGATAATTCTTCATATAATCTATATGTAAGTTCTTTGTCAGATATGTGATTCACAAACATTTCCCCAATCTATGGCTTGTATTTTCATTCTCTTAAAATGTCTTTTTGCAGAGAAAAAAAAAGTTTTGAATTTTGATGATGCCCAATTTATCAATTTTTTCTGTTATGGATAGTACTTTTGGGGCTATATTTAAGAACTCTGCCTAGTTTAAGGTCACAAAGATTTTTCCCATATGTTTTCCTCTAAGTGTTTTACAGTTTTATGTTTATAGTAAGTCTATGGCCCATTTTGAGTTAATTTTTTTATTAGCAAACACATTTATTTACAACAAAAGGGATTATCCTAATTAAACCCACACTTTGAAATAGTTACATATAAGATGTTTGTGGAGATTTACCCATTGAACTGAACTTGTTCATTCTGTCAGCTAACTCCTGTCCAAAGTGATAGATAGAATTTTTTTTCCTACTTTTTCGTAGACCCAAGTATAGGTGACATTGTTCAGGATACAGTCCACTGCTCATTTCCCATCTTTTAAAATTTTTTGTTATTGTTCTTTCCTTTCTTTTTCTTTCCTAATGTTGAACCAATATTTCATTTGTGAAGTCATAGACGATCTGAATTTTTCCACTATCAGCTGTAGTTTCTTCAGACTTCTCTCCCAGGGTATAAGAGAACTGTATTGGTTCCAAAGTGCTCTCAGTTTTTATGGTGAGGTTTTTGCCATCATAAGAGATAATGCAATTTGGTCTGGCCATTGCATGCATTTTTCACATAACTATTTCCACTGCTGTTTCCTTCATATATTCGTCAAAGCCTTTGCTGTCCACTGGGGGCATTGTTTTTCCAGCTGCTGAGCGGTGGCAGGGGCAGGGGCAGAGCAGGGTCTGGTGAAGAGCATCCTGAGCTGAGTTCTTTATATAAAAGGTGTGAGGTATGTGTCTAGGTTCATTCTGTGGCATTTGGATTTTCATCATCTGTTAAAAAGATAATCTTTCTCCATTGAATTGCTTTTGCACCTATATAAAAAAGTCAGTTGACTATAGTATTTGTGTGGGTCTATTTCTGGACTCTATTTTTTATTGATCTATGTGTCTCTGCTTTCACCAATACCACATTGTCATGATTATTGTAGCTTTATAGTAGAATTAACTTTTGGAAATCTCTGCTAGAAAGAAACACGTTCTCTCAAGCACTCCATAGTCAATTTCCTTTTCAATCTTCTTATCCAAGAAAATGGATTCTGTCTCAAGAATTTTAATGTCTTTAATCTTCATTCAGTTTATATGTTGATTATAAACTCAGACTATGTTGTAGCTATACTTCTACACTTGATCTTAGCCAAAAGGCCGAGAAGCAATAGCCATACTTCTTATATCCCTTCCCTGGATAGAAAAAGACCCCTGTGCACTGTGACATTTAACTTGAGCTTCCTCTGCATCAAAGCCAAAATGTAAAAATTTACCCAAAAAACCCATCTAGTAAGCTACTATCTGTAGAAGCTCCCTTGCGGGGGTTTTCCAGGGAGCCACTTCTTACCAGCCCTACTACTCTGCCTGAGCTGCCTGGACAGTAGTGACACCTTACCACCCATTGATAACCAGCTTCCTGTCTGGTGGAGTGGCAGTTGGTGGGAACCAGCTGCTATGATTCATCCCTTTTAATATTTCTGCCCTTTGAGAAGTGACGCTAATCGAGCCAGGCTGAATGATGTCTGATTGGGAGAATTTTCTTCATGAAAACGGTTTGATTTCTAGTGCCTCAGCAATTGAACTTTTTATTTCTTAACAGGTATGCTCCAATTTCTAGTTTCTGTTTGAGCTCAGTAGAGAGATAAATGTTTTCTTCAAGTGTTTGTACCGGCTGTTATTTCTTCCTGAAAAACAAACAAGCATGGCAACTTCTCTGGAAAAAAAAAAAAAAAAGATTTTTGCATTACCAATTCTTTAATGGTTTTACAAGCTTTCTGGCTTCTGATATTCTCCAAAAGGCAAAAAATTCTCTGTCTAAGATATGACTTGTTACATTTGGATTTGGTGAAAGAATTCGTGAGTGCCTGAGGGGATAGCTTCACATACTTTGAGGGCATAGACTTTCTCCTGGGCTACTGAAGCCAATTTCATCCTGTTTTGTTTTTTATCATTTTCTAAGCTCTGATAAGGTTATAAATATTATTTAAAACTATAATATTTGGCTGGGCCCGGTGGCTGACACTTGTAATCCTAGCACTCTGGGAGACTGAGGCAGGCGGATCGCCCAAGGTTAGGAGTTTGAAACCAGCCTGAGCAAGAGCGAGACCTCCGTCTCTGCTAAAAATAGAAAGAAATTAATTGGCCAACTAAAAATATATAGGAAAAATTAGGCAAGCATTGTGGCACATGCCTGTAGTCCCAGCTACTCAGGAGGCTGAGGCAGCAGGATTGCTTGAGCCCAGGAGTTTGAGGTTGCTGTGAGCTAGGCTGACGCCATGACACTCTAGCCCAGGCAACAGAGTGAGACTGTCTCAAAAACAAACAAACAAACAAAAAACCTAGAAGATTTGTTACCTGGTTGAAGCAGTTTATAATCATAGGGACAAACTGTTACAAATACAATGAAAAACAATATAAGAACAAAAATATTGTAAACATTGATAAGGGAAAGGTGTACTCATTTTTATGAGTTACACACAGTTAACATTGTTCTTACTTCAGAGACAATGAGACAGCATGTCAGGAAGGGGAATGATGGTAGTTAGGGACATACCAATCATGGTCTGGTATGGGAAGGAGAGCCTGTTAGCAACAGCCTTTACAGGATGGACCAGATTTCTTCAGCATCGTTGTAGAAATCTTTGCTATATAGGGAATCACACCCCCAAGTATAAGAAAGTTAAGTTGTGGCTGGAAATTTTCTAAGTACTGGTTTCCTATAACCAGTTAAAGTTGTGCTAGAAGTTTAGTATTTTATAATATTTGGTGGTAGCAAGTGATTTTTAGCTTTGGATTAGTGATACCCTAGGGCAGAAGTTCTCAAACTTTAGTGTACATAAAAATCATCTGGGGATCTTGTTAAAATTTAGGTCCCTGGGCCCAAGCCCTCAGAGGTTTGGATATAGTAGGTCAGGGGAGTGGCCAAGAATCTGCATTTTAACAACATACTCCTTTTGGTACCCTGAGTCATTTTCCAAAAGGTTGCAAAATTCTCCTACTAAAAACTATTGCCCTTCAACTGAATTTTTAAAATACTATTTTACTTAGCACAAGTAAATACTATGCAATGTAATGATGATTGAGCTTCAGAGTTCCAAAGATGTTAGCAATAACTATTAATAGTTTAGAATCCCTAGTTGTGAACGAAGCTGTAACATGCAATGAGCAGTATACATAGACTTAAGTTAAATTTCTTTCAATTACAATTTATTAGTTACACAATTTCCATTTCTAGGGCATCTGTGCATCCACAGATGGTATTAGATAAGGGAAACAGACTAGGCATAGATACCTAGGGAATTTCATAAGGTTCTTTTATAATCATTTATTGCCTACTGTGCCCTTAATGATGTTACTCAGGATCCCATTAAGTTATCTGTGAATATAGTAATTGGTCCCCTGACAATAGCCAGGGGGAGTCAAATCCTGAGGCTCCACCCAGTTCTGGTCATGTTGGAGACAAGATAGAAATTGTTGCTTGTAATCTTCAAGGGCACTTTCCTTTCTGGTGATAAGGCCCACTGTGCTCCAAAGGACATTTCTCAAAACACAGCAGGAGTCCCTAGAGAGTCCTCTTCCTCTAATTCAGGCTGGCACTTATAACCTACTTTTAAAAGTAATTTGAAAATCCCATCAAACACAAGCAATCAAAATCCAGATTCTCCACCAGCTATTCTGTAGTCCTAGCCTTTCATTGTTTTCATCTGCCCACATCAATAGCTTAAATATATTTTGGATAGGATTTTTCCCTGCCTTTGTTGATACTTAGGTAAAATAGAGCATTTCTGGTGACTGGACTCAAAGCAACTGCACAAATGAATACGATGCAAATTGGTTCTTTCTGTCTGTAGCAAAGGGAGTCAGATTTGCTGACCTGGTGTTCATATTCAGACAAAGTACTGCAGTTTGCAGAATTAAAATCTCAAGCCAGAGGTTTTTCCTCCCTTGTTGGACTGAATCCCTGTGCTTGTGGTTCATATATGTAGCTGGCTTTTGAAACTTTTCTAACTTTTCATGGCAAAATTAAACAAAGCAAAGAGATTTATAGACTCTTCTAGATATGGAAAGTACTCTAAAGAATATCCAATCCCATCTCTTACCTAATTTTTGAATCTCATCTTGCTTTTACTTTAACTCTCCCACTAAATTGTTAGCTTTTTAAGGGAAACAATTCTATCTTACTCATATGTGTTTTTAATCACCATGAGATTTCATTAATAATCAAGTTCAGCTTCTTGAGGAAGAAGGCTTCATTTTGCACAACTGAACTAAATAAATATTTTTTAATTTGATCATTAAGTTGGCAGATTCTTTTCTCATTCCCTATTTTCCAGTTGCATGAATTTGGCTGCCACATTTCCAAATTTCAGATTCCTGCCTAATCACTTACTAATGTATGACCCTGGGCAAGTTATTTATTTTCTTTGTGCCTTAGTTTTTCTTTTCTGTATAATGGTAGCATGATGATGATGATAACTATCATCTTTGAGGATGATATTATAGAACATGATTAATATTTATGCATCTGGATTAAGTAGATACCACTAATAATAGCTAACATATTTCGAGGACTTTCTTTAGTGTGTTCATGCCGCTATAACAAAATATCACAGACTGGGCAATTTATAAATAATAGAAATTTATTTCTCATAGTTCTGGAGGCTGGGAAGTCCAAGGTCATGGCCCCAGCACATTCGGTGTCTGGTGAGGGCCTTTTCCAATAGATGGCATTTTCTCTCAGTGTCCTCACATGGTGGAAAGGGCAGACGGCAGAAGGGAAAAGAACTCGCTTTTGCAAGCCCTTTTATAAGAGTACTAATCCCATCCAGGAGGGCTGTTCCCTCCTGGCTTAGTCATCTCCTAAGGCCCTACCTCTTAATACCATCACATTGTCAATTAAGTTTCAATACATGAATTTTGGGAGACATTCAGACCATAGTAAGGACTTATATGCCCAAAACTACAACACATGCTCTGTAACTATCTCCTTTAAACTCATAAAAACTCTGTGAGGTAGTTGTTATCCCCATTTGGCAGAGAGGGAAAGCAAAGTTTACAGTCTAACTATCCAGTTTCCCAGAATGATAATAGAGCATTGATTGTAATCCAAATTTGTCTATTCTACTTTCATTGCTCCCTCCACAAAGATTTTCTTATCATTTGTTATTTAGTGCAAAAAGCACAGTAAAGGACTGTGGGAAACTGGAAAGGTTATGCTCCATCTGATAGGAACTGCCACCATGTAGGAACATGGGTTTCCAGGTTTTCCCATTTTTCAAGAAAGTGTGGCAACCTAGATTTTAATGTTTTATATATGTATAAGTAGATATACACATATATGTATGCTTATATAATTTATATTTATAGCATATTTATATTTGTAAAATATAAATATATGTATGTGTATATTTTATGTTGACAGTTACTTAAAAACATTTTGAAGTATTGGGTGGGCCAAATGAGAACACTCTGAGGAATAGCTGGATTTGACTTGTTTGCATCATTTGACAGAGTCTTTTGGATTGTGCTCTGAAGGAAGTTATGTTTCAGCTGAGCATGCCTTCCTGCTCACCACCAGACAGACTATGCTGTCTTGATTTTAATCATTTCAGAATGTCTTTTCCACGATTTCTGTCATCCATCCTATTTGCTCTGGTGCTTTTTGCTCTCTCTGAAATTAGTCTGTATTTTCTGTATTTGTTCATCTCTGACTGTATTTCATCAAGTAGAGTTCTGCAGTACCAAGAATTATATGGTGTGCTGTAGGTTCTGGGGATGGTTTGAAGGGTTGCAGGAATGGATGGCATAAGCCAGCCTGTAGTGGAGCCTGTGGGTGACCCTGGACCTGCCACTTATTTCATTGTGTCTTAGTTTGTATTGCTATAAAGAAATACCTGAGGCTGGATAATTCACAAAGAAGAGGGGCTTATCTGACTTGCAGTTCTACAAGCTATATAAGAAGCATGGTGCCAGGGTCTGCTTCTGGTGAGGGCTTCAAGGTGCTTCCACTCATGGCAGGAGGGGAAAAGGAGCTGGCGGGTACATGGCAAGAGGGGAGGCAAGAGAGAAGAGAAGCGCTAGGCTCTTTTCAACAACCAGTTCTTAGTTCTTGGTAGGAACTAAGAGTGAGAACTCAGTCACTCCCACAAGACTGGCACTGAGCTATTCATGAGGGATACTCTCCAAATACCTTCTACCAGGCCCCACATTGGGGATCAAATTTCAACATGAGACTTGGTGGGGCCCAACAAACCATATTTAAACGGTAGCACATTATTTGACTGGGCCAAGACAATTTATATTGATTAGCCTCAATTTGTCACAGGTAGAGTAGAACTGATAACAGTACCTATGACACAGGTTGAAGCATTAAGTGACTGAACATATGTAAAAGCACTTGAAATGGTGAATAGCACATAAAATAGATAACCATGCCCAAACTCCATCTGGGAGATTCTGATCAAATTGATTTGGGCTGGGACTCAGGCACCTGTATATTTTAAAAACTCTGTAGATGACTTTAATGTGCAGCTAGGTTTGAGAGTCACTGGACTAGATGGTTCTCAAAGTCTAGCCTAATTAGCAGAGCTACAGGCTTACATGTTTATACTTCCTGCCCTTTCATTGTATATTCTATCTAGAAAACACTGTGGGAAAACATAAGTTATTTGAAAGCTGGTCAAAGTATGACACATTAATGGTTACAATTATTTAGTAAGTACGTACTATATATACTTTATCATGATAGATCTTCCATGATTCTATGATAAGCGATTTTTAAATTGAAAATATAACAAGAAGTTTTTAGGCTGCTTCAACCCCTACAATTTAATAGGGAAATCACTGTCCTACAACATAGTATGTTAAAAGCAAAAACAAACACAACTGCATGATTCAGTTAACAAAGTCAGGATAGGAATGCTCATGTAGAACAGAAGAGAAAATTAATTGGGTATTTGGAGCCTGATGAACTGGGTTATCAGGTGGTGACTTAATTGTGCTATTGAATGAATTAACACTCCTTAAATGTGGGAAATTCACACTCAACTTCATCACTCCTGTCGGTGAATTGGTGGGAGTATCTAAAACAGCAAAGTAAATTTCTGAAAAAAATACAAGTAGTTCATATTAAATAAGGATGGGTATCAGTGGAATTAGGGCCCTATCTTGTAATGTTGCTAATGTTCCCCATTATATTCATTGTAGATAAACTTGGAAAATACAGAGAAATAGAAAACAGAAAACTAAAGTCACCTTCAACCTCTACACCCTGAAACAACTATTGGTAAGAGCTTTGTATAACAATTCCTCCTAGCTACAAGTATATATATAAATGCATGAGATTAAAATTAGGGTCATACTACAGATAAATATTTGTATTTATCCTATTAAACAAACTCTCTGAGAGCATCTTTCAAGACAAAATAACTTTTAAGCTTTTGCCTTCTCTTTGGTTACACATGACATATGCTCAATAATAATATTATAACTTCAAGTTAAAGGATGTAAGCAAAAGGAAGATTGACACTGCCCAGGGGAGTGAAACAGGATTATGAAAGACAAATAATGTGCTATTTTTTAATACACTTTTTTCAGTCATCAAAAAATTATTTATGGGGAAGAGCTGAAAAAGGCAGGGATTTAAAATTAGTTGTGGAAAAAGTACAGGATCTCAAAAATGCTTCAGAGAAAATTAGTTTAAGTTCACTAGTGATCTTTTTAGGAATGGCTCAATGAGTACTTATTATATGTATGAATTTAAGAAGATCTAAACATTTAAGAATATAAACATAGTCCTTAAAACCTTAAATCCTTTTTCATTCTCTCTTCTAAGATTTATTCCAAAGTCTCCCTTTTTTCTATATTTTCTATTGCATAGGAATTTTAATTTTTAAAAGTAGAAGTGTTACTGCCGATTACTTCCTTTGTGGATATATGTAGAAAATATGGAAGTGCACCTGGGTACTACCAGGTATAAACAGAAGGAATTGGGAGATCTGTGCTTACACTTCTTGGTGCTGGCTTGTATTTTCCATGGTTGAAATTCTCCTTTAAAGAGAGGGACAAAGAAACCTGAAGTTGCTGAAGGATTCTTGGAGACATCTTGTAATGAACGCTGTTTTTGGTGCTCATTAGGGTTCACCATTGGGCCCACAAATCTGCCAAGTTTGTGCTGGAAGTTCATATTTTGATTCCCAGTGGCCTTTGAAGCACTGGCTACATAATTTGAGGGGCCTAGTGCAAAATGAAAATATGGAGCTCCTTGTTTAAAAGCAAAAAAACTAAAATATAAACATTTTTTCATTCTTCCACTGTCTTTTCCTCAACTTGTCATAGTGTTTTTATTTGTTATTTGATGTTGTACTTGCTTGGGCATGGGGTTACCTGCTGGATGAATGCAAATTCACATAGGGCTTTACTCTGTGACTAAGCACTCACAAAACACATTGACTGTTGGGTTCCCCTCCTGCCATCCACTGGACCAACACATGCCCTGGCAGGTGATGGAGAAGGCATGTCAGGCATCTCCCTTCCTCTTGTGCCTGCCACCTGTAGACACCTATGGTGCCTGGGGACCTCCAGGCCAAATGTGCTAGGTACCTAGATGAGAGATGGATAAGAGACCCTTACCCACTAATAGCCATGAATGTGCCATGGCACTGCTAGTCCGGAACAGGGATGACTGCCACCATGCCTCACCCTGAGACGTTGCAGGGAGCAACGCAAGCTCCTACCAGGGCCAGAGGTCAGCAATAATTGCTGGGTGAGGACAGAGGGAGAGGCCTGGGGGGTCCCAAAGGGCAAGGGTACAGGGAAATAGACAGCTGAGAACCCATCCCAGCAAGGCAGGGGAGCAAGCAGGTGGGTGAGCTGAGGCTGTAGGCTCCCTCTGCATACTATGCTGCTTCATTGGATTTCACTTACAAAACACAAACTCAAAAATAAAATTATTAAGAATCTTAAGATGGAGTATTAAACCTCATGGGGGACATGAGTCTTCTGTGTACAGTCTTCTGTGCTACTAAACTGGTTGCACACCAGTGAGCATGCCCTGGGCCTCTGGAATAAACCTTCTGCCACTGAAATGAAGAAACTGGTTTTTTGTTTTAACAGAATGAGAAATACTTGAATATCACTTTTCTTTCTTGTAGAGTGGTGCTTCTAAACTTTAATGTGCATATGAATCATCTGGTATTCTTGTTAAAATGCAGATTCTAATTTAGTAGGTCTGAGGTGGGGCTTGAGGTTTTGCATTTCCAAGTTCCCAGCTGATGCCAAAGCTGGGAGTGTTCCAAAGCTGAAACCGTTGTCCCCTACCCCTTTAAAAAACGTATTGTTTTGAAATAATTATAGACTCACAGGAAGTTGCAGAAATCTACATAGGTTCCCATGTACCCTTCGCCCAACTTCTAATGCTGACATCTTATATGTAATACAATACAATATATAACACAACTAACTGTAACACAATATCAAAACCAAAAAATTGACATCAGCCCAACACAGTTAACTAGACTATGGACCTGATTCCATTTTAACCATTTTTTATTTGCATTCATTTGTGTGTGTGTGGTTAAATGCAATTTTAACCCATGTATAGATTTTTTTTAACTGCCACCCAATCAAGATACAGAACTGTTCTATCACCACAGAGAAATTCCCTTGTGCTATCCCTTTATTCACAGCCCCCAAGGATGTATATATACAAGCCTAGGGGTTAAGCATGTTACTCTTACAAACTGTGTGACCTTGGCCAAGTGACTTAACATCTCTTTGTGTTTTCTTATCTGTAAATTGAAGGTGATTATAGGGCCTAACTCATTGGGTTGTGCAAGTAAAGTGCATAGAATGGTCCCTTGCAGAGTGTGAGTGTTCATAATCAATTAATAGTATCATTAACGTTAGGATTTGACTGGCCTTGGGTGCCTTCTACTACCAATTGTGTCAAATTTTCCTTCTTTATATCTAAACTATGGATCTCAACAAATTTTACTTTGAATATTTACAGATTTTTAAAGATAGAGTTTCTTTCATTCAGGAATTCTGAAATAATGGATATGCTGCCTCATTTTATATTAGTAGTAGGATTACTTTTTAAGTTTTAAAAAATTAATTTACAAAGATAAATGCCCAAGATGTTCTTTGTAACATTATAATGACCAAAAAGAGAGAAAATAATTTGGTTATTTATTCAGGAACTTGTTAAATTCTATACCATGAAAATAAAAGGATGAGGCAATTCTATATATGTTGGCTAAGATACTCAAGATCTATTAAATTAAAAATAAGCAAATATTGCAAATAAAGGAAGCCAGACACAAGAAAATACGCATGATATGACTATTTAAAATCTAAAAATAGGCAAAGTTATAGTGCTTAGTGATACGTACGTAGGCAATAAATAAAAAAGTAAAATAAGGAATTGATGACTCTAAAAGTCAGGGTAGTGGAACCCTTTGTAGGGGAGGGTGGTAGGTGGTAGTGATTTGGAGGAGTTATGAGGAAAACTTCTAGAGGGCTGGCAATGCTTTACTTTTTAATCTGGGTGGCGATTGCAAGACGGTTCACTTTGTTGTTTTGTATACTTACCTACGTGTATATTAGATTTCACAATATTATTTGAAAGCATATTTCATAACTGTGTTAGGCACATTCTATGTATATTCATAGAAAATTTCACAAAAGATCCACACACACACACACACACACACACACACACACACACACACACACACACACAGAGAAGCTTCTGGATAACTGAGGCAGTGGAGGTTCCCGTAGGGTGGGCACACTCTGAGAGAGCATGGAAGCTCCATGTCCCTTCCCCCATACCTCACCCCATGTATCTGAGCATCTATATCATTTGTAGTATCCTTTATAATTAACTAGTAAGTGTTTAAAAAAAGAAAGAAAGAAAGAACTATGGGCATTTGTTATTACCTTTGGGTTGTGGGAATGTGGGGTAGGGAAAATTTCACTTTGCATTTTACGGTTGGCATTTTCTCCATAATCATATGTTACTTTATTTAAAAATACCCCTCAAATATTATATGTGAATATGGATTTCTCCATCTTTATGTGCTTCTTTTTTATTTGAATTTTCTTCATAATCATGTTACTTTAAAAATATTCTCTCAACATTTTCGCCTGTATTCATGTGTATACATATTTATGCTTGGAGAATTCTGGCATAATACTTCAACAGTGGTCACCTCTAAGGTGTGCACTGGGCATAATGCATTAAGAAAGGGGAGAACTTTTTATTTTATAGACTTATGATTTGTTTGAATATATTTTCTTTTACAGTGAATACATGCTACTTTTTAATTTATAGCATACACCAATAGTGGTATATAACATATTTCAGCATATTTTGTTTTGTAGGCAGATTTGATATGGAGGGATAGAAAAAGGCCACTTAAAAACGTGTCAGATTTGGGGGGAAGGCTCAGTAGGAAAAGATACCCTAGAATACAAACCTTTGCCCCTGCCCCAACACACATATGCCAGAGCCTCTGATAATGGGCTAATCTGATGGAATCTTTGAAATTAAACCATCAAAGCAGGAGTCTTTAATACTAAGTACAGCTCCTGGCTGGTAGAAGGTATTCAAGAGTGATTTGTTAGATTTATTAGAAAACAGAGCACAGAGCAGTGTTTAAATGATATTTGATCTACTACTAAACTTTCACTGCTTATTGATACTTTAGGTTTGTTTGTTTGTTTATTTGTTTGTTTCAGTAAGAGGTTTGAGAGGGGAAGAACATGATTGGTGGGATGCAAGTGGGTGGTTTCTGGGAAAAAGTAAAATGTTAGCGTTTTAGGTCAGTCAATATTTTTGTCTATTTTCTAAAAGTATAGGAAACTTTTCAAATTGTTAATTAACAGTGATACTATATCCTAATTGTTCTATGAAGCTCAGAATAAATGACCTAAAATTCAATAAGAATGACTCAGCTAGACAAGAAAAATTCACTCGAAAACCCAACCTATTAGAGGGAAACAGCACTGGTATTAATCAAAGGTCTGATATTGAAACTCTCTGAGAAATCTGAATAGATTCTACACTTTGTTGCTGATAATTAAACATTGCCAACAAATAATAATCAATAGTAATTTTTTTGTTTTTGTTTTATTTTGGCAGCAGAGGCAATCAAGTATAGAGACACAGAAGCGAGCCTCTTACCAAAATAGAGCTTCTTTGGGACAATGGCCAGCACTGGTATAAAATTGCACTGCCTCAAAACAGTAGTGGCTACTAAGCACTTGAAATGTGGCTAGTCTGAATTGATATGTCTTTTTTTTTTTTTTTTGAGACAGAGTCTCACTTTGTTGCCCAGGCTAGAGTGAGTGCCGTGGCATCAGCCTAGCTCACAGCAACCTCAATATCCTGGGCTCAAGTGATCCTCCTGCCTCAGCCTCCCGAGTAGCTGGGACTACAGGCACACACCACCATGCCCGGCTAATTTTTTGTATATATATTTTTAGTTGGTCAATTGATTTCTTTCTATTTTTAGTAGAGACAGGGTCTCGCTCAGGCTGGTTTCCAACTCCTGACCTTGAGCAATCCACCTGCCTCAGCCTCCCAGAGTGCTAGGATTACAGGCGTGAGCCACGATGTCCGGCCTGAATTGATATGTCTTTTGGCAAGTACACACCAGATTTTGAAGACCTAGCTTGAAAATAGAATGTAAACTGTTAATATTATCAAAATATTAATAATGCTTTTATATTGATTACATGTTGAAATGATATTTTGAATATACTGGGATAAAGAGCATTATTAAAAGGCTGGACGCTGTGGCTCATGCCTGTAATTGTAGCACCCTGGGAGGCCCAGGAGGGAGGATCACTTGAGGTCAGCCTGAGCAAGAGCAAGACCCCATCTCTAGTGGGGTGTGGTTGTACCCACCTTAGTCCCAGCTATTCAGGAGGCTGAGACATGAGGATCACTTGAGCCCAGGAGTTTGAGGTTACTGTGAGCTAGGCTGATGCCATGACACTAGCCCAGGCAACAGAGTGAGACTCTGTCTCAAAAAAAAGCATTCTTAAAATTAATTTTACCTGTTACTTTTTATTTGTTTAAAGTGGTTACTAAAAAAACCCTTTTTAATTTGAACCATCATAATTTCAAGAAAGTTACTAAAAAACTGAAAATTACCTACGTGGCTTGTATCTACGGCTCACTTATGTTTCTGTTAGCACCAGTAGGGAAGGTTTGGATTAGAAGCAAACCAATAAGCAGCATTTTCACCTCCCTTACTTTCCAGAAGAGGGAAAAGAATTCTAGGAAGGGAAATGTGTTGCTCAAGGGACAAACCTGGTTAAGAAGTGAGGAGTGGAGCTTTGTTTCTGTCTCATGTTCTCTGGCTTATATAGCTGGCCCCTAATGGAAAATTTGAGGCCAGAGAAATAGACTTCCTTGGGACATTTACACATTGGGCATCATGTTTCAATGATTAAAAAAAAAAAAATTCTAGGGATTTTTAATAAGATTGTGAGTAGATGGGTTTGGGGACTTTAATGTTCTATTTTACACACCTCTGTGTTATTTTTAAACCTTGGGTGTGTGGCTGGTGGCTCACACCTGTAATCCTAGCACTCTGGGAGGCCAGGGCAGGTAGATTGCTCAAGGTCAGGAGTTCGAAACCAGCCTGAGCAGGAGTGAGACCCCCGTCTCTACTAAAAATAGAAAGAAATTAATTGGCCAACTAAAAATACATAGAAAAAATTAGCCGGGCATGGTGGCACATGCCTGTAGTCCCAGCTACTCAGGAGGCTGAGGCAGAAGGATTGCTTGAGCCCGGGAGTTTAAGGTTGCTGTGAACTAGGTTGATGCCATGGCATTCTAGCCTGGGCAACAGAGTGAGACTCTGCCTCAAAAAAAATAAAATAAATAAATAAACCTTGGGTGTGTATCACCATTAAAGAAAAAAAGAGGCCTTGAGGGGTGGAGATAGATTATATTCAAAAGAAATCATGGCTTGAAATGCAAATCCGGAGATAGTTGAAGTGGATTTTTCTACCATAATCTTCTTTGACAGCTCTAAACACCCTCAGCTAATTTTTTCCACTCTCTTTGGGTTTTTTACTTTTTACGTTACTAAAGCAAACAACTGGCACAAACAAATTTTTGAATCTGCAGCTGTAGCTTGAAAAACCTATGTTTTCCCTACTTTTGTAAGCAGCAGGCCTGTAAGAATAATTGGTGATTTTAAGAGAATTCAAGTCCTGCCTTCCAAAGGGCACTTGCCAACAGACTAGATGTTACTATCTGAAGCTATTTGCTGCAAGCAGCCTGGAGATTTTTTTTGCTCATGACTTTCAGAGCGGTTACTTCGAAAGGCAGCTTCTTAGAACTCAGGTTCATTCGCTTCAGAACTACGCAGGCTCCTTATAGTAGCAGCTGTGCTGAGTTCCTGAATGGAGGGATGATTTCCACAGAACATTTTATAGCCACACATCATTCCTGAGGGTAATCTAAAACACAAATTATCTTTATTTTTACTTTTTTATTGTACAGGAGAAAAAAAATACTTAGCTAGTCTGAGGGATAATGTTTACAGCTGCATTTTCTATTTTTGTGGCAGTTTCCTTCAAGCCCTTGCATTGACTTTCTCAACCCCCAAACCCTGTCTCCTAACAGGGCCAAATGCAAATTGCCTGTACTTAACAGAACTCTTGGAATCTGTATGGATATGGTATAAATTCTTCTGTTCAACTTTTTGTCAATATTCTTATTTTTCTTCTTACTTCATCACTTTTAAGCCATTTCAGTCCCTGAAACAAAAAACAAGCCTGTCCTAGAGACTACTGTCATCTTCTGCAACCACTTCTGCGAGACAAGTGCAAAGGCTGGGAAGGGACTTTTAAAATTTGATTTCTTAAAGGGTTACTTTTCAAATACACAGTTAGATATCTGAACCCATGTGGAAGCTGAGTAATCCAAGTCTTCTGAATTCCAAAATCTGCTTTCGTTCATTTCACAGTCATAATTTTAAGAAGCTATTATGTGCCAGGGTAGGGTTACATCCCATTGAAAGCATCCTTGGCAGAGTGAAAAATGCTTCAGAGAGGCCCATGGACCACTCCTAAGGTCCCTTGGAATGGCAGAAAGAGGGGATGGAGAAGCTGACAAGCCTGGGACAGCTGAATGTGCTTACCTTAGAATAGTGAAGTGCTCTACAGTGACAGTCCATGGCTGCTTTTGGCCTTCTGATTGCTGCCTGGGGCTTTAAATCCCTCAGCTGAGCTTTTCCAACCTTTGGTCCCTTGCTGACCCCACAGCTCCAGAAAGTGGAGCATTTATCTGCAACCCAATACCTGGGCCCTGGTCTTAGCTCTATCACAAACACCAGCTCTGTGACCTCACCTTAGCTGAGAGTAGCAGCTCTTGGCTTCATACTCTCATCTGCAAAATGAAGGAGTGGGACCTCTTTTTCTTTTGTTAGGCACCAGACTGTTAACTACCCTTAAGAGAGGAGGTAGAGGTAGAACTTCATCACAGCTCCCTTTGGGAAATGATTTTCCACTACTAGAGAAGGTGGCCTCAGTCACCCCAATAGTGTTGCACAGTGGGAGTTGTAGAGATACACACCAGCCTGGGCTCTGCTCCAAACCAATGAAAAATCCTGGGGAGTAGGATCTGGGGATGTGTATTTTTGAAAAGCATACATGCCAGTGTTGAGAACCACTGATAGTGAAAGCATCAGACCTTGAGTGGGACAGATGTAGGTATAACATCCAGAATTTACCACTTATTATTTATTAATCCATGGGCTAGTCACTTAATCTCTCTGTGCCTCAGTTTCCTTATCTGTAAGATGGGGACAAAGTTGTACCTTCCTCAAAGGTAGCTATGTAGCACCTAGTAGATACTTGATGAATAGTGGCTGAGGTAAGTATATTGCTGGTCTGTCCAATAGGATAGTCATCAGCCACATGTGACTATTTAAATTAAAATTAGATAAAGTTAAAAATTTGGTTCCCAAGTTGCACCAGCCACATTTCAAGTGCTCAGCAGCCACATGTAGCTAGGGGCTACCATATTGGGCAGAGAGACATCCAATGTTTTCTTCGTTGCAGAAAGTTCTATAGATTGAAAGTGTTAGTCAATAGGATCTTCACTGATGCCCCAGGTTATTCAGAGAAAATTTTACTTTTCCAGAGCTCTGTTCTGGAAAATCTACTACATTAGCTTCTGTCTGGTAAATAGCAGGACTTTTGGCCTGGGCAGAGGAGTGAAGGAAATCCAGGAATCATCACTTGTGAGGAGACTTTTTTTTCCTTGTACCTATATACCTATAAATGAATTTACTTAGAAGTAAACAAGCAACTGGGAACATCTAATCGATTGTGCAAATAATGATCTCTCCTCCCCCTCCCCACCCCACCAGTTCTGGGGCTACACTTAACCATTCTGTCTGTTTGTTAAAGTAGAACATTAACTTCTTTCTGCCCTATTTGTTACTACCATAAGCACTATACAGTGAAGCTGCCAAGATGAGTGGGTGGGTGAGGTTGAAGAGTGGAAGAGGAAAGGGCAGAAAGTGGAAGAAGGAGCTAGCATTGATAAGAGCAGTTAGGTATCTATCTAAATAGGTATCTGTCAGTGGGAAGAGAAAGGCCATGCATAGGATATGTTTTATGATTTTATTATCTGTAATGTTTATTTAAGATATTTTTGATAGCTCTTCTATTCTAAAAAATCTTTAGTATTTTGAATTGCAAATAGTGGGTAAGAGCACAGGCTCTGAGGTCAGGTGGCCTGAGTTGAAACCACACTGTAGTATTTACTTGCTGAGTGAACTCGGGCAGGTTTCTCCATCCAAGTCTCAGTTTCTCCATCTGCAAAATGGCAATAAATATTGGTCTCTACACCTGCAATAAGATTATTGCAAGGATTAAATGACAGAATATATGTAAAGCTCTTAGAGTAGAACCTAACACCAGATAAATATGCTCAATAAATTTTAAAAATTATCTAGAAAGGATATTTTATTGTCAGTAAACAATGATGTGATGCTTTCAACTTCAACAAGTATAAGGTGTGTGTGTGTGTGTGTGTGTGTGTGTGTGTGTGTGTGTGTGTGTATTCCTCACAGGAGTCTTAAAGCTGTTTAAAACTGTAATCCTCTTATCCCTGTGTCATATTTTAAAATGAGTAGTTCTGTTTCTCACAGAACATTTATAGTTCCTATGTTACATAAATGTTCCATTTGCGCTACTGTACTTGTTTAGTTAAGCACAGGCCTAGCAGCTGGGGAAGTGTCAAAGTCTGAAGAGCAAGTGGATTGTTGATTTGAGCTACCCTGTGTTAAAAATCGCTAATGTAACTAAGCAGTCTTAAAAACAAGGAAGGCAGTAGTTCTTGATGAAAAAGAGACCACAACCCACCTCTTAAATTCACTCTATATTTGTTTTGTCTTCCTGCAATGATGTTTCTGTTGGCAAGGTTACTTTATTTATTTTTTAAATCTGAAAACATGGTATATCTTTTGGGTTTTAAATTATTTAAATGTTTCACACTTTTTTGTTTTGTTATGCAGTGTGACAGTGTGACATACCTAAAGTACTGAAAACTAACTCCCCAGTGAGTGAAAAGTGCTATTATTTATTTTTAGTAGGGAAGCTGTATTGGTTCGGATAGCTGCTTTCCCAGCTGAAATAACATAGCAGATTGGTGCTGTTTGAACACTGTTAATTGCTGAACGTTTTTAAACTAGTCAATAGGCCTGATTAGCTGGAATCCAAGCAGTAACTCAAACAGACCAGACCATTTTTGATAAGATAAACGCTCTGTTAACCTTAAACATTCCCATTGGATTATCTTCCAGTGGTATGAAATGTTAAGGTAAAAAAAAATTTTTTTTTTCTATCTAAAAAGACTTTAGGAAAAATTGTTTGGAATATTTGAAGCTAAGTTAAAAGTTATTATGTCCAGTGTATGATTTAGTAGGTAAGTATCAACAATGCTGGTGAATACCATTAGCTCATGAAAAGTAAATGGTAAAGATGGACCCATTTATAACAGAAAGTCCTGATTTAACAAGATCATGTTGTACCCTGTCATTTCTGTTTGGGCAACTGCAAAGAAACAGTAATAACTCTGACATGGGAACAATGAGCTTTTAATAAATAAAATGTAATGTGAGTTCTTTATTAGGCTGTTAAATCTCAAAACTAGAAACTTTCTAGAATAAAACTCTGCTTTTATTCAACCTTTCAAATATTCATTGCAAACACAATTCCAAGATTCCTTCCATTTTCCAGGTTCTCGAGCATTTGTGTTAAAATTAAGTTTGAGGTATTTTATTTAATAATGTAAAAATTACTTTAATGAAATATTGACGATGTGAACAATGCCCATCCATTTCTTAACCCTAGAAATGGAGGTTGGAACACAGCAAAAACAGCTAGAATATGGGGTCATGTGCAGAGTCAGGAAACGTTAGTTTTAGATTACTGCCAACTTGCGTTGTAATCTCAGACAAATATTTTAAACTCCCTGTGCCTCTTATTGATGAGGAAATTTCTTAATCAATAAAGTGCAGGGGTGAAGTAGTTTATTCTAAAGTTTTTTCTTTTCCTGGCTCAAAAATTTAATAAAAAGTAAGTTTTCATAAGTTTAAAAATATCTTATTGTTTTCATGGTTTACTATTGAAAAATAGCAAGTAGGAAGAAGAAAAAGAAAATAACTACAGTCTCATCAGCCACCACTAAAATTATGGTATATTATCTTATAGTCTTCTAGTCATCTTAACTCATGAAAAGTGAACAGTAAAGACAGACCCATTGATAACAGAAAGTCCTAATTTAACAAGGTCACGTTATACCCTGTCATTTCTATAAAATTAGAATTGAATTCATATAGCATATATATGTATGCTGAATATTATAATGTTAAAAGCTTTTTATAAATATTTTAAAATGACTGTGAATATAAGCATTTATTTTCCTATTGGACATTTATGTAGTATCATTTTTGGAAAATTTGTAAACAATAATTTTGTGAAAATATTTGTGCTTTAAGGATCACTCTTCCACATCATTCTATTTAGCATTATTTCCATAGGATTGAGTCCCAGATTTGGAATTACTAGGTCAAAGATATGAATAATAATAAAGTTCTTGTGCATTTGCTTTCCATAAAAAATTAGCCAAACTGTGTTAACTGTCAAAAATGTATTACTCTGGCCGGGCGTGGTGGCTCACGCCTGTAATCCTAGTACTCTGGGAGGCCGAGGCGGGTGGATTGCTCAAGGTCAGGAGTTTGAAACCAGCCTGAGCAAGAGCGAGACCCCGTCTCTACTCTAAATAGAAAGAAATTAATTGGCCAACTAATATATATACAAAAAATTAGCCGGGCATGGTGGCACATGCCTGTAGTCTCAGCTACTCGGGAGGCTGAGGCAGTAGGATCGCTTGAGCCCAGGGAGTTTGAGGTTGCTGTGAGCTAGGCTGACGCCATGGCACTCACTCTAGCCTGGGCAACAAAGTGAGACTCTGTCTCAAAAAAAAAAAAAAAAAAAAAAAATGTATTACTCCAAAGGAAGATGCCCATTATACCACAACCTGGACAACATTAAATGATTTTATCAAGAATTAAATATATGATTCTCTTATATTTGTTCTGTTAAGATTTGAAATTTTAACCAAGCATTAAATCATCAATTCCATATAGTCAATTCATTTTGCTCAGAGAAAAGCTTTGTTTTATGACCACAGACTGTATGTAGCCAAATGTTAGTGAACTTTAAGTTTGCAAGTTGGTTTGGTACAGATTGTAATTATGACCATACTCTAAGGGTGTTTTAAGGATAATAATCTAAATTTGTCCGTTGATTTTTCCCTGGGGGGAGGGGAATGAGGAAACATTGGTTAATGGTACATACACTTATATAGAAGGAATAAGTTCTAATGTTTGATGGCAGAGTAGGGTGACTGTAGTTAACAACAATGTCGTATGTTCCAAAATAGCTACAATCCAGGACTCGAAATGTTCCAAACACATAGAAATGATAAATACTCAAGGTGATGGATACCTCAAATACCCTGACTTGATCATTTACACATTCTATGCATATGACAAAATATCACATGCACCCCATAAATGTATACAAATACTGTGTATCAATTACAAAAAAAAAGTTTGAGGCAATTTTGGGGTCTACTTCCAGTAATGGCTTAGTTATATCTCGCTGAATGAACTTCCTCCATATGATAACCATACACTCTGGGAGCTGATCCCAATAATCAGCAGCAGCTACTTGAAGGTACAAGAGAAGTGAGCAGAAGCGTGAAGGTCCTAAGGAGAAATCTATGCTTAGAGAAGGTGAGAGAAATTAAAGAAGACCTGCATAAGTAGATAGGAATACTATGTTTATGGGTTGGAATACTCCATGTTATCAAGATGGCAATTCTCCTCCCAACTGACATATAGAATCATTGCAATTCCAATCAAAATTCTAAAGCATTTTTGGCCGGGCGCGGTGGCTCACATCAATAATCCTAGCACTCTGGGATCCTTGCCGAGTTGGGAGGATTGCTCGAAGTCAGAAGTTCAAAACCAGCCTGAGCAAGAGCAAGACCCCCGTCTCTACTAAAAATTGAAAGAAATTAATTGGCCAGCTAAAATATATATAGAAAAAATTATCCAGGCAAGGTGGTGCATGCCTGTAGTCCCAGCTACTCGGGAGGCTGAGGCAGAAGGATCACTTGAGCCCAGGAGTTTGAGGTTGCAGTTAGCTAGGCTGATGCCATGACACTCTAGCTCGGGCAACAGAGTGAGACTCTGCCTCAAAAAAAAAAAAAAAAAATGAAAAAAAAATTAGCCTGGCATGGTGGCATGTGCCTATAGTCCCAGATACTCGGGAGGCTGAGGCAAGAGGATCATTTGAGCCCAGGATTTTTTTTTTTTTTTTTTTTTTTTTTTGCAATCACACAAGAGGAGGTTTATTTTCTGGCTAGCCAGGGTCCAAGCCCCAGAGCACCAACGCAGTGGCCACTCTCGCAGGCAAGGACCCCGACTGGAACAATGGCATGCCTTTTATCCCCATGGTGCACAAGCTGCGTACAAGCTGACTACACATGGATCATGCATTGACCTTTAAAATGATTGGTTGCCCACTATTGCCTTTTGAAATAATTGGCGGGTTGGTTGCCCTCTATTGCCTGATGGGCCAGTCGCCCGTGCTTCAATGACCTCATCCCATAATTCCCCATACAGCGGTGTAGCAAGCAAGCAACGACCAGAAGCAAAAGTTTGCGGTTAGCTCATTGCCCCACCCAAGTAAATTCCCGACAATTGGAAAAATTCCTCTGTCCTACAAATTCCTCTGCCCTACATTCCCCCCTTTCTCTAGGTAGCAGACGAGCACTCCTGCTCGTCCTCAAGGTCTCTTAGGTGCTCTAGTTCTATAGCACTTGACCATAGCTGCTGATATTGTTGTTGCAATACTAGTAGCTGGACAGTGTTTATCCGTTCTTTCACAAAAGCTACTAGTCTATTAATTATACATGGCGTGAAAGTAAGGACTAAGATTAGCATAATGAGTGGGCCTAGTAGGGTGGATAGTAGCGTTGTTAACCAGGGGGAACTGTTAAACCAAGACTCAAACCAACCTGCTTGATGTTCATATTCCCGTTTGCGGCGGGCAAGCCCTTCCCTGACCTTAGCTATAGATTCTCTAACAACTCCCGTATGGTCTGCATAGAAACAACATTCTTCTTTGAGGCCAGCACACAGTCCTCCTTACTGGAGGAATACTAGATCTAACCCCCTCCGGTTCTGGAGCACTACCTCGGATAGGGAGGTTAGTGACTTTTCTAGGTGTGAGATTGAATCTTCTATCCTTGCAATATCTTCATCAACAGCTGCCCTCAGAGTATTAAACCCTCTTTGCTACATTGCCAGAGAAGAGATACTAGTTCCTGCTCCTATTGCCCCTAAGCCAAAAACAGTAGCCAGGGTTATGGCTGTGAAGGGCTCTCTTTTTCTTTCAAAAATTAGGTTGGTGACTCTTTGCCCTACTATGCCCTCATACATTGTCTCCTCAGTGTGGTATATTATTTTTGGGAACACTAACACCATTATGCAGTAATCTTTAGACCCATGTAAGGTTATGGGGTTGGTGGGGGTTCGGGGCGGTAAGTATAGCTGTAGGTCTCCATCCCAAAAACATTAGACCAAAAACACAACATCCCAAAAACACAACAACCAACCCCCACCACGACCCGTCCATGTTTGTCACCCAGTCAATCCTTAGATGCCACAACCCCAGTCCAAGTCTGTGTCAGCAGTCCTGGGCAGTCGCCACCACGCGGGTCAGTCTGGTCTTCAGAGGATTCTTCGGGTCTGCAGTTGCTTTCCACCAGTCCTGGCACCGCTCCTGGTCTTTTTTATTAGCAGGTCTCACGTGGGAGTGGTGTATCCAGGTTGTTACTATTCTATCGACCTTAAGAGCAGTGAAGGTAACAAGAATAATTTGATAGGGGCCCTTCCACCTCGGCTCGAGGGTTCTGCTGCTATGCCGTTTCACCCACACCCAGTCCCCCGGCTGGTGTGGGTGAAACGAGTGTCCGGCACCCTCCTCCTCAGGCCGGTAGATAGCACGGAGGCCCGGCCATACTTGACTGTGGACACATTGCAGAGACTGCACCGCTTGCAACACTTCTTTGGGATGTCCTGGAAGAGCCTCAGGGCTCATCCTAGGAACTACAGGAGGGGGTGTGCCGTACATGATTTCAAAAGGGGTTAAACCCAAGTGATAAGGGGTGTTCCGGGCTCGGAACAGGGCGAAGGGAAGGAGGGTCACCCAGTCTCTGCCAGTCTCCAGGGCCAATTTAGTCAGAGTCTCCTTTATTGTTCTATTCATTCGCTCTACCTGCCCAGAGCTTTGGGGATTATATTCACAATGTAATTTCCAATCTATCCCCATAGCCTGGGCCAGCCCTTGACTAACCTGACAGACAAACGCAGGTCCATTATCGGATCCTATCCCTTCCAGCAGTCCATACCTGGGGACTATTTCTTCTAATATTTTCTTAGCTACTGTCAAAGCTGTTTCTCCTTTCGTAGGGAAGGCTTCTACCCATCCGGAAAATGTGTCTACCATGACCAGTAAATATCGGTACCCGTATTTTCCAGGCTTGACCTCTGTGAAATCCACTTCCCAAAATAGTCCTGGCTGCCTCCCCCTTTCCCTCGTAGTACCTGCATGGGTCCCTCTGGTTCTCCCCGGCTGCATGACCTGACAGAGCCCAGGAATTTGAAGTTGCCATATGCTAGGCTGATGCTACAGCACTCTAGCCTAGGCTACAGAGGAAGACTCTGTCTCAGTACATACATACATACATACATACATACACACATACATTCTAAAGCATTTTAAAAAGAAAATGACTTCATGTCAACATTATCAGGGATGCCATGGGGTTATCAGGTACCCACCGACAGTATATAATGAGAGGGGTACTTCTCTATGTCATTTTTTTCTGAAAACAAATGAGCCTAGACTAATCATGAGAAAAACATCAGATAAACCAAATTAGGGGACATTTCACAAAATACCTTGCTAGTACTCTTCAAAATTGTTAAAGTCATGCATGAAAAACAAGGACAGTCTGAGAACTATCACAGACTAGAAGAGATCAGGGAGACAGGATGACTAAATGCAATGTGGTATTCTAGATTAGATCTTGGAATAGAAAGAGGGCTTAATGGGAAATTTGGTGAAACCCAAATAAAGTCTTGAGATTAGTTAATAGCAACATATTGATGTTGTTTTCTTAGTTCTGACATTTGTACTACAGTAATTTAAGATGGTAACATTAGGGGAAACTGAAACTAGGTGAGGGGTATATGAGAACTGTTTGTACTATCTGCAAATCTAAAATTATTCCAAAATAAAAAGTTTATTAAAAAAAGAACTTGACAAGTTTATTCTAAAATTTATGGAACAGCAAGGGATGTTGAATATCTAAAACAGTTTTGAAAAAGAATGAGGATTTTTACTAACCAATTTCCTGAATTTCTGTGAAGCTACATAATCAAGACTGTGTTATTGGCATAAGAATAGACATATAGCAATGGAACACAATAGAGAGCTCAGTAATAGAAACCCACTTATATGATCAACTGATTTTCAGCAGAAGTGCCAAGGCAGTTCAATGGGGGAAAGGATAAGTCTTTTTAACAAATGGCACTAGAACAACTGAATATCTATATGGAAAAAATAAACTTTGATCCTTACCTCACACCTTACACAAAAATTAACATGGATTGTAGACCTAAGTATTAGAGCTAAAGCTATAATAACCTATCCAAAAAGAAAAAAAAAATTATAGAAGAAAATATTTGTGGCATTGACTTAGGCCAGTGGTACTTACCCAGGAGTGATTTTGTACTGCAAGGGAAGTTTGGCAATGTCTGGAGACATTTTTGGTTATCACAACTGGAGTGTGAAGGATGCAATTGCTATCTAGCAGATAGTGGTCAGGGATGCTGCTAAACCTCCTGCAATGCACAGGACAGACCCCACAACAAAGCTCAAATGTCAGTAGTGCCAAGTTTGAGAAAGCATGGGTTAGGCAAGGATTGCTTACATAGATCACAAACATCATGAATCTTATAAGAAAACAATTGCTAATGTTTTTCATCCAAATTTAAAACTTTCGCTCTGTAAAAGACACATTAAGAAAATGATAAGGCAAGCCACAAACTGGGAGAAAGTACTTGTAAAACATATGTCTGACAAAAGGCTTGGATTCAGAATATACGAAGAGTTCTTATAACCAATAATAAGAAACCAAACAACTTTGGGCAAGGGATTTGTACAGAAACTTCAGTAAAGAACATATATAATAAATATGCCCCATAAGCACAAGAAAAGGTGTTTAACATCACTAGTTATCAGGGAAATGTACATTAAAACCATAATGAACTATCACTACACACTCACTAGAATAGTTAAAACTAAAAGCCTGGCAACATCAAGTATTGACAAAGATATGGAGCAACTGGAACTCTCATACTTCACTGGTAGGATTGCAAAATGGTTCAGCTACTCTGGAAAACAACTAGACACTATCTTATATACTAAGCATGCACTTACGATACAACTCAGCATTTCTACTTTGTAGGTATTTACCCAAGATAAATGAAAATCTGTGTCCATACAAATAGTGGTGTGTGTATGTTATGCTTATAACCATAACAATATTATATTATTCACAATAGCCTCAAGTGAAACAATCCAATTATCCATCAACAGGGTAGCGGATAAACAAATTGTGGTATGATCATACTATAGAATACTATTTGGCAATAAAAAAGGAAGGAAATATTTATAACAACAACATGGATGAATTTCAAAAACCTCATACTAAGTGAAAGAAGTCACAACATTAAATTCTGTACAATTCCATTCATATGAATTTCTAGGAAAGTTATAACTATAGTAACAGAAAGTGGATCAGTGGTTGCCTGAGGCTGGGTGTTGGCAGGTGTAGGAGGATCAACTGCAAAGAGGAAAGTTTTTAGGGTGATTTATTCTATAACTTGATCGTGGTGATGGTTATGTGACTATATACAATTCTGATAACTCATCAAAATGTATATTTAAAACAAGTGAATTTTATTAGATGTTAAGTTTAACTCAGAAAAATAAATTGAAATAATAACTCAAGGCTGAAATTAATAAACACACTATTAAAAGAATATGAACCAAATAATAAAGGAAGAAAGTTAATTTTATTGAAATGACAAAGATAATTGTTGCAATCGAGCACTAAATTTAGCTTCAAGGTTCCTAGCAGATAATACCAAAATGAAAAACTGCACATGCTACCAGGTATGTACTTTTTATAATGTCATAAATGGAAGAGTTAGAAGCCTGTCAGAAGACTACCCATTTTAACAAGCAGGAAAGAATAATTTTCTGTGAGAATTTTCATGTAAGAATATTAAATACTACAGTGGCAATATTTTCCAAAGAACTTTTAAAAAGTTAGAAATACCCTATGGCTAACTCTTATACTGACCGTAAATAGAACACTTTTTTCTGAGGTGCTAAAATAAGGTACATAGATAGCTTCTCGCTGTTCCATCCTTTGGAGCAGGTTCTCAGATATCAATAACCTGACTAAGACAATTGCTGTGAGCTCAAGAATGAAGGAGGTATAGTTGAGGTCCATGGAGAAGGACTGAAGTATGATTTGAAAGTGAGGTTTGCAGGTGTGGACGGTTTTTGTAAGTATCCAACACCCTGACCCTAGTGAAGCTCATCCCACCCTGCGTGGGGTTTATCTGCTTAAATGTTCAGGCAAGTATTCCGTTGAATTAATTTTTATATCATAAGCAGAGAAGAGATAGCTTTGGCCTGACAAATTCCATTGATAAGAATTAATAGTTACCTGCTGCTTCTATCGAACCTTAATATGGTTCATGTATTAATATAATATTTTGATTTGAGCTGGTGTGCAGCCTGGCAAGTCTGCCAAGTTATAAGCTCAGATAATTACATTAGTTGACCTATTGAATTATTTAGCATTTTCCCATCTGAATGCTGCTGAATTTGTATGTGGAAAATGAAGATTTGAATCTTTGCATACTTGATATTGGATTGTTGTTGATTTCAGAAGCAACAGATTTAGTTATTTGTTGTGGTCTCAGGTCATTAGCAGAGGGGAGGAATTTTGCATTTATATCCGCTGTGTCAGGATCCAGTGCAGACTGTTTAGGTATGGTAAGGGGGGAGTCACGGTGTTGGAAACAGTTGCAGTAAATTCCTTTGGGGGTTAGAATTTGTTCTGCGAGGTGCTCATCCCTTCCCACTCCAAACACCTCCTACATCCAGTGCATGACCCAGACCTGGGAAGTGAGAAGACTGCATACCCCTGGCCAAGGTAAGAAGCCACGGAACAGAGTGGCTACAAGCCTGGATTCTGGAGGTAGTCTGTGTGGCAGACATATCACATTATAGCAGCTGATATCTGTGTGGTGGACATACAGTATATCATAGCAGCTGCAAATCTTTTGGCTTCCATATTTTCATAGTTCCCTGCATTGTGAATTTCACCTTCCCAAGGTAGCATAAAAACTAAAACAAAAAAAGCTGTGTTTCCCAGTCTCCTCATAGCTAGTGTCCAGCTATATGTCCTAAGTGACACTAATCTCATGCACCAAGGAAGGCTTTGACTCAGAAGTGAGATAGGGGAGGAAAAAGGGTGGTCACAAGGCATCATTTTGCCAGCTCTAGAGTGGATGGCAGAAGCCAACTGTTTTTAGGACCAGCAACTGCTTCATCCTGCCAGGTCTGGGGTGTGATGCTGAGAGAATCCTGACTATGGCAATGCCTCAGAACTGACCAACGGGGCTCAAAGCTGCTGTAAGATCCAGCTTATGTATTTCCTCTGTGATAACGTTCCTGACTCCAGTGAGTCAATCTCATCCTCCTTTGTGCTTTCCTTTAACGGTGATAATTATTTTCATGATACTAATAATTTAATAGTAGTTTCTTTGGAGACTCTTTATTCTAGAAGCTTATATATAAAAATATCAGCACTAATAGTATTACACAAGGGTATAATTACCACTGAACCAAACAGAGATGTCTGTTATTATCTCGGATCACATTTGTTTGTGATATGAGACTCTCCTGCCACAGCAATGATTCCCAAACGTCAGTAAGATAAGAATCACCTGGCTGGGCAAGACGGATCACATCTGTAATCCTACCACTCTGGGAGGCTGAGGCAGGAGGATCACTTGAGCTCAGGAGTTTGAGACCAGCCTGAGCAACAGCGAGATCCTGTCTCTACTAAAATAGAAAAAATTAGCCAGATGTGGTGGCATGCACCTGTAGTCCAGCTATTGGAGAGGCTAAGGCAGGAGGATCCCTTAAGCCCTAGAGTTTGACGTTGCAGTGAGGTATGATGACACCACTGCACTCTAGCCAGGGCAACAGAGCAAGATTCTGCCTAAAAAAAAAAATCATTTGTAAAGTTTAAGATTATCGTGTATATATTCCTGGGGTCTACCCACAGAGATTCTGATTCATTTGGGATGGGGTGAGGCCCAGGATCTGCATTTTAATAACTTTCAGGTGATTTGGATGCAGATGTTTATAAACATTGGACTATACATGAACTCCTTGCACATCTTTCATCCTTATTTCTCCTCAGTCACCAATGCTAGTCCAATGCTGGCACATGGTTAAGTATTTGCTCAGTGGCTGATTTTTTTTTTTTCATTGTATAAGAAATAGTAAAAGACAGAAATATTGAAAATAGTGATACTTTAGATATTCACATTGCTCAAAAATGTCAGAATGCTTTGGAACCGAAGAAGCAAATTGAGTGGTATTTTTCCATACAGTGATTCAAACTGTTTTCACTAAGGGTCAAACTTTTGGTTCAGTGGGTTTCCCGTTAAAGCCAGGATTCGTTTTCCATGCATGGTCCAATGTAAGATACTGTATACTGATTTTTGATTCACATATTTATCAGGGGAAACTGTACCCATATGTCTGACATGTTTATCGTTAAAGAGGATATCTTTTTCTGGAGCTTTAATGCCAGGATTCTAGCAGAGCTTCTCCACCAGTTGCTCTTCTAGCCCCACTCTCTGCGACACTATCTGAGTATCAGGAGCTTAAATTTGAGAAAAACAGCATTTATGAAATAGTACCTTCTAATGCACAATTATGTATTGATAATGTGGAGATAACATAATCACAGAGCTCCAGATGAAAGCTCAGTATTTCTCCAGCTCCTGCTCTTTGTCTGCCCAAGTTTGTTTGAGTAGCCAGGTATGATAACAGAGGTAACAGCAGGTGAACACGGTTTGGCAAGAGAATAGAAAGATCAGGAACAAAAATCTGTAGCTCAAAACCCTAGGAATTAGATGTATCCACCTGGTCAATGAGGTCTTGCAGTGCTCATTTCCACCTGTGGGAGTTCTGCCTGTCATGCAGTATCTTGTTCAGTTGACATCTTCCCCAGTAAGACTTTCTCATTCGTCCCCTACCCCAACTCCAGTAGAATCTTGCCATCCTTGGAACCTCTATTTCAGTTATTTTTCTGAATCTGTCTTTTCTGTCAAATCGTCAGCATTCTGAAGGGACAGAATCCAGACTGAATAAGGACTCTATAAAAATACAAATGAGCTGCTGTCAAAGGACCCATGTCTCCCTGCTGTGAATGGAAGGTCTGGAACAAATATGCTAACATGTACTATGGGCTTTTGGGAGGGTTCGAGTGGGGGAGATAAGAATCTCAAGGATCAGAAGAGAGGAGAGCCTCTGGAAGTCAGTGGTAGATTCATATAACAAAACACTAAATGACAATGAAGAGAAGGGTCTTCTCAAGGAGTATAAGTGGGACAATGATTCATTTCCCTGTCTTTTTTGAAAACAACTTTAGTAATGTGTATTTTACATATTATAAAATTCACCCATTTCAAGTTATAATTCTATGATTTTTTGTAACTTTACTAAGTGGTACAACTATCACCATAAATCAGTTTTAGAACACTTTTATTCTCTTAGTTAGACCCCTCATGGCCATTTGTAGTTATTCCCGTTCTTATAGCCAGGCCCAGGCACCTATTAATCTACTTTCTGTCTATAAATTTGCCTTTCTTGGATATTTAATATACATGGAATTATACAATATGTGGTCTCGTGTGTCTTCTAGCTTCTTTCTCCTTGCATAACGTTTTTGAGGTTTATCTATGATATAGCATTTATTGCTGAATAGTATTCCATTGGGTGAATATGCCACATTCAGTATATCCATACTGATTGATTGACATGCCAGTTGTTTCCAGTTTGGGGCGCTTATAAATAATTCTATGAACATTTCTGTGCTAGTCTTGGTGTAGAAATATGTTTTTATGTCTATTTTGTAAATACTTAGGAGTGGAACTGCTGGGTAATTTGGTAGTTTTATATTTAACTTTTTGAGAAGCTGCCAGATTGGTTTTCAAAGTGGCTGTCCCATTTTATATTCCCACTAGCAATGTATGAGGGTTCCCATTTCTCTGCATTCTCACCAACATTCACTATTGTCTGCCTTAGTTATTTATTCTAGTTATTCTAGTGGGTATGACATGGTACGTCATTCTTGTTTTAATTTGCATTTTCCTAGTTAAATGGTGTTCAGCATCTTTTCATATCCTTATTAGGCATTAGCCATTTGCATATCATCTTCAGTGAAATATCTGCTCATATATTTTGTCCATTTGTTGATTGGGTCATTTGTCTTTTTAAAAATATGTTGTAAGAATTCTTTGCATTAATATATTCTGGATAGAAGTCCTTCATCAGATATGTGTTTTGCAAATATTTTATGCAGTCTGTTTCTTGTCTTTCAATTTTTTTAGTGGTGTCTTTGTAGTACAAAAGTTTTAAATTTTGATGAGGTCCAATTTATCAATTTCTTCTTTTATGGAATATATTTTTAGTGTCATATCTAAAAGACCTTTGCCCAATTTAAGGTCTTAAAAGATCTTCTCCTATGCTTTCTTTTATTTAGCTTTTACATTTAAGTCTGTGATCCATTTTGAGTTAATTTTTGTATATAGTGTGAAGTAAGGGTCTAAACTCATTTTTTTGCATGTGGATATCCAATTGTCCTCACTTTTCTCATAAACTAACTTCTGTTGAATGCCTGGCTTTGTGGTAGGCACTGGAGAGACAAAGGCAAATGATACAATTTACAGCTTCAAGTATAGTCTAGAGAGACATATGTCCAAAACCAAGGAGAGGAGAACACAGGAATGCACCAATTCAAGATCTGGTGACTTCAATGAGTCTGAGGTAAAATCAGAGGGGTGGTTTTGGTGTCTTCAGGGAAAAGACTCGAATGTGTTAGCCTAGCTTACTGTAATAGCTTCAGCTTCTTTAGTCTCTTAACACACTAGTTTGTCACCATCTATTTTGAGGTATATCTCAAAAGATTTATGATTAATAAAGAGTCCAAATATTGGTATTTGCTAATGATTAGGTTTTTGTTAAAAGCACTGGATATGCTCAGAGTGAGGACTGTAGTGATATCTTAGAATTGATCCTACCCTAGCTTATATCTTTGAGAACATGTCTCTTGCATGGACATTATTAAAAATAGCTAAAAATTCTGGTTTAGAGGATAAAAATTGGATTAGAAATTGAGAGACTTACTCTTGGGGCTACCACTAATTAGCTTTGTGTTCTTAGCTCATCACCTAAATTCTTAGACCCTCAGTTTGCTCCCAGTATAAGATAGCTGTTCATTCCCAAGATCCTTTGCAGACTGAATGTTCTATTTCTTCATTGAGTCAACATTTACTGAATAATCACTTTGCGCCAGGCACTGTGGGGCACTGTTAAGCCCAGGTAAGACAAAGATACCAAATGATTTTATAGAGAGGGATGTGAAAGCAAACCACTAAAAGATAATGTTGCACAATTTGTGCTAGTTCCATGATTCTGTGTGTCTAAAAATATATGTCTCTTCTGACCAAGAAGTTAACTGGGAAGGAAAAGCCAAGAAGGAAAATGACCCCAGGATGAGCTTAAGGAATGTGCCTGTAGCAGAGAATCCACATGTCAGACATGTGACAGAAGAATTCTAGCCTGCATAGCTGTAACTAACCTTTGGACGATGAGATTTCCTCACACCGTGGTAAAAAGGTGTATTTACTTCCCTAAGAGAAGTAAAAGAGAAAGTATATAATATTTGGGACTATATGAAGAACTTGGCACATATTGAGTATCCATTTCTCTTTATTATATTGAAAATCATAATGAGCATTCCTCATATTTCAGGCCTTCCCAAAGAGCAAATCTATAGCATAAAATATTTTGTTAAAAATAAGAAGTATGTTCTTAATATATTGGAATAACATTAATCTGTTATATATTAACTTCATACCCTCCTTCCCAAGACTTGTCTTTCAGATTCTGAGTCACGTTCTCAAATATACTTTCTGAACTTTCTTTTATAACTACAGTACCTTCAAAGTTGAACCTAAATAACCTAATAGTCTCTTTGTATAATGTACAGACACTTAGCCTATGACTTTTGAAAGATTTTCATACAGGGGAGACTGTGCTACTTTGGCTTGAGTTCCTCCTCGAATTCTCTTTTCTTCCACATACATATATACGTTTTCTTTTCTTGGCACTAGACAGTTTGGGGCTGTTTATATATTAGTGGAAATGTTTGCAAAGTTATGGGAAAATTAAGTTTACATTACAGTCATAAATCTTTACTTGTAAATCGTACCATTTATGAGCAGCCATTGTTCAAGCATACTTATATATACCTTAATTATATCTTGTGTTTTAAGAAGGCTTTGCCTTGATCTATTAGTCAGGATATTTGGTTGCAAGTGACAGCTGAATTAGCTCAAGCAAAAAGAGAATTTATTGGCTATTTTAACTAGGAAGTTTAGATGTTGAATTAGCTTTAGTATAACTGAATCCAGGGGCTCAAATGAATTCCTGGCTCTCTTGCCCTCTGTCACTCAATTCAGCATTCCTCTTGGTATTGGCTTCATTTTTAGGCAGGTTCTCTGTGTGTGGTAGTAAAAGATAGCCAATGGCAGCTCAAGACTTGTCTGGTCTTTGTAAATTGAGATCAGAGGAAAAGAGACTCTTTGGGATTCATATACTGGATCTCATTTGGGGACTCTCATTGATCCAGGTTGGGTATAATGCTCACCCCCTTGCCACCAATCTTTGTGAATAGCAGAAGAAAGTATTATATAAAGAATGACTAGCCCAGGGATTGTCTCAGCTTTGGAAGCTAGGGGAGAGTAAAGTCCTTTGACTGACAAATTCTCCATATCCACATCAGGTGAAAGAGGAGCAGGTCTCTAGTAGATGTCAGGTACATGAATAACAGATGTCCACTCCATTTGGTAAGGTGTTGTTAAACACTTTTAAGTGAAAGGAGCACTGGCTTTCATTTGCCTCAAAAATGCAAAGCTGCTATTAATAAGATGACAATATTTATTTGTTTTTGAAACCATCTCAAATATTCTTTTTTTTTTTTTTTTTTTTTTTTCTGAGACAGAGTCTTGCTCTGTTGCCCAGGGAGAGTGCAGTGGCATCATCAAAGCTCACTGCAACCTCAAACTCCTGGGCTCAAGCCACCACACCCAGCTAAGTTGTTTACTTTTTGTAGAGATGGGGGTCTAGCTATGTTGCTCAGGCTGGTCGTGGACTCTGGGCCTCCAGTGATCCTCCTGCCTTGGCTTCCCAAAATGCTGGGATTACAGGCATGAGTTACCTCGCCAGTGAAACCATCTCAAATATTCTAGAGATCTATTTAATACATTCTCTCTGGATTTTTCATATGGTAATATACTGCCTTTTCACTGAATTGACATTATATTTTCTTAATAGTCATTTTAAAATTTTATCAAGTTTTTATAAATATTTCATTGTGATTGCTTACACAAACCATGTTTATTTCATAGTAAAAATCGCAAGTATCCTGGTTGAGAGAGATCATTTAGAAAATAGTTTCTCTTTGATAACTTAGATGTGTTGATGGTGTTTGGTTTCTAAGAATTATAATTTCTTTTAATGGAGTTTGTCTTAAATTCTTGCTGAAGGCTAAAAAAGAGTTTTTAAGTGACCATAGTGATAAGAGTCAATAAACCACATTTCTCTTGTATAGAACATTTTCAGTTCTCAGATCTTGACCCTGATAAACTTTATGATAGGGGAAAATTCCAAAACACATATGAAGGAGAGAATTATATTCAGGTGTTTTAAATAGCAAGTCCAAATACAGTCATCCTTTTTTCATACTCATAAATTAGGACAGCTCCAGCTTTTAAAATAGATTAAGAAGAAGGGGTGGCATACATACAGAACAAACCAATGTTTAAATATAGCACATTTAAATTCTTTGCATATCAAAGACCAGTAACAAAATGTAAGTTGATTTTGGCTTTAGAAATCGTTCTGGAAGCTGGTGCATGCCTGGAATCTCAGCTACTTAGGAGACCAAGGCCGGGGGATCGCTTAAACTCAGGAGTTCAAGACCAGCCTGGGCAACATAGTGAGACCTCATCTCAAAAAAAAAAAAAAAAAAAAACATTCTGGATGTTGGCTGCTCATGGCATATCCTGTGTTCTAGAGCTTTATGGGGCCTCTGTCATAGGATGAAAGAAGAGGTAAAATCTTATTACAAAAAGCCCTGCTTTATTATCATTAAATCTCCTTGGACCAGGCCCAGTGTAGATACAGTGTAGACACAGAATTCCTATGTTTATGGTTAATTTTAGCAAGAGCATAATGTGTTCCTTCAATCTACTGGTCATAAAATTGGATGCATTACGTAAGAGGATGACTTGTTCCTAGGAAATACTCAGTGGAATATTTAGTGGTAAAGGTCATGATGTCTCCAACTTATTCTCAAACAGTTTAGAACAACAACAATAACAACATGATATTCTATGATATAAATGTTCCATAATTTACTTAACTAGTCCTGAGCTGGTAATTGTATGTGGAGGCAGATAGGTAAACTGGATAACTTCAACTCAAATGATTAGGTTTTCTTCAAGTAGCTTTATTATTTGGCTTGAAATGCTGGACATTCCAAAGTTTTAGATCATATTCCAAAGTCAATATATATGCCACTAGAGTTAATGATTGAGTTGACTGTATACTAAAAATATTACCTCAAAGGACTTCTGGTAAAATGTGGAAATGGAGTCCTTGAGAGATTTCAACAAAATTTTAGAATATAGAAAGCAGAGAGGAAGATGCTATAACATGAATCTCTGGTTTGAAAGGGCCCACTGAATGCCTATTACAGTGAATGAAGAGACCCTTGTAAAGTAAGTCTTCATAAAATCTCAGCACCCTAGGATTAAAGACAGCTTCCATAGAGACCAGGTCACATACAATAGGTAATAGAATGGCACAAGACATCTCAGATGTCTCACAGAATATTGGAATAGAAGACAATGGAGCAATTGCCACTAGAATTCTGAGAGAAAATGGTTTTGGGCGTAGAATGCTATACTCAGCCAGTTTTAGCCTTATCTAAAGTCAGTTTTATTTTATTTTTTTAATTTTAGCATACTATGGGGGTACAAGTGTTAAGGTTACATATATTCCTCATGCCCCCTCCCCCCTCAAGTAAGAGCTTCAAGTGTGTCCATCCCCCAAACGTTGCATATCTTACTCATTTGGTTGTATATACCCATCCCCTCTTCCCCCCTCCCACCCTCCTGACACCTGATAAATGTTACTCCTATTATGTCCACTTAGGTGTTGATCCATTAATACCAATTTGCTGGTGAGTACATGTGGTGCGTATTTTTCCATTCTTGAGATACTTCACTTAGTAGAATGGGTTCCAGCTCTATCCAGTAATATACAAGAGGTGCTAGATCACCATTGTTTCTTAAAGCTGAGTAGTACTCCATGGTATACATATACCACATTTTATTAATCTACTCATGAAATGATGGGCACTTGGGTTGTTTCCACAGTAAAGCCAGTTTTAGATAAGGAAAGTTTTTAAAAAAAGCACCTCCCTTGAGCCTTTGCTTAGGAAGCTACTGACATTTATTCCAACAAAATGAGGGCACACCCCAAAAAAGATGAAGTCCTGAAGTCAAGAAACAGGGGATCCAACACAGGAAATTGGTGAAGGAAATATCAGGGAGGCATCAGGCCTAGAGAGCTACCGGTTGCAGATTGGAACAATAGGATGGAAGCTCCAAAACGGAAATGGGGGCAAGAAATGAAATGGATAAATTATCCCTTAACACTAGACTGCTCAGAAAGTAATGTTGATAGGTATGTAATAGATCTGATGGAGCATTTGGGAAAAAATGATCAGAACTTATGATATTAAGGAATTATAAATTAAGGAATTTTGGTATAAATATTTCATTTAGAAACAGAATTAAATAACTAGAAATAGCTATACAGATGAAAGTCATTACTCATGGGGAAGAATATGGCAGAGATGGATGAACATGATTATCAGCTTTTTAGAACTATTTGATTGTACTATCAAGTATATCAGTTATGTTGATTAAAAATAAAAGCCAGGTGAAAATAAAAGCAGTTCAAACTAAAACAAACCATTTAAAGATGTTAATAACAGGGCAGATGGGTGTGGGGCATATGAGAACTCTCTTTTCACAATTATTATGTAAATCTAAAGCTGTTCTAAAAAATGAAATCTCATTTTGAAAAATTTAATTGTAGGAATAAAAGATGAAAGAGAAGAATGTAAGGTAATGAACTATATATACATTATATTAAATATAGGACAATAAACTTAATGAACATCAAAAATGTACAGAAAACAAAATCAAATTTTATTATTGATTTTCAAAACAAAATTGAAAATAAAAGTATTATTTCACTGTTAGTAAATACTATCTATACATATGTCCTATATTTTGAATTATTCCATGTTACCAATGTCATTTATTCTTCATAGAAACTTGTGATTTTTAAAATAATGACTGAATAGCTATGTTTATGTGGTTGACAGGTATGTTTTTTCCATTAGTGGATTAATATAGTTTTGGATTACGACTATTCAAGTTCACCTCTTCACCCTTGTTTAAGTCTCCTAAGTCACACTCGAAGTTATGCAGAACTAGTGGGGGATGGGGTGGTCAATGAGTATATCTGGCTAGGCCACATCCTCAAAATGTTGCACTCTTTGTCATTGAACATCATTCCTCCCCTGTTCTTCTTCATCAGTTTGGCTCCATAGCAGTCCTATTTCATAGGATTGATGAAGCGATTTATCTGTAAACTTTGGTTGAATGTGGCTTAGAAATCAAGCCATCTGCTACCAGGGGCAGTAGTATAAGTTTGTCCTGGGGACAGTAAAGATATGTGGTGTTTACTGTTGCTGTCATCAGAACAGGCACTGAACTTGGAAACTCCAGGACTTTGGGACTGACATTGAAGCAAAATCATGATGAATATACAGTGCTCGGATTGGGCTGTCTAGCATGTTTTAAGGCAGGTTTCCTTACGTCTTTATTACTTTCTATATTTTTTAAATATCTTTTTATATTTTAGGAACTAGACATTGCAGGAAACTCCTCTTGTACCCTGTTTTTACTCTGTGGATCCAGCAAACGAAAATGACAGCCCTGCAATAGCTAAATATCTAAGCTTTAAAAACACATTTAAAAAGCCCTAATTGGCATAATAACCTATAATTTTCTTTCTTTTTTTTTTTTTTTGGCATCACCCATTTTATATCTTGTACTTCCAGTTTCCCTCAATCACATAATTATCAGATATTCTTGTGGATTTTAAAAGGTGGTTTTAATGCCATATTCTTCAATTAATTGACCAGTTTGCTTCCATTAAGTGTAATCTCTTGTGCTTGACTTCCTGCCTATGGGACAGAGTTTAGTTCAATAGAACCCTTTGAGGTTTTTTCCTGGTTTGTTGACTTTAATTCTAGTGCCTGGTTGAAGCAAGAAATGTTGGAGGTGATACAGAGAATGTTCTTCTCATTGTATGTGCAGATTAAACTTCCCTAAGAGTAATGCTGTTTCTGAGTGTAAGACAGGATTGACCATCTTTGGTTCTGTTGATTTGCACTGTGTGAATAATGGCCAAATAAATGTCATCCCTTTGGCTAGTCTCTTGTCTTTTGAATTTGGTTATAGTTCTTTTGCAGGCCATTGTGGATTGAATATTTGTATCTATCTCCCAATAAATTGAAACGTTAACCCACAATGTGATGGTATTTGGAGTTGAGGCATTTGGGAGGTAATTCAGTTTAGGTGAGGTAATGAGGGTGGGGCCCTCAAGGTGGAATTAGTGCCCTTATAAGAAGACAAAGAGACACGAGAGCACTTTCTCTCCTCACATGCATGCATTGAAGAAAGACCATGTGGGCACACAGTGAGAAGGTGGCTGGCTGCAAGCCAGGAAGAGGGCCTTCACCAAGAACTGAATCTGCTGCTGCCTTGATCTTGGAACTTCCAGCCTCCAGAACTGTAAGAAATTGATGTCCGTTGTTTAAGCCACCCCAGCTATAGTATTTTGTTAAAGAAGCCTGAGCTAAGACTTAGGCTTTCTCCAATTTCTCTAGTTTTTTGATTTCAGTATAAATAGAATAGGGTAATTGTCAACCTTTATCAGTATTGAGCATGTGGAGGTGAGATTATCTTACTTCCTTTACACCCAACACCCATTCCTTTTTCCTGTTACCATACTCTAAAACCAAATCTAAAACTAGATTATTTTTTATGATAGTATTCCTTTTTTGGGAGGCTTCTTATTTATCCCTTCATTTGGCTATGTCTAGCATTTTTTTGTCAACAGCCTAGATGACTGCTGTGTGTATATGTCATTTTTCCTTTTTCTGAGGTCTGTTCTTCCTACAACTTGGTTACAATGCCCTGTTTCCATTGGGAAGTCACCTTTCCCCTTTCTCACTCCTCAATCCATGTGACTAAAGGAAGGCTCATCCCATCCATGGCTCTAGGGGTGAGCAAAACAAGACAATCAGAGAAACATATTCTTCTAACCACATTGATTAGTTCTGAGATGAACAGATGCCTCAATTCAGGCCAATGAGAACTAGACTCAAATCTTTTGCTGAAATCATTCAGAAAACTGCTCAAGCCTATACAGAGGAAAACAATGCCGAACTATGGAGAAAGTGAGAGAATCCAGGTGATATTATTTGATTACCAGGATCCAGTTGTATCTGAGTTTATGTTGGACTTTTTGATCATATAAGCTAATAAACTTCCTCTTTGGCTTAGGTCAATTCAATTTAAATTAGGTCTTTATTATTACAACTGAAAGAGAGCTATATAACATGATTACCAAATTCACAACCATTAGTAATCATGAAGCGATAGAGAATATATTAAATGAAAGAGTCAAAATCCAGAAAGATCTTCATTAAAAAGAAGGGCAGCAACTAGTAAGGTAAAATATAAAGTTCCATAGTTGGTAAAAATCACTGATTGGGAAAAATGAGGATGAGGCTGGCATGGATAAATAGTTGCTCGTATGAGAAAGATTTAGTGGTTTCAGTGAATTATTAGCTCCATCTCAGTTACTAGTGTGATGACGCTGTCAAGAATATGTTGTGCTTTGTTTCACTAACTTATTCTCCTATCCTTGTACTTATATAACACAGTACCACACTGTCTTGATTACTATAGCTATATTATAAATTTCAAAAATTTGGTATTGTAAATCTGCTGACCATATTCTTCTAGATTGTTGGCTATTCTATGTCCTTTGTATTTCCATGTAAATGAAATATTGTGAATTTCCCCAAATTAAAAAGAAGTAAGAATTTCCTAATTTTTCAAGTTGGTGGGCCTAATGAATTGTAAGTTGTTTTTAATGCCATTGAAAAAAAATAATACTTGTTATGGGAAAATAAATATTGAATGATGCTAGGTCTTGAGAAATACATCCTTAGAATAAGATACAAATGCCCTATATATTTATCTATATAAACCTAGAATGCATAATACATTGATGGAATACATAAGAAACTAATAATAGTATTTTGGGTGGACTGAGGATCTGGCATAGGAGAAAGATTTACTGTTTTGTGTACCTTTGAAAGCTTTTAAATTAAAAAAAACTAATAAAAAATTTCAAAATAAAAATGTAATATACACTATTATTATTCATGTATCTTTGAGATCTATCTCTAAATCGGAATTCCTTTATATACATAAAATCTGTCTTGATTTATGTGTACAGGTGCTGTTTGTAGTTAATGTCACTGCAGTTCTTCCTCTTTATTTCCTAGGTCGGCCCATTACCTGGACTTCAAGGAAACTTTAATCAATCTTTTACATCATGCATTTAAAAATTTTTTATGATGTACCTCCTAAGCTTTTTCTGACTGCTCTTTACCCCAAATAAATAATTATGCTTCAGGGATTACAGCTTTTCTTTAGTCCTTCTTATTATTGGTCAACTTTGCAGTTCCTTGTTTTTCCTAACTTAATTTATCCAGGCCTCAGTTGCCTCATCTGTAAAAGACATTAGGTAAAGTATTGTCCAAAGTCTCTTCCAGTCCTATGAATTCATAAGTCTGTATTCCATTTCATTCTACTCCATTCATGATCCTTACAGGCAGTGATGATACAACTCTTCAAGATAAGATATGAAATTCACAGAGTGTTCAAACTTTGGAAAAGTTACACCTACTCTTTGCTATTCCTTAGACCTGTGATTCACAGGTTTAGTTTTAGAATATTTCTGGATACCTACATTTATCAACAGCTGTGATGGATTGAATTGTTGCCCCCTCACTACATGCACACTTTTGCCATGGCTTCCTTGTGGGCAGAGTGTACTTCTGCAACCCTTGACTTGCTTTGGCTAATGGCATATAGGTAGCAGTTGTACCGTTTTAGAGCCTAGGAACTTAAGAGGCCTTGTATGCTTCTATTAGCTCTCTTGTATCTCTCTTTCTGCTGACCCAAGGGGAATGAGAGACACAGGAGCAGACCTGCAGATCTGAGTGAGAAGCTATCCCAGGCACTGAAACTTGAAGCAGAGCCTCTCAGTTGAGCCTAGCTTCAATCAGCTGAGTTTCAGCTGACCTATGGATCTTTCTTTTTAATTTCAGCATAATAAGGGGGTACAAATGTTAAGGTTACAAACATTGCTATTGCCTTCCCTCCCCCATCGAGTCAGAGCTTCAAGCATGTCCATGCCCCCTACAATGCATGATGCGCTTAAAATGTATATATATAAACCCATCCCTTCCCCCCCACCTGCCCGATAACCTATAGATCTTTAAGAATAAATAATTATTAAATCTCAGTATGGTCTGTGACAGCATTTTTGTGACAACTAACTGATACAACAGGCACCATTGAATTATTTTTGTACAATGTGCTTTTAAAACAGGAAACACATTTTCTTAATTCAAAAACAAAAATAGAACAAGGTACGTTTTGCTCCAAACCCTGTTCCTCATTCACCAGGTCCCATCCAATGTCCCAACACCACAAGTCACTCACTTTATTGGTTACTTGTGAATTCTTCTAAAGTTTGTGTAAATACAGACATACATGTGTAATGATATGTAGAGAATGTATAATGAATATATAGCCCCACTTTACCCTTTTGCACATTTTTTTATTCTTTGCTTTTTTCATTTACTATATCTTAGGCATATTTACATATCAATATATAAAAGCTTCCTTTTGTATTTTTTTTTCCTGAAGCGAAACAGCAGATATATAAAAGCTTCCTTAGTTCCTCTTCACAGCTATATAGCACTCCATCATATACCATAGTAAAAGATAATAAAGTCCCCTATTGATGGTCACTGGATTTATTTTCTATCTTTTGCTGCAGTATACTTATATACAGCTATGCATTATTTAACATATGGGGACACATTCTGAGAAATATGTCATTAGGTAATTTTGTGGTTGTGTGAACATCATAGAGAGTATTTACACAAACCTAGATGGTATAGGCTACTCCACACCTAGGCTATATGGTATAGCCTATTGTCCCTAGGCTACAAACCAGTACAGCATGTTACTGTACTGAATACTGTAGGCAGCTATAATACAATGGTAAGTATCTGTGTATCTAAGCATGGAAAAAGTAAATAGTAAAAATACAACATGAAAGATTTAAAAATTATACTTCTATATAGGGCACTCGCCATGAATGGAGCTTGCAGAACTGGAAGATTCTCTATGTGAGTCAGTGAATGAGTGGTGAGTGAATGTGAAGGCCGAGGACATTACTGTACACTACGGTAGACTTTATAAACACTGTACACTTAGGCTACACTAAATTTATTTTAAAATATTTTTCTTTCTTCAATTATAAATTACCCTGAGCTTACTGTAACTTTTTTACTTTATAAATTTTTTTTTAAAAGCTTTTTGGCTCTTTTGTAATAACACTTAGCATAAAACATAAACACATTGTACAGGTGTACAATAATTGTTTTTTATATCCTTATTCTATAAGCTGTTTTCTATTTGTAGAAATTTTTATGTTTTTACTTTTTAAACTTTTTTTTCTAAGATAGAGCCTTAGTCTATTGCCTGGGCTAGAATGCTATGGGGTCAGCCTAGCTCACAGCAACCTCAAACTCCTGGGCTCAAGCGATCCTACTGCTTCAGCCTCGCAAGTAGCTACAGGCATACACTAGCACGCCCAGCTAATTTTTTTTAGTTTTAGTAGAAATAGGGTCTCACTTTTGCTCAGGTTGGTCTCGAACCCATGAGCTCAAGGGATCCTCCCACCTCGGCCTCCCAGAGTGCTAGGATTACAGGCGTGAGCCACCTTGCCAGACCCTCAGTCTTCTTAAGCTTTTTGTTGTTGTTGTTAAAAACAAAGGCACAAACACATACATTAGCCTAGGCCTACACAGGATCAGGATCATCACCATCACTATCTTCCTCCTCCTTATCTTATTCCACTAGATCTTCAGGGACAATAACATGCCTGGAGCTGTCATCTCCTATGATAACTATGCCTCTTCTGGAATGCCTCCTGAAGGACCTGCCTGAGGCTGTTTTACAGTTAATTAAACAAACAAAAAAAATAAGCAAGAGTTATTTTATCTAAAATAATGATAACAGTACAGAATAGTTAATACATAAAGTAGTAACATACTCATTTATTATCATTATTATCATGTACTATATATAATTGTATGTGCTATACTTTTATATGACTAGTAGCACAGTAGGTTTACATCAGCACCACCACAAAAATGTGAGTAGAGGAGGATCAAGATGGCGGATGAGAAACACTGCCAGAAAGAGTGTCTCTGCAGAAAAGACAGATTCTAGCAGAAATTAGAAAAAAGAAGCAAGAAGGTGAGCATACAGCAGACGAGGGCCAGAAGGAAGGGTACCTGAGACCCCGGGAGACTCCATGGGAGGAGGCTGCGGAGCAGAACTGGAAGCTGAGACTGCCGGAGCAGCCTGGAGACCAGCGGGAAGGGTAGGTGGATAAAACACCTTTCCCCTCCCCTGCATTTGGGACTGCTGGTGGGCTCCCCAGCAGGTGGAGAGACCTGTGGACACCAGCCCAGAGACAGCCGCCGCCAGCTAGCGGTGAGCCTGTAGCAGACACGGCACCAGACTCCCAAATCCCTGTGCACCTCTGTGTGCACAGACCCGAGCCGTGCGGCAGGCGCCATATTGCCTCCTTCTCCCATCTGCCGACCCTACCTGCAGCTGCCCAGAGAGACAATACAGCCACCAGCCAGAGGCACCTCCAGGGAACAGGACCTTCCCTTTTGGGACCCTACAGCCGACTCAGGGGAACTCAGACTGTGAGCTCCCTACCCGCCAGCCCTCCCAGGTGCTGCTGGCATGGTGTTCCCAGGAGAACGGTGCCAACTCAGAGGCTGAGAGACACAGACACAGCTTGGGCTCCCTGTGGGTGAATTGGGACCGGAACTCCTCTCCCTGGTGGGGATACAGTTTGAACTCTGGGACCCAGAGGTTGGACCTGCAGACCAGATCCCGTGCACCGAGATCTAGCATTGCCCGGGGCACAGAAGGGATATTTGTGAACAGCCCACTGAGGTGTGTGTGCCTCCAGGGGCAGATCAGCATCCTAGAGGGCAACCCTCCCCCCAAAGGGAGGGCATGTGTCCAGCCCAGGTGGCATTCCTGCGCAGGGAACCTCCCCAACGGCATCACAATCCGGGGAGGCCTGGTGGCGTGTGGTCTGGCCTGCTGGCAGAGGCCGAGGAGTAGCTGCGGAGTTGGGGAGGGTGGAAAGAAGCAAGGCCCGCTCCAGACTGCGGGTCTTAGACAGCCCCACCCCCACACCCAGACTTTCTGGCTGAGCGGGACCATTCCAGCCCTTCCCTGACAGCTTTTCCTGGAAGCAGAGAACAGAACTTTGACCCCTGCTAATGGCATTGGTGATGCCTGAGGGCAGGCTTACCCAACCCAGCTCCGCCCAGAACAAGAGCTGATAACAGGACACAAAATCAACAGCATAGCCTGTTCCTCCAAGCAAGCGCCACCTACTGACAGGGACGGCATTCTGCACAGCCTTTTCACGGCATCCACTGACTCATTATACAGGGAGTGGTCGAATCTCACCCACAGACACCACCTAACAGCTCAGAAACTAAACAAGGCGTGTGAATACCCAAACAAAAACCTAAAGGAAAGAAACAACAACTGATCAACATGGGAAGAAATCAGCAAAGGAACTCTGGAAATATGAAGAACCAAATGGAAAACACACTCCCAAAGAGGAGCACCAGCCCCCTAGAAATGGACACCAACCAAAATCAGGCAACCAAAATGACAGAAAAGGAATTTCATATGTAGATCATAAGAACACTCACCAACGTGCAACAACAACTCAATAACCAACACAAAGAAACCACAAAAAGCCTCCAGGATCTAGAACAAAAGTTCACTAAAGAAATAGACACGATGAAGAAAAGTTTAACTGAACTCCTGGAAATGAAGAATCAATTCAGGAACTACAAAATACAGTGGAAAGTCTCAAGAACAGGGTAGATCAAACAGAAGAAAGAATCTCAGAGATTGAAGATAACACCCTCCAACTAAATAAAACCACCACAGAGATAGAGCAGAGAAACAAGAGAAAAGAGCAAAGCCTATAAGAGATGTGGGATTATGTGAAGAAACCTAATGTGAGGGTCATAGGGTTACCAGAAGGGGAAGAAGACAACACCCAAGGGTTGGACAAGCTATTTGAAGATATAATAGAGGAAAATTTCCCAGGCCTTGCTCAAAAACTTGATATACAACTTCAAGAAGCTCAGAGGACCCCTGGGAGATTCAATGCAAAAAGGAAGACGTCACGTCATGCAGACATCAAACTGACCAAAATATCAACTAAAGAGGCCCTTCTAAGAGCTGTAAGACAAAAGAAGCAAGTGACATACAAGGGAAAGCCAATTCGCATAACACCAGACTTCTCTAATGAGACTTTACAAGCAAGGAGAGACTGGGGCCCCATTCTCACTCTTCTGAAACAAAACAATGCCCAGCCTGGAATCTTCTTCCCTGCAAAACTAAGCTTCATATGTGAAGGAGAAATAAAGACATTCTCAGACAAGCAAAGTCTCAGAGAATTCACCAAGACAAGACTAGCCCTACAAGAAGTACTCAAAACAGTGATATGCACGGAACACCATAATAAAAACTCACGAATATAAAAACAACCAAAACCCAAAGATTAAAGGCCAGATATTACAATGGCTCAAGAGAGAAATCAAAGCAACAACATCCAACCCAACAGAATGAACAGTAATCTACCTTACCTATCAGTTCTCTCAATAAATGTGAATGCCTTAAACTCTCCACTCAAGAGACATAGGCTGGCTGAATAGATAAGAAAATACAGGCCAAGTATATGCTGTCTTCAGGAAACACATCTAACCTGCAAGGATGCATATAGACTAAAAGTAAAAGGGTGGAGATCAGTATTCCAGGCAAGCAGAAGCCAAAAGAAGGCTGGCGTGGCAGTTCAAATTTCAGACGATTTAGTTTTTAACCAACAAAAGTAGTGAAAGACAAAGAGGGTCATTATATAATGGTGAAGGGCACACTTCAACAAGAAGAGATAACAATTTTAAATATATATGCACCCAACTTAGGTGCACCCATATTCATAAAGCAAACCTTACTGGATCTAAGCAAAAGGATTAATAGCAACTCCATAATCACCGGAGATTTCAACACCCTACCGATGGCACAAAACAGATCTTCCAAACAGAAAATTAATAAAGAAATAATGGACTTAAACAAAACCCTGGAACAACTGGGTCTGACTGACATCTACAGGACATTCTACCCCAAATCCACTGAATATACTTTCTTCTCATCAGCTCATGGGACATTCTCTAAGATTGATCATATCCTAGAGATTTACACAAAGTAAATCTCAAGAAATTTTAAAAAATAGAAATCATACCATGTACCTTCTCAGATCTTAGTGGAATAAAACTAGAAATCAACCCTAACTGAAACTCACATTTTTACACAAAAACGTGGGAATTAAACAACCTCCTACTAAATGATTACTTCATAAATGAAGAAATCAAGATGGAAATAAAAAAATTCTATACTCCTACACTGCTGGTGGGACTTCAAATTAGTTCAACCTCTGTGGAAAGCAATATGGAGATACCTTAAAGCGATACAAGTGAATCTACCATTTGATCCAGCAATCCCATTGCTGGGCATCTACCCAAAAGATCCAATGACACTCTACAAAAAAGACACCTGCACTCGAATGTTTATAGCAGCACAATTCATAATTGCAAGGCTGTGGAAACAGCCCAAGTGCCCATCAATCCAAGAATGGATTAGTAAAATGTGGTATATGTATACCATGGAGTACTATTCAGCTCTAAAAAACAATGGTGATATAGCACATCTCATATTTTCCTGGTTAGAGCTGGAACCCATACTATTAAGTGAAGTTTCCCAAGAATGGAAAAACAAGCACCACATATACTCACCAGCAAATTGGTATTAACTGAACAGCACCTAAGTGGTCACATAGGTACTACAGTAATAGGGTATTGGGCAGGTGGGAGGGGGGTAGGTATATACATATATAATGAGTGAGATGTGCACCATCTGTGAGATGGTCATGCTGGAGACTCAGACTTGGGGGGGGAGGGGGGGAAAGGACATTTATTGAAACCTTAAAATCTGTACCCCCATAATATGCTGAAAAAAAAAAAAAAAGAGCCGGAAGGGACATTTGGTGAAACGTGAATAAGGGTTTCCGGTTATAAGGAAGTTTTTCGTTCTATGCTTGCAACTTTTCTGTATGTTTGAAATTAAAATCAATTGTCTATTTCCTTTCTCTGTAAATAAAAAAACATTAAAAAGAAAGAAGAAAATATTAATAAAATAAAAAAATGAAATTAAAATCATTAAAAATATAACTAAAAAAGAAAATAAATGTGAGTAATAAGTCATGCTACAACATTATGACAGCTACAGCATCACTAGGAGACAAGAATTTTTCAGTTCTATTATAATCTATGGGACCACTATAGTATATGCTATTGTTTACTGAAATGTCGTTATGTGGGGTATGACTGTGAACAGGTATATTTGAGTATATCTGTAGGATAAATTCGCAGGGGGGAAAGATGTATGCAGATGGAATTTTGATAGATCCCGCCAAATGGTCCTTTATAGGGGAACAAAGGAAATTTAATTTGTAAATATCTAACAACCTTTTTCTTTAATCTGGAGGAGGACTGTAATATTTCACACAGGAAACCATCCAGCTTACTTTCCAGGAGGACATGAAATGATCATTTCAGAGAGCTGCCACCTATGTACTGGGAGGTTGTCAGCACTTAACAGGTACCAGCTTTTGAAATCCTTGCAATATCCTGCAAAGCAGGTACTGTTACTACCCTCATGTTAAATATGGGGAAATTTATGGTGGGAAGCTAAGTAACTTCTTTTAGTTCACTCAAATAGAAAGCAATGGACTAGGATTTTAACTCGTGTAGACTTACTCCTAGGCTAAGACAGCTAAGCCATAACTTCTCTAAAATTATTATAAAAATAAAAGTATAATTAAACTAATATTGCTATACTATCCTAAAACAGTTTCCTAACATGTCCTATATGGAAAATAGCTTTTATAAAAAATAATCCATAAATTCTATTTTATATACATGTATATATGTGTATACACACACACATATATATATATATATATATACACACATACATATAAACACACACACATATGCATATGCTCTTTGTGCCTCTAGGATACCAGAGAATTTCTACTGGACTCACTTTTAAAATTCTGTTATTCTACATGCAGGCTTTTTAGAAAATGTATTTTCTAAAACATGTTTTAGAAAATATATATAAGTATCCACAATTTCCTAGTGGCTTACTTATCTCCAGTGGCTCATGCCTGTAATCCTAAGCACTTTGGGAGGCCAAGGCAGAAGGATTGGTTAAGGCCAGGAGTTTAAGACCAGCTTGAACAACGTAGGAAGACCCTGTCTCCACAAAAATAGAAAATTATTTCAAACCATTTTCTCATGAGAAAATAATAGAAAAAGAAAGAAAAAAAAATTAGCCAGCCGTGGTGACCTGTGCCTATATAGTCCCAGCTACTTGGGAGGCTGAGGCAGAAGGATTGCTTGAGCCCAGGCGTGAGACCTGTCTCAAAAACAAACAAAAAACCCCCCAAAACCCCACCATCTTCAATATATATTAATTTAATACTCAAATCACTCCTGTGAGTTATAAGCAGTAATATCAATATACTGATTTTATAGATGAGGAAATTGAGCCTCAGAGAGGGGGATTGATTTGCCAAACGTCACCAAGATAGTGAGGATGATGGTGGTAATGAGGGGTAATGTTTACTATATGCAATCACATTGCTAGTCCCACTTTGATCTTTATGACAATCCTATGAAGCAGTTACTCTTACTATCCTCATTGTACAGATGAGAAAATAAGGACTTAACCCTTTGCACTCGGATGTCGAGTGTGGATAGTGTCGAGTAGATAATGAGAAAAAAGCAAGCGAGTGCAAAGGGTTAAAGAAATTTCGAAACTTTCCAAAGGCCGTACAGCTAGGAAGGGGTAGAGTTGGGCTCTTCATCCAGGTTTGTTATGATGGTCAGTTTGATGTGTCAATTTGGCTAGACTAGGGTCTCCACTGTAGTCCTCAAACAGCAGCCTAGGTGTTACTGTGAGGGTATCTTGTAGATATGATTAAACTCCATCATCGATTGGCTTCAAGTAAGGGAGATCAACCTAGATAATCTGATTAGCCTAACAAACAGTTGAAAGGCAGAAGAGCAGAGCTGAGCCTCCCTGAAGGGGAAATTCTGCCTAGGGACTGCAGCTTCAGCTGCCTGAGGGTTCAGCTGTCCTTTGTGATGGCCTGTCTTAAGGATTTCATACTTGCCTAGCCAGGCCCACAATCATGTGAGCCAATTCTTAGCAATAAATCTCTTAATCTAGATCTCCTACTGGTTCTGTTTCTCTGATTGAACCCTGACTGATACATCTGTCTAAGCCCAAAAGCTTAAGCACTAACCTCAATGGTTTACTCATTCTTTGTATATGGCAAATTACAAATTTGAACCCAAGTCCAGACCTCTGTACACATGCTTCTGAATCACACATTATACTTACCATACTCTGCTTTATGCTGTTAGTTTTTTATATTTCATACTCTCCAATCTGATGAGCAGCACTTTGAAGGCAGACACCAGGTTCTGCTTATCTCCTTTTTCCTATACTGCAGCATGCATGTCAAAGGACACAGAGTGATTTCTATCATACCTGCACAGAGCCGTAGTATGTCATTTACCTTCTTGCTTTTGTACTTTCTCAAATTTGGGGGCCATCATCATCGTTTATAAATTTTCTTTCATCTTTCTATTTTAATTTAAGTTATAGGCTTTTAAGAACTAAGAACTTTAGTTGATGTTGCTGTCCCTATCTTATCAATTTTTATAAATTGTCCTGGGTAATGTAAAACGTGAATGAAAAAAAGAGATGATACTCTTTCAGAGTGTTGGGTGGTGATTTGGTTAGCTATTATCTGAGTTACAGTCCTTCTAGAGCTGGACCTCTGTAACAAACATTGACAAGTAAGATTAAAAATTTTTCAATTCCCTAATAAGTACAGCTGGAATGGGAGAAACATGTGACTTACTATAGATAAACCCTAATTCCAAGGTCAAAATGTTATCAAGGAGCAGATCCTAGGGGCTGGTTAAGTGATACGCCTTGAAAGACAATACTTTTCTGTTTTTCTCCTGCTTTATTTGTATTTCATTTCTTAAGATCTTTCTTTAACATTTTCTAATCTCATCAATTAGGCTGAAAATAAATCCTCTGCTAAGGATTTACTTAAGAGTAAGAGGTCCTCCTTAGATTTTCTTACAATTTAACAGGCCCATTTTCAACTGTAATAAATTCTAGTTTCACTTTCATATACTGTGGTCACATGACTTTCATAGTTCTCAGAGATATGACTGATATTAAAAATCAAATAACAATTGGTAATTGTATAACACTTGACAATATTATCACGAATCAATAAAACTTTGTTTTGGGGCACGAGCAAAAAATCCGTATGTTCATTGCTATTATAAAGACTAAGAAAACAAGGTATAAAAATAGCAGGCCCTTTATTAGCATTTATATCAGTTACAATCAGAATTAAGAATAGAATTTAAATTCTGAATATGGTTAAGGATTAAGAAATTTTATTCGTTTAGATGGATCAAGTCTATGTGAGCTGAGCCACAAAATGTGGAATGTGTCTCATTTTCCTATGACAGTTACAAAAATTTGTATTAATGTTTATATAGGGTACATTTATTTTATAGAGAAGGAAAATCATAAACATCTTGTTTTGAAAAATCTTGGCACCAATATAAAAGCCCAGATGATTATTTAAGTTTACTCCAGGTAATTTAACTACCAGTATTGACTATGTTGCTTTTTTTACTTTGCCTTATAGAAAAAGTGTAGGTATCTATGTTCTTAATACCCTTCCTAAATCTTTTTTTCTTCTGCAAGAATTTTCTAAGGGAATACTCCCTACATTGGAGTCATGCAGAAGATATGTAAACATCCAACACACATTTACAAATCTGAAAAGTATAAGGTTGAACATGTTCAACTTTTCCTAATATAGGCTACCAAGGAAAATGAGTATTAAAAATTGTTTTGAACCAGTAAGGCACAATGAAAAGTATCACAAGAAAAAAATCACTTGTTTACTCCCAAGCACAAATTGCTTGATAAGGAGGCTTATTTAGATTAAGTAAGCATAGGCAGAGTAGCTGGGATGTCAGTGATTATTACTGTTGAGCATATAAGGTTATAGAGCACTTCAGTAATACCAAAGTCAAATTCTTTTAAAAGGATTCCATTTATGGGCTGGGTGAGGTGGCTTAGGCCTGTGATTCTAGCACTCTGGGAGGCCAAGACGAGAGGATCATTCAAGGTCAGGAGTTCAAAACCAGCCTGAGCAAGAGCGAGACCCCATCTCTACTAAAAATAGAAAGAAATTAATTGGCCAACAAAAAAAAATATATAGAAAAAATTAGCTGGGCATGGTGGCACATGCCTGTAGTCCCTGCTACTCGGGAGGCTGAGGCAGTAGGATTGCTTGAGCCTAGGAGTTTGAGGTTGCTGTGAGCTAGGCTGACACCACGGCACTCTAACCCAGGCAACAGAGTGAGACTCTGTCTCAAAAAAGAAAGAAAAAGAAAAAAGACAGGATTCCATTTATGTTATCCCTAGACAATGCAAAAAGGGCGTTTGACTTCCAGAAAATAAATAATTATTCTGCATTGCTCCTACTAGTAATGAATGTATCTGTTAACCCCATAACACGTACAAAGGACAAAGGTGCCTTGAAATTTGAAATTCCCCCAAATTCTCAGCATTTTAGGAAGACCTGTTAAAGAACACTTCTGCAAGTAGAGGATGCAACTCTCTAAAATAAGAGAACTGTCTAAAAGATGTGGCCCACTCCTGTTTCCCCAGCCACTTTCTTCGGGACATCAAACTTGGAGTCCTTTGTAGTCCTTACTACATACTGTTTTTGAGGATGCCTAAGTTGAAATCCTGCTTCCCTACTTTCTAGTATGTGATTGTGGTAACCCTTAGGGATGTTCACTAATATTCTCGCCTTCTTTAAGCATGAAGCACATTTGTACTTCTCTTCCTTGTTGAGGTAAGTCGTGACCACATGACTTCTAGGGAGGAGTGAGAGCACAAATTGCCCTCTTTCTCTTCCTCTCCTCTGCACTGCAGCCAGCTTCATTTCAGACAAAAGAGGTGCCATCGTTTTGCATCTCTGAGTGAGAACCTTAAAGCCACGCCACAATGGACAGGCAGCACAAATGAGAAATAAAACTCTGCTGTCTCAAACCACTGAGATTTTGGAGTTGTTATTATAATCTTACCTATTCTTACTACTACAGTGACCTTGGACAAATACTTAACCTATGTCTGTTTCCTTCTCTACAAAAATGGGAAAAATAATAGTACCTATGTGAGGATTGGTGTAAGGACTAAACGAGATTATCCTTTTAGTGCATGACATATCCTCAATCGTTGTTGGCTACTATTATTATTATTACCCAGAAACATGGGGGCTAAGATATTATATATTTTTAAAACTCCCAAAGTTTGCCTCCTCTATATAAAGCCTATTAAAAGAATTTTTGTTGTTGTACATCTTTCTAAAATGTATCACATACTATTATACCTTAGAGTTCTTAAGAATTTAAGGCCATCATTATAAATGTTAATTATTATACTGTAATTTGACATAGTTAAGGAGACTTTGAATTGTGTAGGGCACCTGCTGTGATATTTTGGGATTTTTGTTTATTTTCATGTCAGTTTTGGTTGTTACCTCTGCTGTTCTGACTACATTTTTGACAAAATGGCCTTTCTAATCCCATTGACTTTCTGATATACCATGTTTAATCTGCTGCAAATTTTGGAAGATGTTAAACCAGTTTTGTTAGAATTTTATATAACTTAAAATAAATTAGCCTGAAATAAGTGACCATTAGGTAAGTATACATTGCTGTAATATCTTGGAGTAGCGTACATGTTTTTTTAAAAAAGAAAAAAGAAAGAATCTCATATAATCTCTGTTATTATTGGAAAAGTTTCCACTTCATTGTAGTTGAGAAGCTAAACAAAGTCTAAATGGGACAGTGTTAGTATTCCATCAATTTTGCCATCTACCAGAAGTGTAAATAGATCAGCATCATTCCTACACTTCCAGCATAAACAAGCCTGGGTGCTTGTGGAGGTTCACAGACCCACTGTTACACCCTGCTTAACAAGCTCATTTGAACTCAAAGTTGAATTGAAAATATTGCCACCATTCCTGCTGCTTTCAGAAACCAAGGTGGTAAAGTAAGGTAAAAAAAGGGGGAGGGGAAGGAGAGCAGATTTTCCCAATGCACTCCTAACGTAAAAGTGGAAATGGAAATTTGTATTTACCACTTCCAGGTGATATAAGCTTATTCAGCAGTATTGAAGTTACCCAGAATCCCAAGTTTCTCTGCTGTTATTGTTAATGTGTTATATATATTGGGGCATCAAAGAAACAACATCGTTTCTGATCCTTGTCTATTTAATATATGTGATTATCGTGAATATCAGGGCAAATGATTTCTGGAAAACAGTACAAGGCAATACTTCTGTACATGTATGGGATTTGTTTTCTCATTGCATCCATTTCTCCTTCCTCTGTAACAGCCATAGGACTTGCCTGGGGGAGCAAAGCAAAGGTGAGACTAGATGAAGGGATCCCAATTCCACTCAACCAGTTTAGATCACTTGGATGTTCTCTCTTGGAATTTGAATCTTGAGTGACTAAACGACTAAAACCATTGGAATGGAATCATTGCAGCAGCAACACTCCGAAGGCAAAAAAAAAATCCATCTGCTTCTACAATCTAGATCCCCAGAATTTCTTGATTCCTGACCTCCTCCAGGGGTCCTGAGAGTACTTCCCTCCTCTCCCTCCCATAAGTTAATTTTCTACTTTAGTCCGTTTCTGTTGGCTTATAACCAAGAAATTCCTATACAGTAAGTTTTTATGTTTTATGTTTCACAGGGAGAATGAACATAAATAGACATTTCAAATGTCATTTAGTTTTAAAATATATTGAACAAGAAGATATATTTATTTAGATCCGAACTTTAATGCTTTTGAGTAAAGACAGTTTCTAAGCTCTTAAGGTGAGAATAACATCAACAATTTCTTGAGCATGTGCCTCTTGCCAAGGACCATGCTAAATGCTTTTTCTAAAAAAAATATGGATGTGGGTATATGTACAATTTTTTTAAATTATATAATATAACTTTATTCCTTTCTTTCTTTTTTTAATAACCAGCAATAGACCAGGAAAGAAAATATACAATTAATTGTATTAGAATATGTGTGTATAAAATTTTATTTGGTGTTTTAATCACTCAGTGAATAAGATATTACTATCCCCATTTTACATATGAAGAAACTAAGGCTGAGAGTGGTTCATTTGGCAAAGTCACACAGCTGGAGGTGGTAGAGCCAGGATTGATTGGCCTTCAATCGATTGCATGAGGTCCATTCACATTGTCAAGGGTAATCTGCTTTATTTAAAGTCAATTGATTGTGTATGTTAACTATGTCTACAAAATACCTTCACAGCAACACCTAGATTAGTGTTTGATTAACCAACTGGGATTAACTAACCCTCACCAGGTCTCTACCCAGACCTGTACCCAAGGTCTGATTGACATGATTTTTATTGCCTCTATTATAAGCTGATAGCAGCTTCAAAATAAGGGATATCCTCTTTTTCACTAGAGCTCTGAGAGCAAAGTAGAATAAATGCTAATAAAAACAAGCAGCAGATTTATAACACATCTCAAAAGTTAAAATGGTTGTAAATAGATCAGTCCTTTAGTCCTGTACCTTTGCTACATTTGTTTCACATTCTGTTTTCAAAAGAGACAGATTTAATTAAGGCACTCTAGATGATTCTAAGTTTAGTCAGAAGCTTAAATTAAAATTTATTATTTCCTAAACCTCATTGGACTAAATAAAAAAATAAAAAATTATCATTTAAATTTTAATTGAATTAGAATTTCATTTCCTATTTTGTTAGAACCTGATGTTTCCACCCCATTTCTTTATATAAACTATTACAAAACTAGAATTTGCATAATCCAATATAGTACAGGGAAGCAACGTGATGTTTTCAACTAAGGAACATTAGAAACTCTAGTATCATAGAATGAGTGGAGAGAGGTTTGTCAGTATAACTGTGTGCTTTCTGAAGTTCCTAAATATTTAATGGTTGAAAATTAGCTGACATGATAGAACTTTTTCACACAAAAGAATAATTTAAAAAAATTATAGATATTTCCTGGTATTTGGGGTTCTAAAAGCATGCCACAAGGAAGCAGCTTTGTACCTAAACAGCCCCACTGTTGAATTGTTTCAAGCTAGTATTATTTGTTGATTAGCATTTTCTATTTTCACAATTCAGTTAATTTTTGAAGTTTGTGGAAAATTTTGTAGGAAATTCTTGCTCATCTCCAAAGTATTACTTAATTTTAATTAATTTGAATGACCTAATTACATATAATTATATCAAATATAGTCAGCCTTCCTTATCATTGTATTCCACATCCGTATATTTAACCAAGGGCAGATGGAATATATTCAGGAATAAAAAAGGGTGATTGCATATGTACTGAACACATACCAGCATTTTTGTCTTGTCATTATTCCCGGAATGATACAGTATAACAACTATTTACATAGCATTTATATTGTATTAGGTATTATAATTAATCTAGAGATGATTTAAAGTACAGAGGAGGATATACCTAGGTTATGCAAAACATTATGCAAATTTATATCAGGAACTTGGGCAGCCATAGATTTTGGCTATGGGGGGTTCTAGAACCAATATCCCACAGATACCAAGGGACAACTGTACATCTATACTTAAACACTATTCAAATTAAATACATAGATACCAAAGTATATGTCATATTATTAAGGATTATGGGTTCATATAACAAAAAATCTAATTTCTACTATAAACATTTGCCAAAAAATTGAGGCAGAATTTTGACATCTTGTCTGTAGTGCAAATACTGCACAACGAAGTAAAATAAGGCAAAACAAAAAAAGTATAGTAAAGGTAACTAGTGCAGTGATCCCCATAGTATGCACAGCCAAACATGGGAGAAAGCAATGTTCTGGTTTTCTCTAGGAATTCTCCCAAGTGTTTAAACATAGTTCTTAGAATCATAGTTCTCCAATATGAACAGACTTCTCTATTCATAACTCCTCTTAATTCATAATACACAATCCAATAAGGAAAGAGCGGGAATAGAAAAAGGCTCTGTATCAGTCAGGGTTCTCCAGAGAAACAGAACAAATATGTGTATTATACATATACAAAGAGATTTATGTTAAGGATAGACTCATTCAATTGTGGGAACAGGCAAATCTAGAATTTATAGGGCAGGTAGGTAGCCTGGCTGGCTGGCTAGAAACTCAGGCAGAAGCTGATATTTTAGTCTTTAGGTAGAATTCCTTCTTCTTCAGGAAACCTCAGTATTTTGCTCTTAAGGCCTTCAACTGATTGGATGAGGTCCATTCACTTATCAAGGGTAATCTGCTTTATTTAACGTCCATTGATTATATATGTTAACTACGTCTACAAAATACCTTCACAGCAACACCTAGATTAGTGTTTGATTAACTAACTGGGATTAACTAACCCTCACCAGGTCTCTATGTGGTAACCATGCTGATGGGTGGAAGTCTCTGGAGATTTTTCAGATGTATCCTTACCTGCCCAAGTATGGCTGGGGAAAGGATATAGGACAGGTGTCATCTCTTATCCTTCCCTCCAGCCATCCTTAACACCACTTTCCCCATGGTGGGAAAGCCATGGTGGTGGGCAAAGGGGGAGTTGTGCCCCAGGTATGCTAGGAATTGAAGATTTAATAACTTCTGGGAAACTTGGATGTAAAAGGTCAGTATCTACATGATTTTTGGTGGCTCTTGACAATTATCTTTTGTGGGGTCAGGGTTGAGGGCATTAATTTTTGGTGAAAATGATGCCTCTGGTTTCACTTTGCTAATGACAGCTTAAATAAATTTTAAATTGAGATGTCACATATAGAAGCTGTTTTGGCCGTCTCTCTCAATTTGGCTCAACTTTATAATAATATTCAGCTATAAATTGATACTATTAATATCAAACTAGTACACAGGCTCAAGGCTAGTGGGGGATTTGAGGTTTCCAAATCTCTCTTGCTTTCAAAACCTCTGAAACATGTTTTCTTCTTATGGCTACTTTATGCTAAAAACCTGTGAAATGGGACACAGAACAGAAACAGTAATGGAAAGATTTGGTTCCAGATAGGCATAAAATTGTTCACTATTTAAAAGTATTTTAGCTATAATCCAAAATACAGGTCATGGAAAATTTTAAGGACATAGCAATGTTATGAGACAAGCTTACAGCTCTATCTTGTGTAACAGCCCAGTTAAATAAGAGAAGTAAGATTTTTAAAAACTGACTTATGCAACGTGATAAGGAGATGAAATTTTGTTTCCAACTTTACCTTCACAGGCATGGATTGTTAATAAAATCCCGTGGAAATTATTTTCCTTGTCTCCTCCTCATAAAACCTGACCAATAAAAAATGCAACCTATTGAAACAGTTACAAAATAAACACAGACTTTCCCTTATTTCAGAGTAATTCCAGCCAAGAAATTAAAATGCTAACAAAACCACAGAGTTATTATCATCCAATGGAGGCAAAATATTTACTAAAACCATAATTCCCAAAGTTGACACTAATTGAAAATACTGCAGAAAGATTGACCAGTGTTTTCCCCAAGTGACTTTTTAGCAGTTTCTACCTATTTTTTCTTCCTCTAGAATACTAGCAAAGTTTATTTAATTATTTTAAAGCAAAGAATTTCAATTCTGACCCATATTGTGGGTAATACCAAGGAAGGAGTCCTCTCAACCTCAAAGAAAAGTGTTCTGTTTGCTCCAAAGAGAATTTACACACAATCTTAGCAGCAACATCTGCTAGATTTTACAGCAGAAATAAAACTATTGAGGTATGTTTTTTACAACTAGAGGGAAGATAATAGACAATTATTAGGACCTCTACTTCTATTGTATGACCTAATAAAAACAGATGATTTAGCCTTTCCACTTCCAATATATTACTTCGATAGAAACAGATTAATGCTATTTTGTGTGAAGTAAAGACTGTAAAGCAATTTGGGTCTCATTTTCATATGAGAAGAAAAGAAATGTATATTTTTCCTTCTCCATTTCTAAGGCTACAGAATCAGAGTGTCCAACGCTCACTTTCTCAAAACTTGATGGTACACTTTTTTTGCCAGGCTAATCTCATTGATTTCAAATGGTGATCAGGCTTTCTGGCATGGTTAAATGTCATATTCTAGGTCATGCTTTTGTTAATTTATTTCTTAATACATTAACCAATATTTCTGCTCCCGAGTGTTGGTTAGTATGATTTCTGATTGAGCCAATAAATCAGTGCTTGATTATTTGAGTTTGAGTGTAATTAATCTGATGCTTTCTTGAATTTCTTTGAACTGAGTTTAACAAAATCCTTTCCTGCTGTCTTAGTCTGTTGCTTAGCAAATTACCATATACTAGATGGTTTAACACATTAATTGCATGAAAGTTGTATTTAACTTACTCTAGTTTTGACCCCGGGGCTGCGTGAAGCATATATAAAATCTTACTTGTTGAATTTCTTATTGTTACAATTAATATTGACAGTTTAATTCTACAAATGTAGATTAAATGAATAGAAGTCAATAAATTTTGTTTTTCTACTTATGTTAACCTTCAAATTACACTCGAAGTTTTTAGACTATTTTCATAATAAAACACTGTGGCCCTAAAGAAAAGTTTCTACTTTTTTGTGTGGTAGTCAATGTGTTAAACAGCAAATATTTATATTTTACAGATCTGGAGACTGAGAAGATCAAGATCAAGGTGCTTGCAGATCCTAAGTCTGGGAAGGGCCTACTTGCTGGCTGTCATCCCTTATCCTCATCTTGTAGATAACAGAGAGAGGAGCCAAGTTCTCTCATGTCTCTTTTTTTTAAAATTAAAAAAACTTTTTTTTTTAGAGTCAGGTCTTACACTGTCATTTAGGCATGATCATAACTCACTGTAACTTCGAACTCCTTAGCTCAAGTGATCCTCCCATTTCTGCCTCCCAAGTAGCTGGGACTACAGGCATGCGCCACCACACCTGGCTAAATTTTAATTTTTTTGTAGAGAAAGGATCTTGCTATGTTGCCCAGGCTGGTCTCAAATACCTGACCTCAAGCAATCTTCCTGTTTAACCTCCCAAAATGGTGGGATTACGAGTGTAAGCCACCACACCCAGCCTCATGTCTCTCCTTATTAAGGCACTAATACCATTCGTGAGAGCTTTACCCTCATGACCTAATTATCTCCCAAAGACCCCACCTACTAATACCATCACAGGGAGATGAGGCTCTAATATGTAAATATTAGGGGGACACAAACATTCAGTTCATAGCAAGACCATTAAATAATTATTTAAATCTTGCATGTATTCTATGTGCAAACATGGGCTAAGCTTGTGAGCCAAAACACACTGACACACAGTCCTCATGTCAATTCCTCTCTACATTGCAGAAATAAAGGTAAAATCATTGCTCCATTAACTAGAACAAGATGCTAGAGGAACAGATACAAAGAGAATTTGAACAAATTGGGCCTGTCAAGGAAGCCTTTTCGGTGAAGTTACAACTGAACTGAGATCTAAATAAGCGTTAAATAGCTCTCAAGAGGAGAGCGTAGCATTCCAGGCAGGGGGAGTAGCATATACAAAAGTTTGACTGCCCATCTTTATTAGTGGGGCTCCTGCTTTCCTCACAAATACAGTTTTATAACATGTGAGAGTCTAAAGAAATTTTTCAGTTCAAATTCTAAATAAGTCATGGAATGACTGAAAGAGTAAATCTCTGGGACCTTAAACTGGGCTATGATGGCACAGTGATTTTGATGTGCACTGAAGTGGTGAACTAAGAAAGAGAAGAGGGAAACATGGACAGGTGAGCTCAGTACCATACTTAGATCTGGCAGAAAGAGGCTCTGGTTACCGTGCTTCAAAGGGCCCCCAAATCCCAAATACCCACAACACATAAAAAAGAAATGGTTTAAAAAACGTAAGCACTCTGTCGCGAAACATTCACCTTGTGACTAGCTCTCATCAGGCCCCAGGGAAATTCCGTTCCACTCTTTTAACCTGCTTCCTGGAAATACATGGCAATTACATCTGTATGCCATGAAATATTGTGGATTATGCTACCTCCAACATGAGAAAAGGAGAATGCCTCAGAATCCAGGGAGGATTTGAACTTCAGAAGCATTTAGGTAAGAGAAAATATAAAATAATTAGCATGTCAAATCCTTCTTCTCATCGTATGAACAGGATAGGTATTTGCATGATGAATTTTCATTTCCCACTAGCTCTGAGCATCCATTTTCTTGCTTCTCTTCATATAAACCTATTCATGGTTCTGGAATTACTCCAGGTATGCTCAATATTTGCAGTTGTTGCATATGGTGGCCAAGGAATATTTTGCAATATTAAACAATTCATATTTCTCTTAAATTTATACACACTTGTGTCTAGATGTAATATGCTTAAAGTATGATAATAATTCTCAATATAGGCAGCTAGATAGACATTGAATACTAGAAGCACAAAATGTCTTATTCTTATACAAATTTTTAATAGATTAAATTTTCAAAAATTAAATTTTAGCATTATTTAATTTTGCCTTATGATTTGACATACATTATAGCTTATTTTTTACCTATTAATTTTAATAATTTTGTATCATTTAGAAGAAAAATAACAAATGAAGAGATTCCTCTATGTTTTGCATTTTAAATTATTTACATTTTTGATTAAAATATATTCAAGTTTTATACCATTTATACAGCTACATTTTACATTTTAATCTTTTAGATCATTGAAAATGAGGGCCAGTGAAGAAATAGAGAATTGTGATAGAAATAGAGAACTTGAAAGTAGAACTAAGAATTCTAGAAGAAAATGTTGGAAAAACTCTTCTAGACATTGGCCTAGGCAAAGAATTTATGAAGAAGACCCCAAGGCAATCACAGCAACAACAAAAATAAACAAATGGGACTTGATTAAATTAAAAAGCTTCTACACAGATAAGAAAATAATCAATAGAATAGATAACATACAGAATGAGAGAAAATATTCGAAAGCTATACATCTGATAAAGGATTAATAACCAGAATCTACAAAGAACTCAAGCAAATCACCAAGGAAAAAACAAAAAAGGCATGAACAGAAGCTTTTCAAAAGAAGCTAGACAAATGGCCAATCAACATATGAAAAAATGCTCAATGTCACTAATCATCAGGGAAATGCAAATTAAAGCCACAATGAGATATCACCTTCCCCAGTTAGAATGGCTTTCATTTAGAAGTACAGAAACAATAAATGATGTATGAATGCAGAGAGAAAGGAATGCTTATACACTGTTGATGGGACTGCAAATTAGTACAACCTCTATGGAAAACAGTATGGAGATTCCTCAAAGAACTAATTCCTCAAAGAACTATTCTTTCAAATAGACTATAGTAGAAATTGGCTTGTATATTCTCTATTTAGAAAGTATTTTGATGTTTCACAACTAATCTTTAAGATAGACTTCAGCCAATGAATTTATTTGTGACAGGAAATGCTTAAATTCTCAATTAAAATATTATGAAATGTTCTTTACACATACACACAAAAGTGCAGATGTAATTACTATAACTGAAAAAGGCTAAAAAAAATAGCAAACAATTGATGATATTTAACAAATAAAAGAACCTCAAAGAACCAGTAGTAGCAATCCCACTACTGGATATCTACCCAAAGGGGAAAAAAGTCATTTTATCAAAGAGACACCTGCACTTGAATGTTTATTGCAGCACAATTCACAATGCAAAGATGTGGAATCAACACAAATGCCTATCATTCATGAATGAATTAAGAAAATGTGGTATATATATATATACCATGGAGTGCTTCTCAGCCATAAAAAAGGATGACTTAATGACTTTTGCAACAATTTGAGTTGAACTAGAGACCATTATCTTAAGTGAAGTATATAAAGACTGGAAAAACAGACACCACATACACTCACTATTAAATTGGAACTAACTGATGAGCACACATGTGCACAGAAGGAAGTAAAACTCAGTGGAAATCAAGCAAAGGGATGGGAGGGGTGAGGAGGGGATGGGTGAAAACCTACCTAACATGTACAATGAACACCATTGGGGTGATGGGCATATTTCTAACCCTGACTCAAACATAGAAAAATTGATCCATGTAACCAAAAACATTTGTATCGCCATAATATTTTGAAATTAAAAAAAAAAAGAAAAAAGCTAGAAGGAAAAAAAGAAAATTTTCAAATAGAGGATCCATTTAAATTAAAAATAACAAAATGGAAACAATGTGAGCAGACTTCTGTTGAACATGACCTTCAGATTTTGCAAACAGGAGATCACAAGTTCTTATTTAAAGAAGATTTAACGGATGAAAATAATGTAAATTAACAAGATTATTATTTTTATGAAATCCACAAATTAAATAGGTCAGACAAAAAAATCCTTTCAATTTTATATCCTTTATTAAATGAAAATTTAAGTACTAGTATAATTAAAATGTAACCAGAAACAATAAAAGCAACTTTGACCTGCCTAGTAGAAGATGAGAAACTAATCGTCTCGAAATCAGCAAATAAGAGAAGAAATCCTCCAGAGCACTTGAGGGGATGATGATCTTGGAAATGGAGACACCACATCCTTCTGACAATGTGAGAATATTGCTAGGAAAACACATTCCAATTCAAGTTAATGATTACAATTTCCATTTCATGAACATGGCAGACATTTTAAAATTTCACTTTATTCCATATTCTTTCAAATAGACTATGGTAGAAATTGGCTTTTATATTCTCTATTTAGAAAGTATTTTGATGTTTCACAACTAATCTTTAAGATAGACTTCAGCCAGTGAATTTATTTGTGACAGGAAATGCTTAAATTCTCAATTAAAATATTATGAAATGTTCTTTACACATACACGCAAAAGTGCAGATGTAATTACTATAACTGAAAAAGGCTAAAAATATAGCAAACAATTGATGGTATTTAACAAATAAAAGTAAATAACAAACTAGTACAGGGGCATAATGGTTTTTTTCAGCTTTATTCAGGTATAATTGACAAATAAAAATTGTTTGGCATAATGTTTAATATTCAGCCTGGCTTAATGATGCTTTTCATGGCACAACAGCACAGTATTTTCATAACTTAATGGAAAATGTTGAGGATTTTGTGGAAATAAATTTGAAATTTGATGAAAGAATGACCAAAAACTTAAGATGGATAAAAAAAAAATAATGAAACAGATGATTCTCTGGTAAGGAACATTCAAAATAAAGTTATTAAATAAGAAACAAGAAGATGAGATAAGAAATCATCTCTGAAATTATTAGAAGCAAAAATTGCTCAGTTCAACTAGATTGTCCCAGAAATAGAAGTCTTGTTAAATAAGTAACATTTATTTATATTTATTTTGAACTACTAGGAGAAAAAAATAAGAAAGTTGAAATTAATGAATGTTTTTCATTGGTTTCATAACTGTTGTGAAATATTTAAGTATAGTTTTTTAGTTAAGGGAAGAATTGAAAAAGCTACTTCAGGCCAGCATGGTGGCTCATTCCTATAATCCTAACACTCTGGGAAGCTGAGGCAGTGACCTGACTTAAGGTCAGGAGTTCAAGACCAGCCTAAGCAAGAGTGAGACCCCCATCTCTACATGCCTGTAGTCCCAGCTGTTCAGGAGGCTGACGCAGGAGGATTGCTGAGCCCAGGAGCTGGAGGTTGCAGAGAGCTATGATGATGCCACTGCACTCTAGCTGGAGTGACAGAGCAAGACTATTCCTCAAAAACAAAACAAAACAAACCTTCAATTTTCAGCTGTGATTTATAAGATCATTTAAGGTTAGACTATGATACTGGGGCTAACATGGTTGTGAATGACAAAGATGAACAAGCCAGAATTTGGGTGAAAAAATCTAGACGTACACACCATTTATGATACATAATTTGAGTTTGTTATTAAGAGACATGGCCTCAATACAGTTGATTTGATGGCATTTTTTGGAACAGTTTAAATATTATATGTAATATTTTCAGGATCTATCCAAATGTGGAACATTTTGAGAAAAATGTAAAATTTGCTCTAATAGATACTCTTGAATATGTAATGGGAATGCTGATCAAATGCTATTAAAGCAATTAAATTTAAACAAAATTCAAAAATATACAATAGCAGTTAAGTGAAACAGCAGAAAAATTTTCAAATAGTAACTTGTGGGTTTTGGCAGAAAACAAAATTAATTTTGAATATATTGACATATTTGCTTGCAATTAATAATATTAGCAAAAGGTTAGAAATAAACAGAGCTATGTTTGGCTGTATCAATTATAAAAGGATTTAAAAACTCTTAAAATTTAAAAATGGTTTTTATAAATAGAATGAAACCAAATGTGTAATATATAACAAAAGTGATATTCTGAAAAAAATAGGGAAATTAAGAAATAAAGATGCCCACATGACTATGAAAGAGAAGATTCATATACCAAAAAAAATAATCCCCAAGCCAATTTTTATAAAGTCTATTTTCTGACCGTTAGAGATAAAGGAACATTCTTTGGGTGTCAGGCAGATGGGAGGGGGTAGGAGAGGATGAATATATTCACACGTAATGGGTGCGGTGTGCACTGTCTGGGGGATGGACATGCTTGAAGCTCTGACTTGGGTGGGGCAAAGGCAATATATGTAACCTAAACATTTGTACCCCCATAATATGCTGAAATAAAAAAAAATTTTTTTAAAGAGATAAAGGCATATTCTCAACCAAAGAAAGATTTGAACAAATTGAACAATATCCTGTTGTTTTAAATTTTTAAAAATATTCCAGAATTGAAAATATTGAAAGCAGAAGAGTTAACAAGTACTGTATGAATCTAATATTATCTTAAGAGATTATGGAAATCACAGTATGATAGTAACCTATTTGATGAAATTAAAATACTTTGTAATATTTTGGGGGATAATAATTTATCATATGCAAACCTGTTAAAATGTTTGAGCATGGCATATGAAATTAACATTCATTCCTAAACTGAGTATTGCTTTAAAAATTTTATTAACAATTCTAGTTGCCACTGTCTCAGCAGAGCTATTCCTCCAAATGTAGTTAATAGAACAACGTGATAATTTTGGCTCAAGAAAGGTTGTTTAATTTGGCATTTTCTGTTAGTAGAACTCAAGTTATGTGAGAATCTTGATTGTAACAACATAGTTAGTAATTTTGGTGAACCAAAAGTAAGAAAAATATATTTTTTAGGATAAATATATGGTATCTTACAAATTATGAATGTCTATTACTCATCCAAATATCACTGTCCATCAACACAATTACTCAGACAAATGCAAAAATAATTAAATTCAGTAGTATTTGTTATTTTGCTGACATTCAGTCATATAAAATCCATAACCTTATACATACTTAAAATTATTTTTTGCTATGAAGTTATTTGTCAAGATAGGATGATAGGACATATTTTACATAACGTTTTTTTAGCCTGATTTGTAATTTTTAAATACAGGCCTCCATTTGTATTCTTGCCCCCAGCCCTACAACTGTTAAGGGTAGACCTGGGGAAAGTGCACACGAGATTGACAAGATATGGGCAATAAACCTGCCTGTCAGACAGTAGCCTGGAGGCCCATGCTTGGTCAGTCTCATTTAGGTTAATGACTGGTAGGATAGGGTTGTGGAAATCTTGGAGTTAGGCCATAAGGATGGGCAACAAGTGTCCCTTAAACACATTTAAAAAGGCTGGGAAGAGCTTAAGCTTGAGGGGAAGAATAAGGGGGAAAGGTTACTTTTAAGTGGTACTCTTCACCACCTCTTCTCCACCCCTATTCTGGAACTTGCCATGGTAAAGACAAGTGCCCAAGAGCTAGATGATATTACCTGGGTTTAGCCCAAATGCCTTCAAAAACCATTTACACACTTAATTCCATCTGTCCGAGTTTTGTCATTTAGAAATTGTGTTAGAGTATTAACCTATTACACCATATGCTTTGATGGGTTGTAGATAAAAATAATTGTAAAAATACTTGGCAAAAATAAAGCCCAAATGAGTGTGCTATGATAATATTTTCTAGCCCTATAACATACTGGAAACTCATTATGTAGTAATGATCTATATTTGCCATATTTCCACCTAGTTTTAATTACTTTCTTGGAAATATTTTATATTGGATAATCAAAATATTATCAAATTTAAATGAACTTTCTTCAGACCTAATTGTAAGTTTCTTTTCCCAGAAGGAAAAAAAGACACTCCCCTCGCCCCCGGAAAAAAAAAAAAAAAGAAAGAAAGAAAGAAAGAAAAAGAATCTACCTTGGACAGAGGAAAATTCAGTTCCATTTATTTGATATATTTCCATTATATCTTTCCAGGTCTTCTGGCAGTAATTAACAGATGGTCCTTGTTTTCCATTTGATAGACTAATGAACAAACATGTGCTTCATCTTTAGCCTGTGGAAGTAGTTTGTCATCTGATGCTGCACGCCAAAGGTTGGCAACAGCACTGAGCTCAATTTATAAAAACCACTTTTGCTCACTTGGTAAATTGTTTCATATCTCAGCCATACTAGTTCAAACATCAAATTTATAAGGATACTTTTCTTCACTTTGTAGTTGAAGTGACTTTGACTTGCTATTTGTGTTCTATTTTCAGCACTAATCTTTAATAAATAATGTAAAAATGTAATAATGTTTGAAAAGTGTAACAAAAATCTTGTGTTCCTCCCTCAAGTGACTATGGTCTATATCAACATAGATCACAATCGAGACAAATGTCAACTGTTTTTTTGTTTTTTCATCTGTATGATAGAAACCTATACTAGTTGTATATTGATATGTAACAGATTATCACAACAGTTTGTGGCTAAAAAAACTATGCATTCTCTTATAGTTTCTATGGATTGGGTATTTGGGAGCAGATTAGCGGGGAGACTCTGACTCAGAATGTTTTATGAGGTTGCAATCAAGATATCAACTGGGACTGCAGTCATCTGAAGGTTTGACTGAGGCTGAAGGAACTACTTCCAACATGGCTTGTTCACAAGGCTGTTGGTAGATTTCTTACCATGTGGTTCTCTCCATGGAGCTGCTCAAGTGTCCTAAGCACATGGTAACTGGTTTCCCCCAGAGTGAGTGACCTAGCCTTTGAAGTCACATACTGTCACTTCTGCTGTATTTTACTGGTTATACAGACCAATCCTGATACAATGTGGGAGGAGGAATACCAGGGCATGAACACCAGGAGGGAGGGTTACTGGGAGTCAGCTTGGAGACTGGCTACCACATATGAGGTTGTGTTTAGAGCACTCGGAGTTGAAGCTAAAATGCACATAGGAGAAGTTGTGTCATTTGAGTCCTTGAATATTCCTTCATCTTTGAGATATGTATTGGCTACCACCGAGGCTATGATAAAAAAAATGTTGGACTTGGAAGACAGAAACATTGGTTCGAATTCTAACTCAAACCTACCCTTGGAAGAGGTTTGCTCTAAATCTGACTTCTCAGTTTGTTTTTCTTTAAAACAGAGGAATTAATACATACTCATCTATACTTAATAGATGTGATGTAAGATAAAAGCCTTAGTTTAAGTGTAGCGCCAGACATATAAGAGCTAAACAAATGCTATTAATAGTTTCATTTCTCCTTTCCCTCAAGATACACAAGCAGAATTTCCCAAACATTGTATTATGAAATACCATTTTTCTTTTACCTTGCCATCTCCTCCAAAGCCCCTTGGTCTGTTGCCTCTGGCTGAGAGTGGCCTCTTCCAGTGTTTATAGTTGTGAAAAACTTTGGCTATCACCTCTTTAAAAGAGGATTTCTTTAAAATAGCCACTAGAATGTAATAGAGTACTGGAGGTCCTAGCCAGAGCAATTAGGCAAGAGAAAGAAATAAAAGGCCCCCAATGGGAAAGGAAGAAATTAAATTGTCCCTGTTTGCAAAAGACATGATTTTATATACGTGATATCTGCAATCCCATATTTATTGTAGCACTATTCACAATAGCCAAGATATGGAATCAGCCTAAGTGTCCAGCAATGGATGAATGGATAAAGAAAATGTGGTATATATATACAATGGAGTACTATTCACCCATAAAAAGAAGGAAATCCTGTCATTTGCAACAACATGGATGAACCTCGAGGATGTTATGTTAAGTGAATTAATCCAGACACAGAAAGACAAATGCCACATGATCTCAATTATATGTAGAATCTAAAAAAGTTGCTCTCATAGAATTAGAGAGTAGATTGGTGGTTACCAGGGGCTAGGGTGGTTGTGGGGAGGGGGCAGTGTTGGGGATATGTTGGTTAAAGGATACAAGTTTCGGTTAGATAGAAGGAATAAGTTCAAGAGATATATATAGTACAGCATGGTGACTATAGTCGACAATAGATTGTAGTCTTGAAAAATGCTAAGAGAGTGGATGTAAAGTGTTCTCGCCATTAAAAAATGATAACTATGTGAGATAATGTGTATGTTAATTAGCTAGCTTTAGTCATTCCACAATGTGTATATACTTCAAAACAATATGTTGTCCACATACATAAAATTTTATGTCAATTAAAAAATTTTTAATGATTAAGATAGTAAAAAGAAAAATAACCACTGGAAAATACATCACAATAAGGTACTCAGTATCTTATTATGACCTCTTGCTCGGGGAACTCTTTCAATACATGAGAAAGTATTTAGCAACATCTTAGAAAAGTTTCCCCAAACCTGCCTGATCCCAAAAGCAGAGATTCAGACCTAGATTAGAATCTCCAAGGAATGAGGCTGGGAATCTGTACTTTGAAAAAAGGCTCCTAATATTCTTGTAATTAGGCAAGTCTAGAAAACATTACATCTGTTGAATTTATCTCTGGAAAGTAGAATGGGGGGGAGTTGGGGTAGACTGAAGGTGGGAGGGGTTGGGTGCTAGAAAGGGGTGGTAAGATTATGTCACTTAGAAATTGTGGCATTGTTAATGATTTATCATCTCCAGGTCTGTGTGTATTCACACATGTGCATGTGTGTGTGTGTTTGTGTGTGTATGTAAAGTAGGGGAAGGGGCAAGTTAACAACTTGCAGATGCTATATTTGCAATTCATTCAGTGTAACTAGCATGTAGGATGTGCACTATGTGTTTAGGACATTCTACTATTCTGTGGCATCCCCATTCCTGCTCAGCTACTTTGGTGTGATGAACAAGACAAAACATCTCTTTTCTCCCACTCTGCCTTTGATGGTATTACTTTAGCTGGAACTAGCCTACCATAGATGGGTATGAAATGCAAAGATTGAAACTGGCTGGTTTAAGAAGAGAGAGAAGTATCTTCCCTAATATCCCAGTATATTTCTGGTGGATAAAAGCAAGATAAGAAGGCAGGTGTATAATATTCTACCTTTGCGTAAAAAGGGTGAAAATAAGACTATTAGTGCATTAGTTTCTTGGAATTTGCTTGAAGAAACTCTAGGAGAATACACAAAAAATTAATTAAAGGGATTACCTTGAGAGAAGTTGTGGGGAGATGGGGAGAAAAGACACAGGTGGGAGTGAGACTTTTCACTGTACAGTAATACCTTCTTTTAAAAAATTTGGAACCAAATAAATGTATTACCTTTTTAATGAAATAAAACAAATATAACAATATGCAGTCCAAACCACACAAGACTGTGGACTGAGTTTGGCCCAAGAACTGCTATGTGAAACCTCTCTGTATTACACAAATTCCTGAACTTAAATCATTGAAGTCTGAATCATTGCTTCATTCAATCAGCAAACATTTATCGAATCCTCCTGAGGTCCCATCTACATGTTTTCGGTGCTAGGGTACTATCTCTGGCCTCAAGAAAGCTCTTCTCTAGACTCTAGTGGCACTGCTTAGTGAATATTTAAAAAGAAATATCTTTTTATTGCTTTGGCAACTTAAACTAATAAGTGCTTGCAAATTGAATCTCTAGTGAATAGGTAAGACTTGCTTGCAGACTAGCAATACCTGTTTGTATCCACACAATTAATGTTGAGGACTATACAAATATTTTGATACTAACTATTTTGAAAATAAACTCTTCTCAGTCTTGTTTGTTCTATTAATTTGTTAGGCAAACACTTTGTTCATCATCCCAAGGTAAACTTAAACACAACCCAAATTAAACTATTGCAAATTCTAGGTAAAATGAATGTGTATTAATGAAAGTTAAACATATTTGTAAATAAAATGTCTTAGAGCAAATTGTTCTCAATGAGAGTGAGGAAATAAGAACAAAGAGAGGAGGGGGGAGCAGGAATAAAATAGAAATCCAATCTATCTTACTTTGTAGAAAAAAAAAATAGATGTGACGTAGCCTCCTTGAATCTAGTAATCTAATCTTGACACTAAATAATCTTATCTCCTCTGGAAGTGTATTTTGGCTTCTTTCCCCACCTCTCCTCTCCCCCACACCCCCTATTAACTCCCGGAAACGTACAGTGCATGTAGAAAAGCAATGAGTTCTCCCCTCTGTAGAATGGAGACCTGTATTCCCCAAACCCCTGTAAAGGTGCTGTAGAAGTTTAGATTGGCTCAGGTGTAGAAATACATTTCCTACCATGATGCTGGAAAACGTTTCAAGTTTCTGCATTCTTAAATATTCTGCTGCCTGAAAATTCTATTCAGAAGTCTACTTTGCTATGACTAATTGTTAGGTAGGCAGCAGAGTTATTCAAGACAAATATTTCTGATTTTGAACTGACATTAGTATCTTTAGAAAGCCTAACTATCTGTGTGGAGCGATGTTCCTAATCAGAATGTCACCTCGAGAGCTCCAGATATTAAATAACTTTATTTAAGAAGAAAAAGGTTCATTAACATTCTGTCATGTATGTCTGGATAAATGATTCCTTCTGGGCAATGAAATAAGAAAGCCAGCATTTTATGTGTCTAATAAAACTTGTGCTAGGTTGAGAGTTAATATCATCTAGCAGATTTTTGCATCTGTTTCGGTTATCTTTTGCTATATCACAAAGCCCCCAAAATTTGGTAGCTTAAGACAATTTATTGCTACTGCTCATAGTTCTATAGATTGGCTGAGCTGACCTCAGCTTGATGTTCTTGCTTGGGACCTCTCATATAGTGGCAGTCAGACGGTGGCTGGTGCTAGAGTAATCTGAAGGCTTGACTGGATTGGATATCTACGACGACTTCCTGACTCATGTCTTTAGCTCTTCCTCTGGAGTGGCTGGAAGAGATAGGGGCTGATGTCTTTATCTTTCTCTGTCCACATAACCTCTTCATTCGGCTAGCCTGGGATTCCTCACGGCCTAACTACAGGGTAGTTAAAGTTCTTACATAGGGGCTCTTTCCTCCAGAGTAGGGGTCAAGAGACCTTGGCAGAAGCTTCAAAGCTTTTTGTGACCTAGCTTTGGAGCTCATGCATCATCACTTTTGTTGCATTTTATTGGTCAAAAAGCTAGTCATGTACAGGTGCCAATTGAAAGAACCCCTAATGGTCAAAGCTGGAACAATTTGAGCAACAAGAAAATAAAGTAGGATTATATTATAACCGGAAGTATAAAATAGGAATCTATGTATTCATGTCGATATAAATAAATGAGAATCAACAAATATCCCTTGAGGAATTTAAATAATTTATGTGGATACCCCACTCTCAAGGAGAGGAAGCATAAATCCCCACTCTTTAAGTGTGGGCTGCTCATAGCAACTTCCTTCTGGAGAGTACAGTGTGGAAGGGGGCAGGGAAGAGTACTCAACCATGTGACCAAGGTCAATATCAACAGTGATAAATCATGTTGACGGTATGTATCCTTGATATGATGATATCATGAAAATGGCACTTTGCTTCTGTAGTTTCCTGTGAAAAACCCATAACCCCAGTCTAATCATGAGAAAAACATCAGACAAGTTCTAACAGAGGGACATTCAACAAAATAGTTGACCAGTGCTCCTCAAAATTATCAAGGTCATCAAAAACAAGGAAAATCTGAGAAATTGTCACAGCCAAGAGGAGCCCAAAGAGACATGACAGGTAAATGTACTGTGGGCTGCTGGAGCAGAAAACAATATTAGGCAAAAACAAAGTACATCTGAATGAACTACTATGGACTTTAGTTAATGTATTAGTATGTGTTCACTTATTACAACAAATGTACCACACAAATGTAAGATGTTAATTATAAGAGAGATTGGGTAAGGGGGTACGTAGGAACTATCTGTACTATGGTGTTATTTTTTTCTGTAAATTGAAAACTGTTCTAAAAAATAAGATCTTTTTAACAAAATAGTCATACGGCCAGCCCAGATTTGAAGGCAGGGAACTACAAAGGGCAGGAATAGTAGGAGGTGTGGTTCATTGGGAGCCCATCTTAATAGTACCAATTCCACTGATTTTTTTCTGAGGATCCACCTGTTCTACCCCTTATTCCCAGTTCATATGGCTAGAGCCTCACCCTGGTTTCAGAGTTAGAGTCAGTAGCTAAGCCTAAGGCAATCAATGAATTTATCTCCCTCGCTGGAATTGGGGAATTGCCTCTCCTTTGATGCAGGATATTTTCAGGGGTGAGTGGTGACTAAGGCCAGGGCAATCAAGTAATTCTATGTCTGCTGGAAAAGTCCCTCTGATCTTGAACTTGGGTATATGAGAGGTGCAAGCTGCTACCTCTTATCTTGCCATCTGGGGGGGAGAACTTGGAGGTGCCAGGAACCATCAAATAGAGTCTGAAAAAAAAAGCCAACAGAGTAGGGTAACAGGATGAGATAGAGCCAAAATTTGGAAAAAACAAGTTGTGGGATGTTATGGAACCCATAATCCATCCCTGTTTGGAAGAGGTCTGCCTCTGGAGAATTCTCAATTACACAAGCAAAAGTCCTTTTTTGGCTTGAGTCAGATTGATTTGAGATTTTTTGGTCTCTTACATGGAAAAAGTTCCCAAATGATAGAACAAAACAATGAATTGTGTTTCAGTTTATTTCTATGTTAAATATGATCAGAAAATGAATTTATTTTAAGATCGCTGCTCTTTCTGAGGCTCCTCTGTTTGTTCCCAAATAATCCATTATTTATCTAAAGATTAACTTGCAAAGAATAAATTGGCTCATATGCTTAAATCATTTAGAATGATTGCATAGCACACAGTAAATGTCCATTAAATGTTAGAATGAGTAATTATTATAAATTCAGCTTACTTTAAAAGGCTAAACCTTTTTCATGGAGCTTCTCATCTAGTCTTAAATATGCATGTCATTATCATAGTAAAAATTTAGAGGAGCCATCTGACAAAGTGACTAAGAGTGTGTGTTTTGTAATCTAATAAGTCTGGATTCAATTCCAGCCCTGCTTTTCACTTGCTATGTAACCTGGAGACAGTTATTCAACCTCTCTGAGCCTCAGTTTTATCCTATTAAAAATTAGAAAAATGTACCTCATAGGAGTAAAATGAAATAATGCTTGCAAAGGTCTGGCCTCAGTACCTAATACAGATTGGGTGTTCTGTCAAATGTAATTATTTTATACTATGTGAAGATGAAATACTGAAATATTAATTAGTCTGTAAAAGACTGGTAAATAAATCAGAAATCCATGGAAGTGACAATGCTGAGTATATATTTTATATCAATGTATGTATTAGCTACTCAAAAATTAAAATGAATAAAACAATGTCTAAAAATTTATGAAATATGTGTATTATAGAAGACATGGCTACTAGTCTATTTGAAAATTCTGACTTCCCATATGTTTTCTAAGATACAAAATTAAAAACACTAACTTAAAATGTATCATGATATCCTTTAGTTGGCAGATGATATTTGTACAAAGTCAACTATGTTCTTCTAAAATTATAAATGAACAAATTGCACAATGCTAAGCAGTATGTTGAAAGAGACATCCATTTGTTAATAAAATAAAATAACCTCATAGTCAATAAAGGGCATCAAGTTGAAATTATTTAAAATAAAGGGACTGAAAAATAGTGTTCTATGAATCCATTTAAAATATAAAATAGCTTTCAAAAAAACAAACCAATGCATTTGTTTTCATTATTATAATGGGACCCCTTTTTGGTTGCAAATAAGAAAATCCAACTAAAGCTATTTTTTCATCTAACAAGTCTAAAGGTAGGGTAGATCCTGGTGTAGTGCTATCCTGAGGGACCCAGAGTTTTCTCATCTTTCATCTAACTTCCTCCCTGGTCACAAGATGGTTGTAATAGTTCCTGATATCACAGGGACTAATGTCCAAAGGTAAGAAAAGGGGATCTCTTTCTTGTTTCTCTGTAGAAGAGCTAAGGAACCTTTTCAGAAGCAACCTCCCTGGTCCCATCCTGCACAAACTTCTCTTAAAGTCTCATCGGCCAGAACGGGGTCATAAAGGAAATTAAAGTATCATGATTGGTTTACATGACCCAAGAGTCACCTCTGGGGCCTGGGATTGGCACAGGCACAAGTGTCCTTATGGATGAGGACAGGTAATTCTGCTGGGATGCAAGAAGAGGGGAATGCTGCAGGGAAGACAAACAAAAACCCTACTTCACTGACAAGCACCATTAAAAAAAATTAGAAAAAGAATTCAATTCATCAAAACATACTGTCAAATACTATGCAGTAGTTAGGAGAAATAAATGCACAGCAATATAGACAGATCTTTAAAATGTATTATTCAATGAAAACAGTGGGAAAGGGCAAAATCAAATATGATATTTATGTTGCATAAAAGCACATGTACACTGGCACTTTCACAGGCTGCTGATAGGAATGTAAATTGGTACAACCACTTGGGAAAATTGTTGAGCAATGCTACGGTTTGAATGTCTGTGTTCCCCTCACCCCCAACTCATGTGTTGAAACCTGATCCCTAAGGCCATGGTATTAGGAGGTTGGGCCTTTGGCAGGTGATTGGGTTAAAAGAGTGGAACACTCACGAATAGGATTAATATCCTTATAAAAGAGGCCCCAGAGAGCTCCCTTGTCCCTTCTACCATATGAGTACATAGCTAAAAGATCACGAGATACTGCACCTGCCAGTGTCCTGCCAGCATACAGAACTGCGAAAAATAAATTTCTGTTTATAAGCTACTCAGTTAAGATTCAGAAATTTTGAATAAATAAATAAATATAAGCTACTCGGTTAATGGTGTTTTTGTTATAGCGACCTGAATGGACTGAGATGTAGGCAGGATGTAGTAAAGCTAGACAAAAGCACGCCCTACTTCCTAGCAATTCATCTTCTAAGCATGCACGCATGCATGCCTAAATGTGCACTGAAGACACAGAGAATATTCATGGTGGTACCATTCATAATAGTTCACCCACCCAAATGTCCATGAACCAGAAAAATGGATAAATGAATGGTAGAATAGTCACACACTGGAATACCATACTGCAATACTGTACTGGAAGGCAGTGTTCACTGGAATACTATACAGCAATGAGAATGAATGAATTACTGCTGTGTGCCACACTGCTGAAAGAAGTCAGTTACTAAAGATTATATATGATTCCATTTATATGAATTTCAAAAATAGGTAAAATTGATCTACAGTAATAAAAGTCAGAATAGTGGTTACTTTTAGGGAGAGAGTTGTAGTTACTGGGAGGGGCCTTCTGGTAGCCTGGTAATGTTTTATTTCTTAACATGGCTTGTGATTACATGGGCTTGTTTTATGAAAATCCACTAAGCAGTACGAATTATGACTTGTGCATTTTTCTGTCTGTTATACTTAAATTTTTTCTTTAAAAAATCATGCACATGCAAAGTAGCTTTTATTTAATAAATATTCAGCGCCCATTTCTAGACACTGTCCAGGCACTGGTGATACATAGTAAACTCAGTTCTTGCTTTCATGGAGCTTAATTTTAATACTAAAAATAAATATAATAATAATGGCAGGTATTACTTAGCATGGACTATATGCTGGGTAAAATTATAACCCTAATGAGGTAGATACTACTATCATTTCTATTTTAGAGTTGAGGAAACTGAGGCACGGGGTTACCTGCCAAAGGTCACACAGTAAATAGCAGAGTGAGAATTCAAGCCTAGTAAGTCCAACTCTGGGGTCTGGCTTTTAACCGTGGTGCCCTGATGCTTCTCATTTTAGTGAGGGGAGATAGAACAAAAACAGGTGGGTATAAAAATTATCTCAGGTGGCAATTACTGCAACTGAGAAAAATAAACCACAATATAAAGACAGAAAATGGCAAGGGGAGGTTACTTTTAAAAATAGGATGATTTTTAAGGTTCCTTCTCATCCCCCCCCTTTTTTATTTCAGGGTACAACCATTTTAGTTACATTTTATATCTTTGCCTCTCCCTAGCAAGGGTTAGAGGCATGCCCTTCCCCTCTACAATGCTCACCATGGTTTTTAGTTGTGAGTTTACCCCCCTCGACCCTCTAATCCCTGGAGAATATTACTACCATATGAACACTACAGTGTCAATCAGCCAGTATCACCCCCTTTTTAAAAATAAAGTGACATTTGAACAAAGAGATGAAGTGAGTGAGCCTTGTGGATATCTGAGCAACAGGTGCTTCAGGCAGAAGAAATAGCAAGTACAAAGGCCCTGGGGTATGCTTAGGGAGTTCAAGAAATAGCTAGGAGGCCAATGTGGCTAAGGTAGAATGAGATGTGGAAGAGTGGGAGGAGATGAAGAGGAGCTCCATCATGCACAGTCTTGTAGGCCACCGTATTTTATAAGGGTATAGACACATTTAATAATATATATAGTAAACATGTCAGGATGAGTGCTTATGGTAGAGGGGAGACTAGGTGAGGGGATCTTGAATAAAAGAAATAAATACAGCGAGGGAGGGACCTAGCACCAGCCTATTAGGCTAGAGTGCCGTGAACTGAGTATTACTAACTCTGCACCTGAGTTGTGTGGTGGGAGTGAGAACAACACTGGCTTAGTATTTAACCAAAGTGGACTCCATACTCCATCTGTACCCCACCGTAAATTATCCAAAAATTTAAAATGACTACATCGAATCTCCACTTCAGGGAAGAAAGACATGCCCTAAGTGTGCCAGGACTTCTCCATTTCTGATAATCCATCCTCATAAGGCCAGCGATGGTCCTGCCTCTGGCTTGCAATGTGGCAAGAGACATCTTTTTCTTTTAATAAAGCATCTTATGAAAAGAGTAATAAGACATGGTTCCTAAGGAAACACATTAGCATCAGTATTTTAAAAAATGTATAGCCTCATGTCTGGGTGCAGTGGCTCATGCTTGTAATCCTAGCAGTTTGGCAGGCTGAGGTGGGAGGATCACTTGAAGCCAGGAGTTTGGGACCAGCCTGGGCAACATAACGGCACCCTGTTTCTACAAAAAATTTAAAAAATTAGCCAGGCATGGTGGCGCATACCTTGTAGCCCCAGCTACTCCAGAGGCTGAGGCAGGAGGATGGCTTGAGTCTGGGAGTTCAAGACTGCAGTGAGCTGTGATCATGCCAGTGCATTCTAGCCTGGGTGACAGAGTAAGTCTCCTCTCTTTAAAAAATAAAAGTATAACCTAATGTTTTGAGTTTTTCCTGGGAATGTCAAGCATATTGACAAACTACATGTGTTGATGTTTAAAATGTTACAATTTGCTCTAAACAAATATCCTGCCTGTGAATAGCCAAGGTTAAGATGGCTGGAATTCTTGGTTAGAGGAGCAGATGAAGGTCATAATCTTTCATTTGTTTAATCAATATTTATTGAGTTTCACTACATGCCAAATATCATTCAACATGCTGGGAATATTTAAGAATGTTGGCTTTGATGTAAAAGTAAAGACACTGAAGGGTTTTAACCATGTGGGGATAGAGGTGGTGATATGATCATATAATCATATTTGTGTTTTGCAAAGATAACTAGCACCAATATGGACAAATGGCTAAAAAGAGGCCAGAATGAACTCTGTGGACCAGTTAAGAGGCTATCATAGCAATCTAGCTGAAAGATAATGAGGGCTTCAATGAGGAGAGTGATGCCAGAGATGACCAGAAGTGGGTGGCTTTAAGAGATAATTTCAGATGCAAAATAGGACATTATGATAGGTTGAGGGGGCAGAAAGGGAAATGTCAAGCATGCATCTTAGGTTTCTAACTTGCACAGCTTAATAGATTTACATAAAATAATGGCAGTAGTAATGATCAACATTACCAGCAGCTTTGACCTGAGTTGTAGGATGGCGAGGGGTGATGGGTAGGAATTGCTGAGATACAGTCTTTAGTCGGTAGAATCCTCCCTCTAATTCACCATAAATGACCTGAAAAGATTGCCTCAAATCTACTCCTCCTTCTTTTTTTTTTCTGACAGAATAGACATGTCCCAAGTGTGATAGACCTTAACCATTTCTGATGCTCCATGTGAACAGTGAAGCCTTTCATGAGCTGCACGGCTTTGGCCATACTATGTTGCCATGAGTCGTTTTCCCCTTTAGACAAAGCATCTTCTGAAAAGAGCAATAAGGCATAGTTCCCAAAGAGCAAATTAAGTATCCAATGGAGGGGTGAAACAAGGGGTGGAGAAGAATACACACCACACTCTCAGTAGGATCTCTCAGTACGTCTTTGATGTGAGATGAAAGCCCAGAGCATGGAGGTACAGCCTGTGGGGCTGGAGTTAGGGTGGCGATAGGGCATGGCTGATAAAGGCTGAGGAAGCAGACAGAGGTGACATTCCAGAAGACCCTCTGTGACTTGCTAAGAGGGTCGTGAGTGTATATATGTTATGTTTCTACCATATACTACTTGATTAAATGTAGTTCTTATTAATTTTAATGATAAAAGGGTTCGAATTAAGGCAAATGCAATGGGAATGGAGAAAGGGGAACAGATGGCAATGATGTGAAGGAGGTGGATTGTCCAAGCCTCAGGGACTGAGTGAATGCAGAGACAAGGCAGGGGGAGAGGGCTGCCATACTTCTACGGATCCTACTAGGTAGATGGTGGAATCTCATTCACTTAGAAAGAAAAAACAGGAAGAAAGTCCAGGGTTATTGGTGCAGTTTGGGAATGAGGGGAATTAGGAACTCAGTATGGGACCTATTACACTTGAGATGCACACATAGATGCCTGGAGACAGCTGGCTTTCTGGGTCTTATAGCTCAGGGGAAGTTAAAGTTCTAGAATGGATGCTGGGAAGGTGGTACTTTCTATGGAAAATGTGCTCAGAGTAATGAGTAGAGGACCACAGTTAGAACCAGAAGGAATATTTTAAGAGGTAGGCAACAGAACAAGAAGCAAAAAAAGTGGATGAGGAAAAAAATGGTTCTATGTGTTAGGAGGAGATTTAAGAGAGGAGAAAATTTTAAGAGGGAGTAGTTAATGTCAACTCCCACAGGGAGGTCAGCTAAGGTTCACACTGTGGAAAAAAAAAGTTGTTAGATTTAGCCACTGGGGTGGTGGGGGAGAGTGTCATGGTTTTACCAGAATCCCTAGAGTCTGGAATGGTAGGGCTGGAATCCAGGTTGCAGTCCGCGGAAGAGCGACAGGAGGTAAGAAGTGGACATGAGGTTGAATTGTTCTTTGTTCTTCTAGGGATCTTGGCTGTGAGGGGGAAAGAGAGAAATAGAAATGGTGACGTTTTGTTTGTTGATTTTTAAAAAGGGAGCCATTTGGATGTGCGGGGAAGTAGCCAAAATAGAGAGAGAAAAGAATTCTGAACTCTGTGGGAGGGGACGGAATTTGCCAGCACAGGTGAAAGAATTAGCCAGAAACCAGAAGAGGAAGGTCACTTCCTCTGGAATGAGAGGAAGCTGGCACTGGAGGGTGCAGGTAAAAATAGATAAAAGTGTGGGTGGGGGTGGGGGTGTGTGGTGAGATGGAGAGGAAGTTCATGGTCATCATCTCAATCACCCGTGAAGAGGTCTACGGAGAGAATGGGAGAACGGCATTGGCCATGGTGGTGAGGAAGAGGGGGAGGAAGAATAGACGTGGTTTTATTAAGCTGTTTGGGGGATCAGTTGCTTAGACATGAGCTTAGAAATGGGGTTGTTGTGTGCTCCAGCCCCTACTGGGGCTGAAGGTGGTCTTGGCTGGGCTTCCCCTCTCACCCCCCGCCAGTGTTCCCTGTTACAGCTGCCGGAAGGGGAGAGCTGATGGGAGTGAATTGAAAGACAAGGGAGACGCAAAGTCAAGGGCCCAGTGTGCAGAGGTGCTGGCTGGGAAGTAGGGGTCACTCCTGAAGCCCCAGGATTTAGGCTGGGGCGGAGTAGTAGGACTGGTTAAGAAATGAGGGCAATGGTTTTAGCAAAGAGGTCTCTTTTCCCTCCCAACTTCTTTAGTCTGCACAGAAAGGCAGAGAGTGGGGCATGCGGTTATCTACAGGCTATTTTTAGTCCTGAAAGTTGTTTCTTTTTTCCTGGGAGGAAGCAGCAACTTTAAAAAACCTAATTAAAAAGAAATGATTTAGGTAATTTGAGTTCTTTGGACAATGGGAACACAGAATAAATCTTAAAGTACTGGTCGGGACAGAGGCAAGATTTACACAGGCGTTACAAACATTTTGGATGCTATTCTAAACTAACATTAAAAAATCACCGCAGAACAATGTATAGGTTATCTTGTTTTTCTTCTTTTCCTGAATTGCCCCTACAGCTTTATGTGTGCTTGGCGAGAGGAAACAGGATAGGTTATAAGTAGCTGTTATACTTGATTTCTCATTCAGACTATTTGTGTGTGTGTGTGGCAATCAAGGAGTCCCTCTTTGGATTTTGTGACATTGGATGTCAAGTATGAGCTAAACAAGAATATCAGTGGCAGTTAATATCAGTTTATTTTTTTTATTTTCTTTTTTTCTTTCATTTAGCAGAAACATTTGTATAATATCAGTTTAGATCATAAGCTAAAATTCTCTTTGAGGTTGTTTCTTTCTGATAATAAAGTACTGAAATCAAACTTTTCAGGATTTGCCTTTCAAATTAAAATATCTTTAAAATTCTGGCAGGAGGCAGGCAAGATAAGCACCCAGGCTAGGGTTGGAGGTCACAGTTGAAATGACCCTGAAAGGGGCCAGTTGTGCCAATAAATGTTTGCTGTCAGGTTCTGTCTTTTATTTTTATTTTTATTTTTATTGAGACAGAGTCTCACTCTGTTGCCCGGGCTAGAGTGCCATGGCGTCAGCCCTAGCTCACAGCAACCTCAAACCCCTGGGCTCAAACGATCCTTCTGCCTCAGCCTCCTGAGTAGCTGGAGCTACAGGCATGCACCACCATACCTGGCTAATTTTTTCTATCTATTTTTAGTTGTACAGCTGATTTCTTTCTTTCTTTCTTTCTTTCTTTCTTTCTTTCTTTCTTTCTTTCTTTCTTTCTTTCTTTCTTTCTTTCTTTCTTTCTTTCTTTCTTTCTCTCTCTCTCTCTCTCTCTCTCTCTCTCTCTTTCTTTCTTTTCTTTCTTTCTTTCTAGAAATGGGGTCTCCCTCTTGCTCAGGCTGGTCTCGAACTCCTGACCTCGAGGAATCCTCCCACCTGGGCCTGCCAGAGTGCTAGGATTACAGGCGTGAGCCACTGCGCCTGGCAGAGTTCCATCTTTTAAAGGAGTGCTTGCCTCTTATCCGGTTCCCCCTAGGGTACCTTGAACTGGGCTGGGTGGGGGGAGAGAAACAGGCAGAGAAATTAAGCCTTTTAGGGGAGCCCATCAATGACTTTTGTGGGTGATGGGGTTATTGTGATGGCAGCTAGGTTTCCTGCCAGATATCGACCACCCCTGTGCTATAAAAATGTCAGGAAGAGTGTTCATAGTACCACTGTTCTTAGTAGCCTCAACTTGGAAACAAAATGCTGACTACAGGAGATAGTTATATACATTATGGCTAATTCATTCTGCAGCACACAACAACCAGATGAGTCTTTGTCACAAAGTGTTGAGTGAAAAACTAAAACCTCATAAAATTACACACAACACAATGCCATTTTCCTAACATTCGAAAACAATCACAGGTCTGGATCTGTAATCTCAGTACTTTGGGAAGCCGAGGCAGGAGGATCACTTGGGGCCAGGAGTTCAAGACCAGCCTGGGCAAAATAGAGACAGCCTGTCTCTACAAAAAGTAAAAAAACAACAACAACAACAACAAAAACTAGCCAGGCATGGGGGTATGTGCCTGTAGTCCTGGCTATTCAGGAGGCTGAGCCTAGGAGTTCAAGGCTTCAGTGAACTATGATCATGCCACTGCACTCCAGCCTGGGCAACATAGCAAGACTCTGTCTCTAGAAAACAAAAATGAAAACAGGCAAAGGAATAATAAACACAAAGTTTAGGATAGTGGTTACCTCTGAAGTAGCAAGAGTGGAGAGTGCAGGGAGGATGGCATGGAGAACATGTGAGTAGATATAAGCTATTGTTAATATCATTGTTTGGGTTAGATGGTGTGTACATGGGTGTTTATATATTATTTTTTACAATAAAATAAAATAAAGAGGGCCATGCATCAATTGATGGAAATAGTCCATTAGAAACCCAAGAAGTATATATTTCAAGCAACAAGACATTTTGGGCAGCAAATGTGACAATCACGTAGGCCCTGTTGGCAAGTCCAGCTCTTCTCACCTGGTGAGTTAGACTAAAGAGAATTTTCCCACAGGGTTTATATTCTAGTGTTAAACATGGATTATTAACAACAAAAGAATTTTAGAGAGTGTAATGCCCAAAGGAAAACAAGTCATTTTATCAAAAAGACACCTGCACTCCAATGTTTATTGCAGCACAATTCACAATTGCAAAGATGTGGAATGAAAACAAATTCCCATCAATTTATGAGTGGATCAACAAAATGTGGTATATGTATACTATGGAATACTATTCCACCATGAAGAAGGGTAAATCAAGGCCTTTTACAACAAATTGGATAGAACTGGAGACCATGATTCTAAGGGAAGTATCTCAAGAATGGAAAAACAAACACCACGTGTACTCACTATTAAGTTGGTACTCACTGATGAGCACACATGTGCACAGAGGGAAATAAAACTCAGTGAAATCATGCAGGGGGGAGGGGAAAAGAGGGGATAGGCAAAAACCTACCTACCAGGTACAATGAATATTATCTGAGTGGTGCGCACACTTATAACTCTGATTCAAGCATTAAAAAATTATACTTGTAACCCAAAATATTTGTACCCCTGTAATATTTTAAATAATAAAAATAGAATATTTAAAAAAGAATTTCAAAAATGATAAGTGCCGTGAAAAAGAAAAGAAAAGAAAACAGAACAATAGCCCCTTGAGAAAATGTGTAGTAGGCACATCTAGGTTAGGTGCCTAGGAATAGATTAGTTGTATGGAATAGTGTGTACATTTAAATTTTTGGTAGATACTGCCAAAATACTCTCCAAAAAAGATTGTACTAATTTGCAAGACCTTGTTTCCCCAAATCCTTGCCAACATTGGTGATTATCAATCTTTTGTCTTAGCCAACTGGCAAAAAATGGTATCTCATTTTTGCTGCAAACAACCAATTTTTAGATGAGCTTTCAGTGTGGAAGTCATTAGTGAATTGGAGACTCTGTGTGTAGATATGACTGTTCCATTATTGGTGAAGTAATGGCTGTAGTTGTATGTGCCTAAACACTTTGGGAACAAGTGTGCCCTGCCATTGGTAGTATTGTTCTCTGATCCCTTTGGTCAGGAAGCAGCCCTTGCCTCAAACATGTGGGGGAATAGGAGAGGAGAGGAAGGATATTTCTTCAGTGCTTTTATGTGCCGGGCAGTGACCTAGGTGCTTTTCCATGTCCTCTGTTGGCTCTTCGAAGTAATCTGGAGACTCGGAGAATGGAAGACCTTGCTCTAGCCATATAATTAGAAGGTGATTCAGCCAACGTTCGAACTCCCATAGACCATACTCTTATTTCATGTCTCGTATTTCCCCCCTTAAGCCTAGCAGAAAAGACCATTCATTTTAAGAATCTGGTCTTTTCTTTTTTAAGAGACAAGTTCTCACTATGTTGCCCAGGCTGGATTCAGATGACTGGGCTCAAAGGATCCTCCCACCTCAGCCTCCCAAGTAGCTGGAACTACAGGTGCGAGCCAACATGCCTGGCAATGTGTCTATTCCAGTGGTTCTCAACCTTGGCTGTACATTGGAATCTCCTGGGGAGCCTGAAAAAATGTGATGCTTGCCTCCTAATTCCAGAGATTCTGATGTAACCGGTCTAGGGTACAGCCTGGACATTAAGATTTGGAAAAGATCCCAGGGGATTCTAATGTTCAGCCAAGGTTGAGAACCACTGGTCTAATTCAATAACCTCTAGACTTCTTTAGAGCCCACAGACTTGCATTACTTATAATTTGATTTTGTGACCCTCTTTTTGCCACCTTATCTCCTAAAAGTTTTGTGACTTTTTTCCTTGGTTTATTTTGAGACTTTTGGAAAAATTCCATGATAGACTTTGGGATAATTGCAGCTATCCTGGTGCAAGAGAGATAGAAAGACTGCATTACTAAATTCAGGTCAGGAATTGCTGAGCTAATTATTTCTCAGATCTTATTTTGCAGTCTTTGAAATCAGTAAGCCAACTGCAGCATGACATAAGCAGTCTTCTTGTAGAATAGTATTAGCAAAGTATCGGTATCACTTAGGACTTTTCACAAATACGTTTTCATCAGTTCCTGAACATAAAATAGGGCAAGACAGGGAGCTCGAAAAAGGAAACATGTCAGCTGCAAGAAATGAAATCTTATTCAAGTGTTACTTAGTTTTTCTGAGAATAGTTACCCATTGTCCTATAAAAGTAAAATCCCTTCTGGTTGTTGACCACATACATATGATGAGCTTAGTTGGTAAAAACCTTTCTCCCATCTGTGATATCAACATGCTTCCGCCACATGGGACAAATTGATTTGGCAGCCAACGGGGGATCACGATGCCACTTACCTATGCAGTTGTCCCGGTTTATTCTTCATATGTGTTGACCTTTGATATTATATTTCTTGGTGGTGTGGGCAGCAGTTATGAAAGAGCAGTGTGATGATTCTAAGGGCCTTTCCCCCTTTCCAACACGCTTATTCTTATTGTTTTGTTATTCTTGTTGTTAGTATTTTAACTTGTAGCTTTTCCCGAACCAGTTTGGAAACTCTGATGATAAGATCCTATTCTATTTCTGTGTGTCCTGGGAGCTTTTCCCTTCTCCTCCAGTCTTCTTTTCTATAGGTCTCATTTGTCATGGCCTAGTCCTGAGATCAGCTTTGCAAAAACCATGCCCCAGGAAAGGGACACAGCGTGGTGGCACAGGAAAAGCCACACTCGGGAGACGTTGCTTTTAATGCTGCATCAGTTGCATTTTGGTTCTGTGGAATTTTGGTTCATTCTGGACCATAGTTTCTTTATCTGTAAAACGGAGATAATAGTTTCTGATCTCCCCAGTGAATATGAGGACCAATCAATATTGCTGTATTTGAAAGCACTTTGAAATATATGAAGTGTGGTGTAGTTCAATGCTATTTATTTCTAACGAATCCATTTTGTGTGCAAAACGTGTGTGAGATTGGAGGTAGTAGGCCTGCTGTGAATCAGGGCAAAGAAATTCATCTCAGAGTCACTTTCCATCTTTAAAATGTGGGTCATAGAAAGAAGCCATCTCAGAGGGCAGATGGATTAAACACCATAATGAAGATGAAGGTGCTTTGTTAATAGAATAGTAACTCACAAACATTAGCTATTCTTCGTTTAAATTTAAGCACATGCCCCATACTTGAAGCCATGTGGATTTGCTCTTCAAGCCAGGCGTCTTTCTCCTCCGGTCCCCAAGGTCCAGAATCTCGGTGCTATTGGCGAAATTGCCCCTTTTCTCCCATTTGCGATTCCTTAGGTCCTCCCAGCTGGACATCTCTATCTTCTGGCCTTTCTCTTCTCCCCCTACCCCCTTTACTTCCACCCCTCCCCCAAATTACATTGACACTTGCCTTCCCTGAGTTTTATTTTCTTAATTATGTAATTACATTTCTATGAACACAGATTAAAATGACATTAGCTTTTTAGCAGCTGATTTACAGCTGCTTGTGGCTGGCATTTTAGATGACTAGTTAATTTGTTGAACAATGCAAAATAAGTTTAGTGGTATTCCTTTCAGAGAGCATGTTGTATTTTAGCAGTGACCCAGGGCACGAGAACCCAAAGTAATGGCAAATGTAAATATTTCCAGTCTGTGTTAGATGTGAGGTGAATGTTTAAAGACAGGTGTGCCTTTTGTTACCCTTCAAAGTACCTTCCAGTCAGCTCCTCACTCTGCTAAATGATAATGCTGCTCCTCATTGGCAAACAAACACACCAAAACATACATTTTTCCCCCTTTTTTGGATTCAGATGAAAAGTTATTTGATAAGGCCTTGATTATATTTTCAACAATTTAATAACATCATATCCTATAATATATACTTTAATTACTTTTATTGAACTTTGATTCAAATACAAAATGATAAATTTTTAAAATATCATACAAATCCTCTGAAACAGGGATGTAACATGACATCATGTCCTTAAAAACACCCAGCCAATTCTGTCCCTATTTTAGAAATATTCTACACTGATTTCTACCAAAAACCCCCTCCAAATCCCAATATCCTGTTTTTGTTTGCTTATTTGTTTTTTAAAAACACCATTTTTAGGGGATTATTCTTTTAAGCATGGAGTTCCAAAATCAGCTTATTTCTGTTAGTCATGTATGCTTAACATTGTGTAGTTGATTTTTGAAACTTTTCTGTAAACTCACAAGAAAAGAATTAAAACAAGTAAAAAACGAAACAACCAAACCTCTCTGATTATCTCAGGTGTTTTTCTTTCTGGGAGTTACCTTTTACTTTTTTCTCAGGTATTTTACTAAATCACAAATTTCAACAACAAACAGATCTTCCACAACTACTTTGTTCAACTAAAAAAAAAAAAACAACTTTGATTTTCTTGTATAACTAATAACTTTTAAGGCATCCTTAGTAAAAACAATGTGCTTCCTTTCTTTAGGCTATGAGAATGTTTAGGCCGAAAAGAACCGAGTAACAATTTAGCCCCTACTCCTGTATTTATTCCCAGATGTGGGAACTGCCTCCAAGGAGATGACTATTTATTTAAGTTCACACAGATGAGTCACTTTACTGGGGAGTTCTTGAAAAAGAATATGGATTGGTGTATCTAGATATGAGACTAGACATGTCTGAGCTATATTGGTTTGTTAATGAGCCTTGTGCCATTTCATCTTTCAGATATTATTTATCCATGCTCCTGTCTTCATGGCAAGGTGGAATAATGGAAGCAGGATTCCTGTCCTCTTGCTGAGATGGGGATAGTTTTATGGACAATGTAGACGTTCAAGGGAGAGGTAAAGGAAATGGCGGCCTCAGTTTTGAAATTTACTTCTCTTCTGGCCTGGGAGGGTAAGGCATTATTTTCAGATTTCTGATTGCTATTCTCAGGACTCAGTCTGGCTTTTAAATTGTGTCTTGTAAAATGTGAGGCTCAGAACTGAATAACTCTCCAGATGTGGTTGTCCATTTTCGGGTCTATGGCTGAACCGTAACATCTGCTAGTGACACTGTATTTCTATTAATGGAGACTAAGAATGCATTTTCTTTCTTGACAGTTGCCTTATACTCTTGAGAAATATTAACCTTGGAAACAACTAACCCTTCTGGATATTTTCTGCATGAAATGTTGTCGTATCAGGTCTCCTGTAGTCTATGTTTGTGCAATTAAATATTTTGAACCTACATTTATCTATGTTAGATGTTATATTTTGGGTTCATTGTGGTAAGAGCATTTAAATTCTTGACCTTGTCCTTGATTGAAATCATATGTACACTTTCTTATGGTAGAAGAACAGTCTTCAGCATGTTGAACAGTGGGGTGCCTTATATTTCTTAGAAGTATCTATCAAAAGAAGCATTGTTTTTTGACTTTATCCTGAGTCTTATCTTTAAAATGTGTGTGTGTGTGTGTGTGTGTGTGTTGTAGGGTTAAGTGTGTGTGTTGTGGGGTTATGTGTGTGTAGTGTGTTTATGCTATGTAGTTGTCACTATGGTACACTTCCCAGATTTCTCTTCAGAACCAAGTCACTAATTCCCTCAGTCAGTGGGGAAATTGGAGGAGGAGGGTTCTAAACTGAGTCCTTCTCTGGGAATTCATTGACTTCAGCTAAAGAGTTGTCTCACATAAGATCATGACACCTTCCCAGGGACAGCTACATACAGTGACTAGATCAGGGAGGGGAATAGTCTTAATCCTATTGCTCTGAGGAAAGGCCATCCCAGCTCCAGAGATTCCTAGTGTTACAAGCTGAATCTTTTTGTGTGTGTGTGACTGCATTGAAATTTAATTTTTCTCTCTGACCACGCCTACTTCCTTCATTTCCCCACAGGTGTGGATTCCAAGGGCCCACTTCAATCAACTTCTTATCTTCCAATCTCCTTCAGAATCTGTTTTCCAGGGAACTTGACCAAAGAGATTTGGTGCTGGAAATGCTCTAAGAAAGCTGATTTTAAAATGGAATTTTGGAGCTTGGTCACTGTAGTTGGCTGGCAATGGTGGATAATCCTCACCATGAAGTAGTCATCTAGTTGTTAACACTTGCACTGCTGAACTGGGATGAACTGGCTGGTGCAAAGTACTAATTAGAAGGAGGATCCATGGAATTGGATAGCTGTTGGGTGAGAGTCATTAATGTATAGGAGAAAGACAAAAAAGGCTGGCCTTTGAAAGTTAGGTGGGCCTCATCAGTGGAGATTAGATAGACTCTTATCTCCTACTGCCTGAAGGCAAAAATGTGAAAACACACCCAGGCTTTAATTTTAAGAGTAGCACATCTCCAGAAAAGGTTAAATTTTCAGCCCCAGTGAATGTGTGATGCCAAGGCCCAAGCTGGGAAAAAAATAAGACAATAAAACTTGAACTGGAAACATCCGGATTTGTGGGCCCAGCTTTCTCTGAACCTTCTGGGATTGTGAAAGTAGCTTCTTCTTTGTTAGAGACAAGCACTTCATGCCTTACTTGAAGGCAATGCAGAGACCTTTGCTTTGCAAAACCACATCTGTCCCCCCTTGGGACCTGCTTTCACCTCCTGGTTACCAGACCTATAGCTAGCATCAAGCCAACCCTCACCAGGATAGGGAAGCATGAGCTTACTAAAGAAGGAAAGAGACTAAATCCCCAGGAACTACAGATCCCAGTAGGATGGATAATCAGGAAGTTGAAAGCAAGTGCCCTAATGGAAAGCCACAATTCTTTGCCCAGGTTTTGGACCTGAGATAGTTTTCAGACTTAGAAACCATTCATTGAAGGAAAGTCTGGGTCCTCAGGAAGAAGTACTCTGCAATAATAGCATGGCAAATATATATGGCAATGTTTCTTTGAGTTCTTCCCCAAATGACCTAACACCATTTACTTAGGCAACTGTATGCTGGGAAAAGGGGAATAATCAACTATTTTGAGGGCTGGTGGATATAGGGTCAAAGTTGACCTTGATACCTAGAGACTTATGGCCCACTATTGGGGGAGTGGAGTATGAAGGTCAGTAATGAATGGAATCCTGGCTCAGGTCTGGCTCACAGTGGGTCCAAGGGGTCCACAGAATCACTCTGTGGTCACTTTTCGGGGCTCTGAATGTATAATGGAATGGACACATAGGTAGTTGCCACAACCCCCACATTGGTTCTTTGACCTGTGGAGTAAGAATTATCATAGTGTGGAGGTCAAGTAGAAGCCTATGAAAATGCTCCATAACCCTACCCAAGAGAGTAAATCAACAAGAATTCATATTCTACAGGCAATGGGGTAGAGATTAGTGCTGCCCTTAAAGACCTAAAGGATACAGATAATTCCTTTCCCAATTTCATTTATCAATCTAGTCTGGCCTCTTCAAAAACCACACAGATCCTGAAGAATTAGAGTGGACTATTGCAGACTCCATCAAGTAGTGGCCCAATTGCCGCTGCTATGCCAGATGTGGTATGTTTGCTAAAACAGACTAATGCAGACTCAGGTACATGGTATGTGAGCATTAATTTGGTATCTGTGTTCTTTTCCATCCCTAACAGAAAGGAGGATCAGAAACAGTTTGAATTCACTAGAATGATAATAGTTGCAAGGTTATATTAACTCTCTCACTTTTCTTCTTCTTTTTTTTGAGACAGAGTCTCACTCTGTTGCCTGGTCCAGAGTGCCATGGCGTCAGCCTAGCTCACAGCAACCTCAAACTCCTGGGCTTAAGCAATCCTTCTGCCTTAGCCTCCCGAGTAGCTGGGACTATAGGCATGCACCACCATGCTCAGCTAACTTTTTCTATATATATTTTTAGTTGGCCAATTAATTTCTTTCTATTTTTAGTAGAGACAGGGTCTTGCTCTTGCTCAGGTTGGTTTTGAACTCCTGACCTTGAGCGATCTGCCTGCCTCAGCCTCCCAGAGTGCTAGGATTATAGGCGTGAGCCACCGTGCCCGGCCATCTGCACCTTCTGCAGTACATCACCTTCATCCTCTGTATCAGTGATGCCATGTTAATTGGACTGGATGAACAAGAAAGAGCAAGTATGTTGGAGGTGTTGGTCAGATCCATGAGCTGTAGGTGGTGGGAGATAAACCCTATGCAGATTCAGGCACTTGCCACAGTAGTGAAGTTTTGGGGGGTCCATTGGTTTGGGGCATGCTGGGATACTCCCCCAAAATAAAGAACAAATTCTTATATTTCAAGCCTCTTGTTAGTAAAAAAGAAGTACAACATCTGCTAGGCCTCTTCATATTCTGGAAGCAGTATATTCCATACGTGGGAACATTTATTCAACCTATTTACTGAATGCTATAGAAGGCCGCCATCTGTGAGTAGGGCACATCACAGGGAAGTGCTCTGCACTAGTTCTGGGCTGTGGTGCAGGTGGCCTTGCTGCTCAGGCCACATGACCCTGTGATAGAACAGGTGCTGGTAGTGGGGAAAGAAACCACAGGGAGTTTGTGCAAAGCCCCCGGCATTAGCTCCTGGGCTGCTATAACAAAATACCATACACCGAGTGCTTAAACAACAGAAATTAATTTTCTTACTGTTTTGGAGGCTAGAAGCCCTAGATTAAGGTCCAGTGGGGTCAGTTTCTGGTGAGGGCTCTCTTCTTGGCTTGCCGTTGGCTGCCTTCTCACTATTTCCTCATGTGGTCTTTCATGTGGTTTGTGTGTGAAAAGAGAGGGTGCTAGAGTTCTCTGGTGTCTCTTCTTAAGAGGACGCTAATTCTATTGGATTAAGGCCCCACCTGTATATATTTATTTTGCCTTAATTAGTTCCTTAGAGGCCCATCTCGAAATACAGCCACACTGGAGGTTAGGGCTTCAGCATATGAATTTTTCAAGGGTGACACAATATTTAGTCCATAATACCTCCAAAGGAGAGTCACAATGCAGTTCCCTAGGACATGCTTTCTGCAGCAGAGAATTACACACCATTCAACAAACAGCTCTGGGGCTGCTACTGGGCCTATGGGATACCAAATGACCCTGCAGCCAGAATTGCCTGCCATGAACTGGTTAGGGTCATACTGCAAGTTAAAATCTGGTGAGCCCAGCAACAATCAGTTATAAATAAAAGTGGTACATTAACAAAGCCCATACCACCCATCATTGCTGCACGGGTAGTTCTCTCAGCTTACAGATAGGACTATAGGGACGAGGAGCCCTATGGCTAGCTAACAGAGGAGAAAAAGCTTTAGCTTGATTCACAGATGAATTGGCCTGGCGTGTGGGTATCAGCCAACAATAGACTTGCATGCATTACAGCCTCTCAGAGGTAGCCCTGAAAAGAAGTGATGTGGGAAAACCCTCCCAATTGGTAAAGTTGTGTGTGATATCCTTGTTATTCATTGTGTGTGTGGAAAAAAGATGTAGCCTGAAGTAAGAATACTTACTTAGTGTTTGTCTTGTTAGTCAGGAGCCTAGAAGACTGGAAGATAGGGATAAAGAGAGCTGGGGAGAAGCATAAAGATGGTTCTTATGGGAGTGGGCACATAGTGTGACGATATTAGTATCACGTGTTAATCTCCATTAGGGAGCGTCCATTGTGGAAGAGACACTGGGAATGTCTAACCAAGAGGACAGAATGACTTAACTGACATCAGCTAATCTCTGTCATTGGCCTTCTCAGTGCTGACATAGTGGGAACATAAGTGAAATAGCCATGGTGGCAGTGATGGAGGCCGGGCATGGGTCCAACAGTATGAGGTCTCCCTTACAAGGGTTCATTTGGGTTACTACTGCTGCTGCATGCTCACATTCCAGTGACAGGGACCAATGTTAAGTCCCCTATATGGCACCATCCCTCAAGATGACCAAATAGCAATTGGTGACAGCATGCTTACATTGGACCCTTTTCACCCTGGAGCCAGCGTATGTTCTGGGTGTGGGTTTGCCTTCCCTTCCTACAGGGCATCAATCAGGACTTGTCCAACAGCTTAGAGAGTGTTTGATCCACCAGCACAGGATTGGCATGACATTGTATCAAACCAAGGAACCCTTCTACAGCAAAGGAGGGGCGGAAGTGGACACATAACCATAGGATCCGCCAGCCTTATCCAATGCCATGCCACCCAGAAGCCTCCTTTCTAGTAGAGTGATGGAATGGCCTTGTGAAGACACAAATGAGGTTCCAGCTTGGAGATGAGAATGTGTACGGATGGGATGTAAGTGCAGCATATCCCCTAAATCAACCATCGTTATGTAGTGCTGTGTGTCCAAGAGCTAGGAAACATGGATCCAGGGACCAAGAATTGAAAGTCTAAATAGCCCCATAAGTTACCTCATTTACCAGCTCTGCCAGTGGCCCATTTGGAGAATTTGGGCTTTCTGTCCCCAAAATTCTGAGATCTGTGGAATTAGAGGTCCTGCTTCCCAGTAGAGGAGCACTCCCTTCAGAGGCCAGCATAATGGCCCTATTAAACTTGAAGCCATAGCTGCTGCTCCGTCATTCAGGGTTCCTCAGGCCAAGAGACCAGCAGTCACAAACAGGAGTCGCCATCCTGGCCGGGGCAATTGACCCTGAAGAGGAAACAGTAAGGCTACTGCTACACAATGGGGTATGAAAAAATCTGCCTGGCACTTAGGTGATCCACTGAGGAATTTCTTCATACTCTTTAGCCCAATTTTGAGAGTAAGTGGAAAAATACAGCAGTGATGGCCCAAGAAGGGCATGATGACTAGGGATGAGGTCTGGGTCTCCTCACCAAGTAAGCTGATTACACCTGCAGAGTCACTGGCTGAGGATAAGTAGAATCAAAGAATGGTGACAGAGAAGGGAGGCAATGAGTATGATCTGCAGCCTTGAGACCGGCTGCAGTGAGTTTGTCCCACTAGTATCTCCTTTCCCCTCTCCCCCACCCTCTCCTTTTCCCTCTCTCAAAAGCTTCTCCAGGAAAAGAGACCAGAATCTTAGGATACTTAGCCCCAGAGCTTGTTATGCAAAGCAAGTGAATGCAAGTGGCACACGGGCTGGGCTGTGGAGGACCTGGTGCACTGCCCAGATCCCAGATCCTCCCTTCCGGTCTGGGGCACTCACTCCTGTAGTTCCTGGACTGTTGATGGCATTCAATTCTCAGCTGCATGCCTCTCTGGACATTCACCAAGGTCCTGACCCCTATCTGGGGGCAGCCTGCAGCAAATGGCTGGTCAGTGTGGGGTTATAAAGGCTTAGCCCCTGGCCTCAGGTGGAACAATGCAGAAGGACCGTCCCAGCTCCAGAGAACCCTGTGGGATTGGTTGAGTTCTTTGTTGCTATTGCAATAAAGTTCCAACGTCTCATCTGCCCATTTCTGTATCTTGTGCTCCTCTGTAGTTGTAGATCCTGAGGGCATATTTCAAGGAGTCTGCTTCAAGAAAATATCCATCTCAGAGTCTGTTTCCTGGGGAATGCATCTGAAGTCATACTATTTCTTATTCTGGTATATCCCTGAATATCAGAGACCTATTCGAGCTTGTCACACACAAATACACAACTGTACTTCAATGTACAATCTCAATGTGTGGTCTTATTTAGTTGGGGGCTGTTGTAAGCACTTTACGTCTTAAGTAATCCTTATAACAAGGGAGCTGGGAGGGAGCTATATGTCATCTCCAATTTACAGGTGAGGAAACTGAGGCAGAAAGAAGTTAGGTGCCTTCCTGAATTCACATGAGTAGTGTGTGCCAAAGGTGGGATTGGAGGTTCATCATTCTGCCACCTGCTATGCTCTGCTGTTATAAAAGCTTTTGGAACACAAGAAAGTGTGTGTTTACTGGAGGCTCCTGACCCATCCTTGGTTTGAGTATATGAGACAGTAGGTAAGGGCCTCCCAAGCATACATGATCCATTCATAAGTTTACCTGTGAGAAAACTAATCTTATAGTCATTGTGGTTTATCCTCAGATGAAGACGGGGGAGTAATTTAACTTGGTTACTTGTTAAGGATAGATTTAGCTATTAAAGGATTTTGAGTGACCTAAATTTGTGTGTTTTGTTGGCCATGAGAGCAAGAAGGTAAATGGCAGCAAAGCGAAAGTAATCTTTTCTGCGTTAACTCCAGTATTTCTTGATGCCATTGACCAGGTGATAGTTGGAAGCGAGTCTTGCTTTTCTTACTTCTTGTATTGTTGCCCTCTACAATAATGAAGGTTGAATAAAGATTATGTCAGGGAGTGGAGAAAATTAGAGACCCTCATAAACTCGGGTCTCAAGACTTAATCTAACTTGCTTTTGCACAAAGCTAACTTTGATTGTTGCAAATATTCCATTGCAAATAAAGTTGGCATTGGAGTACTGCAGACAGCTGTTGAGTGATGGGAAAAATGTAATTGCAAACCTCATAAAGATTTCATTTTTGTACTTTCAAGTAAAACGATGATTAAGTTTAAAGACTCCAGTCTTTACTAATTACAGAATGTGCCTCAAATCCTGACCACAGGGGTAGTTATTATGGTGAAGTTTCTTGGTGCTCTCTGTCTATACTTTATTGCATTTGTGAAACTTCTCTTCATTCTGCCTGATTTTCACAAGTGATATTTATTGTCTGTGGTTTGTGTTATGTGGCCTACAGGGGAAAAAAAGCCACCTGCTTAACTGTTTAAATAGTCATAAGTCCATAGTTTCCTAAAATAACCCAGTCTAACTTTCTCAGAAAGGTGTGAAATTCCCTTTTCTGGGAATTGTTTTTTGTTTCTGATTCTTGCCCTCAGTGACAGCTATGCCAGTATCTTATTTCCATGCTAAGTGAGATAAAAACATAAAAGCATAAAAATTAACAAAAGACTTCACAAAAAATAGTGAGGCCAGATGTCCCCCTTGCTCAACAACCTTTATTATTTTACCACTGACCTCACATGTAGGTAATGGCTATATATTTGGGTATGTTTCTGGATTAAACATTTTAAAGGCCAATAATTGTCTTTTGGTACCTGTTAGTCCTAAAGGACTTAGTATTTTTTAAAAGTCCTTCACAAGTCATTTCAAAAGACTGAGGTTTGGTGAGGGAGGTAGTATCATACATTTCTTCGTGGTGTAAACCACAAACACAAGGACTTTGGGGCCTTTTTTTCCATCACTACTTCTTGAAACTTTGGAAGCACATTAATGAATCAAATCAGCTTCCCCAAATGTCTGTGGAATGAGCGTAGCTGAGAGTCATTGTTTGGATTACCAATTTTTAAAGTTTTATTTTTAAAAAGCTTCAATGTTGTGAAGAAAAATATTATTGAGAGGAGGTACACAAGAGAGCCTTTTGGGGTGCTGAAAATGCTTATATCCCACTCTGGGGTGGTGGTTAATTGGGGTATGTGTATGTGAGTGTTTGTATGTGTATATGTGTGTATATACGTAGAAATTCATCAAGCTGTATGCTTAAGACTTATGCTTTACACTGTATATATATTATACCACAACAAAACACATTAATATTTTTCAGTTTTGATCTATCTTTTATTTTGAAGCATTTATAACATGAGATAAAGTAAGTGAAAGGATTTTTAAAAATATAAAGTGCTGTGCACCTAAAAGATAGCATCATCTAGAAATAGAACTAGTATATTCGGTGTACAGAGTGGGTTGTCCTCCGCCCTCTGGACCTAGCTCTTTTAAACCCTGCTCTAGCCCCTCAGCCTGGTGCCAGAGAGTGAGTTCTCATCCTGCAAGGATGACTCTAGCTCTACCCCTGCTGCGGCCCTTAAAGGTTTAATTCTAGGGCAATTAACCCGCAGATCCTTTTCAAAGCCTTTCGCTCTGCCATGACTATGAAAAAGCACGTATTGTCCCTGGTGTGATCACAGACAAAGTTTCCCCAGTTGGAGGGGAGTTCAATGGAGTCAGGGCTGTATTAAGGAAATCTATTATAGAGGCAGAGAGAGCGCCTCGTAAGAGTGTAATGAGGATGAGAACAGACTAGAACACTCCCGTTCCTGTTAAAGCTTTGTTAAGCATTTTGTAACAGAAAACTGCTAGTGCTGGCAGGTTAATGAAGAGAGAAGATGAAAAACTGTTCTGTGAGTTCCAAACCCGGACCATCATTAAAACAGGTTTAAATGTCACTTGCAAGCCAGTACTGTGGACACCGACAAGTTAGAGTATTATCCTCTTAGCGTGAATCTTGCTGATGGCGTCAGCCTAAACAATAGGGCTCTGAGAGCCAGCCTGGACCCCTTTTGCTGTGAGGGGTTTGATCTCTTATGATTTCTCACTGTTTCCCCCGTTGCCTCTGTACTGTTCCATTCGTTTCCACTGCTTGCTATTCCATGATAGGTTCTCCAACCACTTCTGCTTCGTTTTTTACACCTCTGTACTTTCCACCTTCTCCGTCCCATTTTTATGTCCTTTCCCAAGCTTGCTCTGAGCCAGCACATTCTTGCCTCTCCTCCTCTTATCTACTTCTTCAAAGCTAGGTCAGGTTTCATGTTTCTCACTACTTCAGCCTACATGGTTCTCCTCTTTTCTGTTGTACTCACTGTCTATGACTTCAATGTGGCGTTTAATCATATAATTTCTGATCTTTTTTTCTTAAATGCTTCATATTTGTGCCTTATTTTCCCAATTTTTTTTGGGGGGGGGAGGGAAGAATCACCTTCATTTTGTATCCACTTTAGGTGGTAACACAGTGCTTGACACATGTTAAGTAATAAAAATATACCTGTGGAATGAACAAATTATATACTCAAGCACCTATAACATCGGGTGCTCAATTTTTTGTTTAAATTTAGTGCCATGTAAAATTGGGCGCATAAGGATGTTATTTTTGAATATCAGGCACTCTTGCTCTTAAGGTTATGTTCTTTATTTACTTTTTATTTTCCTTTTACAGTTTTAATCTGACAACAGGGGCCAATTGTGTATGTGTAGGAAACCGTTTGCCCAATATAGGCTTCCAGTAAATACAGGTTTTAAATAATACAATATGGATATGGCTCGTTATAGTCTCTAAGTAATTACCAGGGCCCTTCAGTATGGGAAATACTTTTCTGATGGATCATTAGAAACACATTTGTGGTAGACGTTTAAACCATTAACAATCATAGAGACTGTCCTAATTGCTTTTGAGATGAAGAATTCTTTGCAATGTGAACAATCCCTTGTGAACCCATCTGTTTTGCTTGACTGGATTTTCCTAAACTGGCTTATTTTGAAATGGGCATACCTGTGCTTGAAAAGACACAGAGGCCTTCCACCTATCTGCACATACGAAAATAGCAGTAACAGCTGACAGCGTCCTTTCCACCTGTCAGTTTTAGGGACTATTTAAGGTCATAACTTTTTCATGCTCTTGAGGTAATGTGAGGTTTAGATTTGACTCCCTTTAATCTGAAATACTGACTGAGCTCCAAACCACTTAGCAGCCTGCCATCTTTCACTGGGAGGGGAAAAAGAGTGGTGTAATTTACTGTCCACATTTTATAGTTTTCCCTTTTTAAAAAAACTTGCTTACACAGTTCCTGTATTTGCACAGACAGAGGAGCCAGTGAAAATGGCTTTTAAATGCAGCCCTGGCCGGGCAATGTCGGGTACACGGAGCAGCTGACAGGCTGCCCCAGCTGGGGAAAGGCGATCAGAGATGAGGGGCCTCTCCGGCAATAAAGGTGGCGGGGAGGGTGTGAGGGAAGATGTAGGCAGAACAACAAGTTCTGTGAGCCTCCGGCTTCAAGGTGGGAAGGACAGAGGGTCACGGCTGGCCTACGCTGCTGAACTTACGTGCACATCTAGACGCTTCTAGATAACAATCCTGTCATCGTTTTAGTCAGGCAGCAGCATTTCCTGGGCACTGACTCACTCAGTGCTTGGGAGTTTCTTCACCATTACCCTGTTTGAACCCCCGTCTCTTAGAGACTCAGCCAAAAGAACCTCTGGGCTCACGTATTATCTTTGTTACTGAACAAGCAGTGTCTGTCTTGGGTTTTGCCTAGGAAATCTGAACAGGAGGTGGGATTCCTGAGGCCTGACCTTCAGGATCGTGTTCTATCCTCCCAGAACTTTCCTCACACCCCTTGTCCCTGTGCTCCACTGCCTCCCATTCTTCAGCATTTTTCAACTTCTCCTGCCAGCTTCAGCCAGTCATGGAGCAGTTACTAAGCATCCACCCTGGGAAGGCACATACGGGACAAATACAGGAACCCTCTCTTAGTCAGTGTTCTCTGGGGAAACAAAATGAACCAATAGGATTACCTATGTTCTGTGTATGTGTGCATACATACATTTCTCTCTATATATGCATATGTGTATATATGTATATACACACACCAACACAGAGTCAATAGGATGTACATATGTATATGTCTGTCAATCCATATAGATTTGTTTTAAGAAATTGGCTTATGTGATTGTAGAGACTGGCAAGTATGTGTGTACATGCACACACTTGTTTGTCCCAGTAGTGTGTATGAATGTATGTATCTATCTATTTATCTTGATTTATTTTAAAAATTGATTCATGCAATTGTAGAGTTTGGCAAGTCCAAAATATGCAGGGTAGGCCAGCAGATTAGAAACCCAGGGGAGTATTGAGGTTGAAGCTTCAATCCAAAGGCAGTCTGGAGGCTTAATTCTCTCTTCCTTGGGGAAGGTCAGTATTCCTTTTTCTATTAAGGCCTTCGACTGATTGGATGAGGCTCACCCTCATTGTGAAGGGTAATCTGATTTACTCCAAGTCTACTGATTTACATATTCATCTCACTATCCTCACTCAGATAATCATCCCTTCCTCTGGGTTCCCAAAGCTCTTTGTTTATAGCTTCTCTGGAACTTGCCACAAGGCTCATGACTTGATTTATAGCTATTTATTTATATAGGCACCTCCCTAACTAAGCTATTTATTTATGCAGGCACCTCCCTAAGTAGACATATATTCATAGAACACGAGGGCTCGTATTATTTTCCTTTGGAAGATTCACTCTCTGTGATGACTGATTTTATGTGTCATTTGGGCTAGGCTACCATACACATATATTGGGGGGCCAAGACTCATGGTGTGCATGTAGAATGCATGTAGAATACATGTTCATAAGATACCGGGTGGCCACAAACATGCTCACTCCAGGTGGTGAAGGAGAGGGAGGAATCAAAAAACTCATTCTAATTTAGCAAATGGGTTTTCTCATTTAGCAAATAGGTGATGAAGAGTCTATGGCTAAGATAAGGAAAATGAGAGGACTAGATGTGTGGGACTGAAAAACTAGTTTTTGTTTTCAAATACATCGAATTTACTGATATACTGCAGTGCAGCAGTGTGGAGACAGTTGTACAATAGACAAGATGTTTGGGTTCTAGGCTCAAGATAGTAGGCAGGACTAGAGATATAAATTTGGGAATCACTATTTAGCTGTGGCAATAGATAAGGTTGAACAGGAAGTATGTAACCTTGGGGAATATCTGCCACTGATGGGCAGGAGGAAGAGGTGGAAGTCTCACACAGGGATTTTGAGGAAAACTAGTTGGGGAGGTATAAGAGGAGCTCAAAGACTGGGAAATCTAGTGTCACGGGAATCAAAGGTGCAAAGGAGGCCCGGCGAGGTGGCTCACGCCTGTAATCCTAGCTCTCTGGGAGGCCAAGGCGGGCGAATTGTTCAAGGTCAGAAGTTTGAAACCAGCCTGAGCAAGAGCGAGACCCCCGTCTCTACTATAAATAGAAAGAAATTAATTGGCCAACTAATATATATAGAAAAACTTAGCCGGGCATGGTGGCGCATGCCTGTAGTCCCAGCTACTTGGGAGGCTGAGGCAGAAGGATTGCTTGAGCCCCGGAGTCTGAGGTTGCTGTGAGCTAGGCTGACACCACGGTACTCACTCTAGCCTGGACAACAAAGTGAGACTCTGTCTCAAAAAAAAAAAAAAAAAAAGGTGCAAAGGAAAGAGGTGGTGATCGAGCAAGTGAAATACTGCAGAGATGAGTGGAGTGAGGACTAAGGGGCACTGAGTTTCCCAGGTTGGAGGTCACTGCTGGTGTGCAGAGGTGCCTTTTCCTTAGGCCAAGACCGGGACCCATTTAGGGGGGACAATCACATACCCTGGACCTCTCATCAGCCCCCACCTACATACAGTGTTCATCCCTTTGTCCCCACCCAGTCCTCATCTTCCCCGCACCTCACCCCACGCTCCCTAACAACCCACCCTTCTCCAACCAGCTCCGCATTTTAGCCTCAGCCCCCAGCTCTGTGCCTTTCCCCGCCACGCTGTCCTCTGCTCCCACCACCGAATCTTCCCCTTCTCAGGCTCTGGCCCCTCCCACTTCTCTTTGGTGTTTCTCTGATTGCAGAATCACCTGTCCAGTGCCCTCATATCAGTCCCCATGTGCAAACTGGCTCCCCAACCTCCATCCTTTCCATCCCTATTCCCGGACATACGTCCCACCTGCCAACGCACTGCCATTTTTCCAAAGCTCTGCCTGTACTCCGTGCACTGCCCTCAGCTTTCCTGGCACTGAGACTGTTGTTCTCAGTCTCTGGGGACTTTGTTGGCCAGCCTGGACCTACTTGGTGCCTGTCATTCACCGTTCAGTCTTGTCTTTCATTGTGGATGCTGTTTTTCTCTCCGCAGCATGATCCTTACTTCCTTTTTTGTACCCGCCCTTTTTTCTTATCTGCTATTTTTTTTAAAAAAGTATGTCTAAAGCAGTCATTATCTTTCAGGGATACATACTGAAATATTTATTGTTGCAATGCTATGATGACTGGGATTTGATTCAGAATATTTGGAAGAGGACGCAAGTGGGTGGATATAAACCAAGAAATGATTGGTCAGGAGGTGATAATTGTTGAAACTAATGGATAACAAGGGGGCTCCTTGTTTATTCTCTATGTTTTTATGCATGCTTAAATTTTTCCATGAAAAGGTTTTAATGCAAAGTGAATTGACATGAAAAAAATGATTAAGTAATAATAATACAAATGTGGCAAAAATAAGATATGGCAAAAATCATGAAGGTGACGTTTGAATGCCTGGCGTGGGAAAAACCCTGCTCTGGTAGGGGAAGGGCTCAGGAGGAGTGGGGTGCCGGACGGGAGAGCAAGCTCCAGGGGGAGGAAAGAAGCCTTGGCAACCACGTTGTTTAGGTCTGACCCTCTTGGTCACAGGGTCCATGTGATCTGCAGGGAGTAAGGGGTTGACAACAGGTAGGACTTAACTGAACAATTTTGAAACAGCCATTGTGGAGAAGGGGAAGGAAAACCGGCCACAAGTCAACAGCAGCTGGGGTTGGAGAACACCAATCTGCCACTACTCACCAGTATCTTAGCAACCTAACTGGTCTCCTAAGTGACTCTGGGAGCCCTTACAGGTGCCTCAGGTTTCCTGCAAAAAATGAGAAGTGTTTTCTGTAAATCAGTGAAGATATAACCCAATTATTCCTTTAAGATCTGTTTTACATGGTGAGTTTCAGGGAGGATTTCGCTTGAAAAGAGTTCTGCTGCTAAAATATTTGATGAAATCAACATTACCTCTGGCATCGCTGTGGACTCTCTGGTGTATTATGTACGTGCTGCTACTTTTGTTGTAGATGTTAGTAGGACACATTGTAGGATGATAGATATTGAGTTAATCTCAAACTTTTGAGAGTGGCTCTTGCTCTTTGGAGTGGTGGGTTGGGGTTTATCTGCCCACTGTTTTGCTGAGAAAGTTCACGTTCACATTAAGCCCTTCTGCCCCATGGCTTGGCTGCAGGATTTTAACTGGAATCTCTGATCTTTGAACCTCTTGAATTACATGCAAAATTGTGTGTGTGTGTGTGTGTGTGTGTTCGCATGCATGTGTATAAGCTTGTGCATAGTACCTCAGCTCTGAGATAGGGAACAAAAAAGGACAAAGGTCAAACCAGCAAATTTAGTGACTAGCTATCATCTCTTAGGGAAATTTTGTGGATAAAGAGGAGGTTGAAACTATTTCATAGCGTGTGATTCTGGAATTATTTATCGTTTATACATATTCTTACTTTCCCATATCTTATTTGCACCATTCCTCATTCCTAACTTGGTCATGATTTAACTCTGACATAGTGGATAAACCAGTGGTGAGTTAGAAAACAAATTGGCCCGGGGATACCTTTCCCTCCAGGCTGCAGAAGTGGTGAAACGAAAGCTTATCCCTAGGAAATGGTCTGCCAGGAAGAAAAGCTGCACAGAAATGGGCATCTAAATTTTTCCTTCCTCCTTATTTGTTTGGTCCTAAAGAATGTAAGAAATTCTTCCTGCAGGAATTTCTTCATTGGCTCCCAGTCACCTCTTCCAATATAGATTCGTCTTTTATTTTTAGAGCTTTGTTTTGATCTATATGTCGCTTAGCTCTTAGAGTAGTACATTCCACAGAATGATTCAGTTCTGAGAAATCAAGCCAGGTAAGATCAAATGTAAGGTTTTACCAACTCTACAATACTTTTCATCTACTTTTAAAGATACACACCCTCTCACCAGTATTTCTTGGCACCATCTGTGTTTTTTCCTGTTAGTTACAGAACACTTTGAGTTTGAGGGGATCCAATAATCATGCAGGTCACCCCTCTTATCCTACAGATGAGGAAATAAGAGGCCTGGAGAAATATCTGCCTTGTCAATAACTGTATATAGTTAATTTGTCCCTGAGTGGGAACAGATTTCCAGTTCAGCTTGCATTCTACTGCCACAAACTGCCAACTAATTGACCAAGCCAGGAGAATAAAAGCAGTTCCCATTCAACCCGCACTAAAGAAAAATATGAAAAAAAAAAAAGAAGAAATAGAAAGAATTTCCAAAGTATTGAGTTTCATTGAGCAAAAGGGGAAGATTTGGAGCCATGTAGAAGTAAGAGGCAGAGAGGTATCCTTTTTTTGGAAGGATGGCTTTTAATCGTACTGCCAGATTGCTTTCTTCCCTGGGCATGTGCGTGCATGTTTATTTCATGGGTTAAATGATCCCTTTAAAGTGAATGAAACACTGTCTCATTTCCTTGCAAACAAAAATTTAAAAAAAGATTTTTTTTTTTGCCCCTTGGGAGTTTGTCATATTAAATTCGCTTGGTTTAAGCATCTGTGTTGAACACGGGGCTAAGGGGAACTGGAACTTCGTCATATATCTCTGATTGGCCTCTGCCTTCCTGCCTTTGGAGCAGTGAGTGTTGTCCGGGCACCCTGCTCCTGTCCGACCCGGGTGAACATGCAGGGTCTGCTTGGTAACTCTTTTCTTCCTGGACAACCACGCCCTGGGTCAGGATGGTTTGTTTTCGGTATGGGGCCAGCTGTTCCAGGATTACTTTTTCAGGGTTGGAAACCACAATTTTGGACCCTGAGGCAACAGCCTGAGAATAAAAGTGTAATGGAAAAGGTCAAACAACATTTTGCTGGATTATCTGCTTTCTGTCTGAAAACTGAAAAAGTCTATCTGCAGTGTTCCTTAGTATCCCTACTCTAAGCATGTTGCTCCACACAACCTATGATGAAAAGTCGTAAATATTAAGTGAAAACACACATTCCTTTTTCTTTCCTCTAGGCAGCAAAGCAAATATCAAAAAGGAGTAGAACTGTTGAAATGTGTAATTTTCCTTCTGAATGAAGAGGTATTTCTTGATAATCCTAAGGGCCTTGGTTCTGGGCCTGGGCTTCTAAGTCCCTGAGTGTGTAAATAAAAGACAATCATCAAAGCAAACATTTTAGTGAGGAAAACAACTTTGGAGCCATCCTTACCATAATAGGCTGCTGGAGTGTAGTAATTAGTAGCTACAGAATTTAGGGCAGGGTTTTCAGAAGTCAGTCTCTGTAGTCGAAAGCATTTGCCATCTCATAAGAATTTGTTGTGTCATATGAATATTCAGTGAATTTTTTCAAACAAACAGAAAGGGAAGTAATAAATACCAAGTTCAATAATTAAAGTTGATTTTGTTTTGTAAAGTTGGTAATTTTCTTCCCTTGTACTTAGATTATACTTGCAAACCTTTGAGTCCTAAATCCCCATGATTGTTAATAAAGGTCAATAATAATATAAACATATATTAAAAATTAATTCATAATTGCTTCCCCCAATACAGTGATATTTTTATATAATAGTTTCTAGTTCTTTTGATATGTATAAAGTTTTATTATATTTGTAAACAGAATATTTTATATTATGCTTTTTTCATGTAACATTATGTCTCAACATTTAAATTTCTCATGTTTTTAGTTGTGTTAATAATTGACTCTTTGAATGATTAATAATTTATATTATCTATCCTAATTTGCTAACTGCCATTGGCCACTTAGCTTTCAACTTATTAAAGTATATTATAGAAATATAGATGTATATTAGAAATAGCATTGTATTGACATCTTCACATATATAGGTTTTTATTTTATTATTTAGTTGAATTACTTTCTCATACGTAAATTCTCAGAAATGTTATAATGGTTAAAGATTATGAATATCTTTATGGTTCTTGCCATATATTGACATCTTGCTTTTCAAAGTGTTTATGTGGTATGACTATATTACTTCCTCTGTAGTTCTATGTGTATTGGGTATTATTATTTGTGTTTTAATTTGCATTTATTTGATTATTAGTAGAAAAACATTTTTCTTTGTGGGCTTTGTTTTATTATTTTTGCTAGTTCTATTTATGTGGACATGAATGGTCTATGACAGTGCTATCATTTGGTTATTTGACCCCTGCAAATCTCATGTGAAAATTTGATCCTCAACTTTGGAGGTGGGCCTTATGGAAGATGTTTTGGTCTTGGGGGGGGGCATATCCCTTATGAATAGATTAATGCCCTCCCTGGTGGGGTGGAGAGTGAGTGAGTTCTCCCTCTATTACTTTCTTTTTTTGTTGTTTTTGAGACAGAGTCTCACTTTGTTGCCCAGGCTAGAGTGCTTATTGGATGCTTATTGGATGCTGTTCATATGTCTCCACGTAAACCGTGCATTTGCTATCCTCTCTGCCTGGCCTCTGGAGGCGCCCCGAACCCCAAATCTCACCAACCACGTAGCACAGCTGGCTCCTGCTCATTCATTAAATATCGTTTCCTGAGGGGTCATCCTTATTGCCGGACCTAAATAGGCTCCCCACCACTACCACCCTTCTCCACTGTCCTTTAACAGCAGTTTTCTAATTCTTTTTTTTTTTTTTTTTTTTTTTTTGAGACAGAGTCTCACTCTGTTGCCCAGGCTAGAGTGAGTGCCGTGGCGTCAGCCTAGCTCACAGCAACGTCAATCTCCTGGGCTCAAGCAATCCTGCTGCCTCAACCTCCCGAGTAGCTGGGACTACAGGCATGCGCCACCATGCCCGGCTAATTTTTTGTGTATATATTTTTAGTTGGTCAATTAATTTCTCTCTATTTTTAATAGACGGGGTCTCGCTCAGGCTAGTTTCGAACTCCTGACCTCGAGAGATCTGCCCTCCTCGGCCTCCCGGAGTGCTAGGATTACAGGCGTGAGCCACCACGCCTGGCGCCTCTATTACTTTCTATGAGTGCTGGTTGTAAAAGAAACTCTGGCACCTTCTCTCTTTTCCTCTCTCATCATGTGGTCTCTACACACGTAGGCTCCCTTTCCCCTTCCACCACGGGTAGAAGCAGCCTGACGCCCTCACCAGAAGCAGATGCTGGTGCCATGATTCTCGCACAGCCTGCAGAACTATGAGTCAAATGAACTCTTTTCTTCCTAAATTACTCAGCCTCAGGTATTCCTTTATAGCAACACTACACAGACAAAACAGATGGCTTAACAACTTCTTTTTTTCTGTCTTATTGTTTCTCTGAGGAACAGTAAGTACACTTTGGTGCCTGGACACTCGACTGCTTATTCCATAGTGATCTTCAGGCCAGGAACATTAGAAGAATTTTTCCTTAGGTGAGATTTATCTAAAACCATCTCATGACATTTTAGCTGATATAACTATGAACTTTGTGTTATGAAGCAACTATTCTGCCTCTTGCTGTGTGCTCACGTGGCAGAAGGAGAAAGACAGCAAGTTCTCTGGTGAGTCTTCTTATAAGGGCACTAACCCCATCTTGAGGTCTCACCCTTATGATCTCATCTAAACTTAACTGCCTCCCCATCTCCAATACCATCACATTGGAGGGTTAGAGCATCAGTCTATGAATTTCGAAGGACACAAGCATTTAATCCCTAATACTCTTCTCCCCCAGGCCACTCCAGTCTCTATCCAAGCACACACCCTCCCAATTAAGGGGGAACTTGGTGACTCTTAAACACAGGGGTACATTTTCATGAACATCTGATCAAGCTTTTGAAAAATCTAATTAGTAGATATGGAACAAAATGAAACAAAGAAAGAAAGAACAGGTGGAAATAAAGTAGTTGGATCAATCAATCACTAAGCATGGTTTTTCTTGTGGGTATTGATGATGGTATACAGAGTAAGCTGGGGTTTAAGAATCCATTTAGGTGGTAAAAAGGCTGTTCTTTATGTCTTAAACTTGTACATTTTGAATTTTGAGCCCCTGTCTTGAACTGACAGGGATGGAGCTTCTTTTTTTTTGGAGACAGAGTCTCGCTTTGTTGCCCAGGCTAGAGTGAGTGCCATGGCATCAGCCTAGCTCACAGCAACCACAAACTCCTGGGCTCAAGCAATCCTGCTGCCTCAGCCTCCCGAATAGCTGGGACTACAGGCATGCGCCACCATGCCCAGCTAATTTTTTCTATATATATTAGTTAGCCAATTAATTTCTTTCTATTTATAGTAGAGATGGGGGTCTCGCTCTTGCTCAGGGTGGTTTCGAACTCCTGACCTGGAGCAATCCACCCGCCTCGGCCTCCCAGAGTGCTAGGACTACAGGCGTGAGCCACTGGGCCCGGCCAGGGATGGAGCTTCTTAATGCAGGGATCTTAGCAACACTAGGACCTACCTCTTTGATACTGCCCCACCCCCAATCCCCTTCATTTCACTCCCTACCCACACTCCATGCCCCGAGCTCCCACTTACCAACTGGCATCAGATTGGTTACACATCTGGCTATTTCATTATTTTCTCTTCTGAGTCAGAAATGAATCAATATCCTGGCAAGGAGTTATGAAGCCTGATCTTTTTAAAGAGCTGTTTTGTAGGTAAACACAAACAGAGCTTGAGTGTTTGAAAACATTTAAGTATATTCTTTACTTATATGATTCTTAAGCTTGAAAAATTATCTTAGGATTTTTAAAAAATCCCATTGGTTGATAATTTTTAAAATGTAAAGAGTGCATAAAGTCTAAATAACTTATTTGCATATGGTAAAAAATGCAAACAGTACAAAAAATGTCTGCAGTAAAAAGTGAATTTCCTTCTCATCTCACATCCCTACCTAGATCCTCTGTCTCCCTTCCTCTCTTCATAGGCAGCCACTACTGATTTCTTGCTAGTGTCCTTCTAGAAACACTCTACATAATCCAACTTAAATATTGTTTATATACCCCCTTTAAGAAAACCCATTTAGGAATATACTATATACATATTGGTTATTATTATTATTTTTTATAGTACTATTTTTTTATTTGTTTTCTAATTTCAGCATATTATGGGGGTACAAATGTTTAGGTTACGTGTGTTGCCTTTCCATATTGGTTATTATTTTTTTTAACTCAACTATGTTTTGTTTTTTAGAAATTGTTTCATATCAGGACAAATTATTTTATCTCTTTCTTTTAAATAGCTGTATGATAAGAATATGCTTTAATTTATTAAAGTAGTCCTCTATTAATAGATATTTAGGTTATTTTTAGTCTTTTAAAAGCCAAGCCCACTGCATGAAAAGACTTGTATGTATATATTTGTACAGTTCTGTGAGTATATTTGTAGTATATTTACAGGCCAATTAACAGCAAGAAGATAAATATGGCGTTGTAGTGATTGAAAGCATGAATATTAGGGGTTTGACTACTCACTACCCACCACCTAATACTATTAACCATATAACCTAGGACAATTTACTTAACTTTCTGTGCCTCAGTTTCCCCATCTGTAGAATGAGTATAAAAATAATAGTACACACCTTGAAGAGATTCTGTGGATATTAAAGGGGCTAACATAAGTACAGCATTCTGACATTGACATATAATACACTCTCCATAAATTATCAATAAGATAATTTCTTAGGATATTTTCTTAGATGACAGGACCTTATCTTTTTAAAACATTAATGCTGTTATTAGAGAGTAACTGGTTTTCCCCAACCTCGATGAAGAACTCACTTGTAAGCTTATTAAAAGTATTGACATTATTCATACTTCATTTTAGCTCAAAGGAGATGTTTGCCAGAGTAAATGGAGAGTAAAAGTTCCTGGCTGTAGGTTGAAGGGAAGGGCTGGATTTAGCCTCATTTGTTTTTGAACATTAGATTAAAGGTCATCATTTTGGGTCTCAATGTCCTTATCTGTTACGTGCAGGGACTAGATTAGATGATCCCTATGATACCTGCCAGCTCCAACGATTATGTCTGTGGTTGTTTCATTCTCAAAATGATATGTGACTTATGTGGCTTAGACAATTGTGGGAAGCAAATTTAAACCCTGACTCATCTAACAGTGTGACTTTGCACATGTTGTTCCCTCTGCCTAGAACGACCTTCCCCCTTGTCTGATTGTTGAGCTGAGCTCTGACTCATCCTAGGAGACCCAGCTCTGGCTGGGCCTTCTCTTCAAAGTCTTCCCTGAATGCCCCGGCTGAGTTGCTCACTCTCTCCCTTCAACCTGTCTTTTAGCCTCTACATTATGTGATGGGATGAGAGTTTTGAAATATTAACTGATGACTTTTATCTGGTACCTTACACTCAGCTTTGGTATTATATTTTCTGATGCATCAAAGAAGAGATGACACAATCTTTTCTTGGATTTGAAGTTTCAAAAGTCTGGCTCCCATAGGGAATCAAGAGGCATATGTGCCTAGATAAAATAATTCCTAGGGGAAGTCAAGTCCAGTAAAGTTTCCATGCTCCAGAGAAGAGAAAGTTCTCCAGACAGAAGTAAGCAAGGGCTGAGTAGCCACTGTGGTAAAGGAAATATATGCTCTTTGTAGAAAGTTTTTAAAATCAGAAAAAGATAAGAAGTTAATTCAGAAAAAGATAGAAAAGAAGTTAAAATTCCACTTCCTACAGATACCTAACATTTACCTTCAGTTATAATTCACCCTGATTTTGGAAACATTAGAAAATTGGCATCAATACTTTATCTACATGTCATTATATGATGAGTGTTCTCTATAGCACAGGGCATTTGGCATTCGTGGAACCAAGAGCCATCTATTTAGATTGTAGTGCTCAGTGGGAGAAGAAATTATTGGAGTCAAGGCTTAGGTAAGTTAAGATAATACGCAAATTATTGCTTTATATGCTCTTCCAGAAAATTTAAAAGATTCCAGGAAAGCAAAAATGCCCATACAATGCAGCGAGACTATTACGACTGCAATAAAATTTAATTGCAATTTGAAATACCAAAAAGAAAAAATAATCAAAAGCGTGGTTTATGAATGGCTTAACAATCGTTGAGAGGAGAGCGACATCATGTCCAGGAGGGATTTGACCACCTGGCTTCCGTGTATCACCCATACCCAGGGACACGGTTTTGTCACTTCATCTGTTTTCTTGAGCTAGAGAGAGAGGAGCCAGCAAGTCAGCCATGGGGCACGAGGCTGATTGTGCAAGTGCATCGTCCCTCCCTCTCCCAGAGGTGGCGAAACTCAGGGCTGTGACAAGGAGTAAAAGTCTAGCGCTAGATTTACATTTCAAACTTTCTAGAAAATTAACATGTCTATTTCAGGCCAATTAAAGAAGAAAGGGACCTTCAGCCAGGGCACTGGAATTGTCTCCATGTGAATGGAAGCTACCCTAGAATTGTTCTGGCTTGTTTCCATGGTGTTTAAGAAAGCTGGCAGCCTGGAGGGCACCATAAATTGACTTGATGTTTTTAGGTTTTTGACATGTGGGGACTAATCTCATTTCCCTTTCAGTGTACCCTGTCAGCTGCTGCAGATTAAAATATGATTAGCCCTTCCCTTTAATTGGCTGTGCAATAAACCCATCATCTCGAAACCGTGGTGTAGTGGTTCAGAGCACAGACTGGGAGCCAGACTGCCTGCATTTGAACCCCGATTCTGCTGTGTACGGGCTTCAAGACTTTGGGCAAGCTGCTAAAGATCTCTATGCCTTATTTTCCTCATTTGTAACGATCTCATGGAGTTTTTGTAAGAATTAAATGAGTTGGAATGTGTAAAGCACTTAGAACAATGCCTGGTGCATAGTAAGAACTGTGAGCGTTAAATAAAACATTATAATTAGGCTTTCTATTAATGATTGCTGGTGAAGCAGAGGTAAAACAACGAGCTACTAGCTAGGAGTGGGCTAATGGCATATGGCTGATTTGAAAATCTCATAATAATAACAATTTAAAAAAAGGCCAATGTTTTTATGGCAGAGCGGGTGAGTGGGTAAGTGAGAAATGGGAATGTTAGAGCTGAATACTGCAGGGGACTTTGAAGCCCACTGGGTTGCTTTGGGGTATGTTGGGGCTGGCCAGGGGACAAATGTGGGAAAGTAGGTTATTTCAGGAATAGGATAAATAGTTGAAGAGGAATTGGGATTTTTTTTTTTTTCCAATTACCTAGATTGTGTGGTGAGTTAGTAGACATAAAATGAGCCCAGGGAATGGATTGGAGATATCCAGAGTTATTATCCTTCTTGTTAGGCTTTTGGATAAATAAGATAGCATTTTAATCTTCCAATCACTGATTCTATCAGTTACCATTTGTTGGTTGCCGGCACAGAAACCACTTTTGGCTAATTGGATCAGAGAAATAGTTTACTGGGGGTGGGGAAGCTTAAACAATCAAAGGAAAGGTAAGGAAAGTGACTTAGAGGGACTGAGAAGTAAGGCCATTAAGAGGCTAGGAACCAGGGACTGCCTGGATGGTCACTTCAGGGCCAATTAGCCCCTTGTCCCTCTGCTCCGAGTTCATATTCCAGAGAGGGAACCTGATGGCCTAGTTTGGGTCAGGTGCCCAGTCCTTGGCTAGAGAGGGCAGGGCATCTTGATGGGCAATCACACCTGAGCATATCTGATGGAAGGGTTCCTGCAAAGCAGGTCAGAGTGCTATTACCAGAGAGGGAAGAAAGGAAGCAGAGTGGACAAAACCAACTAACGTCCACCTCATTACTGTGTATTGCTTCAAGCGACCAATGAGGAAGACAAAAGGAGACAATAAAGAGATAAGGAGGCCCTGAAAACTTTGGTTTCTATCCTATCCCAGCTGCCTTCTCCACTGGTGCTGAAGCTGACTCTGAAGCCTGTACTTACACCAGGCTCTGATGGAATCTTCTTCTGATCCTAATACAGTCTGATTTAAAGAAAACAGCTAAAATACTATGGAGTTTTATCAAAATGATATTTATTCTTCCATTAGATGCTTAGTAGGTGTCTATTGTCCATCAGTAAAAAACAAAAAAACCTCTGTCTTCTGCCTTGCAGAAATTTACAGTCAGGGAAGCCAAAGAGACATACAAACAAATAAATTACATGTGAAGAATAGTATAAGAATAGTATAAGAGAGAATAGTATAAGAGAGAAACAAAAGCTAACTGCCTGGGGGACTCGGCATTTGAACTAGTTCTTGAAAAATGAATGAGGACTTATAATTTTAAATTGAAACATTTATTATAAAAACAAAATCGTGACACCCCCCCCCCCAAATTATAAACATTATTTGCACAGCTGTCTGCGGTGACAGTTTCATTCACTGGCAAAATGCATATGGTTGTTCAATCTTCTAGGGCTAAGAACCCGAGGTTGTAAATAATACCTTGAAAGTCAAAAAGTGAGGAACAAATAAACTGTCGCATTCCTAAATTACAACAATTTGTAAACAACGCCCTGTTTGTAATAACTGTAGTTTCATGAACTTAACTAGATGTGAAACATGCCAGGTCCCTCCAGGACTCCTCAAACCCATCAGAAGCTGTCACCCATGGCCTGGGTAGCTTGAAGGTCAGAGCTGCTGGGGGTCTAGGATCAGCTACTGAATTTTTAGTGCAGTGGTTACCCTATGTATTTAACATTCATATCTTGGCGAGAACTCATTGTATAATATGCTTGTGTATTAGCAACGTGTCTGGAGTTCAAACTTCTCCAGAAACTGTAAAATGAGAGTAAGGAATATATTGATGCAGTCAGTCTTCCCTCTGTATCCATGAGGATTCCAGAATCTGTAGATGCTCAAGTCCCTTATATAAACTGGGGTTGCGTATGCACATTTTCCCATATACTTTAAATCATCTCTAGATTACTTATAATGCAATGTAAATACCATGTAAATGGTTGTTACATTGCATTTTTAAATTGCTGTTATTATTTTTTATTTATTTTTTAATCTTTTTGTCTATGGCTGGTTGAATCCTAGGATATGGAACCTGAGGACAAAGGGGTGACTGTAATAAAGAACTCAAAATTACTTTGAATAAGAAGCAGCTCATCATAAAACAGGATGGTAAAGCCTGTGCAGATTATTCCCAATTGGTAAAAATATTGTCAGATTCTCTTATAATAAGAGTATACTTTGCTGTGGCAAATAGATATTTCTAAAGTGCAGAGAAATATTTTTTTCTCTTGATATAAATAAACACTTTACTTTGTGCCATTGTACATTTCTCTGTAAACTACCTCAGATCACTTTTTAGGCCAACGTGCAAAAGCAAAGAGAAAATGAATGAATTAATACATGAATTTTAAAATCTCTAAAAATAAGATCTATTTAAATAATTGCACAAATTATCTAGTTTGAGTTAATGAAAACTGTCCAGAGTCTTATAAAATGGTTCCTTTGATACCACTGTTTTGCCCCAGATAAAGTCGGAGTTAGAAGTCCCAAGATTTGTCTTGGCTTTGTTTCTACCCACCCCTATGAAACCAGGTAAAATACTGGGAAAAGCCAGGTGAGTTAATTGACCTCTGAGGTCCCTTCTACATGAGATGGTTAGCCTTACCCTTCCAAAATGCCTTAAAATTAGTTATTGACTTATCTCAAGGGTTACTACTATTAAGATAAATTAGCCAAAACTATATAATCTGTGGGATACTAGTGCAGACATATTTGGTTGAGGTCCCCTTTCCATTTTAATAAACATTCCTGCCTGTTTTGTTTCTAATCTTTTCACCTTTCTATTTTTCACAGATTGTTGTTCATTCTTGCTCATGAAACCTTCCTCTACACCAGAAGTAGATAACAGGGAAAAGGCAGTCACTGGAATAGAGGAAGACAGATATACCATAGAAACCCACATCGAGCTAAATGACATGATATGAAGATGAGTGTTCCCAATTATTTTTTTCTCTGTCCAGATGACTAATAAGAAAGCAATCAATCACTCAATCAAACTCAATCAATGAGAATGAAGCAAAGCTCATCTGAGGGATGATGAATGGTACTGGAAAGTGAATTAGTGACTGATTTGGAGGGATTTCGGAGGGGTAGAGCTAATGATGGCAAATCAGGTTAACTTGTACATATAGCTGACTGGATGCAACAAACTCTGCCCAACAGCCTCCAAGCGCCTGTGATGCTGACCCAGACACTGCTTCAAATTGAATGGATTGAAACTAGTCGATTGGAATCATTTGTTCAGCCCTGTAATTTTTATAATAACATATATCAAGCCTAGAAACCTACACTTAAGTATCTGAATGTATCTGCAGAGGCAAACAACTCCCAACAATGCCTCCATAACAATCTGCTGTGAGTTGCTAATTGGAAAAAACACGAGTGGTAATTAGAAGGCATTCTGCTGCTTGCTGGAGGGCTCCTTCCCTAAATGGTTAAACTATTCAGCTCTATAAGGCAGCCACTGGTTTCAAAATCTTTGACAGGTGGTGTTAGCAATGCATATGTACTTGTTGTTTTAGTCATGTAATATCTGTGCACAAGCTCAAGAATAAAGCCGAGCTACGTTCATGTGACCACAACTGGGACCTCCTCACCCCCTCCAGAGACCAAGTCCCTCTCCTGTCAGTTAACCCTCAATGCCCATCTAAGCCACTGCTCTTCCTCTCTGTCCCCTCTAGTTCCTGGCTGCTGGCACACTCTTTTCTCAGATGTGGACAATGAACACTTTAGCAGAAAGGTGGTCTCAAATAGAAGAGGAGCATTTTACGTTGTGCCCCCAAAGGACGGCAGACCCAGGCTTTTAGTAGACTCAAGTAAGCAAAGCTACGACAAAGAAAGAATGTGTGGCTCGCATTCTCTCAGCCTCTGACGCCTAGGATTCCTGCCCGGTTCCTACAGCACCACTGGATGAAGATATTAGTGTTGCAAATCACTATAGGGTGTTTTATTTTCTATTACGTCCATTTCCCTTTCATTTCAGTACGGTTAGGAAGCACTTGCCCAATGCTTGGCAATCTCTCTTTAGTCTTATGCTTATAATGTACTGTCCCTCCTTATAATCTTTTTCTCCAACAGGCAGGGGCAGTCAATAGATTTTAAATACTCCTGCGTGGGGCAGGTGTCCCCTTCCTGGCTTACAGCCTGTGCTGGCCTTGCTGTGAGCAGGTTGGTGGGGTTGCTGGGATACCTGGGGTGACTCTGACAGTACTCTGGTGGATTGAGGTGATTAGTCACAGCCAACTGCTTGTTTTCAGGGATTTATTCCATTTTCCTACTTTACTAACGTCATCTAATTGAGGATCAGATGCTTTTAGTCAGCATCTTCTGCAATGCAGGGAGCTCTAAAAATCTTCCTTTACTCCAGGAACATAATGCCCAGGACTGGATAAATAGATTTACAAATATTCACTCCGAAGGAAGTGTGTGACTTTCAAAGAAGTGGGTGAACTCATGGTGCTTTTCTTTTAATCACAGAAATTGATCACTGTTTTGGAAGCAATGGGTGAAGTAGGTATGAGTATGTATTTTAACCACTACGGGACCACCCTCACGGGCCTCGAAACCTTGCCCACAGCCGGCACTCACAGTCTGCACGACAGTTTGTGCTGTGCATTGACGACGAATCCGTTTTGCTCTTGTGTGATGAGGAAAGCTTGAAAGCACTGAAAGCTTGTTTTACTTTACGGGCAGCTTTATTTGTAATGTAAATCAGAATAGGTAACATATACATGTATGTTTTCATTACGTTATTTTTAAATGTTCACAATTTTATTTTGATAAATGAAAAATTAGAAAAGTCATATCATGGCTGTTGGCTAAAGTCGACGCTCAGCTGTGCGCCTTCATATCTCGGCTGTGGACTGTAGTCGACGTGTGCGTTCATCTGTGGCTGTCAACTATAGTCGACGCTAGTATGGAAGTGGTTAAGGATTGTAAACTGGTGCACACTCTTCTGGAGGCAATTGGTGATTTGGTTCTATCAATCAAGATTTAAAATGCACATACACTTTTTTTTTTCCTTTTTATTTCAGCATATTATGGGGGTACCAATGTTTAGTGTCCCGACCCGCGGGACCTTCTGTTACTCACGGGGGCGAGGGGGACCGTGCCTGAAAGAGATGAGCGAGAGAAAGAAACGAGACCAAGCGAATGATTGTCAAGGTCTACTTTACTTGGATTTTTAGTAGGTTTTATATACAGAAAACAAGGAAGTAGAAACAGAAAAATAGAGTGGGGGGGATGATGAGGCTTGGGTGTGGGCCAATCAGCCCCAATCAGCATCTCAATGGCACCGAAAGCTGTAATGCATTCTTCTCGGAACTATAGCTGGAGGGCTGGGTGCTATTTTCATCTTAGGCTATTTTTCATGCGTAGGACAAGTCAGGACAAGTCAGGACAAGTCGTTGGAATGTGGAGGGTCTTAGTCTCCAACAGTTTAGGTTACATATATTGCCCCTGCTCCCCCCTAGTTAGAGCTTCAAGCATGTCCATCCCCCAGATGGTGCCCATTGCACTTATTATGTATGTATATGCCCATCCCCTCCTCCCCCCTCCCATTCGCCTGACCCCTGATAAATGTTATTCCTATATGTCCACTTAAATGTTGACCAGCTAAAACCAGTTTGATGGTGAGTACATGTGGTGCTTGTTTTTCCATTCTTGGGATACTTCACTTAGTAGAATGGGCTCTATCCAGGATAACACAAGAGGTGCTAGATCACTATTGTTTTTTGTAGCTGAGTAGAACTCTATGGTATACATATACCACATTATATTAATCCACTCATGTATTGATGGGCACTTGGGTTGTTTCCACATCTTTGCAATTGTGAATTGTAAAATGCACATATTCTTGACTAAGGAATTTCACTGCTGAGAATGTAGCCCAGAACTATAATAGCTTATGGGAAGAATGTACAAGGATATTTATACAGAATTGTTTACAGTAGTGAAAGATTGGAAAGAGTTTAACTAAATGTCCACTTAATAAGGGACTAGTATTAAATACATTATCGTATGTCCATATAATAGATTCTTTAAACGCCTGTCAAAAGAATGAGGTGGGTCTAAACATACCAGTATGGAAAATTTCTAAGATATACTAGGTATCAATGAAGGGGAAGACCAATATTGCCATTTGTTTAAAAAAAAAAAAGGGAGGGGGCTATATGTACACATATGTGTGTTTGTATGTTTGTACATGTGTAGCCATTCTCAACATAGTAACGCTATCAGTTGCCTCTGATGAAGGGAATTGGGAAGTCAAGAGAGAGCGGTGGAAGGAGTCTTACTTTTCATTGCATTCTTTTTATAAAGTGTAAAATGTTTTTCTTGTGCATATGATTCCTATTCTAACAAGTAGGTAATTAAATAAACAATAAATAAATACAAGATGCTAATTTTTCATCTTCTTTTTAGGATTTCTTCTTATTGCTTTCTTTCCACAGGAAGAGTTCTCTCACAGGGCTTTGGGATCAAATAGACCTTTAGTTCTGGCTCCCACTGACTTGCCATGTGATGCTCAGGGAATTATTTAGTGTTAACCAGAGCCTCATCCGGTACTTTTTCCCTCATAATATCTCCAGAATTATTGTGTAAATAAGTAATTTTCCTAGCACACTGCCTAGGCCGTAATTCTTCAAACGGCCTTGATGGAAGCTGGTTCCCTTTCCCTTTCGAGGCTTGGGGAAGTAACACTGATGGGACAGGTGTGGTGTCTCTGCCACCTCTCTGCAGCCCAGAATTGTTCCTTTGCCCTTCTTGAGGGCGTGTTTCCTCCCTGTAGTCAATGGAAGTTTTCATGGCTTGCTAGGTTAAAAGCAAACAAACAAAAAAAAGGACAAAAAGACACCACAAAGCAAGTAAACAAAACCTCTTCACCAGTGCTGTGGTTTCAAACAGGTCTCTGATGGGGCCTCCGGGCTGGTTGGAGCAGGTGGGGCTGCATTAGTTCCCACTGAGCTCGCAGTGTCTCCCCCAGGGCCCCAAAACTGGCTTTCTGCTTCTTTGTGGCTGTGACCCTCAGGCCCCTCTGGGGTCCTCTTAGTTCTGGCAGTTGCTCCACCCAGGAGGCCCAAACAGGTATGGAGCTACCTAGAAGCCTTTTCCCCAAAGGCTCCTGTGGCCTTTAATTTCTGGAAGAAGTCTGAACAGATATTTTTTAAAAATTATTTTTATTTTTTTAAATATGTATAAAAGTTCTGTTTTGATGGGAAGAAGAGGGTGCTTTTAAACTAAAGTGCTCTCTGGGGGAACTGCTGTGGCAATGGAGTCTGTCTGTGTGCGCCTGTTTCTTTTGGGAGATCAGCAGGGAATGGGAAGCAACCCAAGTGTTTTGCTTTGCTCCGTCTGTGTAGTATTGATGGAGTTGCTGTATTCCACACGCTGGGTCGTTTTACACACGTGGGTCCACTTCAGATGCTGCCAAAGCCTGAGGCCATGGCCTGGAGCCCATAGAGGAGGACTGAGGTCTTCTGGCCTCTGGTGAGACCCTAGATACCCATCCATTGTTCCCAGCTTTCAGAATTTGTTCTGGGGTGCACGCTCCCAGGCACACCTCAGGGAGGATGGAGACGTCCGTGAGTAGCAGAGGGCACAGTACCTTGCACCTGTCTCCATCGCCACTCACTGCATTATGTTGTTAATAACAGTATCCGTTTGTAGTGCAGGGCTGGGGTGGAGGGTGCTGGCTCTGGCGCCAGGCAGACCTGGGTTTGAAAGCCAGCCTTGCTACTTAGCCGTAGGCAAGTTACTGACTCTCCCAAAAGGCTTCGTGTCTTCATGTGACACAGAGATAACAACAGCACCTGCCTCGTGGGGCTGGCGTGCCCAGCACAGCACCTGACTTACAATGAGCACCCAGGTGGGGGCAGGGCTGACTGGGACCCTGGCTGTCTTTCCCCTCGATGGTGAGTTCTTGCAGGGCAGACACTGTATCTTTCTTCTCCTTATATCCTAAGTGCCCAGCACATTACCTCAGCACTTGATGAATAAATGAGTGACGAATGAATGAACAAATGAGGTCCCCAAAGCAGAATCACAGTGTGAATAATTTTATAACACATTTTCCATTCTCATTGAACTCGGGAGGTCCTCTTTGATATCATTTCCTTCTTTTCTACTCCTTCTCTTTCTTAGAAAACTCTCCTGCTTCTATGTATTGCTTTATAAATTATCTTTCACAGGGGGCCTTATTAGATTAATAACTTGTTTTCTCTCCCCCTTTTTTTTTTTAAAGAAATTCTCTCATCCTCAGGAGCAATAGAAAATAAAAGGGAAGAAAAAAAAAGATGTCAGGGATTTGTAGCAGATTTTGTTAGTATTTCTTATTGCTTAAGGCAGGGGTCCTCAAATTCTTTAAACAGAGGGCCAGTTCACTGTCCCCCAGACCGTTGGAGGGCTGTTGGAGAGTGCCGCGAACGTTCCATACATGCGCACTGTGGGCTCGGGACGAGTCGGCTGCTAAGCAGGACAGGCAGTGGTGGCAAAAAAACCTGGCGGGCAGGATAAATGTTCTCGGCAGGCTGCATGTGGCCCGAGGGCCATACTTTGAGGGCCCCTGGCTTAAAGTATACATTTGGCTAGAAAGTAGGAGAAATATTTGCTCCCTCAGGATTTATGTATAAAATTCTCTTAGATGTACAATAGTGGCATTCAATATGCATCCTTCAACTTGTTCCCTTCCAAGCCTGAGTTGGGCTTATTTTCAATGTTAATGTAGCTTCATCGGCTAGCTTCATGACACATAAATTCAAGATAGGCCATTACTAGATTGGTTCAAAATATACATGATGACTTTCAAAGAGTGAAAATTAACAAATCGCTCCTTTTGTATTTGACCTGGGAGATTACTATAACATGCTATGTAACAAATGGGAATAATTTGATACCAACTTTCCCAATTAACATTGTGATTATAGAGGGAAAGCTCTGAAGCTTTTCTGTTTCCTGAGGAGAAACCTCTTTTACTTTTCAGAGACGACAAAACTAGGCTGCAGTGCCTCATTGGCAGCTTTACAGTCATAGAAAGAAAGAGCTGGAAGAGACCACAGAGGTCACCCAGTCCAACCCCTTTATTTGGCAGAGACATTGCGTGGCTTAACTAGGATCACAGAGCTATTCAGTGGCAGGGTGGGGCCCAGAAGCCAGATCTCCTACATTGTTGTTCAGTGATTTTTCTAATTCACACAATGTCTTTTCTCCTACAGTCAAGCTGTAGAGGTTTTATTGATACATATTCTGATATTGTTATTCTTAATGTCAATAATTTGAAGATTGATGGCAGCAGAAGATTGATTTCTTTGAGGAAATTCCATAGGCAGGGCTGGGGGTATGCCAAATTGCTCAAATTAAAGACCACCCCCCCCAAAATGAGAGATCAAACTAGATGTGTGTGGGATCATATTTGGCATGAGGACCAGCATTTTGTGACCTAATTTATTATCTATAATGGTTATGGAGACAAGTGTAGTATATAGATGAAATGAGTGGTGAGCAGCAGACAGCTGTTTTGCTAAGAGATGAATGGTACAGAGACAATGTTTACTGAGCAAAAAGGCTAAATCTAGGCCCTGAAGAATGAGTATGGTTTGGAGAGGCAAGGCATTCCACACAAGAGCCAACAGCGTGTGTGAAGTAGAGAAGGGACAATGGAGCGGTGTGGGGTGTGTCATGCGTGTTCATGAGCACCTGGGGAGGAAGCCCGTCCGACTAGAAAGTAAGCCAGGTTGGTAGGGTGTGATCAGATTATGAAGGACCTTAAAAAAGGAGGTAGAAGAGGTCAGACTTATAGGTCAGACTTATAGGGAACTCATCTTGCATTTTGAGCTAAAGCGTGACTCAGTGGTCACTTGGGCAGTTGTTGGCAGTATGGGTTTGGACGGTCTGGAAGACCAGATGAGGCACTTGACTATCCAGGCAGGAGATGACAAAATGCCAGAGATAAGTAGAGATGAAAAAAAGAAGAAAATATGAAAATACTTCAAAGGAATAATCACTGGGATAATTGTTTAGATTTAGCAGAGAAAAGAAATTATTCAAAGTTGAATCCAAGGATTTTAGCCTGGGAAAACCAAGTTCAAAGAAGTTTGTTTGTCTGTGTTCTGATCTCCATGCCCTGCAAAGACTAGAGTTTGAGCTGATTGCACTAATAGAACCTATTCCTGGTTGGCAATCTTCCTCCCCACCCATGTTTCAGGTTGTTACAGAGCTGTTGTATTAAAGGTGTGTCTTATTTCCCTTAAGGAAAAACTATTTGCAAAAACATTGGTTGGTTCCTTGCACCTGCCTTCTGATTATTGTTGACTTTGCCACTTGGTTATCTCATTGTTAAATATATAGAAAGATCCCTGGAGCCCATTAGTCTCCACAGGTGGGAATGCATTTAATCTTTGGGAGAAAACAAAATTACTTACCTGGAATGTTTGTTCTCTGACTAATAGTGTAGTCATGTTGATCCACCTCCTATGCCCAGTGAGCTCTCAAAGGTTTTGGCATTGAGAGAGGGGCATTAGAAATGGTTTAACTCACATATGTGACTAAGTGAGCCAGTCGGAGGACCTTGGTAATACTTGCTAGGAGACTGATGAAATTGAAGATTTTAGGGCACAGAGGCCTGCAAATCTTTTATTATACAATAGAATGACATTTTTTTTCTAGTCCAAGGGATATCCTATTTCATTACTTCCATATCTCCTTCATCCTGAGGGAGGCTGAAAAGATATACTTATGAAAGGGCTGTGCTGTAAGTTTTCCTGATGCCAGCATTTTATGTAGTAAAAATATTATTATTATTTAATCCTTGCATTAATCCTGTGAGGTAGATATAATTATCATTCCCATTTTACAAATAAAGATATGGAGAAAGGCTGAGAGAGGTAACGTGAGCTGGGTGTTGAACCTTGGCCATCTGATACTAAATCCTGACTTTTCCTCACTCTGCTGTGGAGAGCTTGGGCAAGAAGTCAGGCCCAGAAAACCTGCCAACTTGTTTACATGTTTCATTTTTAAATTATGTGACATTGGTTCTTTATGGTTTGGACTTGTGTATTACAACAAGCAATTCAGAGGGTTATATATTACTCTCCATTGGCTATTAGTTCTTATGAACTAATTATGCTACAAAAGTCATCCTTGTAGCTGGTTATCCAGCAAATCCAAATTCTTGTTTTGCTTCTTACAAGGTTCTTCTAGCCTTGCGAAAAAAATGGGTGTTCCATTTCTCTCACTATATTTAGCTACCTGGAATGGAACTTCTACCTGCTCTTTGAGACATTGGCTCAAAGCCAAGGTCGTTGTGTAAGAGAAGGGTGAAGTGGCTGGATTTAGGCTATATCTTGTGTCAGCCATTTTTACAGGGACAGCATTTTGAGCAAAACGTAGCCACATGGCTGTGGGAAATGCTGTTTTGCAAACATGGTTGGTGTGATTTGCTTCTTTGCTCCCATTAAGGTTTCTTGAAGAGCTTGCCTTTAGACCACTCGTCACTCTAAAATAGAGTTCTATGACAGGTGATATATTCTCTGCTTGAACTCGTGGTAAATCATCAATATCTCTCCCCCTTTTAAATTCCAAGAAGATATGCTAAGCACCAAGGAGAAATTGTTTGCTATTTCTTCTGCATGTGATATAATCATTGCATTCCTTTGCTAGAAGAGACCTTGAATCTTTCTATCTTGCCTCTATCTTCTTGGCATGGACTTATTTAAAACATCCTCAGAAAAGGCAGCACATTAAAAAAAATCTGTAAGGATAGCTCAAGTTGTTTTTACTATTAATGCTAGTGTTTAGCAACTTAGGTTGGGTTTAAACAACAGAAAAAAAAAAAGCAGATGTTGGCATGTTTCATCTAACCCTTTAGCCATCTTCCTATTTGTTTTGGCCAGTACATAGCCAGTTGGATTGATTATGTAGACATCAGCTCTTCATATGGAAGAAGACACCAGAATGGATTATGTGGCACTGAGGTCACAGTGAAAGACCTAATCTCATTGTCAGTAACTTCATCCTTTACCTAATCTCAACCCTTGAGGGTGTAATTCAAGTAAAACCTCCGGTGAAGCTGCCCTTAATGTAGGTGTAACCAACTTCTTGCTATTTGCTATGTAAGAAACCTCTATATACAACAGGAGATTAGGACAAGAAACTTTGGATCCTCAGAACAAATCATCAGAGACTCCTTTGTTGCCCAAGTCATTCTAAGGACTTATCGTTGTTCATTAAATGAAATAATGCACGTGAACAGTTAAGGACAAAGCCCAACAGTGCTAAGAATTTGGTAAAAATTAACTATTTTTCTTATTTAGAGAAACCAGTCCCAGAGCTTAATATCAGCTCTGTACTGTCTCAATCCCTGCACACAGAAGAGGACAAAGAAGGTGATGGAACAAGACGCAGGGGATGGGAGCACAACAAGGCTATTGGCCTGACCATTCCTGTTGAACAACTGTCATTACTTTAGGGAAGAGGGATTCTTAGTCACTGCCCAAACCTATCTCTGTGTATTAGCTGCAGTGTTGTTTCCATTTCATTTAAGCACTTACTAAGCTGTTCCCCACTTATCCACAATTGACTGTGTCACCTCAGATCCCCTTGTTTGAAGGCTCCAGTTTGAGACCCCGTTACCATCGGCAGCAGAAGTGTCTGAATTCAGATGACCTCCACCATCGGAGTGAAGGGCTGTTCCAGGTTGTGTCCAGATCTCCAAAGTCCCTGATCATGTGAAATGAGGTGACAACCCCACACTAGTGCTCTGAACAGGGCAGGAGCATTGCCCCTGTCGGAGCTGGCAAGAGGATGCAGCTCTTGGGGAATATTCCCACTGATGGACTCCTGTTGGCAGCCTTTTGCATTTATTCATGCAGATGAGTCACATAGATCATCAAAATTCTCCAGGGTGCTTTAAAAAAAATACAATTTCCTGTGTCCTGCCACCTGATACTCTGATTCAGTAAGTTTGACGTGGGACCCAGGAATATTTTTTAAAAGCTTCGTAGATGGTTCTAGGAGCTTTTGACCACAATAATCGAGCCTTTCCAAAGGAACCCTGAATGAACGGGGAAGCTCTTTGAGTTTTAATCGGTTGCTCAGTTATTTAAAAATATACTATTTTACAGGGCTTTGGAAGGCTCTGATTTATTTATAATAATAGTGCTATTGTTAGTTCTCATTGAATTAGCTGTGCCTGCTATGAAGTTCAGGAGCAATATCTGGGTCTTTAGTGGAATTTTTAAATAAAACAGGCTCTTCTTAAGTCACCTTCAGTTTCTGAGCCCTGAGCTGGTGGGCTGTGTGCAGGGCAGCAGTGCCTGCTCAGCCCAACTACTCAGGCCCCCTCCTGTGGGTTCATCTTCTCCCTTGCCACAGTCCCACCTGGGATTGGAAGTACATCGATGGCCTTAGACTTATTCTTCTGCAGTTGGCATGAATGCTACCAAATACGGGTTGTATTTAGTGCACCAGGTGCGAGTGTCAGGGGACCTCTCCATGGGAGATTCTCCTTCCTTCCCCTAGCATGCTGCCTTCTGCTTCAGTTCATCAGCCTAAAATTCCAGTGCTTCACTGGCTCTGCAGCCCACTTTGAGTCTTAGCCCACTACTCCAGCACCCTGACTCACTGCCTGGCACTTAACCCCTCTTGCCTGTGGTCTGCTCTCTGGAATCTCTCTCCAGCACCAATTGGTCCTAGAGCAAATGGGATGGTGTCTTGTGTGGCCAATGGTGCAGCTCTAGACTAAAACTGCCTGGGTTGGAAGATGACTTGGTTACCTTCTAACTGGGTGAGCTTGGGCCAGTGACCTAGCCACTCCACAGTTTCTTCCTCTTACTTTCTTCATCTTTCTTATCTGAATTGCTTCATCTGTAAAACAAGGAAATACAGTCATCCCTCAGTAACCTCAGGGAATTGGTTCCAGGAACCCCTGAGATACATGCTCACATCCCTTATATAAAATGGTGCAGTATTTACATATAACCTATGCACATCCCATAAACTTTAAACCATCTCCAGATTACTTATAATACTTAACACAATATAAATGCTATGTAAATAGTTGTTACACTGTATTGTTTTTAATTGTATTATTTTTTATTGTGATGTTTGAAATTTTTTTTTTCTCTAAATATTTTTGATGTAAGGCTGGTTGAATCCATGGATATGGAACCTGTGGATATGGAGGGCTGACTGTAATAGTATTTACCTAACAGAATTATAAGAATTAAATGAAGTAACACATTAAAATATGTAGAAAGTGCTCGATAAGTGTAAGCTGCTCTTATTATAATTATTACTGGCTTGCTTGGAGTCGTAAAACCACTGCCTGCTTGCTTACGCATTTTAATGTTCTCTGCCACGTGGAGTGGAGTTCACCACGTCCTTTGGACATCAGTTCCCAGCTGCCTATCTCCCCCTTTCTCCCACCACCTGCACCACCGTCAGCTGTTTTCTGCCTAACCTCTTGTCTAACCAGTTTCGTTTTTGGCAATTTGTTCTTTTTGGTTTTCTTGTTTTCTCCTTTTTTTTTTTTTTTGACTGAATTATCTAAATTCCTTCAATTTCATAGGCTTTAACTTCCAGTGATCTTTTGGCCTCCAGTTTAAACCTTCTCCAAATTATCTTCTCATTTAGTTGCTTATACCAAATGCAGTTGAAGACAGGTACAAGCTAGACTGAATAATGGGATGAACCTCAGAATGCAGCTGTTCCTTGGCTGCTTGCACACTGTTGCTCACATTTGAAAAATTTCTGTGTTTTGTTGCATTATTTTACAAAAAATGAGTAAGATTTCCTTAAGAAACTGCCAATCTATTAGGTCATTAAATATGAAATGTCCGATTTTGAATTAAAAGTGTAGTTTATGATATCTCAAACAAGAAGCAGTACAATTAACCAAAGTATGCACCTAAGCTATCGACACAGAAGAAACCTGGAGAGCAAGTGGCGATGAAATCATGAAAGGCATTTTCCATGACTTGTTGAGAACTGAATATTTTTCTTTGAAAGAAGTGGTCCAAAGCCTAGAAGAAGTGGTGGTCAGTTGGTGCAAGGTTTGGTGAATATGGTGGATGGCAGAGTTTCCAAGTTCAGCTTCTTTAGTTTGAGCAGTGTTGTTTATGTGATATGTGGTCGAACATTGTCTTACAAGAGCATTGGCCTGTCTATATTGACCAATCTCTGCTGCTTAACCACAAGCATCCTCATCATTTCATCTAAGTGGTTGCAGTAGACATCTGCTGTAATCAATTGACCAGGTTTCATGAAGCTGTAGTGGGTGATGCCAGCACTGGACCACCCAACACACACCATTAGCTTTTTTGAGTGAATATTTGGTTTTGGACTCTGTGTCGGCACTTCATCTTTATTTCACCATTGTGCCAAATACTTGCAATTGTCAAAAAGAATCAATTTTTCATCACACATAAAGATATGGTGTAGAAATGGTTTGCCTTTACGTTGTGACAGCAAAGAAAGGCAAGCTTCCAGACAATTTCTCTGCGGATGTTCGTTTAATTCATGCCGAATCCATTTATCCAGCTTCTTTGCCTTGCCCATTTGTTCCCAATGGTCCAATATTGTTGGAATAGTAACATCAAACCTTGCTGCTAATTCACACATAGGTTGAGATGGATTCGCTTCCACTATAGCTTTCAGCTCATCATTATCCCCCTTTGTCTCAGGTCACCCATGTAGCTCATTTTCAAGATTAAAATCACCAGAACAGAACTTCTCAAACCAACGGCCTACTGTGCATTCATCAGCCACATCCTTCCCAAACACTTCATTGATATTTCAAGCTGTCTGCGCTGCATTGGCTCCAAGACAGAACTCATATTCGAAAATAACATGAATCTTTGACTTATCCATGGTTTCACAAAGATCGCTCTAAACAAAAATTGAAAGGTAACCACAAGCCAAGACGTGTATTTGAAAGAATGAAGATGTACCTTCACAATGAAAATAGGGAGGAGGAGAAGGAGGGAATGGGCATATTCACACCTAATGTGGGTGGTGCGCACCATCTGGGGGTGCTGTGACTTGAGTGGGACAAAGGCCATTATACGTAACCTAAACATTTGTACCCCCATACTATGCTGAAATAAAAAAAAAAAGATAAACAAAACAAAACAAAAATAAAACAAGAAGTGTCAAAGTGAAATGTCAGAGGTATCAACTGTCAAACTTAGTATTTAACACGTTGACTGCCACACTGGGAAAAACATTTTTTTCCTTGGAGCCACATGTTTTATTATGAAAATAGAATAAAAACTTTGACACCAAAATGATCTTTTCTAATTTAATGAAAAATTTGTTATTTTTTATTGTTTTGTGTGCATGAGTTATATGCAACTTGAAAAATAATCTTGCAGCTCCCAAGGTGAAGAGACCTGTGAGTTATATATGCTTCACGAGGCCCTGGACTCAAAACTACGGTGAGTTAAATACAACTCATGTGGCAGTTAAGATAAGGAAATAATGATGGGGCAAGAGGAGAAGAATATTGCTATTTATTTAGCAAATACCTTTAATTAGTACCTATTTTGTGCCAGGCAGTGGTTTAGGTGCTTAGGAGAATATGAGTGAATAGTATGGACAAAGATCCCTGTTACAGAAATTCTCTGTCAACGATGGACACAAAATCAATAATCATTTTTTAATAAAAAATATTTCTGTTGAAATTTAGAGGGCATAAATATTTTAAGATGTGCTAAAGATTAGCCAAATTATCAAAGATTAGGATCTAGAACATTTTATAACATGCTTGGCAAAATACAGATGTTATTAGTGATATTTGAATTAGGAAATAATAAATAAATAATAAATGCAATCAGCTTTTACCCTGATAAAAATTTTACATTTTCAAAAGACAAACTGAATAATGAAAGACATTACGATCTTTTCCTTGTAACCTGGAGTCTTTTTAGAACATTTTGATGAGGCTAGGAGGCTGTAAGATAAATTGTATGTGGTGAACTTTACAAATGCTGTTTGAGAGTGATCAGTTGCCTTCTAAGAGGGATTGGCAATCTTTTGGATTCAAAGTGTTAGATATTCATGTAATATTTCTGAGCAGGCGCAGGGCTAACGTCCCTGTCTGAGAAGAGACAAGAGTGGTGGGAAGTTAGCATGGTGCTAGCTTGAAGGTCATGTTCTCTGCACACCTATGTGGCAAGGTTGTCTAGTGGGTGGAGGATTTATTTGAGGATATTCTGGGGCTGCAAAATTGACAGAGGATACAGAAAGAGAAGGGTAGTTTCCCCAAGCTTTAAAAATACTAATCACTTGGGGAAGAGTCACATCTTAATTTTTTATAAATTAACTTCTTAACATTGTAGAAAAGAAAACCATATAAAACTGTGTTTTAAAATGATTCTATTTTAGTATATTTAAATTACATGTTAAAATACTAAAAAAGAAAAAAAATCAAGCACAGCTCTTAAAAGAAATAGAGTGGGAATTTAGAAATTCAGAGTGAATTCAACAAACTGTTATTGAAAATCCAGTCTCTGTCTAGCACTTTGCCAAGGCCCTTCAGATAAAAAAGTTGACTAAGATACATCTCTAGTTCCTAAAGAACTCACAATATATTAGGGGGTGAGGATGACGTCTACAACACCAAATAAATACTGTTCAAGGTTGTAGATGGTCTGTCAGGCTAGATTTCTTCAAATTACAGTGGGGAAGGTGACTGGTTCTGGAAGTTTTATTGTCAGGTTTTATCACTCTCTTTCTCATTCTACTCTTGTGGGTGTTTTGTGTGTCTGTGTGATTTCATGGTTTAATTGTATGTGTGGCCTTTTGTTCAAGTTATCTCAAATCTTTCTGAGAAGTAGGAAATGTAGTTTAAAACCTAATCAATAAAGGTAATTTTCTGATAAAGTAAGATTTTAATATGCAAGTCATAGTTACAGTAATCTGACTATTATATATATAAATTATCTCTCAAACAAGTGGGGCTATTCAGAGAAAGGCTCAGGGTGAATTAGCTGGAAGGGTTGTCAAGGATCATGGTTTTCCCTGAGTTGAAGAGATTATCCCTGGGTGATTTCCATACATTCATGTAACTTTAGTCTCCTGTTCTTTTTCTCCTAGCTGAGGTACACAGAATCTGGCCAAGACAGAGAAGGAGGGACATCTGGGAAGAAAGAGCATTCTCCAGGTGAGAAGGTTACTGAGGCTGTCCTGGGAGGTTGCAAGATGGGGACAAGTGGGCCACCTAGGCAGTTAGGGAAGGAAATGGTTAAAAACTTGATGGCACTTGGTTTTCAGGAGACAGTCAGAGAGGTAAGTAGTCACTCAGCAGCTCTTAAGCACAATTGGATGAGTGTAGCCTAAATGTCTCCAATTTTGAAAATCAATTCAGGGAGAAATTTTATTTGGGTCTAAACTACTTCTCTACTCAGAGCACTTCTGACGCCATCTGTGGGTTTTCCACACTAAGAAATTCCCCAACCCAACTGGGTATGAACGATTCAATTCAATTCTGACACTAACTACCCAGAGTTAGTGCAGACCCCACAGGTTAAGGGTTCAATCCCACAAGACTGCCCTCCACTTCAGATGCCAGTCACAAGTACCGGGTCCCCGGGTCACCCACACTTGTGTCTGACATGACGACATGATCAGAAATAGCCAGCCTTGTAAATCCAAACCTGCTGGATTTACTGAATGACGGTAAACATCAAATCACACAGGGATTGGTTGGCAACCACTTAAAACCAAGAATGGAACATACTATATTATGATTGCTTACTCCTATATACTCCATTGGGAGGATAAATTTTTATGAGAGCAGGGACTATATTTGACTTACAGTTATATATAAAGTTCTATAGAGAGCCTAACAGTGTGTGACATATAGTTGGTATTCAGGAAAAAATTATTAAAATGAATGAGTAACTGTGGTGAGGGGGGAGGAGGGAAGCAGAAAAGGAGAGAAGCAGAAAAAGGAAGTAAACAGAAAAGGGAGAAAATTGAACTGTATTTGCAGATGTTCCTTGACTTACAATGGGGTTACATCCCAATAAGCCCATTGTAAGTTGAACATACTGAGAGTCAAAAATGCATTTAATATACCAAACCTGCCAAATGTCATAGCTTAGCCTAGCCTACCTTAAGCATGCTCAGAATACATTAGCCTACGGTTGGGCAAAATCATCCGGCAACAGAGCACACTGTAGTGTAGAGTATCGGTTGTTTACCCTCATGCTCACTGGAAGCTGTGGCTCACGGCCACTGCTCAACATCTGCAGACAGTAGCATGCCCCTTTCAACTGAATGAATATCTTTTTCGAACCATAATAAAGTCAAAAAAATCATAACTCAAATCTTGTTAATTTGGGGACGGTGTGTATTTCTCAAATTTGATTAGAATCCTTCTTGGTTCTCCCATAAGCCATAAATGGTTGACCCCATCTTGAAGGACTTATTAAGTACCAAAGAGAGCCTTAATTCCAGTTTTCAAAATATAGATTTATCTTTTCACTGGCAGCATGTTTCTTAACAACATGCTAGAAATCTGATTGGTAGTTTCCTGTTAGTCTTAGAATTAAGACTTCAGGGCAAAGATATGGAATTTCAGGCCAAAGTATATTTCCTTCACCTAAAATGCACCAAAAGAAATATGACTCTTGTCTCTAGGTAACCCTTGGCACGCAGGACTGTCCATTTTATAGAGAATGAGTAATGTAGCCCCTTTAAAAAAGTGCCTATTTAATTCAACTGAATTAAGTGGGAACAACAAACAGAAGAGTTTTAACCACAGAGATAAAATAACCATACGAATTGCAAAGCCAAGAATGAGTCCAGGTTAATGAACACACATTAGGAAAGGCACTGCAAAAATACAAAGGGGGGCTGGCACCTTTGCAAGGATTAGTGCTTTGAAAACATGATAGCATAGAGGAAAAAAAAAACATCGGGAACTTAATGCCATTAGGAACTTAAGGCCATTTTCTAAAGCAGCCATTCTCACCCAGAGTGCAAAAGACGCCTTTCAGCTGGTGTGGCTTTTGCCATTGCCTGGTGCCAGGGAGCCGAAGCCTTGGCAGCAGGTTGCACACAGCTCCTTCCCTGCAGGATTGCCAGCAGGGAGAGGCTTCCAGAGCATGTCTGCACAGGAGACCAGAGAGCTCAGGTTCCTTAAATTCTAAATAAGGAGATTCATTTTGACTGAGAATCCTCCTTAGTCAATCCTGGGTGACTCCAGAGACGGCAGCTCTGTTGGTTTCTTTATATTATTTAAAAGAGCGTGTTGAAGAAGCTGTTCATAGACCCCATGACTGACTATATGCAGTGCACCACAAGAGAAGGTTGATTTTTCACACCTTATGTCATCATCAGTCTCTTTTATATACCACTAGCCTGACCTCTTAGGCCCTTCTAGAATTTTAGTGAGCAGCTTCCAGACATCCAAGAAACATTTTTTAAAAGGTACTATTTTTCAACAACGAGCGTATGAAAATATAGACAGTTTGATCATCGCCTCTGGGCAAAGGTACAAAATTTTTAGACGATAAATAAATAGAAGGTGGTTTTAAGGTGCAGTAAATCTGGGCAAGGAGAAGTAGTCAGGAGGTAAACACAAGAGCAGGAGGGATGGTAGAAAGGGAGAAGAAATCTGGTTGGGATATTCTCCAACTCTGCGACTCCTGGTGTGGTCTGTGGACCAGCGATGTCTACACCACTTGGCAGAATTCAGTCCCCACATGCCCCCAAGCCACTGAATCAGAATCTAATCATTGAAAGGATTCCCAGGTAATCTGTATGCACATTGAAGTTTGAGAGCTCAGCTCTTGGCATCCTGACAGGCAGGGTTCTGAGTAAACCTGCAACCCCCTGGGGCTCTCAAAATTTTGTATTGGTGAGAAAAACCTGGGGAATTTGTTAGAGTGGCAAGTTCAGGGCCCAGATCAAGAGGTTCTGATTCCATTGGCTTGTGTGTTACCTTGAAAATCTGTATATTTCAGGGCTTCTTATACATGTGATCATCGATCCACATTTTAAGAAACGTCTATCACTGATACCATGATCTGGCAAAGGAAGACTGTGTTTACTGAATAAAATCTATTAAGGCAGCAGGCCATAAGAAGGTTCCTGCCTGGGAGTAGTGTAATAGAGTTCCCTGTCTGAGCTATGGTAGCTGATTGCAGGACCCCCAAGCACTCACCTTTCTAGCTTGATCTGTGTTCTAATCCCATTAAGCTCTTTACACTTTCCCAAAACTCACCACATGCTTTGCTATGTTGTTTTTTCTCTGCTCAAGTTTCAGAGTCAGAAAGTCTGAGTTTGGATTCTAGTTTAAGGCTTGTGACCTCAGGCAGGTGATTCATAGTCTCTGCTCAGTTTTCTCAGGTCTAAAAATGGGTATTATAGTACCTGTCTTACAGGGTTATTGCAACAATTACAAGAGAAATGGCTTGTGTAAGATATAGCGCAGTGTATAGCATTTAGAAAATATTTAGTACATGATCATTGCTATTGCTTGTATTCTTCTCTGTCTAAGGAATTGCCTTTGTTCCTCCAAAACTTGGTTGTTTTTTTGCAGAGTCCTTTGTCAAGCTCCCCTCACTGCTACCATGAATTGCTCGACCACGGGTGCTCTCATAGTACTTAAACATTTCTCTCTTTGTGTCCCTCGTGGCATGTTATTAATTTGTCCTCTGTCTCTTCACCCAGCTATCAGCTTATCAAAACAAACAACAAGAACAAATCCTTTCTTACACCTCTTTGTGGTTTTAGCACCACACACATACATAGTAAGAAAGGCAAGGTGATTTTTCATGTGCTAGGGCCAGGGGTAGGGAACCTGTGGCCTTCTGGGCCCTTAAGTGTGGACTTTGACTGAATCCAAATTTTACAGAACAAATCCTTTTATTTGTATTAATGAAGTTGTTCATCTTTTATATTTTATTTTTAAAACGAAGGTATTTAACATACCAAGAAACAAAATAAGTTTCAACAAAATAATCCTCCCAGATGGACTGGCACAATTAGAGAACATAAGTAAAGCCATAAGGGCTAAATTATTGCTGCTATGCTCGTGATTCAGTTCCAACTTCTCCCGCCTGACTGGCGCGACCACGGCACGAGCACGAGGCTGGTTGGCAAGAGTTGATGGGGGTCGAGTACACCAGTCTGTTATCAGCTTTGACAAAAGGTGTTTCTGCTTGAAGTGGAATTTGTGAATAGTTGCATAGCTCCACAGTATTTTTTAATTCTATCTGCTTGCCAGTCCATCATGTCAGAGAAGACCAAGAGAATGCTAAAGGAAGGAAACAGACTCTTAAATGAGGATTGGGAACTGTGATGTTAGCTTGTTTCTGCTAAAGATAAGAGGATTTGCTTGCTTTGTGATGCCGCAATATCAACGTTAAAGAAATCCAATGCTCATCAGCATCATAACACTCATAAGGACCACGAATATTTTAAATTAGAGGGAGAGGCGCAGAAGGTTGTATTGCAGAAATTAAAAGATGAAAAGCAGAAGCAAAGACAATTCTTTCAAGCAGCAATAAGACCTGGAAATAATGCCACTGAAGCAACTTGTAAAGTAGCTTATATACTTGGGGGAAAAAAAGGGAAGCCATTCGGTGATGCAGAAATTGTGAAAGAATGCATTGTAAAGGTGTAGGATGCTTAGAGCCCAACAACATTTCAAAGTACAAACAACTCCCTCTTTGAAGAAGAACCATAACTGATCAGCAGCATCAATTAGCCTTCAACTTAACCGAATAACTTTATGCAATACTTCAAAAAGAAAATATACCAGTATATTATTCAATCACTTTGGATGAATCAACTGATGCTACTGACTCAGCACAGGTTTTATACTTCATTTGGGTCATAACAGAAGATTTTCTTTGCTATGAAGAGTTACTTGCTTTGGGCACTGATGATAATAGAACACAGGGAATAGATATCTTCAGCAACTTTCAAGATAAATGTCATGAAGTTGGACTGAATTTGATAAATTTAGTGAGTGTGTGTACAGAAGGTGTACATACATAGCAGGAAGACATGAAGGGTTTATTTCACAGATCTAAAAAAAAGTATTAATAGATCCAGATGTTCTCATTTCCTTTCATTATATCTTGCATCAGCAAAATCTCTGTGCCGAACGAAGCTACTAGTTTAAATGACACCTTGCAACAAAAGTATTGTTAACTTTATTTGTGCAAATGCAACACAGCATCATCAGTTTTGTAACATGCTAAAGTTGAATGATGAGGTAGGTATTCAGTATTGATTTGTCATAGCATTCTAAAGTGTGTTGGCTATCGCAGGGACAGGTGTTAGCCAAAATTTTATCTCCGCGAGAACAGTTAAATTTTATGAAGAACAGAATCAATCAATAATGTGAATTATTGAAAAAAGATTTCTCTAGGAATGCAGCATTTCTGTGTGATATCATGTCAAGTCAAAATGCCTTGAATATTTCTTTGTAAGGTAAAATTAAGTTGATGTATGATATGTGGCAAAAAATCCAAGCATTTTAAATAAAGCTATGTGTTTTCAAAACACTTCTTCAAAAGGAAATTTTGGATGAACGTTTTCTCCAGTTAGCAAAGGTCACTGATGAGCAGGATGATACATGCAAATCATTTGAAGAATATGCAACTGTTATAGACCTATTAATAGGAGAATATAATGAAAGGTTCACTGACTTTGAGAATCATGACATCACACTCAAATTGTCATTTCAGCATCACCTCGTTGATATCACCAAAGCACCCAAAGAACTACAGATGAAATTGATTGAGCCCTCAGCAAATGACATTTTAAAGTCATCATTCGATGCTAAGAAAGATCCAATCGAAATATGGACAAATGCAGTAGAATATCCATGTCTTTGGCAACATGCCTGAAAAATGTTGTCTTGCTTTCAACCACTTTTTGGTGTGAATCTACATTTTCCTACCTCACCCAAATCAAGATGCCCTTAAGGTCACTAATGACTGATACTCATCTAGAGAATCAACTGAAACTATGGACCTTCACACTGCAACCAAATATTCAAATGCTTTCCAACAAAAAGCAGACACAACAAAGTCATTAAAGGATTACTTAACTTTAAAACTAACAAATAGTTTTCATTTTTTGAAAGTATTAAGTACATAGTAGTTAGGTTTTTACAAAATAATGTCCATTTTTAAGTATATCAAGTTGAAGTTTCTTGAATGTGGCCTTATTTGATTACAGCTAAATTAATGTGGCCTTCCAACATGAAAATGTTCCCCGCCCTGTGCTAGGCACTGTTGTCAGCACTTTTAAGGTATTAGCTGATTGAATCCTCAGAATGACCCCATGAGACAGGTGCTGCTGTAATCTCCATTATATACCTGGGGAAACAGAATCACAGTGAGGTGCTCTGTAGTTTGTCCTTGTCACTATAGTTTGTCACTATAGTCTGTCCTTTTCCAGAATGTCATATAAATCATATACTATGGTAGTCTTTTCATTCTGGATTGTTTTGTTTAATATAAAGCTTCTGAGATGTATCTGTGTTGTTGTTTTTATCAGTTTCTTCATTCTTATTCATAAGTAGTATTTCATATAATAGATATACCTTGACTTGTTTATCCATTCACCAGTTGATGGGCATTTGGGTTGTTTCTGGTTTGTGGTGATTATCAATAATACTGCTATGAATATGCATGTGCAATTCGCTGTGTGAAAATATGCTTTCATTTCTCTTGGGTCAATACCTAGAGGCGGGTTTCCTGGGTTATGGGGTAGACCTGCCACACTGTTTTCCAAAATGGCTGTGCTGTTTTGCATTCCCCCAGCAATGTATTAGAGTTCTGCTTGCTTCCATCCATGACAACACTTGATACTGTCGGTCTTTTTAACTTTAGCTAGCTATTCCAGGAGATGTTTAGCGGTAACTCGTGGTTTTAATTTGTATTTTTTTTTTGATGACTAATGATGTGGAGCATCTTTCCTGGGCCTATTGGTCATTTGCTATTTTCTTCTGCAACTGCCTGTTCAAATCTTTTGCTCATTTAAAAAAAACTGAATTATGTATCTTCTTACTGAGCTGTATGTATGGTTTTTTATATAAAAAAAATACCCTGGATATTTTGTCTTTTGTCAAATATATGGCTTATAAATATTTTCTCAGAGTCTATGGTTTGCATTTTCATTTTCATTTTTTTTTCTGTAAAGGTTTTGTTATGCACAGAGGGGGCTCAGTGCTTCTTGGCAGCTGCTTTCCTTGTGGCTGCAGGAAATTTGTGTGTGTGATGAGGTACCACGGAGCTGCAGGGGCTGTGCCTCACATTATTGGTCACCTTGAGGCCCTTGTTGAGGCCCACAGCCATGGAGTAATGCAGAGCCATGGCTACTGCGGCAGGAGCTTCATTTTCTTAATTGTGCCTTTTGGAGAACAAAAATTTAAAATTCTGATTCATTCACTTCATTTTATCCATTTTTTTCTTTTTTGTGTTTTTTGTGTCTTCCATAGGAAATTGTTTCCTAACCCAATGTTATAACGATTTTCTTCTAGAAATTTAATAGTGGCTGGGTGTGGTGGCTCACACCTGTAATCCTAGCACTCTGGGAGGCCGAGGTAGTAGGATCACCTGGGCTCAGGAGTTCAAGACCAGCCTGAGCAAGAGCGAGACCTCGTCTCTACTAAAAATAGAAAAATTAGCCAGGTGCTGTGGCATAGTCCCAGCTACTCGGGAGGCTGAGGCAGGAGCATCCCTTGAGCCCAGGAGTTGAGGAGTTGGAGGTTGCTGTGAGCTATGATGATGCCACTGCACTCTACCTGGGGTGACACAGTGAGACTCTGTCTCAAAAAAAAAAAAAAGAACAAAAACCAAGAAATAGGAGTTTAATAGTATTTTAGCTTTGGGTCTACCATTTATTTCAAGTTAATTTTGAGTCTGACATAGAGATTGAAATCCTGCTTTCACTAGAGTCCTCTCTTTTGCTGATGTGCCACATAGCTCATCATGTAACCCTGTCAGGGTAAACATGGCCATGTAGAAACTAGTATAAGAGAGTGTGTGGGTGTGAAACTCAGGGAAACCTTTTCAAGCTGGTGGTTGACAGTTCTCAAGTCCCACAATACATGGTATTGTTTAAATTAGCCTTGTGACTTTTTGTTTGGGGTGTGCAGAAAGAATCTGAGAAAAATAACTCATGGTAAATATGGAGTTCAGGTAATTTTTTTGAAGTCACTAAACTTTGGGCAGATAGATATGTTTGAATCAAAGTAAATGGGCTAGAATAAGGAATGACTGTAGTGTCTATTTATGACTCCAAGTTTTGTTGAATCTTAAATATTAGGCAAAATAATATTGTTTTGCTTGGTTTTTACTTTTCTGCACATTTCCAGGAAGCACCAAGTCTTTATTTGAAGAGGACAAACTATTTTCTTATTTCTGCAAACCTGTTTGAAATGGGGAAGAACCAATCTTGGGAAAAATCTTTCTGCCTGATGTCTTTTTTCCTAGCCTGCACTTTACCCATGACCACTCCCACATGCTCTGTTCCTAAGATAGTCTGAAGTTTCAAAATGCCAACAAAAAATTCTCTGTATTTAGGTTGTTTTGAATTGTTAATTATTGGTGGCAATGGATGAGTGTTCAGCACCTTGGAACTTTTGCAAAAGAAACTTAATAAGGATACGTTTGCTGTAGTTGGAAAAGTATTTGATGAACAGCTGACCTTTCAAATGTTTACATGAGTTGAATCTCTGAACTGCTAATGTTAGGAAGGTCCAAGTTCTAATTCAGACTCAGACACTGAATCCCTTTGTAGAGACAGCTTTGAAATGTCTTCAGCTTTAGTTTTCTTATTTGTTTTTTAAAAAAGGCTAGCTTCCACCTACCAATTAATCAGTTAAGGTTTGTGAGTGTTTTGAGAGGATGAAAAGCTCTTTCTCAGGGCAGTGCCCTATTGTTCCCTCTCGTGATTGTGGTTTGCCATTCACCTGGAGCAAGTGCATAAGTCATGGGCCAAGTTCACATTGTAGAAAGGAAATGATTCTACAGATGCTTAACCATGGGATGGAAAAATATGTTGCTTTCACATAGAGTTTGGGAATAAAGCTTCCACTGTTCTCAGGAAAAAAGTGCAGAAGGAAGCCTAGTTGTCTGGATTAGGTCACTTATAAATATCTTTAAAAATATTTACATAAATCTCTACTGACTAACCAATTCTCTGAGCACACTGCATAAACATTTCTTCTCAATTGCTTTTAGAAATTCACACACACACACACACACACACACACACACACACATATATATATTTTCATCCATTGTGTCTTACACAAAGCCTGGCACTTGTGGTGCTCAGTTGACTTGAAGAAGCCAATCTGTGCATCTAAAAGAACTAGGAAGGTTGGCTGGGGAAGAAGGTCAGGGTTGGGGAATTAAGAAGGATCTGCTTTTCAATTGTTGCTTTTTTTCTGAAGGTCCTGTTTCAGCATAAGATTTTTTTTTTCCTTGGAGTCAGTTACTTTATTGCTTAAGTGCCTCTTTCAGATGCGTTTGCATGTCACTTGTCAGCTGCTGGGATCAGCAAGGTGATCTCGCCTTACCCAGTCCCACACTGCTACCCTCGTGGTTCTGGGCATTCTATAGGGAGCAGCATACCAGGACACTTCCAAATCGTCACTGGAAATGTCATTTTTAAATTGCTCTAAAAGCATTCATCATTTTGCCTGCAGTTGGAGTGTGAAGGGAATTATCAGAAAATCACATGTCTTTGTGATTCTTCTGGTTCCCAGGAGGGGAAGAAAGGATTGTGTTGTTATTATTGGAAATAGGTAAACAAAAATCTAGGAATCCCTACTGAGGTCTGATCACACCTTGAATGTATTTGGAATGTGGAATGGAGACCAGAGAGGTCATGCTTAGGTGTTTTATTTGACCTATATAGTGTTCAAAACTTAAAAAAAAAAAATAAGTTTCCAGCACAGTTCAACCTCAATCCACAAAGTTTGCAGCATTTAAAATCCAGAGGTTTCACATAAAAAAATCTGGAATCTCAGCTTCTTTTGAAAAATTGGAAGATCTGGCATCTTTGGATCTGTATTCCTACGTGGCAAAATTGACTAGATCAGAGAAGCAGCTGCTTGTTTGGAAGGTCTGAATGCTCATCTGGGAGATGTGATCTGTAGGGTTTGTATATTCTGTTGCTACAAGAAGGAATATCATATTTTCACATGTTCAAAAGAAAGAAACTATCTAGAACTGCAGTCCTCAACCTCCGGGCCATGAACTGGTACCAGTCTGTGGCCTGTTAGGGACTGGGCCGAAGAGCTCCCTGCCTCTCCCCTGAACCCCCAACCCCATCAGTGGAAAAATCATCTTCCATGAATCTTAGGAAAGGGTTGGGGGTGGCCCACAGCAGGAGGTGAGTGGTAGGCAGGCAACCATCACTGCCTAAGCTGCCCCTCCTCCCCTGTCTTCCATTGTGCCAAAATTCCTGGTGCCAAAAATGTTGGGGGCCACTGATTGAAAGTATATGGGAAAATATGTATATGCAACATATGCAAATGCTACCCCATTTTATATAAGGGACTTGAGCATCCACAGATTTTGGTATCCTCATGGATATAGAGCAAAGACTGTATCATTATATTCCTTACTCTCATTTTGCTGTTTCATCTGTATTTATTATTTCCAGCCACTCCTCATCACTCACATCACAACCTGAGCTCCTCCTTCCTCCCCTCACCCCATCGGTGGAAAAATTTTCTTCCACGAAACCAGTCCCTGGTGCCAAAAAGGTTGGGGACCACTGATTTAGAGAGAGTGAAAAGAATGATTTAAGGTGATATGTGTGGACTTTTATTTAGCTGTTTATTGTCAGACATTCACAAGGTTATCCATATATGAACCAGTTTAAATATACTTTGTAAGTGTGACCACTTGGTAGCAATGTAATCTCCATAGCAGTCTGGTAAGTATTAGAATTATATTCATATCTAGAGAGGGAAAAATGACAACTGGACACCACCAATACCTTTTCACTAAAAAGTATGCATCAATTTGTGAAACAGGTTTTATTCTGATATATCTTTCATTTATAATTCTGCCTTTATCCACTGCATAGCAAATAGCTTATAGTGGACATAACTAGCTTCCTAGTCTTGGCTTCTTAGCAGCCATTCTTCCTTCCTGGTAGCATCCAGGTTTCCTTGTGGGGTGTTATCTCTCTCCCGTTGAGTACAGCCCTGGAGAACCAGGGGCAGTAAATCAAGCTGCCTTGTATGCCTACTAGAGAAGCCCTCGATTCTCACCTTCTACTGCTGGGTATGGGCCAAGAAATGGACATGTGTCTCGAGCTTGAAAAGCTGGACTTTTCTGGCTAATTGAATCTTTAGCAGAATGGTGCAAAGTCAAAAGCAACAGTTGGAGCTCATGCATCAGGGATATTGCCCTGATGGTAATGTGTAGTTCCTGACCTTATTCCTATCCTGTTCCCAAGTCTGGTTTTCCATGTTTCCCATTAATTTCATGAGGTTCACCAATATTCTGGGGCTTTTTCCTCTTTATTTTTCTTTTTGGTAGAGTGATTTTCTCCCATCCAAGTACTAGCAAGGCCCAACCCTGCTTAGCTTTCGAGATAAGATGAGATTGGGCACATTCAGGATTGTATGGCCATAGGAGGTAGAGTGATTTTCTGTTGCATACAATCAGAGAGCTCTAAATGATACATCCAAGCTCTGAACCTGTCCTGTCACTTCCCCTGCTACTGCCCTGGTCCACGCCCCACTCTCTCTTACCTGGAATAGCATGACAGCCTCCTCACTGATCAAAGCAGATAAACACATACATACGCTAAAACACTTAGAAGTCAAATCAAGTTGCTCCTCTGCTTTAAAACTCCAATGACTCCCCAGTTCACTCTGAGTAAAGGCAAACATCTTTAGTGCCTAGGAAGGCCTCGCAAGATCTGGTTCCCTATTAATTTGTGACCTTCCCTCCTACCACTTTCTCCTTCCTTACTACCCTGGCCCCCTTGCTGGTCCTCTCAAGCCAGGCATACTCCTGCCCCAAGCATTTTTTACTGCCTCTTCCTCATCCTTTGGTTACTGTTTCTCTAGAGAGCTGCTCTGGCTTACTCCCTCACCTCTTCCTTCCTATTAAAGGTGATATTTACTTGGCCTCAATATCACCCACATGGTGACACTTTCCCTGATCACTCTATTCAGACTACAGGCATTTTCTACCCATTCCACAGCTAATGATAAATTTTTTTTCGTAGAATTTTATCACCATCTAAATGACCATATTTTCAAAATTGATTTTTTAAAAAAATTGCCTGTCTATGCCCACTGGAATGTAAGCTTCAAAAGGGCATAAGGTGTTCAGTGCTGTATTCCCAGCATATAAAATGGTGCTTGGCACATGAATTTGTTAAATAAATGATGTGGTCTTGGGGGAGTAGTTAGGTATTATTTGATTTGTATCCTTAAGATCTAGCACAGAGCATGACACAGAACAGGCTAATAATCACTATTGTTTTTTTGTTGCTGTTGTCCCTAGCTGCTGACTATTAAAGAGGACAGTCTTCAGGATGTAATCCTTTCATGGTTTCACTCTGGTTGATAAGTGGTTTGTAATAATCATAGGAACTAACTCCACCCAGTATTGGAGCTTGCATTCATTTTGATGAGAAAGAAAAAAAAAAAAAAAAAAGGCAACCGGATCAGGACAGAACTTGCTTAAAGAAAGGCTGAGATTAGTTTCAGTGAGTTCACACAGTCAGCGTTTTGGAGGTGAAGCTCTGAGGTTGAATCAAGCCAAGAAATACAATTGATCATCCTAGTCTGCAAATTTCATTTGCAAGTTCAATGGAAGTGTAAGTGGAATGGGATCATGTTATTAGTTCTCTTAGAGGCAAAGATTTCCAGGATAGGAAAATGTGTGTGTGCTCGCTGGGTCAGGGAGAGACCGGCTGTCGATGCAGTATTCCCAGAGACACTCCTTGGAAAGAAAGAAGAGACTATTACTAAGCAAGATGTTTTCATCCTTCCATCCTCCCCCTCCACCCAGTTGAACCAAATCGTTGTGGTATTGTGACGAAAAGATAAATATAATTTTAATCCGAATTTAGTCTATTCTTTCAGCCAGAATATTTCTTTTCTTCTTTCTGCAATTAAGCATTCTAATTTTCACTTCCCACTCCAAAATTGTGTCTTTTAGGTTGGCAGGGCTTCAAATGGTATTACTCATAATTTCTAATGGTTTAAGCTATTTCAGTGATTAATGAGAGCCACTTCTATGATTATAGGATACTGTTGAACAATGGGCTCCTTTCAAAATCTCATTGGTCAGTTTCAATTTGGATAGGAAAAAAAATCACACAGGCAAAAATATAAGTTTTGAGAAACTACCCTTTTTAGCTTCAGAAAAACACTAACTTATGTTCCTATCAGAAGTAGAGGAAAAGTTTTGCTGTCAACTTGAGAGAGTACTGCTTAAGTTAAACTTTATAACACAAAAAGAACTTTCCCATCCTAAGCTTTGACAATTTTGAAATACTGAGTTACTTTACTTTTTTTATACTTTTTTAAAAATAATTTAACTCTGGAACCAAGAGTTTCTTCCTTAGATTTGTGAATTCCCAACCCCCAAGAGCATAGTCCAAGTTTATTCTGAATCTTTTTTTCTTTTTAATAAAAATAATAAATGGCACTGGCAATATTTGAGTTAGATAAATCCCAGTTAAGGTAAAGTCCAGCTTGTTTGAGAGACCTGCTGTTCAAATCAAAACCACCTGGAGTTGGAGGTGGTTCCGTTGCATCAGTGTATCCCAGAGAATAAGAAAGAGTTCCCTTAATAAGGGTAGACAGTTGACTCACAAACTTCATGTGTGCCTATCAATTGAAGAAATAAGATAATCATCTAAGAACTCCAAGCAAGAATTAACTGTTTTGTTTTTGTTTTGAATTGTTTCAGTTGTTTGAATTGGTGTTAGGTAAGCTTACATATTTATGGAAGTGGGAATTTGTTATGTGGGTTTTCAATGGATATTCAAATGGCAGCATCAATTTTCTATTTTTATTTTATTTTGTGTCTGCTTTGACAAGTGCTGTTCTTGTACATATGAGGTCAGATGAAGTAACTGTCCAGCTCAGACAGTGTGATCATTTTCGTTATTTATCAGATAATATGCATGTATAGTCAGGGGAACAACTGTAAGCTCCAGATAGCAGGGACCATTCTTATTAATTTTTCTATCCCCAGAGCTCAGGATAGATATATCCCTACAATGCTCAGGACATAGTAGGTGCTCTATATACGTGCTTCATGTGAATCAGTTGGACTAATGGAATGATAATGTTTACTGTGGTCGTTTCTTCGACCTATAGAAATGGCATCAATTATCTCTTTGATATGTTCTGTTCCCATTAACATGCCATTTAGAGTTCTTAGGATACACGTATTAGACTTGTAAAACTGTTTCCTTGAATTTGAATAGCTTTTTGAGAAACACTTATATCCATTATTTTAGCATGTTCTCACCACATCCCCATGAAGTTAGGAGGCATGGAAGCCTAAAGGTTAGCCAAGTTATTGTTCTTTATCATTATTTATTCTGATGCCTAGGCTAGCTCTCTATTTTCTACTAAACCATAGGGTGGGCATTATGAACACATTATTAACTTCTAATAAAAAATTTCCTCCATAAAGGCTTATTGATTGATAGGGTTAAAATAATGAAATGGAATTCAAAAATAAAGCTTGTGACACCTTTACATTGTTGGCCTGAGTTTTAAGTTTTTATTTTAAGTAGCTGTTTTTCAAACTGAAGTTCAGCATGATGGAAAAGTAAACTCTAAGGGCTATCTACTCAAGGATTGTTTACTTGGTGGATTAGCAAAACACTTGGTGGTTTGTTCCAAGTTTGGCTTCTTCCTGGGGACACCTGTAGGTTGGTATGCACCCACAGATTGCAAAATAGTTTTAACAGCAAATTCAATACAACAGAAATGTTTTCTGAATTATTAGACTCATGTACCTATTGTTTAACTGCCCAATGGGAGAATTAAGAGCTGATTTGAAATGAAAACCTGTACCTTAAAAATCTTATTTAAGGTCTGCAGACATATTAGAAAAAAATGGTCTGTCTTTTCTTAAAGTTGTCTGCCTAAAGTTTTTCCCCTCTGCTTTGCCTATTGTTTTTCTTTTTAATCTTTTTTTATTTTTATTCCAGGATATTATGAGGGTACAAACATTTTGGTTACATTTTATGGCTTTGCCTCACCCAAGCAAGGATTAGAAGCAAGCCCTTCCCCCTCTACAATGCTCACGGCATCCATATTGTTTTCCTTATTCTCTTCTTAGAGTTACAAGCATGAGGTTTTATTCACTTGCCTCTTCTCTCCATAAACAATTTTTGTAGTTGGTTCTGTCAATAACACAGTCCATATTTTTTGATTGATTGAGTGATTTTTCAGAATTTTAGATCTGGAAAAGCTTGTTTTTTATTTATTTTTATTTATTTTTTTGCCAAAATTTAATCATCCTGATCATCAAGGTTGTTCTTATGTCTGCTCAAACTAAGCTCTATTCAGTTCCTAAATTTTATTATAGAAATAGAGCTTGGTTTATTTTTTTTTGTTGTTTCTCTCTCTCTCTCTTTAGAGAGAGCATTTCACTATGTTGCTCAGGCTGGGATGCAGTGGCTATTCACAGGCTTGATCATAGCTCACCGCAGCCTCAAATGCCTGGGTTCAAGGGATCCACCCACGTTAGCCTCCAGGTAGCTGGGACTAAAGGTGCACACCATGTCTGGCTCTGAGATACAGCTAGTTAATATTCCCCAAAACATTTATTCAGGAAATTGAATTGCACCTTATTGATTTCTTTCTCTTTCTTTCTTTCTTTCTTTCTTTCTTTCTTTCTTTCTTTCTTTCTTTCTTTCTTTCTTTCTTTCTTTCAGACAGAGTCTCATTCTGTTGCCTTGGGTAGAGTGCCGTGGTGTCATCATAGCTCATTACAACCTCAAACTCCTAGGCTCAAGCCATCCTCCTGCCTCAGCCTCCATAGTAGCTGGGACTACAGGCATGGACTATGATGTCTGGCAAGTTTTTCTATTTTTAGTAGAGGCCGGTCCTGTTCTTGCTCAGGCTGGTCTTGAACCCCTGAGCTCAAGCAATCCTCCTGCCTCAGCCTTCCAGAGTGCTAGGATTACAGGTGTGAGTCACCATATCCGGCCCTTAATTTTTTTTTTCCCCTCTAAATGACCTAATCTATAATCTTTAAATATTTTTATTTCTTCTTCCTTTTTAATACTCTCTGATTTTAAATATCTTAAAACACATACCCAACTATCTGGTTGACTCAGATTTCATTGTAATTTATTATAACTTCCAAATTTTTTCATCTAACTATGTAAACCCCTTATAGGCAGGGACCTTACCTTGTTCCATTTTCCTCTCTATATTCCTATCCTGTAGGAAATGCCTGCTACATTCATAGGATGAGTGTCATACACAGTTATTTGCTTAATGAGCAAATTGATAGTAGTCCAGACCTGTATTTCTTAATAGTGACAACAAACACTTTAAACATTATTCCCACATAAATGTTAGATAAGTTAGTAGGAGCAGTAAGAAAACAATGGACTTTTTTTTTTTTTATAGAACTGAGGATCACAGCAGCTGTTAATGCATAATAATGTGTACTGAAGATAAAGGTAAAGTTATCTCCTATCGTTTTGTGTCCTATCACTTTGTTTATTCTGTTCTTTGATGTGGGAATAGGGCATCAATTGACTTTAATGACTAGTCTTATATAGTTATCTTCTTTTTTCCCTTCATTAAATTTTCAACAGACTGTCCCCATTCTTAGAAGAAAATATGACCACTTGGTGAGAGCAAAGATTTCTTAACCCAAGGGGACGGTTTTTGTGTATCACAGCTGCCCATATTTTACCACGTCAGACTCTGATTCTGTGCGGATTATTCTGAGCCTGTTATTTAACTAGGAGGATTCTGCCGTCTTTAAGAGCAAAACACTCATGGGATGTATTCTTTAAAGTTGATGACAGGTTTTGGCTTAACATTTTAAATGGTATCTCAAGTGCCCTTAAATTTAAAAGAGTGAACTCTTGGGTTGCTAGGCCAGTGATTATGAACTCCATAAATGTCATGTTTCATGGGTAGATATGAATAATTGTAACTTCTTATTTACAGTGACTTCAGTGATTTTTTTCAGTGATGGAGCAGGCGTCTAAAGGTTAGCTCTTTAAAGTTCAGAGCCAACTCAGATAGTGAGATACTGGAACGGATGTGTGAGTGGATTTTTCATCTAATGTGGGGCATTGTGAGCGGGCTTTGGAGTTTGCCTGGGTGCCTTTGAATCCTGGTGCTGCCATTTGCAAGCCCCATGGAAGTGCTAGCAAGTGATCAACACTTTGGTGTCCGTCTTCCTGTTTGCCAGAAGAGAATGAGGATAATAGTACTTTCCTCTTAAGATCATTATGAACTTGAAATGATATACTCAGCTTAACGTGCTCAGTTAGCACTCAATAAGTCAGATATTATCATTCTTCCCGTTCTATGATATATTACATATTACAATGATATACATTGTTTTTAGTCATCTGCTTGACTTTGCCAGGAATTACCTGGCCCAGAGGATTATTTCAGGGTCTGCTTCCAGGGACCTCTCCCTCTGCCTCCTACTCTTCCCTTTCCTCCTTTCCAAACTGGGGGCGGTGTGGAATGCAATCTTTCAAATTTGTTGTCCCTTTGATTTGCAGAGTTTTGACATTGCTTACTAAGATAAAACAGAGTTTAACAAGCCTGAGGAGGTGTTAAAGCTTAAATTCTACAGAGTTCTTACAGTTCTGATTTCTGGTATAAGTCTTGTTTTCCTTGCAGAAATGTTCTTCATTTATTTAAAAAGTGCCTGCTTTCTCCTTATTCCATGAAGACTGTCTTCCAGAAGGATCGATACAGAGGGTGGTTGGCTTGTTTGATGGGATGACTATTAGAGATTTCTGCTTCATGCAAGAAAGCTCCCTTTAGGGATTCTTTTGCAAACTCAGCACAAAAATCTGTGATAGTAATAATTTCTCAAATTCAAAAAGTGCTTGTGGTTACTCACTGTAGGATTTCTAATTTTGCAAAAGAAAAGTATCAGTGCAATTTGTGGGGAAATTATATTGAGAAGTATACAATAAAAGTTATCTTTTATAAGGATATTATTGTTGGTTTTCTTTTTTTTATGTTTACCAGTTTATTCTAAAGGATACTACGAAGGATACAGATGAACAGCTGGATGAAGAGAGGCACAGGGTGAGGTCTGGAGGGGTGTTCTCAGTGTTTTTCATTCCATTTATTACTCTCTTTTGAAGAACTCTTGGAAAAATTCATGTCTTGTTTGAGTATCAGTTGATTATTGACTATTTTCCTAAGTAATCGTTCTGTTATATCTTAGGACTCATATACTGTATATAACTGATAAAGCTCATCTTTTCTGACATTTTCATGTTTTTGACCTTATCTTTCTCCCCTTTCTTTTTATTGTTTACATTTTGACTTAGTGACTTTCCTATATTTTTAATATGTTTTGTAGGCTATCTTAAGTATTTCCTGAAACCAGGTATCGTATTTAAACTGTTATATTTGTGAGTATTCAAACTATGGCATCCCTAAATTCTTCATTTTTTCCCAATAATTATAGCTACTATTTGTTTCTCTCTGTACACTACAAACCGTGCAAAAACACTTTGTAAATCATCTCTTTTTATTCTCCACAAAGCACTATGCAGAAGATGTTATTTCCCTCTTATAGGTGAGAAAACTAAAGTATAAAGAAGTGAGATCATGCAATTAGTAAATTAGGAAGTCAGATTTTGAACTCAACTGGACCCAGAGCTTAAGCTCTGGCTTCTACCATTTCTTTTTCTTTTTTTTTTTTTTGAGACAGAGTCTCACTTTGTTGCCCAGGCTAGAGTGAGTGCTGTGGCGTCAGCCTGGCTCACAGCAACCTCAATCTCCGGGGCTCAGCGATCCTACTGCCTCAGCCTCCCAAGTAGCTGGGACTACAGGCATGCACCACCATGCCCGGCTAATTTTTTGTATATATATTTTTAGTTGGTCAATTAATTTATTTCTATTTTTGGTAGAGACGGGGTCTCGCTCAGGCTGGTTTCGAACTCCTGACCTTGAGCAATCCGCCCGCCTCGGCCTGGCTTCTACCATTTCTAATTACCTGAAAAAGGGATAAAGTGAGTTGTTCCTCCATGTTTTGAAGGCTTATTGATTTTTGTCAATGTTAGGAGCCTAAGTATGTTGCCTATTCAAATCTTCACTGCCAATGGTATTAGAACAGTTCAATGTCCTAGGTCTTTAAAATATGTTGGAATAATTTAGCATTGTTATCTAATGTCAAATTACAAATCAAAGTGGGTGTAATAGAATTTGCAATCATAGCCAAGATAATTTTACCTGAATTTATTGTAGAGAGGGGTCAGAGAAAATTATTAGATGCATCAATATAAATTATTAGTTTTATAAAATTGTGAAATTCAATAATTGCTCATGTGAAGACACAAGATACTCTTAGGATTCAACTTTTGTTGTTGTTCATTTTATTTTACTTTTTTATCCTGAGAACTCAGACAGATATTCATTTTACAAGTGAATTATAAATTCATCTGAAAATGAGCTAATATCCTTCAGTGTTGCCACTTGCTGTGCCCAAAAGCAGGAGGGCTTCTTTCCAGCCACACCTCCTACTTGTACTAATGAATTGTAAAGGAGAGAGGAGGGGAAGGCAGCCTGTTTTCTTCTGTCCTTGATTGAGAAGTCAAAGGACCTATGTTTTCCTTAGAGTGTGCTTTATGATTTTTCTGCAGAGGAAAGTATTTTCTCTCTCTCTCTCTCTCTCTCTCTGTTTTTGTTCCCAATTCCCTTTAAAATTTTTTTTTTCCTAACATTTTTGGAAAGTATCCTCCTTCCAGGCAATTTAAAAGCTTTTTTGGCATCTAATGCCGCCAGTGTTAACACTGGCAATTGGTGCAATTTACAATAGTGCATTAAATATAAATCTCATTTTTATATCATTTGCTTAAAGTCTATTTGTGATAAACCCTCATTGGTAATGATAGAGGCGTGTTATGAATTATTGCATGTGTAGTCCGTGCAGTTGAACTATATGGATGTAAGCAATTATGTGTTAATTTAAGAAGTGTTATTGAGTCTCTATAACTTAATTTTTGTTGTGTCTTTGTCAGCTGTGAATAAGGCCAGGATGAGTTTCTATGTCCTTGAGTTAGGTAATTTCCTGTCTGGGAAAGAGACACTGAGTAATTAAAATAAATGATTTTAAGCACTTTTTGGAATTTCAAATTAACTTCGGACATAAACCTTTCTCATCTGGATCATTTCTCGGCCTTGAAATTTTTAGTGGCATGCCCCATTCCCTTCATGTGATTAGAAAACATTGCAGGGTATATGAGCATTTAGCGGTTTATCTCAAATACTTTGGGGCCCTTTGATGAGTACAGAGAAGCACAATATTTTCTAAGCTTTTCTGGTCTGTCTCTTTCTGTGAATGGGGGCATTTGTTTGGGTTTTAACTGCACCGTGTTTGATTTTAGTCTGACTGCTGTTTCCTCGTCCTCGGGCTATGCACAACTATGTTTTGCTTAGAGCACTCGCCTTCAGTGAGTCTAACTTTTCTCTTTGCTTCCTTAGTTCTCTAGAGACCTTTTGGCTTCTGTTTTATTTTTTTATTGTTGTTCTAGGGTCTGCGCCTTTACCAAATTAGATTTTCCCCTCAATTTAACCTCGCTTTTTAAAATAGAAGGTGAAAATGGCACTGTCCTCCAACCTTTCTCAATTTCAGCTGAAGTTCGCATGAGAGAAGCGATCCTTACCGAAAATGATGTGAATGGTTGTTTTCTCATGTCCTGAGAGTGGTGCATAGGTAGTAGCCCTCTGGGTGCATGGAAGAGAAATTCATTCATTCCCTCCATCGGTGCTTTTAGGGATTAGCGCTTAATTCTCTTGCTGAACCCCAATGTAGAAGGACAGTAAAACTTGGTTTAAATGTGTACTAAAGGAAGGGCCAGGTTGATCGATGCTCCTTCAGTGCTTCATTGCACCACATGAGGTACAGTCACCTTCCACATGGATTATCTCGTCTAATATGAGACTTCACTTGAAAAGCTGTGAACATAGGTCCACTGATGAAGCCTTTTTTTTTTTTTTCCAATTAGACCTTTTATGATATTTTCTTTAAAAGGCTTACAGAGACCCAGGCTAAGTCAAATATGTTCGTTTCTCTTACAGCTGGAATGATAAGACACAGACTGTGAGACCCTTGAGCTGACTTATGGTAGGGACCATATTCATTTTGTACTCTTGTCTTTGGCACCTAGAGTTTCTAGCCTATTACAGGTATATGGTAAATATTTTTGATAAAAGTAAAATATAATCTAGACAGAGCACACTGCCCATATGCATTCTTAATCTTCTCCAAGATAGTTTTATATGCTTTCATTAAAAATGTATAGAGATTACACATAGAATATGAGTCTGGTTATGGTCTTGCTGTGCCCCCGGATCTTCATTAAAGTGGGTACAAATTCAGAGAATGCTGCTTGAGCAGCTTTGTTTTGTGAACCTGGTGGGTAAGAAATGTTCTTCCTGGGAATTTTGTGACAAGAAGCTTGGATGTCCTGGTTCCTGGGTCTCTGGCTGATACTGCACCAGATGAGATGAAGCAGGAGTTACAATAGGACAAGCTCCCCATGAGGAACTCTCATGAGTCACTGCTTTTATTGGGAAGAAATTGTTCAATAATATGAAGGCCTTGGCATAAGAATGCATGAAATAAAGAACTCGGTACCATTTTTGGATCCATTTGAAAATAATTGGGCTTAAAATGACATTGGAGAAGTTTTTCTACATTATATGTACTAAGAACAATGTGACTTTGGTGATGGGGACTCCAGTGAGAACATGAAATCATTTAGAAAATGTAACAAGGCATTGACAAGCAGAAAAGTTTATGTGATTTCAAATACTGTGAATCTGTTTCTGAAAAATATTAATTATCATAGCATTGTCTTGATTACCTTTGCTTTTTTATCCAGAGTGTGGTATTATAAGGCATCTCTTACAATTAATTGTGCTTTGTTGAAATCAACATGCCAACCATGTGACATTACGTAAAATGCCATTAGTGTTGTTATGAATAAATGTACCAGGTAAAAACACACACACATTTTAAAACTGAAAGGAAGAAAAAGAAATAGGCAAAAGTTTGACAAGGATAAATAAAGGTAGGAGGTGAGGATACAGATGGCAGAAACACAGGACAATTATGAAATCCTAAACCCTGGGAAAAAAAGAGAAATCTTGGATCTAGTCCTTCCTAGGCTATGGAATTAAGGCCTCTAGGATGTCTTACCTAGGTTTTGAGAGTTAGAAAACTTCCAGCTGATGTTTGGTAACATTAGTCAGCATCTTGAGTTATTCTCCCAAGATTGTGCCAAATTCTCCCCCTGCCCTCACCCAAACCACCATCATCCATCAATGACTTAAGCTCTCCTTCTCAACTCCATTTGTTCATTCTTCCATGTCAGCTCCAATGTCCCTTCTTGGGGAGGTCTTCCCTTTCTATCCTATCCAAAGTTGTCCCCATTTACCACATTGCTTTATTTCCTTCATAGCACTCCTTATGACCTATTACTTATTTGTGACTTTGGTGACTATTTCCCTTCCTACCAGAGGCAGAAACCTGTGGCCTTTTCACAGCTGTAGTCCCATTGCTTAGAATAATGTGTGGAATGTATAGTAATCGCTCCATGAATACTCCACAAATACTGATTGAGTGAAAGACTTTCTTATTTAGGTGTCCTCCTGTGCCTTTGGGAATCACTGGCCTACCACATCTCTCTCTCTATGGCTTAGAGAAACCCACGGGCCTTGCTACCCCATATTTTGGCTTCCATATAGCTCTTTCCTGCTCCCACAGAAAATAAACCTCCTGCTAATCAACTCATGCAAATAGGCCTCAGGTGGAGTGTGTGTGGAGCAAGCCCTCTTGTCCTAAAAGTCCAGACATGGCTGTATCCCAATAGAGGCACAGATTGGGCTGAAGCTGGGATTCTTGATGTATTACCATGTTTCCCCAAAAATAAGACCTACCCATAAAATAAGCCCTAGCAGGATTTCTAAGCATTTGTGCAATATAAGCCCTACCCCGAAAGTGAGACCTAGTGATGAGCGAGGCTACGCAGCCTATCTGCACAATCCATGCATTTCGTCGAAGAGCAGGAAAGAAGATGAACAGCCCTTCTCATCTGCCCCATCGTGACAGCTACTGTCCCAGAGGTGACTGGAAAGGTGGGAGCAGCCCCACCAACAAGGTCAGCTCCCCCTGTCAGGTCCCGGCCATCCTGTGAGTGCTGCAAGCTGAGGCTTTGAGGGGAAAGTCTCCTCAGTGAAGTGAGGAGCGGGACGCTCCGCTTAAGGTATTGTGTGTCCCCAGGGGGAAGAAGGAAAGCTGTGGCTGCCATTTTACTCAGCACTGTGGGCCTCTCTCACCCCCCCAAACACCAGGGGACAGGGGAAAAGCTTCAGCAAGCAGTCTCCTACTGAGCCCAGAGAGATCATTTCTGCTCCACTGTGCAGATTGGACCCAGGGCTCACTGGATCTCTGATAAAAAAGCCAGCCCTGATCATGTAATGAGAGCTCTATTGCTCAACATGAGAGATTAGGGCCAATGGTCTTTCTAAAGGAAATACAGTAGCAAGAAATTCAGGATGGAATTTGGAGTTTGGAGAGTTATGATGATGTTCCAGAAGAAGACGACTTAACTATATTTGAATAAATGTAGATTGTTGTACCATACTTAAAAAAAAAACCACATCCCCTGAAAATAAGCCCTAGGGTGTCTTCTTGAGGAAAAATAAATATAAGACCCTGTCTTATTTTCGGGGAAACATGGTATTCATCATCACAGTCATTATTCATTCATTCTTCACCTCTGATGTAAAGTGACTGTTCAAAGATGTGATGCATATCTTAGAGGTTTCTAAGAAGGAAAATTGAGATTGTATGGCCCTTCCTGAAATCGGTTTTAGTCCAAGAGGGGTTAGGGAACATAGCAACTTTTCGGTGCTTTTATATGCATTTGTGTTTGTGATTAGTTGGCACCAAAGTGCAGACCAAATGATATTGGTTCCCCTACTGTAGAAACAGAGGTTTTGCAGTAGTTTGAACAGAGTTGTGTTCCTCAACCTCTGCTGCCAGATATATATGCCACGTTCGTGGTAAACAGTCACAGAACCTTGACTTTCACATTGAGTCTAGGGAGTGTGGAGGTTCCAGGAGCAGCCTCGGGGGTCCCTGGAAAAACACAGTGGGCAAATCGAGCAAGCGGAACCCTACCCTTTCTAGCTCTTACTCCCCAGCCCCTCTTGTCTTCAGCAAAGCAGCTCCCCTTTTCCCTGTTGTGCATCAGTCTTCTGTGTAACAAGCCTTGTTGACCAAAGGGCACTGCAAACAAGTTTAAAAATCATGGGCCTAGACCATTGCAGTTCCAGGTGAGAATTTAAAATATTACAGGAATTTCTAACGAAAATAATCGGCTAAGATTTTATTATAGCCTTATTTTCAGAAGCAAATATGGGGAAGTGGCTCAAACTCAGAACCATAAGCACGAGTAAATTTCCATTTAAATCAAAACAAAACACATTTTAATTCTAGCACATAAAGAGTTGAAGTGGGATGCGTCACCCCTTTTACGTTACAGAAAATGATCCCCCCCCCATGCTACAGTGAATCTGGGCCAGAGCCAGGACTAGAACCTGAGGTGCCTCACTTTTCTTCCAACACTCTCTCCATTCTGCTGCCCCATCTCACATCCTTTTCTTTCAAAATTAACTCATTGAGGGATACAGAATTCCTAGGGAAAAGTTTATATATTTTTTGGAGTGTTTGTTTAGAAGGGTTTATGACAAGAACCAAAGGTGTCCTTTAAACCAGAGTGGACATATTTGCAAATCTCATGATGCCAAGTTTTGTTTTGTCTGGTCACAGTGTATTTATTCTTTCGCTGCAGCAGATGCCTTGGGCATAAGAAAGACTTTTAAAAACATTTTCTGTTCCTTCGTGAGATCTTTGGATTTAAGATGTACCCCCCCCCATGTGACAGGTATGGTTATAAAAGAAAGCATTATAATTTTGCTACCTCTGGGGCCTGACTCTTGCATGTCATATTCTTAATATTTCTAAAACTCTAATCTGAAATGCACCGATATCCTTATTTGGTATGTAGGTTACTTTGTGCCTGTTCCTTTTAGCATCTTATCTTTGGTCCACATGTCTAGAGAACTAATTATAAAGTCCAGTGGGTGTGCTTCAAGCTTGCCCATAAAACTCTCACTCTATAGGTTTACTACAACTGGGACATCTTCTATTTGCAAGATCTGTGCTAACCAGTTGGCTAGAAAAGTTTCTGTGGTTTTCCTTCTGTTCTTTTAGCCCATGAAGATTCTTCTTTTTTAAGCCCATAGTCTTCCAAATTTAAGATTATCTATTTATTATTGCATGTTCTTTCTTACTCATATGTGGGAGTTAAAAAGGTGAATCTCATGGAGGGAGAGAGTAGAATGGTGGTTACCAGAGGCTGGGAAGGATAGCGGGGAGGGAAGATGAAGACAGGTTGGTTAATGGGTGTAAACATACAGTTAGGTAGGGTGACTGTAGTTATCAATAATTTATTATAACTCGAGGGGGGAGGGGAGACAAGGGCAATGTATGTAACTTTAACATTTGTAGCCTCATAATATGCTGAAATAAAAAAAGAAAAGAAAAAAATAATAATTATTATATATTTCAAAATAGCTAGAAGAAAAGATTTGAAACCGTCTCAACACAAAGAAATGACAAATGTTTGAGGTGATGGATATCTCAATTACACTTATGCGTATATCAAACTGTCACATGTACTTCATAAATATGTACAATTATTATGTATCAATAAAAAAAGATGTGCTGTTTCCCTGTTGCAAACTCTCAAGGTTCTCTTGTACAACTTTACTTCTAGTTGCCTCCCTCCCTTCAAAACACGCTTGTTGACGCTGCTTTGTGTCACAGTTGTCAATTGTAACTATAGCCAAATGTTTAAGATTAGATTGAATAGCTTCAGACGCCATCTTTCCTTTGTGTTGCTGAATGAAAGTTTGTGCTGAGTCTAGAAGATACGGGGAGCAGTTTTCAAATATTCTGCTAACTTTTCTCTTTTCTGGCTTTTTCTTTCTAGACCTACCCAGTTGGGTTTGTGTCTATTCGTTATACCCTGCTAGACTTGCTGACTGAACTTCTGGTTTCAGACATGTCCCATGATTGCTGACATCACCTGAATTGAATTGATGGTTTTGGGTCCTCTTGGGAGTGACTGGGTGCTTATATACGTGGGACATCATTTTATTTCCAAAAATGCTAATTTTCTGAATTATTCCAGTCAATGTGAACACTTTCCCCAACTTTTAGGAAGTTAGCAATCTCACCCATATGGGAGCAAATACAGACTTCCTGGGCTCGTTTCTCTCATGTAGGTCACTGATAAAAATAAACAAGTTGGTGCTTTTTCTCTTGATGTAGAAAGTAGGTTACTGTGGGCCCATGGAGAATATCTTCTCATTTCACCGTGTTATAGTGATGCTGCTGGTGATCATGTCAGTCAGTTGCTGCATCTCTGACACTCATTTTTCCTGAACACTCCACAGCTAAATGTAATATGTGACAATCATGCTTGCAGTTTTATTTTAGTGTGTGTGTGCGTGTGTGTGTGTGTGTAAGGAATATTGAGATTAAATTTATAGCTGCATCTCACTCTCCCATGATAACTAACATTAACATCCAGGTGTATAGGCTTCCAAAATATTTAAATATAGAGGCACATACATCCAGGTGTATAGGCTTCCAAAATATTTAAATATAGAAGCACATACAAAAATGGTTTTGTTTTGTTTTTTTGAGACAGAGTCTCACTCTGTTGCCTGGGTTATAGTGCCATGGTGTCAGCTTAGCTCATAGCAACCTCAAACTCCTGGGTTCCGGTGATCCTCCTGCCTCAGCCTCCCTAGAAGCTGGGACTATAAGCATGTGCCACCATGACCGGCTAATTTTTCTACTTTTTTTTTTTAGTAGAGAAGGGGTCTCATTCTTGCTCAGGCTGGTCTCGAACTCCTGAGCTCAAACGATCCGCCAGCCTCAACCTCCCAGAGTGCTAGGATTACAGGCGTGATCCACTGTGCCTAGCCTACATACAGAGGGTTTTAAAAAAATACCATTACACTGTACATATTACTTTGCAATATTCTTTTACCACTTAAACTGACATCATAGCATCTCTCCAGGTTAATAGAAATATATCACCCTCTTTTTAATAGCTGTATAATGTTCTACAGTCTGTACATACCATAATTTATTTAACCATTACCATATTGATGAACATTAAGGTTATTTTTCTAATTTTTTGCCACGAAAAATGTTGTTTTATAATACTACAATCTTACAATACATATATGTTTTCATTGTTGTGCTTTTATTGCTGGAAGACAGATTGCCCAAAGTACAATTGCTAGGTCAAGATGTATATTTGTTTCTTATTGTATTAGATATTGCCCCATACTTTGCAAAAGTTGTAGCAATCATGTTTCAGCCAGCAGTGTAGGAGTGTCCATTTTTCTGCACCCTTGTAAACACTGGACGCTTTTACTCTTTTAAGTGTAGGCCAAACTGATGGTTAAAAAACAGTGTCATGTTTTAATTTTTATTTCTCTTTGTCCACAGATAAGGTCAATGTCTTCTTTTGGTTTGTTCATTTTTTAAATTTTATGGTCATTTGGATTTCCTCTCTGGTGAATATCCTGTTCATAGCCTTTGCGTATTCTTATTTTCAGGGGGTTTTTTTGTTGTTTTTTTTTTTTTTTACTTTTCAATTTGTGGTGCTATTTATTTAATTTGAGACAGGGTCTCATCCTATCGCCTGGGCTACAGTGCAGTGGTACAGTCATAGCTCACTGCAGCCTTGAACTCCTGGGCTCAAGCGATCCTCCTGCCTCAGCTTCTTGAGTGGCTGAAACTACAAGTGTGCACAAGCACAACTGGCTAATTTTTTAATTTTCTGTAGAGATGGAGTTCTTTCTGTGTTGCCCAGGCTGGTCTCAAACTCTTGGCTTCAAGTGATCCTCCCACCTTGGCTTCTCAAAGCACTGGGATTACAGGCTTCAACAACCATGCCCAGCTTCAGTTTCTCTTATTATTAACATCTAGTATTAGTACGATATGTATATCACAATTAATGGACCAATATAATACATTATTATTAACTAAATCCCACAGTTTATTCAGATATCCTTAGTTTTTTTTTCTAATATTGTTTTTCTGTTCTAGGGTACCATCCAGGGGATCACATTACATTTCCTGTGTCTTTAGGCTCCTTTGTGCTGTGACAGTTAGTTTCTCAGACTTTCCTTGTTTTTGTGATGGCCATGACAGTTTTGAGGAGCACTTATCTGGTATTTTGTAGACTGCCCCTAAATTGGGATTTGTCGGAGTTTTTTTTTTCTCATGATTGGACTGGGGTTATGGTTATTTAGGAGGAAGATCACAGAGGTAAAGTGCTATTTTCATTGCATCAATCCAAGGTACATTCTATCAACATGACTTAGCATTGGTCATAATGATCTTAATCATGATGGTGATGATGGTTGGTGATGATCTTAATCACTTGGCTGAGGTGTTCATCTCTCCTATTGGAAGTTGCTCTTCCCCCTCCACCACTCTTCCTGTACCGGAAGAAAGTTATCATGTGCAGCCCAAACAAAGAGTGAGGAGTAATGCTCAACCTCTTTTGAGGGTGCAGTTTGTGTGTCAATTACTTGCAATTCTTCTGCCATGGAGATTCGTCTCTTCTCCCCTATTTATGTGCTTATTTAATCACTTATTTATGTCAATATGGATCCATGGATGTTAATTTTATATTTTGGGTTATAATTTGATATTACTTTATTTCTTCTGTTGCCCAAATGTTCCCATTTATCCATTACTGGGATGGATAAGTGTTATAATGCTAATGAGCATTGAATTTCTTTAATGTTGATATTACTGTATCACAAAGCAAGCAAATCCTCTTATCTTTAGCAGAAACAGGATAATATTGCAATGCCCAATCCTCATTAAAAAAAACTGTTTTCTTCCTTCAGCATTCTCTTGGTCTTCTTTGATATGATGGGCTGTTAAATAGACAGAAAAATTAGTGTCGAGCTAGGCAGCTATTCACAAATTCCACTTCAAACACAAACATGGTGCACCATTGGCAAAAGCTGACTGGCATATTCAACTCCCATAAAATCTCACCAACCATCCTGGTGCAGTGGTGGCACCAGTCAGGTGGGAGAAGTTAGAACTAAATCATGAGCATAGCAGCTGCCATTTAGCCCTTACAGTTTATTAAGGTTCTAACTGTGCTCATCAATCTGGGAGGATTATTTGGTTGAAATTTATTTTATTCTTTGCTATTCTAAATATGTTCATTTTAAAGATAAAAATATAAAAGTATAAAAAAGTATAAAAATATTTTTTAAAAATAACAAAAAATGCATTAATAAAAATAAAAGGATTTGTTTGTAAAATTTGGATTCAGTCAAAAGGCTGCACTTAAGGACCTAGAAGACAACATGTGGCCTTAAGGCTCCAGGCTCATCTTGTATATTTTCTGCCCCAGTTGTTGAATCAGTTACTGATTTTATTGGATAGTTATCGAATATCACTGATAGTTATCAGTTACCCTTTTATTGGATAATTAATTTAAAAAAAACATCTGGACACTAGATATGCTTGTTGCTTCAAGGCCCTCTCAGCTCACAGAGCAAGGAAATGTATGTGTATATACATATATGAGTACATTTCTTTTTGTATGTAATCATCTGTGTCTACATTATGCTAAACATGAGTTCATATTGATGTCTGCAACTCTAATCCATTATCACCTGGATCCTTCTAGTCTCCTCCTCTTGCTCATTATAACCTCCCACTCCAACAATGAGAGGCCTGGCTTCTCTCAACTGTCATTCAGCTTCTTAATTTTTCTATTATGTATATGGTATCAGAATTGTTAAGCCATTTTCCCGGTGGAGATTATATAATCAATAAGAATTCAGTACTTAGAATAGTTGTTTTCTTTTTTGCGTTTAGTCTTAGAGATTCCACTCATTTCCAAAGTTATTTAAGTCAGTACCTTTTGCCCTCTACTCATTTTAATGGAGTTGTTTCATGTGTTTTTAATACCACTAGATTGTTTTGTCACATTCTTCATTCGATCCTGGGATCTCTTGATCTCCTTATGTTTTCAATGTTTTCACACCTTAAGGTTCACTCTTTGTGCTGTAAAGGGCTGTAGGTGTGGGCAAATTCTCAGTGTCATGTATCCGCCATTTCAGTAACATAGAATAGTATGATTCAATGCCCTAAAATGTCTCCAGTGCTTCACTTATTCAACCTTTTCTTCCTCTTCCCCTCTTAACCACTGATCTTTTTACCATCTCACTAGTTTTGCTTTTTATAGAATGTGATATAATTGGAATCATAAAGTAGTTTTTTCAGACTCATTTCTTTCACTTAGCAATGTAAACACAAGATTAATACATATCTTGATGGCTTTATAGCTCATGTCTTTTTATTGTTGAATAATACTTTAGTATATGGATGGATACATCACAATTTGCTTATCGATTCACTTATTAAAGAATTTCTTAGTTGCTTCCAGTTTTGGGTGATTATAAACATAACTTCTGTAAACATTTCACATGCAGATTTTTGTGTGGACATAAGTTTTCAGTTAGGTAAATACCTAGAAGTGTGATTATCAGATCATAAGCTAAGACCATGTTTAACTTTGTAAAAAGCTACCAAAATGTCTTCCAAAGTGGTTGTATTCGTCAGCAACAAATGAGAGTTCCTGTTGTTTTGCATCTTGGCTAGCCATTGGTATAATCAGTTATTAGATTTTAACTATTATCATAGATGTATAGTGGTATCTTGTTTTAATTTGTAATTCTCTACAGACAAATGATGTTGAGCAACTTTTCATATATTTATTAATATTTTCCATTTATATATTATCTTTAATGATGTGTCTGTTCATATCTTTTGCCCATGTTTTAGTTGGTCTGTCTTCTTCTTTTTGATTTTAAGGGTTTTTTGGTATATTTTGAGTATAAATCCTTTATCAGATACATATTTTGTAATTTTTTTTCCCAGTATGTGGTTTATCCTTTTATTCTCTTAAGAGTGTCTTTCACAGGCATAAATTCTTTATTTCTAACAAAGTCAAATTTGTGAATTTCTCCTTTCCTGGGTTGTGCTTTTGGTTTTATAAATAAAATTCATCATTAACCTCAAGAACATAAATGTTTTCCTGTTTTCTTCTAGAAAAGAAATTCATTTGTTTATTTATTTATCATCATCCACTCAGAGATCTTCTAGAAGTTTTATAGTTTTGCATTTTATATGTAAGTCTGAGATCTATTTTGAGTTAATTTTAGATCTGAATTTAGGTTTTTTTTATTTGCATAAGGAAATCCAATTGTTCTAGCACCATTTATTAAAAAGATGGCCTTTATCAAAAAGTCCCAAAACAATAATAAATGTTGGCATGGATGCAGAGAGATAGGAACACTCATACACTGCTGGTGGGACTGCAAACTAGTTCAACCTCTGTGGCAAGCAATATGGAGATACTTTAAAGAGATACAAGTAGATCTATCATTTGATCCAGCAATCTCATTACTGGGCATCTACCCAAAAGAACAAAAGACATTTTATAAAAAAGACATCTGCACTCGAATGTTTATAGCAGCACAATTCACAATTGCAAAGATGTGGAAACCACCCAAGGAGTCCTCAATACATGAGTGGATTAATTAAATGTGGCATATGGTGTATTCAGCTATAAGAAACAATGGTGATACAGCACCTCTTGTATTTTCCTGGATAGAGCTGGAACCCATTCTACTAAGTGAAGTATCCCAAGAATGAAAAAACAAGCACCACATGTACTCACCAGCAAATTGGTTTCACTGATTAACACCTAAGTGGACATATAGGAATAACATTTATCGGGCATTGGGCAGATGGGAGGGGGAAGGAGGGGATAGGTATATACATACATAATGAGTGTGATGTGCACCATCTGGGGGATGGATACGCTTAAAGCTCTGACTCAAGGGAGGAGGGGAGGCAAGGGCAATATACATAACCTTAACATTTGCACTCCCAGAATATGCTGAAATAAAAAGAAAGACTATTCTTTTTCCCATTGACTTCACTTTGCTCCTTCATCAAAGTTAAAATGATCATATTTAAATGAGTCTATTTCTGCACTCTTTATTCTGTTCCATTTTCTGTTATTTTGCCAATACCACATTGTCTTGATCATTATAGCTTTACATTAAGGCTTGCAATTGGGTAGTGTGAGTTCTCCAACTTTGTTCTTCAGCAGTATTGTGTTGGCAATTCTAGGTCTTTTGCCTTTCCGTGTACAATTTAGAATCAGTTTTTCAATATCTATGAAATAGCCTTGCTGGGATTTTAGTTGGGATTGCATTGAAGCTATAGGCCAACCTGAGAAAAATAGATATATTAACAATATTGGGTATTTTAATCCATGAAGACAAAATATTTCTCCATTTATCTAGATGGTTTTTATTTCTTTTACCAGAGTTTTATAATTTTCCACATATAGATTTGGTATATATACACAAGTATTTTATATTTTTGGTGTTATTGTAAATGGTATTATTTTTTTAAGTTTCAAATTTCAATTGTTCATTGCTTTTATTTATTTTTATTTTGGCATATTATGGGGGTACAAATTTTAAGGTTTCAAAAAATGCCCTCTCCCTCCTCCCCCAACAAGTCTGAGTTTCCAGCATGACCATCCCCCAGATGGTGCACATCTCACTCATTATGTACGTATATATTCGCCCTATTGCTTTTATATAGAAAAGCAATTGGACTTGCCTATTAATTCCAGGTTTTTTTTGTTGTTGTTTCTTTGGGAGTTTCTATATCAACTCTCATGCCATCTGGAAATAAAGACAGTTTTATTTCCTGCTTTCCAATTTATTTACCCTTTATTTCCTCTTCTTGTTTTTTTGCATTAACTAGGACTTCAAGTACAATGGTGAATAGGAGTGGTGAGAGGTGTCCTTGCCTTGTTTCAGTTTCCCACCTGTATGTATGATGTCAGCTGTTAGTCTTGTGTAGATGATTCTTATCAATTTCAGGAAGTGCCCTCTCTTTTCCCAGTTTACTGTCTATCATACATTTTGCAAATATTATCCCCATCCTATAATTTATCTTTACATTTTATTCTATGTCTTGCCATATACATATTTAATGCTTATTTTAATGATCTTCATTCCTCAAGATCTTTTCATACAAGGTCTTAGATAAACTTCCAGCTTCTTTGTGTCATTTACTTCTTCCATTCTCCCTTTATTTTTCTCTCCAATGCCCAATACTTCATAATGTCTTAGGGCTTAGTGTCCTATCGGCTTAGGAGCCAGATTTTTTTGAGTTCAATTCCTAAATCTCCATTTACTAGTTATCTGATCTTGGAAAAATTCTTTCACCTCTCTGAGTCTCAGTTTCCTCCTCTGAAAAAGTTGGGACATTATATTTTCTTCAGAAGGTACCTGTAACACATATATAAGTGTTCAACAAGAGGTTGCTATCATCTTTATTTTATGTAAAGAAAGCTACTATATTTTTTTTCATTCTGGAAAGAATTAAGATGGCACAGTTGGCTCTGTGGCTTGTCTGAGCAACAAAAGTGACCAGAACATAGTTCAATTTATGCAACTAACTATTTTCCTCTGTGAGCAGAGAACTATCTTTGTCATATTCTAGATCCAACCATGTTATATCACTGTTACAAATAAGTTATTGCCTTCTAATTATTAGTTTTGACTTGAACAATTGTAGTATTAAATTTTTATTGCAAGGAAACTCAGTGGGGAGCAAACTTTCATCAGACATGAATAATATGTGGCTAGATCTTAGAAATTTGATGGCTTAAATGCTTTACAGAAATTATAGGTAAACACAAGGAATGTTATTAAAGGTTATTAGTACATAAAAGAAAATTCTCAGTGTACAATATTTCATTATTGACGTTCAAATGGTGTTTGTAGTTCAGCACATACGGTTAGCTGTGGGGAACAAGTTGAGGGCAGCAGACTTCCTTGTCACAGTAGGTATTTTGTATTTCTTAGAATTGACATCACAAATTCAAAACTACTTGGCTAGAAATAGTTAGGGTTCTACTGGGAAGAGGAATTAATTGGGAATGCCTCTTGGAATTTCTGAATTTGAAGAAGTGTGGTTGTTGAAAGCACACCAAGTATTTGGAAAGTAGTATTTGCCAACCATGTAAAACCAGCGTGAGTCCTGGGTTACAGACTGAGCCATTTGGGTGCCAGGAGGCCATTGTTTCCCTTGCTTTAAATTGTTTAACCTTTCTTGATTTCTCCACATATAAAACAGTAATCATACTTCTCATTATTTAGCTCACAGAATCTTGTGAGAACAGAACAGGATAATGTGAATGTAAGAGTCTTCATTTGTTTTCGTTACTTATGGGCTGAAATCCCAATTCCTTAGCAGTCTCCTAGCGGCTGAAAGCACAGGTTTTGGACTCAGATAGTTGCTGTGAGCCCCGACTCTGCTACACATAGCCAGGGCACTGGACAGTTTACTTGACCTCTCAAAGCTTCTGTTTCCTCCCTTATAATATGGAGATCAAAGTGGTAGTTCCTCCCTCAGTTGGTTGGTGTGAGAGTTACATTGGGTAATGTGTGTGTAATGTAAGCACAGCATTTGGCACATTATATGTGTTCAGCAGATGGTGGCTGCTGGTATCCACATCACACAGCATATAAGGCCTTTGCTACCTGATCCTTACAACCTCATCAGGCATAATTACCCCCATAAATTCACATATGTTGATCCTGAATGTTTTTATCTATCACAACACACTCCATATATTCTGACTTTTATCCACCCTTAGACTGTGTCTCTTTGATGTTAGAAATGTTAACTTATTCATAGCTGGATCCTCTTTAGTTAACACACAGTGGGGACTGTAGCCAGTTGACTTGAGAAAATTGTGTAGAATTAAACTAATAGATAATCACAAATATATAAAAATTGGTCAGATAAATGTGCATTAAGTGCATTAATGATTCAGTGAGTGAAAATTCCTATGTATGTAAGACACCTTAAACTGATGGGCAATGGGCCAAATTAAGTATATATATTTGGCCTCTTGACATTAAAATAAATCAGAGGAATTTACAACCAAAGTCTGAATTTCTGGCTTCCCTTGACCAGTTTGGAGAGTTAGATCCCTAAACCTCCATCGATGCATAGATATAGTTGGCCTTTTCCAATTAGATCCATTCTCCACTCAATGATAAGCAACATCATCCCACACTAGTGGCTGTTTATGTGGCCACCAGCAGAAACTTCATCCTTTCGTCCAGAAAAAGGTGATTTGATAAATGCAGAACAGGAAGAGCACTACTCTTTACTTATTCCCAGGTGGGAGGGTAAAACTGATCTTCGTGAAGAAGCAAAAGCAGATGCCTGCCCACACCACGCCCTAGTTTGCCTAACCAATGTTTTCAAACAGGTTTGGTCTTACTAAAGTCTATATCTCTATTTTACGTATAGTCTTGTTATTGAAAATCCAATTCAAAACTGCTATTGTTGATTTTGTTCCGTGTTTGTGAAAATAATTTGAGTTATTTATGGAAATGTTAGTTTGTGTAGGATGAACCCCATTCTCTTACAACTCTATCACCTGTGGGCATGTGATATCAGCCACAGAGTGACAGAGAGGAGGGACCGCATGTGCTAATGTTAGGAGGACATGTAGAAGAGTATTTGACATTGGCATCAGGCCAGCTTACAATTGAGTTTTTTTTCTTTTTGAATATACATTCAAATGTTGGCAATTACATATGAGTAGTTAAATTAAAGATTTGTCATCTCCTGTGGCTATAAATTCATCCCATAAATTCCCAGGCTTAGGAGAATGCCCACAAACAACAAATGGAAATGAATTAGCAACAATCTAGTCAATTTGGTCAATGTAGACACCCCAAATGGCTATACCATATTGTTTTGACATTTGAATTGTGCGCTTTTTATTGTTTACATTGACTGAACTGAGCATAAAATTGCCAGATCACTTTATTTCATATTTTATAGACATAGCATAAAAGTCAGATTAAGCAAAGAGATGGTATCTTTCTCCAGACAGAGTGTGGGAATTTGAGGTTCTTATCAGACTTTGAAACCTGTAAATGTTAAATTCTACTATGTTGGTACTTCCTGTTTTTACTTGTCATTGAATATATTTTCTTTTTCTGAAGCCCCAAGGGAACTTTTGACAGTTATATTTTTAATGCACTCTTATGGGAAGAGATATGGTGGAGGTGAAGCAGGAAAATATTTAAAAATTTACTCAAAAAATGTTTGTTGTCATTCAGTTCAAACACAGGAATAAACATGACTTGTGTAAGACTTAGCAACTTACCATTCCTCTTTCAAAATAAAGCACATCCAAAATACCTTCACCGGCATGTACTAATTGGCTCGTGTTGTTTGCTAGTTATTGTGTTATTACTTACTCTTATCCAGTCAGACATCCAGAAGGAGGCCCTTTTCCAAGAGGTGGTATGATTCAATGGATTAAGTACAGACCCTCAAGTTTGACACTTGGGTGCCTCAGACTGACTTACCAGACTCTTGGGAATATCAGCCAACGTTATAATGTCTGCATTTTAATAAGGGATAATGGCTTTCTTTCCCCCACCTCCAGCATAATGATATTGTAACAACTCAAAAGTAAATTGCTATAAAAGAAAATAATACAATTCAATGAATACGATAAGAAGTAATTGAAGGTATATACAGACAATATTTACAAGAGAATGTAATAACAGTGACTCAACTTTCATCTCCACCTGACTCCACCACACGCGTGATCTTTCTTATATAAGCAGTAACTCTCACACAAACAGTCTTTACTTCTTATCTGATCAGTGAAATGGGCTTGCTGGGTTAACTTAAACTCCATTGAGGAGGGGATAGTGTCCCACAGGTGTTCACTTTTAATCTATGGCTAAAATCTCCTTCTATGTAAAGCCTTCTCTAATATCCTTCCCACCCAATACCCTGAGTTGAATTTGCTCTCTTGTTGGTGACTCCACTTTAGAAGCTAGGCCTCAGATTTGCATTTTGCTTTTTCATGTGGGCCTATCCCTACACTGAGTGCCTTGAGGGCAGGATGCAACTTCCTCATCCTTTTATCCCTCAGGGCATGTAGAGTACCTGGTTCTCAGCTGCCAGCTGAATACATGATTATTGAATAAATAAATCTCCCCATTAAGCCATGGTGTTTTGATAACCATTTACTTAAATGAAGCTAAGTTACTTTAACTCTATAGACTTCAGACTTCTCCATCTGTGAAATGAGAATTTGGACTAGCTAGTAAAAAAAAAAAAAATTTGCCTTACAGGTCCAAAATTTGGCTATAATTTTATATATTGTGAAACAAGGCAAATACATATAACCTAAACTGTTTATGGAGCCTTTGTGTAGATGATGTGGGCAAAGAGAAAGATTCCAAGTTTGACTTATTAAAATATTATTGTTCGATTTTTATTTATTGCTGTATTTATACTCATATGTATTTCGGAAAATGTTACTAAATAATGAAAACTAGGCAATTAGACATTTGGTAGGCTGTTTATTTTTATATATACACTTGGTAGGATGGGCTCTGAGAATTATAACAAGAAAATGAACGATGACTTAAATAATATATTTACATGAAATTAAATAAGAAAAATTGAAATAATAAAACATAATTAGGTGTCTTAATGGTCAGCAAATACCAACTATGACTGTTAACATATGACTATTGTCTTAAGTAAAAATTCATACCTTTTGGTGGAAATTTTAACATTTAAGAGTAATCATCAAAAATTTTGATGTGTTAAAAATTCCAGTAGACTTAGGCTTCTGCACACATGGAATTGCCTTTCTCTTAATACCAGATGACTACTCTTATTATAACATGACTACTGATTCCATTCTTTTAAAGAGGCAAAGGACTGGCCAAGAAGGAGTGTGAGAACTTCCCTTTCTTTAGAGCCTTTTAAGGTGCTGAAAGTCTTGTTTCTTCTCTTCCCAGGCCTGACTTGCCTCAGGGAGCTCAAAGCTGAAGGGCCTGTTTAGCTGATACTATTTACATGTGCTGACCAAGGTTTATATCCCAATTACTTTTAGTTGAGAAAGCAAAACCTTTGAAATTTTAGTGATGCCTGTTCCTGTATGTATTTATATTTGAGACTCTTCCTTATCACCCTTTTGTTTCCATTTTGGCCTCTTTTGCTTATTCCTTTGCCATGACATTTGTTCATTGATTCATTCATTCACAAACATATACTGGGTACTTTTTTATACCAAACATTTTGCTGGATTCCAGAAAGAGAGAGATAAAGATATGCTCTTTATCTTTTAAAACTTACTGCCCAGTACCATTTTTTTTTTTTTTTTTTTGGTTTTGGGGTCTTTTCCATATTGATCCTTTGCTAGTTATAGCTCCTGGGCTATACTTATACTTTGAATGCTTAGCTTTTAACTCTTAGCTTTAAATAACTGATTCCCAAATTCTGTTAGATATTTGTAAAAGTCAACCTGCCTAAGCTGTCTTTAGCTATCAGTTAATAGTTATGACCACTTAACATTAGTCTGTCTTTCATTTTGCAAGTGTCTATTTTTCAAAAAGACATTCAAAACTAGAATGATGCCTTTGCAACTTTATGCTTTCTGGTACCCATGTTTGTTTGACTACTACATTTAAGGGTGGAAAGGAAAATTTTTATTTAGGTTGTAAAGTCTGACTCCTCCTTTCACTAAACTCTATTTAAATCCTCTGATGGGGTTATGAACTTCTTGCTTCCATTTCTTTTTTTCTTTCTCTTCAACAGTCATGCATGTGGGAGACAAAAGACTCAGATGTCCATTTGAAACCCATGGGATAGTTAGTAGAGAAACTATTACAAGCTTCCAAAGTTGAGGATGGGGAAACAGCTTATAGTTGTTACATGTATCTAAGCCAAAGGAAAGGGAAATATTAGAAAAAGACCATTGTTAGGAGCCATAAGAATTTGTTTGAGCCAAAGAGGAATTTTGAGTAAATGGAACCTATTAAAATTTGATTTTGATAGTATTTTTCAAAAACAATAAAAACAAATGTTTTGATTCTTTAGTGCTTCATATATTTCCTCTTCCCCTCAAATTTAGTAGTTTAAAACAATAACCGTTTTATTATATCTCCTAATTCTCTGAGCTAACTGGGTTTAGCTGGGTGGTTCTTCTGCTCTGCATGCAGTCATCTGGGGCTGCAGCTAACTTGCAGTTCACCTGGGCCACGGCATCCAACATGGTGTACTTATGTAGCATACCGTTGATGGTAGCTCAGCTGGGCCCATCAGCTAGAGGCCTTGATTTTCCTTGAGGCCTCCTATGCTTCTCCGTATGGCTGCTTAGGCTTCTTCATAGTGTGGTGGCTGGATTTCAAGAGGCAGAATGTAGAAGATGCCAGTCCTCTTAAAGGCTAAGATTGGAACTGGCACAACTTCACTTCTGCCATATTTTATTGGTCAAAGCAGTTATAAGCCCAACTTATATTCAAGGGGATAGAGAAATAGACTCTATGTTTCTGTGGGGGCAGTGATTTAGAATTTGCAGTTATCTCTAATCTGCTATAGTAAGGCTATGTGTACTAATATGTGTAAAAGCTAATATTTGAAAAAAAGAGAGGGACATAAAAAGACTAGGAATTTGAGCATAAGGTGTCTCCTGACTATACATGATATAAAAGGGAGAAATTAGCTGCCCGATGATCACATTCAGGCTGGCTCACGGAAAGGCTACCTTAGACCAGTGGTTCTCAAACTTGAGTGTTTATCAGAGTTACCAGGAGGGCTTGTTAAAACACAAATTGCTAGGACCCACTCCCAGAGTTTCTGATTCAGCAGGCCTCAGGTGAGACCTAGGTATTGACATTTCTAACAAATTCCCCAGATGGTCTTGGGAACCACACTTTGAGAACCCCTGCTTTAGACTGTATAGGATCAGAAAAAGCGAAAAAAAAATTTAAAAAAGAGAAAAAAGGGAAATATTATTTTTCCTCTAATGGTATTTTAAAAAGCCCAGTATCAGTAGCTTAATTAAGTTTCAGGCCACAACAAACACATTAACACAGGGCCTTTACGTTTGTCAGGGTAATTAATCCTAGTGCTGCAACATCAACCCCTGAAATCTCATTAGCTTAACACAGCAAAGGTTTCTTCTCACTTATGTAAAGTTCAGTGTGAGTCAGTAGCTTTCTTCTCTGTGGCACTACACCATCTGGAACATGTGACCTTCAACGTTGCTGAGGCAGGGGAAGGAAAGAGAAGAGAGAGAACAAGGCACACAGGCTCTTAACTGCCTCAGCCTGGAAGGGACCCAGGTTATACCTTGTCTCAGAGTCCATTGGTCAGAACAAGTCACATGACCCCCAACTATGTGCAAAGGAAGCTGGGAAATGTAGGGGAGTGTATGGATAGCTGTAAGTCCTACCTGTCTCTACCACTGTATGCAACTAACTTTAGTGCCCTGTATTCTGTGATTAGGCACAGCCGGAAGTGAAGTTTAATGAGCCCTTAGAACTGTAGGTACACTTATGCTTGTAATTACTCCAAGATTATTATAACTTTAAAATATTTATCTTCTGTAAGTAATCTATGGTTTTTATTCCTAATTTTATGTGTGGCATTAAACAAATGAGTGCCTAATGACATCACTGTCTCAAAACAAAATCTGTTGTAAGAAATTTTTTCCCCCCTGTTACAAATAATTTGGTAAGCCTTTGTTATCAGGTTATTTAAGTTGTTCTGTTAAAGACTGATTAAATAAGACACCATCTCTTTTTCTTTGTGGATTTTGCCAACCACGTAATTCATTAGGTAATTGTCAAAGTGATTACTTACGCTGCTGGATTCTAGACAGCCTGTGCCGGTTGGCGACAGGGCATTACCAGGACTTTAAAACCATCTTGTGGGCATTTTTTAAAACAAAGGAATGAAATTCATTTTTATCCCATTCGCATAAATCCCACTGTGAGCTCAGTATAAGAAAATGTGGCATAGAATATTATCAGTGAGAAACAAAGCAGAATTTTGGTTCGATTTATTCATCAGATTCCTTTTTATTGCAGTTGCCTACCTTTGTCTGGAATTCTTTTCTTATGATGTCTTCACAAAAATTGACACGGGGGGTGAGCAGGATTGCTGGCCACAGAAAGACTCCTTGGTCATGAGAAAACAGTTCCTAATTTTCATCTACTGATGGGAAGAGAGATTTGGCAGATAAAAACCTCAGGAACATGCTATATACTTAGTCTCAGCAGCTTTGAGGCAAATTTCCATTTAAGTTTTGTCTCTTCAATTCTGCAGGCTTCATCAACACCTCTGATATGTTGAAACAATATGATAATGAGATATTTTCTGTGGAAACATGCTTGACTGTGACTAGTAGCAGTCACCTGTTTGGCAAACTAAAACCCTGTATGTCATTATTATTAGAAAGCTTCTGAGTTTTATACTTTGATGTCTTAGTTATGTGGTCTCAGTTTAGACTCTTCGTAGGATTTTTTCCCCCTGCAATTATTCAGTAGTTACCACACAGGCAAACAAGTGACAAATGAATAAGTGACAAATCAGCATTACTCTTCCCATCGAGCAGATGAAGAAACTGAGACACTTTCATGACTAGCCCAGCGCGTCCTGGTGAGTCAGGGGCAGAGTTAGGATTAAACTTCAGTTTATATGTTCAGGCCAAAGCTCCTTGTGTAATTCTGACATTAAATTTCTGGAAGGAGGGGACACTCTCTTAGTTTCATATTTGCTAGAAAAACAGAATCATGTGGAGTTATAAAAACTGGAGACTATTTAAATCAAATTATCTGATCCATTTTGAAAGTGCGGTTGCAATATCCTATCTGAGCTGGGTGAAGAAATGCTTGGATATCCACAGAAGGCTGCATGCTGGTAGTTGGAAGTTTCAAAGAAGCAGGCGCCAGTGAGAGCTGTGTGACCTTGATCATGTCACTTTAACCTCTCAAGAACCTCAATGTCTTTATTTGTAAAGTATGAGGCGTCAGAGTTGACATTCCCTAAAGTCTAAATATTGCAAAAAATGTTAAAACTGTTACATTTGTGTTTGCAAGGATCCTCAAATTCAATCAAAATTCCCATTCTTTTAAACATTTATTTTTAAGTGGAAATTGGTATGAGAGCCAGTTTCCTTGGCTCCGACTTGGCACGTGGAATCCTCTCTGTGTCATCAGCTCTGCTGGAGAGCACAGGAGGGAGTTGGGGAAGGAGGCTTGTCTGTGAGGAGGCTGGACGTGCAGAGCAGGCACAAACTTGTAAGGCAAGGCAGTCTCCACATCCCTGCTTCCCATTCCTCCCAGGGCTGGAAGCTGAACTCGAAACCACCTCCTCCTGCCCCACAGCGCCTTATTGATGGACAGAAGAAATTTTTGCACAGGGAGGGCGTTTGCAAGGCTATCTTGCTAGCAGCCCCTTGCATCCACCGCCAATCGCTGTGCCCTTGGTCTGTTTGTCATAGAACGAGTGTGGGGGAATCTGCTTCTTCAGCTTCTTTCTCTCTCCCTACTCTTCTGCCAAGTGAGAAGAACCTGGCATCAGCCTCATTGAAATGCAACGGTGCCTCCCTGTTTCTCCAAGTCTGCCCCTATAAAAGGGAGCTTGATCGGACTCATCAAGGGCCAGGCATGGGGGTTAGAGGCACCTTGGAGGGTTTTCTCTGCAGAGGCCCAGGTTTATTTCTAAATATCACTGACCCAGAGGCCAGTTTCACATCCTGCAAAAATCGCTCCGAGAGAATGTGTCAGCAGAACCGGCATTGCATGTCTAGACAAAGAATTGATATTAGCATCATCAGCCAGCATCCAATCTGTTAACTCTTGTGTAAGCATTTGCTGTCTGTGCCCCAGGCATTGTGGGGCTTTAAATGAAAACTTCAGCTCTCAGATTTAGAATTGGGTCTTTCAGGAGGTTCTTTCAAGGCAAGGAATCACAAGATACCTGATTTCAAGATCAGGTATTTTATGGATAAATATGAAAGTCTCACCTTTTTTTTTTTCTTTTCAGTAAAATGGTGACTGTGTCATCACTATCTTCATCCTATTGTATATTTGTTATTTCAAGAATTATTTATGAAGCACCCACCAAGAGCTTTATGGAGGGCATTTGGCTGGGCTCTTCTGATATGTTGGTGAATAAAACAGCCAAGGTCCCTACCTCCCGGAGTTTATGTCTTACAGGAGAGACTGATTGCAAACAAGAGTAACAGGATCTTTCTGTCTCAGTTTCGGCTGAGGCACCGAAGAACAAAGCAGTAGGTGTCGGGTTCCTCCGGGCTCCAAGTCGAGGTGCTGGACTACCTCTGCAGGACTTGCAGAAAGGGTACCTGGGAACTGGTTCTGCCAGTCTGAACCCACCATCTTCCTCCAGGGCCCTGAAGCGAAGGCTTAGTGTTCCTGGAGGTTCAAGTGCTGATAGGGAGGGTCTCTTGAGGAGACTTGTCACCGTGCTGCGTGGGTCCCCTCACTGCAGGGAGAGCATATGTGTCCCCACACTCAAACCTAGTGAACCCACGGAACCACTCTGAGAGAGCACTGCTCTGTGCTCCCTGGAGCGTGGGGGACTTGGGGGCTGATTTCTGAGGTGTCTCGGGCAGAGACAGGGGCAGCAGAGACGCGAGAGGCCACGTGGAGAATGGTCAGCACTTTCGGCGTCGACCGGGCAAGGATTGACTCTGAGGAAGGAGAGATTGGGTATTCTCGAAGGTGACTTGACAAGGAGGAGCTATGGAGGAGGAAGGAAGTGACTCTGGAAAAGAGGTGTGCCCCTGGGCCGCAGTGGCAGATGGAGAAAGCAGAGGAAATTCCTAAGGGGCCAACTGGAAAGGGCTTCGGCTGATGAAGCAGCCGTGGCTAAAACATTGCCATGATGGGGGGCTGGGTCTCTGAAAACCCCATAAAGAGCAGGCCTGGGAAGCCTGGGTGCCTGCCAGGTGCAGAGACACCGACCCCATATTACAGTGGTGTCTGGCAAGTTAGACCTACCTTCCCTTCTCCTTCTCTGTCCACTGCCCCGACCCCAAAGGGCTGAGCCCACAGGTAGAAAGACGGGAGGAGGAAGCTGGGAAGGCCACCTTCCTGACCAGCTTCCAAGCCTGAAGCTGATCTGAGCTGGGAGAGGGGAGAAATGGAAGGTTAACTTAGGTCTGGAGTTTGAATATTAAAATCATTGAAGAAAACAGAGTATTTGTTTATGACCTGGATGTGACTGGGCCAGCTAGGGGACTGGCAGGAGACCTTCCTCTAGAGACAGGGAAGAAGGTATAAAGGCAGCAGATTCAAGAGGCAGAGGTAGGAGAGGATAAATTGCTGTTTGCATCACACCCATACCAGTTCCTTTAAAATGTATCAAACTGTGATGCCAGGTAAGGTGGTACACCTGTTTTCCCAGCTGCTTGGGAGACTGAGGCAAGAGGATTGCTTAAAGCCAGGAGTTCGAGTCTGGCCCGGGGAACATAGTGAGAACTTGTCTTTTAAAAATAATAATAATAAAAGAATTATAGGCCGGGTGCGGTGGCTCACGCCTGTAATCCTAGCTCTCTGGGAGGCCGAGGCACGTGGATTGCTCAAGGTCAGGAGTTCGAAACCAGCCTGAGCGAGACCCGCCCCCTACTAAAAATAGAAAGAAACTAATTGACCAACTAAAAGTATATATACAAAAAATTAGCTGGGCATGGTGGCGCATGCCTGTAGTCCCAGCTACTCGGGAGGCTGAGGCAGAAGGATTACTTGAGCCCAGGAGATTGAGGTTGCTGTGAGCTAGGCTGACGCCAGGACACTCACTCTCGCCTGAGCAACAAAGTGAGACTCTGTCTCAAAAAAAACAAAAACAAAAAAAACAAAAGAATTAGAAAACTGTGGTGTTAAAGGACAGTGGAGAGGGGTGGTAGTGGTGGGGAGCCTATTTAGTTAGGGCACTAAGGATGACCCCTCAGGAAACGATATTTAATGAATGAGCAGGAGCCAGCTGTGCTAGGTGGTTGGTGAGATTTGGGGTTCGGGGCGCCTCCAGAGGCCAGGCAGAGAGGACAGCAAGTGTACGGTTTACATGGAGACATATGAACAGCATCCAATAAGCATTTGGGTGGCTTCAGCCAAGACGTTTTCATTCTTTGTGCAGGGCACTGATTTAAATGCTATCCTACGAACGGGATAAATGCCCCCTTCACTGAAGTTTGAGGTTTAATTGACCAACCTTGAGGAAAAAACCCTGAGGAAAAAACCCCCACTTTGATAAAAGGTAAGATCTAAAGGCTGTAAAGACTGAAGAAGCTCCTGCCCTCTGCCCCAAGCTCCTGCTGACCCCAGGTGACATTATCTTTCTCCGAGTATTACCCCTGACCAGCAGCCTGTCCTATTGCTCTGGTGACCTTTTACGGAGTGTCGGGGCAGCTGGGGAAGAAACACAGAGCTCCCTTGGCAGTCCTGGGAGGGAGGGAGAGAAAACTTCTTTGCTCATTCTAGGGCCCTGTTGATGTGGAAGGATTAGAACACACTCCTTGTTGCAAGCGTGCCACCCAAAGCGATGGAGGTAAGATGCCAACGACTCTGTCAGGAGGGGCAGATGTCGTCCCTCACATGGCCATGCCGATTGGGAAAGCAGCTCGCCTTTGCTGGCGCACGTTTTGTTCACTCAGGAAATAAAAAGAGCAGAAAGATGAAGATGAACCGGTGGCCTGGGGAGAGTGTGTGCAGGAATGTGGACTCATCCATTTAAAGCTTATATCCTGGGCAGACGGTGATCTCAGCGAGAGCCTGAGCGGGTGGCACTGTCCCAGGCCTCGCTGGGCTTCCAGCTGGCACCCGGTCCCCACCAGGCGAGGGAGTAGCTCTGGGCAGGGCAGGGAGCCGGGCACCAGCGCCTGTGGGGGCTCCCAGGAGAGGAGGACTGCCTGACAGCCCTTGCTTTCAAGGAACTCTGCCCGCTTGGGAGACAGGACCTGCGTCGCCGACACATCCCGTGGTCGCGTGCAGAACCTGCCCGAGGAGGTGAAGACAAGAGGGGAAATGTACCTCCAGTGAATAGCAGGAAGAGACAGTGCTAGCGAAATTACCAGAGATTTCCATGCGTCTAGTTTTTAATTGTGTCTATGTGCTTTCCCAGTAACACATGCTCAAAACAAAGAGACTGTCAAGGACTGTGCAAAAAAAAAAATCAACTCTTTCCATTTTAAAGCATACTTTATAAATAGAAAAGGGACTCCTGAATTTCAGAGGAGAGTGTTAATTCGCCCCATTAGAACCGCACCTCTTAGACAGGAGCTGATCTCTAAACAGGCTGCCTGATGCAAAATGTTCTCATTAAAAGTATTTAAATATCAAGCTGAGGAATTTAGCAATCTAAAAATTTTTAGAATTTTTTAAATATTTGGATTAGAGTTCTTTGCAGCTAGTTGGTCTTTCCAGTACCATATATGAATGTCAGACCTTAAGATAGGCTGTTTGGGATGCCAGGGCAATCTGGCTATCTGTCACCCTATTGATTGCCAGGGTTGATTCCGCCATTCTGGCTGGCTGGGTGGGTGTCCCCTTCCTCCCTCACCTCTCCAAGTGTGTCCCTTCCGAAGCTGCATGCTCAGCTGAAGAGGACACTTTTCCTGATAGAGGAGGACTGTTCTTCAGTTAAGGGTTTACAAGTAGTGTGCTCTCCTGCTAGAACCTCCAAACAAGTTCTCAAGATATGCTCGTTGGTACTCTTTAATTTAAAAATACAAATAAAAAGTATGTCAAAAATTTCAAAAGTCAGTCTTTAAGTTGATATTATAGTCCTTGGTTTTTTTTTTTTTTTTTGCTTGACAGTACATTACAGTAGAAAGAGCATGAGAATTCAGGTCAGGCAAACCTGAGTTTGAACACTAGACCTATAATCCTCAGACCCAGGGTCTGGGACCCTCTTCTAGATGCCCACTTTGAAGAGCTCACTCTGACCCTCTGAAAGCTACAGCCCTCCTCACAGAGAGACGTCTGAGCATCCAAGAACACATGCCCACCTGAAACCTCTGTCCCCAGGCTCTCAGGATTCTGGAAGGCCCTGCACAGAGCAGGCAGCTGGAAGCACACTGCTTGGGACTGCCTAGGTTCAGAGCAGGCTGGCTGGTGCAGGATGGGGCCTGACAGGGGTGGGGGCAAAGGGAGGGTGGAGGATCGGGCTGGGGACCTCCATTTATACTCTTGCATGGGGCCCTAAAAACGCCAGGGCCCTGGCATCTGACCCTTGGTTATGCTGCTTGCAAATGACTTGTTTACTGAAGCTCATTTTTCTCTTTGAGAAAACGTGTATAAGAATTCCTATCTTACAGATTTTAAGGATCCAATTAGAGTATTATATAAAAATAATTATACCAATCATAGTAAATAAATACTTATGATTGTTATCAATCTTGGCTAGAGTTTCAGGCTAAACTGAAAATATGTGTTAAAGTTACCATATAACAGAAATGCATTACTAATTATATTACTAGCACTAATAGTATTTTAGGTTTATAGTCCCTGATCTGAAACCTCTGGGGCTAGATGTTTTCAGGGTTCAGAATTTTTTGGATTTTTGAAATCCAAATATATCTTAATATAGAATAAGCCATATATGGCATTACATCTGGAATATTTGAGGCAGGGTCTCAATATAGTATTATTTGAGGTTATCTAATACATTAATATTTCCACCGCAAAATCTATTGAATGAATATGTGGGATAAGTAAAGACCATAAGTAGCCTCATGTCAGTTCAGGTCACTTTTTAAAAAAAATAACAACTTTTTATGCGTGATCAGCCTGAACAACATAGTGAGACTATATCTCTACCAAAAATAAATAAATAAATAAATGAATTAGCGGGGTATGGTGGCATGTGCCTATAGTCCCAGCTACTAGGAAGGTTTAGGTGGGAGGAGCACTTGAGACCAGTAGTTTGAGAGCACCCTGGGCAACATAGTGAGTCCCCATCTCTATAAAAAAATAGAAAAATTAGCTGGGTGTGGTGCCGCATACCTCTCTTTCCAGCTACCAGGGAGGCTGAGGCAGGAGGATCACATGAGCCCGAGAGTTTGAGGTTGTAGTGAGCTACAATGACACCACTGCACTCTAGCCCAGGCAACAAGGTGAGATGCCATCTCAAAACAAAACAAAATAACATTTAAAATTTTTAAACAGTTTTAGATTTTCAGGAAAATTGCGAAGACAGTGGAGAGAGTTCCCATATATCCTATATGTAGTTTTTCCTATTATTAACCTCTTACATTAATATGGTACATTTGTCACAAATAATGAATCAATCTTGATACATTAACTAAAAGCTATACTATATTCAGATTTCCTTAATTTTTACTTAATGTCCTTTTTCTGATCCAGGACACCCCATTACACTTAGTTGTCACATCTCTGTAGGCTCCTGTGGCTGTGATGGTTTCTCAAACCTATTGTTTTTGATGACCTTGATGGCTTGAGGAATACTGCTTAAATATTTTGTAGAATGCCCCTCAGCTGGGATTTATCCGGTGTTTTTCTCATGATTAGACTGGAGTTATAGGCTTTTGGGGCTGAAGGCCACAGAGGTAAAGTGCCATTGTCATCACATAATAAGAGAACATACCATCAACATGACTTGATCATCTGGCAGAGGTAGTATTTATCATTTCCCCACTATAAACATACTCTTTTTTTGTCCCCTTTTCATACTGTACTTTTGGAAAGGAAGTCAGTATGGAACTGTGCTCTACCTCCTACAGGGCGGAATGCTTATGTGAATTATTCCAGATTCTTCTGCATGGGAGATTGGTCTCTTTTCCCATGAGTGAAATTTTGCTGCCAAATGGGTTAAGAAATCCTTTTTTCTTTTTAATTTTGGTATTGTGGATAAAGGATGAATGGGCCAGGAGTAGCATTATATCTAAATTTAAAGTCTTAATACATGCTTCCACCTACTGTACCTCCAGTGACAGAAGAGACTAAGAGACTGAGCAACAATTCCTCATAGGAAGAAAATGACAGGGACTAATAGGGAGGAATAATGGCAGCTCCGGGAACACTCCCGTTTCCCAGGGCCCTGGATGGTCCCCACCCATTACACATGACTTGGCTGTGCATTCCTAAACAGGAAGTATGTCTGGCTGCTTCCACACCTTCATAACAAATTCAGCCTGGAGGGAAATACTGGGAAGTATGGTGATGGCCACGGTAACAGTATACGTTTTAAAATATAAAAGAGATTCCCCTTTCATGCATTTGTCAGGCCTTTTAAAACATACATTTTCATGGAAACTCTTGAACTGAGATTATTCAGGACTGGGAGGGGTGTGTATAGATGGAAATCTAGGTAGTTCTTGTCCAGGGCTCACACAGTCTCTTCCCTCCATCACCAGAGGACCCAGTCCACTTTCCTGAATTGTCACCTTCCTCTGAGATGCCCCATACCCACCCCTAGGCAGCTCTACTTCCCACAGTCTCAGGCTACGTCCCTTTTCTCCTCACCTCTCCCTCCACCTCTCCCAGCTGCGTAAGACCCTCTTAGGCTTTTTTTTTTTTTTTTTTTTTTTTGAGACAGAGTCTCGCTTTGTTGCCCAGGCTAGAGTGAGTGCTGTGGCGTCAGCCTCGCTCACAGCAACCTCAAACTCCTGGGCTCGAGTGATCCTTCTGCCTCAGCCTCCCGAGTAGCTGGGACTACAGGCATGCGCCACCATGCCCGGCTAATTTTTTTATATATATATCAGTTGGCCAATTAATTTATTTCTATTTTATAGTAGAGACGGGGTCTCGCTCTTGCTCAGGCTGGTTTTGAACTCCTGACCTTGAGCAATCCGCCCGCCTCGGCCTCCCAAGAGCTAGGATTACAGGCGTGAGCCACAGCGCCCGGCCCCTCTTAGGCTTTTTATTGTTCACTCTTAGGTCTTCTGTGGTCTCTACATAGCTTCATAAGTGATACCCCAAGTATCTGACAATCCATGCGCTAGAGCTGCAGCTGGGGTTTTGCGCCAGGCACTACCATTAAAGAAGAGGGGGCCCGCGGGAGGAGCCTCGCTGAAGGATGGTGAGGGGGCCTGAAGCAGCTGAGGGCAGCAGCTATTCACCAACCTGCAGAGAAGTATTTCAGTAGTTTCACATACAGGGAGAGTAAATCGTTATCAAGTGTATTTTGTATCATATTGGTCGTGGAAGCCTTACAGAGTTAGAATTAGGCCTTAGCCTTCACAGTAATTACTGGCACTTTGCTTATTCACTCTCAGCGTTGACTTTCCAACTCGTGGAGTTGCTCGCTGAAGCCCCCAGAAGGCATTGATTTAATTAGGACAACAGTGTGACCTAATATCGGTTGCTGCTCACACTTACCCACGAAGCCTGAAAGCTTATGCCATTTATGGGCTTGGGGCTAACTCGCAATGGGGTGTGAGCTCTGGGCATGAGGATTGTTAAGAACTGAAGGGAATGTATCTGTAGTGAATTTTTTCCTACTTCAGTCTTCAAAGGAGCCCAGTAGAAAGCTTCTCTTCTATGAATTTTACTTGATCCCTCTCCAGTTTATGACGTCTTAGCCTACAATTACATGCCTCTCTTTAGCAAGAGAGGGGTGATCCTATCTCTTCTACCTAATTTAGAGGAGTAATGTGGATGTTTAGACAATGGTACTAACTTCTGAGGAAAAAATGTTATATGTAATTTAGAAGATGAATAATCTTCAAATAACTCCCTGACTTTGAGCTCCAATTAGGGAGAAATAAACATGTTGGCACTGAAGAAATGAAATATTTCAAATCAATCCCTGATCTGTCTCTTTTTCAAAGTCCAAAATTTAAACATAATGATGGACTAGATAAATAAGTTTATTATTCACCATCTGGTTAATGCTACTTAATGAACTGATTGCAGTTCCTTAGAGACCTTCTTTTCCAAGTTCCCCTTGGGGGTCAGAATCCCTCCAAACCCAGTTTTTAGGGTGCCTTTGAACTGCCTATAGCAAAGGCCTCTAAACTTCTTTTGTTAATTTTATCCATGAAAATTATTTGACTACTTACATTTTACACATTTACTATTAAAATAATATGTATGTTATAAAATTGTCTATACAGGTTGTTTGGAAATTTCTTGTGCATTATCTTGTAACAAAGCTTCCATTGCATCTTAAATTGTTTTTTAAATAGTTAACTATGACTTACATTTTCATAGGTTAATTTTTTTTTCTCTGAATAGATTTACAAAACTGTTAAGGTCAAGAATTTAAAACATTTATTCTCTGGTTACAACTGAGTCTTTTGCTGAATTGATTTTTTGGACCAAAAATCTTCAGAGTCTTGACTAGTTTTGCCCTACCTGTGTGATCACCAGCAAACCACTCAGCTCCTACAGGTCCTGGTTATCTCAGTTGTAAAACAAGGGTTAGACTAGATGATTTCTAAGATTCCTCCAGCTTGAGAATTGGAATGACTATAGGATTTGATTTGGTAAGTCTCCCAAAAGGATGTTCTTTGAGTTTAAGAAGGACCATCCTAATTTTGACCACAGCTGGTATGGATTTGGAAAAACGCTTTTATTAGGTTATTAAGTATGAAACGTCCGATTTCCTTAAGTAATAAGTTTGACAGTTATCTCTGACATTTCACTTTGACACTTCTTGTTTTATGTTTATTGTGAAGGTACATCTTCAGACTTTCAAACCCATGGTTTGGCTTGTGATTATCTTTCAATTTTTTTTGGAGCGATTTTTGTGCAACCATGGTAAGTCAAAAGTTCATGTTCTTTTCAAATATGAGTTCTGTCATGGAACCAATGCAGTGCAGACAGCTCAAAATGTCAATGAAGTGTTTGGGAAAGATGTGGCTAATAAATGCACAGTATGTCATTGGTTTGAGAAGTTCTGTTCTGGTGATTTTAATCTTGAAAATTAGCCACGTGGGTAACTGAGACAAAGGTAGGTAATGATAAGCTGAAAGCTACAGTGGAAGCAAATCCATCTCACCCTATGTGTGAATTAGCAGCAAGGTTTGATGTTACTATTCCAATAGTATTGAACCATTTGAAACAAATGGGTAAGGTAAAGAAGCGGGATAAATGGATTCGGCATAAATTAAATGAGCATCAGAAGAGAAATCATCTTGAAGCTTGCCTTTCTTTGCTGTCATGACATAAAGGCGAACCATTTCTACACTGTATTGTTACATTTGATAAAAAATGGATTATGGATTCTTTTTGATAATTGCAAGTGTTAGGCACAATGGTTGGGTAAAGATGAAGTGCCAAAACACAGTCCAAAACTGAATATTCACTCAAAAAAGTTAACGGTGTGTGTTTGGTGGTCCAGCGCTGGTATTAGCCACCATAGCTTCATGAAACCTGGGCAATTACAGCTGATATTTACTGCAACCGATTGGACAAAATGATGAGGATCCAATCCTCTTGCCAGACAACGTTGGACCACGTGTTGCACAAACAACGCTGCTCAAACTACAGAGGCTGGACTTGGTAAGTCTCTGTCATCCATCGTATTCACCAGACCTGCACCAACTGACTACCACTTCTTCTAGGCTTTGGATCACTTCTTCGAAGGAAAAATATTCAGTTCTCAAGAAGCTGTAGAAAATGCCTGCTGTGATTTCATTGCCACTCACTGTGATTTCATTGCCACTCGCTGTCCAGGCTTCTTCGCTGCTGGCATAAACAAGCTACCATGAAGATGGCAAAACTGTGTTGATCATTTAGGCACATACTTTGATTAATTGTACTGCTTCTTGTTTGAGATATCATAAACTACACTTTTGATTCAAAATTGGACATTTTGCATTTAATGATAATAGAAAGCTCCCCAAAGGTGGAAGCATACTCACTGGCACTAAGGGTGTGGTGTCCTTAACATCTTTGTTAGCGCAGCTCTCCCTTACCATGTGTCAAGGGCACCATGGTGGAATGCCACACCCACAGCATCACTGCAGCTGGTTACACATTAGAATTGTGAAACTGTGAGCAACAGCACTACTCATAAAGACGACCTCGGTTTAGAGCTGAGTTCAATAATTTTCATTCTGTTTAGCCAGCAATTGGCCATCTCACTTTTCCTGTTTGCATTATGTTAAAAATCTTTGTTCTATTTTCTAAAACTTTACGTGCAATCTGTGGTGTTTAGAGAAATGGATGCATAAAAAATAAAAATGTCATATCCTGTAATCAGCCCATAAGCTGATTACGTTAATGTTTTCTTTACTCAAGCAGGTAGATTTGGGGCATGACAGTAATATAATAATAAACATTCATCTAAAGAATAGATTTTGATCAAGGAAGTCTCCCATGGGCCCCATATATAATCTTTACTCTGTTAGTTTTCCCAGGGCAAAAGTCGCACAAAAGAAATGAACCATAGCTCTTGAAATATGATATCAGTTAAAAAAAAATCCCACAACAAAAAACAAACAAACACAGAACAAAACCTTAACACAAAAGCTGGTGTAACAATGCAAACTACAACGTAATAAGATCCTCCCACACCTAGGCAGCCACCCATACCCAATCTGTATCCTGGAAAGACTTATGACTAAGCAAACAGAGGAGAGAGCATGAAAAGAGTCAGTCATGGATTTTTAATTTGTAAGCACAGACTAATCCAGGGAAGACTTACAGCAAATTTTATTCCAATGCCTTTTATTCTTTTTTAATCATACAATCTGTGTCTGTCAGCAACAGCCTTTGATTGCTTCTTTAGCCAATCTGAAATGCTAGAAGGATCCTTGTTTAACCAGTTTTTAATAACTGCATCTCCAGGCCACCTTCACCATCATTTCATTGGCTTTCAGGAAAAATTTCTTTGCTCATTAGATATTACATTAAAGGATCTTTAAGAATATGATTAAAGGGGGGAGGGACGGTAATTATATAGGAAATGAAAAATCAAGAATCTTATATTTCTGTCCCAGGCAAGTGGGAGTATTATATGATAACATTCATGACGTCACATTTGACTTCTATTTTTTAAATGAAATGTGCTTTATAGTTATATGTTAATAGAAACTGCTAATGTGCAGCATTGGCATTTCATATATAAGCAGATGTGGATTCTGTGGCTAAGCTCAAGAGGAGGTTTCCCATGAAAAACCGATATGTGCGTATTTCACGAAAATGATTATCAGTACGACTTTAGGTGACTAATGCTGTCCTTAGTAAGAAGAATATAGAATAAATGCCAGTTTTTATTTCATGCCACAGTTTGCACGTTAAAAGTTAGGTTAATTACCCTGATTATATGATTAATGTCTAAATTGACTCAGCAGCACTAATAATTTTGCCTTTTGTGACCCTCAGTGGTTCAACTAGCTGTTTTGCTTGCCAGGTTTGCTCAAATGGGAAAAAAGGCAAACATCTAGCAGCCAGATTCAGGAGCCAGATTCTCCTGAAGGAGAATCTCCATCAGGCTGGAATCTGATGGAGATTCTCCTTTAAGCTTAAAAAGCAAAAATTTAAATCATAAGATTTCACTGTGGGAAATATACTGTCCTTTTTTACGCTAATGAAATGCTCACAGCGTGGTGAGAGCTGAACAAGAAGAGGATACAGACAGAGTCAAGGTATTTACATCCTTACTCTTTACAGTGCTGAGTGTTTGGGAGGCCATGAGTCAGCACCTTCTCTGGGCACCTTCCTTCCTCTTCCTGCCTGGGGGAGCCAGTGTGGGTGGGACTAGCCTTACCTGTGGGCACAGTAGGTGGCTGTCCTTAAAATGCTACTTTCTTCCTATTAATTTGTCTGCATTAGAATTTTTAAATTACAAAAGTAGTTATTTATTTTAATAAGCCAAACAATGAATGCCAAGTGATATTATATAAAGCAAACCAATGAAAAAATGTACAAAGACAAAGCCAACAACCTTCCCTCACCCCACCTTTCCCATACTCATACAAACAGGCAGACATATACATATGCAGATCTTTGTTTTGTGCTTTACAAAGACAGGAAAAAAATGCACATTACTCTATACATTTTGGTTTTTTTTGAGGGGGGGCACAAAATAATCTTTCTGTAGGCCAGTAGATGAAGATATACTTAATTCACCATTTTTGTGTATTATAGTTTAGTTCTCTGGATCATCTTTTGTTTTTCTTTTTACATGGAGAAGCTGGTTTTTTAAATTTGTTTATTTAATTTATTTTTAATTATTGTGGGCACATAATAGTTATATGTCTTTATAGGGTACATGTAATGTTTTGATATAGGCTTACAATGTGAATTAATCAAATCAGAGTAACTGGGGTATCTATCACCTTAGGCATTTATCATTTCTTTATGTTAGGAACATCCCAATTTCACTGTTTTAGTTATTTAAAGTATACCCCAATTTACTGTTGATTATAGTCACTTTGTTGTGCTATCAAATATTGTTTATTCTATCTATTTGTCTAACTATATTTTTGCACCCATCAACCATCCCCATGTTTATTTTTAAATAACAGCTTTCTTAAGCTATGTAATTCACATACCATACAATTCATCCTTTTAAAGTGTAAATGACCATTAGTATATTCAGAGATGTGCAACCATCACTACTATGTAATTTTGGAACATTTCACCACTCCAAAAAGAAATCCCATACCTATTAACAGTCATTCTCCATTCCCTTCTATTCAGCCCCCGATAACCACTAAAATATTTTGTTTATATGTAGATGCATACTCTGAACATCTAGTATAAGTGGAGTCATATAATATGTAGTCTTTTGTGTCTGGCTTCACTTAGCATAATGATTTCAAGGCTCATCTATATTGTAGCAAATATCAGTACTTCATTCGTTTTTGTGGCTAAATAATATTCCATTGTATGAGCATATGCTATTTTGTCAGTCCATTCATTAGGTGGTAAACATCTGTGTTGTTTCACTTTTGGGCTCTTATGAATAATGCTGCTATGAGCATTTGTGTACAAGTTTTTGTTTATACACATGTTTTCAGTTTTCTTGGGTATATACTTACGAGTGGAATTGCTGGAGTATATGATGACTATATCTAACATTTTGAGGGACTGTCAAAGTGTTTTTCTGAGTAGTTGCATCACTTTACAATCCTACCAGCAATGTATGAGGGTTCCAGTTTCTCCATATCCCCACCCAAACTTGTTATTGTCTGTCTTTTAGATTTTAGCCACTCTAGTAGGTATAAAGTGGTATCTCATTGTGGTTTTGATTTGCATTTTCCCCATGACTAATGGTGTTGAGCATCTTATCATGTCCTTATTGGCCATTTGTATATTTTCTTCAGAGAACTGTTTATTAAAATCATTTGCCTATCTTTTACTTGGATTATCTTTTTATTACTGAGTTGTAAGTGTCCTTTATATATTTTAGATATAAGTCCTTTATGAGACATGATTTGCAAGTATTTTTTACCTTTCTGTGTGTCATCATTTCCCTCTCTTAATAGTGTCCTATGAAGCTCAAAACTTAAAAAATTTTTGAAGATCAATTTATTTTTTTTTTTTGTCACCTTGTTTTTGGTGTCTTATCTAAAAAAACCATTGCCTAAATGAAGATCATGAAGATTTCCTCTTTTGTCTTAGTACCGTACCCCTGTTGAAAACTAATTGGCCATAAATGTAATGGCCAACTACATTTCTGAATTTCTAATTATATTCTGTTGATCTATGGGTCTGTCCTTATGCCAGCACCATACTGTTTTGATTGATGTAAGCTTATAGTAAATTTTGAAATTGGAAAGTGTGAGTTCCCCTACCTTGTTCTTCTTTTTCAAGATTATTTTTGTTATCCTTGCATTTCAATTTGAATTTAAGGATCAGCTTGCCATTTCTTTGCCTCAGCTGCAAAAGGACCAGCTGAGGTTTTGGTAGAATTGCCTTGAACCTGTAGTTCAGTTTATGGAGTATTGCTATCCAAACAATATTAAGTTTTCTGATCTATGAACATGGGATGTCTTTTCATTTATTTACGTCTTTAATATCTTTCAACAATGTGTTGCAGTGTTCAGTGTACAAGTGTCATTCTTCTCTTGTTAAATTTATTCCTAGTTATTTTATTCTTTTGAATGCTATTAGGAATAGAATCTTAAAAAATTTATTTTCCAAGCCGGGCGTGGTGGCTCACGCCTGTAATCCTAGCACTTTGGGAGGCCGAGGCGGGCGGATTGCTCAAGGTCAGGAGTTCGAAACCAGCCTGAGCGAGACCCTGTCTCTACCAAAAATAGAAATAAATTAATTGGCCAACTAAAAATATATATACAAAAAATTAGCCGGGCATGGTGGCACATGCCTGTAGTCCCAGCTACTCGGGAGGCTGAGGCAGTAGGATCGCTGAGCCCCAGAGATTGAGGTTGCTGTGAGCCAGGCTGACGCCACGGCACTCACTCTAGCCTGGGCAACAAAGTGAGACTCTGTCTCAAAAAAAAAAAAAATTTATTTTCCAATTGTTTATTGCTAGTATATAGAAGTATAAAATATTTTTGTATGTTGAGCTTATATTCTGCATTCTTACTGAATTTTATTTATTATTTCTGATAGTTTTCTTGTGGATGCCTTTGGATTTTCTATATTCAAGATCACATTACTTGCAAATAGATATAATGGTATCTCTTGTTTTTCAATATGGATGCCTTTTATTTCTTTTTCTTGCTTAATTGTTCTGACTAGAACCTTTAGCACAATGTTGAATAGAAGTGGTGGGAGCCAATATCCTTGTCTTATTCCTGATTTTAGGAGTAAAGCGTTCAGTCTCATACCATTAATCATGATGTTAGCTGTAGGTTTTTCATAGTTGCCCTTATCATGTTGAGAAAGACTTCTATTCCTACTTTGTTGAATGTTTTTATCATGACAGATATTGAACTTTTGTAAAAATGCTTTCTCTGTATCTATTGAAATGATCATGTGTTTTTATACTTTATTTTAGTAACATGGCATAGTGCATAGTTTGATTTTCATGTATTAAAATAGTTTGATCACCTATCTCAGAAATAGATAGTTATTCATGGCATATAATCCTTTTTAATATACTGCTTTAATTTGGTTTGTTAGTATTTGTTGAGGATTTTTGTGTTTATATTTATAAGGAATAGTGATCTATAGTTTTCATTTCTTATGTTTTTGTCTGGTTTTGTTATCAGTGTAATACTGACCTTTTATAATGAGTTAGGAAATGTTTTTCCTCTTCTATTTTTTGGAAGAATTTGTGAAGTTTTGGTTAAATTCTTATTTTAATGTTTAGTAGAATTCAATAGTGAAGCCATCTGGGCCTGAGTTTTTATTTGTGGGTAGCTTTTAAATTGCCAATTCAATATCTTTCCCTTTAAAAGGTTTATTCAGATTTTTCTTATTTCTTCATGAGTCAGTTTTAGTAGTTTGTATCTTTCTAGGAATTTTTTAAATTTTTTCTAGATTATGTTATTTGTTGGCATACAGCAGTATGTTGTCTTCTCTTATAGTCCTTTTTATTTCTTAGGGAATTGATAGCTATGTCTCCTCTTTCATTTCTGATTTTAATAAATGGCATTTTCTTTTCATCAGTCTAGCTAAAGTTTTGTTAATTTTATTGACCTTTTAAAAGAATCAATTTTTGATTTTATTGATTTTTCTATTGTTTTTCTATTCTGTATTTACTATTTAACTCTCAATGGAAATTCAGGCTGTTTCCAGTCTTGCCATTATGAGCAATACCATAATAAATATCCTTGCTTGTATACTCTTATGTTCTAGTACTTTAAATTCTGCAGGACAGATTCATAAAGTGGGATTATTGTACATTTTTAATTTTAACAGATATTGCTGGATTACTCTCTGAATGATGTTCTTGGAAAAGTAAAAGAACATTCTTTTTAGCAATTCAATTCTATTGCTTGACCATTGGGCCTGAAATCCCAGGTATCAAGACTTACTTTGGGAACATTTGTAACACTGAATTGGGGCTCTTAATATTCATAGTTCATTACTGGAATTTTTCCTTTCCTACTGTGGAATGTTTGGCAAGTTACTTAACTTTGCTAGCCTCCATTTTCTTTTTCTTTGGCAGAATGGGTACTGTCTACCCCATAGGATTGTTATGAGGAGCAGATATAATATGAATAGCATGGTCACTATGTAGAGTCACTGCCAACTCTGTGGGTTTGAATTCCAGTTCTGTTGCATATAAGCTATTTAACCTTGGGCAAATTACTTAATATCTCTGTTTCCTCATCTGTAGAATGGACATGATGACATTACTTCAACTCATAGAATTGCTGTAAGATTTACATAAATTAGTGTGTAAAAAAACCTTAGACCAGTGCCTGGCTCTAAGAGTAAGGACTAAATAAGCATTGGCTAAAAGATATATATTTCTCACTCTCTCCTATACTCTCTCTCTCTCTCTCTCATATACCTATGTTATGGGGAGAAAAAAATATATATATATATACACACATATGTGGGTAGGAAATGCACTCAACTGATAAAATGTATTGAGTACATTTATTTACAAGGCATGTAAAAGATAGAAAAATGTCAGTCCTTTCGCTCACAGAAATGGGCGGTACAGGAGAGATGTTCACTTATAAATGTAATGTAAAGTAGAAATTGTCAACTGTCATAAAAGGAACAGAGCTGAAGTACTCTTTCTTTTGGGTTAAAATGAAACTATATTCTGGGTACAGCCTCGTTTTGGCTCCAGTCTGGATAAAGTGGTCTGGCCGCTAGCCCATCGTGCGGCAGAATCTGAAACAATGGAACCCATGAGAAGTAAGATTTGCTGGGTGAGGCATTACAAAGTGAGATCAGGAAGACATTGACTGATGGCCAACAACCAGCTTGCAGATATTTACTGAGCATCCACTCTGCGCCAAGCAATGGGGATACAGAAGAGAACAAGCTAGACACAGTCTTTGTCCTCTGACAGCCCGGAAGTTGTGTTAGTGAGGAGCGTTAGAAACCAGAGCACAGACAGAGAGTGTGCAGAGAGAATAGAGTGGCAAAAATGTAACTTAAGCTGCTTACAGTTATGCCTTGGGTTGGCCAAGAACATGAATAAGTGCCATAAGCCTAGATCTAATATTTTTCTTTCCTTCTCTCTCTCTTTTTAGACTGAGTCTGTGAGTCAGGCAGAAGTACTAGGAATTGTAATGGGAAGCAGATTCTAGAATGGTCAAGAACCAGGCATGGAAAGAGAGGGAAGGGGAGGGGTAATTGGTGATGGGGTGGGACATGAAGAATGGGGATTCCAGGAAGTGATGGGTGTATACATTGTTCTGTACTGAAGAAGCTGTCATTTAATGGTTATATTTATAAATATTTTGATTTTGAGAAGATTAGAAGTGGCCGAGTGAGAAGTGAGGGCTCTGAGAGGGGTCAAGCAAGTGAGTGATAGGAGGGCAGAGTGCAGTAGTGGAATCTGACAGCTCAGCAGATTCCTCCATCTTTTCTCCCACCAGCTGAAGAGGCAGTGTCTGGGTTGGTGGTAAGAGTAGACAAATGGATTGGAGAGGGGGATAGAGCAGGAGTCTGAGCCACAGCTGAGCTGAGGGCCTCTTTTGTTGGGGAGGATATATGCATGGAGAGGGGTAGAGGATAGACAAAGATGGAATTTAAACCAGAGAAGTCTATGTGGAAATGTATTAAGAACTCTAAAGGGTTACAAAATGTAAGAATCAATTGTATTTATTGTTTTAATTTATGCCTCAAGTCTGCCTTCCCTCTTTCCTTCTACCCCTTTTTGTTTTTATTTTTTAAAGTCCTAATTAGGGGATATAATTTCTTCTTTTTCCTGCCAAATAACTACCCAGTGGTATGTTGATAAAGAAAAAAAAAGCATATATATAAAATTGTATACACATACACACATTAATTTATTATAAACCTTTCTGATATAAAGAATATATATCACACAATTTACAAATAACAAAAGATATTATATTCTTTATTGTAAAATCCTTAAAGCCAATTTATTCTCACAGATTGCTTTGATTGATCTGTGCCAAACTCCTATATTTCTAGCCAACCTGTGGTTGCAATTGATGAAAGCATAGTTCTGACATGAATGTTAATTGTATTTTCATTTATGTTAACAAACAAAATGAAAGTGAACCAATAAGGACATTTGTCAGAACTTCATTCATTTATCAGTGATGTGAAAGACTTCTTTGCTGAACCAGATAATAATTTTTGAAATCTGGAAGAATATTTCCTGAAGTTTTTTTTTTTTTTGTAAGTTATTCACAATGTAACAGCTACGAATAGGACACACTTTCAAGTTTAATCTGCATCATTAATGTTTTCTCATTTTCATTATCGATTATTAACATTTCATTGCTTTCTTAAGTCTACACAATGAACGAAACAACAAATCGAGCCCTGATTGGTAGCTCTTGCCAATAGCTGTGGTATAAATACTTCTACCATGGCGCTGGGAAGTGGTGGGCTAGCAGCATACTATGCCATAGTATTTCTCCCCATTCACATATGATAGATGTAGATAAACTCAAGAGCACAGATAACAGTAAATGCAGCAAAATAATTAGGAGATGATGTGTTTTGAGTAGTATTACCGTTATTTTAATACAATTTTGAGACTTTTATTTTTAATATAATGAAAATAGTTCTTTATATAGTTTAATTTTTAACAATGGCAGTATTTAATAACAGGTTTGCAAAATTCCTGAAAATTTAACCATCAGCTCTCATGGCCCAGATTGAGCCTGCCTCAGCACACCAGTGCATCTGCCTGTCCCTACAGTAGTGCACATCCTTCAGGTCATGTCCTGATTTCTGTGCCCTAGGATGGCTTTCTGGCCTGGCAGGCCATCCAGGGTCCACAACAGCAAATTACTTAAGTGCTCCATACAGGCATATTTTCTTATGAAGCAAAGCCTCCCAGTGATAATTGTGTTTAATGATTGAATTTATAGTTATTTTTACTGGAAAAAATTTAAAACAATCTATTGACTATTGAAATCTGGATACTTAGTTGAAGAGAAGCCTGGCAATCATGGGGTTGATGTATCCAGGAAGCTGGATCATACAAGACCCAAACTTCTTGTGCTCATTCGTGAATGCAGATTTCCAAGAAATGGATAGACATAATGATAGGCAATGTATAAGTAGTCTAGACCACGGGGGTTCTTGACTATAACATTCTAAATTATTCAGTAGTGATCCGAAATGCACATGAGTGTGTGGTGATAAGCAGTTTGTCTAAAGTGTGAATAACTTTCCACAAAAGGAAGGCCAGCTGCTACTTCCAGTGTTGGATGTATGTGGAAAAGTTCCAGAACTAAGAAAGAAATGGCCTTTGTACGCATCTTAAATATTTCAGAATAAATTAGAAGACAGAGAGAGAACAAAAATTCTTAGGTATATTAGTCAGTGTTCTGAGTTGCAAAAAACAGATCCCTCTCTAGTTAGTTTAAGCAGAAAAGAGATTTATTGTAGGATATTGCGTAGTTCATAGATTCTTTGGGAAATCCAGGGCATTGGGCTTAGAGGCATCCAGGAACAATGACTGCTGATTGCTCCAGCAAAAACTCCACTGCTGTCATTTCTGCAACACAGACACTACAACTTCCTCTGCTGAGTCTGGCCAATGGACATCAAAATTTCTACCACTGCTTCCCCCAAATTCTGGGCACACATTTTACTATGCTCACAAGAAGATGAATTTTAGGTGGTTCCTGCTTATGAATCCACAGCATTCTCTTAGGAAATCCAATTTGCACATAGATGTTTCTTATCGGTAAATCTAACATCCTATCTATGACATAGATATTGACTGGTTGGGAAAATGAGTTTCTAACTTCTGCTTTGTGGAGGAGTGACTACAAAGGTTGAAATGTCCCCCAAATGCAGCAAAGATGTTCAACAGATTCTAGGTGGCCACAAAAAGTGACAAAAATCTGCTGCACCAGAACCAGAAAGAGTGAGACGTTAAACTGGGTATAACACTACATTTGAAGGGGTAGGAATTCTATGCTATCAAATTATTCACAGTTATGAGATTTTGCATGAGTCTAGAGTGTATAGTCCTCATGAATGTCAGAGGTTTTCTGTACTATGACATATAACATGAAAAATTTGCAAAATGTGTAAGAATTTTCACCAGAAAAATGGTACTTATGAAGAATTTAATTAGAACTTGAAGGTTTAACATTTGGAGTAAAATACATAATACAGTAGCCCAACTGGAATACCCTCAAATAGTAATGCTAGAAATTCTGAAAAATGTATCTAAAACAGATAGATATTATGACAGTATCTAGAAGATAAATTGGTAACTCTTTAGTATATGTGATAGTAATTTATACTGTGTGGAGGTTTTTATGCAAGTTGCTCTTTTGAACATCAAAAATTCTGTTTGGCATGTGAGTTATTATTTTCATCATTATATTAGTTTGGGAATCTAAATATCAGAGAGATGAACTTATTTTTTAAGTCATATACCTACTAAGTGACACATGGGTCTTGAACTCAGAGATTTTACCTTAAATTTCATGAAGATACCCATGCTAGAGAATCTAGAGAAAGGATCTCTGTCAAGTACAACACAGAGCAACTGTGCAGATAGATTTTGAGATTCCCAGGAGCCTCTTTGGGCTACCCAAAGTTGCCAGTTTCCTCCTCTCTGGGTATCTTGTCCTAGTCCATTAAAAGAATAGTTCTGAAGGCAGGAAGATCACTTGTGCCCAGGAGTTTGAGGTTGCTGTGAGCTAGGCTGACACCACGGCACTCTACTCAGGGCAATGGAGTAGACTCTGTCTCAAAAAAAAAAAAAAAAGAAAAAAAAAGGAATAGTTCTACTTCTTGGGCCACACTTCCAGTTCAAGTTACTGCTATGAAGGACATCCTCCAATTTGCACAGCCAATCAATCAATGGAATGATCAATAAACAGGTGTTCGTTGAGTAGCTGTGAACAGGTCCTGTGTTGGGTGCTGCACTCATTCTTCCATTCCTCCATAGCTCTCTGAAGCTTGCTCTTCCTCCTGCTTAGGAGGCAATGGCAAGCCAAGTCAGAATTGTCTTATGCCAAGTCTGCTCCTAGCTGGGTTATAAAGGTTTAATGTTTGGACACAGGTTATAATTTTAGTTTTATGGGTTCTTCCTTCTAGTTAGTAATTTAATACTTGGACCTTTTCTTAAAATCTTAATTTGGGTAATATTAACATAATTTTATTCTCTTTCTTTCTCCCTCTCTCCTGCCCTCTTCTCCTCTTGCTTCTGGCTCATGATTTGCAATCTTGTTAATCTCCTTTCTGACCAATCAAAATGAGTAAAAACTGTGCTTTCATAATAGTGCCACCATAGAATTAGTGGGGTCTGACCATGTACATTCCCTGTCATTGGTCCCCAAAAGAGAGTGTTTGTGTGCTATGCTAACATTTCAGCAAAGTATATATTTAAATGTTTTATTTTCAGTCTTTAGTGAATTTAAAGCTTTCCTCTTCAATCAATCCTTTCTATCCATTTCAGATTTATCTAGGCAAACCGACATTAATTTTTTCAAGTCAATAGGAAGATAATATATTTTGACTAGATTTTCTAATATAGAACGAAAAAATATTTAACCTCAGGTTTTTGTTTTGTTTTGTTTTTATGTATCAAACCAGGAGAAAAGCAACACAAGTTTTTAAACTTAGAAGATATAGATTTTTCTTACTTTTATTATTGGTACCCTAACAGTAACACTTGGAAAATATATTATACACTAATTATAAAATAGCACACCCACTTGAATTAAGTCAGTATCTTTGGACAGGACTCCTCAGTTGATGAGAGGAGCCCACTAGTACATGCAAGTTTTGGGTGAATTGCAAGGGGCTTTCAGTTCTGGGCAACCAGTGCCAGCTAAAAGTACCCTACTGGCCAAGATGGAAATTTAGTTTTGAGGTTCCTTGTTTCACATTCATTAAAAAAGATTATTGAGCATCTTCTGAATGCGAAGGACTCATCCAGGCTCTGGAGATACCAAGTATTGAACAAGATAAATAAGATTCCAGATTTTATGGAAATTATTTAAAAAGAGAACTGAAAATAAACTAGTAATGATTAAGAAATGATTAAAATTAACCATAAATGATTAAGATAATCTCAAAGAGATAGACATGCAATTTAAATGGTAAACAGGGCAATGGAATAGAAATGGATTGGGATAATTTTACTCAAGGTTGGTCCATAATGTCCTTTCTATGAGGGTGACATTGTTGCTGAGACCTGAAAGACAAGATGCAACTGTCTATGGAACAATGTGTGTCAGCATTTCACATGGATGCCATGCTTGTGTTTGCTCTAAGAGTTAGTCTGGAGTGCTGCTTCCACTCACTGAGAAAGAGCAGTAAGTGTAGAGGTATGTTACTTTTCTCACATTGTGACTTTTTTCTAGCACATCCTGGTTATTTTTCTTAAATATTCTTCTGCTGGCAGTAAGAGTACAGAACTAATTCCTTTATGAGCTCCTATTTGAAGCCCAACTGGTGATGTATAATTTCACAAACATCTCTATGCCTCTCATAATGTCACTGCCTTGCGGCGATAGTCAGAGTGGGTAAGTGCTACCATAATGAAAATCACAGGGTGCTAAGAGCCTGTGTCTAGCTTGATTTTGCTGGCTGGATAAGGCTCTCTGAAGTAACAGATTTCTAAATTGTGATCCAAACAACAAAGAGAGTTCCCCAGGCAAGGGAACAGGGGACAGGAGAGAAAAGTCTTCTATGTAGAGGAACATGTGCAAAGGCCTCCGGGCGGGAAAGAGAACATAGTACATTTGGGGAACTGCGAATAATTTGCATTTGGCTGCAATGCATGGTGCAAAAAGGTAAAGTGACAAGAGAGAAGATGGGCTACAGGATGTTCAGGAGCTGAGTACAGGTAAGCCTTGTTAAAGAGGAAGGCTCTTTAGGCTGAGGAAAAGGACAGTTTTCACTAATTCATTCAACACATTTTTATTAAGTGTCTTATGTACTATGCACTGTTTTAGGCACTGGGAATACATCAGTGAACAAACAGAAGTTCCTGCCATCATTCTATGTTCCAGGGGGGCAGGTAGATAATAAATCAAGAAATTCTTAATCAAATAAGATGTCACAGTTTTGAAGAGTTTTGAGCTTGACACACTATGGAAGCAATTTTTCAACTGGGTGAACTCAAGGGGTCACAGGTAAACACGAAAGAATATATATATATATATATATATTTGGCAATTGCATTTGAGATTTTGACATATTTTGATTTTTCTGAGAGAAACTAAACCAAACTAAAAGTTTCTCAGACACAGGACTGGCTTTTTCTTCTTCCTAAGCCATTTCTGATCAGGACCTTTCCATAACCCTGTATCCCATGGGTTCTCAATGGTGTTAAACAGAAGGAGCAGTAAACTGGTAGCAAGAGTGCTATTGATTTCTTTAACTATTCGCAGCTGAATTACATTATATTGTTTTGCAGATATTCTTTAGTAAGGTGCCTCTAAGCTTAGGGCTGCAACATCTAAACTTCTCTGTCATAGAAATTTTTTGAAATTGTACCAACCTTGGGGGAATATGTTGTTATAATACTTAGGAATTCAAAGAACTTTTTATTCCTCAAGGTATTTTCCCTATAATAATTAAGAGTTGGTCACATATGTGAGTTGAATCTAAGAAGTACAGTTTGGTGGCTGAGCAAATTTTTGATTATTTTTATTGTGGAGATGGTGAAATTATGCTTAGTATTTTTTGTTTGTTTGTTTGTTTTAAATCTACTCTGCACTTTACTCACAGGGTGGATTTTGCTGAAGTGCCAACAGATTGCTCTAAAGATAAGTTCCAAATTACCACCAACTTCCTATTTTTGGAGAAAAGAAAGGAATCCAGTTTTAAGCCTCTGTCTCTTTAAAACAAAATGCGAGGTGGTGAACTACGTGGCACTTTTGATTATATGTTGAAACCACACTAAGTCCCTGAAATCCAAGAGAATATTGCACTCTGGTCCTTTGTGCAGAATGCTCACATGAGTGCTTACAGGAACCAATCCAGAAACAAATTGCTGCTGATAGTAACTGACAGCATGAATTACTGCATTTTCAGAGACTCTGCCAGGATCAACCCGTATGATCTCACTTTTGCTCATATGGCAAGCTGAATACGTGCATGTGCTAGAACCAGCCTCCCAAGTTCAGGGAATGGCAAGATCTCTCAGCAGTTATTTGAAAATAGCCGGCACCTTTGAAATGAATCACTGTGGCTTCTAGCCAGTTCATACTGGAAAACTAGGTTTTTCTTTGATAAACTTCTGCCCCTCAGGATGTGAAGTCCCTTAGAAAAAGGAGAAACTGACTCATCTGTTTATTTGTCATATGAAAAACAGACAAGTCAGTGAATGCTCAGGACAATATCAGCTTGTCTTCAGCAAGCTGAGCTGCTGCTGGGTCTGCCCTTGCTCATGGCCCATCTGAAAACACTCTACAGCCGGTAACTGCCATGTTGATCCTTAACAACTTTCAGAAATCTTCCTCTAATTTGGAATAAATAAGAACATTGAAAGGAGAACTGTCCTCTTCATTAGAAATGCTCAAGTGAACTAAAATATATATGATGGGAAATGCTCTAAAAATGAGTTTATATTTGTGTATACCAACACAACCAAGATCACTAAAATATAATTCAAACATGAGAAGAACTCATCCCAAATATACATGTCTGGAGAGAAAAGCAGGAACTGGAAATAAAATTCATTCAAAGTATAAAATCATAGATCCAATATCCACAACTCAAGATCAGTTTTGAGATTTCTTCCACTATTTCAGGCCATTATAAAACTCTCCTAAATATACCAAAATTGCAGTGGAAAGCCCTGCATGATTTAATGCCTTTGCCTATCAATGGTAACATAAGCTGTTGTTTCTGGGAAAACATAAGACCTTCTGAGGTCTTGAATTCTGTTCTTGGCAGGTAAAAAGCCTCCCAGGTTATCTTTAAAGACATATTTATTTTTAATTCTTAAATCTACACATGTTTTCTGTCAATAAGTTGGGATCTTAAACATGATTGTTATTCATTCTTTTATCTACGTTAGAAAAGTACTGAGTTTTCCTGAAACAATGCTCCCTTTGAAAATGCAGCCCAACAGAATAGAGAAAATAGCCTTTTCTTCTTCTGTCCCTGTTCTGCTTTTTCTAGAAGGGGTGATGGATTTCGCCCCTGTAGGGTATTTCTCCTGAGTTATCACTCTGCTCTAATTAGGGGCCTATGGGAGGGAGAGGAAAAATGGGAGAGCCTTATTTTCAATGGGGAGAGTTGGCTGGTTAAGGACAATCTGAAGGGGAGATTTTTAGGTGGGAGATTCCTTCCTGTCTGGGGAAAGTCTGGGGTGGAGAGAGACATCCCAGCCCTGTAAACTAAACGAGGGGGAATCCGACGGGGGCGGGGCATGGGTGCACAGAGGAATGAGCACTTACCTCTCAACTTCGATGCATCTAGAACCAACCCTCCAAACCAAATGATTAATTTATTTAAGATAATTTTCTATATGCTAATATATGTTTATATACAATGCTATTATTGAATACCTTGCTTTTCTTTTCCTTTTTCTTTCTTTTCTCACCCTAACTGTAGATGTTTTCTCTTCTTGCCATTAAATATGAAGGCATGGGGTGTTTCTGAGAATATTCACCACAGGATACATGCTTACATTTATAAAATCAAGTTGTTATTTCTCCATTCCCTAATAGAATCTCTTCAACTCTTTGTTTGGGCTGAAATTTTCCAGATTACTGATTCAATTTTGTTAGAAAAGTACAAAAGTTACATATCAGGATTTTTCTCCCTCTGAAGTCAGTGAAAACTTTTCCTTCTCAGGGTGTGGCCAAGACCTGGTGGGTTTCCAGATTCTGTGCATCAAAGCCTGCCTTTGTCCTCCGCCTCTTTCTCTGCCTCCTTCCTGGGGCTGCTGTCACTTTCTGAGGTGGACTTGGGACACAGGATAGCAAATGGTATTGAGCCACAGGTAACCTTCTAATGAGGTTAGTAAAACTTGCAAACCACCATTGGCCATTTCTCCTCTTCATTACATAGCTGCGCCTCAACTCTTTGCTTCTCTGAAGGAGGAAACTGAGGTGTAGACAGATGGAGCATCACGGTGACTCAGTGGAGAAACCGATTTAGGAAGAACACGGCTCCCTTCACTATTGCTCCTGTGTTTTAATTTTTATTTTTCTCAATATTTGCTTTATGGTTATTTCTTCATTAAGGGAATAAGAGAAATGCTATTTTATACTTTAAGTGCTCTTTATGTACAAATAAGCGAAAAAATGGCCAAACATGTAATATTTCATTTGTAGTTAGTTGTATAAACATGCAGACATTAAAATAGACACATTAGAGGTTATGATAATATCATTTTGTTGTTGTATAAACATACCAAGGAAGATTAGAAGTGGCAGTTTCTTTTGTTGTTTTTTAAACAATTGGAAAACCTCAGTGGCACCAGTTTTCAAACCATAGCATTTTCTCATTTTATGAGGAAGATAATAAGAGCTATGTTAACTTCTTATTTATATGCATGACATTTATATAAAATCCTTATGATTAAGAAATGCCTTTCATATTTAGTATGAATCTTTAACTTCCTCAGTGAGGTTCTTAATATTGGGAAAAACTTTGTAAGCTTCTTTCTCTCTTTTCTCTTCCTGATGTATACTTCCACATTTTATGCCCTGGCAAATAGCCCCTGGGTTAGAAGTTGTTTCCAGAATTTCTAGGGCATCTCCTAGTTAGCCCATTTGATGTCTATAGGACACCGTTGAGAAGGCATCTAGTGATTTGAAGACTCTTGGCCAATGGAGAAGTCCTTACCTGAGCTTGGAAGTAGGGTCTGGAGAAGGGCTGGGTTTCACTTCTAGAACCCTTCCATGTATTTGGGTAAACAAAGGAGGAAAAGAAGTATTTTACTCTGAACAGTGTTTGGCTATCACCTAGGATTTATTAATAATTACAGGATGAGTGTAAAGAAAGGCCTCTAATCATAGTCTGTTTTGGGGAAGGATGGACTGATTTTGAATCAAGTGTAGGTAAAGTTTTGTACTCATCCAAATAATGATATTATATGTCAGCTTTATCATGTAAATATCGAACATAATGTGTGATATGCAAAGGCCAGTACAGAATTCCAGTACAATACAGTATTATTAATAATTCATTTATTTAATAAATATTTATTGAGTATATTCTATCAGCCAGATGCTATGATAAATGTTGAAGAATTTGTAAGCAAACAACACACAGTCTCTGCTCTAATATAGTCTACTTTAAAAATACAATATCTCTGGATATACAACATTGAATAAAAGCAAGAGAGTACCTATTTTTAAAATATTTTCTATTTTTGCTTTGATGAAACAAAAATTGTATATAGGTGGATGATTAACTATTTACCATTTTCCTGGCTGCTTTATCTAACAGAATAAAAAATTATTTAAAATAATTATTTAATAATTCAAATAATGTAATAATTAATTAAAATGATTTAAAAAGAAATATTTCATATTTTGGTAGTGAATATATTTTGTCCAAGTAGAAAAGATCTGAGGAAAAAAAAGATTCCTTAAAAGCTATTTGGAATTTCTTTCAGAAACATTGATAATTCTAGATCTATGGCTAAAAACAACTTACTATTAAGCATTACTTTTTTTTGTATTAGTTTTGATTTTTTTGGTCTCCTCATTTTTCTTTCAGCATAGTATCTAGAAGAAAGAGTTTCTGGACCTGCATTCAAAAACTTGGTTTAAGCCCAGAGCTTGCTTTTTGTGGTTGTGTAATTTTGGGAAGTCGCACTTACCCTTTTTTGGCTTTATTTCTTCATGTGTAAAATGATACGATAGGATATATTGAATAATAGTCAAGGTCCCTTCCAATTTTAACATTCTCTGCTTCTTTAATCTTCTGGATTTGAGGTTAGTATGTAGACACATGGACATGAACATATGTTGAAATATGCTATTAAAAATATAAACAACCCAGAATTTTGGATTTAGTTGGAGTTATGAATGACTTCTGGTTTGCTTATACCGCAATACAGACTTCTTTACTCTGCTAGATTTATACTTTACCAATTCATATTTTGCAAGGAAAAATGCATATGTGTGGGTAAGCGAGGCATTTAGGATGACTGTAGCATTTAATCACAGAAATTGGGGGCCATCCTAAACTATAGATATTGATGTCGTCCTTGGCCAAGGCAGGTCCAGCCCAGATAACAGCACTCCCAGGTTAAGTCCCACATCACAACTCTACCATCGCACTAGCCTGCAGGCATCCTGTTGATGCCAGGTCCAGGATCCTAACTCACTTTTGACACCTCCTCACTTAGTCTTTCCTGATCCCTTCCTAAGTTGGAAGCATTCTCTTCCTTCTTTATGCTCCAATTCACATTTGTTCAGTCTGGTATTAAAATGAACTGCGTACACTAACTCTCTCTCACTCAGTGGTTTGTAAGCTCTGTGAGAGAGAGGATTGCGTCTTGTTTATCTTTCTATCTCCCCTATGGCCTCGTACAAAGCGGGCGCTTGGTAATTTTCACTGAAGTAAATAGTTCAACTCAGTGGCTGAGACAACTGAATTTAAAAACAACTACCAATTACACCTCTTGTATTATGTTGGATAGAGCTGGAGCCCATTCTACTAAGTGAAGTATCACAGGAATGGAAAAACAAGCACCATGTGTACTCACCAGCAAATTGGTATTAACTGACCAACACTTAAGTGCACATATAGTAATAACATTCATCGGGTGTCAGGCAGATGGGGGAGAGAGGATGGGTATATTCACACCTAATGGGTGTGGTGTGCACCCTCTGGGGGATGGAGACGCTTGAAGCTCTGACTTGGGTGGGGCAATGACAATATATGTAACCTAAATATTTGTACCCCTATAATATGTTGAAATAAAAAACCAAAACAACGACAATAAAAAACAACTACCAAAGTGGTGTATTTTACCTCCTCAAGTCCCAACACAAGGTTAGAGCTTTAAGGGCATACTGAAGACTGAGCTTGGTAATGTAGAATGGCTTCCTGTGAGGAGTTCCTTCTCTGCTAAACTGAGGGAATCTCGGCAGCTCAGTCTAGCTGAAAACAGATTTTTGCCTAGGGTTCTGGGAGGGGACCCCAAATATCTTTATAGTTACCCAAAGAATGATATTCACCTCTGGTGGGCCAGTCAGTGAGCCACTTTCCCACCTGGGGCTGTCCATATGCTCCCACACAGCCTGGCTCTGGGTCCTCTATTTTGTTCCATCATTCCTTACTTCCTGTCTATATAGGTCTAAGCCTTTATGTAGCACAGAATGGTGTTAGCATGAAGAGAGAGTGAGACAATAAATAAAAACACAGCTAATATAGAAAGATTTAGCAGTAAAATATACCATTCTCTGTCCTTTTTGTAAATCTCATTCTTCTCGGTTAAAATCACTTTTAGCTTTTAAAAAGGGATTTTTCTATAAATCTCATAGTATGTTTATATTGCTATTTCTTGATTAATCAATTTTAAATATTATTGACGATTTTCTGCTCATAGTGTTGTGGATTTAAGTTATTGAAACACTACTCAACCTTTCTTCCATTCTTTCTCCCAATGTTTGATAATATACTATTAAATTTAGTTTTTCTGTTGTAACTTTTCCTCTGTCTGCAATGATAGTATATTCTGGGTTTTTTTTTTTCCCCTTCAACTTTACATATATCTCTTGAGTAAATACTTTGTAAGATGATGATAATAAAACCTGTATCTTTCCCCCTACCCTTCTCTTTCTAATCCTCCCTTTGATATCCATCACCTTATCTTCTCTTACACATTTATATTTTGTTCTGAAAATGTAATTAAATTCTTTATAGATTGACTGTAAAGGCAACCAAGAGTCTGGGGGTTTCCACCCAAAAAATGTATGACTATTAAGTGCTATCAATTTAAGTAGGATGCTAGACTGTACTTTCTTTTTCATGGGTTCAGTGTTATGACTCTGAACACTCAGAAGACACTGTTTTTATCATTGAAGCCAAATGGATTGTCTTTTATTACACTTGTTTAAAAGGATACCACATTTTGATTGCTTCATATTTGGAAGTTATGTTTTTGTACACTAATTTTTACCTTTAGATTCTAATTGCCCATCTTTTTTCTTGTAGAGAGAATAAACATAGCTTCTTGACTATATCACTAAAATGTTGCAGATTTGTGTTCATTTCCTGAATTAAAAACACGGCATGTTCTATGGACAATCTTCTCAGAACTTGCCAACTTCCCATTTTAATTTGAATGCTGCTTTCTATGGTTGTTATGAACTGTTACCCTGGGCTTTCATTTTCTTTGCTTTTCCCACTGCTTCTGCATCCCACATCTTCACCTTTCTTGGTTTCCACCTTTGCTTTGTGTAAGTATGTTTGCACGTCCATTCATGAGATAGGATTTAGTGAGGAAGAGGACTGGGTCGGTGATGGATGCTTTTATGTAAGTTTCTGAAAATGTTTTTACTTGTCCTCACATTTGACTGTTATTTGGCAGGGCTTGTTCGTCTCAGTTCAGAATACTTTCCGCTCAGAACACTGGTAATGTCCCTCCAGTGCTCTCTTGTCTTTATTCATCAATATATGTCTAAACATGAGTCCCTTTAAATTCATCCTGCTGAGCGAATATTCAGTGGCCCTTCCAGTTTGATGGCTTATGTCTTTCTTCAACTCTGAGATTTTTTCTTCTTCTTCTTCTTCTTCTTCTTCTTCTTCTTCTTCTTCTTCTTCTTCTTCTTCTTCTTCTTCTTCTTCTTCTTCTTCTTCTTCTTCTTCTTCTTCTTCTTCTTCTTCTTCTTCTTCTTCTTCTTCTTCTTCTTCTTCTTCTTCTTCTTCTTCTTCTTCTTTTCTTCTTCTTCTTCTTCTTCTTCTTCTTTTTAATAATTTACTTCTATTTTTTTCTGTTCTCTTTCTGGAATTGCTTAAACATTGAACTTTGTGGATTGATATTTTATGACTCTTCTTTCTCATCCATGTTTTATCTTTTGTTTTTACATTCTATGTTCTGTTACATTTTTTATTTTGCTGCCCTTCTATGAATTTTTTATTTTAAAAAATTATGTATTAATTAATTAATTATGTATTAGTTAATTTTTTATTTAAAAAATTATGTATGTATTATTCTATTACTCAAACTTCATAGAAGACATAAAAAATTTTTTAAGAGCTAGTTTTTATTGTGATCTATCCCAATTTTATAGATTCATGTTTTTGTTTTAAGGTTACAGTATTATTTAAAAACTCATGAAGAGTCAAATTGGAATTAAAAAAAAAGTTTTCTTCTTTTCTTTGCATTTCCACTATATTCTCCTAGGTCTATTGCCCTGTTTTTATCTTGGTCTTCAATGTTGTTGATATTCCTCATATTCTGGTAGTTTTTGCTTATCAGTTCTTGTTCTAGAATAAATGTTAGGTTGATTATTCCAGGTCTAGGGCATAGGTTCCTTTGGCTGTTCTATAGAGAATTTCTTTCCCCAGGTTGCCTCTGCCCTGAATTAAAGACTCTTTGCATGTAGGGAGTGCTTATCACCAGGATTTGCATGGGGGAGTGGGCCGGGGACTGGGGAATCAGCTCTCCCAGGAAGATATTGCTCAATATCTTCAGGTGCCAGTGCTGGTTTTAGCCCATAGAGTCAGCAATGGGCTTCCTTTTATTCTGCACCCAAGGTGCCAGTGTGTGTTGCGTGTATGTGTGCATGGTTGCGTGTGTGGGTGCAAAAAGTGTAGGTGTTTTACTGAAGGACTTATGGTGATCCCATTTCCACTGTCCCCCACTCTACCTGCCCACACTGAGCCGGGAGCATCTGCAGAGGTCCCCTAGGGATTTAAGCGCCACCTGTGCTGCAGCCTTGGTGCTCCATTCCACTTATCCTCTGGAATCTGTCTGCTTTGTGTTCTTAGGAGCAGCATGAGCTCCCTTCTTCTCTTCATTCCCTTTTGATTTTCTGTATTGTGTTTGTCATGGTCTCAGGAAGGAGTGAGGCAAGCTATGTACTCAGCTCATCATCCTAAACTGGAAGTCCTTCCCACACTTGTGCTGTGGGGTGCCAGCTCCCAGTGTGATGAGAACTTTAGCAAGCTCTGAAGGGAATGACTCTTGACATAAAAGAATGCTATCCTGCAGACTGTGAGAAATTATAACTTATGTATCTCAGTACAAGCAGAAAAACTGCCATGGGCTGAGGCACTTTGACTATGTGACCCAATATTAACAGGCACATGGGGCTACCTATATGCCAGGCACTATTCCAAGTATACCATATATATGAATTCATTCAATTCTAACAATAATAGTAAAAGGAAAGTATTATAATTATCCCCATTTTACAGACAAGCACATAGAGGTTAAGTACCTTGCTCAAAGTCACACGGCACGTAAGTAGAGAAACCAAGAATCAAATTTCATCTCTAGAGACTGAGTTCTTCTGGCATGTTAACACATACTTGTCCCAGCTACTTGGGAGGCTGAGGTGAGGAGCTCAGGGTTTTGACAGCAGCCTGGACAACATAGCAAGACCCTTTCTCTTAAAAAAAATTTTAAAAATAATAAAAAAGTTGGAGGTAGATGATAGAACTGATATCACAGGGAAAAAAACTCAACAAACTACCAGAGTTTGAACTCTTCTTAGCCTCTCATAAATCATGTCATTAGGAAGTAAACCAGGAGGCTATAAGAAACATGGAGTATCAAATAATAGCTGATGGAATCTTTTCTTTCAAACATAAAGATATTCCAAGAAGAGACTCAAAAAATGAATATAATTCTATGGTGAGGAGGAGGGCTGAATTTTGTAGTTCTGACCACACATTTAACAATATTCTCAATGGAAGGAAAAGGAGAAGGTACGTAAAGAACCCAGTGTATTTGTGCTACAAGCTAACTGATAATACTGGAGGATCTCCACGTAAATTATGGATGAGAAAACATATAACTACAGAGAATAAAAGGAACAGAACAAGAACTTCAAGAGAGTTAAGGCCAAGGATTAGCTGATGCTCGCAAAAACCACTAGAGACGGCAGCAGCAATTTTTATAGCTATTTTCAGAACAATAGATAGATGAAAATTATAGGTCCATTGCCTGAGAATGATAGTATCATGTTAAAAGAAAATACTGCACTTCTATTCTTCTCTCTATACCAAGAATAATGATGGTTAAGCTGGCAACATTGAGAGATTAATGCATTAAGATGTCTTTACAGCCATGATAAGAGAAAGTTGACAATAACTTAAATATTTTAGATGAACTCAAACCCCCTGACACAGAAAAATTACACTTTAGGCAATAAACAATATCATTGATATGATCATAGAACTGTCATATTCTTTTGAGAAATTTTATAGAACAGGGAAAAAATTCATAACAGTGGAGAAAGGTATGCATGACCCCAATTTTCAACAGGAGGAATGTGATAGGCTGCATTAAGTGTTTAAAATATTTGCTACCTTTTCCTGCAGGCACCTTCCAATGGGGACTCTTTGTACTAGAAGATTATACTTCCTACACCACCGATGTCAGGCGTGGCCATGTGTCTTCCTGTGGTCAATGAAATGTGAGGAGTGACATTCCAAGCAGGAGCTACTTCCAAATAGAACCTTGAAGAACCACTGTCTTTGTGCTATCTCCTTTCTCCCTGTGCCATGAGACCAGAGACATATTCTATATAGGGGCTGCTCCTTCAGCATGTGTTCTGGAATGAACATGACATGAGTAGGAGCAGCAGCCAACGAACACAAATATAGATGGGAAATACATGTTTGTTGTAAGCCACTGAGATTTTAGGGTTGTTTATTAACATAGCACACCCTACCCTATTGTGACTCTTACAGGAGGTAAACAGTAGATTCTGAAGATGACCAGTGATCTTAATGTTGATTTCCAGTAAACAAAAAAATTAATACGTGTGTTTAATCAGAAAATTTGAGAGCTTATAGAAAAAGAAAAACGTATTACTTGTCAATATGACCTAAATAAACATATGTTGAACTACCTTTTTTCCTCTCTCCCCCCCCCCCTTTTTTTTTCTTTTTCTTTTAGAGACAAGGTCTTGCTCCATTGCCAGGGCTAGAGTGCAGTGGTGTTATCATAGCTCACTGCATCCTCAAACTCCTGGACTCAAATGATCATCCTACCTCAGCCTCCCAAGCAGCTGGGACTATAGGTGTGCAACACTATGCCCAGCTAATTTTTTAATTTTTTGAAGAGACAGGGTCTCACTATGTTACTCAGGCTGGTTGCCAACTCCTGGCCTCCAGTGTTCCTTCTGCCTTAGCCTCCGAAACCACTGATATTACAAGCATTAGCCACCATTCCTGGCCTATTTTGCTTATATATATATATATATACATATATATATATATAGCATTCTCAGCGGTCTGTGGAATTTTATAGATACACTGAAGTATGTTTTAAATAATATGTTTGAAAAAATGTCTCATATTATCTTTTGATGTAAAGTGCTGAGTATTTACTATGATGTCATGCTGTGTTTATTGTGACCATATGTAGTATGTCCTGCTGGAAAATGTGGAGGTACGTGATATGGATATGAATATAGGTAAGTGAATTAATAGTTAAATGAACGAGAGACTTAGAAAGATTTAGGAAATAATTCTTTTGTCTTAATCTGTTAGAAAGTATATAATCAATTATTTGAATGACAACATAGATGTTATATTTAAAAGTTTACATATGACCCATTACATAACATACTCTCTGGAAAAGAGATTAAATATATTAGATGGAAGAATTAGAATTCAAAATGATATGATCTGTTGAAAAGATACTGCAACCAATGTGATAAAATTTATAACTTGAGATTGTATACCTTGAAGTTGTATTTTTAAATGTCAGCGGTATTGGAAAAAGGTGATTTTGTTGGAATTCAGGTGAAGCCAGAAAGTTTGGATTCATCTGGACCTCAAAATAACATCAGTGTGATGGTGCTTCTATGAAAGTCAAGATGATCTTAAACTATATTAATAGAAGTTTGTGTCCAGATGAAGGGATTTTTACATATTAGTATAATGGTCAGTTCTGGGCCCTAAATTTTAACAGGAATATTGATAAAACCCAAGATCTTTGGAGTCAATTTATTAGATCAATTTTTTTTTTTTTTAGAAAGAAAGAGGAAAAATGGAGTTGGGCAGGTTTAGCAGTGTGTCTAAACTTAAAGGACACCTGGCCTGAGGAGAGAAAGCCTAAGAGAGGAGCAAAGAATAACAACTGCACACGTGTTCATACCTGTGGGAGAGAGCATTCTAAACATTTAATACACCTGACCAGAGTCCTGCTCTCCTAATTCAACCCTATTCCCTGTGATATTATGTTGTAGATACACAGAAGAGTCACACTGGGTAAATGCACGCCACAAAAGTGCTTTCTAACCCTGAACGATCAACAGAATTGTTTGAGGAGCTTTGAGAAATGCAGATACTGAGACTCACCCCAGACCTACTGAACCCTTATTTCTGGTGATGGGTGCTGGGAATCTGTATTTTCATAAAACTCAGATAATTCTAATGATGTAAGATTCTAATGATTTGTGAGCCATGGTATCATGCGATGGGTGAGTGTTCAAGAGGATGAGGTAGGATTACAGAACTTTGGTAGATAAGCAAGGGAGGCAGGATCTCCCTTGCTTATCTACCAAGGGAAATAACCACTGCTAGGGCAGTGGTTGCTGGAGGTTAGTCTTCAAGGACTAGTACAATTCTAAAAGAAATGAGGATTCGTCAACATAAGATTGCTGACTTTTTATTATAACAAGCAAATAAATAAACCAAGCAAACTATCTATTATCCTTACAGTTTCATTTAAAAAAGTTAAATTTTTTAAAAAAGGGACCAGGGCAGTACATAACATATAGTCTTTTAGATTGAACAAATTTAGCCACATGGTTCTTATTTATTTTTCTCATTTCCCCATGGGCTGGTGACAATTTCTGCACACTGTGGTGTCATTTGGCATATCAGCATTTGAGAGCCACAGTACAGGGTATGTGCAGTGTGATACAGGCTGCTGCATTGTTATGCAGGGCCAGGTGGCTCAGAGGCTGGGTGAGGGACCCTAGTTCTGGCAGTGGTGAAGGAGAAGCTCCGGAAAGAGCGTGTGGATGGTGCAGTAGGCCGCAGGGACACCTTGCATGATAGAGAATCCGTGAGCAATTGCTGTGGAAACCAGCTATAGAGAATGACTTGTGGGAAACCTGAAAGCTGTATTAAAATACATAAACGGCTTTCATACATAATAATCCTTGTTACGATAGAGGGCAGAACTAAATGTATTCGAGAAAGTTGTTGGCAGGCCCATTTAAGTTTAATATAAACAAAATCTTTTGACGATCAGATTTTTTTCCAGTGAAATTTAACTAATTGTATAGAGAGGGCATTGCCCTGCTCTGGAAGAACTTGAAGCATGTCTGACTAACAAATTGTTGGGAATGTAGATAGATAAAGAGATTCTGGGCTGAATTGGAGGTGGGACTAAAATCATGGTTTTCCAACCCAGAAGACCTCAATAACCCTTGGGAAGGCTTTTAAACAAATACTGATTCCTGAATCTCAACTTAGATCTATAGGTACAGAATCTTCATGGGCAGGGCTCAGGAATCTGTATGTTTAGTAAGCTCCCAGAAAATTCTGTTAAGTTGTCTGCAGCCTTGGAAAACAGATAAATTCCAGCATCTTGCAGCATCTGTGATGGTAGATTCTATAAAATTCATGAAGAGATAGCATTTTGTTATGGCATCAGTATTTGAATATCTACTTAATGTAGCATATTTGATTATTGGTTACTTAAAAGTTATATTTGAAACAATCAGTTATCTGAGCATCAGCACAAACTGAAAGCATTTAATTATTTTTAAAGCAAAGTTTACTTTGAGATTGGCAGAGGAATTAGCTTCACAGGATGGAAAGGAGTCATGGACCTAATTATGAAATTTGGACATGAAAATTGCCAAACAGATAACATGGTTGTGCTAACATTTTTTATTTACAAGATCAGTGATTCATTTTTCCAATTTCAAACCTCATATTAGTTTACTATGTCATTAAACATAGGTTTATTAGTATGAAAGGATTTTTATGGGGTCCTTTGTTATTTGGAAATGTTTTTTTCATTTTTGTGACCATCTCATTCTGTTATATTCAATAGTTTGAGTGACTTTCCTAGTAATTGAATGGCTGAATAGCCCAAAGATTCTTTTACAGACTAGTTTTAAGAATGTGCAGTTTTGAACTGGACAGTTATCTCTGTTAAGTTTCTATTCAAACTCTGTGTAGATTATCTGAAAGACTTTCAGACATTGATAGAAGGCTAGGAACTGAATCACAAGCAAAAGAAACTAGACAGATGCCATCCATCCATTGAATATATGGATCATTGCTTAAAATATTTTGAATTTCTAACTACTGGGAAATTTTTTTCCTGATACTCTTTGAGCTATTCAATGCTTTAGAAATATATTCTCATGAACACATTTTCTTTTCTTCTTTTTGCATTTAGTTTCTGGTTGCTTATTATTTATTTACTTATTCAATAAATGCCTAGTGGAAGCTTACTTTATGCCAGACACAGTGTGAGGTACTGGGTAAGCAAGACCCCTGCCCCCATGAAGCTATGTTCTAATAAGGGGAAAACCATAATAAACTTGAAGGTAAATACATAACAATTTTTTTAGCTAGGGGAAAGCACTATAAATAAAATTAAATGGTTCAGAGAATTGTCAGGGGATCCTTTTTTTTTTTAGATAGAATAGCTTGGAAAAGGTAGTGATGTTTGAGCCAAGACTTGAGCATGTGAACAGCTGGGAGAAAGGAACAGCCAGTGCAAAGGCCCTGAGGCAGGAACCAGCTGTGGGATTGAAAGGCCAGTGAAGCATCATTATGATAAAAAAAAAACCTGGAGATACAAAATGAGGTCAAAAAGAAGGCAAGGGCCAGATAATGCAGGATCTCACAGGCCATGGTAGAAATCTGACTGTATTCTAAGTGTAATACGTTCTAATCAAGGAATGATGTACCTTTGTATCTTATAAAATTAAGGCTCCTTGTAGAGGAGGGAAAACAGTCAGGGAAGAGTGGAACGAGGAAGCCCAGCTAGAAGGCTATTGCATTAGGTCAGTCTAGGGATAATGATTGCCTGGTAGAGTGTTGCTTTTGACTGAGGAAATGTATGTCATGTATGTGCCCTGTTCAACAGACATTCTCAGTTACGAGGGTCACATATATGACTCTTACAATATGATTCCTGAACTTGTGTGGCCATTGGTTTCCTTTTTCCCTGCTCTTAGTCCATCACCTCCCTCAGTTGGGAATTATTGTTACGTGATAGGTCAGGATAAGTTGGTTTTCATCAGGGCACAGGGCATTTGCCCAGTTAAAACCCAGAGACCAACCCTTAGTTGTTTCTGCCATCCTCTTCCTTCCACAGGCTTCCTTCCCAGTCTCTCCTGCTTCCCACCTTCTCCCCTTCTCAGATTCTACTCTGAAAAATACACAGATCTTATTTTTATTTTTTTTTGAGACAGAGTCTCACTCTGTTGCCCAGGCTAGAGTGCAGTGGCATCAGCCTAGCTCACAGCAACCTCAAACTCCTGGACTCAAGCGGTCCTCCTGCCTCAGCCTCCCGAGTAGCTGGGATTACAGGCATGCGCCACCATGCCCGGCTAATATTTTTGTATATATTTTTAGTTGGCTAATTCATTTGTTTCTATTTTTAGTAGAGACGGGGGTCTCACTCTTGCTCAGGCTGGTCTCGAACTCCTGACCTCAAGCGATCGGCCCGCCTCGGCCTCCCAGAGTGCTAGGATTACAGGCGTGAGCCCCGCGCGCCCGGCGCAGATCTTAATTTTTATGCTGCTTTTCCCAGGAGTCTTTTTTTTTTTTTCTTGGTACATAGAGGAATACAGAGATGAATACAGATAAAAAAAAATGTAGAAAACTCCTTAATGTATTTCAGCCAAGGAAGGGAAAGTGGGGAGTGACCTTTCCTTCTTTTCATTAAACCTTAAGTACAGCTGGAAGGGACTGGACACATTTTAACCCTTTTGTTTTCTTACAGGGAAGTCATATGTTGACACGGCTGTTGACAAGAATATAATACAACTTAAGATTTCCTGAGCCACGGCTATGTGGCAAGCATCGTTGCAGGCGTTTTCAAAATGAGACGTGTCCTACTGCTGCCCCTCTTCACAGATGGGAAAACGGAGGCACAGAGACATTAGGGATTTGGCTCAAGGTCCCACAGGCAGTGAGGGGCCAACCTAGGATCGAAAGCCAGGTTTTTCTCTTCCCCAGGCTGTGTTCCCTCTCCAGGTGAGAAAACATGGCACCTTAGCATTTTATAGAGAAGAGGAAGTTGCATGGCTGGCCCGGGCTGGCAGGCCCTGATGCCCCTCCTTCCTCTAGCCCCTCCGTGCTCAATCTGGTTTTACCCACGAGCCTGAGCCTCATTTTCAGCTCCACTTTGCCTCAGTCTACCTCTCACGGAGGCCTTTATTAATAAGTATCTCCAGGAGTAAGTGGTTGCCAAAAAATTCAAAGAAATATGCCCCCCTCCCTGCCCTTCTCTTTGTCACTGCATTTCTGGCTGCGATGGTCCAATCCTCATTTGCTTTAACAGCTGCTGTCTGCTTCTCTGTGGGTGCTCGCATTGCTTCTGAAGCAGGGGCCAGGAAAACAGAGCTCCCTGAGCTGGCAGGAGACAAAGCCTTCCTCCCCGCGGTTGGCCTTGTGTGCTGGGTACATTTATTTATCGGCTTGTCCTTCTCACAGGTATCCTCTTGGTCACAGCAGGCTCCGGGAGATTACTTGTCTCGCTACTGAATTTTCTTTATATGATTTTTTTTCTAAGTACGTATGAAATTATAGTCTTGAACTTTCCTTTTTCATACACAAACTAATCATTATGAAGCCCAATAATGATCCCTGAGGGAAAAACCGCATGGAGCAAGAGGGCTCAGACGTGGAGTGAGGGTGTTGGACAAGACTTGGTTCCCGGACCTGTAGAGACAATTCTCTGCAGGGATCAGTAAGCTGCATTTTTATGACTTGAAACACTGTCTTTCAGGATGTTACACCACAGTTTCCCCAAAACACAATTGTGTGCTGTAATGTCCATTTTACATGTTGCATTTCATTCCTGAACCTAAAATTGCAAGCTTTGAGCATCATGTTTTATTGATCTGATGACTTACTTGACTTAAACACAGCAGAGATGAAAGTTTAAAGAAAAGTCAGAACTACTCCGTGAGCTAAAGGGATGGGTTTTCTATAATCCCTTTCACAAAAACCCTTCAACATTTTATTCTCATAGGTTATGTGACTATTAAGATGGTTATGCTGATTATTTCCTCTTGAATATAATAAAGGAGTGTGTGGAAGAAGTTCCCTTTAAATTTGAGATTTAAATATGATTCCTTTCTCACAAGATAGAAAATGGATATACCTCAGCATTTTGTTTTTGAGAGAGAAAGATTTTGGTGTTTGGTTTTAAAGGTAAAGCAGTCCTGCTCTTGGGCCAAGAACAGAGGACAAGAACAAGGGAAAGTTCTGGGCACATTCGCCTCTCAAAAAAGGATGGGAAAACTCACTTTTTATCTTCTAGTAAAATTTGTTCTTAAGAAAGACTCAAGTACTCATTCACACTAAAGTAAAAATGACTGAATGCAGTTTAAAACATGACCTGTTCCAAAGGAAGTTGTAGCTTTACCTATATCAAATATTTTGGTGAAAAAGACTCTCCCAATTATTGATTTGTCTATGTGTGTGTCTGTTTGTCTCTGTTTAACATGTGTAATGAATGAACTTTGTTCCAAAAAGATTTAAGGCTATGCATCATACAATAAGAAAATAAATTTAAAAGTAAGTAATTGAGAACATTAGATGACTTTAAATATTGGAAATTTGGTTTTCAGAGAAAAAGAGAATGACTTTATATTTTATTGTTGTTTTGTTTAAAACCCCTATTTTGCCTTGAAATCATAGTGGGGCAAGGATGGGATGGGGTTACCAACTCCATTTATAGCAGACCAACATTTCAGCATGTTACATAATTTTATAGTGAAAAAGTTGCTGGTTTTTTTTTTTTTTTTTTTTTTTTTGAGAGTATCCAGAAACAGTATGCTGGTTTTATTTATTAGCTTATTTGGGGCATTTAGTACAGCTTACTGTTCTGGGTTTAGTTCTTCAGTAGCCTTCTTTTTGGTTATTTATTAACCTCCCTTTAAAGTACAATTTAATCGTTCAAGGAAGGTACAAAGTTCACTTAATGTTACTATTGTTCCTAATTATGATAACAAATAAGGTCACTGTATAACTAGAAATGCCTCCAAAACATAAAATTTGTGTATGAAACAATTAGCCTGGGGGCACTGGCTCTGAACACCAGCACGGTACAAGATAATCCTGCAGTAACAGGACGATGCTGCCCATGTTAGTGGAGTGGGCTCCAAATAGTCTATGTGCTTCACTTCTAACCTCCTCCTCCTTTACTATTATTCTTATAGGAACAGGGTTTCAAAGGAGATCAAATATTCTAACAGGGGAATCCAGAAAGAAGAATGTGATCAATTTCCTCCTCTCTACAGATTTGTCTATTTTGCAATTCATCAAAGATGATGATCTAGAATTCAGACTGAACACAGAGTCAAGTTCATTTTTTCCCCATTTGGAATAGTGGAAAAAGGAACCCTGGAAGATTTGAGTAAGTTTCTAGATGCTATGTCTACCAATCAGAAAGAAATTTTGTGTCCCTTACCTGCCTTCCCAGAACCTAGAATAGTACCTGGAACATCATATGTGTTCAGTAAACAGAGTGTCAGTGCAATGGGGGCTCCAACGTACTTTTTAGGTACAGAAAATCCTTCTATTTCTACTCTGTTGACTGATGGAAGGTAAACAAGCCCCTGCTCCGTATTATACTGTGTTGGTCAAGGGTGCTTAACTCTATAATCAAATTGCCTGGATTAAAAATCTATTTTCTTCACTTACTAGCTGTGTAAATGTGGGGAAATTGCTTAATTCCTCTGTGGCTCAGTTGCCTCAACTGTAAAAAAGGGTTGTTTGGAGAAGTAAATGATATATTAAGTGCTTAGCATGGCACTAGACACCCTCAGCCTGATAAATGTTGGCCAGCAACCACAGTATGGTAGCCTAGTCTTGGGAAAGCCTTAAGTTTGACCTTGCTAAGAGAAAGTTCTTTTGGCTAGAAATGATAGGAACTTCAAAGAGTTAAAGACAAATTCACATCTACTTCTGGCTTTTCACAATTGAAAGAGCATTGAAAAGGACAGTTTTCCAAAGAGAAGTAGGCAGCTATCCAAAGTATTTTGAGTCAGGAATAAATATTGATGGGTTTATCTCTTCAAAGAGATTTTTAGAATTAGCTTCAATGAAATGAAGAAAGTTTACTGGTCTAAGAAATAAAAATAATTTTTAAAAGCCTTCCATATGAGATTTTACTTTGAAGTTATTTTTCTTTAACAAACATGCCATTCATTCAACAACTGATTATTAAGTAACCACTATATGCCAAGCATTGTGTTTCATGCTAGGACAAGAAAGGGAAAAAAACATGGAGCCCGTTCCTAATATGTTTAGAGAATAAATATTCAGATAGGAAATACCCTTCAAAATAGTTATCCTGGCATCCTACACATTAATTCCAATATTGCTGCTGTTGCTCAACACCTTCAAACACTTCTTGGGCAGTGCCTTCAGAATCAATGCACAAGCTACACAGGAGCAGCGATAGCTACTTTACTTTTTGGAAGGATCAATATTCAGTGGACATTAAAAAATCCAAATCCTCCTTTATTGGTTGGTAAATGCCACAGCTCAGAAACCCCCAGAGCCTACTTATCCCCACTTATCCCCAGGGCCTACTTCTCCCCTGTGCGACTGCCAGAACACCGCACAATCCAGCTACTGAAGAGTTAATACTTGGATCTAGGTTAAGGTATTCCAGGCTCTTCTTTCAATGCCATCCCATTCAGACTGTTCTGTGTCCTGCCATGGTTACATATTTTGAACATCAGCCCCAGTCCTACTGTCCTCACTTCTTTCTCCTTGGTGCATCTCTAGGGCCCCATCTCCTACTCTAGATGACTTTTAGCTATCAAGGAAGACCAAACCCAATGTTAAAGCACAAAGTTTGGCTACTTTAAAAAATATTTTTTAAAATAAAATGAAGTAACCCAGAGGTAAGTCCAAAAGAGAGATTCTAAAATTGTCCTGAGCAAAGGCAAATATCACTGAAGCTAGTCTAGGGTCTCCCAAGGTGAGTGAGTACTCAGAAGGAGCAACATTCATTTCTTATGTAAATGATATTGGTGCTTTTATGAATACAAACAACAAGATCAGGCCACTTACTTTATAGTCACATCTTGCATAGTAGACAAATGTCTAATGTTAGAAGGGTTGTATTTTAAAGTCATAAAATCTTCACTTAGGAGCATTCTTTTTTTTTTTTTTGAGACAGAGTCTCACTCTGTTGCCCTGGCTAGAGTGCCATGGCATCAGCCTAGCTCACAGTAACCTCAAACTCCTGGGCTCAAGCGATCCTTCTGCCTCAGCCTCCCGAGTAGCTGGGACTACAGGCATGTGCCACCATGCCTGGCTAATTTTTTCTATATATATTAGTTGGCCTATTAATTTCTTTGTATTTATAGTAGAGACGGAGTCTCGCTCTTGCTCAGGCTGGTTTCGAACTCCTGACCTTGAGCAATCCGCCCGCCTCAGCCTCCCAGAGTGCTAGGATTACAGGCGTGAGCCACCTCGCCCAGACTCTTAGGAGCATTCTTAAAATCTAGCTAATAAAATGTTATTCACATATAAGAAGTATAATAGGCATATTTATCTTAGTAGCATTTTGAAATTTCTAATACTCAGATATAAAAACACAATAACAGTGAATATTTTCCCCAGTGAATTATAATTCAGAATTATTCAGAATTATAAAATATGGCACAATTATGGAGGAAAGAGAAATTTTTGCATGGGCAATGTAAATTCAGAAAAGTGTTGTTACACAATATGCTTATTTTTAATAGGAGGATTTGTATGAGATGATCTAAATTTATTTTTACTTTGTTACAGGACATTTAAAAGCCAAAAATACAAATCAGCAAAACAGAACAAAAAGAACTTTCCGAAGGCAAACTTATTATTGATTGGTAAAACACATTTTTGAAACAAGTGAGTATTTGGTATCTAGGCTAATGACAGAATTGACTTTAGGTCCCATAGACTAGAAAGTTGATAAATGGTACTTAATTAAAATTTTTACTGGTTCAGCTGCTCTATCATTTGCATGAAAATCAGTAGTAGTTCAGTAGTTTTTTTCATAAAGATCGTGAATCCTGTACATAAAATTAATCTGTTCTATAATACTGACCATTAAACAGAAGTTTATTTGTTAAATGAATGAGTGCATAATTGACCAGAGTTAAAAATTATATGTCTTTTTGAATCCTTCTTTAGGGCTTTATTTCTTTTAGTGATAATAATAATTTTTATTTATTTTTCTTACAAAAATAATTATAAGTTCATAGAAAATTTTTATAAATGAGATAAGGCAAAAAGATTACCAACAACTCCTACCATCTGTAAATATACATTTTTGTTTGTCTTCACATCTATGTTCTATATATGTGTATTTTAGGTGTATGTGTGTAAGTGTATATGTGTCTGATTTACAAAAAAGACCATATTATACACAATTATGATATATTATGTGATATATTTTCTTTTCTTTTACATGATATATTATGAACATCTTCCCATGTATGCCGTTAAATAGTCTTCTACAGCATAATGATTAGTGGCTGCATAATATTCCACTGTAAATATATATTATAATTTATTTCACCAGTCTTGTTATTGGGCATTTAATTTGCTTTTAGTCTTTTTGCTGTTGTGCGATAGAGACTTTTGCCTATTACAAGAAAGATTTTCCTTTTTTGTGTAGTATTTCCTTTGACAGCTTAGTTAACTCTACAGATCCCTTCTCAAAAGAATATGTTTTTTGCATAAAAATACAAGGTTACAAAGGAAACAAATTATATAGAGTTACCAAATGTTTTTTTGACTTTGTGATATATGTGGTTATTTATAAACATTTGATCTAGTGGTACATCTAATAACTACTATAATTTTTAACTACTGATGAACATAAATGAATTTTGAGATACCTGAAATAATTAGAGTATAATATAAAAGTAGCTGCTATGTTCTGTTGATCTCATTGTGATTTGCTGCTCACATTAATAACAGAAGGAAATGATAAATTTCAGTTGGAGATTATTAAAAATAAACATATGCAATTTTTTCCTGTCTAAACTCGTGGATAACTTGAATTTTATCCATGAGCCCTCAAAGCCATCAATCTCAGATTAAGAACCTCTGTGAACATTTAAGATTAATTTGGAAGTATTTGAAAATAGTAACAAGGGAGAAGTACCTATGTTTCCCAAAGATTAGCAATGAGGACTTAAAATAACAAAAAGGTACTAAACTTGGTGAAACCAATGGAGGTTGAGAAAGTGTAATCTGTAGCACAAATAGACCAGGCTGATGAGTAATGGTGGAAGAAAACTAGGAGGAACTGTGGGAAGCTAATTATGAGTAGGGTTTCGAAGGAATGGAAGAGCAGAGAAAAACCCTGCTATTTCAGGCTTCTAATGAAAAGACATTGTGTTATTGAAAAGGGGAGAATGATCTTTTCTCTTAACTTAGTGAAACCTAAGTGCCCCGGCCTCAATAACAAATGACTGCAAAATATTATCTTTTTCCTCTAAATACCCAAGTGATGTGAGGCCAGGCTCACAGACCAGCCTGACTCCAGGAAACCAGCCCCTCCCGATCACAGGTTCCACCAAATTTCCTGCGTTCCCAGGGGTTCTGTCCCCAGGGTGCGCTAGAGAGAGCAGCTCTTCCCTGTTGTTTCATGCGGGCTTTCTGCAAAACCAGCACACCACTGTCTCAGTTGTCCATGGCCATTGTGAAACTGCCGCATGCAGTTTGCACAAAGATGTTTTTCCCATCTCTATGATTTGGTGCTGGGTGGAGTGGAAGGCGGGCAAAGAAGACAGGGGTCCCCTCTGTACCTTTAGCTGCTCCATCCAAGGTGAAAACCGGGTCCTCTCCTCATTCTGCACAGCAGGGACCAGGCTGCAAGTTCCCACAAAACTTCGTGGAACATAGTGGGTAGGCAGGGGTAACGTTGGGAAGTACCATATGGACTAGCTGACATCCAGGACAAAGCCTCTAGCCCTGTCTTAGGGTTGCTAAAGGGACCGCTCCCTCTCTAGGACAGCCTGGGAGTGTTTAAATCGTCCCAAGAGGCCCTCGAAGAAGAGAGAGTTTCCTTCTCTCCAGTGAAAATCTCACCCCACACCCCCAGTCTCTACATTTCCAGTCCAGATCCCTTCTGGGATTAACAGTGGGAATACGGGGAATATGGGGAAGAGCCCAGCTCCATGCACACGGGTGGATTTAGGATCTGCAGGGCTACACGCATGTTGCGTTAGATTTTATTCATCCAGCACCTATACATTCTGGCTTATTTAGTCCTAAATAATATCATGAGCAGGAATTCCAAAGCCCAGGCTGCATCTTTTTTCCATTTCTCTTCTAGTATGCAGTGAAGTTCATATCTGCATATCCTTTTTATAGTCTTTAAATTCAAGTCTTCTGCAAACAACTGATGTGACAAGAACAAACACATTTTCATGGTTTTTGCCCATTTTCACTTAGAAATGAAAATCTTTCATAATTAGTATGGTGTGTTTTTTCACTGTTGAGTTTTAAGAGTTCTTTATACTAGTCCTTTGTCATGTTTGTGACTTGAAAAATATTTTCTCCTAGTTGGTAGCTTGTCTTCTCATTCTTTTTATGGCCTTTTGCTGAGAATTTTTCTTTCCACTTTAGCCTCCTGAGTAGCTGAGACTACAGGCACATGCCACCATGCCTGACTAATTTGTTTATTTTTTGTAGAGACAGGGTCTTGCTATGCTGCCTAGGCTGGTCTCAAACTCCTGGGCCCAAGCAGTCCTCATGCCCTGGCCTTCCAAAGTGCTGGGATTAGAGGCATGAGCCATAGCTCCTGGCCCTACAAACATTTTCATTTCCATAAAGGCCAGTTTATCAATTTTCCCTTTTATGGATTGTATTTTTGGTGTCAAGTCTAAGAACTCTTTGCCTAGACCTCAATTCCAAAGATTTACTCCTGTGTTTTTTTCTAACGTAGTGAGAATGTCACATAATTTTGCATTTTACATTCAAGTCTGTGATCCATTTTGGATTAATTTTTGTATAAAATATAAGGATTGCGTAGAGGTTCTCATTTATTAATTTTTCTGCAGATGTCCAATTGCTCCAGCACCATATATTGAAAAGGCTATGCTTCCTCTATTGAGTTGCTTTTGCACCTTCATCAAAAGTCAGTTGGGGCCGGGTGTGGTGGCTCACACCTATAATCCTAGCACTTTGGGAGGCTGAGGCCGGGGGATTGCTGGAGGCCAGGAGTTTGCCTGGGCCCAAGCAAAGACTAGCCTGGGCAAGAATGAAACCCTATCTCTACAAAAAATAGAAAAATTATCTGGGTGTGGTGGCACAGGCATGTAGTCCCAGCTACTCAGTAGGCTGAGGCAGGAGGATCACTGGAGCCCAGGAGTTTGAGGTTGCAGTGAGCTATGATGACACCACTGCACTCTAGCCCTGGCACCCAAGCAAGACTATCTGGGGAAAAAAATCAACTGAGCATATTTGTGTGGATATATTTCTAGGTTTTCTATTCTGTTCTGTTGATCTGTGTCTATCCTTCCACCAATACTACACAATTTTGATTATTATAACAACATAATAAGTCTTGAAATCAGGTAGGCTGATTTCTCCCACTCTAATTTTTTTTTAAAAAATGAAAAAAAATCGTTAGCTCTTCTTGTTCCTTTGCTTTTTTACACACGATGTTAGAAAGAAAAATGTTGCCTATATCTACAAAAATTCTGGCTGGGATTTTGATAGGAATTGGATTAAATCCGTATGTCTATTTAGGGAGAATTAACATCTTTACTATTTTGAGTCTTCCTGTCCTCAAACACAGTATGTCTCTCCATTTATTTAGGTCTTTTTTAGTTTCTTCCATCAGCACTTTGGAATTTTCAGCATACAAATCTTGTGCATGTTTTGTTAGATTTAGACCTAAGCATTTCATTTTTTGAATGATTGTAAGTGGTATTATATTTTTAATTTTGGTATTTATGTGTTCATTACTAGTATACAGAAATACAATTGATTTTTATATGTTCATTTTGTATCATTTGACCTTGCTGAACTCACTTAGTATTTTTAGGAGTTTTCTTGTAGTTTGGTTAGGATTTCCTATGTAGGCATTCATGTTATCTATAAATAGGGATAGTCTTATTTCTTCTTTTCTTTTAAAAACACTTCTTAATTTTTTTCTTGCTTTATTATACTGAATAGAACTTCTAGTATTATATATGATCAAATAAGAGTGGTGAGAGCAGATATCTTTGCCTTGTTTCTGATCTTTTGGGGAAAGCATTCAGTCTTTTATTATTAAGTATAACAATAACTTTATTAAGTTGAGAAAGTTCTCTTATATTTCTAGTTTTCTAAGAGTTTTTTACATGAATGGGTTTTGAATTTTCTCAAATGCTTTTTCTCAAGTGTTAAGGTCATGTGATTTTTTTCTTTAGCCTGTTAATATGGTGGATTATATTGATTTATTTTCAAATACTGAACTAACAGTAATCCCTGCAATAAGCCCCATTTTGTCATAGTATATTTGTAATTTCTTTTATATATTACTGAATTCTATTTGCTAATGTTTTTAAAAAACTTTTACATATATTTTCATGAGTAATATTGGTCTATGGGGTTTTTCTAAATTTTTTTTGTGTGCTTTCTCCATCTGGTTTTGGTATTAGGGTAGTAATAGTTTCATAAAATGAATTGGAAATGTTTCCTTGTCTTATATTTTCTAAAAGAGACTGGATAAAATTGGGGCTAATTCTTCTGTAAACAGAAGAATTCTGCAGTGGAAATATTTGGGCTTGGAAATTTTTTTCCTGAGCTTTTAAATGATGAATACAATTTTCTTAATAGTTACTAGGGTGTACAAATAATTATCTATTTCATTCTGGGTTAGCTGTGGTACTTTGTAATTTTCAAGGAGTTGGTCCATTTCAGCTAAGTTATCAGACTTCTGCATGTAGAGTTGTTCATAGTATTCCCTTATTATCCTTTTAATGTCTACTGGAGCTGTATGATATTCTTTGTTTTATTTTTGGTATTGGTAATTTGTGGGTTCCCTTTTTTTTCCCTTTGCCAGCTTTGCTACATGTTTGTCAAGTTTACTGATCTTCTCAAAGAACCAGGTTTTAGTTTCATTGATTGTCTCTATTGTTTTTCTGGTTTCAAAATTATTGATTTTTTGCTCTTTATTATTTCATTCCTTCTATTTATTGTGAGTTTCTTTTTCTTTTTTTCCCTTAGGTTCTTGAGGTGGGAGCTTATTGATTTGAGATTTTTCCTCTGTTTTAATGTAAACATTTAGTGCTACAAATTTCCCTCACAGCACTGCTTTAGCTGTATCCTATAAATTGTTATATTTTTTTACTTTCATTTTCATTAGTTCAGTGTAATTTTTGATTTCTCTTGAGTCTTCCTCTTTGATCCATGTATTATTTAGAAGTGCCTTGTTTATCTTTTTGTTATTGATTTTTAGTTTATTTCCATTGTGGTCAGAGAACACAGTCTGTATGGTTTCAATTCCTTTAAATATGTTAAAGTCTGGGGGGTTTTGAGAAGAATGTGAATTCTGCTGTTTGGTGGAGTTTTCCATAAATGTCCCTTAAATCCTGTTGGTTGATGGTTTGTTGAGTTCTATATATTCTTGCTGATTTTCTGTCTAGTTGTTCCATCAATTGTTAAAAGACAGGTGTTGAGTTTTCCCTCTATATTTGTACATTTGGCTATTTCATCTTTCAGTTCCACCAGTTTTGTGGTTTTTTTTTCAGATATTCCACAGCTTTGTTGTTTGGTGCACACACACTCAGGACTGCTATGTCCTCCTGGTGGATTGACCCTTTTATCATTATGTGCTGTCATTATCTCTGGTAAATTTCTTTGCTCTTAAGTCTATTTTACATGATATTAATGTAACTATTCCCACTTTCTTTTGATTAATGTTTGCATAATATATCTTTTTTTATCCTTTTACTTTCGTTTTTATTTACTTTTAAACATATTTGTAGTGAGATTCTTGTAGATAGCATATAGTTGGGCTATGTTTTTTAATCCGATCTGCCAATTTCTGCCTTTAATTGGTATATGTGGACATACTTTTATCTGTACAATTTACTTCTTTAAAAGCCAACAGCTGAGTAATGCCTACACGATGTACAAAATTCTGAAGATACTAAACATTATTTGATATTAAAAGACTAATGTTAAAAAGTAAGTCTCTTTTCACCTCCTTCCCCAATCCTCTCCCAACCTCTTCCCAAGAGTTAACCATGTTTTCCAGTTTTCTGTTGTCTTCTTTCAGAACTAGTCTACATACATGCAAACATTTATAAGACTGTATATATTTTCTTTAAAAAGAAAACACAAATGAGAAAAAAGCATATACACTATTCTACCTGATGCTTTATATATACTTAATAGTAGTATATCTTGGAGATCTTTCTGTGTTGATATGTATACAGTATAGTGGAAACATTTAAATAAAAATGTGTTCTTCCAGCTTCAAACGTTTTAGAAGCTAGTGACAGGAAGCACGCTCTCTTACACAAGAAGATTAAATGTAAAAAATTTACATGAATTGAAAACATTTAAGGAGAATGTGGAATGTAATTTATAATGAAATATGTAAATTGCTAAATATATGGAGCTTGAATAAGAAATACTCCAGAAGAAACATGATGGCAATCTATTTATAAGCCATAAATTTCCAGAGGGTTGTGAAGTTAGCAGCAACTGTCTATGTGGCTAAGAATAATGGAATAAGGCAAGAAAAGAAAAGGCAATATTTTAAGTCAAAATGTAACTCTGAAAACTTTGTTAAATACTTTCTTATGTACCCAAATGGGAAAAAATCCAATATCCTGTGAAATAAAACAACATTTAGGATTTTGGAAATTTTTTTGTTCCAAGTGAATTGCAAAATAAAGACAGTGTGATTCATGTATTCAACAAAGATGTATTAGGTACTTACTGTGTACAAGACACGGTTGTAGCTAATGAACAAGATAGACAAGTTCTTTGCAATCTTGGAGCCCACATACTGGAGAAAACAGTGGGAAGAAGAAAAAAAAATAAAGACATAAAAACCAATTTTAAAAAGCCAGGCAGTGATAGCCATTATAATGAGCATAAAACAGAGTTGTATGTTACAGAGACACAAAATTGTTTTATAATACTTGATGTTAGAAGATTATATTAAGCTGAGAAGCCCAGGAAATCATATCCACAATCCAGGAAAAAGTCTTTTGCTTATATTGCTCTAGTTTGCTCTGTCCTCCTCTGACCTCTTTCTGGCCAAATCCTTAAAGCCACAGCATAGTTCCACATTCTTGGTAAAGCTTTCTGAAATATTCCTGCCAGGAAGAAGAGAGTGCACCTGATGTAATAGCCACTGTAAGAACTGGAGTAGACAACAATCTCATTGGCCCAGTGCAAGAGGAATTGGAGGGAAAAAGAAACCACAAGAAGAAAGGTCAGACAAAGGAAATTAAGCTAAATATTCACTATCTGACTATCTGAAGAATATTCCCAGAAGTTACTGTTAAAATTAAATCCCTGCTCACAGTGAAATACTGTACAGAAGAGGTTCTGAAACTTTTTGGTCTTAGGACCTTTTATACCCTTAACATTTTTAAAGACATCAAAAGACTTTTGATTATGTGGGTTCTAACCATTGATATTTACCATATTATAACTTAAAACTGAGAAATTTAAAATACATTTATACACATTTAAAAATAATAAATCCAGCAGGGCATGGGCCTCATGCCTGTAATCCTAGCACTTTGGGAGGATGAGGTGGAAGGATTGCTTGAGGACAGGAGTTTGAGACCAGCCTGGACAACATAGTGAGAATCTGTCTCTACCAAAATAAACAAATTAGCCAGGCTTGGTGTTAAGCACCTATAGTTCTAGCTAATTGGGAGGCTGAGCCAGGAGGATTGCTTAGCCCAAGAGTTTGAGATTGTAGTGAACTACAATTGTGCCACCTCACTCTAGCCAGGTGACAGAGCAAGATACTGTCTCAATAATAATAATAATAATAAGCCCATTGTATGCTAACATAAATAACATGTTGTCATAAAAAATCATTTTTTTCTCCAAAACAAAAAAATTATTGAGAATAGAGGCATTGTTTTACATTTTTGAAATCTCTGTAATATCTGGCTTATGAGAAGATAGCTGGGGGATAGACCCACATCTGAGGGATGTGGTGAGCATTGTGGAGGGGAAGGGCTTACCTCTAACCCTTGCTAGGGAGAGGCAAAGATATAGAATGTAACCAAAATGTCAAAAAAAAAACCAACAAAAACAAACATTTATTGGGTGTGGGGCAGGGGAGGAGGGGAGGGGTGTTTACATACATAGTGAGTGCGATACGCACCGTCTGGGGGATGGACACGCTTGAAGCCCTGACTGGAGGGGGGAGGGGAGGCAAGGGCAATGTAGGTAACTTTAATGTTTGTACCCCCATAATATGCTGAGAAAAAAAAGATAGCTGGATTTTTCATCTCTGCTTCTCCATTTAATCCGTTGCTGTGTGTTTTATTTAAAGTACAGCTGACCCTTGAACAATGCAGGTTTGATCTGTTTGGGTTCACCTATATGCAGATTTTTTTCCAGTAAAAGTTGCACTGAGTGTGCCTGCCTCTTCTGCCTCCCATTCTACCTTCTCCACCTCTTCTGTCTTTGCCACCCCTGAGACAGCAAGACCAACCCTTCCTCTTTCTCTTCTTCCTCAACCTACTCAATATGAAGACTAGGATGAAGACCTTTATGATGATCCACATCCAATTAATGAATAGTAAAGAATTTTTTTCCTTATGATTTTCTTAATAACATTTTCTTCTCTCTAGCTTACTTTATTGTAAGGATGTAGTATATGATACTTGTAATATGTAAAATATGTGTTAATCAACTATTTATGTTATCAGTAAGGCTTTTGGTCAAGAGAAGCTATTAATAAAGTTTCTGGGGAGTCAAAAGTTGTACATGGATTTTCAACTGTTTAGAGGTCAGTGCCCCTAACCCTCACATTGTTCAAAGGTCAACTGCATATATATATCAAAAACTCCAGCTTCACACAAATAAGTAATATTATCATTTTTGTTTTTTTTAAATAAATGTAGCTATCTTTCTTTGATAATACACCAAAACTTGACAAGTGGTAGTTTCTTAAAGGTTAGATGCCATGTAGATTCTGAAACGATGTCAATGGACTTTCCATATTTTGTTATATTAAAATCAATTGGTCTATCTTGTACTTTGAATGGATCTTTTACCCACATATGATTTAGTGTCTCGCATTGGTTATTTGGGCAATATTGGTTCACTGAGTTACTCAGATCCCCCAATTGTTTACATATTTACTTATATAATATTTTTTAAAATCATCTGTAGGAAAATCTTGAAGCTGTATCATGAAGCTGTAAGTTCATGGTGGCGGATATGTTTTCCAAAATTCTTGTTTGTTTGAAAGCTCAGGTTTTATCATTGGCATCAAATGCTGACAGTTGTTTTCCTGAAATTTACAGGCACACTTCATTTATTTTTAAGAAAATGTTTGCCAAATACCCAGGTGTCAATAACTACAGTTTTCCTATCCGTTAGTCTTTCAAATAAAAATAGTTTTTTCATGACAAAAGTGACTACTTTAGCATACAACTCAGATTACTTTTCCTCATGAGCTTTTTTTATCTATTGTATTTTAGGATGCAGAAATACTTTATGACTACTTTATATCACACAGAAAATATTAAAAAGATATCTACTCAAGGGTTAAGAATTAATAAAATTATTATTATTGTTATTGCCAAGGATATTATTAAGTAAAACTGACATATATATTGTTTTGATTTGTTTCTTTTTGTTGGCCGGTAGTGCATGGTGTTGAACAATAATAGAGTGATGACCAGAATTATTTGGTGGTGGTGTCTTGATTTGTAATAAGGTATCAGCAATTTTACCCACTATTGCTTTTCTACTGTTAACGTATTGAAAAAGACAAATTATATCTTACTATGTTTATGAAAATAATTTACCTCTGGACCACATGAGTGAACCACACTTTTGAGAACTGCTGCTAGACAAAAATGAAAATGAATGATCTATAAACTACACACAACAGTATGCATGGGTTGCAGAAATCTATGTTAAGCAAAGGAAACCAGACCCCAAATAATACATGCTATACAATCTTTTATATATAAAATACAAAAACAAGTAAAACTTATCTATGATGTTAGAGATTAGGAGACAGGTTATCCTAAGTGCAAAGAGGCATGAGGCAGGCCTCTGGAGCTATGAATGTTCTGTCTTGAGCTGGACATTGGTTACATGGGTTCGTTCAAACTGCAAAAATTCATTAAGCTGTATGCTTATAATGTGTATGCTTTCTGTGTATATATTTCAATAAAAATTTCAGAAAATAAGGCAAGTGTTATTCTCTTGTATTTTATTTCTTACCTCAGTTAATTTAAAGTTCTAGGTGGTGGGGTCTGAGTAATAATAACCAAAAAATCAATGAGTTTTTACTTTTTCAAACACTAGCAATATCAGCTTTTTACAAGGTTTGCTGGGATTCAAATTTGAGTCTATATCATTTTGGGGACATTATGTGAGTCACATTAAGTGAACTTTGACCATTTTTCCCTATGGACTTATTTTTTAATGAAGTACATGTGGTTAGATGCAAGCGGTCTATGGGTTTTCTGACCTTCAGCGCAGTTTTATACTTTCAATGGCTTGTTGTATCTGGAAGGAGATCGTAATGAAGCAGAGGCTATATTTCATGCCTGTGGTCCAGCAGAAGGGGCTGGCTGACATGGAAATAATGTAATATGCTATTCATGCCATGGCATAATGAACTTATGCAGCTAAAAATAGTCTTTTGGAGAGGTAGAATTAGTACCAAAAAACATTTTAGGTATTTGGATTTGCTAAAATAACATTTTCCTCCTAGGATCTTCTCCTACCTTCCCTAAACATTTAAGTTCTCTCCCTTTTCCAAGCTTTGCTAGGGCCCCACCTCACCCACGAAGTATTTCCCGCCTCTGCCACCTGTGGTTACCTCCCCTCTTAAGAGCTCAGTAGTCTTTTTTATATTGCCTATAGTCCAATATATTTCTCCATGAATTCTATCTATGCTTGCATATTTCTCTAACTTCTACATTGCACTAGGTTTAGGATCCAAAGACAATTGGTTCAAATCAACTGGGTAGAAAGACAAGTTAAAAACTCACTTCATTTGGTTGATGTCCATTTCTAAAGGCCTGGTGTTCCTCTTTGGGGGTGTACTTTCCGTTTGAGTCTTCATACTTCCAGAGTTCTTTATCTGATTTGTTCCCATCTGGATCAGCTGTTGCTTCTTATCTTTAGATTTTCGTTTGGAGGAGGGGATGGGTATATACATACAAAATGAGTGAGATGTGCACCATCTGGGGGATGGCCATGCTTGAAGCTCTGACTCAAGGGGGGAGTGGAGGCATGAGCAATATACATAACCTTAACATTTGTACCCCCATAATATGCTGAAATAAAAAAAAAAAGAAAGGCTGCAAAACAAAACAAAACAAGCAACAAAAATCTCACTTCATTATGGTCTGGTAAGGGTGACACCAGACCCTAAGCCCAGGAGTCTGGGGCAGTACACAAGGAAGGCACAGATTGGGGCAATATCAGGTGGAATTTAGAGTCAGACAGACCTCAACTTGAGCTTTTGTCCACACAAAAGGGTGTTTGGCAAATTACTTAAGGTCTCTAAATCTCAGTTTCTTTAGGTGGAAAATGGAAATAATAGGCATTCCCATCTTAGGGGCACTGTGAGGAGTAAATGAAGTCATGTACAGAGCACATAGCACATGCCTGGCACAGGATGAATGCTCAGTGTGGGATATTGTCACTGTCATTTTATCGACGTGTATAATGCCATGGCCCATGTGGTGTATTCTTTGAGCTATATCACAACAGCAAATCTTAATTTAACTCAAAATTTTAAATTGTATTTCTTGAACTCATAAAGGCACAGGTTTACCATATAATCACATTCCTTAAGAAAATCTTTTTCTTTTCTTCCCTATCTACTTCCATTACACACTCAGGAGCTGGGCCCATACCTCTCTTTCTAAGACTCTTCATTCAAATCTATTTGTTGGTTCTCTTTCATTTTGCCCCTGTCTCATGACCCCAAAGTGGCCATTGGGTGGGTGGGAAATGCTCCCCCAAAATGGGGAGATCATTTAGCTCAGTCATTATACATAGCAGGCTCCCTATGAAGGTTCTTGCTTGATTGAGGAAAGTTTCTTGTAGCTACATGTGTCAATACTCATCTTGTTGGAAGGGGAAGTGGGGAAGGAGGATGATTTTTGCAAATGACAGATGTCATCCGGGGCCCCAAATTCTTCTGTCACCTTCAGTTATCCTTGGTCACTAATCATGGTTTCTTTGTAATGGTCGCTCCTGGAAGACATGAACAGGACAGCCACCTGAGAGAGTCTTCCATCTCACGTTGACCATGTCCCCAAGATGTCTTTCCTTACCAGAGAGAGGTCTGCTCAGTTTATTCCTGAGAGAGTGAAGTGGGGCATCAGTATATATATTCTGCCAGGAGATTGATTAACAACCCATTTTTAATGGTTGTTTAGCCACACAGCCCCTTTCCAAGAATATGGAGCAAGAAAAAAGAGAGAGTGAGGGAGAGAGCTAGGGAAAAAGAGAGAGAGCACCATGGTAGGGGATGAGAGATGGGAGGTGGGTGGGGGTGAGGGTTTTTTTTTCCTAAGAAAGGGGAGAGTAAGGATAAATTAGGAAAAGAGAAGGGGAGATGGAAAACTAACATTTATTGTGTATCTACTATATGTCAGTAACTACGTATGTTCTTTCATTAACTCCTCAGAACAAACCTATAAAGCAGTATTATACCCATTTTATAGATGAGGAAACTGAGCCCTGGAGAGATAATAAATAATTTATCCAAGGTCTTGCAGCTAGTAAGTGGCATTGCTTAGACTACATCAAAGTTGTTGGCATGCAAAAATTTAATATCTCTCAAATTCCTTATTTCTCATTGCCTCCACTGAAGACCCTGCTCTGTTTCCTGCTAGGGGTCTGTCACAGCCTGTACAAAGGTCACTTTCTTTTGGAGCAGGCTGTCTCAAGATGACCCTTGTTTGTTGTCTGGAGAACGTTCCTTCCCCTCCCCTTTCTTGCGTCCTGTTAAAGCTTGTCTCTGGTGGCAGAGGCTGAAAATGCCAAATACTGGTTTTCCCTGCCTGTTTTGTTGCTATGGTGTGAGCCTGTGACTCAGTCCTGGCTAATGGGACATGAGGAAAGTTTGCTCAGTGGCTTCTTAGTAGAAAGGGTTTGTCTCCTTAGTAGAAAGATAGTAAGAAGAGTTTCTGCCTTTCCTACCCTACTTGTTTTCAACATTGCATTGTGAAGGTGTGATGCTTGGAGCTGTGGCAGCCATCTTGTGTCCATATATTTTGTGAACCCTACTCATGCTTTTTAATCTCAGACAGTAAAAGACACTGTCAGGCATACTAAGACTTACCTGTAATTAACTGAGCTATGCAGAACATGCAATGCAGATGTTAAAATGATCATAGAATCTTTTATGGAAACATTTTTGAGGAGGAAGAAGCCTTTGAAATTATCTAGATTATCAACCCTTCATTTTACAGAAAATGGGAACTGATACCCGAAGCAATTGAAGGTCTTTCCCAAAATTATAGTTGGTTAGTGACAGAGTCTGGCAGAGAAACTTAGCCTTCTGACTCTATTTCAAATTTTAGTTCTATGAGGCATTTCTTGATGAATAAGACACCACTCAGATATAGCTGAGCTATTTAAAATATCTGTGACTAGTAAGTGGCCATCTGAAATGATTCAACTTGTTTGGTTCATTTGTTTCTAAATTGTTCTGAGCTTAGCTGGCTAGTTAGTGAGATTATCTGACTTTTTTTTTTTTCCTGAGATTCTTCCTCGAGTTTAATAAATTATTTGGAATAAAAGTACCAGGATTTCAGTCATTCTGTGGAAGAAACCCCAACGTTCTCTGATGCCCTTTCTCGTTATGATATTTATCAGAGGAAAAAGAGCTGTGTCACTTCCCAGTGCCATTATGTATAATTATATGCTTCACTAAAGAAGATTACAATCAATTTCATTTATAGCATGTATTTTCAGTGTTAAATTCAACAGTATTGGGTCATTATGGATGACTTGAATGCTACTTTGTCCTCCTTTGGCCTGTTGTGGGTTAATTTGTATCCCCTAAGAAGGAAGATATGCTGAAATCTTAACCTCTGATACCTGGAAATGTTACCTTATTTGGAAAAAGGGTCTTGGCAGATGTAGTCATATTATGATGAGGTCATAGTGGATTGGGGTGGATCCTAATCCAAGAACTGGTATCATTATATGCAAAGGGAGATTCCATCAAGGATTGCCAGCAACTGTTTGAAATTAGGAAGAGTTAAGGAAGGAGTCTTCCCTGGAGTTCTTGGAGGGAGTGTGGCCTTGCAGACACTTTGATTTCAGATTTCAGACTTCTTGTCTCCAAAGCTGTGAGAGAATAAATTTCTGTTGTTTTAAGCCACCCAGTTTGTGGTACTTTGTTATGGTAGCCCTGGGAAAATAATATATGGCCTCAGGTGTTCCTACATGGTTTTGACTCTGCTACTTCTCCATCTGCCCTAGAATTTGTCTCCTGAGAGATAGTCAATGTCCAGGGCTTAAATTTTCATGTTTAATATATCTTATGTACCAGATAATAACTATCATTAAATATTTTTGAGAATATTAAAAACTTTCTAATATTTTCTGTGTATATTCATGGAATTAATAAGCAGGTTGATAACAAAATATAATCATGCACTGATATTAGATACAGAAAGAAGCAGCGAGCTAAGCAATCGGTCTGGGCAGAATGGGTCCTGCAGGAAAAAAGACAGATTGTGAGAGCTATAAAAAGGTATAGTAGAGAGCCAGCTGAATATATCTGACCCACAGAAAGAGAAAGGTGTTATCCAGCAGGAAAAAATAGACTTAGTGTCTAACTAGAAGTTCTCAATCAGGTAGACCTATCTCGGGTCCCAGTGACTGAAAGGTCAATTGAAACTGACAGATCTTTGGGGTCACAACTGAAAAGTCCAGGGACAGATTTCATGGGGTGAAGAATAATACAGGCATTTAGATGATGTTGTTGGAACCCAGTCTCTCCCCGTATCAAATCTCTACTTCTCTCTGTGTTGCCTTCTTTAGTAGGCCCAATAATGGCCACCCAGCTTAGCTCGTGTGCCTATCCCTGAATCAGTTGATGTGTCTAGGAGTTAGGCATTCTATTTGGCCAGACTTAAGTCATCCTGTGCTCCACTCCCCAATTCAAGGGTGAAGGCCCACTCATCGACATGGATTGCGAGTTGGCCATACCTGGTTTCCTAAAAGGAAGTTCACCAACTGACCAAAAACCAACAAATAGCCACTCATTAGAGTTCCTTTATGTTATGATGCCACCCTCTTCTCAGTCTTTAGTGCTTTGACCAATACATCACCTAATCAAAATACAACACTATGGTTAGTTTTGTATTTGTATGGTTTTTCTCCAATATTGTAAATTCCTGAAGGTTGGTGGTTGCATTTTATTTTTAGTTGGTGGCCCAAATTATACATAATATATTCGTGTTGGTGTTGTTGAATTTAATATTAAATGAGTAAGTAACAGTAAATCATAGCATTATATTGCTTAATATCTCACTTTAATAGCACAATTAGCTAAGAATACATCTAGAATATTCAGATTCATTCAGTGCAACATATCCTCAGCTCTATAATATTTTGCCTATTACATATTCAACTTCTCACAGTACATTTTTTTTTTCTTCTACCTCCTCCATCCCATTACCTTTTAATTTACCCATCACAGCTCCAGTTTTAGTTGATTTCTGGAGCTACGAAGTCATGGAGCTATAATGTCATGTATCTTCATAGTCCCTATTGTTCTGTTTCTGGCTTCTGATGTTTGTGTTACGGGTGCGTCAAGAAATAGAAATTTCATTTTCAGGAGTTCTGAGGCAATTGCAGCTCTGATATCTAGCATTTAAATGGGAGAAAATTCTGTCCTCAGTGATAAGGGAGGCTGTTAGAAATCCTTTTCTTCTCCTTAGGTATTTGAACTTGACATTTATCTAAATTGTTGGCTGATAGACAGGGAATACATTTTCACAAGGAATGCCTCAGATCTGAAAAATAGACCAACACCAGATGACTCATAAATGGCTAAAAAAAAAATAAAAAAATCAATACTAACCTAGTGGAGAAATAAAAAATCAAGTTCCAGATCTATTTGAATTATATTCTTGCATCCATTATAAAACAGAATACAAAAGGTGAATTTTCTTTCATGCATTGAAGTAATCAATGCAAGTAATCATCTTATTTCTAAATGGTTATTTAAAAGAAAATAAAATCTCTTTTAACACACCGTTTGATCTTTAGTTGTTTTGTACTCTTTAATTTTAATGCAATTAAAAAAATCTACAGTTAGTTATTAACCTGCTTATTTGAAAGTAATGCTTTTGGAACAGGTAAGAGAAAGAAAACCAAATGCAAAAACTAGTACATATTACTGTAATAATGGGGAATAATTTTAATGTAATTGCCTCAATTTTGAGATAATTTAGTTGTTGAAATATTTTATGAAGTTAATTCTTATATATAAAAAGCATGAACAAATAGTTACATAAACATGCTTATCAATGTGTGAAGTTTTCAATACTATGTTTAGCAACCATGAGCGTTATCTTTTTTCCTGACTGAACCAGAGTCAGATTCCACTAAGCTTGAACAAGCTCATCGCTAGAGGAGAAGGCACAAGGAATGGAGGAAATGGTCTCCTTGAAGAGGTGCTGCTCTACCTGCCCAGGGTCTGCAAGAGCATGGGGAGAAAGAGGAGAACAGAGCACAGTCACTTGCCTTCCGTACTGATGGCATGGAGGTGACGCTTCCAGCTTTGGTCTTACTTCAGACTCTAAGTTTAAAATCATATCACATAAATAGGGACTGAGGGGGGAAAAAAAGAGGAAAAAAAGTCATATAAATCACATGAAATTAAAATTATTATACTTATGAACACAGATGTAAAGGCTGTTGTACCTCCTCTCTGTCATATACCAATAATGGTGTTTAATAAATAATTATTGACTTAGCTTCTGGTCTTTTTTCTTCCTTCCTTTCCTCCTTACCTTTTCTCTCTCTCCCTCTTTCTCCCTTGTTTAGTTAAAAAAAAAAGAAAAAAAAACCAAGATTTTTGGAAGTTTACAATGACGGATACTCATTAGCAATTTTTGTGTTCAAGGCAGTGTGTGATATGGTAGATATAGGAATGTAGCCGTTTGAGCTATAAAATTGTATGCAACTTATACTTTAAAATACATGAGGAACATACTAACAGTAAAAGTTTAGGGGGAGCCTAAAAATAAAGAGTGGAAGAAGCCTATTTATGTTGCCATAAATAGAAGTGTGGAGGGCATTAAGTTTACTTGAAAAGCAGTGAAAATGAAATTATACAACAGATGTGTTGGAAATTTTCTGAGAGGTTTTGACTCGCAAGTTATATTACACCCACCTTACTAATGTATATGTAAATAGCTGTTTTTCTCTCTCTTTCTGAGTATTTGTAGCTATAATAGAAACAATAGTAAAAGAAGACAAATTTTTGCTAAAGGCACATAGGCACATAATTGTTAACAATCATCTATGAGAAGTAAGTTGTTTAAACCAGACACTTTATATTTGGAGAGAGCTTTTCTGTAACATGAACCTATTCAGGGAGAAAAACCCATTTAATTTTCCCTCTCTCATTCTTCCTCTTCCTCTCTCTTTCTTTTTCTTTGAATTTCCACCACTCTTCAGTTACTAAACTCCTTATCTTAGCATGCTTAATATAAGGGCATGGTCAAGCTCCTGATAACTTATAACTAATAACTGTAGTTACTTTCTAACCAGCTTCTATTCTTACCTGTCCCCACCTTGTACTTGTCAGACAGGGAGAGAAATAAAAAAACAGCATGAAAAGGAGCATTTCTGAACCTGCAGAAATTCTCACCAAAAGGTCTTGAACTGCCCATTGGTTGTAGCTGCTGGGAATAAGGGAGGTGCAGTCTCTTGCCCCCATAAAAACTGGATGTCTTCTCAGTCAATTTGTCTCCACCTGGCATCAGATCCAAAGCTCAGAGAGCGAGGCCTTACAACCTTTGTAACTGAGCAGTAGGGATTCTTCAAAACATAGCCAGCCTTCTGGGAGAAGGCAAGTAAAGAGGGAAAAAAAAAATCAAATTTATTTTGTATTTTAAGAATCTATTTTTATTGTAGATAGTAATTCACGTTTTCACCTTTTCTGGCTTCTTGTTTTCTAGGTTTAACTGTTTTTTGTTTTTTCCTCCTTGGCTCTACCCAACCGCCATCTTGGCAACTCCTCCCTGGAATCATTTCCTGTCATGACATTTTTAGAAACCAAAATAACAGCATTTACAATGTAACAGCTAAATATTCCCATAGATTATCTTGGTAAAACAAGCATTTCTGCATGGTAGTTTTGAACACACCATTGGCTATGTATTCAGACTGAACCTCTTGTGAGTGTCCACGGTTTCTGGCTAACCAATGGGCTGATGGCAGCTTTGTTCGCTGTCCCTCTGTGATCACATCTGGAGTACAAAGCTGGCGACATGCTCACTTCTAAGCTTTTCTCACGTAGTGTCTTGTTTTAATTTCAGAACACACGTCTATTCAGGGAGTGAGGGAGAGGGTGCTTTTAATAATAAGGGGCAGCTGTGTAATTCTCTGTAAAAAAAAAAAAACAAAAAAAACAAAAAACGAAGCAGAAGTCCATTGTAATATTACATGGGATCATGAGATACTCCAAATGGAATGTCAGTTGGATACATTCAATACATTTTGAATTCTTTGGATTTTTTTGTTTTAGAAGAAGATGATCGTTTGTGCTTTTTTTTCAGTAGAATTATTTACTTAACCTTTTATATCTTTCATTTTCCAATTTAAATTTAGTACAGCGCAAACTCAGAGAGGTGCTGGGGAAAATATCCAAAGTGTCTGCAGACAGTCAGTGTTCTTAAACCACGATGGCAAAACCTCAAAAATAGATGCAGTCCCATACAAAGTTAAATTATTAAATGACTCAGTGTCTGGACCACTCAGGTTTTTTTCCTAGTTATGGGAGGGGAGAGACTGTTCACTGTAGAAATTCGGGATTACGGAAGGAGGAAGTTTGTTTTGTTTTTGTTTTTAGAGTGGGGGTTGGGGTTGGGGTAGGGGGCGTGGAGTTCTATCACAGGAAATCAGAATAAAAACTGAAGCCTCTTAAAAAATGTAAAGTAAAAATCAGCTTATTTGTTTTTTGCTACTTTTTATTTTCAAAATTTACATGTTAGCCTGAAGCTTTACCTGAGAGATCAGTTTACTAAAGTCCCACAAATTATAGACAAAGCCATGAAGCTCCCTTCTCCCTTGTCTATTTCTCTCAGTAGAGCCAGACTCTCTTATGTGTACATACAAGGGATGGCCATGTGACTAAGTTTTAACCAATGATACAGGGAAAACTGGTAAAATATTTTTTTAGCTTTCCTGGCTTCATGTTCCTTGCTTTTTTTTAAAAAAAACTTTTTTTTATTCTATTTTGTAGTTATAATGGCTAGAAATGGCTTGTTTTTTAGTGGGAATGCAATACCTAGAGCTTACCAGCCATCTTGGACCTATGGGGTGGCCAGACTAATGATAGGGAGATAACAGAGCAGGAGGATGGAAGAGCTCAGGTCATTTATGACCGCAGGCAGCCACTGTACCAAATCTGGAACATCCCATCTCTGGATTTTTCCCTATGTGAGACAATTAATTGTCCATCTTTCTTAAGTCACTTTTAGTTTTTAGTCATTTTTTTTTGTTACTCATCTCTCTGCACATTCCTAATAAATATGCCCTGAGAAATTAATTTGCTTATGAGCAAGTTCATAAAATATATAGTAGCATAGTCTCAATTGGAATTTAGGCCTTCTAATTTCTTTCTTTTTTTTTTTTTTTGGAAATGTCATTTTATTTATTTATTTGTTTCTTTTCCATTTCTTTTTTGTTTTAGCATATTATGGGGATACAAATGTTAAGGTTATGTATATTGCCTGTGCCCCCCCCCCAAGTCAGAGCTTCAAGCGTGACCATCCCCCAGACGTTGCATATCTCAGTTATTATGTTTGTATATACCCATCCCCACCTCTCCCCTCCCACCCACCCAACACCCGGTAAATGTTATTTCTCTATGTCCACTTAGGTGTTGAGCCATAAATACCAATTTGCTGGTGAGTACATGTGGTGCTTGTTTTTCCATTCTTGAGATACTTCACTTAGTAGAATGGGTTCCAGCTCTATCCAGGAAAGTACAAGAGGTGCTATATCACCATTGTTTCTTAAAGCTGAATAGTACTCATGGTATACATATACCATATTTTATGAATCCACTCATGTATTGATGGGCACCTGGGTTGTTTCCACACCTTTGCAATTGTGAACTGTGCTGCTATAAACATTCAAGTGCAGGTGTCCCATTTGTAGAGTGTCATTTGATCTTTTGGGTAGATGCTCAGTAGTGGAATTGCTGGATCAAATGGTAGATCTACTTGTATCGCTTTAAGGTATCTCCATATTGCTTTCCACACAGGCTGAACCAGTTTGCAGTCCCACCAGCAGTGTAGGAGTGTTCCCATCTCTACGCATCCATGCCAGCATTTATTGTTTGGGGGCTTTTTGATAAAGGCCATTCTTACTGGAGATAAGTGGTATCTCATTGCAGTTTTGATTTGCATTTCCCTGATGATTAAAGATGTTGAGCATTTTTTCATCTGTTTGTTGTAGGCCTTCTAATTTCTTGTTCAATGTCTTTTCCTCTCACCATCTGCCCCTGTTCTGTCACCAGATTAGTCTCTGTATGAATGAATGAGTTCTTGCCTTATTAAACCTGTTTTCAAATGTCAGCTGTAGTAAATTGTATTTGTTGTCTACGTAAGTGATCCTCACTCAACCTTTTTTGCACCAGGGCCAGTTTTATGGAAGACAATTTTTCCATGGAATGGGGATAGTTTGGAGATGATTCAAGCACATTACATTTATTGTGCACTTTATTTATATTATTATTACATTGTAATATATAATGAAATAATTATATAATTCACCACAATACAGAATCGAATGCCGCCACTGATCTGACAGGAGGCAGAGCTCAAGCAGTGATGCAAGCAATGGGGAGCAGCTGTAAATACAGATGAAGCTTCACTCACTTGCCTGCTGCTCACCTCCGGCTGTGTGGCCTGGTTTCTAACAAGTACCGGACCAGTACCAGTCCACGGCCCAGAAGTTGGAGACCACAGCTCTGGATTAGAGCTTGCATTTGCAATTCCTTTTGGTAAATGAAATTTCATAAATGTTATGGCTTATCTTTTCATAGAAAGGCTTGTCCACCTAAGTTCAAAATTATAGGATGATTGATTTCCATATTTAAAGCCTTGATTTGAGAAGAGGTAACCATTGTGAGTCACATTAATATTGAGAAAATTAAATGTGTCAACATGCTTGCTAAGTTGATTACATTTCAAAACCTCAAATTCCCATCCTGAAAGTTGTTTTAAGAAACAAGTAGATAAAATTACATCAAAATTGAAAAATGTAAGCAAATATTTGGGCAAAATTAAGAGAGTAAGAATAAAACATATCAGTAACAATATCTCAGAATATATGAAATACTGGACCAAAATTATCTGAGAAATTAGCTCTGTTCCTGGACTTACCAATTATTTTTGTGTAACAAAAATGTTACTTGATTGGTTTTCTCTATCTTTATGGCAAAATAAACTTCAGACTCAAAAATCCATGTTATCCATTACCTGGCTTTAAAAGAGGACCCATAAAACCATTCAACTCAATTGAGAATGGATGATTTTCCAAAGACTCTATAGCAGGCATCCTCAAACTACGGCCCGCGGGCCACATGCCGCCCTCCAAGGACATTTATCGTCCCTTGGGTGTTTTTGCCGCCGCTGCCTGTCCTGCTTAGCAGCCAACTCGTCCCAGGCCCACAGTGCGCACTCTCCAATGGTCTGAGGGACAGTGAACTGGCCCCCTGTTTAAAAAGTTTGAGAACCCCTGCTCTATAGAAAGGAAAGTTGGAAGTCTTCTATACAGTACAGAGAATAATCATGAACTATATCATGAACACAAATGAAATCATGCTTTATGAGTACTTTCAGTTTGTTACACGAAGGGTGCTAAATACAAAAGAAACTTTGCTTTTTTCTCCTTTAGGTCCTTAGAAGACATTTTGTTTTCCCCTTGGCCATAAAATGACTTTTCACACATCACCATTATGCTGTGACTGAGTTTGCTCCCCTTCAACAATGGCTTCCAGAATGCTTTCACAGCACAATGACTGAGTTTAAAAAGTGTCCATTGGAAAAAGAGACTTATTTCCACAGCCGTGGCAGCACTGTAAAGATGAGGAAGCTTGGGGAAGCTCAGAGATGCAGATGTTAAACAGTGGCATCTTCCCGTGCCTGGTAACCATGGGTACTGTAGAAGTGCTGTCTTGTAGAACAATTTTTTTTTTAAGTTATAGAAGATTCTAAATTTATTGAATGTATAGCTCAACACATCAAGTTGTTCACAGTGACTATTGTGCATGATTCTTCTGTATTGTGTTTTGAAAAGAAGGAATAATGTTTCAATACAGTGCGCCTTGTTTTTCACTCAAGTGATCTCTTCTCTGAATTGAGAGACATTTCTTCTTTATATAACGTAGAAAATACGAACGGGAAAACTGGATTGAAAATCCTCAGGATAATAATTAATTACTTGTTTTTTGGATGAAGTTTACTTTGACAGGTCACCAATAAATTCTACTTTTATCCTCACCCATGTTCCTTCTGTTATAAAATAATAACATCTTTCTGGTCCTTCATCCCCTGGACATGGACAGCAGTTGATCAGTGATCTTTGCTATTTAGCCTTTGGACCTGAGAGGTAGCATCTGTGAAGTAGCAGGGATGGTGACAAAGTAGCCACTTTCTTAAGCTGAGACACAGCTCTCTACCAGTTGGAGAAGAATAAACATCCCATCCTCACAGTGATGAGTGACCAAGCTTGGATAGAAGAACTTCTTACAGAGCCTGAAAATGCTTTGGTAGTATCCTCCAGAGTTGCCCTAGGCAAAGGCACAAAGTTTCCCTTTGACTTCTCACCAATCCAGGCTCCTTACTTACTACTCAATTCTTTTTAGGTTCACCAAAACTTTGCAGTTCTCTCTTCATGGACATTATCTTCTCTTTATAAATTTATTTGTAGTTAGTGTTAATGTCCAGAAACTGCCCCATAATCCTAATAATTATTATGTGTAAAATTGGATAATTGAAACTTTTCCCCTTTATAGCTGTCCGATTATACCACTTTAAATGTCACTTTCCATTCATTCATGTCTATAAAAATAATTATGATGATAAAACTTTTAGAAGAAAACACAGAAGTAAATCTTCATGATCTTTGGGTTAGGCAATCATTTCTTACATATGACTACAAAAGCATAAGCAATAAAAGAGAGGATCGTTAACTTGGTTTCCATCAAAATTAAAAACTTTTGTGCTCCAAAGTGCACCATCAAGGGAAAAAGATAGTTTATAGACTGGGAGACAATATTTGTAAATGATGTCTGAAAATGGGCTTGTATCTAGACTATATAAAGTACTCTTACACCTCAAATTTAAAAAGACAGCCTCGGCCGGGCGCGGTGGCTCACGCCTGTAATCCTAACAATCTGGGAGGCCGAGGCGGGCGGATTGCTCAAGGTCAGGAGTTCGAAACCAGCCTGAGCAAGAGCGAGACCCCGTCTCTACTGTAAATAGAAAGAAATTAATTGGCCAACTAATATATATAGAAAAAATTAGCCGGGCATGGTGGCGCATGCCTATAGTCCCAGCTACTCGGGAGGCTGAGGCAGCAGGATTGCTTGAGCCCAGGAGTTTGAGGTTGCTGTGAGCTAGGCTGACGCTAGGCACTCACTCTAGCCTGGGCAACAAAGCAAGACTCTGTCTCAAAAAAAAAAAAAAGACAGCCTGATTTAAAAAATAGGCAAACAATAAGAATAAACATTTCTCCAAAGAAGATATACAAATATCAACAAGCACATGAAAATATGCTCAACATAATTAGTCATTAAGAAAATGCAAATCAAAACCACAAGGAGATACTACTTTACATTCACTAGAATAGTTATAATCAAAAACACAATGATAAGTGCCACATATGTCTAAACAAAAACTTGTACATGAATGTTCATAGAAGCATAATTCATAATAGCCCAAAAGTAGAAGCAACTCAAATGTTCATGAAATGATAAACGAACAGACAAAATGTTGTATATCCATACAATGGAATGGTATCTGGCCATAAAAAGCAATGAAGTACTGATATATGGTACGACATGGATGAACCTAAAAAGTATACTCAGTGAAAGAAGCCAGTCATAAAAGGCTACACATTATATGATTTTATGTGTACAAAAATGCATAATAAACAAATCTACAGAGACAGAAAATATTAATGGTTGACTAGGCTTTATAGGGGAGGGAAAGAAAAGAATAGGAAGTGATTTGTAATGGGTATGGGTTTCTTTATGGGATAATGAAAATGTTTTAAAATTAGATTATGGTGATGGTTGCACAACCCTGTAAATATTCTAAATACCATTGAATTGTACACTTAAATACACTTAAAAAGGAGAAGTCTATGATATACATTATGTCTCAATAAAGCTGTTAAAAATAATTATGATATGATAACATGAGAACAATGACATTGAGTAATACTTTATGATTTATCATAAAGTATTTTCACAAAGTATTATCATAAAGTATTTATCGCAAAGTATTTTCATTGTGGGATAACAATGATTAGAACTAGAAATATAAAAATAAACAAAGCAAAAACATGCACTTTCAATTTTGGCAGTTGTTTAAATTCTATTACCACCGACATATACCATACTATAGTACTGAATGTCAAAACAGAAAAGATTACCAGGAGATTTAGGTAGAATGTGAATCTGGTGCATGAGGCCGGTCCCAATTACTAATGGATGCCTAAACTGTTTTTAGCAATCAGGACTGGATTGGAGAGAAGAGGTACCAATAATTGCCATGGTGCTTAAAAGAAAATATGATATATGTTGGTGGTAAAAAATCAGAGATTTGGTATACACCATAGTAAGCCTTGGGTACCTACTTTATTTACCTAGATGTGTCCCTCAAAGTGTTATTTAGGGTCACTTTTCATCATAAGTTTTAAATTTTTTATTATTATTTTTATTTCAGCTTATTATGGGGGTACAAGCATTTAGGTTACATATATTGCCTTTGCCCCACCCAAGTCAGCTTCAAGTAGGTCCATCCCCCAAACATTGTGCACTGCACCCATTAGGTGTGACTATATCCATCCCCTCCTCCCCTCTACCATTTGCCCAACACCTGATGAATACTATATGTGCACATAAGTGATGACCAATTAATACCAATTTGATGGTGAGTATATCTGATGCTTGTTTTTCCATTCTTGGGATACTTCACTTAGTAGAATGGGTTCCAGCTCTATCTAGGATAATACAAGAGGTGTCTAGATCACCATTGTTTTTTGTGGCTGAGTAGAAATCCATGATATATATCTATATCTATATCTATCTATATATATATATATATCTCACATTTTATTAATCCACTCATGTATTGATGGGTGCTTGGGTTGTTTCCACATCTTTGCAATTATGAATTGTGTTGTTATAAACATTTGAGTGCAGATTTCTTTTTTATAGAATGTCTTTTTTTCCTTTGGGTAGATGCCCAGTAATGGGATTGCTGGATCAAATGGTAGTTCTACTTGTATCTCTTTTAGGTATCTGCATATTGCTTTCCACAGAGGTTATACTAGTTTGCAGTCCCACCAGCAGTGTATGAGTGTTCCTATCTCTGCATCCACAGCAACATTTATTGTTTTGGGACTTTTTGACAAAAGCCATTCTTACTGGAATTAAGTGATATCTCATTGTGGTTTTGATTCATATTTCTTTGCTGATTAGAGATGTTGAGCATTTTTTCATATGTTTTTTAGCCGTTAGTCTATCTTGTTTTGAAAAGTTTCTGTTCATGTCCTTTGTCCACTTTTTAATGGGGTTGTTTGATTTTTTTCTTGCTGTTTTTCCTGAGTTCTATATAGATTTTTATAGCCTTTTATCAGACGTGTAGCACGAGAATATTTTTTCCCATTCTGTGCATTGTCAGTTAGCTCTCATAATAGTTTCCTTGGCTGTGCAGAAGCTTTTTAATTTGATCAGGTCCAATTTATTTCTTTGTTGTTGTTGCTGTGATTGCCTTTGGGGTCTTCTTCATAAATTCTTTCCCTAGGCCAATGTCTATAAGAATTTTTTCAACATTTTCTTCTAGAATTCTTACAGTTTTATGCCTTAGGTTTAAGTCTGTTATCCACCATGAGTTGATTTTGTGAGGGGTGAGAAGTGTGAATCCTATTTTCATCTTCTATATGTGGCTATTCAATTTTCCTAGCACCATTTATCGAATAAGGATTCTTTCTGCCAGTGTATGTTTTTGTCTGCTTTGTCAAAGATTAGATGGCTATATGAAGATGGTTTTATATCTGGGTTCTCAGGTCTGCTTCATTGGTCTATGTCGCTCTTCTTATGATAGTACCAGCCTGTTTTAGTTATTATAGCCTGGTAGTATAGCTTGAAGTCTTGTAAATTGATGCCTCTCAATTTGTTCTTTTTACTTAAGATTGCTTTTGCTATCTGGGGTCTTCTCTGATTCCATAGGAAACATAGAAATATTTTTTCTAGATCTGTGAAAAATTATGTTGGTATTTTAATAGGGATTGCATTGAATCTGTAGATCACTTGGGTACTATAGACATTTTAACAATGTTGATTCTGCCAATCCATGATCATGGTATGGTTTTCCACCTGTTTACATCCTCTGGTATTTTCTTCTTCAGTGTTTCATAATTCTCTCTGTAGAAGTCTTTTATCTCCTTAGTTAAATATATTCCTGGGTATTTTATTTTCTTTGTTGTTATTGTGAAGGGTATTGAGTCATGATTTGGTTCTCACTTTGACTCTTGTTGGAGTATAGGAATGCTACTGATTTGGGGGGAGAAGGATACTTATTAAAGCTGAAAATGATTAATGCCACCCTATGCCTATGAATTGATATCAGTAGGGGATAGAGGTGATGGAAGCTGGCAATCTGCAATTTAAAAAAATGTTACTAGGTGATTATTACTCAACTAAATTAGAAAACACCAATACAGAATTGAAAAGCCTATTATCACAACATCTATTATATGTGATACTGGAAGTCTTACAGTCCTACAGTTACCAAAATAACATAGGAAAATTAACTAAATAAAAACTACAGGGATTGAAAAGAAGTAACATTATCCTTATCCACAAATGTATTTGTTTGAAAGTAAATCCATGGGTATCTGCAACCAAGGACATTTGGAAAATCCAAGAAAATCTATGGATAAAAGAATCTTCAGAATTTAGTTTTTGGTGAGGTTGATGAATAGAAAATTAACAATAAAATTTAATATAAAAAACTCAGTAGAATTTGTATGTAACAGCACAACCTTGTAGTAATTCAATTTTAAAAAGCTATAATTCAGAAGAGCAACAAATTAAGAGAGAGGGAGAATGGGGCCCAGAGAGAGAGAGGGAGAGAGACAAAAACTATTAGGTTCCTAGAAAAAAGTCTCATGAAAACTTTTCCTTTCTTCATACATAAAATTATGAAACAATTTAAAAACATAGAGATGACCTTCTAAGCAATCGGAGAGCATACCATGTTCATTAATAGAAAGACTCATAAAAATATTAAATCACTCCAAATTTATGTAGAAATTCAATGCAATGGTAACCAAAATTACTAGAAGGCTTTTTTCCAAAAAATGCACAAAAGTGTTCAATTCCACTTCAAAATACAGTCATATTTTAGAGAAAAACTTTATATTTGAACACAGATATTTATTACAGTGCTGCTTGGAATAGTAAAAAAAAAGGGGAGGGGTGGGGGGAATAACCTAATAACCCACCAGAAAGAGAACTGATAAAGTAACTGTGGGTTATTATTATTTGACAATTACAATGAAGCACTTGCATCAATCAGTGTGTTTCCATATGAATAAATTTGAAAAATAAAATATTCAATGCAAAAAGAAAATTGCTAGAGGATATGTACAGATGATATCAAATATCATAAATTTACAAAACCAAAATAATACCATATTCATGCATACACATATAGTAAAATTATGCAGTCTTACATGGAATTGATTCCCCAAAACATCAGGAAAACTCTGAGGAAAGAAGGGAGGGAAGGCATGGAAATAAAATTAGGGCTTTAACTGTATCTGGAATACTTTATTGAAAGAGTAAATAAATATGGAACAAAGATGGACTAATATTATCATATGTTAGATCTGGGTAGCAAATAATTAGCTTCTGTTATATTACTTTTTGTATCTTTGAAATATTTCAAACACCAAATATCAGTAAACAAGAATTGGTTTGCAGAGCAAGGCTTTCTACAGTGATCAACTCCTTTAAATGGTTGACATAGAGCCCTATATTGATTTAGATCCTCTCATCAATATTTTCCATACCTGAAAGCTGGACAGATGGCAACTGCAATATTTTCTCTCCTTGACAGATGGATGAACTAGAAGGTTTAATTACTTTCTCCTAGTTACATAGTAAGTAGCTCTGGAAACAAAATATTTTGGTCAATAGCTTGGGTGTTTGGCCACCACGCAGCATGTCGTAACACAATACTTAGCCTTTATAGCTTCTACTATGAGATAACAACATATTTATATATATGTTATATTACATATATAAAACAGAAACCTATATCTTTGTATATAATCAGACAGTGTAAAACAGGAAAAAAAATAACCTTCAATTTTTAGTTTTTCTCATGACTGTTGCTGTGAATGAGTTTGTCTATCCTGACATAATTATCATTTGTTTAAGTGAGAGCTTTCGACCTTAAGTAAAAGCCAAGAGTAAGTCAGGTCCTTTACCAGAGCATTTGATTTCCCCTCACCCCCAGAAGTGGGTATGTAGAGCAAAGAATACCTCGCGTATATTCAGGAGGTATAAATTTTCTTCTCAAGTCTTCCTCTGGCTCACTGTGGCCTGCATCAATTCTTTGAGTCTTGCACAGTCTGCAAAAGTTTATGGAAGAAAGGATATATCATCTTGAGAGAGCAGCATTAATTGAAAATACATCGCTTCTTTGGAACACAGCAGAGAGCCTGCTGGGGCTGGAAGGAAGCGATCAGGGAAGACGATAGTATCAGATGCAGCTGGCGAGGCTTTGGATTTTACTCTGCAGCAACTGAAGATTTTTGAGGAATGTCATATTGTTATTGGCTTCTGATTTGCCTGGGAATATTGTCATTCAGTAATTGCAAGTAGCAACATACAAAGAAACCATACTATAGCAGGAAAACCAAATAGGGGATTTTTTTTTGCCCACAAAACAAGAAGTCAGGAGGTAGACAGGTTAAAGCTGGGGCAACCTATCCAGCAAGCCATCAAAGACTATAAGGTTCCTTCTAACGTCATGTTTTACCAGGCCTTGGTTCTCATTTTCTTAGAAAGGCTGTTCTACCTCTAGAACAGGCAGAAACAAACAAACAAACAAACAAAAAATTACAGAAGGTAAAATGTTCATCCTAGCCAAGTCTTCTCTTTTTCCAGTAAAATTATACTTTTGATGGAAGCCCTACCTGCTAGACTTATGATTACATTTCACTGGCCGGAATGGGTCATAAGGAATTCCAGCGAGGTGTGTGTCTGCGAGTGTGTGTTTTACTGCTTTATTGAAGTATTATTTACATAAAATAAGTTGCATGCATAGGAAGTATACAATTTGATGAGTTTTGACATACTTGTACACTTAAGTAGTCATTATCATAATTGAGATGCCAAATATTTCAAGAGGTGTGTGTTTTAAAGTGGGAACTTAGTCACTTGAATAAGTCAAGCTTCTTTCAGCAAGAGAAAAATGGAAAAAATAGATATTTGAGAGGCAATCAGCAGTATCTGCCACAATTTCTAGATTCACAAATTTTCCCAAGGGTGTCCCTCCAAGTGGTTCTTCTGGTTCAGCTTGGTGGAGCCCAGGGGAGCCCTAAAGAGAGAGAGAGAACCAAGGTAGGAGCTTACCTTGGAATTGTTTCTGGTCTCGATCTGCCTTGGCAGGCAGTATGACATAGAGGAGAGTGTGGTTTTAAAGAGTTAGATGGGGGGTTAAATCCCAACTCCCACCACCAACTCATTGTGTGGCTTTGAACCATTCAATTCAACGAACTGTTGTTGAATATCAACTATGTGACAGCCACTCTGTCATTCCCTAGGCATTTAACAGTAAAAAGGACAGACATGGTCCATTCCTTCAAAGAACTTGCTATCTGGCAGTGGCTGAGCCTTTGCTATAAACAGAAGTTGTGGCAAGGATAAATTTAGTTCTTGCAGCATGCAAATGTTAGTTTAATGGTAATTGTTCAGCAGCTGTCCTACATTTGGCTTCATTCTACTCATACTAGTACTCAAATTTGGGAGCTTGGATCTCTCCCCTGGAAACTCTGCTTGATGTTGGATTAATCCCAAGAGTTCTGGGCTTTTTAAAGAGCTAATTAAGGTCAACTATCTTTTCTCTCCCCCCTACTATGACCCTAAACCTCACTGGGTTAAGAGCACATGACCTAGTTTTTTCCCTCTGAGGAAAGAAAGTTCTCAAAAATCTTCTTGGAATCTCAGAAAATTCCTGCCTTTGAAAATCTTTCTTTTTTGAAGTCATTCAAAATGAATGTTTCCCCCACCCCCTCCTTGCTCACTCTGTAAGTAAACTTGGCTTCCCTTTCCAGCAGCGGGAAACTTGGGAATGATCCTAGCACTGCAGAGACTTCAGATCTGCCTGAGGACGCTGGAATTGATCCAAAGACTATGGGAACCCTGATTCTAGACCACAGGGGTCCCTGATTTTTCCCAGGAGTACAAGGACATGCTGCGCAGATCAGTGGTTTTTCTTGCAATATATATATATATATTTTTTTTTTGCCTTTATTGAGTAAAGAGGCACTATACATACACGTTTTCTTTTCTTGCTTAATTACCTTATAACTATTCTCATTTTACACAAAGAAAACAAGAGTCTGCAGACAGAATGAGCGCTCTTACCCAGGTCACTCCGCTCAGCATGGGTGGAGTTGGGATTCACACCCAGCTCTGTCTGACTCCAGACTCCTTTTTCTTAACCGCTATGGTATACTGCGGCTGTTTTTGGAGTTGCCTTCTCTTGGGAAAAATATTTACCACAGCCGTGTGTGGAAACAGTTTTGTGGAAATCCCAGATACCATAATGATCAGTGATATTCCCTTTTAAAACTCACAATTCGGTGATGTGTCCAGGAAAAGTGGCTGTCTCTGCCAAGCTCTTACATTCTCTGCCTTCGGCCTGGCTGTTTGCTCCCTGGCCTGGCCGTTTGCGAAGCTGCCAGTTCTGAGAGCGCGGTGCATACCACGTCCTGGTGCAGACAGCAGCGGAGCTCACTGCTCACGCTTGTCTCTTCAGGACTGCTCCCCTCGGGGACTCTGAGGCCTTTCTCTTTTCCTGACCCAGCATTTGTGTGTCTGAAATGTGCAGAGATGGGCACTTCTAGTGAATGCCTCTGAATTTTTAACAGGGTTAAGGGGTAAGGTATAGAGGAAAAGCTACACAAAACAGTCTATGAATGTTCACAATACATGTGAAAGACATTCCTGCTGAACTTTCTGGTAATACACTCCTGGCCCTGTGGCGGTTTCTCCCAAATATTGCATGTTTTGGACATACTTATACTAAAAAATTATTTATCTAAAACTCAGGTTTAACTGGGTGGCCTGTATTTTATCTGGCAACCCTCAGTTAGACAATACCGTATATTTATTACCCTCATGACTGACTGGACCTTGGTTATTCCTTTTTTTTTTTGCTTTTTGCTATGAAATAAAATATTCTGCTGCATTCCTCTCCGTGTGTAGTGTCATGATGCACGCGTGTCCAAACCCTGTCTTTGAAGAACCAGATCAAATGCCACCGCTTCTTTCCCGATTCCCTGTCCTTCCAAACAGAAGTAATGTCTCCTTCCTCTGGAATCTGTAGCCTGTCTCTCGTTTTGTGTGTGTGCTCGAATTACAGTTGCGTTAGCATTTCTCAAAGAGTAGGAGCTGAGACTCAGATTCTTCTGGTAAGCGAAGTCTGATGACAGCCTTCTCCCCTGCTAAAGATTTTGAAACCACTGAAGTGCAACGGAAACTAAAATGGCTTCAGGTCTGTCCATGATGAGGGTTCATATACGGCTGAGCTGGCCCTGAAGAGGCTAGTTCTGCAAGGAGGGAGAAGTACAGCCTGAGAGGAGGGTTCTGGAATGGGGAGCCACCCAGCTCTGTCTGACTTCAGACTTCATTTTCTTAACCTTTGTATTGGAGTTAGTTTCATACGGTTTGTCTCTGCTAGAATTTTACCTATATAAATCTTTACCCAAATGTGCGTTGGGCTTTTTTTTTTTTTTGGTATATCTATGTTCTAATTTTGTCTAAAATGAAAATTAGAGATATATTAATTTCTTAAAATAGGGTCTAGAAGTTTAATGTCTAGTTTAATGTTTAGTTTAGTGTCTAGTTTAATGAAGTTTAATGTTAAGTTTAATGTTTCTAGCCTGTGGAAGTGATTATAAAGAGTTTGAAAATGACCAATTCCTTGGAAAGTTTCTATAATTTGTGTATAAAAACTGAAGGGACCTGGGATCATAATCTGGAAATAGTGTTGGACAAAGTTTAAATTCTTTTCATTGTCACTATCAATTTGATTTGTCTATATCTTCTTGATTCAATTTTGGAAATTTGTATTTGTTCTATAAACATATCATTTTAATTGAGACTTTAAGTTTATTTTCATCAAGTATATGTACTTTTATTTATTTATTTATTTGAGACAGATTCTCACTCTGTCACCCCAGAGAGAGTGCCATGGCGTCAGCATAGCTCACTCCAACCTCAAACTCCTGGGCTCAAGCCATTCTCCTGCTTCAGCCTCCCGAGTAGCTGGGACTACAGGCCTGTGCCAAGATGCTCGGCTAATTATTTTATTTTTTGTAGGGATGAAGTCTCACTCTTGCTCAGGCTAGTCTCGAACTCCTGAGCTCAAGCGATCCTCCTGCCTCGGCCTCCCAGAGTGCTGAGATTACAGATGTGAGCAATTGAAAGAAATATCTGCTCTCTGTTAATCTGTTACCTTACACATTTCTACTTTTTTCCTAAAATTTGTTTTTACACTAAGGATTTACGGTTTTGTTTTTGATTCTGTTCTTTTTCCATTGTCTAATGTATTAAAATCTATTTTTACTTTTAATTACTTTTTTTTTTGCTTCTTTTGGCTTTACTTCATCCTCTAATTTATTGAAATCATATGCTTAGTTCATATTTTCATTATTTCTTGATTAGTAATTAAAGATAATGTAGGTATTACCAAAAACAATTTTACCATCTCTCATAATTAAAAAACATTAAATACAATGTTATTTTTTGCAATGATCTTCAGAAAAGTAAAAACAAGAAAATAAAGACCATTCATAATCCAACTACCAGGTTTAACAAATTGTAGCCTTTTTGGGGGCATATTTTTTTAGGTTGCTCTTTTTCTTTTGCTCTTTTTCTCTGTGTGTGTGTATATATATGTTTATATATATTTAAAAATGACATCGCACTATATATATGCAATTTTATATTTCTTTACTTTTTAGATAACATTTTAATGCCAGAAAATGTAAATCTATTTATTTTTAATGGCTGCATAGTTTTCCACGTATATATACTATAATTTTTTTAAACTACCCACTATTGATGAATATTAAAGTATTTCCTTTTTCCTTATGGCTGAAAAGAACTGGAGATAATTCTTCTTAGTTAAGTATTGCAGGAATGGAAAAACAAACACCACATGTATTCACTATTAAGTTGCAACTAACTACACAGCACTTCTGGGCACAGATGGAAGTAGAACTCAAGGGAAATCAAGCAGGTGGGAGTGGGAGGAGGGGATGGGTGAAATCATACCTAACAGGTACAATGTACACTATCTGGGTGATAGGTATGCTTAAAAGTTTGCCTCATGCAATACGAAAGCAAACCATGTAACCAAAACATTTGTACCCCTGTAATATTCTGAAATAAAAAAAGTCTTTCCTAGTTTCTATGTTAATATCTTTAGTATATAATGAAAGCTAAATAATTTTAAAAAGTAGGAACCAATAAAAATGTTGCATTGGAAATGCTTGTACATACCTCCTCATGTAGCAACCTTATTATTTTCTTGGCATGGCTTTCTATATATGGAATTGTTTGTGGGTCATCAGACATGTGTATAGCAAGCTTTCATGAGTTTTGCCAACTTTCTTCCAGATCATGTCATTTATGCTCCCATCAACATGTATGAGAGTGTTTGCTCCACACACCCCGGTGCCACTGGCTATAATTAATGTTGTAATCATTACCAATCTGATAAAATTATAATTTTAAGACCTTCATTGTTTTAATTTCTATTTCTTTAATCAGTGGTGAAGTTGAAGTTTTTGTAAATTTATGGATCAATTAACATGCAAATATGATTTATATATATATATATAAACATATGTAATATATTTCAGTCATTTAAACAGCACCTGGTACAAAATAAGTGCTGTATAAGTGAATGCTATTTTATTATTAATTTCATTTTTGTTTAATAAATTGCCTGTGATTATCCTTTACTAATTTTCTATTGATGTTTACTTATAACTTATCTTTTAATGGAAGTTCTGAGTTCTCGTTGATCTTAGAGTCAGTTAGGAGTGTGGTAATTGAGACCTTTTTTTTCTGGTATGGCTTCATATTAGATGTCTACCTTAATGTTTCTAGCTTTGCATATTACTGCCTTGGAGGCACATAGTATTCATTCTGTATCCCTGAAATGTTAGAATTTCAGGAGTTGTTGCTGCTCTTTTTTTTTGTTGTTGTTGTTTTTTACTAATTTGTTTTATTAGGAAGTCTTCTTGTTCTAACATTTTTAAATTTTCTTGTATTATTTTTTAGTTACTGTTTCTGTCTCGTTTTCTTCTGGTATGGTTTGAGATACTAATTAATAATAGTGGATTTTTATTTTTTATTATCTATTTATAACATTCTTGCTCTCATCTTTTATGTCTCTGTCTTTTCTCTCTACATTCTGAAAGAACCTTTTAAATTTATTCTTCACATCACTGATTTTGTTTTCTGCAGTATCAATTCTGTCTTTACTGCCTCCATTCTATATTAGAGCTATAGTATTGCATCTTTTGGACTCCTTACCTTCCCCTTTTATTTTTGCTACCTTTTACCCAAGCAAAATTTTTTCCTAATTTAATTTCCTAATTAGGAAATTCCTGATTTCCTAATCTAACCTCATTTCACCTTTTATAGTGTGTGTTTTGATAATATTATTGAGAACATGAAGCACATGTTTCTAATACTTACTTCTATTTTCTATATAGTAGGTAACTTTTAAATTGTGCTTTTTTTTTCATCTCGAATGTTGTCATTAGTTTATTATACCATAGAGTATTTTTATAACCTTATTTCACTATTTTTACCCCTGCTTATCATTTTTGCAAGAACAGTGGACTGCCCACGTTTGGTCTCTGTCCACAAACTGGGTAGGTGAGACTCTAGCCTTCTGCTCTAAAGCTTGACTACAGCTGAATATCAATCATTTTGTTAGCTCACAGATCCATTTCCCATAGTCTGAGGGGAGGAAGCAGGAAGATGAGTACTTGAGTATACCAGAAGAAGAATGTTGACTATGTGGTATTTGCTCTCCCTTTCCTTATTTAGTGAAACTACTATACAGGTGTCAGATTTTCTGGGTCCAGCTTTCTCTACTGCCTGTTTCTTAGGTAGCTTGCCTCATGCTTTATTTTTCGGGGGGAATTGTTTTTGTTGTTGTTGTTGTTTAAGACAGACTGTTGCTTTGTCGCTCAGGCTAGAATGCCGCTCAGGCTAGAGTGCCGTGGTGTCAGCCTAGCTCACAGCAACCTCAAACTCTGTGGCTCCTGCCACAACCTCCTGAGTAGCTGGACTACAGGGACAAGTTACCGTACACGGCTAATTGTTCTATTTTTAGTAAAGACGGGGTCTCACTCTTGCTCTGGCTGGTCTCAAACTCCTGACCTCAAGCCATCCTCCTGCCTCTCTGCCTCTGCCTCCCAGAGTGCTAGGATTACAGGGGTGAGCCACCATGCCCCGCCATGCCTCATGCTTTACACAGTTTGGAGTGGTGTTTGCAGTGGTGAACGACTTCCTTCCCAGCTGCAATCTTACTGCATGGTATATTCTCTGTGAGAATTCAGGGACTTCAAGAAATATTCCTTTCAAATGCTGGTGATCAGTCTCAGCAGATTGAAGTCACAGGAGTGTGTTTGCTCTCTGCTGTCTTAGAGCCTCCAGCTATTAATATTAGATCTTGTCCCTCCAAATAAGAGACTATGTACTGGAGAACTTGAGAGGTGTTCCTAGGTGACTGACTTTATGTATTTGCTTTTTATCAGATCTACTTAATTTATAGTGGAAATTCCTCTAAGTTTCTGTTTTGTAGATGGTATCTCCATGGTTTCTAAATTTGAAGGTGATTTTACTCTTGTCTTTTATAACCCTTTGAACATTTCAGTGGAAATCTGAGAATAGGGGGTGTGAAGCACATTTCTAGATGCTTTTTAATATTAGCCTGTTGACTTCACCATAAAAGACAGTCAAAGAATAGCTAATAACTGAAAAAAGAATGAACATCATTCTTGAGCATAAGGGATAGTTAATTGTTTTATGTGACTTTTATATTATTCTTGCATATGTTGAAATCTTTGAGGTTTCTTTATATTTCTTTTTTAGATACTGCAAATGGGAATAATGATAGGTTCTCATGGGAAAATATTGGGACTACTCTAGAAATAAGTTCAAGTGTTTATTACTTTATAAGTAATAAAGAAGATATGGTTTCTACCCTCCTCAACTTCATACTACAATATGATTTATCAGCAATTGCTTTTTTTTCCTTTTATAAGTCAAACATCAGAATTGTTTGTTAAAAATGGAAGTATTCAGGGTAATTAAATGCCTCTTTTTCTGGCGATGGAAGTCTTGTTTATTTGAGCAAATCAATGAAGAATTATTTTACCAGGGACTTATAAGAGATTGGGAGAATGGTTATCTCACTAATCCTGGGGTAATGGAGGGAGAATTTCCTCCCTTCTATGCTTTCTACACTTTATGGAGGCAGAAGAGTTAAACTTGACTGAATTCACATTTTCTTTTAAGTATTTTTTTTGATAAATTCATATGATTTTTCATTTTATTAATAACTGGCACCAATGTGCAATTATATATTTATTTTAAGTACTACTATACTTCTTTCCATATAATAAAAGACAAAATAGAGATTCAGTTTCTGGAGAAAAGACATTTTAATTTTGAGCTTTCTAAATGCTTGTCAGTGCATGTCATTAGTAGAAAATATTTTATTCGCTGGAAATAGAGCTATGCGTCCTTCAGATACAGGCATGTGGGTTTTATCAAATGTAGTGAACACCTGTGGATTTGTTGCCCAGCCTCGTTTAACCCTTCTTTTGGTAAAATTACCCTAACTTTTCCCTAATCTGTCTTGTGTTAATGGTGATATCACATGAGGTACTCCTTTATCTAGTGCATGAGCACGTGACTCAAGCTAGGCCGATGAGACTTTGTTCCCTGAGAATTATTTTCCTTTTAAAGCTGTTGTAAGGATTAAGTGAGTTAATACATGCAAAGTATTTAGAAACATTACTGGCGTAGGGTAAGCACTACATAAGTATGAGCTTTTATTATTCTTAAACAGAATGACATAATATTAGAAAGTAGTTAGAGTTGGACCATTCTGATCACACAGCCTTAAGACGCTTCCTTAGTTTTTCTATCTTGATCCCCAGAGAAGCCTAGTTTCTGTCCTTCCCAAATGATTATAAAGTGTTTCCTTCAGTTCTATGAGCTACCCTGTAACCTTCCAATAAATGACACAACTTTATGTTTCTTGCAATCCTAGGATCTTGATGGAAAAAGAGAAGCTCTTATGAAAGTTCCAAACATTGAAATTGAGTAATAAATATTCCAAAAAAATTTAAATTATTTATATTTTACTTTATAATGTGTTTTCTTATTCCTTTTGTACATAGTGATATATTGTTATGGGAAATTGTGTCAAGCAAAATAATAAAATCCTAGTAGGATTATCTGACAAAGAAAAAGTTGAAACATGAAGTTATGAAAATATGAATAAATAGCTGAGTTCATAGTAGCATTACTTTGTAAAGAAAATATCATCATAATCACCAAAAGTATATATGCCAGACTCTGTGTTTAGAGATTCACAGATATTATTTCTAATCTTTATAGCAAGTGTGCGAACAGTATTTACTCAATTTATAGATGAGAAAGCTGAATGTTTGAGGTTTGTTCATTAGTTATGAGCTAACTAGAATTCTAGCACAGTTCTGCTCACTGCAAAGCCTGTACTCTCTCTATAATGACACACTCTAGATTTCTTAAATTGTGAAATTCTTTCTGTTTCTTGGCTTGGGTTGTTAAGTTAAAATTTGTAAGTGATGTTTATTTATTCTTTCATTAAATATTTGTTGAGTGACTATGTGGGTAATTAAGGTATTCCTCAGTGTGTGTAAATATAGCCTAGGAGCATATGTTTTAAGAAGTGGGGATGGCAAAATAGCATGCAGAACAAAGAACTTTTGTAGATTATTTAAATTAAATCTAAAATATGCCTACTAGTCAAAGGCAATGATAATAACTATTCCTCATTTTAGTCCAGGTAGTCCACTCATAGTTTATTTAAACAGACTACCCAATAAATCATATTTCCTTTTTGTTCTCCAACCCCAGTGTATCCTATTCATCTAACACATTCATATTGTGGTGTGTCTAGGAACCTTTCTAAATTATAGGGAATTTTATTTATTTATTTATTTATTTTTATTGTAGCATATTATGGGGGTACAAGTGTTAAGGTTACATATATTGCCCATGCCCCCCCCCAGTAAGAGCTTCAACCGTGTCCATTTCCCAAACGTTGCACATCTTACTCGTTGTGGTTGTATATACCCATCCCCTCCTCCCCCCTCCCACCCACCCGACACCCGATAAATGTTACTCCTATATGTCCACTTAGGTGTTGATCCGTTAATACCAATTTGCTGGTGAGTACATGTGGTGCTTGTTTTTGCATTCTTGAGATACTTCACTTAGTAGAATGGGTTCCAGCTGTATCCAGGAACATACAAGAGGTGCTGTATCACCATTGTTTCTTAAAGCTGAATAGTACTCCATGGTATACATATACCACATTTTATTAATCCACTCATGAATTGATGGGCACTTAGGTTGTTTCCACAGCTTTGCAATTGTGAATTGTGCTGCTATAAACATTCAAGTGCAGGTGACTCTTTCATAAAGTGACTTTTGATCTTTTGGGTAGATGCCCAGTAGTGAAATTGCTGGATCAAATGGTAGATCTACTTGTATCGCTTTGAGGTATCTCCATATTGCTTTCCACAGAGACTAGGGAATTTTAGTTCACTTGATTTTAGTGCCTTGCTAGGCAACAAGTGTATAAAGGTTGTCATTTGCTGAAGAAAAACTAGAGAGAGTCCCAAATATACCGAGAGTGCTGCTAAGGTTATAGACACACCTGTATAGGGCCAGAGATGAATAACTATAGTGCCACCCTACAAGAAGCTAGAATGTAATGATGGCACAGAAACTTTTGTAACATCTATAGTCAAAGCTGGCAACCACTTTATCCTTAATTTTTCTAGCACTCATAATAGGGCTCTTGCAGGAGAATGGAGAAAACTAAAAATTTTAATGCTTTCCCTCCCTTCAATCTTGCACTATATATATACTTTCCCTGTTCAGCAATAGAAGCGAAGAGGTTAAACAAGTTGCCCCGTTGACAGCAGAGTTTACTCAGTTTGCCCAGAAGAAATTTTCTGTGTGCTCAGGGATATCGATGTTTGCTTTTCATGTAATGGAAAAAAACCCCACAAAGATAATGAGTAGACACTGGCAGCTGAAATACCAAAAAAGTGTAACTAGGCTTTCATTCTACCTATGCAGAAAGGTTCTGCATATTCGAATTCTTCACTAATGATTGTTTTTCTTCTCAACACTTGGTCTGTGTGAGCTTATATTTGGAAAATCTGTGCAATTGGGAGGACTTAGGGCCAGTTTACTGTTTGTTGTTCTGTTGTAATCTCTTTTTGTACCTTTTTTTTTTGTTTTTTTGAGACAGAATCTCGCCTTGTTGCCCAGGCTAGAGTGAGTGCTGTGGCGTCAGCCTAGCTCACAGCAACCTCAAACTCCTGGGCTCAAGCGATCCTACTGCCTCAGCCTCCCGAGTAGCTGGGACTATAGGCATGCACCACCATGCCCGGCTAATTTTTTCTATATATATTAGTTGGCCAATTAATTTCTTTGTATTTATAGTAGAGACGGGGTCTTGCTGTTGCTCAGGCTGGTTTTGAACTCCTGACCTCGAGCAATCCACTCACCTCGGCCTCCCAGAGTGCTAGGATTACAGGCATGAGCCACCTCGCCCAGCCTCTTTTTGTACTCTTTAGGGTGGTAGCTATGAGATTGGCTGGTCTTACATAGGAGAATGCGAACTCTGTTCACAGTGGAGAACCAGACTGAGTGTGAATATACCCCAGAGGCAGCACCAACTGCCCTTTGGACTGGGTGGGCAGGTGATTACAGATCCCTCAAGGTAGAGGAAGCTGAAGTGAGAAGCCCAAGCACTCAGAGAAGCCCCATACCATAGCATCCCAGGTCAATGGTTCCAAACACCGTGGAAGTTTAAGGAATGCAGAGTCCAGGGTCCCAGCAGATATTCCAAACTAGCATATCCAAGGATGGATCCCAGAAACCTTTCTTCTCAACAGGTAATTCTGAGGATCAGCTAGGATTCTGAGCCACCGTTCTAAGTGTTTTATGAAGAAGGAGCAACCCTTCTTCATAAAAGAAGGGTTCTCACACCACTGACGTAACTGCTAGCTTTCAGGGTACATGAATTGGTACCAGTGTGTTCTTGAAGAGTAAGAAGAACTTTCGGGCAAATTTCTTAGTACATCTACGTTTTTAAAGACTCCTCCTTACCCCTGAATTGCCAATAACCTGAATTTGACGTACTTCATCCACTTTCACATTTTCTGGCTTCGCTTTGCCCTGTCCAAGTCTTGGGCAGCTAGATAAATGACCACGTACCTTAAAGATAAATATTGAAGTATAAAAATTTTAGTAATTAATGGAGGCTTTGGAAAAATGGAATTTTACTTACTGAAGTGTCAAACCTTTAGAAAAAATTATTAGAACTCCACTGTTTTCATAAGAAAGTGTTTGTATTGCTGTCACCAAGCATTGGTATTTTTCTTGATGATTCAGAAATCTCATTATAAATATGATTTATTTTACTATGTGATACAATATATTAAGGAAGTTATTAAGATATTTTCTAAAATCATCTCTATTTTGTGTTGTTGTTATTGGTTTTGGTTTGCCTGTGTGGTGCCATTAATTCTCTCTTCCTTGAGGGTCAGCTGTCTTTGTACCATTGTCAGGATGTGAGCGTGGGCTGTACACGTTGCTTCATTTTTCTGTTTCTAATCTTCGTGGCCTGTGGTAGCAAATAGCCAAACTGTTTAGAAGGACATCTGAATTAGGGTGAGCTGGATCCTGGGCAAAGGTCTGGCGATCTCTCCTGGGAGTAACGATTCTAGCTTTGGGATATGAATGTCATGATGTGTATTCTGGCTGCCTGGAAGGTTTTGTGTACTTGTTTACTGGCGCATGGCTGTGAGTTGTTGGAGTGGTTAGTTCTGAGTAGCTGAGGAGTTTATAGCACCAAACTTGGGGTGGCATTTGTCCAGGTGTGTCAGCATATTCAGGTACAACGTGCTCAAACTGGAGAGGAAAGAGGCACTGCCCAGCTAGAGTGGGAGTCAGCACAAGTCAGAACATTGATTTTTTTCTTTCCCTCTCGGGATATCAGCAGTGCTGGGTCCTGGTTGCAGCAGGAAAGGGATTTGACTTTTTCACCTTCCTGTCATTTTATTTCTCCCTTAGAAAATCACTTGGCAGCTGTCAAAGCCACACAAACCATTGGCTGCTTGGTAGCTTAGAAAAACGCAACCCTTTTTTCTATGTGCTGATACTCAGAGCAAAAGAAAAGCATCTGCAGGGTTATCTCATGGAAGCAAAGAAAACCTAATTAATGCCCAGTCTCCAAAGAAACCACCACCCTTCTGGCTACTGTCCCAGGGAAGGCATTTGGTGTCACAGAGCTGTGCTGAGGTGCACTACTTGGGTATAAGAGGAAGAACATTCCTGGCTTGCAGGCTCAGTCCTCAGTAATCTCTTGGGAGGGACAGGAAAGGCCACTGCTTTCTGGGGACATATTCAGTCAAGCAAGTTATAGATCTGTATACCTTTGAGGTCAGTGAGAAGGGCTTTCTACTGGCTTTCTGCTTTTTGCCATTAACATCATAAATACACCTGCCAAAAATGATAGCCATCGCCAAGTATTCTTGGCCTTCCTTTATCTCTACAAATCTTACTGTTTTCCTTCCCTCCCCCAACCTTCCCCCCTTCCTTGTCCTTTTCGGACCCTTTTCTGAAAGTGTGTTTCAATTAGACCACTTGATCCACATTGGCTGAGTGTGAAGAGAGGCAGAACTGTTTTAATGATCCATCGGGCTTTCCGTCTGCACAGTTCAGGCTAAGCTAAATGAGATAGTATCCATGGTGAGAGGGGTGGAATGTGCCTGGCTTTTGTGCCAACGGGAGATGAAACGCATGCCATATATTTGGGCATGTTTGAAGGCAGTGATTTCTAATTCTGACCCTGAATTTATCATTACTAATCAGCTTGCAAGAAAGACTAAGAATATATATGAACAAATGGCAAAATGGGAGAAAGCTCCAAAAAACTTAAAACTAAAACCAGATAGAAATGAATTAGAGTAAAAAGATGCTTAATAACCCATGTTTAATCTGTTTATTGTAATGCCAGTAACTGGTTTTATAAAATAATCAGGCGGTTATTTCAGCTTTTAAGGGACAGATTTTAAATCCTAAGGAGACCATAGATAATAATTCAGAATGAAATAGTTATATTGTGCCAACTTTTACATATTCATATTCTTGTATTAGCAAAGTTCTAAGAGACAAAGTTTGGATCCTTTGCAAAAGAGATGTTTTGTTTTTTAATGTTAAGTCAATATGTGGCCTTTTAATTTTGTTGTCAGATTTATCATGAAAAATGATGGCCTGTTAACGCTTTGAAGATTTTTTTAATCGGTGAGCATGCCTCTACTCATTCATTGGTAGAAGGCTTGGACTGCTCCTCTATCTCATAAGAGTAATTAGAGCTGTGGAGAAAGGCTGGCCTCACCAGTTTATCCGGGGACTAAATATTGACCTTTGTCACATAGCTGCCATATGCCATTTTTACTTGTATTATTCCAGATTTGTTTTTCATGGGTGATATTTAGAGACTGGAATAAAATTACATTGAACATGAAAGAAGAAAATATTGGTGAAGAAATATTCAAAATACACAGGACATCTGCCTTTATTCTTTATAGTTTGATTTTATAGTATGTTAATTGTAATTTTATTTATGATCTTTAGGTGGATATGCCTTTTTTGAAGCCAGCTATAGAATAGTCATAGAGAATACAATATGCTCATGAAGGGATTCTGGAGTCCAATTGCTGAATTCCAATTTTGGCAGCACCCTTAGTTACATAATCTTGAAAAATTATTGAAACTCTCTGTGCCTTATTTTTCTCCTTTGACAAAGAAAATAACAATATCACTTTTCTCATAGGATTATTGCAAAATTATAGACAATCAATTGAAAGCATGCTGTGGCTTAGTGCCTGGCATACGATAAAGATGCAACAAATGTCTATGACAAGTACTCAGCTGCAAACGAACCCACCATGTCTGTATAAATTCTGACAAACTGCAGACACTTCCAAAACTAACTGAAAAGTCGTTGTCTTTGAAAGAGGCCTACAAGTGATGTAAAGCTAGCTAAACACAATAAACAAAGCACCAGGCACTCAATAAATATATATATATATATATTTTTATCAAAGAGAATTGGATGTTAGGCATTAGGAGCTCATGGATTCATAGTTTTTCTGTGTTGAGTGTGGAAATTTAAGGAAATGTCACCACTGCCAAGTGCCCTCGTTCAGTGTTTTAATCCCCTCTACCATGTTCCCATGGAGCAGAGAGCCACCCTATTATTGTACCCTTCCAGGGATGACAACCCATCCATGGCAGGCCCATTCTGACTGTTGGAAACATATCTTTGGTTGGGCTGACATCTGCTACTCTTGCTTTCACCATCCTGCCTGGTTTGGCTTCTGTGGCTCTCCATATGTCAGTGGCTTATGTATTTGAATATAGCTATTTTCCAGTATTCTCCATTTCCTTCACTTCCCAAACATAAATTCTCAGTTCCTTCAAACTTTTTCAGATGACATGATTTCAAAGCCTCTTATGTTGTGATTGATGCACTTTGGAACTGAACTTATTTCAGCTAGAAATTTTATTTAGCTTCAAGGACTAGAGACCAGCTTAAAAAAGAAAGGGGTTTATTTTTTTCTCATATAAAAGAAATCCTATAGTAGACAGGCCAGAGCCAACATAGCACATTCATCAGGGACCTAGTACCTTTTAGGTTTCCTCTCTGCCATCTTGAAGGTTTAATTCTCATACCCAGGCTCTGAAGGTGACCATGGTAGCTACAGCCATTGTGTTCCCATTGCAGGCAGGAAAAATAATAGGGACACAAAGCAACAGGATTTTTCTCTGAACTAATTTAGGGTGAGAGACAAAACCTTGGAAACCACATGTACCGTGTTTCCCCGAAAATAAGACAAGGTCTTATATTTATTTTTCCACAAGAAGACACCCTAGGGCTTATTTTCAGGGAATGTGTTATATTTTTTTTAAGTACAACAATCTACATTTATTCAAATATAGTTAAGTTGTCTTCTTCTGGAACATCATCATAACTCTCCAAACCCCGAATTCCATCCTGAATCTCTTGTGACTCTATTTCCTTTAGAACCATTGGCTCCAATTTCTCATGTCGAGCAACAGAGCTCTCATGGGGCAAATGAGAAGGGCTGTTCGTCTTCTTTACTGCTCTGCGACGAAATGCATGGGTTGTGCAGATATGCTGCGTAGCCACGCCCATCACTAGGTCTTATTTTCGGGGTAGAACTTATATTGCATAAATGCTTAGAAATCCTGCTAGGGCTTATTTTATGGGTAGGTCTTATTTTCGGGAAACACAGTAGAGGTAGTCATGATCTTCCAGTTGCTTTTCGGAAACGTTCATGTGCTCAGCTACTCCTGTCGCCTTCTCTGGAACACCAAGCTCCCGTATATTTTCTCTTCTTCTAGTATGTCCTAGTGATATTATTTCAGTCACTTTATGTTATCACTCATTTCAGAAACAAAATACAAGCAGAAACAATAAAGGGCTTAATCTAAACATTGAAATTATTCAAAAAGAGCAGGAACAGAAACTAAATTCGCCACCCACCTATTTTCCTCTAGCCTTTAATTTTCTTTCCTTCTCTCTCCTAACTGATACCTATAGGTTATTGCAACTTATGTCTATCTTTGCCACATTCTCCTCTAATTTAATACCAACTTCCATGTCTACACTTTAGATAGCAATTTCTATATTCAAGAATAATTTATTACTTACCCCCTTGAGTGTGAAAGCTGGCCATGTATGTTCATTTTCTTAAAATTTCTTTGAATTTTTACTCCTGGGACAGTGGTTGAAATCTTGCCCAGAGTTGTTCTGTTAGTTACAAAAGTAGTCATTGATTGATATATAACAGGAGAAGAGTTTCTGATGTCAAGAATATTTTATTTTACTTTGGGAGCAGACGAGCATTGAGGGTGTTGTTTTGTTTTGTTTTTACTTCTTTCTTTATGAATTCTTCATTAAAACACTATTTTTTCTTCTTTTTTTGAGACAAGATCTCACTGTGCCACCTGGGCTAGAGTGCAGTGGTATTATCATAGCTCACTGCAACCTTAAACTTGTGGTCTCAAGCAATTCTCCTGCCTCAGTCTTCCAAGTAGCTGGGACCACAGGTGCATGCCACCACCCCCAGCTAATTTTTCTAATATTTTTTGTAGAGATGGAGTCTCACTCTTGCTCAGGCTGCTCTCAAACTCCTGACCTCAAACAATTTTCATCAGCCCCCAAAAGTGCTAGGATTACACATGTGAGCCACTGCACCTGGCCCTAAAACACTAATTTTTATCTCTACCCAGAGCTGGAATTTTATATTCCTAAAACTATTAGTTTCTTCTCAACTTTTCTCTCCTTTGTTAGGCATATTTGCTCAAACTAATCTGTTTTAGTTATTCTTGATCCTAATTAAAATTTTTAGATGGGTTAAAGTTACATTGACTGGTAGCTCATGCTGTAAGCATCAAATGATTAAAAAACAAGGAATTTATTTTCCTACCATTAACTTAATGAGTCATACTCTGGGACAGAATGGAGGTTGGTGGGAGGAAGGAGAGAGGTAAAGAAAAGGAAAAAGGAAAAAGTAGGCATGTTTCAGAAGAAACTCCAGCCAGGGCTATTGGGCTCAATGCTGTTTCCTGATATGCGTCAAAATAAATGTAGGAAACAGCTTTTGCTTCAAAGTTTGGAATGTTGTGGTAACCGATATTTAGGTGAAGGAATGTTACAATGGGAATAGCTGACCTAAAACTCTTCCCCAAGCCATCAGTTTTACTTATTAAACTTACTGGCGAGAAGAAAAGTGACAAGAGAAGGCATAGATCATTTATTTATTTGACAAGTTACTCAGAGTTCTTTTCCTTGGCAGGGCAGCAATTAAGATGGGTTTTATTCTGCTTAGCACATGTGTTTGCTTGGTTTAAAATTGTTTACATGCTTCCTGGCAAGGCACTAATGAAAATAGAATCAGTACAAAGAACTTTTTTCTCCTTGTCGGTGGAACACTATGAAAGTTGCATTTTTAATGGATGATGAACGCAGTTGTTTTTAGGATTCCTGGATGAAGTCATGAAGTCTTGAAAATTTTGGAACCCAAAGTTTGGACTCATGTTACAATTTGAGTAACTACTTTACAGAAAAGGGCCTGGTCTAATTCTGAGCCTGTTGCCTCATTCTCATAAGTTTGAGTCTCCATTCCTAAGGGTAATATTTATAAGCCCATAATTAAGGCATGACTTTAGCTAGGCTTGCGTTGTGAGAAAAGAGATACATCCAGGCTACTTTAGGGCTCCATTTCTCCAATCAGGTGTTCTCTGCTATACTTCTGCAAATAAGTGGTGCTGCAAAATGAAGGCTTTGGACCCTCTGTTAAATAGGATTAAACTGTTTTTTGGAGCAAGATTTCTAAGAGACTTAAATGTGCAAGTAAGCACTGTGAGAGACCAAGAAAGGACAAGGTATGCAGCATTTCCGGACTATTATCAAGCGGTATCTGTGCTTACCTCTTAGAACTCTGTTTCTCAGAACATGGTTGGGGAGAACCTGCCTAGAGTGACAGGGTTCCTGGTAAGTACACAGCTGGCAATCGACCACTCCGGACCCTGCCTGATTCAGCAGCAGGGCTTGTGACTGCCCTTTCTGTGTTACTTGTATGAGTACTTCCTGAAGGAGGGCAGCCAGGGAGTCTATGGCCACCATCTAAAATGGGGCATTCCTGGCCGGGCGCGGTGGCTCACGCCTGTAATCCTAGCACTCTGGGAGACCGAGGCAAGCAGATTGCTCGAGGTCAGGAGTTCTAAAGCAGCCTGACCAAGAGCAAGACCCCCATCTCTACTATAAATAGAAACAAATTAATTGGCCAACTAAAAATATCTAGAAAAAAAAAATTAGCCGGGCATGGTGGCGCATGCCTGTGGTCCCAGCTACTCGGGAGGCTGAGGCAGGAGGACTGCTTGAGCCCAGGAGTTTGAGGTTGCTGCGAGCTAGGCTGATGCCACGACACTCACTCTAGCCTGGACAACAAAGTGAGACTCTGTCTCAAAAAAACAAAACAAAACAAAACAAAACCAAAATGGGGCATTCCTATCAATCTGTCTTAGACCAAGGTGCTCATACATTTTGTCCTTCCTTAAACATAATCCTTTAGCCTTAGCACAAATTCCTAGACCCTGTGGTCAGTGTAGCAGTATGTAAAGGTCCAAACCACAGAAATTTAGTTCTGTTTTTCCTTGGATGGAGGCTGTGACAGGTAGCTAAGTTTTAAGAACTGGTCAATTTAGGTGGCATCTGTCTTCATGTAAGATATCCATTCATTAATTAATTCATTCAGCAAGCATTACTGAATACCTATTATGTGTCAAGCACCGCATTAGGCTATGAAGATAGAAACATGTATAAGACAAGATATCTTCCTGGTTCTCAAGCAACTATTCGTTATTTTAACAGTTAGTATACTGGTTGTTCTTGCCTGCTTCATAAAATGTTGCTCAGGTGTAAAAGTAACTGCTCCATTTTTGAAAGCCAGTATGGGTGATTTAAAATATATATGTAAATTTTATTATTAAAGATATATATGTTTGGATATATTTTTTTAATTATGCATTTTTATATATAATATAGATTACATAAATAATATACAGTCATGCATAGCTTAACAATTGTGAAAAGTTTTGAGAAATGCACAGTTAGGTGATTTCATCATTGTGTGAACATCATAGAGTGTACTTACACAAACCAAGGTGGTGTAGCCTACGACATGCCTAGGCTATATGGGATAGCCTATTGCTCCTAAGCTACAAACCTATACAGCATGTGACTGTACCAAATACTGTAGGCAATTGCAACACAAAGTATTTGTGTATCTAAACATAGAAAAGATACAGTAAAAAATAAGGTATTATAATCCTATGGGACCAGTGTTGGGTATCCTATTGACTCAAATGCCCTTATATGATGCATGACTATATAATTGTATGATAAATACATAAATATAATACATTTATTATATTTATCTCTGTTATTTTCCTGAATGTTGTCTGATCTAAATGTTCTGTGGCACTCCTCACACAGAAACCAGCATCATGAAGTCCCAGGACAGTGATGGGGCACCAGGAATCCAGTGCTCGTTGGCTGTTTCATTGATGGCACTGGAGGACTGTGGTCTCTTTCCCATGCATGAGATGTGGTGCAGGTCTGCATGATGTCATCTCCTTTCCCCTTGTGCATTCTTAAGACAGGCAGCCCAGATGATGGCACCGTGATTCACTGTGGGGCAGGAAACACAATGCAGCCATGCCTGCAGTGCTGCCAGAAGAAATGCATCTGTGGGGATCTTTGCTGCCTCTGGGCTCTCCCTCCTTGAGATTAGGTATGGGTCTTGATAAAGAAGAGAGTTCCGCAGCAAGTACAAAATTAATTTGTTCTTTTATCTGAGTTTAGAAGGATCCTGGGCTCATGTTAATATACTTCAAGGCAGTTCTAGAGCCATCTTAATCTTGCTCAATGTTGCCAATGTGCATGTGTAGAGATCCCTAAAGCTCTATTGGGTTCTGATGGAATATGTTGTAAATTATATGGAGGAAACTTAGCAGGGTTAAACATCCATGGAGGTTAGGGGGGAAAAAAAAAGGAAATGTTTCCACCCGGGACGTTTAAGTATATTCATTAGATTCTACTTCATTGTTAAAAAAAATTGGGCTATCTTGGAATGAAAAGGATAAAAGGCCAGATTACTGAATTTACTGTTGGTGTTGACATCGGATGCTTAAAAGAGCATTTGGAATTGCTTTCCATTCATAGCCAGGGAGAGAGAGTGAAAGGGGAAGACACCCTTCCACTATGCCCCAAGAATCCCACTACGCGCCTTCCTCCGGCTAACATTCTGCTGAGCAACGACCTCACACTTTATTGAGTCGTCGGGTAACTGCTGACCCAAGAACTGAGCGCTAAGCCTGCTTTTCCTTTGGTCAGTTCTTTGCTCATCTACTCTTCACAATTCTCTGAGGGCTTACTCACCGTGTGTCAGGCACTGTGCAAGGCTCCCAAGCAAACACAGCGGTCTACGAGGTAGACACTCTCTGCCACCCAGTGACATGCACGTAACGAAGCACGATACAAATGCATGAGATGAATCCCACACAAAGCAGTGCGAAGGGAGTTATGGCTGCTCTGTAGAATGTGATCACGAGTAGGCAGAGTGACAGCTCAGCGTGGACCAGCTCGTCGGCATGCTGCATAAAGACCCGTGGTGAGCAACATCATCAGAGCAACCTCGTCATTTTAAAACAAAGACATGAAACTCATGTTACTGCATTCTTTCTGGACTTCATTTTGCAACTCCCATGCACTCTTGAAGCAAAAGACCATGACACTATAAGCTTTGTTCCTTTTCAGCAGTTCACCTTCTGGTAACGTAAGTGGGTACTTGGTGTATTATGGGCCATTATCAGACTTCAGTGTGACTGTGGATCTGGCCTGGTACTCTGTGTTTTTGAGGCATGTCTAAGATATGCTTCTCTCTCAGACAAATTGTTCTCAGATTTCTGATAATATTTTCATATTTTAATGAATGAGGTTTCTAACTTTTATTATATAATGTCTTTATTTTGAAAGATCACATTCATTTACCATATTTCATTAATTTTAATATATACATTTTTTTCACATTTCAACATCTTTCAAATCAGATGTGTTTTACAATTAATGATATGTCATAGTTGAATTGGCAGCATTCTGCCTCACCCTTTAAAAAATTTCCTTCAGGCCAGCTGTGGTGGCTCATGCCTGTAATCCTAGCACTCCGAGAGGCTGAGGTGGAAGGATCACTTGAGCTCAGGAGTTCAAGACCAGTCTGAGCAGGAGTGAGACCCCATCTCTACTAAAAATAGAAAGAAATTAGCTCGGCATGGTGGTGCACACCTGTAGTCCCAGCTACTTGGGTGGCTGAGGCAGTAGAATTGCTTGAGCCCATGAGTTTGAGGTTGCTGTGAGCTAGGCTGACACCACGGCACTCTAGCCCGGGCAACAGAGTGAGACTCTGTCTCAAAAAAAAATTTTTTTTTTTTCTTTAAAGGCACATGTCTGTAGAGGGTGTTTGGATCTTTGCTGCTTCTGAGTTCTTCTTACCTGTGCTTAGGTACAGGTCTTGATAAAGAAGAGAGCTCCTGGCCGGGCGCGGTGGCTCACGCCTGTAATCCTAGCTCTCTGGGAGGCCGAGGCGGGCGGATTGCTCGAGGTCAGGAGTTCGAAACCAGCCTGAGCAAGAGCGAGACCCCGTCTCTACTATAAATAGAAAGAAATTAATTGGCCAACTAAAAATATATATACAAAAAATTAGCCGGGCATGGTGGCGAATGCCTGTAGTCCCAGCTACTTGGGAGGCTGAGGCAGCAGGATTGCTTGAGCCCAGGAGTCTGAGGTTGCTGTGAGCTAGGCTGACACCATGGCACTCACTCTAGCCTGGGCAACAAAGCGAGACTCTGTCTCAAAAAAAAAAAAAAAAAAAGAAGAGAGCTCCAGAGTAAGAGCAAAATTGATTTGGGGAACATTGGAGATCCCTTCACATTTCTAAAACCTGACACATTAAAGGAATTTGAGGATTCATGCCATTTGAGTCCTATAGTTGTGAGAAAACCAGGGCACTTTATCTTATATCTTGACATATTCTTTCTTTCTCTCCTAATAGCATAGATAGATATGGAATAAAATTGGTTCATGAATTTGGATTGTTCCATAATGAATTCCTCTAACATTCAGTGAATGCTACAAAGCACACGTTCTCCACTATGTACTACACATTGTAGCCACATTCAATGAATGTAACAGGTAAGAAAGACACTCCTGTATGAAGACTGAAAAGACTATGAGAGGTGTCATAATACAATGTATCAATAAGTACTCAATAAGAGGGTCAGACAATCTAAATCCTGAGTGGGGAGGTTACTTTGGGCTGGGAAAAGGTAATAGAAAATATAAGAGGTGAACTGGCCTTTGAAAGCTATAAAAAACATGTATGAGTAAAAATGGTGGAGGGAGAAAATATGTTTTTCTCTCTCAATTTTTTTTTAGCATCTATCTTCAGTCGACACAGCCATAGATGAATTCAAAGTGGATGAGTATTTTTAGACTCAGAACATGCATTTGAAAGTACAGCATACATTTATGAGATTGGCTTTATTACTAAGAACCAGTTAGAATGTCTGCTTTTCTGGGAATTCTGAACACTTCTCGCTAAATCGGGGTGGCAAAAGGAGACAGCAAAGCACTGACTCATGTTTGAGATGGCACAGGAAGGATCGGCAGGGCAGATTTAACTCCAGGGAGGTTTCGAGGGGACTTGCTATCTGAGACCTGAATGTGAATTGAGTATAAACCATGACTCGGAGAGCACTCTTGAACTGGGTAACGAGACTAAGCAGTTCTCACCTGAAACAAGCTAGAAATAGGCCACTCTTGGCTTATTTAGTAGATAATTTCGAGATCTTCTAAGTGAATAAGAACCAGTTTGGGAAGATAATCTTGAATCCCTTGTGGTCTTGCAATTAACACTTCAAATCCCAGTGAGCCCTGTTCTTCCTGAGCTTGGGCTAGGTGGGATGCTGGGCTACCATGGACTTAGTTGAGGACAGATGTCTGTTCTTAACTGGGCCTGGCTTCCCTTCTCCCCCTCTTTCATTTCCTTCCTCACTTCTTCTAACACTCTGAAGTTCAGTCTGAGCATTCTATAATCGCTATCAATAAAGATTGATGTTATTTCTTTATATTAGTAGTGTAGTTCTAAACTTTTAAATTGAGTGACAAAGACCTACTCCACAGTCTTCAATACCAAATCACATTACTTTTAGAATGAGATATGTTTTTAAAGAACTCCACAGGTAAGTGGAGAGCCGGGCCTGAGAACCACTGCGTGTGGTGTGGGAACCCGGTCAGAACAGGTGAAAATCCCTAAATCCAGAGAGTAGATCTGGTCTAGCCTAGTGAATCATGAGGCAGAATTTCTCCAGCAGCTGTTGGAACAAAGACTGCTGTGGATATCCAGGACATTATAGGCCCCAATGCTGAATTTCCCCTAGATTAAGGATTTCAACATCTTTGTCTGTTTTCTGTCCTCTGGCTTCAGAGTAAGCTCCCTAGTCATTTCTGTAGCTGATGTACAAAGTACCTTTGTGGAACTTAGAAAATTCTACCCCTTTCCTAAGTCATTATTGCTATTTTCTGGGACATTGGCAGAATAAATATACAAATCTATGATGATAACATTGTAAATGGTACCTCATGGAGTTGTGCAGTGCACAGACTGTACAACCACACCCCGTGGCCTATCATGTTCTTGTTTTTCCTGCTTAAACAAGTCATGACCTGAACTAGTGACCTGGAGACTCTAGGCCTCAGATGACAATTGTTGGCAGGCTGGCCTAAGCATAGCAATTAAGATTAAAGGCAACTTCAAAGTCTGAGATGATGGGTTAGATGTTCTCAAAAGGCTCTCTGCCTCATGGCTCTGCCACATTGCTTAATTTAGCCCAGGTTGCTAGGGAAATGAATTCAAAGTTGACCAAGTTGGTGTCTAAAAGCTGTGAGTGGATAATAAATATAATTCATGGCAAATATGCCTTTGCTTGACAACCTTGGATGGCTTTATTTGCCTACACAGAGCTGAAGTCTAATGGAACTTGCCTAGCCTCAGCGAAATTGCTGAGTAAGCAGGGCTTATTTTGAGATTTTCAGCATCTTCTTTTTTTTTTTTTTTTTTTTTTTGCCCCTTTCTTCCTGGAAGTGGACAAGAAAAAGAAGCATATGTGTTACACCTGGGATATTCTGATCAGAGGACTCATCCTGCCCCTCATTGTCTGTCCATGTGCTCCATGGGTGGTTCCCATCTTCACTGGAGCTACACTTAAGCAGACTCTTGTTGTATAAGCAGTGCTATTCTCTAGAACTTTCTGTAATGATGGAAATTTTGTATTGTCTGTGCTGTCCAAACAAGGTAGGCATATGTGGATTTTTTTCTTTTTTTAATTTTGAGACAGAGTCTCACTCTGTTGCCCAGACTAAAGTGCCATGGCATCAGCCTAGCTCACAGCAACCTCAAACTCCTGGGCTCAAGCAATCCTCCTATCTCAGCCTCCCAAGTAGCTGGGACTACAGGTGTTTGCCACCATGCCCGGCTAATTTTTTCTGTATATTTTTAGTTATCCAGATAATTTCTTTCTATTTTTTTAGTAGAGATGGGGTCTCACTCTTGCTCAGGCTGATCTCAAACTTCTGAGCTCAAACGATCCACCTGCCTTGGCCTCCCAGAGTGCTAGGCATATGTAGCTTTTGAGTACTTGAAATATGGTTTATGAAACCAAAAAAGCTGAATTTTTAAATTTTAAATACTTTTTAATTAATTTCAATTTTAATAGCTACACCAAGGCTAGTACTATCTGAAAGATAGTTTTTAATCCAGAGTGGGAGAACACTAATATTTGTTGTGTGCCTTCCAACAGTCAGGAAAGTTCTTTTTATGATCTTATTTAATCTTCATAAAATTTTTCAAGGTAGACATTATTTCCATTTTATAGATCAGAAATGACTGAAGCTCAGAGAATCAGTTGCCTGAGGTTTTAAAACTCGTAAGTGAGCAAATCAGCATTCAAACTTAGGTGTCTTTGCTTCTAAAGCCTGCACTTGAAGGTTTTGGGGGAAAGTAGTCTTCAAAGTGAAGAGGCAGAAGCTAAATTTACAATAAAAACAATAATAGCCATTATCAGAATGCTCCCATCAAATGTCCCTGTATAAAGGTAGAATTCCAGCGAGGAAGTGAAAAGAGAAAGTGCGGTGGGCCAGGGCCAAAGCCACGCACTCAGCAGACAGGAGTGTGGTGCTGGAGGTGGCGGGGGCTGGGGACAAGGGCCTGAAGCTGCTGTGCTGGTGAGCAGCAGACCACCCTCACTGCGGCCTCCTCAACCTTTCATATGCCCAGTCCTCTTCTCTGTCCTTCCGCCATCAGATTAAAATCAAGCTTTCATACCCTGAGTAGCACCACCAGAAGCTCACTTATTAGTTGCTGCTTAGGACTGAGCAGAGGTTCGTCTGGGAGTTGTCAGCTTCTTTTCACTAGAGCCCAGGTCCTGACCAAGGACAGGTCCTCTTGCTCAGCTGGTTTTCTCCTTACCCCTCTCTTCCTCCTTTGTTCCCTTAAGATGCCCAGGGCCACGTCTATAGCTCTTTCTCCTTTCCCCTATGTCCTGCCTTTTCGTGCTTCTTCCCTACATGTAGCGAATATGCATTCATCCCCTAGGCAGTGGTTTTCAGTCCTGGCTGTGTTAGAATGAACCAGCACGCTTTTAAAAACACAGCTGACAGAGCTGCACCGCAGACAAACTGAGTCCAAATTTCTGAGATTGGAGTCTGGCCATCAGTGTGTTTTAAAACGTCCTCGAGTGGTCCTTAATGTGCAGGCAGGACCGAGAATCACTGCCTTTGTTGATTAGCCATCTGCATGTATCCCAGAGTCCTGCTGCTTCCAGACTTTTGGGACCCAGAGCGCTAGATGGGTGGATTTGGGGGTGGAGAAGGGTGGGTGTCATAGGTGCTAAGTGATAAGCAGTTGGACAATGGCTCAGGGCATCTGAAGGTGAGAAAGCGAAAGGGCCCCACAGACAGTGACAAACTATTATGGATGAGTAGAGCACAAGAAACCCTGATGAAAGAGAGATCTGTAGGGTGAATTATCAATATTGACATTTAACTCATTCAGTAATCATTTATTGAAAACATTTTGCACCAGCCCCTGCCATAGATATACGAAGATAGTCTAATGGCTATCTAATTAGCCAGTTGTCTAGTTAGCTAGACAACTAAAAATATACAGAAAAATTAGCCAGGCATGGTGGCACATACCTGTAGTCCCAGCTACTTGGGAGGCTGAGATAGGAGGATTGCTGAGGCAAGTTCCATTAGACTTTCCCCTGCCATGGAAAAAGTCGTAGGGTAGTGAATTAACGAGAGAGAGATAGAGAGAGAGAGAAACTTGGTTGACCAAGTAAGAATAGACCACATTGAACTACTTATCTGTACCATTTACTATTCATGACGCAGCACACTTAGCTCTCATACACATTATAAAATGTGTTGAATTATCTTTGTTGTAAGCTGTATTCAATTATAGCAATATCCTCTGCTGATATCTTCATCTTTATGTGGTTTGCTTTTGCACGTTGATACAAATTCCAGGAGTCTTAGTGCAATATCCACCTGCAACTTTTCTCATAAAGATTATGTGTGAAGTACATGTTTGTATAATGGTTTTTGGCAAATGCCTTGGTGTAAAATGCATTCAATAAGTCTACTCGTCTTCTTAAACACCCCCCTTGCCAACCCATTCCCTCCAACACATCACCCCTAAAAAGTTACCATGAGTAACCATAGCCTAAATCAAAGTCTTTTCTGTGCTTTGATGGGGATATAAATGGGAAATGAAAAACCCCTTCCTTGATAGGGTCTATGCTTGTGGGAACATCACAATGTCCCCCTCTCCCCTGGAAGCAGCATTAAGTACGTCTCCATGTCTTTGTGTCTACCTATTCTTAGCTTCAGCATCAGTATTCATTTAAAAAACTGACTTAGTTTTATCACATGTGTGGTAATTGAGGTGGAACCTCCCGTGGGAGAAGGGAAAAGCGTGGAGGATGAAAACTCCTATCATGTGGACACCTGACTTTCTCTTTGCACCTGTATAATATAAACAACATAAACATGGCATTAGTTTCATCTGTTTATGTACTTTGTATAAATAAAAATCATACATGGGTAGGATTTTGTTTCTGGTTTCTTTCATTTGACACTATGTTTGTGGGATTCATTCATATTGCTGTGTGTGGTTGTGGATGGTTTAGCTTCACAGCTATAAAGTAGCAGTCCCCAACATTTTTAGCACCAGGGACTGGTTTCATGGAAGACAATTTTTCCATGTACTGGTGGGAGGGGGAGCGGGAAGGGGAGGAGATGGTTTGAGGATGATTCAAGTGCATTACATTTATTGTGCACTTTATTTCTATTATTATTACATTGTAATACATGATGAAAGAATTATACAATTCATCATAATGCAGAATCAGTGGGAGCCCTGAGCTTGTTTTCCTGCAACTAGACAGTCCCATCTGGGGGTGATGGGAGACAGTCACACCCAAATTGTGTTGCTTATGTCCAGTCTACTCCGGAATCTCATTTTGGTTGCTGTCATTGCAGAAAACCCTACTTCACAAAGATAAGATGTTGGAAATGGCAGGAGGCTTTTCAGTGCTTTTGTGGCAATCTTGGGATATTCTGCCTTTGCTTTAATCCAGGATGTATGGAGAGCTGAAGTCGTCTCAGTCATACTTTTAAGGTCACCATCATTGCGATGTCAAGCAGTTGATCCTCTTCTGGCACAGACAAAGTCTATTTGCCTGGCTTATTCACAAATGGGGCACGGATCCATTCCTTCCCAGTTCAGGGGTCTTTTGTGGTTGGGAAGTAATGTTCAAACTCTTTTGAAAGCTGAGACAGGTGATAGTGCACCAGCTGGGAGAAAGAAGGCCCTGGCTCAGTCTCTTTAATAGGCTGAAATACAGTAACAGTAGAGGACTTCAACATCCCACTCTCAATAACGGACAAATCATCTAGACAGAAAATGAATAGAGAAACTTTGGAGTTAGACTGTATATGAGACCAAATGGGCCTAATCGACATGTACATAACATTTCACCTAAGCACTGCAAAATACACATTATTTTCATCAGCACATGGAACATGGAAGACCCAAGTAAATAAAATCACAAACGAAAATGCAGACAATAACCAAGACAACAGAAATGCAAACATTCATTAGAGGCTATTATGAACAACTATACAGCAACAAATTGAAAAGCCTAGAAGAAATGGAAAAATTCCTGGACATAACCTACCAAAACTGAACTATGATGAAATAGAAAACCTCAATTAACCAATAGTGTGTGTCAAAACTAAAGACATAATAAAATCTCCCATCAAAGAAAACCCTAGGATCTGATGCCTTAACCACTGAATTCTACCAAACATTGAAGGAAGAACTAATACCAATTCTACTCAAACTCTTTAAAAAAAAAAAAAAAAAAAAAAAACTGAAGAGGAGGGAATTCTTCCAAACTCATTTCATGAGGCCAGCATTACCTGGATACCAAAATCAGACAAAATCACAACAAAAAAGAAAACTACAGGCTAATATCCCTGATAAACATAGATGCAAAAATCATCAACAAATGCTAGCAAACCGAATTAAAGAACACACTAAAAATATCATTCACCATGACTGAGTGGGATTCATTGATGGAGAAGTAAAGGAAATGTGGTATATATACACAATAGAATATTATGCAGACATAAAAAAGAATAAAATCCTGTCATTTGCAGCAACATGAATGGACTGGGAGGACATTATATTAACAGAAATAAACCAAAGCACAGAAAGACAAACGCTGTGTGTCCCACTCATAGTGGGAGCTAAAAAAGTGGATCTCATGAAGATAGAAGAGTACATTGGTGGTTACTAAAGGCCAGGAAGTGTTGGGGTGGGGATGAAGAAAAATGGATTGATGGGCACAATATACAGTTTGATAGAAGAAACAAGACCTAGTGTTTGATAGATCAATAGGGTGACTATAGTTCACAATAATCTATTGTATATTTAAAAATAGTTAGAAGAGAATAATTTAAATGTTTCCAGTATAAAGAAAAGATAAATATTTAGGGTTGGATATTCCAAGTACACTGATATGATCTTTACAAATTATATGTGTGCATTGAACTATCTATCACATGTACCCTGAAAATATGCATATCTATTATGTATCAATAACATCAGTTAAGGGAACAACTTTCTCCCAAAACAAAGAGGAGGATTTTTACAAGAATCAAATGATTTAATGTGTAATAAATGTGAACAGATTCAAGGAAAAAAAAAATGCACTGTGCTTTTGGACTTTGGATAACTGATATAAATCTTTAGATAAGATGAAACATTTTATGCCAGTTATTCATTCCTCAAAAGGCAGCTTTAATGCTAAAAGAAAGAACAAACCTGGAGAACTTTTCTTGCTGGAATTTGTTTTCTGAATGAGGATACTGTTCTACAGTTGACATAACATTGATAAATTTGATGTAAATAAAATGAGCTATTGTTTGAGAGGACTCTTCTGTTACTGGAATTGAAGGCTGCCAGGCTGCTCTGGGAAGTGCCATCATGGAACTTCATAGAAGGCCTCCGTGGTTAGGTGAGTGGGACAAGCTCGTTAACCTGAGAGACTGGAACACCTGTGACAGCAAAAAAAAAAAAAAAAAAAAAAATCTATAGAACAGTAGGAGTCACTGAAATATAATAGGCAAGATTGTCTGGCTATCTCTCTCTTTTTTTTTTTATTCTAAGCAAATACATAGTGTATTTATGGCCTGTCAAGGAGTGATGAAGATATATAAAAAGTATGGGCTCTCCTTATTGAAAAAAAAAATGTTTCAGTTGGTCACATATTGCTGACTGAACCTTTTTATACTTTGGGGCATCATAGGATTTAAACTGATCCCAAGCCTTTTGAAATTGCTTGCTTAGATATTTTTCTACACAGAGAATATCTTTATGAAAATATCTAATTCAGGGGACAGTTTTCTTAAAGCTGGAATTCCTTTAAACACTCTACTTCACCAGTCAATAGTGAACATGATGTAGATTTCTCTTCACTGGTCAGTTATTCTAGTTCAAGTATCTCCAGGCTTGGCCTTAGCCGTAAGTGGATCGGTGAGGAACTGACAGGGCACTCAGCCTTGACCATCTACCATCGCCTCTCTGTGCCTGGCATTCCTTTGAGTTTCAAAGGCCTTGGAGTTTTGGAGCTGCCTTCTTAAAAATGTATTTGAACTTGGGAGAGAACACATCTGAAATTCTTATCTTTTGACATCTAAGCAAGAATTTGCTGAAAATAGATATTGCATAGGAGAGAGGTGATGGGAGGGATGTTGTGAGAAATATGAGTGAGAGCCCCAGTTTTACTGTTTAGTCTTGATTCTGTCCAAAAAATTTACCAAAACCATCACTAGTGAAAGGTCTACATATATTTACTTCTTATCCTAGGAGCATCACAAATTGGAGGGTAAAATATATTTTGGAAGAGACTTTAAGAAATGTATTCAATTATAATTTATGCCACTACCGAAGTTTCCCTTATGCCCCAAACAGATGTGTGTGTGTGTGTGTGTGTGTGTGTGTGTGTGTGTGTGTCCCTTTTCACCCATCACTTCCTAGAGATGATGGGTGTGACAACAAGAAGAGAGAAAGGAAGCTGATTAATATTATCTACTTGCCACTGCCCTATGATTATATGATATTTCTTTGGTCTTTTGTGACTCATGTATTCCCCCTCTGCCCCTAAACAGCTCATGTTTCAAGAATATTTAAGAGAATTGCTCCACTGTCTTTTCCATTCTATAGTGGAAATCCCTAGCTATATGTTCTGGAGAAACTTGATAAAAACAATAAACAGGAAAGAAGGATGCACAGAAAAGATCACCAGATAGACCTTAAGTTCCAGATCTGCTCCCCCATGACTCCTTTTCTCCTTCTTGTCTGGGAATGCCTGATTATGCTTTCGTCCGGTGAACCATTGGCGCTTGGAGGAGGGGGAGATGAGGATCTGTTTGACATTTGTTGAAATTAGTCAGTTAACACCTTGAAGTGGTAGCAGATGCTATTCCGGGGAAGACATATTGACCTTTGATTTTTTAAATAAACCAGGCTTTAAAGTTTCAGATAATTGTGTCTGAGATAATTCACAGCTGGTCTGGGGCCCTTGGCTGTTTCCCTGACAGTAAGCCGTATTTTAACTCATCCCCAGTTGCACAGAGTCTATTCACTGACTCAATGAGTCACTACTTGCCTTTAAAGTCTCATTAAAGGCAGAGACATTACTAAAGAAGAGCTTGTATTAGTCACACTTTGATCCAGGTTCAGTTAGACATTTGAGGCAGGAATTGATAATATAACCAATGATGTCAGAAAAGAGAGGTTAATGTGTTTATGTATTCTTCACCGTTCAGGTCCAACAAATATGGAAAAATGTGAAGGAGCCATTGGAATGGCATCTGGTTGGCCAGCGTGACATGCCACAGAGGGGATGGATGTTACGTTATTGAAGGCAATATGACAGTTTGTGTGAGCGTTCATGTTTGCCCTGTCTCCTCCTCCTTTCCCTGTCCTCACCTCTACTATGCCATTCTCTGCTCTCACCTCTGCCCTGTAAATATTACATCCACGCAAGACACAGAGTTTATTTTGAAGGGCACAGGTGATTCAAAAGCTATTCATGTTCCCATATTACTTACCTAATTTACATAGCCCAGCAATGATGAAATACTAGCATGGCAGAATCTAAAATAGTTTGGCCCAGCTTATTAAGTTGTTATGATGCACATTACAGGCTCATTTGCTGTAATTAATTAGTGGAGAGAGGATAGAACCTCAGCCTTAATTGCTTCTATCTAACAAATGTTTTCGAGGAGATTTCATATATTAAGAAGAGCACAACGGAGAAGAGCACGTGTGCTAAAAGCTACTTTTGTTCTCTCTTCACTTTACATTCTTTCCCAAAGCTATTATTTAAAATAAAATTTTAAAGCTTTAAATGGAAGCACGCATTGTGCCCCTTTGCCAGTGGTTGTCTTTGCTAAACTGACATTTCCTAAACCACTGTGTTTACGTGCAGCATGTTTTTCTCCCAGGGGTTGCTGGTAGATCCTTGTCCTTTAATGCTTTCAAATCCTTAGAGCGTTTCCAGGGATAGGCTTGGGATGAATGATAAGACCCAATTTTCTGCCTCTCCTTGTCCAAGTACCAGAGCAGGATCAGATGACAAGTATAATCTTTCAGAATCAAAATGGCAATATAAAAACCAATAGTAAATATGTACAATATGTTGATATCTGTTCTCTGAACTAGCATTATTATTTTGTATGGGTATCCATATTTTACATGTCAACATATAAACAGTAATAGTTCTTTAAAATTGTCTAGCTCTTAATGGTTTTCAATGTGGCTTTTTACATATTTTATTTCATATAATCATCTTCCAAACACTGAAACAGGCTGGGGAAAATGTTACCACCTTCCATTTACAAAAAGAGGAACTAAGATTGAAAGATGTTAAGGGACTTGTCCCAGAGCACATAACTGTCTTTAGCAGAGGCCAGAAACAAGCCTGGCCTCACAGTGGTCAGCTGGTACATATCCCTCTAGACTACTATTGCTGAATATTTTAAACATTCAGAGAATAAATATAACACATACATATCCACCTCCCTAGATTTAACAAATGTTAGTCTTCCATTTGTTTGTTTCAGGTCATTTTTTGTTGGGAGTTTATAACAAAGTATTATGAATGCATCTAATACTATCCTTCCTCTATTTCTTTCCCATTCCTCCTCACCATCTCCTGAATTAGTTGGTAGCATTTTCATGAAGGTTTTCATACTTTTGCTCTTATGTATATGTTCATGAACAGATATAGTATTATTTTGTGTTTTAATATTTTACATAATGGAATCCTATGTACCATTGTGCAACTTTAGATTGGTTCTGTCTCTTTAGTAAGATTACCCATGTAGATCTAGTTCATTCATTTTAACAGCTGTATGATATTCTAGTGTGTGAATAAACCCCTGTTTGTTCATCCATTCCTTATTTATGAATAGTTAGATTGTTTTTCATTTCCCCTTTTTCAAAACAGTGTAGTAAAGTACACCTTTGTATAGTTCTCCTTAGCCACAAGTACAAGAATATCTCTAGACCTGTAAGATATACCTAGAATTATAATTAATGTGCTCTGCTCATTTTCAGTTTTTCTGGGTACTAGCATATTGCTCTCCAAAGCAATTGTACCAATTTGTTCTTTCACAAGCAATATATAAATTCCCTTTCCCCATGTTCTCTCCAGCAATTGGTGTTATCAGCTTTTACATTGTTTTTCAATACCAACTGAAATTCAATTGGTATGTAATGATTTCTCCTTGTTTTAATTTGATCACTAGTGAGTTTGCCTGTGTTTTCTTATGCTTCTTGGTCACTGAGATCTCATCTTCTGCAAATTACTTAATTATATTATTTGCTTGCTTTGTTTTTTCTATTAAACTTTCAAATATTTTTCTTACTCTATCCAGCCTGATATTTGAAAGATGGGAGATCGTGTATTTCATTCCTAAGCTGAAGGCTTCCTGAGCTGTAGAACATCAGTGTCTCTGCCCAACTATAGAGTGGCATAGCAGTGAGATCATATTTGGAAGAAGCTGATATGTGTTCCCAGGAGTTTCACATCTTCTTCCTGTTGGGGAGGTTGGCAGGAGAGACCCATAAGACCCTAGTGAGGAGGTAAGTCAGTCAGTGGGGAGGGGCTGATGCTTTGGACGCCCAAGGGTCCATGAGCTTCCTGTTGGCTGAGTGAAGGTGGGCCAGGCTTGAACTGCCTTCAAGAAGCTTCCTCCAGGAGCTTCCTTCTAGGCAAAAAGGTCTCAGCAGTAAGAGTGTTTGGGTGCACTTCTTGGGTCAAGACCTGGGGTTAGAAGAGGTCAGCTAGAAAGTGCACTGTTGCAGTGTGGAGGCTCAAAGATTAGGGGCTGGCCCACAAATGTACTTTTTTTTTTTTTTTTTTTTTAAGACAGAGTCTCGCTTTGTTGTCCAGGCTAGAGTGAGTGCCATGGCGTCAGCCTAGCTCACAGCAACCTCAAACTCCTGGGCTCGAGCAATCCTTCTGCCTCAGCCTCCCGAGTAGCTGGGACTACAGGCATGCGTCACCATGCCCGGCTAATTTTTTATATATATATCAGTTGGCCAATTAATTTGTTTCTATTTATAGTAGAGACGGGGTCTCGCTCTTGCTCAGGCTGGTTTTGAACTCCTGACCTTGAGCAATCCGCCCGCCTCGGCCTCCCAAGAGCTAGGATTACAGGCGTGAGCCACCACGCCCGGCCCACAAATGTACTTTTGAGTGCCTGACACCCAGAGGACTCCCATAGCCCAATTTCAGTAGGGTCCACTGGAGATTTTATCAGTCATACCAAGCTTGCTATACAAATAACCATTTTGTAAATACTACTGGAGGAAGTACTCCAATAAGAAGAAAAATAAATCTAGGAGGTGCAGCCAAAGATATGGAAAATAAGGACGACTAAATAAATGTTCTCAAGTTTATTGTGCCTAAAAAATATTCAAGGGCCAAAGGCAGATATGTGTGTGTGGTGGAGGGGGAAGCTGTTAACAATCTGGAACTGAAATTCTAGATAATATCAGCATGGGGAAGAAAGGGGAAGAGACTAAAGAGATGTAAGTGTGTGCTAAAAATATAGACTCGGATTATACAAAACATCGTGGTTAAGTTTTTTTTCCGCCAGAAGTATAAGGATGATTCAAAATTAGAAAATCCAAATGGATTCCAATATATTCATAGTCTTAAAAAAAGTCACATGTTCATTTCAATAAATGCAGGACAATGACTTGATAATAGCAACCAGCTGGTAGTGAGTGGGGTATCCGTGGGCAGGTAGTGTAATGAATGAACCACTCCTCCTTCTCTGAAGATGTCCACCTTCCTCTACCTTGCATGGAGGGTAAGGAATGAAAATAGAGATTTTTTTTTTCTGTTTGTTTTGTTTTGTCTTAGGTTGGGTTATCTCTAGAAGCTGAGCCTGAGAATGGGATTCAGGGACAAACAAATTTTTGAGGAATGCACTTAAGAAAAGGTTAGTAAGGTTAGGGATAAGAAGATTTCAGAAGAAGTCAGTCTAGCCTTGGCCTCACCTCTAGGGAAGAGGGTTGTGACATAAGTTGCACAGAAGAACTGTTCCCCTTGGAGCCATGGGCTGAACTCTTGTATGTTCGTAGTCAGTTGTTGATGTGTGGGGTGGGGGCAGGGGTGGTTAAGACTTCCCAGGCAAGATGGCATCTGTCAGCCAAGGGCAATTCCAAGAGAACCCTCTGGGAGCCATGCGTAGACAACCTTCACAGCAGCTGAGAGATGAGTGTGCCCACCTGGTACTAAAATGGGATGAAGGTGGGGTAGAGAGCACCATAGTTTCTACCACATTGATTCATGGATGGAGTTGGAATTTCTAATATCTGCATCAAGATTATATTTTACAACTTAAAGTGATTACAGGATATTCTATATTCTAATTGTGCTTAGAAAAAACATGGGATCGCCTGTTTCCATCCAGGGACAGAGGAAGATATCTTCTGACTAAAAAGGACAGAAGAAGATAGTGAACAACAATAAAGCACCTTTTTATGATTATACCTGAGTCCTGCATGCTCAAATATACCACTTTATACACACACACATGCACAAACATGCACATATGCATATACACACATATTTTCTCCTATTTCATGTCATATACATGTATACACACACATATGTGTGTGTGTATATATATGCACAGATATACATATTCCATCTACTATCTCATATTATATCCCATAGCTTGGGAAGAAAATGTTATATACTTACAGTAACCTTATAAGTAGCCACTCTTAACACCATTATTGTATAAACACTAAAATCTACACAGCTATTATTGCTGTATCAAAAGCATAGATGGTGCTCATATTTTCTTGTCAGTATTTGATTCCTTTGAATTAGTGAAAGTTGAAAAGAGGGCATTTCCTTTTCTGCCAAAGATCTGGAAACACTTTGTCTCTCGAGTGGACTTGGAGCCAAATGAGGATCTCCATAGGAATGGAAGAAACCACACATGCTGCTCCAGGAACCCCGTTTGCCAGATCACATTGCTTTACTTTGGATTTCTACCACTTGATCGAGGGGCAGTCCAAAGACCCGAGACCCATCGTGGTGCTGCAGATTGCTGAGTGTTGCCAGGGAAATATATCCTCTTATATCTTTGCCAGGTAAGGATCTGAAAATGAGATGTTTGCATCCCTAAATGCCTCACATTTTGTGCCAAAGCAGGACTTTACTGCAAGAAAAAAATCCCCTTGCCAATTTTCCTTTATTGAAAAGATACTCCTTTTCATGCCCAAGAATAACATTATGGAAAAGGATAAACCATTCAGCTATGTTTGACCATGGTCCCAAGGAATTCAGCAGGATCCCACAGAATTCCAAACAACATGTTTTTGTTTTTTTTTTTAAATTTCACAAGCAAAGGATGCAGGATACATCAATGGACATGATAAGAATAAAGAAATGCTAAATTCTTTAGAAGTATTAACAACGTCACCAGAGTGCCAACTGTCGATATTAGGAGAGTTGTTGTCCACCACGGCTATATGTGGTATATTTGCATTATATGTTGAGTAATAATAAAATATGCTTCTTTGGAAGTTGTGAAAGCTGAGCTGACCATTAAGAATTTGGAATTTTATTTTTCTGTATGGAAGTATGTTTAGCACGTGGTTTCTCATCCAGCGTTTGGGAGCTTGTCCAAGCTCAGTGGTCCTAGACACGGTCAATATCCTCTTCTTTTAGCCTTCAAGTAGCCCCGTTCGCATTCAGGGTCTCCAGGCACACACTGCACCATTGTTTTAAAGCACGTCTTTTAGTGCCAGACAACAGGCAAACACGAATGAGGTCCCAGGTAGAGGCATGTTTATTTGTTTTCTGTGGTTCAGAAACCATTTCCGTTTGCTTGAATAAGACACTGTCTAAAAGCAATTTCCTTTCTCTTCCCATGGCTTCTTGAAACCGTCAATTATTAAAATCATCAAGCCTACTGCTACTGTAATGAATGAGAGGTGATCTCATATCGGAGACACTAAGCGGAGGAAAAGATTTATAAAATTAACATAAATCCATTCTATGGGACTCAAGGTTGTGGTTTTTGTTGCTGTTTGGTAGTTCCTCCCTCCGCCCCCTCAGCTCTCCACCTCCACTCTTAAATTCCAATATTGCACAATAAAGATGATTCATTTTAGGATAAAGTTTGGTCTTTTAGGCTAAATCACTGCTCAGGAGAAGTCATGAGTAAGAAGAGAATAATGAAATGACTAACTATGAAGTAGAATTCATAAACACAACTGAATGAAGTTGCTTGAAAAGAAAATTTTGTTTATAGATGGGACTCTGTGTACAGAGAGCTGGTGTATCCAGACTGGACTACTAATCAGAAAATCTGGATTTCGGCCCCTAATCCGACACCTATGTGACTGTGGGCAAGACCTTTAACTGCACTAAGGCTCAGTTTCCACTTCTGTAAAATAGTGAAATTAGTTACCCACTTTGCCCTTTCCAAAGAATTACCAAGTATCAAATGAGATAATACATGCAAAAATACTTCATGAACAGAGAAACACTTTACCAATATACCAGTAGCACAGAGCATGTGTTAAAGCTAGAGATCATATTATTTTTCTTAACATTCGTCCCTTCCTATGTATTCACACTGCCACTAAGCCCTCGTCTTCTCAATTCCTAAACTGGCCTCTGGCATCCAGTTCCATCCTTCCAGATCCCTTCAGACCCTCTTGTACTTAGAAGCCAAGTGAACCTTCCTAAATTACCAATTTCCAGGGAAATTTCTTCTTAAATCTTATGAGCCACTGGAGTCCCGTGTAGCATTTTAAAATAATAAAAACAACATGCCCATGATCAAGGACCAATGTGGGTACTAATGTAATCCAGACATCAGTTTAGACCTCCCTGTCTCTTAAGAATCTGGAAATATCAAGAAAAATTGATCCTGACTCCCAATTCCATAGCCCATGATTGGTGAAAATGGTGCCACACACATTTTTGAGAGCAACCTTCCTCGTGATTGCTAGATTCTTCCGGACACTTGCTGTTATTGTTGCAAATGACAGAAATTCAACTTAAAATATCTTAAGCAAAAACGTAAATATGTTGGCTTATTTAACTGAAAAATGCACAAGGTAGTATGGTTTCAGGTATGACTAGATTGAGTGACTCAAATTATATCAACAGAATTCTTTTCCTCTTTGTTCTGCTCTCTGTGTTGTCTTCATGTTCAGGCAGTCTCTCCCCACGTGGTGCACATGCTGATGAAGGCGACCTGAATTAACCGAGATTAATTGGCAGTTAATTACTGCTGTGAGTAATGTTAAAAAATGTGAATGGCTTAAACAAGATAGTTTACTTCTCTCTCACATAGAGTCTGGTTGTTAACAATTCAGGACTGATAAGACAATTATATCCCATGAAGTCTTCAACTACCTATCCTTACAGTTTTCTACCCTGCCTTCCTTGGATGGGGGACATCGCTTACAGCCCCAAATGGAACTCCAGCCATGACATCCATGTTCCAAGCAGCAGGAACCACTGGGGAAAGTAATGTTGAAGGGTAACTGTCTCTTTAAAAAAAGATCTCTGAAAGCTCTCACGTGACGTTTTCACTTGGCATAGCCACACGTGGCTGCAAGGAATGCTGGGAAATGTAGGCTTTTATTCTGTGTATTCTAGTAATATAAGACTATTTGCCTAGATAAAACTTTGTTGTTGTGACAAAAGGAGAGGACAGATATTGGAGCAATTAACACCCTCTGCCACATAGTCCAATAGACACTCTATTAGCTTTATAATCTCCATGGAAAGAGAGTATCTTCTCAGATAGGTCTGATAGAAAACTCCTGGCAACATTCTGATAGGCTCAGCCGGCGTCTTATGTCCATTGCTGAACCAATCACTGTCAGTGGTGTGTAACTGATGAGGCCTATCATGTGCTCACCTCTGTGGTGGTGATGACAGTGGGGCCGCACCAGCGACACACAGACCACATGGGTCGGTTTCCTCCAGGAGAAAAATCTATGTAGGGGGTTGGTGTCTAATGCCAGACAAAGGAGGCAGGGAAGCTAGATGGCTATAAGGGACAGATGTCTACCACAGCTTCTATGTCTCCACCTTCAGTATCTTAACATTCTCTTTTATCCGATGTCAGCTGAGAGGTAGAATTCAGTTCCTTCGCTGAGTGAAAAAATTCACTCCTGCTACAATTTCTGTATAAAATGGTCAGAGGAGCCTCTCACTATATATGTCTAAATATGACAAATGCTTTAATATTAACTAGACCTCTATTTCCCCAGTGAGATGTGACTGTTGTCGCATTGACGCAACAAGTCTTTGGAGCTGTGCAGTGCATGACACAAACAACCTTATGAGGCATCCCCTGACGCTGTCGTTGGAAATTTTATTCAAGCCTCAATCACCCACTAAGTGAAGGGTTTTTATCGTTCATGACTCTTCTAGATATATATTCATAATCACTACAACCTAAACACTTGTTGTGTTTAAAACATTTTTAATTGTCACCTATTAATGACTAACAGTGAAATGTAATGCTTGTCAATGTGAGGTTACTCTAACCTCAAGAATAATTCCTAAATCTGCTATTCTTAAAAAAAATTGCTAATTTATCAAGTTAGTGCTTTTCAACCTTGGCCAAACCTTAGAATGAACTGAGGATTCATAAGAAAAAAAGTTGATTAAAAGGTCAACCAATGACATCAGGATACCTAGGGAGTGGGGACAGGGCTCTATTTTTTTTCTTTAACACGAATTTCATCAGATTGGCTTCTACAAGGAACTAAATTAACATTAATTGAAGTCTTTGTGGGCTAATTGATCTTCCCTAAACAATTTTTGTCTAAAACAGAGTATGAGAGACTTCATAAAGGCTCAAATATAAAGTGATTCTCTGTCTTATTACCGTGTTTTTCTGAAAATAAGACAGGGTCTTATATTTATTTTTCCTAAAGAAGACATCCTAGGGCTTATTTTCAGTGAATGTGTTATTTTTTTTTTTAAGTACGGTACAATAATCTACATTTATTCAAATATAGTTAAGTTGTCTTCTTCTGGAACATCATCATAACTCTCCAAACCCTGAATTCCATCCTGAATTTCTTGCGACTCTATTTCCTTTAGAACCATTGGCCCCAATCTCTCATGTTGAGCAATAGAGCTCTCATGGGGCGGATGAGAAGGGCTGCTGGTCTTCTTTACCGCTCCAAGACAAAATGCATAGGTTGTGCAGATCAGCTGCATAGCCACGCCCATCACTAGGTCTTATTTCCGGGACAGGGCTTATATTGTGCAAATGCTTAGAAATCCTGCTAGGGCTTATTTTATGGGTAGGTCTTATTTTGGGGGAAACATTTTAATATCTCCAAGCATAGACATGACTGAGTTTTCGCAGCTATCTAGATCATCTGAAGATGCAGGAACTCAGCATCTCCCTGGCCATGGGCACTTTGAGCCGCTATAAGAGGGATCCAAACCCTCTTTCCTCCCACTTCCCTGATGCTTTGACTGCTAAGGCTCAGCTTGCTGTTTGAACCCTGTGGTTCATCTTTATGATGAACATTCTTAGCATCATTTCTGTCTTGTCCAAGCTAAAGCTCAACAAACATATGCTGTTTGACAATTGGAAGGAATAGCCTGAGCCCAGCCCTGCCCCAGGACACTCAGGTGAGGGCCCTATTTATTTTAATATACAGAGGACTGGCAGAACCCAGAACTTTGCCTTACACTGAGGAAGTCTATCTTGCTTGTAAAGTGTCATAAATCCACCAATGAAACTGTGTTTATTTAGCTTAGTTCCTTTCTCAAATGGCCTCACAAACTGTTAGTAATTGAAAGTCAGGTTAAGAAAGGATTTATTTTCACGGGCTGCTCAGCATTCTCAATGAAAGAGACCTGTCTGAGTCCCCCACCCCTTCCCTTCAGCCTGGTTTGGAGGGAGTCTCTGTGCTCTAGTGACCAGGCTGGACAGGGTTAGGTGCTGTCATGCTCCTGTTCAGGGGCAGCATTAGCATGGATGCTAGGAGACATGAGAGTCTCAAGGGCTCACCTTTTGCAGCTGCTCACTGCAGTTCTTGGAACCCTGTGTTTCGCTAAGAATGAAAGGAAAGAAGGATCAGGGAGTGGAAATATAAGAAAGCACAGTATTTTTACAAAAATGTTTCAGTGTAGCTGGTGAAGGAGAGAGAAAAGATCAATTTGATCCACTCATTACCACCAAGGACTGAATCCTTCCAGAATAACTACTGGCAGGATCATTACTTTCTTTTTCACTCTGAATTCTAAATCAAATCCTAGGGGATTTTCAGACATCCCCAAAGTATCAGGGATGCTGGGGTCTAATAATTTGATTTCCAGTTGCTCACATAGAGCTCCTAGGCCACAACACCCCTGAAGCTAGGCAGAACAGGGTTAGCTATTGCTTGTCAAGGGTGACAGGGTGCTCTGTTCTGGGGCTCCTGAGGCTACCTCTAAGGAGCCAGAACTTCCATGTGAGTAACTTGGCCAAGTGGAAAAAGTCTGGGCTTTGGAGCCTGATAGATCTGCAGCTTCCTTATGGTGAGCAGACAAGTAGAAAATGTCTAGCATTGCGTAAAAAGGGCTCAATAGATGGCATCTGTGTGCCACACAAATTACACAGGGTGGAAGAGAAAATGCCAGGAGGAAAATCATAAACACAAAATGGGTGATGAGATAACACCTTCCCAGGGCAATTTAATATAGGAAAAGGATTAAAGAGAAAAAGCTGAGAAATGTTGACAGCTGTGGTTTTAAAGAAGACTATAAACTTCTTTTTTCTCTTGCGTAAATCTTCATGGAAAGTGAAATGGACTGAGTCTGACAACAGTGAATCTTTGGCTACCCATAGTCTAGTCCCATTGCACAAGTCAGCAAAGTAATACCAGAAGGGTCATCTAGTAGCCCTAACCTTTCTAAAAGCTCTAATCCCAATTACCTGTGTATATCAACATGAATAATTTGATGTTTTGTGTTCTTGGTTTTCTCATTGGTAAAGAGGGTGAGAAATACCTGTCTTTTTCCCCAGAGGGTTTCAAGGTTCAAAGGAAATAGTATTTACACATTTAACAAGTACTAGCTCTTTACTCTGTGCCAAGCACAGATGTTGAAGATCTAGGGATGAACAGCACAGACTAAAGTCTCTGCTTTTATGGAGCTTACATTTTAGCAGTGGGAAAAAGATGAAAAGAAAAAAAACATAGACCAATAAATGTACATTATGCCAGGTGTTGATAAATGCGATGAAGAAAAATAAACAGCTAAGGAGTATTAACGAAAAAGCTTTATAAACTGTAAAGAACTGTACAAATTTAAGATTTTACTCTCAGGCTTCATTAGCAGGATTAAGCTCAAGGTTTTTGGCACTAGCAAGGATATTTGATGCTTTCAAAGAAGGGGAATTCACATTATCGCTCATTACAAAATCAGACTTCTTTAAAAGGCCCCATTTCCGACTTTTTCCTAAGTCCTCATATTGGCAGGAAGTCGCGGAAAAAAGCCCATTCCTTTCCTTTAAAATGGAGGGGAATTTAAACCAGTGTCAGAAATATCTGGGATTTGAGTGTCTCTGGAATCCTAATTCCAGTACTCCTCTTTCTTTGTCTTTGGAAAGTCCTTTTCCTCTTTTGCTTTAATTCCCATTCTGGAAAATGGGAGCCATCTTGTTTTGTGGATTACTCGGGCTCTGTTTTGTTCTTAGGCTTGATGAGGATAGAATCATGCTATCTTTATAAGTGCTATGTATTAAATATTAATCTTCAATAGTGGTTATACTCAGTTCATTTCATGTAATTTCTTGATTAATGTTAAAAGCACACTTCTCAAACATTTATGAATGTGCTTCTAAATGGAAGGCATGTCATTGAATAGACTAGCAAATCGCTCCCTTCTCCCACTGGGGTGGACACAATTGAATTACAAAGTAAGGCTGGGAAGCCAGTTGCAGATTTTATTTTAACATAGAAACACAGCAGTCTCATCTAAGAGGCTGAGTACTATCAACTCCAACTGGGAAGATGGCTAAGACATAAGAGTTGCTCTTGGGCATTAAGGTGTCAGTTTCACAAAATCAAGGTAATGAAATTCAAATTAATTTAGATACTTACTCCATTAAACTGGGCCATTTTAAAATGGAATTACCTATGTTAACATTCAGTAGTAACCATTCATTATCTCCCATTCCAAGATGTTTCAAATATTCTCTAGACAGCCTCTAGTTGCCACAAGGTAGCTGACCTGCAGAAATACTTCCCAAGCCTGTCAACAGAGACAAGACATTACTTTTCTTGTCGATGAAAAGGAGGGTCGATGGATGGAAGCTGTGAACAACTCTTTTATAGAAGTCTTCCTTCACTTGCTCCCTGGACACAAAGCTCAAATGTTAAAAAAAAAAAAAAAATCGATAGAATATTTTATAAAAAGATGAGCCCTTAAAGGGAGGGGCAGGATATGGACTGTGTTGTGACTTTAAAACACCATGCTTTGCACCAGCAACCAATATTATTAGCTCTAAATTGTCCTTAAAGCTTAAGAAATCCAAGGATTTTTTCCTGTTTGTTTCTCCAAAAATTTTTGATTTGTCTGAAGTAGGGAAGATGCTTTCATTTTTATTTTTTTTTAAATTGCTAAGATGGTTAGAGAGTAAGATAACACTGAGATCATAAAACCTGAAATCCAATTTATAGTCTCAGCATGAGAATAAGAATTTTTTAAAATAATAGTCATTATCATTTCTCTGTCTTCAGTCTATTCTGTTTTTTCTTAATAAAGTGATCTAAAGGTTTTATTCCTTTGCAGTTAGAAGACAAAGTTGTACCTGATACAAATAAGTAATTTAGGTATTTAAATATTTGCTGAAACATTATTTTGCAAGTCCTAGTTTAAAAAAATCAATTTCTTGTGTTGAAAATAGAGTTTTCTTATGTTTGTGTGTATGTCATCATTTCTAGCATAAAACTCAACGTTTTTAAAACTGAAGATTGTAATTGAATAGTCCATTCTATTTTTCCTTTCTTATTTTTCCCACTTTTCCTCTCCAATTCTCAATAGGTTGTATATTTGTGCACCTGAGATGTGACAAACATCTTTTTTGATCTGATGAACGAAACTATGCTGCATTGGCATAAGTGAGAGAAATTCTCTCAGGCACACTCTTTTTTTTTTTTTTTCACCCCATTTTCTTCCACTGTCTTGACCAGAGCTTCCCTCAACCCCTTCTCCAATCTCATAATTGAAAAGAAAAAGAAAACATTGTTCCAGCTCAGTCTGGCTTGAAATAGGCCTTTGAGCTGTATTTACAAAGAGTCATTACCATGACAATATCAAAAGCCCTCAATTTCTATTCCATGTTATAAAGACAAAAATTTCACATTCATGTGACCCTTCAGACCTATATTTTTCCAAGGTGTAAGATTGATGTGAAATGAACCCATAAAGAAAGTGGTTGGGAAAAAAACCAATAAGCACACCCTGGCTTTTCTTCCCCCAGGGTATTAGCAGGTTTCATGTAACCCTCAGATCTATTTGCATTTGTCCTCTGTTGACTATAAGAACTATATAAAGCACTTTCAATAAGGAAATTAAAACTTTACTTATGTGCTAGATTCTATTGAAAGTCCAGACAGATTTAATAAAATTAAATCACATTTGTATAGGTCGTGGCACATTTCTAAGAGGTCAAAAATTCAAATAACTGAAGAATTTGCATTATTAATGTTTAAAGTGCAGTACTGTCACTTGTCTCTGTAAAACTGATGGAGGTCATTCTACAAAGGGAATTTCAGTGTTTCCTGTAAATCTAGAAACAGATTTTATGGTGGAATTTTTGAGTACTAATTCTGCTTCCCATATTTTTCAAAGCACAAAGCAGAGAGAGTGAAATGAAACATAAATATGCTACGGTTTCAAACATTTCACATTTTTTAAAAGCTGTTTTGAGCTTCAGATGGAATTTCAGTCTTTTTCTTATTTTCTGGGAAGGATTTTGGCTTTCAAATTCCACAGCAAATCTGACCCTCAAGAGCAAGAAAATCGTGGATGCACTATGAACTAATGCAGCAAATTTTCTTATACATCTTTCTAAACAAATACTCTGGAGAAAACTACATGAGACAAGGGGACTGGTTTTTTTTTTTTTCCCTCTCCTCATTTGGAAAGGAAAAAGTACTTTTGAATGCAAAGTTTCATAATAATTGCATAATTATTTTTGTTTTTTCACCATTGCCAGCTTGCTGCTGGTAAGGTACAGAAATATTGAAAATAAGTCATCTGAGAACTGAATTCTGACCACCAATAAAAAAAAAATTCCCGCAGCTATCCCCCTTTCCTCAGATTTGCAGAGACATTTCAGAAAATTTTTGAGCAGTGACACAGCAGCAAAGAATGAAGTGATAAAATAGTAATTATATAATCTGAACTAGATTAATATGAACTCCAAAGTCAATGTACTAAAACATAGTAATTAACTTCTGCATGATTTTATAACCTTAAGATACATTTTTTTTTGTATAAACTATCTTATTTTCCAAAAGACTGGGAAACTTTGGGCATATAATTATGTTGCAAGAACAAGTAAAGTATGGTATTTAAAGTCATGAGGCAAAATTCTTTGGCTGATTCCATTTGTGTAACCTTGTGAGAGTGGAATTCTTGTGCCTCAGTTTCTCTATCCATGTTTTAATAGAGAAATTCTCTCTATCCATGTTTTTAATGGAGAAATTCTCTCTATCCATGTTTTTAATGGAGAAATTCTCTCTATCCATGTTTTTAATGGAGAAATTCTCTCTATCCATGTTTTTAATGGAGAAATTATCTCTATCCATGTTTCTAATAGAGAAACTGAGGCACAAGAATTCCACTCTCACAAGGTCACACAAATGGAATCAGCCAAAGAATTTTGCCTCATGACTTTAAATACCATACTTTACTTGTTCTTGCAACATAATTATATGCCCAAAGTTTCCCAGTCTTTTGGAAAATAAGATAGTTTATACAAAAAAAAAAAATGTACCTTCAGGTTATAAAAGCATGCAGAAGTTAATTACTATTTTTTAGTACATTAACTTTGGAGTTCATATTAATCTAGTTCAGATTATATAATTACTATTTTATCACTTCATTCTTTGCTCAGAATACATCATAAAATAAAAGATTCTGAGGTTTTCTCTTAGGTGAACTGAAAATGAGCAGGCTTTTTTCCTTATATCATTCCTGAGCAATTTTGCAGTTAATAGCTTGGATTACAAATCCTAACGAATTTTTTTTTTTATTTCAAATGTCATGTTCTATCTCATTGCTGCTCCCTTGCCACAGTGCTCAATTTTGGTCCTTATATATATACGACAAAAAATATCTTAGAGTACTTTGGGCATAGTAGATACTTGTTAGAATTAATAATGATGGTCAATTATTTTTGTCCTTCTATGGTGGACATAAGATGTTTTCTATTGTAAATATTTTCCTAAAAGTATTTGAATTTGCTTTGTGTTCGAAAAAGGAGACAGTGTGCCTAGTGTAGTGAACACGGGCTATGAGGTTGGGAATTCTAATCCTGGCTTTACTAAATATCTTTGGGTCAGTGATTTAACCTTTCTGACCCTCAGATTTCTCATATGAAAATTAGAAGTCATAATGCACAATAAATGAGGTGAAAAAGTGTGCTTCATGTAGTGTTTGGCATACAAATTATTTTATTGTTGTTGCCGTTCTTAATAGAGGCAAAACTACTGTATAATTTTGTTTAAAACCTTCTTTGAAGGTTTTTTAAAAAAAATTGTATTGATTACGTGGAGTGATTCAATGGATTGAGTCATCCAGTTGTTTTTTTTTTTTTTTACATAGATGAAAGCAGTGATATTTTTGTCTTCTACTTGAAGCATTTGTTTGATTTTTATCAGAATACTTGCACAGTGTGAATTTTAGACATGAGTCCAAAAACTCATGTGTGAAAGAAACATAGCCTACATGATTTTTCTGCATCTTAATTTTAGCTCAAATCCTCGTTCTGCCGTTTGAACTTCTACCCATCTTTTCAGGGTCATATAAAGGTTTTGGGGGCACAGGGATGAGAGTGGAAAATTTCTCCATTAGTCATTGGTATGCACTGGTTACTGCCAGGAATTCTTGGACAAATATAAGGAAAAACTCCATTCTCCTTACCAGGTCCTCAGTTGGTTGGCTATTTCCATAAGGCAATGAGTGAAAGGTTTAGGATTTTAAGAAACAGACAATCAGAACAATTTTTATAACAATGCCCTTTTATTTCTTATGTAAAATAAAGTTAAATAAAAATCAGATATTATCCACATCAATTTTTTTTGATGCATTGCTAATGAGGTTCCATTTTTCTTACTTTGGTCTAAGCAGTGAGGATAAAGCTTCCACTATCCAACGAATGCCTTATCTTTGGGAAATGGACAAAAAGAAGTTCACTCAGAGTCAAGCTCAAAGAATATAACCTACTCATTGCTTCCCTTTGAGAGTGATGTGAGCTGCCTTCCTCTTTTATATCTGAAATGATTGACAGGGATGACAATTAACTAAAATGTTTCCTTCCTCTTTTGAGGCAAGTATCCTTTATTCTCTAGTGGAAATATTACAAAGTAGCAAGCTGTGGTAGCCAGCCTCTGAGCTGGTGCTAAGGAGCCTCACCTTCTGGTACTCTTGCTCTTGTATAATTGCCCCCTGCAATCAGTAGACTTGACCTTGTAACCTATAGGATCTTGGGAGAAGTGGCAATGTACAACTTCTGAAGCTTGGTCATGAAAGACAATGTGGGTTCCACCTTGTCTTCTCTCACGTCTCCGCCTCTGAGGGAAGCCGGCCACCATGTTGTGAGGATCCTCAAGCAGCTCTATGGAGAGAACCTGAGGCCTCCTGAAAACAACATGGTGAACTTGCTAGTCAGGCAAATGAATCATCTTGGAAGCCGATCTTTCAGACACAGTCAAACCTTCAGATGACTGTAATCTCAGCTGACATCTTGACTCATGAGAGAACCTCAGCTAAAGTGACATGGCTCAGCCCCTCCCAAAGTTTTGATCTACAGAAACTGTGTGAGATGACAAATGATTATTATAATTTTAAGCCAGTAAATTTTGGGAATAACTTGTTATACAGCAATAGATAACGAATACACAAACATATGAAAATTCTTACGAACAGAGACAAAGGCTTTGTCAATAATCCTCTACATTTTTTCCCCTCTCTTTGTAATATATACAAATTATTTTTTGGTAATGGCATGACTGAAATTAATTGGTGCTGCACTCTTCAAATGACGTGCACTCTTCAAATGACGGTCCAGTTCACTTTTTTGGTCCAGAAGAAAGATTGACACATGTCAAATGACCAAGAGTTTTAGTCTTGGTCTTGCTGAGGCAAGACAGTTCAGAATTCTCCTGTTTGTGTCTATAAGCGAGAAAGTTCAGAATCCTCCTGTTTGTGTCTACAAGGCTCACTTAGCACCTTCATCTCCCTTTCTTAATCCTGTGCCAATCTTGGTAGATGTAAGCGAGCCTCAGGAAAATTGCTGTTTTTGTGCCAAGCTCTGGGGAAAAGAGAGCATGAGATATGCTCAGCCTTCTATATTCTCATGTGCTCAGGTTTACCACAGTCATGGCTTCTCTAGAGGAGTTGTAGCCCCTTAGCAGCCTCCCTACAGGACCTTCCAAAGTCTCTGCTATTATCACCAACTAAGAGACCTATTCCTAGTCGTGTGTGTGTGGGGAGGGGAGAGGGAGGATGTAGAGATGGCAGATGTAGAATCTTTCTTTCCTGTTTCTTCCAAATATTTTGTCTCTTCCGTGGATACGTGCTATTTAAGTTCTTGGACATTTGGCAACCAAAGCCAGAAAGATTCTTACACTTTTCTGCTTTCTGCCTTGTTTCACCCCTGTCCTTAGGCATCCTCTCTGAATGAGAAGGAAACGGGGAAACACTGGGAGAAAAAAAAAAAAGAGGAATATATGTTAATTTCTCAAAGATATTATCCCCACACACATGATAATTTAAACAGAGGCATCAAGCTTTACCCTGATTTTACCCCAAAGTTATACGTGAATAGAAGTTATCTGAAGGTGGGAGTAGGCGTCAGGAATAAAATTTAAGGAAAGCTTAGAGATTTCCGTGGGTCCTACATATTTTGGAAAACCTGTAACATCCATTCTTAAGACTTCCTCCTCAGTAAAAAGTTTCACAGTAGTATAATTTAGGTACATGTTAATATCACAATAACTATCAAATTGCTTTAAACATTTCACAAATGTAGACAGACTAGTTCTCAGTGCTATTTGTTGAATGCACAGGGCCAATGGTCTTAGGCATAAGAATCGGCTGAAGATCTGTTAAAAATGTGGGTGCCCAAGCTCCTCCCCCAACAATTCTGATTCATACTGAGTTTCTTCTGTTTTATTTAAGGGTGTGGCCATTTTGATTCCTCAAGGTACTTACTCACCTATTGAATAATAAGTTAATCTTTTCGCAAGATGATTATGTTGAGTTTGGAATGAATAGTATAGACAGGGGAAAATGATGATGATTAACTAGGCGAATTTTGTCTTTTTGTAGTTTGTACAGCAACTAAGCAATTTACAAAGTACTATCAGTTTATGAGACTGATGTACTTACTGCCCACTGCACCAAGAGGGTGACCAGAGAAGAGAGCCAACACCGAGGAAGGGGAGCCAGGGGATAGAGAGAGATTTGTAGAATTCTGATGACACCAGCTGTTTGTGTGAAGCCTGCATACCCCTGGATTACTACAAGAAGCAATAAATTTTTCTTTTATGATTAAGCCAGTTTGAGTTGGGTTTTCTGACATCGTAAACTGAAAGAGTCCCGACTGACACAGGTTTCCACAAATAGTTGTTGAATAAATGCTTGAGTGGAAGATCAAAGTGTGGACGGTGGTGGGGGGGGGAGTGCAAACAGTAGCCAACTCCTCCTGACATGTTCTCTGGCCGGGAGCCATCTGTCATGTTGCACACTCCCAGGGGCCTGCTTTCACATGAATGGTGTCACCTCCTCCCCCAGACATGCGTAAGCAGCCCCAAGGGAAGCTGATTGTGGGATGCAAGAGAATCTGTGGTTCTTAGTCTTTGAACATTTAGATCTGGGAGTCCCATTTCCTTTCCCAGAAGTGGGCAGGCCTGCTTGTCCAGGTTCCTTTGTGTTACGGATCCATTAATCTTCAAGGGTTCCAATTTCTTCTTCTCCTTCCAGAGAACTCCAGAAGCACTTAATTTGGCTATACCTAAAATGGCATTTAAAATATGTGTATTGCTTAATTAAGCTTAGGCCTCATCATCACATAGTGATGCATAGCTTAAGTAATTTAAGTAAATGTCAGATTATTTTTATTGTAACTTTAATTCTATTAAAATACTCAATTTGCTGAGTCAAGTCATTTTTGAGTCAGTGTATTGCTCTGGAAAATGTTCAACTACCTACAACTTTTCACAAATTGGGGACTACCTACCTACTCTGTCTCTGTGCATTGACTTGAGCTCAGTCTTTTTCACTGCCTTTGTGTTTATTTCATTCCTGTATATAGTTCCCCTTGTACCCTCACCAGCTTAGTGTCATGGTGCTTTGAAGAAAATATGGAGAAGAAAATTGACATTTTGTTCTCATTTTTAAATTTTGTAGTATGCTTCTTCAATACAACTGACCTCAGGGACCATTTTAGAAGTTTTCTCCCAGGATTCTGTGAACCCTGTGGCATAGAGTTTTTAAGTGTGTGCTTTGGTTTGAGGAGCATAGGTGTAGCTGAACCAGTTCTCACTTTAATACCTGGGAAGTTCACTTGTTTTTCCTTATCTGCATAGAAGGAACACATGTTGCTGTGTAGGAAAGAAATTACCAGTCTCTGGAAAATTTCCCTTTGCAGCATCTAATATAGTAATCTGTAAGCATTTATGGAGATTCTGAAAATATTTTATCTTGTAATATTTTTCTAAGTGACCAAACCGAAGCAGTATGTTTATACACATCTTCTCATTTAAAACAACTAAGTCATCAGCTAAGATTGCCAGCATTTCGTGGACCACTCCTAGCACCAGTATTTGGAAGGGTCACCCTACTCGACATGGTAGAAGACGGTCAAAAGTTCTGTGCAGCTGTCAGGAGCGATGCCTTCTCGCCTGAACAGTTATTTTCATCCTATATGGAAATGCTCTATTTCCTGTTACATCTTAAATTTTCAGAAGTAGAGGGAGAGCAAGGCATGAAATGTTTGTCTGCTCATGCTACCTTACTGAGGCTGCTCTGCACAGGAGCATCTCCAGGGGAAAACTTCATTAGTTGATAGGGAAACATGCTCATTGTTGTGTTTCTCTATTCGTGGAACATTCACTACGAAGGGAAAAGATGCTTCCCTGTGTCTGTTTCTATGGAGAATACGGAAGCAAACAAACTAAGATAGAAATTTTCAGTAAGAGGCTCAAATGCATAATGAATATAACTTTTATTTTCAGGAAGAAAAAGAATTGTCATCTTGAATAGCCGCATTTAACATAACAGTGCCTTTTCAATCTCTCTTTTGAATTGCGTGCCCCCCATAGAGACGTAGTAAAAATAAACTACTGCTTTTGTGCCCGAGTGGGATAAGCTGATTTTGGAAGGGGACATGCTTGACACTGGCTCATGCCACACTATTTAGAGGGTGATGGAAGAGTAGTACAATGCAACATTATGAACCCACGGATTTGCTGAGGACTTTATTTCCTGGCGGGACCTCCTTCTTCCATAAGTGGGATTTGATAATGACATTGGCAATGGTAAAGAACAGTCTTTCCTTACTAATTTGAAGACAAGACAAACTGAATTTAGAATAAGTAGCAAAGGGTTAGTACCTTATTGCCCAACAGAATCAGGGTGCATCAAATCTTTACCAACATACTCATCTCTGACTATTTTAGTTTAGGAAAGCAAAATATGCTAATATTAAGCTGGGAGATTCATTCAGCTAAAGATTATTTCAGACAATATAACTGGAGATTCATTCAGCTAAAGATTATTTCAGACAATATAACTGGAGTTTTATTTATAATCACCCTTACTTGTCAATCATAATGAGAATTAGAAAAAAAAAGTAAACCTTCCATGAAACCAGAGCAACAAAAAGTCCTATGAGTAATGTCACATAAAGCAGAATGCTAGTTTTAAAATATTAGAATTAGAAAAAATATACAAAACTCTATGTGTAGTAAGATGTCCAATTTTATATACAATAAGGCATATCATGGATGCATGAGCACACACACAAACACAGAGTAAAATGGTTAAGAGACTGTGAATGTTAACTGGCCAACATGCAAAACTGTAATTGGACTGCAGATTCTATAACACGACATTTCCTTCTACAGGGTTTGCTACATTTTCAGGTCTGGTTAGATCCTCTTTTATTTCTCCACGCCTTGGTCTTTCCACTAGAAATAATACAGTGTCTTCTGTCTTTGCTGGTACATTCCACTCTTCTCACCGAAAATTGATGCCTATAGGTCCCTTTAAAATAAGATATAAAACCATTTCTCTTCAGGAGGTCTTTTGTGATTAAACTTATCCTAGTTTGATTACTTTTTTCAAATAAATCTTTAGCTTATGTTTATTAAATTTATATTACTTTATGGTTGTTATATTGCTTTATAATTCTTTGGAAATGATTTTCTATTGAAGCATCTTTCTGTATCCAGAGAATAAATACTCGGATTAGAGAGACTAGGTCTTTGCTAATTTTGTTTCCCACAAAACAATTAGAAGAGTGAAACTATACTAATCATGAGGCTGAAAATAGATAGTACCAGGTGAACCAAGAGTCCTGTGAGAAAAACTGAGCAGAGATATTTGGGTAAACTGCTGACTCTCGGTTGCTAACTGAATTAACTCTCTGCTAAAGTCTCCTAAGCAGTGTTGGTTACATCCAAGCTATTGTAATGCTGTGGGTCTCGCCAGCAGTGGAGGGGAGGAGACCCGTGGCCTTCTAGGTCCTTAAGTGTGGCCATTTGACTGAATCCAAACTTTACAGAACAAATCCTAGATTTGTTTTAAAAATAAAAATATGAAAGATAAGCAAAAATGTATTAATAAAAATAAAAGAATTTTATTAAAATAGAAGGCCACAGTTTCCCCACCCCTGTGAGGAAATTGTGTCTTGGCTACCTGTTCCTCAATTTACATCATGAACTGTTTTTTAGAGAGAGAAACCTTAGAAGTTGTCCCAACTTCAGATTTTATAATGGCTTGCTAACCACCCTCTTAGGCTCTCACCAGTGCCTTTCTATTGCTCCTCTTCATTAGATAGGGTTTGGTAATTAGGTTTGTGTTATTCTGAATGATTTTTATGTCTTCCAGTGTCAGCTCTAAAATCACATGAGTTGTGAAACTAGAGGATATTTTCAGTGTGAAAAATTATTTACATTCTCTTACAGAAACTTTAATACACAGGCTGGAAGTTAGTTCCTTTTTACACATTTAGATAGCTTTCATTTCCAACAGGTTCTTTCCTCACTGAAGTGTGGCATTTGACAAAGGGTCGGTATCAGTTGGAAAGCCTGGAGCAGGAAATTAAGATGACTGGGTGCTTGTCCTTTCCTGGAGAATTAGTTTTTGAAAGGAAAACTCAGGCAACAATTGGTTTCTATGAAAGAGTAAATTGAGGGAAAACTTTAGAGACAGGGAAGGAAGCTACTGATGGATGATTTCTTATTTCTTCTCTGGGTAAGGTTTTTCTCCACCTCCAAGCAGAAGTAGTTGTGCATATGTCTGATGGCTTTGCTGTTGCTGTGTCATGCTGCTCTTGGTGAGGGAGACCACTGGGTGATGCCAGCATTTCCCTCACCTTAACCAAGATGTTTGACATGAAACATGGCTCTTGGGATGAGATTTTGCAGCAGCTATGTCAACCAATGGCAAATTTCTTACACTCTCTTCATGTGAAGTAAACAGGAAGATAATCTGAACCAGTAGGAATAAGAAATGTGTCTTTTTCTAGTGACAGAAGAGCCGAAGATGAACTAGATCCTGGTAAAACAGAGTAGCTATCTTGTTTTGTTTTGTTTTATTCTGTTTTCCCTTTTTCTTAAGTAGTGCTATGGTTGTACCTGGCTTCCAAGTTTTCAAAATCTTAGTAGAATCAAGAAAACATTTCTTCTTAGTTTAGTGCATCTCCCATATAAGACTTGGGAGTGCTGTGTGAAGAGTAGTTTTCAAATATAATACTTGTGAACAAGTTACAAATTACTGGAGCTCATCTCCTATGGTCCTTTCTGTGGTGAGTACACCTGTGCTCTCAGAGAATAGAGACATGCAGAAGCATCTAATTCATAGTCATTTTACTTCAGCCAACCTCTACTATATACAGCTCTGTTGCCACGTGGTATCCACCTGATGCTAAATAGAAATCTTACTAACTGCCAAAACATGTGCATACAGCCTGTTTGCTGAATGATCCTAGGCCCACAGGAATCTTACACAACTCATCCTGGACTTGTTTGGAATCCAGGCTTCTCTATGTCAATGATGTAAAACCTTTGAGTCTCCATTTACAAAAAAGGACACAAACAATCCAGAAGCCTGAGCTCAGAGTATTGCCTTTCTCCTCTTTTGGCTCTAAATCTAGTCCTTTCCCTTGCTGCTTGGTGAGAACTGCCCATACCTGAGTAATGCAGATGGGCCTTGCTAGGCAATCCAATAAATTAATCTTTGTTTCAAATTGCTATTTGGCAGTCATTAACACTGGATAAGTGTAATTGGTAAACTAGATGGCAGAGACAGACTTGTGGGTGCAGGAAGGGTATGTGATTTCATTTCTCATTGTTAAAGTAATTGTACCTACTTCTATTGACTGCTGTGAATTCTAAGTAAGTTACTACAAGCAAAGTGCTTAGGATGGGGCCTGGCACATGGTAAAGTTTAGCTATTATTATTAATTCTGTAATTTGGAAATATTAGTGTCTTTTTTCCAGTGTCTGAGAAAAATGTAAACTGCACCTGACAAATACATAGGCTTGTGGAAACCACTAACTATGGTTTGAGACTTTAGTCTCTAAGAAAACTTTCACAAACGTTTTCATTGAAATTAAAACAAGTAACAGTAAAATGCCAAGATAGTTGGATGGGGGTTCCAGATATTAGCTACTTTAAGCAATTTCAGTCAGGGAGAAGATCTGTGAAAAATACAAAGCTCTCAAAATCTAAGTTGTAGGGTGTGTGTGTGTGTTAAAAATTAAAGACCGCACAGAGGAATTCTCTATTTCTAGAAAGGCCTATTAATTTTTTAATTGATTCACTATCTGAATCTGGGATCAAAGTCAACAAGGCGCCAAAACAGAAGGCAGGGGAAAAAGACTGAAATATTCTAATAATGTCACCTTAAGTGGTTAGCCATGCTTCCTGAAACTAATTGAAATGGTTGGGGGAGCTAATCACAGCGTTAGAACATATCAAAACCCCTCCTCTTTGGTAAAGTTATACTTCCTGCCTGCCCTGCCTCCCATGATTCTGTTGGGTGCGATATCCTCTTCTCTGTTCTACAACACACTTGTTCCTGCTTTGTTGAAGCATGCATATTTCATAGAAGCACTACTTCCAGAAGCACTGGATGAAAGACCCCAATATGCAGTGACATTTATCACCAACAATTCACACACACACATTCATAGCACATGTTTTTTAATAGAAAATTTGTCTAAATAAGACCATGCTTTATAATTTAAGTGGTATATAAATTTTATTTTTTTATTTTATTTTTTTATTATATATTGACAAGTTATAGTTGTATATATTCATAGGGGACAAGGTGATGTGATGATTTTTTAATACCATGTGGAATGAATAATTCAAGCCAATTAACATATACATCACTTCATATATTTAATATATTTTGTGATGGGAAAATCTGAGATTTACTCTCTTAGAAATATTAAAATGTACAGTATTAAATTATTAGCTGTGTTCACCACACTATGCAATAAAACTAAATAAAAATCAAACCCATTTCTCCTATCTATTTTTTCTGTCTAAGTGAGGCTTTGTATCCTTTGACTATCATCTCCTCACTTCCTCTGACCTACCATACCGGTAACCACCATTCTATTCTCAGTTTCTATGAGTTCAACTCTATAGATTCTCACATAGGTGAGAACATGTAATATTTGTCATTATATGTTTGGCTTATTTCATTTAGCATAATGTTCTCCAATTCCATCTGTGTTGTCTCAAATGACAGAATTTCTTCTGTTTTTAAGGTTGAATAGCATTTCATTGGGTATATATACCACACTTTCTTTATCTGGTCATGCCTTCATGGACACTTATATTGATTCCATAACGTGGCTATTGTGAGAAGTACTGCAATGGAGATTGGAGGGCTGATATATCTTCAACAGATTATAAATCTTCAAAGATTGTAAATCTTTTAGGTAAATACTCAGAAGTGGGATTGCTGGATGATATGATGATTCTATTTTTAGGTTCGTTTTTGTTTTTGTTTTTTAAGAGACAGGGTCTCATTCTGTTGCCCAGGCTGGAAGAGTGTGGTGGCACAATTGTATTAACAGCTCATAGTAACTCCAAACCCTGGGCTCAAGCTATCCTCTCACCCCATTCTCCCAAAGTGCTAGGATTACAGGTATGAGCCACTGCACCTGGCCTATTTTTAGTCTTTTGAGGAATCTCCATGCTGTTTTCCATAATGGCTGCACTAATTTATATTCCCATTAATAGTCTACAAGGGTTCTCTTTTCTCCACATTCTTGCCAACACTTACCTTTCATCTTTTTGATAATAGCCATTCTAACACGTGTGAGGTGATATCTCATTGTGGTTTTAATTGGCATCTCCCTAGTGATTAGTGATGCTAAACATTTTTTTCACATATCTGTTACCATTCATATGTCTTCTTTTGAGAAATGTCTATTCAGGTCCCATGCCCATTTCTTAATCCAATTATTTGTTCTCTTTTTATGTAGTTGTTTGAGTTTCTTATATATTTTGGATATTAGTTTCTTATCAGATGTATGGTTTGCAAATATGTATGGTTTGCAAATAAATTGTAGGTTGTCTCTTCCCTCTGTTAATTGTTTCCTTTTTCATGCAGAATCTTTTTACTTTGATGTAATTCAATTGTCTAGTTTTGCTTTTGTTGTTTGTGCTTTTGGGGTGAAATCTAAAAAATCATTGCCTAGATCAATATCATGTAGTTTTTCCCCTGTGCTTTCTTTTAGTAGTTTTACAGTTTCAGGTCTTTTAAGTTTTTAACCCATGTTGCGTTGATTTTGTATATGGTGTGATGTAGGATCCAATTTCATTCTTTTGCATATGAATATTCAGTTTTTCCAACACAATTTAATAAAGAGATTGTCTTTTTTCTCGTTGTATATCCTTGGCACCTTTGTTGAAAATTAGCTGACCACAGATATGTGGGTTTGTTTCTGGGCTCTCTATTTTGTTCCACTGGCTGATGTCTCTATTTTTATGCCATCACCATGCTGTTTTATTACTATTGCTTTATAGTATAGTTTGAAATCAGATAGTATGATGCTATCCACTTTTTGCCCATGATTGCCTTCCTTCACTATTTGTTTTGTGTGGGGGGCAGAGGGCAGGTTCTATACAAATTTTAGGATTATTTTTTCTATATCCATGAAAAATGACACTGGAATTACATTGAATCTTTAGATCATTTTAGGTAATATGAACATTTTAACAGTATTAATTATTCTAATCCATGAACACAGGATGTCTTTCCATTTATTTGTGTCTTCTTCAATTCCTTTCATTAATGTTTTATAGTTTCCAGTGTATGTACATATTTCACCTCCTTGGTTAAATTTATTCTTAAGTATTTTTTTGTAGCTATTGTAAATGGAATTGAAATTTTTATTTCTTTTTTTGGAAAGTTTGTTGTTAGCATACAGAAATGCTAATGATTTTTGTGTGTTGATTTTGTATCTTGCAATTTTATTGAATTTGTATTATCAGTTCTAACAGTGTTTTGGTAAAATCTTTAGGGTTTTCTATGTATGAGACCATGTCATCAGCTACCAGCAACAGTTTCACTCCCTTTCCTATTTGAATGTCTTTTATTTCTTTTTCTCACTTTATTGCTCTGGCAAGGATTTCCAATACTATGTTGAATAGAAGTGATGAGAGTGGGCATTCTTGTCTTGTTCTGTATTCTGGAGGAAAGGGTTCCAATTTTTCACCATTAAGTACAATATTAGCTCTGGATTTATTATATATGGCCTTCATTGTGTTGAAGTACATTCCTTCTATAGCTAATTTGTGGAGTGTTTTTATCATGCAAGGATATTATGAAAGAATTTGTCAAATGCTTTTTCTGCATCTAATGAAATGATCAAATGATTTTTTTCTTTCATTCTGCTAATGTGGTGCATCACATTTATTGATTTGCAAATGTTGAATCATCCTTGCATCCCAGGAATAAATCCCACTTGATTATAATGAATGATTCCTTCAATGTGTTTTTGAATTTGGTTTGTGAGTATTTTGTCAAGGACTTTTACATCTATGTTCATCAAGGATATTGGCATGTGTCTTTCTTTTCTCGTGATGTCCTTGTCTGGCTTTGGTATTAAAAGGGTAATATTGGCCTTGTAAAAAGAATTTGGAAGTATTCTCTCCTCTTTGAACTTTGGAAAAATTTGTGGAGAATTTGTTACTTTTTTAAGTGTTTTGTTGAATTCAGCAGTGGTCTTTAGATCCTGGGCCTTTTTTTGGATGGGAGACATTTTATTACTGATCCAATCTACTCACTCATTATTGTTCTGCTCAGATTTTCTATTTCTTCAGAATTAAGTTTTGGTAGGCTGTATGTGTCTAGGGATTTTTTTTCCATTTCTTCTAGGTTATCCAATTTTTTGGCATGTAACTGTTCATACTAATAGTCTCTTATGATCCTTTGTATTTCTGTAGTGTTAATTATAAAATCTATGCTTTCCTGGATAGAGCTGGAACCCATTCCAGCCCATTCCAGTGAAGTATTCCAAGAATGGAAAAATAAGCATCACGCGTACTCACCTGCAAATTGGTTTCACTGATCAACACTTAACATCTAGAAATAATATTTATCTCTTCAATGTGTTTTTTAATTTGGCTTGTAAGTATTTTGTCAAAGACTTTTACATCTATGTTCATCAAGGATATTGGCCTGTGGCTTTCTTTGCTTGTGATGTCCTTGTCTGGCTTTGGTATTGAAAGCGTAATGTTGGCCTTGTAAAAAGAATTTGGAAGTATTCTCTCCTCTTTGAATTTTGGAAAAATTTGTGGAGAATTTGTTAGTTCTTTAAGTGTTTTGGGAGGGGGAAGTAGGGGATGGGTATATACATACATAATGAGTGCAATGTGCACCATCTGGGGGATGGACACGCTTGAAGCTCTGACTCCCGGGAAAGAGGGGTAAGGCAACACATGTAACCTAAACATTTGTACCTCCATAATATGCTTAAATAAAAAAACTCCCCTTTAATTTTGGTTTTATTTGAATATTTTGTCTTTTTTTTTCTTGGTTAGTTTGGCTAAAGGTTTATTGATTTTGTTTGTATTTTCAAAAAAAAATCACTTTGGTCTTTTGTATTGTTTTTCTAGTTTCTATTTTATTTATTTCTGCTCCAATATTTATTATTTCTTTCCTTATGCTAACATTGGGCTTAGTTTGTTCTTTTTCTATTTCTTTGAGGTACAATATTAAGTTGTTTATTTGCTATATTTCTTTTTTATGATGTAGGCATTATTGCTATAAAATCTCCTCTAAGAACTGCTTTTGCTGCATCCTATGAGTTTTGGTATATTGTGTTTCCATTTTCATTTGTCTCAAGATTTTAAAAAATGTCCCTATTAATTTCTTCATTGATTGATTGGTTGTCCAGAAGCTTGCTGATTTCTATGTGTTTGTGATTTTCCAAAATTCCTTTTGTTATTTATTTCTATTTCAATCATTGTGATCAGAAAAGATACTTGAAATTATTTCAGTATTATTATATTTGCTAAGACTTTCTTGTGCTTAATAAGTGATCTATCTTGGAGAATGTTCTATGTGCACTTGAGAAGAATGTGTATTCTGTTGCTGTTGGATGAAATGTTCTATGTGTCTGTTAGATCCATTTAAAGTGTTGTTCGAGTCCAATGTCTTTTTTTTATTAATTTTCTGTCTGGATAATTTGTCCATTATTGAGAGTTTTGTATTTATATCTCCTGCTATTACTGTATTGCAATCTATATTTCCCTTCAGATTCTTTAGTATTTGCTTTATACATTCAGGTGTTCCATTGTTGGTGCATATATATTTATAATTGTTATATCCTCTTGATCAGTTGACCCCTTTATCAATATATAATATCCTTCCTTATCTCTTTTTACAGTTTTTGGCTTAAAGTCTATTTTGTCTGATATACTTATTGCTATTCCTGCTCTCTTTTGGTTTCCATTTGTATGGAATATCTTTCTCTATCTTTCTAATTTTAGTCTATTTGTATCCTTAAAATTGAAGCAAATCTCTTCTATGCCAGCATATAGTTGAGGCTTAGTTTTTCTTCATTCATTCACTCTATGTCTTTTTATTGGAGAATTTAATCCATTTACATTGAGAGTAATATTGATATTACTACTTTCATTTTGTTGTTTTCTGGTTGTTTTGTAAATGATTTGTTTCTTTCTTCCTCTCTTACTGTCTTCCATTGTGGCTTGAAGATTTTCTATAATGGTATGTTTTGAATCTTTTTAATTTTTGTGTGTGTGTCTCTCCTATAGATTTCTGCTTTTTTTGGTTACCATAAGGCTTATATAGAATATCTTACAATGGTCTATTTCAAGTTGATAACAATTTAACTTTGCATACAACTCTACATTTTTCCTTCCCCCTCTTTCATTTTATGTTTTCAATGTCTAAATGTCTGGCTACATAAATTTTGAAGTCTATTTTCTCCCCTGGCCCTCCCTTGATGAGTACTTGGTTGTAAACTCAGTGCCAGATGTCTCCTGAGATGCCTCAGATGCCACCGTAGAAAATTAGTCTAAGGTTTACCCCTTTGTTGTGTTCTTGAGACATACTGATTTTTTTTCCTGCCCCTTTGACAAGCATTTTATTGACTCGGGTTAGTTATTCATAAAAGAAGCACTGTCCTGTCTATTTAGGGAACACCTCAGGAATTTTACATCCCAGCACCAGGACTATCAAAACAAGAAAGATAAGAAATGTGTTTTTGAGGGGAATGGTTGGCTGCCCTAGTGAATTAGTCTTGGTTTCATGGTTTGGGACTTGTCTCTGTTGGTGTTCTGACTAAGAAAGCAAAACAGCTGGTACAGACAGAAACTAGTGAAGAAAATTTTTCCACATTCTCCCCTGATAGTATTCCGAACTATTTCATAAAATGAAAAAGTGTTCAAAGACATGACTTACTTTGCTATATTGTGCTAATATGCATAAATGGTTTCCTTTTCACTAATTTAATCTTTATCAGCTTTAAGTTCGATCAGAGTTCCTCGTTTAGAATCTGAAACACAGAAAATAATTTAAGTGACTCTTTCTCCAATTTTCTCAAAGATGATACATAACTGGGACCTCTCTAGCTGCAGAGGAGAGAAGTTAGTTTATTATATACTATATGGATGTTGTAGCCATGAGGGCTTAATTATCTCAAAACTTGCTTAAAATGGCTGATAGACATTCAAGTCTGCCATTCTATATAATTTATAGGATATGCATTATTGTCAACAAAAGGATGAGGGTCAAAAGCTTTCCGTGTTGAAAATGGTCAAACCAATATGCAAACAAACATTCAAGATAAAGCTCCCCTCAACTCAAGATTTTTTATTTTCTGTTTTAGATATACAAGTTGATTTTGTTGCTTATTGAGATATAATTTATATACAATAAAACCCATCCTATTCATGTGTACAGTTTAATGACTTTGGGGAAATTTATACAGTCATATAACAATCACCAAGGTCAAGACCTAGGTTATTTCCTCCTGACCCTTCACGGTCAATCCTTTTCACATATCTCCAGACACTGGCAACCACTGATCAAATTTCTATCTCTATAGTTCCTTCTTTTCCAAAATATTATATAAAATTGAATCATTCAGTATGCATTCTTTTGAGTCTGGCTCCTATCTCTTAGCATAATGCTTTCCAGATTTATCTGTGCTGTTATATGTATTTGTAGTTCTTTCCTTTCTATTGCTATATAGATATAACAGTTTATCTGTTTACTGGTTGATGGAGATTTGTGTTGTTTCTAGCTTTAAGCATTTATGAATAAAGCTGCTTAAACATGTATGTTTTTATGTGGACATAGGTTTTTAGTTCGCTAGGGTAAATACCTACATGTAAGTTTAACTTTGCAAGCAGCCAAACATTTTTCCAAAGTGAAATTCCCGCCAGCAGTGTGTGAGTTCAAGCTGCTTTGTGGCTTCTTCAGCATTTGACATTGTCAGATTTTCTTTTTTTGACATTCTAATAGGTGTGTAGTGGTATCTCACTGTGTCTTTCAAGTTTTAATAGTTAGGTTTATAAAATCATTTATGAAAAACACATCAAATAATCAAAAGTGTCAGACATCAGAAAGGTAGTTTCTGTTGTTTTGTTAGCATTGGACATTGGCTCTTCACCATGTTTTCCTACCCATGCTGGCCCGCTGGGTTACCATTAGTCATAAATCATAAGTATGTGGTACCCAAGCATGCATGGCTTTAGGAGATACAGGAATTTGCTTTATGGCCAGCTTGGGATGTGTCCTCATAGAATTTCTAATAGAATCATTGGGAGCTTGTGCTTCTTTTTTCATAGTGTGTCAGGGAACTGCTTACCAGGGAAATATTGCTGCTCATTATCTAAAACTGAAAAGTAGTCAATTATTTTCTGCAGTCTTTCAAGCCAGCTTCATGTAGAAAATTGGCTCTTACCACAGTGAGAGACGAATAAAAATTGCTAGTGCTACAGCACCAATTTGCTTTTTGTCATCCTTACAGAAGTTGAGCAACTTTTCCTCTTGACTTTATTTTGATTATTTATCGGGCCTTGTGATCACTTGCTTTTATTACTGTTCCTCTTGCTGCTACTAAATTTTGGATTGGATTGAGGTACTCTCTCAACCTTCTTATGCAGTTGTAGTATGAGCAAAATTGAACAAATGGAGCTCCAAAGCCTCTTCTCCAGCTTTGACTGGACCAGAACCTTCTCTGGTACACAAACATGGCAGAATCCATCATAACTCTGTTCCTTTGCATATGTTTATTTGTTTCTGTTTTTGTTTTTGTTCTGCTGAGAATGACTTTGGCTTCTTTTTCTGCATGGGAAATTCTTACTTGTCCTTCAAGATCAGATCAAATGCAGCCTCCTTTATGATGTCAAATTTCCCAAGCCTTGTTAGTCGCACCCACTGAACTCTGCTCTTGTTTTATTTTAAGACCTATTGCACTGCCTTGTGATGATCTTTTCACATCTCTGTGTCCTTTGTAGTCTCTGAACTCCTCCTAGTCAAGAACCATTTCTTGACTGACCCTTTAAATTCATAATATAGCTATATTTAAATGCAGAGATCTCCTCCCATTTAGAAAAGGAAAGATAGAAGCATTTGCCAAACCGGAGTATTTTTTAGTAAAAGCCATTTATATATAGTTAGGCAAAGTGGTGGTTGTAAGATGTAATTGATCTCAGATAGAATTAGATTCCCCTCACCAGGAGTCCTCAAACTACAGACTGTGGGCTACATGTAGATGTTTTTGCCTGTTTGTTTTTTTTACTTCAAAATAAGATATGTGCAGTGTACATAGGAATTTGTTCATAGTTTTTTTAAAACTATAATCCAGCCCTCCAATGGTCTGAGGGGCAGTGAACTGGCCCCCTGTTTAAAAAGTTTGAGGACCCCTGCCCCTCACCCTCACCCAATCACTGTGGTTATAAACCACATGTAAGGGGAAAGAAAATCAAATAATTAAAAAAATTCTGTGGCTTGTCTCCATTGTTGGATTCTGATACATATGTAAGTAATTTATTTAACCACTTCAGTATGAGCGTCGACTGTAGTCAATAGCCACAGATGAATGCGCACAGCGACTTTAGCTGACATCCATGATATGACTTTCTAATATGTATATGTTACCTATTCTGATTTACATTACAAGTAAAGCTGCCTGTAAAGTAAAACAAGCTTTCAGTGCTTTAAAGCTTTCCTCATCACACAAGAGCAAAACAGATTTGTCATCAATGCACAGCACAAACTGTCGTGCGGACTATGAGTGCCGGCTGTGGGCAAGGTTTCCAGGCCGGTGAGTGCCGTACTGAAGTGGTTAACCATGTCAGCAAAATGTTAGGGCTTTGGGACTAAAAAAATAATTTTTTAGTATGTGTATATATCATGTAATATTTGAGATATTTTCATAATAAAAAAGTTTGTTGTTTATCTGAAATTTAAATGTAACTAGATGTCCTGTATTTTGTCTGGCCACCCTAGCCAAAGTGAAACCTCTTCACTTCACATAGTGAAAGGACTAAAGGGAATACAGGCAGTGCCCTCAGAAGTCAGCCCAGAAACATGTTAATGGACAACGTGAGATTATTAGTCCCCAAGACTGGTCAGTATAGGTCAACTCAGCAGGATGATTATCTTCACCAGGGTGGAGTGCAAGACCAGGAAGGGAACTAGACCAGAAAGAGGCGTGGGAGCAGTGATATAACTGACCATGTGGCCATTTGGGTCAAGGATGGCAGCATTTAAAGGTCGGTAACTATGGTAGATTAAAGAGGGCCACAACTTCTTTGCTACTCTTCTTTCTGAGAGTGGAGGATTTTTGCCTCCAGTTTGAATGTAGATCAGCCCTGTTCCTGCTTTGCCCAATAGAAGTGACACTGAGGCAGTTTCTTCTGAGCCCAGGCCCTAAGAGTCTGTAGGTTTTCACTTCCTGTTTCTCGGAACACTCTTTGTGGGATCCTTGAGCCTCTACACAAGAAGTTCACCTTCCCTGGGACTGCCGTGCTGGGAGGCCATGTGTGGGCACTTGGGTTGGCAGATCCAGCTGAGCCCAGCTTTCCTGTGTCCCCATCAAGTGACATGAGAGCAAAGCTGCTGTGGACCCTTCAGACCAACCTGAGAGTTGAACACCCTCAAGTGAACTCCTTCAATGCCACAGGGAGCACAAGAACCACCCAGCTGAGCCTTTTCAGAATTTCTGACCCATGACATCTGAAGATATAATAAAATGATTGTCTTTAAACTCATGCTTTGGATGGTTTTGTAACACAATAATAGATTACCAGAACAGTGAATACAAATAGTAAGTTCCCTGGCCGTGTGGTGACTTAAGAAAAAAGTGCTTTCAATCATTTCAGTATGTGAAATTCTCCATTTGCTTATGTGTTTGCAAAGGGAATCTGCCTTGGAATGAAATCGTACCTAGAACGCTGTACATAACAAAGCTCAAAGCGGAGTGCCTCAGCTAAAGCATAGCTAGGAGGATAGAGTCTTATCCTCTCCATCCTTTCTTATCCCAAACTCCCCAGAAGCCACGAGATGCTCTGTAGCCTAAGTGAGAAGGATTGTGAGATTTGTCTGAGACCTAACCTAAGAGGCAGGGTAACCACAAGAAGATGTGCAAGCCTAGGACCAGGTGCAAACAAAATCACCCCAGGGGAGCATAGCAAAACCATCGGATGAAGCCCTGCATAAATGTGCAGGGGGAGCAAGAAGTCAGGGTTGAAAGCACCTACAGCTGCTGCACCTGCTGTAACAAAGACATTTTCTGCAGGTAGCAGGGAACACAGAGAGAATGCAGCAGGAATCAGAGAACCCCCATGGGGAGTGTAACTGGGAATCCCACAGGAGAATGATGCAAGAAATGGACTGAGGCTCCCACCTGGGCCACCCAGGGCCAAAAGACTATACTAATTCCTTTGTGAGGAAAGATTAAATAAGACCACACCTGAGTTATGTATGCTGTAATTATGGATATTTATCTAACTTAATTGTCAAGTATATCTGTTTCTAGTTTTACTTTGGTCCTTCTGAAAGAAGGTCTTTTGTTTTCTGAAATATTATTTAATATACACAAGATCTATGTGTAGATAATGTTGAATGAGCAATACTGGAACCTGGGTGGTCTCAAAATGTTGTCTAGTTATGTGCTCGGTGTCTAAGGAGAGAGTGGGGGTGAGTCAGCAGGGTCCTGGACAGCAGATATACTTAGAAGCATACATTGAAGGAGAGATTTGTCCAATGTGAAGATTGCCTGGTAACCCTTTCAAACACATTCAACTTTTCAGAAACAAAACAAAACAAACAACAACAAAAAAAACCAGGTTTACTTAAAGTGAGGCATACCTGGATTGGAAAGGTATCATCCTATGTTAGAATTAAAACCTGGTATATTTTGTTCTGTACCTACTTGAAAAATAATTTTATCTAATGAATATGTATGATGAGTATAATAATTACTCAGTCATATTACATGAACCCTTCTTCCAAGGAAGTGGAAAGCTTTTAAACAAGCCACTTCTAAAAACTGTCGCATCCTATTACATGCAGCAGCAATCAGAGAAGTCCTGACTTAGCATGTTAGTGCATTAACTTAATAGGCTGAGTGAATTCCTAGGTTAGCTGAGGTGGGCCTTGGAGGATCTTATAAGTGTTTTATTAGGAAACAAAGAGCCCGTATAAAGGTTTGGCAATCTTTGCACCCTGATATTATTCTCAGTATACATTCACAGCCTACAAAGCTAATGCTTCCTTCAGAGCCAATAATGCTGCATACTAGAAAGCAGATCAGCAGTAGTTCAAATTTATTCAGACTCCATAATGCTGACCACATAACATCAGAAAAACAGCCATGAAATGCCATCCTGGTGTGGTCACTTATTATAACAATAGCTCAGTGGCTTGATATTCTCAGCAGTAAAATATCCGGGCATCTGAACTTTAAAAAAAAAAAAAATATAGCAATTTTTAGTCAGAGCAGCAAAAACATATTTGTAACCATGAGTCGCTGAGTCATTTTCTTGCCTGTTAACCTTTCTGCTGGAGTCATAGTTCCCCTGGCTGGATTGCTGGATGATGAGGTGATCAATTTCTGGACACCTAGCAAGTTACTGTATATTTGAAACGCTCCAGGGCAAGAGTAGGCAATTATTTTGACTTCAGGCTCAACTTGGTATGTTTGGCTGAACTCAAAAGAACTTTCCATGGGGAATGAGTGCCTTTTTGCTGATGTGTCGGCACCTACATATCATAGATAACTTAATAGCTTCACAGATTTTCAGGAACTGTGTTTCTGGACTGGTTTATTTTATTCTTGCTCCCAGCTCTTTTGGTTCCAGAAGGCCATAGTCTTCATATACCGCAGTGCTTCATGAAGACATCCTTGGTTTTGCTCAAAGTAAGATATGACAAAATGCTATGTTGCATACATCTTTTCATCTTCATCACTTGTTCTCTCAGGCATGCTGTGATGCCTAAGGCCACATGATGAGATGTAAAGACACTCACCTAGAGTCAAGAGACCTACATTTCAAATTTTCAATCTCCTCTTTGCATGACAGGTGATTGACATACCACTCAGCACTTTGTTTCTTGACTTCTTCATTGAGTGACAATAACATGGTTAAGAGCCTATTCCCTGTGGTCAGATTGTCTGGGCTGTCCTATACTTTGGTTTCCTCATATTAAAATAATGATATTAATAGCTCACACTATAGTGCGTACTTTGTGCCGGGTCATTTCCTAAATGCTTTATATATCTATTAATTCATTTAATTCTCATGACAACCCTATAAGGTAGACACTATTATTATCATTTTGCAGATGATGAAAAAAAATGAGACACAGAAAAATAAAATGACTTGCCCAAGCTTGTATAGATGATAAGAGACAATGCCAGGATTTGAACCAGGCAATCATGCCCCAGAATCTTTGCTCTACTGCCTGCTGCATAGGTTGTATAGATTAGCTATACTATCTATGAAATGGATATAAGACAAACCCTACAGGCCTCACAGGAGTCTTCTACATGTCACAATCATAATAGATGTGAAAGCAATGTGAAAGGAGCTGACAAGTGCTTTAGAAACCATAATGTATTGTTACCTTCCCTGCAAAGTTACTAATAAATAACCATACCTTTGGGTTCCAGAACTTTCCAGATGATATTAAGTGATAGAAAACTGAATCTGTGTTCAGCCACTCAAGAAAGTCAATGCCAAGTGCTCCAAAGTGCAGGTGTCTGTTGTCCAAGTCAGATGTCTGAGGCTAGGAAAAGGCCAGACGACAGACCCATCAGCATTCAAGAGAAAGCCTAGGGCCGCCCAGGTGGTTTTAAATTTGTGATACCAATGAGGAGCCTGGTGAGGTATGAAGAGGTGTCAACACCTTTCCTCTCCACTAGATGAGTCAGAGATCCTTTTTGGCTGCCCTGTACACCTGCTTAAAAAAAAAAAAAGTTCCTAGAGCCTCCAGATTTCAAGCCCTGATGAAGGTTTGAAGGTTCAGCAGTTACTACTCCTCCTAAGAAAGTCACAGCATTCAAGGAGCAGAGGCTGAGGATGGCTCATTAAAGGGGGAGGCCAGTGTTGGAAATACTTTTGCTTTATCACCTCTAGGCTGGCTCGGGGCTCCTGGATTATATCTGACTTGAAGGAAGAGAAAATCAAGTTTTCATTAAAACAAAAAATAACGTGAATGTAGGCTAAATTCAAGAGCAAGGAAGAAAAAAACATTTCATTTGCTGCTCCCCATCACTCACTGCATGTTTTACCAAGTTGTGCAAGTGGACAGTCCACTGCCTCCTCCCAAAACTATTTAAACTAATCTTACAGAATTGCATCGTAGTTGAGGTGTCTATGTTTCCGTTGAACAATTTCTCTTGAAGGCTGGCAGGATGCAGTTAGTTTCTGCCATCTAAGACCTAACCCAGAGGTGGCACACTGGCAACAACCCCCCAACCCCCAGGCAGTTTAGTATTTTGAAAGAATTGGATTAGTCGTCACTGTGACTTAAAAGACAGATGAGTTCCTATAAAAATCTAGATTTATGACTTTGCAGGAATTGGAAGACTGCAACAGTAGACCCTCATCCCAACATGACCACAACCTGCTAGAAGTGAGAGTAGCTGTTTTTCCAGTTTACCTGCCTGTTTTCTGCCTAGCCATTGTATTCATAGAGGTCTACCTTGGCCCTAGTGACATTTGGAACCAGATAATTCTTTGTGGAGGGGGATGTCTTGTGCATTACAGGATGTTTAGCAGCAGCCATTGCCTCTACCCATTAGATGCCAGTAGCATCCTCCAACCCCTCAGCCTCTTAAACCCCCAATCTCACTTTGTTACAATAGCCAAAAATGTCTCCAGACATTGACAAAGGTCTCCTGGGAGAGGCTGAGAACAATCACTACATTAAAGCCAACAAACAAATAAAACAGTATTGCATAATTTCACATTAACATTGTTGCCTTTTTATGCTTTAAGTGTCATACTAATGAATAACTGGCAAAGTGTGTCCAGGCCTTGTGGCTGTCTTGAAATTCCTGGACAGACTAGGATGTTCTTTTCTTATAAATTGGCTTTCTTATAATCTTTCTTTAGCTTTTTAAAAATCTTATAACATTTTTAGAACATTAATTGACACTGGAAGGAATTTTACAAGTTATCGATGTCCTCATTTTATAGGTAAGAAAACTGAGTCCCAAGGTCACAAAACTGGCTAGTGACAGAGCTTAAACTAGAACCTACATTCGAATTCCTAGCTCACTACTCTTTCTACAACATAAAACACATGATCTATAAGAAAAGAAATTTAAGCATGACATACAGATGTCCTGGTGAGTATACGTAAGTATATTTATCATGGCTGCTCTTCTAGGGAACTTCAGGTCTGTTCTAATTATTTATTTGTACTGCCATAATATGGTATCTCTCCTCTCCAAATAAACCACTTTGCTAAAAACAAAACAAACCCCCAAAATGCTTTATTCAATAATCACCTATCCAAATGTCTCATGCTAAACACTTGGGTTTTAATTAACCACAAACTACAACCTTTCAAACCATAAACTGCCCAAGAAATCTTTCCACTGCTTGGGGACCTGAAAGAATGGGCTCCCCAAGGGCACAGGCTCCACAGAAGGGGGTCAGAGTGAGATACTGTGCCCTGTTTTATTTATTTATTTATTTGGTGGAATTTATGTCACTGCTCAAAACGTGCCCCCAATGCCGTGCTTAGGCAACAAAGATGCAAGTGGGACCTTGGGATTGGAAATTGTGATTCCTCAGCCCCATTTTGGGAGTCCCCTGGTTGGCCCTGAGGGTCCTACAGAGGCTGGCAGGCTGTACAAGGAGTCCAGGAGAAGAGACAGCCTTGCCAGAGGCGTCAAAAGCTCTGATGGTCATTAGCAGGAACACCAACAATCAGCCTTACCGCCCACCTCACCACCTGCCCTCCATCCCTCTCAGCCAGGGCCACCGCCCATACCTACTTACACCGGCTTTGCAAGCTGCCTGCCACTGAGTGACTCATTTTACCCTTTGTAACTTGGCCTTGGTGTTCATCTTTTCCTGGTTTTACTGGCACCTGGGTGCTTGTGGCAAAGGGAGAACATGCCACCTGAGACCCTTGCAAGGGTCCAGCATTTAGACATTTCAGGCCTTCCCATCCACTCAAATGTGCGGCAGCCTCTGGCCCAGAGAAGAGCAAGGGGCGAGGCGGTGCTCCTGGTCTGTTTCCTGGCAGAAACTTGGAAAAGGGCTCCTTTGACTCTTTTGGTTGCTTCTTTCAGTGGTTTGCTTTTCTGCTGCTGCTTCTCACTTCTTTACACTCTAGTTGTCAATACTCTCATGTTGCCTCAACACATATAAAAAAAAATTACCAAATTGTATAAAATGCTGTAAAATGTGTGCTTTCCCCCAGCTCCACTACTACATTGATGATGTTAGAAACTGGAGCTGGCTGCTTCCCACCTGCCGCCCTTACGTGGCATTCTCCCTGCATGGTGGGTTTGCAAGGAGAACTGGACATCTGCCATCCCTCTTCCCAAATATTGGCTTTTGTTTTGTTTTGAGGGTGCGTGTGGTGGCATGAGGGCTTTCATCCCCTCCTTGCTCCACCTGCCAACCTTGCTTTTTGGTCTGAGGAAAACTAACTTTTTTGGCTTTCTGCTCTGACCCTTCAGTTCAAGTTGGGTAACCCAACTGTAGCCTAGAAACTTCGGTGGATTTTCATGTTTTGAAGCATTTTGGAGAGGTAGGGGGCTCACAGGGGTCCTCACAGGCAGCTGCCTATTTTCTCACTTGCCTCTGCGTACACAAGGTATTTGGTGCCTGTCTTCAAAGATGTTTTTGCCTGACCACTAGAGTGCCTGGTTAGCAAAGACACTTGCTAGTTTAACAGGTTCCTGGGCTTTTTAAGCTTTGGTTTCCAGAGAACATTGTCACTGAGGGGATTGAAGTCTGAGGTGAATGTTTATGTGGTTTCTTATGACAAGGGTTATTATGTCCATAGCTGTAGCTAGACCTCTTGGAACAGTCAGTTATCTGGTTACAAGTTTCAAGAGCCACATAGAAAAATAAACTTCATTTATCAGCTTTATTTTCAGGCACATGACTTAAGAAAATGGGATAATTCCTTTCATATTTTTCTTCTTCATTTTTTTCTGTAAAATCTGGAGCTTTCAGTGCTTGTTGGTTTCTATTCAATACCAACAGCCAACAATGACTACTCATGATTCTGGCCCAAGTGTTCATTTTTAGGTTTTTTTTTGGGGGGGGGGTTGTCATTGCTAAGGAACCCTGTTTATAATGCAAATTTCAGAGCTGCAGGGAGCCATACAGGACTTAGAGTTCACTCATCCCATTTTACAATTGGAGAAACTGAGGCCCTGAAGAGAAGCGCTTCCTTCCGTTCAGACAGCTCATTTCTAGCAGAGGTGGGCAACGCCTGGACCCCCACTGCAGACTGGGTACTCCTGTCCACGGGCAATGCGGTCCCCCTTTTCCTTTTCCCTGCTTATTTCTGATCTTCTTTCTTTGGGCTCTATAAGATTTTATAGGACGTGAAATCCCCAAAACTTTGTTTAAGTTGAGTTCTATTATTTTAGCAGACAACCTTTAGTTACTAACCCTGACTGCCTTAAAAACAAAAAAAACAAAAACAAATCTTATTGATAGAAATTCTCCAAGCCAATCTTTATTTAATTCACTGTTTCCTAGGACCCTTGTCCTTTCCAGCTAGTTATTAATTATCAGGCAATATCCTCTTGAGTTGTCTCTATTCCTTAATTACCTTATTAATTGTAATCACATAAATTGATCTCGCTGACATTCTAAGTCTGACTCACTGAGGAAATACGTCTAATACTCACAAGAGACTCCCACAATCTCACCACCTTAACTTATTGTTTTCATTATGCAGACTGATATCACTAGAAGCCAGATGTGACTTCTTAGCTGAACTGGCCTTTATCCTAATCATAATTAGAATGTCCTTTAACAATTCTCCCTCTGCCTTTCTGGCTTACTCAGACACACATGGGACTTATCAGTTCATTTTCGCCCTTCTTTCACTCTTTAATCTTTAAAATAGAAGGAACATTTTCCCTCACATCATCTTTTGGTAATCCCCTATTTGCAATTCAAGGCAATTATGGGAAGAAAACATGAATATGAACATACTTTAGTTCTTCAAGCTTTTTACTGTAATCCTGTACCCTAAGGGCCCGATGTCCAATGAAACATTAAAACGATTTTAAGTCGAGTTCTTATGTACAAACATGGTCTCTTAATGTGTGTTATTTGAGAACTCATTTTTTTTCTTCATGTCAAGGTATATCATTGTGAACCTTACCTTGTCCCCCAGGTTCTACTTATATAAAGAGTAAAAAAAAAAAAAGAGTAAACAGGTTTTTATACATAAATTAGTCATTATTCCATATAATCTTTTCTGTATTTGTGTTGGAAATGGTTGATTAATGAGAAATTAGAGCTGAAGACTATACTCTAGCTCCATGAAAAAGAAAGATTAGACAAAAAAATTGTCTAATGCATGTTTATTTGCATTTTGGGTGAAATCAACTCTAATTTCTTAGAAAAGAGCAGTATAAATTCAAAATGAGGCTTATACCTATAATCCCAGCACTTTGGGAGGCCAAGGCAGGAGGATTGCTTGAGGCCAAGAGTTTGAGACCTGCCTGAGCAATATAGCCAGACCCTTGTCTCTACAAAAAATACAAAAATTGTCCTGCCATGCTGGCATACACCTGTAGTCCCAGCTACTTGGGAGGCTGAGGCAGGAAGATCCCTCGAGCCCAGGAGTTTGAGGTTTCAGTGAGCTACTATGATGCCACTGCTCTTTAGCCCAGGCGATAGCATGAGTCCCTGTCTCAAAAAAAAAAAAAAAAATTCAAAATGCCAATATCTTTCATGATAAGAAAAATGGTCACCTAGATGCCACCAATAGGCAGATTTCTGTTTGGCTGGGGATACAAGGACTCAATCTAATGAACCACATGATTGAGTCTTTTCATGTATCTCAGTACCTGCAGAACCTTAACCAGAGGTGTTCTACAGATATCATGATCTCAAACTATTCCCAATGGAACTCCTTATTTTTTACCCGACTTGCTCATTCACTCATCCAACCCAAACCCAGAACCTGGAAATCATCCACATGACCCTTTCCCTCTCCCTATTACCTGCCAAATGGTTTCATCTAAACAGTTGCTAAGTTCATTTGGTTCCCTTATTACCTCTCCTATTTAACCTATGTCTTTCAGTGCTGCTGCTTCAGCCCAGTTTCTCATCCTCCCTTTCGCAGTCAATTGTCATAGTCTCCTTTCTGACTTCAATGACCTCTCGTCTCCCCTAGAAATGACTTTCAAGGTCCTTCATGGCTAGCCTCACTGGTCCGATATATCTTTTGCCCTTTCTCTCATCCTACACTTCAGCCATGATGAGCTACTCACAGGTTCCCAACTATAGTGATTTTATATCCCATGCCTTTGAATGTTGTCTTCTTCTTTTCTTAGAGTGCCATTCTCACATAATTTTGTCTGTCGAACTCCTACTCATACTTCAAGATTCAGCTCAAGAATCTTTTTCTAAGAAAAGAGGATCAAGATGGCAGACGAGAAACACCGCCAGAAAGAGTGTCTCTGCAGAAAAGACAGATTCTAGCAGAAATTAGATAAAAGAAGCAAGAAAGCGAGCATACAGCAGACGAGTGCCGGAAGGAGGGGTACCTGAGACCCCGGGAGACTCCACGGGAGGAGGCTGCGGAGGAGAACTGGAAGCTGAGACCACCGGAGCAGCCCGGAGACCAGCAGGAAGGGTAGGTGGATAAATCACCTTTCCCCTCCCCTGCATTTGGGACTGCTGGTGGGCTCCCCAGCGGGTGGAGAGACCAGTGGACACCAGCCCAGAGATGGCCACCGCCAGCTAGCAGTGAGCCTGTAGCGGACGCAGCACCAGACTCCCAAATCCCTCGGGGCACCTCCATGTGCACAGACCCGAGCTGCGCGGCAGGCGCCATATTGCCTCCTCCTCCCCTCCGCCGATCCTACCCGCGGCTGCCCAGAGAGACAATACAGCCACCAGCCAGAGGCACCTCTAGGGAATGGGACCTTCCCTTTTGGGACCCTACAGCTGACTCAGGGGAACTCAGACTGTGAGCTCCCTACCCGCCCGCCCTCCCAGGTGCTGCTGGCAGGGTGTTCCCAGGAGAACGGTGCCAACTCAGAGGCTGAGAGACACAGACACAGCTTGGGCTCCCTGTGTGTGAATTGGGACCGGAACTCCTCTCCCTGGTGGGGATACAGTTTGAACTCTGGGACCCAGAGGTCGGACCTGCAGACCAGATCCCGTGCACCGAGATCTAGCATTGCCCGGGGCACAGAAGGGATATTTGTGAACAGCCCACTGAGGTGTGTGTGCCTCCAGGGGCAGATCAACATCCTAGAGGGCAACCCTCCCCCCAAAGGGAGGGCATATGTCCAGCCCAGGTGGCATTCCTGTGCAGGGAACCTCCCCGCAGGCATCACAATCTGGGGAGGCCTGGTGGCGTGTGGTCTGGCCTGCTGGCAGAGGCCGAGGAGTAGCTGCGGACTTGGGGAGGGTGGAAAGAAGCAAGGCCCGCTCCAGACTGCGGGTCTCAGACAGCCCCACCCCCACACCCAGACTTTCTGGCTGAGTGGGACCATTCCAGCCCTGCCCTGACAGCTTTTCCTGGAAGCAGAGAACAGAACTTTGACCCCTGCTAACGGCATTGGTGATGCCTGAGGGCAGGCTTACCCAACCCAGCTCCGCCCAGAACAAGAGCTGATAACAGGACACAAAATCAACAGCATAGCCTGTTCCTCCAAGCAAGCGCCACCTACTGACAGGGACGGCATCCTGCACAGCCTTTTCACGGCACCCACTGACTCATTATACAGGGAGTGGTCGAATCTCACCCACAGACACCACCTAACACTCAGAAACTAAACAAGGCGTGTGAATACCCAAACAAAAACCTAAAGGAAAGAAACAACAACTGATCAACATGGGAAGAAATCAGCGAAGGAACTCTGGAAATATGAAGAACCAAATGGAAAACACACTCCCAAAGAGGAGCACCAGCCCCCTAGAAATGGACACCAACCAAAATCAGGCAACCAAAATGACAGAAAAGGAATTTCGTATGTGGATCATAAGAACACTCACCAACGTGCAACAACAACTCAATAACCAACACAAAGAAACCACAAAAAGCCTCCAGGATCTAGAACAAAAGTTCACTAAAGAAATAGACACGATGAAGAAAAGTTTAACCGAACTCCTGGAAATGAAGAATCAATTCAGGGAACTACAAAATACAGTGGAAAGTCTCAAGAACAGGGTAGATCAAACAGAAGAAAGAATCTCAGATATTGAAGATAACACCCTCCAACTAAATAAAACCACCACAGAGATAGATCAGAGAAACAAGAGAAAAGAGCAAAGCCTATAAGAGATGTGGGATTATGTGAAGAAACCTAATGTGAGGGTCATAGGATTACCAGAAGGGGAAGAGGACAACACCCAAGGGTTGGACAAGCTATTTGAAGATATAATAGAGGAAAATTTCCCAGGCCTTGCTCAAAATCTTGGTATACAACTTCAAGAAGCTCAGAGGACCCCTGGGAGATTCAATGCAAACAGGAAGACGTCACATCATGCAGACATCAAACTGACCAAAATATCAACTAAAGAGGCCCTTCTAAGAGCTGTGAGACAAAAGAAGCAAGTGACATACAAGGGAAAGCAAATTCGCATAACACCAGACTTTTCTAATGAGACTTTACAAGCAAGGAAAGACTGGGGCCCCATTCTCACTCTTCTGAAACAAAACAATGCCCAGCCTAGAATCTTCTTCCCTGCAAAACTAAGCTTCATATATGAAGGAGAAATAAAGACATGCTCAGACAAGCAAAGTCTCAGAGAATTCACCAAGACAAGACCAGCCCCACAAGAAGTACTCAAAACAGTGTTACGCACGGAACATCATAATAAAAACTCACGAATATAAAAACAACCAAAACTAAAAGATTAAAGGCCAGATAATACAATGGCTCAAGAGAGAAATCAAAGCAACAACATACAACCCAACAGAATGAACAGAAATCTACCTTACCTATCAGTTCTCTCAATAAATGTGAATGGCTTAAACTCTCCACTCAAGAGACATAGGCTGGCTGAATGGATAAGAAAATACAGGCCAAGTATATGCTGTCTTCAGGAAACACATCTAACCTGCAAGAATGCATATAGACTAAAAGTAAAAGGGTGGAGATCAGTATTCCAGGCAAGTGGAAGCCAAAAGAAGGCTGGCGTGGCAGTTCTAATTTCAGACGATTTAGTTTTTAAACCAACAAAAGTAGTGAAAGACAAAGAGGGTCATGATATAATGGTGAAGGTCACACTTCAACAAGAAGAGATAGCAATTTTAAGTATATATGCACCCAAGTTAGGTGCACCCAGTCTCATAAAGCAAACCTTACTGGATCTAAGCAAATGGATTAATAGCAACTCCATAATCACCGGAGATTTCAACACCCCACTGATGGCACAAGACAGATCCTCCAAACAGAAAATTAATAAAGAAATAATGGACTTAAACAAAACCTTGGAACAACTGGGTCTGACTGACATCTACAGGACATTCTACCCAAAATCCACTGAATATACGTTCTTCTCATCAGCTCACGGGACATTCTCTAAGATTGACCATATCCTAGGACACAAAGTAAATCTCAAGAAATTAAAAAATATAGAAATCATACCATGTACCTTCTCAGATCACAGTGGAATAAAAGTAGAAATCAACCCTAACAGAAACTCACATTTCTACACAAAAACGTGGAAATTAAACAACCTACTACTAAATGATTACTTCATAAATGAAGAAATCACGATGGAAATTAAAAAATTCTATACTCCTACACTGCTAGTGGGACTGCAAATTAGTTCAACCTCTGTGGAAAGCAATATGGAGATACCTTAAAGTGATACAAGTGAATCTACCATTTGATCCAGCAATCCCATTGCTGGGCATCTACCTAAAAGATCCAATGACACTCTACAAAAAAGACACCTGCACTCTAATGTTTATAGCAGCACAATTCATAATTGCAAGGCTGTGGAAACAGCCCAAGTGCCCATCAATCCAAGAATGGATTAATAAAATGTGGTATATGTATACCATGGAGTACTATTCAGCTCTAAGAAACAATGGTGATATAGCACATCTTATAGTTTCCCAAGAATGGAAAAACAAGCACCACATATACTCACCAGCAAATTGGTATTAACTGAACAGCACCTAAGTGGTCACATAGGTACTGCAGTAATAGGGTATTGGGCAGGGGGGAGGGGGCCGGGTATATACATATATAATGAGTGAGATGTGCACCATCTGGGGGATGGTCATGCTGGAGACTCAGACTTCTGGTGGGAGGGGTGAATGGGCATTTATTGAAACCTTAAAATTTGTACCTCCATAATATGCTGAAATAAAAAAAAAAAAAGAATCTTTTTCTAAAAAACCTTCCTGGGATCCCAAACAGAATTGATCATTCTCTTCATTGTGTCTCCTTTTTAGTTTGTACATACCTCATTATTACACTTGTGAACTGAATTGCCATTGTTTGTTTATAGGCCTGTATTTCCTTTAAGAATGTAAGTTTCTCAAAGGCAGGAACTATGATTTTTTATTTATTTATTTTTTGTCTTCATCATCTAGTGCACTATCTCACACACAGTAGATTCTCAATGAATATTAATTGAATGAACAGAGTTCATGATCCCTTGAGATTCCTCCAAGTTCTATTCTTCTATGATTCATAATTTTATATTTATTTTAGGTTTCAACATTGATTCAGATGTCAGGGACCAGTTGTTGCTTACCCATTGTTTTTATCAGCCTGCTCATAAGTGGTAACCATGCCTTTCCTGGAACAGTAGAAGGTGGGATGGAGGAGAAGCAATCACCTTGTGCAGCAATGAAAATGGAATAGTGTACCATCATAGTGGTATAATATAATCGGTAAGGGATGGTTTTGGAATGAAACTGACCTAAATTTAAATTTCAGTTATCCTCCTTATTCCATGTGTGACTTTTGATAAGATTAATTGGCTTTTCTGAGTCTCAAATTTGTCAACTGTAAAATGGTAATAATAATAATACCTGACTCCCAAATGTGTTGTAAGGATTAAATCAGGTAATGTGCATAAAGGACATATGCACAAAAGTGTTGACCAGTTAATACCAATTTGATGGTGAGTACATGTGGTGCATGTTTTTCCATTCTTGGGATACTTCACTTAGTAGAATGGGCTGGTAGAATGGGCTCCAGTTCTATCCAGGATAATACAAGAGGAGCTAGATCACCATTGTTTTTGTGGCTGAGTAGAACTCTATGGTATACATATACCACATTTTATTAATCCACTCATGGATTGATGGGCACTTGGGTTGTTTCTACAGTTTTGAAATTGCAAATTGTGCTGCTATAAACATGTGAGTGTAGATGTCTTTTTTATAGAATGTCTTTTTTTTCCTTTAGATAGATGCTCAGTAATGGGATTGCTGGATCAAATGGTAGTTCTACTTGTAGCTCTTTGAGATATCTACATATTACTTTCCACAGAGGTTGTACTATTTTGCAGTCCCACCACAAATGTATGAGTGTTCTTATATCTCCGCATTCACACCAACATTTATTGTTTTGGGACTTATTGATAAAAGCCATTCTCACTGGAGGTAAGTGATATCTCATTGTGGTTTTGATTTGCATTTTCCTGCTAATTAGAGATGTTGAGCATTTTTTCATATGTTTGTTGGCCTTTAGTCTGTTTTCTTTTGAAAAGTTTATGTTCATGTCCTTTGCCCATTTTTAAATGGGATTGTTTGATTTTTTCTTGCTGATTTTCCTGAGTTCTATATAGATTCTAGGTATCAGCCCTTTATCAAATATATAGCATGCAAATATTTTCTTCCATTCTATAGGTTGTCTGTTTGCTCTTATGATAGTTTCCTTGGCTGTGGAGAAGCTTTTTAATTTGATTAGGTCCCATTTATTCATTTTTGTTGTTGCTGTGATTGCCTTTGGGGTCTTCATAAATTCTTTACCTAGGCCAAGGTCTATAAGAGTTTTTCCAACATTCTCTTCTAGAATTCTTATTGTTTCATGCCTTAGGTTTAATTCTGTTATCCACCATGAGTTTATTTTTGTGAGAGCTGAGAGATGTGGATCCTGTTTCAATCTTCTACATGTGGCTATCCAATTTTCCCAGCACCATTTATTGAATAAGGATTCTTTTCCCCAGTGTATGTTTTTTTTTTTGCTTTGTCAAAGATTAGATGGCTGTATGAGGATGGTTTTACATCTGGGTTCTCAGTTCTGTTCCATTGTTCTGTGTCTCTCTTCTTGTGCCAGTCTCATGCTGTCTTAGTTATTATAGCTTTGCAATGTAGCTTGAAGTCTGGTAAATCGATGCCTCCCAATTTGTTCTTTTTGCTTAAGATTGATTTTGCTATACAGGATTGGATGAGCCTTTTAATGCACTGAATGGATTTATCTTTTATCTATCTTTGCACAAAGAATGAATTTAGCTTTTCCTTCCTTCCTTCCTTCCTTCCTTCCTTCCTTCCTTCCTTCCTTCCTTCCTTCCTTCCTTCCTTCCTTCCTCCCTCCCTCCCTCCCTCCCTCCCTCCCTTCCTTCCTTCCTTTTCTTTCTTTTCTTTTCTCTTCTCTTCTTTTCTTTTCTTTCTTTCTCTCTCTCTCTCTCTCTCTCTCTCTCTCTCTCTCTCTTTCTTTCTCTCTCTCTTTCTTTCTCTTTCTTTTGATGTGAACTAGCTATAGAATTGAGTCTCTATTTGCTACTAGATTTCCCTTCTGGACATTTCTGGACCCTCTCTTTTCAGAGCAGCAGAAATCAAGGCAGATTCCATGCTAATTACCTTAATGGAGATAAAGGTTAACAAATCACCTGTCTTTCTCGCTAACTCACTGCTGGAAAAAATGTTGCATGGTCTCCAAAAGTGTTTTAGACCCCCTGACTTAAGGCTTGAGTTAGTTAGGTCTTACCTTCTCCCACAAAAAATCTGACCCTTCATTTTCAGCCTAACTATTCTATACTCAGTAACTCTAAATGTACCATTTCCTGTCTCTTTATCCTGGCTCTCCACTTGATATACCCTACCTTCCCTTCCTCATCATGGAAAACTGGAACAAAACAAGAACCCATCAATTAAATCCTTCTATCCCCCTCCAGCTCCCATTTGAGATTCCTTTCTCTTTAGCCCTGAGTTATTTATCATTCATATTACACATCTCAGAAGTTATTGCTAAAAATCTTACATCTTTTATTTGGTAACTTTAAAAATAATGTTATGAATTCTTTTTCTCCAATTCATATGACAAAAATCATATCTTAAATTTTCCTTCTTTGTGCAAAATTTTAGCTGGATTTATTATTATAAGTTTATTATTATTGCTATTTGTATTAATATTTGTGGATTCATTGATAATAATTGATCATCCAGTGGAGACTATAGGTCCACCCTAAGCCCACTTGTATATGGCAAATGTGCAATTAGGTTCGTTAATGCACAAGAAGGAGAAAAGTTCAGAAAACAATGTAACGATGTGTGTTTTTAAATTGGTGAAAGGTGTGAATTTTAAAATGTCAGCCTATTACTTGTTTTAATATTTTGACTCAATTACAAAGCTTTCTCTTATTAGGAATTTCGACTCATTATGAAACTGAAGCAGGCCCTTTCTGACTCCCTCAGGAAAAAGCTGAACAAATAGATGGGCCTTGCTTGGAATGTTAACCAACCAGATCCCTGCTCCTGCTGACAGAGGCTGTAAATTTTACTGGTGACCCCTCTAGAACGGAGGCTTCACTGCCCAGTTTCCCTGGGGAGCTGCAGCTAGAAATAACAAAGCCAGAGCCTATCTTTATTGCATTATTGCTTTCTTTAGGAGGCCCAATGTCCAGGAACACTAACATGATAAGTCAGCTTCCACTCTTCATGCCCCTGACATTTTCTGCTCCTACCATAGCTATAATGGTTACTGTCAAGATCCGACAATTTTTTTAGATGGTTCTGATGACCCAGACACTTTTCTCTGTTAGCAAATAATTCCTGTGGCATTAGCGAGTCTCCAATTATTGAAGGATTTCTCCCTTGCTATCAGATTCATCTCAAGAAACCCTGCAAATGTCCCTTTATTCAGCAATCTGTGCTTTGTGCAAATTAGGCTCTAAACAGAGATTTGTTAAATTGAATTCTGTAAGAAGCATAGCTCTATTTTCTGGGTTGGCTTGAAAGATATCTTGGAATTTGAACTTTTTTAAAAAGACATTATTTTAATCATTAAGAATGGGCCAACTTGATTTCACAAAGAATTACCCATCCTTTGTCTTTTGCTCCAGAGTCTTAGTCATTTCTGCCAAAGCACGATGAGTCAGGAACACCTTGTTATTGCCCAAATGGTTAGAATGTCCTGCTCTGGAGATACTGCATATATTAAGTTGAATCATATAAAATTGCTAATATTTGACCGTTTTTTATTTACAAAGATGGCAGTTTTATATGGGTCAATCTAAGACATACTTTCTCCTCGTCTGGTAAGAGTTAGTGGGCCTTCAAGACATGGACAGAAGAGAGGCCTTCCCTGGCCTCCCCCACAATCTCCCTGTCGACAAGGAGGTGGGAGGCTGAGTGCCGGCTCTGTCACTTAGCTTAGTCAGTGCAGAGAGAACATGCTAATAAGTTCAGGGGGCTCTGCTTTATGGACAAATGTGCCAGATTTGGATCTTTAATGGGTTCATCTTTTCAATAGCTCACATTTATTATTGCTGTTTCTCAGTCCTTTCCTCCTCAGTTCCTGCTCAGTTTATTGGACACTGTAGCTTTAAAAGGCAACCCAAATCATGTTTGTAAGAAGCTTCTAACAATCAGCCTATGACATCAGTCATTCTAAAGCCCCCACCTTGATAGTGTCCTGAGGGAGTTTCCTTCCAGTCAAAGCTAATGAAAATAAGATATGTTGGGCGTTGAGCAAATCTAGTTTCTGAACGTCCAAGAATTTTTGTATGATTTCCTAAAAGCAAAGGTGGTATGTCTTGCATTCTGCACACAGAGTTCCCTTCTTCTGAGAAGGTAGCCCATTTGTGTATTGCTGTGTGGATCCTGGAGTGACTTTGGGAGAAGGTGAAGGACCCATGGGTGCTCAGCACTGGTAGAGGAATAAGGAAAGCACAAACTCCTGTGTCTGTCTCCTGCCACTTGGATCCGTGCCACAGCGTGTGTGCTGCCTCCTGGGATTCTCTGCCTATGCCAGTAATAAAATACCAGATCAGGAAGTGACCTTTAAAACCAGCTAGGACAACAGTTGTTGACACTTGCAAATCAGATCAAAATTATAGACTCTCTCTCCAGAAAAGATTTTATATTTAATTTTAGAAGTCTTCGGTAGCCTTTACAGAAGCTATAGACTCCAGGTTAAGAAACCATGACTCAGGAGTCCTACCATCTTATTTTACACATGGCCAAACTGAGGACCAGGGTGTTGGAGTGACTTGCCCCAGATTATAAAACTTTCTGTTGTAAATGGGAAAGAGACTCAAACCCAGTTCTAGTGACTACACCTCTCTTTCTCTTTCTCTTTCCTTGAGTGTCGGGTTATATGCCCCTCCCTCATTCCCTCTCTTACATGCAGAACGCCATGAAACCAAGCTGAAGGAGGGAGGAGAAGTTGACAGAAGGGGAATTATGTGTGATCCTCTGTTCTTAAATTATGCAACCAAGAGACACAGGCAGAGACTATACCAACTGAACTGGGTCAATTTGTTGGAAAAATTCTTTCAGACAAAATAACAAATCATTCATATATGTAGTACTTTCAGTCAAAATAACAAATCATTGAAGTTTTTCAATTTGATCAATGGGCTCATGCTCCATTGCAGCTTATTCTCCCTGTTTCTACGTTCCCAGCAGCACCCAAACAAGCCTACCTCTACTTGTTTTTATTTATCTTCTGCAGGAAGCTAGCTCAATCAAAGGTCAGAGATTAAGGAAATTATTTCATTGACAACATTAAATATTTACTGAATCTCAACTTTATCCTGGCACCGTCCCTGCCTGGTGGGTTTATAGACAGAAATGTCACTGATTTGGAAGGCTTTTCAATGCAGAGATTACTATGGATTAAATCCTTGTCTAACTGGTTTTGCTTTTCAGCCTTAAAGAATGAAGAGATGAAGAGGAAAGATGGGGATATAAACATTCATGGGCCAAAGTTTGTTTCATATTACACATTCAATATGTCATTGGCAGAAGGTGGAAGGAATAGTCACGCCGGACACTGTGCTGGTTCTTCTGTAGGAGAGGGACATTGTTAGTATCCAGAAACCCCTCACCAGCTCACCTAATCACCAAATCACCAGTTCCCTGGAAGAGATAGGAGATAAAGAAGGCCTCAGAGTCCTCCAGCTATAAATAGGAAAATAAAATGTGCCCATCTGGAAAGTTTAAACAAGAGATCAGTAAAAGCCTCCTTTCCCCCACCCAAACGAAATGACAGGAACCTCAGGCGTAGCCACACAAGGTAGGAGAGCTCAAACCAGTCATTGTACCACAATGTTTCAACCTTGCATTTCTCCTTTAGGCTCAGGCTGAGACAGAGCTGATGCTGCAGCCCATGTTATTCCTTGTTTGGGGGCATCTTCATCAATTTTGCCGGCACAGTTTTACTTCCTTAAATTGATTCAAAAATATTTTTTTTTTTGGTAATGAGTCAATTTTTTAATGATAAACAGAAAACTAGTACTCTTATCCTAAATAGTGGGTAACAATAAAAATAAGCATAGCTATTACAGTAAAAATGATTGTGTACCCTTAAAGTTGTTTTGCATACACAGTATGTGTACATTCCTTTGAGATACCCTCGTTTTGGAGGTCCCAGGAGATGAAGCGGGGATCCAGACCTGGAGACAGAGCAACAGCATGGAAATCTAGGAGTGTGACACCATGGAGTGGTTTTATTTCTAGGTGCAAATCAGGGCCAGACTGTCTTCGCTCACACTTCAAACTGATGACATTGCTTGAGCTTCTTAGCACTCCCCAGGAACCTGCAAGAGCTGTTTCTGTAAGTGTCCAAAAAGCCTTTCCTGGTTCTGCCCAGCCCTGTTTTCTCCTTCCCCATATAGCCTGGTCTCCTGGCCTGGGCACTATCTGTACCTTCAACTCCAGCCACATGGTTTCCTTTTGGTCGCTATCTCTCTGTGTGGATTTCTGCTGTGGCTGTTGTTTGACCTTTCTCTCCTGAAAGACCTGGGGCTTGGGCTGCCAATTTTACAGGGGAAGCCCTGGTCTTTTTATAGTGTCTCTCCTTGCCTTTCCCTGATTCCATTAATATCCCACCGGCGAAGTCAGAACTGTTGCTTTTCCCCTCCTCCTTCGTCAGCATTGAGGGGTGACCCAGTTAAGAGGCAGGGGTGCCAGGGCCCAGCTTGTGCCCAGTTAGGGTGACCGGTACAGCGTGTTCTTGGTGGGGGTTTGACACTGGGAGGATTTTGCTGTTTTCTGCATGGTCAGATGAGGAACTGTGTGTTTGGAAAAGAGACTTGGAAAAAGAAAAACCAGAATGAGCAGCCTTTTCCTGTTGATGTAGACGCCCTAGGTGGCCGGGCAAGCCCCGGACCTGCTGGGAGGCCTTCGTTTCCTCCCATGTAAGTGACGTGGATGGAAGGATTGGGGCCTGTGGGCCTTCTCTGTTCTTTTTTCTGGTGTCTCTTCCTGGCCGAGACCAGCATCGGCCTGGTTCCGGTCTGGGCAGCCTCCTGGTGTCCAGTGGGGCCAGGGACCAGGTTCAAGGTTGAGGCACCTTCGTCCTGCTGCTGGAGGTCAGCTGTGGGGAACGGGCTGGATGCCCAAGCCCTTTGTGGTGACACCGGGTGTTGGGACAACAGCAGTGGGTGAGGGGTGCACCCAGCATCGTGATTGCTCATGGGGGTGCTCGGAAAGGTGACTTTCTAACTCAGAGGAGAGCGTGAGACAGCAGGATGAAGCTCTGCTAAGCCTTAGATGTTACCCTTAGCCTTGCTGAGCTTCATTTACTCTCATCTGCTAAGTACGTGTGGAAAGGGTGGGGCAGCGCTGGGACCAGAGAAAGCAACAGGTCCCTTCCAACATCAATGCTCTTTGATTCCAGTAGCCTAAGACTCTATATTTTAAAAACGATTTTATGGGTCTCAAACCCTCAATTCAACATCCATTCCGTACCCTCCTCACTATTAGCAGACTTGCCACCTACTTAGTTCAGAAAATGGAGGTGTATCGGGGTTTCTCCACAATACTCAGGTGCAAGAAATGTCATATCACACAGCTGTCCTTTTGATTTTTTGTTAATTCAAGTTTAAAATTTTCTCTCCAGGGTCTGGTATTGGCAATTCTCACTAGCAGTCATTATTGAAGGCCCTGCTCTCCAGAGGCTGTGTCAGGCAACCCTGGAGGATTGCTTGGTCCAGAAAATTCTAGGGGAGACTTCCCTGCTCCAGCCTTTCACAGTCACTGCTTGGTTGTTTATAGTCTGGGCCAGAAAGGTCCATTCAAAGGCTAGCGGCTCCCTTCCTAAGCCTGCCCACCTCCCCACCCTGGTGCAATTTACGCAAGGTGGTCTGCTTCTCACCACTGGGAGCTCGGGACCCACCCGCATCATAGAGCCTGCCATTTTCAGGGAAATGTGTTGGAAGGGCCTGGCTTTCTATCACTTATACAACTTGCTGCCACTGACCCCTTTCTCTGTTCCAGAAAAGTCACCCCCAGGGTTCTGTCACTCACCTCCTTCAACTACAATGCCAGTTCTAGCTCCACTTCCTCAAGTATGAACATAGTCACATAATAGGCGTGGCAGTGACAATTCATAGAATCCAGATTAAATAACCACTTCAAACAAAAGCCTGGGAGGGAGCTGCCATCCTGGTGTTCCAGAAACTCATTTTCATCCAGAAACGCAAAGTTATCCTCATCCTTAGAGGCAAGATCAGGAGCTCACAGCACAAAGGCTGACTTGTTCATTTATTAAAGACTCTACTACAGTATAGTAAGAGCAATATAAAAATGATATCTCAGTAAATTATTCTGCTACCCAGGCAAATAAGCATGAGCTCCTTCAGTTTTTTGCCTTCCCCATACCTACAAACAGAATTGCATTCACTCCCTTCATTATCTTTCTCCAGTTTCAGAAAACATAGTGTCTGCTTTTATTCCAGGCTGAGCCCAGTTACATAAGCCCAAACCAGGCTCCATGGCCATCATACCTCTGGAAAGATCAGTCAACCTTTCCTCTTGCAGGAACGTGTTCCCTTCAGACAATAAACTTATTCATGTCCCTCCTGTTCATTAAAAAAGAAATCCACTGTTGAGCCCCCATTCCCTCAAAAGTGTTCCATCGCTTTGATTTCATCCAAACATCTTTAAAAAAATAGCCTATGTGACCCCTTCATGCGCCACTCACTCTGCAGCCCCCCACAATTGGCTTGTGCGTTTGTTAAGGCCACTGTATTCTACTGGTTCCAAAATCCAATGGACATCTTCCAATCTTTGTCTTGCTACACATTTCCGGGGCATTTGGCAATGTTGCTTATGTCACCATGGTCACCAATAGTCATAGCGTACCCTCTCAGTTTGCCTCGCTCGTTTCCGTTCCTTCTCAACCACGGGCTGCCCCCTCCACCCACCACTTACATTCTGGGGTTACCCAGGTGTCTGAGGTCACCGCTCTTCTCATTACTGATACTCTTTCCCCAGTGAATTCATTGACACTCAGCATTTCAACTACCACCTGTATGGTAATGATTCTCTAATTCAGTCTCCGACTCTCATTTCTCCCCCAGCCTTCAGACTCACCAGTTCCATCACCTGCTAGGCAGCTTTGCTTGGGCGCTCTTTAAATATTTCAGATTCTGCAATTCCTCACAGACTGAATGAAGCACTTCCCTTCATCCTCAGTCTCGATGTGTTGTGTCACCTTCTCTCTACCCAGTGGCAAAAGTTATCAAATGTCTCAGCCTTGACTTTTCTTCTTCCCTTACCCCACTTCTGCCAACCGAACGTTAGATCCTCGTGGTGTGTCTCAAGCCCATCCTCTTTACTCCACTCCTGCCACCACCACCCTGTCTCCAAGGCACCTTCTGTCACCTGGACCAATATGACAGTCTCCCAACTGGCCTCCTGGCTTCCAGACTTGCTCCCCTGCATCCTGCTCTCTCCAGAGCCACTTGAATGGTGCATGTATAATATAAAACACACATCTGGCCCGTCTCCCTCTGCTATAGCCATCCTGAATCCACGCGTGGAAGTTCAGCCTCCTCTCTCGGCCCTCTGTGCCACACACCAGCTGCTGTGGCTCCCTCTTGCCCACCACTCTCCGCCCCTCAGTGTGCCCTCAACTCTCAACAGGCAGTAGTTCTCTGCGAACATTCTGCTCTTTGCTTCTGTTTTTACTAATAGATATGTTGTACTTCAAAGTGTTAGGTTGGTAGCATAAGGCAAGTTTCCAGTTCATTTGACATTCAATATTAGAGCTTTCCCGCTTGGGGAGGGAGGAAGAGAAAAGGCCCATAGCTATTTGCGCATGGCAGTGGCTTTCTTCCTCAGCACAGCCAAAAAGTGTGCTGGGCCTGAGATATTTGTGTGTCCTGTTTGATTTAAAGCTGTTAATAAGTATGCCAAATATTTTAGGTTCTCTCTCCAGGGAGTCCTAAACCCAGGACAACCGATCTGTTACGAAGGGCGCACTGCCCTCTAGAGGCTGCCATTGGAAGGAGCACATTGAATCCACAGTTTAGCATTCTGCAATTTCTCGTGTTAAGTTTTGCTGTCAAAGCCTTTTCTATAATTGTTATTTGTCCCAAACATGCTTTTCCGGATACCTAATTCTGAGTCACAGATTTTTTTAATTTACTTCAAGAATAGTTGTTGGGGCGAAAGCACACGTTGGACCTCGAAGAGCACTTGATTTGGAGTTACTTCTATTAATGTCTGAGGACATAGATCTCATGTCTGTCAATCCAGAAGTGGAGGATCCCACACCAAAATGGAAAATCACCAGAAAGTGTATTTGGGGAGTAAAACTTAGAAGAATTTCATTAATTCAGTAAATATTTATTAATGCATTAAGTATATACAAGGCATTATTTTGTATTTGATCTTTACAATGTTAAATGAAAAGTATTTTGGGGGAAAAAAAACACTTGGGATTGCAATTTCTATGAATGAGGTTAGCCCTGATATCATGAAAACCTGACAATGCAGTTGAGCTAAAACAAAAGCAAAACTTACTCTGGGCTTTCTAAGAGTTTGTTCTGTTATGAGAGCAGAAATGAATCATAAGACTCCACCCCTCTAACCCACATGCACAAACATACACACACACACACACACATACACACTTACACACACACACTTTAATAAGCCATTAAGCTCTGGTGCAAACCCCATTTAGCCTGGTTTTTCCTCTCCTTTTTCAACCAAGAGAAGAAAAAGGAATTCTTTCATTTAATAGTAAGAACCAACTATGATCTACATATATCTATATAACAGTGACTGATGACAGATAAAATTATATTTTATATACTTTATTCTCTTACTGTATCAATTGACATAGAATTTCCTAGTAAACTAATATTAGTGCACAATTTATGACCGCAGCCGCACTGGGAGGAAGGTGACATAAAGCCCAGGACCCAGTATCTGGGAGACAAGATGTCTGCATTCCTGTGATTCCATCCATGCTTGGAGGGATCTGGGGACACCAGGGATCTGGGGACACCTTCTGTGCTTCAGGTAGCCACATGTGTATGCTATGCTCACAGTGCTCACCTCTGTGGAGTGCAATGTTAATGTCCTCTTCGGCATCTGCCTCCTCCAAGTTCAAAGCTGGACTGCTGTGTTGGGAGCCTGGCAAACTGAATAGATTGAAACTTTTTCTCAGTTACAGATGTGGATAGTTTTGGACCTGATTTCAGATATCAAGTCAATCACTTTACCTTTCTCCGCATCAGTTTACTGTCTGTGGCTTTACTAAGTCCTCTGGCATTCTCAGAGAGATGTACTTAAGAGAGTACATGTTTTGAGCACCTATAAGACATTATTACTTAAAATTTTCTTTCATATGCTTCCATAGCTAAAGAAAACTTTGATATTTTTTTGTCTCCCCCTATTCTGGAGGCACAGCTAGGAAGTAAGTTTTGACATGGGAAATTAAAAGAGCAGATAGACTTTACAAGGAGTGTCCATATTTTTATTCCTGAAAATTGTGGTACAACAATTATTAGACCACAATCATTAACACATTCTTAGCATCATCATCCAAGTCTTAGGTTGAAGCACTCCCTCCTCTGCCCCCCCCAAAAAAACCCTATTTTTTATTCTGCTCTCTTACTTCAAATTTCAGTTGCAAACATTAAGGTAAGACTCTGCTTATTTCCACATAGTTCTTTGATTTATGACTTAATGCTATAGGCCACTTTATGTGGTTTTACTTCTGTTTTCTTCATGCTTTGCTTCACTTATTATCTTCCTTTATAATCCTTGTTTACTTTATTAATAGAGCTTGTAAATTTCCCAATATAGATATTTCACAAGGTCTAACAGGTGTATTTAGATAATAAAAAGTATTGAACTATTAGTCTAAAGTGGAAAAGTTAATCATATCACTTTTCCCTCAAACAAGACTGCTCTGAGATTTAAAGAGATGCAATTTTCAATATGTAGAAACATGATTTGGTGGATGGTCTTGCTGCTCATTCTGACGTGTATTTTATTGCTCCACATAGAGATGAAGCCCTGGGAAGAGGGTGCTTTATGAGCAATGAGTGGCCTGCCCAGAGGCTGGGGGTTACTGGAAAAGCAGCAGAACATCCTGTTCCTGGGAGACCTTCTGCCTAGTTGTTTGTGCTCTAGAGAATTGGCTTCTGGCGTTCTTGCTCAGACCTTTGGACCTTGGCAAGGCTACTTCTCATGTTTCTGTCTTGATCTATGTGCCGTTCTGGCTCTTAGGTTGGTTTGGTTTTCTGTGCTGTGGCAGTGGAGGCTGCTCTGAGTGCCCTGCCCGGCATTTGCCCATGGATGCTTTGCTAAATATCAGTAACAGCAACAACACCTGCATTTGACTTAGAAATAAAAACTATTACTTGAGAAAAAAAATTAACAAAACCTCTTTCTCAATACTTGTTAAAACAATGAGAGGCCAGGTCTCTCTGGCTTTAAGAGTGGTTATTAAAGCTTAACTATTGCCAGATATAGCAACACTAAATACTTTAGCCATGCGACTGGATGCATTTGTCAGATAAGCACCATCAGAGCTTTCGATAACATACTGCCAAGTAAATATGATAACATATGACCCCAAGAAAATTATTTGAACATCTTGGTGACTTGCTATCTGCATCTATGAAATGGAGCCAAATGTAGAAACAGTATAAATAATAAAAACTTCCTCACTGGGGTTTTGTGAAGGATACTGGTTAGCCCTCATGAAATATTTCAAGTTTCCTGGAAGGAGGTCCTGTTATAAATTCAAAGTATTACTATTCACTAATGATTGGTCATAACATTGCACATTGTAGGTAGGAAACGGAAGAGGGTAGGAGTTAAGTGATTAAGCTAAAAATCACACAGTCAGCTGGGGAAAGCCCAAAAGTATGGAGAGATCCAGATTTGTTTGATGAGAGGAACACAGGCATATCTGGACAAAGCCCCAGAGTTTAAGTGACAAAGGACACTTAACATAAAACTTGAAGTCATAGGCATATAGCCAAAAAATACAGATACTCTTGTTAAATGCAGTTGGATTCATGCCAGTCCTTGTCCTTGGAAGAGAGCTAAGGTGAGTTTTCCCCAGGACAGAGAATCTTTGGTGTTTGATATGCAGGTGCAGCTGGCGGTGACCCTCTGGGCCCAGTGCTACAGAACTGAGTGTGGCTGTCTCCCCAAAGGGGCCCTCTGGGAATTCCTCCCAGGTTTCTGATGGACAGAGGTAGACAGGCTACAGGCAGAAAGGGACAAAAAGCTTCTAGCTCAGTGGGTTGGGATCCTGTCTTCAGCCCCCAGTCGCTTAAAGTCTTGCAGGCACTCATGGCCTTTCAACCTGGAAAGCATCGCAGAAAGGCTTTACTACGGCAACCGGTCATGAAACAGGAAAAGATGACCGGGCACGATTTGTTAAGCGGTCAGGGTTAAGACAAAGAAGGAAGGCCATGTCTTTGCCGCTTGCCTCAAGGCTGTATTCTGCAGCACATAACTGCAACAATTAAACAAGGACACAATATTATCTAATTTGTGTTGTTGTCTTCCCAGGATTGGGAACATTTTCTGCAGGAGTCCACCTTTATCTCTAGAAGCCTCTGGCAAACAATTCCATTTCAGCTCAGGTCCTTTGGTAGGAGCTTGGTGCTGAAAGTAGCATCTGCCCTCAACCCCCTCTGGTGGTTAACGTGTTTTTCATCTTTGTTCTGAGTTGCACTCGTCTGGTTCAGTTTTTAGTTCTGTTAATTTTTAATGAGTTAGTAACTCAATGATCCTGGCGATGAATCTCTGGAACTGTGGATTGTTAGTAAGGATTGGATCAGCTTTTTGGCTCCTAATAGACTCTGAAATCCAGTAACATTCATGGTGTGTTTATTCACTCAGGGAACTGCCAGGTGCCGGTAGGGGAAATAGCCACCAGAGAAGAATCCAGCCAAATCCTCTTTGGTTGCCTCAAGAGCTATAGTTGTTTACCTTAGTCGTATAAGCTCTCCTGATCGAAGCTTCACCCTTCAAAGGAGGATGTTATTCCTCCCTTTGATTTTCATTTACTTGGATTTACAAGAAACTTTCACCAGTTTCTTCCAAACCAAACCAGTGAGCATGTAAGACTTACTCCAAGTTCTATGAAGTGTATGCTATGACCATTTTCCAGCTATAAATCTATATGCTGAACTTATGATGCTCGTTACTGAGTGAATAATAATGGAAATTAACTGACTAGTCTGTAATTTATAGCCAAAATCTATCATTGCTTCTTCCAATATCTAGGGAGGCATCAGTGAGTATATGTGAGATGCATTTGGAGAAAAAAAAATTAGCAAATAGTTCCAGTAGAGAAATCCTGACTTTAGGACTAATAAAATTATATTTTCTTAAATCCAAATGCCTGTAAGATTATATACTAAAGGACAGTTTGTGTACAACAGGTAAATAATCATAATTCTCAGTGGAAAGTTTTTGCATTTTAATTGCTGCTAGTAATGGAGACAGAGTGCCTCTTTATTTGTCCCCTTTTCATTAGAAAGGATAACTGAACAAATGTACTTCAAATTTCTATCTTTAAAATGTTATCCTAAAAATCTTGGTGCCTTTCTCCCTCTCTCCCTCTGCCCCTCTCCCTCTTCCTCTCCTTTTCTCCCTCTCCCTGTTTTGGTTTGTTTTGTTGTTTGGGTTTTTTAAAATCAATAGTTACAACCGATTGAGTAAGGCTCAAGGTACTATTAATATGTTCGAAGCCTGCTTTCCTGAAAGTCAGCCTGAAGGTTGAATTGGAAATAACAATTTTCTTTCTGAATTTGAAGTCTCATTAGTGTAAGTGCCAGGATAACAACCCACAGTCTTCCTTAATATAGTGGTTTCCATTTACATACTGTATCCTCAAACCACCTCTATTATAACTTTCTGAGTGTTTTTCTTTCAAATGGTGCATATTTCACTTACATAAACTTTCTTTAAATGGAACTTTTTGATAGTGACTTCAAGTGGAAAATGAATATCCCCTGCCACAACAGATGGTAACCAGGACAGGAAATATTAGTGAAAACAAGAACATATTATTGAATTCTAGCTGGAAACTTGAGCCTACCAAGGCACTGAGCTGAAATCTTTCTTTTTGTTAAGTGTTAAAGATGTATTGAATACACTAAATGCAGACTTTCTCTAGACATTATGAGGCATGTAGGGAAATTGAAAAAAACTTTCTCACAATGTGATGTGGTGGTATTAATACCTTTCCCCAACCCCACGTTATCTTCACCTTAGAAAACAATGCCTCAATAAGACCGACTGCAATCCCCAAGTTTATCGATGGGAGGCAGTAGTGAACAACTCTCTATGTGAGACCCAGCTGAAGGGGGGTGGGGGAAGGGGGGCCTCTGTTCCCCAAGATTCATTTTTCTCTTTGGGGAGTCTTGCTGATTAGAGCAGCTGCTGCAGCCGCCATGGCAACCTTGGGCTACGCCCTCTTGGACATTCTGACTCCAGCATGAACACAGGCCTCCTTCCTTCATTCCTCTGAGGACCCCTGAGAAGAGAGTGGATAAATAAGACTTTGTAGACAAATGAGATGACAAAAAGGAAATAAACAGAATAACTTAGTTCATCTGCTTGTTCATCTTTTCTTAGGGGTTTTGCCAAAGCAATGGCTCTCCAACTTTAGCATGTGTGGAAATCACCTGAAAGTCTTGTTAACACACTTAGTGCTGGGCCCACCCCGAAATTTTCCAGTTCAGCTGGGCTGGATTGTGCCTGACAATTGACATGCGAAGTGCGCAGGTGAGGCTGAGGCTGCTGATCGTGGAGAACCACTGTCCTTAGGAGACCCATTGCTGCCTGGCTTCTACTGCCTGCCTGCCTTTAAGCCAGACCCATATTTTAGGTCTGTTGGGACTCATCAAAGGACAGATCCTAATTCTAAAATAGAAAGGCAGCTAGTACCATAAATAAGATGGAATTGACTCCTTTCTCTTTCTCACAAGCTAGCAGAGATTGGCTCTTCCCCCATAGCTACCCATATGCCTCCCTCCCATGGAGGTCACCCAACCATATTTTCTCAATTCTAACCTGAATATTTCCCACATTTCCACATCTCTGAAAGTGGAATGCATTTCATAATCATGTCGCAAATGTCCTGAGCCTACAGGAATCTGCTTGTAGTTGTTCATAGCATCATCGCTTCACTGAGTTATGTGCATTTTTGTTACTGCACGAGTGGATTTCATTGCCATTTAAAATGTCATCAAAATTATGATGCTGTAATTGAACATTGAAACAAGAAGTTATTGTGTATGAAGAAAGGCGTGGGAATAGGGCAATGGGGCTTACATTTGGTACTGAAGCAAATATTTTGTCTAGAAGAATGATCACAATTTCATGGTTTCAAAAAGAGCTATCACAGTTTCATTTTAAAATAGCAACATTTATAATACACCCATACATAGTTTGCAGTTATTTAAATGATGATGAAACATTTTAACCTCATTTAAAAATAAGTCATTTATAGATTTTTAAAATTCTTTCAGGGAATACACAAGCAAAAAATTTGAAGACTTCAACTATAGATTACAGTATCCCAGATGGATCTCACGGTACTGGCACCTGGCCAAAATAAATTATTTAACCTTGCATGGCAAAATGAGAAAGTCAGGAGAATTTGTTGATTTTTTAAAAAAATGATGCTAAATGTTTTAGTTTAAATTTCTGTCTCATATTCTGAAATTAGGTGCTTTTAACTTTTTTTTTTTTTTTGCAAGGTGAGGGGGAGTTAAAATATTTTTTAGTTTCAAAATAATGATGTTAATACATAACACATTTATTTTTTCTTTTCTACATTTCATTTTAAAGTAACAAATATGTGCTTTGCAGGGCCTGCATAAGGAGGCTACTCATAAGCAGATTAAGCTGGGTTTCATTTTGAGAAACACACAAAAGTATGGCCTGTAACTTCCTGAGCATTGCAGTTGAAAGCAGAAAAAATGGCCAGATCCCTGGGAATATATTAAACACATTTCAAAGCTACAAATATATCATTTTAGGCATCACATCACAATTTAGTTGGCATTATTTTTCTTAGTGGTCCAGAAAATAATGGGGCTATTTGCAAATATTGGTGTCTTCGATTTGACAAAATGCTGTATTTAAAATTGCACCTCTTCCTGCTTATCTACCTTATCCTGCTCTATTGCACTATGTAATTTACTAATTTACTCTATGTTTCCTATCAGCGCCCCCAGCTGGAATGTGAGCTCCACGAAGGCAGACATCTTTGCTTACTCATCCTAGGCCCTAGATAAACCAATGTTCAATACATATTTGTTGGATGAATTCATACCTGAAGAAGATAGATTGAAACTCCTACTTTGATGTCATTTTACATTTACCTTTGTGGCCTCAACAGAACTCACAGCCCTGCCTTTGTCAGGGTGATAGGCTTAAAGCAAATCCATATTTTAGGTGGGTTGAAAGACTGGCCAGGGAACTATCAAAGGCCAGTGCAACAAGCTCTAAAGCAATAAAGGAGAGTCACCTAGATAGCTTCTGGTGGTGAGCCTGTATGTACAGGAAGTCACGGGGTGTTGGAATAAGGAGGGAATAAAGGATTATTCTCTTACAGCCTGGCATATAGTCACTACCTAAACATGCTGAATGAATGGATGAGCAAATGCAACATTGGACAATTTCTCCTAATATGATCTTTTCTTATGTAGTAATAGTTATCTTTTTTGATTGTTAATCTCATTCAAACACGAAGAAGATATCAGTCAAGGGGTGTGAGAAGTAAATTCATATATTAACCATGAAATCAAACAATGGCTCATATGCCATGAAAAGAATCCAGATTAGAATGAATTAGAATCAGTTAGCAGGCCAAGTAGTCTCACAAGTGGACTGTGACCTAATGAGAAATTAAACATACTCTACTATTCCTTTATGTCCTCATTTATTTTTGCCTGGGTTTGTAGGGATACGTTGGCTTAATTTGCTTTTGGTGGCTGTATTTCTCCCTGGGAGAAATGGAACAAGTGGCAAATGCCTAGAAAGTGAAGGGCAGGTAGGCTGGGGTGAGTGGAAGCAGAGCTGACACACATTTTCTGTGCCAACCACAATTTTCCAGGCTGAATTACATTTGAAATTTGTGTTGGTTCTTTCATTATCACATGAAAAAACAGATCCAGCGGTGAAGCAGAGAATCCCATGATTTAATGTCTTATAGACACAAGGGGTCAGTATTTCAACACAGAAGATTCTCGCCTCATTCTGTTCTGCCGTTCTTCTCTGGCTGTTCTGCTTCTACGTGTGAGGGTGGGTAAGGAAATGGAATTCAATTTGCACTTCGCAAATCACTTTCTCTTCCAGCTTAGAATTTTGACATCTCCCTTTTAGATTTAATCAACCTGCTATTGCTGAGGGAAATGGTATCTAACAATGAGTCTTTCCAGTCTCACTGGCCCTAATGGTTTCAGAAAGCTTCAGTGATTTCCAGATTTACACTAATTTTCCTTGCCCTAAAAGGGCTACTTAACCTACAGAGTCTTTAATCTATGCTTGCTTCATAAATGTATTGGGTGATTTCCTGGGCTGCACTATTTTGTTGACAACAACTCTGCCCCAAAAAAGGGGGGTTACGGGGTTAGTGAGATTGTATGTTGATTCTGAGCTTATTCAGGGCTTTTGACTTAACACTGGGTTCTATTATAATTGCTCTATCTTTGATCTGTCCTTTCACTCGCTATTCCTGTCTCACTGTGAATGCTACAATATCTCTTAGGACACACTATGTTTATCTCCATAATTAAAAAAAAATAGATGCAGTAAAATTCACTTCTTTTGGTGAACAGTTCCTTAGCTGGGTGTCACTGGCTCAGGGTCTCGCAAGGCTGCCATTAAGATGTCGGCCAGGCAAAGGACTTAAGCAGAAATTTTTCTAAAGAAGACAGAAGAATGGCCAACAAACATATGAAAAAATGCTCAACATCTCTAATCATCAGGGAAATGCAAATCAAAACCACAATGAGATATCACTTAACCCCAGTGAGAATGGCCTTTATCAAAAAATCTCCAAACAATAAATGCTGGCATGGTTGTGGAGAGTGAGGAACACTCCTACACTGCTGGTGGGACTGCAAACTAGTTCAACCTCTGTGGAAAGCAATATGGAGATACCTTAAAGCGATACAAGTGAATCTACCATTTGATCCAGCAATCCCATTGCTGGGCATCTACCCAAATGATCCAATGACACTCTACAAAAAAGACACCTGCACTCGAATGTTTATAGCAGCACAATTCATAATTGCAAGGCTGTGGAAACAGCCCAAGTGCCCATCAATCCAAGAATGGATTAATAAAATGTGGTATATGTATACTATGGAGTACTATTCAGCTCTAAGAAACAATGGTGATATAGCACATCTTATATTTTCCTGGTTAGAGCTGGAACCCATACTACTAAGTGAAGTATTCCAAGAATGGAAAAACAAGCACCAGATATATTCTCCAGCAAACTGGTATTAACTGAGTAGCACCTAAGTGGACACATAGGTGCTACAGTAATAGGGTATTGGGCAGGCGGGAGGGGGGAGGGGGGCGGGTATATACATACATAATGAGTGAGATGTGCACCATCTGGGGGATGGTCATGCTGGAGACTCAGACTTGTGGGGGGAGGGGGGAAATGGGCATTTATTGAAACCTTAAAATCTGTACCCCCATAACATGCCAAAATAAAAATAAATAAATAAATAAAATAATAAAAAAAAGATGTCGGCCAGGGATGCTGTCACATCTGAAGGCTCAACTGAGGGAGGATCCACATCCACATACATTCACATGGCTGTTAGTAGGATTCAGTCCCTTGTGGACTGTTGGACTGAGGACTTCAGTTCTTTGCTGTCTGAAGCTGGAGGCTTCCCTCAGTTCCTTGTCATGTGGGTCTCTCCACTGGGCAGCTCACAAGATGTCAGCTGGCCTCCCTGAGGACAAGCAAGTGAGAAACTAAGAGCAAGAGGAAAGCCAGAGTCTTTCTGTAACCTATCTTGGAAGTGACATCCCATCATATTTGATTTTTGCTGTCTTCTGTTTATTAAAAGCAAAGAGGATTACACAACATTATGAATACAAGAAGGTGGGGATCATTGGGGATCATTTTAGAGGCTGTCACCAAAAAGGCTATTGCAGCAGTCCAATTAAGAAATAATAGGGTTTGAAGTCCCAGCCACTTGGGAGGCTGAGGCAGAAGGATCACTTGAGCCTAGGAGTCAGAGGCCACAGTGAGCTATGATCATATCACTGCACTATAACCTTGCAACAGAGGGATACTCTGTCTCAAAAAAAAAAAAAAGAGTTTGAATTTGGGTGTTGGCAGTAGGATTGGACAGAAGTGTTAATATCCCTTTTATTGCAAAATAGGAGTGATAGTTAGAAGAATAGAATTGGTAAAACATAATGGTTGATTGAATATGGTGAATAAAGGAATGAAAGATTTTGAAGAAGATCCCAGATTTTGGATTTGAGTTCCTGAGTAAAAGACAGTACTATTCACTTACAATGATATGCTGCAGGAAGGGGAAGATGGTAAGTGAAGTTTTGGACATATTAGGTTTCAGACGCCTGTGAAGTATCTAATTTGATTATCAGCCAGGTTGTTAGATATTCAGGTTTGATGTACATGAGAAAGTTGTGGATCAGATGCTAGATTTGGCATTCCTCATCATAGAGATTGTAATTAAAGCCTGTCTTAGGTTTGTTTTCCAGAAGCACAAATTTTCCAAGTGTAGTGAATCACTGGGGATGAAGTCAACGGACTCTTTCTAGTATATCCCTTGGCTCCTGGATTCATATATTCTACCATTAAATTCTACCATTGGACACACTACCACATAGTGATCATCAATGTAAAGTATATATCCCATCCTATAGCAACACCTCAACCTCACAGTGTATTGTCTAAAAACTTCACCTCAGTTGTGCATCTCCACCTCATTAATGTGTGTCAGCTTTATCCTCCTTCCACCCCCATGTTTGGAAGAGTCATCCCAGCAATGAAATAGGACCAGCTCCAAAGTCCCACAGGAGGTCCTCTGAAGGGCACTGGGAGCAAAAGTAGAGTAAAGCCAGGGGAGAGGTACACAGACTAGTAAAGCCAATTCGAGGGAGCTGTGCAGACCGAGCATGTCTGTTATGAAGCTATAGGAGTGGATGATGCGGAGAGAAGGTACAGTGAAAGGTACACTATTTCAGACAGAGCCCTTCCTACAAGACCGGGATACAAAATGGTTAATAGAGAAGGGATTGCCAACAAATGAGACAGAAGAAGGGTCACAAAAGGGATGATGCCAGGCAGTGTTTTAAGTAAAGGATTATTCCACTGAATTGGCAGGTGCTGAGTCATTAAGTAAGCTGAGAGCTCAAATGCAATCTCTGGATGAAGTATTGTAGAGGTCAGTGATGACCTAGGAAAGAGCACAGCAGTGGGACAGTGGCCCCAGGAGCCAGATTTACAATAAAGGGTGGTAGGAAATAAAATAAAGCCAAATTAAAAAAAAATGCAACAGTAGAAGGAAGGAAAGAAATAGGATGAAGAATGGAAAAGACTATGGGGTGAAGAGTTAAGAGAGTATTTTATTATGCTTTTTGTTTGTAAATTTAGAGAGACATAAATAATGCTAGTCTGAAGGAAGTGGGGGAAAGAAGGAGAGAGAGATATTCCACAGGGCAGGATTCCTGAGAAGGCTCTAGAGGGGAAAAATCTAAACCCAGATAAAGGAATTGCTCTTGATGGTGAGGGACAATCTCCCTAATGAAACAAAGAGAGGACAAAGGAATATTTTAGGGATTGGGTGGTGAGAAGTTGAGGTTATATAGTTCCAATCAGATGGCTTATTTTCCCTAAGTAGAAGGTCATTTGCTAAGGGTTTATGGGTTGGCAAAAATAGATTCAGGGATGGTGGACAGTGTCTGAAAGAAAGGACAGATGGTGTACAGAGGTGGGCAGATGACAATAGCCATGAGGATGGAGAGTGTAAGGCTAGATTGCATGAGACTCAGGAGGTCTAGGATTTACAGAAGGTGGAAAAATATTTGTCTGGAACATGGACCCACTTCCAACCCTGAGGTACTTGGGAAATCAGGAAATATGCAACATCTATTAGAAAGGGCTGTAAGGGAAGTGGTGTTCCACATGGGAAGTTAGCTGTAGTTATGAGGCGAAACTGCAGAGAAGTGGAGAAGAATAATTTATCACAGCCCTGGGGTTTCTGGAGAGTAAAGTGAAGAGTTTGGGAATAAGGATTGGAGCAGAGAGTGGGTCAGAGAGGAGAAAATACAGAACGTTACACAAACCAATTCAATATCCTGCTATGATTTTTTTTCTGTTCTCTCTTTTTTATTATCAATGAGGACGCCATTCTTTTGTAATCATGAGTATACATTGTTCCCTACCCAAGGCAAGTCAATTGGGATGATTTGCAAAATTGAATTAAAATAAATCTTAACTGGAATTGAAGTTGATTGGTTGCTCTGGTCTACACTGAAATATTAATATTGCTTTTAAGAATACATTCATGTTTGGGCATTAATATAGATTGCCATTTTGCTGTAATTATAATTAAATATAATCATCTTTCCACTCTTTCCTCAACCTCATTCTGACATGATTAAATGTTTTGCTGTTTTTTAAAAGAGAACTACTTTCAGTCTTTGAATGCAACACATTAACTGCTTACCAAGAATTTACAGATATTTTTGTCTTTCATATCTATCAGGTGACCTAACTGTTATCATGAGTCTATCAAAGACCCTTTGGAGTCAGATGGCATATAAACTTATTGGGAAGAGTAGATATATACTTACCTCTCAAAATAAGAACATGCTTCCAGCTGAGAAATAGTCATTATTTTCAATTGCATACTTAATTAAACCTGTGGAGGTGCATTGTAAAATAAAGACCAATAAAAGTAAATTGCCTTAAGTTGTTGAGGACAGGGTGTGCTTAGGGACTGGACTTCATTCCGTAAGCTATAGGTGGCCAGTAAACTGCTTTCTAATAGTGTGACTTTCACCATCATAATTGGGCTTTAGTAAGATAACTATGGCTGCTGTGTGGAAGTTGAAATGCAGAGACAGGAAGCAAGAAGGAAAGCAGGAAGCTAGTTCAATGGTCTACGTGAGAAATAACACGAGTCCACTCTACACAAATGACCAGGAATAGAATGATAGTTATGGAGTCAACTGGATATACCACCCAGACTTGGTTGGCAACTGACTAAACAGATTCATTTGTCAAATTATACCAGAAAGGGCATAATTCCTGACCTCATGTTTTTTCACTATTCCCACTCCAACTTCCTTCTTCCCAATATGCCCTCAAATATCTTTCTTAACCATGTAGAATTTGTGTTAAAAGGAACAGCACATTTCCTGACATCTATAACACTAGGGACGAGGGGTGGAAAACAATTGCATAATTACCGTTGCACAATGACAATTGGAACAGATTCTTCCAGCCTGAAATTGCCTCTTGGTTTTCCCCTGGTGACATTTTCAGACCTTCATTATAAGTAAAAGACCTTGGTAACCATGTCACACATTTTCCTGTGGTCTGAAACATATCCATTTAATGAGACGATGACCTTTATTTATCTACAAAATGTGACACCATTAGCAGTTAACCAAACATACAGAGTGAGGTTGAGATGATGACTTGAGACTTTGAATGTCAAAATATAGATGTTATTCTAAACCACACTAGGGCAAAGCGATCAGAAATTTCCTCTATTACTAGGGATTTTGATATAAAGGCACATGCATTGTAACTCCATCGTTGAGTGTGTATAATAGACCTTGTAACTGTTTGCTAATATTCAGTGCCCCACCTGAAAAAAATATATATTTATCTGACCCTTTGAACTTAGATTTGGCCTTATGACTTGCGATGGCTAAAGAAATACAATGGATGTCGTAAGTATGTTCCTTCCAGTGGAAGTTTAAGAACCAGTGCATTTTTTTGCTGTGCAGCTTCTACCCTCTGCCTCAGCAACAGGCAATGTAGATTGTGTCTGCTCTCTCAGGCTGAGTCCTAGGGTGAGGATAAAGTGACAGGGCGCAGAGCCCTCAACTGGCACAGGAGGGAAATGTGTTATGAGCAAGAATTATACTTTTGCTGCCCTTAAGTCACTGAGAGTTAGGGATGTTTGTTACTATAGTATAATCAATCTATGTTGATTGATAAAGGATGCATATTATATGTCTACTGCACACCTGTATTGTATATCTAGAGTCATTTTTACAAGAAAGAAACACTGGGGGGGAAAGGTAGTGTGGGTGTAACAAGAATAAAAATTGGTAGAAAATAGTCTTTAAATTGTCACTAGAAATTGGTGAAAATAACCCACTTGTTCTTTTCTGTTTAACTATATAGTGCTATAAAAATGATCAAATATTTTGTTTTAAGTGCTGAGGGATAGAGGAGGAGGTGGAGGAATTTGAAGTACAGAATAATAAATATAAAAAGAAATGGAAAGTTCACCAGATTTTCTAAAAGAAATAGTGAACTAACAAAAAATGCCTCCAATTGCAGAGACCAAAACAACTCTTGGTGGGTATCTTCATGACTCTGCATGTGGCATTAGCCTGTGGGTATGCACCCCTCCTGCCAATCACATCTCAGAGGACCATGCTGACACTTCACTATATTAGACAGGTCTATCCTTTGTATCTTTTGGAATATTTTTCAAAGAGAAATGTGTCATGTGAATTAAAAAGTCTGATGAGAAAAAAATCTGGTGAGAGGGAAAAATCAGGGACTTTCGTGTTACTTGGAAGAAAGTTAGCACAAGTTGCTTCATCTGACTCATTGAATTTTTCTTTCATTGCTTTGGGGTGCATGTATGTGTGCATGGAATTGGGTATAATGTAATTGACTATCAGTGGACTAGGCAACTGCTTCTAGGGGGTTCAGAGGGCTTTTAAAATTGTTACTCAAGAAATTTAGCATCCATGGTTCAGTGCAATAGGAAATCTGGTTTTGGCTTTTTCTCCACGTAGAAAGTATCTGTTTCCATCAACAGGAGTTACAAAATCCTTTTTAACACAATTCCCAGAACAGAATCAATTCTGCCTAAAGGAACCCAAATCTTGGTAAGGAGTGCTTAGGTTTTCTGGACAGGTATGCAGTCTCACATTTGTTGACAATTCTAGAGGGAAGCAAAAACTTACAAATATAGATTGATTAAAAAAATCCATTACTTATAGACGTCTCTTTGAGTAAGTACATAAACAAAAACCAAGACTTAGTTTATTACTATCTATAAAAGCAAGCAATAAATAACCATACTGTTTAGAGGGGGGAGATAGGGAAGTGAAGAACCCAAATTTTATCTTCAGCTTAGCTAGGAGAACATTTCAGACTTGTGTATGTTATTTGTCTACTAACCACTTCCACTTGGTTGTCTAATGGTTATCCAAATTTATATAACCCAACTACACTCTTAATCTTCCCCTTTCCTTAACCTGTTGTGATGGATTTTATGCGTTAGCCTGACTGAATTAAGGGGTGCCCAGATAGCTGGTAAAATATTATCTCTGGATGTATCCATGAGGGTGTTTTCAGATGACAGCATTTGAATCTAGAGACTGAGTAAAAGACAATCCACCCTCACCAATGTGGACAAGCATCATCCAATCTGTCGAGAGCCTAAGTAGAATAAAAAGGCAGAGGAAGGGTGAATTTAGTATCTTCTGGAGCTGAAATATTCATTTTCTCTTGCTCTTGCACAGCAGAGCTCCTGGATCTACGACCTTTAGATTCCAGGACTTCAACTATTCCCCACCTTTCTCCACCCAAGGCCTTTGGCCTCGGACTGAATTACATCACCAGCTTTCCTGGCTTTCAGACAACGCTTTGTAAATCTTCTTGGCCTCCATAATTGCATGTACCAGTTCTCACAATGTCTCCTCTTAAGTATCTATATCTATCTGTCCATATCCTATTGGTTCTGTTTCTCTGGAGAACCTTCGTGAATACATCTGCTTTTCTTGTAATCTTTCACATCTCAGGAAATTGAAACTCCATTCTGCCAGCTGCTCAAGCCAAAAACCTTGGAGTCATGCTTGATTCTCCTCTTTTTTGCTCACATTCCACATTCAATATACTGGTAAATTTGGTCGGCTCTATTTTAATTACATATCAAGAATCTGACCACTTATTACCACCTCCATCATTCTCAATCGAGTCCAAGCCATCACTGGTCTAATTCTGCTCTGAGCAAAGCCCCTACTCATCTATCTCTTCCTAATCTTGTCCTTTAAGTGATGCTTCTCCATAAAGCAGCCAATAGAAAATTTTTTTAAACAATTTTTAAAAATTAAGTGCACATAGAGAGTCAAATAAATTCAAAATGTTGTTACTAAAACAGCAGCCCCTTACCCGCCCTTCACTGCTTCTCAGAAGTAGCCCCTTTGAACTCCTTCAGCTGATTCTTTTGATATTGGCCATGTTCATTAAATCAACAATGCCTGTGATTCTACAATGCAACAAATGCTGCCAGCGGAAGTATGACGCACCATGGGTTGAGACGTATCCTGATTATGAAGATGCTGAAATGTAAAACAAAAATGTGTGTCTCAGAATTGACGAAATATAGTACTTCCATTTCTTTAAATAACATGCCTATTTATAAATGTATAAATATATACATGCAAATATATATTTCTATATTATAAATTATATATACTATAACATATGTAACATAAATATAATAAATAACATGATATTTAATAAAACATAACATATAATAGTAATATTATCTATTTTATATATATTTCTTAATTCTTGCATTTAGGCATTAAATATTGACTTCCTGCTATAGAAGATGAAAGTCTAGTATGCTTTTATACCATCTCCCCCATTGTCCTCACCCACATATAATGAAATTTGATTATATTAATATTCAATATTTTCATACTGTAACTACATAAACACTTCCACAGCTGAACCACATAGCTTTCTTTAATTACTTTTCTTCCCTTCTTTTCTCTTTCTGTTTTTCCCTGTAATTACTAATTGTCTTTTTAAAAATAATTGTTTTAAGTTTCTATAGAATTATTCTCAAACTCACTTCCCTGTGTATAAATCTCAGTCACATTCAGTTCTTCCTTTCAGTTCCTTCTGACCCACTCCAGTAGGAAGTAGCTGATCTCTAAGCCTGCTGCAGAGCTGTGGGTTTGGCATTTCACCATCTCTCTGGAATTCTTGTTTTCTCTTTCACCAAGCTTCTGTTCCTTAGATCCTAAGTCTTCTTTCTTGATTTGCTCCCTCATATTGATAGAGTATTTATTCTATTACTTATCTGAGAAAGTTTGCAAAGTAATGTTTTTGAAAGCTTCCATCTCTAAAATAATTTCATTTGACCCACACCCTTAATTGGCTGGGCATGATATTTAAAGCTGGAAAGAATTTCTCCTAGTAATTAGAAAGTGTTCTTCCATCTTGTTCCTAAAGCCCAGTACTGCTGTTGCATGAAACCTATTATCTCGCAGTTTTGAAAGTGCTCTTTTCTTTGTGCTCAGAATTCTGAAACTTCACAATGATTTGTCAATAATTGCTTCAATTATTTAACAGATGATTTCATTTTACCCCTCTCTAATATTCTTTGTCTCTCCTTTCAGACTTTTATTATTTGAATGTTGAGCTTATGGACTTTTGTCTTTTTAATCTATATAGTTTATTTTTTTTCCATTTCTGATTTTTCATATCTTTGCTTAATTTTCTTTTTTTTAATATATTTTGCTAATTTTCTGGAAGATTATGTAACCCTCTTGAGTTGTTCTTTTTTTTAATTCTCCAAATTTATTTTTAAACACATGTATTTCTTTTCTTCTCTCTCTGAAGATGTTAAACATTTTTGAAGTTTTCTTTTCCTTGAGAAGTCATTGTTTCTTCTAAGTTATTGTTTTTGCTTGTCAGCTCTGTCTTCTAACCTTCAGATTAGGGGCTTTCCTCAAATATCTGGCAGTCCTTAGCTGCCTATTCACACTTAACTATGGGGAATAAAAAGCTCTTTTAGAAGCTGTGTGGCAGAGCTTCAATCTAACATAATCTGGCTGAGCGATTTTATTAATGAAAACCCAACATTAATACTTTTAGGTCTTTTCTCTTAGGATGATCATATTTTTCAGGGAAAGATCTTCTAATCTCCTTTTTGATATCTAATCATTCAGCTGCCAGAAATCTGAGCACCAAGTAAGGAAAGATAGTTGAGACTCTGAACATTCAGTAGGTAAATTTCCCTAAATCCTCCTTTTTTTAGTGTGTTAACACTGGCCCTCAGGTGACTATCTCTTTATCCTGTTTTATTTTCCTTTTAAGCTCTCATCACTGCATGGCCCATTATATTTTCATCTGCTAATTTGTTTATCTTTCTTTTCTCCAATTAGAATGTAAGGTCAATAAAAACAGGTTTTATCTCTTTTTGTTCACTGTTGTATCTGCAGTGTCTGACAACAATACCTTGTACATAATAGGTGCTCAATAAAAATGTATGTCATGAATTAGGTTAAATCATGAAATTTCTGCTTTTCAACTGTTTTTGACCTTCAAAATAATGATTTCATATAGTTCAAACTAAATAAAAGAGGGTCTGAATGGCTAAGAATTATCACCCTTTTCCTTTTGCTATGGAAATGATTGTAAGGAGATACTGAATGTCTTTCCTAGCTTATTGTATATAAGTAACCCAAGAAATAGTAAGTGGGGAAATGCAAGCCCAGAGAAGTTAAATGATGCTCTGACTTGCCTAAGACCACACTACCTTAGGAAGTACTGTAGTAGAACCAGGGCCAGAATCTCATATGTACCAGGCAGTATTAGAGGATCTCGGGATAAAATAGTGACTATAATAGATTCCTGGGTATTTCTGGGAATCGGAGAGACCAAAAACAAGCAAGCAGGTATAAAAGGGTATTGAATGGAATTGTTCTTATTTTCCTGCAAGTTCAGCTAAAGACCCCACACTGAGTACAGTAGGCAATATGAAACCTTATCGACTGAAGAGAGCAACATGGAGCTGCCAAACACCCCAGGGCCAGAGTGGTCCTTTAATTCTTACCCCCACAACTGCATCCAACGTATACGAATAACATAGAATATCGAAATTCACAGGGAGAAGGGCACTGAGTCACGGTAAAAGTTAGGCCTAGTTGTCAGAGAGGACTGCTAATTTATCCCCACCATCTTCATATTTGGAGTGGGAATATGGTAAAGAGTGTGGATGGTAAGTGCCCAGCCTGACTACTTCAGCTACAAGGTGCCACTGTTACTTCAGAGAGTTCCTATGTGGTGAAATTAAGAAAGTACATATGGGCTGGGCGTGGTGGCTCACGCCTGTAATCCTAGCACTCTGGGAGGCCGAGGCAGGTGGATTGCTCGAGGTCAGGAGTTCAAAACCAGCCTGAGTGAAACCCTGTCTCTACCAAAAATAGAACAAAATCAATTGACCAACTAAAAATATATATACAAAAAATTAGGCAGGCATGGTGGCGCATGCCTGTAGTCCCAGCTACTTGGGAGGCTGAGGCAGGAGGATCGCTTGAGCCCAGGAGTTTGAGGTTGCTGTGAGCTAAGCTGATGCCATGGCACTCACTCTAGCCTGGGCAACAAAGTGAGACTCTGTCTCAAAAAAATAAAAAAGAAAGTACATAATCTGCAAGCAAAACGACAGAAGAAAGCACATGTCATTCCTGTTTTCCCATGGAAGAGCTGTGAGTAAGCTTAAGGTACTGTCAAATTGGAAAGCTCCCCAATCACATAGACCTAAAAGAAACCAAGTTAATATCCATAATGTACTCATTCACACTTCTGATTCCTGTTATCTATCTTCGTGTTTAAAGGAAATGAAGAACATCCATTGAGCAGATGGCCATCTACATAAGGGCCCGTGAAATACACCTGTGTCTTGCGGGCCACAGTTACAATGGAAACAGCTGTTGACCTAGACCAGCATGTGTTAGCTTTCCATTAGCTCACAGTGTTCACCAGGCCATCTGTAGCTCAGAGCTAAGTAAATGGAGTCATTTGTCCATGGTTGGCTCATTTCCATAGGTCGTTATGTAGAAAAGCTGATAAAACATGATTATTACTCCGAAGGAAAAAAATAAAGCTCAGAGGTTCTGGCAAAGTTTCCAGGAAGGTCATCATTAACTAGGCAAGTCAATAAACTCCCCACCTCCTGTAGATACTACACTAATCTGTGGCAGCCCATGGGAGAGAGGAGCTCTACTTGGATAGCTGTCAAATGTCAATGAGGTATGAGACAGAGGCTTAGCATATTCACATTTATTTCATTTTCCAATAGCACACTTCCTGCCTGCTCTCCCTTTCTTTCCTCCTTTCTTCTTCCAGAAACATTATTGCCAGTGACATGGGGATGAAGTATTTTATTAAGGGACTGGACTCTCAAGGTGTGAAGTCATATTCCCTTTTGTTATCTTCCATTAGGAGGTCCTATAGCTCTTTCACTCATTGAACTATAAATTACAGGAAAGAAGGAACCATTCTAGGAATTGGCTTTTCATTGCCCATCATAGCATCTAGCACATAGTAGGTGCTCAGTAAATACCCATTGGTGTTAGTCTATTCTAGCCTTTAAAAGCACTCCTGATCTAGAGGCTTAGAATGGGACTGGGAAAAAAACAAAACAAAACAGGAGAAAAAAAAACCCTCAAACATAGTAGGATTTATGATCAATGTTGAGCTAAAAGAAACCTTATATTCTCATACTAAAGCAGTCTATAAGGCTGCCTTTGCTATTACTGATGTAAACTCCTCTACCTCACTTTCTGATTTTTTTCTCCCAATAATTTGCCCTTGATTAAATTTATTTTAAAAACTCACATTTATTAAGTACCAATACTGTGAAGAAATACTTTGCATTTATTTTCTTTTATAAATTCTCTTAAACAAAGGTCACTTCTATTTTGGAAATGAGAAAAATTGAGGCTCTGAGAGTTTAGGTAATTTTCCCACAGGTGGTAAACGGAATAGCTAGGACTGGGGCCCAGGATGATTTGGATACTATAATATACTGTTTAGGAAACATCAGATGGCCCCTTCAGTGCTGCCTGGATATTCCTCATCCTCTTGAATTCCATGTTGGATAGAATTTCCTGAGAGCTTTGTTCTTCAATCCTTTATTTTATTTTTTCCTTTATCCATGAATTTGATGACATATAAGTTATACTCATGACCTTCAGAATTTGACCAGATCTTGGCCAGAGTTGTCACTTCCACCCAATGCTGTCATCAGAAACCACAAGAAGCTGTGGGAGGAGGACTTTGGGAATTAGAACCCCGCCAGCACAAGGAAACAGCACAACACTCCTAGAGGGGCCAGACCGATCAGGGAGAACTGCATTCGCTTCAAATGTGGACATCACAGGATGTGGGCAGAGAATGAGTTAGTCTGATGCCAGGACTGGGGAGTGGCCAGGGGGTTCTGGCCACTTCTAGATTTAAATGCTGTCTGTTCCTGTCTCTACGAAAGCAATAAATCCCGCTGGACAGCCCCTCACACCTTCCTAACTAAAGCCTGCCAGATTTCTGCCTTTCCTGAGACTGCTTCTTGGGAACAACTCTCTTATTTCCTTTACCTTCTGTGACCTTCTTTACTTGCTTTATGGATCCCCTCAGCCTGAGCCACCATCAAGGCGGACTGAAGAGAACACCTTTTGTGTCATCGTCTTAGAACACTGGCTCCTGGATGTCTCTTTTTCCAATTTATATTATACTCATCCCAATGAAACAGAGCTTCACAGACACCCTTACAATCTGTGTCTCTGCCCAGCTTTTGAGAACAAGAGTGCAGCCACTACACTACCTGTAGGCTCACAGTTATTCTCCGTTACTCACCGTCACCGAAACCCCACTTCCAGCCCTTGGCTATATTCTTCTCTTTGTTCTCAGTGATCAGACTCTCACAAGCTGAACAGCAGCTTTGAGATCTTTTCTCACTGGCTTTGGCATTTAGTTTTGAGTTTATTTCTTTTCGATATCCAGGCACATCTAGGAAAGGAAATTGCTAATTAGGACATGCATCCTCTTTCTTTTGAAGTGACCCGACAATTTTTTTTTTTTTTTTTTTTTGCTTTCTTTCTCATGACAGAATCCTTAGCAACTGCTTGAATTCAGGGGCATGCATGTGTTTCCACTGTAATACTTTCTCTCCATTTGACAGGCAGGATTGTCTTACAAGGAAAAGCTGAACACTCTGACAGCTGATTACGGTACCTGCCTTTTTCATTCTGCTCCTCAAAGAGCCCTGGATGACAGTGATGATGACCTAGGAAAACCAATTAGGGCCTCAGGATCATTTCTACTTGTGAGCTGGGAACAAGATGACAGAGGGCACCAAGGGATTGTTTATAATGGATAATAGGTTCTTTGTGTGAGGTGCAGGGTAGGACATGAAATATCTTTGGCTCTGTAAAAAATGTGTTATTTTTCTCTGCCAAAATGGATAGACAAAAGCAAAAGAACTCTCTAATGCTGGTAGATCAACTTAATCTTTTCTGCTTTTGCCAAAAATATTCCACAGATAATGTAGCCATTTGTCTTTTCCAAAAAGAGCTAGTTTTCCTCTGTCAGTAAGGTGTAGGGCTTCCAGAAAATTGCTTCTTATCCTGGAAGCATTCCAGCCCTGTGGACATTTCCATAGGGAATAAAAGCAGCTACTCCCTTTGAAGACAGACTTGTGAATAACTTCACATCAAAGAATGGAATTGTAATGTTTAAGAGCACTATATAAGCAGCTTTGTCATCTATGAGGCTGGTTATGATGGACACGGAGCATGTGATTGGTAGAATCTGAGTTGTTGCAGCAATGAGAAGTCTTGTCATTTTTCTTAATCACTGGAGGAAAGACCTTAACAGATTATTTTTCTAACTATGTGAATGGTGGGAAGAAACCTGACTAAGAAATCCCAATCTACCAGGATCCCAGAATACTTTGGCCTCCCTTGCTATCTTCTTGAACTCGTTGTTTTTGTTGAAAGAGTTGATGTTTTGCTTATTCCGAGTGTGGGCAGTAGGACTTGATATTCCATTTAGCATGTGGAGTTGGCATAAAACATGTGTAAAAACCTCAAGATTAGCCACCTTATGTATAAAACATGTTATACTCCACTCCAACTAGGAAAATTGCCAGCTCCTCAGATATAATTGGTGGAGAAAAGATGAATTTCCACAGCACCAAAGCAATGTCTACCTGAACCGTATATTTTCTGATCCAAATACAGTTACATCATCTTTTTTGTTGGATTCAAAACGTTCTCCCCCTATCTTTATCTGATTCTTGCTAATATGACAAGTGAGAAATCAGCAGGAAATATTTAGAGGCATATAATGCAGATCCGTTTCCAGAAAACAAGCAAATCATTTAGAAAAGGACATCCCCCCAAAAATCTTTGTAGCCCTGTGTGTATTTGCCGTGTCCTGGAACTTTTGACATAGGGGAGGTAGAATGGAAAGCATCCTGGCCTGAAATAATTTGGGACTCCACTCTTCAGGCTCAAGGCAAGACAGGTAAGAATGGTAAACAAAGAGAACACTGTACTATACGCTATTCTTTCTGTATCAATCTGAGTAATCCATGTGTCAATGGATACAATAGGCAGTTGTGGCTGCTCAGCATCTTTTGAAAACACTCTCTTAGGTTTTATAATTTTCCACATTTTGAGTCCTGCCTTATTAAAGTATGATGTAAAAACTGCATCAGAATTTCTTGCTGCTTAACATACAAGTGCATGACCTAGATTTCCTCTTTGGGGTGCACCCCTACTAGATACTGATGAGAAAGGGAGCAATGTTTGGATGTGGTCACAAAGACATCAATTTTCTGGCAGATGTGGGGGCAGAGGAGTTCTGGTACTCTCTGGGTTGTAGTGGTGGAGTTTCTGGAGCACAGTCGCAGGTACAATCAGGGCAAAGAAGTGGGTGGTGGCAGCAGGGACATTTTCCCCTACAGGTAGGAGGAAAATTTTCTGTGTTTCTAGCTGCTTAGCACTTTAAGTCTAGCTCCCTGGCTGTCCTTGAGATTCTGACAAAGTTTCTAATATACTTAATAAATCCAATTTTGCTTAAAATAGTTAGAAATTATCTTGTGATTTGCAGCTAAGGTTCCTGACCAGAATAATGGAAATGAACAGTTGTAACAGAGGGGCAGTGTAACTTCAGTTACGATTGATAGGAGGACATTGGAAAGGGAAGATTGGAAGTGGCCACAGAACAAAAAGAATCTGATGGAGTTTTTCAGGGGCGGGGGGTCTTCAAATATAGAAGTTCTTTTCTTGCTTAAATAAAATTTTTTCTCAACTTTCCCCATTTCTGTACAAGGAAAGGCATCAAGGAAAAAAATCTTGAGCATTCTCAAGAGTTTATAAAATAGCATGAAGAAAATAAAAATTGTTCTGAATCATCACCTGGGATAACTCTTTATTTGCTTTTTGATGTAATTTCTTTTATTTTTTACCACGCATGTACGAGGGCTATCGGGAAGGTAAACCAGCTATTGTTCATATAACAAGAACGGTTTGCGAGACATCATTGTAACCTGGTAGCCAAGGAGAGTGGACTGCAACGCGCATGCGTCAACAAAGATGCCTTCACTGTACCAGTCAGTGGGGCGCTAGACACTGTTGCCTTTATCTCTAGCTTAGGCATGGGGTCTTGCTATGTTGCCCAGGCTGGCCTCTAGTGATCCTCCTGCCTTGGCCTCTCAAAGTGGTGGGATTACAGGCGTCAGCCCCTGTGCCTGGCCAAAATTCATATTTTTAAGACTTTTGGTACATATTGCCAAATTATTTTACAGAAAAAGTATACCAGTTTATAAACTTGTATGTGAGTGTTCTTTTCCTCATAATTTAACCAACTCTTGTTTTTATCATCCAAATTATTTTCTAATTCAGAACTTGAAAGATTAAAATATATTATTTAAAAATTCTTATGTTTATATATTTTTTTACTTAATTGAGATCACAATGTACATATAGATGCACATAAATTTATATTCTGCTTTTTTAAACTTATTGCTATATTATTATGAATTTTTATATTAAATTTTTTCTACTTCATTTTTAGTGACTTAATAACATTTAACTTCACAGATAAGCTATAATTTATTTATACATCCTCCAATAAGTTAAACTCTTCCATTTTTCCCAAAATTTTTATTTCTTTAGGATATTTTCTCAGAGTGGATTGTGGGATCAAAAATTAGGAACTTTTATGAACTCCTGATACCAGTGAATGTTCTCATTATTAATGAATAAATCTGTTTAACCATACTCTCATCAATATTGCATTTTGGCTTAAAAAATAAATTAAAAACCTTTACAAATGTGATACGCAGGAGTGACGCAAGCATTGCATTAAAATATTAATGAGGGTTAATTTTGCCCTTTACCTAGGTTCATTTGCCATTTATATTTCTTTTTTTTTTATAAATGAGAACGAGGGATTTTAAACAAACATTGAATGTATCCATTCACATCACAGAAGTCATTTCCCAAGTTCTTACATTTGCATCAAGTTACACTGTAGCATAAGAGAAATAGCTAGAGCAATAAAAATGGAGCTGATGAAGTATATACATTTTAAATATTAAATTTTGATAAGTTATAAGTATGCACTTAAAAACCATTTACAATTCCCTGTCATTTTGATGTTGGAGATAATTTCACAATTACCTATCACTGACATTAGGATGGCTCGGTGGGAATGGAGCTGCCGTGGTTCCAGGGCTGCAGATCAATAGACAAAGTTGAATCTTTGTAAGGAAAAAGGAAAAGAAGGCTTTTAGGCCCAGAAAATCTACTATCCCAGATGCCATCCTAGATGTCAGTTCTCAGTGTGAAAGAATTGGGAGTTAACAGAAGAACCACAGCGAGGTAGAGTTTGCTGTGTTTATAAATAAAATAACATTGAAGTTATTTTATTTTTTTTATTTTTTTTTTATTTCGGCATATTGTGGGGGTACAGATTTTAAGGTTTCAATAAATGCCCATTTCCCCCCTCCCCCCAAAAGTCTGAGTCTCCATCATGACCATCCCCAGATGGTGCACATCTCACTCATTATGTATGTATATACCCGCCCCCCTCCCCCCTCCCACCTGCCCAATACCCTATTACTGTAGTACCTATGTGTCCGCTTAGGTGCTACTCAGTTAATACCAGTTTGTTGGAGAATATATCTGGTGCTTGTTTCTCCATTCTTGGGATACTTCACTTAGTATTTTATTTTTTATTTCAGCATATTATGGGGGTACAAACATTAAGGTTACATACACTGCTCTTGTCTCCCCTCCCCCCTCAAGTCAGAACTTCAAGCGTGTCCATCCCCCAGACGGTGTGCATTACATTCACTATGTATATTTTTATTTTTATTTTTTTATGGCTGCACCATTTTACAATCCCACTAGCACTGTATGAGGATTCTAATTTTCCCACATCCTTACCCACACTTATCTCTTTTCTTGACTATAGCTATCCTAATGTGTATAAAGTGATATCTCATTATGGTTTTGATTTGCATTTTTCTAATGAATAAGGATATTAAGCATCTTTTCATGTATACATTGGACATTTATATTTTGTTCTTATATCCTGATGTTCTGTTGTCACTAATAACTGAAATGTTCTCTGATAGAGTATGTTTTCTAAGTTCATTTACTTATAAATATTACAAGGGTATAAAATAATTTATGCAAGTCTGTAATTGTTCAATTATTAATATGTCATAGTATGATAGTATGATAGCTGATTCTCTTATTGGCATATCTTGTATCTGAAATGAACCATTTTCAGTCACTTTGTATACTTATATTACTAATTTTACATACAAATTCATAGCTTATATTGGCTTAGTTTTAATGTTTTGGTATAATGTAGGTATGAGCTACACAAAATCTTTCCATGACTTAAATTTTTACTTTCCTTAGAAAATAAATTTAAAACAAAGACCCTTAAATCTTAAAACTATAGAAAATGTTTATTTAAGACAATCAGAACTTTTGGTTAATGCTTCCAAAAACATAGAATTTATTTATGTTTTCACAGTTTCTAATTCTTAATTTAGCTCAGGTATCTATTATTTTAAGGAACTCACTTTTTTCCTTGTAGTTTTCTAATTTATTAGTATAAGGTTGTTTGTATTAGTGTCTATTAATAGTTTAATTATTTTTTATTTTAAAATATTAAGGTGGTTGAAGTTATTTCTAAATAAATATTCTTCTCTCTTTCCTGCACAACATATTTGTATTTACATGTGTGTTTCTATGGCATAAGTTCGATTTTCACTCAGCCCATATGGCATTTTTGTTAAAGATCAAAGATGTAGCCACACATCTGAAGAGGAAGTATCTGAATCTGGGTTAGCCTCATACTTGATGGCAGTTACTACCTGAGTGTCAGGATTGGACAGATCAGATATACAGCAGCCTGTCCTGAATGGTATTTAAACAGGACCATTTCTGTTTCAGTGTACACTCCTTTGGTTTTAACCAATACCACATGGGCTTGTCTAAAGAGAACAATATCTATTAATATTGAAAATTCTCTGACACAGTTGTTCTCAAAGCATAGTCTACACACACATCTGGGAGTCCCAATCCTTAAAGCGTGTCTGTAAAGCCAAAGTTATTTTCATAATAATCCTGATGTGATTTACCTTTTTCACTTTGTTGATATTTTGCACTGATGATACAGAAGCTATAATGATACCTTAGTAAGAATCAAGGCAGTAACACCAAACTGTGCTAATGGTCATTGTATACTTCACTATCACACAGTCACAATATTTTTTTTTAAATGCAAAAAATAAATAAATAAATAAAAGCCAGAGACAGTTAAGAATACACTTGGTGAAGCAGTAAAAAATTAAACATGGACCCTTAAATATGTGCCTTTTAAACTGGGTGATGAAATGGGAAGTTTACATGAAGGCTTTGTTATATGCCAAATTAACATTCTTATCTTGAAGAAAACCATTTGTGCAATTGTTTGAGTTGCAAACTAAACTAGCTGTTTTTTCCATGACACACCACTTTTACTTGAAAAAAAAAAAAAGACAGACAAACTATGGTTATTCTGACCTAGGTATCTGGCAGAAATTTTCTTGAAAATGAATAAAAGGAGCCTGTCATTTCAGGGAAAACAACTAATGGTATTTGTTGCCAATGATAAAATTTGAGCTTTTCAGTGAAATTAAGTTTTAGAAAACTATGTCTGCTACCATGACCTTGACAGCTTCTTAATACTTATATTTTTCTTATGAAATTGGTGATAATATTAACTAATGTGATTTTTAAAAATATTTTATGATGAAATGTGTCAACATTTGGAACATCTGCGTAACTCAATGTATCAATATTCTCCAAATACAATGCATGGTCTTCCAAAATTATGCATAGATGAAAGCTCTATTCAACATTCAAGATAGACCAATGGATTTTAATTTAAGAGAGTATAAAAAGTTTATTGATACAGTTTCAGAGTCTACATTGTATCTTTAAAGAAACTACTTGTTGAACTTTGCGTAGTATCAAAGATTATCCACAACTATATTCCTTCCTCTTTCAGCAGTACCTATGTAAGGCTGTATTTTCTTGGTCTATTTCAACCAAAACCTCAAATTGCAGCAAGTTGAATGAATGCCAAAGTAGATAGTAGAATCCAGCATTCTTCTATTAAGCCAGACCATTAAAGAGATTTGCAAAAATATAAAACAATACCATGCTTCTCACTAACATTTTCTTTTGGAAATATCATTTTTCATAAAAACATGTTAATTATGCTAATAAGCTATATACAATAGTACTGTTGTTATAATTTTGAATTAATTAATAAGTAGATATTTGGTTTTTTTCAATTTTAAATACAGAAAGTTTCAACAGATATAACCCACATAAACATAAACTCTTTGGAGTCTTAATAATGTTGAGTGTAAAGGGAATCTAAGTCCAGAAATTTTAAGAACTGCTACCCTAGTAAATTATTCTTGGAGAATTTTGCATGTGAATACTCATGAGGCTATACCAAGCGAGTTAATGTATTCAGCAATAAGTTAGGATGACCTCCTGATTTTAATGTGAAATTGGGTGTTAGGACCAATAACGGTCACGCAAATACCTGATTAAGAGAAGTCAAAAAGAAAAACGAAGCTTTCAAAAGCTCTGGATACTTTGTTGACATGCACCATAGATTGTTGAACTTGGTTACTGAGGCGTGCTGGTGAGTGCAGCTCTTGGTCTCCTAGGGGAGCTGCTTGCTTTGCCATGTTGCACACGCACCTTTTTGATCTCAGATACTAGTTTTCTTCCTTGTGTTTAATACATATAACATATGGCTTGTTTCTTTGTCTACCTTTTATTATGCTATTTCATCAGGCTACTTTGAAATCAGTATAAGACATAATCAGCCGACTACAATTCACTTTTAAGTGCAGTTCTTTATCAAAGTACATAGAATTATATGGCATTCTTATGATCCAGTGCTTCAACTGACAATGTACAATATAGAATTAAATAAAACTATGCAGCCTGACATAGTTAAGTCCATTATTATTGCTTGACATAGAACATAAAAACAGAAAAGGGGGAAAAAAGTTGTATGAGGTCTTCATGGGTAACTAAGCAGCTGGATGTAAATAACCAGAGAAAGAAAGATATTTCCCTGCTGCTTTTCTGATGTCACTGTTTCTCTTCCTGAGCTTTGAACATCTCTTCTCATTTTCTCTTTCTTTGGGACCCTGGATTCTCAGCTAGAATTTGATGCTACTTAAGGGTGTCGCCAGTGTGGTGAAATTATCTATGCTCATGCATCGTCTCCATTTATTAGCTATGTGACCTTGATCAAGTGACTTCAGCTGTTTGTGCTACTGCTGCAATCCCTCTCTGTACAATGGGGATAATAAGTGGATCTAGATCATTGAATGAAGACTCAGCGAAACAATTCATGTACTGGGCTCAGCATTCTGCCTACCACCCAGTGGGGCCTCCATGGGTATCAGCTATTATTTTTCCTTACTTTTACTCTTTGGCACTTATATCTCATTTAGATATTAAATGGGTAGGGAAATAAGGACTATATTAATTAATTCAACCAGCACATGGTAAACAACTATTACATAGCAGGCATTGTGCCAGGACTGGGGATACAAAGATGAATAAAAATGGTGCCCATGGGGGCAGAGGATGTGTCCATGTGGTACATTACTCTATTTCTGGCCTCTATCAGAGTGTCTTGCACACAGTAGATGTTTAATAAATGTGTGCCAAATAAGCAAATAACAAGCATAAAGAGTTTAAAATTACTCTTTCTATTTTACAGATGAATAAATGGAGACATAAAAAAGAAACAGTAATTCATCCAGTGTCACCCAGATTGTTAGTCACAGAATCAGAAACAAAACCCACCTCGGCTTGAGCCAAGAGCCTTGCTGGGAGCCAGTACCTGTGCTGCATCGCTAGGGCAGAAATGCTGACGCTGCCCATTCATGCTGCTAGAGAAGGGTGACTTTGGCTTCCCCAATGCTCATTTCCAAAGCATATCATGGCCCTGCAGATAAACCAAATGCTCAACAAGATATTCTATAAGTATTTATTGGTATCCTCCATAGTTTACAAGAAACTGTGCTAATCTTTGAACATGTAGGGGTTAGCACAAGAGACTTTTATGGAGCTTACCCTCTATTCAGGAAGGCAGACATTAAACAATTAATTATGCACACAGCTGCTCTTGTGATAAACGTTATGTAAGAGCATATCAGAGTTTCTGACTTAAGCTGGTACAATGGTCAGAAAGGCTTCTCTGAGCAATGGAATTTTGAATTGAGCTCTGAAGGGTGAGTAGAAAAGAATTAACCAGAAAAGAAATGGAAGAAGAGCATTTCTGACAGACTAGCATGACCAAGAATAATAACTTGGAGCATTGGAGTAATGGGAAAAAGGCCAGTGTGCAATACCCAGAGAGAGAATGGGGCAGTGAGATGACACAGAGCTATAGAGACAGGTTCAGGCCAAACTCTCCAGGGCTTCTGACCTAGGTTAAGTGTTTTGGTATTATCCTAAGTATTGTACAGTGGGTTTTCAAGAAGAGAGTAATAAGATACACAATTTAGAAACATCACAGTATGAACGAAGACCAGGAGAACTCTTTTGTACTAGGGGTGTGAATGAAGATGGCAGTGTTGGGGGGAGGGGGGAAATGGGCATTTATTGAAACCTTAAAATCTGTACCCCCATAATATACCAAAATAAAAAAAATAATTAAAAAAAAAAAGATGGCAGTGTGGACCAGGATGATGGCTTTATAGATGGAAAAGTGGGCAGACTTGAAAGATACTTAGGAGATAGTGTTCATCGACTTGGTGACTAAGGTCAGGGAGTTGAGCAGGAGGCAGACCCAGATTCTATGGGACCTGAAGCTTCTAGAATTGGGGAACCCTGGACACTGTTACAGGAAGGTGCCAAAATGGCTATCAAAGTCACAGCCATTCCATATAGACACAGTGTAGTATGGACAAACAAGAGGTGTTTCCTTCCTTGCACCTCTTTTTATTAAGGAGCAATACTTTTCCCAGAATTCTCCCCAGTGTCCCTCTCCTATGTAGGAAAGATTGGATAGGAAAATAGGGAATCCCTCCCAATTCTGAGACTCCACAATTGTGGTAGGAACAAAACATTTTAGGAAGTGCATTATCATCTGCAAGCCAAGAAGACAATCCACACCTGTGTTCTAGAAACAGGATATAATTATTGTACAAGATACACTTAAAATAATTATGCTGGGACAACAGGGATAAAGTAAGGCTGTCCTCAACAAATTAGAACAATGGCCACTCTATCTATGGCTATGGACATAAGTGACTAGGTGAGTTCCCTCTCCTTTTCCCACATCGGAGTTGTCATCTTCCCTCATGAAGATGAGTTTCAACTCTTCCCTTGGTTCACTGCTGGGGGACTCTGACTCATGTTCCTCACTGACCTCAGTTGGCACCTGTTTTCTGTCAGCTGACTGGTGCTGCATCATTTTCTACTGAAGCAAGAAGGCATGAGCCATAAGTTCTCAGAAATAATCAAGCATATGGTGATCATAAGCCTTGCCCAGAGTCAAACTGGGAAATTATTAACTGGAGATAGTTGACTGGAAGATAATGTCTCCCCAAGTGAGCCGAGAGAATATCAGTCCTGGAATATGCTCCAGGAAACAGGGATTCTGTCTGAAGAAATACACCCTCATCTTGAAGAGTCACCTTGAAGAGTACTCCAGTATGTTAAAAAAAACTGCCGGGCATGGTGGCTCGTGCCTGTAATCCTAGCACTCTAGGAGACTGAGGCCAGAGGATTGCTTGAGCTCAGGAGTTCAAGACCACCCTAAGCAAGAGCAAAACCCCATCTCTACTAAAACTAGAAAAATTAGCTGGGCATTGTGGTATGTGCTTATAGTCCCAGCTACTCGGGAGGCTGAGGCAGGGGGATCACTTGAGCCTAGGAGTTGGTGGTTGCAGTGAGGTATGATGAAGCCACTGCACTCTACCTGGGGTGACAGAGCAATACCCTGTCTCAAAAAAAAAAAAAAAAAAAGAAAGAAAAGAAAAGAAAAACACAACAAAAAAAACCTCCTGAGAAGTCCTACCATGAAGAAATGCAAAAACTCAAGTTTTTCCACAAGACCAGGGAATCCTTTTTAAACATGTAAATACACATATACATCCCAACAATCAATATGCTAAGAATGCTTCAAAAAACTGAGAAAAAGAAGAAGATACATTAGCCTCAAGGCAGGAAGGCCAAGGAATGGGGACAAAAATAGAATGGCCCAACATAGTAGACTAATCCTAGAATCAATGACCTGGTTCTCAATATGTTTTAGCAGCCCTGTGGCTGGTCTACACATGGATTCATATGGGGTTGATTCTTGATCCAAGGGTTGCCTCAGTTATTAGGTTTATCTGTTTTTCCCTAAGAGCTTTGGTCCATTTCAAGATAGGCCAAGGAGTGATGATTAACAAGGAAAACTGCTTCTCTCACTTTTACACTTATTGATGTTTCCAAAATCTGAAGTAAATAAGCAGTATGAACTCTATCTAGGTGTTCCTAGAAGCATGAGATTGCCTATTAAGGCATCAGTTTGCAAAATTTGTTATTTCAAATTGCAGAAAAGAATTGATAGCATAAGACACACAGTGCTCATCTGATTCCCATACTATAAATATCCTCTGAAATGTTACATCACCTTTTTTTTGTCTTGCATTAGCATAAGGCATAGCTTGGATTCTGGAATTACTTCCAGTAATCTCAACTCCATTTGCTATCTGTAAGCCTTTAAACAAACCACATTATCTCTCTGTCTCAATATTCTCAAAATAGGGACCATAATACTATTTATCTCATATTTGTTTTACAATTCTTGTGAGAATTTAATTAAGCAATGCATTATGCTGTGAATATAGTTAAGAAGGAACTCATTGTTTTTCTGTTATTATAGCACCTGTCAATGCTCTGTAAAATTTTTATATTTGAAAACTGTTACTCCAACTCATTGCACAGAAAGTAATTGGATATAAGACAAAATTAAATTATTTTCCTTATTCAATATCTTCTTTCTCCTTACTGTGGCCTCTAGCTTTCCTTGGTCTTTGGAGACTCAACTGTCACTTAGAAGATTCCTTCCCTTCCCACCACAGTCTGGTCAGTATTGGCGATGACTAAACAGTTTCCAACGTGGTCTTAGGAAAAGAAAGCTCACGTTGGAATGACAATTCCCAAGGCAACCCAATCTTAGCCAGCGACATTTTACAGTACTTCCATCTTCTTCATTACTTCTGACGTTTTCTCCTTTATTGGATTTGTAGATAGGAGCTACAAATTCAAATCGGTTTCCCTCTAAAATCTGTTTTTCTTTTCATAACGCCACAATAATAACAAGAGCAAAGATCTCCCTAATGAAAAACTAACACTTACTGAATATTTACTTTGTATAGAAACCATACTAAATTATTGCCCTGCACTATCTTGTTTAATCCTAACAGTAAACCTATAAGAGGTAGAATTTCATTGTTGTAAATGAGAAAAATAAGGCCCAGAAGTATGAAGCAAAGTGCTCAAGGACACGCACAGGTAGGAGGTGGGAGAGCCTAGATTCAGATTCACTTATGGCTCACTGGACAGTCCACACCTGTAGCCCCTTTGTGCTGCTGCTGTAACATTTTCAGACATTTTTTTGCCTTTTGACGATTAGAACAATGTTGTTTACAGCAACAAACTGAGAAAAGCTGAGGCTTGTGGCTTTTCGGTTTCTGTAAGTAAAAATAGCATCATAACAAGATGGCAGCAGGTTCAGGGCCATTCATTCATGTTCAGAAAGCTTAGCAAATACCAGTAAAGAATGACCAGAGGCAAGGAAGTTTATATCCAGATAAACAAGGTGGATTTGCTGCACCCCTTGATAGGCCTGAGAGGCTGAATGGGCTCTCACAGGTGGGTTTTCTTCCTTCTGGTTCTCACTGGAAAGAGAACTCGAAACAACCCATACATTTCTCTCATTGCAAATCTCTCTTATCTAAAAATTTTTGGTTCAAACTTTATACCACCCAAAAAGCACTTCCTCATCCCAAACAGACGGGCATCATGCACGGTACCATGGAACACTCAAGTGACATTCTTTCCTGTGAATGTGATTATAAACTGAAGATTGTGCATGAGGCGGGGAGAGCAGTGGACCTTCCCCAAGAACGAGTTTTGAGGTGGGCCCTGGTAGTGTCTGGAAAGAGAGAAGTGATGATGAAGAAGTAACTGCAAAGTGTTTGAGGCAGAACCAAGCCTGGTGGCTACTCTCCTGTCATCAAAACATCATCTAAGCTTATAAATCTCCTGCATCGGGGGCTACTAGGGAAACAGATAAAGGAACAATCACGACAACCCTGCAGGAACAAATCCGAGAATGTTTTGAGATTGTGGCTCCCTCTCCAGGTAAATATTCAATAAAGATAACCACAGCGTGAGTGAGCGTGTGTGGAGGCGGAGTGTATGTAGGCGTGGAGTAGAATGAAAGTGCTTTGTGGTGTTCCAGGCAAATTGAAGTCACACACATGACAGAGACCCAGCACCAAACCACCTAAGTGGACATATAGTAGTAACATTTATCGGGTGTCGGGAGGGTGGGAGGGGGAGGAGGGGATGGGCATATACAACTACAACAAGTAAGATGTGCAATGTTTGGGGGATGGACACGCATGAAGCTCTTACTCGAGGGGGGGAGGGGGGCATGGGCAATATACGTAACCTTAACACTTGTACCCCCATAATACGCTAAAATAAAAAATAATAAAAATAAAATAAAATTTAAAAAAAGACTCTGCAGGACCTGATCCCTACTCTCACTTCAGCTTATCTTCTCCCACTCCCTCTTCCACTGGACTGTCCAGTAGGACTGGCCTTCATGAGGTTCCTGTGACTTGCCATGTGCAACCCCACCTCTAGGTCTTGACATGCTGCCCCTCTATGAAGGGAACATCTTCCCCTACTTTACCCAAATCATTCAGGCTGTTCTTGTTTCCTTTTGTTTTTTGAGACACAGTCTCACTCTATTGCCTGGGCTAGAGTGCCGTGGCATCAGTCTAGCTCACAGCAACATCAAACTCCTGGGCTCAAGCGATTAAAAAAAAAAAAAAAAAAAAAAAAAAAAAAACCAGGAAAGTGGTCTCTGCCTGCCTGGCTCATGCCAGGAGAGTAATAGACACATGATGACTATAGTCCTCTCCTTGTCCATACATCGACAATAGAGCAATGCTTAAAAATATCTAGAGATAGCAACATACAGGCAGTGTGTACAAATTGCAAGTCAAAAAGACAGGTGAGCAAAAATTACTTCATTTTTATATCAGAATTTTGTTTCTATTAAGATTTTCCTTTCTAATAAGTAGTGTAAACTTGATATCAATCATATTTTTTCACCTCTTACCCTAGGGTTGCATGTAAATTCTAAGAGAAGCTAATGGAAATGCCAAGACATTGGATGGTGGTGAGGTTGGGGGTAGCTTAGATGTCTGCTCTGAGTTGTTTTTACCACTGCCATAATCAGTGGAAATGCCCATTCCAGCCTTTCAGAAGCTCTACGTCTTCACCGATGGCCGTTGATCACCATTTCCATGTTACTCTCACGTGTTTGTGAGTCACTTCTGCTCCCTGCTATTACCTCCTAAATAAGCTACCTATAAACAAGTCATTCTCTGAAGCTCTGCTTTCAGGAGAAACTAAGTTTAGACAGATCTTTAAAAATAAAAATTTCAAAGGTTGAGCAGGACCTTTGTTTAGCTATGGGATCAGCATTAAGAGGGACATGGCTTAATACTGGCTCTTCCTAATACTCCAGGCTAAAAAAGACACAATTTGAATGGGGTGGTATGGGTGGTAGAATGAACAAATGGAGTTTTATTATTACAGTAAGTCTGTATAACAAACTATTCCAAGACTCAGTGGCTTACAACAACAAGCATTTATTCTTATGCAAGTTGACAAGGTGACAAGTTCAGCTTATTTAGGCTGCACTCATCAGGATAGCTCTGCTTCATGCTGTGAGCTGGCTGGGATTGGTTCCAGAATGTGGATTTGACTTAGGTCTGCTTCATAGGTATCTGTTCCGGAAACCAGGTTGAAAGGGCAGGAGCTCTTGGGGCATACTCTTCTCATAGTACTGGATTACTGAAAAGCAAGAGCCAACCTGAATAGTACAAGCACATTTAAGGCCCTTGTTTGCATCACATTCATTAATATTCCACTGGCCAAAGCGAATTGCATAGTCAGGCTCAACATCAAAGTTCCAGGAAAGTATACTCTGTCCACAGTAACAGAGGGAACAGAGTGGCTAATCCCAGCTATCATGTGTATTCATGTTATGACCTTGCAAATTACAAGGCAGTTAGGAAAACATTTCTCTTCCTTCTCATGGGTTTAAATTCATGTTTAAGAATTAATGCTTATTTTTGGGACATGTGAATATATTTATGTTTGTACTCACAGCCTGCATGAAGTTAATCTAATAGTTACCAAATGAATATTAAAAAAAACAGAGACCATCAATGGATGAATGAATAAAGAGATAGTGAGATATATATCTACATGAATGAATATTATTCCTCCTTAAAAAGGAGATTCTTCCACTTGCAACAACATGGATCAACCTAGAGGACATTATGCTAAGCGAAATAAGCCAAACACAAAAAGACAAATAGTACGTAATCTAATAGAAACAAAAAGTAGAATAGTAGTTGCCAGGGGTGGGGAGCAGTGGAAAAAACTGGGGAAATGTAGGTTAATGCAGTTATGTAGGATAAATAAGTCTAGAGATAATGTTTAGCATGAGCAATATAGTTGATAAAAAAAAAAAGTATTGTATACTGGAAATTTGCTTAGAGAATAGCATTTAGGTGCTTTTACCATAAAAAAAAAGGAAGAAGAAAAAGATAACTAAGTGAAGGAATGAATGTTAATTTGACTTGTAGTACTTGTTTTATTTTATTTTATTTTATTTTTTTATTTCGGCATATTATAGGGGTACAGATTTTAAGGTTTCAATAAATGCCCTTTCCCCCTCTCCCCCCACAAGTCTGAGTTTCCAGCATGACCATCCCTCAGATGGTGCACATGTCACTCATTATGTATGTATATACCCGCCCCCCTCACCCCTCCCCCCTCCCCAATACCCTATTACTGTAGTACCTATGTGTCCACTTAGGTGCTACTCAGTTAATACCAGTTTGCTGGTGAGTATATGTGGTGCTTGTTTTTCCATTCTTGGAATACTTCACTTAGTAGTATGGGTTCCAGCTCTAACCAGGAAAATATAAGATGTGCTATATCACCATTGTTTCTTAGAGCTGAATAGTACTCCATGGTATACATATACGTACTTGTTTTAATTTGACTTGTAGTACTTGCTTGAATGTAGTACTTGTTTCACTATGTATATATACATCATAACCTCATGTTGTACACTTTAAATATATATAATCAATAAATCAATGAGTTAATCAATAAAAAAAAGAGACATATCTTCAACACTTCCTGATGGAAAGACTTTGAAGATGGCTGGACATGGGGGACAAAACCTTCTTAGAACAGCCCTGGAATTTCTGCAAGATCATTCTAGTTTGACTGAATGACTGTGACTTAGGAGGAAGGAATGGAGTCTGGGGAACAAAACAATTCCCAAGGGGAGAAAAGTCAGATTTTTAAATGGTGGGTGGAGATTCCAGGGATGAAGGTTTGAAGTGGGAGGGAAAAGTGAGCCTGAGGACAGGAGATCAAAGTTAGTACTTGGGAGATTCTGAGGATTAGCTGCTATACTCTGTCCTATAAACTAAGTCATGATGAACTGTCAGGAATCATTTTTCTTATGTATAGTAAATCCTTTTAGCTTTTTTTTTTCTCCCTCAACATTTCAGTTAAGGCTCAGTCATACAACTTTGTGTGTTGTCAAGCAAGTAAAGACTGGGCTAAAGAAGAAAATAAAACATGCCTTATTCAGGTAGATTCTTAAATTGCTTCCTAGAAAGTCCATTTTCCTTAAAAGGAATTAACTTTTTAATGTAAACTTTCAACATTTTTTTATAGTCCATTTGGGAGACACAGTAAGAGGGGAAGATCCTGTTTTTATTGGAAACATAAGCTTTTTTCTTTTTGACTTAGTGAGAACCCATTTATTCTTTTGATTTATAAGCATATTTTACATATTCTGGTTAATACATCAGGTGTATAATGTGAGAGTTCCCTTAAGAATGCTATGACCACACATGTTAAACTCAGCTACACATTGTATTAGGCTATTAGACAAATGTCACTTTTAATATCACAACACATACATATTATATATTTTTTTCATTGACAGAGGAACATGCCTTTCAAAAATATTTTATTGGATGAAACTTTCTTATTCTCAGGAAAACTTTTGGTTCTTTAATACAATGTATTATGCCTTTTAAAATTCTGTTTGATAAAAGCATTGGTATATTATAAACACCTGTAAAGAAAATATAGCTTAAAATTCCAAGGGAAATATTTTATAAGTTTCCTCTTTTACATTTTCACAAAAATCCACACAGGCACTAAGAAAGACTGACAAAACTGTTTTATGTCTGAACAATATACTCCAGGTTGGAAACATTCAAACATGATTTTATTTAAATATTAAAGCTTCTCGAGAGTGAACCTTTGGCTACAACCCAATGAGTTGGCTGGGGCTTTAACCTGGAAAAGATACTTTTAGGAAGGATTAAAAAGAAAGCTTCATACATTTAGCCCTAGTTTAGGAATGGGAAAAGGATGAGTTCTAATACCAACTCTTCTATTTATTACCATTTATTGGCTTCTCTGTGCCTTAGTTTTTGTTTTTTAGTTGAAAATTAATAACCCTCTGATCCTTTTCAGCTTTAATACTTTTTCATGTGCTGCGGTATTGAAAATTCTATCCAAGACTTTATATCAAAGAACATGTTAAACTTCCAAGGACAGAGAGATACGAGATGTATTTTAGGAGAACAATCTCTACGTATCACAGGTATTACTCTGGAAATACCCTCATTCTGCACAAATTCGAACAGTAGAATTGCAGGTGAAAGCTTGTCTTACCAACTGCACTTCAAGTCAAAGTGAGAAACAGACAAGTATTCTCTTCCTGAACCAGTTCAACGCCATCAGTGGCCTTAATCAAGTTCAAACTTCGTGAAAGAATTGCAAACAGCAAATTCAATGGGAGAAAGTCAACAATTGTAGGTGGCTGGCGCCTATATGGGCATGTTGAAAGAGGGAAGTTAGGAGGTTGGCAATGAATGAATTAGTATAAGTGAACATCCAAGTGGGGTGAGATTAAATGAATATGTCAAACTAGATTTCAGAGGTACTTTGGGGTCTAAAATACCTTTGTTTTTTTCCTATAAATGCAACCTAATTGGATCCTAGCAAACTTTCATAATTATTATCATAGAGATCCTGCCTAACAGAAGTTGAAGGTAGTTTTTTTCCTAATAAAATTACACTTTGCTCACATTCATTTAGTGCAATAATGAGTCACAGAGCCATTGTAAGTAGCACGGAGCAGGGTGCCATGGGGACCTGGAGTTCAAGTCTAATCAGGCAGCTGTTACTCAGCTCCCGCCAACTGTTGCCATGAAGGAAGATGGGTCTGAGAATCAGATTTTATGTGAAATCTCATATTTTCAATAATCACTCACATTTTTAAAACATACTGTACACCAAGCAAAATCTACCGAAGGACAAAATAAGGTCTGTGGGCTGCCAGTTCCATCTTTTGATTTGAAGCTTGGAAGCAATTTGATGAGAATTTGGATACTATCAGCTCTAGATTTGGAGGAGATCTTTTAGCATCAAAGAATGAACATTCAGTTTTCAAAGATCCAGAACAACTTGTTCTCATGAACACAATTTGAAAAAACAGAAAAACAAAACCTGTCATTGGTTTTCCCTGTTAGGAATATTTTCCTGTTATTACATTAAAGTTCCATGTAATGCTAAGTGGTTTCCTGTTACTATTGCTAAAAAAATTATAACTAGGAATTTTCCAGGTCTAAGCTTTTTTTTTTTTTTTTTTTTTTTTTTTTTTTTTTTGAGAAAGTGGTGTAGCTTAGTTCTCTCTATATTTAGTTTGTGGACAAGAAAGGAGACAGGTAAGGAAAACCTTCAGAAGAAGGGGGACTAACTACAGGAAGAGACCAGGGCCACGGATGCCTCTGCATGGCACACCAATCAGAGAAGACCGTCCAAACCAGAACACGCAGATTTCACAATCTGTTTCTAGATCGAAATAATCCAGCTTTCCACCAAATGATGAGACTGAGACTCTGGGAATGAGTAGTACTTTGGAGTAGAAAGGCTTAAAGAATAGGTCTGATGGTGCACTCTTTCATTAGAGACTTTTCAAATGCTTTCTTGGTATCAAAATTTGAAGAACCACGTAGCAAAGACAGGGAACAATCTACAGAATTTTTTCTTCTCTCTCATTCTTTGTAGATTACGTTATCAAATTCATTGATTGCCCAGGTTTTGCCTTTGCATTTGAGAAATGAAATGGGCTCAAGGAGGTGCCCTAATGGAGTGTGAGGCTGTGTGTCAACTGTGACTCCACAAAGAACAAAACACTTCACTTGTGTAGGTAGGAAAGGTGTGTTTTGAAAGATGTTGTTATGATCAATTCTGGAAGTTAGATTTCCTACTTTGAGCTCATCCCTTTCAAATGTACAGTTTGGGGGAGAAAAAGGAAAAGTACCATGAAGGATATTATAAGCCTAGGAATCAATGACAAAACAACCACTTCAGACACAGGCAGAATCTAAGGGTAAGGAAGAAGCATGAATATTTCCAACTTGGGACCACACACTTATTTTAATTTTCCTCATTCAGAATGTCCACCAGAGCTTGAAGCAGCCGGTCATCTCTGTGCTTGTAAGGTTTTGTGTTATAGAAAACATCAACGTAGTCATTATACAGACTGTCCTCAGAGTTTTTAAGCTGGGAAGGATTGTTCAGCTTTTCCAGGGCTTTGTAGAAGTTTTCATAAGGGATGTTGAGCTTTGCACTTGGGGACTTCTTTGGTGATTGCTTTGGCGGCAAGTTCTTACTGAAAGCACTCTGTAGGAGTCGCAGCATGGCCTCGGAAGGGGCTCCCTCCGCCACCTCATCCCTTCTGCCTTCCACGTTGCCGCTAGTGGGGCTTTGGGACACCAGGGGCTTCTCGTCGGGGTCCTCTTGTTTGGGTTGCTCCTAAAACACAAAATGTCACCCAAAAAGGAAAGAAGACTCATTACTTATGGCCAGGAGAGCTAGCTGCAGTCCAAGCACACGCCCACTGCCTGCCCCTTGAGAGGCAAAGTGGGGAGCCCAGAGAATGTGAAGCTGGGGGCACACGGACTTGGGTCTCAACTCTCACTTGTCTATTTACTGAAGTACTTTCAGCAACCATTTTAATCTCCCTTGGCTTCTCCTGCAAAGGAGTAATAAGAACACCGCCATTTCTGGTGGTTTTGAAGACTGAATGAGGACGGTATAGGTAAGTGCTCGGTATGGGCTAGTTTCCTTCACTGGTCAGTGTGCTATAAGTAGAATCCATTTGGGAAGAAGAGGATGCTAAAATATTTAACAACTCTTAACAGAAGACTCCCACCAGGTGCAGTAGAGTGGGAGCAGATTCCTGGAGGGGCTTACTCAGCTGGAACTACCCTTTTAGCCTCTGGTTTGCCAGGGGAGAGATTAAGGTGGTAGGCTGGGGAAGAAGAAACTGCAGAGATCTAGAAGCCACTCTTGGTCAACCTCTGCTCAACCTTGTTCAATGTCCTGGTAGTACCGCTTAAGGAATACCAGAGGGAAAAACATTCATAAGGTTAACCTGCTTCCCAGACTGTGAGGAAGAAGCCCTCGGACTCAGGCTCTGGAGGAAAGCCACTTTGCAGAATACGAATGGGGCCAGAATCTGGGCTGAAGCCTTCACGCGGTTAATTTATAAATTTCTTGAATAAATATCTTTATCTTTCAAAACACCCAGCATAGATAGAGCCAGACCTATTTAGGGCAGGCCATTCTGGAAATTCTGAATACCTGCCTGCTACATCAAAGGCACTGTGCTAAAGGCTAAAGAATACAGGGATCAAGAAAGTGGGGTTTCAGCCTACTACCTCATCTGATAGGCAGAAGCCAATAGGCTGAGACCGAGGAATGTGTGTGACTTACTTTAGCTATTCTCTCTCATTTTCTGAAAGAAATTGGGATTCTATAGCTCTCCTTGGTGTCACCAAGAAACGTCAGTGAAATAATTAGGAAAGAAAAGCCCACATGATTTTGCCACCTGAGCCTTGTTTTCTTTTCTGCAAAATGGACATACTAATGTCTGTCTTTCCTAGGTTATAGGGATTATAGGTTAAACAAGATAATGTGGAGAAGGCTTAGAAACCAAGTGTAATACAAGTGTTAGACATATGTGATCAAACATAAAGACAGCTTTCGTTTCAATTTGATATCTGTCATAAATGGAGAAAATTTGTGGTAGGGGATTTAATAAATTTGAATTCATTAATTTTAACTTCTAAATTCTGGATAAATGAACAAAGGGAAAAAATAAAGTTTCATCCTATGGAAAATAAACAGTTTACCACTACCACTCCTTTTCCTCCCCATCTGTGTTTGACTTAGTCCCTGTCTAGAAGTTAGGGGCAGCTTCACTCACTACATCATCTACCTTCACTCCCTACATTGTCTACTGCAGTTTAAAAGAGAGCATGCCAAGAACAGAGCCACACAGACCTCCCCCAGATCCGCCATCTTCTCCACCCCTCTCCTGTCATTCTGGACCGTGTTGTAGGATGTGTACACGCGAGGCTGTTTCATGTGCTCTGGCTGAGAAGATGTCCCATGCAAAATCAGCTTCCAGCTCACAATCCTTCCTTCATTTTGCATTCTTCCAGACTAATGAATAAGCATACATATATTTTAGCGTGTTTTCAATAACACAAAACAAACTCATTTCAAATATCTAAAAAGGATTTCATAGTGAAAATCTAATTTTAAGATTCTATGCATTTCATTTGTAGAGATCTATGTCAAAAGAAATCATTGGATTCACTCTTGCTATAAAAATTGACAGTTTGTAGGTTCAACAATTTAAGAGCTGATTGCTTCGTAATCAAGCATTTAATTAAAAAATCAAAACTCCCTAAATAAATCTTTTTTTTCCATACTGGATGTGTTATTGAAAAGCCAACTGTACCTTGCATAAATAAAATTATATTTCACAATTATCAACTTATAGAAACATTTCATTAGGAAAAAAGTCAGTTTCTATGCAGTATTATAAATAAATTCCAGTATTAATCAGACCTTACAAATTATATACTTATGGAAAGAAGAATAATTTTCAGAGGCTCAATAATAATGTTATAAATAATATGCTAAAATCTAAAATACTTTTTAAAAATCTAAAAGTGTGGGGTCAGATTTAGCAAACATGATATAAAATAATCCCATGTTGGTAAATAGGTTTCCTTAGTTTCCTGGTGGTGAAATTGAGTTAAAGCATAGAGGCCAAGTTCAAGAATAGAACCACCCACTAAGAACATTTTCTTGTTCTGTCTATAAGAGCAGGACTTTTTACAACTTCCATTTCTCAATCACAACTTTAGCAGTCTTTAGGAGAAAGCTATCCTTAGAGCCCCCCCCCCAAAAAAAATGACTATAGAATCTTTACTAATTTAATTGACATCTTTAAGAATTTGAAGTAATTTCTTTTTAAAAAGTTATCTAGACATTGAAATTTACACTGCTGATAGGTATCATACTTTCTCTTTCTCTCAGAAGAACTCAAAGCCAAAGTACTATTCTTTTATATTCTCATCTATAGAGAATTCTGGAGAAATGATGCAAAACTAAGTGATTTATTTATTTTGGCTTCTTGCTCACACATTTTTGCTCTGTCCTCTCAGTTTTGTAACTGTGTATTAAAGTTACATAGGGATGTCAAAGTGTGTTAGTAAACAGCAAAAGGGAAATGAGCAATGCTTTTTGGTTTGTTTCATGATTAAGACTGGTAAAAAAAAAAAAAAAAGTCATACTAAATAAGATATTTTGCCTAACATTAAGCTACTTCCAAATAGCCACTGCAGAATAATTGTAAGAATGCCTTCATGAAACTCCAGCAGAGTGTTAAACCAAAGCTGGTCTGAGCATTTGACTGTCTTTGTTAATAGTTATTTTGGCGCCAAATAGGTAATGTGGCTGGCTGCATTCGGACATGGGGAAAACCAGATTTATCCCATAGTCTGTCACATTGTTAATCAGTATATCTTTTTTTCCCTTCTATAGTATAGCTAGTGCCTAGCCTTTTTTGATTATGATCTGTATAACCAAATTGGCAGGGTTTGAACTGCCACAGACACTGCATGTCTCTCTTACTTCTATTAAGGAGTTGTATAGTTCTTTAGTGCCCTGATTAATGATAAAATCAGCCTTAAACGTGCTTAGAAGTGTTTCAAGGTAAGCTTGTGTTTCTTCATCTTCTCATTTATACTTACCATGTCTGTAATTTGCAAAGTCCAGGTACCTATAGGGTTCTCTCCCCATGTGTGAACAGACATGAAGTCCCAATTCTTAAAACCATTAGGAGATGTATCCCGCTCTCTTTCAGCCAACAGTACAGTGCTAGTTCCTATTTTCATGCAACAAACACAAGATAATGAGTGTTCTAACAGCCCTGATAGTAAGATATACTATAACATCTGATATTTGAAAATGAAAGCTGGGAGAAATTAGCCCTTCTAATTTTCCCTTTTAGTGTAAGACCAGGAAAAAGAATTCGCAAGGAAAAAAATGATGCTGTTATCTAAGTATAGTACTTAGCATATTGCCTGGCATATAATAATAAATATTATTATTTTCCTCAATAAATATTGTGGGAAAAATAAATAATGAATGAATATGTTGACTAAAGGTTATTGGAATAAGAACTACATTTATAAGTTGGGTTAAAGAAGAAAGTCAAAATTCTAAAATACATTTTAGTGGAACTATCATTTTAAAGTGTAAGAGGAAATCTTGAAAATTTAATAGGTGTCTCAATCTATAATCATTTAATTTTTTAATACACTATCTAGTTTTAATAATTATCATTAATTATTTAATTAAATATTAATCAATGATATCTTAATTCAGTGATCTTTTGTCATATAAAAACCACTACTAAGAGTAGCTCTAAAAATTTTCAAGTCCAAACCCTAAATAGATCAATAAATCATATTTCTTTCTAAGTGAAAGGGTTAAGTGAATTGTAGGTCCATGAATGAAAACAGTGTTTTCACTAATATTTCAGGCCAATTCCAAAACTTCTAGAAAGCATAACTCCAAAATTAACATAGCCTACTCCAAGCCTCTAAAAATTCATATTCTACAGGAAGATCATAGAGATGGCTCATCTTTCTTCATATATCACCTACAGAAACTGAATTTAGTCAGTAGAGTCCTACTAAGAGTATTGGAGCAGATCTACCTGGTTGGATTGTGGTTTATGGTTCACAAGCCCTTTCCAGTCCACTATCTCATCTGAATTAGTACCCTCTCAGGAAAGGGCAAAAGTCCATATATTATATTATATGGCCTTATTCATATTATTATGGTCAATTTTTTAGTCTTCTCAACCTTTTCTTATGGATCAGAATTCCCAGTTTTCAATTGAATCCTTGGATATTGCAGATATATCTGTTAGTTTCACTAATGAATTATCAGAGTAACTTTCACTAATGTGTTACCTAAAAGAAAAGAAGGATAGATCAATAACCTGGACGAGTGAACACAGTTTGAAAATGCGTGACTCCAGGAAAGTTTATTAATCAGCATTATTTGAATGGGCCTCACTCTCAGCTTATCTAAGGACTAGTGGGAATGAGCTGGGCAGAGGAAGATCTAACACCAAGGAAAAGGAAAAGTAAGCATGTTTTTTAAGATTTGAAAATATCTATTAGTCCTATAAATAAAAACAATCAGTGATTTGAAATCATTCAATTTACACTTAAAAATTTAAACACATGATTTAGAAGAATATTTTTGTTCTGTTTTTTAAGTTACCAGCTGCAGAAGTAAGTGTGACATGAAGGTCTCCTCTACGGGAATACTCAATAGTTGCTTCAAATTGCACATGCTCCAGGGACTTGATAGCGTTTTCTTGTCCTTCACAAGCTCTTGTTGGAATTTCAATGATAACTTCCCCATTAGCTTTCAGGGCTCTAAATACATTAAAGAATGAGCATTGAATAAAATATATGTCTTCTTCCTTGCATTTTATGCATATATATATATATACCAGTCTTGACTAGATACTCAGCTAAGCTTGTTGCCATTCCCTGTTATGAATAGAATTCAATTCAGGATTCAGCATAAATTAATTTTAGTGCATAAGAAAATGGTAAGGAACATGAATACTTAAATACAGTGCTATTTGTTGTGGAATTGAATCCAGGTAGCTTTGTTTTGGACCCAGCAAAGTTTCTTTAAAGAAGAAATGATTTTTTTTTTTTTTTGAGACAGAGTCTCGCTTTCTTGCCTAGGCTAGAGTGAGTGCCGTGGCGTCAGCCTAGCTCACAGCAACCTCAAACTCCTGGGCTTAAGCAATCCTCCTGCCTCAGCCTCCCGAGTTGCTGGGACTACAGGCACGAGCCACCATGCCCGGCTAATTTTATATATATATGTATATATATTAGTTGGCCAATTAATTTCTTTCTATTTTTTATAGTAGAGACGGGGTCTTGCTCAGGCTGGTGTTGAACTCCTGACCTCCAGCAATCCGCCCGCCTCGGCCTCCCAGATGCTAGGATTACAAGCGTGAGCCACCGCGCCCGGCCTAAGAAGAAATGATTTTGCCCATAAGGCTCTCCTAAGACATTCCCTAAGCCTTCCTCCCACCCTCAGGTATTTTGTGTGAGTGAGCCTTCAGTATTATTAAGTTGTATTGATAAAATTAACAAAACACACACTGGGCACAGTGGCTTGTGCCTGTAGTCCCAGCTACTCAGGAGGCCGAAATAGGAGGACTACCTGAGCTCAGGAGTTCGAGATCAGCCTGAGCAAAATAGCAAGACCCTGTCTCAAAAGAAAGAGAAAGAGAATGAGAGAGAGAAAGAGAACAAAAGAGGAAAAGAAAGAAAGAAATATAGCAAATTTTGTTTCTATGGCTAGATGTGGTGTACCAGAGTTGGTCTACGTAAAAGCAGCATGATAAAGGATTCTGCATGGAAGAAAAGCCATGAGTCACATAGCACTGTGGCACGAAGCAAGGCTATTTTAAAAGTAAGTCTTGGGTAATACTTGTTGGCAAGTACTGCATTTCATCAATCCTAAGATGAATTTTTAGAAATAGTTTAACATTGAATTTAAAATGAATCTTAAAACTGATGGTTGGTCATAGCTTAATTGGCAATGTTTTTCTTACATAAAACAATGGTGCACCTTGGACTTGATGCTATGTAGTAGGTGGGCTACGAGAGAAAAATGCAAATATGCTAGCATGAGTTATAGCTCTTTGGTCTCTCAGTGATTCTCCATGGAGACCCACAGAGAACACTGGCAACCTCTATTTCCATCTACTTCAGAACAGTAGGGGAGAAAAAATTAGGCAGAATGACAAACACTGTAATTGAATTGTGCCATGGGCAAAAATGTTTGTTTAAGATTTCTGAAGACATTTACCTGGGCTCAAAGTCATTGTCCTTTACAACACATTCTTTCTTCTCGGGCACGCTGCTCCAGGTCCTGGGATCAGCTAAATCCACCAGAGCTTTGGCATTTAGCAAGCCAAATCCAAATCGACTGTTCACCATCAAGCCTGCTCCATTCTTTTTCCATCCGGGGTTATTGGCCAGTGGGTCATACTCAGAGGTCCAGACCACCAGGTGTTGCATATCTCGCCAGGTGAGATTTGGGCTGGAGGGGAAGTTGACCCAAAGTATCTTTCAGGGACAAAATGAAATTTCTTTACAAAACCAAGTGCTAACAAATAAGCATCTCCATTCAGGGATTAGGAAGGGCCTTTTGCAATTGTACTTATATTGTTCTAGTATCTATTACTATCGGTATGTCTTTCCATTCAAAATTCAAAAATAGAGTACTGAAAACTTCTCATACATAAGTTAAGCTTTTACTAGGAGTAAAATTCAATCCTCAGCATTAAAGAAGTATAAACTTTGCTCCTGATTTCTAGTTATATTTAACTGGAGCAAAAATTTTAAATGACAACACTTCCTTCGTACCTTCCAGTCTTATGCTGCCCATTAAAAGCCTTAGTACTTTCAGCATTATGAACCCACAGATGAGGCCTTGAGTTCCTTCCTAGGAAGAACTGGGTTTTAAAGACACTGGCTGGCTACCTACTTGTAAACACGCTTTTTTTTTTCTTTATATGTCAAAATTGTCAAGAAACTCTTAGCTATGTGAGCTCACTCTTGCAAGGCACCATGCTAACTACGTGGGAATATTCAAGAAGGTGATTCTCTACACCTTTACGATCATTAAAAATAAGTCTTTGTATAGCTATAATATATCTGTTGAATGCTGTATTCATAGCTTAATGCATTGTGGGAGTTTAGAGGAGAAAAAATTCCCATGGAATGAAAAGATCTAGGGAGCCTTAGCTGGGGAGAAATATTTGAGCCTAACTTTGAAGGGTGGGTAGAATGTCGAGAGGTGCAGATAGAGAAGAGGGCATGAGGTCACTGGAGCAAAAGCACCAGGGTGGGACAGTACAGGTGCAGCCAGATGACAGTCTGGAGCAGGGAAAGGACAATGAGGAATACTGAGCCAGAGTGATGAGAATCTTGAATGCTGGAAAGGGAGCTTATACTTTATCCATTGGGCAATGGGAATCATCAAGGATTTTTGAGAAAGGAAATGGTAAAATCAAAAGTCTTTTCAGTAAGATTAATTGAGCAACAATATAAAGATAAATTGGAGACGTAAGGCATTGTTAGATGTATTATAATATGATGAGGCCTTCCTATTTAAAATTTCAATTCTTCCCATGTGCTCCTGAGCTGTCTTATCCTGCTATATATATATATATATTCTTTTTTTTTTCTTCCGTGTCATTTATCACCTCCTAACATACTGGGGAACTCATTTGTATCATGTAATACTAACATCTGTCATCCTTGTTTGAATTGAGCCACGAGAAGCAGTGAGATCTTTGTCTATCTTGTTCTCTGATGCATGCCAAGCACCCAGAAGAAAGCTAGGCACAGGGTATAGACTCAATGAATATTGCTTGGTTCAATGATTGAATGTGTAACTAGCCCCAAATATGATTTTAAAACTTATTGCTATTAGTCATTAGTCAGATTCTTTTACAATCTCAAGCTTTTCCTCGACTTTAAGAACTGCCTCGTTCCCCTGAAGGCAATCAAGCATCATTTAATAAGTAAATGCCCAAGTATTTGCTCCTCAAGCTTCCTATCTTATCATTGGGTTGGAGAACAATTGCCAGGGGAATCTCCCTTCTCTCCAGAGCCCATACTGTGCTGGTTAAATAATCCCCTGGTGACAAGAAAGAGGCAGTGTACATTCTTAAACACTGGGGAGTCCCTCTAGCTGTTAAAAAACTGGAGGTGATTTTTCAGGCCTGACCATAGGTGATTACAGAGGCCTTACCTGGCAGGCCACACAGGGGCAGCTGCCCTTCCTATCCAGACAGAGTTCAGAGCTGTGCACTGCAGCCTCTGAGGCGTGTTATACTCTAGGCCTCAGGGCCACCCTCCCCCACCCCCTGCAATGCTCTTCCCATATTTACATCCCTATGTTTTTTTGAGGTGTTGAGCAGAGATCTTAAGACACCTCTGCCTAGGCCTCCTTACTGCGGTAGGAGCAGAAGCATGAAGACACCTTTCCTTACTCTGACTCAATACTATTCCCAGCCTTTGCCCTCACCACTCCCCCTCTCCAGTCCATAAAACTGCCAGCTCCCTGGCCAGTGGGACAGCCCTCATGTCTGTGCTGAGTCACATGCCTTTCCATGGGGGAAAAATGGAACAGGGCAAGCTGGTATTTTCCCTGGTTTTAGACTCTTCCTTTATCATAACAGTAAGTGATTAAAGGCTTAACTGTTTCATTTTTGGCTTGTTGCTTTAATGAGCTACTCTAACACCTGACAGCTCAGCTCAGCTCCTGACAGCATATCATCTCCCCCCAGAGCGTGGCCGTGGCCGATGGAAGCCTCAGGAAGATTCCACTTCAGGATTCCTCAGTGGGTCCCAAGTCGCTTGCATCACGATCACCTGGCATATTTGTGAATAAGAAAACTTCCTGAGGCCCCACCCCAACCCCACTCATCAAAATATCTGAGGGTAGGGCATGATTTTTATACTTGGAATAAAACCTCGCCTAGCCAGATCTATATTACAGTGAAATAACAGGAGTTGGTGGAAAGGTTGCAAGCCTATGCTCAATCTAGACAATGACATGTCGTTTCAAATCATGAGGTCAGAATATGGAGCAATAGGAAGCACATTTTAACTGTAGTGTACCTCCAAAGTATTGTGTGACCTTATGCAAGGCTCTTTTATCTCTCTGGGCCTAAGCTGATTCATGTATAATACAAGAGGATTGATACGACAATTTCCAGAAGTCCTCACTATTCAGCCCTTCTATGTGCCTATTATCAGAAATAGTTCTTTGTATACCTTGTTTCCTTTTTGGCTATTCCACATTCAGGAATCATTAACTAACTGAGCAGAAATGGCTATTTTCTCAATGTAGAAACTAATTCTGTCCTACAGAGCATTTTATTGGAGTGTTTGCTTCCTTCTAGTCTTTTAAAAGGATTTAGGTAAAAGCCTCTTATCAGAGTGGTCAATGGGCAAAACCAGTTTCCCATTAGGATGATAAGTGTACACAGGTGTGCCTATCAAGGTAGGTTGAGTGAGGGTACTGAGGAGGCGTAAGGCAAGGTGGTGATAATCATGCTAATCATATACAAAGCACACACTTTCTATATTGCTATAGAGGAGCACTTATTTTATATTTGGCTGCAGGTTTTATTTCTTTAATTTTCTTTTATCTAGTCTTTGCAAAATAGTCAAGGAGCTTCATTGTCATACAATTAGGAAAATTAAACCTGTTTTCCTGACAGAGTTATTCTTCACTTGCGTGCTTGCATTTCATAAATGAAAACGAGCTGCTAACAATAGTGCAACTCATTCCTGACAGCCTCCCTTTGTTAATTAGCGCTCAACAGCATCCATAATAATTAAATTTTTTAAAACTGCATTGGGTTGCTAATCAAAGCTTTGTTTATAGAAAATAAAGGTTATGAAATTAAATGCCGAAATTAAACATTGCTTGCAATTAGAAGAGATGTAGGTAAAGTCATCTGGAGACAAAATTCTAGAGTGAAAAGTCCACCTGGGTTAGCCTCTAATATGCCTAAATTAGCCTAGATCTTGAAGATTTTCTAATTTGAATTTTCCAACATTTTGCAAACCACTGAGCCAAGGATGTTTTTGTTGTGTTTCCCCCCCCCCCAAAGGTTTCATGTAGCATTTCTGTTTTTCCAGACTTTAATGAAAACAAAAGATTGGTTCATCTGTTTGTTTCATGCCTACAAAGGTATGAAGGGATTTTTCAATGGTTCACTTCAGAATTTTTCTACCCTATTAAAAGTTTTTCTGATTCTTTTGATCTTTCCTCAGAAGACTGAGGCTATTGTCACAAGCTTCTGTAGGTATGCTCACTACATAATAACAGTAGTGCCACAAGCATTTATGCAAAAATTCTTTCTCTTTTAGCCTATTTATCTCTTAGACATGCCTATTAACTACACTAATGAGTACCTTCACAAGCACAGCTGGATGAGGTTGGAGGAAATTCCAGTTGTAAAATTAACTCTTCAATAACAGTTGTTTCTCAAACTTTGGTTAAGGTACTACCAGCATTTAAGAGTGCCTGGGATGCTTGTTAAAAGTGAGGAATTCCTGGGCTGCACACCAGAAACTTCTGAAACTGAGTTGCTGGCAAGGGGACCTGGGACTCTGCATGTCAACTAAACTCCCCAGGTGACTACTATGTATGCTGGTGTTTGAGAAACATTGTTTTAGGGAAGGAAACTATTCCTTTGTACATATTTCAGCCAGAAACCATTCTTTCTTTCCTTTTTCTCTTCCCATTCCCAACACGCCAGCTATACCACATTTAAGGCAGCATATTAGGCAGTCTGCTTGTGACCGGAAACTTATGAGGAACTCATAAATAGATGTTCATTTATCTGCCTCAGTCTTTGTAATCCTTAACCTTTATTTGAGGGGATGATAGGCTGCCATTCAACAGATTCTTTCCCTCTCAGGGAATCTGTGGGAGGCTGAATCGTGTAGTTGCTTCATAGCACGGGCTTTGGCATCAGGGAGACCTGAGCTTGAATCTCCTTGTGAGATCTTGGTTACATTTCTCAACCTCTGTAAGCCTCAATTTATTCATTTATAAAATGCAACTAATGATTTCTATGTCGTAAGAATGTTGTAAGGATTAGAATTAGTGTTATATATAAAAAGGTTAGCCCAGTGTTGGTCCTATATAAGAACCTAATAAGTATTGGATGTCATTATTCTTGGTAGGTTTAGTCAAGAGTTTTTCAGTCCTCATAGTTGTTTCTTGAGGATGGCACATGGTTAAATGATTCTCTCAATCATGTGTGTCTAGGAATAAAGCTTGGTTACACTTCTAGAAATTCTGACATTTAGTCTTGGTATAGAATAGTGCCCAGAAAACTGACCAATTGAGAACAGACATCTCAATAATCTCTATGTACTTTGGTAGGAAGGACATAAATGTTAAGATAGATCAATCATATCCATCTTATTGATAAATTGAATTTACATGAAGGGAATTAAAATTTTATGATAAGCTCCTAGGAGATTATAGACTTTTAATGTCTCTTAAAGCTGAGAATCTGGTGGGACCTACAAACCATTCACAAGAAAAATGCCATGCACACACTTATAAGCAATTCTGCATTTAGTTGCAAAGAGGTTCATGGACCCCTCGGAAATCATCTGTGTATTTCATAGCAATGGAGCCCCTGCTGTAGAAATAGTCCACCAGAGACTAATGAGGCTACATCATTTTCTCCTTGTATGTACAGAAAAAGAAGGTTTGAAGTTTTAGAAACCAGGGATTACACTTTCAAAATGTCAATTCTTATGTGAAATTAACATTACATCTGCTCATCTAGATGGATATTTCTACTATATCGGCTACTAGACAAGGACAGGCCAGGCATGGCTAGTTATATTTACATGAATCTGACAGTTGTTGGGTAGAGAAGAAAGGCTCTAGACTTAAAATTTCTAAGAAGGTTTTCTTTAAACAGCTCCTTGGGGCTAATAATTGGTATCTTGAAATCACAAATAACATAAGCCTGTTTCATAGGGTCCCATAATCCACAGGACCCGACTTCCTTGTAGTACAGATCTCTCACCACCAACAGATGATCTAACATGAATACAGATTATCTGTATATGCTGACATCTTCAAGTTCAACTTCTCTTCTTCTAAACGGAAGAAGTTTGAAAAAAATGTTCTGTTTTTATCTCTTCATTTTATAGATGGAAAGATTAAGCTTCACGTGTAAATTAACTTACCTAAGGCCATATCCCTAGTGGTATAGCTAGCTAGAACATGAAGCCAGGTATTCCCTGCAACATTTACTGCTTGGACTATTTTTCTTGAAGTTTGTTTGGATCTACTGGTGCCAGTCTTAGCTTGTGTTCATAGATTTTGTCCCTCATCCATGCCCTTCCTATTATGAGTGAACTCAGATTCTGAACTCAGCTTTTCTGTTGGGCCCAAAATCTATTTCTAATGGAGCATCTGGGTTTCCTTGCTAGGCCTGTCTTGCTTAGTCACCTTGACCATGTCATAGCTGAGATACCCAGGAACCATATTTCTTCTCCATAGGAAGCTCTTCCTGGACAAAGGCTCAGCAACTTCAGGGCTTTCCCTGAAGTTGTGGTAAAGGCCAACATGTTCTACTCTTCCATTATTGTGAACCTAGTCAATGGAACATGACGTGAAGGGACTGCTTTGTGCTCTCTCTAGAGAATATGTACTTCCTTCTAGGATAATCTTCTTATTAGGAAGGGTAATAGTCATTTACAAGTTTAATTACTTCTTCTAATATGCAACCATAGCACCTGACTTGACATTTAAAGATTTGCTGTCACCATCCAACACTGGAAAGCAGGAATGAGGATGAATAAAAAGCTATGGATAGGCCGGGCGCGGTGGCTCACGCCTGTAATCCTAGCACTTTGGGAGGCTGAGGCGGGCGGATCGCTCAAGGTCAGGAGTTCGAAACCAGCCTGAGCGAGACCCCGTCTCTACCAAAAATAGAAAGAAATTAATTGACCAACTAAAAATATATATACAAAAAAAAATTAGCCGGGCATGGTGGCGCATGCCTGTAGTCCCAGCTACTCGGGAGGCTGAGGCAGTAGGATCCCTGAGCCCAGGAGATTGAGGTTGCTGTGAGCCAGGCTGATGCCACGGCACTCACTCTAGCCTGTGCAACAAAGTGAGACTCTGTCTCAAAAAAAAAAAAAAAAAAAAAAAAAAAAAAGCTATGGATATGCAGTGTGACACAGTTAAATCTTTTCCCCTGTTAAGTATTGGACTATTGGTAAGTATTATAAGGAAAAAAATGTTGTTAAATCTTTTTTTAACATCATACACCAAAATAAATTCTGGGGGAATTTAGAATTTTAAATATGGTAATGGAATGATAAAAATAAACATATAAATAAATGTTTATATAATTTAGGGTCGTCAAGATTTTTCTGACCATAAAAGCAAAGGAAGAGGCCTTAAAGACACAGACCAACAAACATATCTATATATACGTATGCAAACCTCATTTCATTAAAAATTATGCATAAAAAAATCAAAAGGTAAATATCAAACTGATAAAGCTTGTCAAACTGATAATAGCTTTTCTCAATCAATGCCATAAAACAAAATCCAGGCCATAAAGAAGCAATCACAGAACACAAATGGCCAAAGGATATAAAATGGTGAGCTTCAGTAGTAATGAAATAAAAGCCATTTTCACCTGTCAATATAGCAAACATTTTAAAAGATAATAAGAGTAGTTTTGGCAAGGGCTTTGGAAATTGGCACTTTCATACAGCACCCCTGGTGGGAATATAAAATGGTATAGTCTTTTAAGGCAGCAACTTGTCAATATGTCTCAAAATCATTAAAACATACCTGACCTTTGGCCCAGAAATTCCAATTCTGAGTATTTATCATCATGAATAAATTATAATAGATGACAACCAATATTTATGGGCAAGGACGTATAAGCATGACTAGGTGACTTTAATAAAATTTGCATTTCTGCAATGGAATACTACGAACAGATAAAAATCCTGTCTTTGAATTTCATGTCCCCTCACGTGATGATATCAGCTCCAGGAGGAGGCTTATCTAGTCTGAAAAAAAGGATTTTTAGAAATTCATTCCTAATACTACCCATGGGAAACTATTTGGACAAAATCGTGCCTGATGGGAATAAACAGAAGTGAGAAGAACTCGCAGCTGAGTGGCAACAGGATTGAGGGGAGAGATGAGTGTTTAAAGGTCAAGGAACATTCACTTAAACATGAGCAAGCACTTTAAAAATATTATAGGGTAGATTAAAAATCAAATTACAAAATAATGCACACAATACCCTCCCAATTTTATAAGATGTGTGTGTATTCGATTTACACTGAGATGCTGACAATGGTTATCTCAAAGTGGGAGGAAGAGAGCTTATGGTTATTATTCTTTTGTAAGTTTTCCAAAATTGCACCTGTAACCATGTATTCAGAAAAAAAAAAAAAACACGTGGTATTCAAAAGGAGCATCAGCTTTAGTAAAGGTGATTGGAAGCTTGCTGGGCCTTACTTTGCTTCCAGGGCCAGAGCGAAGATGCCGGCAGCCAGGGGTGCCGAGGCCGAGGTGCCTGTGTGGGTCCCCGTGCAGTCGTTGTGCAGGTCGGCACTGGTCTGGAAGGCATCGAGGAGAGAAAGGCGGGAGAATGAGTGAGGCACCTGAGCCTGTCCCTGGGGCTTAACCGGACCCACGGCCGCATCTGCTATGGCCAGGAAACTCAGCTGATTCGATTCCCCATCTTTCTTTTCTAAACCATGGGGCGGATGTTTGCCATCTGCTGATATTTTAGTTCACTCTCCTCTATGTGCAACTTGTCTATAATTCTGGCAACAAGACGCCTTTTTCTGGGGATGAAGTACTCCCACTATGAATATTTTCTCTTCTGAGATTCCCAAACGAAATGCTGTCTATAAAAAAAGAGCTGTTTAAAAAAATCACTGTGAATCATGCTGGCCCATTAATCATCAGGTCCATTGTGTTTGGTCTGGCATATTTAGAAATTCTGCCTCAGACAAAATTCCCTTTTGCCTTTAGATTGACATGTGGCTGCCTCTTCAGCACGGGAATGCAAAGCCAGCCTAGTCTTAGCCACTGGAACTACTTGCCCCAAATTTGCTTAGTGTGTGGTTTGCACTCACTGTTCGCTAGATTTGATGCCGAGGAGTTAATGTCCGCATCTGTACTTTGATAGAAAATGGTAGGTTTTTTTAAATGAAGACTGTGCTGGAATTAGTTCTGGGTTCAACTTCTAGAACTGCTACCTATTAGCTATGACCCATGGGCAAGTCATTTGGTTTCCCCGTCTGTAAAAAGAGATGTACATTTGCTGACTCATATTCTGAGGTTTAAATGTGATCCTGTCTGTGAAAGTATTTTTACATAATATTATTGCATGCAAGGAATTACCCAGGCTCACTTAAGGGTAGTGAAGAGGTTGCTGAGATGAAGGAAGAAACCAGAAAGACTTGCCATCAGTGTGCCTGGGGGACCACAGCGCTGCTGGTTGAACAGGCAGTTGGACCAAAGGATTACTAACAAGACACCCACCCAGGCTCCGGCATTGTACTTCTTAGCTAGAGATTTCAATGTGTGGGAGGGAGGTGTAAAAAAATAATTTGTTCTATTATCACCTCCATTGGCTTCCCGCTTGGAGTCGCTGAATTTTTCAAGTCATGGTGGCTCTGCTCCTAGCAGGGCTGCGGAAACAAGGTTGCCCTTTTTACCTGTTGACGCAAGTGAGCCCCCAGAGATGACTGTGCTGAGAAAGAGGCTTGCGTAAGAAAAAGGCTATGTCACTGCCACCGTCTCAAATAGAATCCACCAGCTGTCTCTCCTAGGGCTGGCTTACCTAAGGAGGGATTTTTACAAAGATAGAAAAATCTTTCTTCTGCTTCAGTGCAGGGTCGCCCAGATAAGGGGCAGGCTATGAAATGGTGACGCAAAAATTCCTAACGGGCCATTTTCTAAAGGCAGCTCTGGACACTTGGGGAAATGACAGCAGCCAGGGGCTCTGAACAGAAGTGGGGCAGATGTCTGACATGCCCCTTTCAAAGGCTATAAAATCTGCCTGCGGTAAAGAACCCCTGGGCAGAATGTCACTGTCTGTTATTTGAGTAATTGAGGGTATGGGCATGAGAGCGAGGCCTGTGCTTTTAAGTGGAGACCACAGTTTTCCTGTATAAACTAGGTTGCAGAAACAGTTGCAGAAGAGTGATCCTGTAGGAAGAAGACATCAGTGCTGACAGTTTTGGTGAGATGCCATTAATAGGAATTTCGCACACATTTCCAGGTAATTATTACGGTATTCATTCACTACCTAATTGGATCATAACCTGCTATTTCATGGAGATTAGGATCTACAGACTTCAGCTACTTTGTTCCTTCTGTGTCAGGAGTTAAATTGGGGGCTTTACATTTTTAAATGAAAAGCACCTCTCTTTGTTCTCAAAGTCACTAAGTGCCCCTTCATCATCATGCCCTTGAAGGGAAATCCACTAATTGCCCTTGGCAGTCTCTCAGGCAAGCGTGGGCTGGAGGAGCTCTCTAAGCACATGACCTCCTCGAACTGCTTTCCCAGATGCTGAGCAGGTCACCTCAGGGGAAATGGAGACTGTTATTTGACTGTGGGTCATCCATTCTTAGGAGACATAGCCAGTGTGGACTCTGTATTTTTATCATCTGCTAAAGGGCAAGTCAGTCTATATCCCTGCCATTAAAGGATCAGCAAGTACAAGGGTGATAAAGCCCCTACAACCCCGAAATCGCCTTTAAGGCTCTTTCCAGGGAGGCATCAGACAAGCGGAAAAGACATTTGGAGTCTCGGCTGTGTGTAATGACAGGTTTGGTGGCTTCTCAAGGCTGAGTTTAAAAATGACAGAGGGGAAGATCATCTTGGTAGAAATGTCATTATCCCTGGAGAGAAAATCTCCCAATATATGCCAGCTTTTCAAGTGAGTAAACGTGGGTCTCCCCAGCCGAGACAGCAAGCTTAAGCAAATCAATTTTACCAAAGGTCACTCAGGAGGATAATTCTGAATGCACGCCCCGCTCTCCTCCCTAAGCAGAGGGGGTTAGACAAAAGCAACATACGATTCGCTGGTCGGTGTAATCCCCGCTGCTGTAGGAGGTGGCCAGCGTGGAGGAGCACTTCTCAGCATACCAGGGGGACAGGCCTTGCTGGGACGCACTGCTGATGGAGATGGTGTAGACGCTGTCTGTGTAGCCATCGCAGTCACAGTTGTCTCCCTGTCGGCCCCCATTCCCAGAGGCCCAGACGAAGATGGAGCCCTTCCCCTGTCTTCCCTAAAGGAAAAGCCAGAATGCATAACATCTGTCATCATCCATTGGGGTCACTGTCACACCCCAATACAATCCCCAACAATTACACACGTGAAGTTCTCAGAGACGGTTTTGGGGGGTCTATTTTCAATTCCTGGACTTTCAGCATCAGTGTTGGAAATCTCACGAGGCTATCTATGTATTATACGAGACAGGCGCTTTAACCAACTAAGCATAGAGCCACGCTGAGGCTATCTATGTATTATAAAGCACCGGACTCTGTCCCTGGGCCCTCTCTTGGCTGAGGATGAGCAGACGCTTTTCTTTCTTTCTTTTCTTCATTATGGGGATTCATAATCTAGCCTGGAGCACTGGCTCATCTTTTTCCACCCCTCTTATGTCACTACGCCTGCATCCTTGAACTAACTTCCTTTCTTTCTGCTTCAATCTTCTGGCTGACTGATAGAATGACAAAATCAGGCATTATTCAGATCTGCGTTGCAGCTGCATTAAAAGGACTCTTCGACTGAATGGAATTCATCAAGGCCGGCCTTTCTATGATTTTTCAATTTGTGCGCTCTCCAAAGTTTCTACTTTTGTTTCATCCTGTGGGGTTCAAGGCCTTAGAATCTGTGCAAGAATGCAGTAAACCCAAGCGGCAGAGCAACCCGGCCAAGGCAGGAGTATTCAACAGGCATGTGCAGAGCGGAAGGCAGCGTGCTTCTATATTTAAGAATGCATTTTCAGAGCATTTGAAAGAAGTCTGGGTCATAGTTTCCCGAGTGTAAAAATCCAAAAGCAGCAGGAAAATGAGAAAGGCGAAAGAAATGTCCAGAAGTACTTTAAAAAAAAAAAAATCCTAGACTAGGTGCAGCAGCTCACACCTGTAATCCTAGCACTCTGAGAGGCCGAGGTGGGAGGATCACTTGAGCTCAGGAGTTTGAAACCAGCCTGAACCCTGAGCAAGAGTGAGACCCCGTCTCTGCTAAAAAATTAGCCAGGAGTGGTGGCAGGTGCCTGTAGTCCCAGCTACTCAGGAGGCTGAGGCAGGAGGATCGCCTGAGCCCTAGAGTTTGAGGTTGCTGTGAGCTAGGCTGATGCCACGGCACTCTAGCCCAGGTGACAGAGTGAGACTCTGTCTCAAAAATAAATAAATAAATAAATAAATAAATAAATAAATAAATAAACAAACAAACAAACATAAAAATAAAGAAAATATCCTAAAAGTGATGAACTTCTGTCCGACATCAGACCCAAATAGCTAAAACTTAACCCTTAACTCTCACCCTTCTGAAGAAGGATTTGGCTCTCTAAGTGCATTTAAAATTTGTAAAGCACTTTGTTACGAAATTCACAGCCATTTCTTTCCATATAACCTAAGTGTTGTTCCCTTCTCATACTCAAATGGTCGGGTTTCATCTCATGTGGGTCTGTGTTGAGTATCTCACCTGTTTGACACCATACTCAAAAGCCTTCTGGGCTAGCCTGCCGGGCCCTTCCACCGTCTTCCCATCGTCATTGGGGCCCCAGCTCGCGCTGTAGATATCCACGTGCCCAGGATTGAATCCAATCGAACTGGCCTCGATAGCATCTGTCACGATGCCATCTAGCATCCTTATGCCTGAGAGACAAAACAAACCGCCTTCACACACAGGTTGATGTCAGTATGTACATGTAGAAAAGCACAATGCTGTTAATATTCATATTTTTAAAGGACTCTCAAAAGAGTCAAAAACAAAGCAACCACTGGATGTCCCCAATGCCTGTGACCCAGCTGCTAATAGCACGGAAGAATAGGACAAGTCCCTGGCCCCATAAGCTTTCTTGTCTTTTCTTTAGAGATAATACTATGCACTGAGCAAGCAGTTGTGACTTTTTTTTTGTCCCACTCAAGGCTCTGTTCCCAGGAGTACCCCTGGGATTGAGGCTGCAGGGGAGTAGCATCCTTGGATGACAGAAGTGGCCATGGTTGCTGTCAATTACAAATGCCTCCCCTCCCTCCGCTACCACCCCAACAAAATGACAGAACAGCTTTCAGAAAGACCACCAGACAGCCCTTGCTCAATGCACCTGCTCATGACTGCACCATGAATGGCTGTGGCCGAGTCCCTGCCACACAAAGGACGCTGGACAGGAAACCGTGCAGCTTGAAAAGATCGAGCCACAATAGGAAATGAGCAAATAGGGAAAGAACTCTTGTTTCTAAGCGCTGATTAAAAATAACCGAGAGGCCATTCTTTTATGTGTTAGCTAAGAACCATTTTCAAGACACACACTTCCTTTTCTCCTAAATAATCTCAAGGATGAAATCATTGCCATGGATTTCACTCCCAAGGGGGAATCATTTTTCATTAGGAGAAGGTAGAAGTGGTAGCTCTTTGTGCTTTCCAACAGGCTGTCGCCCATCATCACACTTGCGAAGGAAAGAGCCAGGAAGACAAAACAATTTGGACAGATACAGGCAGCTACTTGGTTATTTCTGGCTTCAGGCTCATAATGCAATAGAGTGCACAGACTTAGATTTTCACACTATTATTTACTATGGAGCAGAGGTAAAAGGACATGTCATTGACATGATCAGTGAAAGTTGTATTTGTTAAAACAAAATTGTTTAAAAATGCATCTGGAAGAAAAAAATTTCCAGCTCTGCTACTTACTAGCTGTGTAATGTTGAGCAAGCCATTAACCTCTCTGTGCCTCAGTTTCCTCAACTATAAAATGGGGATGATAATAACAGTTGACATGCATTGAAGATATTCTACATACAGCCACCATTCTACATATTCTATAGGCCTTACCTGTATGAACTCATCTATCTTCCCAACAACCATGTGAGGTGGGTGCTATAATTCTTTCCATTTTGTAGGTTGAGAGATTGAGACCAGAGAGGGACGGGGGCTTGCCCAAGGCCACAGAGCTTGAAATCAGGGAGCCTGGATTAGAACCCTGGAAATCTGGCACCCACATCCACCCTGTTAAGCACCAGGATGCAGTGCCTATAATGTGTTCTAGGGTAAATGATTGACATACAGTAGGTGACTAATAAATGAAAAGTATTATTAAAAAATGCATTTGGGGCTAGATCATTAAAAGGTAGCGTAATGAAAAAAAAAATCAATAGGTTCCAAAATCTGAAGACTTGTGTCTCAGTTCTACACTGCCACAAACTAGATTTTGTTACCTGGAAAGGATTTGTTCCATAAAATTTGGGTTTAGTGAAAAAAAGGTTGCCCTCAAGGATCCAGAAGGTCACATGTGGCCTCGAGACCACAGGTTTCCCACCCCTTAGATAATCGTCTCACAAACTACAGCTATTTAGTTCATCATGACTTAAAAAGTGAATTCTTTTTCTAATTGATTACATAATTTGCACTTCTGCCTTCATTTTCTTTAAATTAACAGAGCACTTTGAAGAGGTTGTATCAAAGGGATCAGGAATGACACTTAAAATCTAAAAGTGTTCTGTATTAACAAGAGATGCATTACGTATGCCAGGATGTATATCTATTTGATTCCTAAAAAGGAATACATTAACCAAATTCCAGGTTTGTTAGGCAAGGTTTCATGGAGTTTTATTGTAATCGACATGTTCTGAAATTGATCTTTTTTTTTTTTTTTCTTGCGGTTATCGTTTTTTGAAAGCCAACTAAACACTAAGTTCAGGGCATAATGCAAAAGCCAGAGGTAGGGATAGAGTAAAGAGAAGTCCCTGTGGACCCACTGTCCACCCTTCTCCATTGGGACAGGGACTGCATCAGTGGATTGTCTTGCCATCCCATTGGGTTTAGTAATTGTCCCAGTGAAGACACCAGCAGGAGGGTTGGGGGATGAGAGGAGAAGGAGGCACCTGTTTCTCTGGATCCTCTCAGCTAGTAAGTAGCTCTGCTGATGTACTCAAGTGGCTCTCTCATGACCACAACTTTCTCCCTTCACTTTCTATGACCTCCCCTTACCTTTGCTCCTTCAGGCCTAATGATGGTAACATCTGCCCACGTTTGGTAGCCCCTCATTGGTTTCCTTTAACTCTTATGAATGGTTTCTTTATTAAAATGTCCTCTGTTTTCCTAATGGGACTTACCCTGTGTTTTCCCCATAAAGATACTGACTAAAATAATTAGAAATTCTACACCCTTGCTATCAAAGATAATCTTTGTTTTCTTAATATAGCAAGTATGTATTTTCAACAATCTTTTGCTGGTGGCTGACACCTGTAATCCCAGCACTTAGGGAAGCCAAGACGGGAGGATTGCTTGAGGCCAGGAGTTCAAGACCAGCCTGGGCAACATAGCAAGACCCTGTTTCAAAAAAAAAATTATTTTTGAATCTATTCTGTGCTATGGAAGGAAGAACTTCTACAGAATTGAGAGAGAGGGAAAGTCTTCGCCTAAATTTACCTCCTCTTTCTGCTCCCTTAGCAAACACTCAATAACAAACCCTTCTAAATCCGAGCATAGAGAAAATGAGATTTGGTTTGAATGCTATTCAAAATTTCCATATTTTCTTTCCCTGCAAAGATGTATAGGCTATATTCAGCTATCCATTTTCGGGGAATCCATATCCATTGATTTGCTTGCAAGTCATGCTCAAGTCCTGTAGCAAATTTTACACGGAACTCATTTCTTCCTCTGGTTGTTGAAAACAAAAGCCTCCCCCACCCAGCCCACCCTCATTTACAAAAAGTGGTGAAAGCCTCACGCTAAAGCCCCAAACTACAGGAACAACCCTCTGTTTACCTCCAACTTTGGCATCGTACGCAACTCCAACCCCACACTTGAGATTATTGGCTTGCATGGCAATTTCTCCTGCACATCTGGTCCCATGTCTGAGAATTAAAAAATAAGAATTATAAAACAAAAATAAGAACAAAACATTTGTTTTCCACTTGCGTGAATCCATGGCACATAGATATATTTTTGTCAGTATTGTCGTGGTTTTCCTCCCATTGGTATTAGATGAATTTACTTTCAGATGAAAGGCACAGGTACTAGAGCCAAAGGGATGTGAGTTTAAATTCTGGCTTTTGCCATTACCTAGTGGTGTGGCCTTGGGTAACTTACTGATTCTGAAAGGGTTGCTGTGAAGCTCACATGAGATAATGTGTCTGGAGCACTTAGAATGGGCAGACAGAGAGTAAGGATCCAGAAGTGTCAGTGATTGGTAATAGTATAAGAACTCTGACACTAGAAACACCTTCAAAGGAATGGCTTATGCTGCATACTGCTTGGTAGTGAAGTGACTCCTCACCTTCCTCCCTAACAACTGCCCTGGCGTAGGTTGCTCTGGCCAGCCTCAGTGGGATAGAATAGAACAAAGGCCCTCTTTAAGCCCTCCTCCTCTTCTCTAACTACATGCCACACTAAAATGTCTGAGGATTATCTGGTATCAAGAGGAACTTGAGATATTCACGATACACCACAGACTAAGTGGTAAATGAGAATGTTCCTGTAACTCTGACTGAGGCTAGAAACCTGAACAAGATTGGTTTTGTAATCAGGAAAAGAGGGTAATTTATGGTTTCAGAGGATTTGGAAGAAAAATACATCTCCACAACACCAAATTCCACCACTAAAGCATCAATTCTGAAATTCTGGGAATGATCATTGTCTTTTCCCACCACTATCCATTCAGGAGGGCCTGTAAGTCAGGAGCACATTAATGTGAATTCATTTATTTCCTGGCTTTATTCCACAGTAGGAACAGCTGGGAGCAGTGTGAAGGCTGTTTGTGGCTTGGAGGAGCCATTGACCAGATATATTTATGTAGAGGATAAGAGGGGAAGGGTTAGCTCTGAGCAACAGTGTTGTCTGGCTACTTTTAGACTCTACCTTACTGGCCATCTATTAGTTCAGCCTAGCATGGAATATAAAATTCCTAAATTGGGCCATCCAGAAGAATTCTGTTTAGCTTCTTTTTCCTAAAGTAACAAAGGTGATTTCCTGGTCTCCTGTCACTAAATGATGTTCCTGCTCCTTCATGTTAAGACGGAATAGGAATACCAAATCAGGACAATATAATTCTCTTTAATTCAAGATCTTTCCTGATGCAGCAGATTTGTGCTGCTTCTTTGTATGCTAGCATTTCCCCCTTGGGGGAAGCAACCCTCCTTGATTTCTTGTGGTTTATTCAAGCATGGGGCCCCTCCTCTAGGACAGCTTTGAAGGATTGATGTAGATTCTGGGAGGAAGGACCCTATTCTTTCTTGGGAATCTCAAGCTTTACATTCCATGCAAGCCACATGGATCTCTTTCTGCCAGGCACGATTCTATTGAGAAGGAAGCTATGTGGAGGCCAGCAGCACTAGGAGATGGGGACAGAGTACTTGGCGTCCTGAGGACATACTTATTTGAGCTTCTGGATCTTGCCACATCTGAAGCTAGAACATCCCTTGAGTGACTTAAAAAAAAAATCCCCATGCTACTTAATCTTTGAGTTAGGATTCTTTCATTTGCAGCTGAAGCTGTCCTGACCAACACACCCATTCTCTGAGAAATGTGTGCACATTTGAACACATAGAAGGCATCTTATGCTTTGTTGATAGATTAGCCTTATTTGCCTTTGTAGAAGGAGAAATTAATTCAGTTGTCATCCTCTGAGAAAGTGCTTCCAGAAGTCACCCCTGCCTATATTTCTATTTATACAGGATGGGAGACAGGGCCCAGGATAGCAAAAGAATCCAGTGCAAGTCCAGCCTGAGCGAACAGAATCAACCTATTAACAAACATCCCCAGAATGGTATCTCTGTCCTAAAAAATGATGCAGTGTGAAACCACCTATTATTTCTCTCTCCTTGCAGACTAAGAACTGACTATTTCTAGTGAAAGTTGCGGTAGGATCATGCTACGATTATGGGTTGATGCGTTTTCCTTCTCTTATCCTCTCTTCCCACCTCCGCATAATGAGAAAAAGGGAAGACTATCAAAGTGTGTCTATGTCATTCTTTATAGACCTACAGCTCTTTTTCTTTCCTAAATGAGGTGCTGAGATAAAAGAACCCTCTATTATCTTAGAACAATAGTTGTAACTGGCATTTAAACAAATCGATTTTTTTTTAATTATTCCACAAGATAGTTTAAAGAGTACTATTATTTTGGTTAAAATACCCTTGTCACACACGCTATTTAACTAGAAAAATAATCTGTAATTGGTGTTGAAATACTAAATACAGATTCATGCCAGCTTAATAGTAAGAGTTACCTGCACTTTTAAGATTTTATTATTTAGTGATTCTTCTTTTGATTTGCAAAGGAGCATTTACATGTGGCTTTTATTCATCTCATTTACATAGTAATAAAGAACAGCAGCAATACAGACAGTTTAGAGATAATGCCCTTGGAATTGGGAGATAATAGGTCTGCAATTGCTATAGAGGCCAAGACAAAATGAGGCCATTCGTGTTCCAAACTTGAGGGATTTATGTCTGACAACATGCTAGGAGGGTAACTATATTTTTTATTATACCTTCTGATAAATGATAGGGATGCTACCTTTTAAATTATAGTCAAGAGGCCCCTGAGAGACAGTTGTTCATTGAGTCATTTTCAAATAGCAGATTTGGAATTGGCTTAGAAAATTGACTTGTCTCTGCTTCTGCTCATATTGGATGATATTATCCTTGTCGTGTTGATTTCTCACTGAAACACGGTCTACCTCAGTGGGTAAATGAGTAGCCTTGATCATCCTCCTCATCACTGTCATTGTCATTATCATCATCACCATCATAGCAAACACTTATTACCTTCTTTGTATGTACCAGGCATTGTCCAAGCCATATATATATATATATATATATATACACACACACACACACAGACATACACACACATATATATGTATATATGTGTATATAAACTCATTTAATCCCTATAACTTAATGTAGTAGATATCATTTTCCAAAGATGATAAAACACAAACACAAAGAAGTTAAATAATTTGCTCATGATCACTCAACTATTAAGTGGTACATGTAAGATTTTTTTTTTTTTTTTGAGACAGAGTCTCACTTTGTTGCCCAGGCTAGAGTGAGTGCCATGGTGTCAGCCTAGCTCACAGCAACCTCAAATTCCTGGGCTCAAGCGATCCTACTGCCTCAGCCTCTGGAGTAGCTGGGACTACAGGCATGTGCTACCATGCCCAGCTAATTTTTTGTATATATATTTTAAGTTGGTCAATCAATTTCTTTCTCTTTTTAGTAGAGATAGGGTCTCGCTCAGGCTGGTTTTCAACTCCTGACCTCTAGCAATCCACCTGCCTCGGCCTCCCAGAGTGCTAGGATTACAGGTGTGAGCCACCACATTCGGCCTGGTCCATGTAAGATTTGATCTAAATCTGGCTCCAAAGTCTGTGCTTGAAACTGTTGGGCTATGTCATGCTACTTTCCATTGCTATGTGGAATGTTCACAGCAGGCTGTGCTGTGGAAGCTCAGAGTTTTCAGGCACGGAATAAATATCCTTATATGGGCTACTTTCTTGGGGCTTTTGGAGCTCCCTGAATTGGGGGAAATTATACTTTAATATATATGTATATTATTATAAATGCTGTGCTGTGAGATTATCCTTTCTACGGCAAGGAAGCAGAAGGTCTGAGTCTTCCTTTTCATGACCAGAGAAACTCTAGAGAGTATCATTTCACCAAGCACTCGCCTACTACGCAGCCACCACGCAGTCATCACGCGCTTCGGAACCCAGGCCAGACCCAGGATCTCCCCGGGTAGCAGGCTGACACCTCTAGCTAAGTCTCTGCAGCTGCACCCATGCAGCTGGTAGCATAGCAGATTTCCCTCTTAGTTTTAATCAAGGGGGTAGAATATAAGTTGTTATTTTTACTATATTCTGAGAAGACTGCCCTCTTCTTCCAAGTACTTATCACACATTTGCTTGGGAAGTTTCTTTCAGAAACATAGGGAGCAGGTGCCTTGTCATCATTTTAGGGGACCAAAAAAAAAAAGAGGTAGAGACAGAGAGGAGTGAGTGATCCCGCCCCCGAGGTCACTCACTATGCTGGTAATCAGCAAAGCCATGACTGCCCCCCCAGGCTAACATGGCAAGGTTGTGCTCTGAAAGAACAGAGCTCTGTTCCTACTGGTCCTGCAGGATCCTGACTCAGAAATAGGGCAAAAAGGCCTGGCACAGTGGCTCATGCCTGTAGTCCTAGCACTCTGGGAGGCCGAGGCGGGTCGATTGCTCAAGGTCAGGAGTTCAAAACCAGCCTGAGCAAGAGCGAGACCCGTCTCTACTATAAATAGAAAAAAATTAATTGGCCAACTAATATATATATAAAAAATCAGCTGGGCATGGTGGCACATGCCTGTAGTCCCAGCTACTCGGGAGGCTGAGGCAGGAGGATTGCTTGAGCCCAGGAGATTGAGGTTGCTGTGAGCTAGGCTGATGCCACGGCATTCATTCTAGCCTGGGCAACAAAGTGAGACTCTGTCTCAAAAAAAAAAAAAAAAGAAGGCCCTGTTATAAGTTCCTGAGACACTCCCACTTTCCTCCAAGGGCGCCTGTGCCAGTGGTTCCTATTGTGTCATTACTGGAATGTTTTAATCTCTAAGGGGCATTTATGGTTAACTCCTTTACTCAAACCCTCCAAGAAATAAATGGTACTGAAATAAGTAGTATATTTGAACCTTTTACAAGCCTCCCCTTCTCCCCAAGGAAGCAATATACACCCAGAAGTTGAGGCGGCATCTTCTCTTCCCGGGGCTTGGTGGCCTTTTGAAGGTAGGAACCAGCCAAAGAAAGAAATAACTTTAGGTCAATTGGACTGCACTGGCCATGTGGGAGTTCTCAGAGAGAATGGGGGCGGGGCAGAGAGAGCAAGAGAAATTTGGCTGGCCTCAGTTGGGTAATAGTCCAATAGGCAGAGCCATCCAGAGAGAAAAGGGAAGCACTTATGTGACATCTACCAAGAGCTTTTAGTTGCTTTGCTCTTTCCATTTCCATCCGTAGCAGCAAGCCCTGATTTTGACCCTGGCTTTGATCTATTTTGGTGCAAGTCTCTTCTCCAGGTGGAGAAAATGAAGAGGAACATTTGAATGTGTCCTTGAAGTCTGTGAGAAATATCAGAATGAACAAAGATGAGTTCTGCCATGGGTAAGGACACTTTGAGGGTCCATATGCCTAGAGGGTGATGTTTCTTTGGAGCTAGGAGAAAGGGTTAAAAGTCTCTTGTCTCTGGGTCTTTCTTTGGCTTCTTGTTGTGGAAGGTCTGGCTGTTGACCTCTCTTATCACCCTGTGGCTGCAATGGAGAGAAAGTTAATCTAGGATTCAGATGCTGTCTCCTTTCTATTTCTTTTGTCTTTATACCGGTAGGAAATCTGGGGCGGGCTACTAACTGGTTCAATGCCCTGGACACTGTGTTGGATTTGGGGGGCAGATTTCAAGGGCATTTCTCTCGTCCGGAGTCTAGTTGTGCTCTTCTGGGAGAACTGGTGAGGGTGGTTGTAGCCACCATAGAAAGTTGCGGGCATTGTTCATATATATTATGTTCCATATACATATCTTTTTATCAGTAACATCAAGCATGTTGCTAATTTTAAAAGATTCATAGAAGAATTGTGGGGAAGTGGACTTAAAGTTTGTACTCTTTATGTCCCAAACATTCTTTCTAAAGGTACAATTATTCAGTAACACTTGAAGGGAGAATTTCATAACATAAGAAAGAGAATTTCATAATACAAGAAGTTTGATGGAAATATGGTTCTATAAACCAAAAGGAATATAAAAATATTACAGAAGCTTTGGTTTCCCTTTTAAAAGGAAAAAAGTACTGTGGTATGGATGGTGTGCATTAACATTTTCTGAGAGCTGAAATGTGGATCAAATTTATAGAATAATTTTCTCAAACAAGATAAAAGCATTTTAAAGTAGTTTACTTCCCCAAATAAACATTTACTCACTTATTCTCATTTGTGGGATCATATCGGGGAAACGGATCATGGTCATTATCATTAAAATCATAGCTAGCCTCTGGATCCTAAAGAGACAACAAAAATAACACTGTAGCATCATAAAAAAAAAGAAAAAATAAAAAAAGAAAGCAACACTTTCCAGCCTTCTACCCCTATCCCTTCCATCCTGGCTGATAGCTCAAAAGCATTCCAGAGTTTCTGGCTTAGTCACTGAATATTTATTATACCCACAAACCAGGCAGAGATGATAAATGTAGCAAAGTGAGCCGGTATCCAATTCTCAGTGAATATTACTAAAACTATGGTTTGTAGATGCTCGTAGGAGGTTAGAGCTGGAATGAATCAGTTTACTTAGTTCAACAATCTCATTTTTCAGATGAGAAAATTGAGGCCCAGAGAAGTTGAATGACTTAACTAAGGCCATAAAGCTTAGTGACACTTTGACCCTCATCTCTCTTATGAATATAGGTGTCGAGAGATGGCTGTGCGCTGGGACCCAAGTCCTTGGTGACCTCCTTCAGCTTCCCCAGGTACACTAAGTAAATGTGTAGCTTCAATAAAAAGAGTATGTTTGAAGTTCAAGACACGCTTTCAGGTCCCACTCTCTTTTCCAACCAGATTGCTACATTTAAACATCTCCCACATAGAAATTCTATCATCAATACTGCTACTTCTCAATGTTTTCCATATCTTTCAAAAATTCCTACTTGATACTCTGTGCTAATGTTTTCTGTTCCCTTTTCCTTTGCTCTTTAGCTTTCAGTTATAGCTGGGGAATGTTGGATGGGTGGGAGGCATGAGAAAGGCAAGGGACAATCTTAAGGATGAAACATCTGCCTCCCTGATCTGAGGACCTCAGATATATTATGGAGTTCATATTATATTGTGAGCTTCAGAAACAATGAAGCAAATAGTTTTCATTTATTCATTTTCCCATTTCTGGTAAACTCTTCCCTTCTCAACTTGGCCTATTTGCACTCTGTGCTATTCACTTTAAATTTGCATGGAAGGAATCACATTCACAATGTCAGGGATATTGACCCATACAAGATGTGAGGAGGAAGACTGAAAATGATCTCAGGCATCGGGCTTGATTTGATTACTTTAATGCTCCAAACACTGAGTGGTTCAGTGTCTCAGTGGGTTTTAATAACTTAATTGGCGTAGGTACCGCCCCTTCTTCTCCCAATATACATTCTTTTGAACAATCTTTGACCCCACTGAATTTTTTCAATGCCACTGGTATGAAGTAAGTTCATATGAGCTGGTGAGAGGGTGAGGGAAGGGACAAAGCATTGGCCCATTGTCCTAGGGGCTGACATTAGAGCAGCATGTCCTTGAAGGGAAGGAAAGCCCTAACTATGTATCTGCGTAGACAGCTCCCAAAGTCACAGGCAGGAGAGCCCAGACTTACATAATTGGCATAAATGTCCGTGTGATTCCACTCCAAGCCATCATCCAGCACAGTGATAACAACTCCTTTGCCCGTAATGCCTTTTTGCCAAACAGGTATCACATGAAGATCCAGCTTGGGAAGGGCTGCAGTCATCCTGGTATCTTGCTGGTAAAGAAAAGCAAGAAGCATTGGTACAATTATGATCTGCTTGCTACAAAGTGGGAATGTAAGCTCCAACCTGGAGACCCATCTTTCTTTTTCCTTGGATCACTCTACTTTTTAGAAAAGGGAAATTAGGTGAAATGAAAAATAAAGTTAAGCCAAATGAATCATCAGAGTGCTGCTCTTTTCCCAATTGTTTCAATGGAAAATCACTTGAAAGGATGAATCAACAGGGCTCCATCTCTTTGTACTACATGGCTTCAAAGAAGTTTAACACTGAGTTTCTTTCATTTATAATAATATACTTTTTATAATTTTTATATAAAAGTATATTATATAATATTAATATATTATATAATATATAATTTTTTATAATAAGGATCTTCATTGCCACACTGAACTCACATTGTATTGTCTAGTGCACAGTCATTCATGGATGTTTTAGAACTTTTCTTCTAAAAGAAGCAACAGAACCTGGAATGCTCAGGAGACTGATCTTGTCAGGAATTGCTATTTAATTTGGGGAGTAAGTATCTGTGAGGGGATATTTGGGGTTTTCCTTTACAGACAATTTTTCTGATAGTTACAGTGTGCGGGGCCATGCAGGGGAAGAGCTGGGTGGCAAGGGAACACAGATATAAGCACATTTCCAAGCATGTGAGAGAGATACAGTAGAAGAATGCCAGGTACCTGGTGAAAGGGTCAGTAAGAAATTTATAAGTAACAACCATCAGAAGTGTCAGTGTCAGTTTCCCAGGCCAGAAGCTGAATCACAGGAGGCTGGAATCTACACAGATTGTTGGCCAAAGCCTGAGAAAAAGACCTCTGTGTCAATTGCAGGAGGAATTATAGATTGTGGTTGTTAAGGATATGACCTCCGCAGCCATAGATTATGGTCTTGTCACTAGTAGCTGTGTGATTTCAGCAAATTATTCTACTTGCCAATGTCTCTGTTTCTTTATCTGTTAAATGGGCATAATTACTGTGCTGACATCATAAGGTAGTTGTGAGGGCAAATGAGTTAATTCACATCAAACACTTAGAACAGTATTTGGCACATAGTAAATGCACAAGCAATGTTAGCTAATGTGTTTATTTTGCTGCAATGAGCAAGTGCTTATGTTAAGATAATGGCAAGAGAAACTGATCACTTTTTCCATTCATTATGCAACAGGAGTGCCTAAGCCTTAGCTTAAGGTTGTCATAAAAAATTATCTTTTATAATAGTCTCAACAATAAACCCTTCTATTAACATGTAGCCCTACTATTAGAGGCTTAACATTAAAAATGAAGTGAGGACACCCTGAAGACAGACAGCAACACTTACAATTTCTCCACTCAATACCCACACACCAGCAAGTATTTGGTAACTATCTTAAAGGTAGATTGGTTTACATGTCTAGACATTTGCAATAGACTTTTCTTGTATTCCTTCCTTTAGCCTCTTGTAGAGATTCTCACCTGTATCACGTAAGAATTGTCATTCAGGGCTATATATACCAAATCATGTTCACTGTAATCTGTAATTTAAAGGGTTCTCAATAGTAACTTTAACCAAATGAGATTTTTGCCATGAGTATTGTTTTTGGAACTGCTATCCTACAATACTTGATTCTCATGAATTATCTTCCCAGATAAGCTTAAGGAGACAAAAAGATGACAATCCCTTCTCTTGTAACAGCTAAAGACCTCTGTTTCAGATACCCTTACCCAGCAAAACAGAAGATCCAGATCAAGGAAGGTCCCATCAGCCCTAATCTCTAGATAACATGGCCCTATAATAAATTTTCCATTATAAAAAAGGGTCTATTGTGCAGATATGACAATATAAAGAAGCCAGATGCCACACAGTCCTCCTATAGGTACTCACCAAGTACCATTGCTGATTCCACATCGGGTCATTGAAGAGATTTACCGCTGAGTCTCTCAATGCTGAACGTTTACTTCTCTCTTTTTCATACTGTTGTTCAGCCCATATAACCTATAAGTATTTTCATAGCAACAAAATCAAAAGTCAAACAGCCACCTCTGTATAATCATTTTCCCTCTACCTCCAGTACCCTTCCTGTCTCAGTTCAGGCAGCTCCACAGTGTTTTTGTTTGACTGCAGATCAAACTGGCAGCTCAGTGAGAAGAAGGGACTGCCCACTGGGGAGATGAACATTTCCTCTATTACAGCAAAGTGCACCTTTAGGGGGAGGAGAAGCAGTCAGTGAAATGATAATTCCCTCAAATTATTTACACTGTGGTTACAGTGGAAGCCAAAGTTCAATCCGCTTTCATCAGCAAATGGGCCATAATGCCCATTTTTATATTGAGGTTCTAGGGCTACATAGCTGAAAATGTGTCCACTTTAATGGAATGAGTCAACAAGCCGAGAAACTTCAGAGACTGCTGTTGTGGTGCTCTTATAGATTAATTTCTTTTTCTTTTCATGCAAAAGGTAGAAATTGCAAATATAACACAAGACAAGAATGTTTCTGTGTCTTTCCACATTTGAAACTCTGGCTCCCCTGTGCTTAAACCTTCTGTTTAAGAGTAGTTAATATGCAAAACACATCCAGGGTGAAAAATGAGCACTACTGACCATACATACTTACCATTAATTCAGTCTCATCTATTATGCAAGGAGATCTGACGATACAAAAATTACCTGCCGCACATCTATGGCATAATCCTGTAATACTTCAGGCCCTACAATACTGACAGGCTGCCTTGCAGTTATATTCATTATGAGATAATGCTATATTCTTATTTTGCTGGAAAACATAAACTATTTCCTACGCAAAACAGATTTTTTTCCTGTTGTATACATGATAATAGTCCAGTGTGTGGTTTGATATTGTTAATGTGAGAATACTCATGAATCAAATCAAAAAATAAAAACTGAAAAATAACTTACAACTAAAGGGTAAAACCACCCACTAAGACTGCCCTGAATTTTCAATTAGAAAATATACTGCAAACCTATTATAAACATTGGGAAGGACCTGAGAGCTAGAAATTAGTCACTATAATTTATTTTTAAAGTGCTTGTATTTTCAAGCTTAATTGTTTTGGCTTAAAATACCTCAATGCTTGGAATACTGCCTGCCATCTGAGTTGGTCTTTGAAAGCTGGCTGCTAGGGAACAAGTACTAATCTTTGAGGTAGAGGGTCACTTACAGTTGGAGATTTCATTAACAGACTTGTAAAGATAGACTACCACTGCATTTCACAGGGCTAATTTGAAAGAATATTATCCCCCATCAGACAAAAGCAATAAAACGAAAATCAAGAGCAATTTTTAGAAATGGAATGTAAGAAGAGGCACTCTGCAATCTGATCAGATAAACATCCAATTGTTGGAAACAGTGTTATGATTAATGTCATTAACTCAGAATCACATATTAATCTCTAGATGAGCAGGCCAAATGGAATAGAGAAAAATTGGTGGTGTCTTCCTATTATGTATAATAGGTATGATGTACTTAATTGTAAATCATACTTTTGAAAGAGCAAAGATCATCTGCTCCAACCTTCTACTTCAAGCTTCCATAGTTCCCAGGAATTTTCCTAAAATAAAATTATTCCTGGGCTAATTTTTATAGTATTATATAAACTCCTTTTTTTTTTACAAGGTTATACCTGTGTTAAAGAGTAAATTCTTAGCTCTTTTTCATTATGCCTCAGGATTCCCCTCAAAATCAACTATCAAAGAATGAACTATCATTTTTATGAGATAATTTGAGTAAGAATAACAAGTAGGTATGCTCCACTTAGTCTAATTTTCTCCTATGAAGATGAGAAGGGAGGTCAGTTGGACTTCCTTCTGCATTAACTTGAGGTATACATTTAGGCAGAGAAGAAAATCCTTCTCAAAACCTAGCCAGAGTTCTAGGAATTGTCTGTCTTTTCAGAACCCACATACAATAAGCCATCTGCCTTGGGGTGAGTAAGGGAAGACCTCACTGGACAAGAGACTTTTTAAGTAAAGTTCAGGGCCTCTGATTGGGTCTTCCACATCTAGCCATAACTCGACCAAAAGAGCCAGCAATGGGTGTACAGGAGCTGTAGAGTTACTGTCCATGGTCCTGATACAGCATTATTTTTCAGGGTGTGGTTGCTCCTTTTATGTTTGAACACTGGTGACCCAGGCCCAATTGTTCCTCATAATTTGCCTTCTTATTCTTCAAATTCTTTCAGTTATAGATTGAATAGAACAGCAAATTATTTTACAGGATTCATGAATTCCATGTACTTTTTACAATTCTATCACCTTTCTGTCACTCATACTTTTTTTTCCCCCTGGGAAGTGGAAAGGATATTTTTAATCCTCTCACCAAGAGAATCTCTCACTATAATTCTCCAAGGTGTCCTAGGCAACAGAAATCATATATAGAGATAGGCCAACCAGGATAAATTTCCTTCAGGATGGCACATTCTTGAGAAAAGGCAACATTGTATATGCAGACTGCAATATTACCAACGTAGTCAACATTTTCTATTAATGTGTTCACCAACCTTGAAAACAGACTTCAAAAATCAATAGGTACGTTAGCTATATACTCAAATTATCCCTACCCTATTTACATATATTAATTCTAGACATTTTCTGCTATTGCCTAATATTAGATCAGATAAACCAGGATGAAAAGAGATCAAACAGTTTGGATCAAACAATAAAATACTTATGGAAACATTTGCCTCATGAAGATGTGGATTTAGAGTTCTCTGGTAAACACTAGTTCCCTACTTAGCAAAACAAAATAGAAATGGTGGGATGTTTTTCAGTTACATGGAAATGTTATTGAAAGCAAGGTTCATGTATTTGTTTGGCATCCCCACATTGTTATTAAAGTGCTTGGTACATAACAGGTACACGATAAAAGCTTGCTGATTAATTGTATTGTCAACATTTTCATTAGTGCTGCCTCCTGATTTTCAAAATTCACTTTCATTGCTCTTAGACTGGATTTGTGAGCATACATATAAAATTAACTTTAGATAAATATAATTGTTATATCTATATATAAACCTCAGCTCAACCAATCCAATCCAATCTTGTTATTATTATGTGCAGTTATAAATTTACGGAAAGACATGAGAAACATTACAGTTAAACAATCATCACAATAAAAAAGAATCATATATCATATTTGCAAAATTATCTTCTTCTCATTAGAGATTATAAAGAAAGCAGATAAGTCAGGGTATTGATTTGAAGACAAATGCATAGCACTTACACGATCATCATCAGATAATCTCTTAGTGATATGAAGGGCACTCCTTCTAGACCTTCGGGGATGGTTTTTATGTTTGAATAAGTAGTGATTTTCAAGTGATCCAATCTACAAAAGGAAAAAATTAAAATAAAACCCCACTTTCCTAAACAAGTATATATGGGCCAGTTTGAAACCCAACTAAATTTGAGGCAGACAACTCTTATTAAGCCCATTCCCTCCACCTGAAATAACTTTTTTCTTCATGAGGAAGGAACTAATAGTGGCCTTGAGATGACCCTTAGGATATCATTGCTTAGGCTCACAGCATACTTGGGGGCTGACGATGCTTCTGTTTCACACATTTTGGAGGAACTACATTTGCTTCTGTGTGACAATATTGTATAGGTAGACATTTCACACACACAGAAATACTCATTTAGTCAAATGTCTCCTGTCAGACAACTATTTGTGGAAAGCAGGTAAACACCTGGGGTACTATCTATGGTCAGTGCCACATGTAACTAAAAGAATTCATTGTTACTATAAAATGTAGCCATTGGCTCCATAGTGATAACTGTTATTAACTACAATTAATGACCATTCGCTTTTCCACTAGTACAAGAGTTTCAGAAAAGAGCATGCTACATTTAGGACAAGTGTTCCATCTTAGGTGTCTATACTTCTCTAGGTGGCTATCAACACTTTTGGTCCATTTGAAACTATGTTCATTATTCTTTTAAGCTAGTGACTCTTTACTCAAAATAGTAACAAATTTGAAGCTACCAAATCCTCTAAATGCCCTGAATTTTTTAAATTAACAAACAATTGACAACAGTGTTGTTATTGTTGTTTTCTTTTTTCAGAAGAAGCATGTTCCTTAAATTTGTGGTTCTCAATTTTTTTAACAGAGATGCTTAGGCCAAGTTCCAAGTTTGAACCTCAGGGAGTGGATCTGCTATAAGCTGCAGGTGGAATTTGAGAGAGAGATCAGTAGCCATTGGAAAAGATCACCAATATTTATCTCTATTTCTGCTGACAACTGGTTTTGCTTCTTGTCACTACCTTAATCTTAGCTTTATCCTAAGGCCATAAGGAACTCAGCATAGTAATGCTAAATTAGTATAATTTTAGTAATACTAAGCAAAAGGAGAAATAAGCAGAACCAGGAAAGCACTATCAATCTTTTACAAATAATTATTATTCTAACAAAGTAACTTTTGTTAAGTTTTAGAACCTTTTTTAGTAATGTCATTTTAACTAAAAATGGCTAGAGGAAATATAGCATTGCAAATCATATGTAAGTACAGATAGTTTTCCCCCACTATTTTTTAAATGCTTTTTGTTGGCTATGCCAATCCTTTCCCCAAAGACCCTCCCAAGAACACTGATTTATTGTTTTTCACTTTTTGGATTTATGTTTATTTATTTTGAAATGAAGTTCTCACATTGAATGGTCCAGGTTCAGATACATGTCTGGGGCTAACAGGTGGGAAAAAGAAGAGGGATTTATTTTTTGTTCTCTCCCAATCTCCTTCTACACAGTTACCAGTGTTATTTACCCTTTCGGTATCTGCCCAAAGAATTAAATCCCTGTTTTCCCCCCACAGGACATACATGATTTCTATGATGCCCACAGTACCCACAAGCACAGTTCCATCTGCTACTCACTCTCACTCTCAAAAATTCCCAACAATTGCCTGCAGTTACCAGACTTACTACTAAGTTGCTTTCTGCCTGTTTCTCCACAAGCTGTTTTCTATGCCTGGAACGCCTTCTCATCACGTTCTCCTGGCAACCTCTGACTCTTCTTCCTAAATCCTATGCAGGTGTTTCCTCCTTTGGGCAGTTTTCTTTCACCTCTCCCAAATTCCCTTCCACCTTCATTCCTTCAATCAATAAACATTGAGACTCCAAGTACAACTTCTATCTTTACATAAATTGCATTCGTTTGCAATCCTCTCTTTCTAGGCCAGTCTCCTCTAGCTTCTGGATTCCTTGAGAGTGTTTCCCTTCCACCTCTTATTCCTCAGCCTCTAACACGGAGCCTGGCACAGAGCAACACCTGGGCAAAAGCAGGAGGCTCGGTTTGCTACTGGGACACTAGGAAGTCAATCTGCATTGACTCTCCTGCCGGGCACTTCAAACGCAGTGTGGCTCATAAAGTTGAAGGATGAAGCCTCTAGCAAGAGAAGGCGTATTCCCCAGCGGATTCGATCTACGGAATCGCCGACGCCCACGCCGATTACTCATCCGTGACTTCAGCGGCTTCTCAATCACCACCTCCGGGGGAAAAAACGCGCCAAAATGTTTTACAACTCCCTCCTCCCCCACTTCCAAGCTCCCCAGCTTACAAGGCAGGGGGCGAGGGCTTGATCCTGAGCCAAAGAAAAGGAAAGCTCTAGATGAGAAGTCACCTCGCCCCCCCGCAGTCCCCTAGGGAGCGCGCGGCTAAGCAGTCTCTCTCAATGCCTTCACGCTCCATGCCCCGCAAGCATTCTATTAACCCAGCCCCCCACTTGGATTGGCAACAGTTTCCATCATAAACTGAATCCCCGGGGAAAACGATTACGCACTTGGCAGAGGGACAAGAAAGAAATAGATCCTTTCCCCAGAGTCAGTTCGGTTGCTCCAGCAAAGTTAGGAAGCTCAGACTTTACAAGTTCCCAGTGAAAACCTGGAGCTCCCCAGAGAGGCGTCGGGATGAACCCGTGTCTTTTTCACCCACCTCTGCTCCCGCTAGCCTCCCAAGCCACTCCGCGGCCTCCCAACCTCCGGTCTCCAGTCCCTGCAGCTGACGCTCTCCCAGCGCCCCAAGGCTGCCGGCCGGCATCCCCGAGCCTGCTTGGCCCCTGCATCAGGACTTGGATCTGATGCTGCCATATTGAAAAGAAGGAAACAGCCGGCTCCTGACGCAGACCGCCTAATCGTCCTGGGGGAGGGAGCGCACTGCCTGTCCCCGGGGCGCTCAGTTGGTGAGAGCTTGAGTGCATCCCAAGTTCCCCCGAACAAGCGTGGAGGGATTTTTCTTCCAAACCGCGTGGGAACACCTTGCAATTCTAGAGCTGCCAACATTAAGAAAAAGCTCTCCCCAGCTGCAGCGGCTTCCTTCTGCTTGGCTGCGCCCAGCCCAAACAGTAAATAATGCAATCTTTCTCTCTCTCTCTCCAAGCTTGCCAGGGGCGAGAGCTGGAGAAGCTCCTTGTTCTTTACCGCTCCGGGCGCAGGAGAGTTGAACCTGGGGCTCCCACTTGGAACACCGCGCTACAGTCCCGCCAGTCTCCCCCGAGCCCCGGAAAGTTTCTTGAAAGTGGAACCTCTTACCTGACCCAAAAGGTCATAGCCCAGCTCCTCGGCGATGGCCGAGGCTGCCGCCGGACCCCCGGGGATCTCCGCCGCCCATTCATTGACAAACTGCCTCTTCGCTGTTACACTGTTCAATGCACACCAAGTGCAAAAGAGGGCGAAAGCGGTGCCCTGCAGAGTCCAGGCTCTTGGCTCCATGGCACACGCACTCGCTCGCACACAAGTGGGAAGGAGAGAGGGAAAAGAAACAAGACAGGAGAAAAGCCAGACGGATTCGCCCTTCCCACCCTCGGGCTCTGGAGCACCCCTGGCTCCCGGCTGCTGTGCGAAGAGCTGGGAGGCGCGCGAGGAGACTGGGCGGCGGCGAGCGCTCAGTGAAGCGCTTCGCTCTCCAGGCTGAGTGGAGCCCCAGCCCTTCCCAGCCAGAATGGAAATGAGTGTTTACACGTCAAATCGACGAAAGCCATCTCTTGACGTCAGATCTACCTGGACTAAGATCTGAATGGTATTCCCAGCGGGGTGGAGAAACGGCTAAAATAAGCAGCGAGGGATTAAGAAAAGGAAGGAACAGTTTGCTGGGATCAGTTAAGTCTGCTCACTGTCTGCCTATGAATTTTGCAGCCTTGAGAAACATCTTCACTTCTCAAAGAGGAGTGCCCCATTTGAATATAACCACCCAGAACCAAAGGCTGGGAGTGCAGCACGCTTTTCCTCCCTCCCGTCCCGTTTATTTATATTTACTTTATTATCTCGTGTGCAGGGTGTGTGGAGGATGGGTGGATAGAACCATTCTTACAATGGCCCTTTGAATATATCAGCACCTGCTGTGAAGAACAGGGCTCTCAGATCTTTAAAACCGGACAGAGGCTGGGAGGGTGAAGAGAAGGAGGGAAGCTACTGCTGCCCAAATTCTGCTTTAAATCGCCCAAGAAAATAAACACGTATCCAAAACAACATTAAAGTGATACTTTTAAAAATGAAATTTTAACCGTTCAAACGACCTTAACTTACAAGGTTACTTCCTTCTCTCTCTGATTCTCAACGTCAGTAAAACAATATCTAAAATTCTAGATATTTTAAAGCCCAGCAGCAGCACCACCACCACCTCTATAGTGCTTATCAGATAAATGATTAATTACATGATGTTTTAAAACAGATTTTTAAAAATTTATCAACAAGGGGGATTAGGGTCCCAAATGCTGTTGACTCAGAGAGGAAAAGGGCAGGTTTCCATAACTCGGAACTTTCCATTTTTCCCTCAGTGCAGCTCTTCACTTTGGTGCTGAACTGGAGCTGTGGCATTCCTTTCCCATGAAATGTACAATGTCTCTTTGCAGAAAAATGTTTTCCTGTGGGAAGAAAATAAGCAAACGTCTAAAAGAACCCTCCACCTCCCACCCGAGGGCAATAAATTCCGTCTACCCTGGCAAAGCCTAGTCCAGTCTTGAGGGATTGAACCTCTGCGTCCAGAATTCAGCACCGGGGTCTGGACAGCGACACCCGTGGGACTGTTGCCAAAGCTGCCGTTGCTTTTGAGTACCACGAACCTCCGCCCTTCGGTAGCTGGCTGGCACCAAGCTGTTTCACTTTTGACACGTGCCTTCCCCCCTCTTTCGAACAGCAAATTAGGAAATTGGCCGCAGGGGGGAGTGTGGTTAGGTTTATGATCGTGACTACTTGCGTTGAGCTCTCGGGAACGCGTTGGACTCAGCCCAAAAGTAAAATTGCAGGGAGATGAAAGTGAGCGACTGTGCCGGATCTGAGAAATGTTTTTCTTGTTTTAAGCTCCCAACCGCCGGAGGGCGCAATCTATTCTAGAGAAATAGAAGAAAGGGGAGAAGATTGGAACGAAGGCATACAAACTATGGAGAAAGGAAGCAAACAAAAGACGTTCTTTATAAAAAGCAAATGAGACAAGACTTGGTGGAGGATGGGGCTCAACTAATTTTTCATTTGCCTCCGTGTTTGCAGACATGTGGACTAGCATGATAATTTTTTTAAACATAAAGCATCTTTTCAAAGACAAATGCCAATGTTAATAAGCTATGTGATGCAGTCAAGTGTTTTACAATAATGGAACTCTCATGTCAGATGTTAGGGAATGGGCTGATATTGATAGCTCAGTTGTCTGCTTTTTGTCGCACATGTGGATGATGTTGGCTGGGTGAGCTGTCTTCTTTTCACTTCACACTTCAGCCTGAGTTGTGGCCTCAAGCTCCCTAGGATGTTTCATTCTCACAGCAGACAGTTGCTAACTGTGAGCTAGCAAGGCAAGGGATACCCAGGGAAAATGTTTAAAATGGTAGATATGGTCAGAACAGAAACATTATTATTACTGTTGTTGTTTTAAATCCGTTTGGTTGAGTGTTGGCAATAACGTCAGTGTCTCATTATTGAGGCATTTGTCTTAAATGGAGCACCATACAACCCTGTAATAAACATTTGGTTGATATACCTAATAGGGGAAACTAAACTGTCACAAGAAGAAAATATTCCCATCCACACAATAGTCAGTAATTTGTTCTGAAATTGTCTGATTTTTATCCTGTGAAACTTATTTGCCACAACTTCTGGGGTGCAGAAGAAATAACTTTTTGCCAAGCGTAGAGGTAAAAACAGATTTAGAATCTATGTTAACATTTTCTTATCAAGGGCTAGTCCTGTCCTGCTTTGTGGGTCATAGTAATAACCTCCAGGCTCATCAGTCTTGTATTTTATATCATGAATTGGAAGAGCCAATTATCACCCCTTAAGTTGGTTTTAATAGCATTTGATTCATCTGATTAATTTATATAGAAAACAGAATAATCCAGAAACTAAAGAGGACTATGTTTCTATTATGAATTATCAACTGAATGACATGCCTTTCATGACTACTCACAACTGCCCAGTGATATAATTAATAATTTATTAAGTTTTCTTGGAGATTAACACAATCAATGCTAGTATGAGCAGGAAGCAAGTATGTGTTCAAATGAGATCTATAGATTGCCATATCTTTTTAGTCTTAGAAAATGAACATTTTAAAGCTTTTGTTACTGTTAAATAAAACATGTACTCTCAAGTACAGTAAACAATGTGCTCAATGATTTATCATAACCATTCAGGTGAAGAAAAAGAACATTCCAATATTCTAATATTTTCAAGAGATGTTAGAGAAGGAGTGAGAAAATAACTTAGGTTTAACATATTCCAATTATTACGTAGACTTATCTGTTTGCTTTTGGTAACAGTACTTATACATTCACTCAAATGCATAATAAATTAGTCTGTAATTAAACTAGAAGATTTTTTTCAAAAAAAAAATACAATGCGAAATTCTACTTCAAAAAAAAAAAAACTAGAAGATTTTTTTTTGTAACAGAACCTATTATAGAGGCAAACCTACCTATAGCAGTGTTTTCCCATTATAGAAAATAACGATATTTCTATGACACACTGAGATAAACTAAAGGAAATTTGGAAACATCTGTATGGGACTTAGTGAAGAATTTCATAACATTTTCTTTATATGATATATAATTACAATAAGAAAAGAAACTACAACATTATAAGCAATGTATTAAAATTATAGCAGTTAACTTTAAATTGGATGATATGAGTATGCTTTCATCAATATAACTTTTTATCTCAAGTTTTATGCTTGGAAGGCTATATGTCATTTCTAATCAAAAAATTTTAATGACACATGATCTTTTCAAATTCTTGATAGCTGCTGTCAATGAAAAAATTTTTGCACAGGTAGAGAATAAAAATTTTGAAGGAACTCTATAATTGTTTAAATATTTGCAACATCTGATTTTAAATAATATAACAGCTCTTCCTTTTATTTTCTCACCAAATGTATCATTAGAATTTCATATGAGGATGTATATATATTTAGAATCCACCTAAATTTTATATGTCAAGTATTACAATATTGAAATTCTAAATTTGAAAATACACTTGGCTTTTAGAGAAGTTAACATGCACCAATTTTATCACAAATGGATACAAGTATCTAGTGTATGGGAAGATTAATATTGGGGTTACCACCTAAAGATATTCCTGCTGGGAGTCCCTGACCTGCTTTCTCATTATCTTTCCTCCCATGACCAAATTTTGGTGAGCATGGTATGCTAATGAAGCACTTAGAACATGAACTCTTCCAGCAGATCCAGGGATACTTTCACATGATAGAAAGAAACATGTTTGCAGTGGGTTGCTGAAGTAAATACAGTATCAAAGTAGTTTATATTCTGCTTGGTTGAGTTCCAGACAGGCAGCATCAAGCTGCTTGCCTAGTTTTCCCTAGGGATAAGAAGACCAAATATCTTGAGGGATATCTGTAACTCTGCCAGTTGGGAAGTGCTGGCCTACAGAAATGAAGATAAGAGAATAACAAAGCAAAGTCTGCACATTGAAAGGCTCTGACATAGATAAATAATTATGAAAAATTCTTGCTGAATGAACTAGACAAACACTTAAAATCTTAAATGAAATAAGAATCAACTAGTGTTGACTCCTACCTGGCCTGCTCCTGCTTCTCTTCCTCTCCTTCCTCCACCTCTTCTTCCTCCTGGTCTACCTCCTTTCTCTCTTTCTCCACTCCCTCTTCCTCCTTCTTTGTTGTCTTCATCATCATTATTCTCTTGGTCCTTCCCTCCACTTTCTTCTCATTTCTTTCTTTCTTCTCCTTTACCTTTTTTTCCCCCTTAACCATTTCAAACAGACTGCCTGAGGTTATTTTCTACTATTAGAGTAGCTCTATTATTATCTCTTTAGAGAAAATGCCACTGAACCTGTGAGGAAAAAACAGAGTAATTACTCAAAGAAAAAAAATATATATATATAACTTTCCTAGGGCCAATTAGAAAGACAATAGTTAGGTTGAAGTGATCATTTGCTCACACATCCCTTTAGGGCTCTGGCCCTCTCTCAAAGAATAAAATAGCTCATGCTTGTTTCCAGAGCTTATTAATGCTGGACCCAAATTTAATGCCCTGACATCAAGTTTTAAAGTCTTTCCTATAAAGATGCATAACTAGATACAGGATCATTATTCTTACAATCCAATAGAAATCTTACTTATATTGATCTTTTGCTTCAAGCCAGCCAGAAACTCCAAGAATGATGTTATCAGTGCCCACTTCCCACCCTAACCCCCAACTTATTGCACCTAACTGCTGGGAAACTGATCAGGAAAGCAAAGTGTCAAATATGAAACCACTTAAACTAATCAAGTGGGGTCACCAGTTTGGATACTGCATCTACATAGCTTCAAAGAAAATAGATATTTTGAAATTATCAGCTTTGAAAAAAACATATAAATAACCAATCCAAACCACAGGCTTCAAAGTATTTTTTAACCTAAATAATAATTTTGGCTGCATATCTTTATCAGTGGTTATCAATTCTTGCTGCATGTTAGAACCTTTAGCAGCTTTTAAATAATACTGATGGCCTGGCCCTCAATCAAGAGATTGAAATTTAATCAGTGTGGCATGGATCTCATTAGGTGATTCTATTGGGCATCATGGAATGTCTGTTGATACACATGAATCAAATTTATTTAACAATTGCCTGCTCTCTATATCTTTCTGTAAGACATGCACAGATATTAAGCCTAGAAGTAAAATGAAGCAAAGAATTTTAAGAACACTTTAGTCTGAATTACCTACATATTTTAGGGAAAGTGAATTATTAGTCTAGGATTTCTTCTTAATTATCTCGATTCTCCATTTCATTTTGCTAGGGTATACTTGATCTTGTCAAAATATCCTCTGCATCTTGTAACATATAGACCCTCAAAGACATTCCAAATAGATCTTAGCATATAAGAAATGAAGGTAGAAACAAATTATGTCTGGCCAACAATTTTTCTTGGTTGAATCAGAATTGTCATAGAAGCAGCCACAGGAGTTGAGAGTTCACTCCACCTTGCCCTTTAAGGAATTTGTAAAGACTGGCTGGGTTGATGTACAGAAACTGGTATAGCTTATGCTTTGGAGATCGGTGCATTGAGATCATGACTTGCCAATAAGCGTCATGTAACAGATTTTTCACTTTGTTGGTGCTAGACATACGACTTATTTAATTTAGAAAGATCACTAATAATGTTTTAGTACTTGCTGTCTGCCTTGCTGTTCTGGCACTAGAAATAAACTTCTACTGTTTTCCATGTTTTAATGTTTAAAGACGTTTACAAATTGAATTCTTCTCTGATTTTATCTCAAGCTGAAAAATCTGCTAGTTTCTGTAACTTAAAATGTACTCTTTCCCTCAAATATTCCCACCAAATCAGTCTCTAACAGATAAAAATTATCCTTTCTCTCATTTACATTTCCTCTTTTTGCTATAATTTCTGGGCAGTTTTTCCCAATTTATATTCCAGCTGAGTTTTTCATTTTTACCACCATATTGTTAATTTCCAAAAGTTCTATGGTTTATGTATGTTCTTTTTTATTTGTTTCTGTTCTTCTCTCATGGTTGCTATATCTTCTCATGTCTTTAGGAATATTAATGCTAGGGATTTTTGTTTGTTCTATTTTTTGAAGTTTTTCTCTTCCTGTGTAGACCACTAAGCGATTTTCTTCTGTTCTGTTTCAGTTCCCTCTCTCATGATAAAGGCATTCCTCAGATCTCTGGTGATCCATGGTTGCTAGACCACATTTAAAAGTGAGAAAAGAAAGATTGTGATTATTTATTTTTTTTAGGGTAGGTATATGTTTAACTTTATTAGACGTTTCAAAACAGTTTTCCAAAGTAGTTATACAAAACCACTGTGGCCCCAACAGTGTATGAGAGTTCCAGTTGCTCCATATCCTCTCCAATTCTTGATAATGTCAGTCTTTTAAAATTTTATTCATCCCAATGGGTGTGTGTAGCTGTATCCCATTGTGGCTTTAATGTGAATATTCCTGTGAATTTTCATCTAAAATAAGTCACAAATATTGTTGAAGTTGGAAAAAGCTTTTAAATTCTTGGCTCTGGCTCCTCCCACATAATGTGCAATTGTTACTAACACTTTAAAGAATCCTAACTATTTCTCACTCCTGAGTGGATGGTGTTAGTCTATGATCATTTAAATGGAGACAGACAACTGTGAGCTTTGCTGCAGGATGGTCTGGCTGGAGAGATGAGCTGAGAAAACTCCAATGCTAGAGTCTTTAAGTCTATCCTCTTGGGTTAATCAGATTCTAGAGAGGAGATCCCCCAACCTCCAAACTCTAGGGAGAGGGGCTGGCTGCCAGAGGGAAAGGACAAGAACCCCAAGAAACTTGGCATCCGCTGTACCTTACTTAGTCCCATGTTTCACTGTGAAGCCTCTACTTTTAGTTGTGCCTGGTGTCCCTGGGGAAGAAATCTTCAGTCTCTTTCTAGTGTGGCAGAGGAATGGATTCCTGATAGTGGAGAGTTTTGAGGGGAATTGGGGTAGGACTGCTTCTGACACAGACTTTCCAGCAACTTTTTCTATGTTAGCATCTATTTTCATCCCAACTTCTAGAGCTATTTTGTGTCCCCCAATTCCTAAGCACTAGGGAAATTCTGAGGCATAGAAAGGGTTAGTTCTTGGCTTTCCCTGCTGTTGGCTTAACATTCAATTCTCTTGAGTCTGCTAAAATGTTTGCTCTTCTGCTTCCATAATTTTGTTGCTGTTGCTTTTAGTTCTGTTCTCCCCACTCCATGAGTTTATGACTTTAAAAATCCCTTAACTGTGTTTTTGAGGGGTTTTAGGGAGGAGTGCAAGTAGACACATATATTTAATCAACTAACTTTTCCTGGAAGTATAGTAGCCAAACAAATAGACACAATCTAAATGTTCCCCAATATTCGATTAGTTAAATAAACTATAAGATGCTTACATAATGGAAAACTATGCAGCCATTATAAATAGTGAAAATGAATAGTTATTGACATGGAAATATATTGATACATTATGTGGAAAGTGTTAGGTTAATAGCATTAATAATAATAGCAAACTAAGCAACTTCTCTCTCCTCAGTCTTCTGCTAAGCCCTTAAATGAATTATTTCATTTAATCTCACAGAAATATGCTGTAAAGAAGCTACTCTTATTATCCATTTTATAGATGGGGGAACTTGGGCTGAGAGAGATTAGCAATTTGCCCAAGGTCACAGTGTCTTTGGCCCAGATTTAAGAAGACTATCACTGGATTCTAAATGACAGAATAGAACTTACAAGCATCGATATGTTCTATTCACAAGTTGTATTAAGCATCGAAAGGGTATGAGGAAAACACTGACAAGGATGCATTTGACCAAGCATGGTCTTCAGTGTTCCTCTTCTTCTTCTCAAGGATGAGGTGGTGGTCAGCAGCTTGTGCAGATGAGGAATCTGACAGGTCTGAGAAGCCCAGGGGCAATAGGAGCTCAGGCTCGTTTTCTTTCCTGCTTTTTCAGGCTGTTTCATTGCCCAGAAACAACTATTCTACCATGTAAGGTAATAACTCTCCAAGTCAGTAATTCTGACATCTGGGCCTTTGCCTGAGTTCTGGGTCCCAAGTTTCTTATTGTGACACATGTATGTGATTTACTTCATTATGAGGCTGAATTGTGGGAATTTTCTGTTTATGTGCATTTAGTGGCTCTCCATATAGGGAAGTCTGCTACTGCCTATTTTATACAGTTAATAAGCAAAGTTGGAATTGTATTATTCAACTTTTGTAAAATAAAAAGAAACACATTTTTGTAACCCAGAAGGAATTTTCTTTTGAAATCCCAAGGAATGTGTCTCTAGCTATCCTTGGGACATGTGCTGGGGTACTGGACATTGTTGGTAGCTTTGCTGTTCCTGTGGTCTGTTCTCTAGAGGTCTAATGTCTGTGATGAAAAAACATTTACCAATGTCCATGAAGGAAGGAAAATCTTCCTTTTGTTTTTAAAGAACTACCTTGGCCACTGGTTTCCACACTGAGGATATATAAAGACTTCTGGAGATAAATTCAACACATGCAGAGTGAAGTTGGTAGAGGATTGAAAAATAAAGGCTTGTGTAGCTATCTTATCTTCTGGACCTGGAAAGGAGATCTGGACTCATTGTCCAAACACTTAGTGAGTCCCTTTGAATGTTCTTTAGGCATCCAGGAGCTGTCACTTTGAACGGCTCCTCTCCTTTCTTCTTCTTATAGTCTATTCTGCTTTAAACTCCATCTCTTCTCTCAAAGTTCCACTCTTCTCCCTATTTTGTGAACATGCCATATCTTACTCTGGAGCCCTTAAGTTCCCAGTGAGGTCTTGCCTTGTAAATTTCCTCAGACTTGTGCTTTTTTTTTTTTTTTTTTTACTCTGGGTTCTGGGCAAAAGTGAGCTCCATATCTCATTTTCATGTGTGCATCTGGGTAGGGTGGAGGGCAATGGGGATAAAGTGTTCTACTTGGTAATGCAAAATAATTGTTAAGTGTCCAAAAAGAACATTAGAGAACTCCAAGAGTTACCTTCCTGACAAAATCTCTCATTAGGTCTACATAAGAAATCTGTATTTTGATCTTTAATATAACTTGACTTTATTATGGTACAAGAACTCTTTGTTCATGATGTATTACATTGCAAACTGCTTTATCATTAACATGACTTTGAATGATATCATGGCCAATTGCATCTCTATAATTTCTGGGCTTTTTTCTGTGTTTGCAGAAGGGAGGAACTGGACAGGCTCATCACTCGCTTGTTTATGGCAGGATGAAATTTTGAGATATTAACCAGGGTTCCCCAAGCTCCTTTCCTATTCATTCAGCAGCAGGCATTGCTTCAGAGAAGACTCAGGGTTTTATGCTAGGAACACAAAAAGAAAATAAGCAGTCAGTGCTCAGCTTTTGAATCTCTAAAAATAAAATGTAAACCTCACTGCAGAGATAGTAATCTATAAAGTCAAGGGTATTGATATTCGAGATGCAGCTTCTTTTGAGCTGCAAGAGGCCAAGCCTTAAAGGAAGTCGGGTGTAAAGTTTGTATCATAAACAAGGAGTGGAGAGAGAACAGATGAAGAGTCAGACTGCTGTATCCTAGAGACTAGCTAGATAAAGGTTCCCTGGGCTAGGGGAAAAGAGTTACCTTGAAGAAAAAGCAACTGTGGAATATGAGTGTGTGATTTCAGCTCCTGTCCTTATCAAACTAACATCTAGAGGAGAGAGGGGATGACTGAGCCTCCTGTCATTGGGAGAATTGGGAGGAGGGATAGGATTCTAAGTATTTAACAGCCAGAAAATCACAAGCATTGGCCACTTAAAAGAGATGCCCAATTAATCCTAATGACCATTCTGGTGCATGTTGGCTAAATTACAGACGGGGAGAGAGGGAAATAATGCCTGGTTTCCACTGGAGAATTCCGTGTGGGAGCAGTCTTGGATATGTGCTTCACAGCTCAGTGGCAAGAGAGGAATAATACAAAATGAGCCCAGGCATGAGAAGTCAGGAGACGCCCCTTTGAGTTTCCAGACTTTGGAGCTGCAAGAGGGCTTCCAAGTGATATTATGACAGTGCAAAGTGTGCAGCCCTGAGGGGGGCTGGACGTGCCTGAGAGTTCACCAGTGAACTGGAAAAAGCTTGAACCCATGTTAGGACCTCAGGCAATGGCAGAAGTAAGTAGTGGGAGTAAGGGCCAATTTCCAAAGGTAGGCCAGACAATTTAAATAGCAGCTGATGCCTGCAAAAGACAAAGAATACCTACTGACTATGGACATCTAGCACACACACGAGCGGGCACACACACACACACACACACACACTCATTCACACACTCACCTACACCCACACAGACTCCTGCATAAGTCCTCTTTGGAATTTAAATGTTACTCAAAGGCAGAAAATACAAAAGAATAGAACCTTAAAGTTGCTTGAGCCTAAAACTAAAAGAACTGAGCAATAATTTGACTGGGTTTACTTGGAAAAACTTGCTCAAATGTTCTGATTTTAGAAGGAAATGTGGGTTTAATCATACAAATTACATTTTTTATAAGACAAAGTCTCGCTCTATCACCCAAGCTAGAGTGCAATGGCGTCATTCTAGCTTACTGCAACCTCAAACTACGGGGCTCAGGTGATCCTCTTGCCTCAGCCTCCTGAGTAGCTGGGACTACAGGCATGCACCACCATGTCTGGCTAATTTTTCCATTATTCTTTTTGTAGAAAGGGGATCTTGCTGTTGCTTAGGCTCATCTCAAACTCCTGGCCTCAAGCAATCCTCTCACATGGGCCTCCCAAAATGTTAGGATTACAAGTGTCAGCCACCACACCCAGCCCAAATTACATTTATTTATAGGAAAATACAGATATATTTTACCTATTGGGTGCCTATTTGGGTGTCGTGCATGTGTTTGTGCGCACACACACGTACACATACTATAACCCAGACATCAGCTAAGGTGCCTTATCTATGAGATTCTAGTTAAATTGGGTCAAATGCTGTCTACTGTGTAGTGAGACCTCATGTCCTTCCTGATGTCTCTGGAAAACATGCAACAAGAAGTAACACCTTGCTCTGCCAGAACAGTTCTGTCCCACAACAGTGGTTTTCAAACATTTTAAGTGGTGGAGACATCATTTTGGATGGAACTCCCATATGTAAAAAGAAGATAAAACCAGGGCCATTCTGGCTGAGCAGAGATGAGAGAGGCGAATCAACTTGGAGCATCTGTCTGAAATATTTTTATGCAATTCAATTGCCCTGACGAAGAAAGCCATTTTGAAAGTTACTGCAGTATTCACTGCTATCCTGGGCGAATTACAGAAAGTGTTTTAATGAGTATAAGGGGTATAAATCTTAAAGTCTCAGGTTTGACTCCAAATGGAACAGGAGACTTGTGCATAAATTATTTCTAATTGTGTCCCTTGTGGTTTTGATGCTATCTAAGTATTTGCAATGCTGGATTTAAAGAAGAAATGAAAGCAAATGACTGAATGTTTTGCTCTGGCATTTGGAGACCATCCTGTCAGCTATCCAAAAAGCAACTTGCTATATTTCATTCATTCATTTAACAAATGTTTATTATGCTTTTAGCATGTAGCAGGCACTGCACTAGTTGCAATGCAAACAGTTTCCCTGCCACCCACTGACTGTTATATCTTTACATGAATCCTTTGAACTACAGATGCTTCTTCTGCTTGCTGCCTTTTCAGATCAGAACAAACTGTAAATGTCTGGATGTGTTTCTGTCAGTGCTTAACCTCTTGAAGCTCTTGGTGGTCTTAGTCACTTTTAGGAAGATCAATGCAAAAACTCTAAATATCTAGATCTTGCCCAGGTTTTCCATACTCAAATGAGGGAGGGGTCTGATCTAATACACTGGGCCACAAAGATCATATTACTGATCAAAAAATGTAGTCGAGCAGAGATCTTCAAAGGCATTTCTGTTTTCTGCTTAATCGGATCATATGCCATTTTAAAAATGCAACCATTCCCTAGACTCCCTGGATAAATTGTGAAGAAAAATAATATCTTAAAAATATTTGGTCCTCTATTTGTAACAAGTTATACACCTAGATCAACTACTTCTGCTAGGTTTATCATGAAAAACAATCATCTTCTGTCCTCCTCAGTCTGCCCCATTTCTAGTTCCTCCAAGACAATCTTCCCACTTTCTTAGCTTTCAGTATCTTACCTCCATATCTCTAAATAGTATTATTATTTTCTTTTTTCTTGATGTTTTTCAGCTTTAGGCATTACATAGACTCAAAGCATCTAGCTCTCCTTAATTCCCATTGCACACCTGCCATACACAGTACTGTCTGTCACTTCATAGTTGTGTCGCAATTCTATTTAGACATATATTCAGTGTTTTCATGATTAGGCTATGGAAAGTCTATCCACCCCTGAGGCATATCACCTACTATGATTGCATTTCTCTTCTTATACACTTTGTCATGTGTGTTCATTGCTTACTTTTCTATATATTTATCACCAATTGATCCCTAAATTTTCACTCATTTGTCAAATCTCCTCTTGTTATGTTCACATACATCAGGTAATCCATCAATGCCATCTCCCTGGGAACATTCTCCAGAGCCTTCTGGCCTGTCTTGTCTGGACAAGATTTTCTTATGTCGGGTGCACCTTGCAGGAAGAACCCAGAGAACCCTTCATCATCATCAAGGATTCTCTTCACCACCCTCTTTAGTTGGAACCAATATTTTGAATCCCATATCTTTTGCTCTCTGGGTATTTTCCCTTGTTTTTATGGAGCTCTTTTTTTAGTAGATTCCTGAGAAAGGGTGCAGGTCTGAAAATGCCTTCAATATACTCTCATATTTAATTGAGAATTTATCCAGATGTATATATAATTCCACATAAGAAATGTAATTTTCCTTGGATAATTGTAAACATTGCCCCAATGTTATACTGCTGGCGGAATTTTTGTAGAGAAGTTCAAAGCTATCTTCTTTATTTTCTTTCTGAAGCTTTTATAAATTTTAAAAATGTGTCCCTAGTGTTCAGAAATTTCACAATGATGTGCCTCAGTGCAGGTCTATTTTCATCCATTGTGCTGGGCATTTAGTATATCTTTTAATCGGGAAACTCATTTTTTATCTCTGAGTTCCATGTATCTAATCTTAGCACTTGCTCAATAAATGATGATTGAGTCAGACTAAGCTGAATAAGAGATCATGTTAAGAAAAGTCTCTCCTATTGGGATGCCCTACGTCTATGCTATCTTTATTGAGTGACATTCTGCCCATCCACCAAGATCTGACCTATGTCCTCTCCTCTGATTCTTCCACTCTTTCCTTGCAGCACTCAAATACCCCTATCATTTACTCCTGTGGTACATGTTTAATTGCTTATATGAATCCTAAATAGTCTTAGATTATACACTACTGGAGAGCAGACTCCTAGTCTTCTATGTCTTTGTGTACCACCTACCATCCCGTACTACCTCAAGAATCTAACCCAGTGCTTACCACTATCCAGTTCTTGATAAGTGTCTGTTGAATGAATGAATGAAGGAAGGAAAGAATAAATGAGTGAGTAAACTAATGCCTTTAAAAAATCCTGTCACAGAAATTCCAAGTAACTAAGGAATAACTTCAGTTAATGAATAAATATGACCCCCATAGTTGAATGTTTATAGCAGCATAATTCACAATTGCAAAGATGTGGAAACAATCCAAGTGCCCATCAATACATGAGTAGATTAATAAAATGTTGTATATGTATACCATGGAATACTATTCAGCTATAAGAAACAATGATGACATAGCATATCTTGTATTTTCCTGGATAGAGCTGGAACCCATTCTATTAAGTGAAGTATCCCAAGAATGGAAAAATAAGCACCACATGTACTCACCAGCAAATTGGTATTAACAGATCAACACCTAAGTGGACATATAGGAATAACATTTATTGGGTGTCTGGCAGGTGGGAGGGAGGGGATGGGTATATACATACATAATGAGTGTGATGCGTACCAACTGGGGGATGGACACGCTTGAAGCTCTGACTCAAGGTGGGGAGGGGGGCAAAGGCAATAAATGTAACCTTAACATTTGTACCCCCATAATATGCTGAAAAAAATAAATAAACTATTGGGGGACTAGAATTAATCCTAATTGTATTAGAGATATCATATATATTATATTTCTTTTTTTACATGTATCAGTTAAAAGAGGCAATATATCACTTTGGTTAAGTTGGGGTCTGGGATCCAATCACGTGCATTCAAATACTGGTTGCTAAACTTATTATACGTATGATATGATCTTGAAAAAGTTATTTAATATCTACACTATAGTTTCTTCATGTATACAATCCAAATAATACCTAACATAAATATTTTTAAGATGATTAAATTGGAATTATATGCATAGATATCTTGAAGCATATTTGGTACAATCTAAATGCTCTATAATTTTAGAAATCATTATTACTGTTATTGGAGCTTAAAATCTTGGATATACTGATTATTTATATGTAATGTACTTGGCAATTACACAACGCCCTAAGAATGAAACATTTTATTATGTTGTTATATCTTCTACAACATTTAATATATTTCTTTGTACACATTGGTCCTTCAACAAACATGACAAATTCAGTTCATAACAAAACAGACTCAGGTAGTTTAATTTTGAGCATTTTGGGAGTGGAAACTTCTCTATAACTCCTACTATGTTTTTATTATAAATAATCAATAAGTGATGTTTGAATGAATAATTGAAACTCAAAGAATAAAGAAATCTTGCTATTCAAAAAAAAAATATATATATATATCAGTTCAGGAAGAATGCATTCACACAGAATAATGGTCCTATGAAGTATGATGAGAAGTAGGTCCCCAACATCATGTTTCTAAGTTTCTAAATACAGGAGAAATAGCTATTCAAAAATGCCAGTTGAATACTTGTTCTTCTGTTACTTTTCACCTCTATGTGTATACATGAATCCAGTTTTGAATCCTATTGGCATTGATTTGGGCAAAGTTATTAATTTTATTTAAGAAAAGTATAAAAGCAACAAGATTAACAAATTGGCCTATAAAATTATTTTCAAGATTAACTTTATTTTGCTTATGTGTCTATTTCGTGTAGTGTGGTGAAGTTTATTAATAATATAATGCTTCTAGAGAAGACTAAGTATAGGAAACTGTGAATTCTAAGGGGAATAAAATTTCTTTATGAAATCGAGAGTGGAACAATATGAAAAAGGCAATGGCAATCCTGTGTATGTCACCACAGTGTGTCAACGTAGCTACAGGAGGGGCATTAGACATCCCCATACAGCACTGTTAGAAGAGATCCATTATGGCTTTCCTATTGGCCATGGCTGACTAAGCTGCTCCCAGTAACAGTGTATATCTGAGTCTGCATATGATAACTGAAGTGTGCATGGCATATGATTCATTGACTTTTTCAGGTAGCTAGACTCAATCAAAAACTTTGGCAATTGATGTAATGAGAGTAAATGCTTTGGCATCAAATAAAAAACTAAAATCTAAAAATAATCCTTCAATATGCAAAAACACCCTCAAGACAAAGATGGACAACATAGTTTATCTGTTCCTGTATACTAGAGCTGTATCCACCCTGCAAAACGGAGAATTTATGAAATCATCCAGACGAATCAGACAAAAAAAAAAAATCATTACAAACTGGCCTTGGTTAATTCTAATGGGCAGGATTTTTTAACTGCAATACCTGTATAATTTCCTCAAGATTTCTCTCTAACTTATATCCATAGAAATAAATTTTTGGTTTTGCCTAATTCTCCAAATATATTTTTTTCTTTTTTCAACTGTAATATAAGACAAGGCCTTAGAGCTATTGTAGCCTATCTAGGTGTTATCCTCAAAAAGAGCTCCAAATTATTGAGACCCTACTACATGGCAGCCTTCATTTATGTTACCCCATTAATCTTCATAACATCCCTGTAAGAAAGGTATTATGAGATTTATGTTACAGACAAGGAAACCAAAACCAGAGATATGAAATAACCACTCCAAGGTCTGAAATTAGTGAGTTTCTAAGCCTAGATTTAAATGTAGGTCCAAAGTCAATTCCCTTTTAAAAATGCTGCATGGCTACTTTTATATCATTATAACACAAAAGAGGTGTTGGTATTGACTGTCAATCATCCCAGCACTATCATTTTATCTTCCAGGAGTTCAGTCATCTCACTGTACTCTGTACTTGTAATACACTGTAATACACTGTGTAATACACATTAGTCTGGGAACTACTGAGTATCTGCTCTGCACCCAGCCCTGTGCTGAGCCTAATGGGACCTACAAAACACATGTAAAATCTCCTCTTTAGTAAATTAAATTGAACAGAGATCGTTTCTTTTTAAAATTCCCATATTTCCCAAGTGTTCTACCAGTGGCAATTGAAATGATTTTCAGTGGCTCATTGACCCATGAATTAAGTAATATTGAATCTCAAAGAGAGATGTATTCCCTTTTCTAGCCTTCCAATAGCCATCAAGGAGAATGGCTCAGTTTGGTGCTAATATGCTTTTAAAACTCCTGCTAATCTCTTTTGCCGATAAAATGAAAGCAGGCATTTGGCCAAGAGCCTTTGGCAAGCAACAGAGCATTTATTTTATTGGTATCTTCTATTTATGCCAATTGATGGTAATTTTCTATTTGTGGTAGTGATATAAATGTTTCTTTCTAAATAAATTTAGGATAAAAATTGAGTCAACTAAAATAAAGATATTTTAAAAACAATACAGGCATACAACAATAACATGTGTTAATAATACAAAGTTATGGCAAAAAAGTCAACCCTGGAAGATGAAAGACTGAAATACTACCAAAAATGAATAGGCAGGGTCTTAGTCTACCCTGAAGTCTCTCCTAGACTAAGCGTGGCTCCAGCTCAATTGCAGGAAAGAGCTGTGTCCAACTTCTGTGAAGAATGAAGTAGAAGTAGAAAATTCTTTTCTGTGAAACAGAAATTGTGTGCTAAGAAGTCACTCATGTAAGCCTCATTCTCAGTAATTAGATGTTATCACAAATAAACAGAGTGACCAAGAGGTGACTTTTATTCCAGGCAAACTATAAATAACCTCTGGAAATAAGACAGAGTTGTTTATAAAAAGATACAGATAATAAACCTTGGCATCATGGTTCCAGTAATTAAAAGAGTTTCATTTGGGGAAATTAAACCAGAATAAGCAGGCAATACATACACGCTACTTAGCTGCAACAACTAAGGAGGGTCTTGCCTCCTGTTCCACCTTTCTCTTTATGATGTATGATACAAATACCGACAACAGAAGGACAACCCTGCTGCCCAGCATCAGCTAGGAAGGTACATTCCACGTAAAGCAGAAGTCCCAGATCCAAAGCTTGATGATTTTGTCCGATTATCTAGCTTTGAACACCTTGTACATGTTGACACTCCTCCATCAGTTCCAAGAGGATAGGATTTTGTCTCTCTGCTACTGGAACCTCTGGCAAGCAGACCCTGCATATTTGCTGATTGAATTAATGAAGTCTGCTATTTAAGCTCCCGAAACTGGTTGTATATAATCATTCCAGAAAGAAATCCTTCTATCATGTTCTTCACTCTTCCTCGATTTCTCAAACAGGCCCTACAGCATGACTCAATATTACCTCCATGCATCAGGGTTGTCACTATGAAAATTAAATAAAGCACAGTTATGCTAACACTGACATCTGCAGGTGCTGTGATCTCCATGAAGTTGTTTCCCCATACCAATTTATCAACTTACAGGTTGACAAATCTCCCAAACTCTTGCCACTACTTTTTATATTTTCTTTCCCCTACCCTTGTTGCAGGCTTGTCAGCTGTAACTATTGTTCACTGTCAAAGTACCTGATTTTAGCAGTTTCCTTTACAACTTCTGGAATGGCTGCTTCTAGATAACCAGTCTTGATAGAATTTGGGGAGATTATATATACATATATATGTGTGTATATATGCATAGTTGGAATCAAGTGCTCTGGAAGGAGGGGGAACTCCAGTATGACACTTAAGTGGCACGGCATAAGCCTAACACATGGGCTTTGTGACATCTGCTTTAGCTGTTGAGAACCATTTTCTTTGCTTCATTTCCAGTTGTGACTGACATAGTCAAGGCTTCCAGGTAAATGACCTCTGAATAAGTGAGGTGCTGGTGTAAATAATAAATACAGCTTAATCTTATTTGAGAGCTCATTCATTTTTCAGTTGGAATTTAATCCTGTGCCAAATTGTTTTCTGAGGTAGAGCCCGTTGATTTCAGAGATGATGGGGGTCTCCATGCTCCAGCCTACATGAGCTGTGCTGATTCACTTCGTTTTGCCACAGGAAGTTTATTCTTTTCATTTAAAGTTTGGATTCCTATTAAAATAAAACTCTACCTCCACCAAGAAAGGCAATATATTAACTCCCTCCGGTGAGTTCAGTGGAACGTGAAAGCATTTCCAGTCCTTTCTTGGGGGCACATATTAATGAGTATCCTGGGTTTATTACACGTCCTCCAGGATCTGAGTCTTGCCTGCCTGCCTTCTGGTCTCATCTCACACCCTCAGCACTCCTTTCATTGTTTGCTTCAACAACGCCCAGCTCTGTCCGCTCAGAACCTCTGTCCTGCCATTCCCTCAGCTCCCAGCCCTCCTCTCCCTGGTTTTCCAAACAGTTTAACTGCTGCCTCCTCACAGAGGCCTCCTCTGAACAACTTAACTTAAATTTTTTCTTCTGTCCATATTATTCTCTCTTGCTGCATATTCTTTTATTCCATAGCTTTCACTACAACTTGGAATTATTTTTGTGTTGATTTGCTTTTTTTTTTTTTTCTTCCTGTCTCTTCTTTCATACTTTAAGGTCTCTGATGGCAAATGCTGTGTCTATTTAGAGACCATGACATCTCCAGCCACGGGCACGGAGGCTTTCGACACAGTTGGTGGAAGGAAGGAAGGAAGGATGAGGGCACTGGGTTTCTGAAGGCTGAGGGAAGGGAGGTCACGTGGGGAGGAAAACAACAACAAATACAGAGAGAGAACTCACTCCAGAAATACAGTTGATGACAAAAGTCCTTCCGGGTCCAAAACATAAAAGGTAAATGAGGGAAGAGAGCTGGGTATGGGATGACAGAAGAGAACCTCCTCTCATTTGCGGTATTGGGAGGACAACAAGGAGTAGGGGTGGGAGGAATCTGATGACCTGGAGAAAGGATGACACGAGCCCCCTAGAAACAGGAGATGGAACTTAGGGCCATCAGGCATTTGCCATGAAGGAATAAGAGGCCAATATGGTCAGACCTTGATTTTTTTTTTCAAGAGTAGCTAGAAATCTATACCATTATGTGAATTCTGCTTATTTTAAAGCTGGAAACTAAATCAAAAAATTTTTAAAACTTTGATGCTCTACCGACTGAGCTATCCGGGCTCTCACAATTTTTAAAACTTTGTAGGGGCCAATATTTAGTGGGTTTAATGTACATATCTTGGCTGCTATTTTGTGATCTGCAATCGCATAAAATCTCTATTCCCTTTGGAGGCAAAACCTCTTAAAAGTATATAGTGATAGATGGTAACTCTGGGGCACCTATTCTCACCATTTGGAAACCTAAATGATTTAACATTCAACTTTTCCAAGAATATCAAGACCACTGTCCTGAGTTATATCTTCCAAATCCACCTTGGTTCCAACACCTCTCTTTAATATGCCCAACTTATTTCATTCATTAATTCTTTAAAAGTTGGATGCCTACCCCTGTACCAGACACTAGGGATGAAATTGTAAATAATATGGATGGATTCTTGCCCTCCATGAGCTTCTGTCTCACAAGGGACCTAGAGAGGGAGACAGGGCTTCTTCGTTCCCTCCTTGGTTAATCCTTCTCCATCGTTCCTTTCACCAAATCAGTCCTCATGTCTGATTGATTCTTGGGTCTCTCAAAGTTCTCCATTCCTCTCCGCTTCATACCACCAGTGCTGCTCTGGCCCAAGTCAACTACCAAAACAACATTTAATTCATCTCCCTCTTTCTCTCCTGTGGACATCGCCATGGTCTGCCCTCAACACAACAGCCAGCATGAGCTTCTTAACAATGAGTTGGCTTTGCCCCGCCTGAGACAGATGGGCAAAGGCAATATATGTAACCTAAACATTTGTACCCCCGTAATATGCTGAAATAAAAAAAAATTTACAAAAAGAATATTCTCTTGGTCAAAAGTAGCAGAGAAAAAGCAACTGCCATATTGCAAAAATAAATATCCTAAATTTACTTCAGAATTTGCTGAATATAAGGTGAATAATATAAACAGTGACCAGTTCCCCATGGACTGTAGAGAAAAAAAAAAACAAAAAACAAACAAAAAAAAAACAGTGACCAGTGATTCCTGGGGAGGAGAAGGGTTTACTTAGGAGAATGTTTATCTTTATTCCACCAATAATTTGATCAGCAGGATTTCTGGTTTCAGGTATAAAAAGGTGCTGAATAAATATTATTTTATGTAAATGATAATGTATTATTCATTTAAATGAGGAATTTATGTGTTTTAACAGGCTTATAATTATGTAATCATGAGTATGATGTTGTGAAGTCATCCTTTAATAAATGTTTTTATTTCAGAGAAATAATTCTCCAAAATTAAAAAAAAATGAGTTGGATCATACCACCTCTCTATTCAAAACTCTTCAATAACTTCCCACATCACTCAAAGTAAAGCTCTTATAATGACCTACAAGACCCTACGTCCAGTCATTCCCTCCTCATCCCCTACCATGTTCTGCCTCTCCTGCATTGCTCTAGCCACCCTGGCCCCTCAAACACACCAAGCACACTCCTACTTCAGGGCCTTTGTCCTTGCCCTTCTCTCTACCTGCCATGGTCTTCTTCCAGATGTCCACATGACTTGCTCCCTCACTTCCTTCATGTCTCTGCTCATATGTCTCCCTACCCCTGGGGCCTACCTTGCTACAGAAAGTAGCAGCACCTCCTTCCCATGGATCTTACACTGCTTTGCTTTTCTCATCATACTTGTCACTATCTTGCACACTACTCAGTTACTTATTATTAACTTATTGTCTATCACCATCATTTAAGCTCCAAGACTAGGTCTTTATTTTATATACTTTGCATTCCCAGAACTCAGAATGGTACTTGACATTATAGGCACCTCTAATGTCAGCCCTGAAAGATGAGGAGATGTCAGGTTATAGTGGGATGGTGTGTGTGTGTACCTGATGTGAGTGTGTGAATGTGTGTTTGAGTGTGTAAAGGTTTGGAGGCCAATAACAGCATGTTGGTGTTGATGATCTGAAATATATTTGGAATCTATGTGTATGGCTATAGCAAAAATGAATTAATTGGGACAGAAATAAACAATTTAATAAGAAGAATTTATAGCTATAAAACACTGAGGTACTCACATTATTTCAAGGACATGGGGATGCTGGGCTGGTGTTGCAAGATCTTCTGAATTTCAAGAGAAACTGGATTTTGAAAGATCAAAACAAACATAAATAGTAGATGTACCACTGACAGTTCATTTTCAACCTCTAACATCAATGAGATATAAACTTTTAGCTCTCCCCAAGTTATCCTCTAACTGTGTTTGTTCTTTGATTTTTCATTTTTCCTGTAGTGAAATTCAGCACTTTGACTTATGCAGTTTTTTAACAGGTGTGTTACTACCTGCACAATTGTGCATAAGTGAATCTCTGACTCTTTTTTCTTCCTATCTGAATTATGTTTTGTGTAAGGGATGGGATAAGCCATTGTCTCCCTGAACTCAGTATGGATTGTCACTGTTCTCCACTTGGAAGCCACCACTCTCACCATGGGAATTGTATTGAGACATGTACCTGACCAGGGTCGCATGGGCCCACAGCTGTAGTTTAACCCTGGGAAGTTTATAACTCATTTGTGCAGCTTGTAGTGGGTTTTAAAACTTAATGCATTTTATCCTTCTTATGTTCCTGAATTTGCTTTGGATAGTTTATGAAGGATGACGTATATTTACATGAAAGGCAAGTGTCAGGATTCATCTTGTTGTTTCCTGTTTTCATGGGTTAAAGCTTGCCCAGTCTGTTGTCATCTAGAGAAGATGTTGGCAAACTATGGTGCAAGGGCCAAATCTGTCCAGTCACCCATTTTGTGCAACCTGAGAGCTAAGAATGGTTATTATGTTTTTAAATAGTTGAAAGAAACATCAGAACAGTAATAATATCTTGTGGGACATGAAAATTGTATTAAATTCAAGTTTCAGTGTCTATAAATAAAATTTTATTGGAACGCAGCCATACTCATTTGTTTATGTTTTGTCTATGGCTGCTTTTGCACTACCCTGGCAGAGTCGAGTAGTTGTAAAAGATACCGTATGGCCTACAAAGCATAAAATATTTGTTATCTGGCCCTTTACAGAAACTTAGATCTAGAGAATTAATTACTAGGCTTAGAGATTTCAGATCAGTGAAATTAAAGGCTGAGAGAGAAGGATAAACACACAGTTGCCAACTTTTAATTTTTTGCCAAGACAAGACACTTAAACAAATCTTGCTATCTGTCACACCAGAATTTAATAAAAGAAAGAATACTATAGTACAAAGAAGTGATGTAATCTCAGAATAAAAGAGGATATTGTGCAGTTAAGAGCACAGGGCTTTAGTGCTAATCCTACCTGGTTGAGTCCAGGTTCCAGACTTCTCCATGTGTGGAAAATGGGCCTCATGGTGTAATCCTTTTAATCTTTAATTTCCTTGATTTAAACTTTTAAGGGATGTCCTGAGGATTTTCAGAATTCTTTTTTATTGTTGTTTCAATAAGCTGGCAAGTTTCTAGGTTCCCCCATCTTCCCTCATCATCTTTATCCAGCTCACACGCTCAGATCGCACCCTAGTAAGAATGCCTACAACGTGGGAATATGTGGCATTTTTTGGCATTCAGCATCTATTGCTTTTTATGATCCATCACCTTTATTTATGCATCCCAAGTACCAAGTGAGTTTTAATGTCCTTGAAGGTGGTTTGAAGATACAGACAAAATTCATAAACTTTTTTCTCGTGTTGGTGCCTAATGCGATACCAAGAATAAAGTGAGTGCTCCTATACCGTATATAGTTAGTTGCCTTGACTGAGAAATATCTTGGGTCTCAACACTGTCCCTTCTGCTTTATCCATGGAAAATACTGAGGTTGAGAAATAGAATCATCAGTCTTTTCTATTTACTATAAGTAAGTATTTGCTCTCCAGGGCTGGTTAGGGTGGTCCATTCTTGGCAATGCGAACATGGCAGAAGGCCTCCTGGTATTAAGGTTGAGGAGATTTCAGGTATTTTTATATCATTTATTTCTCTTATGATTGTATAATGTAATATAGATCACAAATTTAGGAGCATTTTGCATACTAACCATGTGGCACAAAGTCAGGTAAGGTCCCTGTGAAAATGGGGCACTGGGTTAATAAAGCCTGTGACCCTCCAGAAATAATATCAGGAGAGGAAAATTAATGTAGTTGTTGAGATATATAATTTGCTGGCTTAGAAAAAAAATGGGCCATGATGGCTCTTTAAAAAAATTTAAGTAATTACAGGATTCAGCTGCTTAAGCTTTAATTCAGCAGAGGACCGGGAGCCCTCAGAACTCCCATGGAGTTTTCTCTCTCCCTCTCTGCTGGAGCTAACCCTACAGAGTAATTAAGAGATAATTTCAGAGTAGCCACACATGTAGGCAATCAGACCCAATATAGGGAACACCTGCTTTTACTTCAATGCTGGCCTGCTTACTAATAGGGCATATTTGTCTTGGGACATTGTGTTTGCTTGTGTAATTGTGCATAGCACATTTTCAGATTTTACCACAGATGGATCCTGAAACCAGTTCTAAGTGAGCGTGTCCAGGTAAGCAGGACACAGAAAGCCTCTCTCATCTTCTGCACAAACAGACTGTAAGCAGAGGGGGGAGTCTTTGCCCTCCCTCCTGCCCACACCATGCCGTGCAAACAGGAAGCAGTCAGCTTTGGTCTTTCCAGGCTTAACAACCAGTTTTCTTTTGTTTGGTTAACAATTCTAGACCCATCCAGCCAAAAGGGGTGGGAAATACACAGGTCAACAGCTAGACAATGAAAGTGCTGACAAGTAGCCCTGATGCCACATAACTAGAAGAGGCTCCCATCCAGTGGGAGGATCCTCTGCAAGTGGTTAGAGTTTCGGTATCGTGCATGTTAGCTGCACTTGGACAAGCGTTTTTGTGACATGATCCAGGAGAAGAATGTCATGCGACTCACAAAAGAAGGGGATGAGCCACTCGAGGACATGGGGAACGTAGAGACAGAGAGAACTGCAAGGAGAATTTGATTAGAGAAGAAATACTATAAAGTTCAAATCCAAAGAACCAGGTTAGAGTTAAAGTGGCGTTCTCTGTTTGTGTACGTCAATTGAAACCAAGTGGAGAACAGAGGCAATGGAATGGAAAAATTCATACTTGCGTAAAGTAGCTGCGTATTTATGGTAAAAGTATTTTCAGGCTTCAGTTATCTCACATTTATCCTCAATTTTATACTTTGTTTGGGTTGAACAAAAGTCTATGTACATATTAACCATATTCACAGTTCCTGTATTAAGCTGTCTGTCCGTAAACATAATTTTTTTTACATAATAGCCTTATTGAAGCATAATTCAAATACTGTGAAGTTTGCTGTTTTAAAATGTATAATTCGGTGAGTTAGTCACAGTGTGGTGCAACTGTGACCACGACCTAATTTTAGAACATTTCGTCACCCTTCCCCAAATACCCCATACCCATTAGCAGTCACTGTCCATGTCCCTGTCCTCCAGCCTGTGGCAGTACTAATCCACCTTCTGTCTAGAGACATTGTACACATTTCATATAAATGGAATAATATAATGTGTGGCCTTTTGTGTCTACCTGGTTTCACTTAGTGTAATGTTTTCAAGATTCCTCCATGTTGTAGCATATATCATTACTTCACTCCTTTTTATTGTGACTGAATAATGCTCTATTTTATGGATATCTTCTTTTTTTATTTCGGCATATTATGGGGGTACAGATTTTAAGGTTTCAATAAATGCCCATTTCCCCCCTCCCCCCACAAGTCTGAGTCTCCAGCATGTCCATCCCCCAGATGTTGCACATCTCACTCATTATATATGTATATACCCGCCACCCGCCCCCCTCCCACATGCCCAATGCCCTATTACTGTAGTACCTATGTGACCATTTAGGTGCTACTCAGTTAATACCAATTTGCTGGTGAGTATATGTGGTGCTTGTTTTTCCATTCTTGGGAAACTTCACTTAATAGTATGGGTTCCAGCTCTAACCAGGAAAATATAAGATGTGCTATATCACCACTGTTTCTTAGAGCTGAATAGTACTCCATGGTATACATATACCACATTTTATTAATCCATTCTTGGATTGATGGGCACTTGGGCTGTTTCCACAGCCTTGCAATTATGAATTGTGCTGCTATAAACATTCGAGTGCAGGTGTCTTTTTTGTAGAGTGTCATTGGATCTTTTGGGTAGATGCCCAGCAATGGGATTGCTGGATCAAATGGTAGATTCACTTGTATCGCTTTAAGGTATCTCCATATTGCTTTCCACAGAGGTTGAACTAGTTTGCAGTCCCACCAGCAGTGTAGGAGTGTTCCTCTCTCTCCACATCCACGCCAGCATTTATTGTTCGGAGACGTTTTGATAAAGGCCATTCTCACTGGGGTTAAGTGATATCTCATTGTGATTTTGATTTGCATTTCCCTGATGATTAGAGATGTTGAGCATTTTTTCATATGTTTGTTGGCCATTCTTCTGTCTTCTTTAGAAAAGTTTCTGTTCAAGTCCTTTGCCCACTTTTTAATGGGGTTATTTGATTTTTTCTTCCTGATTTTCGTGAGTTCTAAGTATATTCTAGTTATCAGTCCTTTATCGGATGCATAGGATGCAAAAATTTTCTCCCATTCTGTAGGTTGTCTGTTTACTTTCAAGACTATTTCTTTGGCTGTGCAGAAGCTTTGTAGTTTGATCATGTCCCATTTATTTATTTTTGTTGCTGCTATGATTGCCTTTGGGGACTTCTTCATAAACTCTTTGCCTAGGCCGATGTCTAGGAGAGTGTTTCCAACTTTTTCCTCTAGAATTCTAATAGTTTCATACCTTAGGTTTAAGTCTGTTATCCAGCGTGAGTTGATTTTTGTGAGAGGTGAAAGGTGTGGGTCCTGTTTTAGCCTTCTACAGGTGGCTATCCAGTTTTCCCAGCACCATTTATTGAAAAGGGATTCTTTTCCCCAGCGTATGTTTTTGTCTGCTTTGTCAAAGATTAGATGGCTATATGAGGATGGTTTTATATCAGGATTCTCACATCTGTTCCACTGGTCAATATTCCTATTTTTGTGCCAATACCATATTGATTTAATTACTACAGCTTTGTAGTATAGTTTGATATCTGGCATATTAATGCCTCCCATTTTGTTTTTGTTGCCTAGAATTGCTTTTGATATTCAGGCTCTTCTTTGGTTCCATACGAAGCGTAAAATTATTTTTTCTATATCTGTGAAGAATGCTGATGGGATTTTAATAGGTATTGCATTGAATCTGTAGATCAATTTGGGTAGTATAGACATTTTGATGATGTTGAGTCTGCCGATCCATGAGCATGGTATGGATTTCCATCTGTTTACATCCTCTGCTATTTCCTTCCTCAGTGTTTCATAGTTCTCCCTGTAGAGGTCTTTTACGTCCTTGGTTAAGTATATTCCTAGGTACTTTAATTTCTTTGTTGCTATTGTGAAGGGAATTGAGTCTTTGATTTGGTTCTGAATGAGATTGTTGTTGGTGTATATGAATGCCTCTGATTTCTGTGTATTGATTTTGTATCCTGAGACTTTACTAAATTCATTGATCAGTTCCAGGAGTTTCTTGGTTGAATCTTTGGGGTTTTCTAGATATAATATCATATCATCAGCAAACAGTGAAAGTTTGATCTCTTCTGCCCCTATTTGGATACCTTTAATTCCATTTTCCTGTCTGATTGCTTTATGGATATCTTGTATTTTGTTTATCCATTCATCAGTCGAAGGACATTTGAATTGTTTCCACTTTTTTGCTATTATGAATAATGCTACTATGAACATTCACACACAGGGTTTTACGGAGACATATGTTTTCAGTTACCTTGAGTATATAGGAGTGGAACTGTTGGATCATATGACAACCTTATGTTTAATTTTTTGAGTCATTTCCTAGAACTGTTTCCAAAATGGCTGCACCTTTTTTCATTCCCACCACAAAGGTAGGAAGGTTCTGTTTCCTCCACATTCTCACCAACATTGTTTGCTGCCAATCTTTTTTATTACAGCCATCCTAGTGAAGTGGTTACATAGAATGATTCTGAGCGGACACTAAAGAATAAAAAAAGTGAAGTAAAACAGGCCTGGGTCTTTCATATTGTTATACTATTTGATCCATATTATTTTAGGGTTGTAGGCTAAATCAATTAAACCAAGAATATAAATTTTATCCTAATTTGGGAGTAGTTTTACCTTCTCCACCACCAGTCAGTGAATATCACATAACATAACATGTTTTAACACTGATCATAGGCATAATGCATACATGCTTTGATTTGCAAAGTCAAGTCTTGTGTTAAGTGCTGATGTCTACCAAGAGATTAAATCTCAGCTTTAAGTTGATAAGCACCCATTTGCTGGAGCTTGACCAACACTGAATGTAACTGCTTACTAACCAAACAGAGCAGCACAGGCAGACAGCCCTAGTAATAGCTGATTAGTCCTTTCCTAAAGAAGGTACAATGAAGCAGAATAGCATGAGGTCTTGAAAAAGGCCCTCACCTAGGGAATCAAGGGATCTGGATTCCAATTCTGTGAATAATATTCACCCAACACAGTTCCCAGTGCTGACTTTTTCCAACTAGGTTTGATATGTCTGCTATTCACCCACCATAGTCTCCCTGTGCTTACCCTAACAGTACTCTGATAAGGTTTTACATTGCTGCTTTCTTAATTGATTGATTTGGTCCCAAGAATGTAAGCTCCATGAGGTCAGGGAACCACGTGTGTTTTGTCTACCTTCATATCTTCAGCACTTTAGCCCAGCACTTGACATGAAGTATCTGGTTGTTAAATATTGTGGAGCTCTTGTACAATTTGCTAAATGAAAATTAGTATGGCAGGTTATCATTTATCTAAATGGTACTTACCCTCTACAAATAAGGATTAATCTATATAAATTATAAAATAGGCATATTAGTAGTACATACCTCATCTTGTTATTATAAGGATTTTATTAAATATAAGTTAAGATACTTAAATTGGTGGCACAGAGTAAATAATCAACAAATATTCACCATTATCATTATTTTGATTCTTATTCCCAGGTAGCAATGTCTTAATAAAAATTTTAAAAAGTCAAATGACAGTCTCCCTAACATACCTCCCAGACTAATAGCCTGATAATAGTAGGTCATTAAGTATGAAATGTCTGATTTTGAATCAAAAGTGTAGTGTATTATATCTCAAACAAGAAGCCGTACAATTAATCAAAGTATGTGCCTAAACTATCAAGACAGTTTTGCAATCTTAATAGTAGCTTTCTTATGCCAGCAGCGAAGAAGCCTGGAGAATGAAAGATGTTTTCCACAGCTTGTGGAGAATTGAATATTTTTCCTTGCAAGAAGTGGTCCAAAGCCTGGAAGAAGTGGTCGCAGTTGGTGCAAGATCTGGTGAACACAACAGATGACAAAGACTTCCAAGTTCAACTCCTGTAGTTTGAGGATCATTGTTTGTGCAACATGTGGTCGAGTGTTCTCATCATTTCATCCAATTGGTTTCAGTAGACATCTGCTGTCATCGATTGACCAGGTTTCATGAAGTTGTAGTGGATACCAGCTGATGTAATACCAGTACCGGACCACCAAACACACACTGTTAGCTTTTTTTGATAAATATTGGGTTTTGGACTGTGTTTCAGCACTTCATATTTATCCAACTATTGAGCAGAACACTGGCAATTATCAAAAAGTATCCATTTTTCAACACATGTAAAAATACAGTGTAGAAATGGTTCACCTTTACGTCATGACAGCAAAGAAAGGCAAGCTTTGAGACTATTTCTCTTCTGACACTCGTTTAATTCATGCAGAATCCATCTATACAGCTTCTTTACCTTGTGCATTTGTTTCAAATGGTCCAATATTGTTGGAATAGAAATGTCAAACCTTGCTGCTAATTCACACGTAGGTTGAGATGGATTCACTTCCACTACAACTTTCAGCTCATCATTATCCATCTTGGTCTCAGGTCACCCATGTGGCTCATTTTCAAGATTAAACTCACCAGAATGGAACTTCTCAAACCATTGGCATACTATGTATTCATTAGCTGCATCCTTCCCAAACACTTTGTTGATATTTCAAGCTGTTTGAGCTGCATTGGTTCCATGACAGAACTTACATTCAAAAATAACACACATTTTTTACTTATCCATGGTTTTCCAAAAATTGCTCAAAAAAAAATTGAAAGATGATCACAAGCCAAAATATGAGCTTGAAATACTGAGGATTTATCTTCACAGCAAAAATAAAACAAGAAGTTTCAAAGTGAAATGTCAGAGATAACACCTGTGAAACTTAATACTTAAGGAAGTCGGACATTTCATACTTAGCAACCTAATATGTTTGTTACCATGATAACCTCTACCTATGGTATTTATGAATATTTCATTGTGGAGCAGGTGTGTGGTGTCCCATGTAAACATGTGTATATAGGAGCTTGATGACAATGGAAGTATCTAATTTTATTGATGGAGACAAAATTACATTCGGTAACTACTATTTTTCCCTAAATCATTTGTGATTTGAAACCCACCTTTATCTCCTTTTTGTACAATGACGATGTGCAGTGAAATCTTAGGCTTACTTTAGAAAAGTTTCAGAAAAAGATTCATGTTCTTTTCAGTGAAATCAAATCCTGTGGGTTGGTTGCTTTTTTATTGAGAAAGGTCACCATCATGGAGCATCTCGAATTCCCAAAGTGACTCTGAGCACCTTGCTTCTTGAAGGAACTGCATCACAGGTAAGACACAGGTATTCTGGATTTCTAAACTCTGAAACTCCAAACTTGATTTCCTGATCTTATCCAAGGTGTAAACATGACTTTAATTCCTGCTCTTCTGAAAGTATTTTCTTTAAAATTGTAAACCTACAAATTATAGAAAATGGCTGTTTCATAGATTAAATCCATTGTGACTGATACTAATTTGTGTTAAAGGACTAGATATATGGCTTTGTCAGTCATATTTGGATCAATGGGGCATAGATGATAGTACCGCAGTTAAACCCCACTGGTAGATGTCACTTGCCTCCACCTGTCTTTGTGTTTCTCCTTCTTCCCCCTCCTCCCTTACCTCCCCCTCTTCTCCTTTACCTTTCTTTTGCCATCTAAGATCATTTGATTTTCATTTCATCTCTGTCTCTTATTCTTTTTCTGAACTTGTTGGCTTTTTAATGTCTTTATTTTGACTTCAGGACATAGAAATTGATAAACCGAATCTTAAGAAAAAAGTAGAAAAAGAGAAGAAAACTCTGGAGGAGGCTGTAGAAGAAAAGAAGATAATTTGTGATTGAGGAGGATAAAATGAAAGAGAAGACAGGCTACCAAAACAATTTGAGAAACATGTGTGATACATTTTTTGGGAAAACTAGGTCTAAATGTTTTTGTTTTTCTTTTTTTTATATATATATAAAAGGTACCCCGGCTAAATATGAACACACTTTTACTGACATTGAAAAAGAACTACAGAAAATATTCTGCTAATGAAAACATGCTATGTGGCTTCTTAATAAACTTACCTTCTTTTCAAAATAGACAATTATAGGTAAACTGTTTTTCTAGGTTATTTCTCTCCCATTATTACTTAGGAGCTTTTTTGTTCAGCCAAAAATGATGGTATTTATTGTCTCTGGCATATTCAAATATGGCTTCACATAAAGGGTAGTTATTTAATTGAATTCAAGAACCAGTTCATATTTTAGTAAAAGTCCTAGGTTTTATATAGTTCATTCTTACATGGTAATGACAGTATGCTTGAGATTTTTCTCAGCTAATTCCACTCAGGTCAAGGAGCATTTAGCCAAAATACCACTGAGCAAGTCACATATTACATGGCTTTGAGCCATTTGCAGCCCAAACACTTAATACCCACAAATAAATCTTGGTTGAAATCACAGAAAGAGGGAACCATTTTTTAATTTCCTTTCTCAAATGACCCTTTTATTGTGAAACATAACAAAATAAAAATTGTCTATTCAAAAAAAGTGAATGTGTAACCTGATTTATATGCTAAACAGCTGGGCAGTCATTACATATGTTAAAAAAATACAACATTGTCAGCTATAAATTTATAATAATTTTGACATCCAATACAGCAAGTCTTCTCAACTTGTTCTTCAGGAGTGGCATGGTTCTTCCCCACCCTGTGTCGTTCCATTCAAATCTTATCATAGAAACAGATTTTCAAGTTCTAACAAAAATCCTTCTAGATATTGATTAGGATTGCCTTGGATTTATAGAGCAATAGGAGTAGAATTTACTTCTTTATAATTTTGAGTCTTGTAATCCATGAACACAGTATATTTTTTATCAATTATTTAAGTTTTTTTCTCATAAAGTCCCAAAATTATCTCTGTAGAAGTCTGGCATATCTTTTGGCAGATTTTTTTCTAAGTACTTGATATTTTACAATGCTGTAAATGCTCCTGTTATTTAAATTTGATTCTTTTTATATTTTGTCATTTAGAAATAAAATTTATTTTTGTATAATGATTTTTTTATCCTGCAGACTCACCCAGGTATCTTTTTAATTCTAGTAATGTAACTGTAGATTCTTTAGATTTCTTTATTGTGCAAAACTACACATCTATAAATAATGATAGTTCTGGCTCTTTTTCATCCTTATTCCTTTTCTTTTCTTGTCTTTTTTCCCTTGCCTTTCAGCACCTGCTAGGACTTCAGCACAATGTGAAATGAGAGTGCTGATGGCAGACATCCTGTCTTGAAAGGGAAACTTTCGATATTTCTTTTTGTTATTCACCAAATTCTTTATAAATTTTTTATTGATACAAAATAGATGTACATGTTTTCAGGGTATATGTAATAATTTAATGCATTCATATGATTTGGAGAGAACAAAGCAGTATAATTGGGATATCCTTGACCACAAATATTTATTTTTTCTGCTTTCAGTATTTTTAACCACTGAGCACAATGTATGTTGTGTTTAGAGATACTCTTTGTCCAATTAAAAGTGTTCAGCGTATCCTTGGTTTACTATGAGCTGTTATTTTTTAAATCATGTTGGATATTGAATTTCTCAAGATGTGGGTACTAAGGTGCTCATTGTTACTGGATTTTTCTTATTTCTACACCTTTTTAGTGAATAGAGTTAGGATAGATAGGAACGGATACACTCACATGTGTGCACACATCCCTATCTATTTCTATATCCATCCTCTCTGTGTATGTGTATCCACAAGTTCATAACTGATACCTCCAATTCTAATCCAACACCACAGGGTTCATTCCAGCCTTCTTCATTCCCTTATTTGTGATTCTGTTCTCCAACAAGAGACACCTGGATCTCATTATCCACAGTGTAGTTGCTTGTTTTCTCAGTCACAGAGCACACATAAAGTAATTTTAGAATTTCTAGCACATACCCCTTTGAAAAACAAATTCACTAACTAGAGTACTATGTTTGTGTGCAGTTCCGTTTGTCCTTAACCTTAGGGTTATTGTGAAAATATCATTTTGCAAAGTTGCTTAGGTTTGCTTTTCTCTTCCCCCAACCTCACCCCTTCAATGTGATTATATTGTTGATTTGTATTTCAGTCAGGTGCATTTGTTCCTGTTTGTATTCCATTTGGGGTTGCTTTCACATCCTAGATGAATCAAATTTGTAAAATTCTAAAGTACAATAAAATTTTGAAATAAAATGAATGTGACACATGACTATGGTTCTACAAGTCAGTACTATATGAAATGGCACTGTCAGAGGAAGACACTACTGATCATCCCGCCTGGTCTCAGTCCTTCATGCTTGCCACCCCAACCCCATTATCCTTCATAGATAACCTATCTCATTGTTTTCTGTGTTATGCTTCCTGGGTTGTTTTTGTTTGATTTGGTTTGGGTTTTTTTTTGCATAGATGAGCAGATAAATACATTGTGTTTTATGTCCCATCTTTCTTACAAGGTAGGTTATCATATATACTGTTTTGTACTTTTTAAAAATACTTAATGATATCCTGGAAACCACTGTATCAATTTATAAATATCTTCCTCGCTTGTTTTTTTTTTGTTGTTGTTGTTGGTGGTGGTGTTTCTTTTTATTTTAACGTATTATGGGGGTACTAGTGTTAAGGTTATGTATATTGCCCATGCTCCCCCTCCCCCCTCTAGTCAGAGCTTCAAGTGTGTCCATCCCCCAAACGTTGCACCTCTTACTCGTTGTGTTTGTATATACCCATCCTCTCCTCCCCCCTCCCACCTGCCCAATAACCAATAAATGTTATTCCTATATGTCCACTTAGGTGCTGATCTGTTAATACCAATTTGCTGGTGAGTACATGTGGTGCTTGTTTTTTCATTCTTGAGATACTTCACTTAGTAGAATGGGTTCCAGCTGTATCCAGGAATATACAAGAGGTGCTATATCACCTCAAAGCAATACAAGTAGATCTACCATTTGATCCAGCAATTCCACTACTGGGCATCTACCCAAAAGATCAAAAGTTACTTTATGAAAAAGACACCTGCACTGGAATGTTTATAGCAGCTCAATTCACAATTGTAAAGCTGTGGAAACAACCCAGTGCCCATCAATTCATGAGTGGATTAATAAAATGTGGTATATGTATACCGTGGAGTACTACTCATTTGGTTTTTTTTTGCTGCAGCATAGTACTCCATAGTTTACTCAACCACTCTCTCTTATAGAGATTTATAATATCTCCAATATTTTGCAATGAAAATAATACAATAATGAGTAACCTTTTGTAAGGTTGGAGGTATAAATTTCTAGAAGTGGGATTGCCTGATCCGTAGGTAAATGCTCATATAGCTTTGCTAGAAATGTTCAAATTCTCCTAGAATAGTTGTACCAGTTTACATTGTACCAACAATGTAGGATACCATTTCCTTACACAGCCTTGCCAAAAGAATATGTTGTCATACATTTTAACAGTTGAGTTGCTGATCTGATAGGTAAGAAATGTTATCTCAATGTTTCAATTTTTATTTGTTTAATTGTTAGCGATTTTGAACATCTTGTTGTACTCTTAAGGGCTATTTTCATATTTCTATGAACTGCCTCTCACATCTTTTCTCCATTTCCTATTTTTTTTTTTTTTAGCTCTTTATCACTTAAGTTGTAAGAGTTCTTTGTACATTGGGAATGTTAGTTCTTGGCCTGTAATATATATTGAAAATATGTTCTTTTAGTGTATCAGTTGTCTTTCAACTTTGATTATGGTATTTTTTGGCCACACACAAATAATTTGTTGTTGTTGTTATTACATTTATTAATAATTTATTTTATTCTCTCTGGATTTTGAAACAGAAAGACTTCCCTTATAATGAGATTTAAATGAAAAATTGCCCATATTTTTACTCTAGTATTTGTATGGTTTTATTTTTTACATTTTGATCCCTAATCCTCTTGGAGTTCATTCTTGTGTATGAATCTAATTTTTTCCAAATGGCTACCCAATTTTCTCAGTACCATTTATTTAAAAGATCATTCATCTAAATGCATTATAGTACCCTGGACTGGATCCTGAAAATTAGTGTCCAAACCTCTCTGTCCTCTTGGTAATGTGTGGATAACATCTTTTAAAAAAATTATGGTGTGTCATTTTAATGATAGATCTATACACTATGGTAGGCCCTTAATAAATGCTAGTTTTCTTCCTATTAAATAATGACTACCTGTTGGCTTAGTATACCTAGATGAAACATGTGTATATATAGATCAGCAGTTCTCAAATAGTAATGTTTATAAAATAATCACCTGGGATGCTGGTTAAAATGCATATTAAATGGCCCTATCCTTAGGATATTCTGATTAAATTGAGTCTGGCTCAGCCCAGAAATCTGTACTATATACAGACTCATATGTGATTTGGGGACCACAGCCCACGAACCACTGGCCTTAGGGGTGTGCCTATCTTGTCCAATCCCATTCTAATGACTACAAACATGCAAAGGTTATAACCCAGGTAGGGTCATAGATCACCACCTTCAAAAAACCGGGCCAGGTGCAGTGGCTCACGCCTGTAATCCTAGCACTCTGGGAGGCTGAGGCTGGCAGATCGTTTGAGCTCAGGAGTTTGAGACCAACCTGAGCAAGAGCAAGACCCAGTCTCTACCAAAAATAGAAAAAATTAGCTGGGCATAGTGGTGCATGCCTGTAATCCCAGCTACTCAGGAAGCTGAGGCATAAGGATCCCTTGAGCCCAGGAGTTTGAGGTTACCGAGAGTTAAGGCTGACGCCACGGCACTCTAGCCTGGGCAACAGAGTGAGACTCTGTCTCAAAACAAAAACAAAAACATAAAAAAAAAAAAACTATTTTACTTAGTTACAGAGCAATATATCTGTGATAAAATGCTCAAGATTTCAAAAGCAAAAGTGCAATCAGAGTTGATTCAGCTGATTTGAATAGATAATTTTTGAGATAGATCTTAAAGAAAATTAGGAGTAAGGCTGTAAAAGGGGCAGTTTTGTTTGTGTTTAATGGCTCTCGGGAATGTTAATGTGCTGCCCACACTCACACACCCTCTCTTAGGAACTGACAACACAGAGGAGAAAGGTAGAAAGATGCATACTTTTATTGGCCTGTCAAGGATAGTTGGAAGAGATAAACGATAAAGAGGACCTCTTCTAGAATAGGTGTGCTTGAGCCCCAGTTAAACTAAAAATACTATGTGCTTGACTTACACATGAACTTAAATTTTATGCCAGCAAATCTGTCCCCAAGCTACAGACTTCAATAAACAGATTGATGACTAAACACACATTTAGTGTTTAGAACCTATTACAGAAGAATACTGTCTCTATGTCTCTTGCTCCAATACTGAAATAGACAGCAGGTGACAAGGAGACCATAGCTATGATTCACTCACGAGTATTGTGTCTAAAAGTAATTTTTGTAGCAGCTCAACCACTGAGTGATTTCAAATTTCTAAATACATGGTAAAGTACATCAGCGTGATTAAATGCACTCCCACAAGAACAAATGTTTGTTCTCAATATCATCATGTAGCTTGTACAACTCTAATTTGAGCACCTTGATGTTCAAAAGCACCTGTCACAATACATTGTACATGATTATGTTTTGTGTGGTGGGATGGCGAGTGGAAAGCTCAGGCTGTTGATTGAAAGGTAAAATATGAAGTGGCCTCGTCCCTCCAATAAGGATTTAACTGCCAAAGTATTGTTTTTGTCCATTGGCTGGGAATTTTTAAAGATTAGAGACTAATAGTTTGCATATTTAGAAAATTTGGTTTATTCCAGTTGGATCACTTCTCAGGTTGGTGACTTTGAGGAGTCAATTACAAACTGAGGTAAGAACTCCCCTTATCTCTTGCTAATGGGGGAAATAGATTACATGATGTGCAAATTACACACATATAATCTATACCTATATGCACATGGTTTACATCAGATACTGTTTTCTAGTTTGGGGATGACATGTGGTCTTTTGAAGAACATCCCTGTAAAGGAGCATCCCATACATAATAGAAAGGGAGAAGAAGAAAAAGATATATGTATTTCATGTTTATAGAAAATTTTCCAAGTAAGATACATGCTTCAGGGACTTCAAAATTATTGTAAATATGGGGTGGATTAAAATGTAAAACATATTACTTCTTTTAATTAATCAATGTGATATCTACCTTGCTCTATTTCATCATATTTCAGACTTTTCCAGTGTGGTCCTCTTAGGCAGGACCCGACATCCCATGTCTACATGCCCCACTCATTTCCTACTTGCTTGGGGAAAAATTAAGTAAGTGAAAACAAAGAAATAACACCAGATAAGAAAACACACAGAAAGAGTATTCTGATTTTAGAAATGGTAAAATGGATGATTCATATTGAAACCACATAACACAGACATATAAAGTCTAGTTGTCAGTTTTAGTCTGAATTGTCGGTTCTTGGCACACTCATGGCTGAAGAATGACCAGACACGCCAAGGTTAGGCAAGCATGAAAATGAGGTTTATTGAGGAGAGAAAGATAGGATTATAGGGCAAAAGCAAGATATAGCTTTACAGAGCATGATACATACACCACAGATGATGATGAGACCATGTCACAGCAAAGGGAGAGCAAAAGGAAGGGAGATACAAAAAGCTGTTGGCTACAGTCTGCGTCTTGTTTTATAGTGCCCGGGTAGGGACCTCCCTGTGGTTCAAACGTCATCATAGAACCACTTTGGACATTTGGGAGCTGCAGGACCTGAGTCTTACTGCACATGTGGGTTCTAGGTCACTTTCCAGACTTTATGGTACCCATGCTGCTTGGCCTGTGGGCTAGAGAGTCCTCTGCATTCCTTTGCAGCAGCTGGCCTTCCACGTTCTGATTGGCAGATTATAGGGTATTCCTCCTTCCCTGGGTATGGAGAATTAGGGTGGGGCAGGACCAAGATGGGGACAACAGCACCCACTTTCATCCCTAGGAGACCCGAAACCCCTCACTATCTAACTAACATAGTCATTACAGAAATTATAGAATTATGGGCCAAAAATATTGTTGATGTACATATGCATCACCATGCACTATAGCAGAAACCATACTATCAGAATAGATAAACAGATAATGATGTAGCTAAAACAATAATATATTAGGATGGAAAGACAAGAAGAACAGCATCTGAAAATCACATCTATTTTAAGACACCATTGGTGCTGTATCAAAACCAGATTTCTGGCATTCAAGTTATGTATATGCATGAAATATTTTAACTCTACCACATTGCACAGCACTGTGTGTCATCTGGTCTTCATAGTTGAATAGGAAGTTTAAGTCCTCAGTGTGCTTGGTCAATGTGCTAATTTATTTTATGAATATCATGTATGAGTAACTCTAACAACTCACCCATTAACATAGTTGTAAATAGCCTTAGGTCCTATGTGAAAATAAAAGTTTATAGATTTGCATATCCCTTACAGAGACTTGCTTTTTAAGAGAGGTGTGAGATGAATTAATAGCCTACTTAGGGCCTCTGAGCTTACTTTAAGAGTTGTAAGTCTACATTGCCAAAGGGAAAGTGCCTAATTGTTTCAAAAAGTACTGTAGCTGTAAATCTAATGTATGCAGATGTTGCAAATTGTTTGACTGGATAGTTTCACATTGTCAAGAGTTTAGTGAGATTCAGTGCTCAGAGAAACCAATTAAACTGACCTTAGGGCCTCTTCTCACAAAGACACATTCCAAAGTTGAGAAGAATTTTGAGGTCCCGGAAGCGGGACATTTCCTTACAATAGTTACAATAGCCCTGCAACCAGGTTAGACACAGACTTGGAGATTTTTGTAATTGTGCTAAGACCAGAAGGTCACAGTAGCTGTAAGTGACGTGACTAATGTCACAAACCAGATCGAAGGCAGGTCAGATGTGCATAGGGCTGTAATTTTCAAACATTACATCAGTAACTTCCAGAGTCATTCTTCAGGTGTCAGCTGACAGAGGATAAGACATTTACCGGAATATTTACCAGACAATTCACACTGAAGCGATACCTCATCTTATACCTACATGTCTCCCTGAGATTACTATCATACCCCTGGATTTCCTCAGCCTCAAGCCAAATTGCATTCCATTTCATCTTTTCACAATCAAATCACAATGAAAAAATTAATCTTTCTTGAACTAGCCAAAAAATTACTACAGGGATGATCAGAGGAAGTAGTATAACATAAATTGAGATGCCTGGCATTTTGGTATAAAAATGCCTGCTATTCACAGACTGAAGAATTTAGGGTTGTCACGGACACTGAAAACTTTCTTAATCTGGAAAACTGATTTGCTGCACAGCATCTGTTTCCAGCCCATTCCTGACACTTACCAAATTTTAGAGCCAGTTTGAGATGAAAGGAACACCTTAAGTGATACACATAAAATTATTCATGACATTGGTCTTATTTCAAACAAAAAGAAGATCTCAATTATCTGGTCTTTTGCCTGTTCTATTATCTTTTAATGAATAAGAAGTTATCTTTTCAGATGAACTGTGTGTGTGTGTGTGTGTGTGTGTGTGTGTGTGTGTGTTTGTGTGTGATTTGCATCTGCCTAGTAGATTGGATAAGCCTTTATATTCAGCTTACATTTTTTTCTACTATTTCTTGGACATGCAGCTAAAGACACATTCAATTCCATGCCAGCCTTACCTGGATAACCAACAACAGCTATTATTTGTAAGTTATCTATAGCACCTCCCAATCTCTAGCTTTTACTCTCTAATGGAAAATGAAATTGTTTGCTTCACTGCTGTGTACTCCGAATTCCTTGACATTCTGATTCAGGCAGGAAGATTTCCTTGACTCTTTGCCTGGCCTTTAGCAGTATTTGGTGTGGCAATGAAACAGTCAGTCTCCCTTCTCAAACTGGGGTCTACCACTCCTGTGCTATTTTAACATCAAAATAAGGAAGAGTTGTCAGCAGATGTGTGTTGTAGATACATGCTCCAAAGAAAAGATATATGCAATTGTGGAACTGCCTAAAAATTAGTTGCTATGACTAGATCCGATCTGGAAGGATAGCAAATATATGTGGAACTGCCTCAATTCCTCCCTCCCATATTTATGGAAGACATCTATCATCCATCACAGTGCTCTTTGCAGTGGCAGCTCTATGGCAGCAGAGATTGTTTTACTGATTGATTGGTTAATTGATTTTGCTCCTTTGTGTATTGATATATTCCCAGAGTTCAGAAGTCAAAGGAAAAAGAAGCCAAACTCTGTAACATAATTTAAAGGTTTATTCAGAGCCAAATTTGAGGACCATGGCCCAGAGCCACACCCAAGAAGCCTTGAGCAAATGGACTCCCAGTGGTTATAGTTTGATTTTATACATTTCAGGGAGACAGGAGAAGGGAAGAAGGCACAGGTGAATGGAGGTTGATCGTACATCAGGAACCAACAGTGCCCTGGAGGCCCCACCTGCTAGACTTTTAATTACTGCTCATTGGCTAGGAATGAGTCTCATGGCCATTCAGATTTTCAGAGAGACTTAGGAGGTGAGTATTGCTGACTTGGAACATGGCCAGTGTGTACAAAATCGGAGTTCTGTTATCAAAGCAGAAGGGAAAAGGGGATTTAGGTGGGCAACTGGCAGATTCTGCTACAGAAACTGTCCCAGTAATAGTGATGCCCAAACAGACTCAGAGGATGCGTAAGAGTCATCCCAGTACAGAGAGCTGAGAGCGGTTTATCAAAGAGGTAGACAGAGAGGTAAGTATTTAGAAAGATCTGGAGGTAACAAAGAGCCAGGTAAGAGGAGTTGAAAGACTTTCAATAGGCTGAATTGCAGTGGGAGGCGGGAAGTCACACTAAGAGGTACAGCTGGGGGAGAAAGTAAGGATTAAGTCATAAAAAGGCAGAGAAGCAATATGTATCAGTTAGGGCCTTTAGGTGCAATTAGAAACAATCTCTGGCTGTTTTAAATAGAAAATGAAAGTGTTAAAATGCTCTTGGGCAGCTCTCAGAATTTTGTAGAACTAAAGAACCACAGAGAGCTTCACTGCCAGGAGCAAGGTCCAGATTATGGTACAGAACTGATACAATGCTTGTGAAGTAAAATATTCATAATAAATAAATAGATAAAATAAAAAACTGATACAAAGAGGCTGCCACTGCCACCGTGGCTGAGCATTGGCCCCCTGGCACCATCTATGGGACACCAGAACGGCCACTAAGCGCTGCCTCTGAGGGCCCTGGGACTCCCCCATCTGCCACAGCAGCTTGTGTGACCTCCTGGTTCAAAGTCCGCGCAAGAGTGTCTGATGGGTGGGGCCGAAATTATGTAACTGCCAAGAAGTCTGCCATGTTTGTCATTTTCTGACGCAAAAGGTGGCTCTTCATCTCACCGAGAAGCTCCTCCCTCCAAACATAAGCAGGGGCTTCAGATGCTGGGCATCCAGAGAAGACAACCATGGGCGGGTTTATTCTGAGGGCAGTGGGGTGTCAAGGAGGAACTTTAAGTACAGAAGTGACCAGGAAAGATCACCTTTTAGATGGATCCCTCTGGCTGAAAGGTGAACAATGGATATCTAGGAGGAAAGCGGCACAGCCTAAGGGACTCTACAAAATACCATCTTGCATTTCTCTAGGGTCTTGTTTCCAGGGGAGGCCTTTGAATAAGGAGATGATGCCAAGTCAACATCGATACCTTTTAGGTCTTTTGGATTGCGCCAGACTGCCTTGTGGAATGAGACAAACAACTATGACATTTTGCCTTTCTGTGCCTGATTTTTAAAAAAATAGTAATGAGTAAAACTGTGCTGCTGGGTGAGAAGAAGGTGAGAAGACCCTGTGGCTGGTGTTACTGGGCCCCCAAACAGAAGGCATAAAATCCCTGCAGCCGCTCAGCGGGTCCGTGCACCCCCTCCCACCCCTGCCCCAGCGTGAGGATGGGCACAGCCGGCCAGCGAGGGTCTTCTCAGGTTGGCCCCTCGTCCCAGTCTGGGGAGAAATGAAGCACTGGGACTGAGCAGCCGGGGATACAACCTGGAATGATGCCTCCCTGTCTTCACCTCCCATGGTAGCGTCTTCATCTAAAATGAATTAATAAGGATTTATTACCATGGTACTTTCCTCCCTCGGCACCAGAAGAACTGAAGTCTCTAAATCCCACTAAGATTAAGGCCCGGCTCTGGTTTCAAAGAGACATAAATAATGAAAATCTCTGAATAGTCTCCTTTCCATCTTGCAGCAAGCCATGAGAAAGTAACCTGGATATTGACTTTTTAGCGGCTTTCAGCCCTGGCAGTTTTTCCTGTCAAATAGTGCAGTAATAAAATACTGCCAACCAGGACAAATGGGTGCTCCGGCGTGGGTGGGTGGAGGAGGCCCTGTATTAAAGGTTTGCAGCAGTGTTGGGTCGCCCTACTGAGCACACAGATGACTTCGGCGAATTCACTCAGCCCGTGGATGACAAGCGTGGGGCCTGCAAATTCCCACACCCTTCAGTGAAGGGATTTGCACTGGCAAATGTTTGGGGGTGCAATAAGAGGCTCCTGCAGAAGAAAATGAGAAATGAGGGGCCTGTAGCTGGGACTACCGTTCTAAGAGTAAGTGGCAGCTCACCTTCTAGAATGGCCAGACTGATCTAGTTGCAGTTCAGTAACCAGCGTGGGGAGAGAGTAGAGCAGCCACAGCACAGAAGAAAGAAGTGGGGACCCAGTGGACAGTCAGTGGATCCAAGACTCCAGTTGCCCTGCCATAGGGACAGAGTCAGTTTCCCCTGGCATACCAGGACTCCCTTGCTCTGTCTTGGGCAGGAAAAGCGTCATCCAAAAGCAGCCACTTAGGCCCTTCCTTACTAGCCATTGAACATTAAGAAAAAAGACAGTTTAAACTGGAGGAAACTAAAATGCTATTGACTGGAACATGTTTTTCCCTGCTGGTAGGGACCTCATAAAATAAGTTCAGCCATATAAAAAATAAAGAAGCTGATGTTTTGGTGCGCATTTGAGGTTAGAATGAGTAAATTTAAGATGCAACTACATTTTGCATTGAAACATATTTTTATCACTTTTGTATACCTTTCTGCTTATTTTTTGGAGGGCGCAAATTTATTCTCCCCATGTTTGTGCTTGTTTGCGTGACTTTATCATGTCTTCATAACATTAACTTAATAAAGTGCCACAGTCATGCGATGCCAAGTTCACCACTTATCTGCCCTCCCAGCAACACTTCTAAGGTGATGCTAGGAATTATCTAGGAAAATATTTAGCCAGCATCATAGGCAGGGATAACTTAAAAAGCTAGGACAGAATAGCATCACTCTGTGCTTCCTTGGTTTTTTTTTGGGTTTTTTTTGTAGCCAAACACATGAAGCATTTTAAATGTAAACTCCAAGGAAAGTTATAAACAAGTTTGAAAAACATCCAGTTCCTTGGCTAGCCCATTCTCTACACTTAGTCAGAAAGAGTAGCCATATGAGTACCCCTTGAGACAGTCCTCACACTGTTAGCAAAGTATTTTAACTTCTAATAGCCAGGAAGATAATTATGAAATGTGTGGCTTTTCCCTTCTGTCATTCTCTCAAACGCACACACGCACACACACACTCTAACACATCCTCCTGCATATACACTTCACAGTTGTCTCAATACGAGTTGACAGCTCTTGTCTTGATGTAGCAGGAAACACTTTCAACACCAGTCATGACGTGGGTGCCTCAAAAAATAGAGCCCTATTCTCAGGGCCCTTTTAATCAAGTCCAGAGATCTCAGTTAGATATCAGTTCTCTATTTCAGAGTTGTTGATCTATTAATAGGAACTAGCTGGTAGACTAATATGCAAAAAAAAAAAAAAAAAAAACCCACAAATTTTCACTGTCTTAGCAAACCAAAAGACTACTTTTAATGTTTCATAAGGCAAAGCTAAACCAAACCTGCTGATAATTTGTAGGACTTTGATCTAGGCAGGAGGTTTATTATACCAGTTTAATGAGATTACATCAGGCAGTATATAGAGAGATACACCTGCAGAGAGAAAGAGAGGTAAAATAGAGATGCATGCACCTACACATGCAATTAAGGGGTCTCTAGCCTCTCCTGTGTGTGTGTGTGTGTGTGTGTGTGTGTGTGTGTGTGTGTGTGTGTGTGTGGCCCACTTATTTCTTCTTTTTACTTTCCTAATTGATCCATCAAATTTGGTTAACTAGTGCCTTTGTTAAGCTTTCTTACAAAATAGTTACTTCTCTGGGCTAATTCACCAACCACCTTCACGATTTGCTTTCACAGACATTATTACCAGCAATTACTCTCAACAATAGTCACCATTGTATTTTGACCCATAGCGCTTCAACAATAATGGTATCCAGTGCCCCTAAGTCATCAGTACAGGCTATTTATGCTCTCAGTGTGACTTCTGGGATATTTTAAAAGATCTTAACGCAAAAAATCTGCATTTCCTTTTTTCTCTAGTCATCATCATCCCATCATTTCTTCTGCAGGTGGGCATATTTATTTTCTCTCACCAATTTGACTCAATTATCCAGGTTGCCAGTGCCAGGTTGGAACATATAATCAAGAGTTCTCAAAAGAAGATTAAGAGGATCAGAGAGTGGGAGGGTAGACAGGCTTGTTGATTTTCCTCATCAAGCAAAACTCTGCAAGAAGATACCTTCTAATCCCGAGGCTAGGAGATGATAACTAGGCCAGAAGGCAGTGACACAAAAACTCATGCTACCCAGAGACACAAATCAAACGTTCAAATACCTGTTTTCATGCCTCCGAATCACTCTGCTAATTTAAGCATTTCCTCTTAAGAAGAGATATATTTTCCAGATAACTGATTATTTAAGGCAGTGAAATATCTTGCTTTTTTTCTTAATACAGTTAGATCATTAACATTTTATAAAAGTTCACCATTTTTATGATTTATTGCAATTTGTTTTGTCAAAACCAAGCATTAATCCCCCCTCAAGCTTTTATCTCTAAATACATGAGTATATTATCTGTCCTAAGAAAATCCCAATGGGAACTAATAGTATCTGCAAGTAATAAAAATATTATTTAATTCTTGCTGTGAAAAACTAATAGAATTAAAAACAAGTACATTTTATGCCTCATTTTATCTCACATCAAATGTGTCTTATATATTCCACATCTGTTAAAAAGATGCATATTTGACCCAAAATGCACATTGGCCAAATTATAGGATTTAGATGGAAAGTGAATATTGTCCAATTATTTGTTTCCAGCATTCTTATCACACTCTGTTCTTGGTTTTCTGTGCTACCACTTCTCTGGTAGGTTAATGGTCCTTACTATTGGTCAAAGTAAAGTCCCACACTCCTGATCTTCATTGTTGAAGCTGGTTTTTTATTGGCTGTGGATGGAGAAAGTGATTGGTATATCTATACACAGTCTTAAGAAACCACATTAAAATGAATTGACATACAGTAGAAAGAATTGTCTCTTCTTTCCAGCATCTTAACTTTTTTACCAGTATTTATCTGATGAGAAGGTACTCACTCAGTGCTTACCACATGTCATGAGCATGACAGGAGACAACGAAGTGTAGAAAGGCTCTGCACCCTTCAGAAACCATAAAATGAGTACTAACTTTAAACTTCAAAGCCCAGCTTAGCCACTGCATATCTGTATAATTACAGACTAGCCTCAATTTCTTCTTAAATAGGAAACATAGTGACTATTTCACAGGATTGCTGGTGGACTCAATTGAACACATGAAGTGGTGCAGAAGGTACAACTGGTGACAGTAATAAGGAAGGAGAGAAAGGAAATAAGGTGTAATTGGTTGCAACCAGGGAGCAGAACCACAGCGGAAATTGAAGTAGACAGGGAGCAGAAATGGAGGAGTCACAGGAAGCACTACAGCACTGGCAGAGCCCAAATCAGGTCTGGAGGAGAGGGTGTTTGGAAGTCTACATGCTGACCTCTCCCCATTGCAGTCTGTTCCCAGGTGACTTGGAGACTCATCTCTGTAGTCCATTGGAAGCTCAAAGGTCAATTTGATACAAGAAGTCATATCACCAGTTGCCACTTCTGGATTTGATTATCCATTTACTCAAATTAATGGACAAGCAACTTAGCAGCACCAGTTCAACAGAGCTCCTTGAAAGTAGAAGTGTGCATAGTGGGGAAATTTGGGGCAAAGTTTAGCCTTTGAAATGTATTCAATCATTTAAAAAATACTTAGTGAGTCACTACCATTTGCCAGGCACTCCCTTAAAGGATCGAGATGCCTCCTGCCTCTGCAGGCTGTACAGTCTATGGAAGAGGAGGGGAGTTAAACAATACATTATGAGAGAGAAAATACAGCTGAGGCCTGCAGGCGAGTAACAGTTTAGCAGGCAAAGGAGGGAGGCAAGAGCACTCCAGGCAGCAGGAGGAGCACGTGCCAATCAATCCTCCAAGCTGAGGGAAAGCAGAGCTCTTTGGAAGAACTGCAGGGAGAGGAGATTCTGGGTTTAGCAAGAAAAAAGGCTGGAGAACTAAGAAGAGACCAGAGCAAGTAGGAGATTTTAAGTCATATTATAGAGTTTGGATTTTACCCTAAGAGATTTGGAAGGACATTAATGGTTTTAGTGGGGGAAATACATGATCAAATTTACAGTAAAGAAAGATGGTTCTGTCTGTAGGGTAGAGCATGAGGTGCAGAGAATCGAGCCAGGTTAGAACCATTAGGAAGTTGTTGAGGGAGTCCAGGCATGGAAATTTGGTGACCAAAACTGTAGTAGTGCAATGGAAATGGGGAGAAAGGAATTGAATAGAGAAATTAAGTACTATATAGAAGAGTTCAGGGGAGTCATAGTAATCTGTTTTGAATTACGATGGATATGAAACATAGGGAAAGTGGTTTGAATGGTTGGAGTTGGGAGAGAAAGAGGATGAATTCAATTCTGGACAGGTTGACTTTTTGGTGCCAGCAATATATTGAAGCAGATATGTCTTGTAGGCCATGGTCTCCATGGGTCTGGGACTTCAGTGAATAGAGAACCGAAGATAGAGAAAGAGAAATTATTAACATTCAATAGAGATTGAAGTGATGGAGATGAATGAGAGCAGCCAGAAAAAGTGAGAAGATAGCCCAGAAAAGAACTCTGAGCAACAATTACATGTAAGATACAAGCAAAGAACAAGAATTCCATGAAGAAGGAGTGATTAAAGAGGTAGGAGGAAAACCAGACATTGTGGTGCCATGGAAACCAAGAGAAGGTGGTACCTTAGGAAGGACAGAGGGTCTACCCTGTCAAGTCCCAGGGAGAAGGAATCACTGCAAGCAGTCTCGGTGAAATGGAACAGGCAAAACCAGATGAGAGAGAGAACAAATTAGAGAGGATAGTGAACAAATGGAGATACTGAGAAGAACTCAAGTATTTTGGCCATGAAGGGGAAGAAAGAATTAGAGCAGTAGTTAGAGACCATCAAATTTTAGACTACAGATAGCCACCCAAAGATCAGGATTGTCACTGAAGCTGAAGTCATTGGAGCTAAACATAACTTGCATAGTCTTCTCAGGATGGAGGCTTACAGCTAAATTGGCATGTGGAGAGAGAAGCTCTCAATCAGGAAAAAGAAAGGGAACATGTATAGAAGAAGCAGTGAATGGATGTTGGGATCATTCTCACCATTTCTATAACAAGCAGAAAAAGGCAAATAGACTTACATTTTAATTAGCATGCTCTCTCCCCAACCCTGTCACCCCCTCAACTCTCCCTTGCTCCCTCCTCCCATGTATTTCAGACTAGACTCTCTAGTCTAGCAAGGAAGGAACTCCTCATCCGAAAAAAATAATTGCTAACAGTCTCTAGCCACAGCTGTGTCCTGTACTCATCCAGTCTTGATGTCCATATCTTGTTTGTCCTATTCTGCACAGTTGCTTCTGTCTTTGCTTAATCAATCACATTTATTGTGAAGCTATTATACAAAAAAAAAATAGCCATGTGACAGGTAGTTCTAATTGAGATAAGAGCCTTCTTTTAGACCCTTTAAAAGCAGTTTTGATAATATTTTCTAGCATTTTAAATAAATAGAGTTATATCTAATTTGTAACACAAGAAAGCCAGTTTTAAAATTCATTATTGCCCACTCAGTCTAAGAAGCAGGTTGAGTTGAGTCATCTGTGGAGCTGGATTGCTGCTTGCTTGTAGTCCAATAAAAAACAGATGTATCCTAAGTGCGAATGTTTGTATTCATTTACAAAGCAGCAATATTTCAGTCTAGTCATAACCATAACACTCCAGGAACAGTCTTTAACATTCTCTCTCTCCCTTAGAACAAAGCATCTTTTCTCATGAGGAAATCTGTGTAAGACACTTGGTTTCAAATGAATTCAAACAACTTTCTCATCAGGAGAATACATGAAAAGGTAAATAAATGGAAAAAAACACTTTTGAAAACCTCCAATGAAGACATGTATCTTATGAAAGCCGCAGAAAGGATTTAGGTTGGTGGCATTAAATGACCGATGGCAAGATCCTATTGATTAAAAATTGCCTAGTCATGTCTGAAGGGGAAGTAATAACGTATTATACCAATAAAAAGTAATAATCGCAATCACCGTGGATCTATAAAACGTTATTAAATATCCCTTGACAACTCTGAAAAAAAAAACTCTAAGTAATTATCATGCCTCATTTTAAATTAAATCCTGGCTCTGGTGCCCCACGTCAGTCTCACGTAGGCATGGTAATGAAGGGGACTTAAGATGCCTTTGTGTATATTGCTGCAGAGTTAGCTGGCTGGCCACCCTTATGATATAATCTCTTTCTGCTGCAATTTAATTAAAACAGTGAAGGATCTGACCTTTGCTGGAGATTTTCTCATCCATAGCACTAAAAATATCCCCTGGAAGCAATCTGTCAATATGATCTTTCAAACACAAGCCTGCCAGTACTGGAGAAGAAGAGAAAGGAAATGAGAAACACCAGCAACCAGAAGGGTTACCCTAGGTTAGCACATGCTTTGTGGTCATAAAACCAGAGTCATGGGGCTGCCTATAAGGAGGATAAAAAACTAAGTTAAGCCGCCTAACTACATGTAGAAATGAATGAAAGTCCCCCACCTAGTGCCCAACATATATTTAATAATAAAGGTACAATCAATGAGAACTGCCTCCCATTCCCCCACCCTTCTTCCAGAAATTATCCTTGTGTATATTTTGGTTGGATGACACTTAGAGGCTTCAATGCCTTGATTTGTGGACATCCTTGGAAGTCTTTCTTGTCCCCAGAATCCCCAGAATTCTGTAGCAAGATATTTTGTAATAAAAAAAAGAGCCCTTCTATATTGATGATGACAGGACTTTACTGCCAACTTTGTTCTGATGATTGAGACGTTCCTGTCTGGTCATGGGACAAGTGCCATTTATTTTTATAGCTGTAATGTGAAAGGAAAGATCCTTTTTTTTTTTTTTTTTTTTTACAGTGTGAATGTGAACCTTCAATATGAACTATAGTGTGACAGATGAGGAGTGGAAGTACTGAAGAGGAGTTGGGTATACAAGGAGAAATGGAGCCCATGATGGGGAAGAAGTCCTGCTAATCATGCCAATCATTCAATAGGGAATGGTTAAAAGGCTTGGAGTTGAGCTCAGACCTACCTGGGGTCAACTCCTTCACCACTTCCTAGTTACCATTACTTAGGAAATACAGTAATCACTTCTGAGCCCCTGAATCAGCCTATGAAATTGAATAGTATTATTGATTTTGCAAACTTGACAGGATAATAGGGACAAATTTAGTATATCATCTGACATTAGATTAGCTGGTATATTATTTTATGTTTAACACATCGACTCCACACTAGAAAAAAAACATTTTCCCTGGGGCCACAGTGTTTTATTAAAACAAAACAATCCTTTTTAATTTGTTATTTTTTATTGTTTTCTCTGTGTGAGTTATATGCAATGCAATCCACGATTTTAGAATTAAATCGTCAATATTAATTGTAACAATAAAAACATCAACAAGTAAGATTTTCACAAACCAGCTGCAGGGTTTTGCTTCACAAGGCCCTGGGCTCAAAACTAGCATGAGTTAAATACAACTCACATGGCACCTTAATGTGTTAATAATAAGTAGAAGCTACTATCAGCAGTAAGGAACATAAAAAACAGCACTGAAGAAACTGTGGGTCAAGTTAGGAAGCCACACATTTCCACTGAAAGGTAAACTTAAGTTAGAGTCTACGAACCTAAGGCATGGGCAAAGGCTAAAAATATCCATCCTTTTATCCAGAGCTGACCTTCAAAATCTTTACCAACCAGTGTAGAACAAACGTGAACAAATAAAAGTGGATGCTGACCACAGACAAGTGAAACGGTTGCAATAGTGTATCCTGGCTGAGTATTAGCGTTTCCCTTCTCCATAATACTGAGCATTGCACTTGGTACATGGCAAGTTCTTGATTGGTATTTATCAAATTGGATTCATACTGTATTAATGTGATCATCTCACAAAAGTGAGGTTAATTAGGAAAAAAAAAAAAAAAGAACCTTGACGACTTACCAGTGATCAGTTTGAGGATTTACAAAAAAAAAAAATTATTCTGCCTTTTTTCCCATGGAGGGTTTTCAGGTTTTGTGGGGGACCTTGGGTGTGTGTCATCCGAAGTAAATCTGATCTTACCTTATTTTTCTTTTAATAAAATAACAGTTTGGATACTTTAAGTGATAGATTAACTTTTATTTATTGATTATTAAAGTCCATTTGTGTCTTGATTCATTCCAAAAGGATATGAAAAAGCTGTCTTTATTTACAGTTTACAGGAGTCTTTACTGGGATTCTTAAGACAACCCTTCAAAAATTAGAAGACGAGTTCAGAGAGGTTAAATGACTTGCCAAAATCAGACAACTAGTAAAAGTTCAGAGTCAAGACTCACACCCAAATCATAGGGTTTCAAGTTCAGTGCTATGTTTCTCTACACCATGCAGCCTCTTGGGTGCCTATATGAACCCTGTGCTATGCTTTGCTTGGAACAGATCCTTTCTAACAATTAATTCTCCTTGGTTGGGTGCAGTTGCTCACACCTGTAATCCTAGCACTCTTGGAGGTCAAGGCAGGAGGATCATTTGAGCTCAGGAGTTTGAGACCATCCAGAGAAAGAACAAGACCCCATCTCTACTAAAATTAGAAAGAAATTAGCTGGACTACTAAAAATATATAGAAAAAATTATCTGGGCATGGTGGCACATGTCTGTAGTCCCAGCTACTAGGAGGCTGAGGCAGAAAGATTGCTTAAGCCCAGGAGTTTGAGGTTGACGTAAGCTAAGGCTGATGCCACGATACTCTAGCCTGGGCAACAGAGTGAGACACTGTCTCAAAAAATAAATAAATAAATAAATAAATCTCCTTAGTGCTGCTTCTATCTTCTTGGCTTCCAAATTTCAGAACCTAGGACAGCGTCTGCATCACCACATGCTTAATAAATAAACCAGTAGGTATGATTGTGTGATTTTGAGGATTCCTGTCAGTTTTTTTACATTACCACAACTCTGGTTCTGATAAGAAGATTAAATTCCTCTGATCCTACTCTTTATTATGCCTGTGGTTGCCATTACCAATGGCTGTGCCTAACATTATGACTAAGTTTCCTCAACACATTCTAGTTGTCACTCATAAGCACACTTTCAGCCCAGCTAATGATTTCATAGGAATAGATTGGAGTTGTCAGAAAAGTAAAAGCCAACGCAACTTTAATTGTGGTTAAACACATATACTTTGACCTTCTACATCTGTTTTTAACTCAAGTACAAACTTTAATAATTATACTCAGCAGAAGCATCTGGAAGATGTGTTGATACTAGTTGGCAGCAGACACCAGATGGGTTAGTCACTCTGGAACAGATGGTAAATTGATATTAATTAATTATAAGTCTGGACTTACCCACCATTCATGATTCTCAGTTTAAATGGATAAGTTTACAATTTGGGGTTTATCTCAGGTTTCTAAGTTCCTCTTTATAACTTATGTGAGGTTTTTAAGAGGAAAAGTGGAGAAATTTTCTCTTTGATCAGAGAATATCTTGATCCATCAAGACACTCTGGGATTAAAAATGAACTCTGATTGAGCTCATGATATTACGGTAGAGCTGGGAGGTGTATCATCATCATGGCCACAGACTTAGGATTTTTCTATTCCCACTCTGCTAATTAATGCTACCCTCTTCCCACAGTCCTCCCTCCCCCATTGTGTACCATCGATAAAATCATCTGTGAGAACTCTGTGCAAAGGACAACAGCCAAATAAGAGTAAAATATACTTTTATTAATAGCTGCACACATATCCACTATTCAAATGTAGGGCTCTCTGGAAGACAAAGGTTGAAGTAAACAAGTAAGAGTTAAGTTCTGAGCAAGACTTCTACCAGTTCTTAAGTTGAAATCTTAGGCTAGGTGCATGGAGCATGAAAATCAAGAGGAGGAAGAAATTAGTTTTCCAGTTCTATAGAGAAGCATTGGCCTCATGAAGAAATGGCCACAAGGTCACCAAGGATAGCCCATGAGTCCATTTAGTCTCACGTTTAGAAGAGTGAGACTTGGATTGGTGAGTGCTTTTTTGCATGCAGTAAGCATTCACATTGACAAGTCAATGTTGCCCAATCAGATCATCAACTGCTCTTCTTTGAAGTATGGAAAGAAAGATATTAAATGCCCAGCAGGCATGATGTTCAGAGTTCTAAAAAGTTATTACCACTTTTACAATTCTTACTTTCTAATGCCTGAGATTTTGCTAACATAATCGGCCCATCATTTTATTTTAAATATCTTTGTTAAAATTAAAAAGTAAAAAGAGTGATCAGATTGCTGATTTGGCAACCTAGAAAAGACAGTAAGGAGGCAGTGGGTACCAAAAATGGGAGCACGGGGAGAGAGGAGAAAAGAGACAAATATGGACAGTTCAAAACTGGGACCACTGAGAAATATGTTTTGCATCAGATTGGCTTTAGAAGTCAGATAAGATATGGCAGAATCTTCTCAGTAATAGTCATGCCAGCTATTTAACTTCATTGCCTACTCAAAGTGTTGTGAATTTGCTCCGTGGTGGAAGGGAGGGACCTCAGAGAGAGTGCATCTTCTCCAGTTCTATCCCAGTCAAAGGTTTTCCTTTCTAAATTAAAAATAGACCACTCAGGACTAATGGAAGCATCCTTGTTTATGAACATTCACCTTACCAATTACTGTGGTTACACAAAGAGCACATTGCAACTAAACATTAAGATTTTCTTTTGTTCTCTTAAATTTTATTGCATTTCTTCCCTTTAATTTTACCTAGAGACAACTACAGAGGTTAGGTGGGTGGTCCCTGAGACTATAGCAGAGTGCCTTTGGACTTCCAGAGAAGTCAAAATAAATATTAAAATAACAAAATGAATACAAAGTTGATCAGAACGGAGCTATAAAAAGCCAGCCTAAAACAGATGATGTCTCCAAATATAGGCAAGAGATAACTAAAAATACTGCCATATATAGTAGGAAGTGGGTGAAGCGGGGGTGTGCAGTCAAACACCAAAGGGAGTTGAGGGTCCTATTCCAGGAAGGGAGGAGCACTCTTTTCCAATGCAGGAGTGACCCCATGCCTCTGAGGAAAAGGTAGCCAGGTATGAATTCCCAAATCAAGGAACAGCTGTTATTGACCATTGCAGACTCCTTGAAGCACACTCCAGACAATATACTATTTTACTAGGTAAGGTTTTATCCTCAAACCCACATGTGGCTGTTTACCTTAATGAGCAGGACCAAACCATGCATGAGCCTAGACAACCAGAATTTTTCAAATTGTTTTCCTCAGTACCCTAATGTTCCATCTAATTATCTCATGGGCTGTCTTAGGGACTGCCAAGGAACCTTTCCCTCCAGCTGTCTCCTACCCTCCACTCCATCATCAATTCCATCAGAAAAGCTCACTTTTATATGGCTATCACACTGGAGTTCTATGTAGGATCTTTTTGTGGACAGATTCTGCCACTAAAAAAATGTACCAAAATTCACTGGTGGTAATGCAGACCCTTATCCTGTTCCTTGGATTCTTTTTCCCTGAGCTCTATCCTGGTCCCCAGGTGGCCTCCTGTGAGAAGTCCCTGGGCATTGCATCATATCTACAATATAGACCTTTAAGATATTCTCTAAAGAAAGACAAGCACAAAGCCAAATAATCTTTTTTTAAAAAGCTAATAAAAAATTGGGCATGTTGTGCAGAGACGGAGGTTTTTAGCTCTTGATCCTTTTGACCTAAGGCCCACCTGTGGATCAACTAGGAGTGGATTCTTTCCTCCCATAGGGCCCTGAAAAACACATGAGGGTGCTTTTGCTTGTTTATAATGCTTTTGTTTGTTATAATGATAGGGGAGCATCATCGTAATCTGTAGTACGGGCCAGAATGCCAAATATCCTGTATGTAGGACAGTTCTACATAATGAGATTGGACCTCTTCACCAACCACCAGAATGTCATCATAGGTGTTAAAAAATACAACAGAGCCATAGTCTATCTTAAAGCATGGCAAAATCATGGGGAATATTCCTGGGACTCTTGCTAGAGGTTAGACAATGCACATACCTGTATCTTATATAAATGATACATCATCCTGTCATAGTATAATAATATTTAACATACAATTAAATCACTGTTTCCTAATTTCATACTTTCTGAGTATCATTTGAATGCCCATGTGGATCTGCTAATGACTTTTCCATTTCCACATCAGACATAGTCTCATTGTAAATTAATATATTAATATTAGCCATCTGGTTTTTAGACATTGATCTCTTAGGAGCTTGGGTTAATGTGAGTTGTTCTGTGACACATGAGACAGATCTATTCTCTGATACTAATTGAATCATGCTTTAGCCTAGACCAAAGATAAGGAAAATTTACTAAGATTTAGCCACTTCAGGGGGCTTTGGATAGCCTGCTGGCCTCTCCTCATGACCTCCCTGCCTCAACTTCAACCTTCTTTCAAACTATAACATAAATGTTCTTCTTAAAGAAAGTGCTTAGACAGGGGCAGGTTCAAAATTTTATTCTGGAGTATGACTTTTGAAAGCATGTGGATGAGACTCAATTTATATTCGTCATTGCTTTTAGTCACGATGGCACCAGGAAACAACACCAAACACATAATGTTAAGCAGAAGAATGGAATATATGACATTATACATTAAGAACAAAAATGCAAGCACTTTTGTGTAAGATTTTTCTCTAGCATTCTACCACTAACCATTAGTAACGTCCTCCTTTGCTTTTATGTAACTTTACTCATGTGAAGTTTATACAATATGACTAACATAAGATTTTGATAGAGTTGGATACCTGGCTAAAAATATCACCTATTACTGGAATTATTAAGCAACTTGATGCTTCAGAACAGAACAAAGGTAAGTAAGGAAAAGCAATTCCTTAGAGAAAAGTTATTTGTTTGCAAATTCAGTGTGTTATGGAGACAGTTGTCCTTAACTCAATAGTCTAACAATAGTAAGTTAACGATCGTCTAACACAGGGTTGAAACGGATATAAAACACTTAGAGGATTTTAGTTCCTTTACCTGGGAATTTAGGGTTCCGTAACAAATAGTACTCACATATTTCTTCCTGAATGCTAAAAAGTTATCACTAGCATTTAATGATACCCAGGATTTTTGAAAAGCAACAGTTAAAAAACTGAGCATTTGGAAAATGTACATTGATGAACCTTTACTTCTTCCATTTTCACATTTCTATTTTTTCTTATGAAATATTTCCAATGTGGAAAAAATGTAGGACGTAAAAATAATAACAGCCCAATAATCACTATTATCCTTTGAATGGTGAAGAAGGCACTGTGTCAAGTGTTTTACATATTGCAGTGTGCCTAGTGAGATGAAATTTTTTCCAGTCTAGAGAAGCTTCCAGATAGCTGTGTCAAGATGGAGGCAGCAGGTCCCTTAGAGCAGATCTTTGTTGGGGAGGATGCCATTTCTTGGATTTCTGAAGGTATGCAAATGCACAGGAAGTGGTAACCATCGTTTTGGAGGGAAGATGTAGCAGAACCTCCTGTGATCTAGCAAAGACTTCTCTTCCAATGTCCCGGCACTAGAAAAAGTTTGGTAAATTTACTTAGAAAATAAACTATGCTCCTTTGGGAGAAATAAGAATAAGACTCTACACCCTCTCTTTTTGAGGTTCAACTCTGTTAAAACCTCTACAATAAATAAATGAAAATAGCATGAACAGATGTATTTTGGTAGGAAAAGACCCCAAAGACCCCAAGGGCAACTTGGTTTTAAGGAAGGGAGCATAGAATGGGGACCTGAAGTCAACAGCAGATCCAGAGATGTTTGCATAGACTTGACCACAGAAGAACATAACCAATACCAATAATCACATTCACAAAACTCCTGGAAAACCCCTTTCGTTTGCATGGCACATGCTCAGCTATCCAAACCTCTTTGAACAGACTGAGTCAGGGAAGGAGAGGTTTTGAGAGGATAGTTACAAACTTTTGTCCTCCCTTTGCAAATGTAGATTTAGGTTTCAACAGAGATTCAAAGCCACAATTATTTCTGTTCTGCTTGGTAAGCCAAATTTAGGAAGACAGAAGAATGACTGGGGAGTAACTTGGGTTAGGTTCTTCTGAGGTCAAAGAAGACTCTTCTTCTGTGGATAAAGAAGCTCATCATGGCAGGAGGAGTGTGTTTACAGAAGTGCAGGATTGGGTAATTCAAAAAAACAGGGAGTGATGGCCTCATTGATTACAAAGAGAATGGCTCTCCTGGTGGATAATTGTGTATAATTTTCTATATTTCTAAAATTGTTTATAATATTATACATATGCACACACACACAACACAAATCCATAATAAGGAGAGGACAGAGGATCCAGAGACTCTGGGTCTCCTGGATGCACCACCAGTTAGAGCCATATGAGCACATGTGAATCTTGGCTGGTAGTGGATTTAGGAGATAAGATTCAATGTGCATGCTTTCTGTCTCCCTTCCTGCCCTCCCTAGGCCTGACCCCTTCCTCCATCCCGAATCAAAAACAACAGCTATCTAGGGGCTGCGGTCCTTCTTGTTTGCCAAGAGGCTGTAGAGATAGCACTTAGATATTAGGCCTCAACAGCCCCAAGGAGGGAGACACCTTCCACTCTCTACCAGTGGATGTGGCATTCCTGTCACATAGAGACAGAGGCCATTAAAATGTCTGTGGCTTATTTGTGTCACTTAGTTTAGGAAAAATGGATACTGTGAGTAAAAGAAAAAAAAAAAGCTACTTCTTTGAGATGTACTTAATAACCTCTAGAGGTCACTTCTATGCCACTCTAGGTAGTCATGAAGAGGAAAACGCAGCTGTAGATTGGACTTTATAAGAAATGACATCTGGACACGTGTGCTGTCTGGGTGTTCTAGATTTCTACAAAGCAGTGCTGTATCTTTACAAAGTCTACCACTGGCAAGGGCACTATAAATATGATCAGTGATTGTTAACTCACCCTGCAATGGCTTCTCTTTGTTCCTTGAACAAAGCTCAAAATACCTAACATATTCTATTGTGCCCTGGTTTATCTAGGTCCACTTACCTTTAAGCCCCCTTTCTTTGCACTCTCCCACCTGCTATACAGACAGAACTTAGCTGACCACTACTTAGTAATCCAAATACTCAATACAACTTCAACCAAAATTTTAGCAGAGGCAAGTGTCTGTGTGTGTGTGTGTGTGTGTGTGTGTGTGTGTGTGTGTGTGTGTGTGCATCTGTTTGAACTGACAAATTGCCATGCTGATCCAAAATACATGTGAAATGCAAAAGACCAGGATAGCAATTAGTCAGTCTGGAAGAAGAACAGCAAAACTGTCAGAAGAATGGCCACTATCAAGGCATTCTGGAAAGTTTGTGGTATAGACATAATCATATATAAGTAGGCTAATGGAACAGAAATAGGAAGTCCAGAAATAGACCTACACATATATGGATACAAATGATGACAAAAATCATACTGCAATGCAATAGAGATAAAATAATTACATATCCATGTAGAAAAAAAATGAATCTGAACCCCCTATCTCATACCATAGATAAAAATCAATCCCAGATGCATTGTAAATCTAAATATGAAGTGCAAAACAATAAAACTTTTAGAGGAAAACATGGTATGTTATTTTGGAATAAACAAATATTTCTTAAATAGGATACAAAATGTACAGAAATTTAAAAAGAAAAACAAACTTCTGTTTATCAAAACAAACAAACAAAAAACCCCCTCACAATTAAGGTAGTAAAAAGGCAAGCCACTAAATGGGAGATGATATTCATAATACAAATGTCTGACAAAAGACTCATACATACCAAGGATATATAACCCTAATCAAGACAATATACCATAAACCAACAGAAAAATAGGCAAAAGATTTGAAGAGGTATTTTATAAAAGAGAATATGGAAATATGAAAAGGTATTCTAACTCAGTCATCAGAGATATGCAAATTAAATTACAATGTGATATCTCTGCACAGACCTACCAGAATGACTAAAATTAAAAAGACTGACAATACTAAATCCTGGTGAGGATGTGGCACAACTCAAACTTTTATGTACTGCAGGTGGTAAATGTAAATTAAATCAATCATGTTAGAAAGCTATTTGGAAATATTTATTTAAACTGATCATATGCAGAACCTGTGACACAATAATTCTATTCCTAGACACGTACCCAACAAGAACACATATATAGGAATAGTCATAGTAGCAGCATTTGTAATAATCCCAAATTAAAGACAATTCAAATGTCTATCAATAGTAGAATAGATAAATTGTAGTATATTCACACAATGGTATGCATACACATAGTATATTTATACTATATGCAATGAAGATGAATAAATTAAAACTACACTACACAAAGCAGATGAATCTCTCAAATGTAATGTTGACAGAAAGTAGCCAGAAAGAAAATAATACCTACTATGTAATTCAATCATTTATAAAATTCTGAAACAGGCAAAACTAATGTATTTTCAGAGTCAGTGTAATATTCATCTCCAGAGTAGCTCATAACTCAAAGGAATCACAGGAGATTCTGAGATGCTGGTGATATTCTATTTCTTGACCTGGGTGTTGGTTACAGAAGTATGTTTAGTTTATAAAAGACCATTAAGCTATCTGTTTGATTTGGACACTTTTCTTTATGTATATAACGTTTAAATAAAATGATTCACTTTTTAAAAGAGCATTTTGGAGAGGGATCTTCCAAGACTCCCACTTACCCTTGTTTGAGGGAGGCTTTGACTCTTCTAAAGCTTGGACAATGGAAGTTGCAGGCAAGTCCTATTTAGCAGGAAAAAAAAAATTAAGAGATCCTGGAAGAGTGATAATTGCTTGAGTTGGGTCATGAATACATTTCATTACTTTTCATTTAATTTCACCATATTATTCTCTTCTAATTTTGTATGTTTTTAAGTTTACATAATAAAAGGATTTTTTTCTGAACATCTATGGAATGTTTTGCATCCGAGTTGAACTAGCCACTGGGGTCTATTTCTACTCTATCTGTCGCCTAAGGAAACATTGTCATCAAAGCTTTTGGCCACATAGTAAAGCTCTCCTCCTGGTCATTTTAATCTTTTGAAGGTTTTTCTTGTGCTTTCTAGGGCTTTTTTTCTACTTAGAAATAAAAATGATCACCATGTTCTCTTGATCAAGACTTCTGTCAGCCAATTATATTCCTTCCCACCCCCAAGTCATCATCTAATGAATGACTGAATGACAAAAATAAACTTCAGTGGAGAACACATGTGGAAGTAGATAAAACTAAAAAATATGGGCCGAGAAGAGAGAGACTAGATGTTTAGCTAAAGAAAGGCCCCATGCCAAATCAACCGCAAAGGAAATGATTAATTACGCGAGTGTAGCAGTAGAGATGCCCCCAAGCGTTTCAGTGAAACCAAATGACGCAGGTTAGAGTCCAAAATATCAGGACAATTGATTTGTAAGTGGGGAAAACATGTTTTAAAAATGTGTGTGTTGGCCGGGCGCTGTGGCTCACGCCTGTAATCCTAGCTCTTGGGAGGCCGAGGCGGGCGGATTGCTCAAGGTCAGGAGTTCAAAACCAGCCTGAGCAAGAGCGAGACCCCGTCTCTACTATAAATAGAAACAAATTAATTGGCCAACTGATATATATATAAAAAATTAGCCGGGCATGGTGGTGCATGCCTGTAGTCCCAGCTACTCGGGAGGCTGAGGCAGAAGGATCACTCGAGCCCAGGAGTTTGAGGTTGCTGTGAGCTAGGCTGACGCCACGGCACTCACTCTAGCCTGGACAACAAAGTGAGACTCTGTCTCAAAAAAAAAAAAAAAAAAAAAAAAAAAAAAAAAAAAAAATGTGTGTGTCACATACAGATGGCCCGATTTTTACCAAAAAAAAAAAAAAATCAAGAAATGCATTAAGTGATCAATTCAGTAAAGCTACAGATAAAAACCACAGGTAATTTTATTTGCTATGTACCAAAATGTTCTTCCTAAATTGGAGGATAGAAATGGCACTTTACAAAACAGATTTATTTTTTAAAATCATGGACAACATATTAATAGTTGCCACTCAGGAAGTCACAGATCCCTATATGTAAAAATATCTAACTCTGATCTATTTTTACTTTGAAATTACCATTTTTATATACTGTTTCATAACATTCTGTACTGTTTTCGCTTCTTTAATGTTGAACTTTTGTTCTTTTCTTCCTGCTCTTCAGCCTAGATAACTGCTGTACCCTCCCAGATATGGAATAAAAGAAGTTTCCCTTTGTCCTGCAGACTGGTTCTACTGCCATCTTGCCTCTTCACCAGAGACAGAATAAGGGGAAGTGGGCTCAATTTCCCCACCAGTTCAATTGCAATTCCCCAGTTGAAAGTTGGGCAAGCTAAAAATATAAACCTCATCTGTAGCTTAGTCCCTTGGAAATTCTAAGCAGTATGTGCCCCTACCAACCCAAACGTTGTGCTGAGTATACTGTGACTCTCTAGGCTTGAAACATGGCTGGATTAATGATATCACCCAGAAGGTAGCAGAAAGTCCATGTTTCTTTGCAATAAGGAAATTCATTGAAATTAACCAAGAAAAGAATCAAAATATAAAACATGCCTTCTCTTCCTCTTCAGCAGTACCGGAACTTCTGCCAATCACTCATTGCATAGAGGTAAAGGACAGAGGGGAATTGGGGGTAATCCAGAAAAATAAATTACAAGCAAACAGAGGCCCAATCATTTCCTAGATAACAAGAAAAGAATCTCAAGTTTCTTTGAGGCTATTGAACCACTTTGTAGCAGTACAGCACAAGACTAATAGTGACTTGTGGTGGATAGTTTTCAGGATGTATTTAAGACCACTCCTTATCCATAACTTGGAAAATATCCAGAATTTGAAATGAAATATGAGTTATCACATGAGCTGGGGCTGAGATTTTTCTCTGTAAATGGTAGTAAGAGTCCTGCTATAAGGATATAATGGCAAGAGAGCATGGAACAGCAAGGAGAACAGAATCAAACTAGAAATAGTCCTCTTATCCACCCCTGCTAAACCCTTTTAACCAGTCCCCTAGTGTGGAAGAATTAGGTAAAATTAATATATAAATAATAAACATTAACCTTTTTTATAGACATTATTCTTTTCTTTATGTAGGCATACTCCAGAGATAATGTGGGTTTGGTTCCAGACCACTGCAATAAAGCAAATACTGCAATGAAAAGAGTCAAATGAATTTTTGTTTCCCAGGGGCATATATTGTTTACATTATACTTTAGTCAACTAAGTGTGCAATAGCATTACATCTAAAAAAAATCTTAAATTAAAAATATTGCTAAAAATGCTAATGACCATCTGATCCTTCAACAAGTCATCATCTTTTTGCTGGTGGAGGGTCTTGCCTCGATGTTGGTGGCTGCCGCCCGATCAAGGTAGTAGATGCTGAAGATTGGGGTGGCTGTGGCCATTTCTTAAATAAATAAGACAACAATAAAGTTTGCTGCATCAATTCACACTTCCCTTAATGAAAGATTTCTCTGTAGCATGCAGTGCTGTTTGATAGCATTTTACCCATAATAAAAATTTACCCATAGTAAAATGGGTAAAATGCTGTTTGATAGCATTTTTTACCCATAGTAAAAATCCAAATTTCAAAATTGGAGTCAGTCTTCTCATACTCTGCTGCTGCTTTATTAACTAAGTTTATGTAATATTCTAAACCTTTTGTTATCATTTCAACAATTTGGCTAATTGTTGGACACAACAGGCCCAGCTTTTGGCCTATCTTGACTTTCCTTAGTGAGGAACATGCCTTCCTCACTAAGCTTAATTATTTCTAGCTTTTAATTTGAAGTGAGAGCTGTGAGACTCTTCTTTTCACTTGACACTCAAAGGCCATTGTGGGCTTATTAACCGGCCCAATTACAATATTGTTGTGTTTCAGGGAATAGGAAGCTTGAAGAGAGAGAGGGAGAGAGATGAAGGAACAGCCAGTTTGTGGGACAGTCAGAACTCCTGCAACATTTACTGTTTGCTATCTTATATGGCTGTGGTTCGTGGCACCCAAAACAATTACAATAGTAACATCAAAGATCACTAATCACAGATCACCATAACAGAGATAGTAATAATGAAAAAGTTTGAAATATTGTGAGAATTACCAAAATGTGACACAGAGACACGAAGTGAGCACATGCTATTGGAAAAATCACCCCTATAGACTTGCCCAATGCAGGGTTGCCACAAACCTTCAATTTGTAAAAAAACAAATGCAATATCTGCAAAGCACAATCAAGGGAGGCACAAGAAAACAAGGTATGCCTGTGTAATTACTTTAACTGTATAATAATATGTTTATAAATAGTTTCAGTCTATAGTGTGAGTGTTGACATATCTAAGCCACTTTGTTTTAGTGCTGTAGGTAGAGGAATACTTGTCTGTAATTGGCATTAACAACATTTGGATGGAGATATACTGGTTCAGGCCTGACATCATCAATAACCTAGGCTCTTCCACCTTTCTACTCGTCAGCATATTGATCTTTGCCTCCAGGCTTGTCCCCTGTGGTCACAGGATTATGGTCTCAGGGTTAAGCATCACCTCTGTATGCAATTACATCCAAACACAGCAAGGCCAATCTCTCCTCATGTGTCCCTTTTTCTCAGAAAAAAAATCTTTTGTAAGAATCTCCCAGTGGCTTTGTCTTACATTATGTTTGTCAGAACAAAGTCACATGCCTAAATTTATAACTACTCACCAGCTAGGAGAATGGGATTAGTAGCTGTAAAATGTGTAAATATGAAGCACTAACAAGCTAAATGGGGGTTGTGAAAATACAGGATAGAAGAGAGATATATTAGGTTATGGAAATATAGGGTAGAAGGGAGATATAACTTAAAGGGACAATGGTTCAGGCTTGTGACTACAAAAGGCAGGGATGAAGAGGAATCCAATGACAGGAGCTTAGGTGACCAAATGTAACTGACCATTCTTCCCATAGACTTGGTGGCTCCATGGCTGGAGGTGATCTGACTCCATGAGGTCCTTGGGCAGCGTGGAATATGATGGAGTGGAATGAAGAGTGTGGCATCAAGTGCAAATGAAAATAAGGTCAACAAAGTCAGGTAGAGTGCCTCGCTAAGCTGTCAACCTGAAAACTTAGGCAGAGAAGCCACGTCCAGATGTAAAGTAACAGGTCAGACGCCAGAGGCATCAGACAGGGACAGAGGTTATTGAATGAAAGCACCTGGGACAAATATAAAGTATGAAATAATATGGTTAAAAAAAAACTTAAATATTTCAGTAACACAATAAATGTACATGAACTAAACTTTTTACTTAAAGATTAGAAGTATAGATTTTTAAAAAAATTTTATTTATAAACAATCAGAGACATGCCTAAAAGATAAACAAACATACACTTCTCATACCAGTTAAATAATAGTCAAAACAACACTTGTGGAGCAACATTAATATCTGGCAAAATTTATTTGAAGACAAAAAAGCAATACTAGGAATAAAAAATAGTAACCATATAATCCCAATAGGATTAATTCATCAGAAAGATAAAAATTCTTAATTTAAAATAGCCCCCAAAATACAAAATAGAAAAATTGACCAGAAGAAAATTTGTTTTGTTTCTTTATCATCAAATACATATTAAAGTCTTTGAAATGTGAAAGGTAGAGATCAATAATTCAATGAAGTCACCCTGAACTCATCACCCAACTTAAATAATATTAAAAAAGAAATCAACAAATCCACCATTAGAATAGGAAATATTAACACAGCTCTTTCAGTATAGCCATGTGCCTTGTATGTTTCAGTCAAGGACGGACCACGTATATAATGGTGATCCCATAGGATTATATTGGAACTGAAGATTTTCTATTGTCTAGTGCTTTGTGTTGCAATTGCCTAGTTCAGTGTTCAGTACAGTAACATGCTGTATAGGTTTGTAGCCTGGGAGGAATAGGCTACGACATATAGCCTATTGTGTGCAGTAGACTATAGGTGTGTGGCCTAGATGTGCGGTAGGCTATATGGGGTAGGTTTGTATAAGTACTGTACACCCTGTGATGTTCACACAACAATGAAATCTTTTAACAACACCTTCCTCAGAACATTATCTCTGTTGTTAAGCGGCACAGGAGTGTATTTTTATTTAGATATAAAAATAGTAAGGATTTGGAACATCTGATAAAACACATTTGGCAAGATTGACGTAATGGCCCCATCGTGTATATTTAACCTTTTTTCTCCCACAGTAGCCATAACACAAATCCTATACTTCAAATCCCTGATGCTGCCTCCTCCCCCATCAAATAAAAACAACACATAATGTCACAGTACTGTCCATTGTTCGGTTTTGAAGTGTTGCCCCAGTTCTTGGGCTCTAGGCTTGAAGGAATCGCAAGCCTTGGCCCATGCATTGGAGAGAGATGACAGACACTCAGCAAGTATGCATGAAGAAATTGTCGTAAGGAAAATTTAAGAGTGCAAAGCGAAAGTACATTTCCTAAGGGGAAATGGGTCTGTCTCTGCGACTGGAGAAGACCCTGTGTTCTTCTATATTTTCCTTTTATGTGCTAGTAGTCTATGTTGATGTAAAGGTCAGTTATAACTACTTATGACTATATATCATGGGTCTTGGGGGCTGGATTTTTCCAGGTATGGACATATCTTAAAAGTTGTGTTTCAGACATTCCTTTCTCTTAGGATGGGGAAAGTCACCATTTATGGTGTTTTTCTGTTTTCTGATTGGTGGTCACTGTTCCCTGGTCTAATGACCCCATTCTTTAAGACTGAAATAACTGTTTCCATGATTATTTTTCTACAATTATTCCCCTTCTTATTGTCTTTCTGCTCCTATCATTCCATTATCTCTTCTTTTCCTGTCCCTAACAATAATTCTACCCCCTCACTTTGGTCCACATTGCTGTCCATCCTCCAAAGGCACAGAATATCTTGACATAGATTGTCATTTGTTTTTCTCTGGTTGTTTTTGTTTATACTATTATTCAGACTAAGTTGTAAGCTGTTTGATGGCAGAAATGTGGTTCTAAATTTAGCAAGGTCTCAGTACAAAATAGAGTTTAAAGCAATATTTTTTAATTAAAGAAATTTAATTATAAAAATTCTTTAATTTCAATTAAATTTTTAATTTCTTTATTTAAAGATTAACTAAACATCTTCTTAAAATTAAAAAATGTATAAAGAAAAAATTAACACTCTTCTCACTCTCCCCTTCCCTTAAGATAATCAAGATTACCTAGTTACCTAGTATTTCTTTCTTCTTATCTATCAAGCCATCCATCTAAATTTATTCATCAGATAGGCTTTTTTTGAGCAGGTATTGTTTTATACTAAATATTAGATCTACTATATACAATACTTAGAAATTTTTTACACATTTAACATACCATGGCAATTTTTTCCAGATGAATAAATATGTCTCCAACTCATTCCATTTAATATCTCCATGACACTCTATAATGTCAATGCACCATGATTCTTCATCCCTCTTTGAGTCATAGTTTTGGGTTGTTTCCAGTTTTTCTGCCATCAAACAAGCTGGTGTTTTTCATTTCTGTAAGGTAAATTGCTAAGAGGAGGATTTGGGGGTCTTTATTTTATTTTATTAACTTAAAAGTCTAGTTCTTGGTCACTTTACTAAAAGGCTATTGTCATTTACATGCCCACAAGTGATACATGTGGAGAGGCCCCTTCCCTGCCCTCTGGGTGCTAAAACACCTTTTAATCTTAGCAATTACAGTCTTAAAAACTGGTATCTCATTGTTGCTTTGGTTTGCATGCTCTGAGTTACCAGGGATTTTGACCTTTTTTCATATATTGACTCTCATTTCTATGCCCTTGTCTGTTTATATTCTTTGCTCGTTTTTCTATTTTTTTTTCTATCTGAGAAATACTTGTCCCCCACATATTCCCCTATATGAGGGGGAGGTGAAAGGGGGTGGCCAGCACAGATCCTTTGTCCTCAGTTACTCCAGCTGAGCTCTGCCTTAGCTTGTCTTTTCCCTTTGACTGTGAAGAGGTGGTTCCATTTCTTGGGGAAGTTGAATGCCTCCATTAAAAAGAAAAAGAAGAAAAGGTAGGGGGGAGAAGCTCTTTCCCACCCCACATAATCCTCTTTGCTACCCACAAAGGCTGTCGCTGCTGCTGCACAATCCCCGTGGGATTTATATTCCAGCAACCAAAGACCGGGCATAAAACCCACCCGCAGAGAGCCCGCAGTCTGCAGAGCCCGCGTTCAGGGACCATCCGCTTAACGTCGTGCTGCTCAATTGAAAAGTGCAGACTCCTTCTGATAGTCTCACTTGAGGGACTAGAAGCCGCAGCCTGAAAGACAGGCTCACGCCTTCCCCTGCACCACGCTTTCATCCCACCTCTCGCTGCAGCACTGCCACAGCTTCGCTGTCCTTCCTCGGCCCTGAACCCCACCTTTCCTATTTCATAAGAGCGCCTCGCTCACATTCCTGACATTAATGAGCTTCAAGCTGGGTGGTTTTTTTTTTTAAAAAAAGGAGAAAATGGAAAGAGAAACCTCATTTTGCCAGCCAATATGCCTCCAGCAGGCTTTCCCACGGAGAGGGGAGTGAGTCTTCAGGCTGCAGGGAGGTGACTGCAGACCAGAGGCAGCTGTCTGCTTTATTCAAATGCCACCTTGACCACAGTCTGATTTCCTTGGGGGGGGGAGAGGGGGCGGGAGACTCTCTCAAATGCAGCATCCATGACACATGCTCTGCTGCTTTTGTCCCTTAGTCCTCCCAGCATGGCAGCTGTAGAGAGGAGAATTCAAATCTTGCTGCCAGCCCCAGCCTGTCACTCTCCACCCGCTCCCCCACTCCATCTGGCCCCATCGGCTTCTCCAAAAGGGCTTCACCAGCACATCCAGTTCAGCACAGCTATTGTTTGTCTCTTTTCTCCCCATGCATGGTGGCAGTTTATCCTCTGATCCTGTCAAAAAAAAAAAAAAAAAAATGTGCTCCAGAGAATTCCAAGAAGAAGGTAACACGGATGTGCTTGCATATTTCAACCCACACAGGAACCAGCTCGAAATGTCAGATGATCACTGTGTTTGAGCAAATATTAATTTCTTCGTGAGCAGATTTCAAATTTTTAATTATATCCCAAGGATATAGTCTGTGCTTAGAATATTTCTTTTTCTTTAACCTAATATGTATTTTTTTTAATCTTAAAGACAGACCACCGTCTAAGCAGCTTATTCCTTTTCCCCCTTTTAATAGCTTTATTGAGGTATAATTTACCCATACATTTCCAATTTTTTTTTTAATTTTAGAAACAGAGTCTCACTCTGCTGCTCAGGCTAAAGTGCATGGCTCACTGCAGCCTTGAACTCCTGGGCTCAGGTGATCCTCCTTTCTCAGCCTCCCAAGTAGCTGGGATTACAGGTGTGTACCATAAGCCTGGCTAATTGTTTTACTTTTTGTAGAGACAGGGTCTCACTACATTGCTCAAGCTGGTCTCGAACTCCTGGGCTCAAGTGAACCTCCTGCCTTGGCCTCCCGAAGTGCTGGGATTACAAGCATGAGCCGCCATGCTTGGCCAAAATTCACCCATTTGAAGCGTACAGTTTGACAAGATTTGGTGATTGTACACAGTTGTGCAACCATCACCACAATCCAGTTTCGCAAAACTCCCAGCATCTCCAAACTTTCCTCTTGCCATTTCCTATCAATTCCTGCTCCTACCTCTAGCCCAGGCAAAAACTGATGTGTTTTCTGTACCTGTAATTTTACTTCTTCTAGAAATTTCATATAAACAGAATAACACAATATTATACCCTTTGTGTTTATCTTCCTTCACTTAGCATAATGTTTTTGAGGTTCATCCATGTTGTTGCTTATATCAATATTTTGTCCTTTTTTGATGGTCAGGTAGTACTACAGCCACTGTGAATACATCACATTTTGCTTAGCATTCTCCAGCTGATGGACCATTGAGTAGTGTCCAGTTTTTCACTGTGGAATCTCTGCTATGAATATTTGAATATTAGCCTTTGTGTAGGCATACTTTTCATTTCTCTTGAGTAAATGCAAAGGAGTGGAATTGCTAGATCATAATACAGTGTGTATGTTTAACTTTCTAAAAAACTGCCAAACCTCAAATTCTCATTTTCAACCTTGTATTTGCCATGAAATCACCCAATCTGAAAGAATAAATAAAAATTCTGAGCATCATTTAGCAAAGTATTTAGACATAGAATCACGAGCAATAAAAGTAGTAGAACTAAGGAAAAGGAATACTCTTAAACCCTATTCCATTCCTGCTCAGTCTTTAGCCCAGAGGGAGGGCCCTTCTTTAGAATTCCGCAGACAAAAGAAACATACAGCATCACTGCTGGCTCTCAGTCCTTTTGCCTCCCCTTCCATGTCCTGCTTTTGTGAGCCGGGGCTGAAAGTGCCTCTTTCAGACATCTTGAACTGAGAGGACGCGGCAGATGAGGCTCCTTCTGAAAGGGTAAGAACAGAGGCCTGGCCACTCTCACTGCCACTAGCTGGGGGGAAGTAGGCACTTCAACTGGCCACCTTATGGGCTTCCTCCGGCTCCTTCCAACAGCCTGAATGCCTGGGAAGTGACAGGCCAGGATCTCTTTGACCTTGCAGCAACTGAGGGTTCTAGATCCCTGGGATCAGAAAAGAAGCTAAACCCTGCCCTAGTGGCTTGAGATGATAAGGCCATGGCCCAGAAAAAGAAGAGATTGTTCAAATTCCATTTCAGCTACTTATACGCTTTATGACCTTAAGCAAATTATTAACCTTTATGGTTTTTAATTTTTACCTGACAGGATTGCTGTGAGGATGACATGGGATAGTAATAGAATGCACATAACATAAGCTCTTTGATGGCAGAGATCTTTGTATGGATCCCAAGAACTGTGCCAGGCATATAGTAGGTATTTAATAAATGTTTGTAAAATAACTAAATTACTTGGCATAATTCCTGGAGGGATCATGCATTCAATCTTTCGCTTAATATTTATTGAGCAGCTACTATATGTTTGTCAAGAGATAAGTTGAGCCACCAGGTGTGAGGGTAGCTTATTAAGCCAATAAGCCAAAGTGGAAGGAACAGCCAAGCCTTCAATCCCTTACCGTGATGGTATAAGCAAGAGGTTACATTGGAGGAAGCACCAACTACCCTGCTGTTTCCTTTTTCACCATGAAGTGACACCAGGGAGGGGGAAACAGATAGATCAGCACAGGTGTGGAAAATTGTCTCACTCTTAAGTGAGCCCCGACCAAAAACTCCTGCCATCTCAAGAAACCAGGGCAGGTAGGAGGGTAGAGGTCAGAGTGGAGACCCGGGTTCTGAGTCCTGAGTGGAGAAAAGTGACCTCCAGGTTTCTATCCTCCTCCTCTTCTTTATTAAGGAGTCTTAGCAGAGGCATCTGAGAGGCCTCCACGCAGAGCACCTGCCAGGCTGGGGACTCAGCTGTGTGCAAGAACACATCCAGCTGGGGGTGGGGGCATGAGGCCTTGACGGCACCTCCCCTCGGAAGCTGCTGTGCACCAAGCCTGATGTGGGGAGGGCAGCTTCTCCCTCGGGGCCTGCCAGGTAAGGCCTTGTGTGTGTGTATGTAAAATTCCCACACACGTTTTTTGGCCAGGAGCTGAATTCCTCAAGATGGCGGATGTAGCTGCTGCCCTCACAAAAGTGTACGTGACTATTGAGTAGGCAGACCGTGAGCAAGTAAACAAACAAATAAATACATAATTATGGGTTTTGCTGAGGGCCCTGGGACTGGTGGCAGGCAGGGGTGGAGAAGACCAGAGCCCAGGGAGAGAGAATGTCGGGGTGTCCCTGCATTTGCTGAGCTGGCAAGGAGCCAGCCACACTGAGGGTGGGGAGAAGGGGACAGGAGAGAAGACTCACATGGCTGAATGGATGTGCATTCATTCTACCCTTTCTACATCAGGTTTTAGGTACGTATAGATGCTGTGCTATTGGGGGCAACGTGACTCACACTGTGGTTCATCCAAATCTGTGCCATAATCCATCACTTTATAACAACTTTTTCTTTGATGTACAAAACTGGTACATCCGGTTAAATTTTATCTGTGGTTATGCAGATCTCGAATACATATGAGTCAGACACTCCCAGGATCTAAACAATCTTTTATAGGTTGGCATGAACCCCCATCGTGTAGCTATATGGAGAGCACCAAAAGAATAGGGTTAGCTGGAACGCCTTCATGTTGTTGATCCCTCTCTGAATATGAGAGATTGGAGATGCTGCAGAATTCAGTGGTTTCTTTTGACTTTAAGGAGGAAGGATGTGTCTGTGGCTATTTCCTCACCTGGCCAGGTACCCTGCCCTTCTCATTCTGTCCATGTAAGCCTCCGACACAAACTTTATTGTCAAGAATGGGCTGGGCCTTCCAGTCATTGGGAAAAACCATGGACACATAGCAAAGAGACACTAGAGGTTATTGTAGATCTGAGTTTTTTTCCAAGATTTTTTACCTTAAAAAAAATCCACTCCCTTCCATAATCATTGTTTATGGTCAGTTCAGAGGAGCCAGTCCATTTCCAAAGCCCTAAGATCATGCACCTAAATTTTCAAACTTTGTTTTCAGAGCTGTCTTTGAACAAGGTTGGATTATAGAGTTGAACTAGTTATATCCTTGGCTTCCTGTTTGTTTAAATAAGAAGGCGAATGTGATGCTATAGAAGGAAAATAGACTTGAGAGCAAGGAAGACCCCTTCCCAGTGTGTGACTTCTGTCAACATCCCTGTGGCCCTGACCCTCAATTCCTTCATAATCATATTGGTTCCCTCCCACAGGGATGTTGTGAAGATGAAAGGTAATTCATTCAGAGTCCCTGGCACACAGTATGTGTTTAGTAAATGGTACCATTTACTAAAGTAGATGGCTGCTCGCCATGCCTGAGACTCAGAGCATACCAAATTTACCATATTTTAAAATTTGAGGCTCCATATTGAGGTGTCCAGAAAGGTATCCAATGAGGAGTCCAGAAAATGAGTTTCTGGAGTTTTATTCAACTCTCCTCTTTCCCCAGATCTATGGTTGGAAGAATGCAGCTTGGAAAATAAAAGTTCTCTGAAAGGCCCATAGATGTCCTTATTGGGTAGTGCAGGGTAGGGGTGGGGCTGGGGAGGAGCTACAGCAGGGAGGTGGTGTTGAGGGAGTTGGAGGGTCCAAAGAAAGCACAGTTCCCCTTCTGTCCTTCCTGAGAAGAATGCCACTTTAGGGCCTTCCTGGATCTTAATCAGAGCCATGATGAGCTCATAAGGAGGAATCATGGTGGAGCGGTTAAGCGGTTAGGATCAAACCCTGCCTTGGCCACTTCCTAGTCATGTGACCTGATGTAAGTTGCTTATCCAATCCAGTGTCTCATCTTCCTCATTTGTGAAAAAAGATTTGCTATAATAACATTTTCTACCTCAGACTGTTGTTTTGAGAGAGGATTAAATTAGTTAATATATGTGCTTAAAATGGCATCAGGTCACACAGGTAATTGTTGTTATTGTCACAGGTATAAAATTCTTCTTCAGAGTAAGTCCCAAAATATTCCCCATTGTAGTTTTAAAGTTTCTGAATCTGAAATTTAAGGAAAAGATATTTTAGAGAATTTCCATGATACCTCATGCAAAAGAGAAATAGCATTTATGGTCTGCAAAGAACAGACCCAGTAAACAGTAAACAGCCCAGAGTGCTGCAATTCCAGGAACAGATCTCTCTCCAAGCCTTGAAGTGGCTGATCCACACTTCCCCACAGCATAACCATCCAGGTGTCAGGGTTATTTATTGGAAACCACCTGGTGGTTTAAATCCAATTTTAAATGGTCTGAATGTTTATAAAGCCTTGGTTTTTAATTTGTCTTTGAAAAAGTGCTCTGTCAATTTTAAAAGATCCCCCTGAGCTCTGTGACTCATATCATCAAAAATCTGACCTTTCGACAAAAGGGGAAAAAAATCTAAGTTGTTACCTTGACAACAAAAGGTAAGCAGGATGCTTTGAGCTCTGATGCTTCTGCTATAAATAATCCATCTTTTGCTGGACACTGGCCAAAGAAATATACCGTGAACGTGGAGAGGAATAAACTGGGTTGTCTCTGGGGACAGTCTACATTTCAAGAGGTCGTTTTTAATTACCATTTTTAGGAGCCATTCCCAGAGGCACTTTGGTAATAATTAATCAATAAACCAATAAAAGGAAATGAATTCAATTTCTAAAAATGGAAATTGGCACAAATGAACACTGCTAATGCTTTTTCATGAGAGAAATTTTTCTACCCTTATTTGGACTGTTGTCTAAATTCTGTTGTTTTCCTTTGGAACACTTATCCTCTGGCTTCCCAACAGCCTCTAAAAACAGAGCAAAGGGAAGCTAGCAATGAACTTTGCACCTTCAGCTGTAATTTACATGGTGTGGCCCTGTTCAGCAGCAGAAAAGAAACAGCAACGGAGTCGGATGACTTTTAAGACACTGTGGATTATAAAAAACGAAAACAAAAAATCAGAGTCTTCTTTTGCTTGAAAGTAACAAAACACTATTGAATTTCTTTTTTTTAAGCCAGCTGTACTCATTGATAGCTTTAAGATTTATGGCTGTGATTATCCTTTTCCTTGCTGACGTAAATTAGTCTTCTGGGAAGTCCAAGTGATTTCTCAATAAGCTTTAATAGTCTGTGAGTCAGCGTAGGTGCTTCTGATAATGAGTCTTGCAGGGTTTATAGGAAGGAGACTGAGAAATTGAGGGACACGTCCATCCAATGGCCTTTGCAAATAGTACATAAAAATATTTCCTGAATTAGAGCCTGGGCTCCAGTAGATTCTAGCTGCTTTTCAGTAAATATAATTCATCCAAGAAAATTTCCTAAAGTAACCTTCCAGTTTGATGAAATCCCCCATGACTATTAATGCTTGTTGTTGTAGCAAGATCAGAATGTCTCCGGGGGGCAAAATAGGGTAACTTGATTTATTTTTACTAATTGATCTTATGTTGTTCTTAAGTTTCTATTCTGGATGATTGCAGGAGAACTGCTCTAGATGGAGACATTTAAAAGACATGCTAACCAAGTGCAGCATGTCGATTAAATCCCCATTCAAACAAGCCAACTGCAAAAAGGCAATTTGAGACAATCAGAGACATCTAAAATGGACTGCTTATTAGATAATTCATGAAATTGTTGTTAGTTGCTTAAGGTGTAATAATACCATTGTGGCAATGGTTAAAATTGCCTGTATTTATTGACATGCATACTGAAGTTTGCGGGAGCAAGATGACATTATGTCTTGGATCTGCTATAAAATATTTTATCAGGAAAGAGAAGTAGGTTATAGAGGTAACAAAAGTGATGAAAATCTAGAATATGAGTGGTAGATATGCGGGGATTTATTACACTATTCCATTTATATGTATGTTTGAAAACATTCATAATTTTTAATAAGTCTCTTTCAGCCTAAAACAGCCTCTCTCCTCTTTTCCAAGGTGGTACCTTGCAAGAGATGGCTAGTATATTCTCTTGGGGGGGGGCAGTATAGAGCCCGATCTTTGTGGTGTCCTCTGGGTCCTTATTTGGTCTGCCTCTGAAGGGTCTGGAACTTACATAATTGAGTCAGGTTGGCCCATTATGACTGAGGCTTCTTGATCTCCTCTTCCCCATTTGGTTATCTGTGCTTTGGTTGGTGCTGCTGATGCTTTGAGGGCTGGCTCTGATTCTAATACACGGCTGGCTTGGGTGGTCTACACTGTGGCTCTCAGCTATAGTGTCACAGTGCCCCTTCCACAGTGACCCTTCTTGTCTGGTGACTTCACCAGCCAATACCCTCAGCTGTTTCTACATGCCTTCACCCCTCCCACATCCCTCCTCTCTCAGGCAGAAACTTCTCGATCCCACTCCAGGGTAAGCCATGGAGAATCAATGGAGTAGAGAGCACATTTCATACAGTCTTTCAAGCACTTTTCTCAGCCAGTAGTATCACTCTACTCCCAAATGCCCTGTTAGGTATAGTGGGTCTGTACTAGTCTCTGGGCTTCTCTGAGAAGCATGAAGTCTTTCCAGAATGGGCCTAGAGAAAGATGAGTAAAGACTTTGGTTTCAAAATCACCTTAGATTTTTCTTATTACTTCCCTCCCATCCACTGAAGCTTGGTCTCCAGGGTGGCAGGAAAGCAAAGACCTTCACATTCAACTTCTTGCCCTTCTTTTCCTTTTCCTCCTAGCCTGGATCCCTGGCACAGAAAGCCTTTCCAAAAGAAAATGGCACTTAGAAAACCATATGAAAATATCCAGCAGGGTGTGGAGGCTCACACCTGTAATCCTAGCACTTTGGGAGGCTCACTTAAGACCAGCCTGGGCAACATAGCAAGACTCTGTCTCTATAAAAAATTTTAAAAATTACTTGAGCATGGTGGCACATGCCTGTAGTCCTAGCTTCTTAGGAGGATCCCTTGATTCCAGGAGCTTGAGGCTGCAGTAAGCTGTGACCACACCCCTGCACTCCAGCCTGGGCAGCAGAGTGATACCCTGTCTCTAAAAATTTTTTTAAGAAAGAAACTATCTCATTTGATTATGTGTTCATTGTCTGTTTCCCTCACTAAAATGAAAGCTCTGTGAGGGCAGAGATCTTGAATTTTTTTGTTTACTGCCATATCCCAGAGCAGTGTTTGGCATGCATTTGGTGCTTAATAAATACATATTGAGTAAATGGTCAATGAGCAATTGCTGTATACAGTTTTCCATGCTATTTGTTTTATCCATTGCACATATATTACTATAAATAATTAATGTCAGTATCTCCCACTAAAACTGTTACTGAAACTTGCCTAAAAAATATGAACTTGAATGCTCAGTAAACATACAATTCCTGGGGTAGGGGAGGGAATATGGGAGGTTGCTTGGTGGGTACAATGTGTGTTATTCTAGTGATGGATGCACTGAAGGCCCTGACTTCACCACAATGCAATATATTAATGTAGCAAAATTGCACTTGTGCCCAAAGAATACATACAAATAACAAATAAATTAATTTATTTAAAAAAAACCATACAATTCCTGATTCCTTCCCTGAGATTCTGTTTCTAGCGTGAGGCTTACAAATCTGTATGTTTTGCAAGTGTCTCCCTACCAAAGGAGACTGACTCCTATCAGTAGGCAACTTTGGAAAACATGGCTCTAAAATATAAGCTCTACAAGTGTAGCTAATTTATCTGATATTAGTGATTGCAGAGATCTGGCAGTTAGTAGAACCTCATTACATTTTGTTAAATGAATGAGTGACAGATCATGGTCTCTTTGTGACTTGGTATTCTCTTTTTCCATAACTAGACAGAACATTCCTATGAAAGTTGGATGGGTTAATTAATGAAACACCATCATTTGACGCCCTAGCATCGTATTATATTTCAAACCTTGTGGGTGGAATGTAGGGGTTTTATTATTATTATTATTATTATTATACTACCTCATTAACAAGAAACACAAAACAAGGCTATCACGAAAGCAGTTGTGTTCTCTTCCAAAGCTGAAGTCAAAATAAAGTATTTACTAAACCATAACAATTAGATTCTTAGTATGAAAAGTAACAATTAAATCTTTAGTATGAATAAATCTCCTGTCACCTTTTCAGATATTAGAAACTCAAATTGAGATTTTTTTTTTTTTAGTTTTGTTCTGAAAACATTGAGCAGATAAGTAATTGGATAGAATACATAAAAATTATCATTTCTCATTACCATTTTGATATTTCTGTACTTAAGATCCCAGCTCTATGACTACATGAGCAGGGGGCCAGCTGGAAAAACAGGACAACTACTGGACTCGGGGCGACAAGCCTAGATCCTGATCCTGGTGCTCTTGGCAACTAAGCAGTTGCATGAACTTTGTCAAGTCACGTCCCCTCTCTCAGCCTTGTGAGTTTTCCCTAGGGTTAAAAAAAAAATGGAGGTTGAATTAGGTTTCCTCTAGGGTTAAAAAAAAAAAAAAAGTGGAGGTTGAATTAGTTGATTTCTGGGATTTATTCCAGTTTTTGCATCCCACAGCTTCTGTATTCATGAGCAATGAACTAGTCTTGGCAAGGGGCTCCCACTGTGAACAGAATAGACACAGACCTGCCCTTGGGGAGCTTGCAGTCTAGCAGGAGGAGATGACAATGAAAAGTAAGGAAGTTAGAGTAGATAGATAGACAAGATAGACTGATAGACAGGTTCTATGGGAAAATATTATATAAAGCAGACAAAAAAGTGAGGGGGGGCAATATTGACTACGCTGGGCAGGGAAACCCCCGCTGAGATTTGGGGAAAGATCTGTTGTCCTTGACAATGCATAATTCCCTGGTCAAGTGCACAGAGCCAGGCTGTGGCCGGAAGCAAACGGTGCAGCTAAGGGCAGGGGGGCGTAAACACGAATTCCTGTAGGAGCCACACAGAAACGTAAACCACTCAATTGCTATAACCGGAGACTATAGCATTAGTTATTCAGCTCCACTGCTGTTGTCAAGTAAGATTTGTGTCCACTGTTGCCAGATCTGCTCACTTCCAAGAGAAACTGAAAATCTGCACTTTTATGTAAAAAGTCCTGATTTTAAAAAAATAATAATAAAAGAATGTCAGCTGTTAGTTTCCTAGGGCTGCCATAACAAACTGGGTGACTTAAAATAACAGAAATTTATTCAATCACAGTTCTAGGGCCTAGAAGCCCAATCAAGGTGTCAGCAGAGCCGTTCTGCCTCTAAGACCCAGGGCAGCATCCTTCCCTGCCTCTTCCCAGCTTCTGCTGGTGGCCAGCACTCCTTGCTCCTCCTTGTCCTGCAGTGGCTCCAGTCTCATCTGTGCCTCAGCCATCTCATAGCATTCTCCGTGTGTGTGTGTGTGTGTGTGTGTGTGTGTGTGTGTGTGTGTGTGTGTGTGAATGTCTATGACTCTTCTTCTCTTCTTATCAGGACACCAGTCACATGAGATTAGAGGCCAACCCCTACTCCAGCACGACCTCATCTTAACTAACTACACCCGCAATGACCCTCTTCCAAATAAGGTCACATTCTGAGGTATTGGGGGTTAAGGATTTCAACATGTGTTTTTAGGGGCACAATTCAGCCCATAATAGCTGTCGATTAGCATGTATTTTTTTCTCATACTGCGCTAGTTAACATCATGTAGGGCAAATAAATCATGTATGTGGCTCATAGGTTGTGCATCTGTGAGTTCTAGGCCAGAGATTAAGGATCCCACAAAGAGCAGTATAAGCTTGATGGGAGTAGACACAAGGCTATGTCTGTTCATGCCTGTGTCCAGCACCTAGCACAATGTCTGCCCAAGTATTTGCTGAAATAATAAGTGTTTGATGAATGAATGATGATATTTCTTTTATGTACCCAAATATCTGGAAGGGTATTCTATTACTAAGAGACAGAACCCAATCTTACTTGTAGTTGATCAAAACTATACTCAAACTGTAATACTTTCTGCAGGTTTCTAATCAAATTTGAACAAAGCTATAAAATAGTAACCACAGCCCCTAAACTAACACTCCCATCCTTCCTTTGCCTTGGGTCTCTCCATATCACTGGACTTGTGCTTGTGTCTGAGATGCAGCCCAACAACTCTATTCTGTTTGTGCTAATTCTTATATATCAGTCTTTCTTTTTCTCTGTGATAGAGATTGCCTGTGGTTTACCAAATACCCAATCTTCCCTTTCCTTAAAGGTAAAAACTCAGGGTAATTTGCCCACCTGAAAAAAATAACATTTTTAAGCTTCGTTTGTCAACAGGAATAGATAATTAGACATAGTTGGTAGTATAGGGGGATTCTGGAAAGCTCTTTCCTGTTTCCTGCTTGAAAGGTGAATGTGATGACTGGAGCAACGGCAGTCATATTGGATCATAAAGTGATCTTGACAATGGAAGCTACACACTCAGAATAGTAGAGCATAAAGATGGAGGTTTGGCCCCTGGTGATATCTTAGAGTCACAGCATTAGCATCAGAGAGCTGCCTTCCAGACTTCTTTTATGTGAGAGGGAAAGCAAACTCCCTGATTTGTTTAAGCCATAATGCAGGTAATGTTCTGTTTTCTCCTAGACTCACTCCCTGCCCTTTTCAGCTTTGCTCTGGACTTTAGGAAATGACATTTCCCAGTCTCCCTTGACTTTTGCCTTCCAGGGAGATCAAACTAATGAGTTGAATACCAAAGGGCAAGAGGTGGGGAGAAGCCAGAGTATTTCTTTCCATTTTTCTCTGCTTCAGGAGAGACTCTGGCAATAGAATGATTTGCTCTCACCGGACAAGCTTCCCTGTACAGGGAATCCTCCATCTTCTGCCAAGTAGCCCTGGCTCCTGGGCTGCTGTGCCTCCATCTCCTGCCTTCCTCTCTCCCTCATGGTGGCATGGGCTTTCCCCTGTTGCTAATCAGCAGATATCCTCACTGAATAATGTTCAACTTGTCACCTCTTTCATCAACTGTGCAGCAAATTCCTGGAAATAATGCCCTCTGTTTGAAATGTGTGCACTGGTTTCTGTTTCCTGACTTGCCCCTGAATGATACAGCCACTGCATTTGGCAAGAGGGAGAGGCTCTTTTTTCCTCCCAGCTGAACACAATGTTTGACTGTTATATCTTGCTTCAGAATTCCTGGAGAAAGCAGAGAAAAACCTCTGGGATGCTAAGGCCTCCTAACAATCCAGTTAGACCAGCAGATCCTGGACATTTATGGCTTCTGCCACACAGATTTGAGCCTTCTCTGGATCTTGTTTCCGAAAACAAAACTGAAGGGTCTTTCATCTTCTCTTTTATGGCCAAGTGCTTAGTGTTGTGCTTCCTTGAATTATATCTCTGCCAAAAACTCACTCTGGGGGTCAAACTTTCCAGTGTGCCACCTCCTGCACAGCTTTACCCCATGGGCCAAGGGGGCATTGGTAACCTCTGATCTCACCATAATCTTCCTGTGTTTTCTACTCTTGGGACAGTCCATTCACACAGCGTTTCCTAAATGTGTTCAATAAGCAGTTCAAAGTCTCCCTCTGGCCCTTGATCTACAGCTTTCACAAACATCATCGGCTTGTGCTGTCTGAGACCCGCTGCTCTGGAACATCCTGCTGATACCCTGCTTCTTGTCCCTGGATCCTGGAGATGGGAGACAGATGTGATGGGGACAGGGTCCTCCCACCAATTCCAGTGTTCCACTTGAAAACTTTCTATTTTGCCCTGAGACCAATTCAGCCTTCTTCCAATTCTATATTGGACCACACAAAGCTCCACCATCTCCATTCTTCCAATACTTTCTGCCAGAAATCTCTGATGGAATCACTGATAAGCTCTCACATCAAAGCATCACTCCCAAGTTCCACCAAGACTTGGTCTATTCTTGCACACATTTCAGAGCTTGACGGCCTACCTTGGTCCCCTTGGTGTTCTTCTCTTTAGAAGACAATACACCAAGTGCCCCAACAGCTCAGGCTGGGTCTGAACAGAATTTCTCTCCAGTGGCAGAGCAGTGTTGGCTTACTTCATTTGGCATGATAAGTTCCTGTACTGTAGATCACTAATGCCTCCTCCCCCTATTTGGAAGCTATAATCTATTGCAAGAATAAATCCAAATGTATTGATAAGTGATCATAAATATGCATGGAGTTCAGAGGATGGTTCGATTTTTTTATTAATATTGTTCCCATAAAGGTTGCCTGCCCTTCAAAAAGAATTAACCAGGGATATACACTGAAAAGCAAAGAGCAAAAAGGTTCCCTTCACTTCTCCATGCCCCTTCCTCTGGGCATCGGTGCTGCCCTTTGCCATTAAGGCCAGCGAGCCCTGTCCCTGCCTCTAGCCCCCTAAAATAAAGATGGATTCTTAAATTCTTCAGCATGCAGCACCTCTAAGACAAACAAAACTCTCTTTTGCTAGTATTGATCGCTTCTCATATAACACAACTGTAGCGTGTGCACATTTCAAAAGCTATCCCCTCCCCTTTAAGAGCAATAATGGGAAGAAATAAATTGAAAGTGACAGAAGACTCCATCCTACCACAGAAAACAATAAGCAATGGATTAATTTCCTAATATAGAAAAATCAGTAAAATTAGGTTTCCAAAAGTTTTAGGGAAAATAGAATTGGAACAAATAAAGATGAATAAGTCCAAAGGATTTCTAAGAAACATTCTTATATTTAAGGATTTTTCCCATTAATCTTTCTCCATATAATTGCTGTTTTATAAATAATATTCTTTAAGGTTGTTGTGCCACAATGATTTTTAAAGAATTTCTGCACAGATAAATAGCTAGACAGATAGATAATGATAGCTAGACAGATAGGTAGATAAACCAGCAATGCACACCCAAGCATATTGATGATTTTGCATCAGAGTTACCAAGCTGCAAAGGATTATCCATGAAGAAAAAGAATCTCCTTACATGGTGGCCATGCATTTTAGAGAACAAAAATAATCGTTTATATATTGTTTCTACAAAAGCAATTATTTCTCTTCAAGTGGAAATTATTACAAGGGATATACAAATGCTGTGAACTGAAATGGAAAAAAACCAGTATGTTGCTCTGTTCAAAACATTTTCACTCAATTCAACCAATCTCCTACACTCCTGAATAATATGGCAAACCTAAAATTTTTTAGTTTTATGTGAAACTAAAAAATGAGAGTTGTTTGAATTGTTCCTCGTATTTTTTTCTTTTTTTTTTTTTGCTCTTCCTCATGTTTTTTGTTATGTGTGGCTTAGGCTGAAAAATCAGAGATGTATGTTGATGCATCTTTTAGCATCCATTCTCATTTATCACGCAGAAATAGGAAAATTAAGAAGTCTACACATCAGTGAGTTTCTTAATGGTGGTTAGAGATGTTTTGCAACGGGAGGATAATATGCCATAGATGACAAGGTATTTTTGGTGTGTTTTATGGTTTGTTTGTTTTTTTGTTTGTTTTTGAAAAAGAAATGCAACTCACTCTTACCTTCCCCCCAATTTTTCTTTGTTTGATGAAAATGATGAAGAACAACCAAGAAGACTGTGTATGGCTAAGTCAGTTGGCTAGAGTTCATGGATTGACAAGTTGCCTGACTCTTAGTTCTGAAAGAAATGCACTTTTACTTTCAACATGGATTTGTATTTGGGAAGTGAGTACAGCATACCATCCTCACAGTGAACTGGGGTGCTCCTGGGGAAAACACCCAGATCTACTTTTTAGAATCACAAAACATTAGCTCTGGAAGGAATCACAGCAATGATTTTCTTTAGTCCCTCAATGACATGAAGATTAGGGCAGAGGCGTCAACTGAGTGCTTCAAGTTCGCACACGAGGGTGACCCACCATCTCGGTTTCCTCAGATCTGTCCTGGTTTTAGCACTTAAGATCTCATGTGTCAGGAAAGCCTTTAGTCTTGGGATGGTTGGGTTTTATAAAATTAGGTCTAGATTTCAGGTTGCTTGATTACTAACCCAGTGATTTTTTTTCCACATATCTTTATTTTTTACAAAGAATCTAGTTGGTCTATTGTTAAAAGACCATTTGTATATATGTTTTAGTACTAATGATATATTCCTTATATCATTTATGGTATGAAATAAAAATTGTGGTTTTGGTTTTGATTGCCAAATAAATTTTTTAGAAGATTATTCCTGTGTAAGACATGACCTAAATATTATTTCATTGCATTCTCCCTCCTGTCTCTCCTTCCTTTTTATGCTTGGAAAGAAGTAGATTTGTGCTGTTATGCATGGCTTAGGCTGATAAATCAAATCAGTAGATGTTTCAAATAAACAAACAAAATGAATTTGAGAGGTTATAAGTGTTTGCAAGTGTCACCGTGGAGACCAGAGAATGGATCGTTGCCATGGAGACCTGCATAAACACTCTGCCTGTGATTATTTCCATGTGAAATCAGATATGGAGGAGATTTGGGAAGGAGGATGTATAAATGGAGCTGGCATTTATTGCGGCTGGAAACGAGTTGTGTGAGAAGGCAGAGGGATACGAGAGCCAGTTGATAGCATGATTGTGTCTGTGCTCACCGTTGCTCCATCAATGTGCAGGGAAAAACCTTCAAGGAAAACCTCAAAGTTTGGAGGGTCAGGTAGGTATGCTGTACCAGCAACTAAAATACTGTAGGATTGGAGGTGACTCCCATTCACTCTTCTACACCTTTGTCCACACTGACCACCTGTCACTTACTGTGGTAAGTTCTAAAGGGTTATGATATAATAATAATGACAGCTAGTCTTTATTATGTGCCTGTCACATTGCAGAGACTGTATTAAGCCCTTTATGGATATTATGTCATTGAAGCTGAACAACACTTGTAAGGTAAGGCAATATGATCTCCATTCTACCAGCAAAGGAACTGACCTTGCTCAAGGTTGTGCAGCTAGAAAATGGTGAAGCCAAGATTCAAATCAGGCAGTCTGGGGACAGAGCCCACAGACCTTACATACAGCACTCTGTTGAGAAGATGAGGTCCTTGTATCTGAGGTGCTTTGTATCTAAATAAGGAAATAAACATACTAATAAAAAAATAACACTAGGGCAACAATATGTATTTCTAGTAGCTATACACATTTTAGCTAATTACAGGTTAATTACAGGTAGTTACAGGTTAATGTCAATGTGAACCTCATCCCCTTACCTCTTCCTTCTCTATAAATGTTGTGTCATTGAAATTCTTAGTTGCAGGGAACAGGACACTTTAGCTAGCTAAAAAAGAAAAGAAAGGTATTGGCATATGAATTAAGTTATGGGATATCTGGGAGGGTCAGAGTCATGGTTGATAGGTACAGAACCCAAAGTCTACACCATCCTACCTAAGTGTATACACAACTCTTATTAGGCATTTGAATACAATTTGCCCTAAAATGTATATTCACGTTTTCAGGTGCATCAAATCAAGGACTGGACCCATTTACAACAACACTCTTCCCTGTAAGCTCTATTTCCTCACAGAACACCAGTGGACAGCATTCCATGTCCAAGCTGTTCTAATGATTTCAAAGCTACAGAGGAGGGATTCCTAGTAATCCTAGACAGCTTTGTGTTGGGTCAACCAACCTTTCCTAAGAAAGAGTGATACTGAGACTTGTCTGACAGCAGGCATCAACGGAATTTATTGTAATCTTAAAGAATGGCTGGGAGTATCAATAATCTTGGATAAAGCCCTTTGATTCAAATCTTGTGGAAGATTTCTTTACAGGTTATTGATACACAGAGAGTCAACCTTCATTTTGCACTGGTAAGTACTTGGCAGAAAGCAAAGAGTATAGGACACTTCTCTGCAGAGAAATAAAGGACAACGTAAAGCCCATTGGTTTGGACCAAGACAGGACCAAGTCATTATGATTATTAAATTAGAAAGTACACGTGCAGCACTCAGCACTAAGCAGATATGCTATACCTGGTAGTTCACTTCTTCCACCACATATAACCCCATGGCTCCTCTGAACGTGAACAGAATTCCTGGCTGGACTTGTGGAAGTCAGATTGGAAGCAGCTAATTTGTTTTTAACTCTTTACATAACTATCTATCAGTTATGTAAAGACATTCTGTTTCATTTTTCCCCGTGATTGAAAGTTTGTAGCAATATACATGACCCGCCTCTACCTAGCAAGTACGTGGGACTTCCTGGCATGATCTTTAGTATGCACACACCTAGATTCATCTTACTTTCTAATCCTTATTTTCTCTTTCTCATTTTTTAAACTATTTTCATTTGTATCTTATCTGACTGTGTTATATGAATCTTTTTGTGCTTAAATCCTTTTTAGGAAAAGAGTGGCCTAACGTGTCTTCCTCTGTGATACCACATCAGACCCCCTGAACCCCCTGGGGGGCTCCGTACCTGCAGGTTCTGTACTTGGGGCTTTCTCAAACCCATTCCCACTTTTGCCTGAGTTTTAGGCTGGCTGTGAATTTCTTCTTCAATCCAATCCATCTGCTTTTATCTTTCAGATATTTCTCTTGATTCCTAGTCCCTAAGCACCTCCCATCCCATTTCCCAACACCTATTTGATTTATTTTCCTTTCTAGTCTCTTCTGCTCTTTCCAGAGTGGAAGATGGAGAATGAAGAACATGCTTAGCTTGCCATGTTCCTACAGTGTCCCCTGATCCCTTCTCCAGTCCAGATTTGTATTTCCTCTGAGCATGCACACTCAGATGCCCCCTTAGGAGCCTCAATTCACAATGTCCAAAAGGGACTCTTCACCTCAACCATACCTGACTCTGTGTGTGTGTGTGTTTCCTGCATCACCAAAAAAGAAAACATGTTGTATTCTGGCTCTCCCCACTCTCATATCTCTCCCACCATAACATGTCCAAGCCTCTAGTTATTCCACATCCCAAATGTTCAAATTCATCCCTTATTTGTCATCTTTTCAGCACTATAGCATAACAGAATCCACCTACTATGTGCAGGCACTGCTCCAAACACTAAACAAAACAGATTTTCTTTGCTCTCATTTTTAAAAAATGTATTTAACAAATGCTTCTATAGTGTATGCTATGTGCCATGAATTCCTGTAAAAGTCCATGAGAGTCTGTTCTAGCAGGAGACACACATTAGTTAGATGAGTCCTTCAAGTCTCAGTTTAGGTCATCTTTGGAACCTCTCCCAAATCTCCCAGGTTCAGCTAAGCCTGACACACCCTGTACAGACCATTACCCCAGCATGTTTATGTGGTTGCTTCTGCCATGGAACTGCAAGTCCCCAAGTTGTGCCCTTCTCTTTATCCCTAGAACAGTGCTAAACACCAAATAGGAAGTCAATAAATGTTGATTGAACACCCACCAAATTAAACCAATTTGATCATGTTCTGCTCCTTAAAACATTTTCATGAGTTGCCACTACTAAAGGCACAAGTCCAAGTCCTCAGCACAGCACATGATGCCTCGCAGACCGGCCCCACCTCCAGTTATCAGTCGTGCTCCTTTTGCTCCAACTACACTAAACTTTTTCTCACACTCCCAAAGTAATGTTCTCTGTAACTCCTCAAGGCCTGCTATGCAATGCCCTACATAACTTGTCTGCCTTTATTAAAGTCTTTTTTTTTTTTACTATTTTTTGTTTTACTTTTTTTATTTCAGCATATTACAGGGAGACAAATATTTAGGTTACATATATTGCCTTTGTCCCACCTAAGTCAGACCTTCAAGTGTGTCGAACCCCCAGATGGTGTGCACTGCACTCATTAGGTGTGAATATTCCATCGGTTTCTCCTCACTCCCACCTGCCTGACACCCGATGAATGTTACTACTATATGTGCACATAGTGTTGATCAGTTAATACCAATTTGATGGTGAGTACATGTGGTGCTTGTTTTTCCATTCTTGTGATACTTCACTTAGTAAAATGGGCTCCGGCTCTACCCAGGATAATACAAGAGGTGCTAGATCACCACTTTTTGTGTGTGTGTGTGTGGCTGATAAGAACTTCATGGTATATATTAAGTAAGGATTCTTTTCCCCAGTGTATGTTTTTGTCTGTTTTGTCAAAGATTAGATGGCTATATGAGGATCATTCTATATGTGGGTTCTCAGTTCTATTCCATCTATCTGTCTCTGTTCTTGTACCAATACCATGCTGTTTTAGTTACTATAGCCTCAGTATAGCTTGAAGTCTGGTAAATTGATGCCTCCCAATTTGTTCTTATTGCTTAAGTTTTTTTGTTGTTGTTGTTGTTTTTGCTATATGGCCTCTTCTCTGGTTCCATATGAAGCATAGAATTATTTTTTCTAGGTTCTTAAAAAAATGATTTTGTTATTTTAATAGGGATTTCATTGAATCTATAGATCACTTTGGGTTCATGACCAAACTCAAAGATCACATATCCCTACATGTCACATGTTCCCCACAGGACTTGTAACTCTGGTACCTACATGTTCACTTATATTCATTTATCACATAATATTTCAATAATTTATTTATATGTATCTACCTCCCAACTCACTCCATGGGCTTTTGAATTCTTAAAGAACAAGAATTATATTTTACTCATATTTTAATTCTCCCTACTTTCATATAACACTTGTCTCAGCACTTTGACTATAGCAGATACCCAAGAAATATTTGATGTAATGAACATATGAGTGAGTGAATAGATTTACACAGATCTTCACTGAACTATGTGGCATGACTAGAGAAGGGTCAAACCTCAGTTTATTTGATGTTTCCACAAGTAAGGATTCAAGGTCTTAATTCTTAAACCAAAACAGGAAATTTTATTTTCAAGTGCCTCTTCTAAATAAATGTGCTAGCTTTATTGGCTAGCCACCCACTCTCCATTTTTGTTACTTTTCAAATGTAAAAAATTATGTGTTCTTAAAGTGGTTTTTTTCTTTGCAATTTCTAGCAGAATATTATATCAGTACCATCACTTACGTATTATCTCCTCCTACACAATCTATACATAAGACATTATTTGTTTCTTAAAGCTAAATCTCTATTATCCAATTTAAAATAGCTTTAGGTAATTATTAAGTACCCTTTCAGCCTGTCTTAAGTCTGTATATTGGTAAAATGGATCTTGCATAGTGGAAAACAATAATTGTCATTGGTAATGAAATTTTAAGAAAATGTAACCTATGTTTTTTCCTGGGCCACCTGAACCTTAGTCATATTATTGGCAATAAACTGTTTCTCTAGCTCTGATCCCTGCTTATGTTACAGGACCTTAAACCTTTTTCAAAACTTTCTATTCCATCCTCAGATTTATCTGAAAGTTCCTAAGAAATGTTTGAAATGTTTCAAAATGATAAGTTCTTTCAGCAGCCATGGGGCATTCACCATGTTTCTCCCGTCCTTCCCTCTAACTTCTGTAGGAATCTGCTGCTGAAGATTCCTGGCCTCTGCTGTCCAGGTTGTTGGTCTAAGGACAGCTGTGCCGCCTCCGTTGATCCCAGGGCCATTGGAAAGCCACCAACCATTGGCACTACCTCCTGCTGCCTGGGAAACCTTTCTCATCTGTGACTGTGAGTGGTGCCATGGAATGTTGCCCGGTCCACCTGCACATGGTGCCACTACTGGCCTCACGCCACTATTACCACTGACCCCAGCTCCTCTTGATTCCCACAGGATGCTCTGCAGGCCCCAAAGTTATGTGGAATGTGTCCCAATCTCACCAAATACCTGAAGAAACGTAGTCATTTTCATTTTAACTTTCAGACTCTTCCCACTTTGTTGTTTGAAACCAAGAAAGTCAGGTTTTAGAAACAAGCTGAATTTTACACTTTCAATATCCTGAAACTCACCCCACCAGCCCATGACCACACTAAGCTTGTGTACCTGACTTGCTCTTTGTTTAGGATGAGTTCAATCTCAGGCAGTTCCTCAGTCACCTGTGCATGTATGCATGCTGGGCCTAAACTATGGCAGCAGCCTGGAGACTCAGGCTAACTTCCCTTCTACAAATATAAGCAAATGCATACGTATAGGTTACTACTGAGAATATAAAAAGGAACTCAGATATTACATGTTTTCTTTGGTGATATGGAATTGCTTTAAAATGCATACGTATAGGTTACTACTGAGAATATAAAAGGGAACTCAGATATTACATGTTTTCTTTGGTGATATGGAATTGCTTTATATTTCTCTGGTATTGTGGAATTCTTCAGAAAAGATAAAACCTAGTATTACCTCATTTGATTTGAGGAATATTAGCTGGGATAGCTCAAAATAATAATTATTATTTTTTTAAGATAGGAGCTAATTTCTCTCCTGGGTGCAAGAAGTCTGAAAGCAGGCAGTGCAGGGTTGGGTGCGAAGCTCTGTGGGGTGATCAGAGCTAAGACTACATCAGTCTTTCCGCTCTTCCACCATCAACATGCAATGTCCACCTCATGGCCCTGGATGTCTGTTGGAGCCTCAGGCACTATAACAGCATTCCAGCCAGCAGGAAAGAGGAAGGACAAAAAAGTGGCATGCCCCTTCTCCTTGAGGACACTTTATATACATACAATTTACATACATTTTCACTTAACCTCCTATTGGCCAAAACTTGGCCATAATGCCACATGTAGCTGCAAAAGAAGCTGGGATATGTAGCCTTTATTACAAATATCCAGCTAAATTAGCAGTTCTACTACTGAGTTCTACTACCAAGTACTCCCAGCTATCCTCCCATGTATATTCTTGATTTTTTTGTGGATTTAAAACTAGTGCAGGAAACGGGGACAGGTCATTGAATTGCTTGTGCCACACACACTAATGTGTGACAGGACAATGTATTTAGAATCTAACTTGTGCTTCATTCTCACTACTGTTCATACATTTTCCTTCCACATACTGAAAAGGCAGCTAAGCCTTTTGTTCCCATGCTTAATAGATTCTCGTGTTATGAGGCCAAAAGCAGAAGTTGCCAGCTACCCAACAGGTAAACCCAGCTTCAACTTTTCAAGGCATAAGCTCATGAAAGCAATGGTAGTGAGGTATCTGAAAGGGGAAGGGGTCTGCAAAGTTTGAGGAAAGCAGAATTGGATCAATTTGAGGAGGTGAGAGGCTTTCACCCTTCCTTGAGGCTGAGGGGCCAGGGCAGCACCATGCTCATGTACAGCACTCAGGGACACCCACACATCCTACGTGGGCATAGCAAAGTGTTACAGCTTGTGCAGCTGGATGTGGACCCTAAAGCCCCTCTCAAGCTCGGGAACACTTCCTATGCCCAAGCTGCCTATTTCCCAGAGAGCATGACCAAGGGGAACCCAACCCGAAGGTGCCCCTTCCCCTGTATTCTGGATTTACAAGTCAACTGAGACTATAATTTAACCCTAGAGAAGTAGAGGCAGCTCCCCAAAATGAGATCAAGGATGCAATTCTCACCACCACAGGCCCATATCAGCTTATGGAGAATCATATTTTTCAAACATAGTGCTTTTTAAGCCCACATGTCGTTGGTTAATACTTATTCCTGCTGTGAAGGATAGATCTGGAAGTAGAGCTCAGAGTATTAACCTTGTATAATAAATACTCTGTGTAGCTTTTCTATCTCTGAAAATCAAGAGTAAACGAAGGAATGATATTGATTGTTGAGTGGTTTGTCTCAACTCCTCATCTCGTTTCCTTGGGTAATCATTTGTTCTGTTTTTCCCCATGGATTTAACAGTGCATAGTCACTTTTGAGGCTATAAACTCCTTGAGGGCAGGCCAATTCTGCAACATGGACCACAGGTGTTGCTTACAGAGTGAGTCATTTTATCAGCCCTCTGTTGGATCATCAAGGCAACTGAAATTCATTAGCCAGGGTTTTTCTGTTTGAGCTGGATTACATACCGTACTTAGAAATCAGACCCAGGGAAGAGCCTTTCTCTTGTCAGAGTTGTAGGGGGACAGTTATTTTCTGTTGGGCTCACCATGATTCTTTCCCTGTGTCTGAGGCTTATTACAGATTTATATGCCTGAACCAAGTCTCCAAGGGAAACCCAAGGTGTTACAGCCAGTGATATTGATGATTTAGTAGACAATGTTCTTTTTTCTAAATTTAAATAAAACCAGCGGGTTATGAGGAACCATCCGTCAGCTGAGTCATAAAGACAAGTTCCTACCCTCTTGCAATTTAAAATTAAAAATTCATGAAGCATTTTCCAAAAGGCTGTTGAAAATCAGGCTTGATTACTTCTTTCTCCGCCTGGGCTTAAATGTTATCTATGTGATTAAATACCTTTAAAAGTCTTCACTTTTGCCAGTGAATTGTACTCTGGTGTTTCTCATTTAACAAGAATAAATGTTGGGCTTGGTTACCATTTAGTTAAGCTAAAGAAAAATATAAGCATCACAGGGAACCAAACAGCAAAAGAAACCATAAATGTGAGTAGGCTTTACTGTGCTTTGCTGCAAAGGTTGGCAGTCTTTGAAAATTGGCATGCTGAAGTTTTCTCCCAAAGGTGGATAAACTTAGCTGCCAACATGAGGCCGGGGACAATTGTCAGCTGTTGCTGCTTCCGTCTGGTGACAGTTCTCTCAATAAGATGGAACTTTGGTCTGGAGGCGGGGGCTGGGGGATGACAATTGATCTCCCTGACAATGAAAGCTAGTTCTGTCTTATAATTGGCCCACTCGCCATAGTTCACTGATGCCTGCATTAGCACCTAATAACTGGGTTTCAATAAGTTTTGGAACCACAATATTCTCGGAGATGTCATTGCTTTTGCTATTAGAAATTCGTCAAAACCATTAGAATATTTTCCTCTGTGGTGGCTATGTTATTGCAAGAAAGGCAGGGAACTTTGAAAGCTTGCTTTTTCAGGATTATCAATGTCATGTAGGGAAGGGAAGATGCTTCCTTTTATCCTTCTAGGTTCTGTGGCTATTCTAAGAATGAAATTGGCATAAGACAGATTAACAGAAGAAAAACCATTTTAATTGCATATGTTTGTATGGGAGTCCCACAAACATGTGAGAGTCCGGGAAGCAGCTAGCTAATTGAGACTTAAATGTCATCCCGAGCTACAGAAAAGAATAGAGGTTTGGGGCTTGAGGGTAAGGAGGGAGGTAGGGGCATATACTGTGGGAAGGTGGATGGAGGAGATGTTTAGTGAATAAAGATTGTCTTGTTATGCAGACAAAATTCGCTCAGTTGATAAAAGTCTCTGAGTAGCTCTTTTCCTGGTACAGATACCTTTACTGATAAGAATTTCCTTTATAAATGTCATTCTCCTTCACAAAGTGGAAAATTGATACTTTATTTTAGGTAGTTGAAGGGGAAGTAAAGAGCTTTTCCTACATTGGCTGGTTCTTAATTTCCTTGAGCTCAAAATAATCAATATGCGAAAGTGGCATATTTTACAGTAACAGGTTCTGAACCCATTCAGTCACATAACTTGCTGCCCTCCTGCCATTAAAAATTCATGAAGCATTTTCAAAAGGCTCTTGAGATGAACACTAGACCCCAAGTTGCTCAGAACCTTGATCCTGATCTCAGAAGGCCAAACCTGTGGGGTGCCCATGGAGATTCTAACCTTATCCCTGCCCCTGCTCATGGAGAAGTTCAGTAAATCCCTGTGGTCTATTTTGTGTGCAGCTCTGACTCCTCCCTCTATACCAGGTGGTAAAAGCTAAATGTCAAGACCCTTAAGAAAACCTAGAATAGATATATACACTAATAACATAATAATAATAGTAATAATGCCACCTCTCTTCTGAAATTTCTCAAAAAAGCAAGGATGCTTCTTTCTGAGAAGTCCCCAACAATTGTCTTAAGTCTCATTGAACCAAAGTTGATCAACAATACCTAAGTGGACATATAGGAGTATAGGAGTAACATTTATCAGGTGTTGGGAGGGTGGGAGGGGGGAGGAGGGGATAGGTATATACAACCACAATGAGTAAGATGTGCAACATTTGGGGGATGGACACACTTGAAGCTCCTACTAGAGGGGGGGGCATGGGCAATATATGTAACCTAAAAACTTGTACCCCCATAATATGCTAAAATATAAATAAATAAATAAATAAAATAAAAAAAGACAAAGTTGATCAAAACCCTACTCTAGAACAATAATCATGACCAGGAAGTGGGACTATGCTAATCAATTTAGGCCTGAGCCAGAGGCCCCATGACTAGAGCCAGAGGTAGATGGAGCCAAGACTGTGGAGCTTCATTCAAAGTCTCAAAGGCCTTCTAGGGTTGGGTATGCAGACTCAGTCAAGAATGGGATAGTTTCTAAGAGAAGAGGGGATGAGTGATGCAATGATAGCCACAATGTCCATAGCAACTAGTAATATTTATTTAGCACTCATTTTACCACAATTTTAAGAACTTTTTAAATTAATCCTCACAAAAATCTACAAAGTTCCTATTTTATGCACATATTGAGAAAAAAAATCAAAACTCAGAGAGGCTAAATAACTTGTTAAGGTCATACAGCTAGGAATTGGCAGAGCTAGTATTCAAATCTAGGCATTCTGATTTCAAAGCTCAAACTCATTCAGTCTCACTCATAATGAGGCATTTTTAAGCTTAGCCAGAACACACTGAGGAAGCCAGTTGTCATCCTGGGCTTAGGAGACCAAGGAAGCCAGAGAATCCGATCCAGTCAATTAGCACAACTTCCTCCCCACCTGTGGCTCTGTCACAGTCACCTCTCCAGGTAACCATTAACCCCCTTCCACTGGGCCCCTCTTCCTTTCCTTACATCTCCTCTGGGACCAGAAGGATGCATTACAAGGTGGGCATGGTTTCCATGGGCTAGGAGCAGCCTGCAGGAAGGTAGTGAAAAGGCTTCAGGTGTCTTATAAGATGTGGGGTGACAAAGACAGGTGCTTGCCCCTAGCAGTTGATTTCCCCTGGATGTGATAAGACAAACTCAATTTTTACTATATAGAAATAGCTCCAAATATGTACTTTCCTTTAAAAATTGGACACTGTCTGATATGCTATAATTTTTGGTTTTAATAGAAAAATTCTTAGAAATTATCATATTGGTGGGCATTTATAAGGTTGGCCCAAGTGATTATTTCTAGTACCAAGAGATAATAGAAGGTTCCTATGGTGATGACTAGCCTGGGCAAAATATCACATCCACGGTCATTAATAATATCTTATTCCATCTGTCAGTTGTCGAGTCTTAGTTCTCTGCATAACATGGTTTGTGTCTCCGTTTCTTCCCTGAAGAAGTAGGTGCTGGGAATGAAGCCAAAAATCTGCAGCAGGAAAATTGACATATACCTAGTGAATATGACTGCTCCTGGCGTTGAGATCCTCTCGATCCATCTGATCTGTCTTGTGACATTTTCTGTGGCAGGTTTAAAGGAGTTAAACAGAGAGAGCTGTCTGGGTTTAGTAAGAAAGTCTTGCCTCTTTATTATTCCTGTGTTCTCAGGTGGTGTCATGATTCATAATTCATTTTGAACTGAATAGTTGTGGACTTTATCAAACAAACCATGTTAATTTCATAAAGTTGGGTCAAGTAAGGATAAAAGGAAAAAAAGAGAGAAAATTTATTTGGAGCTATTATATAAGCCTGTAGGAGGTTATGAGTCCTTCAGGAAATGATATATGCCAGTTAAAAAATATCCTTATTGTTTTTCTGGACTAAACTGTATTCATAAGCATTAAAGTCATGAGTTTATTTATTTATTTATTTATTTATTTATTTATTTTGGTTTTTGTTTGTTTTCCAGCTTTATTGAGGTATAATTGAAAAATAAAAATGTTTTTATTGAGCCAAGTATTCAGGTTTCAAATGTGTTTAAAGATTAATAAGCAATAAGATGAGTTGTTACAGTATTTTTGAGGTCTATTTGAGGTGAGTTTCAGATGATTATAAATAAGAAAGCTCTGTGAGATTTCAGCACTTATTTTAAACTGTATTGATCCATTCTACGCATTATTTGGTAAGTTTCTCCTATTGTAAAGCACTGTGCTAGTGTTGGAAAAGCAGTAGTAAATACGATGGAACAATCCCTCCCTGCAGTGGCCCTCGCTATCTAATAAGAAAGAGGAAGAAAAATAAATATAATAAATACTTCAAATGTGAAAACTTCTATAAGGGTTAATAACAGAGTGCCCAGAGACAGAATAACGTATGGGAGGGAGGGAAGGAGGGATTTCGTGTAGGGTAATGACGGAAGGGTTCTCTGAGGAGCAGAATTGCATTAATACACACATGAGAAGGATGAGAAGCCACACAAATAGAAAAGAAAACCGTGTTCCAGGAAGAGGAAACAGGATGCGAAAAGGCCCCTCAGAGCGACAGAGTCAGAGAAGACAGAGAAGCCTGAGGAGGGGAAATATATTAGAGAGGGGGATACCAGAAACAAACATTTGAAGTATCTGTGAAATACTGAAGTGGAGATTTCAAGCCGGCAATTGGGCAAAGCATCTGGAATCCGGAAGCAAAGTCAGAGAGAACACGCACAGTAGAGATCTGCCCGTACGTTGGTAAACACTAAAATGACACGGTGGGTGTGATTGCCTAGGAAGAGAGGCTAGAGAAGAGAGAACCTCGAACATCCAGCTGTCAATACAGAAAAAGAAGCCCACAAAAGAGTTAGCCCATTAGGCATCTTCCCAAAAGAGCATAAGACATTCTATTATAAAGACATCTGTACCCGAATATTTATGGCAGCACAATTCACTATTGCAAGGATGTGGAAACAACCCAAGTGTCTGTCAATTCATGAGTGGATTATTAAAATTTGGTATGTGTTTACAATGGAATATTACTCAATTCTAAGAAATGACAATGAGCTAGCACCGTTTATATTGTCCTGGATTGAGCTTAAGCCCGTTATTCAAAGTGAGGTGACACAAGATCAGAATAATGGGCTCCACATATACTCACCATCAAATTGGTACTGACTGATTAACTATGGTGCTCAAAGGGTGGTGGTGTTCACCAGGGATTAGGGGGTTGGAGGGATAGTCCCACATCTGAGGGATGTGGTGAACATTGTGGAGGGGAAGGGCATACCTCTAACCCTTGCTAGGGAGAGGCAAAGATATAAACTGTAACCAAAATGTTAAGAACAAAAGAAAAACAAACATTTGTAGGATGTGGGGCAGGTGGGGGGGAGGGGATGGGTATATACATACATAGTGAGCGTGATGCGCACTGTCTGGGGGATGGGCACGCTTGAAGCTCTGACTCGAGGGGGGAGGGGAGACAAGGTCAATGTATGTAACCTTAATGTTTGTACCCCCATAATATGCTGAAATTTAAAAAAGAAAAAATTTTTAATAGTAGAAATAGATGAATCTTAAAGACCTCAAATACATCTTGATAATTTTAGATTATTAATATTGGAAGCATATTATATATTGTCTGACAATTTTCTAACTTTTTGCCTCATATCTTCTTTTGGAAATATCACATATCTATTAAATAAAAGGTGCTTAACCAAAAAAAAAAAAAAAAAAAACAACTCAGGAGGAAGAAAACTGGAGGAAGGGGCTTATCAGAGAAGCCAAAGAGAGGGTTAAGAATGGTAGAATGGGTTACTGGTTAAGAATGGTAGAGTGCCTCTTATATTATCCTGGATAGAGCTGGCACCCATCCTTAGAAATGAGGTATCAAAAGAATAGGAAAACAAGCACATGTACTCACCATCAAATTGCCACTAACTGATCAACACTAAGGTGCTCACGTGGCAGTAATATTCATTGGGTGCCGGGCAGGTGGGAGGGGGTACTGGATGGAGGTGGGTAAACTCACAACTAATGCATGTGGAGCATGCTGTATGGGGGAAGGGCATGCTTGTAGCCCTAGCTTGAGCCAGGCAAAGGCATTTTATGTAACCAAAATGTTTGTAGCACCATAATATTCTGAAATAATAATAAAAAAAAAGAATGGAGGAGTGATGAGTACATGCATTTCTTTTCTATACCAAGACTCTAGTAAATATTTAAAAAAAAAAAAAAAAAAAAGATATGAACTCACAACAACAAAGGCACCAGGAGACAAGCCATCATCAGTGGCTTCATGTAAATGATTGCAGTGATTTCTGGAGGATGGAAAATGATGGAAGAGTGATTGAGTGTGACAGAGGAGGCCATGGCTCAGAGAACACGTTGGGGAGGCAGGAGAAAGGAGAGCCCCAGCCTGCCCCGTGGAGCCCTGGCACAGCCCAGCACAGGCCAGGGGTGAGAGAAGAGAAATGAGACTTGGGTCTGGAAACAGGATGATCTATTGAAAGGAAGTATACAGAAGAGTTGGTTTTCCACCCCACTCACCCCTGCAATTCTGAATTTCTGGCCCTATATTCTCCAGCTTCTAGAGATATCCTAGTATAAATAATGTCTACTTTCCTAAAAAAAAAAAAAAGCACTTTATTATAAAAATCTGTGCATTGACAAGGCCTATCCATGTACCCAGGGCTTCCAATTAATATTTTATTGCCTCATTCTTACAGATGAATAGACAATTCAAGATGACTAGATTTTTTAAGAAAGTCTCCTCCTACCTGAAAGAAAAAGATCAAGATAAATCAACAGATAAAGATAACGCTGAGGAAATGAAAATTTAATATGTGAAATAAAAAAATTTTCATTAAACTTTATTTCACATCTTCAGAGAAATTTAAGAAAATATTGCATTGTAACATAAAAAAAGGTTGCTAGAAAAAAAGGAATCATCAAAACATGGAAAGAGGTCTTGAATATTAAAATATGACTGGCAAAATAAAAAATTCAATAGAAGGATTATAAATCAAAATGTACTCAGAAAGCAGAACAAAAAGTTAAAGAGACACAAAATATTTTAAAAAATAAAGTTAGAAATGTAGAAAGAGAACAAAAGAATATATCAGGTGTTCCAACAACTGACTAATGGAAGTTCTGGAAAGAAAAAACAACTGATAGAAAATAAATTATCAAAGAAATAATGCAAAGATATTTAAAACAACTGAGCTACATGAGTGCAGATTTAAAGGGTCTACTGAGGGCTTATCATGATGAATGGAAAAAATCCACATCTAGGTACATCTTGTTGAAATTTAAAATCACCCACAGTATAAACAAAGTCTGAAATGCTTTCACAATGAGGATATAGAGGAAACAACTTATAAAGAAACAAGAATCACCTTCTTATCAGATGGAAATAACAACACTGAGCACTAGAAGACGACAGAGCAATGTGAAGTTTAAAAAAGGAAGAAAAAATCAAATAACCCCATTAAAAAGTGGGCAAAGGACTTGAACAGAAATTTTTCTAAAGAAGACAGAAGAATGGCCAACAAACATATGAAGTAATGCTCAACATCTCTAATCATCAGGGAAATGCAAATCAAAACCACAATGAGATATCACTTAACCCCAGTGAGAATGGCCTTTATCAAAAAATCTCCAAACAATAAATGCTGGCGTGGTTGTGGAGAGAGAGGAACACTCCTACACTGCTGGGGGGACTGCAAACTAGTTCAACCTCTGTGGAAAGCAATATGGAGATACCTTAAAGCGATACAAGTGAATCTACCATTTGATCCAGCAATCCCATTGCTGGGCATCTACCCAAATGATCCAATGACACTCTACAAAAAAGACACCTGCACTCGAATGTTTATAGCAGCACAATTCATAATTGCAAGACTGTGGAAACAGCCCAAGTGCCCATCAATCCAAGAATGGATTAATAAAATGTGGTATATGTATACCATGGAGTACTATTCAGCTCTAAGAAACAATGGTGATATAGCACATCTTATATTTTCCTGGTTAGAGCTGGAACCCATGCTACTAAGTGAAGTATCCCAAGAATGGAAAAACAAGCACCAGATATATTCTCCAGCAAACTGGTATTAACTGAGTAGCACCTAAGTGGACACATAGGTACTACAGTAATAGGGTATTGGGCAGGTGGGAGGGGAGAGGGGGGCGGGTATATACATACATAATGAGTGAGATGTGCACCATCTGGGGGATGGTCATGATGGAGACTCAGACTTTTGGGGGGAGGGGGGGAAATGGGCATTTATTGAAACCTTAAAATCTGTACCCCCATAATATGCCAAGATAAAAAAAAAACAAATTGGAGAGGAGACAAATGAATCTTGCCACAGAGCACTTTATTACCAAAATATATATATATATATATATATATATTAATTTTATAAATCCTGACACTTGAGTATGTCTTTTTTAATATCCTGTGTATCAAAACAAGAAGTGCATAATCCTTATCTACTCAAGTATGTGGGCATACTTGAGGATAAACATGTGTGCAATTATTTTGAGTTGTGAGCTGAATTAGATACTTTTGCCATCAAACCCCATTTTTACTTGATTGGACAACTGATAGACAATCTATGGTTATGCAAACTTGGAGTTTTGGCAGACATTTCCTAAAATGAGCAAAATGAGCCTGTTGCTTCAAAGAAAACAACTAGTGATATATATTGCCAAAGATAAATAAACTTTAAAGCAGAAATTAAAATTTTGGAAAACTTGTATCTATCATTATGGACTTGACTGGTTCCCAATATTTAACAACTTTTCTGATGAGATCAGTAGTAACATTAACAAATGTTATCTTTTGATATCATAAAATGAAATGTGTCAACATTTGGGGGACCTGCATAGCACATTGAACCAACATTTTCTAAATAATCAATATATGATATTACAAAAGCATGCATGAGCAAAAACTATTAAACTATGAGATCAATAGATTTTAATGTAACAGAGTACGAAAATTTTAATAATATGATTCGCGATTCCATATAGCAATTAAACTTTAAGAAACTGTTACTTGTCCTAGAAATCCCAAAGCAACAAATGCTGGCGAGGATGTGGAGAGACAGGAACACTCCTACATTGCTGGTGGGACTGCAAATTAGTGCAACCTCTGTGGAAAAGAATTTGGAGATACCTCAAACAGCTAGATATAGAAATACCATTTGACCCAGCAATACCATTGTTGGGCATCTACCCAAAAGAGCATAAGATATTCTACTATAAAAACATCTGCACCTGAATGTTTATGGCAGCACAATTCACTATTGCAAGATCATAGAAACAACCCAAATGTCGGACAATTCATGAGTGGATAATTAAAATTTGGTATATGCTCACAATGGAATACTACTCAATTCTAAGAAATGACAGTGAGCTAGCACTGTTTATGCTATCCTGCATTAAGCTTAAACCCGTCATCCAAAGTGAGGTGACACAAGATCAAGAAAACGGGCTCCACATGTACTCGCCATCAAATTGGTACTGACTGATTAAAACTATGGTGCTCAAATGGTGGTAGTGCCCACCAGGGTTTGGGGGAGGGGTTGGAGATACACATTTTAGGGTTGTGACGAGCATGGGGGGGGGGAGGGAATACCTCTAACCCTTCCTAGGGAAAGGCAAAAATATACAATGTAACCCAAAGATCAAAAAAAGAAAAAACAAACAAACTTTTATCGGGTGGTGGGCAGATGGGAGGGGGGAGGAGGGGAAGAATTTATACTTACAAAATAGGTACAATGTGCACCACTGGGGGTAGGACACACTTGATGTTTTGGCAAGGCGGGGGGTAGGGGGAGGAATGGCAGGGGCAATATATGTAACCCTAACAATATTTGTACCCCCATAATATGATAAAATAAAATAAAATTAATTAAAAAAAAGGAACTGTTACTTGTCCTGCTTTGGTGAAGTATAAAAGAAAAATATTCACAGAAGATATTATTGGCTCTTCAATGAACAGTATTTACAAAGTCACAATACTGTATGTACTTCATTGATATGAAATTTTTTGAATCAACGCATAGGCCTGTGTAAGTAACTTAGTGTTACAGAACAAATGGTTAATAGTATCAACCTTGTTGAGTCAATAACCAAGTACAGAAGGCAGAAAGTGGGAAGGAGAAGTGGGAAGAAAAGAAAGTGTGGGGCAGAAGCACCAATTCCTTCACCTTAGAAAAAGTCAAAAAAAAAGTTGCCTATAGCTGATGGGATAAGAACATAAAAGTGTTGGCATTTTGCTAAATATTATAATGAAACAACAATGACATAACAAGCATTGAGGGAATGAGGAAGGAAGAAATGGGAATAACAGAAGGGAGCTCAATCCTCATTTATCATCGTAGAAGCAAAAAGATAATGTCAAAAATTAGGATTTAAAAAATACTATTTATAAATATAGAACTAACTGGAGACTTTTTTTTTTAATTAGAAGTTATTCTGGGGAGGAGGGCAAGGGACATGGTGGCATGCATTGCCAGGTAACATACAGGAGACTCAGCTAAATTTGAATTCAAATAAATAACAAAATCCTCAATATTACATGGGACATACTTATACAAATAAAGTGTTCATTATTTATCTGAAATTCAAATTTAACTGGGTGTCCTGTATTTTTATTTGTTAAAACTGACTCAATTCTAAGAAACGACAGCGAGCTAGCACCGCTTACACTATCCTGGATTAAGCTTAAGCCCGTTATCCAAAGTGAGGCAACACAAGTTCAGATAAATGGGCTCAACATGTACTCAAATTGGTACTGACTGATTAAAACTATGGTGCTCAAAGGGTGGTAGTGTTCACCAGGGATTCAGGGGTGGGAGGGTGGGATAGACCCACATCTTAGAGATGTAGTGAGCATTGTGGAGGGGAAGGGCATACCTCTAACCCTTCTTAGGGAGAGGCAAAGCTATAAAATGTAACCAAAATGTCAAAAAAAACACTTTTATCAGGGGGCAAGGGCAATATATATAAACCTTAACTTTATTTGTACCCCCATAATATGGTGAAATAAAAAAAATTTTTAAAAAAACCTGACAACTAAAGAGACTTGTTTTTTTTATCATGGGTCCTTTGGTACATGTAAACCTTTTAACCATATCTTAAATATTTTTAAAAAGGAGGAGCAGGATGATGGAACAATAATATTCAATGCCAGTAAGATATTGCATAGATGAAATGGTAGGTGTGTCTGTTGTATTTGGCTACATGGAGATCAATGATGTCTTTAACAAGAAAAGTTTTTCTAGAGTGATGGCGATGCAAGCTGGTCTGTAGATTATCAATGTGTAAATAGAAAGTAAGGAAGGGGAGGTAATTATAGAAGTGGAAAAGAAGAAAATAAGGCACAGGTATGAGATTTGAAGAAAATTCATGGATTTTAGTAGCGATGATATACTTTTCTTTTTTGAGCTGTCATATTAAATCTGTGCATTATGACAGAATTCTAACAATAATTTGGAATAATGCTACAGGAAATGCCCAATAGCTGGGTAGGTAAGAGTCTGATATTTTGATGGAGGGATATTTATAACAATATGAGCATTTTCATAGGAAGGAGGAAGTAAGTAAGAATATAATAGGTGATTTAAGTCAGATATGGGGCTGGGATGGGAGCTTCCAATCCTATTCTTATTGATAAAAGTTACTAAGCCAGCCTATCTTCTCCCATGAACACCTGAAACTCTAACTTTTGTGTAATTTAAATCTACTCAGTACTCAAATTAAGCACATAATATACATATGGTATAATGTACATATGGTCTTGGAGAAATACAAATGTCACTAAAATATGGAGCCTGCTTCCAAAGAAAAGATGGTTTCAATGTAGCGGACAGAATACTCAAACTTGCCGTGACTACCGACTGGCTGGTTGGCTTCATGCCAGATTGAAGCCTACGGAGGCTGAGCTCTGTCCCATATTGTCCTTCTCCCTGTTCCATTACCATGCTTCACTGCCCCAAATGCTCTCACTCAAAACTGGATTTGAATTGGCTTCTTTACTGAAAGGTATAAAACCAAGCTGCCTCTTTTCAGCAGACTTTATTAAAATGTCTGAACACATTTTCCTCAAGCTGAAACAATATGCAATCCCTCCTGCCCCCACCTAAGCTTTCCAAGTACTCTCTGTTCCCCTAAAGTTCTTCAATGGTTTGAAAAAGCCCATCTCATTTCTATTGCTGAAGTCACATACGTGAACGATGAGCCATTGATGGCCTTGAGATGAGAACTTTTTATTAAAATACTTCAGTTACCATATTTCTGTGAGCAACACAGGATGAGGGGGAAAAAATACTTCTTTTTAACTCCCATGAAAAATGACTCATCATTTCCTCTCTGAAGAGGTTAACCTCATCTCTTTTCACTTTCCTCCATGTTACTTATAAACTCTGCCATCTTGGAAGCAGGAGAAAAATGAAAGAACAGCAACAAAAGATAGAATTTCTCTTCCTTTATTTTGGAAATGCTGTTTCCAAGAGTAATCTGATTGTCACTGGGTCCCTTGAGCCGTGCTTTGTCCCTTGGGCCAGTCTCAGCACATTTCCCCCATAAAAACTATAGATATCTAATATATATGTTTGCTAGTGTTTTTGAGAGGAAGAGGAGATTATATTGCATATCGTGTAGCATCCTTTATGTCCATACTGACCCTTTCTGCTCTTCCTCTAAAATATCTCCCTATGGTATCTTTCACTCCTGACCTCTTTCTTCTCAGCCCTTCTATTAGATGACTTAAGTCAGATATGGGACTAGATCTTTCTGTTCTTTCTGTTCCCTCTCTCTCTCTAACCCCTCTGAAAACCCCATCAGATCATGTAACCTACACACAAGGCAAGCACTGATTAGACAGTCAGCAAAAGAAAGATCCTGTATTAGATACACGAGGGTCACTTGGTATCCTTCAAGAATTCCAATGAGTCATTTCCTTTCAATCCACCACAGAGGCTATCAAAAGCAGTGTCAATTGTAGGGATGGGCTCTTTGAAGGGATACAATCATCTGTTAATTTGAAACATCTAGGGAAAAAAGATCAGCGAATGGTAATTGATACAAATATGAAACTGTGTAAGGCTATATGATTGTGATTGTTATATCATGCCTACTTATGGAAGGAGAATTTTATTTTTCCTGTATTCATCTATTAGGAAAGGTAATGTTTGAAAAGTCTTTTGGAAACCAATTTTCTTTGGAAATTTTTGAAAAGCATGTAAATTAGTAACAACAAACACTGGGATAAGAAAGTAAATGATCAATTACCTAAAAGGCATTGGGAAATATTAAACTCCAGAACACCTCTTGAATTCCTGAAGTGATGGCATAATCAGAATCAATAGGCAAATTAATAGATGCTCAAATAGCCAAAAAATGGTCCTTGACTGGCCTGAAACTTAAATTTTTACCATACTGGTCTTTTGAAATCAAAAGCAACAGAAAATGTAATATTGAAACACTGCATAATCAGCTATCCAGAAGACTTTCTATACCTCCCCCAGCAACATGATCTTCTTTTCAGGAATGGGATGACCTTTGGGATACTATCTCTATGACATCACTGGATGTAGAAATATCAGGTTACTGCAATTTGCAATTTGGGTTAAAAAATTCCCAGGAAGTAAATATCAAATACCAATATTGAATGATTCATACAGGTACTGTTTTTAATGGTTCTGCTGTTGTCATGTTACCCTAAGAGGAAGCTCTTCATATTTGATCAATATGGCAATGGCACATCACTCTGAATTTTATATGAAATAAACCACAGAACTTTCATTATAATGATCTTGCTAGATCTATGACTAACATTTGAAGTTAAAACAAATCCATACTCTGTTCTCTCTTATGGATATTTTCTCATAAAAATATGTATGAAGACAATCATACCAAATGTCAAAATATCACTCTTTCTTAAATTCAGCAGTACTGACTCATGGTGTTCAAAACTGAATAATATTAATATATTGAGAGTCTGGGAAAATCAGCAAAACTTGAAAGTCAAAGACTCAGAACAATAAAGCCTAATGGACAGTGCAATTCTTATATCATGCCAATTGTTTGAAAGTGAAAAAGTATATGGTGCCAGCTTATATTCTGTTATTAGATGCATAAATGTTTAGAATTGTCTATCTTCTTAGTTCATTGACCATTTTATTATTGTGAAGTGACTCTCTTTATCCTGAATAATAATCTAACTTGATGTTAATATAGCCATTCAAGCTTTCTTTTGATTAGTGTCAATATGTCATCATTTCTACCATTTTACTTTTGACCTCTTTATTTCTTTATGTTAAAAGTGGATTTCCTTGTATCAACAAAAAAATAAATAAATAAAAGGTAATTTTTTATAGTGGGTTTCTTGTAGACAGCACAGAGTTTGGTGTCCCTTTTTTAATCTAATCTAGCAATTAGTGCCTTTAATTATTGTATTTACATGTAATGTGAATATTGATATAATTGGACTTAAATCTACCACCTTGTTTTCTATTTGGCCCATCTGTTCTTTGTTCATTTTTTTCTGCCTTATCACAAATTATTTATTAATATATGATTTTATATTTTATTCTTTGTTGGCTTATTAGATCTAACCTTGTTGTTATATTAAATGACTGTTTTAGCATTTATAGCATACATCTTTATCTTATCACAGTGTACCTTCATATGTGTATAGTATAAAAAGCTTGCACAATAAACTCCCATTTCTCCCCTTCTGGCCCTTATGCTATTGTTGGCATACAAAATTATTTATACTTGTAAATACTACAATACATTGTTTTTACTTATATGTTTCTAACAGTCTATTATTTTTGTGTTTTGTTGTTGTTGTTGATGTCTCTTGAGTCATAGTTTTTGTTGTTGTTGCTGTTGTTCATGCAGTCAGTTATTTTTGAAAGAGATTTAAATAATAAGAAAAAAAGTCAACCCATATAGTTACTATTTCAGTATAGATCCAGATTTCCATCTCTTATCATTCTTCTTCTGTTTGAAGGACCTTCTTTAACCTTTCTTATAGTGCATTTCTACTGTTGATGAGTTCTTTCAGATTTCAGAGGTATGTCTGAAAAAATATTTATTTCACCTTCATTTTTTTCTCCCAGTAACTTTTTATTGATGACTTTATTTTTAGAAAAGTTTTATATTTATTTAAAAAAATAAGCAAATAGTACACAGAGCTCTTATATATCCCCAAATACAGTTTCTCTATTATTATAGTCTTACATTAGTATGACACAATTGTTACAATAAATGAAAAAATATTGATACGCTATTATTAATTAAAATACATAGTTTATTCAGACTTCTTTAGTTTTTACTTAATGTCCTTATTCTGTTTCAGAATCCCATCCAGGATACCACATATTGTGGTTCTCAGGCTTCCATAGGCTCCTCTTAGCTGTGACAATTTCTCAGACTTCTTAGTTGTTGATGACTTTTGCAGTCATGGGAAGTATTAGGTATGTTGTAGGATGATCCTCTATTGTAAATTGCCTATTATTTTTCTCATATAGATTATAAAGTTATAGATTTGGGGGGGGAAACACAGAGGTTAAGTGCCATTTCATCACATCATATCAAGGATACATACTATCAACATGATTTGTTACTGATGATGTTTACCTTGATCTCCTGACTGAAGTATTGTTTGTCATGTTTCTCCACTATAATGTTACTCTTTCTTCCCCTTTTCCATACTATGCTCTTTAGCAGAAAGTAACAATGCATAGAGGGGGACTTATGCTCCACCTCTTTTAGGGTGGAATATCTATGTATTTTACTTGGAGTTCTTCTGTATGAGAAATGTGTCTCTTCTCTCTCATTTATCTCATTTATTAATTTATTAAAGTATTTATTTATATCATGAATACTTATTTTATATTGTGGATTATAATCCAATACTTGTTTATTTTGTTTGCTCAAAGTTTTCCAGCTTTGGCTGGGAGTTCTTTCAGTTTGCTTCTATGCCCTTTTAACATGTATAAGGTGTGTGAGCTTTTTAAAAATTTTTTTAGCACTTCTTTATGTCTGGCACTATGAGCTGCCAAGTTGCTCCAGGCTCATCTCTAATATTTTCCTACCCCGTCCTACAAACAGTCATTTCTTTCCTAAAATCCTCTGACATCTGTAATGATTTTTTAAATTTGTGTACATTACATTTGCTCCTTGTGTTGTAAAGTTCTATAGGTTTGACAAACATGTATTGTCATGTATCTGCCATTGTAGTATCATACAGAACACTTTAATTGTGCTAAAGATCTCGTGTCTCACCTGTTCACCTCTGTCTCCTCCCCTAAACCTCTGCCAAGCAGTGAGTTTGTACTGTCTGTATAGTTTTCCCTTTTCAAGAATGTCATATAATTGAAATTGTATGGTATATAGCCATTTCAGACTGGATTCTTTCACTTAACAATGTTATTTAAGGTTCCTCCACATCATTTCACAGCTTGATAAATCATTTCTGAATTATATGCTGAATAGGATTTCATGGTATGCATACACCATGGTTTATCTGCTAATCTATTGAAGGATGCCTTTGTTGCTTCCATTTTGGCAAATATAAATAAAGTTGCTACAAAGATTCATGTATAAGTTTTTGTAGGGACTTTTTAAAATTTCAGAATATTTTGAGGGGACAAATGTTTTGTTTACATGAATCACTTTTGTACTGCTTGAGACAAAGTTACAAGTGTGCCCACCACCAAGATAGTGTACATTGTACCCGTTAGGTATGATTTCACCTATCCTCTCATTCCCCTGCCACCTGCTTGATTTCCGTGGAGTTTTAGTTACATCTGTGCACATGAGTGCTGTTCGGTTAGTTCCAAGTTAATAGTGAGTACATGTGGCATTTTTTTTTCCATTCTCACTAGATTTCACTGAGGAGAATGGTCTCCAGTTCCCTTCAAATTGTTACAAAAGAAATTAATTCATTTTTTATGGCTGAGTAAAACCCCATGGTATACATGTACCACATTTTGTTAATCCACTCATAAATCGATGAGCCCTTGGGTTGATTCTACATCTTTGCAATTGTGAATTGTGCTGCAATAAACATTCAAGTTCAAGTGTCTTTTTGATAAAATGACTTTTTGTCCTTTGAGTAAATACCCAGTAATGGGACTGCTGGGTCAAAAGCTAGGTCTACTTTTTAGTTCTTTAAGGAATTTCCATACCATTGCCCCAAGAGGTTGTACTACTTTGCAGTCCCACCAACATTGTGTAAGTGTTCCTTTCTCTCCACATCCACACCAACATCCATTGTTTTGAGACTTTTTGATAAAAGCCATTCTCACTTGGGTTAGGTGACATTACAATGTGGTTTTAATTTCATTTTCCTGATGATTAATGATGTTGAACATAGAGGGAACTTATCTCAAAATTGTTAAAGCCATATATGACAAACCCACAGCCAACATCATACTGAATTGGGAAAGTTGAAACCATTTCCCCTAAAAACTGAGACAAGACCAGGGTTCCCTCTGTCACCACTTCTATTCAACATTGTACTGGAAATCCTAACTGGAGCAATCAGGCGAATGAAAGAAATTAAGATTATTCAAATTGGGAAAGAAGAGGTCAAACTATCCCTATTTGCCAATGATATGATCTTGTATTTGGAAAACTCCAAAGACTTCAACTCCTAGAATTGATAAATAAATTTAGCAAAGTCTTTGATTACAAAATCAATGTACACATTCATTAGCATTTCTATATTCTAATAACAGTCAAGCTGAGAGTCAAATCAAGGACTTGATACCATTTACAATAGCTTAGCTACAAAGAAAATAAAATACCTAGGAATATATTTAACCAAAGAGGTGAAAGATCTTTACAAGGACAACTACAAAACACTGATAAAAGAAATCATAGATGACACAAACCAATGAAAAAAAAAATCCCATGGTAGAATCAACATGATTAAAATATCCATACTGCCTAAAGTGATATAAAAAGTCAATCCAATCCCCATCAAAATATCAATGTTATATTTCCCAGATCTGGAAAAAATAATTCCAAACTTCATTTAGAAATAAAAAAGAGCCCACCCAAATAGCCAAAGGAATCTTAAGCAAAATGGATAAATCTGGAGGCATCACTTTTCCTGACTTCAAATTACACTACAAGGATATGTAGTAACGAAAACAGCATGGTGCTGGTATAAAAGTAAAGACACAGACCAACGGAACAGAATAGAGAACCCAGAAATAAAACCATATAATTATGACCAACTGATCTTCAATAAAGCAGACAATACACACTTGGGAAAGAACACCCTGTTCAACAAATGGTGCTGGGAAAATTACATAGTCATGTGCAGAAGAATGACACTCTCACCGTATACAAAAATGAATTCAAGATGGATTAAAAACTTAAATATAAGGCATGAAATTATAAAAATTCAAGAAAAAATGTAGGAAAAACTCTTCTAGACCTAGACCTAGGCAAAGAATTTATAGCCAAGACCCCAAAGACAAATACAGCAACAGCAAAAATAAGTAAATGGGACTTAATGAAATTAAAAAGCTTCTGTACAGCAAAGGAAATAATCAATGGACTAAACAGGCAACCTACAGAATGGGACAAAATATTTGCAAACTATACATCCAACAAGGGCTACCATTCAGATCTACAAGAACTCAAACAAATCAGCAAGAAAAAGAAACACACACAACCCCATCAAAAAGTGGGCAAAAGTTACTTGGGCCTCACGCGCCATGCCCTAGAACAGGTAGAAGGAAAGATATTTTTCCTCCCCTATATGTCTAAAAATTATTTTTAATTGAAAAAAATGCAGAAATTTTGCATAATATTCTACTATTTCTATGAATATTTATATGAATCTATAAGCTAAAGAGACACAGGAAATTGGTAATGGTGGTTTTCTCCCAGGAGGTGTACTGTCAGCTAGGGGATGAGAGTGAAGAGACAGATTTGTCATTGTATGTGCCTTTAGATATTTTTAAATTTTGTACCATGTTGCATGCATTACCTAGACAGAAATATAAGTATTCTTTATTTTAAAAAATTAAGATTGCAGTATACTTGTGATTTTGTTCACTGTTTCAATTACTGCATTCCACAGTTATTTGGATTTTAAGAAGCACAGTTTTGCAAGGAGCCTCACCCAACCAAGCCCGCCCTCTCAGTTCAAGGATCTGGCAGAGTACATCCGTGAGGTCTCTTGAGCCTACGCAGGCCTCAGTGTCTGATCTGATCTGCAGATACAGTGACGCATGTGTTTCTTGCCTTTTGCTGACCGTGTTGGCAGGCTGTGGAGAGCATTCATCTTAAAAGGTGCTGCTTTAATTTCTGAGCTATGCAGTGACAGACGCTCAGTAGGAAAGGACTTTCCTTGGCCATTATAAATATCATTTTGGTGCCGTCATGAGGCCCTGTCTCGGGATACATTTCATAAAGAACCCTGACCCCTACATAATGGCTTCAATGGGCTTTTGCCTCTACTTCTAAACAATGGTTGATATGCAGGACACAGATCCACTTTTATTAACCCACAGGGTCATCACATTTCTTCTTTTTATAGGAAATAGGTTCAATGCGGGATCCTTTTGTGCCCCACCAACTGTAAAGATCACAGAGCACTTTTGTTCAGTATCTTTTTGTTTGTTTGCTTTGGAGATACAACAGATGCCTCTCTCAATACATCAATTCCAGAGAAAAGGTACTGACAACAAGATTTTCAAATTGACTTATTCACTTGGGCCTGCTTTGATTCCAGAACGTTCTCTGAAGCTTATTTAGTTTCCCAAATTTTTTTTTTTTGCCTTTTTAAAACAGAAATCCATTCTGATTGCCAGAAAATGGTTTGCATTAAAGAGGATTAATACACATTTAAATAGCAGGCTTTCCACTAGATAACACTTTGCAGTAACAAAAGTACTTTAGGCAACCCCAGCTCTGAATCGCTGTGGCTTTCAACTAAAGAACACATCTGTTAAGACTTCAACTTAAATGTCACCTGTTCTGTAAAGTATGTACCAACTCATCCAGGCAGAGTTACCCTCTCTTTTCTCTGAACTGTCAAAACATGTCCAGACCTCAATTAAAACATGCATCATATAGAGAGGATTTGAAATGTTCTTAAAACAAAGAAATGACAAATATTTGAGGTGATAGATATGGTAATTAGCCTGATTTGGTCATTCCACAATGTATACACGTATCAAAACATCACATTATACCCCATGCATATATGCAATTATTTCTCAATTAAAAACAAAATAAAATTAAAAATACATCATGTGGTATTATTATAAGTATTTATGCATATGCCTTTCTTCTCTGCTTATTAGACTCATTTCCAAATTAGACTGTGAATGATTAGATTACAAACCAGCAGCTAAACATGCTATTTGACATGATCCTTGGCTCACCATCACTCTGCAATTAAATGAATGGGTGAACAAATGAAGTGGTATGAGCCCACTCAGAGGAAGCATTGAAATAGCTGGATCCCTGGGTGAGACTGGGAGAGGACACTGAAAATAAGCCACCCAATTTTCCTGGAGCCAGCCTGCCAGGCTAGAGACATGCAGAACAAGCCCATGAGATGGACAGGGCAGAAGGGAATACCTGCTCTCCCACAGGGTAATTGGTGCTCAAATCAATCTAGACATCCTATATTCACTCTTCCTTTTAGTGGGAAGCCTCTCTGCCTGGCTAGAATTTCAACAAACATATTTCCAACTGGCTTTATTATCATGACCCAGATATAAATATCATGGCAGGAGCCCATGAGGTGGGAGCACAATTTATCCTAACTGAAAATAGAGGCGGAGAAGCATCAGCCCTAGTATCCCTGATACTAGAGTGGGGTTGCCATAGCAACTAGCTGAGTCACTAATGAAAAAGAACAGTTGCACTATGACTAGGCTGACATTCTGTGACATTCTCTTATTTTACTGTAGCTCTAATGATGTCTTCAGTCGAAACGACAGAGAGAAAAGGCTCTGACCTCTCTATTAAACCTGCAGCTGACTTGACACGCTCTGCCTTTAGCCTAATGAATGTGAACTTCTGTGTGCAAATTCTGCCTGGGAGAAAAGCACTTTAGGAATCCGGCTGAATCATATATTAGACTTGTTGATTCCATTGTTCCTCTAATGTAGTTCCTTCTTTTCCAAATTAAGATGGCAATGAGGCAGATGAGCCCCCAAAAGCAAAACAGGAAGGGGAAAAAAAAATATCAGTGAAAAGACGTGACAAGGCGATGCTAATCCACCGCCGACGACGCAAAATTGGAGAAAACAACCAGAAGTGGCTTCTGCCCCTTCTTCAAACAGAATGAACCACGGGTTAATAAGCAAGAAAGCTAGGAATCTCTGCAAAGACAGATGGGACCTGTAGGAGGATTATGTCTGAGAGCTGCATGATCCACAATATTCACTTACTAGTCACTGTATTCAGAGCACTGAGCTAGGCACTGTGGGGAGCTGCCAAGAAAGAATATCCTCAAGTTATTTAAAGTCTAAAGCTAAGGGAGGGTGAAATGGGTTAGCAACTTAGAAATGTGTATACACCGCACTTGTTGTGACCCCTTCCACTGCCAAGAAACGTGCAGAAACCAGCACACTGGTGATGCAAGTTTTAAAAATTGAAGTGAATAAAATTTTTAAAAACTGCCACAATTTTGAGTATACCGATGGGGTTTAAAAATAGAGTTAATTAAGATAGTCAATGAGTTTGTAAAACACCGAGAATGCTTTATGTTTTTGTTTCGTTTTGTTTTGTTTTTTTTCAAATGCACTTGTTTGCAAACATAGAAAAACTTGTTTAAAGCCCAGCATTGAGTTGCTTTCATCTGCACAAGAAGAGCCACAAGGGCTGGTGTCAGCATTTGCTGCAAATTATGTGGGAGTTTCTGAATTTGAGTGTAGGCATATGCATCTCCTTATCGGCAAGAAAGAAGAGAGCTCATTCATTATTAAAACAGCCTTCCAGCTACTCTTTCGTCAGCATAACACTGCCAGACTAATTTTCTTAGTCTATGACTTGAATCATGTTATTCCTCTCCTCAAGATCTTAATTTACCACTTTCATCATGTCACTCTCCTCGTTAAGAATAGATGATGGCTTCCATTGCAAACCAAATCACACCCCACTCTGCTGCCTGATTTGCAATGCTCTCCACAGCTTGGCCCTGGCATATCGATCCACGATCCATGCATACCTCCTAGCCTCCCCACTGCTAGCTCTTCCTTCCTGCCATATTTGCCCCTCCCTGACCACAAAGAGGCATTACTGACTCTCATCTCTACTCCTTCCTTCTTGCTACCTACCCAATCCTCACTTTTCCATGAAAAAAGTGCAGATGCCACTTCCTCCATGAAGGTATTCTCTGAATGGCTATTGCTTTTTTTGTAAACAGGGACTTCCACTCAGTTTACTCCTTAGCATTTACCTAACCTGTTCTTATTTTTTGTGTTGGTGAAATTGTTGACCCTTTGAGAGCAGGCTTCACATTGTACCCTCCTTTTTCATGTATTTACTCCCGTAGCTCATTTACAGTCAGTCCTGCAGCCATGCATTAATTCAATAAACAACTATGGAGCATCAGGCCAGGGGAGATATAAAGACCCATAGAGTCTTCATTTGGACGTTTAGAGATTGTAGTATCAGGAATGTAGAGAGGAGATAATGGAGACAGGGCAGTTTGGAACCAGATAACGTAGACATTTTAGAGTCACCTAAGGATCTTGGCCTGCTAGCCTGCTTTGTTAGAGCTTCAGAGTCCCATGGAGGGGGAGAGGACGGCAGGAGAGGGAGGTAGCCTTCTTTTTCTGGATCAGAGCTCCTTTGTTTTTATCTGCTATATGAATTTAGACTTCTTGGATTTGGGATTAAAATTTCTTTTAAAGAAAGGATACTTTTTGACTGAACAAAGGCTGAAAATCTATTTTCTGGGCAGTGCAACTCCTTTAGCATTTGTAGGTGGGTAAGGGCAAGTGTGTATCTGATGTGGAACTGAGGCTTCATCCACACCAAAAAGTCAGTAGATTGCTTACCCTCCCCCCAGCGACTCTCACACCGTCGTACATCATTGACAGACGTTCTTTCATCTATGCATTTGCTATTCAGAGGCAGAAGATAAAGATAGGTGATTTATATATTTAATATTGAGGGAATTTGGGAATATTCTGGCACTATATTTTGACTCCAATTACGAAGAAGTAAAGGTACCTCCTTTCTGTGCGTATTTCTTTTGTTTTCATGGGAATATTTACTTTTCTGGCCTAGTTAGACAAGGGAGTTATTTAAAGGAATGGTAAAAGACAACTAAAATGACCAGCTTTTTACCAATAACTAAATCTGTGCCTATGCAGAATATTGTCAGAGAAAACCAAGCTGAAGTGGCAGCCAAAGTTGTATGGAAAGGTAATAAATGTAGATGTGAGAAGTCAGCATAGAAACAGCCTCTGCCGTCGTGTCAGAGCCAAAAATAGAAGAGTGGGCTGGTACAAGGCAGCAGCTCTGCTCTGCTCAAACCAACTCTCTCCTGTGGACGCTGCTGCTTCAGGAGCACGAAGCAATGGCCGCCGCCTCCTCAGAACTTGCTGTTACACATTTTAAGATAATGAGTAGAAGAAACTCCTTGAGGGTTTCTAGGTACCAAACCAACAGAAACAAACTTCAATTCATGAAACTCCCTCCCTGCTGGAATAGACATTCCTAACATCCATTTCTTGGAAGAAACAAATGCAATGGCAGACCTCCCACTCACGGATCTGTTTCTACCACAAAGATGTGACACGTGTAGCAATCAAGAAGTTTTGTGTCAAAGTGGCAGAGTGACAGAGTGCATTCTTTTTTTTTTTTTTTTTTCTGAGACAGAGTCTCACTCTGTTGTCCAGGCTAGACATGTGTGTCATGGCATCAGCCTAGCTCACAGCAACCTCAAACTCCTGGCCTCAAGCAGTCCTCCTGAGTAGTTGGGATTATAGGCCATCACTCCCAGCTCAATGTATATTGAAGTAATTTTTTTTTTTTTAAGATAGAGTCTCACTCTGTTGCCCAGGCTAGAGTGCCGTGGCATCAGCCTAGCTCACAGTAACCTCAAACTCCTGGGCTCAAGCGGTCCTCCTGTCTCGGCCTCCCACGTAGCTGGGACTACAGGCATGTACTACTACCATGCCTGGCTAATTCATATATATATATATATATATATAGTTGTCTAGCTAATTTCTTTCTATATTTATCAAAGATGGGGTCTCGCTCTTGCTCAGGCTGGTCTCGAACTCCTGAGCTCAAATGATCCGCCTGCCTCGGCCTCCCAGAGTGCTAGGATTACAGGCATGAGCCACCACGCCCTGCTCAGAGTGCATTCTTGAAAGCCAGATGGACCTGGGTTCAAACTCTGGCCCAGCCACTTCAAGATTGATAAAAATAAATAGAAATAATTTATACATATATATGTATATATAAAAGGAAAGTTCACTGGGAAACTCACTCAATGCAATATTTCTGAGACCCAGAGGCCAATCCCATGCAGTTCTTCTTGTAAGCCACTTCTTTTTGCACCTATTGCCCATGGCTTTCCTTGTCCCAGACATACCAGACTCTGCAAGTCCCCCTCCCCTGAGCTCCCATTACATGCGACCTGTCAATTTCCACAATGGTCTACAATTTCCTCTTTTGTGATTCTCAACTTCTTTTGTTTTACTGCTGACTTGGGAATATTAGAATTTAGGAAGGTTTCACACTAAGGGACTTACAGTCTCAAAACAGCAATAAACAAGTCATCTCTGGTGACAACACAATCACTGCTCCAGTGTAATATCTATGGTGCCTAGAAAAGCACCCACGATTATTGCAGTCTTCATTTGGACACCCCTCAGCACTGTTTTACTGTCTGAGTAAAACTGTTTACTGCCTGCCTACACTCTTGTATGTGCACAAAGCAAATTTCTCCTATGAGTCAGTAAACTAGATGTCTGATTTGGCCCAGGCTTGCCATCACGCCTCACCTGTTTCATTCCCACAGAGGAGGTGGCACCTGGCTCTCAATCACATTCCTCAGTCTAAGACCTTAGCAGTCTAATTCCAGCCAAGTGACATCACAGTGAGAGGTCGTGGCCCCAGATATAACAAAACAAAATTGTATCGTAATTTAAAATCGGTGGCTAACTTGTGAATGTTTCTCAGCACTGTGGTTGAGAACCACAAGTTTATGAACTTGTCTGTCTGCCTCACATGACTGTAAGATCCTTAATATCCTCGGGAAGGGGACTGTGTCTTACTCGCCACTGGGTGTCACGGAGCTGAACAGAGTGGACACTCATCAAGATTTATGAAATGAATTTCAAGAGCAAGAAAAATAATAGTATTTACGTATTCACAGCTTCCCTCCACCTCAGAAGCTGGTAGAGAAGGAAATAGTTTCATTGATCATGAAGCAATGGCCTAAAATATTGATGTAGAGATCAAGGTAATGGGGAAAGTGGCTGAATTGGAAGAATCAAGGAAAAGCTAGATTAGTTTATACTAAAATGAGCTTACCTTTACTCAACACAACACAATGAATGATAACGGTTAAATTAAGGAGAGAAGAGAGTGAGGAAGAAAAGCCAAGAAAGGTAGGGATGGAGAAGGGACAGAAGAGAAACGAGATTCGAGGGGAGCCCTTTCTGCAAGGAATACAATGAAAACACAGCAAAGGTAAAGAAGATCCTTAAGATGTACAGAGCCTGCCCTATAATGAGTTTTCCCCTTTAGCATTTTTTCAAGCCACTTTAGTAAAGATTGAAATTAGTTTTTACTACCTTGGCAGATATATTAAACTGGCGTTTCTTTTGAGTGCAACACAATGCTGAAACTGAATACAAGGTGACCCAAATCTGTTTAGGTTACAGACAGGAGAAATAATTTCCTGGTTAAGTGGATGGGTGAACCTAGCTGACCTTTTAGATTAATGCTGCCACAGTCCAGAAAATTCAATGCCAATGCTCCTGACTTCTTATTGGCAGTGTCTAGTGATTCCCCCATAAGTTGGAACGGTGTTGTGAATTCAGAGCCTGTCTGCATGTTGACATTAAACTGGGTGAAAACAAGTATATATTCAGAGGAGCAGGATATAGCCAGCAGAGCTTCATTCTGGTGAACTCTGGAAGTTTTCTTGACCTTTGATATTAAATGTCAAGCACTGAGGAGTGGTTCAAGAATCCGGAGCTGTCATCTGCAATGGCTCCAAGCTCAGAGCCATCTCTGAGGTATTCAAATCTGGACTTCATCTGGCTCCATGCTGTGCAGGGCTCTTCACTTCGGCAGAGAAACGGGCAGTGTGAGAAGGGCAGGGCTCTCAGAAAGCAGTAGCCTGTTCATTTGGTGAGAAAGAAAGAAAAGAAAGGAAGGAAGGAAGGAAGGAAGGAAGGAAGGAAGGAAGGAAGGAAGGAAGGAAGGAAGGAAGGAAGGAAGGAAGGAAGGAAGGAAGGAGGGAAGGGAGGGAGGGAGGGAGGGAGGGAGGGAGGGAGGGAGGGAGGGAGGGAGGGAAAGAAAGAAAGAAAGAAAGAAAGAAAGAAAGAAAGAAAGAAAGAAAGAAAGAAAGAAAGAAAGCAAGAAAGCAAGCCACATAAGGCTTAGCTCTCTTGCTCATTAATACCTTTCCACCCTGGCTAGAGAAAGGCTAGAGACTGCTCTTCCCTTCCTCACACAAACCTCTGGGCATCCATTAAAAAAAATTATTTGGCATATCAATTACTATTCATATTAAAAGGACTCTATATAGTTATTGATGGGGCTTGTGAAGTTGATAAATAAACATATGTTCGGATCTAGATCCATTCACCTAAGAATAGTTATAGTTACCTGAACAGACCATTGAATAAAGCCAGCATGCTTGATAAGTCTTCTGTTGTCAATAATTATTCTTGGAAAGAAAGTGGGCAGAGTCACAGATTTCCAGTAGATTTCTCTCTCACATCAGCCTCCATTCAATTGTAACTTCCCCAGAGGGGATTTTTGATCAAAATAACACCTACTGCCACCCTTCTATACCCCTGTCTTGTCTCACTTTCCTTTATAGATCTTATCACTTTCTGTCATTATATTACAAGCTTGTTCACTTACATGTTTATTGCCTTCCTCCCCAAAAGGAAATTACAGGAGGGAAAGAACTTTGTTAGGTTTTCTGATGCATCCTAAAACAGTTCCTGGCATATAGTTGGCACTCAATATATATTGTTGAATATACATTAATATTGAATTAACTAATAAATGAATTGTTGAATGAAATTAATGGCACGAATACATGAATGAATGAATGAACACATGATGTACCAGCAATGGTAGATAGACGCTTTGCAAATATTAAACATTCAAATCCAATCCAACCGTGTCAGGTTAGTGTTGCTTTCCTCTGATTCACAGATTTGGAAACTGAGGCTCAGAGAGGTTAAATAATTTCCACAAAAGACATGCACACAATTAATTGCGGGTCTAGGATTTGAACATGGTTCTTTCTGATTATACAACTTTTGCTATTTTTATAACACTTCACTTTGTACAAAAGCTATAGGTCAGGCTAGTTTAATATCCTTCAAAGCTGCAACCTTGGAGAGAGTTTTTAAGGGAAACCAGTTAATAACACTTGGGTGTTGGGCTTGGGATCGCCTGGTCTTCCCTTCTGTCTCCTACTTCCTCCAATTACTTGTGACTTGGGCATCACAACAGGGCTTGCTTGAGTCCCTTGGCTGAAAATAAAGCTTGTTTTCTGCTAGCCTCTGCATCTCGGAGAGGCTTTCTCTTTCCTCAGGCATGTGAGGAAAGCAGAACAGCTGTGAGACTGTCAGAGCTGAGGGGAGCTCTGTGTCTGTCTACCAAGTGCCTGCAGTCCTTGGAGGTATGGCACGTAGCAGCACGTGCAGCCTGGTGGGACTTGGTAAGACAAAAGGAAAGAAGGTTAAATGAATAACAAGCGTGTTCAGGACAAAATAGAAATAAACCAAGCAGGGAGTTGAGTGTTGACAGGAACAGGTTACTTGATGACTAATTGGAGAAAAGGACAAAGCCGCAATGCTGAAGGACAAGGAAGAGGAACACATGATGTAGGTAACTCAGCACATGGTTGCAGAGTCTACCCCATGAGGGGTTGGTTTACCTTTTATGGTGTATGCCCTTGGATAGTGCACTAGGTGTGATGACTCAACCGGGTAAGAGCCAGATGGTTTTCTAACATATCTTTATAGGAGTCTCCAGGACAGAAATTTGAACATTAAGATGTCTTCAGTTACCTTGAAATTTAATTTTTTCTTGTTTTTTTTTTATGCTTTTTATTGAGGTATAATTTACATTAAATATCATGCATAGGCCGTAAGTGTACAGTTGGTAAATGTTGACAAATGCACATATCCACATAACCCATTGTGCAAACAAGATAGAGAATATTCACATAAACAGAAAGTTCCCTTCTGCTCCTTCCCAGACAATCCAACACATAATTTTCTCAAGCTATGTGACAGTTAAGTTTGCCTATTCCAAAACATCATATAAATAGGATCATATGGTATGTACTCTTTGTTTCTCACCTCTGTTGGTCATAACGTTTTCGAGATCTTCCATGACTTATGCTTTACTATTTGATTAAATCTTATCATTGAGTAGTATTTCATTGTAAATATACAAAATTTATTATTCAGACCTTCATACTTTTTCCCATTTTCTAATAGGATTGATTCGATTTGTCCTGTTGGATTTTGATAGTCCTTTATATACCCAAGGTATTAGTCATGTATTGAATATGTGGGTTGCAAATATTTTCTCCATTGTGAAGTTGTCTTTTCATCTTTTTAACATGGGCTTTCACATAGCCACAGTTTTCATTTTGATGAAATTCAATGTATCAATTTTTCCTTTTAGGGAGTATACTTTCTGTATCAAATCTAAGAACTCTTTGTCTAGCCCTTAATTCCTAAACACTCTCTTGCTCTTTTCTAAAGGTTTTACAATTTTGCATTTTAAGGTTATGTCCATGATCCATTTTGGGTTAGTTTTTGTATGAAGTGTGAAGATTTTTTGCCTATATTCATTTTTTTTGCTTTTGGATGTCCAGTTGCTCCAGCACCATTTGTCAAAAAGACTACCTTTCTTCCTCCATTGAATAGCTTTTGCACTTATGTCAAAAGCTAGGTCAGCATATTTGTATGAGTCTATTCTAGGTTCTCTGGTATGATCCATTGAAATATGCGTCTATCACTCTGCCCTTACTTTTCCAAAGAAATCATAGAGTAAACTTGTCTATTAAATAAACAAACAAACTTGCTGAGATTTGATAGAAATGTCATTAAACCTATAGATCAATCTGGAAAGAACTGAAATCTTGACTCTGTTGAGTCTTGCAATCTAGAAACGTGACATGTCTCTCCAATTATTAGGGTTTTTTTTTTCTTTCATCAGCATTTTGTGATTATCAGGATGTAGATCCTGTATGTATTTTGTGAAATGTATGCTTAAATATTTTATTTTGAGGGGAATTGCACTGGTATTTTTTTTTTAATTTCAGTTTTGCAGGTTATCATTTGTATATAAAAATAAGATTGATTTTTGTGTTTTGATCTTTTATGAAGTAACCTTGCTGAATTCACTTATTAAATCTTGAAGGGTTTTTTGGGTACACTTCTTGGGATTTTCTACATAGAAAACCATGTCATCGGCAAACAAAGTTTTATTTATTCCTTTCCAATCTATATGTTATTGCTTTTTCTCAAATAATTGCTGTTGCTACAAGTTCTAGTACTATGTTGAATAAGAGTAATAGAATGGACATTCTATTGCCTTATTCCTGATTTTAAGGGAAAAAGCATTCAGTACTTCACCATTAAGTATAATGTTGGCTGTAGAATTTTTGTAGATGCTACCTATCAAAGTGAGGCAGTTCCCCACTGTTCCTAACTTACTGAAAAAAAAATTTTTTGAGACAGTGTCTCACTCTGTCACCTGGGCTAGAGTGCCATGGCATCAGCCTAGCTCACAGCAATCTCAAACTCCTGGGCTCAAGAAATCCTCCTGCCTCAGCCTCCTGAGTCGGCTGGGACTACAGGCATGCGCCACCATGCCCGGCTAATTTTTTCTGTATACATTTTTTAGTTGTCCATATAATTTCTTTCTACTTTCTTTAGTAGAGACAGGGTCTCGCTCTTGCTCAGGCTGGTCTTGAACTCCTAAGCTCAAGCAATCCTCCTGCCTCAGCCTCCCAGAGAGTGCTAGGATTACAGGCATGAGCCACCGCACCTGGCCTAACAGTTTTTATTATGAATGCATGTTGGATTTTTTCAAATGCTTTTGCTATATCAACTGATATGACCATATAGTTTTTCTTGATTGTTATCAATCTTACTGATATGGTGAATTATATCAATTGATTTTGGAATGATGAATTAGTCTTACATACCTAGGTTCCACTAAGTCGTGGAATATAATTCTTTTAAATTATGGCAAGGTTTGATTTCTAGTATTTTGTTGAGGCTTTTTTTTTTTTTTTTTTTTTGTCTAAGTTCATAAGTTCATAACAGGTAGTGGTCTGTCGTTTTCTTTTCTCCTTTTTCTTTTTTTACTCTCTGTCTGGTTTTGGTACGATAGTAATACTGGCCTGATAAAATGAGTTGGAACAACTTCTATTACTTCTGTTTTCTGGAAGAGGTGACATAAAATTAGAATTAATTCTTCTTTAAGTATTTAATAGAATTTTTCAGTTAAACCATCTGGATCTGGAGAATTGTTTTTCATAAACTTTTCCAATATGAATTCAATTTTTTAGAATGTTATAGAGCTATTTGTATTACCTATTTTATCATGCTTGAATATTGGCAATTTGTGGTTTTTCAAGAAATTAATTAATTTCTTCTAAATTGTTGAATTTATGATGAAAAGTTTTCCACAGTATTCCATTATCATCTTTTAATAATTGCAGGATTTATAATGGTGTACTCTATTTCATTTCTGATATTGATAACTTGCCCCTTGGGGGATGTAGTGAGGCCAGAGAGTGGAGCCCTCAGGAATGAGGTTAGTGTTTTTATTAAAAAAGAACCAAAGGAGCTCAACTGTCCTTTCTCCCATGTGAAGAGATAGAAAGAAGACACCACAGATGAGAAAACAGGCCCTCACCAGACACCAGTGCCTTGGTCTTGGACTTCCCAGCCTCTAGAACTGGGAGAAAGAAATTTATGTTGTTTATAAGCCACCCAGTTTATGATACTTTGTTATAGCAGCCCAACTGGACTAAGACAGAAACTAAGTTTTATGAGTAACAGTAGAAAGGTCAACCCTTAATTAACTAAAAATGCTTTGAAATTGATAACATAAATCATTCAAAGACACATGAGCAAACAATTTAACAACAACAACAACAAAATCACAGAATACCAAACACAGATAATGAAAGAACATATGAAAAGATGTTTGACCTCAGTAGTAATCATACCATGAAAATTAAAACAACATTGATATGTCATTTTTTTCAGTCAGTGGATAGACAAAAGATTAAAAGTTTGAATAAAGTCCAATGGGAAAATAGGCATTGTTACACATTGTTGGTGGGATATAGCATATACCTTTTTGAAAAGTCATCCAGCATTATCTGTTAAAATGTTCACATATACTTTAACTCATAAATCCCACTTATGAGAGTCTTCTCTAATGAAATAAATCCAGAAGTATGGATACGCTTACAAAGATGTTTACTGCAACATTGCTTTTTGTGACAAAAGAGCTTAGAAACAGCCTGAATGTCCATTAACTGATGATCGACTCCATTGTGGCACATGCAACTTAAAGGAGAACTTTCTGTAAATTCCTGCCTTCTAAGGATGGAATAATGAGGTAGTAAGCTCGTTGCACTAGAATGTTCAATCAGAGGCCATAAGAAATACTAGTTTGGGAATTCTTGCAGAGGCAAGACATCAGCCTGCATTGTTTCTAAGTTTCCTTCTGACTTTAATAATCTATGATTCTATAAATTAAGCAGAGTGACCCTCTTACAGTAAAGGAAAGGCAGAAGAGGGAGGCAGGCAAGCTTTTTTCACTCTTTTTATCTGTTTCTCCTCATTTTAGAATTGCGGCTTTGGAAGTACGTTTAAGGGGTGGAATATTTTCATTAGTATGTATGGAGGGCACAGATTGAAGCTATTTCATTTAGATACATAATAAATGAAGAAAAATGGTTTCTGGTTTCTGTATCCGTAATTGTTCAAACAAGATCCGAATTTCAGAAAATGCCTCCTTTATATTCACAGTCACAAGCAGAAAGTGACTAATTTGTGACTGAGCAGGGACACGGCGTCAAACACTCTGAGCATATGGATAAGTGACTCTCTGTGTGTCTAAGATCGATGGAGCCTGACGCCTGCTCCTCTGCCAGAAGCGTGGGCCAGCATAAATGTGCTCAGGAAGGGAGAATGGCATCTCATTATGCACTGGGGCGGAGTGAGCGGCTGGATGCCTGCATTTCCCTCCATTAGTGGTTTGCAAACTGCGACACTTCCTCCGAGATGCTCAGCAAGCATTTGTTACAATGTTTAAAATATGTTTAAATAATTACTTTTGAAACTAATTAAAAACTAGCCAGAAAACACATTCAAATGTAATGTAGGCCAAATTGTAATGCAGTAGAAACCAAAATATTACTATACATTCTTATGGATTGGCTGTTGATTAAATATCGTGAATGTCAATGCATAAAAAAGTACGTTTGTATAGAAAATACCGTTTTACCTGTTTTATGATTCACGATTTTATGATTTGTGATTTCATTTGAAAAAAGGAAATTATGCTAAAATTTCTGATAGTCACTGTCCCAAAATCACAAGTTAGGGAAAGCCAGAAAAGTAAGGACAGAATGAACAGAGGCCAAGAAATTACTATTAGAATGGTTAGTGTCTGTATTTCCCAGCCTTTCCCAGCCTCTTGTTCGTCCTTCAGAACACCTCATCTTAAAAAGTACTTTATTCCATTCTAGAGCATTTAAATATATTTTATTCTTCAGAATCTGATAGTTTCTCCTTCCCTCATTCTTATTTTTTACTGTCTTTTGCGGGAGGGGAGGAGAGGAGACAGTTGGGACTAGGAGTTGGATTCAAGTTGAATTTTGGTGATAAGGTTTAATGTGATGATTTGCTTGACACTTTCTGTTCAAAGGAGAGGGTCCTTCTCAAAACACTCAAATCTTATTCTATTGCAAATATAGTTTGTGAAATTAAATGAACTGGGAAACTTTTCAGCGCAGGGTGTGGAGTTTGATTGTATAGGTTCAAATTCTACATTCACCATCATTAAAGTGAAGCTTAACATGGGCACATTTTCTAAGTTCTGCCTCAGTTTTCCTAGCTATAAGATGGGAATAATGATAGTTTTGGCTCCATGGTGTTGTGGTAAGGACCGAAGGAGTCAATATATGCAAAATGCTTAATGTAGTGTCTAGCAGGATATGCATTTCACAAATGTTAGTGCCACTATTATTTTTATACAATTTTTTGCCCAAATTTACTATGAGAACTGTAAGTACCAAACAGAAAAATAAAGAAGGCTAAAAGAAAACAGGGACACACCCTGTGCATCCATTTACACCATATACTTGTCAAAAGACTTTTGCGTTATTATTTGATTCTTCAATAAATCTTGTGAACTATCTCCAAGTAAGAATCAAGGCTCTGGGAACGGCACAATCAATCGGTGATAGAGAAGGTGGATAGAAATGAGAGCTTTTGTCTCTAAGTCAAATACCCTTTCTTCCATGTGTTTTGTTATATCATAGACAGAGCTGTTAAAGTTAACAATGGGCTGCCAATTTTTTATTCTCTTTACTCTTTTTGATAGATATGGAATTCTGGTGTCCCCAAGGTGTAATACTCATTCATTCATGCCTCTAATATTTGTCTTGTGTAAATATACAAGACAGTATATTTAGGCAATGCCCAAACTGAGTGGTGGAGCAAAGGAGGACAGGAGGAAGGAATCCCAAAAAGATGCAACAGACAGAAAAACAAATCAAAATCACTCCAGTTATTTTAACAGACAAAAAGTCACATAGGAAATTGGTACTGGAGGACTAAAAAGGCGAATGGGAACAGGGAGGTAATACAGAGAAAGTCAGTGCAGGAAACAGCTTTCACCTGTAGGGCTAAGGGAAACACGGGGAAGAAGTTGGGGTTATTAGAAGCTAGAAGTTTGGAGGAGGAGCCCCTTGGAGCTGAAACGCTGGCCGAGCAGCGTTGGGGTTTTCTGTGGCTGAATGAGGAAGTGGCTTCTGTAAGGGAGAAAAATACCTGGGGACGGGAACCAACTCGGGCTGCCAGGGCGAAGATGCATTGCTGAGGCGATGCTGCAGGCACAGGAAGGCCTCAGTCCCCTCTCCATTCTTAGGATCCTCCTCCCCCCCCCGTTTCCCTCTAGCGCCCCCTTTTGGCAGCGCCTAGTATGGAGCCAGCAGGCAAAGCAGAAATGTGGTTTTGCAGAATCCCAGCCCCAGCGTCACAGGCAGGTTTGGAACTGAGAAACAATAGCTTAATAACCAGCACAAATGTATGCACATACTGTTACGGTTAGCTGATTGTAATATGTAAGGTGTGCTACAGAGGAAGGAACTATTATTTTTTTATTAGGAATCTCCTAGACTCCATTATGTCTAGTTGGACCTCATGTTCTGATTTACTGTTTATCTTATATGTTATCTCAGACACGCAGCCCTTCTCAGTTCCCTCTCGCCCTGCCCCAGATTAAGCCTGTATCATGTCTTCTTGGATTATTGCAAGTGATTTCCCTGCCTCTAGTTTTACTCCTTCCAGCCCATCCTACCTGCCAACAAACTAATCCTTATTACTCCACTGTTTAAGGCCCTAAATTAAATTCTTATAACTTACAGTATAATGTCTAAACTCGTGTGCATACAAGAGTTTCTATGCCGCTCCTCCTTCTTACCTGCTCACTTTCTACCTCACATCTCATCTATGCTAAAAGGGCTCAGAACCCTTGTGTTACTATTACAACATGGTGAGTTTAGGAGGTGAGTTGGAGAGCTATAGAAAAGCAAAATGTGTCCAGAACAAAGGAATTACCACAATCAATCACATCTATGATTTGTTGCACCCAGAATTCTGTTTCTGGCAGAAGATTAGGGGCTAAGAGAAAAAAGGACATTCCAGTGAGCTGCCCAATCATCCAACTCGTTCACAAAACTCTACCAAGAACTAAAAACTGTATAAACACACACACATATTTTAAAACTTTTGAATGCTTAAGATTTCAAAAATGTAAACAATAACCAAGCCATAGTTTTTGGGAAAAAATATAGGGAAGTGAAGAACAAGCTTTCCCATCTTCAGTGCCAGAAAATTGTGTCATTAGTAACCTCCTCAGACAAAAATTGCAGAAACATCTGGAATTTTTCATTAACAAAATTTTTTCAACTATCGTAATATCTTACCAATAATGAACTGTCTTTTCAAAAGTAAAAAGCAATAGCTAACATATACTGAAACCATGTATGTGTCAGGCACTATTGTAGGCATTTTATATACATTGTCTCATTTATTTCTCAACAGCTCCTGCAAAGTGTTAATAGACACATTTATTATCCTATTTTACAGATAAGGGAACTGAGGCTCTCTGAAGTTAATTGCCTTGTCCAAGGTCCCATGGCTACCGGGTGGTGGTACCACTAACTCGTTGAGGGCCAATAAGGTGAAAAATCAGTAGCTACTTGAGGAGCATTCCCCAACCTTGTTGACACCAGGGACCAGTTTCATGGAAGACATTTTCTCCATCAAGTAGGGATGAGGTGGGGAGGTATGTTGCTGCCTGGGCTCCACCTCAGATCATCAGGCGTTGGATTCTCATGGGGAGCGTGCAACCTGAATCCCTTGCATGTGCAGTTTGCAGCAGTATTTGTGCTCCTATGAGGGTCTGATGCTGCTGCTGATGGGGGAGGGAGGCTGGGCTTAGCGGTGATGCAAGTGATGAGGAGCAGCTGTGGTGCAGGTGGGGCTGAGCTCACTCACCCACCTATTGTGCAGCTGGGTTTTTGGCAGGACTCCAACCCATGCTGGTCAGCAGCCTGCAGGGTGGGGACTGCAATATTTGAGAATGGTTTTTGGTTTTCCTTGTAGGCAGGAATGTAAACTTTTTTACACCCAGTTTAAAATTTCTTTTTGTTCAAATGGGTTTTTAAAGGTTTAAGAAGAGAATCTTTTCAATGGATTGTATAATATAACAATGGCAGGAAGATTTTCTCATTTAGTGATTGATAAATATTATCGGTGAGCACAATTTTGCTTTGATTGAACAAGAAAAGAAGCCACAAGACATAGCCACAAGACAGAAGTGAAGCCAAATCTATCCTGGGAGTTCAATATTGGTTAGAAGCCAGGGACTTCACAGAATTAGAGATGAGGTCTTGCTGCAGCAATAGCGAGGTGAGAAAGACAGTACATTGGGATAAGTTGGGAATCTAGTAGCCTTTTGGCAGAAGACTGCAATTCATGAATGCAACCACTTCCTAAAGGCAGCCATATCAGTAATAGATCTGACTCTACAACAAAAAGCAAGGTAAAGAACTGCTGATGCAAAGTAGAAGTCCCAGTATTAATTACATACCAATCATGGGTTAATCAGAAGTTAATTCAGAAAGGATTGAGATGAAGAATAGCTACTATTTATCAGGCACTTGGTAGGTGTTAGCCAGTCACTCTATTAAGCCTTCTATGTATGTTATCCCATTTAAACCTCAAACCCCATTGGAGTACTTTTTATCTCCATATCAAAGATGAGGAAAGAAAGGTAAATTAGACTAAGTAACATACTCAAGATCACCAAGGTAGGAAGACTGCCTTCAAACCCAGATTTATTAGTGATTAAAGCCTATGCTTTTCCTACTATGTTATACTTGGCTATTACTGAACATAGTGTCTTGTTTATTTCTATAATGGCTCTGGTTATTAAAGCAATAGAGTTTTATTTCTAGAATATAGGACTCCTCGTTTTTGAATTCAACACATCAGCTAGAAAGATGTGTACAACAGTTCTTTCCCATGAAAAGCAAAATTGACTTTAACAGCAACCCATTGCAGCTTCTGGAGCCATTGTCCCTGTAATTCAGAAGGTCTATAGTATGTGCCTAGGGTATGCAAATCCCACATGCCAACAGAATAATGCAGTCTATCATCCAAAGGGTAAAATGCTAGGATTGAAGGTGGTTAGATGGGGAAAATGGATGGAGATTTCCTGACTAGTGAAGGGTAGTCATGCTGGCAAGTATACAGAGGACTGGTAATGTTTTAATTGGTCACCACTAATATAAGTTGATAAATATTTTGAATATCAAAATATCTTTGTGAGGACAGAGTTGTTGGGGTGCAGAAGGAAAATGATTCTTTCTTTAATTTGTAAAAGTTATTTGTTTCTTGAGTAGGAAGACCGATAGGAAATGGGCAACTAATAAGAATATTGAACATAATTAATCACGATAACTGGGGAAGCTATTGCCAATTTCAGCTCTCTGGACACATTCCAAGAGGTTTGAACTTCAAGAAACACTCAGTTTTATTCAAGTCAGGTAGAAATGCTGATTGAGAAACATTGAAGATTGACAAATTTCTCATACTATTAAAGTGAAGGTATTCTTTATTTTTGTTCTAATTACGCATGGTATTTAAATAAGGAATATTCTAGAAGCTCTGCTTAGCTGTTTCAGAAAAGTTTCTATTTTTATGAAAAGTGGTATTTCTAACAAATAATCATTCCTATGAGATCATATATGCAAAATGCCTATGGTAGTGCCAGCTCACCGAGGCAGGTGAGGTAGCTCAGCTCTCTCTCTCTGTTGCTGGAATCCTAGCTGTTCAGACTTTTGTTCCATGAGCCAGCCATCACCTGGATGTAATTACCTGAATGGTAATCACTTCAAAAGAAATAACAGCTTCCAGAGTTTTATTATTCCTTTCATAAACCAAAACCTATGCAATTAAAGTGGATGCTAAAATCCATGTTAAATTCATATTTTCTTCATAAAAACATCAGTTCACCACGCTTTGTCCTCTGATAACTGTAGTGGTCCACATCTAATTCTTCCAATACTGATAAGGAAAAAGAAGCTGCTTTTTACCAAATGGATGAAATTATATTAAGATGGCCCGAAACATAATTTATGATCAGACCCCGAGGGAGTAATCAATTTACACTCTGAAGCATGAAATATGATTGCCCTTTTGTCTAATGTAAAACACCATGTGCTACAATTTATTGGCCATGAAACTACTCATCCATAGTCAATGCATTTTGTTTCATGATTTCTCTATGCAATCTTTGAAGAAAGGATTGATGTGAAATTGATTAACTATTTACTTTATATAGAGAAAGCTCCACCTACCTTTTTCAGCTCTACTTAGAAAGAAGACTGCCATAAATTAGTAATAGAATTCTAAAGTTAATTTTCATAATGTATTTCATTCAAATTTCTATTAATTTCTTAGTTCTCAGCATTATGTATTTGTCTTCCCACATGTCCTTTTTTCTTCCCTGGGTTATTAAGTTAGACAACATTTTCTTTTCCAGCTTCAAACTTGCTACTGCAAGTACCTTTTCTTCCAAAGACATTTTCATTCAGAATATAAAATGAGTTAATTTGCATTACTTTAAAGATAATAAATTTCTAATGTCAAATTCACACTCTACTATTCAATTTATATTCAAAGGTCACAACTGATGCTCTGATTACAAGAATTGATAGAATAAGTTACCAAATGTTTAGTAAACTTTTCAAGGAGACACAAAAAAATGTTTGTATCTTTTATAAATATTTTTGTAAAACTTTCCAAAACTTCCATAATTTGAATTTGAATAGTAGCATATTTCATTTTCAATCTCATAGCATGTCAGTGCTCTCTCTTTTTCAAAAACTGGTGTGTATTAAAAATGGAAAGTTTAAATGTTTATTTTCAAAATGTTTGGAATCTTGGGAATTCATTTCCTCTTTAAAAGAAATTATAACGCCTCTTTCAGCTTTGTCTGAAAGCCATTTTTACACTTACCTTTAAATTTACTTCCATTTGGAAATGGAACATATAACTTGTAGTCTCTGAGTCTGCATTCGTTGACAGTTGGAGAGAAACAGTAACAATTTCTAGACAAAAGGTTTTAGTCACAATTTGAGGAGGAAGGATATTTTGTTAAGCCCAAGTGATTCTTTTAATAGCCTAACTTCTCTACATCCAAGACTAGAAAATATAATTATGCTTTTCTTCAAATGTGTTCAATCTAGCCCAAAAGCCTAGCTAAATAATCAGCCATCACCTCTCTTTCATAAGGGTCTTTCTTTGATTATAAGTAAACCAAATTTAGTAGTAGTCCTCTGCAATTCAGGCGAGTGTTCCTTGTATGAGGGACTGTCAGTTATAATCACTTTAAAATAGGCTTTAGAGGGTTATCAAGAAAAATAATTTGAAATGTTTCTAATGTATTGAATATGTAAAACTGAACCAAGGAAAGTTCAATCAAATAAGAGTATTAAATTTACTTACAAATCAAAGGAGGCTATTTTATACTGTTTCTGGTATTCTGGTAACTAATTTTAAAAGTGAAGAAATTTTCTATGACTTGGAATCTTTTATAATTTTCCCAGAGCAAGATATATGAATAAATCATCCAGTTCCTTATTACATAAAGTAGTCCATGAACCACACTGGCATCATCTGGGAGCTTGTTAGAAATGCAGAATCTCAGAACTACTGAATCATAATATGCATTTTTAGTGAGATGCCCCAGGCCATGCATAAACATATGAAAGTTAAAGAAGCATTGATCTAGTTAACATCGATACTTAGAAGGGCTAAAGATTGTCTATTACAGAGTTTCCCCATCTGTGTGCTAAGGCAGACTGCGATACTACAAAAGGGTTGCAGGTGCACTCACCTAAGGACTCCTGCAACCCTTAGAGCAGATGGGTGGGGACTAACTCCAGAACTCCCCAGAGCTGTTCCTTCCAGCTGCAAGTGTTGCCTTACCCATTAACCCTAGTGTGCCACACGCACATTATCATTTTCTCTGCGTGCCACTACATGGAAAAGGTAGCAAAGGCAGCTCTGATGAATTAGATTTAATGGGGGAATAATTTGATGGGAAGGACTAGAGGGAAAAAGTAAATAGAAATAGGAAATCAAAGCTTTTGGGCATAGACGAAGCGAAAGTGAGAACGTCAGGGTGAGACTGGAAATTTGCTACAATTCTCTGACTCCGTGCAAAATTTAATAAGTAAGATTACATGACAACTAAACTGGATGAGTAGTTTCTGGCTGGCAGATTTTTTTTTTTCATAGCTCTTGCTTTAAGATATAATTGTCATTTAAAAATAATATTAATAAATATTAGTTAATTAATTAAAAATAAACTAGCATAGCCAACAACATGCATAGAATTGTTCAGCAGTTAAACCCTTGGCAATGGCAACAGAAGGATCACTCGACAGTGCTGCATGAATATTAAACAGTCCCTGTTCTGCATAGTAAATAAATTTCCAGTCTCTCTCAATATGGGAAGGTACGCTTCCCAGAAAACAAAAGCATAATATATTTTCCCTGCTAAAAGTACCAGAAGATACACAGACACCAATCATATAACTCTTGGAGTGTGTGTGTGTGTGTGTGTGTGTGTGTGTGTGTGTGAGAGAGAGAGAGACAGAGAGACAGAGACAGAGACAGAGATACAGAGACCAGAGAGACAGAGAAAGACAGAGAGAGAGAGAGGTGGAGAAAAAGGAGGAGGAGGAAGAGGAAGGAAGAATAGAAAAAAGAGGAGAGGCAGAGCAAATAGCATTTATGAAACCAGTACTTATGTCAACCTCAAATAATCAAAAGAGTGTTAAAAGAAAAACTTTATAAGAATGTAAGAGTTTAATTGATCAAAGAATGATTCGTGAATCCAGCAGCCACTCCTCAAACCAGAATAGATTCAGAGCAACTCCGCTGCCATGTTGTTGGAGAGGGTTTTTGGACAGAATAAGGAAAGTGACCTGTAGAAAATGGAAGTGAGGTACGGAAACAGCTGGATTGGTTATAGCTCGGCATTCACCTTACTTGAACATGGTTTGAACAATTGGCTGCCTTTGAAACCAGAAACTCAGTGATGGGTACAAGAGTAGGTTGCAGTCTACACATCCAGTTAGGTTACAGTTCACTATATACAGAGAAACCTTTAGGCACAACTTAAAATTTGTAAGGAAGCAAATTTAGGCTAAATTTTTAACAAGAATCAGAAACTAGTTTAAAGAGAATTTATTCAAGCACAAAGTTTGAGGATGGCTGCCCAGAAAATACAAATTCCAAAGAATGGAAGTCAATGTTATGAAGCATAGAAGTTTTTGGATTCTTTATATAGACAAAGTTTAGGGCAGCTTAATAGAATTTCTACATCTTTTTATATAAGGCTTAATGCATAGTTACAATGATATAATTAGTCAAGGTGGTCTTTTTCTTAATATTTTCTTAATATTCACACTGAAGATATCACTGTCATGGGGTCTTGGGCACCATCTGGTCTGAGCTAGGTACAGTACAGTATAGGAGGCAGCTAATACATAACAAAGATCAATGATTGGAAGGAGGAAGTCTGGTCTCTGGTCTCTCCTAGTCATTTACAGAACATGAATAATGAGGAAGAGAGTTAATCTATAATCTAAGAAGCAATAGTTGCAAACATGCTATGCAAACAGAGAAACACTTTGAAATGCAAATCCAGTCTCCAAGGCTTAACTTCTTCCTTGGACTAATAAACTTAGAGGGTCCTGGAATTTTATTTTCTTTTACACAGAAAAGCCAAAAGTAATAAATTAATAGTTGACAGCAGATATTTAGCAAAGTACATTGGAGAAAAGTAGTACTGTTAGTAAGAATTTTTTGCTTACCAAAGTCTGAACTTTGGAATAATTATCTAAGAAAAGACTGAGTGGTCATTTTGATTTGTGTTTAAGTCCATAATAAAGGAGACAATAGTTCAAATGTAGATGAGTGTAGGACAAAAACAGTATAGAATTCAGAGGAAGAGGATCAGTGAGCTCAAATATCAAGAGGACAATAGAATATAGACCAAATTAGAAAGCATTTCTCTTAGCCATATTTGCCAGTGTTTGACCAGTGCTTTGAAGAGAATGGCTTAGAAGTTGATATAAGAACCCAACTACAGCAATTATCATTGCTGTAAGTGTGGCATTGTGCCTTAGTTAATTTTTCAGTTAGAATTTTCATTCATTCATTAATACAGTTCAGTCTTTCTCAATTAACATCTTTTTTGTTGTTGTTTTAAAGGGACAAAACTAAAGAATCCCACAGGCTTAGCTTCTCTCTTGTAGCATAGCAATGGCTTCAAGTTGCCTTCTCTTGCCATAGTTTTCCTCGTTCAAAACATTATCCACATAATTAACAGAGAAACTCTTTGAGGATGCAAATCCTTCTATGTCACTTTCCTGCTTAAGTTGCTCCAAGGACATCTTGTAGCCTTCTGGGTGGCTTAAATTCCTTCATTTGGCATGTACATTCCTTTGCTGCCTCTCACAACTCTCTGCGTCCAACCACATCAAACCACGATGATTTAGCGTGCCTCTGCTCCTGCTGTTACCTTACTAAAATACTCTTCTCCTCCTTCGTTCACTTGGCAAAATCTTCCTCATCTTGAAGCTTCAGCTGTAGCGTCACTCCTGTAGAAACTCCTTCTCTCTTCTCCTAAACTAGCGAGGCGTTCTCTTGGAACCTGGAGTGTGTCTTTATCATGGAATTTCTCAAGTGTGTTGTCATCAGGACAAGTGTCATGGGCGTGCAACCTGTGCAGTTGCACTGAGCCTTGCACTCTGAAGTGCCCCACATTTTATTTAATGCTCTGTTGTCATCATCTTGAAATTCTTAATCATCTTATTTTTGAATTTGATGTCTAATGGGACAATGGAGCACATGCATGAGCTGAAGAGATACAAGCAATATGCATGCAATAGACTAAATGAACAGAGGAGATACATGTAATATGCATGCCAGATTCATATGGCAAAATCCTAAAATCCCAAACCCCAATGTGATGACATTAGGAGGTGGGAGGAAATTAGGTCATGAGGGTAGAGCCTTTATGAACGGGATTAGTGCCTTTATAAATGGTGCCTAAGAGAGCTGTCTTGCATTCTTTCTACCAGGTGAGGCTACAACCAAAAGAAGGCCATCTGCCACGCAGAAGAGGGCCATCAGCAGAACCTGACCGTGCTGGCACCCTGATCTTGGACTTCTATCCTCCAGAACTGGGAGAAATAGACTTCTGTTGTTTTTAAGGCTCCCTGTGTATGACATTCTGTTATAGCAGCCAAATTAAGACAATGTGAGTTAGCCATTCCTTACTGCCCCATTGGCATAAAACATTTACAATGCCAAAGAGTACAGAATTCCACTGGGCCCACCATGCATGGGAGTTTAGCAAGACTCAAAATGAGTACACGATAAGCATGTTGCATCTACTACAGAGTAAGCAGTGGCACTGACAACCCCAAGATGCCATGCTTTACATTCCAGCTAGAACTTCCTTTGAATGCAGAAAGAAAGCAATAATGTTGTAAGAAACACAAATGAGCAAGAAGCTCTATCATTCTTTCCAGCTGTTACTACTTCCCTGTACTAGTCAACCATTGCTATGGAAAATAACACAGAAGAAAGGGAAAGATAGGGTAACACCTAGTTCCTTTACTTTAAGCCTTCCTTATTTATCAGTAAGCTAAATGTAGAGTGTTGGTAGAATGTATACATGTCAAGAAGTAAAATGAAAACAGTTGGGTTAACTTTGTGCAGCATTTCCACTGTTACGGCAAAAACAAAATACTGGAATTATGTAATTTTGGTGATTCTGCATGAGTTATATACAGTCACATTTGAATTTAAGACTGGCATCCACTGGGCACTGTGGCTTGTGCCTGTAGTCCTAGCTAAGCGCGAGGCTGACTCAAGGGGAACTCTTGAGCCTAGGAGTTTGAGTTCAGCTTGGGCAACATAGTGAGACCCACTTCTAAAAGAAAAAACAAAAAAAGACAAAAAAAAAAACCCTGGCATTGTAAAATATAAAGATGGATGACAAAATTATTTTTTCTTTACTTAGAATGGTGTTAAATACCACATTAAAAAATACCATGCCAATTCAGGAGAACCTACAGAAAAAAGGAAGACATTTCAATTTCATTTCTGATAATGGCACCTTTTTTACTTTTTTAATAAGAGGTTTCACATTTTTATTCTCCAATAAACCCCACAAATTATGTACCTGGCTATGATAGTAATTTCTGTTTTAGTTGTTTGTGTATCAGATTAGATTAGGAGTTTCGTAAAGGCAAGGACTGTATTTTTCACCTTATTATTTCTAGTGCTTACATATCACAAGCTCTCAAAAAACTAATTTCAGGTGGCAATTGCAGTTAATTTTAATGTTCCCAGAAAGGGGGGAGGGGAACCAAGGAATCAGCTCTTCTTCCATAATGTGTCTCTAACAAAGTATATTTTGTCCCAAAAGTACCAATATGGAATATGGAGAATAAAACCACTTCCCCAATTCCCCAGTCAGTTGCCACTGGTTTTGAACACCTAGTAGGCCCTGTGTTAGACATTGCAGAAAAATCATGTTGTATCTCAGAATCATTCATGAGGCCTGTCTGCTTACTCACAGAAATGTAGGATCAAAGGTGCCGAGGGTTAGAGTTGGCAGTAGATATGCACATTGAGACATAACATGGGCTGGGAGATTTGCCTCAGGTATAAAAGAGGGTGTTTATCTAGGTAAATAAAAACATAATTCCTCCACTGGCAGTCCCAGTGGCTCAAGGGGAGGCAGGAGGGTTCTAACATATGGGCTGAGACCAGCCACAGGTTAGTCAGTGGCCTGAGTCCCCATATTATTATCAAACCAAGAATTATCTGGAGAATTTATGTGCAACCTGGGCCTTCATCATCTGGGAATCAGCAGCAGAACTCCAGGCCCCAGGGAAGGGTAGCTCAAGGGGCAGACAGGGGCCTGATCATAGAGGGCGTTGGGGCCAAGGAAGGTTCCCAGAATAAGACATCAGAAGGACCAGAGCAGGAGCCTGACCTACAACTGAAGCCACGAGTGGGCTGGGAAGCAAACAAGCAGGGGCACTGATGGGCTCAGGCACTCAGCTGGGGATAACACAGAACCTGCAACAGACAGGAGGGTAAGGAGAAGGTGACCCAGAGGCCAGAGAAATCATTTCAGGAGAATGGAGAAGAAGAACACAGGGAAAATGTATTGAATTTAGATAGAAAACTTATAGCTTGTCTAGAGAAACAAAGCAAATTTATGTGAAACAAAATAGAGTTGAATTCAACATGACATATTGGAACCAAATAATGGAATTCCTAGTTTAAGTGACAGGAGAAGTCAAAGTGAGTTGAAGAAGGGAGAGAAGGCTTCCTGGGGGGATGGGCACAAGCCCTGGATGTTTGAGGAGGAGAGATCAGTCCACTCAGAGGAACATAATGAGCCCACAGAGCCTCAAATGGTTGTGGTCTCCATAAGGGGCTTGTCCCTGGGAGTGTAGAACATAGAGGAGAGCAGTGTGGTGGGCTGACCATAGCCATGCCCTATCTTCAGAGCCTGTGAATAGTGCCTGATATGGCAAAAGAAACTATGCAGGTGAGATCAAGGTATTGAGCTGGGTAGATTATCCCGGGCAATCCAGGATAATCCAATGTAATCACAGTGTTCCTTACAACAAGGATGCAAGAGGAGTGAGAGTCAGAGGAGAAGATGATATGACGGAGGCAGAGTTTGGAATGCTATGCTTTGAAGATGGAAGAAGCAACTACAAGCCAAGGAAGGCAGGCAGCCACTAAAAGCTGGAATGCAACGTAACAGATTCTACTCTTAGAACCTCCAAAAGGAATAAACTTGCCAACGTCTTGACATTAGCCCAGTGAGACTGATTTTTTTTTTTTACTTTTGGCCTCCAAAATGGTAAGAGAATAAATCTGTGTTGTTTTGAACCACTAAGTGTGTGGTAATTTGTTATAGCAGCAACAGGAAACTGACACTGGCAGTAAGAAACATGGACCAAGCTGTAGAGCTCTTTGCAGTCACTGTGGCTCTGCCAGTAAAACACGGATGTAACCAAGCATATGACAGAACTTGCTGTGAGATGCTTTCTTCTGTGTTCATGATGGATCACAGCGGACGGCCTCAAGATAAGCCCTGGAGAGTGTAGGCTCAACTGAACTCAGCCAACGGCACCATGTTGAAAGTCTTCAGGTGCCAATAGGATCTTTTCCTTGCAGTTCTGGAGGCTGGACGTCCAGTCCAAGGTGAAGGTGCTGGCAGGTTTGTTTTCTAATGATGGATCTTTCTGAAGGTGGTAGATGGCCACCTTCTCACTGTGTCTCACATGGCCTTTTCCCTGGGCATGCTAGGAGAGAGAGAGATCTCTGTTGTCTCTTCTTCTTTTTATATGGATGTCCCCTATGGGATCCAGTCCTATAGGATTATGATCCAAACTTTATGACCTCTTTTATTTTTTATTTTTATTTATTTATTTTTTATTTCGGCATATTATGGGGGTACAGATTTTAAGGTTTCAATAAATGCCCATTTCCCCCCTATGACCTCTTTTAAAACCTTTTTTTTTACTTCCTTAAAGGCCCTATCTCCAAACACAGTCACATTGGGCACTAGGACTTCAACATATGAATTTTAGAGGACACAATTTAACCCATAACAGCTGGTGATGGTCAGGATGGCACCATCCTGTACTTTCAGGATTCAAGATCTCATATATCTATCATTGTTATCAAGATCGTATCGGGAAGCATTATGAAAAATACTTCCAGAACACCTGTAATCTTCATGCATTCTCAAGACTTAATGTCAGAATCAGTCCAGGAATTCATCCATCTGCCCTAAAAAAGAAAAGTAGACCAGGTTTGATGCTGTGGCCTTTTCCCTGACCACCTATGTGAAACACTGACTATAGAAAGTACAATGGAGAAAATATTACTCTATATAAAAACCAAGCAGCTGAGGGCCTGCCGCCAGGATGTATTAATCATTATACAAGCTGGAATTGGTCTCAGGCAGGACACGAAGGCTACCATCCAGCCACATAAAATGCCTAGGGAGCTCCTTTAATTACCTCCAACTGGAGCTTTAGTCTCGTATCTCTTTCAAATAACGTCAGCAGCTGCAGAGACAGCCTGCACCTCGCAACATCACACTCCTTCATTAGTTTGCTCTGACTCACCCTCCTCACATCCTACCCGTGATCAACTTTCCATCAAGTGATTTATCTTTCCACGTACTGGGTAGCACTTAAACCACTGCCTTCTTTTTTCCTTCTTTGTTTTCTACAGAATAATTACCGAGTGTCTCCTCTGTGCAAGGACATTCACACGTGTTATTTTATTTAGGCCTCATTACAACTCTGCTAAGTAGATATCATCCTTCGAGATGGGTAAAGTGGGGATCAGAGTGGTTACATGGCTTGGCACCTGCACTGAGTCACCTCAGTGGACATCTGGAGGGATGGGAGGAGAAGGGAAGGGGGAGAGTGGAATGAGGGGGAAGGGGAGGTGGGGAAGCCTGCAAGAGTGGGGGCTGGCAGCAGTGAAGTCTACGGAACCCCACTTCTGCCTTCCAGGGAGCAATACGGCCTTTCACATTCCCCAAAGTCCCTGTGCCCAGAGACTAATTTTATGGGAGTTCATTGTAATGGGAACTCATACATTCTGCTTGATGAGAATTGGTTGGACTTGCTGCCCGTACACAACAAAGCTGGAGTGCTGTTCTATAAATAAGCTCTGGCTCCCGTGCCTAATGAGCACTTATAGTCAGCCTAAAGGAAAATATACTCTATCTTTGCTGTCAATTTCCATTTGTTCCCAATGCCTGAGAAGAACCTCTTTTGCCTTTCCCTTGTAGACTCCTTTCCCTCCAAGTTTAAACAGGATCCCCCAAATCTGCCTACAGACCAGCCAGTTCCCTATACCCAGGTTCAGAGGTGCCCAGGACCAAGAAAGACTGAAATACCCCACCCAGCCAAGGGAAGATATGCAATGGCCTGGCTCTATTTCCGTCCTGCCTCTCTGTGGCCTCTGAGTTGGGCCATATAGGCTGGATGCCACAGAACAAGCCAAAACATTGTCCTACTAATGTTTTTCTATTAGAAAAATTGAAGGTGATCACAGTAATAGTTAATTTTACATGTCAACTTGACTGGGCCACAGGGGTGCCCAGATATTTGATCAAACATTATTCTGGGTATGTTTGTGACGGTGTGTTTGGATGATTAACATTTGAATCAGTAGACTGAGTAAAGCACATTGCTCTTCCTAACATGGGTGGACCTCATCCAATTAGATGAAGGCCTGAATAGAACAAAAAGACTGCCTTCCCTTGAATAAGAGGAAACTCCCCCTGTAGGACTTCTTTAGGCCAGAACGTTGGGTTTTTCCCTGTCTTTGAACTCAAACTGAAACATTGACTCTTCCTGCCAGTTTTCAGACTGGCACTATGTCGTGGCCTCTCCTGGTTCTTAGGTCTGCGGATCCAGACTGGAACCCTAACCATTGGCTCTCCTGGGTCTTCTGACTGCAGACCTCTCAGCCTCCATGATCATGAGAGCCAATTCCTTATAATGTATATATATGTATGTATATATATGTACATATTTCTACTCTGTTTCTCTGGAGAACCCTGACTAATATAATTACTGACACACAACTTTTGCTAGACTTTTAAAGTATGGTTATGTTTACAGAAAATTTTCAACTTGTCAGACAAATACACAATGTAAAAACCATAACTTGACCAAGGCCTATCTTAATTTAGGGGGGGTGAAAGAGAAGGGTGGTTAGTGTCCCAAACTTCCCTCAGACTGATCGCATTCACTGTTTGTCCCTAGTGCAGGTGGTATGATTTCTAGTATCTAAACTCAGGAATTAAAGAAATATCCATGTCTTTATTTTCTCTAAATCAAATGGAATATGAATTTAAGTATATATATAAGCAAACTGTAATATTGGAAATTCATTGTAGGTAATATTGGGGCTGAGTCCTTATTCAAATATAAGAACCTGAAAGTCTTACATGGTGTTTAAAAAATATCTCTATCCTTCAGCTGCTTTTTTGGGGTCTTCATTCTTCAGGCCATCATGAATGCCACCACATATATGCAGCATAAGGCTATAATGGTCCCTCAAACTCTGTCAACTTGAATTCAGGTCATCACATGGTAGGTACAGATGTATTTGTAGAGGCTGGAAATCCCCACTCCTTAGGTGGCTCTCTGATGTACTGCCACATATTTGGGGTACAGAATTAGGTACAGGTACACCCACAGCCAGTAGTCCTCTCTCTCTCTATTTCTCATTGGAAGGAAATCATTTTCCCTTCCCTTCTCTTTCCCTTCTTTTCCTCAAAGAGCTTATTTAATTTCCACATTTCCCCTTCCCCTCTAAGCAGAACATCCCATATTATCGCTTCATATTATAGCCCACTAGGCTTGGGCTTTAAAAAAAAAATTCAAGGGCTGTTTACTTCGGATTGCAAGTTTGAAGTGTTTTATATCATTTCTTCTGAATGTAGTGTCTAGACTTGATTTTGGGTCAGTAAGTGTACAGGTAGTAGCATGATTAGGTTGTATGGGCATTATTGAAGCCATATGTCTAAGAAGAAAAAATACTGTGTGCCTCATGGGCAGTGGGGTAAAATGTATTGGTCTCGCCATCCAAGATGCCTTTTAGTTTTATTCTTTCCCTTTCTACATACCTGGCAAACATACAGGCTAGTACAGAAAGCTTTCATGTCTGCACTGTACCACAAGGTCTGGTCTACCTCGATTAGAGTTGTTTGAACCTTGGTGGACACCTAACCCAACGGCCACTAGTCTCTGATGTAGACTCAAGCAAGAGCTCTGCCCAGTGAGGGAACACTGTATGGATGATGACCGACCAGAGACAGAAAGAAAAATCATTGGTAACGGGAGGAGCAGCAGAAGCAGAGATTGAAAGAAAAGTAATGAGAATAAAGAAAAACCAAAGAAAGTACTACAGTTCCCTGGTTCTAACTTAGTAACATGACACCTAGTGGCTAGAACTGTGTTCTCACCTAAAAGATCTTTCTAAGTCCTATTTTTCTGTAAGGCCTGGCTATATATGTGGTTCCTGATTTCCTTTCTTCTCTGTATATCCTTTCTCCACATCCTAATCTGAGCCTCACTTTGCTCCTGGCAACCTGAAAGAGGCTCACTCACATTTATTTAAAGAAAATCTTCTAAGGCTTAAGTGTTAGATCAGTTAAGGAGCAGTAAACAACAATTCACTGATTAACATTCAAATGGCAGGTGATTTTATTGTGAAGTCTGCGGCTTAAGCGGTCCTAGAGAAATAGCTACCAATAAAGACATCTCAAACCCTACCAACTTCTTTTTCTGCTCATCCTTCTCTGGAGTTTGATCTTCTCTGTTTCTTCTGTTTTTCTTCTAGTTTGTGAACCTATCTCCCATCTATCCTACACCATCTACCTTTCTCTGATGTTTCTCTGTGCCACTGACTTTCCTTTTTCTCTCTGGTCTCTTTGTTTTGTGAATTTCTCTCTCCTTTAATAGCTCTCCTTCCCCACTCTTCCTTTCACTCTCCCTTCCTTTGCTGGGTGCCTTTCCTACCATCTACCTCCTATTACTGTCCTTATTACCACTCTTTAAAGACCTCAAAATGGAAAGGAAATATATTTATTAAAATGTATGACATTTATCATGTTTGGCTTCTATTTTATTTAATAGCAGATGACTTGAGCATTTCATTTTTTGCCTAATAAAAGGAAATACCTCTACAATCTGCTTTTGCACGTGTCCTGCAATTGACTGTTTTTTCCAGGATCTGTGGCCTTGGCGGAAAATAAAGACTCTCCACCCCCAGGATGCTGCAGACAAGGTTACTAGGGAAACAATAGATTCCCTGATCAGTTTATGTTTGGAAGGATTTTTTTTTTTAGCTCTCCGGTTGAAAAGAGAAAGATGCAATCAATTATTTACTAAATTAGATTATTAATCCAAAAGGTACCAAGCTGTTATTGCAGTGAAAGTAGAGATTGCAGTTTTATTATATAAAGATATCTCTCCTGGTAATAGCCTGGAGCTGACATCAATCTTTCTACCAGATTAGTTTTTTAATGTTCCCATGCTGTACGTTTTCTTTGTGAATCTGAAAACAAAGTTTCAGAATATATCTTACTCTTCATAGACCAAAGCCAAAGCCCTTTATCATAATTCTTGCCATCCTATCAAATTATTAAAATCCCAGTACATTTAACGTCAACAGAGAAAGTTATCATGCATTTGATAGGCACTGTAATGCTAATTACCCCTATTTGTATCCAAGAGCATAGTCACCTGCCACCTAGTGCCTCAACAACAAAACTGCACTAAACGACCAGCTCAGCCAAGGTCTTCCAGACTCCCTCTACACTCCTGGTTGAACTCCTAGGGGTTAGCTTCAAATTCTCTTGAATGGGAGGTACCGTGTTTCTCCGAAAATAAGACAGGGTCTTATATTTACTTTTCCTCAAGAAGACACCCTAGGGCTTATTTTCAGGATATGTGTTACTTTTTTTAAGTACGGTATAACAATCTACATTTATTCAAATATAGTTAAGTCATCTTCTTCTGGAACATCATCATAACTCTCCAAACCCCGAGTTCCATTGAGAATTTCTTGAGACTCTATTTCCTTTAGAACCATTGGCCCCCATCTCTCATGTCGAGCACTAGAGCTATCGTAGGGCAGATGAGAAGGGCTACTCATCTTCTTTACCGCTCCGTGACGAAATGCATGGGTTGTGCAGATATGCTGCATAGCCACGCCCATCACTAGGTCTTATTTTCCGGGTAGGGCTTATATTGCACAAATGCTTAGAAATCTGCTAGGGCTTGTTTTATGGGTAGGTCTCATTTTTGAAGAAACACAGTAGATCTCTTTATGAGAGGCTATTAGACCTGACCCACCCACCCTAAACAGCAGAATCTCAGCTGTCACAGTAAGTTAGGATCCCTCTGGTCTAAGTACGAAGAATACTCAAAGAGGTGTTGTGACTCAAGATTGTATGGGAGAGCCAAGGGTCATCAAGAATGGTTAAAATATACTATGGCATGAAAAGTATACATGGTTTACCTTATACTGGTAATCTCAACGATAATCATGTGCAGAGACTGCAATGACATTTCAATATAGCAGTTCACAAGTGTTTAAGTGTCTGCTGTATACTGCTCACTGTTCCAGGCCCTGGGAGGAGGCAGAGTTAGACAAGATTCCTGCCCTCATAAAGCTGACATTTTATGGAGAAAGACAGATAACCAACAAGATAAATCTGTATTAGGATAAATATTACAAACGAAAAAAATAGGGTCATGAAATAAACACACTGGAGAAGACCACTTTGTTTAATGCAGTGAGGGAAAGTCTTTTTGAGAAAGTGGCATTTGAGGGAGACTCGAATACCAAGAATATGGCAAGTATAAAAATAGCTGGGGAAAGTCATTCCCCAAGGAGGTATCAGCAAACACAAAGGACTGGAAAAAGAAAGGAGCCTCTATGTCCAAGGACCAGAAAGAAAGAAAATGAAGTGTGACGAATGGCAGGTAGAGTGATGTATGTTCTCTAAACATTGCTGATCCAGGCCATGAAAAGAAATAAAATTGCCCTATGAGATTTAAACTTTGAAATAGATGCATAATGGATTATATATTTGTTGAAACTCCTTTTGGTTTGTCAACCTAAATAACAAACGAGAGAGGCTCTCTAAAAGAAAATGATATTTATTTAGGTATAGGGCACTGCAGTGGGAATACACATGCCATAAAAAACTATGTGCATATTCAGGGAGGTAAAAGAAGACAAAGGTTTTAAAGGTACAATGAGGAGGATTACTTAGTTGTTTGGGGACAATTATTCTTGGCCACAAGGTGCAATAACAAGAGTGACTCCAGTCTGAGATTGGACAGCCAGTTGCTAGGCAGATGTTCTCACAAAAGTATTTTTTGTGTAAGGTGTGATGGCCTTTGTGGTTGCAATTTTTGCAGAGTCTTTTGTGATAGTTTTTGTTTTCAGGCATTTATGCATGAGAATATTCCCTTCATAGCCTTCCTGGCTCTATTTTTTCAGGACTTTTTTTTAATCCAAGTGACTCCATTATGATTCTGATAGTTTTCATCAGGTTGCAAGAGACAGAAAACTAAATTAAACAAATTCAGAGGGAACAAAGTTGGGATAGAGGTGGTATTTAGGATTATGTAACCAATAAGGACCCAGTTGTATCTGGGGATACTGGAACCAGGGATCCTATGCCATTGGCTTCTCTTTCTCTGCTTCTCTTCGGATATTGGATTTAGTCTTTCCTACCATTAGGCTACAACCATGGCTACTGGCACCTTCAAGTTTACTTACATACAGCATTCCAGTTGAGAAAGAAGTAAATCTTCTTTCTTCCTCATTCAGTTTGAAAAACCTAGGGAAGGACTCTGATTGCCCTGACTTTTTGCTTATTCCTTGAACAAATCACTGTGGCCAGGGAAGTGAGAAACCTTATCTCACCCAGTTTGTATCATATGTTTATCCCTAGGGCCAGGTCAGTTACCAGAAATGGTAAATGGAAGAGATATGACCCTTGCGATATCAATGTCCCTCTAATTTGTCTATTAGAGATTTTTTTTAAATATGCTAAATCATATCAAGGCTAGCATGTCAATAAGATGCTTCTTTAGGATACAAAGAAAAAAGATAAGAAGATGTTTAATGAGATTATTACTGTCCAAAGAAAGAATGTGTCCTTTTGAAGGAATCTTAGTCAGCGATTAAATTACAGGATGATGAAAGCCACCGAGCTGAACCCTGGCAATTCTCACCTGGGTGCTGTTTGAGGGAGAAGGGAGTCGGGGCCACTGGCCCCCGTGGGAAGGTATATGGAGCCAGCCAATGTTACTCAGCTACTCCCTCAGGGGCCCATCCAATTTTAATTTGAAATGATCAGTGAATTTCTGGCATTAATTTGAAGTATATCCTCATTAAAGACATGAAAGACCTTTAGTCCATAGCTGGAAATTGTCTTAGCTCTTGTCCTAGCCAGAATTTTTTCCTTCTGTGGTCCAGGTTCTGTTGATGTTCTTCTGTGTCCCATGTTGATGAGACTGCTTTTGTTGATGTTCTGCTTTTGTCCCATATCAACTTAATCAGGATTTTGATTTCTTGTAATACTGTTAATAGGAAAATCTAAGTTTCTGCATCAGCTATTGCCATTACATTAAATTTGACATATTTATCAATTATATTGCTAATGAGATTTTACTTCTCTGTAAAGGGTTCTATAATATGCTCTCTTGCTAGTTACTTGCTGTAGAAAAATAGCTTCTCTTTCAATTTACTGCAGCTCAGCTCTGTGTGTGCTCACGTGTGTGCATGCATGCATGCATATGTGTGTGTGTGTGTGTGTGTCCCACTGGTTCTTAGCTTCCTTGTATTCAGCATGATCTGAATTCACTTTTGGAGAGGGTTTTATATTCCATTGCCTTTGACATAAAAAGTTACATTTAATCCTGCTGAAAATGGATTCACTTGGGACAAAATTATGAACAACAACAAAGTTCAAATGCAAAATATTAAACACCACACTAGATTGTGTGAGGCTGCTTTTGAACTTTTCCCCCATTTATTCACTTACTGAGTCAAGTGATATTTATTGGGTGCTAGCAATATACTAAACGCTGAGAATACAAGAGTGAAAGAGCCAGACAGGATGAAAATACAGTCATGCATTGCTTAAAGACAGGGATACATTCTGAGAAATGTCGTTAGGCAATTTCATCACTGCGTGAGCATCATAGAGTGTACTCACACAAACCTAGATGGTAGAGCCTGCTACGCTACATGGTCTAGCCTATTGCTCCTAGGCTACAAACTGGCACAGCATGTTACTATACTAAATACTGTAGTCAATTGTAATCTAACAGTTAAGTATTTGTGTATCTAAATATATCTAAACATAGAAAAGATACAGTAAAAATATGGCATAAAAGATAAAAAATGATACCTACATAGGGCACTAACCATGGGAAAGGAGCTTGCAGGACTGGAAGTTGCTTTGGGGAGTCCATGAGTGAGTGGTGGAGTGAATGTGAAGTCCAAGGACATTATTGCACACTACTGTAGACTTTATCAACACTGTACACTTAGGCTACATTAAATTTATTTAAATTTTTTTCTTTTTTCAATAATAGATTGACCTTAGCTTACTATAACTTTTTTACTTATAAATTTTTAATTTTTCAAGCGTTTTGACTCTTCCGTAATAACAAACAGCTTATAACACACATTGTACAATTGCACAAAAATATTTTCTGACTTTATATGTTTATTCTATAAGATTTTTCTATCTTTAAAATTTTTTTCTTTTTTTACTTTTAAAACTTTTTTTGTTTAAAACTAAGACACGAACACACACATTAGCCTAGGCCTACACAGGGTCAGGATCATCAATATCACTGTCTTCCATCTGCTTATCTTGTCCCACTGGAAGGTCTTCAGGGGCAATAACACCCATAGAGCTGTCCTCTCCTATGGTAACAATGCCTTCTTCTGGAATACCTCCTGAGGGACCTGCCTGAGGCTGTTTTACTGTTACAAGGTTACCATGGCTACACTGTCACTAGACAATAGGAATTTTTTAGCTCCATTGTATACAGTCCATCATTGACTGAAATGTTGTTATGAAGCACATGACTATATTCATGATGGTCACAACCTACTTATAATCATTCGGTTCCTAATATCTGGGTTCTATCACATCTGGAATAAATAATGAATAAGATTTGGGCCCTATCTTCAAGACCTTAGAAATCTGGTACTGGAGCAGATAAACACGTCAATAGATAATCATCTTCAGGACTATATGGCAAGTTTTAAGCAACATGGCAGAGGTAGCCAAGGAGAAAGTAATTCATTCTAATTGGAAATATGTGGGAAGAGGTCACCGAGACTATTGCAGTAGATCTGGCCATTGTAGGATTTGAATGAGTGAAGGAGGGGAAAAAAATTCCAGGTACAAGGACAGGGAACATAAGGACTGAACAGAATGCTAAAGGACTCATTGAGAGAATTGTGGAATAATTTCTTAAGACTAAATCATAGAATCCATTGGAATGGTGGAGGGACAGAAAATGTGGAGCTGATGCAAAAATTAGGCTAAAAGTCATAGAAACTAGAATATATTAACAAACTGCTTAATTCCCATGCATAGGATTTAGATTTTGTTCTGTAGCAATGGTAATCCATCAAAGGATGTATGATTTAAAAAATATCTTTGTCTGTAGCTCATGGGATGAGTTCAGTGCACAAGAGGCAGAGAAGGCTAGAGGAAGAAGTGTCCTTTAGGTGCTGCCTTGCCACTTGTCCAGGCAAAAGAAGATGAAAACCTGACTTATGTAGGTGCCCGTGGAGAAGAGATGGTTTTAAGAGCCCCAGGAGACAGAAGGACAAGGGGAAGGTCACTGAGGTTGACTCCAAGATTTCTCACCATCTAGAGGTCAAGAGATGGTGATGCCATGCACTGAGGTAGGAAGCTGAGGAGAAGCATGCATTTAGGTTTCCAACACACACACGAAATTACAGGAAAACATTCAAATGGGGCTGTCCAGGCTTTAATTAAAAGTCTAAGTCCCCCATCACTTTATTTCACATACTAATTGCTGCCTTTCACAGACTGCCTCCTTTATGCTGCAGGCTAATCTTCAAAACAACCGATCTAGGCAGATACCAACAACCATATCTTTCAGATAAGAGAGATGAGCACCCAGAGACATTTAACTTGCCCAAGATCACACAACTAATCACCAGCAAAGCCAGAATTTGAATCTGGTTTTGCCTGACTCTAAAGCCCTCCTATTTTCCAATATATTTTGCTTTCTTCTGCTCTTGCAGCATTTTCCCCTTATGCCTTAAGAGACACTTCAGCTTAACTGTGTTAATTAGATGGTCAAAATCATTCTCAGCCTGAAAAGAAAATTTTAGGTTACTGACTTCATTCTTAGCAGGGTAGAAGGAGAAATAACAAGAAGACTTGACATACAGCATGCTCAGAGGTAGACAGCTGAATTCTTCTGGAGGGTGTGAGTCCAAACAAACGCCACACAGATTTTTGAAGTTGAGCCTTAGAAACAACTCATTCCACAAGGTAAAGCGGACATATTATTAATAAGAAATTATTTACAAAAAGTTTAATGATCAACGATTACCAACAGTAGCACTTTGTTAAACAGTGGAGTGTGTATGGAGAGTTTGGAGCTCGACTTTTGCTGTTAAATTTCGTAACTATTGTAGGCATAGATAAGGAAACTAAACTCAGAGATTAAGTCATTTATCTAAGGACGTAAGATAGTAGCAGGGATGGGGATTAAACCTAGAAAATTCTGTCCTTTGGGACAACATGGATGAACCTGGAGGACATTATGTTAAGTAAAATAAGCCAGAGAGATAAATACTGTATAATCTCACTCATATGCAGAACCTAAAAAAATGGAATTCATAGAAGTAGAGACTAACATAGTGGTTATCAGAGTTGGGGGTGGTGGTGTGTGGATGGGGAAAGTGGAAAGGTTGGTCAAAGGTTACATGATTTCAGTTAGCAGTGACACATTCTGGTATTCTACTGTACAGTAAAGGGACTATAAATAATGTGTAGTATATTTCAAAAGAGCTGAGTGGATCTAGACGAGTGGATCTTGAATAGATTTACCACAAAGAAATGATAAATGTTTGAGCTGACCAGTATGCTAACTACTCTGATTTGATTACAGAATATTTATTGAAACACCACATTGTACCACTTATTTTCAATTATTATTTGTCAATTAAAAACAAATTAAACTTAAAAAAAAAAAAAACACCAAAAACCTATTCCAGGCTGACTCCAGAATCAAATCCTTCTATCCTGTACTGGCGGTCTCTCTTTATACAGAGAGGAGCATTGATTGTGACCAACTGACTTGAAGAACAAACTTAATTGGGGGCCAGCACGGTGGCTGATCCCAGCACTCTGGGAGGCTGAGGCCAGAGGGTTGCTTGGAGTTAGGAGTTTGAGACCAGCCTGAGCAAGAACAAGACCAGTCTCTACTAAAAATAGAAAAAACTAGCAGGGCATGGTGGCACATACCTGCAGTCCCAGCTATTAGAGAAGCTGGTGCCACTGTACTCAATTAAGGGTGAGTGACTCTGTCTCAAAAAAAAAAAAAAAAAAGAGCAAACTAGTTCAACCTCTGTGGAAAGCAATATGGAGATACCTTAAACCGATACAAGTGAATCTACCATTTGATCCAGCAATCCTATTGCTGGACATCTACCCAAAAGATCCAATGACACTCTACAAAAAAGACACCTGCACTCGAATGTTTATAGCAGCACAATTCATAATTGCAAGGCTGTGGAAACAGCCCAAGTGCCCATCAATCCAAGAACTAAGTGAAGTATCCCAAGAATAGAAAAACAAGCACCAGATATATTCACCAGCAAACTGGTATTAACTGAGCAGCACCTAAGTGGACACATAGGTACTACAGTAATAGGGTATTGGGCAGGGGGGCAGGGGGCGGGTATATACATACATAATGAGTGAGATGTGCACCATCTGGGGGATGGTCATGCTGGAAACTCAGACTTGTAGGGGGAGGGGGGAAAGGGCATTTATTGAAACCTTAAAATCTGTACCCCCATAATATGCCGAAATTAAAAAAAAAAAAAAAAAAACGAAGTCAATGGAGACATCTGGAAAAGTGATTATGAAAGGAAACCCTCACAAAGGAGAACAAATACATTTAAATGTGTGTTTTACACATTCATGCACAGGTAGATATATCATATTAATATGTAAAAATGCAATTTTAAGTGTCGTCTGGGAGCTTCAGCAAGTGAAATCTAAAGGATGGTATTCTATTTCTTTCTGACAGAGAACTCAATTATTTGGCTATTCCTTATTAAATTTATTGATCCAAGAACACAAGAATTAGGAGTTTGTTTCGCATAATAGTGAATGAAATAAAAAATGCCGTGGCTTTTACTTTTGGCTAACCGTCTTTATTGCTGAGGACACCTGCTATAATACTGTACTACAGTGGTTCTAAAACTTTAGCATGCAGCAGTTTCATCTGGGGACCTTTTAAACACAGATTGCTGGGCTCTGTCCCCAGGGTTTCTGCTTCAATAGGCCTGGGAGGAGCCACAAGGTTTTTGCATTTCTAGCTCACTTCTAATGAATTCTAAAATGTATGGGACCTACGCCTTGAAAACCACTGGGCTAGCATATTGTTCTAGAGTGAGAGTCAATCTCCGAGAGCTAGGCTTTCAGTTGTGCACAGGTGGTGCATACCTTTCCACGGTCACATAAAATAAACTGACTGGGAGCATCCAGGTTTTCCACATTGCAGGGCTTCATAAGGGTGAAATCTCTCCTTCATTCTGAGCCAACCCCTTGCTTTTAGCTGGATTTCAAGAAAAATATGAGAACCCAGAAATGGATGTTTATAAGGCAGAAGCAGATCTAAGTTTGCTTTGTGGGTCTGTGTTTCTCCCTCTGTCCTCTGCTCCGCCTTCTCTTCCTCCTCCAGGCTCTGCCTTCTACTCAGCCCTTTGTGCTGGCTTTAACTTCTCTGAGTATCCATTTTTCATTGGTTTTAATGACAATTTTAAATATTTGCAGATTTTTGAACTAGGTAGACATTAAGTGGAATCTGTATCTTTCAAACCCAGGAGATGATTACAAGATCTAACTCTTCTTAATTGTTTTGTTTTGGTGTAAAAAAAGAGAGGGGGTGTCATTTCTTTCTATCCTTTTAATGGGATGCTTCCTCCACCCCCAAACAGAGGGCCTTTCTTTATGTGCTTCCACTTCCCTTCTACCTGAAATGCCCTCCCTTCTTCTCCTTTTAACCACTCAAACCCCAACCCGACCCGAAGGTCAGCTCTTCCAGGAGTGCTCCAGCCCTCGGTGCATGAATGTTTCATCATACAACACCGTGACATGTCACTCCAAAGCAACAATACCACCATTTGAAGTGAAACCACCAGCAACAATATACTTGACAATGGATGCTGTCCTTCAATACCATTTTAAGAAACTGCAGGTTTATTACAACGATGCTGCCATTGCTTAGAGCAGTTTTGGAACTTGGCTTTTGGAATTGTCTCTGTGTTTGTCAGAATGCGCTAGGCTATGTGGCATAACAGAAATATTCCAAAATCTCATTAGCTTAATGCTATAAAATTTAGGTCTCATTCACATCATAATCCAAAGCAGATCAGGGGGCTTTCCTGGAGGGTCTGCTCCAAATAATAATTCAGAAAGTAAGTTCCCTTCTATTGTGTGACTCTGCCATCTTCAACTGCTAGACACAGGCTGAGGAGGAAGAGCACGGACAACTGCACAGGAGTTCTATGACCAGGACAGGAAGAGGCTCCCATGTGCCTTTGGCATCACCCAGTCATGTGAGCCCAAGCTAACTGCCAGCAGGATCCAGCAAACCCATGTGCCTAGACAGAGAAACAGTGCTGGTGACCATCCAGCCAGGGGCTGCCACACAGAGAGTCATTTTACAGGACGAACAGAAAGACCCATGTGCCTAGACAGAGAAACAGTACTGGTGACTATCCGGCCAGGGGCTGCCACACAGAGAGTCATTTTACAGGACGAACAGAAAGACCCATGTGCCTAGACAGAGAAACAGTACTGGTGACTATCCGGCCAGGGGCTGCCACACAGAGAGTCATTTTATAGGATGGACAGAAAGATCATCTGCAGTATTTGAAGAGCCTTTCAGCCAATGACTGAAGCACAGTTGCATGCAATGATTCCTTATAGATATGTAGGAAAATTGTACCCATTAGCTTTCAGGACGACTGAGCAGAGACAATGGCAGCCAAAACTCCCAAGCCACCAGTCATAAACAGCCTCATTCATTTCAGGCCAATGTGCCATACAAACACCATTTTGCAGAATGGAAGTGTGGGGGGAAAAAAAGGGGGGAAGTGCTACCATGTGGTCCTATGTAGCTATTGATGGTATTATCTGACTTGATCACTCTTTTTGGCAATTCTCTGACATCAAATTCACCTCCCAGTAACTTCCCTACTGTAGAAACTTGAGTGCTACATAGACTGAAGGTAATTCCAAAAGGAATTCCAAAATATTTTAAATACTAGTGATATCTCCAGGATAAATGTTACAAGTCATGAGGGAGTTGCTTTGGAAATGATAGCCTTCATTTTTATGTAAGAAATGGTGCGTTTGATAAAAGAATGGTATGATGACTGATGCAGGTAGACTTCATCCTTTCTTGCCTGGAATTTTCTCCTCTTCTTCTTTTTCCTCCCTCTCCTTCTCTTTCTCCTCCTCTTTCTCGTGTGCTTTTGCTCCTTTTTCCTCATTTCAGACACGTTTTTAGGGAACAGGTATTCTTCTTCCTGTATCCCCTTTCAGTAAGTAGCTTGCTGCCAAGCTCTTATTTGCTGCCCAGGAAAAAGTTACTGGCTGATTAACTTGCTCTGTAGTCATGTTGATAAAAGAAAATAAATTTAAGCTGGTGCATGAAATCTTTTACGGTGAAATGCTAATTTAAAAAAATTTCTGGCCGGGCGTGGTGGCTCACGCCTATAATCCTAGCACTTTGGGAGGCCGAGGCGGGCGGATTGCTCAAGGTCAGGAGTTCGAAACCAGCCTGAGCGAGACCCCGTCTCTACCAAAAATAGAAATAAATTAATTGACCAACTAAAAATATATATATACAAAAAAATTAGCCGGGCATGGTGGTGCATGCCTGTAGTCCCAGCTACTCGGGAGGCTGAGGCAGTAGGATCGCTGAGCCCCGGAGATTGAGGTTGCTGTGAGCCAGGCTGACGCCACGGCACTCACTCTAGCCTGGGCAACAAAGTGAGACTCTGTCTCAAAAAAAAAAAAAAAAAATTTCCGGCCGAGCGTGGTGGCTCACGCCTGTAAGCCTAACACTCTGGAAAGCCGAGGCGGGCGGATTACTCAAGGTCAGGAGTTCAAAACCAGCCTGAGCAAGAGTGAGACCCCGTCTATACTATAAATAGAAAGAAATTAATTGGCCAACTAATATATATAGAAAAAATTAGCCTGGCATGGTGGCGCATGCCTGTAGTCCCAGCTACTCAGGAGGCTGAGGCAGGAGGATTGCTTGAGCCAGGAGTTTGAGGTTGCTGTGAGCTAGGCTGATGCCACGGCACTCACTCTAGCCTAGGCAACAGAGTGAGACCCTGTCTCAAAAACAAACAAACAAACAAATAAAAAACAAAACAAAAAACAAAAAAATTTCCACCCAGAAGCAAGGATTTTACATCAGAATTATTTATTTAGAAGAATTTCAACCCTCTTGATAATAACAGCCATATTTTAATGTATATTATTTATTTTATGTACATTATCCTTTTTCTAAACTATTTCAAGCATATAAAAATTCCAGATAATATTATTTTAAAATGTATCCACCACTGACTGTAAATTATTAAACATTACAGATCTTATTGAAATACTTTATGTATCCTTACTGGAATGTCATCCTCTCTCCCTTTCCAGAAATAGCTACTATCACAAATTAGTGTTTATTATTTATATGCCTATCTTACTGTTTTCATTAATATGTATATATATGATATACAGAACCATTTTTAGTAATACTTTGTAAATTAAAAAATATTATGAATAGGCCTGGTGCGGTGGCTCACGCCTGTAATCCTAGCACTCTGGGAGGTGGGTGGATCGCTCAAGGTCAGGAGTTCAGAACCAGCCTGAGCAAGAGCGAGACCCCGTCTCTACTAAAAATAGAAAGGAAAAAAAAAATTAATTGGCTAACTAAAATATATGGAAAAAATTAGCCGGGCATGGTGGCACATGCCTGTAATCCCAGCTATTCTGGAGGCTGAGGGAGGAGGATTGCTTGAGCCCAGGAGTTTGAGGTTGCTGTGAGCTAAGCTGACGCCACGACACTCTAGCCCTGGCAACAGAGTGAGACTCTGTCTCAAAAAAAAAAAAAAAAAAAAAAGACTGGGCGCAGTGGCTGAGGTGGGCGGATTGCTCAAGGTCAGGGGTTCGAAACCACCCTGAGCAAGAGCGAGACCCTGTCTCTACTATAAATAGAAAGAATTTAATTGGCCAACTAATATATATAGAAAAAATTAGCCGGGCATGGTGGCGCATGCCTGTAGTCCCAGCTACTCGGGAGGCTGAGGCAGGAGGATTGGTTGAGCCCAGGAGTTTGAGGTTGCTGTGAGCTAGGCTGATGCCACAGCACTCACTCTAGTCTGGGCAACAAAGTGAAACTCTGTCTCAAAAAAAAAAAAAAAATTATATATATATATATATATATATATATATATATATATGATGGTATTATGTTGTCTTCATGTATTTTTGACAACTGTGTTTTTCTTTTTGCCTAGCACCGAGCTTCTGAGGTATGTATTATGTGCAGCTCTAATCCATTCATTTTACCTGCTATATAGTATTCAGTGCTACAAGAAAATGTATTTGCCCATTCTACAGTGTTGATGGACTTTTATTTTTAGGTTGTTTCCAATTTTTATAAGAAGAGCTTCAATAAATTTCTTGCAAATACTTCATCGGGTAACGCGCTGAAGCATTTCCAGGACATATGCATAAGGGATGAGACTGTTGGCTTTACAAGATGTGTTGCTAACTTCACAAGGTCGTGCCGAATTGTCCTCCAGGGGCGCTGGGCTGATTTTCAACTGCTACCAACAGTCTAGGAAAGTTTCTTGCTATCATCAGATTCAAACTGGTGGTTGTAAAATATAACAGTATCTCATTTGTCTTCACATTTCATTGTTAAGTACCGAGGTTGAGCATATTTTCACATTATTGGCCACTGAAATTTTTATTTTTGTAAAGAACATATTTATGTCTTTCATCTATTTTTCTGTTGGGTCATCTGTCATTTTCTTCTTCGTGTATTGGGGCACTTTATGTATTTTTATATGAATTCTTTCTCAATTATGCACCAAAATATCTTCCTCTAGTCTGTGTCTGGTCCTTTCGTTGTGTTTGTTTATGGTGTCTTTTCATGGACTTGAGTTTTAAATTGTAATCTAATAAAATTTATCAAAATCTTTCACTCTATAATTTTGGTTTACTGAATTTCATCAATGTGTTCTTCCTTACACTGAGATCATAAAAAATTCTTCTGTATTTTCTTCAAAATTCTTTTAGTTTTGCTTTGTATCTTTAGATCCTTCCTCAACTTGGAAATAATTGATCTGTGTATATGGTATTTTAAAAAGATTTAAATATCTATATACATATAGATGCACATACATACATATATATATAATTATATAGTATATATAATTTTTCACTATGGGTAATCAATTACTGTAGAACTGTTTATCAATTTGCCATGCATTTTCTATTGATCTGTAATGCCACCACTGTCATATATCAAATCCCCAAATATATGTGAATCTCTTTCTGAACTCCCTACTCTGTTCCACTGGTCAGTCATCCATTGCTGTGTGAACAGCATACTGGCCCAACTACTGTCGTTTAATAGTAAGTCTTGGTATCTAGTGGAGTGACCCTCCCCATCTTGCTTTTCCTTTCAAAATTGTCTAAACTATTCTTAGCTCTTTTCTTCCATTCAAATTTTCAAATCAGCTTGTCAAGTTCAACAAAAAAACCCAGATGAGGTTGTCATTTGGATTGTATTAGAGTAGATAGACTTGAGGATGACTGACAGCTCTACAATATTGAGCCTTCCTATCCTTAAACATGGTTTCATCTCTCTTTTCATTGAGGTATTCTCAAATGTCCTCCAATGAAATTTCATACTTTCTCATAGTTGCACATCCTTTATTAGATTTAATACCAGGCACCTTATGTTTTATTTTTTTTTTGAGACAGAGTCTCGCTTTCTTGCCTAGGCTAGAGTGAGTGCCGTGGCGTCCCTAGCTCACAGCAACCTCAAACTCCTGGGCTCAAGCGATCCTCCTGCCTCAGCCTCCCAAGTAGCTGGGACTGCAGGCACAAGCCACCATGCTCGGCTGATTTTTATATTTATATATTAGTTGGCCAATTAATTTCTTTCTATTTTTATGGTAGAGACGGGGTCTCGCTCAGGCTGGTTTTGAACTCCTGACCTTGAGCAATCCGCCCGCCTCGGCCTCCCAGAGTGCTAGGATTACAGGCGTGAGCCACCGCGCCCGGCCCACCTTATGTTTTTATTAATAGTATTTATACTATCTACATTTTCTCTGTAAGCCCTCACAACCCTATGACTCAGATATTTTCATGTCTATTTTATAACTAAAGAAACTAGGGTTCAGAAAGGTTAAGTAATTTGTCACATGGCAGCAGTAGTCAGTGAAGGGGATGGGATGCAAAACAAGTTCTGTCTGGCCCAAATCCAGTATTCTTAACCTCCACTCCGTGCTCTGCTTTGTGATGGTTGTCTTCAATGACATCATCTTTTATTAGCACCACGCTCTAACCAACTGAGCTAACTGGCCATTCTTGATGCATCTTTTAATGAAACAACTTAAGGGTGTTCAAAGGCACAAAACAAGAACATTAATAATGTGCATCTTTCACATCAAGAACACATCAAGAATAGGACCTCTGAAACTTTTGTATACTGTCTATACAAATAACCTGGGACTCCTATTAGAATTTATCTAATAATCCCATTAGTCTGGGATAGAGTCTAACAGTCTTTAGATAGTCTCAAATATCTTTCACTGAAATTCCATACTTTTTTATAATTGCACACCTTTTGTTAAATTTAATACTAGGTGCCTTATATTGTTAATTATTACTGTTCATATTATCTACATTCTCTGTCTATATCTTCGCAACTCTATGAATTAGATATATTATGTCTACTTTATAAATAAGGAAATTAGAGTACAAAGTAACTAACAACATATCATGGGTAGGAAGTGACCAGATAATGCCAATGCTTCTGGTCCAAGGAACTCACTTCCAAAACCTCAACTACTCTACAGTGTTCTCTGGCAAGTGATCCTTTAATTAACAATGATTAAAGAATTCCACCAGGTGGCAGCAGAAGCTCATTATTTTATCAGGAATGGCTTCCCTTTGGATAAAGTATTAGCTATCAGCAAATGCCTGATTTGTTAAGACGTTTCGGGGAAAAGAATCAGAGCCTTTATTCCTGCTCTCTGTGCAATCCTACCTACTACAGCAGTTCCGTGTTGACAAGGGATTTTCATCAAAAGCATCCAGCTGGGACATGCCCACAGCTTCTCCCCGAAACCTTATGACAAGAGGCTTGTAAACGAGAATGAAAATTGTGTTTTCCACGGGTCGCTTTTTCATCATACTGAGTTCAATTTAGGCACTTACACACAAAAACGGAGGCATGATTTGAAATGTTTGGCAGGAGATGAGAAGAGAAATGATTCATTCACTTTGGAGGAAGGGAAAATTGTTCAGGCAGTAAACCTGAAACAGTCCAAAGATTCAAGGGAAATCCAAGTATAACGATAGTGGACTGTTAGCTTCACCCTAAAGACTAGGCTCAGCTGGTCCCAGGGGTGCCCTCTTTTTCAGGTTTTTTTTTTCTTTTTTGAAACTGAAAAAAATTTTTTTTAGTTATGAAAAGGAATCCATCATCTCTTAATTGCTCCCCCTCTGAGTCTGCTAAGGTGAAAACACTCCAGCCTCACAGAGAAGGATAATGAGTTTGTTTTACTCAGTTGCCTTTTAGTTACTCAAAAGCAGTAACATGGGCATTGGGGAGGCCCCTGCATTGGCTTTCAGCTGAGCAGCCTAAAGTACGGATGGTCCCTGACTTCCGGTAGTGTGACTTACGATTTTTGGACTTTATGATGGTGTGAAAGCAGTGGAAACCATACTTGGAGTACGCCTTCCATGCAATATTCAGTACATGAGATATTCAACACTTTATTATAAAATAGGCTTTGTAATAGATGATATGGCCCAACTGTAGGCTAATGTAAGTGTCCTGAGCACATTTAAGGTAGACGAAGCTAACCTATGACGTTCAGTAGGTTAGGTGCATTAAACGCATTTTAGATTTACTATATTTTCAGTTTACAGTGGGTTTATCAGAAGGTAACCCCATTGTAAATCAAGGAGTGTTTGTACTTGGTGTCATCTGGCAGTCCTGGGCAGGTCTGGCTTCCTCCTCTTCCCTTACCCTCCCATAGCTCTCTCCCCCATGATGCCGGCAGTACTGTGTGTGTTGCACAGGGCCATCTCCCAGAGTGTGCCAGCACAGTGGATCAGATGGCTTCGTAGATGGTGCTGATGGCCACAGGGAGAGTGAAGCAGGAAAGTGTAATGTGGGCCGTCCCTGGCTGAGTCTGGCACTGAGGGGGGATTTCCTCTGCTCCACTGCTCTGGGCACCAGGCAGGCAGGCAGGCCAGGGAGCCTGAGGGGTGCTAGCTGGAGGAGCACAGTCATGAGTAGAGAATCAGGGGATTGTCAGTGGCCCTAGTGTTTAAGGGCTCCTGCTTCAAGCATTTGCTGGGAAAGGAGGGGACAGAGAACAGAGTCCACGCCACTGAGACTCAGTGACTTGTACTAGGGCCAGTGTCCAAGTTCACACCGCAGCCTCAAGGTGTTACATCTTCATCTGTAGTTCTAGAAGGTGTTCATCTAAGCACGGCAGTGACGCCCTGTGAGTTTTTAGTGTCTAGGAGAGCTCCTTCTCCAACTCTTCTCCAGCCTGTGAGGTCCTGCTGAAGAGTCAGAGACAGAGAGCAGCCAGGTAGGTGCCTCATGATGGGAAGCTTCCAGAACTCAGGAATTCTGGCCTCTTTGGCTGCCACCATACATCTCAACACCTGGCACGTTGATGCAGCTCGGACTATGTATTGCTAAACTGACTTGTATATATCATCGTGTTTAATTCCCAGTATAATTATGCAAGCTAGGCACTAGTACCTCCTTTGCTTTACAGATAAGAAAATATTAATAGCAGCTTAGGGAGGGCAGGCCCCTTCTCCAAAATCATGTTGAACCCATGACTGACGTCCAGCCTCCAATATGTGGGCCCTTAGACCCTGAGCTACAATATTCAATAAATGCTTAGCAAATCAGATTATTTATGAGAGATCTTACACTTTGTAAGAAAACACCAGAAATAAGAAACCGATGATCTAGAGACAGGCTACTGACCAAGAGAATAAGAAAGTCCTTGGCAGCAGGCTCTAGATTCCAGGACTCTTTTCCCTGGGTCTGAAGACTCCAGTCTTCTCTCTCCTGGCAGGGCGTGGCGCCCCAGCAGACTGGGGATTTCAGCCATACTTCCCCATGCTGCCTTGACCACACCTTCCTTATGGTCTCCGCGGACTCCCTTTGATAGACCAAGGTCATGCTTGAGTCATAGGCTAACACACTGGGAGAGGTTGCTACTGTGACTCACTTTATAAAACAAAAATGCCTTCTATTTAAAAAAAATTTTTTTCCAAGTTGATTCTTGTTAATTCTACACCAGTAGTTCTCAACTATCTTTATGTCTCAGAACTCCCTGAGAATATGGTGAAAGCTACAGATGCTCTCCATAAAAAAGCACACACACATACAACAAGCACTCAACTCCAGGGAGGTTCATGCGCCCCCCTGGTCCTGTCGAGAAACCTGAGGCTGGGACTGCCCACCCTAGATGGCCATTATTTGGTTATGTTTAAATTGGGGAAAAGTCAACAAAATGTCATTGGTGCCATTTACTAAAGGGGCAAGCTACAACAGTTAGGGACAGAGCTCAGATGTTATTCATCTCAAGTTTGTGCCTTTTACATCTTTATTTTATTTTTTATTTATTTATTTATTTATTTTTTGAGACAGAGTCTCGCTTTGTTGCCCAGGCTAGAGTGAGTGCCATGGCGTCAGCCTAGCTCACAGCAACCTCAAACTCCTGGACTCAAGCAATCCTTTTGCCTCAGCTTCCCGAGTAGCTGGAACTACAGGCATGCGCCACCATGCCTGGCTAATTTTTTCTATATATATTAGTTGGCCAATTAATTTCTTTCTATTTATAATAGAGACAGATCAGGCTGGTTTCGAACTCCTGACCTCAAGCAATCCGCCCGCCTTGGCCTCCCAGAGTGCTAGGATTACAGGCGTGAGCCACTGGGCCAGGCCCCTTTTACATCTTTAGGCGAGCATCAATAATAGTGCTCTTAAACTCTAAGAAAAAAAGTATTTTACTAGGAAAATGGGAAGGTTATTCTAATAGTTGCACCCAGTGTCTCAGGGAGGGAGGAGGATTTTGCAGAGCATCTCAGCAAGAAGGAACAGCATTTGCACAGCTGGACAAGGACCAGGGCCCTGCTGCCTACACAGAACAAGGCCCTTTTAGGGGTCTTAGCTGAGGGGAACAAGAGGGGTCTTGGCTTAGATTGGGGAGACAGAGCAGAGGCTTCAGTTCCATGCACACAGACCTGCTGGGCTGACTCCAGGGCTGCCTCTGGAGAGGGAGCACATTTTCAGGCAGAAATTGGACACGGTGCATCTTAGGATGCCAGAGACAGCTCTTGAGAGTCCATTACCCTCCTGGGAGGTCTGTCTGAGCTCTGTGCTTCTTGGGGCTTAAAGATAGTATAACAGAGCTTTGCAGTCAGGTGAGGGTGACCAGTCATCCTGTTATTTTCCTGATTTTAGCACTAAAAGTCCTGAATCTCAAGAAATCCCTCAGTCCTGGGGAAATTAGGACAACTGGTCACCCTACTTGAATCCCACTTCTGTATCTCGCTATCAGTATGACTTTGGGCAAGATGCTTAATCTTTCTGAGCGTGGGTTAGGCTTCTGTAAAATGAAGACAGTCCCCACACGTTGCAGGGGTCTCATGAAGATTAGATTAGAGGTGATGCATGTGAAATGCCAGCATTTGTCAGGCGGGCAGTAAGTAGGACGCCAGCCTGTTATCACTGCTGTTGTGACAGGAAGGCCAGGCTCTCAACAATGGTCCAGGGCTACTACCTAGCTTGCAGTCCCCTCCTCCCCAGGCCCCTAGGGGCCTCTAGGGTGATAGTTATAAGCCCAAAATCCAAAATGAGTCATCAGGAAGACAGCCTCAAGAAAAGATGGGACTGATATAAGCAAAGCCAATTCTTAGCTCTCCCTATCTGAATCCTATTTTTTTCTCTGACCCCTCCTTCAAACTCCCCCAAAGCACCTCAAGTTTGTAGTCTTCCACCTCAAAATTTGGCCTCAGGAAGTTGCTAAGTCATCTGTACATTAAGTGATTTAAAAGAGACTTCTAATAGTGTTTGCATTTTACATCTCTTGTCTAGAAGAAGAAAAGCCTTTGTCTCCTATTAAAGGAAATTCCCACACCAAAGTCTTTGACCTTTTGGTGGATATCACCTCAGCGAGGTTCAGCAACTGCTAGGAGAAAAAGTAAAATGATAGCAGTTTAAGCAAGATGGAGGTTTATTTCTCTGACACATACAAGAGCAAGTGTGGCAGTTTCACAGGCCACGTGGACCATGGCATCCTCAGTGTTTCTCTCCTTCCATCCTAGTGTTGGCATCTTCCCTGCAAGTCACTTCCACTTCCCAGAAGGCTGCTGGAGCTACAGCCATGCCAGGTCATCCAAGGCCACAAGAAAGGGAAAGTAGAAAGGGTAGAGTGTACCTGCTGATTGACTCAGCACACTTTAAGCAGCCGTCCCCAAAGCCCCATGCAGCACTTAGCTTCATATTTCATTGGCCAGAGCTTAGTCACATGGTCACGATGAGTTGCAAAGATTTCAGGAAATATACTGTCCTCTGGGCAGACTGCAGCCTTACATAAGACCTAGCTCCAGGTAGTAAGGAATAAAGGGAGAATGTATCTGGAAAATATGCCAAATGGGCAGCCTGCACTGTGAAAGCTTCTGTTATTTTCCTAGTGTCTGGTTGATAGTTGACATGTGGCCAGGATCACTATGGCTGCAGATCTCTGTCCCCCAATTCTGGTGACCAGCCCCAAATTTAGGTGCCCCCTTAGGGACCAATAAAAGAATGAAGGGAGTTATACTAATACTGGAGGAGTTTGAGTTCAATTATCAGTCAGTGGATCAGATTTCCAAGGGATGTCCTATCTCAGGATTTTAAAGCCCTACAGTATAGACTTGTCACATCTCTAGGAGTTTAAGGATTTTTATATTCTCTGAGATTCTATGTATAATTTCTTAGTTGTTTCTCACAGTTTCTCAACTGTGTAATAAAATGCACTTTCAAAAGCAGCCAGGAACTTTTCAGAACAGAGGTGATTTCTTTTCCAACATTTATTGATCATGACTCCCATAGGAAATATGGAATGATGGATGAACTTTCAGTTCATGACTTAGAATCGGTAATAGAGAGGTGACTGATTGCTGAGCCAGAGACAAATCTTATGAGACAATTCAAGCCTGTGCAACAAGGAGTAAATAATTTCAGCTTACCTAGTTGCTACACGCAAACAGCAGCTGGGATTTCTCAGCTGACTGCTAACTTTACATTGTGTGTGTGTATAATGCACACAGTACTGAGCCTCATGCCAAGTACACTCTTCTAATTCTTTTTCTATAGGCACGTGATTTTCTCTAACATTAGGGTTTAGTCTAGAAGGACAGGCAATAAACTAAAACATCCTCATAGCTAAAAATAGCAATGAGGAGTAAGTGCCAGAGTTGGCCGCACAAGTATGACAGCTATGATCTATGATGAAAGCACCAAAAGGCATTTGAGTCAGATTGACCAGAAAGAGAGTAGGAAACCTTAAGTGCCCTTAAGAGTATCTGCCTGTTAAAGGAAACATTGAAAACAAAGTAAACCAGGGGTGTTCTCATTTCAAACTGAAAAGCAATAATGGACAAGCCTTTTTCTGAAGGGAGAAAAGCAAATTTTGAAATGTACAGGCAGTTGCCATTTGTTGACTTGTCCTTCGTGGAACCCTCTAGAACAGGCATCCTAAAACTACGGCCTGCGGGCCACACACAGTCTGCCACACACATCCCGCCCGCGGGGTGTTTTTGCCACTGCTGCCGGTCCTGCTTAGCAGCTAACTCGTCCCTGGCCCACAGTGCGCACTCTCCAATGGTCTGAGGGACAGTGAACTGGCCCCCTGTTTAAAAAGTTTGAGGAACCCTGCTCTAGAAGGAGGTACTACATGGGCAGCCGAGACAGTAGTGGCTAAAGTATACTAGCCCTGGCGGAAAAAGAGTGCTCAGTCCTGGCTGCTTTCTGGATCCAAAGCAGTCATGCCCAATGGTGTCTATTAGTGGAAAACCTCATGACAGGAGAAATAGGAATTGTTTTCCCTCCACAAATTGATTGTATCTCTGGTATTATATAAACTGCGTCATAACCAATATACCTCAACAATTTTTATAACCTGGTGCTCTTTTCTGTTCTCTGTTGTGATTGTGTCTTAGTGACAGGTCACAGAATCTAAAACACTATGTAGCATTTTTTCCCCATGTGTTCAAAAACAACCACTTAAGTGAACATTAAAGCTACCTGACACTGCTAAATTCGTGGGCATGAGCATGGAGCCCTTGAGTTAATTCTTTCAAATCTCAATAATAATAGTAATAGCAGCTGCCAAGAGGAGTGCCTGCTTTAAGCCAGAGGCGCTACAAATAGCTTTACATTCATATTCTCATTTAATTCTCCCAACAGTGCTCTACGGGAACATTTACCTCCCTATTTTTCAGAATAGAAAAGTAAGGATCACTGTCTTATTGATATCAAGTGTCAGTGTCGTTATTTAAATCTGGGCCTGTCTGAATTCAAACCCATGCTCTTTTCTCCTATACCTGTTTGCCTCATGAAGCTTCAAATCCCTTTCCCCTCTGACATTACTTTAGCATACCTTCTTGGAAGAAAAGGTGGAAATGTTACAGCTTTTTTGTAGATTACAATAATTTTGTTAATTTTTAAATGAAATCTAAGCCATGTTATTTTGGCCAGATCTAAGAAACACCCACAGCTTTCTGTACATTTTTCTAGATTATAATTGGACCTGTCTTTTATCCATATGCTATTTCAGGGCTCTCCACAAATATTTTAGGTATAATGAGAAAATTGCCACAACTGATTCAAGGGAATGGTGTTCTGATACCCGTCCTGCATTGTGGTGATTTTTGTTTTTGTTCTGATACCCGTCCTGCATTGTGGTGATTTTTGTTTTTGTTTTTGTTTTGTTTTTGACTAGGCACACCTTTCTATGGGAAAGAGAGTGGAGTGTTTGTTTGAACCCACTGACTAAGCATATAACATTGAACAAGTTTAAAAGAATCTGGGAGAATAGTGTATACAGTATGATTCCAATCTTATAAGTGTGTACACACACACACAAACACATGTCTAGTTTGTTTTATGATATATACATGTGATGTTTGGAAGAAATATAGCAGAATTAAAGAGTGGTTATCACTGAATGGTAGGAATCCAAGTTATTTTTCTTTTTCTTTTTCATTTCCTTCTAAATGTGCTAAAACAAATCAGTATTACTAATGTAATGCCCCCCCCCTGAAATAATATATTTAATGGGCATGAGATGCTTTTCATTCTGAAAGCAAGGAATGAGTGGCTAGAGGCAGTCATATATTGCTCATGGCCTCTTTTTATTACACCCATCTCCTTGTTTATGAACGTGATCACTAATATTACAGATCTTTGCTGCCTCTTTGCCACTTTTTTATTAGCTGGAAAGATAAACTGGCCTCAATAAAAAAACCAAAGCCAAAGGATTTCCCATGAAGTTAATCACCATGAACCAGCATCACTGAATAAACAAATATTCTCATTCTCTTCGTGCGGCTTTGTGTTTGTGTTTCCTTTGTGCAAAGATGGTGTCTAGAGGTTAGGAATCATACCACTATGTTGGTTATCTATTTCATGGTGACACATGGATTTGGGGAAGTGCCCTTGATATCTTTGCCATTTGTTGTGTGCCATTTTTACAGACACATGGTCCTTCTAAATTAGAGATTTTAGTTGGTTCCCTGTGAGACTGCCTCAGTGCAGTGTAAATATTTGAAGCAAGAGTGAGGTACAATCATGACTCCTAGCACTCACATTAATATCCATAATCCTCTGAGCAACAATAACAAATACCAGTACACTGAAGACATCATCTGTTTTTCATGACAATTCTCTCTTAAAAAATCACAAGACAAAAATCTTTTTAGGCCTACTAGTTAGTATGGAGAGTGACAGCTATGATATTTCTAGCTAATGCTTATTCTCTGTCCCTCTCTCTCTCTCTCACACACACACACACGCTTAGAAAGTAGAATACAAGTATCCCCATTATCTTTACTAAACTGGGACAGACCAAAATTGTGTCCAAGATCTTTCTTTGTAATGTTTTCCTGATAAGTACATGAAATTAGCACCAAAATTATATAGAAAGCTAGGGGACAGAATTCTGATCCCAGTTTTGCCACCATATCTACCGTCCTGGGCAATTACTCTGTCCTGTCTGTACTCCCAATGTCTCAGCAGTGAAATAATCTAAGACAGTCCTGGGGTGCTACAGATTTTTCTAAAACAGAGATGGTCCACGCATTGCAATACCTGTAGACCTATTTTCTAGAACCTGCCACCTGTCAAATCTATGGCAATAAAAAGGGGCCTTCTTTAATAATATCACTTATCACAGGGCAGAAGATGAGCAGTCAGCATTATACCACACACAAAATATGCTCAGATCAACACCTAAGTGGACATATAGGAATAACATTTATCAGGTATCAGGCAGGTTGTGGGGAAAGGGATGGGTATATACATACATAACGAGTGTGATGCGCACCAACTGGGGGATGGACATGCTTGAAGCTCTGACTCAAGGGGGGAGGGGGGACAAGGGCAATATACTTAACCTTAACATTTGTACCCCCATAATATGCTGAAAAAATAAGTTCATGTTCTGGTCTCTAGACTAGTCTCATGTTCTAGTTCATGTTCTGCCTCTTCCACTTGGTAATCGTGTGGAAGCCATATTGTGGTTAACTCTCCCAAATTCCTTTCCAGCTGAGCTGTCACTCCAGACCATTCTTAATGATCTAGTTTTCCTGCCAGAGACCAGTTCAGAAATGAGCTGGTCTAAACCAGCCAGAGGTCAATGAAATGTGAGAAGATGCTTGCTTGGGGCTTCTGGGAAGGAAGCCCTCTGTTTTCTGTTGGCTATGAACAAGGAAGCCCATAGCCCAGCTGACACTAGCAGCCAGGAGGGCAGTCACACTTACAGTGAAGCCAGAGAGAGGACAGCAGAGTACACAGAAAGGGGTTTGGGCACCAGTCATATCATGGAATTGCTGAACCAACAATGACAGATTTTTTTATCTTGTAAGAGATACATTTCCTTGTTTTTAAGTCACTTAAATTAGGCTTTTCTGTTACTTGTAGGAAAAGGTATTCTGACACACTGGTCATTGAGCAAGTTACTTCACATCTTTAGCCCACATTTCTCAGCAGGCAAGATGAGAATAATATCTGCTTTACCTATTTAAGAGGTCAGTTATGAAAGTCTTTGACAAAGTTGTTACTACTCTGCAGAAGAACGAGAAAATCTAGGACAGCATAGTGATAGTGAGTTTTCTAAAAAGTCAATGGAAGACTATTTAAAGGACTTTTTATATAACATGACCCCTCCTTCCTTCACTATGATCCCGTCCTTTCTTTCATGAGTGATGATGTTGTTATGTAACTTTCTCTCTCTCAAATATCATTATTTAGAAAAACACAAAGTTGGGCATTCTATATTAATATTCCAATCTTTTTTGGTAATTTTACTAGTCTGTAAAATCCCCAAATCTGGGATCCACCATGTGGAAATTCTTGGAAAGTGACAAAATTGTAAAAATCCTGAGCTGTTCCTATTCTTTTAGTTAAGCAGAGAATATTTCCTAAAAACAAACTCCTATTTGAAGGAAAGAAAGTTATGCTCAGTGCATAGAAATACAAATGGCTTTACTGTCTCCCGGAATTGTGTGATTCATGAGAAGGAGGAGGAGAGAAGAAGGACTGAAGTAGGTAATTTGCTCCTTCTGTCCCTTGGATACCACTGGAAAACACTATGACCCTCTCCAAGTCCTATCCCTCAGAAGCCCTGAGTTTCCTGTTCATAAAAGTAAACTCTGCAGGTGAAACCTGCCTCTATCTGCCATGCTTTCATTTTCATTTCACTGGGCATATGCCTTCCCCTACAAAGTGAAGACAGAATATTTGTTCCTTGGTCAATTCACATCTGTGATTGTGTTGTAGAGGTAGAATACCTGTTGAATGTGGAAGTAAACGTTACTCTTTCTTATACAAACATTTAGAAAGGAAATACAGTAAATCCTTATAAGTATTGTTAGTTTTTAAAGCATGCTTTTAAAGTGACTATTTCAGTGAACAAAATCTTTTCTCTACTCAATCATCTATTTGTCCTTCACCACACAAAGGCCTCTTTTGTAATGGCATGCATTAAAAAGTTTTGACAATTTTACTTTATTTAAAATGCCTTATGAAAGAAAGTTAATAAATAAGTAACTTTAGCAAGTTAGACTCTCCCTTATGGCTAAAATGTTTGGTATCCAAAAGGTAATGCCAATATCTTGCTGCTCAGAGCAGACTTTCTCAAAGGTAACGAGAGTCAGTTAATCCTTCTATAAATGCACAGCATTAGCATTGTGTACATGAGCTGAGTAAGGTTTCTATTTCTATGTGATAATAACCCTAATGACCCATGAAAAATGCCCTAATAACACATGAAACATTAAAAATGGAGGTAAATTCAGAAAGTATCTAATCAACCTTTTTGTTTTAAGGATCCAGGCAATTGAGTGATGTAGTTGAAAGTATGTAGGCTTAGAAACAAGTAGACAGATCTGCCCCAAGCCTGTCTCTGCCTTTTGCCAGCTGTGAGGCCCAAAATGACATTCACCACTCACCATCCCTCGCCCCTAGCCCCACTTCTTTATCTGTGAAATGAGGATAATAATATTCGGAAATCATCAAAGTCACAGATACCTGAGAAGTTGTGTCTTTCTCAAAGTTACTCAATTAGTTTAACCTTCAGAGCCCAAATTAAGAAGCATGTATGGAGGCTGTTCCCTGCACAATTAGACCATAATCAATTAGCACAGACCTTGTACATATGGTGACTGAATGGAGGGGGCAGGGGGCTGGGATTCATAAAGGCCCAGCCATTTTGGCAGGATGTGTGAAACTCTGATGCACAGTGCTTGCTATGGTTTGAAGGCGTCCCCCAAAAGTCCATGTGATGGAAACTTAATATCCAATGCAACAGTGTTATGAGGCAGGGCCTCATAAGAGGTGACTGAGTCCTGAGGGGAGAGTCTCTTTAATGTCATTATCTCAGAAGCAGGTTAGTTATAAGAGTGGGTTGTTAGGAATTGAGTCCAGCCCTGGTTCCTTGCTGTATCTTAAGTGCTTGCTTATACCTGTGCCCTTCTCCCATGGGAAGACCTCACCAAATGCCAAGGCATCATGCCCTTGGACTTCCCAGTCTTCAGAAACATGAGCCAAATAAACTTCTATTCTTTATGAATTACCCAGGCTGCGGTATTCTGTTGAAGCAGCAGAAAATGGATTAAGACAGTGCTCTTTTTTCAGAGCACCTCTCTGGGTTGGCCAAGGCTTTGCCAAGTCTTCCTCATAGTTCAGTTTCTCCCACTGCCCAACCCTGCTTCTGTTCACAAGGTATTAATTCCTCATAAATATCTTGTACCACAAACTCTGTCTTAGCATCTTCTTCAGAGAGCCAAACTTGCAACATAAAGTGTCACACCTTCGTAAAGAGTGTTAGGTTGGCACTTTGCCTCAGTTTCTCTCAGGCAGTTACAGTGCTAAACAGGAGGGCTGGCCTAGACCAACCAAGCTGATTCCAAACTCTAGCTTATATCTCAACCTTTCCTTCCAGCCTCATCCTCCAACACTCCTCCCATGAGGAGGTTCAGTATTCAAGCAGCGCAGGTTTACTTCCCATCTTTAAAACACACTGCTCTGTTGCCTTGGAGAAATGCCCTTCCTATCCCTCTCTGCCCAAACTTGACTAATCAAGCTGAGCAATCTACCACTGCACTTACTTGCTGTTGACTTTGGCAGAGATGAATTTCTTTCTATTTTTTTTTTTCCAAACAAGATTTAAACCACAGCCAAGCCCTAAACCAGCTCAGCCTGGGATATTATGAACTAGACTCAACAGGCAAACAAGGCAATGCCAGGCCACTTCTGGGCCTATGACCTGAGGGAGGCTTGATCTATATCTCTCACAGCTTTCTGCCTTCTCAATTACTCATTCATTCAACTAATATTTATGGAGCACTGTCTGAGGCACTGGGGATATGTCACCCAATAAAACAATCATGTTTCCCATCCTCAGACCTTACAGTCTAAGGTTAAAGACAAAAATCCAACAAACAAGCAAATAAACATAATTGCCTGTGTAGGATACTGACAGGGTGCAATGATGGAAAATAAAGATGAAAAGTAAGAGCCTACTTAGCTGCCAAGGAAGGCCTCCCTAGAAAACGACATTTAAGTTGGGCCTAAAAGATAAGAAGACATGAGAGTCAGGGGAGATCACTCCAGGCAGAGGGACTATACCCAATCATCCTTTGTTTATTGATCAACTAAGTTACTTCTAAGTTGAGAACCAAAATACAGGCTGGAAACTATCTTCTAATCAAGAACATGAAGTGTCATGTTGACTTAGCAAAAAGGAAAGAATCACACAAAAATGTAATTCAGCACTAAACGTTGATACAGACTTTACGTTTCACAGAAATTTTGAGAAAAGGATGATTATCAGAGGCTTTCTGATAAGAGCAAGACCTTGAACATGGAGTAGAACATGACACATTAGGTGGGTGGATTTCCTAAGAGAAAGAGCATCCATGGCAAGTGAAAGCAATTTGAACAGAGACATCACACCTGGAAATGGGTCTTGGTGTTTAATAGGATAAGAAGATTTAAAACTTGTTTACCTGAAGAAGGAATTTTTGTTGGGGCATTACAGGGAAATTATAGCAAGTGGAACCAAATTATATAGACTTTGCTATTCCCTTTATTTCCAAATTTAAATTATTTTTTTGAGGGGTGAGGATGAGAAAGCCTAGAAAGAACAAATGTTGCTAATGTACACATTGAAGGAAAGTCTAGATATAATCACTCTCCAAGTTGATTGGGAATTGGGGGCTTTTTATAGACTCAAGATGGTGTGGGATCTCAAATGGTTGGACTCCATCTCTCTGGGTTGTGGCAGGATAAGATATAAGCTATCTGAGACTGATTTAAAGCTACATTTTAAAGTTGCTAGATACAGAGATTGTAATCTCCCTGGTAACTTTTCAATTCCAAAGCAACCTTCACATCAGAAAACCTTTCCATAGTGTACTGAAGTGTCTCCTATTGTGATTTAAGCCCCATGCATTTGTTCTGTCCTAATGGAAATCAGAAATAGTCAATGCTCACAGTCAATTTCACTAGCTACTCTAAGACTGAGTACTGCCATTCAATTGCCTCTGTGAAATATTAAATGACTCGCATCTGTGCCTAGTTAGAAAATTGCTTCTGCTTCAGGTTAAATATTCTTCAATGTGGCTCATAATAGACTAAATTAGATAGCTTAGTTCTTTCTACTTTTTCCTATCATAAATTTTTCATGCCTACTGCTTCCTAAAACCCTGGCTTCTCTCAATTACTATTGTTTACTCTTGGAAATGTAAATTTCCTTTTCATCGAGGTATACAGCCATGTGAAAGAAGAGTTTGAGATTCAAACAAGCTTAGATTCCCAGCTTGATCTCTCTATAGCTCTATTTCCCCATCTAAAAAAGGATAATAGTAATAAGACCAACCTCATAAGTTTGATGTATGGAAATATAAAAAGTGTTCTCCACTAGCACTCTGCAGTCATTATTATTTACTTTTTAAAGCCCCATCCCATCATATCCTGTGTGACTTACCCTTTCTCAGCCTGTTTCCTCATCCGATAATAAATATAAGACCTGTCTCATAGGTTGTTCAACACCTGACACACAGCAGCACTCAAGGAATGGGCTCATTATTAATGAGAAAAATCTGGTATTCACAATGGCCTGTACATCCTTATGTTGTACTAAAGGAAATGATTCTAATTTTAGAGTCAAAAATTTATTTAAATACAGGAATTTCCCCTCTCCATTCAAAGCTTTCTCTAATGTCTTGACACACCCAGGAGAGTTTCTATAAATGTTATCAGTAGCACTGATGGGGGTATTAATGACCACCATTTTTGTTTGGCAAAAATAAAAAATAAAATAAAATTTTTCAGCCAGGCACAGTGGTTTACGCCTGTAATCCCAGCTCTTTGGGAGGCCAAGGCAGAATTATTGCTTGAGGCCAGGAGTTCCCAATCAGCTCTGGCAATATAATGAGATCCCTATCTCTACAAAAAAATAAAAGAAAAAAAATTAGCTGAGCATAGTGGTACATATGTGTAGTCCCAGCTACTCCAGAGGCTGAGGTGGGAGGATTACTTGAGCCCAGGTGTTCCAGGTTACAGTGAGTTATGATGGCACCACTGCACTCCAGTCTAGGTGACAGAGCAAGACTGTCTCCTAAAAATAAATAAATAAAATAGAAGAAAATTCTTCAGATATCTCTAGATTTTTGTGGCTGATCTCCTAATATTAAAAATACTTTGTTGGATTTGGAAAGAATAAAAAGAAAACAGAAAATAAAAACGTTGAAAAGAAATGCTAAGTGAATGAAAGGTTGAATAGCATTTGGAAATGCTTTCAAATCTAAATTTACAAGGCAAAGTATTCAGTGGTGGCTGCAGCTGGTGGGGAAAATGGCTCAAATGTAGCTGCTAGAATCCTTTTAAGACATTTGCACAAATGTGGGAAGGATGGCCAATTCTGCCTAACTCTGAAGTTGATGGACTGGAGCAGCCACACCACAATATGATATTATCATTGGGATGGGGGTAGGTGCAGCATTAACTGGATCCTGGGGTGGGGGGTCAGAGCTGGAATAAATCACAATTCCCCTCTGGGATTTCCTACTGCTCTGCCTCCCCATGGGTGCAAGACTGCTAGTGTGACAATGGAAGGGTTGTAGGCTCAGCATTAGGTGCAGTACTAGGGTAAAATATAGCGATTCTGGGGATTGGCCAATTGCATCTTCGGCCAGCTCAATATCCATTGCACTATTACTAATGTAGTTTTGTTACTATGTCTACCATGTGTCAGGTGCAAGCCTAAACACTTTACACGTATTTTCTCAGTTAATTTTTGTAGCCACTGTGTAAGGTTAGTTCCATTTCACAGGTGAGAACCTAAGGCACAGGGTGGCCCGGTAGCTTGCCCGAGTCTACTCAGCTAGTACAGTCACCGGCTTTAAGAGTTTTTAAGATGCTCAGAGTTTTAACCTCAGAGCATCTAATGTAACCACAGATTTAAGCTACCTTTCTGGAATGTGGCTTTCCAACATTCCAGTGTTCCATTTTAAATAATTCCAGTTTATGAATAAATGAATTTAGCCTCTTGGGATACATTTTGCAGATAAACTTCCCTTGGTGAACCGTCGTAGGACCAGTAACCAAAGGAATTTTAGCACACAAAAGTAACATTAGACAGACGAAGACTGGCCTGGTTTAATGAACCTTTAGAAATTTCATTGCTGTCATGTTACCAGATTTTGAGAATTAGGGTAAAGGTATCTCCCCAGAATAATGACATAAAATTAAACTCAATAAAAGAAAAAGAGCTTATTTTCTCCTCTAAATACAGATTTTTACTTTTTATTAATCACCAGTTGCATTCTTTTTGACAAAACAATACCTTACCATATAAATAAATTTTACTATATAAGCAAAATCTGGTAATGTAAGAAACATACAATATTCTATGTAAATAATGCAGAGATTTAAAGATTTGGCCTTATATACAGCATTCACAGTGCAAAAAGTATGACTAGGCCTTAGAGAGAGATGTTTTGGAAAGCATTAATGCAAATTTTGGAAAGGCTTCCCCCTGGGTGTCCCAACTGGGAAAAGCCACTTTCTCTGACTGACTGAAGTCCCAGGCAGGGCGGACATACAGCTTAGGAAGGAGGTTAGGCCCCTCATCTGCGTGTTTTTATGTGCTATGTAAAATGCACATCTGTAAACAGTGGCTTTACTAAGCCTTATACTATAACCCAATTGCTTCTCTTCGATTGCAAAAGCCTTTGACATCCTTCTGAGGATCCTCTAGGTTTCCTTGGGTGTTTTGTGCCGCAGCATGCCAGGTTAGGGTTACACAGGGCAGCTGAAATTTTGTCCTTCCCTTCTCATCAATGGGCTCAAACAGCTTTGTTCTGATACACCAGTTAAAGCACTCTTACTGGTATGCCAGTAAGCAGACTAAATCTTAAACCCCTCAGAGTAAACCTGTTCATGGCCGTGGTCAACACCAAAGCAATTTTTTCCTCCCGTGGGTCTTTAAGTTCATGGGTGTCAATATTTCGTATCGCCTCCATCTAATTCCAAGGCTTCCTTTCTAAATGAAGCATAAATAAGCTGCAGACAAACCTTTTACCGCTGGAGCATTTCTCTACCCCTTCTCAGTTTCATCTCCCTTTCTCTACAACAGCCCCTAGGAAGATTATTACGGAAGAGAAACAGGCTGCCTCTGAACATGTCATCCCTTCTCTAGAAATTCTGGTCCTGAGAGTGTCTTCTCAGGAGCCTTTCCAGCTTTTGATATTCAACCCACATCTTGGCCCTTGGTCCTGTTCCAAGTCCAGCATCCATAGATCATGCACTAACATCATATAACTCCTATTTCTGGAACTATTCATCCCGTTCATCTGGAAAAGATGTAAATCTAAGTCAGCAAGGGTATGCAACCAGAAAAGGATTTACCATGGAGCGTGAACTGCGGAGCCCCCCGCTGTGACCAAAGTACAGTGTATAATCACAGCCACATGATCATAGGAAAAGGATAAAGGCATGCAGGGTATTTGGAGAATGCTGTAGGATTCCAAGGAGGGACATCTCATTCTGCCCGAGGAATGGGCTGGCCAGGGACAGAGGGGAACCTAGGGCTGCTTCCTCCTGCCCCCCTGTGTTTAACCTGAGGGAGTTGAAACCCACTCCTAGTTATCTCCACATTTAATCTCCTCCTCTTCATCCCCAGAAACTCACCACTTCTCATCAGGAAATGTGTAAAATGAGAAAAAGAACGACAGAATACAGACCAGAGGAAGAGAAGCCAAGGGAGCCTGAGCAGGGTCTGCAGGGCAGAAGGAAGCCTGCAGACAGGTGGGTGTCAGTGGCCACAGCAGGAGGGAGTTCTAAGAGGAAAGGATGGTCCACAGTCTGGACCACATATGCATAAAACGATGTCACCAAAGGCTGAGTCAGACAATGTGTGAAGAGTATCCACTCGATGTGATAGCTGAGAGTTTTTCAGTGACTCAGACAGTGGGTAAAATTGAGAAGGAGGCAGAGTTTTTTCTGAGGTACCCACAGTTTGGGCAGCCCCCTCTACGTTTGGTGGCATTTATTTCTATGCCATCACGTGCTCCTGGAAGAGAAGCTATCTCAGAAAACCTGGACCTCCTGGCTAACATCAGTACCTTCCAGACCCACTGAAACATACCTGTCCTATCTGCCATCTCCTCCCAGCCACGTTTGCCTCACTCCATAGTGATGTTTCCCCGAGCAAACCAGTAAAAACGAATCCTTATAAACAGGCAAAGATTAATTAGCAAAAACAGGCAAAGGCTCTCAGAGCCTTTTTCCCCATGTCACATGCATGTATCTACTTAGGGGCTTTGTGCTTCTGACTGTTGAATTATCCAGAAGAATGGCAATAGTGGTGACACTTTGTGCATAAAGGAGAGGAAGGGGTGCCTCAGAGGGGAGCATGCTTAGGCCACAGGGCATTGTGGTGCTTCTCTGATCACACTGGGCTTGTACATGGACAGCAGATGGAAAGAGGAAGGGGAAAGAATGCAGGTGGAAGGATGGAGGGACAAAGGAAGAAGAGAAGAAAGAGAGAATAAATAGCATTTTTATTTTTAATTTTCACTGCTACCAAGTCAGACCTGAGTCCATGCATACCTAGAGCTAGGCCCTTAAAATTTATTTCTCAGCCTTTATGATTCACTTCCTTCTAGATAGTAAAACACCTGCAAGGCCTACACCTTTAGGCCTCGTTCTTCAGCATGACAACATTTTCTGCTTCTTGTCTCTGTGGACCAAAGAGGATTGAGATAGTATCTCTCTTTCAGGAGAGCACTTGGGATCAACACCAGCGGAGGGAAAGGAAGACCCAGCAAAGGAAGAGTTGAGCTGGGATGTAGACCCACTCGATGCCCCAGGCAACCTGCAGGGAGTTAAGAAGTTGGGATGACCTCCTACAGTTGTTTGAAGTTAGGGAAAGAAGGCTAGGCCTCTATGGCCTTTATATGCCCTCATCAGCTAGTCATTGGATATGATTGAGGGCAAAAGAGCATGACCTTGGAGGGGAGGAGGTAGTTGTCTGAATCTGTGGCAATCTCCCACAGGGGGCCGGCAGAGGAGGTCCATTTGCTGGCAGCACTCCCAGAAGCTAGGGCAAGATCTCTATTCTTCCCAAAGGGGATCAGGATGGCTTATCATATCCACTACACTCCTCAATGCTGTTTAATACTATAAAACTTTGCAAATAGAATAAAGGAAGGAATAAATATTACAAAAGCATGCTGTCAAATTGCTACATAATAGGATATTAGATTTGAAAATATTACCCGTTTAATTAAATTTCTCTTCGTTTTACAATGTTTGCCTTCGAATGGGGTCACTGAAGAATAATTTGTTTCACAGAGCAGCCATGCTATTAGCACAACTAGAGATATAGAAACAACAACTTTACCACTGCTAATTGCTGAGGATGGTTAGAGATAAAGGGGAAATAAAATTTGCATTTTCTAGTTTGTCTAGTGATAATTTTAAAAAAGAAACAAAAGCATTGCCTCTATAGGTCTGGTAGCAGGCAAGGAGGTGTAAAAAATACCCAGTACTTGCTAGGAAACTATAAGAAATTTTCCGACTGTCTTCTGCTTCCCTTGTTAATTTCCCCGAGCTCTGCAACTTTCCATCCCAGAACAGGGTGTATGAGGCCATGAGAAAAGAAAGCTCCATTCCCAAAAGTCAGGACTCTTTGCTGGGCCAACAGCTACCTAGCGCTGTGTGAATCATTCCTCTTTGTTGTTAATAGTCCTTGCTGGTTTCCCAGTGCCAACAGAATGAAGTTTAGACCCTCACCTGCATGCCCAGGGCTGCAGGACCCGGCCTGGGCAGCCTCACCTGCAGCCGTACGCCCTCCTGCTGCTGTGTTCCAGCCACGCCCTCCCACTTTCAGGCCCTGCAACATACCTGGCTCTCCCCAGTCCCTGTCTTGGCTCCTTTACCCTCTCCTGGAATAATTTTCCCTTCCAGTTGCAACTCCTTCATCCTCCCAAGTCTCAGTTTAGGTATCGCTTGCTCCTTTCTTGATCCCCCAAGTTCAAGTTCACCCTTCCCTCATGTTCCCAGAGTTCTCTCTAACTTTCCCCAGTATTGCATCATATTGTAAGTATCTATATGCCATATAAAGCCCAGGATCCTCATGCAGTTTAAATGCAGTTTAAAGAAACAGTAATGCAGTGTTCAAGAAGTCATTAAAGCATTTTAATCTTTACTGTGATTGCCTTACTGCAAATGATACTGCCTGAGCGGGCACATATTCTGAACACTCAGCGAAACATCCTTCCTCGCTTTACCTTTCTCCTTTTATCTCCCCATGCTCTGAAAACTCAATGAAACTTCTATAAACGCTCCAAAAACCAACCAGAAGATGTCACCTCGCCTTATTTCTCCTGCTTGTTCCCTTGTGCAATGGTACAGTTTTTCTTTTTATAGTGTTCTTTGATCCCTGTCATAACGTATCTGTATTTAACACTAGACTCTATAATGAAAAGGATCATTTTAATTACATTCACATAATTTCAGATAAGCCTGGCACACAGCATGTCCTCAATAAATATTTGTTAAATGCATAAGGACACATTACTGGGTCTTCCTAGGCTAAACCTACTTCTTCCAAGGCTGAAAGGAATAGACTGAGGAATTTCTAGTTGAAATGGTCTGTGATCATATAGGATTAGGGGGTCATGGGACACTTTGTGGCACTATTTATATTGAATGACTCTCATAGTTGACAATGATACTAAATAAATCAAGCATGTACAGCTCTTAATATGTGCTAGGGACCATTTTAAGGGCCTTGCATCTATTTGCTCATTTCATCCTTATAATGCCCTATGCAGTCAGGCCATTATTTTTCCCATGTTACAGGGGAGGAAATTGAGAACCAGAGATGTCAAGTAATGTGCCCTGGGTTACACAGCCGCTAAGTGACAGCATTAGCGTTTGAATCAGGCAGTCTAGCTCTCTACGTGTGCTGCTAACCACCACTCTATATTTATTCTTTTCTAGGTACTAAACAATGATTGTAACGGAATGTGGAGGGAAATATTTGCATTTGGATGGGATGCAAGACACCTTGGGAGTTGGGGCTTGAGATTATATTTCAAAATGAATGATTTACTATCTGCATCAATAAAAGTACATTTCTAAGATACTTTTGCTATCTGTTCTTCAGAGTTTATCTGGAAAATATAAAAATAATACTACCAGCCGATCACAAAAGATCACATATTATACAATCCATTTATATGAAATGTTTAGAATAGGCAAATCTATACAGGCAGAAAGTAGGTTAGTAGTTGTTTAGGGCCGATGGAGGAGGATGTGAGGAGAGGAAGATGATAGCTAAAGAGTTTGGAGTTTCTTTTTCCTTTTTTTTTTTTTTGATGAGACAGGGTCTTGCTCTGTGGCCCAGGCTAGAGTGCAGTGGCATCATCACAGCTCACTGCAGCCTCAAACTCCTGGGCTCAAGTGATCCTCCTGCCTTAGCCTTCCAAGTAGCTGGGACTACAGGTGTGCACCACCACACCTGGCTAATCATTCAATTTTTTGTACAGACAGGATCTCACTGTGTTGCTCAGACTGGTTTCAAACTCCTGGCCTCAAGCGATCCTTCCACCTCAGCTCTCCAAAGTGCTAGGATTAGAGGCTTGAGCCACTATACCTGTTTTTTTTCTTTTTTAAACGACGAAAATGTTCTAAAATTGACGGTGATTCACATGTCTGTGAATATACTAAAAAACCATTGAATTGTACACTTCAAATGGGTAAATTGTATGATATGGGTATTATATTCTCAATAAAGCTGTTATTTTAACAAAAACACTTCCCTACAAACTTATTTTCAATATGATGACTATCTGTGAATTTCAAAATCACTACTTTAAGATCCCTTTACAGTACTAGTCTGTCATTTAAATTTCTGTTTACCCATTTACATTTACTGCTTCTCCAAGGGTATTAGTAAGATATTCACAGCAGGAATAGTGCTGTTACTTGGTGGATTCACATTGCATGTTGGCCAGCTACAGCAGAGAACTGCTGGAAAATTATCTTTAAACCTTTAAAAATGATTATCACACATAAAATTGTGTTTGCAAATATTTTAAGGGTGCTTACTCTCAGAAAATTCTTGTTAAACATAAAATCATTTTCTAATAAAATTTTATTCTGGAATAATGTTAGATTTATATAAAAGTTGCAAAGGTAGTATAGAGAATTTCCCTATCCCCATCACTCAGTTTCAGTTTCCTCTGATGTTATCATCTTACATTATGGTGTTACACTTAGCAAAACTGAAAAATCAATATCATCTGTTAAACTCCAGACTTTACTTGGATTTCACTAGTTTTTCCATTAATTCTATTTATGTGTTTGAGGTCCCATTCCAGGATTTCACACTACATTTAGCCATCATGTCTCTGTCTCCTCTGTGGTCTGTGACAGTTTTTCAGGCTTTCTCTGTTTTTCACGACCTTAACAGTTTGGAAAAGTATGCCAGGTATTTTATAGAATGTCCCTCAATTCGAACTTATATCTTTCCCAGAAGTAAGCTGGATTCATGAGTTTGGAGAAGATTAGCACAGTGGTAAGGTGGCCTTCTCGTCACATTGTACTGGGGGTACATGAGATCCCCGTGAAGTGTCACTGGTAACGTTAATGTTTATCATTTGGTGGAGGTAGTGTTTGCCAGGTTTCTCCACTTTAATGCTACTATTTCTCCCTTTCTATCGTCTTTGGAAGCAAATCACTAAGCCCATGCCATACTCAAATAATTTTTAAATGTGAAAATTATTCCTGTTTATTTCTTTCAAACATAATATCCGCCTGTAAGATTTTCAAAGATTATTTCAATTGACTAGGATTCTCTTTTCCTTACTCTCTAATACTGAACTTTAAACTTTTGGATTCTAGTACTTTGGAAAATACATATTTTATAAATTATAAGATAATATGACTGCTGCTTTCCAAGATGTTAAATGTAAATTTGTACATTCTTCTTAAACAATTATTATTTTATTTTAAAATATCAATTGGTGAGCAAATATTGTGAAAACATAGCAAACTTTATAAGTACCACAGAACAATAAGTATTTTTTATAATCTTAGAGTATTTTTTATAATCTTAGATAGGAAAGACCTCTTTTAAATATGACATAAAACCTAGAACCCTTAAAGAAAAAGATTAATAAATTTAACTATATTAAAATTTTAAAAATTCTGCATAATATTTAATATTATTTTTTAAATGATTTTAAACTTTATAAATAAAGACAATGTAAATATAATTGTAAACCAATAACAAACCCAGCAATTCGAAAGAAACATGGCAAATGATACAAATAGAGAATTCACATGAAAAGGAATATAGTTTATAAACATATGGAAAGATGCTCCAACCTGATTCAAAATAAGACAAATATATTAAAACCACAATGAGATACTATTTTTGTCCCATTAAATTGGCAAAGATAAAAAAAAGATTAATAAAACACAGCACTGGCAATATTGTAGAGATAGAGGTACTGTCTGATGTTGCTGATAGGAGTATAAATTGGTGCAAAAATTTGGGTTAGCAATTTGGCAAATTTGTTGTAATTATACATGTTGTAATTATACATCTGTTTAGTATTTCCATTTTAGGGATTTTGCTAACAAATGTACTCGGTATGAAACAACCACATCATAAGATGTTATGTGGCCATTCAAAAGATAGATTTCTAGAGGCTGATGTGGACTGTCTTGCAAAATATATTGTTGACTGGAAAAGAGTATGAAGAACAGTGTATATAGTATTCTAGTATGTAAAAATAGAAAGATTAGGTTTTATAAATTTTCTATATAACCACACTTGCATTGCTGCATTGGCTAATTATGACACGATACATTAAAAAATTGTAAGTAGTGGTTGCCTCTGGGGAGGAGCTTAGGGGCCTGGGCATGTCAATAGGGAAGACTTCCTTTCATTGTCTACCCTTTTTTATTAGTCAACTTATTTATTTATCTATTTATTTATTTATTTTTGGAGACAGAGTCTCACTCTGTTGCCCTGGCTAGAGTGCAGTGGTGTCAGCCTAGCTCACAGCAACCTCAAACTCCTGAGCTTCAAGCAATCTTCCTGCCTCAGCCTCCTGAGTAGCTGGGACTATAGGCATGTGCCACCACGCCCGGCTAATTTCTTTCTATATATTTTTAGTTGTCCAGATAATTTCTTTCTATTTTTAGTAGAGACAGGGTCTCGCTCTAGCTCAGTCTGGTCTCGAACCCCTGAGCTCAAATGATCCACCCACCTCCGCCTCTCAGAGTGCTAGGATTACAGGCGTGAGCCACTGTGCCCAGCCTGTCAACTTATTTTTTTAAAAGCACGTACAGTATTTCTGTATGTATTATAATTCTAGAATAATAAAAAATAAATGTTATATATAAAGGGCATGCATAACTTATAGGACAAAGCTTATCATTTAGAATTCCCAGAATTTCCAACTCTGTTTTGTTGAAGCAACTTGTACTTCTAGAAATCACTTACCCAAAGTATGGGAGGTGAAGGTGAAAGTTAGCTGATGCCCAAAGTCTCTGTTGTGAACTAACAAACGAAAAGTATTAGGTGTGCATCAGTGCCCCAGTCTCTCTCTGTCTGTCTGTCTGTCTGTCTGTCTCTCTCTCTCTCTCTCTCTACCCTCCCCTGCCCATTTCATAAGGAAACCTGTCACATTGGATTGGGCCCTCCCTTAATGACCTCATTTTAACTTGATTATCTCTGTGAAAACTCTATCTCCAAACAAGGTTGCATACTGAGGGATGGGGTTAGGACTCTTAATGTAGCCATTTTGGGGGGACACATTTAAACTCATAACACTTAGAAAAAGGAAACCGATCCAATCAGGAAAAGTAACATTGGCTAAAAAAGCACAAAGTGTCATAATTCATGATTCATGTAAGTAAAAATCCTAAAAACAGTTTACAAAGCAAAAAACGTTCTTCATAAGAAGGCTATTTTCAACACAGAACAGCACTATGTCAATTCAAATAACAGTCACTGTCAATGTATGATCTTGTGCAACAAATGCTTTGGAGTCTGGATTGGATCTAATTAAGAAATACAATAGACCAAAATCTAAAGGGTCCTGATCACACTGCAGGTATAGAGAACTGAGCTGTGAGAGAGTTTGGGCTTCCCTCCCCCCAGTTCTGTATATGTCACTAAGCAGCAACAAACCACAAACATGCCGGTTGTCCCCAGCAAAAAAGCCAAATCACTTATAAAAACAAAAATAATCCAAGTCGCAAAATTATTCAAGGAGAAGAAGGTGGGATGGAAAACTGTGTGTTCATTACAACTTTTCATTTGCTAGTTCACAATAGCAAATATATTATGTATGCTATCATTTTTTATTAATTATCTACGTGCAGATTGGAGTTCCACTGCCACAAGCCAAGGAACCGCCAGAAGCAGGAGAGAGGCCTGGAACAGATCCTTCCCCAGCACCTTCAGAAGAAACGTGGTCCTGCCAACACCTTGATTTTGGACTTGTAGGCTCCAGAACCGCGAGAGAATAAATTTCTGTTGTTCTAAGCTACCCAGTTTGCAATACTTTGTTGCAGCAGCCCAAGGACACACGATGGGGAATAACTGGACACAGTAATAAAGACCCCAGTGCAAAATGAGCTCAGACTCTCTTCAATTTTTTCCTATACTAGGAAATGCCTCTTCTGAATTTGAATTCTGCACGTAGTTCAGAAAGAGCAATTACCTTTTCAACTTAAGTCGTGTTTCCTCAACATTCTTAGGAAGAAAGGCTATAATACCACTTCTCTCTGTGGGAACTGTCTACCCTTTGGGTCCTATTTTCCAATAGGCTTTGAATCTTCTTACTCAAGTTGTTTCTTCTGCTTAGAATGACTTCACCTCCTCTTTCTACTAAACTACATGCCTTCCCCTCTTTCAAAACTCACTTGCAGAACTTGTTTGAAGACTCACTTCCTCGTTGGTCTTTCTAGACTGCCTCTTCCAGTATACAGCCTCTCTCAGCAACACCTGTGAATGCTTCATAGTGCTAAGTGCACGCTCCTGTCCTCGTAAACATATTTATTTCTCTCTGTGTTCGTTTCAGCATTTGAATAGTATATTTGTATTAATATATTGTTTTTCTTTAAATGGTAAAATCTTTGCAGGGAGGGTTGTTTAAGCCAGCAGGTGGCAATAAATGTAATAGATACACTTGTTATATTTATAGGAGTACTTACTCTGTACCTCTGCCCTGTGAACTCAGGAGAGGTTGTGTGTGTGTGTGTGTGTGTGTGTGTGTGTGTGTGTGTGTGTGTTTGTAATAAGACACTTGCTCATGGTCACACAGCTAGCTAGTGGCAGAGACAAGAATTTATTGCAGGGACTGACTCTGAAGACCCGGCTCTGAGACTCATACTAAGAAAAGATGGCCTGTTAAGCCAACTTTGACTAATAGAGCAGGTATTTCATCTATCTTGCTCACTGATCTATCCCCAGGGTCTAGAATAGTGTCTGGCACATGGTAGATGCAGGATTCATATCATATTTTTGTCGCATAAACAGTCTTTTAGCTCTATACATGTGTGACTATATCAATAGGAATAATCAAAGGGGAAAACATTTCTTTTCCAAATATTAGGGTGAACCATATGAAATTGCCCATATTCAAAGTTTTTCAACCTACAAAGACGGCAATTTCATGCTGTTCAACCTTATACAATTGGCCAAAGGATTTATAGGCTAATAGAAGGGTCTGTCTTCTACTGTTTGATTTGTTTTAAAAAATGTTTTTCTTTCATGTCAGTGAGCCTCAGACTCCCATTGCAGCCCTTGGTTTCTGACAAGGACAATGCATTATTGCATTTCTGTCGCTGTATGGTCTCAATATGAGCATGTATTTCTGACCCTAGTGACTGTCTGACATTGCAGACATTTTGTTTCAATGGGCATGGTTAAGAGCCTCCATTCTTCTAAAAATGGATGACAATGTGGGTGGGTCATTTTTTTCCAAGAATATTCTGAAAAAAAGTTCTGGACAAATAAAACATGGACCCAAATAGGACTACAAATAAATGTGCTTTTAGGGAAATAATGCAGCTGACTCCATCCATGAAAGGCCACTGGGGCTTGGTATTAGGCGTGTAACCTCTACCAGGATCCACTGTTTATCACCATCTATTAAATATTTGAAGTTAAGGGGCCTAAGTTCTAACTCTTTCTCTTTCACTGAGTTGCTTTGTGGCCCAGATCAAGCTACCTTTGCCACCTTGGTTTCTACCTTATCAGTCAGTCTGGGGCTGGTGAATCAGTCTTTCTAAAATCATTAGAATTGGATTCTAGTCTTCTACTCAGAGCTAGCAATGTGACCTTGACCCAGTGAGACACTCTGAATTATTTCCTAAAATAATAAAACTGAAATTATGTTTATCTTGTATGCATCACAGATTTATTGAGGATATTCAAACTGTAAAATACTATTCGTATGTAACCTTTTCCTCCTAGAGTCACACCTAAATGTGTCAAATCATGGAGGTAGCAGAGATTAGCCAAACCTAAGTTATCTAACTTGGACACAGCAAGTTAGATAATACTGTATGATGGAAATATGACTGATAACAGTCATTGAAAGCTTTCTGTGTGACAGACACATTCTGAAAGTCTGAATATTTTCTTATAATCCTTATAACCATCTCATAAGTTAGATACTACTACTACCTTTATTCCACAGTTGAAGGAACTGAGTCACAGAGAGGTTAAATAAATTGCACTGTGACTCAGTGGCAAAGCCAGGCTTTGCACTCATTCTTGCAGCCTATGGTGGAGATATTTAATGTCACCAAATGTCCATGGGCTCCCTTTCATTTTCCAGACTCCCTTGTAATTAAACTGGGGCCTTGGAACTCATTCTGGCTAATGGGCTGCAGTAGGCCTTGGGTTGAAACAATGACGTTAAAGATGAAAACAGGATGGGCCACATGGAAGCAACCCACATTGGGGAGCCACTGGACCTGAAGCGGACTTTGCATAGGACAAAAATGTACTTTCGTGTGATTAGCCACCATGGTTTCAGGTTTGTTGGTTATGACAGAATAGCCTATCCTATCCTGAGTAGTATACTGTTTATTGGAATAAATATACTCGTATTTTTTGCATCTAGAAATCATACATTGTGACTTGGAATTTGGAACTCAATGTTGCAACCAGACAATTCCTTCTAACATGCTTCCTCCTCAAAAACTTTTTGGAAGAGTTACTTTATGCCATTTGTACAGTTCTCCCCTTTACTTTCTCTACCCATCAGCCTAAGATGTACTTTCCATGTATGTAATTTGTCTACCTACCTCTTATCTACTTAATCATATGTGTGTGTGTGTGTGTGTGTACAGTTTATGTGTGCACATGCACATATTGAAGGATAAGTGAGGAAGGAAAGGAAAGATAACTCAAAACAGTCTTCACTGCTTTCCAAATGTACACCGGACCTTTAAAGACAGAGATGGAGAAGGTTTAGAAACTATTTTTTTTCAAGAGACCAGAGCAAAATAGATATTTAGAGTTGTGTCTGGAAATGTGTTTTCTGATCTTGACATTGAAGCACTTAATGACTGAGGTCTTCTTTCTACTTTGTTATCTCAGAATTAAAAATGGATGACAATGTGGATAGGTCATCTCTTTCCAAGAATATTCTGAAAAAAAGTTCTGGACAAATAAAACATAGACTCAAATAGGACTACAAATAAATGTGCTTTTAGGGAAATGATGCAGCTGACTCCATCCTCTTCACCTCAACTCTAAATCAGACAAAAATTTACTGTGCCTTGAGCTCCTCAATGACAAAGCACTGTCTGGTTAGGAAGGAGAACAGCAACCTTTAGTGGAACGAGAGCTTAGGTTTCTCTGCAACGCTCTGCAGAGGGTGCCCTTTAGGCCTCTGAGACATTCTGACTTGGGACAGAGCACCAGCGACATGCCTAGGGGTGTGTGTGTGTGTGTGTGTGTGTGTGTGTGTGTGTGTGTGTGTGTGTAAGCTACTTTCAGTCAGTTCTGAGTATTTTTTAATGCCATTACGTGCTTGTATCTTCTCTGCTTTCTCTCTTCTGTCTTTTCAGAAATTCTACTGGATAAACATTGCATGTTCTGAGTTGATCCTCTAATTTTCTTATCCTCTCTCCACTGTCCTTCTCCTTGTAAACTCCCCATCTCATTTGAGGTTGGGAAGGGGTAGTTGCTTTGCTGTGAGGGATAAAGAAAGAGTTCGAGGTACTAACTAGCAGTCTGTAAAGATTTTCACCCATCTCCCTCCTTTCAGACCACGTGCCACCTCCAGACCCTGAGCCTTCCAATTGGCATTCAGCCCAGCTCACTTCTGTGCCTGTCCCTGCTGCAGCTCTCAGGTTTTCCATTCTGTAAAAGTTTTTGCATTTCCAAAAGGTTTTCCATTCCATCCTGAATGGTTTTCTCCATTCTGTAAAAGTCAGTTTCCACAATTCTGCTCTCACTTTCTGTTTTACAAGAATGTGTTGCTATATCATGTCTGTAATTGTCCCCTGTTCTAGTCCCTTTATCCTTGTGGCTTTATAGCTTTCCTATTTGTTTCAAATTCATTTAGTTTTCTTTTAGTGGGGCTTCAGGGGAAAGAAGGGATAAAGACACATACTCAATCTGTGTATTAAATCATTGAATCAGAATTTCCCTGTGACATGTTTTTTAAAAATGACAGCTTTGCAAGGTACATATTAATAGGCTCATTTTACAGATACGGCTAGTGAGTCTTGGAGAGCTTCAGTAAATTGCCTAAGAGCTCAGCACTAAGTACTAGAGCCGTAGCTAAAACCTGTGTGTAACTGAGTCCCTTCACCAGTACTGAGTTCTTCCTGAAGTGGCCACGGGGGGCTGGGTCAGGGACTGTTGTCAGGGATGGTTCTGAGAAGACACATGATGCAAGTCAAGCAATGTCTAGACCAATCTAAGGTCTCTTCCAACCCTGGCGATAATATTTGTCTTCGCCTTGTTTGATAATTACAAATGGTTTCCTACATGGAGCCTATAATTAGAATATTCATGGCCGTAGAATAACATGCGTTAGGGAGAAATGTAGAATTAATGGGTCACAGGGAGATATTTTTAAATAAAGATAGTTAATGCAATATCATTTTAGCCTAAGTACTAAATAGCACTCAATTAAAACCCTGAGGGAGGGACATAAAACAGAGAAACTAGCTGAGTGAGCCACAGTACCTAATTATAAATGTAGCTACAGTACCATCAGCCCATGGCATACCCACAAAGAGGAAACCCTATGTTTAGGTGACTCCTCTGTGAAGCCTCCTTTTAAATGCCCTGTGTCATGGAGCCTCCCGACACACCATTCAGTCAAGCCCACTCAAGGAATGAGCTATGTACCATTTGTTTATTTTAAGATTCCTCCTGTCATGCATTACTTGTATATGTGATCATCTTGGCTATATTAAAATGATGCATTGCAAAATATAAGATGGGATATCTGGAGTATTCTAGAAAAAACAAAAAGCTGGTGACAGAAATTGGTGGTCTTGGAAACTCCAACAGCAAGAGGCTGACTACTGCATACTTCAAAAGGCACACACGCTGCATGGGAACCATGGTCCCTTCCTGTAGGTCAACAGACTTGGGAGGGGTAAAGTAGGCAATAGCTGAGACCACACCCTCTTTCCCACTGAGGCTCCAGCCTGGTGCTGGGGGAATGCCTCCCAGGCCTCTGTGCCCAGAAGGCTTGCTCTTGGGCCAGATCTTCCCACGCCACTGTCTCTCAAACCAATGGCAGTGTTTCCGGAGTTCAGTGATCACCTTGATATAGTCTCACAGGCTCCAGAGAGATACGTACTCTGAGCCACAGCTATCCTGTATCTCCGGGGTGGGGGGCAGACTTGCTAGGGACTCCCTGGCGCTGAGTAGACCCTAGGCCAACCAGTCCACATCCACTGCCTAGGGGCAAAGCTAGGCCCAACCTGGCTAAAATGATATTAACTAAATTGCATTAACTATCTTTATTTAAAAATAACCCTGTGACCCATTAATTCTACATTTCTCCCTAAAGCATGTTATTCTTACACCATGAATATTCTAATTATAAACTCCACATAGGATATCATTTGTAATTATCAAACAAGGCGAAGACAAGTATTATCGCCAGGGTCAGAAGAGACCTTAGGTTGGTCTACACATTGCTTGACTGGCATTGAAGTTAAGCTAGACAGGTGTTCATCATCATGAAATTCTTTCCAAAAGTCAACTGCAAGCTTCTGTTCACTGTGTTTGGGGTGGGCAGTGGTTGTAGGTATGGGTGTGTGAGTGGGATAAAGGGAAAGATAGGCTAATAAATGAATATTGTTTCACCTAGAGAATTCTGGGGGACCCAGAAAAAGAGGTGATTAAAGGGAACAATGGAGTCGTTGCTTCTAGAGGAAGGGCAATAACTTGAAGCTAAAGGGTAGTTAGTAGAACTAGCTTTGGAATCCAGCCCTGCCATCTCCCAGCTATGGGACAGATGCTAATCTTCTTGGACCAGCCATCTGCTCCTCTGTAAAATAGGGGTACGAATAAACTGCATAATATTGCCATGAGGATTTATAAAATGCACATAAAGTCCCAGCTTAAACAAAAAGTAAATTATAGATGAAATATAAATTTTTTCAAAGCTCTTTTCTTTTTCTTCTTGTCTCTCAGATCCTTAGGTTTTGACCCAATATTTAGAAAACTAAGGAATATTGTATATTGACTTCTTTAGGCAGAACTAAAAAAAGGATTTGAGGAGCCAAAATAGCTATCTTTAAATATACAAAGGACTAGAAAGCAAAAATAATAAATAAATAAATAACCATTAGTTTTATTCTGTATTTTTTTAGTGTTGTTTGTTTTAGACTTTTTCTACTTTGTGTTTACATATTACTAAAACATTATTTTACATTATTTATTGTTTTTACTTGACAATAGGCAATAAATATTAAATATTATTTCATGAAACTTTATGTTCTTATCATTTATATAAATTTATATGCACTCGTTGCAGTGTAAAATGTGCTTTTTCATGGAGGGCTGTGAGAAAAAAATTCTGGAAAAATTACTGAGAACTTTACTTAAAAACAATTTGTGTATTCTGGTTATTTTCCAAATTTGTTGAGGCTCTTTTGGTTGTTCAATAACAGGAAGCCAACTTGTACTAGTTAAAGATAAGGGGAGATTACTTTCAAGGATATAGTGCACCTCCCAGAACCAAAGACAGAATGCAGCTGGGCTTCCACCGGCAGCTGGAAGACTACAGGGAAGCTCAGCTCTCTTCTGTCTCCATCTCCCATCTCTGCCTCCCTGGCAGCCTGCTCTTTCTTCCTGTGCAGGCTGGCTTTCTGGGTCCTCAGTTCCCACAGCGAAGCCTAGCTCTGCATGCTTTATGTTATACTTCTTGGCCACCTAGAAAGTTTTTTCTTTCTGTCTCCATCTTAATTTCTTTATTCAGTTCCCACCTGCCAATGAAAAAAGAAGACCTGTTTAGGTCGGTTCAAGTAAAGTCTACCCTTGATCCAATCAACAGTGGGCTGGAGAGAAAAGGCATAGAGTAATGGGGCCTTAGTGGAGTTCTGGGATTCTGCTCCAGAGAAGGAGGAACTGGAGTGGAATAACTGGATACTCCAAGTGGTCCCTGGTGCATGCTCTTAACTCCCCTCTCCAGAAGAAACTAGTGGGTTCTTATATATTGAGTCAAAAAAGTCAAGATTATGAATGTGCTCAAAATGACTTTGAGTATTATAACCAGAGACACTTTTCCTCAATAAAAGGAACTCTGGATTGCAGGCAATTGAAGAGCTTCTTGGAAACGGCACATTATCCTCATAGGATAACCTGAGCCTGAAACAGAAATGCAGGGGGGGAAAAAAAAGTGAAAACAAACCAAACACGATTAAATATGTAATGTGAAGTGATCTGCAGCAAGAAGGATCAAGGCTATTGAAAACACCAAAGAGAGGTGACCTTAGGCATACCTGTAAACAGAACGCCTTGCTCTGCATGTTGGCTTTATTTTCTGGGTTAAATCTAATCAAAGTGTTTGCAGTCTTGTGTGGTTTGGGTGTGGTGGTATAGCCTGGAGTGAGTCACGTTGATGACCAAGTATGGTTTCTTTTTCTCTATAGTGAAGAAATGTGGTTTGCTCAGCATATCATCCCAGTCTAAATGCCTTCTGGATAAGCCACAAGCAATAGTTATTAATGAACAAAAGACATGCTGAGGGAGGAAATGAGGGCTAAGCCCTAGGACACGTTTGCTGCCTAAGGAAAATTTAGATGACTATTTTTTTGAGTGGGAGGGGGTAGATTAGGAGATACAGAAAGGATAATTAATTTGAAAACTTCTATATCCAAAGAATATAATAATTCTTATAATAAAAGTTGATTCCTATGAATCACTTTGTCTTGGTACATTCCAGACAGAAACAACACATTAAAGGATTAACCTAACTTTGTTAAGTATTTGAAGCAAGCTGTTTGCTGTGGAGAGAATTGGGCTGCTAAAATTTCTATATCAAAAATTAACCCAATAAAGTAGTGTTTGTGAGTGGGAGAAGAATTGAAATTAGAGAAAAGCAGCAAGATTTCAAAAACATAATTCAATTTGCAGAGATACACTGCCGGTGAGAAAATGTAATTTTGTGACTCAGTTTCCTGTGTTACCTCCAGGTGTGAGGGGCCATAATGAACTTATAACTATTTCAGGACAGGAACACTGCAGGACTTGGCATTCATCATCCCAAACTTGGTTTCTTTGTTGCCTAGCAAATGCTGGGGTGGTTTCTAATAATTAGCCATTCTATCAGCACATACACAAATGAAACAATTAATTGCAAGCAAGTTTGTATTTCCTGAGGAAATGAAAAAAGCACCCATGCTCATGACTGAGCACATACGGGTGAATTCTGGCTGCCAGCTCAGGTATGTGGGTCTGGATCGGGACCTTCCTGAGGTCCTGCTCAGCTAGGGCTCATCCTATGGTCCTAAGAATGTCTGGAATGCTAGCTGAATGGAAATAGACCTAGAACATTCATCAACTGGACAGGAGGTTACTTCTGACCTGGGATCCAGCCAAAAGTGCTTTATCCATGTCCAGAGAACACTCTGGGGTTCTAAATTATTTCATTAATAATAATAATAAATGAAAATTTATGAAGAAGACCCCCAAAGCAATCACAGCAGCAACAAAATAAATAAATGGGACCTGATCAAATTAAAAAGTTTCTGCAAAGCCAAGGAAACTATCATTAGAGTGAATAAACAACTTACAGAATGGGAGAAAAGATTTGCTTTCTACACATCCGATAAAGGGCTGGTAAGAAGAATCTATATAGAACTTAAGAAAATCAACAAGAAAAAATCAAACAACCCATCAATAAATGGGAAAGGACATGAACAGAAACTTTTCAGAAGACAGAATAATGGCCAGCAAACATATAAAAAAGTGCTCAACATCTCTAATCATCAAGGAAATGCAAATCAAAACCACAATGAGATATCACCTAACTCCAATGAGAATGACCTTTATCAAAAAGTCCCAAAACAACAATTGCTGGCATGGATGCAGAGAGATTGGAACACTCTTTCACTGCTGGTGGGACTACAAATTAGTACAACCCCTGTGGAAAGTAATTTGGAGATATCTCAAAGAGCTAAAAATAGAAATGCCATTTGATCCAGCAATCCCAGTACTAGGCATCTATCTGAAGGAAAAAAAGACATTCTATAATAAAGAAATCTGCACTTGCATGTTCATGGCAGCACAATTCACAATTACAAAGATGTGGAAACAACCCAAGTGCCCATCAATACATGAGTGGATTAATAAAATGTGGTATATGTATATGTATACCATGTAATAATGTAACTCAACTACAAAAACCAATGGTGATCTAGCACCTCCTATATATTATCCTGGATAGAGCTTGAGCCCATCCTTCAAAGTGAAGTATCACAAGATTGGAATAACAAGCACCTCATGTACTCACTATTCAATTAGTACTAAGTGATCAACACGAAGGTACTCACATGGTAGTAATATTCATTGGGTGCCAGTCAGGGTGGGTGTTGGGGGGGTAAACTCACAATAAATGGAGATGGAGAACACGGTATGCGGGAAGAGCACGCTTGTAGCCCTGGCTTGGGCAAGGCAAAGGCATTACATGTAACCAAAATGTTTGTATGCTCATAATATTCTGAAAAAAAAAAATATTAGACATGGAAAGAAGTAGGAAAATATGACCTGTTATAAAAAAATAAGTCACTCAACGTAAACCAAGTCAGAACAGATACTAGAATTACCAAGCAAGAATATTTAAAAAGTTATAACTCTATTCCATACATTAAAATAATTCAGTAGAGACATAAAAGATATCTATAAACCCAAACCGAAATTTTGGAAGTTAAAGCTACAATGTGTAAAGTGAAAATGTTGAATGTGATTAATGGAAGATTAGCATTTCAGAAGAGAATAGAAGATTAGTAAACTTGAAAATACAGTAATAGAAACTATCAAAAATAAAACACACAAGGAACAGGGAATTTCAAAAAACTTGAACAAATCTGTGAGCTGTCACACCATTGAAGCAGATTGATCTACACAGACTTGTAAATACATAGAGGAGAAAGAAGGGGAACAGAAAAATTATTTGAACAAATATAAGTGAGTTTTTTTCAAATTTTATGAAAACTATAAAGCCACAGATCCAGGAAGCTCAACAAAACACAAGCACAAGAATTATGAACAAAAATAAACCAAGGCACACCATAATCAAATTGCTCAAAAGCAGGGTAATCTTAGAAGCAACCAGACAAAAAAGACACAATACACACAAGGAAAGAAAAATTCTGATGAAAGCAGATTTCTTCACAAAAACAATGCAAGTAAGAAGACAGTGGAGCAACAACTTTAAAATGCTTTAAAAAACAGTAGCAATGTATTGTGAGGTTCATAGCATATGGATAAGTAAAATGTATGACCACAATAACACAAAGGTCAGGAGGAATGAAAGGGAAGTATACTATTGTAAAGTTCTTATGCTGTTTTTGAAATACTGTAATATCATTTGAACGCATACTGTAATAAAGTAAAGGTGTATACTATAAAACCTAATGCAACCACTAAAATAACAACAAAAAAATAATAAATGAAATTTAAAATTGCAACCAGTGTTTATTGCACAATTATTATACAACAAAGCACTGTGCTAAGTGCTTTAATACATTGCCTCATTCAATCTTCAGAATAACCCTAGGAAGTGGATACTCAGTTTTGTTATGCATAGGTAACAGGTAAGAAAACAGGGATTCAAAGTGATTAGGTAACTTGCTCAAGGTATGGAAGCAGTAAGTGGTAGAGCTGGAATTTGAACACGGCTGTGTGGATCTAAAGCTTTACCCACTATGAGGTGTTGCCAAAATATGGCAGCCACTAGCCAATGGAAAGTGATATTTACCTAGGTGTTTCTTTGGCTCTATTCTTTACTTCCCTATAGGAATACTGTTTCAAGTCTATATTTATATGCAAATCTATTCCTAAGTAGATTCCTAGATAAAACAGCTGGTGAGTGGAGCAGTCAGAACACACATAACATTAATTGATTAAGTTTGCCATCTTCTATGGGAGCAGAAGTATGTAGCACCCCAAAACAATTACAACAGTAACATAAAAGATAACTGATCACAGATAATCATAACTGATAAATAATAATGAGTTTGAAATATTGCAAGAATTACCAAAATGTGATATAGAATTGAGCACACACTTTTGGAAAAATGGTGCCCTGATAGACATACCTGAGGCGGGGTTGCCATAAAACTTCAATTTGTTTAAAAACAACAACAGCAAAAAAAAACAAAAAACAAACAAACAAAAAAAGGATCTGCAAAGTGCAATAAAGCAACGCAAAATAAAATTACAATATGCCTGCATTTACTTCTCTGTCTCTTCTACCAGACTATAAAGTCCTGAGAGTAAGAGGTCCAGTACCTCTTCATAGCAGGCGTGTGTTACTGGGCAAATAAAGAATTAAATGCTTACCATATGTGGTAACAATAATATAGCAAAAGCCACATGTGTTTAAAAGGGACCTTCCCAAAAAATGCTGGTCCGTGGTGTCAAAGTCCAATAACTCCTCACTGACTACCGGGAGAAAGTAAAAACATCACCTTCTTCGTCAGCTTCTTTGAAATTCTTCTTTACTCATGGTCATTAATGCACTGTTTAGCAGTTTTGCTATGCTTATGTGAGTTGTGACTTTTAAGCAAGGCCTGAAAGGATAGGGTCATTATTTCTTATAGATTTTGTTATTTAGTATTTCATTTAGCACTGTGTAGCTGCTCAGTAAATAATGGGTTGATAAATGGATTCATTACTCCTAAATATAGACCTTCAGCTTCAGCCAGGTGTGTGGGTTCCTCTTTATCTCCTGAGGTGCCTCCACCCCTTCTCCTTCTGTTCACACCCCACCACCCAGACAGTCTGCTCACACCTCCTTTTGCATCCCATAATCTACAACGCCCGCAGAATCCCAAACTCCTGAAGCACATTTATGTTTACTTATTCATACACTGTATGTCTTTCAATGTCATTAAACCATCATGTGTTACAAATGCCATATGACTTCAGCTATACTCTAAGTCCCCAAGGCAAGGAATGTGTATTTTTAATCTTTTATCTCTCCCTCTACTATAACTTTCACAGTGCTTCACATAGAAGATTCTCTCAAGAAATATATAAGTAACTGGTTTAAATTCAATTTTTAAAAACTCTGTCGGAAAACACCTCAAACTTTAATGCCACCAAGTCAGTGGGAACCATTCTTCTTCCAGAGTTAAAATAATTCCAGGAATTTAAAACCCTGAATCTGAAACATCTAGGTTCCCTAGTAAGAAAAAGACTCCAGTTCCCACAGTGGAGGCCAGGGAACAGGAGCTATCACCTCACCCCCTGTAGCTTTTGTGTTTGTTTAAATAACTGTAGTGGTTTACTCACAATAAGAACTTTTTTAAGGCTTATGACATATTAATATTTCTCCCTTTCTGAATGTTATTGATTCCACCAATTTTTCCTGAATGGATAATAGTCCCCAGATCCAAGTTGTTTCATTTTTATATATGAATTCCCGTACTGACATCTGCTTGTTGAAATACTAGATACATAGATAGTAAGTAGAACCGTTTAAGAGGAAATGCATTTAAACCCTCCCTTCTCTCTCTCCATTGCTGCCAGCCTATTTCTTGAGGAAGAGGAAGTCAGAGTCCCTAAAACTGAAGGGTAGAGGGGAAACCAGAATGCCCCGTTTTGTCAGGCAGCTTATTCCCTAAAATCTGGCTTCCTTTCCGTGAACTGTCTAAAACACAACACAGCAGAGAGCTGCGACCCAGTAAGTTGCAAAATGCCGCTGCTCTGGGCGCAGGGTAACCGTTTCTTTCCTGTCAGGTCTGACGGTGAACCAGCAGCAACCGCAGGCTGCCAGTCGCTCCAGATGAGCGTGTCCCGGTAGGGCCTGTCGAATTTCCCTTCCAACCCCAAACCAGGAAGTGTTGTTCCAGAGGAGCCCAAGACAAAAGCAATCCAGCCCCAGAAACAAAATCCGTCAAACTCCTGAAAAGCTATATAAGGGTTTAAATTTGGGGCTGTTCTCCATTTTGCATTGGAAACTACGTCCTCTCTTCTCCACAATAGATTATTAAAGTTTAGAAATTACCACACCACACACACACACACACACACACACAAAAAAAAACCCCAAATCAAAACAAACAAAAAAAGAAAGTAAAATGACCCCCCCCCCAAAAAAACCATACACAGGCGCGTGCACACTGGCACACACAGACCAATTTGTTCTTAGGATCCTCTTCCTTATCTAGACAGTGCAGGCGTGGGCCAGATTTGCGTTGGTAACTTCTCCTGGCTAGACCAGGGCAGCATGCAGAAAAAGTGTCTAATTCTCCACATTCTCAGGGGGCAGGGTCGAGGCGTCAGCGGGCCACGCCCAGGTCCCTCCGTCCCGTTGCACAACTGCAAGATACGCCCGGGCCAGCCGGAGGAGGAACCCCGCAACCTCCAGCCCCCCGGTTCTCACCAACGCGGAACCGGGCAGCCCCGGGGGCCGGGGAGGGTCGCCGGCTGAAGACCCGGAGCGGAGGGTGTCAAGTTCCAGCCCAGCAGCGCGGACAGTCGCCGCCGCGGGGGCCTCGGCCAGCTGCGGCAGGAAGGGGAGGGCCCGCCGGGGCGAGGGGGAGCCGGGGCGCGGGCCTGGGGTTGGGTCGGAAAAGCTGCCTCACGGGCGCGCCCGCCTGCCCCTCCGCCCTCGCCGGCCTCCCTTCCACTCTCGCTGCGCCTTCCCGGCGGCGGCGCCCGCAGCGGCCTCGCCATGTCCCAGCCTGGCCAGAAGCCCGCCGCCTCCCCGCGGCCCCGGCGCAGCGCCCGCCACGCCCAGGAGGTGAGTGGCGCTCCTGTCCCGGCCGCGGGGCTGGGCGGCGGAGGGACCCGCGTCCCCGAGCCCTGCGCTGCCTTTTCTGGGCGTTGCCCGGCCTGCCGCCCCTTGCGCCCCACCTCTGGCCAGGAAAGGGCCCGGGCTCAGTGCCTGCCACCTGGCTGGCAGGTGGCTGGAGGTGGCCAGGGATTCCCGGGCCTGGGTCAAGTGCGTTGGGCGTGACTTTGCCTGGGTAGGGGGCGGGGGGCGCGCCGAGAAAAGTTGGCACGTAAGACCCGGGGGAAATGAGAGCGAGGATGCAGGGGGCATAAAGTTCCTGCAGGACCCTTAGAGAGCGCGGGGTCGTTTGATTAGCGGGATCCCGTCTTTTCCGTGAAGTCTGTGCTGCCGGGCGTGGCTGCCTGGAGAAATGACACCTCTTCCCTAACTAGCCCGGAGCCAAGCCGGGCGGGGCGGGGCCCGGCGGGCGGGGCGGGCCCAAATAGGGCCCCGCCCCCCGGTGCCTGCTCACCTGGCAGCCGCGGCATGAGCAGAGCTCAGTGCCAGCCGGGTCTCCGCCAGGCGAGTTGTGAGCCGGCGCCCCCCAGCACAGCACCCCACGCCCTCGCCGGGTCCCCCGCCTCGCGGATCGGAGCAAGCCGCCTGTCGCCATGGCATTCGCGAGCTGGTGGTACAAGACGGTAAATAGCAGCGGTTGTGCCAGGGCAGGACTGGGAGGGGAGTGCATTTTGTTTTGCTGTTCTTGGCGTGTGGACCAAGTATTGTCCGAGGTTTGGCGGGGAAGGGGTGGGGTCCGGTGCGATCTCCTCGCAGACCTTCAGCCTGGGCTCCGGGAGAGGCCGGGGACTCACCCTCCTGTGGTATGTGCTAGCGCGCCCGGGCGTACGCTTGCGTATCGCCCGCCCCGGTGTTATGCACCAGGCTCTCTCGTGCTCATAAGTTGAATGGAACAGAATTGTTGCTGGAGGAATTCTGTTCCAGGGGGTGCATTTCTGAAAGTTAACAACTTTTAGAGGAAGGTGGCTGGATGTGAGTTTGCCAACGCAGAGCAGGAGGGGCTGCTGGGATGGGAAGCAAAGAAAAAATCCTTAACCTCAAGAGACAGAAGCAACTAAGATCAAGACCAGTAGGGAGAGAGACGGGAGGAGACGGGAGAGGAAGAGAGAGAGAGTGAGTTCCATTTGTTTAGTGCATGGAATAAATGCCAATTAAGTGTGATCCAGTCGAGCTGGCACTTCTGTTTTAGAACCAGGAAGCATGATTTAACATTAGATTGCTTTCCAAATAAATAAATAAATAAATACACAAAAGTTTTATTGACAGAGAAAGCCAAAATATTTATGTCCCATTAATTTATGGTGAGAATTTTTAAAAAATTAGGTACAACTATCTCTCTCAGCATGTGATTTTGGGAAAAGCAAAGATGTCATCAGACACACCTTGGAGCTAGAAATCTTGTGTTAGAATCAGGAAACTGTTAACTTATCAGCCAATGAACGTTTATGAGCATCTATGTGCCAGGCTGCACTGCGTACTAGCATCCAAGTACATAATGGAGACCAACATTGAGTTCTTCTCAAATGGCAATGAGTCAACCTTTTTGAATCTGTTTCCACATCTGTAAAATGGAGGTGATATGCACTACATAAGGATTGGTGAGCACTAGATTCATAAATCAGCTATTGACATACATATTTAAAGATTGGGAATTCCAATTTCCCTTGAGATATTTCTTTGTGAATGTTTTCCAATACATTTTCTAGGCTTCTTAAATGTAGCATTTTATTGATGTGCTAAGAGCAAAAGTTTGCTTTGAGTCATTATTGTCCTAAGGTTCTTATCAAAATGCACCACCACCATGTGTATTATCTTCAAATACTGCTGGCAGTGGTTCAGAGTTGACATCAGACTTCTCTTTCCAAACTCATGATTCTCTAAAGGAAATTATGCTGGGTTACTTGGAAGAAAATAGTTTAAATTTATGCTTTTAACTCTATTATGTTTAGTCAAAGCCTAACTTTTTGCTAAAACCTCTCTTAGAATCCAGTTTTGGAACTATTATAAAAATGTTTTGCTATTAGTAACCTCCTAGAATCAGTAGCATGCCTGCGATCAAGCTTTAACTTTTCCCAAACCAGTGATGTCCAATAGAAATACAGTGTGAGCCACATATGCAATTTTAAATCTCCTAGTAGCCACATTAACAAAAGCAAAAAGAAGGCAGGTGAAATAAAGTAAGTATATTTTATTTAACCCACTATATCCCAGATATTATTTCAACATGTAATCAATGTACAAACCACTGAAATATTTTACATTCTTTTTCATATTAATTCTTCAAAATCCATCATATATTTTACATGTACAGCACATTGCAATTCATACTTGCTACATTCTAAGTGTTCAATAGCCACAAGTGACTACTGGCTGCGGTATTGGACAGTACAGCTCTAGACCATGGGTTTCTAAACTTTTTCTTTTTTTTTTTTGGTGGTGGTGGTGGGTGGATGATCACAGACCATTTTGAGATTCAAATAAAGTTATGGACTATTTTCCCACAGCAAAACACACACATACACAAATGCCATTTCTCATATAGCTTCAGAGAGTTCAAAGATTTCTTAAAAGTTCATCAATAAATCCCCCAAAGGTCTGTGGAGCTGATTTATAACATATACATATATACCCCCTAAAACATACCATGTATGCATGTATACATATGCACATATCTATATATGACACAGATGTATAATCCATGTATATTTATATAGATTTATTTATGTGTTTTTATCTGTGGATATAGATACAGATATACATACACAGACATCTCAAAATACTTGTGGTAAATCCTATAATTAAAACATCTTTAGTGGGGTCCTTTAAATACTGGAAAAGGTTGTACATGACCTAACTTTCAAAGTTTAGGCACAATAAAAAAGAATAATAATTAAAAGATATGTCTAAGATATGTTTTTTTAAGAACATGCCACCTATAAAGGTAGTCAGTGAAATATTACAATGTATGTTTCTACATTGAATGTCATCAATACTATTGATTTTATCTTCTGAAGAATTATGTGGTAAACACACACAAAACTCGAACAAGCTAGATTTGGAGACCATCTGATGAGCATCACAATGATCAAGCATGAGGAGAGTTAATTTGGCTTATACCAGCAATCACGTTCCTGAGTCATAAGTTGATTCCATTAGGCCATGTTAATTAAAGGTGTGTCTTAGCCTAATTAGACCCATGGACCCAGTGACAGCATGACCAAGGAACCCAGTCATTTGAGAGGCCTCATCATTGCAGCCAGCCTGGGAAGAGTGTCACAAGCCTCCCATGGCAGGACAGACCACGTTGGCTGCAGTGAATTTTAGGAGTAGGGAAGGCAAAATTATAGGGCCTGCAAAAGGCTGCAGACTTTAGGGTAGTGGGAACACAGAAGTCAAATACAGCTTTCCTCTTTGGGCTGGCAATCCCTGAATTAGTTAGCTTCCCATTACATATAAGTCTTTTAAACTAAGAGTAATATCTGATAATATTTTTCTTTAATCAATTTTGACACTTCTCAGAAAGTTAATTATAGTCTACAAGTGCTTTTTAAAGAATGATATACCCCTTGGTGGTGGGAACAGTGGGTGGTCATTTGAGATTGAAGGTAGATAGGTGGTGGTTAATTAGTTCTGAGTAGTTTGTCTCAGCAGACACAAGACTACACTAAGCAGACTATCTTTTTGTTTTTCCCTTGAGGTATTTTTAAGAGGGAAATCCTACTAATGCAACTAAAAAGTTCTGTTCTTTAAGTTGTCACATTTTCTTTTCATGGAAACTTACCAAGATAGCTTTACAGCTACCATAAAGAATAAAAAGTATATCAGGTGTTTTCCGGTTAAGAAAAATGCAAACATAACTCCATCCAACAAACAGTATTTATATAGGTTATCTCCTCATATGGGAGTCAGTTAACACAGGAGGAAAAAGGTCTATGATTATAGCTTCCTGAAAATGTATATAATTCATTTTGACTGTAGAAAACTCATAGAACACAAGAATGAATTGGTAATGGTCAAATATTTGTTGTCTATTGTCCACCTATTATGTTGTCTATTGTGCACCTACTATGCATCAGTTTTGTGCACGGTGCTGTGGACACAAAAATTGTGTAGATGGTCCATGCCAGACCGTCTCTTGCATTTCTTGTAGATAAAACTATGTGTACTGGCAGTTAGTTGGATAATCAACACTACCTCTGAAAACTGTACAAAAATTATGTATCTTTAGAATGTCATCCTGGCATGTCCACCAAAATCTTAAAATATTAGGAAAAAGACTACTTGGGGTTCAGTGAAACACAGGGATTTCAGAATTATAGCTGTGTAGTTAATCCTTAATACACATCTTTTTTTAAAATATAAGAATACCAAAGAAAGTTACTCCTATGATTTTTTAATTTGATATCAAATGTTTTTAGAGGAGCAGAAAGGCATCATGTATTGAAAGCCAGGCCTTTCGTTTCCTTAATGTCTTTAATAATTACCCTCCCTACAACACCTAGCTCATAGTGGGCACTCACTGATTTTTCTTTTTAAATAAATAAAACCTGCCTCCCACATTTGCCATCTCCATAAGCTTGGGATTTTCAGTATTAAAACTAAGTAAAACAGCTAGGATTTTTGCCTTTGTGTGACTCTAGGGAGACAAATACTCTTAAGATAAGAGGCTTCTAAATTTTTTAAAACTTTTTATTAGGAATTTTTTACATGTGCACAGAAAAAGAGAGAAGAGGATAATGAGGCCCCAAGTTCCAATTAGTTGACATCAATAATTATCTTTGAGCTAATCTTGTTTTATCTATTAACTTCCCCCCCCCCACACACCTTTTAAACATATTTTAAAATATGAGAATTGCAAATTTAAGTGCTATCCCTATAACTAAATTATTGTAGATTGTTGGGAAAATGAATTCTGTATTCCCCCATGTGGTTTATTTCCTTGGGTGTTATATGGAGATATGAGACTAATATAAAACATAGTTATAAGACAGAGTACTAAACAAAAACTTTTAGGTGAACGTGATAATGTTCCTTCCACTTTAGAGAAAGTAAAATGTTCTAATGTTTACAGTTTTAGAAAATGAAACCTTCAGACCTTTGCTTACTTCTCATATTCATTTCATTGGCACCTAATTCACCACAATCAGATTGATGCCAAGGAAAAAGAAAGGAGTGGAGTAATTTTAATTGTACTCTTGAACTAGACAATGAGCCAGGCTTCTCATTAACATCAGCTCATTTCATAAATATGCTAGCTCTTGGGGTAGGTACCATTAGCTATATTTTATGAGGAGAAACTTAAAGGTTCAATTATTTGCTCAAGGTCATATAACCTTCCAAATCTGTGCTTTTTCTTTCCTGCCAGAGTTTATCACAGTCAACTAAGAGACAGAAACAACTCTGAGTATTTATTTATTCATTTGTTTATTTATTCCTAGAGGCACGGTCTCGGTCTGTTGTCCAGGCTGTAGTGCAGTGGTGCAATCGTGGCTCACTATAACCTCAAATTTCTGGGTTCAAGAGATCCTCCTGCATCAGCCTCCTGAGTAGCTGGGACTACAGGGGAATGACACCATGCCTGGCTAATTTTTGTAGAGACAGGGGTCTTGGTATGTTGCCCAGGTTGGTCTTGAACCCATGGCCTCAAGTGATCCTCTCATCTTGGCCTCCCAAAGTGGTAGGATTACAGGCATGAGCCACCACACCTCACCAACTCTGAGTATGTAAAACAAAGGGAACATAATGTAGGAAGTTGGTTACCCAGGTTACAGGAAAGGCTGGAAAGCCAGCAGGGGAGGGTGAAGCAACCCAAAGATTAGAAACTGCAAGAAAAGCTGCTACCATCCCTAGGCCAGAGGGACAGAGGAAGGAGCCGGATCACCCTGGGGAAGCTGGAAGCACAGCTGAACTGTCCTGAAGGGGATGCTATGGCAGAAGCTCCCAGAGGCAGAGAAAGAGGGGAAATACCACTTAGCGCCCACCTCCAGTCTCCTGGCTGTGCCTGCCATTGGTCAAACCCAGCTCGAGGCCCTCCATCAGGTGAAATGCAGCAGAAAGATCATCTGCGATACCAACAGAGCAGGGCTGGGCCAAGGGGAAGGACTCCACCTGAAGCCACATAGGCCGGGGATCTGCACCCAGGGAGACTGTTTTGAAGCCAACCCAGGTTTACATGTCGGTCCTTCTCCTTGTCTGCTGAATCATCTTGTTTTAACAACCAGAATACAGACCCAAATAGATTTTTAAGGTATTCTGTAGGAAACACCAATTTGTACATTGTCTCTTAATTTTTTAAGCTGTTTTCTTGGCCTCCTCCTCTCTTGTCTAACATATTGATCTGAAAGGAGCCAAAGTACTTCTCAGGGAATATTTAACGGTTTGCAGAAATGTGATCATTCAATCAAGAATTATTTATCATGGTCCCACCACACAACTAGAACAAAAAAAAGAATATAATTTACCATCTGATTGGGGAAGGCAAGATGGTATACATTTATCAGGTAACAATAAGCAGGAGAGTATACAATAAAGGGCTAATTTGTTTGCTTTGCTAGCAAATAGTCTAATGTGCAGTTGTGAAGATATGATGGTTCATTAACAGGGCAAGGCTCAGAATCAGAATTAGATGGGAAACGCCGGTGTGAACACAGGGCACTGTGCTCCTTAACTGAGCAATCAGAGCTTACCCAGGTGGAGCCGAGCGCTGCACCGGCCTGCCTGACCCTGTGAACCGCCCCGTGGGTGCCGACACAGTGGGGTGGTTTGAGAAGCAGAAACCTCCACTTCCTGTCATGGTGCCCACAAATCTCCCCTCAAAACCAGGGCTTCCCAATGCTGGCTGCATGTTGGAATCAGCTGGGGAATTTTAAAATACTATATCCACGCCCAGGCCCCACCCTATTCAAACTAAATATAAATCCCTGTGCACCGGCACCAGTGTTTCCAAAAGCCTCGCAGATGCTTGCAACATGCACTGAAGAACGGGGCCCACCGTTAACAGAGGCTCTCTAATCCTTAGGAGGCCCCTGAGGCAAGCCTTTCTGCGCATGCGTGACTGTGGAGCTAGCACGGGCACACCTGTGCTGGGAAAGTCCAGAGGGCACCAAGATAACCTTTTATTGCTTCATTATTCTGCCACAGCTGTCCCTGGACATGCAGATATTATCTCCATGGCCTTGTCTCCAAGTCGAAGAACAATTTTCAAGCTTTCAAATATTTCACCCATGAAAGCATATGATACAGTTATTTTTTGGTGTATGTTCACAGGGTAGTGCAAGCATCACCACAATTTTAATTTTATTTTTTTTAATAAAGCAAAGGCATTTAGAAGCACAGTAGCATTTGTTATTTCTTTTCACAGCTGGATTTAGACTTGCAAAGGCTGTTTTTCTATCCTCTTTCTTCTTTCGTATGAGTAGACGTTTGTTTGATTTTTATCTTATTTTGAGTGTGTATCAGGCTAATAACAGGGAGTGCCCAAGTGCTGCAAGCTGGAGCCCAGCACTGGCAGAGACCTCAGCAGGGCCAGAGCTCAGGCTCCATGCCCTATTGCTCTTAGCTCTTGTTGATTTCCTCACGGGTTTATGGGTTGCTAGGGCAGACGATTTTAAGCATATAAATGCTGTCTCCTAGAATGAGGACAAAGCACAGCTGTACTTGCCAAATATGTGGTGATGCTTGGGTGAAAACAGTTTGGAAAATATTCCTTGTTGAGGGAAGACAGGAAAGCCCTTTATCTGATTTCTTCCCTGCCTCTGAACTCCCATGGCACACACCACCTCTAGCCTTCTTCTCAGCCCCCCTGTCGTTTCCTGCAGAAATTCTTTACTGCTTTAGGGCTGGCATCCTGTCCTGCTCTTCCTGGCTTTGGCCTCTCCGGCTGCTTATACAAGACAGAATTCATAAGTATGGTGTGTTGGGCTAATTTTATAAAACAAACCAGTTTTCAAATAGGAAGGCTTTCTGCTTTGTTGATTTTTGAGTTGTTTTGTTTCCATTTTAGAGCACTAGATTGCTCTAAGTCCTTCTTGAGGAAAATCAGAAGATCTCAGCTAGCTTTCAACAAGATCCAGAGCAGCCCCGTCTCTGGCCCACAGACTGTAATCCTAAGGTGACCAAGGAAGACATGTGAGCACAGGGCGCTTTGCTCCTTCACTGAGCACTCAGTTTACCCACATGCAGCCCCGTGCTGCACCGGCTGCCTGGCCCTGTGAATCTCTCCGTGGGTACTGACCCAGTGGGCTGGTGTGAGGAGCAGAAGCTTCTACTTCCTGTCATGGTGCCCACAAATCTCCCCTCAAAACCAGTGATTCAGATCCTCAGTGTCTTTGTCAATAAAGCAAGGTGACAGTGTGTACTCCCTGACAGTGCTATGGGGAGCAAAGGAGGCCACATGGGGAGGTGCCTAGCACTGGGTAGAGACTTAGGAATTTATTCATTTTTTTTCTGTAATATAGGATCCATCAGCCTTGTAGTATGGATCTTTCCCAAGCTCCCTGCCCCTCTTCTCTCCCCCCTACCCACCAACTACATGCAGTAATGGTAAGCCAAGTGTTCTCTCTTTACTTTTAGAAAGATTTGCTGCAGGTTCCTGAGCTGGATCAAATCTGACATATATCATTCCCAAATATTTCATTCTAACCCTCAGTTATGTGAAGAGTGCTCAATTAGTCCATAAATCCTGGATTTTAAAGTCAGGTACTTTGAATCTCTCTCAGTGAAAAGATATAACTGATTTTACATGATTAACAGACTGATGAGTAAGTCCCAAGAAATGATCAAGGTAATGGTTGGTTTATAAAGTTGTTATTTACTAGAAATTAAATGGTATTAGGGAATTCTTGTTAATTATATTAGGGTGATAATAGTAATGGGTTTGTATAGGGAATTGTGCTCAATTTGAGGAGATGCATGGTGAAATGTTTTTTAAAGTTTCAGGATGTCTGTGATTTACTTTCCAATACAGATATATATATAGACAAATAGATATTCTCTCTGTCTATCTCTCTCTCTCTCCCTCTCTCTGTCTCTCTCTCCCCCACCCCAAATGTGGCAAAATATGGCAACTATGTTAATACTTTTTGAAGTCTAAGTGGTGGAAATATGGACATTCATTGTAGTATTCTTTTAACTTTCCTGTATGTTGAAAAAATTTCATAATAAAAAGTTAGGTTAAAAGAAGGAACTGAAAAATTTAATCCATGAAGTTCCAAAAGCTGACATTTGATTATAAGTAATTTTTATTTATGTCATACTTTGTAACAGAGCTTTTTATTGAGAACACATATTTCTTTTGAGATCACACAACAATAATGCTTATAATACCAAATTTTAAAATTCTAATTATAACTCAATATTTTTAAAGCATTCATTACAATATATTCCCCCCAAACTATTATTTGGAACCTGCATAATTTTGAGGGATTTTGAACATTTCAATGGAAGCAAGTAACTAATGATATTGGTTAATCTAGAGGACTACAATAGAATCCCTTTTGAAGTACCATGAGGGAACAATTTTTAATTTTTTTAAAGAAATCATTTACATACCTATATTTAAGGGAGAAAAGACTGTATGTATATTTACCATGGGATAATAAATCATGATATATATTTGCCACATGAACAGGAAGCAGAGTGGGACCATGCAGAGAGCATGGAGCCTTGCACTGAACAATAGAGAGTTGGATTTTGAAGTTTTCTTATTTATAAAATGGAATGATAACACTTCCTGACAAGAAATGAAGCACTCAGGACAGCAAACACTCAGTGCAAGAGTGGATATTGATATTGTTGTTTTTATTTTACCTCATCTGAGAAAACATGAGTTGCAAATAAAAAATGGATTTGATATCATGATTGTAAAATTACCAGCTCTAGGAGACAGATTTGGTAAACCTCTGTCTTTGTAGATCTTTCCTTATCAAATATTATCTCTGAATGTTGAATGATTCTTTTAGAGATGTTTAAAGAAAAATTTTAGTCAAAATAAATTTAACAGAGTTGAGTTGAACAAAAAACAATTCACGAATGGGGTAGTACTCAAAACCAAAAGAAGTTCCAAGAGCTTCAAGCACTCCAGCAGCATGAGAGTAAGCTTTTATAGGCTGAATGTGATTGGCTACAGCTAGGCATTTGCCTCATTTGGGGTCTTGTGGAAGGTTTGTTGTTATATAACCAGTTAGTCGGTTGGCTGTCACTCACTTTTTGTTGTTGTTCTTTGTTTGTTTTAAGTCAGTTACAAGAAATGCCTTCAAGTTAAGTTTCAGTTTGCTCATGTAAGGGCTCTGAGTATAGAGTACAGAGACAATCTCATGTTAATGGCCTCCTTACTTACTTTAACAGAGATAAGTAATGGTCCCACCAAGTCTGGCTTTTACAAATGTTTTATTCACCAATTATTCTAATATTTGCCAGCTATCATCTAGCTCTGATATATAAGTGGGCTTTAAAATGGTTCCTTCCAGTTTTCAAGATTCGTTATTCAATGCTGATTACCCTCAACCATAGACAAACAAACCCTTGACTAGGATATACAGGTAAAGCAACCCCCACATTGGGTTTCGTCCACCAAGCTGTTGCAGCCTGGCTGCTCTTCAGTGGATTCCAGTCACTAATCCATGAGAGTGTTTCTTCTGGGTAAGAATTGTACAGTCATGAAAGTGATTTATTGCTAGTTGTTCATACAAAGAATTTTTAAGGAAAGATTTCAGCCTCATGTTCTGGTATTCCTTGGCCATTTTTAGTAGCATATCTCTTAATATGATCAAAGGGAAAGCTAACTAATTCCATTTAGCATGGTATAGCGGCAAACAACAGATTTTAATCAGAAAAACCTACTTTGTAACATTTTCCTATTTATGTGTCTTGTGAAAAACACAAAATAGCTATTGTTCTTAGTTTTCTCATTCATAAAACTACATGAGCCTCCTTTTTTGTATCAAATAAGAAAATATATGAAATTATCTTGTAGATTATGAATTATCTTCTTCATTGACTCACATGTCCAGGTTGTGATTCTTCTTTAGGGAACATAATAATATATTATTGTATTTTGGTTGAATCCAATGGCAAGCTTTTATTTTTCTCATATTTGGCTCCCTTTTCCTACTTTCTTGAATATCCCACAGTATGCAAATAATGAAATAATTCTCTGTGCTGCATATTAAGGAACATATACTTTTTTTTTCATTCTCAAACAAATTCAGTGAACTTATGATTCTTTTTACCTTATCGCCAAAACAAATGAGTATGTAAGCTACTTGAAGCTTTTACATACCATGTAAACATATCTTCATTAAGGAGGAGATGGTTAATGGGTACAAAGTTATAGTTAGAAGGAGTAAATTCAGGTGTTCTATTGAACAGTAGAGTGCCAATAATGTACTGCATATTTCAAAATAACTAGGAAAAACGATTTTCAATGTTTTCATCACAAAGAAATGATAAATGTTTGTGATGATAGATTTGGTAATTATCCTGATTTGATCATAACACAATGTATTCATGTATCAAAATATCACATTTCACCCCATAAATATGTACAGTTATTATGTATTAATTAAAAATAAAATAAAACTTTAACAATTGTATTCATCCCCAGTGCCCTAGTAAGAAAAGTACTCTTGTTTCTGACATAATGAAATCTTAAAGCCATAATACATAGGAGATGGTCTTTGCCCTTGAGGTTTTATCCTTCTGCACTGGTGAATCCTCAGTTGGAAGAACTCTGGTGAATTCCCAAGAGCCATCAGAAGGGACAGGTGACTTAGAAGGCTGTGGAGGACCCTCAAGTCCATGCTGAATCAGGCTTAAATATGGCTTCAGATACAACATGGTCCTTAGAGATCTCATCTCCATGATGAACCAGATGTCTACCATCCTGGAAATTTGGGCTTTAAAATTCCATGAGGCATTTTGTAGGAGTGGAGATGCCTCCTTGGCATCACCATCATCTCTGCATCCCATTAATTATAGCCTGACTTTCAGGATCTCAAATGAATGTCTGTAGCATCTCTTGATCTTTGAGAGCCACCTAACCTACAATGGTATAGAATTACCAACATTCTTGGCTGGGCACAGTGGCTTGTGCCTGTAATCCCAGTGCTTTGGGAGGCTGAGGCAGGAGGATCACTTGAGATCAGGAGTTCCAGAACAGTCTGGGCAGCATAGCAGGACCCCATCTCTACAAAAAAATTTAAAAATTAAACAGGTGTGGTGGCATGTCTGTAGTACCAGGTACTCAGGAGGCTGAGGCGGGAGGTTCGCTTGAGCCCAGGAGTTCAAGGCTGCAGTGAGCAATGATCACACCAGTGTACTCTAGCCTCATTGACAAGAGAGCAAGACCCTATCTCTAAGAAAACAAAAACAAAATTACAAACATTCTCAGGAAGAAGCTTAAAGTGGTCTCAGTTTTTAAAATCTATGCATTTAGCTTTTGGGATTTAAAGTCACTATTATCTTGTATCATCTTGCTTTATTAAGAATTTTTTCTTTTTTTTTTTACATTTTTATAGCACGTCAGTGAAAAAACCAGTGAATCGCCTTCCAAACCAGTAGAAAAGAAAGGATCAGATGAGGTAATTTCATTTCATTTCATTTTCTTTTCCTTTTAAACTATAAATTCTGCCTTGAAATGTTAAATAATGGTGTAGGAAAAAGTTTCTACTGGAATATTGATAAATTTAGTTTTAACTGAGATTTGATTCAAAAATATAAGTGGAAATCATTGAAAATACATAAAAACTCAAATGTTCCTGGGAAAAGAATCTTTATAAGTAGTTTCCATTTAGAAATAGAATTCAGCTATTTAGAGTGTTTTCCCTATAGGAATTGGTGAATCTTAATTGTTTTGTTGGTGAACATAGCAAGCAAAATGCTGTAGTAGAAAGGAAAATCTTTCTTCATGAGAATGCACCAAGAAAGGAGGACAGTGGCAGCCTAGATTAACCAGTCTTTCAGGTTTGTAAACAAAAGGAAGAGAGAACTATTTTCATTTTCATTCATTCTCTGGAAATACTAGTAAAACCAAATCTCCCCACTTTGAGATGGGTTTTCTTTGAGCCTGTGAATTTCTCCTTTCACTGCATGACACACCATCACCTGTGCTGTGAACATTGACCTACTTCTCTATAGAAGGGTCATGTGAAAGTTCTGTCATTCAAAAGGGTACTGGATTTCCCTCCCTTTAACTGCTTTTTCTGTGTTAAATCTCAATAGAAAATATTCATCTTCATTCAGTAGAAACTGTGTCATTTCCAAGTTATAAAATCTATATTGGCAGGTCTTGAAAATTATATGAAAACTTAGAAAGCATAAAGTGATCATTTTATTTTTCTCTACATTATCAACATTAAACAGGTGTTTTTAGAAATTTAGTTCCTCTTCCTGCTTATTTTTCTGTAGTTTCAAAATATTCAATATGTAAGGAGGCTGCTACATCACAGCCTGTTATACATTCTGCAATGAGATTTACTCCTCAGTTATCTACCATTGTTCCTATTACCAATACCCATGAAAATATAATTTAGATTATTTCTTACCAAGACAATGTATAGTCAGTTTTTTATAGCCATAAATGGAAAATGTTTCTTTAAAAACAGAAAATAAAAGTAAACTTACATTAAAATTTCATCCTGTTTCTTGGTTTAACTATTAAAAAACAAATTTTCATTTGAAAAACCAAAATTTTACATTTTTACTAGGATAAAAATTTATGTTTGTTTATACCAATCATTATGAATTTGTCAAGTGCATCTCAGATGTAGAGGAATTATAAGACCAAAAGTTACATGGACTAACGAGCCAAAGATAAAATGACTAGAGAGCAGGAAAAAGAAAAACGGAAACATTCAACATCAGCATCTTTAAATACAGTGGAATAAATAAGTCTTTCCAAACCTGCAATCAAATCTATTTAAAGTATTTGACTGACACATCTGGCCACACTAGAGGAGTGTGAGCCTTTTAGCAACACATTTCAGTGAAGTCCTGGGAATTGGAATTTAAAGCATAAAATAGGCCTGATCTCAAAGAGCCAATTTTAAAAGCTTCAAATTTAACAATGGATATATTTTTATGAGTAAAGAAAGGGAGATACGCATAGAAGAGATAAAAATTGGGCCTTAAAGGAAAAAATATTTGGTACATTTTTCTTAGCTCAACAGCATTGGTAGCATTCTTTCCCTTGGTATTTAAATTTCCTCTTCTAAAATACATGAATTAAATAAGTATTGAATGACTCAAATATTTTTTTTATTTTTCTTTTTTGTTTTAATAAAATTAGCCTTTTTTAAATCACAAAAGTGATACATACTTGTGAAAAACAAACAATATTACCCTGAGTCTTACCATTTAGTTGTAACTACTGTTACAAAATTATATGTGTATTCTTAATATGATAACATGATGTATTCATAATTATATATGCTGATTTTAGTATTTTTAGTGATTATACAGCTGAAATATAATCATTGGATAACATTATGTATTCATAATTATATATGCTGATTTTAGTCCTTTTAGTGATTATACAGCTAAAATATAATCATTGAAGAAAATTTAGGAAGTGCCAAAGAATTTAAAGAAAATAAATATCATCATCTAGAAATCTAGCACCTAGAGAGAGGTGGGCACTATTAACATCTTGGTGGTTTTTCCTTTGTCTATTTTCTATATATATATGTTTAGTGAAATAATTGAATATCCCAATGTTTAAGCGAAGATAACAAAGGAACATTAGTAACATTTTAGCCTCTACTTAAAATGATAAAAAAAAGTGCTTTATGATAAATAAATATTTTCCAATTTAAAAAAGGCCCATCAGTGTTTGTGGTTTTTAAGTGCATAGAACATCATTTTTCAAGTACCTTGGCATTTGATGTGGCATTTAATCTATTCATTATTTTGTGCTCTAATTTTGAGGGTAGGGGGACTAGATGGTCACATTTCTGTATGGAGTCTGACCATTCAGGAGAGAGGGGGTCCTTCAAGAGCGTTGGCTTACTGTGTTTCAGATGCATGACACAAATGGTTCACCAATTGTGCTTTTCAATACGGTTCCACCAGCTTTGATTATAATGGAGATTCTGCCTAGATATTGGCATTTAATTGGCTTTCTTTAATGTTTAGTAAAGTTATATCCTCTTCTATGAGAAGATGAGAGAATAGAAACTGCTAAAGAGAATATTTATATTAGGAATTCTTGAAATTAACTCATAATGACCATGTTTAGCTTCTTGAATTAAGTCTCTTCTAGTTTGCTTGGGGTACAACCTATGAAATGGCTTTTCATTTTATACTCTATTCTATGTGTCATTTGGGTGTAAATCCTCATGCATTTTAACAGAGGTTCTTGAGGTTTAAGAGTTTGGAGATCATCATCATGGAGCATTCCATGTCTCCTCTTTTCTGGGATTTTTCTGTGATTCCTGGTATATTTGTCTTCTTCTATGTGTAGGTCATGATGAAATAATTAAGGTCACTGCTTGCCTTTCTATAAGTGAAAGTGGTTTACATAGGTATTAGAATTACTTATGGGGAGCCTATCAGATAGATATTCATGAGAGGCGCATGAAGTTAAGTTCAAAACCCACAATTATTATAAAACACCAGGCATTATGTAGACATTATAACAGTTGATCCATCCTAAGACACAAATTTAGGTTGAATTCTGAGAGAAATTTAGAAAGTTTACAAAATTCAGGACAAACATTTTGTGCCACTCTGAGCCCACAGTTACAGCATCTTCTTTCTCATCTTCTGTGAAAGCTTTGAAGAGCCACATTCATAAGCCAGTTAACCTGCTATGGAGGCAGCATATTATACTTGCTGAGTTCAGGCTTCAGAGTCTGACTGCCTGGATTTGAATGCCAGCGTTGCCATATCCTAGCTGTGTGTCCTTAGCAAGTTTGCCTTACTAGGGGCACTTTTCTCATCTGCAAAATGGAGGTAACAATAACTCCTACATAAGAGTTAATGTGCAGTGCAATGAGACTATCTATATGAAGTATCTATAATAGTGTCTGGGACGTAAGAAGTGTCTGTAAGTATTAGCTGCTGTTATTGTTGTTAGTATTACTGATGTTATTTTATTATTGTCACTATTATTATTAGGCTAACAAAGAGAGCCTGATTGACAGAAAAGGTGAGACCCTTACTGATTTCTAACCATGGAATGGGACAGGACTTAAATATTTGACTGTTATATATTGCAAAGCCTTTTCCATTAAAAAAAAGGAAATTTTGTAGTTCATTAAGCTTAGATCTTTCTTTTAAAACAAACTTCATGTAATAGCCAGAAACATATGCCAATAGCTAGAAAATAGAGATTTTGTGCATCACCATTCAATGAGCTGTTTTATCAGAAGCTAAAGATGTACCTTTAAAAAATATGAAAATAATATGCCTTTAAATTAAGAATCTGTATCTGGGTTCTCACTTATGTTCCATTGGTCTATGTCTCTGTCCTTGTGCGAATATCATGCTGTTTTAGTTGCTATAGCCTTTTAGTATAGCTTGTAATCTGGTAAATTGATGCTCCCCCAATTTGTTCTTTTTGCTTAAGACTGCTTTTGTTATACAGGATCTTCTCTGGTTCCATATGAAGCATAGAATTATTTTTTCTAGATCTGCAAAAAATGATGTTGGTATTTTAATAGAGATTGCTTTGAATCTGTAGATCACTATGGGTAGTATAGACACTTTAACAATGTTGATTCTCCCGGTCCATGAGCATGGTATGGTTTTCCACCTGTTTACATCCTCTACTATGTCCTTCCTCAGTGTTTCATAGTTCTCTCTGAAGAGGTCTTTTACCCCTTTAGTTAAATATATTCCTAGGTACTTTTTTTTTCTTTATTGCTATTGTGAAGGGTATTGAGTCTTTGATTTGGTTCTCAGTTTGACTGTTGTTAGCATGGTTCTCAGTTTGACTGTTGTTAGCATATAGGAATGCTACTGATTTTTGTACATTGATTTTGTAACCTGAGACTTTGCTGAATTTGTTTATCAATTCCAGTAGTCTCATGGCAGAATCTTTGGGGTTTTCTAGATATAAGATTATATTGTCAGCAAAGAGTGATAGTTTAATCTCTTCTGCCCCTATTTGGATGCCCTTGATTTCCTTCTCTTGTCTGATTGCTCTGGCTAGGACTTCCAGCACCATGTTGAATAGAAGTGGCATTAGAGGGCAAGCTTGTCTCATTCTAGTTCTAAGCGGGAATACTTTCAATTTTTCCCCATTCAGTATGATGTTGACTGTGGGTTGATCATATATGGCTTTTATTATTTTGAGGCAAGTCCCGTCTATGCCTATTCTGTTTCTGTTAAGCATTCTTCTCACAAAAGGGTGTTGAATTTTGTCCAGTGCTTTTTCTGTGTCTATCAAGAGGATCATATGGTCTTTATTTTTAGTTCTATTTATGTGATAAATTACATTTATACATTTGCATATGTTGAAATATCCCTGCATCTCTGGGATGAAGCAAACTTGGTTGTGGTGGATTATATTTTGATAAGCACCTGAATTCAGTTTGCTAGGATTTTGTTGAGATATTTTGCATCTATATTTATAAGAGATATTGGTCTGTAGTTTTCTTTTCTTTTGTTGCATCCTTTCCTGGTTTTGGTATCAGGGTAATGTTGGCCTCATAAAATGTGTTGTGGAAGATTCCTTCCTTCTCAATGTTGTGGAATAATTTAGAATCCTTATTCAATGAATTCTGCTGGGAAAATTGGAATGCCACATATAGAAGACTTAAACAGGATCTGCACCTTTCACCTCTCACAAAAATCAACTCATGGTGGATAATGCACTTAAACCTAAGGTGGGAAACTATAAGAATTCTGGAAGAAAATGTTGGAAAAATTCTTATAGACATTGGCCAGGGAAAGAATTTATGAAAAAGATCCCAAAGGCAATCACAGCAGCAACAAAAATAAATAAATGGGACCTGATCAAAAAAGGCTTCTGCACAGCCAAGGAAACTATCACGAGAGCAAACAGACAACCTACAGAATGGGAGAAAATAATTGCATGCTATAGATTCGATAAAAGGCTGATAACTAGAATCTATTTAGAACTCAGGAAAATCAGCAAGAAAAAAATCAAACAATCGCATTAAAAAGTGGGCAAAGAACATAAACAGAAACTTTTCAAAAGAAGACAGACTAAATGGCCAAGAAACATGAAAAAATGCTCAACGTCTCTAATCATCAGAGAAATGCAAATCAAAACCACAATGAGATATCACTTAACTCCAGTGAGAATGGCTTTTATCAAAAAGTCCCAAAACAATAAATGTTGGCATGGATACGGAGAGCTAGGAACACTCATACACTGTTTGTAGGACTGCAAACTAGTACAACCTCTGTGGAAAGCAATATGGAGATACCTCGATGAGCTAAAAGTAGAATTACCATTTGATCCAGCAATCCCATTACTGGGCATTGACCCAGAGGAATAAAAGACATTCTATAAAAAAGACATCTGCACTCAAATGTTTGTAGCAGCACAATTCACAATTACAAAGATGTGGAAACAACCCAAGTGCCCATCAATACGTGAGTGGATTAATAAAATGTGTTATATATATTTACACCATGGAGTTCTACTCAGCCACAAAAAGCAATGATGATCTAGCACCCTTGTATTATCCTGGATAGAGCTACAGCTCATTCTACTAAGTGAAGTATCACAAGAATGGAAAAACAAGCACCACATGTACTCATCATCAAATTGGTATTTACTGATCAACACTTAGGTGCACATTTAGTAGTAGCATTCATTGGGTGTCAGGCAGGTGTGAGGGGGGAGGACCAGATGGGCATATTCACACCTAATGGGTGCCGTGTGCACCATCTGGGGGATGGACATGCTTTAAGCTCTGATGTGAGTGGGACAAAGGCCATATATGTAATTCAAACATTTGTGCCCCCATAATATGCTGAAGTAAAAATAATAATAAGTGAAAATAAATTAAGAATCTGTAATATACAAAGTGTTATATCATTGGATAGGGAATGGCTGATAAAAAACAATTAAGTACTTTGCCTCTACAAAGAAATACATAAATACATCAACATTATATCATACAGCAATAATATACCCTTCATTACCACACTTTGGATTTGTGTGCTGAATTACCTAATTATAGGTCCCATCAAAATGTTCTCTGGGATGGTGCTGGAGCCCATTCTTCTAAGTGAAGTGTCACAAGAATGGAAAAACAAGCACCACATGTACTCACTATCAAATTGGTATTAATTGATCAACACTTTAGTGCACATATGCAAGTAGCATTCATCAGGTGTCCTGCAGGAGGGAGTGGGGAGTAGGGGATGGGTAAATGCACACTTAATGGGTGCAGTACTCACTGTTTGGGGATGGGCACATTTGTAGCTATGACTTGGCTTGTGCAAAGGCAATATATGTAACCTCACTGTTTGTACCCCCATAATATTTCGAAATAAAAAATAATTGTCTCTGAAAAGATTGTACCTTGTGGCATATGGAGTCAGATTCAAATATTAACAAAATATTGAAGGAATTGAATGGAAGTTAAATTAAGTGACTTCAGCATAGATCATGAGTCCTAGAAACCTGATGGACAGACCCATTAAATGTTATTCCAGAAATATCCTATTTAAAGTAAAAATGTTTTCATTCTATGTAGACTTTATAAACTTCTCAAAGATAATGGAATGACTGGTTAAAAAGGGATAATGACCTGAAATCATTCCCAAAGCAAGGTATCTGTCTTGTCTAAGTATGTCTATGTATGATTCTTGTCACAATGTCAACAACGTTTTAACATACAACAATGTCTATAATGGCTGTCATAGCCTTATAAAAAGTGGGAAGCAAAACTTTATGGCAAGTTGACATCACAAAGTCATCCATGTTCCAAGCAGCATTATTACAGAATGCAGAGTAAATGTGTAAAGCAGGGTCTTAGTACCATAAAAAAAATCAAAAATTGTCTCTTCCTCATTTTCCCGGACATTACATGAGATAATGCAGTGATTCTCAAGTTGTAACATAACCTAGGAATCACCTAGAGATAGTATGAAAAATGTAGACTTCTGGGCCCCCTTCCCAGCAATTCAATTCAGATTTAGATCTCAGGTGGGACTAAGGAATCAGTATTTTTACTAATTACCCCAGCTGATTCTTCTCCTATGCCAGTGCTCTTCTCAGCACATTTTGAGTAACACTGAAATAATTCTTATGGAGTGCCTAGTGCACGTCAGAGTTTTTTCTTTTCTTTTCTTTTCTTTTCTTTTCTTTTCTTTTCTTTTCTTTTCTTTTCTTTTCTTTTCTTTTCTTCTTTTCTTTTCTTTTCCTTTCTTTTCTTTTCTTTTCATATTTTCTTTTTAAGATGAGTCCTCTTCCCTCCTCCCTACCCTACTTGCTCTGGCATATTCTGGGGATATGGCCTGGTTCTAGAGCACATCAAGAGACCTGCAGTTTCAAAGTCATTGGACCCTGTGAGAGGTTTTGGTTGGAGGGAGCAGGTGCTGGTCCTATGTCTTCCCACTTCTCACAGGGCCTGATTCCTTTGATTATTCCTTCTTTCCTCTCACTCTTTATTTAATCATTCCTCTTTAGGCCACATATTAGTTCAGTCGTCTTCCTAATAAACTGTTTTAAAATATTTCCTTTGAAACTGCCCAAGCTCCCATTTCATCTTTCTTTCAAAACGCTCACTGCCAAAATTCTTGGTTGAAAAATTACTAAAGAAAAGAGAGTAGAGAGAGAAGACAGAAAAGAAAAGCAAGCGTTGATGAATGCCTACATGTAGGAGACAGGAAGGAGAAGTAGATAAGTAAGTCAAAAGAAGCAGCAGTCAAAGGGGCAGGGGAAGCTGGATGCTTGGGGTCATGGGTGGGGAGAGTGGAGGAAGGGGTGGAGAGTCGCAGGGCTGATGCCTCCAGAGTGACGAGGGCTGAGACCAGGTCCTGGATTGGAGGTCAGGATGATGTCCTCTTCTGAACTGTTCCTATGGAGTAACAGAAGTTACCCATTGTACCATGATTATGGTTGAGAACGTGCTGAGTGAGTGGAGATTCAGCCTATATGACTCTTCTTCCAATGTACATAGATTTACGTAAACAACAGATGAAGCAAAACAAAAATGAAGTTGAAATCAGTGATTATTTACACAGAAAAAAAAGTATGTAAAAAGAAAAATTATGCATGATACCAGTTAAAGAGTGGTAAGGCAGCCTTTGTTCAGGACCATTGCTATAGATGTAGGGCCCACCACAATGGAGTTTTGCAGAAAGGGAGAGAGATTGTAGGGGTGGCTGGTTTTTCCAAGAGGGCTTTGTAAACATTGGCTCCTGAAAGTCAACCTCAGTTTTGAAAACAGCGATTCTTCGCACATCATTCTCAAATATGGCATTCTAGTTAGTCAAGACCTTGGTGATATTCAACTCTGAATACCATAAGTTAAAGTGGGGAGTCGGTAGATGGAAAATCACCAAGAAGAAGCATGAGGGTAAGGGAGATAGATTCTGGCTAAACTGACCTAACAGGGTTCCTGCTGAAGGCAGACCAGGGTGATCAGATACCCAGGGTGTGCTGGGAGATGAGGGGACCTAATCAGACATTAGGGGGCGATCAGATATCAAGGATGGGGGATTGTGGCTAACATGAGTTAGCAGGATTCTTGCTAAAATTGGACAAGGCAGAGATGAACAGGTAAGTCCAAAAGTTGAGGCCTAGTTGAAAAAGAGCTCAGAGGAGCCTTAATAAAGTTTGGTAAAGGACAGGATCTTTGTCAGTGTGGATGGGAATGCTTCACATGTTATAGATTCCTTGGTACTATTGTTTGGTAGTATTCTCTGCTAGTTGTTTATAGGTAAATGGATTCACTTTTTTTTTTTTTTTTCTTGAGACAGAATCTAACTCTGTTGCCCAGGCTAGAGTGCCGTGGCATCAGCCTAGCTCACAGCAACCTCAAACTCCTGGGCTCAAGCGATCCTCCTGCCTCAGCCTCCTAAGTAGCTGGAACTACAGGCATGCACCATCATGCCCGGCTAATTTTTTTCTATGTATTTTTAGTTGGCCAATTAATTTCTTTCTATTTTTAGTAGAGACGGGGTCTCACTCTTGCTCAGGCTGTCTCAAACTCCTAATCTTGACCCATCCTCCCACCTCTGCCTCCCAGAGTGCTAGGATTACAGGCGTGAGCCACCACTCCCAGCCTCACTTCTTCATTAAACAATATCAAATGAGATAGACATTATTTGGGAAGAACTCACAAGTGAATTCTAAAAATATTTTATCTTAATTGTTAGCATTCCAGACTTCCTGGTTTATTATTCACATTAGGGTTGACATCTCTTGGCTCTCTCTTTTAAAAATCAAGCCTCTGATTCCTAAATGATCTAATTTAAGCTTCAGGAAAAGAATTTTTGGACTTTAGCACATTCTAGTAACATATCACTTTGAAATCTGAAATCTGCAAATACAATTTTGAAGAAAAACATTTCTCTTATAGGAAACTGAAAGCTAAAACGATCTCATATTCACATTCCAATTTTGGTTTCACTTAGTACTTGTGATAAAAATTGCTTCTTTGAATATGATTTTGTCACTATTTTCCTATCTACTTTCTTAATACAGTGGGTGGGCTCAGTAAACTCTGAAACTATACATGCATTTCACAGAATAATGAAATAGAAAGCTGAATGACGAATGAATTTAAAAGATAATGAGAGTTCAAAGAAGAGAGGTTGTTGAAGTATTTGTTAAGATATGATATGGTAGTGTCTGCCTGAATGTTAAACATGTGGTTCAGAGGACACCCAGTGGACAAAAGTAGGTATTCCTTGTTGTGATACAGTGTTCAAAAAATTAAGGAAAAAAATATTTCTTGTCTAAGCAGTGATCACATTGCTGACTTTGTTTTTCTGAATGAGCATAGGAGGTGTGTGTGTGTGTGTGTGGTATATGCATTTTGAGAAAAGGTTTGGTTTTGTCCTTATATATAAATTTTCTTTGAATAATGAAAATTTATGAATTATAATATTGAAAATATTAGAAGTATGATTAAATTTTTCCTTTAATAAAAGCATAAATTATATTTAGAAATGTGAAACAAATGGCTGAGAGTCATGAATAAGAAAAACAAACCTTTTTTACCCAGAAATTTCAATTCTAGGAATTTTTTCCAAGTATATAATCAGATGTATACTTGATGACTTATATACAAGGTTATTTATCATAGCTTTATTTGATAAACTAAAAAGTAAACATATGTATGGAAGTAATTAATTGATAAAATTATGGCATGAATGTAGTGAATAAAGCACCTTTAACACTATACTTTGAAAAACATTTAATGACAGAGGAAAATGTTTATGTTAGGTAGAACTTTTTTAAAAATGTAAGGCCTGCAATTCCATTTATGTAACATAATATGTTGTACATATTTTTACATTTATAAAATAGAAAAAATAACTGAAAGCAGTTGTAAGGATTTTGAGTAATTTATGTTTCTTCTTCCTACTTTCTCTTTATCCTAAATGTATTTTTTAAATCAGAAGAAAAAGAATAGTAAACAGCATATATAATAAAAGAGTAAGTTCTTTTAACAGTGATTGAAACTAAACCTCTGCATCTGTTTGGCAACTGTAGACAAATATTGTATATTTGAGCCTTTTTACTTTGGAGCTCCAAGAGGTACTTTTAGAGCAAGGCTGTTGCTGGTGTGTGTGTGTGTGTGTGTGTGTGTGTGTGTGTGTGTGTGTTGTGTGCTTATATGTACGCACATGCATGTGTTTGAGTAGAAGAGAATATGGGCAGAAAATAAGGACTTACTCAGAAAGGTAGCTTGGAGGGCAAGAATTCCTAAATATTTTTGGTTCATGGTCCCTTTGCAATCTGATAAAAACTGTGATCTTTTCTCTGAAAAGTACACACATATATGAATACAAAAAAATACTCCCCCAAAATGTTACATATAATTTAAAGAGGTGTATAGATATATACCATCCCCACCCCTGCAGGGGCAATCTTATCAAGTAGATATATTTAGAAAGCACTGTCTAATACTATTATCCTAGTTGGCTTTTTGATGTTTGAAATTCTACCATTAGCAACTTCCTTAACCTTTATGTTAAGCATTGCCTTCCCCTGGGTCTTATTTTAAACTGTAAGCATTCCCAGAGGGGATGATACATATTCATTATTAATGCCTTAATAAGAAGTAGGCTTGACAGGAAGGGAAGAGAACAATGTAAGCACTGCTTTTCTGTAAGTTGGTAAAGGTAGTAGAGAACTAGAGATAGTTCTCCATCTCTTGATGATAACAGCTAACATAGGCATTATACACATGTGCCCATGCATGTGTGTACACATGTGTACACACACCCAACACAATTCTTCTGATGAGGAAATTGAGGCACAGCTTGATTAAATAACCATCCAAGGTCGCACAGTTATTTAATAATGAAGCCCAGTGAATTCACTTTCCAGAGTTTATGCTTTTAACTAGTATCTGAAACTGATCATAAAATTGCCTATATTAAGAATTTTACCTTATAATATGGAGGCCAACTCCATAGACTTCCCTACTACTGTTGCCAACTTTTGTAATTCACTTCTCTACCTCTTCATTTCCCTCTTTCTTCCTTGAGTTGTACCTTTTAATTCAAGAACATCATAAAGCACGTCGAATCACTCCAATTCCCGTGAGGTAGGGTAGCTATTCCCCCTTCTTAGGGAGGAAATGAGGCTCAGCAGGAAGCTAAGTCAGAGCAGGCTCAGAGCCAGAGAAGGAGGGCATTCTCCTGACTCCAAGTCAAGACTAGACCAGAAAGACTTGAGCTGAACCACGTGGAGGACACATAGGAACTGAGTAATCATAAAACAAACAAAACAAAACAAAACAACCTTACAGGAGTATACTCACATGTGCTCACCTTAGTGTGTGTTACTAAGACCATTGTACATGTGACATTTCATTCAGTACATGAATTGCTATATAATGTTATAAGTTAATGATAAGGCTGATGCCTTATGACTTATTCATGTGTTTCCTGGGGCCAGCATATTCTATTTACTGCTTTGCATTTGTGGTAGCACATGTTTATATATTTTTTTGGCAATAAAAGCAATTTGTACTTATTTGTAGACTACTTAAACTATGGTGAAAAGAACATTTGTAAATAAGAGTCACAGTTTTATAATTGCTAGTGTTGGGGAATCTGCCTACACTTTTGAAAGACAATCTTCCTAGGTACTATTTTCAAATAAAGCATGTGTTTTCATGTGGAAACATAATACTTCTCACACTTTTACAGTGATTACTAAGTAATGGAATTGATTTGTTAAAAAAAGTGTCAAAATGTACATATTTTAATGAGAGTTTTTATCCTGAAAAATACATTTCATCAAGTCTAAGAAATGCACCATTAGGTAATTTTGTCATTGTGCAAATGTCATAGAGTATATTTACATAAATCTTGATTATATATATATTTATCCATACTGAAAACCATGTCCAAGCACCATGACTGAATATCAGTCATTTCCACTGCTTGATCTGCAATGCCAATATCAAATGCCATATGTCAAGTTTCTATTTATGCTCCATTAAAATTTTATGAGACTTCTGTTGTATATGCAGTCCATTGTTGATGGAAGCCTCATTATTTGGTGCATGACTGTATGTATTTATTATATCATAATACACATACTCTAAAGGCTGCTCTGGTCCAACCTAACAAAGCTTAAAAGCAGATCTCAAAAGGATCAAACTGTTTCCAATTAACTATTATTAGAATTATGGACTAGTTCTAAGGGAAAATCACTTTTCCTATTCAATAAAAAAGTAATTTTTTTGATTATATAAATAATAAAAGTTCATAGAAAATTTTCAACAGCCACTAAGTCTTCTCATGTGTTAAAACTAGACCCATTGGGGTGGCCCTGTGGAGGCCAGTCTGTCCCATTACTACCTGCTCAAGGACTTTGGGCCTCTCTCTTTAGAGCAGGGATTTCCGACTTGTGGGCCACAGACCCCAGCACACATCTCATCTCATTTAATCCTCAAAATCACGCTCTGAGATTTGAAGAGTGTTATTCACATTACTCAGTTGAGAAAATCGATGTTTAGAAATGTTCACAAACTTGCCCAAGTTCTCATAGTTGGCACTTGGTGAACCAGGATGTTTTTGCTACATAAATCAAAGAGTAAGACCATTATCCTGAGAATATGGCATCTTTCTTTGCAGAGTCACCAAGTCTCAGGTCAACATGTGGCTTTACTTGGGGACTTTCCTGAGATTTTAGGTGACAGTGACACAGCAACTCTTTGCCTGGCTCTTGGAACTTCATTGAAATTTTGAAAACAATTTTTAAGACTTGAGTTCTGAATTATTTAGTACAAAAATTTTTATTGTGAACGATAATAGATACACAAAAAAGGTATGCAATTAATTCTGTTCATGCCTGCCTGCAGCAGCTGACACAATCCATCTAATCTGTGCATTTTTTTTTTTTTATTGTGTTTCTCTGTTTAAACATGAGGTGTCTTCTTTTGCTGGTCTCTTGGATGGCAAAGTGTGAAATGCTTCTGAAAGTCAGGAAGCCAGTTCCAGTAGACTCTGAGTAGAGAAGGTAGATTCTTAGTCTGTGGAAATAGGACTGCTCTTGCTTGAAGTCAGGACTCTTTGTCGTGAGCAGGAGGGGCCACACATGTTCTCTGTAAATGGGCCAGACTTGGTGTCCCAGAGTTTGGGTCCAGTAGAAGTAAATAGGGCGTAGAGTGTAATTACACTTCTGTTCCTGTCAATGGTTAGGACTGTGACATGCTGAATTGCAAGGAGTGAATGACTCAGCCAGACCTGACAGCAGAAAAAGGACAAAGGGCAGGATGTTCCTAATAGTTTGCTTCCTGTAAAACTTGAATTAAACACAGAGGTGTACTTAAATACTGGATGGAATGTGACTTGTTGGCAAGGAAAAATCTGCTCATTGGTCTTTAGTCTATGGATTTATGGAACTAAAGGAAAGTAATTGAACTCAAAACTTGAATTTATCATGGGATTAGCATTCTCATCTAACATCTTAATCTTTTATTTTAGAGATTAGCACATATCTGCCGTTAGGAAAAATGTAAAATCATACACAAATGAGCTTGTTTTGAGAGTTTCTCCTTCTGTCTGAGGGTAGGTCCAGCCCTATCACTAGTTAGTAAGTATGCAGATCTGGCCAGGTGAGAGATGTATACAGGCCAGGGTGAGATTTCTAAGGACTGATGCTCATTGTAAAGGATGTAGGGGTGAAGAAGGCTCCTACAAAACTACGTACAAGGTGACATGAAGCCAGAGGACCTTGAGAACTTTGTACCTGTGAGCAAGGGAGGGCTCATGGGGGTTAGCTGGTACTCCAAGAAGAACAGAGTCTGGCAGAAATTGACGTTCCCAAACACATCTGACTGTAGGGCCATCCTGAATGCATATCACTTCAGATGAAGTATCTTGGTCCTACGTCTTATTTCATCTCTTAGTATATGTGCCTGTACCTACCAGGCTTTCGTTTCTTTCTGATCCTTCTACTTGCCAAGCCCATTCCCACCTCAGGGCCTTTGCATGTGCTGCTCTGTCCACCTAGAATGCCTCCCCTCTCCCCATCCCAGAATTACACGATTGCTTTCTTCACGACAGTCAGGTCTCCGTCAAATTTCACTTCATCCATCCTGTCTGAAGCAACCCTCAGCCAGTCACTCTCTGTTACATCACCCTGTTTTACAGTCTGTTCAGCACTCATCGCTCTGCAGTCATCTTGTTCTCTGAAATCATCTTGTTTTTGTTGACTTATTTAGAGGCTGAGTCCTCCTACTGGAATGTAAGCGCTATGAGAGCAGGCGCTTTTCCTGTTTAATTGGTCATTATATCCCCATTGCCTAGAATAGGACCAGGCTCATGGTTTGTCCACTGAATGAAGGAACAAAATGGTTACATGAAGTCAGAAACAAATGAAGAAAGGAAGCAAGGTCTTATACATCAACCACAGCAATTTGTAATTAAACTCTGGTTACTAACCTGCAAATAAAGAGCCTATGCTATATATATGCATGCATTTTTAAGCTTTCGTATTTGTCTTTTTTTTTTTCCTCATTGTGCAGATCGTTTTACAGCACTTTATTTTATTTTATTATTTTTTATTTATTTATTTATTTTTATTTCGGCATATTATGGGAGTACAGATTTTAAGGTTTCAATAAATGCCCATTCCCCCCTTCGTATTTGTCTTTTAAGTGCCTGACATTGACAAAGGGCTTGGTAAATATTTGTGAGAGCAAAATTTAATGAAAGTTTATTTTTACAAACTCCACTGTCATTTCAGCCGAACTAAATTTGTCCTTTATAGAGTAAGTAATCCAGGCAGCTCTGAGGGCAAGCCAGTCTTTGGTGTAACAGATCGTACCCACAGGAAAGTTGAGGGATCCTCAGTTGAGTTAAAAGACATTGAATTTATTAGTAAGTCATTTTTTTAAGTGAACCTTGAGTTGGTGTAGAGCTCAAATAAAAATTAGCATTTGTATTAAGTTCAGACAGTTATTATTAATATTTTTAACTTAATAGTTTCATCATAGCCCTAAAGTAAGTTATTTTTATTCTCATGGGCAAATTCTAGTTGATATATGGTAAGTAGTAGAATTCATTTACAGACTCTACAGGTGGGCTGGGCTGCAGTGTGTGGGCTTTGATGTAGTGAATGGAATCTGTAGCCAGCCCAGGATTGGAATGTGGCCTTCCTCAGTTGGAACTGAGACCAATGGCTAATAGCTAGAGTTCTGGGCAGCTGTGCCATGTTGCACAATGGCCTATCCTCCCTCAGTTTCCTCACCAGACAATGGGGAGGGTGCAATGAATAATGAAGTTGAAATGGATACCCCTACTGCTGTATTGCTTTCTTTATGTCTTGTGCCCAGTCTTTTACACTGAATCCATTTGTACATTATGGTTATCAGAAGCTATTTGTTATTATACATCATAATTTGAAAAAGACTTGCAATCTGGATAAAATATAGGCCATTCCCCCCTCTCTCCATCTCATATATCACACCCATATTACTACCTTTTTGGCAGCCTCTTTTGTTTCTGTCACACTTATCTAGGATTTTTTTTCTTCCATTGGTTGATAGTAGTGCATGTATGCTTGGGAGAGACCGTTTATTCTACAAATGATGCCTGGGAGCTAGAACTCCTGCAAATGCTTCAGAAGCTCCCTAGATACCATTTTATAAACATATGTCCCCTCTGGTGATTTGCATGAAATACTCTGAGGGTAGTCAACCAGTAGACACATAGAGATTGTGCTTTGAGGACAGCAAGCTAACTTGTGATTTTTTTTTCGTCATGCTAAGGCATTATTTACCCTGAAGGGAAATACTTCAGCTCAAATTTCCAAAACAGACATTTTCAATGAATTGAACAATATAAATTTGGCTTAAATATTTCTTCTAAATGTCAAAGAATTAAACCAAATTATTCTCAATTATACACATAAAAAAATGTGTACTACATAGACATAGAGCACTTTAATGTGCTATATACCAGCTAATTAATGCATTATAATCCCTTGTGTATTCAATGTTTATAGTACATTATTCACCTTTGATAGACCTTGGAGCATAATACCAGCATTTTATATTATAAAGCTTTATAATTTATATGCTTGTTTTTTTGTAATATAGATATCCAGAAGTCAGAGGTATAGTATATAAAGGTCTTATTGAGAAAGCAACTGTGTATTTTACCTTTCCGTTCTCTTCTCATTTTAATTTTCTCAGTTAAAATGGTTATATATAAGGCAATACAAAAAAGCCCAAGATTAATTTTTTTTAATTACCCTTTACACCATCAGAAAATAATCCCATGTGAACTTCAGGGATCATACTCTACATCCTATTCCATAATCTGACTTTTCTTTATATAAAATATGAATAACATATTTTTATTTAATGAAATGTGATTGTGATTTTTAATAGCCACATGATATTTCACCTGTAATTGTACCATAGCATAACACCCTATTATGGGAGTCAGTATAGGTAGCTAAGAGAATAGAGTCTGAAGCAGACATCCTGCCCTGTACTATTAACATTTTGTAAAAAATGAGTAATTGACAAGTAATTTATTCATTCTGTACCTTGATCTCCTCACCCATAAAATGGCAATAACAATAGTGCCAGCTTTATATTAGTTAATGTGAAGATTAAATAAGTTGTTACACATGGTATTTAAAACAGAGCACTCAGAATAATGTTCTAATAGACTTTATTATTAGAGTATCATATTTTACTCTCTATAATTATATTCTTCTAATAGAATAATTACCTGGCATATCATAAATACTCACTAAACATTCATTATTATATATAAATTGTTTTCAGCTTTTTGATGTTATAATACTGTGATGAATATGTTTGAAGAAAAAGCCTTTTGCTCTTCTCTTCTTGTTTCCCTAGGATAAATTTTTACAAATAGAATTGTGCCTTTGATATATATTGTGAAATCACCCTAGATAGAGGTTGTACGGTTATGTTGAGGTTGTACAGAGCACATAAGCTCCGTAGAGCACTATAAGAGAGAAAGCAACTACTCCTAAGTAAGTGACGTTTCTGGGTGTTCATTATGGTGGGACAACAACTGCCTGTGTGAGGATTTTTACAGTTCTCCAAAATCATTGAATACTGAACAACTGAGACTTATTCAACTTACTCTTCCTTTTCAATATTTATATGATCTCCAGGCAAAGTTATGAAAAATTAAAAACATATGTTTACTTTGGATATGTTTAGTGTATTAGTCTAATTTTTTGATTGAGAAGATATTTGTGTTGATATGGAAAGTTCTATTTGACTACATTGTTACAATGTTTTTCCCCCATTGAAACTAATATTTTCTATTTTCAAGAAAAAAGCAGCAAGCCTTGGGACCAGTCAACCCTCCAGAACCTATGCTGGTAGAACAGCCCCTGCCACTAAGGTCAGTCACTTCCTGAACATGAAAAGACCCCTACTCTACTGTACAGGGACCTCATTAGTGGGTGAGGCCCATGGGGAAAGCAAACAATGTTTGTAGATTACTGAAGATTTTTGAGCAAAGTATCATTTCTCTGCTGGAGAAGAGAATATAATTTCTTAATAATGACTTGAATAACTTAAAACCTAGTAAAACCATTTCTTTTATAATTCTTCCTGGCATATAATAATAAGTGTTCAACAAATATTAATTATTATCATGAATATCTATAGATAACATTGGACTTTTGCACATACTATGAGTGAAAATATAGTCCTCTCACATCTTCAGAAAATAATTCAAATCCTCCTCATGACCATGAACCACATGAGGCTCTCTGTTAAGTGCTGTGTGAAGAGTTTATCTCATGTAACCCTTCACAGCCTCATTATGTTTATTCCTTTATACCTGAGGAAACCAGGACTCAAAGAGGTTAAATAACCTTGACAAGCTCAGAAGGCCAGTAAGATGGAGGTAGGGCTCCAACCCAGGTTTTCTGTCATACAAGGTCTTTGGCAATGTTGGATCTCATAAGCTCTGTGTAAGCATTATTTTTTTTTGTAATATAACACGTAAAAGCTTTGCAACTTATAAAAATCACGGAAACGTCACCTTTCAAGACAAGAAACTATAATTTTAGCTAGTATTTTTTGATAAAGTTATGTTCAGCTCATTTCAACTTTTTGATCTTTCAGTATGTCCAAGATTATCTAAAACCTTAACCTATATTTTAAGACTGTCTACATACATCAATTTAAAATAAGCATTTAAAACTAGTGGCTATCCTATGGAAGTCATACTTTCTCATGTATGTCACTTGCTTGATGAGGAGTTAATATTTTAGTGCCTCCCAGAGCTCTGGCTGCTCTGCAAGCCGCCAAAGGTGCTAAAACCAAGAAGCAGCTGAAGAGTGAGAAGACTGAGCCATCTAAAGCTGAGCACCCTCCCAGTTTAAGATGCATGAATGTATTCTATAGACCTTTTCAAAGCTCCTCTTCTACCAGCCAGCAGAAGCATAAAAGCCATTGAAAGACTATGAATTTTAAATACAGGGAGTAAATTAATGCTTGGGACAAATAGAAATTCAAAACTAGGGTCTGCTCTATTTTAGCCGTTCTGTTACCGCTATTGGGGACACTGTAGTGTTGATGCTCACTGGGTAAGGGACCATTCAGCCAAACAAACATGAGTTTGAATTTCCTCTTTGCCATTTACTATTTATTTAGCTGCACTGAGTCTCAGTTTCCTCATCTGTAAAATAAAGATAGGATTTCTGTACTCAGAGCTGTTGAGAGGCTCAAACAAAATAAAATATATAAACACTCAGCCCTGGGCCTGGCATTTTGTAGGTGCTGGAAAAAACTGTATCTCTTCTGTCGTTACTCCTGTTAGTCCTCATATTCTGTTGTTTCTAGGTCTCCAACAACAACAGAAAAGATTCTCCAACTTAATAAGATTATTTTTAAGGACTTGTATTTAACATACATTTACGTTATGCCTCTAAAAATTAGAAGCCTCATTAGCAAAACACCCACCCAATGAGATTTAGTGAGTTATTTGTAAACGTTTCCAGAATTGCAATCACCTGAACTTTTGAAGGTTCAGTATATTGCAGAGAGCCGCACCCAGTTTTTTTCTCGAACTTAATCATAAGAATCACAGCCCTGCCATCTTTTTTTTCCCACGTGGAAGTTATCATCCAATCATCCTGAGATGGGATGGTTATAGAGAATTTGGACTTCTCTCCACAAACCCTGTTTTGCCTTAAGAAGCTGGGGGTGCGAGGAAGAAACACAACTGGGAGGTAGAGACTTTTAAGCCACATTCTTATTGTTTTACTATTTAAAAGCAAAGTTGAAATTCTTTCCTTGACTGTCCTTTTTCCACCTCCATTTTTATCACTACTGTCGCTCTTTCTCACTATGTTTTTCTGACTCACTTTCCTTCACCAGCTTCCTGAATATTAGTTTTCCAGAGTTTAATTCTTCATCTTCCTTTCTCATATCTTTAACTCTTATAAAGTATTGAAGAAATATACTTGCTTACTTCTCCTTTTGATGCCTGATTGGAACGACTATAATTCATATAATTATCCCTTAAAGATTACCATTCCCACACATCATTTAGAAAATCATTTGGGGGTAAGAGCATTTGTAATAACTGGAAGGCTTTCATTACACAATTATCATAGCACACAGAGGCAAAATAATATTCTCCCAATACATTCGGAAAAGGCATGACAAAATGGTAGATATACTTGGCAGTAAAATTAGTTCTAGTATTTTTTTTATTATTATGGGCACATTCAATTTGAAATTTAAAATAAGTGATAATTTTATAGTTATTGAGGAAAACAAAGTCTGTCTTAAAAATGAAATACTCAATTTGAAGCATATGTGTAAGCTGTGCATGATAGGATGATTTCTTTATATTGTGGAACTGTTTTATGAGAATTCTTACCAAATGAGTAATTGTGCCCACAAATAATATCCCTTCTGCCATGTATTAATAGCTCTGGGCTTGAAAAATTCAAAGCTCTTAAGTGGCAGAGACATTTCTAACTCAAAATAATTATTGTAAAATGCTTAGTGCTTAAAATTTAATTTTTGATAAATTAATAATGAAGACTAACCTAACAAGGCTTCAGAAATTATATAAAGCCAGGATGAAAATAGTTGTGAGCCATAATTAGTCATGCAATTTTATTGCTGGAAGACTTCTCAGACGACTCTGGTTTCAACAGCTTCGTTGTTTAGGTGAGGAAACTGACATTCAGATTGCATTAGGAATGTCTCTAGAAGAGCATGCTATTAAGAAGATGTATTGGTTAAAGTTGTTAGTTCCAATTAGAATCTACTTTGACTAGTTTAATTCAAAAAGGAATTTCTTAAGGGAGACTGGGTAGCTTGTAGGGAAATGCAGGAGTGTCCAACAGAAGGAATCTAAAGCTTTACAGCCAGAAACAATCTGCAGCAACACCATGGAACTTCCTCATGCTAAAGCTCTGCTGCCATCACAGCTCAGCACCTGTCACATTTAGGACCACATGACAGAAACTACCGCTGCCCCAATCCAAAGGCCTTATAATATGGATTTCCTGGCAGTGGCCTTCATACACCTCCAATCCGATTCTCTTTTGGCACGTATGATTGGCCAGCACAAGTGACATGCTTCAACCCTGCAAGAGTTTTCTGGACTCTACTTTGGGAAGGTGCATGCTGATGAGGTCGGAAATTATCGATATGTGGTGAGAGTTTTCAAATGTGTGGCCAGCTGCCAAATGATAGCAATCTACTACAGAAAGGAAAAACAGAAGAATTACCTAACTGAACAGGAGTAAAAACATTGATGACAGCTTGTTCAGCAACATTAGATCTTTCAAACAGAAGGAGCAAATGGCATTTCTCCCAGCCTAGAGAAGAGATCTACAAAGGAATAAGCGCCCAGCACAGAAATGCTTTTGTGGTTTGGGTCTTGGTCCTGTCATAATAGATGTGTTAACTTTCACTACACAGTTCTTTTCCCAAATTCTTACTATTCTCATCCATGATATGAACAGGGGTTGGAAAACTCTTTGGGTGTTGTGAAATTCTGACATTCAATGTCAGCATCACCCCGAAGTACCCTTGTACAATGTGTGGTTTGAGATGACTCTGTGTAGGCAGGAAAGCACTTTTATTTTAATAATTATGAATATATTTTTAATGTGCTATAAAAAGTAAACTAGCACACCAAATTCATAATGCTATGGACATTTTTGCTTAAGATAGGCTAAATTAACAGTTAAAGTAAATCTATTTTTTTAGAAAAAATTAAGTAAACATAGTTATGGCAGATTTAAAAAATACTGTGTACAAATAACTAAAGTTTGGGAAATAAGATCCAGAGCAGTAATTCTCATGTTTGAAGGTGTATGGTGAATCAGTGGCATTTTTATTAATGAATATTCTGATTCAGGAAGTCTGGGGTGAGGCCTAGATTCTGCTTTTCCAGCAAGTCACACTTTGAGGAGCAAAAGGCTGAACTGTGCTGAATGGAGACAGTCCAGCCTACCAATTACCTAAAAATTGATTGGAGAAGCTGGTTAGAATGCAGATTCTCAGGTTCCAAGCTAAGAAATTCTAATTTACCAAGGTGAGGCAAAGCCTAGGATTTTATATGTCAATACTTAATAGCCACACCCAGGTGTTTCTGATGCAGATGATCTGAGGACCACACTGGGAGAAAGGATGACCCTCAGGGATTGTAGTAGTCCTAGCACATGGGAGGAACAATAATGTCTCCCTTCATCTCTAAGGAAAGGAGTCCCTTTCTACCTGATCTGTAGCATAACTTTGAAACATTTCTTTCATGACCATGTGATTACTCATCTGTACTCTTTAGGGGCACAGAAATACTCACTTTCACTGAGCTGCCTAACTCTGGGAGCTGTGGGGCCCAGGGTCTACCCCTGTTGGTGTGTGCCCCAAATAAGTCACCCCGTGGACTGTTTTTGTCACACAAGAAATGAATGTCGCCCATCAATCCAAGAATGGATTAATAAAATGTGGTATATGTATACCATGGAGTACTATTCAGCTCTAAGAAACAACGGTGATATAGCACATCTTATATTTTCCTGGTTAGAGCTGGAACCCATACTACTAAGTGAAGTATCCCAAGAATGCAAAAACAAGCACCAGATATATTCTCCAGCAAACTGGTATTAACTGAGTAGCACCTAAGTGGACACATAGGTACTACAGTAATAGGGTATTGGGCAGGTGGGAGGGGGGAGGGGGGCGGGTATATACATACATAATGAGTGAGATGTGCACCATCTGGGGGATGGTCATGATGGAGACTCAGACTTTTGGGGGGAGGGGGGAAATGGGCATTTATTGAAACCTTAAAATCTGTACCCCCATAATATGCCAAAATAAAAAAAAAAAAAGAAATGAATGTCAGTGAAACCTAGATGAGCTGATGGTTCATTTATCTTTAAAAAGGAAAGATAATACTAATGATCAACAAAAAAGACATTTTTAAAGCTACATTTTTATCAAGAAGGATGATAAGATCAGGGCTGTCTACTTAGGAAATTATAAAATCGTAGAATTGAAGGACTCTTGTTTCACCTGCTTTGACAGAAGTAAAAGAAAAATGAAAATAAATATGGTGGCCGTAAGGAACCCCTTGAAGGGGAAGTCGAGGACGCTCCCTGCCTTGCCTGCCTGGTGGGGTATGTGTGGGGCGTGAGGCTGTGCAGATGTGTTCTCCACCTTTTTAACGACAGCTGGCTGTCACCTCTGGTTTTTGCCTGGATAAAGATCTGAGTCATTGCCTCAGCTGCCACTAGCCAGGCCTGAAATCTGTGTTCCTTAAACACTGACCGCCACCACCTCCCAACTCACCCCAAGCTCAGGGTCCAGAGTGTTTATCATGGTTGGTCTATGGCTTTGGGGGAAGTTGGCTTTCCACATTTCTTTTAAAACTCTTTTCTCTAACTCCATCATTCATTTTCTATTTATTTGTTGAAATTCTTCTATAAAAAAGTGGGTTTTGTTCCCTTCTGTTTACTTATGTATTCGTTCATTTATTTGTACCAGTATAGACTCATGAATTTATATTTTATTATGGCTTCAAATCCATTATTAACTTTGATGTTTTTAATCAAATAATATATAACAAACAATAATTCAGTAGAATTCTGACTCTGTGAAACTGCTCTTTTAAAAAAGTCCATTATACATTTTTAAGTGTATTCGTGGAAACCCTGATTGTGATCATTATTAATTCACTTTATAGTCTCAAAAGAGATACTCGGGGTGGCGGGGTGTACGCAGGAGCCTCCACCCACCGCTGCTCCCTTGTTTTGGCGGAGTCACAGGGCGAGGCCGTGGGGGCGGCAGACCTGTCACCAGTGTGCAGCGCACGCAGCACGTGGTCTGCCTCTCAGCCTGCGTCGCCAAGGCCGCCACCAGATGCCAGGCTGGTGACGAGGCCGCGGCGCGCGCGGGGCCTCCCTCCCTGACCCGCGCGGCCCGGGGCGGGGAGGAGGGCGTGCAGGAGGGCGGGGAGCAATGCTCCTGCGTCGCCGTCCGGGACCGCCCCTCCCGCCGCCCTCGGCGAGCTCAGCTGGGGACTCAAACAGAAGCCGCGAGGGCCCGGCCCAACCAGCAATGCAAACATCCTGAAAACCCAGCCGAGGTCTGCTGGGCCCGGGAGTCGCAGGCAGAGTGAGTACTGATTTCCGCCGCTTTGCGCCAACGCTGCAATGTGTTTCCGAGTCCCGCAGCGGGTGTCGCCGCCCGCGCGCCCCGGGCCCTGCGCGCCCCGGGCCTGGACCCTGCAGCGCACTCCCCAGGCTTGGGACGCTCGCTCTCACTAGTACCTTGGACCTGGAGACAGATAACATTTCTTTCCAAATGCGTTCTAAGTTCAGTTGTGTTTCTCGTCGACTCCTCCTCCCTGTCGGTAACACTGTTACTGGCACTTCAGCTGGGCATGTGTCTTGGTGACCCCGCACGTAGGGTGCAGGGTTACAAAACAAGGGATTTGTGTGGCCCCGGCCAAATGCTGAAAGAAAAAAAAAATGCAGCACCTATGTCAATTTGATTTGGCACTTTTATCTCTAGGGTTAGAGATAACCCTCCTCCTCCCACCTTCCCCCCAGCCCTTCCTCCACCACTGTGGTGACCTCCGTTTTAGAGAGTGAGCTCACTCTGTGTGACCTTTCTGTGTACCTGATCCGTGCGGGGTGTGGTGTGGTGACTGTTGTAACATGCCTTGGTTCTATTTCCTTGAACACAACCTGAGACTGTTGTATGATAACATCACTGAGAGTTACTTTGTATCTATCTTTCAAGAATACAAAGTGTTTTCACAGAGATTAACAGTCCCTTGCATGGGGTTAGTGACCCAGCATTCTCCAGTTATAAATGGGCAAGAGGCAAGTTCTTTATCCCCATTCTACAGTTTGACAAAATGAGGCAGAGAGTTTAGGCAGCTTCCCTAAGGGTCGGGCCTCTGACTAGTCTTCTAGGAACCCACCTAAGCATCAGAGCGACTGGACCATTTAATCTGCAGCTCTGGAAACCTGCCATTTGAGATGTTTTCTAGAGGAAAGAAACCTCTGCATTGCAGGGAAGTTCAGCAAAAAGTGGCATCCACTGTTCACTGGGGGGCGGGGGAGGGGGGGCTTATTTTCTAATGATTAGCTATAGAGAGCTTCTTCCTGATGGTTTGCTAACAGGCACGAATTCAACTCTATAGCATGCTGGTTTTTCAGTATCTGAAAGGAATATTGAGCTGCTGGGAATGTGTTGGGAAGGGAATGCTGCTTGGGTTCTAGGAGGCAGTGCAAGATTAAAATGAAGTGGAGAAATTTAGCAAAATCATGCTGAACAAGGAAAGGCCACACCTGTAGGCTGATGGAGGACAAGTGGCCTATAGCTATGGGGCTGAAGGGGGAACACGTGTGTGCAGCAAGGACTCTTGGAGTCTATTATAAATAAGTGTGCGTTGCAGACTGTGCAACAGTGTTTATGAAGCAAGACGCTCAAGTGTAAATGTTGGGTGGCTCAGTTCACATGCTTTGAGAGAAGATTCCCAATGCATGAGAAGAGTTGGTTTTATAGAATTAGCAGTGAGTTTCAGTTCCTTGTTTTTCCTCCAGTAGAATTCCTAGAGTGTACTGTCTCTCCCACAGTGAAAAGGTAAAAGATAATCACATAAAATAACATTTTGAAAGAATGAAACCAAAAAGAAAAAAGGTATTTTTTCTAATTTGAATGAACTTCTTAAAATCAGCCAAATGTTTATATTCCTATTCATTGTTTATAATAACAGTTAAATCTTTAAGTCATCACCACTTCTTACTGTTTACTTTTCCTTAAAATACGAACTATCTCACGAGTCAGTTCTGTTTTTTAAAAATCTACAACTTATGTTCTTCTATGTACATATCTATCTTTGTGTCTTCTCTTTCCTTATACCTTATAATTCCCTCATTTTGGAAATGGTGTGTCTGTAGTTTTTCTGATATATTGAATTAACAATCTGTATACTGGAAAAGTACAATGGGTCTTCACAAACATTGCATCCTATTTTTTCTCTGTGCCTAGCTCTTGACTTAAAAATGTCATCTACCCCATGTTTCCCAACAGGCATACTCTTGGCATTTTGGATAACAATTCTGAATTGGGCAGAACTGTTTGCCCCCGTTGGATGCCAGAGCATGATGAAAAGCACTCACACACATTTTAAATGACCTTCAGTTGGGTGCTGCCTCCCCTGGTTTAAAACAACTGAGCTATACTATTTTGATGGAAAACCACAAAAATAATCACATTATTTTCAATTTTTAAGGCTACTGTATGATATCTTCTAAAATTTGATGGCTTCTGAGCATGTCTGTTTATTTGGACTTTGGAGATTTGGGTGGAAACTCTGTGTAATCATACCACTAGCAAGATGACAATGTTTGTCCTATGCTCTATAGTGCTCTGTTATCTACCCTAAGCAATAATAATAAATTATTAGGAAGTGACTGTAATAAGTTCCAGTAAAAAAATAGATCAGCATAGTCTGTATTAGAACAGAATATTAATAGTTGTAGTTACATTTGCTGAAAAATACTATGCTGAGCATTTACATGCTGTGATGATAATGTAGCTACGAGGTAGATACACTTATTATGCCCATTTTACAGATTGAGAAATAAGAGCCACAATACTGTATTGTCTTTCAGGGCACATTTCATAGCTCTCCATAGAATACTTTGCAAAAAAATGAGCTTTAGCATATGGAAAGTTATCACAGATTAAAGTCTCATTTTACTACAGTTACTTTCATTTTCAGAATGAAAACTTTTCACTATATTGTGATCCCCTTGAAGACATGATGCACATCTTTGTACCCCCCATATTATTTATCTACCATGGAGCCTTCCACATAGTAAATGCTCAGTATTTGTTCGATTGGAAAATAGAGCCCTAAGATGCTGTTTCACTAATATAGAAATTTTTCCTGGCTAGGTAGAAATGGTAAATTGATACTCATTTTTATTCTCTACGATTTATAAGTAGAGTTTTTGGAACTTAATATCTGTTTTTGCTTTGGTTAACAATTAAAGAGTGGATAATCAAGATGAATAAGGGACCTTTTTTCTTTTCTTTCTTTCTCTTTTTTTCCTTGACCTTCTGTGATGGGCCAGACATGATGCTCAGCATTCAGAAGTATGGCCCACATGGCAAATGTAAACAATGTGAAAGTGCTAAAGTCAAGGCACCATAAAAGCAGAGTGGAAGGTTGAGGGAAGAGAGATGAGGTTAAGCTTGAGGACTTGTTTTTCAGGGGATAAAGATTAGAAATATGAGGCCTTAAAGAAGATCTGCAACCAGGAATCAAGTCCAAGACCATAAGGACTGGGATGTTATTCGAGTTAGGCACAGTCAGTTGAAGGCAGGACTGCTCAGAATTCTGCTTCCCAAGGATTGGCTTGCCTCGTTCATTATTTTCTTAATCTCCTCTTCCCATGCTTTCCCCTAACTACCAGTTGAGACACTCCAGTTTTTCCTTGCATGCTTTTACATTCTCGGTTTGGTGGGATTGAGAGTTCTGATTAATTCTAGGACCTTCTGATGAGATGGTCTTCCCATGCAGATGGACTGGATTTCCATCAGGTGTCAGCAATCAGAGATTTCCATTTTGTCCTGGGGATCTACAGAGTTTAACTGGAGCCCCCACAGCTGACTGGGGTTGTTCTGTCAGTTCTGTCAGTTCTCTGAGCCAGATTTGAGGGTTGCAAGTTCCTACTGCTCAGATGTCTGTTTCTTGCTTCAACACCCAACTCATGGCACAAAAGAGGACAGACAAGTTCATCAACAGAATAACCTGCCCCTGAATTCCATCCATTTCTCATTTCTGACACATTTGTCTCAGTCTAGTTTCTGATTTCATATTTGGCAGCTGCCACCTGGTGGATACATATCTTTTGCTACTTGAGTAGAACCTCCTATCTGGTTTACTCACCTTTTATTATTTTCCCTGGTGCCTCTCACAGAAATGGTTAGCACATCTTGGTTACAAAGTTGTTGCTTGGTCTGTTTTGTTGCTGTTTTCCTACAGATCCCTTTGCAAGACTGTTTAAAAACTTTTTTATCTTGCCAGCAAATGCCTTGGTTCTGTAGGCACCATAGTCAGTACACAGTGATCATGGATTAGAGTCCCTTGCTTATGTATTACTAAGGAATGATTAATGTAATTGTGATCTGATTAAGGCCTTCTGAATTGCAGAGAGCTGTTCATTCATAGTTGGGGTATCCTTAAAAAAGAGAAGGTCCTTGGTCTTCAGAGAGAGAGAGAGTGCAGGAGAATCTACATCCAGTTCTCCTGGGATACCTGGTATGGACATTTCCCCAGCCCCAACCTTAGACCTACCCAATCAGAGTCACTGAGGAAGCTATGGCTTAATATGCTGTCTAGATGAATCCTTACACCTGTTAAAGTGTGAGAAGCACTGCTCTCAGAAGTGAATTGGACTATAAAAAGCCCATCTGTAAGGGGTCTTCTGGCCCTAACAGTGCAGTGAAATTTTGGTGAGAATTTTAGAGAGCCACATGGGCTTGGACATCTGAGTCATGGTGAAAGTCTTAGATGAACTGAATTGATGGATGTTCACGGCCCATGTTTGGAGCCTGAGTGAGGCCTGGACGACTACCATTTCAGTCAAAGTTGCCATAAGAGATCAAGGCTGGCTTTGTATGCGAGCATACTGTCTGAACTCTGTAATGGACTGAGGGACCCCATAAAAGTGACTTAAGGACCAAAGACCTGGGCCAGACCCCGGAACCTCCAGGGTTGCTCAGAATAGAGTTGTTTGGGAAAGTGTGAGAAAGTCCCGTTCCTATAGAGAAACCAAAGACTCAGCCTCTGGTGCATGTGGTTTCTATATTAGCTACACTGAGAGGGTGGCCAGGGAAAAAAGCAGAGAATAGAATTATTTGTACATTTCTCTGTTACCTATATTTTTTCTCTATCCTACTTGTGAAAATAGACATTTGTTATATCCAACAGGGAAAATAAAATCCTTTTATATAATAACTCCATTACTAAGGCTAGTAACCATCAGAGTCCCTGAATATAAATATTTTCATGCCAACAATATGTTTAAAACAGTGCCTCACGGGCTTTTAGACATGCATCTTTTCATATTATTTTATTTAAAAAGAGGCATTAGGTTCAGAGGGCTGGGTCTACAGCAGGGAACCAAATTGGTGGCCAGAATTTTAATCTTCCAGGATTCTTAACTTCTTGCTCATATTTCCCATCTATTTTTCTGTCCTGTATTCTGAGTAGTGTCTTCAGATTCATCTCCCCATCACTTAAATCTCTGTTCAGCTATGTGTAGTTTATGCTATCACCTATTTTTGATTTGTTCTTTGCCACTTTGAATTTTAAAACATATTTAAAGTCTCCTTCATATTTTTCTATTATGTTTAGTTCCTGTTCAATTTCTCCATATTTCGAGCTGCTCCCTCTCCCATATGGTATTTTACTTCCTGATTAAGTTTGAAAATGTGACTTAACCCTTTGCACTCGGATGTTGAGTGTGACTCGACACGGTTAGCAAAAATTATAGAGATTAAAATTACTCTTTGAATGTATCAATAATTTGAAACATAAAAAAATCCAAATAAGTTTGTATGAAAAGAAACTCCAGTTTTTTATTCTACTTCCGCGCTTTGTAAAATCTGGGGTGTTTAAAAAATTAAATTCCTGGTAGAATAAAGGAATCCAGAAAAAAGCAAGCGAGTGCAAAGGGTTAAAACTCATTTTCAATGAAAATTTTTTTCCACAAGAATCCCTTTGTTCCTGTGTTGTAGATCTGCCTCTACTAAGTAGTTTTTAATGTCTCTTGCCTGGAATCATTCAAATTTCATCAGCGTTAATATCTTGCTTTGAGGCCTCTGCTCCACATGGATAGAGTGATTTTGGATCTTGAATGCCCAGTGGCACGGGTTTGGGATTCCTTTTTCTCATGGATGTCTGTTTTTATGCTCATGACTCCAGCCAGAAAGAAAGCTTCTTTGACATTGCCCAGGACAGGTGGGCAGTTTTTAAGGCTTATGTTTGTGGCTGATCAGTTGTTCTTAGTAGTCCTGGATTTATGCCAATAACTTAGCATGGGGCCTGTGGCCAAGATTCCTTTCTCCTTAGAGTATTCAATTCCCAGGTCCAGGCTGGGTTATCTGCTTCATTCGCATGAGCTGTTCAGCCTCAGCCTTGCTCACTGGAGGACTTTGAGTTCCCTCTCCTTTTGTTTGCTTATTTTGATTTCTCTTCTTTCAAGCTTAGCTATGTATTTTATTCCTCTATGTTAAATTTTATCCAGTATTGCTATATCTGGAACAAAAGGGATTTTTTCTATCAGAATACAGACTAATTTTGTCAGACCTGCATAATGTATTTAAAATGCTTGAAAGCCTATAGATAGTAATGCATGTGCTAGTTTGTCACAAAGCCCACCACCCCCAATTATCTACTTATTGGCTTAATGATACACTCATTCACATCACTCAGCACATATTTTCATTTGAGTTTTAGGCCCCTAATCTACAGAGATAGATATATATTATTTTCTGAAAATTGAATCAGTTAACCTTTGAAAATTGCATCCTTTTTTTCCCCCCCAATACCCTTATGCTCTGGGAGGCTGAGGCAGAGGGATCTCTTGAGGTCAGAAGTTCAAGACCAGCTTGAGTAAGAGCGAGATCCATCTCTACTAAAAATGGAAAAATTATCCAGGTGCAGTGGTGTGCCTGTAGTCTCATCTACTCAGGAGGCTGAACCAGGAGGGGATTGCTTGAGCCCAGGAGTTTGAGGTTGCTGTGAGTTATGATAATGCCACTGCACTCTAGCCTGGGCAATAGAGTGAGAGTCTGTCTCAGAGGAAAAAAAAAGATACCCTTACAGCTGAGTTGTCTACTTGGTATATGTAGCATTAGGTTTTCCCTGATGTTCCAGATTATCTGCCTATAAAATAACAGCAATCTTTGGATTGATAATGTCTACTATTTCTTTATAATCCAAGAAAGGGTGTGGACTATAAGCATAGTCACCAGTATCAAGTGTTTCTGGGTTTTAGGGCCGGAGGACTAAAGAGGACAAATATTCTGGAGGTGCTGCAGGGCTAGCAGATGTGTCTTCACCCCAGTCTTTTTAGGGAGCATCTAGGTTCTTTAGTAACCTGGGCTGGCAATATTAGCACCGCAAGTCTTCCTTTTAAAACTGGCTGGAAGGTAATTTTAAAAAGTCGTTTTGCAGATCTATCCTAGTATCTTAGGTGATCTGGTTTCTTTCTTTTAACCAAATGCAAGTGTGAAGAGACAGAGTTTGTCACCAATAATGAAGCCCTAGTGTATACCAATAGATGGTAGAAAACAGTTGTCACTTCAGCAACTCTCTATAAAGCCATCTTGTTTTAAATTACCTGAAACAGTGATTCTCCATGTCTGGGAGTTTCAGAATCACCTGAGGGGCTTATGGTTTTTTAGGCCACAGTTCTCGCTGCCTCTTCTTCTTTCTCCTTTGTAAGTTTCTAAGTGTCCATTCCCTTCTTCCTCTCTCCCCACTCTCTCTACTGCCTATGAATTTTATTCCTGGACCGTTTCTATTCAAGAAATGTCAAGAACAACCAAGCTAAGGTGTTAATGTGTGGCTGGTTACATTGCCCAGTGGCTTGACATTACATTCATTGCAATACTTATGTACATTTTTGGCCCCAAATATTTAAATAGCTGTAAATTCCTGCATACTTTACATATAGTTTCAATGGTTAGAATTAGTGATTATGTGTTTCCTTGTACTATTATAAAACTAAATATCTTCTATGTGATATTTTACTCTAATCTTGAGTTTTAAATCAGTCAATTAATCTTTAATTACTTGGATCTTTAGCCCTAATGGGTGTGCATCACTAAGAAGCAGTCTAACCCCTTGCTGAATATTGAGTTCAAAAATGAAAAGTTAACCCCTTTGGGCTATTGAGTTTGAACCTTCTCTCAGTTTCAAGAATCTTTTAACTACTGCAGTTTTGTGTGCTGAATTATTCTCACAGTGTTCTTGTGGCAGGCCAGTATTCCTAGCAACAAGATTTGTTGTTTTCTCCAGCTGTTCTGGCAATCATATTCTTATACCTCTTCAGAGATTTCCAAAGATTAAATGTGATCAACACTAATCTTCCTATTTGCAATTAAAATCTTGGTGAAATACCCCAATTGATATCCAATTGAACTAGTTCACATGTAATTTTTCCACGTCCTATTATAGGCCAAATAAACTGAAGCTTTGGTTGCCATTCAAATTGCAGAGACAACCAATATAAAACAAAGAAAATCTTAACAAAGGACATTCTATTGCTGATAATCTGAAAATAATTCTGGATTGCTCTGGGAGCAGGCTCAGCAGCATGTGCATATTTTAGAGAAACTCTGCAGGATCTAGATATTTGAAAATAAATGGAAACAAGAAATATCTAACATTAATTTATTGGACAACTACTGTGCTATGTGATTTATATAGGATGTTATTTATTCTTAAGAGTTGTATATTTCATAACTAGGTAAGGAGATATGACAGTTTTATAAATGAGGAGACTGAGGCCCAGAGAGATTAAATAACTTACTCTGAGTCACACAGATAGCAAGATTCTATCTGATTCTATCATGTTTTTTTCTTTTTTTCTTAATTTCAGAATATTATGGGGGTGCAAATGTTTTGGTTACATGGATTATTTTTGTACTGTTTGAGTCAAAGTTATGAATGTGTCTGTCACCCAGATAGTGTATATTGTACCCATTAGATATGATTTCACTGATCCTCTCTTCCCCTCTCCCAACTGCATGATTTCTGTTGAGTTTTACTTTCATCTGTGCATATGAGTGCTGTTTAGTTAGTTCCAATTTAATAGTGATTCATGTGGTATTTGTTTTTTCATTCACTTAGGAGAATGGTCTCCACTTCCATCCAGATTGTTGCAAAAGATATTCATTTTTTATGGCTGAGTAGTACTCCATGGTATACATATACAACGTTTTATTAATCCACTCATGAATTGGACAGTTGGTTTGATTCCACATCTTTTTTGCATTTGTGACTTGTGCTGCAATAAACATCTCGTGCAAATATCTTTTTGATAAAATGACTTTTTTTCCTTTGGGTAAATACCCTATAGTGGGATTGCTGGATCAATCTTTAGGTGGATCAATCTTAGGTCTACTTTTAGTTCTTTGAGGAATCTCCATACTATCTTCCATAGAGGTTGCACTAGTTTGCAATCCTACCAACAGAAAATCTCTATGCACATAAACTTGAAAACATTGAGAAAATGGACAAATTCCTGGAAACACACAACCTCTCCAGGCTCAATCAGGAAGAAACAGAACTCCTGAACAAACCAATTATGAGCAACAAAATTGAAGTGGAAATAAAACGTCTCCCAACAACAACAAAAAAATCCTGGAACAGATGGTTTCACAGGACAATTTTATCAGACCTACAAAGAAGAATTCGTACTGATATTGCAGAAATTATTTCATAACATTGAGAAGGAAGACATCTTCCCTAACTTATTCTGTGAAGCCAGGGTCACTTTGATATCAAAGCCAGAAAAGGACACAACAAAAAAAACTATAGACCAATATCCCTTATGAATATAGATGTAAAAATCCTCAAAAAAAAAAAAAATTCTAGCAGACCAAATTCAGCTGCACATCAAAAAACAATAATCCACCATGACCAAGTAGGCTTCATCCCAGGGATGCAAGGATGGCTCAACATATGTAAATCCATAAATGTGATTCACCACATAAGCAGAAGCAACACAAAGATCATATAATCATCTCAATAGATGCAGAAAAAGCATTCGGCAAAATTCAGCACCCTTTTATGATAAAAACTCTTAAAAAAATAGACATAGATGAAACATACCTCTAAATGATTCTAAAGTTCTGTTCAGTTGACTGGTCTTGCAAAATCCTCCACTTAGTAGTTTGTATCTAGGTCGTTCAAATAAGTGACAGGGGAATTTGTATCTAAATTTAAATATGTACTAGAATTCAATATTTTTCACTCTATTTTTATGTTCCATATCTTAATAGTGTTGAAATTTTCTCTAATGGATGAGGTTTCCTGTTTGTGTGAAAGAGTATTGTACACTGATTGGAATTAACAGATTATAGTTTAGGTGACAATTTCTTTAGATGAGTCACATGGGCATTAGAGAAGGAATAAATTACCCATTTTGGAACAATCACACAGTTAAGTAGTACATAACTGAAAACTCTCTTATCCTGTAGAAAATATAGAACTTTTGCTTAAAGTATAAGCAGCAATGCTCATATTTTTTATATTAATTTCAAATGAATCCTACTTTAAAATCTGTATTCCACTGAATTTTTATCTGAGGGGAGAGTGGGGTGTAATGTAATACAATGCACCATTATATGAAACACACACAGAGCCATTAAGAACTTTGCTCAAGGTCATACAACTAGTAGCAGAGCTGGAATTCAAACTCCCGAGCCATTCTCCTGAGAAAAAACACTACCTTTTTCATACTTGCAAAGGTTAAACTTGCTGTCAGTACACATTTGTGAATTTGTGTTTCTTAGATGGTTTCCAGAATGACATTTTATTTCACTCCCCATTTTCATTTCGGATATTTGAAAATCAGGTTGGCTAAGAGAACCTCGTTGTAATTGCCATGATTTAAGCTTTATAATAACAAAGCATAAGCTTATGCTTCAGGGAAAAGTGGGCTGCAAGAATGCTTATGTGCCAGGCCCATTTCTCAGTCATTACACGTTTGGCTGTATCTCAGGGTAAGTTCCTCCTCAATTTCTGTTAGAAACATTTTGAGTCTATCATTCTGATAGAGATTGAGGTTGGCAACTGGTTTTATAGCACAAGCACCCATAAAAGCCCTCATGTGTTTCTCACCCTCTGTTAGGGCTACATCTAAGGAATGAATGCACTATGGAAAGTCAAATTGAATGATGAGGGTTAAGCATAGCTGAGAATTTTTCATTCCTATACAATAATCATATCAATAATTGTGTATCTTTTAGATTAGCTCATAATCTGTTAGGGTTTGTACAAATCTGTGCTCTTGCTACCAAGATTCCTTTCTTATTTGATTGGAACATGACCTAAACCAGCCATGCATTTGAACTAAAGAAAATGCCATAATGTAAAATAATGTGCATTTTTCTTTGAAAAAGTTAAGCAAGATTAGTGTGTAATTTCTCAAAGCAATGGTCACCACAGAAATGTTCTGCTATTCTGAGGCTAAAGAAGGAAATTTTTGAGGCTGTAGGTATTCATAAAATAATAAAAAGCATTACTGTTTATTGACTTACTATGTGCCAGACACCAAGCCAAGCACTTTATAAACACACCCTTATTTAATCCTCACTGCCATCTTATGAAGTAGGTATCAGTTTTATACCCATTTAACAAATTAAAAAAAAAAAAAACAAATTTGAAGGATTGAAGCAGCTTGTCTGAGGTTGCACAGGTAGAATTAGATCCCAGGTTTGTGGGACTCCAGAGCCCATGCTTTTAACCCCTGTATTTCCAGATTGAACATCTATCTTTGGGCACATCATTTAATAAGCTTCACTTAAATGTAGCATATAAGATTGGTGGAACCACAGAATTCCCAAAGTTGGCAGTTTGCAGGTGAAGAAACTGAGTTCCAGAGAAGAGCTCCAAGTCACACAGCTTGTTAAGGGCAGTCTTCCTTATTGCTCTTTATGTGAAACACTTGTTGGCTGAAAGTGCTTAACTCACAGGCTTGTGTAAATATCCTCACCGGATAAACCTCTAGCAGAGGGACAAGAAGAAAGTAGGCTGTCTTTGCTGGGTCTGACTTCTCTGTTTTGCTTTATCTTGGGCAGCCAAAGGTCAGACATAGTTGGAATTATTTCATGCTTCATGAACAGCGACTTAAGGAACCATAGAGGCACAAACACAACTTCAGGAAAAAAAGCTGCTTTTCTATTATTCTTTGATGACTAATCTCGGCTGTGTGGCTTGCTCATTTTGCTTACAAATCATTCCTATCCCAGGAAAAAAAAAAACTCTGGAAAACTGAAGTTTGCAAAGCATGAAAATGAAAATGAAAATGTTGCCTTGTAGAACTGAAAGCTCAACTTCTTGCCTTCTGTGGATTTTTCTAAGCACTTGGGGTGGTCCAGTGTCAGAGTTTATCATCAGATACTGAGAGGGCGTGGCATGTGGCCAACTGGTCTCCAATCCTCCTTGCTTGGATTTAGATCACAGATCAGTTGTGGCTATTGTTGCAGTTGCCAGGCAACATTCGGATGTTTATTTTGAGGTCTGCCCACATGTTGCATCAGCGGCCAAAGCTTCATGTGTTCTCTACTTCCCAGAGCAATTGAGCTCAGGCACTTCATTTTTAACTTAAATCTATGTATCCCTTGTAATATATTTTATGAATGTACAGAATACTCAGCAAGCTATAATCATCTTCGGTTTCCCCGAAACTAGATAATGTTCAGATTGCTTCATTTTATAGCATTCTACTTCATCTAACCTGAACTTTATTAGATGACTGTATTGTAGGTCTCTTTAAAAGCACCATTATTACACTTAATAATTAAAGCCAGTGCAAGAATGTATGTCGTGGTGTGACAGCATAGCAAACACTAAACATCAGGATATTCATTTCCAAAGTGAATAATCCATCATTATAGAAAGAAAAATGTAAACTTGTATTCACTGGGTCCATAAATGGTGTTTGTAAAGAATGTCAGTGCTTTTCTTAGAAAAGTCTCTCATTAGCAACCTATTGTTTGTTGCAGGTGTCTAACAGGAAGCTCAGGGTTTTTTGTGTATATGTATTTTTTCCTAAGTTGCAGGTGTCTAACAGGAAGCTCAGGGTTTTTTGTGTATATGTATTTTTTCCTAAGTTGCACGACCTCCAGTTGGTGACAATAATGATGTAAATGATATTTAAATCATGTTTTCCGACTTGTGCTATGAACAAATTTCCTGATGATCAAGTCATAAAACTCATATAATGTTGCTTTTGAACCACCAGATAATACTCTTGTGTTTATTCATACATAAATTCATTTATTTAAAAATTCTTGTTAAGCAACTGCTATGTGCAGGCTCTGGGGGTGGGCTGTATAACAACGTACGCAGGCCTGGCCCTGCCCTCATGAAGTTCGCATTCTGTGCTCTTACAGATCTTGTGATGAAAGTAATTTTTTTTTTTACATCAATGATTTCTTTTCTTCATTATTTGAGATGTGGTATTACATAAGAACCTGATCGTAGTTCAGAACAAAATATTTGTTTTTCTCTTATACATCTAACAGAGCTAATTCTGAAAGTTAAAAATGAGTTATTGATTTGTCAGATTTCCTTGATTTAGAAATTTTTTAATATTTGTTTTGTTGTTTGCCCAAACTGTCCTGGTATTTAGTATCTAATTTGACTGTCACAGTAACCCCATGGGGTACGTGGTATTCCCACAATGAAAACTAGATACTCAGCAGGTTGAATTGACCTCCGTGGAGTCAGTGCCAGTTAGAAGCTGTCAAGACTGAAAGTGAAAGTCTTCTGATTTATTAACCATGTTTCTTGAATCTAGCTTTTAAAAAGACTTTAAGGTATGAAAACTATATTTTATTCTTTGTTTACATGAAACTTTAATTGACAGAAAATGGAAGCTAAGATTTGAATCAACAGTGACTTTTTTCGAGCCCATCTCAGTTACTCAGCACCATGGTAGGTGCTGGGAGGGGGAGTAGAAATGGCCCCACCTCTCAATCAATTTGCATTATGATAGGTTCATTGATAAGACATGACATACGCTTAGAAAAGAGCTTAGTAACCCTGCAACACAGAATGTAGGAGTAAGTGTTCAAGTGAGAAGTACTAACATTTGTAAGAGTTGAGAAGATAACAGGAGCTAAAGCAGATTCAGGTAGCTATCTTGAGCTCAATCTTCAAGGGTAGGGACTTGGTGGGACAGGGGCAGAAAGAGGCTTTCTGGGGAGTGAGAATGGCAAGATGAAAGGCTCAGAGGTGGAAGGGAGTGTGATGGTGATAGCAATAATTAGCATTTGCCCAGGCTTATCAGCTTCCAAGCACTGTCATAATTGGTTCACATGCATCAACTGATCCTTAAAACAAGCTTAAAGCAATTCTCAGAACAATTCAACAAGGATAAGAATTGTTACTATTCCCATTTTACCTATGAGGAAACGGAGAGGGTAAGTAACTAGCTCGAGGTTGCACATACATTTAAGTGTCAGCTGGATTCCGCCAGACAGTCTCGATTCCAGAGTCCCCTCTCACACTCCTGCCCAGGGTGTTACGCTGCCTGATGAGGTGCTCAGATGATGGGAAGGACAAGGTCCTGGCTGCACGGGAGACTTGACATGGGGCCATAGCGAGAGGATTGAATAAGTAGATGAGGCCACATCATGGGGAACGTAAAAATCAGGCAGAAGGCATTGGACTTTGTCCAGGCACAGTGGGAAACCACTGCTAGTTCATCAGTGTGGAAACATGGTGCACATTTATTTTAGAAAGATTAGTCAGAGAGCCCTAGGCAGAAAGTTGAAAGATAAATGAGGGTGGGGCTGGGGGAGGAAAGAGCAAGACACTGAAACTATTAGAAGGGCCTTGATGCAATCCAGGTGTGAGCAATAGGTGAGTAGACCCGGAGTGGGGGTGGCAATAGAAATGAAAGGATAGAATGATGATGAGGACGAGAACCCACACCGCTCCTGAATCCAGGTGATTCAAGCCCAGGTGATTTCCCACACCAACTCTAGAGCCAGCTGGTATTACCCCTAATTTATAGATGAGGGAAGGGAGCCTCCAAGAGGCTAATTAACTTGGGCTAATAAGTACTGGAGCAGGGATTTGAGTCTGCATCTGTCTTTCTTAGCTTCCTCTCTTTAAGATAAAAAAATGTAGTCTGGTGATAACAAGGTTGCTGATAAGGTTTGAAGAATCGCTCACATAATAAAAGATACTTAAAGTCATGGGAAGAAATCGACATTTAGAGGGAGCGATAATATGAAAGATAGAGGACTTATGATTGAATATTAATGAATACAGAGAAGAACGGAGCAAGGGGAAGAGGCTTCTAGAAGAAAACAGGTCAGAGGTTTGGGGAGAGAGCCTAGGGCTCCCAGTGCCCTGGCAGCCAAGGAGGAGCATGGTCAGTGACTCAAAATGAAACTGCTGGTGGATCGCCAAGTGGAAAGGAGAGTACATGCGTGCAGCCTGACGTTCTTAGTAACCCTCAACAAACAAAGGCAGATCCAGGTGTGTGGCTGGTGAATCGTGTCGCAGGTAGGAGGACAGAGAATGCAGCCAGCTGTGGGAGGGAAGGGGAGGAAGGTGTGGCATGAGGAGGAAGACTTTTGATGCCACCCTGTGTGTGCACTTTCTGAACAAGCCAGCTAGGGGTGCAGGGAGAGGTCAAGGTGAGACTGCATGGCTAGAGGGAGGTGAAGAGGATTCCTACCACCCACCTAGAAGTGTCTGGCTGGCAGCTAAAAGCTTGCCGGGAGCCCAGGGAGAAGCAGAAGGACTCTATTGTGTGGCACACAGAAGTAAGGTGCTGAGGGAGTGACTGTCCCATCAGCCAGAGGTAGTGGCAGCAGAATAGATGAGCAGACATTTAGGAGCCTGTGCCTTCTACAGAAGCCTTTACCCTCCCATTCTGGGCCACTCACCAGGAGCTGCAGGACTCACAACCCTCTCCGCTCCCATCTCCAGCATTTCAAGATGGTTAAGGTTGGTCCTGGGTCTTGCTGCTTCCCTCAGCAGCCTCACTAGACAGCCTGCAGAATTAAGAAAAAGCCCTGGAGTGAGACCTGTAGTGATAGGAATGGGAGGTCAGCAGATTAGTGCACCCAACAGACAGCTCTTTATAAAGGGTCCCATCCAGTGGAGGAGACCATTCACTCATGATGCAATTATGTGATTACCTCTGTACATGTTGCTATGGGGAGTGAACTGGGGTTGCGGAAGGGACGACCACTAAGACCGATGGCAGTGGTGCACAAGTTAGGATGCCAGGGCTGGGAGCCAGTGAGATACACCTGGAAGGGGGCATAGGATTCGAATATTTTGGAAGAGAAGCACACCCACCAGTGGTACTTGCATGAAAGAATATAAAGGGAGAGATGAGAGCCATCTGCTTAAAACAGGAATAGACTGGCTGCCTGGAGTGGAGGTTCTGCAATGGGAGGTGAGGTGGAATTGGAAACAGGGGGACTTTAAAAGTCAAGAGAAAGGATTTCTGCGTCTTCTGTGTGATACAGTGAACAACAGGAGTCATTGCTGGTTCTCCTTTAACGGGAGATTAGTCTGGCCAGAATGTATGTGTAGGAGAGTAAAAGGCTTGGGTTTGCAAGACGTTTGCAAAGCATATGTGAAAAAAAGAAAGCAGTTTTCATTTCCCAAGTGTCTTAAAACCATATTGTCTTCCTCTCATATCTCTAATCATTTACTCTGTTGAACTTCCAAAATTCTTACTGTAGCAAGTAAACAGATTTAAAGAGATTTTATTAAATAATTCCAGAAAATAAGACATCATATTGGTTAAGTACAAGATGAAATATTCATTTTTTTCTGGCCTGCAACTAATCTCTTTTATTAGTATTGGTTTATTTTAATGCAACTTGACAATACAGCAAGATTATTTGAGGTGAGCCTGAAAGTGACTTAGAACTCAAATATTTATTTTATCTCATGGCTCTCTCTCTTCATACCTCCCTTAGAGCATTTTTAAATGAAACAGTACGAGAGAATTTAAAATGAAAATCTTTCACCAGAGGTAACAAATTTTAAAAGTTGCTAGTCTTTACAGATAGAATAAAAGTTGAACAAGCTACAATAAGCCAGAGTTCAATTGGGTTAATAATGGGCCTACTTCCCTTATTTACATCTCCCACGAAGCAGCTTTCATAGTTCCGTTTCAAACTGATTAGCACCTTAGAGAACAGAACATTGGTGGAAGAATCTGTACTGAAAACAGGAGGGGCCATGGCCTTCCTGAGAATTCCCATTGTAGCCTGCTGCATGCTTGCTTGGAGCTATCCCGTGTGAAGATTTTGCTATTCTTGGTGGGCCTTTGAAAGTCTTCTCCTTTCTAGAACTTGAGGATCACTTCATGGTATTGTTTAACAAAGTAGTAAGACAGGTTGGACAATTCAAGGCTATGTAATTTTATGAATGTTTGAATAAATTTGAAGGTTTAAAAAATAAATGTTTACCTAAAGATTTTCAACTCAAGCACTTTTATGTAGCAGCGTGGTTTCCATGGTAGTTTCATGTGGTTAAGGGGAATCATTGACAGAATGGGATGTAGCAAAGTGGAACTTCTTGAGTTTGAATAGAAATTGGTATGACCAATTCTAATTGTGGAAAGATAGAATTATAAGGATATGGGTACTTTAATCACCATAAAAAATTTAAAATATTCTCATAAAATAGGATATTCATATATTTTCCCATTAATTTGATAGGGGAAAATCTACCTTGGTTCATCTTCCAGTTTTTTATCCAAAGAGAATATGAGAGAGGCTGTTCCGTGCCCTGCTACAGTTACCAGAGGTTTGTTGTGTGTGTGTGTCAGGAAGGGGGTGCCCAGTTGGTGCCCGAGGTTGCTCTGGAATTAGTTAAGTTCAAGTTCATAGGATTATGTTTGAAAAATCAGTGCACTGAAGCTTTGGACTTTTACCTGTAAATTTTGGTAATTTAACTACAAGGATCAGTTTGTTCTACAGTAACTATGTCTGTAGGGAAGGTGATTTTTGTTCATGGGCCAGAGGTTACAGTGGGTTTCAAACAATCGGCTTGAGTGGCAGTGTGCTGGGAATAGGAGAAGCTAAGGGAGAAGCAAGGATGGGCTCATGCTGCCCTGTGACTCAGCCTCCGAAAGGGCTGGGGGCCAGGTATTAGAGACAGAGCAAAGACTACATTATAGGGTTCTCAGGATATCATTGGCAGGACAGTAGCTGTTTACTAGCAGCAGTTGCTAAGGAAGACAACTCATGCTGGATGGAATCACCGGATGGAATCACTGGGACCTAGAACGTAATGGATTCAAATGTTAATGAGTCTGGGTTAGAGTTTGCAAAGATGATAACTGTCTATTTAATAGTCCCTAGTGTAATACAAGTTAAGTACTAGAATAATACTCAATACCATGCAAGTATCCACATGCATATCTAGCATTGCAGGAGCTGATTCTACCACCCTCTGGCCTCTATCTCCAGGAAGGGTGTTTCTTGAATACTTTAGTTACCTTTAATCACATCTTGCCCTCCAAGGAGGAGCCTAGATGGGACAGATAATGCAGCAAAAATTCCCTTTGCAAGCTTGTCTCCCACCTTCTCTTCCTTACGTGACACTGAAAGGACAATTCGTACCCAGGCAGGCAGGCAGATTGCTCAAGGTCAGGAGTTTGAAACCAGCCTGAGCAAGAGTGAGACCCCCATCTCTACTATAAATAGAAATTAATTGGCCAACTAATATATATAGAAAAAATTAGCTGGGCATGGTGGCGCATGCCTGTAGTCCCAGCTACTTGGGAGGCTGAGGCAGAAAGTTTGCTTGAGCCCAGGAGTTTGAGGTTGCTGTGAGCTAGGCTGACGCCACGGCACTCACTCTAGCCTGGGCAACAAAGCAAGACTCTGTCTCAAAAATAAATAAATAAATAAATAAATAAATAAAAATAACAAACTGATTATAATAATATTTACTAAGCAGTTATTATGTAGCAGGCAGTAATCCTTACATAAACTTACAAAGTAGTTGTTATCTACTAAAGAAAAATTGAGGATGGGAAACTCGAAGATCATAAAATGTTAAGTATCTTTCCCAAGGTTATTCAGTAAATAGCAGACCCAACATTTGAACCCATTTGATCTGGTTACAAAGATAAAACCAATGCAGAAAGTGTAGGGCAATATGGTTAAGAGGAACTGAAGGACAATGCAGATTGTAGGTTAAATAGAATCAGACTTTCTATGTCTTTCCTTTCTAGGTGTCAGCTTCTTCAGGTGTGACCAGCAAGTCTTCCAGTATGAATCCCACAGAAACCAAGGTATGGAGAACCTTCAAGAGTCAATTTGGATGAATGCTACTTGCAGTTGATTATATTGTAAAGCAAAACAAATGTAGGCTAAGTATTGAAAAATGAGTTATGTGTCCTAGGAAACTTAAGTTATGAAAGTAAACATTTTCTTCCTAATTTATGAGGATCTTTGGAAACTGAACTTTCTTCCTGATATTTACCTCAAACAGCATCTACATAGTTTTAGAATTTCTAGAAAAGAGTAGTCACCTAGAGGGTTTTTTTTGATCTTAGACTTGATTGGGTTTTTTAATTGTAGATAATCTCTTTAAATACATGTCTGTCTCTGAATCTGAATGAGAATATAAATTCTTAATGTCTTGCTAAAATAATTTTATTATTCTGGCCATTTAAAAATAAATGTAAAAACAAGTGAAACAGATACTGGTTATTTCAGATGCTTTCTGAAGCTATTTTCTGAAATTAAAGTCATGTAGGGTGCCATTTTATTGACAAACCTTTGCTGAGCTCTATTTAGGACTTATTCTTATACTTACTTATTTCTTGGAATTTCCAAAGGAAAGGAAGAATGTCCTGTAGTGGGCTTGTCACATAGGGTAAACCTAGTTCTGAAGAGTTGATTAAAGCTGCCTCAAACCCTCTCCTTTAGTTATTGTGTCTCAAGCTTTGTTTCTTGGGAAATTTCAGACAGGGGATTAAAGAAGGAACATTTTCAAAATGCTTTCAAATAATTCTTATGAGGCAATGTTCTTTAGTGCCTTTAAGAGCCACCCCAACTTCATTATTACAAAATTGCCCTTGTTTAAAATCACCAACATACTTTTGCTTTCTGTCTTCCCTGTTACTTTGCTATCCCAGTAGTTTCCTGTCCCATGTGTTGTGGCACCATGATTTAGTACTATCAAGGGATCTTGTGGCTTCGTGTTGAACTGTCTTCAAAGAACCTTGCAAATATCTGGAAACACACTATCCACATCTAAGCTTTTGTAAATGTCATTTAGCATTCATTCCGACCTTTAAGTTTATTTTTAATGTAAAATTATATTTCATATTTAAGATTTTATGTGTATATTGATTTATTTTCAAAATATATATTATACAATCCCTAATTAATCTATTAGCTATCACTACTTAATTTTGTCAAGCTTAATCTTAAAAAATTAGAAAATTTTATCTTAAACCCCCAAATAATTTTTAAAACTGTGGTAGAATCATCTACCAAAAAACAATTCTCATTGGTCCATGAAAACCAAAGAAAAGAGATAGAAAGGAGAGCCAGAAATACAGGATTTCCTTTTTATTCTTTTGCTTCTCATTTAATCTGATGCCTGATTATAATCCCCCTGTGTCTCAGATCCAGGATCATGCTTATTTCAAGCTTGCCCTGTTTTCTAGAGCAAGTGTCAGCAAACTCTTCAACTTGCACTAAGCATTAATCATGAGAATTCCTGGCAGTCCTGTGGGACTGGGGGAAGGGAGGAAAGTGGGAGAGAGAAGGGAGAGAGACAAAAATAAGATGCTCAGGATGAAATGTCCACATTGGCTGACTAGGGATCACTTTTGGCCTTAAGTCTCTTTCCTTGATGGATTTTAATCACACTGTTCTCATTAATTGTCTTATCTTCATGTGCTTCTGATGTTTGCTCATAACATTTATACTAGCTTCCTCTTGGAGATGTTCATGAGCTTAACGAGCATATGTCTCCAAATACTTTGAGCTTTTAGAGAAAAGTTTCTAATTTAAGATCATACCTGTACCAAACTCCTGTCATGTTCTACACCTTTAAAATAAAAGTTCTGCTTTGAAGGGGGATTATATATCTGGATCTGTGTATCTCTTGCCCCTGGAACGTTAGAATTGGCAGTCACATTGCTGGGTGTAGATGGAAAGCCAAATCATTTCTAATCAGGACAAAATCCCTTAGAGACAGTGGTGTGGACACAGGAACCAGCAGCCTGGCTTAGAATCTTGGTTCCACGTGGGCTGTGATATTGGACAGCCCCCTCTTTGCTTTGGTTTCCTTATCTATCCAGTCTGGAAGAAGGTGATAATAGTACCTATCTCACATGACAGTGTAAGGAAACAAACATATATTGGGCAGTCCTTGTCCCATAGCAAGTGCCTGGTTGGAGTTGGCTGTCAGCCAATACTGGAGAGACAGTGCCACACAGGGACTGAGATCACAGAACCCCAGGTCCAGCATGGGCATCTTTGGGACGTTAACTGCTTAAACCTCAATGTCTCATCTGCGAAATGGATATAATAATACTTGTCTTACAGGGTTATTATGAGGACTAAGTGAATTGACACACATAGAGCTTAGAACAGTCCCTGGTACCTAAGAGGTGACTGATATGCATTACTTATTATGGTTATCATTATAATGCTCAGTGCCGTCACTACCAAAAATAAATTTAGCAATTGCTGATTTAAATGTATGTTGCATTCTAAGCTGCTTGTGTCTGCGCGCATACTTTCTTAATTGTAGTGTAGAGTTTTCTCATGCAAAATCTATATTGCCAAATTGGAAGCTATTAATAGATTTGAACCACTACAATAAAAGCTGGCTTATTTTTCCTTGTTAATCATTTAATAAACTGCATTTGCATAAACTCAAAAAGAATAGTACCATAAATGGAAACTCATTAGCAAGGATGTAGTGTGAAAGGATCCAAAATTTAAAACTTCTTTAAAAACATTTCTTTGATCATGAACTTTGTTTCCTTTCCAAAACAGTAAGTGTGTTGGCATAACGAGGGGCAATTATGTGAAGAAAGTATGTATCTTCCTTTTTGAAGCATAGAACAAGATAAACTAAAAGGGTGTTTGACTTTATCTTCTTCAGACAATAAAATAAAAAGAAGTTTGTGCTGATAACACCAAGCAGATAAAAGAGGAAAAAATGACAGATTTAGGCCTATAATTTGTAATTGCTTACTTTGAAAAGTTCATAAAATGTTTAATCAAATTTTATTTCTTATTTCATATCTTGCCTATATCAAGAATGCATGCGTATATTTAAGGAATTATCTTTTTTTACACAGGTAACATTTACTTGGGTAGAACTCTGTAAAATATCACACTAAAGGTTCTAAATTACAATGAATTATTCAGAAGCATTCCTGTAACTTTAAATTAAATCTGTACATAAAGGGCTATGACATGCCCAATAAAAATTTCTGCACTAAATATTTACAATTTTTTTTAAAGATCATGTTGACAGAATTTCAGAAAACTTTCAATAACACCTCTAACTATTTGATCATAACCAACCATTGGAAATATAGGTGGGAAAAATATTACACATGTAGCCTTTATACAGAAGGAAAAGAAAGGAATCAAATTAAATTTATTAATGGAAATCTTGGCTGGGCACAGTGGCACACACCTATAATCCTAGTACTCTGGGAGGCTGAGGCAGGCGGATTGCTCAAGGTCAGGAGTTCATAAACCAGCCTGAGCAAGAGCGAGAGCCCATCTCAACTATAAATAGAAACAAATTAATTGGCCAACTAAAAATATATAGAAAAAAATTAGCCAGGCATGGTGGTGCATGCCTGTAGTCCCAGCTATTTGGGAGGCTGAGGCAGAAGGATTGCTTGAGCCCAAGAGTTTGAGGTTGCTATGAGCTGGGCTGATGGCATGGCACTCCAGCTTGGCCAACAGAGCGAGACTCTGTCTCAAAAAAAAAAGAAAGAAAGAAAGAAAGAAATCTTTACTGAAAAAAATGTAAACCCAAACTGAAATATTTTCTGGGCCCTTAGAGTGTAGGTGCCTACAATTTCCTGGAGTTTTATGTATATGCAACAGGTAGATATAATAAATTAATAGAATGGATTTTGGTATAGTCATTTTAGCTTTGTTTATAGATGTTATTTGACTGTCAGATAAAATAAAATTACGCTTGGGGCTGTACTCTTATATTAGGCCATTCCAATCAGCAAACAGATGGAAGGACCACATCCTCCTAACAAGAAAAGACACAAAAAACAGGTGATATGGTTCATGGTTCGTCATACTAGGGCCTCTGTTTTACTAATGGTCACCAGCTGCTCAGCACGTGCTAATAACTATAGTTCACAATCTTCTGTAACGCTGATCCCATCATGGACTCTCCGCAGGCTTAGCCACCCATCAGTCACATTCTGGCACTAAAAATATATTTCACTGCTTTCTGTGCCCTTGATTCTGTCACCATCCCATTGTTTCACACTGTCAGCCAAAACATGTGAGTGTTGCACTGATGAAAAGATCACCTTAGTGGTTTTGAAACACAGTACCCTTGGCTTTGAAAGATGAGGGTTATTTTATGTTGCTTATATATTAGCTACAATGTAAAGAGTAATTTTTACATATCTTTGATACACATAGCAAGAAGAAAGATATAAATTGCTATCTGAATATTAAGAGCAGAATATTAATTACTGTGCTTAAGGGTTTATCTAGAGTTATGATCCCAAGCAAAGTGTAATAAACTTAACTCGAAGTTTATAATTAAATCAAAACCATCTCTTTTAGTTTCTTTAGTTGAAGAAAATCTATGATATCTATGTAAAATTATGTGCATTTTTCTTCTTTCTTCCTTTCTTTTTTCTTTCTTTGGCTTTCTCCCCCTGAATTCAGGCTGTAAAAACAGAACCTGAGAAGAAGTCACAATCAACTAAGGTAAATATTTAAGTCTGCTAGAGAGTCAGTTGGATTCTTTTTAATAATAATGAATAACCAATTTTATGCATTGGTGCTACTGAATGGTAAAGGAGTTAGTCAGCTAATTACTTTTTAGATTGCATGTTTGAATATGATTGTGTAAGTAGAGAGTATATATAAAGTATTTATAACATTAAATGCATATATTTAAAAGAATATATAATATTTTATAGATGAAAACAATATATTTCAGAAGGCATTTTGTTCAAATCTAGATTTTTGTTATAGGTAAAGTAATTGTTTAAAAAAATAAAGCAAGAGGAACAAAGGAGAAAGGACAAAGGGTAGTGAGTATCCAGTTACAATTCCAATGAGACATCAAGAATAGTGTTTCTACTGAACTCAACACCTAGATAACTCAGGGATGAGAGTCTTTCCTAAGAGACCTCCTGAGTTTATCTTGACAGTCTTATCTCAGTTGGTGGAGCTAGTGATCAGTTACTCGGGAGACTGGCTTCTCTTGCTTTCCTGACTCAGGGCTGTCCAGAATGGAACATTCTGCTTCAGCATGGAGGTGTAGACCGCTAGGTGTCTGTGGGAGCACAGATCTTTCAAGAGCTTAAGCAAATACTCAGATAAGACCACAAGGTTTCCTGTGGAAAAGCACAGAGGTTCTTTGGGGCCAAGTACATTAAGTGCAGGTCAGGGTGGAAAGGTGAGGCTTATCTGATTTTGTGTAGGGCCTTTTGGCCCCCCACCCCCACCCCCAAGATGGTAGTCAATAGCATGGATACTGGAGAGTGAAGAATTTAGCTGCCAGGTGGAAATTGTCTTCTCTTCCACATTTAAATGCTTTTGATTGATTATCTGCCAGATCTCAAGAGAATTGGGTTTCTGGTGATACCATCTTCTTTCCTGGTAACAAAAGAAAAAAACTTTGAAATCATTGTATTGAAGAAGGTACAGCATTCTTCATCTCCTATGAAAGGAGATTTAAAAAAAATTTCTCAAGTTGGATCCCCTGGCAACAACCCCAGTAGTGCCATTGATCATATGTTGTCTCTGTAGATAGATCTGCAGTTACCAATTTATCTGTCTGAATTATGAAAAACAATAATTTGTAGATACACATGTATTTGAAAATATCATTTAGATGAATATTACATATTTTGTTATTCTGATAATCACCATTATCGGAGACTGTTGGCAGGGTTACTGTTGACTGGATAGCACATGTCTACATCTCTGACTCCAAAGAACTGGGTCTCAGTGGGCTTTTCCTGAGAAAGGCAGAATGTTTTAATTGAAACTTTGTTCTTCAGCCTGTTTAGAAATATGAAAATAGTAGATTCCAATGAAATTGACTTTTAATCTTTTGAAATTGACAGCCATCTGTGGTTCATGAGAAAAAATCCCAAGAAGGAAAGCCAAAAGAACACACAGAGGTAAATGATTATCATTAGGACTTGATATGATGATAACGTTACATCTTTTTGGTGAGGTGTACATAAAATCTCTCATCTTTAGAGACTAACCGTGACAGTGCATGTCTGGATATTTGTTTTGTCAGCTAAAATGGTGCCATCATGTGGCAACAGCAGTGTTTGCAATTGACTCGTGATTCTTGATGAATTTGGGGGGAAGGATTTGCGCTACTTCCAATTTTGTACCTTTGTACCTAAAGTGAAATTCTATCACATTTACATCACACTAATTCAGATTCACATATTTCAAAACCACAAATAGCACACCTGTTATGAATAAGTTTTTATTCTGTAGAGAAAGGTATTAGTGTTATGTTTATTGGTGTTAACAAAATTGCCATCTTGTTAAAAATGTCATCGCATGTGCTTGCATGTATGTGTGTGCTTTCAGCCCAAAAGCCTACCCAAGCATGCATCAGATACAGGAAGTAAACATGCCCATAAAGAAAAAGCAACTTCCAGATCAAGTGAACAGGTGCCATCAGAGAAATCAACAGAACCAAAGGTAAATAAAGCAGATTGGTAAGAAAACAGTAATATCAGCTAGGTAATGAGATACAGTTCACGTATTCACATTGAGGTGTGTAGTTGAATATATGAAGCTTTACTGTATATATTTTATATTGTAATGATTGGGTGCTATCATGGTACTGGTTTTGCACACAGCCTTGTAGAAAGTTGGGCTTATGGAGGGTCTGAGAAGGGCATCAGGTGTGTTTAGGGGGATGCCCTGTCCAGCCTTTCTCCACTGCCTTGCAGAGCAGCAGGCTCTGGTGTCTCCCAGACAGGAAGTTTTGGATTGAGGCTGGACCTCATCACACCTTGGCTAGGTGCCCTGCATTATCTGCTTCTTTAAATGGAAGTCTAAAAGCATTTGTTTAGTCTTGTAGAAGAGATGAACTTGTAAAGCCAAAAATCAGAAGTTGATTTTATAATTATGTAGTTAATAACAGCCAACTTTTAGAAGAATTAACATCTATGAGAAGAACTTTTTCATTGAGAGTGCTTGGAAGATAATAACTAGATCTGCTTCACAATATATTTTTATATCAGAGACCCCAAATTTGTGTCCCACCAATTAAAATGCTACTTACTTATGTATTTTGTTTACTTGGCAGTGTTACTAACAATTATTTTCAATTAGTTACCAGCAATTAAAGTCGGAGTATTCACATAAAGTCCTAATTTCTAGCTTCTCTTGACAAATCAGAATATCTAGCAACAGTGGGCTCACATGGCAACAATGAGCTACAGCCATTTCACCTGGCACATGTGCTACCATTTGCTGCAGTCCCTAACAAGCCTGATTCACCTATTTGTGTTAACTGCGTGGACTCAATAGGCTCTTGAGTCCAGGTTTACCTGGTGCCCAGCTCTGCACTGGGTGCAGCAAAAGCTGGTAAACATTCCTGTACTATGATGTTCATGAGCGGAAACTTATAGACATTAGTGATGTTTGAAACTCATGATCTTGAGCCATTCAGTGAGACTTAGTCCTGTCAATCTTTTATCCTTACTCTTAGACTAAGCCACAAGACACGATTTCTGCTGGTGGAGAGAGAGTTGTTGCTGGTATAGCTGCAACATCTGGCAAACCAGATGAAAAGGTGAGCTCACGTAAGACATAACCACGGGCCCCTGTGCTTACCAGATTTCTTTTATAAGAAACGTATGCTCAGATGACCTATTATTTGGTAAAACTGAATACTGCTTATATGTGAACTTTTGTGAAGAACATGCATTTAAGGAAAATAAAGTGAACAAGATACCAACAATGATTTTAAAATTCGTATATCCAGTAAATCCTTACCGAGCACCTGCCATATATAAAGTCCAGTATCAGTACCAAGGAAATTAAAACGTGACTTGACTCAGATTCTGCCTTCCAGATTTATAGCTATGAAATAAAGCAAATAAAATTTCCATGAGCACTTGAGTAACCAATTGAAGCACCAATGAGAAGATGGAAATGAAAATAGGAAAAAGTAGTATGTCTCTCTATATATTTCTGCTTCTCAAAATGGGAAAAGTCTCCCTACAGGATAGATGGTAAGGAAAGTCATAGGGTAAAAGATGACACATCTCCCTGAAACATTTTTTCCTCAGATTTTGGCACATTATTTTTATCCAAACTAATGCAGAGCTAAGGCAAAGTTTACAAAAGTAAAGGCAAAATTTATAAAAACTTAAAATTTTCATTTTAAATGAAAACGCCCAACTTAAAATTTTTTTTTTCTTGCAAGAGATCACTTGTATACTATCCTGAGACTCCAGCCCTCATCCCAAGAATACATGTTACTCATTCTTGCTGATTCGGAGCACTTACTGTAGATAAAATGGATGTGTTAGATTTTTAAATGTAATCACAATTTTAAATTTTGTGGTCAATATAAATGAGCCAGTGTTATCAGCAAAAGCTAAGCAATAAAATTAGGAGAGGCTTGAGGATCTCTTGAACCCAGGAGTTCAAGTGCAGCCTGGACAACATAGGGAGACCCCTTGCCTATCCCTTAAAAAAATTAGGAGAGGCTTGTGCCTGGAATTCTGTTGCGAGTTGACTTGTGCTGGAACTTGTGGCAAGTCATTTCACTTTTCTTTGCTTCTGATTCTTCTCCATCAAATGGAATTGATCAGATCTGCCTTCTTATTTCAGTATACAGCATGTTTAGAGCCCTGTGGTCAACTCTGCAGGACACATTAGCTGCAGCATGGCCCAGCTAGGGGTGGAGAGAAGTCATAGCTGACTGTAACTCAAGGCAGGTTAGGAAAAGCCCCCACAGGGAGCTGTTTGGTGAGAATGGAGGTATTCTATCTGATTTCAGGGAATCTACAAAGGCTTTGAGAGAGTAGATCTGATTTGAGTTGGGCATGGGTGGAGAGCTGGGATTGCAGGCTAGCTGGCACATCATGGTGTTGGAAAGCATAAGATGTGTTCTGTGCACAAAGTGCATTCCAGTGCAGGTGAAGCACAGAGGAGGTGAGTGGTGGGGCTGTAAGACCAGAAAGACAGGTTACGTGCTGCTGCAGAGAATGCTAAGGTGAGTCTATACGTGTAGTGATTCAGCCGGCAATGGGTAGACATTGAGAGCATTAGAGAACAGATGGAGTGATTTGATTGAAACCAAGCTGCAGAAGGATTATGGGACCACAGTGGGTAGAATGAAATAGAATAAAGATAGGAAGGTGGAAGGTTGTTTAGGAACTGACAGTTTCAGTAGTCCTGGGGAGTTACAGTTTAGCCTCAATTAGAGCCATGATGGAATAAAAAAGTGGTGAGTTATGCAAGAGTCATTGCAGAGGTGAAATCTTCTGGCTTTAGGAAATAATTGGCCGAAGTGGACAAAGGCAAAATAAAAATCCAAGATAACTTGGGCTTCTGAGTCTGAATAAACTAGGTTGGTAACCCCAAGGTAAGGCCAGGCAGGCCCGTGGGGCACAAAACCTAAGGAGGCAGTCACCATCAGGTCCTGGCAAGGCCAGGGTCAGCCCGTGAGGGTGAGTGCCTCCTCGTGAGCTGGGCACCTTGCAGTCCCCTGGGTATCATCGACAGGTGGACAGAAGTCAGAAGAAGGAGTGTTTGGGGAGGAAAAGTGAAGTCTGATTTTTAACACTGGTTCAATGCAAGTGTCCAAAGAAACCATGTAGCAAGGCAATTAAAATATTGTTTTGGAGTACAAAAGAATGGAGGAGGGAGAGGACAGGAGGTAGGGAGTGAGAGAGAAAGAAAGGGTGAGGGGATAGAGAGCAGAGAAAGAGAGACATCGTGAGAGGAGGAAGGTGGGGCAGAGAATATGAGTGACTGTCTGCATAAGGTGGTGGCTGAATCTCAGAAGTGTTTTCCATTGCCCACACTCAGGGTCACACCCTAGTGGCTCCCACAGTATTTTTAGTGTCACAGTTGCAGCAATCACTTATTTAGCACTTAATTATATAGTAAGTACTTACATAGTGCTTAGCAAGTGCCAGACTCTGGTTTTCATACTTTATATAGAATTGATTTAGCTAATCCTCACAACCCCTGGGGTAAGGTACAGTCATTACCTCCAAGAAGTGACTTGCCATTGTCTCAAGCAGCCAGGCCTGTCTCGACAGGTGTGCAGACCCAGACAGTCAGGGCCCGTGCTCTTCCTGTGCTTTGCTGCCAGAATTTGGGTACCTTCAAATGGAATATGATCCCCTGTTGATTTAAACCCAACAACTGTGCCCATTTAGTTCCTGCCAATCCCTGAAAGCATTTGATATCTGGCCTAGAGATACGACTTTAGATAGAACCACCAACACAGAGCAGAAACATGCAGAACGTCTGCAGCCGGGGACAAAGAAGAGAAGCCAGAGGTGACAGGGAGCCAAGGGCAGACACCAGAGGAGGATCAGCTGGTGCTGGGGGCTGGCAGCTGGGAGAGTTGAGTCGGAAGAGGGATCCTCCCCAGGGTCAAGCTTCAGAGAAGATTATATCTGAATAAAGGAATGGAAATTGCAGGTTGGGAAGTTACTGGCAATCGTTGATAGAGCAACTGAAGCCATGGTGAGAGAGTGACTCATTTTAGGAAAATTAAGGGAAGAGTGGGTGAGGAGATGTCAGAGTGAAGGAAATGGAGGTCTCGATATGTGGGGAAAGACCCAGAGCAACAGGTAGCAGTGGCAGCCTTCAGAAAGAATTCATGGGTGGTGCAAAGACTGGCTGTGGGCCCTGCAGAAGAGTAGCGAAGAAAGAGACAGACAGGCCTAGATTCAAATCTTGGATCTGCCCCCTACTGGACAACCTGAGAAAAGTTACTTAATCTGTCTGAGCTGTGCTTTCCCCATCAATAAATAAGATGAATATTATTTAAGTTGTTCTGAAAAAGGATATAAAACATACAGCATAGTGTTTGGTGCAGAGCAGATGTTTAGTATATGATCAGTGCTATTATAATAAATTCATTTTAAAATATATAGTAATAGGCCGAGCGCAGTGGCTCACGCCTGTAATCCTAGCACTCTGGGAGGCCTAGGTAGGCGGATTGCTCGAGGTCAGCCTGAGCAAGAGCGAGACCCCGTCTCTACTATAAATAGAAAGAAATTAATTGGCCAACTAATATATAAAGAAAAAAATATTAGCCAGGCATGGTGGCGCATGCCTGTAGTCCCAGCTACTTGGGAGGCTGAGGCAGGAGGATCGCTTGAGCCCAGGAGTTTGAGGTTGCTGTGAGCTAGGCTAACACTGCAGCACTCACTCTAGCCTGGGCAACAAAGTGAGACTCTGTCTCAAAAAAAAAAAAAAAAAATATATATATATATATATATATATATATAAAATAATGAGTTTTATAAAGGTATGTGAGAAGCAGTTTTTCTTTCTTTCTCAACTCCCACCAGAAAAAAGAAAAGAAATCATTAACTCCAGCTGCACCAGTTGAATCCAAACCAGATAAACCATCTGGAAAGGTAGGAAGATATCGGTGTACTTCTACATAAACTATTCCCCCCTGTTTTCTATATTTATCATAATCTGCTTTTTTGTGGGCACATAATATAAGGGGTAACTTAAAGGACCATTTTAATGAATTATTCATTCAAGCTGGTATGTTTGGGTTGAAAGTGTGGCTTTCACACATATGTTTTAACACTTTGTATTACAACCCTCTGTTTTGAAAACTCCAGTATCATCCCATGGAGTTTATGTGCCAGTTTCTCTCCTGCAAATACACACCTTCTTTAACCAAAGGTATCACTCAGTAGCATCAGATACTTCTTTATCCTGAAATTTCAAAAAGAGTCAGTTTAAACTAATAGACTCTAAATCCTATTACACGTAGCTATGATCAGGTGAGTCCTAAAATTGTGGGAATGTAGTAGTTGAAAAAAAAAAAAAGACATTTTTAAGTAATCCTTTTTAATCTGAGTCAAATACTAAGAGGCCTTTCTCTGGATTGTTATTCTCCCCTTTATGCAGGTCAGGGTTCATAATGAATCATTCTTAACCTCAGCAATAGGGTGGAGGCCCTCTCTCATTTATCATATTGGCTTAAGCCCATTATTGATGAAATAAGCTGTCAATTTTTATAAGTTTAATGTTTCAAGTAATTTCTGTTTTGTAAACATCTTTGGGCAACAAGTGAATGAAAGAACCAAATGAATGAAAGAAATTTTTGAGATAGATTCTATTTGGAAAAGGTGCTATACAGAGATTTTGTTGGAGTTCTTTGTATAAAACTCTGGAACACTACTTACAAGCAGTAAATACCAAGCGTATCTCCGGTTGCTTAGGGCAACATGGTCATAATTATTCATATTTTGGGATTTTTTTTCTTTTTTTTTTTTTTAACTGCCAGTACATTGGATTGGCAGCTTTAATGAATTCATACATTTGCTCGTGTCGTTAATGCCTTTAAACTTGTTGAAATTGTGATTCCTCCCTGAAAGTAGATTTTTATCTTTCCAACAAAGAATCTGTACTTTGGGACTTAAGTAATAAGGTCTGCTACAGACCAGCTTTTTAACTATTTTGGTATTTGAAGAACTTTTGGTGTTTGGTGATTTTCCTATGCAGAAGAATTTTTTCATAGTTAAAAAATCAAAAGTGAAATGTATATACAAGTAACACTTAAATATCTGCTCTTTCTTTTCCAGTCAGATATGGATACTGCTTTGGATGACTTAATAGACACTTTAGGAAAACCTGAAGGACCTAAAGAAGATAATACAACATATACCGGACCCGAAGTTTCAGTATGTGATCTTGATATCTGTAAAAATTCATACTCAGTAGGTAGGAGGGCAAATAAGCCCATGGTCATGAAGTATGAGAATTCCTGGTGTTCTGTCACTCGGATAGAACCAGGATGATGTCAGTATTGATACGGCAACTAAAACTTAGTGTTGAGGATGGAAATGGTTTGTCCTGTGGTACCTGTTCTATTACATTGACTCAGAAAATATCAATGGATTGTGCAAATGTTGGCATTGGGATATAGCCAATTGGATCACAGAGGCTTATTTTCTGTCGTCAAGATTTAAAGTCCAACGGACTTGAACTTACTTTGATTTCCAGATATTTCCTATCCTATTACTTGAGCTTATTTTGATTTCTCAATATTTGCCACCCTCAGTTCATCTCTATTTCTAATTCCTAAAAAGCAAGAAAATTTTGTTTTCCTTGGTATTTATTTAAAAAAAAAATCATGCCCTAGACTAAATGAAAATGTTTGCAACATATGTAACCAATGATTTGTTTCTAGAATTTATAGAGAATGAAAAGCCATGCGAAAAGTACAACCCAACAGGAAACAAGGAGAAAACTTGATTGGCCAATAAATAAGTAAAATGAAACTCTCCCTAGTAATTAGGAAAAAGATATTAAAACATGGAGAAACACTACTTTGCATTTATCAGATTGGCAAAAGTGTAAAAGTCTGACAGCTCACCAACAGCTGGTGGGTGTTAGAGATGAGCATCCCCTTCAACCAGGAAGTCCTCCCTCTCTAGGAGGGAGCCGTGCCCAGGTGTACAAGGAGTTATAAGAACTGGTGAGATATTTGAAAACAATTTTATTCAACAGAGGAATGATAATGTAATGCAGAGTTTTATAAAGTAGTTAAAATGGATTATTTATGTATCAACATGGATAGATTAAAAAATATAAATTTTAATAAAAAGAATGGAATGATGTATAGAATATCGTACCATTTATATAACATTTGAAAACATGCAAAGTAATGCTGTACATTGTTTATGGATACCTATTTATATAAAAATTGTTTTAAGATATGCTCAACTTTAAATGGATATGATAAAGTTCAGGATAGTGGCCATTTCTGGGTAACAGGAAAAGGAATTGGATTGGAGAGGGCTACACGGGAGACATCCACACTGTCATTTTGTTTTCTTAGAAATTACATAAGAAATAACTATAGGTCTGATAGAGTTGAGCGTTGGGTTAGACAGAAATTTATTATGCTATTACTGTACTTTTGTACATATCAGAAACATTAGATAATGAAAACATTTGAAAACAAAATGCATTTCTAATATGGGAATCAACTTTAGTATTCTGAATATTTTCTAGCACTACATATGAATTAAGCCAATTAAATATGGGTAAGTATTTATGTAAGCTTAGAGCTTCAGAATAGTCCTAAAGTATTGGCTTCTTAATGATTCCATTAATTAACTATTGATTTCATTTTAATGGTTCCATAGATTAATAATGAAATAGTACTTGGGTTTCAGCATATGCATAAAACATTCTCAGCCAATTAATTATATAATATCCCTGTGTGTGTGATTTTTGTTCCAGGATCCAATGACTTCCACCTACATAGAGGAATTGGGTAAAAGAGAAGTCACAATTCCTCCAAAATATAGGGAACTTTTGGCTGTAAGTTAAATAATCATTTACTTTTATTTCACTGTTTCCTTTTTGGACTGTAACTTCATATCAATATCCTAACAATTTTTTAAGTTCAAAAATATAACGGAGCATATGAAATCGTCATTACTATAAAGCTCACTGTATCTGTTTGCTGGGGCAGATGTAACAAAGTAGCACAGACTGGGTGGCTTCAATAACTGAAATTTATTGTCTCCCAGTTCTGGAGGCTGGAAGCCGAGAATCAAAGGGTCAGCAGGGCTGGTCCTTCTGAGGGCTGTGAGGGAAAAGTCTCTTCTAGGCCTCTCTGCTTGGCTTGTAGTTGGCCATCTTCTCCCTGTTCTCTTCATGTCGTCTTCCCTCTCTGCCTATCTCTGGGTCCAAATTCCCCCTTTTTATTAGGACATCAGCATGTTGGATTAGGACCCACCCTCATGATCTCACCTTTCCTTAATTCTATAAAAACCCTGTCTCCAAATAAGGTCTCCTTCTCAGATACATAGGGGTTAGGATTTCAATGTACGAATTGGAGACGGGACACAATGCAACCTCACAACATAGCGAGCAATACATTTTGCTGATGATATGGATGAATTTTGCCTTCTCAACATCACCAAATTAATATTTGTTTCAGAAAAATGAAGGGATCACAGGCCCTCCTCCAGACTCTTCGGTGAGTTTATGTAAATGTCTTCTAAGATCTAAATTAACTTTTTATTATAGCTTTGGCTAGTAGAACAGGGCTATCAATTCTTTGAGGATTATGATTTAACCAATCTCCAAATCAGAGTTTCTGTCTGTTCAGAGAAAGGGGGTTGGTGTGGGGGTTGTCTTAGTGATCCTTAGTGTCTGTGTAGTTTTGTTTTGAGGGGAAGGAGAATGAAGGCAAGAAAGTATTAGGATAAGAAACAGTTTATAACAATAGGATGAAAATATCCTAGCATGCAATACCTTTAGAAGAGTATTTAGAAGAAGAAAATAATGCTTATTAAATACCCGTTCTTTTCAAAATATAGGCTTTGATCTAAGTTATTTCATTAACATATCTCATTTGGTAGCAAAGGATTTGCAAAAGTGCATTCTTCTTTTGCTGGGTTTATAATCTGTTCTTTCAGTTGAGTGACTTTCTTGTGTTACCCATCATCATGCCTGTTTCTTTAGAAACCCATGGGGCCGGATGATGCTATAGACTCCTTGTCATCTGACTTCACCTGTAGCTCTCCTACTGCAGATGGAAAGAAAACTGAAAAAGAGGTATTGTTTTGGTATTATTAAGGAGAACTTGTTAGGAACTATTTTGAACTTTAAAAGAATAACAGTACAACTGTTTTGGTTCTGGTTATTACAGTTAAATTTTCTCCATCTGTAAATCTAATCCTTTGTATTTTATTTTTCAGAAATCTACAGGAGAGGTTTTAAAAGCTCAGTCAGCAGGGACAATCAGAAGTGCTGCTCCACCCCAGGAGAAGAAAAGAAAGGTGGAGGAGGTACAAATAATGTCTTCTTTGAAAATAACTACAGACTACCTGATCTAGCTCATTCGGGATAATCCCAATAGTGCATTCCCCATGAGAAGCCATGATCTTTTCTCCCTTTGGGTCTACGTGGAATAGTGAAGCCCATGAGGGTTATATTTACCATCTCCAGGCAAGCCTGTGTGTTTCTACAAATGCTTATGAATGATTTTTAGCACAGTCTTCTTGGTCATGATCCAAAACCATCTCACCATTACGATACACAGAAGGGCAAAAACCAGAGAAATTGTATTCTTGAAATATAAAATCTTCGAGTTTGATTTCCTGAAAGAGTTTGATCCCTGTGAATCACTAGAGCGATGCTATTGTAGCTGCTTCTGTCACTTCTCTTAACCACAATCAACTAGGGCTTGATTCTCACAAATCCTGAAAAGGCGGATCTGTGTGTGGGCTGGATGAGAAAACATGTCTCATCTGCAGTCAAGATAGTGCTAAGGAGCAGTTTCTATCAGAGTTGCTGCTGCCTCCCTCCTCCTGGGGTGGAGAGTTTACTTTTATCTGGCTGGCTGGGGGAACAGTGGTGAGTGCCACACCCCACGAATGGGAGTTCCTACAACGATCAGCCACTGTACCTTTACGGAAGAAGGCAGCCGGACCACTTCACGTTTCCCTGCTTCCTGGGCTTACCTGTTTTGCTAAAAGACAGGGGTTGTCAGAAGCCATTTTTAAAGATGAATTTTTAGAAAAAGTAAAAGCAGGGTAGTGAGAGTTTACTACTGGTAGCTTTTATTTTGCTAAGAATATTTTATAACCTCATTATTATAGTTATATTTCTGGCTTGCTAAATAAGAGGTGAGGTGTACCCCAGAGAACACTGTTCCTATACAATTTTCATTCATTGGTAAGTTTTTTCCTTTCTCTCTTTTGCAATATTTCAAGTAAAATTGTCTTCCTAAAGTACTTTCCCAGTCTACAATTTAACTTATGTATTTAAAATGTATATTTCACAAAGAAGTAAGTGGATTGTTCAGCTTCCAGAGATGTTCTCTCTTTTCATGCACAGAATTTCTCATTTTCAACAGGATACGATGAGCGATCAAGCACTCGAGGCTCTGTCAGCTTCACTGGGCACCCGGAAACCAGAACCTGAGCTCGACCTCAGCTCTCTTAAGGAAGTCGATGAGGTACTGACCTTGGAGTTGATGTACAGAGCATGTTAGTCTGCAGGCTGCAAAACTGAATGCGTTCTACATGTTAAGAATTCTTGCACACCTTTTCTCTTATTGGAGATTGAAAATGAACTGCTCTTCATTCTGCCTTACTTTCAGAGTGTGGTTCATTTAGATATTTATTGCTGCACAGTTAGCAACCAAGAGAGATAGTTGAGTGTTTGTCTTATGAAACATCTTGAATTTTTGTATTTAAAATGAACACCGATCTCCTTTGCCAAAGCTTAAATGGCACCTGACTAAACAAGATAACAAAGAGGCTGTGGCCTGGTGAGAAATAGTGAGATTTGTCTGCTGTCGTGGAAGTTTTGTATTTTCAGAAGGCTTTGGGGTGTTTCTCTTTAAAAGGCGAATGGGAGATGGCCACACAAGGGATGGGAAGATGCTTTTTTTTTTTTTTTTTAACTATGAGGGAAGATGTCAAAAATGTGTGTCAAATTAGAATAAAATCAAGCAGCAACAACTCTGTAACTGGAGCTCCTGATGATGGTATTTATCCCACCGTACTTCAAGATCTTAACAAGCCTTCTTGCAAAAGCAAGGATGTGTCTGGTGTAGGAGAGCTTCCATGTTAAATTGTTATTTTTGTAGAACCTTTCAACTTGGTCCTCTGGGGGAAAAGAGGAAGGAAAGGAGAGAGTTGCCTGTTGCTGACAAGGCAGTGTCGTGGGGAGAGACGGAAAGGCCCCTGGGATCCCCAGGACCCCTCCCCCAGCTCAGCTCAGGGGAGGGGAGCTGGCAGGTGTCACTGTCACAATGCCCTGTCTCTGATGTCACTTCCTGTTCCGAGTCGTCAGGGGAGGGGAATGTCCCTGACTCCCAGCAACTCCCCGCAAGTCTGGGACTGTCCTGGTCCAAGATGGGCCAATTTTTATCTTCAACTTACTTTGAGGGCTCACCGGCCACAGTGTGGCGTGAGAAGCCTTGTGACGGCGATCTCGGGGGAGCAGGAGAAACTGTCCCTATCCTGCAGGACCAAGTAATGTATTGAGAAGAAAGGAAACTGTCAGTACAGCACAATGTGAGGTGTACATTACTTGGAGTAGCCAGATAGAAGTAATGTCACCTTGAGGAAAAGGGTGGTCTTGGGCAAACCTGGGGGGAGGTTGGGAAGCCAAGTTAAGTTGTGGTTCTCCCACCTGGGGGGGGGGCACATGGCCACAAGTGAATTGCACTTTTGCCCTCCAGGCTTTTTATAGATAATTATGGTGATTTAATAAGATGATAAATGTGGGGACGGAAGGTATAAACAAGTTATAAATCCCAGGATCAAAAGAGTCTTGAGTGACTAAAATCAGATAAATCGATGTGAAAAAGTGACATAAAAATAGCTTAGTAAGCAGGTGGGTAACCAGTTTGGAGATGCGTGTGAATGTATTCAATTTCTTCTAGAAAACCTCAGAGCAGCAGTAAACTAAAATTCCAGCAAAAAGAACTTGTCTTTTCCACTCTTAGGACACACTGGTTTTCCTTTTTAATTATGAACAGGATATAAATATTGCCTAAGGTCTTTCAAGTCCCTAGAGTCTTGAGCTGAATTCTTAGTTACCCAATGGTGAGTTCTTTCCACCCCAGATATTCTGGTGTATTGATAAGATTCAGGAAAGTCGCTGTCATCCTGTAGGGGTGTCCACTGCAGAGCTCTCTATATGCAAAACCACGTGATACTTCAGGGAAGAGCCCTATGCCTCCTTGATATCATAATCTATCATAACATAAAAGTTTTTTATTCTGCAATTATACCTCATTATATATCTCCCCATTTTTAGATGTGGTCGCCTAGTCCAGGGCTATTTCAATTCAGTAGAATTTTTTTTAATGCTTACCTTATATAAACCCACAGTACAGGCATTTCAAGAATATGAAAATCAAAGAGGAAAAGAAAGGCTCTAGCTATGTGTGTAGCTCTTGCTGTCCACAAGCCTGTGTGTGGTGGGGAGGACAGATTTAATACAGGTGACCTATGATGACCGTGTCGTAACCAGAGACCTCACAAATCCCTGGATTGGGAAGTGCTGCTACATAAGAAGACTTCTTCCATAGGCTGCAGGAGAATATAACTAGAAATATTCTTTTAAAAAAATCATGATTTCATTCCTTAATGGAAATCTATAAAAAATGAAATTAATTCCAAAGCCTAGAACAGTTCTGAGCTCATTAAATATGTTCAATAAGTATGGGGTTTTTTTTTTTTTTTTTTTTTTTTACATTTTTTTTTTATTTTGGCATATTATGGGGGTACAGATTTTAAGGTTTCAATAAATGCCCATTTCCCCCCCTCCCCCCAAAAGTCTGAGTCTCCAGCATGACCATCCCCCAGATGGTGCACATCTCACTCATTATGTATGTATATACCCGCCTCCCTCCCCCCTCCCCCCTGCCCAATACCCTATTACTGCAGTACCTATGTGACCACTTAGGTGCTGCTCAGTTAATACCAATTTGCTGGTGAGTATATGTGGTGCTTGTTTTTCCATTCTTGGGAAACTTCACTTAATAGTATGGGTTCCAGCTCTAACCAGGAAAATATAAGATGTGCTATAATAAGTATGTTTTAAATTAATCAATCCACTAATCAATCAATGGAGAACTGCAGTCTTAGGCTGAGGTACAGATGGGAGCAGTGTGGGTTGAGTTAGGATTTGCTAGGTGACCCCCCCCCTTGGTTTGTAAATTAAATCCACGCCTTGATATAGGTACAAATTATTTTATATTATGGAACTTCCCCCTACTCACCAGTAGTTTAAATTGTAAATGTAGTATCCTAGAGTCAGCTATACAGAACTACAGTCTTATTTGTAACACAGTTGGTTGTCCAAGATTCAGTAAGCCAGTGCAGTTCTGGTGTTATTGAAGAGGTATTATTTAAAAGAGGTAAAATCAATCATCAGCCAAGATGTATGATGGGATCCTTCTCCCATTTCTGAACTGGGCTTCATGTGAGAACTGGTTGTGTTCCTTCTCCCTTCCTTAGAGGGGCTAGCTTATTGAGTCAAACAGATGAAGGCTATTAACATAATTGCCACTAATGCTGCACTGTGCTGACTGTCTTCAAAGGAGCTCTACTTTTCTCTGGTGACCCTCACAGGGCAGTGAGCCAGATGAGGATTATTAGTAGCTACATTTTACAGCTGAAGAAACTGGACCAAAGACAGGCTAAGTGGCTTCCCAAGGTCACAGAACCTGGGGGCAGAGCAGGACAGCCCCCCAGGATCCCTGGCTGGACTGGTTTTCCAGTTACCCCATGATGGCTTTTTCATAGCTGGCCACCATGGTCTTGTCCTTTGGGGTTTACAGAGCTCTTCTAGACACCTTTACCGGATTTGGTCTTGTCTACAACACTCCGGAAGTACATAGACAAAGTGATATTGTTTCATTTTACATGCATTATCTGACTGCCTTTTTTTCTTTTCCTACCTCCATCAGGCAAAAGCTAATGAAGAAAAACTAGAGAAGTGTGGTGAGGATGATGAGACAGTCCCACCAGAGTACAGATTAGAACCAGCCACGGTAAATTTTTTAGCCACATTGAACAACCACAGCATCTTGCCTTCAGGTTGTGTTTCATTTCCATACCTTTGACTCTAAGGACACATCTGTCCTAGTTCAGATATTAACTCTGAAAACCCCGGAACACTTTCTTCTCTGCTTTCTGCAGTTTTGACCCCTTGAGAGATGGTTTATATCTGCCCGGCTACCTCAGGAGTGACCGTGTGATCATTAAACTTTCCAAAAATTGGCCGGGCGAGGTGGCTCACGCCTGTAATCCTAGCACTCTGGGAGGCCGAGGCGGGTGGATTGCTCCAGGTCAGGAGCAAGAGCGAGACCGTGTCTCTACTATAAATAGAAAGAAATTAATTGGCCAACTAATATATATAGAAAAAAATTAGCCAGGCATGGTGGCGCATGCCTGTAGTCCCAGCTACTTGGGAGGCTGAGGCAGCAGGATTGCTTGAGCCCAGGAGTTTGAGGTTGCTGTGAGCTAGGCTGACGCCACGGCACTCTAGCCTGTGCAACAAAGCGAGACTCTGTCTCAAAAAAAAAAAAAAAAAAAAATTCAAGTGTTTCAGCTGTTAATAATGCTTTAACTTAAAGCAGAAGAAACAATTTGGGAATATTTATTTTTCTAACTGTTATATGGATAAAAGCACCATAGATCTTCTAAGTGGTAGATATAAATGTCTGACAGTTTACCAGTATCGTCTGGGTGGTTTTGTTGTTAGTTTTGATTTGTGATTAGGATGGCAGCATAACTCCTGTTATTACATTTGCAATTTATTTTTGAAATCATACATATAAGCACACGATGGGAAATAGTTGTAATTCTTATATATGCTTATATATGAAAAGTTTCTCATTTTTATAAGTATTCTAAATTGTGAAACTTTATATCTGAAGAACCAAACAGTGTTATAGAAATGGTAACTATTTCTTTACCCTGGGTTGGAGACTTGAGACTTTTAAAAAATCTTTCATTTACATAGCTGTACCTTTCTTGCCAGAGAAATTTTGTTTTCCTATTGCCCTATGCAATGGATGGAAAATATATTTTTTTCAGTAACTTTTAAAGAAAAGTAAAAATGCATCATATTTGGTAACATCTTGATTTTTACAGCTCAACTCCTTATTCTGATGCTTTATAAAAAGTAAATCTGAAAGAAATTCGCTCAAATATAAGAAAAAATAAGCTGATCTCTCCTATCCTAGAATTCCAAAAAACAAACTTGAAACATGAAAAGAAAAACTTTCTCTTTCATTTCCATTGAATTTTCAATTTTACTTACAGGATAAAGATGGGAAACCACTATTGCCAGAGCCTGAAGAAAAATCCAAGGTAGGAAAATAAGTTTTTTTCTGATACTTAAGAAATGATAGAAATATAGAGTATAAATCGGGGTAATTTTGACAAACCAGATTTCACTGTGCAGACTCTCATGCCAACCTAGTATTGAGGACAGGGGAACTTCCGATGGTAACACTTGGCTGAAACCTATGAATCCTTTTCAGATATTGTAATGATGATTTTCCTCATGAATTACTATACTGTGAGTCTCTAGGTAACATTCATTGAACTCTAGAAGCTGATGTCAAGAGGGTCCTTCAATTTAATTAAGCTAGCTCTTAGAGTTTGATCCTGATGAAATACTCTAATTAATGATTCTATATTGCCTTTACTTAAGTTGGTAGCAGCCATGTCATATTACTAATCAGCAACATTTATTAGTCACTGATTATGTGTCTGACCAAATGCTTTTTGAATATTATCTTTTTTTTTTTAAATATTATGTTTTTGAGCCTGCCCTGAGTGAAGGCACTGTTAATGTTCCCATTTTACAGTGAGGAAACTGAGGCACAGAGGGCTTATGTAAATAGGCCAACGTCACACAGCTAAAAAAAGCAAGGCCAGGACTTAGAACTCAGCCTGTCCAGTGCTAGGGCCCTGCTTCTGAATCGCATGCCCATCTAGCACAGGTTACTGTTATGAGTCATAATTGCCACATACCCTAAACAAATAATCCCACCTACCCTGAAAGAACTAGGGACAGCAGAACGTTCCTGCCACAAACCCAGGTAGTCATAAGAAAGGAGTATGTGATCTATGTTTTCTCTGACTTACTCAGAAGGGAAGTCATTGGGAAATAGGAAATCAACAATCACATTAAAAAATGATACATATCTTCATGGGAGAGAACAGGCAATTGTATTGGGACAAAATTCTTCTGAAATTGAAGTATTAGGAAAACTTTTGACTAAATAAAACATTAACACTTTTGTGATATTGAGGTGTTTGGAATTCCTTATTTGTTGTTGCATGACATTTTAATCTTATGTTGATAGATGAAAAGTATGTCTCTATAAATTAGCCTCTGGTTTTAGATTCTAAAGCATGGCCTCATGTGTTGAGCAGAAAAAAAACTTTGCTCTATGAAAACTTTTTTTTAGAGAGTGAAAATAGTCACTTCATAATATACAGTGTTTCTTATATTACAGCTCCTGAGTGAATCAGAACTCATTGATGAACTTTCAGAAGATTTTGACCGGTCTAAATGTAAAGAGAAACAATCTAAGCCAACTGAAAAAACAAAAGTATGTTTCCAAAAAATAAACCTCCAGTTTTAAGGGATGTTTTAACGTTTTTGTGTAATCTTAAAAAAAAATGTGATACCAGAACTATTTTAGCATGTAGCAGTTGATTTTTAAAAAGCCCAATATGCCATCTTGTTTTTACATGCACTTTTGGTCTTGACTTTTGGATGTGCTTTCTTTCCCTAAGCTAGCCCTGATATTCTTGCAAAATTGTGTCCTGAAATTATTTCTTCAGGAAAGCCCTTTGAATCCATGCTTTCCTTTTCATCCTTGCTTCTGTTAAAGCATTTGTTACAAACAAGTTTTTAGCTATATTGGTCTTTCTTCAACTCTAACATTTATACTTAGTTTTTAATAGATAGTAAGTTCCCTGATAGAAGAGATAATACCCTATTAAAAATGATCATTGCTTGAGCACCTTGCATATTAGGACAGGACTCCAAAAATGTCTGGATTTAAAATAATTAAATCCAGAAATTTGTTTGAAATTTTACTCTTGTGATAAGATAGTACAGTGGTTCTCAAACTTTAGCATGTACCAGGATCACCTGGAGGCTTTGTTAAAACACGGATTGCTAGACTCCACCCCCAGAATTTCTGGCTAGTACATTGGGCTGGGGGCCCAAGAATATGCATTTTTAAGTACCCTGGTGGTGCTGCAGCTATCAGTCCAGGGACCACACTTTTAGAACCTCTGGTATAATGTTACTACCTTGCATTTAAACAGAGATATTTATAATTTATCATGTGATCTTACATTTTGTATCATTTTATATGATACCATGTTGTGTTATATAATAGGTACATTTTATTGTCATATATGACAAATTCATTTATAAATAATAGCAACGATTGCTCAAATGTATTGAGCAATACATTTGTTATTGTATTGAGCAATGTATTAAGTATACAGTTCCCAGGTGCTACGCATAGTACTTTCTATGCATTATCTCATTTAAGTCCCATATCAACCCTTGAGATGTAGGTACTATCATTGTTCTCGTTTTCCAGATGAGGAAACTGAGTCTCAGAGAGCTTAAGTAACCTACCTAAGGTGAGAGAGAAAACCAAGTTGAAATAATGGGAGCTGAAGAGATTTAATATGCCTTGACTTATTTACTGCGCAACAGTCCTTTGGCATTCTAGAAAATCATGGCTCACAGAATACATGCTCACAACTATCATTGTTTTCATTTTACAGATGAGGAAACTGAGTCTCGGAGAGCTTAAGTAACCTATCTAAGGTGATAGAGAAAACCAAGTTGAAGTAATGGTAGCTAAAGAGTTTTAATATGCCTTGACTTATTTACTACTCAACATTCCAACCAACTCAACATTGGCATTCCAGGAAATCATGCTCACAGCATATAATATAGCAGTGTCCTGTTGGTCCATCATTGTTCAGTATTATTGAATGTATATTTCTAGAGTTATTCAAAGTACCTGCTTCTTTCCTCAGAAATCTAAGGCCGCTGCCCCAGCTCCTGTGGCAGAGGCCGTGCCTCGGAAATCCATGTGCAGCGTACAGGCAGCGCCGGCCGAGCCAGCTGCCGCCCCGGTGAGTGACTCCCTGGGCATTAAACAATGTCTTGAGAAAGTTCTGTTCTTCTCATCACTTGCTGCTGTATTTTACCATCTTTTTTTTTTTTTTTAATTCTTCCAAAATAAAAATAAGTGTGATATAGCTATAGTATCTATTGTTCTTCGGGTCTCAGGGGTGTGCTAGAAATTCGGACTAAATTTAAATTTTTAATTAAATTGCAGCAGCCTGTGTTTTTCTTTCATCTTCTGAGATTCCTTCCAGTTCCCCAGCTGTCATGGAGAATCCTGCTTTTTCACTTTCCTGCATCTTTTAAGCCTATCCAGAGATCCACAGGCAGCAGGATGATGTTACCTTTTACTGACTTTCCTGGTGGAATACTTTGCATCAAAATCATGATTCCTTCCCACTCTCCCAACTAAAAGAGGGGAGACTGGCTCAATTTCTTTCCCTTTCCTTCTTCATTTCTTGCCTCCCTCTCACTTTCTTTGCATGAAATATGATATTTAACTAGGCGAATCTTTGTTTCCTTTTGATTTCCATGGGTTTTATTTCCATTAGCTAATGATAGAATCTGACTCGGAGAATAACCTCCAATAGAAATATATTTCATTACTATAGACATAGTAAATCTACACTGTGAATAGCTAACTTTCAGCATCTGCTATGCAATTGTTCTAGATGCTTCGCAATATCTTCTCATTAAATTTTCACAAGGACACTATGAAGGTCTGTTCTGATCATCTTCCTATTGTGGATGAGGGAAATGAGGCTTCAAGTTGACCTTGAACAACCCACTTAACCTTTCAGAGCCTCATCTGAGATGAAAGATATGACCCCTGCTCTCAGCTCCCTTTCGAGCCTAGTGTGGACGTGGCCAGATCTCAAGCTTACGAGTACAATATGCTCATTCCCATATGGAAAAATGACTCGGGGAACATGGGCAATGGAGCCACACTCCAGTGTGAATTACCAAAGGCTTGCAGGTGGAGGGCAGGATCACACTGAGAAGTAGAAATAGCACCATTTTTCCAGGAAGACCAATGAGCCAAGGACAGACCAACACAGGAATGCAGCGCTCTCTGTGAATTTGGGATATGCATTCAGTTGTTTGAGAAGAGGCACAGCCCAGGTGCCTTGGGTGCCGTGAAATAACAGTCTCCTGCCAGGGAAGTCCTTGCTGCCAACTGCAAATCCTGAGTCCAGGTCTCCCTCTTGTCTTAGGACCCGAGGACCCCACCCCCACCACCTTTTTATGATGCTTCAGGACGCTCTCCAGAAACTTTTACTTTGTGAGCGCCAGGCCACAGTAGAGAAGGGTCCAGTTAAGAAAGCAGGAACAGAGACAGCCATTGGGATAAAAAATATTTTCAGTATTTCAGAATAGACCTCTTGTGGCCCAAACCTTCCACATCTGCCAAATGTCACTGCCAGGCCTTCAGGAGCTCAGTCAGTTCCTTTCCAGTTTTACCCTGACTATGGAGAGTTGAGCATTATATTTTTAGTGGACACCCCCCCCCCAAAAAAAAAAAAAAAAACTCTTGTTTTTCCTTCCCTGACCACCTGTCTTGGGCATCTACACCACCAACTCTGGCCACAGTTGCTAAGGTTGCCATCACTGAGGCAGTTGGGATTTCTGGGATGGTGACATCCTTCAGAGCCAGAAAGAATAGCTGTGGAATGTGATAAAGGTAAGAAGACTCAAGAAAGGTATGGAGATTAGTGAGTAAAGGAAAACAAACCAGGAAGAGGAAATGCACGTGAGCTCTGGGTGGTTCTTGTGTGGATAGAAAGAACATTTATTGAGGAAACCCAGAGACCCGAGTTCTAGTTCTGCATTTGACAACTTGAAGTACTACAGAAATGAAGTTTTAGTCCTTAGTCTTGTTTGCAGATTCCTTAAATCTTAAAAGCAGTTCTTTTTTTTTTTTTTTTTTTGAGACAGAGTCTCACTTTGTTGTCCAGGCTAGAGTGAGTGCCGTGGCGTCAGCCTAGCTCACAGCAACCTCAAACTCCTGGGCTCGAGTGATCCTTCTGCCTCAGCCTCCCGAGTAGCTGGGACTACAGGCATGCGCCACCATGCCCGGCTAATTTTTTATATATATATCAGTTGGCCAATTAATTTCTTTCTATTTATAGTAGAGACGGGGTCTCGCTCTTGCTCAGGCTGGTTTTGAACTCCTGACCTTGAGCAATCCGCCCGCCTCGGCCTCCCAAGAGCTAGGATTACAGGCGTGAGCCACAGCGCCCGGCCTTAAAAGCAGTTCTTAAAACTGCTTCTTCTCCTAGCTTGTCTTTAACTCTGTTTCATTAATTTCTTAAACCAGAGATTGGCAAAGAACACAGGATTGGGAAGCAGTAGTTCTCCAAAGACTGACAGCAGAGTATAGGAAAACAGAATTAAAGTGTGAATAGGTGTCTAAAATCAGGTAGCAACCCATATTGCCTGGATAAGCCTTGGGTACCAGCGTAATTCTTGATAGAAATGTTAAAACTCTTAATATTAGTTTCAGTATAATTCCCAACAGGTTAGATACATCAGGGATTTTTTTGTTGCTCCTGGGAATAAAATTCATGTGGTGTCCAGCCACTAGGTGGCAGTAAATCACTTTCCTCTTAGGCTCTCTCTTCGTTTTGCAGTGCAGCTTAGCAGAAACACTGTTTTTCTTGAAATGAGGGCTAAGATATATAAAACAGAAAGATACTTTTACTCTAAAACTCCAACAGATACTCAATATGATGTCAGATATTTTTATAATACAATGAAACTCTGAGACTTGTTTAATCCAAGAGCTTTCACACTTTTGTTTGACCAAGGCCAAAAGTAGGAAATTTCATTAGTACTACAACCAGTACCCATACAATGAAAACAACAGCTTAAAGAATGGTACTTATACCCGTTATGTATGATGCATTCCATTTTCTATTCTTTTCATTAAAAAAAAGTTCCATTACAGTTAAATTTATTTTTATGAGCCACTAATGTGCACATCATGTCCTATAGTTTGGAAAAGCCAGCTCTAGTCCTTTTAGCCCAAACGTGACTTCTCCTTCATTTTCCCTTTGCACCATTTATGCTGTGTGTTCATCCAGTTTCATTTTAAACACCAGCGTGGCCAGAGTTCGTTACATCATGAGGGAGCATGTTTCATTTTGAACCACTGGATCACAGGTGACAGTTCTCATTGTGTCACTCGGGTTAGTCAATCACAGGCAGAGTTACCTGAAGCAGCCTTGAATCCACTTTGACCAGTAAAAGCCCCATGGAGAAAACACGTTTCTATCCCCTCGACAGGGGCTCTACCCAAACCACTGCCTCTAAGACAGGCCCGGCTGCCTCTCAAAAAATGGGGAAGAATGTCTCTGGAAATCTTTCCTGCGCCGCCTGGGGAGTGATCTCATAAATATCATGTCTGTCTTCTTTCCTGGCTTGCAGCGTCTCTGTGGTTCTCTTTCCGTTGCCTTTCTTATTTCTAACCCAAAACTCCGGGTTAGATCTTGTAAGTTTCTCAGTGTCAACAGATAAGTGGTGCATACGTAATGTTTAATATGAGAAACTGGCTCTGATTGTTAACATTTTAAGTTTTTTAAACATAGATTCTAATTTGATTGATCACTCAGATTATTATTAATAAAAGATGCCGCGTGCTTCTTATCTGAGATGAGGATTTGCCTTTGTGAATTGTTTGATAGAGTCTGTTCTAGAAGGAGCGATTAACCACCTCCTTAGTATGTGCCCTGATGTACTTTCAGCAGGGCACGGTGCCGGATGACGCTGTAGAAGCCTTGGCTGGTAGCCTAGGAGAAAGGGAAGCAGATCCAGAAGATGGAAAACCTATGATAGACAAAGTCAAGGTAATGGCAACTCACGTACTTCTAGAAAATAGCTATCATTGATCATCCTCTCCCTGCCCCCAACAAATAAGTTAGTCATTTGGGTTTTTAAAATATTTCCCACAAAACATGACCGACCAGCAGGCTTTCTCTATTATCGTGCATAGCCTTTAATGAGCTAAACCTGAGTAATGAGCTAAACCTGAGTAAGCACCAGTGTGTAACCGCCACAGTGGTGGGATAGCATGTGCATTTCAGAAGTCTCTGAGTCTCACCTTTGTCTGCCTGCGTGGTGGGGTTTGCTTAGGACCCGGGAGAGAAGTGACAGCTGCCTGCCACTCTTTACAGCTGCCTTTCAGCCCAGCAGGCTTGTGGTGGTGTCTGTATCTGCCAAACTAGGATGCAGTCGCTGTAGGAACTGTAAACATATGGCAATACATATGTCCTAACCTGATGATAGATTTGTTTACCTCAAATTTAGTCACCCAGGCATCCATTTGATGGGGAAACAGATAGATTAACGATGAAAATGATGTCATTTTTATGCAGGATAAAGCCACAGAAGAAGACCGTGAAAAACTTGGCGAAAAAGAAGAAACAATTCCTCCTGATTATAGATTAGAAGAAGTCAAGGTAAACAGGCTAGAGTGTTTTTCTATTTGATTTTAATTCTTACTGAATTTCATGTACATAAAGAAGGGACATGGGAATAGACCTGGAATATAAAGATCTTGTTTCTTAATATCTCAAACACCAAATAGTATCAGTCCACTAATAATCATGTTAGAACACCAGATATGGAACTATAATATTCATAAGTGGCCTTTCAATCCTCCGTTTAGTGAAAGAAATCGAATACCTAAGCTATCTAATGTTTTCCCTTCTAACTAGCAGTGAACAATACCAGAAATATAAAAAACCTTGGATAGATAGGAAAACTAAAATGAGGAACAATTATTTACTTTTTTATATTGCTTTAATTCAATTTAGTTGACAAATAATTGTGCACATTCATGGAGTACATGATGATGTTTTGATACATATAATGTATAGTGATCAGATCAGGGTAATCAGCACATCCATCTGAAACATTTATCATTTCTTTGTGTTGGGAACATTCAATATCTTCCTTCTAACTATTTGAAACTATGTATTATTAGCTATAGTGATCCTGCAGTGGTATAGAAGTTTATTCTTTGTATCTAGCTATAATTTTGTATCCTTTAACAAATCTCTCCCTATCCCTCCCTTCTCCCAACCCTTCCCAGTTTCTAAATCCTCTGTTCTACTTTTTACTTCTATGAGATTGGCTTTTTTTTTTTTTTTAGCTTCCACATATGAGTAAGAATATGCAGTGTTTAACTTTATGTTCCTGGCTTATTTCACTTAACATAATGTCCTCCAGTTCCATCCATCTTGCTGCAGATGGCAGGATTTCATTCTTTTGTATGGCTGAATAATATTTTTTAATCCAGTTATCTGTTGTACACGTTGGTTGATTCCAAATCTTGGCTATTGTGAATAGTGCTATAATAAACATGAGGGTGCAAGTGTCTCTCTGATATACTGATTTCCTTTCTTTTGGACAAATACCCAGTACTGGGATTGCTGGATCATCATATGGTAGTTCTATTTTAAGTTTTTTGAGTAATCTGCATACTGTTCTCCATAGTGGCTGTACAAATTTGCATCCCCACTAATAGTGTTGTGAGAGCTCTCTTTTCTCTGCATCCTTGCCAACATTCTTTTATTGTTTATCTTTTTTATAATAGCCGTCCTAACTAAAGTGAAATGATACCTCACTGTGGCTTTGATTTGTATTTCCCTGATGATTGATGATGAGCATTTTTTCATATATTCGTTGGCCATTTGTCTGTCTTCTTTTGAGAAATGTCTGTTCAGATCATTTGCCTTTTTTCAATCCAATTGTTTGGATTTTTTCTTTTTGGATTTTTTCTGTTGAGTTCCTTATATATTCTAGAATTAATATCCTGTCAGATGAGTACTTTCCAAATATTTTCTTCCATTCTGTAGGCTGTCTTTTCACTCTGTTGATTGTTTCCTTTGCTGTGCAGAAGATTTTTAGTTTGATATAATCCCATTTGTTTATTTTTGCTTTTGTTACCCATACTTTTGGGTCTTATTTATAAAACCTTTTCCCAGACCAAAATCCTGAGACATTTCTTCTATTTTTTTTTCTAGTAGTTTTATAGTTTAGAGCCTTACATTTAGTTCTTTGATCAATTTTGAGTTGATTTTTGTATAGGGTGAAAGGTGGGGGTCTAGTTTCATTCTTCTATATATGGGTATATATTCATTCTTCTATATATGGGTAGCCGGTTTTCCCCCACCATTTATTAAAGAGACTAGAGGAGCAATTATTTTCTATGAGAAAAAATATGTAACTCTTAGATGTAAGTTAGAAAAATAAGACAGCCTGTTTAACATTGAGTAAAGTGGCAAGTTGGCCCATTTCCTTTATTTTGAAAGTATAGGTTGTACAAGATGAGTAACAGAGGAGGGGAAGACCCCATTATGAATCTTGTAGTTTAAATGCAGTCACTTATATGGGGTAGATGCATGGACAATGGAACAAATGTCAGTCATCTTCGTAACATATCACTACTTAAAAGAATCTTCAACTAAATTTCATTAATAATTCCAGAAAATCAAATGCATACTCCTTACTCATCCATATGCACTAGTCCATTTATATGGTAAGCACAGGAACTATACTGAGCTCTCCTTGATTGAAAGTGTATTATTCTGGGTATCTTTATTCTTCTTCCTTTCTGTATTTCCCAATTCAGTTGAAACCATGGCACTTCTATTAATTTGGGTTTGCTCCTATGTTGCTTTTCCAAGTTGTTAGAGAGCATCTTAAGGGACACATGCTCTGCCTCCACTGACTTATTCCTCCAGTGGAGACTGGTCAAGCGCAGAGGACTCTGTCCATAGAAATGATTGGGTGGTTGCTTCTTCTCTCTCTCTTTGCTGAATTTTAGTAGTAGTGTTTAAGGAAGCAGATGCTCAGCTTTCCCCAACCATTTTATTCTGTGGTACTCTCATCCTCCTCTGAACTTGTTTGTCTCACACATTGTTACCTATTGCCATAGAGCATTTTCAGATGCTGGCTTCATCTATTATTTAAACCCTGTGTTGCTATTTGTCTACTACATTCTCATTGGGAGATTCAGCTCCCTGAGGGGAGGCCACAAGCTTCCCCTTCCAGACATGTGATGATGCAGTGATAGAAAATTGACTTCACTTTGAGTGTGGAGCAAAAGTGTTTCCAGGGTCCCATACATCACTGGGGAAATTTGCTGCCTTTGCCCCTAATGGGTGGTGGAGAACAAGCCCAGGTTCTGCTTTCCCTTCTACCTAAAGAAAGGTGAGAGTGTAGAGGTGGACTGCAGAGGAGATGGGAAACAGGGAAAGGGGTTTATGTCACTCATGAGGGAACCGCAGGTTTATGTCACTCATGAGGGATACAGGTTGAGTATCTCTTATCTGAAATGCTTGGGACCAGAAGCGTTTTAGATTTCAGATATTTTTGGATTTTGGAATGTTTGCATTATATTTGCTGAGCATCCGTAATCCAAAAATCCAAAATGCTCCAATGAGTGTGTCCTTTTGAGTGTCATGTCAATGCTCAAAAAATTACAAATTTTGAAGCATCTTGGATTTCAGGTTTTCAGATTAGTGATGTGCAACTTGTACCTCTAAACCATTGCACCTCACGTATTAAACAAAACAAATAAAAACCAACCTTAATCAGTTTCTCAGAAATATTCACATATATTAATATATCCTTATGCTTGCTTATTTTTGTGTATGTGTGTACATAGGATTTACTATTAACTAATATATCTTCTTTTACTAAAGAGCCCCAAGTGCTGTATCAGTTTTGTCCTATTACTCAAAAGTGGCACTTAGGGTCATTTAAAGCTTGACATATCTGAGCCGTGAGTTTCAGAGTGTCTTGCCTGTAAGGTAAACTCTCTGAGGACAGGGGCTTCGTCTGTGCTACTTTCTGTTGTATTCCCAGTACCTAGGGCTTGGCATGTACTTCATGCATGTTAGTTAGATGTGTGGCTTATAAAGTTAACCAGTGTTTTCCGAGCAGCCTCTGCAAATCTCATCCCCACGTAGGTGAGAGCTCACCTCACACTGTCCCACAAACCGTGGTCACGGCACCGCATACCACATGACCTTGACCGTTCACCTATTTTTCCCCTGTGCCAGTTGCTAGTCTCTGGGTTTGTGAGGTCACAAACCATGCCTAATCTGGTGTGCAGCCCCTGTGCCTTGGGGGAATGCCTGGTACTTATGAGCTGATTGTTTGTTGACATGAACTAATTAATAGTCTCTGGTGAGAGAATCTGTTTCCTGAAATGGTAAATCTAAACTGTACAACAGCAAGAATGACCTGTCAGTCCTTTGTCATGTTTACAAGGTTTCATACTTGGGATAGAATATGAAGTGATTCAATGTTATGTTTGCCGCCCCCCCCCCCATAGGATAAAGATGGAAAACCACTCCTGCCAAAAGAGTCCAAGGAACAGCTTCCAGTAAGCAAACCAATTTTCTCTGAGTGTATATCTCCTTCCTTTTGGCCCTAGTTGTTAATTCAGGAAGGACATAGCCTTCCTCTTACTGAGTTGATCAGCATGTAAACAGTGACATCATTTTGAAGAGGAGACAAATGACAGTATTTGTTGATTACATTTCCTGGTTCTTACAGCCCATGAGTGACGACTTCCTTCTTAATGCTTTGTCTGAGGATTTCTCCGGTTCCCCAAACACCTCACCTCTTGTAAGTCTGGAACTCTTGGTTTTCTTTCTTAACTTCTAGGGTAAATTAATTCCGAAAATAAATGGCAACCTGTGACTTAGACTCTGACTTGGGACCCGAGGAAACTCACAAAATTAATGGCCCACAATCCACCGCAGCCATTAAAAATGTGTCGCCCCATGTAATAAAGTCCCAACATAGTGGATGTTTTCAGCAGTCCAAAGAATTGGACCAATGAGCATGTACTATATCAAGTACCCCTATGAAAATAAAATTTAAATTTGAGTTTATCCACAATTACTTCTCAGGCTACTTTACTTGTTATTTCTACAATTTATCATTTCCCAAATTGCCTCCTAAGAAAACTTAGCTCCACGTGTAATAGTCCCTCGAAGGGAATTCTGTTACTGCGAAGTTTGGACAACGTTGGGTAATGTTAAGCAGGTTTCTCTACTGTAGGATTTTTAGGGCTTTTTATATGCAAATATATATTGTGAGTCTGTTAGATTTCCCAAACTTACACAGCTGCAGAACCTTTTCACGTGGGGTCTGGGTTACCTATTTACAGGAAACCCAGTTTCTAAACCACTGAATGTAGTGTTGGCAGTCAGTTGGAAAGCAAATCAACAGGTTCCTATGTGGAGAATGGCATGAAAAATATCAGAATATAAATATATTTATAGACAGAATGAGTGACAACTAGAAGAAATAATGATTCCTGGGAGTTGCCTGAAGTTGTTGCTCTTGCTAAAGTGATAAACCCTTCAAAGAAGGGCTTACTAACCAGAGCACACTCCTCGTGACACCCCTATAAAAGCACCACACTGTTCGTTCACCCCATCCCATGATTTTCCTCTCTGAGCAAACTGCATATCACATCACAGAGAGGCACCCCAGTCCTGATTTATAAACTGAAAGATACAGGGTAGACAACCACGTGGGTAGTATCCCAGGAATGTGGAACCATGCCATTGCAGTGACACAGAACATCCGAACAAACTGTGGGGAACAAGACTTGAATTCCCCTCCTCACCCCAACTGTCATTATTATTATTACAATAGTTAGGGTTTCTTTCTCTTAGAAACTTAAAGATTTGGAAAAAGTAACAATGAACTTATGTACCCCTTCCACCTACCCAAAGGTGGACAGCAGTGAAATGATTAGATTAAACAACAATTAAAAAAAGTTTTTTTACTCTTAGGAAATTAACAATCTAGCAAAGAAAAAAAAATTATGAGTATCAATAATATAATTAGTAAAGTAGAAAAAAGTGATGATGATAAGAAGCAAATAGTCAAAACAGATAATTATTTAGAGAAATATCTCAAGAACTTTGGAGGATGTTCAAATATTTAAAAAGTAGCTACTGTACATACCATGCTCTTTAATCATAATAAAATAGAACAGAAACTCTATTTAAAGAGAAAAATTTTTAAATATTCCCCTAATACTGAAATCAAATTCAGAATAGATTATTTTTAAAAAACCCAAGGATATAAGAGATTATAAATAAAAATCTTTGAGTAGCAGCCAAAGCAGTATTCATCAGATACATTTTTTGTCATAAACACCTTCATTAATAATAGAGAAAAACAGAAACTTAATTGTCACTATAATGTAGTGGTACATCAAATAGAAACAATCAAATAATTGTCCACATAGCAGGTATATTTGAATTTTTACATATATTTATGTTATAAATAAAAATCTTTAAAAAGTAGGCAACCCTTAATGTGTTAAAGTGTATGTAGTTTTAAGAATCAATATTCAATATCATGCTAGAGGAATTTCCCTTAAAAACAGAAACTATGAAAAGTTTGGTTCATTGTCAGTTATACTTAATGTTGGATGGAAGAATCATTAGCAACACATAAAAAGGAAATGACAAACATTAAAAAGGAACACTTTAATTATTTGTAGATAATCACTATTTGTAGATAACATTAGGTATGCTATGTATATTATTAACAGATTAGAACATATAATTAATATGAGATATCAGATCTATGTAAAGAAAACTTCAAAAGGAGAAATGATTTGAAAGATAAGGACACGAAGATATTGAAACCCATACATTAAGACAGTTTAACTAAATGTATCATAAAAAGAATAATTCCCGAAAGTCATTTTATAAGCTAATTTTCCAATTAAAATAGCAATTAGGTACTTTCTATAACTCAAAATTATTTAAAAATATATTTGCAAAATATATAAAATATGAAAAAATATTAAAGTAGTTTTAGGGCAGACTACACACTAGGATATGTTACACAATCATAATAAATAGAAAATACAGTACTGATTCAGAATGCAACTTATAGGTCAATGCAAAAAAAATTTAGAAATGGATATAAACGATAGACTTAGTATTTTTAAAAAGAAAAAATTATTTCAAACTTTCATGTAGTTTCAGATTATTAAATGATAATGTATATAGATACAGCTTTGCAAATTTCCAGATCATAGATTTATTACATAATTAGTATTAAAAGGCTTAAATAATGACTCAATAAAATATTCAGTTTAAGAAAAAACAATACAAATATTGTTATTTTTATTTGACAGTTGTAATAGAAGCAAAGATTTCTCATAACTAAAAATGAATTTTATTTAACTTGTTGCATTTTAGATTACCTAAAATATTATATTCTAAAATGTCTTCACAGAGTATCAATTGACATTAAGTATCTCATATTTATCTAAATTAGTTTATATAATGTCCAGTAATATTGCATATCATGCTGAAGTAACTTTCTGAAAATTAGTATCTCTTTAATGTTCTTTTCCCCATCTTTTGGTAAAATTTGCTATTTTCTTTTTCTCAAAATGAAATACCTATAATTGGAGTTACCAAAGAGTTCTGGATTTGTTTCTAGTTTTCCATCAACAGTTACACCTAAAGTTTTGTCAAACTAAAGGGAGTATTTGAATATGAAATAAATATGCAATATTTTAAAAATTATTTCAGAAAGTTTCTAGAATAATATTGAATATTGATAAAAATAAAATTGAAACTTCATACTATATACCACAATATATTATACAAGCAACAATAGCATATAATTTTATACCTATATCATCAGAAATAAAAATATGTCATAAAAATCTAATTCTGACAAACAAGGCCATGGTGGGGGGAAGTCATTGCTAGCAATATAATTCCTAGCAACTTTTGAGAGCGCAGTTTGGCAGAATATAGCCAACACTGTAAAAAGATCCACTTCTAGAACTTATTCAAAGCAATATTTTAAAAAGCTGAAACACTTTAATTAACCTAAATGTACAACAGGAAGTGTGTGAACTCTAATGAACAATATTTAGAATAATAAATATGTGTATGAAATAGAAATAGGAAATTATATAAATTACATAAAAAATACTATAGAGAAGGAAGTAGAATAAAAATTGCTTTTAAGATTAAAGATTACTATGAGACTGTTTGGATCAAGAGAATAAACAGTGCTAAAGCTATCTCAAGAGTTATATTTAAGTGATGGAATTGTGGGTGTAATTTTATATGTTACTGATAAAAAAATCTTTTTTAATAAAAGGAATTCAATGAGGCTGAACTTTCTGCTGTCATCTCTGATGTGGTTTCCCAAACCCCAGCTTCAACCACTCACTCTGCAGCCCCACCCCCGGACACTTCGGTAAGCAACGTATTTTATTTGAGAGATAAATACTTGTTTTTGCAACAGCAACAAGAAAGAAAATAGGGCACCTGCTTAGAGCAAATGAAAATAGACTAAATTATTAGGAAGATCAGGCACCTTCTGTTTCAGAAAAGCTAAGACTGGTGATTTAGGGAGATGACAGAGAATAACTTTGAAATGATGAAATGAAACAATATATGTGAAAGTATCCTACACAGTTGAGGAACATAATATTATTGTCACTTCTTTAGAACTGAAAGTGCAATAATGTGCATTGCGTCTATATTTGATACCAGATTTAAAAAATTCTCTCGCTTTCCCGATAATTGATTTTCTCCTTTATATTTTTCCTAATACATGCTATAATTTACTACCCATTATTTAACCTCAAAGTTTATTTTATGGAATTCTTGTGTCTGAGTGTCTCAAAAATTTTTTTAACAGACATATCATGGAATAGCATTGTTTTCCTCCCATTCACACCATTAAACGTTTGTCATTTCCTATCGCTAGCAATAGGCAAACCTCAGCAGCAGTGTTGTTTTAATTATTTACATGTTCTGAGGCAAGGCTGTGGGACGAAAGCTTTTCCAGACTTCCCTGATTAATTACCTGTGCAGTACCAAATTATACATTATCGAGGAGACCACGGCACATCAAAAGATAAAGGGATTGCCTTAAACCAGATCCCCTCTCCTTTGGTCGAGAACAGTGCCTCGTTTGCTAGGAGGAGATGAAGTAGCTTTAGTGAAGTCAGCTATGTTTCCATTCCTTTTGATGTAGCATCAAAGCGTACTGAGTGCTGTAGTCTGAGATCCTGATGAATTTTCATCCTGTTGGGTCAGCCTCAAGATCATCTGAAAATATCCAGAGGCACAGATGACAAAGCCCAGACCAGGCTGTGGGTAGCTCCACCATTAGCAGCTATAATCCTGGGCTCTAATGAAGCTCTTACAACCAGTAAAATGCCCTGTGTGTGTGTGTGTGTGTATGTGCGTGTGCAAACTATCCACATGATGAAAGCACCTATGCAACAGAAAGGAGGACTCACTAATAACCCAGGCTGCCATTCACATTCCCATTTTTAACAATGGGGCCAGAGGTTCTGCCTGCTTTGGAGGCTGTTAGTAAACATTAGCAATCAAAAAGCTTTTGCCTTTAATGAGTAGGTTTTAAGAATGACACTTCTCTTATTACTTTGTCCATCAGAAAGTCTTGTTTTAGTTAATATTGTATTTGAGATATCACTAAAATTATGTATAAAACTCTATTTAAACAAAGAGTCAACTAAGCCATCACAATTCATGGGAGCTTTCTTTGATGGGGGTCTTAGACTGTCATCAGCAGTGTTACATGCACTGAAAGCATCTTTAAGACATATATTTTCAAAGAGCTGTGTAATAAAATCACCCCAACAGTAAAAGCTGCTTCAGGAGGAAATGGAGGATCATGGATATGACTGAGCAGGACAGGGGAAAGCTTTGTATGTTGTCAGTCCCAAGACCTGGGTTCCATTTACTGTTTAATAGTATGTCTTCAAGCAACTGACTTAGATTCCCTAAGCTTGCTTTCTACCTCCGGAAAAACCATGCTTAGTTTACTGGTTTACTCAGGGCTATTGTGGGCATCAAATAAAACTGGGTAACATATATGCAAACACCTTTAACATCAATTAGAAAGTTCTATACGGTGTAAGACAGAGCTCAGCATGGTGTCTTGTACAGTGTAGATATTAAACACATTTTAATTGAATTCATACAGAGATGGAAGTCAACATTTTGCATGCACTATGTTGAAAAATATTTTGAAAAAAACTTCTCAGAACTTCACTGTAATAAACATTAATGTACAACTTACTAAGCACTAACGTACAACAAGTACTGTGTTAAATGCCTTTTCAATCACTTACTTCTCTATTATTATTTGCATTTCATAGCCAAGGAAATTGAGGCTCGGGGGATTAAATAACTTACCTGAATCATACAGTAAATACCTGTTAGAGGAAATAAGCTATTTGCATTACCCTAACATTGCTGTTCTGGTGGCCATTTTTCCCCCTAGAATACCAGCTCCCATTCATTTCTGCAGTTTACCTTTCCTGAGCTTCCTAAAGGTAAAGAGAGAGAGAGAGAGATTCCCCACCAGTTCAGAAAGTCTCTGAAGTTTTTTGAGGCCCCTTGTCTCCAGTGTGAAGCCCTTTCCACTCTCATGACACTGTCTCTGGCTTTCATGCTCTAGGAAGTATTGAGGTGGCAGTGCTGGGCTCCACGGCTTCCCACCTTCTATGTGTTGTCATGCTGCACTGTATGCGATGCCCCCTTCAGGATCTGCTCTTAGAGTGCACCCACTAAACCAAAGGAACACTCAACATCCTGCTTCCTAACCATTTGTGGATGTTATTTTCACATCCAGTTTTCTGATCATGTTTGATTTCTAAATGAAAAGAATGTGAATGGTTCATTTACTTCTGGGCCCTTTAAGAGGCCTCTAGGTCACACCCTCCTGGGGTGTGGCCCCTGATACTACCACTAAGACTTCTTAAGCTGGTGGGACCTTCCCCAGGAGATGGCAGTGTTGGACTCCAACACTGGCAGGTTGACAGGTGCCGCTGCTCCTCCCTGATCTTCCATTCTCAGCCTTCTCTTCTCTGCCTGTCTGTCCCCCGCACCACCCCCAGATGTCTGTCTTTTCTCTGCCCCCTGTGCGACCCCCAGATGTCTTTTTCTTCCACAGGAACAGGTCCCCTCCTGAAAAGGTGGGGTTCCCAGGCTGGTTTGCCTCTGATCCAGTTTGGCTAACCACTGACTAATTCAGAATTATTTACTCTTTAGCAGAGTGACAAAGAACTGGACGATGCATTGGATAAACTCTCTGACAGTCTAGGACAGAGACAGCCTGACCCTGATGAGAACAAACCAATGGACGATAAAGTAAAGGTAAAAAAAAAAATCCATGAATAAGTGACATTTTAATCCTTGGGTCTTTATTCTATCATTGTTGTAGGAATACTGATGGGAACTTAATCTATATTTGAAAAATGGAATTATAATGATGTAGAAAAATAAATCTGAACTCTACTGGGGTGGAGGGGAGGCCACTGAATCTGGGAGAAAAGGCCAGCCAAGCCTCACTGAGGTGGGGACGCTAGCAGGTAGACACAACTTACTCAGGGGCAGCTTTTCTCACCTGCAGTGCAAGAGCCATCAGCATGTCCACTGAGGTCAGTGACTGTCCCATCCTTCAGCAGTGCTTATAACTAGGCAAAGCTGTAATTGTTACCTAAGTGCCAAGGTTCAGTGGCCTGGTTTTTTTTTTTTTTTTTTTACCTGAAAAGTGAAAGTCATACATAAAACCCAAGGGTATAAAATATATTTTTTATCTCCTAACATAGTTTTCAAGGATAATTATTTAGCCATTTATTTCAATTTAGAATACAGATAGAAAATTCACAGATATGGATTGACATATAGAAGAGGCATATGTGTTTACATTTTTTCACCAAGTAGTAGTCTGTTGAAGTCATCCGTGTTGTTCTGCTGCTTAAAAAATAAAACCAGACCACATGTTTTGCTTCATAAACGTATACGGAATGCTGAATATGGCATTTTAGACTGTATTTTCTAAGTGAAGGAGGAAATGAATGTTAATCAGTCTGCTCACTGTTAATAGGAGAAAACTAAAGCCGAACACAGAGACATGCTTGGAGAAAGAGATGACACTATCCCACCTGAATACAGACATCTCCTGGATGGTGATGGGAAGGTAAACTGAGGCAAAAGGCTAGATCAGATTTGCTGCAAAGCTTTCTAAATTCAAACCACCCTTGAAATAAATAGAAGCTGCACCTTTTACAATAGCATAAGAACATGTAGAACATGTCATAACTGACTGCTTTTGATGTGCACCTAGAGCTGATGAACAGACAGTCTGGAATTCTATACATATCAGTTTAAGCCAGTATCATTTGATATTCACATGCTGGGCTCTGTGATATGAACAGGGTTGAATAATGTTCAGTCACTCACTGATGCTTAAGAGTGATCCAAGAGATGTACACAGACAGATTCTCTTTTCAAGAAAAGGCTATAAAAATGTCCAAGGCAATGGAATTTCAAAGGAATTTCCTCTGTGTGAGGAGAGCAGAAAAGGAACTAGTGTTGGAATAATTAACAGGGCAAATAAATAAGGCAGCTCCAAGACTTGGGGTCTCCCTTTCTTCTACATCACCACTAGCACTATTGAAAGTGAAGACATGCAAAATGATACTCTGAGTCACAAGTCAAGTGTCTGTGTCCCAAAGTCCTAACTTGTGTCTCCAACATGGAAGCCAGTTCTTAGGTCAACCCAGCCTGCTATCTGCTTCCCTCTTTCCCCTGCCCCTTTCCTATTCAGCTCCTACTTTCGAGTCAGTTAGATAATTAACCCTTTGCAGGCCCGTTCATCAAATAAAAACAAGGAAGAGGAAACTACACCCTTCTCTTTCTGTACTGATTCTCTCGGAGGGCAAGATGACTCTCTAGTTTGAAGAGCACTGTCAGTCCCAGTGGTTTCCTGTTACAGGAATCAATTCTCCTTGTTCTTGCCTTTGGTATGCCTCCAGATAGCAGTTCTTCAGCCTGTTGGAGTCCTCCCCGCCTCGATAGTACCACCTTGCCTTCTATTCGTTGGGAAATGTATTATTTAATGCCCTTACCTTTGAAGATGGGAAAATCCCTGATGAATTTCAAAGTGTGTAATGAGCTATAGTAAATAAGACAGAAAAACACGAATAACTTTTTATAACATATGAAGTAGGATTATCAATGATAGAGCACATGATGGCAGAAAGTTCCTAAGTAGTGTTTCTTTCACTTCCAGGGCCAGACTCTTTCTTAAATTTCCCCCAAGTCTATTAAATGGGTAGAAGGGTAGTAATTATGCAAAGCTGGTGAAGATACAGTAGGAACCCAGGTTTATCAGTTATTGCAAATCTGTACTTTTCATTTATCCCAGTCAAGACATTGGTAATAGATCCTATATGTACTGACAAAGCCTAAATAAAGCTTTATAAAGATTTATGTTTAATCAATACTCTGCCTTGTTTTTAAGGACAAATCCGTGAAGCCACCTACAAAGAAATCAAAGGAATCAAAGGTAATTACCATAGTAGCATGTTTCTATTTAAAAACAAAAACAAAAAACCTAGCTGTGGTTTTATTTTGCATCTTAAAAAACTAAAATGTATTGGATGCCTACCCTGAGCTTGCTTGGTACACATGTATCTGACAAGGCATGCATATAAATGTGTGTGTCTATTAATGACATCTCATTTAGTCATCACAAAAGCCCTTTCAGGTAGGCGTACCATTTTCCAGGTGAGAAAACTAAGGCTCAGAGAACACTAAGCAACTTGTATCAGAATAAAAGAAAATAAAGCTGTCAAGATTTCATGTTTTACTATTTCCTTTATGATGCATTGTTAGTAAAAAAAAAAAAAGTCAGCAACTTTTTAAAAATAAACATCTTTTAAGTGATGTGGGGAAATGCCCCATATAGCATTTTGCCTTGTGCTTCTTCCCTGATGGTTATTTCTGTTCACATCTCAGAAACCTGCAGATGACAAGGACCCCATTGATGCCCTCTCAGGAGATTTAGACAGCTGTCCCTCAAATACAGAAACCTCACAGAACACAGCAAAGGTATTGAGCTTTTTCATATCGATTTTCTTTGAAATACATATGTACATATATATAATTTTTAAACTATAGACTGAATCAAATGATGCCAGAAAGAACCTGAAAATAGAGAAAGGAAAAAATATCTATACTTTACCCCACAAACACTATTATTTGGTAGATTTCCTTTGCCTTTTTCCATATGTATATTTTACATAATTATACTCGTAGTCCATTTATAAAACATTGCTTAATGTTATTTCATAAATGTTTGTCATGTTGCTTTAAAATTCCCATAGCCATCATTTTGGAATGCCACACTACATGGTGGTGTGACAATAATGCTATGCCTGTGTCCATTTAAAATGAGAGCAGTCCCTAACTATACCAGGCCCTCTCATGCTCACCTGCCTTCTTGAGTTTGCTACCCTTTCTGCTTGGCCCAACTGGTTGATGCTTCCTCATTGCTCAGGGCACAGCTCAAGTATCAGATCCTTCAGGGAGACTGTCATGTCTTACCCCTTCTCCCTCCCCAGGCCAAGGTGACAGGCCTGTCCTCCATGCCCTCCCTGCACTCTGGTTACCTGTCAGTGCATGTGTATTACAGCACCGAGCTGTCACCTTACACAATAGTGAGGTGTCCTTTACCTCTGAGCTCAGCATTAACTGCCTAGTGCTTAGCAGGTGCTCAAAGCATGTCATTAAAAGCAAATGAAAAACTACTGTGCAATTCAACAGGTGTGGGGCATTTTACCTATAAACTGCACCCTCTCCCCCGTAAATCAAACAGAAGGAAAAGTGAAATGAGTGCCTTCATTGTGATTTTCAGTAGAATTAATTCTGCAAATCTTGGTTTGCCATTTTCTTTGGCTGTTCTGAAGCATAGCTCCCAATCACTGAATGGTCAGTCCTCTCATATTGGGTTATCTACTTTCTAGACCACCTCAGCATCCTATTTCTCACTCCAGGGAACTCCCATGTAATGCCCTTTTTGTGAATGGACTTTATTTTTATATGTAACCTGCTCCAGCTTTCTGGGGTTGTTTCCCCATTGTTACATTTCTCTTCCATAACACTGAATATAGTGTCTTGCTTTTGCTCTGGTGGCACCTAAAAGCCACTCCCAATAGAGACAAGCTCTGTTTTGGTTTTTTTTTTTTCCAGTTGATTTTGTTTTTCTGTTTTTTTTTAAAAAATTATTGTATATATTTGAGGTTTACAACATGATATTATGGGATACATATAGCTGGTAAAATGGTTATCATAGTGAAGATTAACATATCTGCCATCTCACATAGTTTTCTTGCGACAAGAGTGGCTCAAATTTACTTATTTAACAAAAATCTCTAACACAATGTTATTAACATTAGTGCTCATTTTGTATATTAGATCTCTAAACTTGCTCATCCTACATCTCTGCTATTTTCTTTCCTTTGACCTTCATCTCCCTTTGCTCAGCTTCTCCATTCTGTTCCATGTTCTGTGTATTTGAGCTTTTCTTGTATATATCTCACATGTAAGTGAGATCATGCAGTATTTTTCTTTCTGTCCCTGGCCTATTTCACCTAGCATGTCGTCCTCCAGGTCTATCCATGTTGTGGCAAATGGCAGTATCTCCTTTTTAAAAACTGAGTAATATTCTGTTGTGTGTATATGTACTCCCCATTTCCTTTATCCATTCATCTGATGATGGACATTTAGGTTGTTTCCATACCTTGGCTATTGTGAATAATGCTGCAGTGAGCATGGGAGTGCGGATATATTTATGAGGCGATAATTTCATCTTCTTTTGGTATATACCAAGAAGAGGGATTGCTGGGTCATATAGTAGTTCTATTTTTAATTTCTTTAGGAACTTCCATACTGTTTTCCATAATGGCTGCACCAATCTACATTCCTAACAGTGTATTAGGGTTCCCTTTTCTACACACCCTCACCCACATTTGTATCTCATAGATAAGCTGTTTTGATGAGCAAAATAATGTCAGGGTGAATCATGCATCATGGAAATTGGCAGAGCATCAATGTAACCCACACATTTCCCTCATTTGTATCCTTTTTACCTCCTGCCCTAAACACTTCTATGTACATTCACCACTGTTCAAAATATGACTAAGGCCAGGTGTGGTGGCTTATGCCTGTAATTCCAGCACTTTGGGAGGCAGAGGTAGGAGGATCCCTTGAGCCCAGGAGTTTGAGGTTCCAGTGAGCTGTGATCGCACCATTGCACTCTAGCCTGGATGACAGTGCATGCTCAGGCTCCCACCCTCCGAAAAAAATCATGACTAAAACACCCAAAGTTTTCCATTATTTAATTAGAGATCTCTAGGGTAGCAAGAATAGTCTGAATTAATTTGATTGTAGCCAGTAGTTCATCGCTAGGTAGAGTTTGATAGTAGTAATATCCTCATTACATCTCTTTTGCTTTAGGATAAGAGCAAGAAGTCTGCTTCCAGTTCCAAAGCACCCAAGAATGGAGGTAAAGCAAAGGATTCAGCAAAGGTAAACAGAGCAGTAAATATACTACACATTAGTTTAGCAATTACATGGAGTGGGGTTTATCACTTTAGTTACTTAATGTCTTACTGGAATGTATTTTGAATAAAAGATTTTGTAAATCACTATCCCTTCACATACCTTGCTAAAGAAATTTCTTTACCTACCCTGGCCTTAAAAAAAAAAGTTTAAGAAATTCAGGATCACTTAAGATTATTTTTAGCTCATAAACTTGAGAGGAAAGAACTCATAGTGTTTAGGCCAAATGAAGAGAAACTTTGAAAGGACCATCTTATTTTCCCCCACTGACTGCCATCCTTTGTCCCTTTAATTCTGAGAAGCCCCTCTCCTCATAAACCACCTCTGCTCAACCAGTTTTCTTAATCCTTAATCTGGAAAAGAAAGAACTCACTGATGGTTTTGCTTTCCCTTTTAGACAACAGAGGAAACTTCCAAGCCAAACACTGACGGAAAGAATACAAGTTAAAGTTTACACTCCTTGGTAAGTTGAATGTAAATGTAGACATTCATTTAAATGTAAACTAACGTGTAAATGAAGACAATTCTACCTTCTACCAACCTATGTGTTATAGGTAAGAGAAATGAAGTCCACCCCTTGCGTATGCCATCCCCTCTTTATACTATGGGTATGAAATGCACATTGCAAAATCTACAGAGTAATCGGTCATTCTCTGAAAAGCACTAAATGGGATGATTGTGCTACTGGAAAGTTTAAAAACCACAATCTTATAATTAAGAGCTCTTTAAAATATTAAGCCAGACACTTAAAGAAAATGACTATCTAAGGCTAGTTGAATCTTTGAAATCCAATGCTCATGACTGCACGTTGTTATGGCAAAGCAAAATTAGCATGTTACAACTTAGCAAAATGCCCTTAAATATTCTTATTACCCAGAATACCAACATGTGGTAGGGTAGGGAGAAGTTTAGGGTCTAGGGGAAATTACAGGGTTTTTGGAACAAGGGCAAAGGAAAAGATTGGCCACTTCTATTTTTCTTTATTTTGTAAAGAACTGTGTTTGATTCTAATTTATGGTGACTTAAGAAATCCAACAGATGAAAGAATCTGAGACCTATCTTGAGAGCTGGGTGGGTCTTTATCTTAATCTTCAGAAATGGGAGGTCTTATCTCTAAACCTTCAAAAGCATACAACCACTTACTGACCAAAGCCTAAAAGAAATCAAAAAGAAGGTTAGATTGGGTTCAGCTCTCTCAGCATGATCCATTTTTATTTCCTATAAAGGGAGGTAAACTGATTAGAACTGCTATAAATATTTTTCCCCAAAATTTAAATAAAGATTTCTATTAATAATCCACTCTTGTGTTTACTTAGAGTAAATTTCTTCTTATTGTCTGTTATACAATGCTTATGCTAAATGTTATATTTACTGTGCTTATAACAATAAGATTACATATCAAATGGCTCACTGGATTTTTTATTTTAATTTCTCAAGGTATCTGCATATAAAATCTTCAGCTGGTGAATGGTGACTTGAAGAACAAAAAGCTTTGGCAACAGAAAACAATTTTTCTGGGTGGCTGCTAGACAGTGATATTTAAGTCTTTGGACATCCTAAACATTGGTTTGTTGTTCTTTTCCAGAAAAAAAAATGAATTTGTCTGGTTCACCTGTGTTATTGTACTGAGTCTTGATGAACTTTGAATTTTTTTTTAAATTGCCTTTGGTTGGGAGAGAAAGGAAGCTTTATATTTGTAATAAATATATTTGATAAAGTTTCTTAAAGCAACACCAAAAAAAGAAAAACTTTGCAAACTTTTGCACATTCTACACAGTGCCTGTAAATCTCATTAGTATTTTCAATTTGCACTTCATTTTTTGTTAGCATTTAGAAAACAATGCTTTAAACATTCTTCAGTGTTCTGATTTCTCATTACGCCCTTTCCTCTTGGGTTTTTGAACTGTATTTGATTTTTTTTTTTTTTGGAGTTGTTTATAAGTCAAACATAAAATATTGTACATTGGGCACATATTTCCTTTTGGGCTGCTAATAAATTAACAGATACCCTGGACAAACCAGGAAACACCGAACCCTTTTCAGTTTGAACTCTTCTTTGCCAGGTGTGAGGTTTGTACCCTAAAGTCAACATAAAACACAATGAGCCTTGAATCAAGTCAGCAAAAGAGCCAAATACAGGCTAGAGAAGTCACTGTGTAGCAAGTTTTGAGAGTAAGAAATAAAATCTAGTTCTTAGAATATTCGTATGGCTTGAACTCTGTTGGTTTACTGAATTAAACTGTGCTTTCTATTTTCTATACATAAAATCTGAGCAGCAATTGTTTGCTTAGAGCCATTGTCTCATTAGTCTTTGCACTGTATAGCATCTGGCTTGATGGAAGTTAAGTTTACTAAATATAAAGACTTCTGCTTTAAAAAAAATACATATATCTGAAATTTAAAATCTGCTTTTCTCCCACAACAGTTTAAGAACTAGGCTCTGATGTCTTACAACTTTTGATGGTTTCTCAGATCTTTCTGAATGAATAGTTCATGAACACCGCACTGATATCACTGATGGAATTTTGATAAATATTTAATTTCATCTGTATTTTCTGGTAGTGAATACAGGAAAAGATGTCAGGCACATAAAGATTTGGAACTTGTTTCCAAAGAGCATGGCCTTCCTTAGCATCAGTTGAAAGCTTTTGTTAGGACTTAACTGACTTCACTAAAAACAGGTAATATGGCCAATACTGTCTAAATGGAGTGCAGGGACAGGCAAGCAAAAGTAATAACACTGTTATATAATGGGCATAAAATTTTATTAGTATTCCCTAAAAACACTCTCTAAAAGTTACCTGCTTAAAATGCTATTTCTGTCCCATCAGAGATACAGTCATTATTCTATTTTTAAGGCAGTAACAACAACAAAAAAACACTTTTCCTGAGGGATTTTAACTATATACCTAATTCTCCCATTTGGGCAGAATAGGTGTTTGCTTTTGTTTGTTTAAACAAGAAAGACTTTGAAACCTTTGACACTGACAGATGTGTTTGCAAGGGTGTGGCTGCAGTATTACTAACATCCATGCATATATAGAATTTTTAACGACATACCAAAATCCAGAAGTTTAAAAGTCCCTGTAAAAGTAAACATTTAAGGTACTCTGAATACACCTTTTTTTATGAGAAATATATTGGAGACTTGAGTGTTTGCTGGTAACTAAGGATGACTGGAATAAGCTTTGGGATCAAAAGCGACGGCCCTTTCTTTGTCTAATTAGAAAAAAATAATCACAAATATGTTTAGAGGGAAGAAAATTTTTTATTACCAAAAAGGTCTCTGCACACTGTTGTGGCAATATTGTATCTGTTTAGAAAATGGGCTTTTCTAAAAGCACATGAAGATAGGTTCCTCAGGTGACCAAAACTGAAAGTCAGCATTTCCATGTTTCATTAATCAAGATATAAAATATAATTAAAGCAAAATATTTTACATTAAAATCTTGGCTGTTGTGTGTATGGTTTTTTTTTAGAAGGAAAATAGCCTGGGGTGGAAATTACCAGTGATTTCTGTTTTCATTTTCATTTCTTAAAAATAAGTATAAAAATGGAATTGAAAATACATTTAAGCCCAGAAAAGTCACTCCATTTATAGTGTATTAGAGCAACACATTGACTTTTTTATATCATATTCCTTTATCTTGAAATTTTTGCTATATTCAAAAAATTCATATATGACTTCAATGCCAAAAAATTCATTGTCCTCACTTAGGCAAATATAAGCAAATATTTTCCACTTCAACAGTATATTATCATTAATTGATAATTCTGTAATCATTTATTGGCAATAAGTGCCAATAATGAGTTATTTAGGAATTAAAAACTAGGCCAAATAAGGAACAGAGAGAAAATATCACCTCCCTAAGAATCAACAGCTCTCTGGTACAACTTCAAATGGAAGGTTTTTCCTATAGACCTGAATGCACTCGCTTTTTCAGAAAAGACTATCAGTCAGGATCTCTGAGGAAAGAGGTGACACTCAGAATTATCTGAGGAGGGTTCTATAAAAGGACTTTATGTAAAGGAGCAGGCATAAGGAAACCACAAAGACCACCAGGACTAGTAAAAGCCAGGCTCCCACTGAGGCCCCTAGTCCTGAAGAGATGTGGGAAGGAAGCAGTGACCAGAACCCCAAGATGGAGAAGTCTGTGTGGAAAAGAGGGCCACCTCTCAGGAGCTGAGACCTTCTGCAGAGCCCAGCCCGAGGCCTCCTGCAAGGGAACCAGGGAAGAAACACATCCACCTACTCCATCCCCCGACCCCAGCTCCAACCTCCTGGAGCCACCATTGACCAAAATCCAAAGGGCAAGGAAGACTGATGACTTGGACCTACCAGCCAGTCCCTGGGCAAGGAGCAAGGAAGAGAAGGGTGGATGGCGGAGCTGGAGGGGTCAGCAGGAGAGCGTGGACAGCACCACAGTCCGGCTTCATCTGTGAGCCAGGTGTTCATCGTTCAGTAGTCTTCACTATTCAAAGTCTTTCAAGGAGATTGATGAAACAGCTTATGAATGACAAACAGGTGGGGCATGGAGGTTTGGGATACTACGGGGCTTAAACATAAAATATAAAAGGAGAACAAGTTACTTTATTCCTCCATGGTAAGGAACCCACCACTCGACTTTATATCTTAGGACACCACCTGTAAATGAAACACGTGGTAGCAATAGCCCATTGATGAAAAAACTAACAGCCAGTCTTTTCTTGGGAATAGTCAAATGAATCACGAGTGGAAAAGTTTCTTCAGCTGGAGCCAAAACAGCCATCTCTAGCTTGAAAACACTGACATCCAACAAAATTTTGGTGATTGTAGATAACAGGAACCTGGCAAGGACCAGCTGTCACAGCAGTTCCAGCTTTTCAGTCTGCAGCCACACTCGGATTTTATCAAAATTCTTATCCATCCACCGTATGTTTTCTTCAATGGTTTCAATTGTTTGTTGGACGCAACGGAGCTGAGAACCATTTTCTTTCAAAGAGCTGAAGAATCCTTTTACCTTGTGAGGACAAAATTGGTTTTTTTTTGTAAATTAATTTTATTTACGTTAAGCAAATGTAACTTCAGGCTCGTTAAAAGAAAACTGAAGCCAAGATTCCAACATTTGTCAAAATTCTATATAGAAGGCAGCCCCAGGTGTCTGGATATGATTATGTACACATAAGCTATATGAAATGAGCTCATACCTCATGATGTCAGGTTTTGTGTTTTTTCTCTGCAGCTCTTATTTATTCACAGTTGCCAAGCTTTAAAAGACTTCACTGTTTACCGTTTTATAATTAAGGTTTAATTGAGTGTGTCTATTTAACATGTATTCTGTTCTGTATACACAGATGCAAACTTAATTTTTTTTTTAAAACATGATATCTAAAAAGCAAAATGTGCAGAGTATCGTCTTTGCCAAGCAAAACAGTTTAAACCACATAAGTGCAGTGTTTCTTCATGGGCCTAGCCTTGTATGTTATTATAGAAACACTGTGGGGAATGGGGTTCTTAGCAAGTTATGGTGGTAAGACCCCAAACCTTGCCAATGTTTTTTATCCTAATCCACAATTCACGTATTGTTCCCTCAAGATAAAATCCACATAAAGTTTCCCGTGATTTTAAAAAGATAAGAGACTCTTGGCTATCTCCTAAAAAAATTCTTTGTTCTTGTTTCATCTCTGGATATTTTAACCCCTTAATGTCACATGAGGAATAGGCTGGCTTTGCCACAGCAATGATCACTGTATTGCTCTCTTTCACTTTAAAGAGTTCTTAACCTTTTCTCATAAATTTTCACAGCATTAATCCATCCTTTTTTGATTTTGTAGTCAGGAAGCAAGTGTAGGCCAAGATGTATTATTTATTCAGCATGGATTCCAGACAGCTAATTCCTTAAAATCCTGTGTCATAATACCACATTGTAAGTTTTGGAATAAAGGGGACAGTAGGAATAGGTTTAGAAAGATCAAATTCCAATTTGAAATGATGCAGTGTTGTTTTAAAATTATATCTAAGCACAGTATAACTTTTGAACGAGCTGAAGGCATGGCCCCCTGCTGTAGCAACCTGGAAAACACTTCTCCGTCTCCACTGTCCTGCCTTCAGCTGTAGCTCAACCTACTGCTTCATACTCTCAGAACTCAAGATTAATTCACAGTCAATTAAAAATCACTGTGGGCACTCTGCAACAGTCAAACCACATCAACAATTTTACTAATTGCTCAAATTATTTAATTAACCCTAAAGGACCCCATCATGCTAGCACCACTAAAGCCAGCTGTTGACCCTTGCCCTTACCCTTTTCCTGACCCAAAACTGTCTCTTCTACCGTCATCTGCCTTGGAAATGCAGCATCTCAACTGAATATTTGATGCAAACCTGCCTCTTTGAGAACATTTTCTGTGCAATAAGTAGTGCATTATAGGGATAGAAAAACAGGTTTATCCTCCTAACTTGTTTGACCTTGAGCAAATGACTTAACTTCTCCGGGACTCAGTCTTCTCATTTGTAAAATGGGGAGAATATCTACCCTGCAGAGCAGTGGTGAGGACATGACGTGGGTAAGTGCAGAACCCAACCTCAACAACCCATTCACCAATATTTAGTCTGATACCTGTTCATCCCTCTGCCATAATTACTGTCTAGACCAGGCGTCCTCAAACTACGGCCCACGGGCCACGTGCGGCCCTCCGGGTGTTTTTGCCGCTGCTGCCTGTCCTGCTTAGCAGCCGACTTGTCCCGGGCCCACAGTGCATGTGTGGAATGTGCGTCACACTCTCCAACGGTCTGAGGGACAGTGAACTGGCACCCCCATTTAAAAAAGTTTGAGGACCCCTGGTCTAGACACTGAGGATGAGGCAGTGAATCAGGCAGGCATCCTGCCCTCATGGAGCTTACAGTCTACCTGGGTGGGGGGGGAGGAGGAGGAGGAGGCAGTAAATTATGATTATGATAAACATACCGCTGTGAAGAACATATGCTAGGAGTGTGACAGTAAACAGGGAGAGGGTGGCCTGCTTTAAACAGCATGGTAGCGGAAGGTGACAGTTGAGCTGGAATCTCTAAAAGATAAAATGAGCCTTTCACTAGAAGTGAAAAGCTGGGGAAAGAGCAAGCCAGGCAGAAAAAAGGAAAAGTACAGTCTTGAAGACAGGAGAAACATCTGGTGTCCCAGCAGCAGGAGGCAGCAGAGGAGCCCCAGTGTTGAGAAAGAGTGAACCAGGAAAACCAGTGGGAACTGTCGCAGAAGCCAGGTCATCGTGGTCTCAGACACATGGCAAGGAGGGGCTTGGAATTTATTGCAAGAGCAATTGGCAGGATTTCAAGAAGGCAGGGCCAATGATGGGCTGATATGCGGTGTTAAATGTGGGAAATGGTTTGCTGTTGGCAAAGTGGCAAGTGGGAGGCCAGGCAAGAGATTGGAAAGGCTTGGATGAGTGTAAGAGCAGAGAGGAGAGGTGCACATGCTGGAGGCAGTGCCAACAGGACTCAGGATAAATTAGATGTGAGGGGCAGAAAGGATTCAGGAATACCCCCACTTTTAAATGGCAGTAGGACGTTCTCCATTATGATATCTCAGGCTCTTTCATTTCCATGCCTTGCCTCAGGGTCTTTGCACACAACACTCTTCTAGATGTCTGCATTTCCTTTAACATCTTCTCAAATGTCTCCTAATCACCCTATACAACGTAGCACCATCCACCTACCCTGATCACTCTCTCTCCTTGCCTTATTCATCTTCAGAGCATGTAACTACTTGACATAGCTTGATTCATCTGTAATTGTCTGATTCCCCCAGTAGAATTTAAGCTCCATGAGAGTAGAGGCTCTGTTTTTTCAGTGAGGTAGCCAGAGAACCCTAACTGTCACAAGTTTAAATAGAAAGATTATTTTTTTTTTTACCTCTTCAAGCCGTGTTCTTGTGGAGAATTGGTTTGTTGTGCCCATTACCATGTAGGCTATGGAAGGTGAGCCAAGTTCAAACCTGGAAACCGAAATTAACAAAATGTATTGTGAAATATTTATTCATTCAACATATTTTTAAGGGCTTCATATATATAACAGCATTTAACTAAAATCTGGGTTTTTAAAATTTTTATTTCAGCATATTACAGGGATACAAATGTTTAGGTTACATATATTGCCCTTGCCCCACCCAAGTCAGGGCTTCAAGCATGTCCATCCCCAAGATGGTGCACCCATTAGGTGTGTATATACCCATCCTCTCTTCCCCCCTCCCACCTGCCCAACACCCAGCGAATGTTACTGCTATATGTGCACTTAAGTGTTGATCAGTTAATACCAATTTGATGGTGAGTACATGTGGTGCTTGTTTTACCATTCTTGTGATACTTCACTTAGTAGAATGGGCTCCAGCTCTATCCAGGATAATACAAGAGGTGCTAGATCACCATTGTTTTTATGGCTGAGTAGAACTCCATGGTATACATATACCACATTTTATTAATCCACTCATGTATTGATGGGCACTTGGGTGTTAGTTTATAAAAGGTTAAATATCCCAAAGAAAATGATAGAGGTAGAAAGTGCTTCAAGAGCTACACAAAGGCAGAAGCAAACAAGCCAAAGTGCTAATGGAAGACGTGGGCTGCCTGTAAGGAGGAAGGCTTCAAGTAAGTCCGTGGGTGCAGGAAGGGGTCATTCCAGATAGAAGGGAAAAGGTCCCTGTCCAGATTTATCAGTTAGCATTGAATTAGAGTTTTATATTTTCTAAGGATATTTTAAGTACTTCTAATGTCACCTTCAATCAAAAAATCCCCTTAAACCATTATTGTTATTTTATAAACAATAAACCTACAAAACAGTACGGTTACAGGGGGAACTTACCCAGTCATAGCACAATTTTTGGTACTACTTACTTTTCTACAAGTTTATTCCAATTTTCCTTCAGAAACTGCCAGGCCAATTGATATCCTACTGGGTTTCTGCCAATGAGTCTAAGAATACCTGGAAACTCCTGGGTTTTTATTATATCTCCCTTAAAACTTTGATCTAGAAGCCTGGAAGGATTAAGAGAAGCAATGTTAGCAATGAATAGCTGATGAAACAGTTATAAATGACTACAATGAAATAATCTGTAAAAGACTAAAAACCAGTCTGCCAATAGTAACAGCCAAAAGGATAAACAGATAGGCAGAGTCCTGACAAACCCACAAGAGCTACATAAAAAACACTGTATAAACGTTCGTTTTCATTGTTAACATCCATTCTCATATATTTTCTCATTGGCTCAAAAGAATAGTTGAGTATCACTGGTAAATATTTCAAGTATGTTATTACTTTAAAGATACACAAATGCATACGCCTTTAAATATTTTTCCTAACACCTAGTTCTTCCTAATTATTTGTCATTCTCATTAGATGAGTACCCACTTGCAGTAATGTTCCCAGCAGAACAGGCAATTCCTGGCCAAGAGAACAAAAATAGATGCCAGAATGATCTAATCTAATCTAATTTCCCCTGGCCACAGGAACATGAATGAATGACTCACCACTGAAGCTTGTCCTTATCTTGGCTCGTACAGAGGGCAAATTCAATTTGTTCTTTCTCGGTACTGGACAAAGAAGACTGATATTTACTATAAAGAAAATCCCAGCCTTCAGGGTTCTGGGCCCCCACGGCAAACACTGCCATGGTGACATCATTAGGCAGGCTGTGGAAAAGAACACACTCAGTGAGAATCTGAAACATAGTAAGTGCGTTTAGAGGCATAATGGTGACCAATTAATGAACTTATGAATTGGCTTCATGATCAGAGAAGAATGCCTGGAAATATCAACAAAAACTACTTCGCTCCTTCAGTGACATTTGGTGAAAGAGGCAAGAGAAAATATGTAAAATTAGGTTTAAAGTAGCCTTCCCCAAAACATAATGTGACATGCCACTTTTATAAATACCTACAAATCTAACATATTTTAATGATGCTGGGTGACTCCATAGCTGGTCACCTTTCAAGCCAAAAGAAAGAAATTTGAACTAGATTCAACATTTGCCCCCTGATGACAAGTCAGGACCACTGATTGTATGTATTTCTTTCAATGGAAACATATAGATTGTTGGAATAAATGTTTCCTCCATGGGATTTAACCTCCAAATATGAAAGGAATGAAGTATAGCAAGAACAGGGATTTCCAGATATGGTAAGATGCTTTCTTGCTTAGGCAGTATCAGGGGTAAGTTACCATGCACCCCTGTCAGGGCCTTTGGAAGCCCAAAGAAGCTACTACAAAACACATTGCCTCTGTTTCTGTATGGCTGTCTCAGTAAGATTTGATACGGGCTATACAAAATGAAAATTATCCTAACTCGACAGATATTTGACTTTCATGAACAGAAGTTTCCTCCTAGCATTTCTTAAAACAGAAAGTTGGGCGCTGTGTAGGTAAGTCTTAAAAAAGCAATTTATTTCCCCAAAAAGGGCAGCAGGAGAGACTTGCTTGAACTTCTTGTTCTTCCCAATGTTTAGCATCGATGAGGAAAAAAACAGAAAATATACCTTGGACATCCACGAATTACTCAGTAGGGACTCACCTCGAACTTCCATTAGATTCCTTCCACTCTCTGAAATAGCCTTCCGCCCTCTGCACGCACGGCTGATACTTGCGCACGCAGGCGAGGAGGAGGAGCTGGCTCCGCAGCATCCGCTCGGAGACTGAGCCTTCGTCCGTCCAGGACTGCCTGTCGATGAGGTCCCTCAGCAGCCTGATGAGGAAGGCCTGGGGGGTCGCACGGAAACAGCAACACATGTCATCAGCACTGTCACAGGTCATTTCATGTTAACGTAAGCCAGTACAGCCTCAGGTGATGGGGGCTAATTTTTAAAGCTTAATCTGCAACTAATTTTAAAAACTATGCAGCTTTGTTTATATTTATAGTCAAAAAACAAGAATAATGATGAATGATTTTGGTATTTACATAACCATCTTTTATAAGATACCCTATCTGCTTAAAGTGAGAATGAATTGCCAGTTTTAAAAACAAACTAAAAAGAGACAGTTTATATGACCAAATTTTATAGCAAATTACACAACAGGACTCCATGACATTTTACCAAAAATAACAAATTTATGCCTCTTCCTCAAGTACTATTGAGCCTCAGAAAATCTTAATGTCAGCCATCATAATAAAGAAGTAAAATGAAATAAATGATTTGTGAAATGAAGGGAATAACAAATCCACAAAAATTAAGTGTGGAGTCTAAGCAAGCTGTTCTTATTTTGGGTGCCAAATAAAACAAAAATCCTTCCTATCTATCCAAATACTGAATTTTTATTTGCTTTTCCTTTATATATATATGAAGTCACACACATATATATACACAATGATAAGCACTCTTTTTCACACACACACAAACACAATTATATAACTATTCCAGGCTTTTACCTTGAATTGAGTTTCTACTTCATTCATCTCTCTTTTCTCCATTAACTTATACATAGGTATCAGCTCATCCAAACCTTGGAACACGGGCATAATTTCAGTTTCACGTTTCAAGTACAGGGTTAAATCCAAGGCTTTTTCAATCGATAGCTTTCCAATGCTGATCAAAAAACACCATAGTTAGTGGCTTAAAAGAAAATCCAAGAAATCAACTTTTTGCTTCAAAGTGTATTTTAATCTTCCAGCAAAACCATTCAATCAGATTAAAATGCCCCTTGTACAAAGCAACTGTTACATCAGTCTCTTTTTTGTCACACATAACATAATATATAGCCTGTTTACACTGGGGAGGAAGTTTCTCAAATAATGACACTAGCAAGGGCTGAGTGTGGGTAAGACAGAATGGAAGCAGGTCAGCATCTGACCCCATAGGACACTGGCTTGTGCGCCAAACTTCCGGAGTTAAGAAGAGGATTCCATTTATGGAGATACCTCAAAGCGATACAAGTAGATCTACCATTTGATCCAGCAATTCCACTACTGGGCATCTGCCCAAAAGATCAAAAGCCATTTTATGAAAAAGACACCTGCACTCGAATGTTTCTAGCAGCACAATTCACAATTGCAAAGCTGTGGAAACAACCCAAGTGCCCATCAATTCATGAGTAGATTAATAAAATGTGGTATATGTATACCATGGAGTACTACTCAGCTTTAAGAAACAATGGTGATACAGCACCTCTTGTATTTTCCTGGATAGAGCTGGAACCCATTCTACTGAGTGAAGTATCTCAAGAATGGAAAAACAAGCACCACATGTACTCACCAGCAAATTGGTATTAACGGATCAACTCCTAAGTGGACATATAGGAGTAACAATTATTGGGTGTCGGTCAGGTGGCAGGGGGGAGGAGGGGAGTATATACAAACAATGAGTGAGATGTGTAACGTTTGGGGGATGGTTATGCTTGAAGCTCTGACTTGAGTGGGGAGGAGGGCATGGGCAATATACGTAACCTTAACATTTGTACCCCCATAATATGCTGAAATAAAAAATAAAATAAAAGATCCTTCAGGAAGCCTGGTTAGATTCAGCCAAACGTACAAGTCCCTGGAGTAAATTCATCTTCTCCATTTCAAAAGACACTGAATATACATAGAAATCCTTCATTACAGAGGGTTGGCATTAAAAGCCTCAATGGTAGGATATATACTTAAGTAAACACAAAATCTCTAAGATTCAAGCAAAAATATGCTACAGAGGAGAAAGTTTTAGGCAGGAAGAAAGAGCTAGATGAGTAACCCCTAGCTTTCTCCCCTGTTGTTTTTTGTCACCTTGGGAGACCCCGTTTGCTGGTAAGAAGAACCAGAAAGAAGAACACACTCCAGGCAGAGGGACGTGGGATAGAACAATCATAGAGCTACCCCTTCCCACATGGATGGTTCCCCTTAGGACTTCCATTCTGCCTAAAAAGTGAAGAAGTTTAGGCTTGAGGAGCATTTCCTTAAAAACCATTGTCATGGGGGAAAAAAAAAAACAGCTAGCGTTCACTCTTTCCGCAACTACTCAAAGGTCATTGGGTTGGGCCAGAGTTTATGAGCTGTATTCCATAAAGATGCTGTAAAGTTCGGATATCTGGTTTAGGAAAGAAAAAGAATCCCTCCTTTAATCCAAGAGATGCATTACTATAGTGACAACTTGGGCCTGGGTCACTTAGTCTCCTGAAAAGGCTTCAAGATGGTTAAGGACCCCGCATGGGAGACACCTGATCTGGCAGAGCAGGAACAGAAAAAGCTGCAGGACCAGGGATGAGGCCAGGGACTTCGCCAGGATGTCAGTCTCCTGGTTTTCTACATCTTTGCTTCTGTCTGCTCTGAGTCGTTAATGAGGAAGATTAAAATACAGATTCCTTCCTTCAAGTTACTTAGCAAGTCACAGACAGGAGGTGAATGCTAATCCTAAGGCTAAAAGCAATCTTGAATGGTTAGAAGAACTTAGGGAGAAAACACCTTTCAGCCTCTTCTTAGCAATCCATCAATCATTTTCATCTTCAGAAATCAAACATTCGAACGATAACAGCTGCTTTCAGAAACAAAGCCCGACTCTGTGCAGCCTGTATTACCTGACAAGCTGAAATGCGTTGTTAATGAGACTCGCCCGATCATTACTGCTGATTGCTGTGTGTGTTCCTTTTAAAAGGCCGGTCAAAGAATCCCATCCATCATCCTCGTAATGCACGATGTAATAGCCATTCATTCCCACGTTAAATTTGATCCATTCCACCTCTTCTGGGAGGATGAGCACATCTAGAGCAAATAAAATAAATCATAGCTCCATTTACCCTCTTGCCTGGTGAAAGCTTTTGTGATCGGAGACTGGACAAGGAAATCAGAGAAGAGTTTAATACTGAACAACGATTTGAAATCATCGCTTATTTCTTTTAGAAACCAGAAAACAGCAACTCAAGAGACAAAAGCCAACACCAGCTTTAGACATGCAATGTGTGAGATTTATAGATCTATGAAAAGAATGCAACCACATCTCTGGCCATACGTATGATACAACCCAGTGATGTTAACAAAGTATTAGGGAGTTTTCACTAGTAATCCCTGCTTTTTAGCATTACATAAATCAACTGTCTTCATCTCTATCTTGCAAGATAATGGTCATATTTTTGTAAAACCAGAAAGTATTTTCAGTCTGATCCTTTTTGTTTTAACTCGATAAACAGCAAAAGAAACTCAGTATTTAAATCCTACATAGTTCCATACTTCTTCCTTGAAGTGAACTAGTTATTTCCACAAGAAATTACCTGTTTTTGTTTTCAGCAAAAATCTATGGACCTTATCTGATTTGCTGGTGATGAATGTCAACGGAACATGCCACAGGTACCTAAGAGAAAGGAGGGACGGATTGTTGATTTGTTGCTTTAATTCTGCAAGTAGTTATTAAATCACCTCTCATGTGCCAAGCACTGGCTAGTTTAGGATGGGGTGGTACTAATCCTGCTGTGGCCAGGCTCTCAAAATAACTGCAGTCTGCTTTCCAGCTTTGTAGGGGGTGTCAGCTCAAGCATTGCTCATCCTTCTTGGACCCTTTGAATAGAGCTAGGAATTTGGGCTCAAGCGAGCCTTCAAAGCCTTTACTGATTGACTGATTGGAGCTCAGAGGCCTAACTTTAAGACACTGGCCACTAGGAATAGCACAAATCAACATCATGTGCTCCCTACATCATATACTGAGAAGGACACATCGTTTTGGTGGAATTCCGACCAATGATGCATAACCTGAATCTGATCATGAAGACACAGCAAAAGCCCCCAAGTTGAAGGACATTCTATAAAATATCTGACCTGTACTCTTCAGAAATGTTAATAACAAGAAACACAAAGACTAAAGAGTTGTTTCAGAGAAAACAGAGACCAAAATGATGTGACAACCAAATACCACATGTGATCTTGTATTAAATTCTGAACCAGAATTTTTCTGTTTTGCTATAAAGATATTTTTAGGACAATTAGAAAAAGTTGAAAGGGGTTTATAAATTAGATAAAAGTATTGTATCACATTCATTTCTTTGTTTTGATCATTGCATCATGATTATATAAGTAAATGTTCTTTTTTAAAAAAAATATGCTGAAGTATTTAGGGGTAAAGGGGCATCATGTTTCCAACTTACTCTCAAATAGTTTAGAAAATATATGCCATGTATGTATTTATTTATATACACACACAGAATGATAAAGTGTTAACATATATCTGGATAAAGGATATATGGGGATTCTTTGTACTATTCTTGCAGCTTCTCTATAAGTCTAAAATTATTTCAAGCTGAAAAAGAATGTTTTTAGTATCCATCCATGGTCAATCAAGTTGCAGCCTCTCATTTTTAGTGATACCCTTCTGTGGCATTAAGCTGACAAACAGGTTCCAAGATCTGACCCAGACTTGCAAAAAATGCAATGAAGTCTCTCATAATTCCCAGAAATCGAGTAAATTCTTCTATCCTTGGCCCCAACCCAGATGCACTATTGTAATTTAGTAGCAGTTGCTTAGATTGGAGCTGATTTCAAGCCAGTAACCAGAAATCACTATCCTATCAAACTATAAAAATAGGAGATTATTAAAATAATTATATATCTCCAACTTCACTGAAATTAACCAAGGTTTAAAGCCTCCTTAATTCTCTTGGGAAGAGGGGGAGGGTGGTGTAAGTCGACATCATAGGATACATAGATCCAACTGAAACAGTTTAGCAATAGAGGTAAGGGCACTATTTCAAAAGTGAGGTTTCATCCTATAAGACAGATAATTACCTAGGCAACAAAATGAGTTTTACTCTATGAACATTACCCAGTTCCTTTTTCTGGGGCATCATCAGATCCCTTCATATAGTGCTCTTGCCTCATGTGTACGTTCCTCCCTCTCACCGTGACGGTTATCAGGGGAAAGCCTTTCTGCAGAGTCCAGGTGTTCATCATGGTTTTCACATCCAGGCCTTCCTGACGCCAGTGCTGGTTTATACACAAGAAGCAGATGCATCACCCACTTAACCCAAGTCTGGGAAAAGAGAGAACACCAGCTGGTGCTCAAAAGACGGCTACCAGCTGACGACCTTCTCCGGGGAGCTCTTCCAGATTCCTTCCTCCGCTCCCCAGCCCACTGCTCTGGCCCCCACACACCCCACTGTCTCCAGCCATCACACCTCCATTAGAGCACCGACTGTTTACTTTGCACTTTCCTCCATTACACATGTGTATCTTGAGGACAGGTGGCATATCTGGTTCTTCCGGGCACACCTCGGGGCTGGCATAGCACCAGGCAAGAGGCAGGCATGTGAATAAACGAAGGGAGAGAAAGTGGCCAGGTTTTCAACACCCCCATAATTTTGCTGGCTCTGAGACAAGCAAGGTAGGAAAAAATGTTTAGTCAAGAGCCCGTGTTTCCGAAGTGATAACACAGAGATGGTCCATACTCAACAAATGGTCGTGAACGCAAAACGGGATATGCAATTTGATACTAAAAAAAGCTTTTAAGAAAAGATTTAAGAGGTAGTAAAAGGATAAACTATGCTACAGGACCAATCTAGAAACCACTGCAAAAAGGAATCTCTTGAAACAAAAAAGCCAAGAAAATAAAAATATAGTAGATAAAATTCTGTTGACTCTCCAGACTCACCTTCAGCTGCCTGTGAAAATATTCTACAAGTCCAGATAAACAGAGACTCGGACTGTTTTATGACTTAGATTTTGTGAATACTTTATAGCTTAGCATTTAAAAACATGAGTTAGATCAAAATTCAATTCCCTGCTGTGCAATTTACCAACCATATGCCTTTGGATTTCATATTCCCACCTGTAAAAGTAGGGGCAGTGAGAGAACCCAGCTCATAGGTTTATGATGAGGCATAAAGGAGATAAAACACACAAGTGCTTAGCATGTGCCTGATACCTAGTAAGTGTTCAAGAATGTTCACTGCCATTATTTGTCCTTGCACAAAGGCAAGGCTTTGGAAATGACTGACACATCCTCCTGACTGCTACAATGCCACCCCATCTACCATAGAAACATGTCACAAATCCACTTTACAGAAAAAGTAAAGCTGCAGAAATTAGTATCAGTAACAAGTAATACCAAATAAGGCTGTTCGACCCTCTTGTATCAACACATTTTAAGAAAAATTGTAAAAGAATGTCAGTCTGGTGTAGCTTAACTGCAGAATTATCTGGAATAAGGGTGATACAATCAAGAATCTCAGAAAGCCTGGCACAGAGTCACCCTTCAAAGAATATGGAATAAAAGAATGTACTCAAGGGAACAGATATAGAGACTTACTGAGGATGAAGATGAATGTTGACTTCCAGGGCAAAAGCCATCCATCCCTTGTGTGTCATCTGTAGGGCAAATCTAAAAACCAAAACTAAGCACATCACTCTTGTTTCCATAGAAAACACTCATCATTCTTCTCAGAGGGATTAATGTGATGCAGGGAAAACAAAACAAAACAAGATAATAAGCCTGTTAATCCCAAACACAGAGATACACAAAAACATACTTACACTTGCCATGCTATTCCACAGGTCCTCGTTTTTTGTGTTTTTATAGCTATACTTCTGGAGATACTGTACGATACCACTTTTAAACACATCAGCACTAAGGTAATCCCTTAGCATATTCAGAATGCAAGCTCCCTGGAAAGATAGCAGAAATGATTGTTATGTATGGTTTGGTCTCAACCTAGTCTGCCATCATATGTTATTTGGCAATAGTTCTTCTAAAATGCAACTGCAGTAACATTGTTAGTGTCTGGCAATTTGTAGAACAGAGTAGTAGGTTAAACCTAGACATGCGCAGGCAGGAGATCTTTCTAACATGATTGTTTATGCCCACTAGAACCATTCTTTTCTATCAGTAGCCAGGCCTCCCTGCGGAGCAAATTAGTATTATCTGCCAGCTGCCTTTGTTCACATCTGAGTGGATGATGGGACAGATTCAACATCAGACCTTTAACCAGCACCTGGCTTTCCCACTGCCACTCCCGGACAGGAGTGGAGAGAGGTGGGCACAACAGGGGCAGAGGACTAAGGATGGAAGCAAAGGAAGCCCATTTCTGGGTAAGTTCTTTTCCCCTCCACTCCCATTGCCATAGATTGTGAGTCACCAATGCAAATGCCTCCAGTGGCATATGACAGGTGATGTAAACAAGGGAATTAGTCCAAGGGTAAGAAGAATGCTCTTTTACGTTATGTTTCCTCTGTGCTTTTGATGGAAACATGCAAGCAAGAAATATTTTTCTGTTTGTGACAAGAAAAACAATGGCAAAGCACAATGATAAATGGCAACACACTCTCAGCCTCAGGGAGCTGAAGACAACAGGAATAATTGGGAATGGTAGGGGAAGTGGAAAAGCAGAACTTTGATCTTATAAAGAAGGAGCCACAACTTAGTTCCAGCTTATGTTACCAAAGGAAATACAGGCCCCGAGCATGGTTCTTCAGTGGCCCAAATCTCCTTTTTATTCCCCCCCACACCCCAAGAGAAGCCAGAAATCTAGATTTTTATATGTATATAAAATCTCCTAATTATGAAATGTCACCAACAATTTCCAACTCTGTCATTAAACACACAGTGCAGGACAGCATGTTGCAGTTCAACAATATAAACCATTTCTGAAGGCCCTGAAAGGTAAGCCACACAAGGCCAGGAGTTTTTGCCTAGCACAAAGTTGATGCTCAATAAATACCTATTTATTGAATGATGAATAGAGTTTCTCTACGCCATAAATTTTCAACCCAAGAAAGAGTTAATGAAGAACTGAATATAATCTTTAGGATTATGAACAAAACTCCAAGTTAGGTCTAAAAGAGTTAAGCATAATTCATTTCATTTGGCAGCCAGCACAAGTCAGGACAGAAGGCCTTCAATCTGGGTTTAGGCCCTCAACCTTACCTATAAATAACCTCTCCACCCCAGTATTTGCAACTTCAGTGTCCAAACCGGACCTTTATAATCCACTTTTACCTTTTCATAAGACACATCATCAAACATCTCCCGAATCTGAGCAGGGTTTTCCACAGGTGTGGACACAGGGTGTGAAGAATTTAAAGCATCTAATTCCATCGCATTAAAACACTTGCCCAAAAAATAATCTCCCTATTGAGACAGGAAAAAAGAAAATATCACCTATGATTTACATTTAAATAAAAATATGAAAGGAGGAAAGTCTGATCTTGGGTAATTAGTCTATACTTCAAATTTTGGAGCCAACCTATTCCATATGTCTAATATTTATGAAATAAAATAGAATTATTGCTTTCTATAAAGTATCTCAAAACAATAATTTTAGGTAAATATTATGGATTTTGTTCATCTTAAATGCCTATCACTTTAGAATAAAGAAAATTTCACATTAACCTAAAAATAAAACCATTATGCCTATAGCCAAATAGCAACAAAATAAGAAACTAAAATGCATAGTGATTTCAACATTTCCAGTTGTTATCTGTACTATTTTAGAGCATGTAATGAAAAAAATGGAGAACAAATTCCAACCTCAGTCTGCTTTACTATGGCACATTAATTCAATAGAATAATATGCATACATAATCACTTATTATTAAAGATTATGTAGAAACATAAGAAAATGTTTTTGTTCCCTTATAGTATAATATTGATATGTACTTTACAATTATAATGGTATATAATAATGTATATAGGCAGATGAAAATGGGTAGTAAATATTCACAAATGAAAAAGAATCATAATAAGGTAAAGGATTTTTTTTTATAAAAGTTTACTTTTAATTTTGTTAAATGTGATTTTCTCAAGTTAAACATGTGATTTTTAAAACAAATACATAGCAGTTCCACAGCATTAAATCTGTTACTCATGAATTATGTTGCTTTACAATTAAATGTGCAGCTACTTTATGCATAATTCACTTGATTTGGCAAGTAGGGTCCTATGGAGATAACAGCATTCTGTACCTAATAATTCTGCAATGAGCAATCTGAGAAGTTGCTCAGAATCTGAGAAGTTGCTCAAGTTGGAGAAATTATATGGAACATTCAGGCTGTCATTATTTCTATTTCTTTCTATTTCTTTCTGTCTATTATTTCTATTTCTTTGATATTAAGGAATTCAGCACCTAATTTTCTAACAATCATAGATTCACAATTGAGTCTGGAAATAAGTCTTTGCAATGTATCTTGAAAGTTTACTAGCATTTGTGAAATTCATATCTAAATTCTCAAGGAGGTTATCAATGAACTCTTCCTATGACTTCTATAATCAAAGATATATTTTCCAGCAACACTGAACAAAACAACAGATTAACCTAAAATGTAAAAATAAGTAAATAACTACTTACAACTTTCAGTTCAGGATGGGTCACACTGACAGATACAAACTCCATAAACTTGGCAAATCCCTCATTTAGCCAAAGATCATTCCACCATTCCATAGTGACCAGGTTCCCAAACCACTAGAAGGAAAACACTGCTCAGTTTATTCACACATTGCTATGGAGACTGGATTACCTGCTTCCTAGGATGGCAGCCATACACAAAAGCCACTCAGAAATACATTTTAGATATCAAATGTCAGTTTATGAATGTTACCATATATTTATAGAAATAATACTTTATCAAAGTAAAAAATAAAAACCTTTCAAATGCATTATAAAACATGAAACCTAATGTTTTAAGGAAATAGTTTCTCTTATGAGAAAAACGGCAAGGTAAAAACTATAAGCATAATATGTGAATAGCCTCATATGTCCCATAAAAGTGACATAAATATAGTTTAACTATACTTTTTAAAAAAAGTATGAGTAAGCTTGTACCTGGTGTGCGAGTTCATGGGACACAATCATTGTGATGCCAAGCTTACTTGATGCAGAAGACTTTTCTGCATCAAACAACAGGGCAGATTCTCTATACGTTGTCAGTCCCCAGTTTTCCATTGCACCAGACTGAAAGTCAGGAATAGCAGCGAGATCTTGGGAAGAAAGTAATAGAATAATATTACCAATCTCTAAGCTGCACATTTCCCCAAATGCACTAACATTCATGGTTAGGAATGGGTGTTAGGACGGAAAAGCCAAGCTGCCCACACAGCACCATGGAGCTCTAGACTGGAGGAGCCTTTCACAATGGAGAAAAAGGAGCTCGGTGACTCAGGGTCACTTTGCTATGATCACTACAAAGTCAGACATGTGTCTCAGGCCTCTTTACTCCATTTCTAACTTCATGAGGAGGAGTTTTGGGACTGAATAATCTTAACAATTACTTCAATAATCCACTGTATTTTAAATGTCCAATACCTACATATACCTAAAAACTCAGACAATAGTTTTAAGGGCTCATACAAGAAAAAAAATGCAGATTTTCTTACACCATATAAATTCATTCCTTTAAAAAATCCTATTGAGTACCCTCTATGTCCTTGCCAAGCATGTGCCAATAACAAAAAAACACAGCCACTTCCCTCTGCTGTTTGCCCACTATAAAATCAGAGGGCAAAATAGTCCCCATGCCCTGTGCCTCAGCAACTGTATCAAGATCTGCTTTTACTGTCACTGGAAGTTCACTGTACAGATCAAAGGTGAGGAAATGCTCAAAAGGATCAACCAGACGTTTGACACTGGCTGGGGTTATGACTTGAGGGGCTGCTGAGATAGCCATGGGGACACACCAATTCTAATGCTCTGTAATCCTATGACTGGGTCATCCAATGCCACATCACGGTATTTGGGTAAAACCTCTACCTTGTTTGGGTAAGGGGTATGGTATCCCGAAATAATCCTCATAAAACTCTAGGAGAGTCACCGCAGCACCCAGTGCATAATCTGCTTGATTTATCTTGTCTGGTACAGCATATACAGAAACCTAAAGAGAAAGGCACAAGAAAGGTATTCAAATATCTTACTAGCTTCTCTCCAGACTTGCATGATACTGACATTAAGGCCTTCATACTGTGGGATATGGTTACCAATATTAAAGATGACAATTGGGAATCCCATTTCTTGTAGCAATGCTGACTGTTCCCAATCAGTTCCACTTCTGAAAACAACTGCAAAATGTTGGTAATATACACAAATATTTTTTTCTTAAATGTGCTCAGAAGGTGGCAAAAATGAAAGGAAGACTTAGAGGCCACAACTGAAGTGACAGCCAGACCCTCTGAGGTCAGCACCCTGCTTTTGCCTTAAGGGCACTAGCCCAACACAGCTGGACTTGAGCTTTGGTTCCCATGGCACTGAAGGACTCAAGGGATAAGAGACAGCTGGACCCCGAAGGCCATGCCTTTAGTGTAAAGGTAAACTAGAAATGACCACTCCTTTCTCCAAGCCAGTTGCTCTATCTTGTTTCCTTCCCACAGGCAAAAATCCCCTGCTCAGACAGTCAGTAACATTTAGTTCCAAACTGCAGAAAGCTATAACCAGAAGCAACCTTAGAAACCATTGCAGGATCTCATCCAACCCACACCTTCCAAAGAAGTGAGAGGCAAGTTCCACAGGGAGCAGGGCCGAGGTCAGAGAGCTAGGTAGTGGTAGAGCCAAGATCATGACTCAGGCCAGGCCCAGCTCCCTCTGTGTTGCTGCTATTACAATGTCACTGTACAAGTGGGCATCTGTGACTACAGGGTGACCAACCATCCCAGTTTGCCTGAGTTTGAGGGGCTTCCCAGGATGCAGGACTCCTAGTTTTAAAACCAGGACAAATTGGTTACCCTATGTGACAATCATAGGCTCACCTTGACTCCACTCTTGGTCACCTTGCTGACAGACTGAAAATCTGAAATAATGAAGGCCACCAAATAGGTGCTCATCTTCACGGTGACATCAAAATGGTCTTCTATGAGTCCTTCGGCAATAGTCACAGATTTCACCTAAAACCACGATAACTCAAATTATTAAAGAATGCAATAACCTAATATACTAAACACAGATTATGAAGAGAAATTTCCTAATTACCGGGCCTAATATTAAAAGTATATGGCATAACATTTCTATGATTACTTTAAAAGTTCTTGTTCTAATATCTGGCTGTAATTTAGCTATTAAGGTGAAACCATTCTCAATTTCTTTCTTTCTTTTTTTATTTCGGCATATTATGGGGGTACAGATTTTAAGGTTTCAATAAATGCCCTTTCCCCCCCTTCCCCCACAAGTCTGAGTCTCCGGCATGACCATCCCCCAGATGGTGCACATCTCACTCATTATGTATGTATATACCCATCCCCCCTCAATTTTTTTTAATGAGATAATTCACATACCATAAAATTTACCACTTTAAAGTATGCAATTATGTGGTTTTTATTATATTTATAAAGTTGTATAACGACTGACCCTCAATTTCTTTTAAATAATCCAGATCATTACAAATTGACTCATATTTAATACACATGAATTGACAACATGGATGGGACAAGGGCAAAACTAAGACTGCTGGTTTTGCCAAGATGTGGTCCACTTGTCCTTAAATATTCAAGAATTATCTGGAAACGCAATGTCTAGTACATACTCTGAGAAAACAGATAACTGTGTACTGCCTGAAAACAGTGTTTGTTTTTCTACACAGTTGAAAGTAATCTAGGGATAGGCCTGATCCTGCAAGACCTCTTCCAAACTCAGATTTGCCTCATTGGAATCAGCTTTTAAGTGCAATCAGGAGTAGCCTTGCGGGTAGAGTGGGTGGATGGAGGTACGGTGTAAGAGGTCTGCTCCTAAAGAAGAAAGGCTAATAGCTCAGCAATAAGAAGCGCTGAGATGAAATCTTGGAGAAAAAAGTAGCCAGAACTAGCCTGGGGAAACCACATTAGCAGGCACTTTTCCTGTAATCCTATACCTATCTCTATTGCTATGCCCTTCTCCTTCTTATTTATGCCTGCTGGCCACCATTTGGCCATTCAGACTGACTCTGCCAGCAACCTGGGTTTACTTTTAAAGGATCCCAAATCACCTTTTCTTTTTAAATGCCTCTGCCCGCCCCCAACAAAAAGTCCCATTCCTGAAGTTCTGCTACTTATTAGGAAAGTAACCTGATTAAACTAACTCAAATTTAAATGTGATGGACTTCTGCCCACTGCCCAAACACGTCAATGTTCCAAAGGTATATATTTGTTTTTCCAGCCTCCAAGAAGACTCTTTGAGACCCCACTGCCCTCCACCTCAGCTCCACATCTGCAGCCTGAAGTCAGGCCACTCCTGTTAGATTTCTGATCTATTAGATCTAATCCTATTAGATTTCTGCCCAGGGAGCAAGACTGCATTACAGATTCTCCTGTCCTCAAGAGGTGCATCCTGGATACACACGGATTTAGACTACAGCATCTTCATGCAGCCTCCAGAGCTCCTGGCTCTCCCTCTGCAAGCCACAAATTTCCTCACTGCTTAGTCCATCTCTCTCATGTCCCCACCTCATTCCTGTTCCTTCATTCTCCTAGAGCAGTGATTCTCTAATAAATTAGAGGACTCACTCCTGTCTCAGGGAGCAATACCATAATACTGGGGGAGACAATGATATTTTGAAAAAAAGCATATTATGTAGCTCAAATTTATATTAGGAAAATAACATAATTGCTTCTTTTCATATACAAGGGAGGGAGGTGACAAAAGTTCTTGGCTGGTAGGGATTTTCAAAGAGTGTTTTTTTATAGAGGATAGTCCTCTATTCTCTATAAAGGAGGTCAGAATCTTGTTTGAGGAAGGGATCATTAAGGTATTCAAAGGCGTGTATCGAGTTTGAAGGTTTATAGAGTTTTAAGAAGTACCGCGCAAGGGGTTGGTCGCTCAGGGTCCCTTCATGCTAAGATATCGCTTACCTGGCCAGCGTAGGGATGGGGCTGGTCATTCTTCAGGACTCTTGAGCAAAGCCTGTTCCACCCTGACTCTCATCCATGGTGCACTTCTCTGAATAAAGCATGTGCTCCCAGAAGGTGGGATACGCTAGGTGCGGAATCACAGCCCAGCTGATGCTTTTCTAAGCTAACAGCATCTTAGGATGATAAATAGTTTTATTTCACCTGGCACTGTCATCGTCTCACCACGTTTAAAAATCAGAACGCCACCCACATCTGCTTTGAAACTGGGGGATAATGGTTTCTTTTAAGAGAACTAAGCTAGCTGTCATTACTTACATGCTATTCTGGAAAGATTACTTTTGTTCTCTTTTTCTGTCTGCCCAATTTTGTGCCCATAGTTACAAACTATATAGTCAATACTAGCAAAGAGTATGTGGAAATGATAGAAAATCCCTATATACTAGAAATGTGGCCTTATTCAACAAAGCATTCTCTTTAGAACTCTCTTAAATTTTTATGTGAGAAAAACGAGGGTGAAAGTGTTTTGTGAAGGGCACTATCATTTAAACCTGGCCCGAATTCCTTAAAGTTTCCCGCCTATCAACATTGATAATCTGGAATGTCACTCTTACCGAAGTCGTACGTTTTTCAAGGGCAATTTTTCCTTTAACTACAAATAATGGTGACTTGAAACAAAAGCGTAGGTTGAAGATGAAAAAAGAAAAGGTAGCAACTGTCTGCCTGGCAATAAAACAAAACAGGTGACCCAAATGCCAGCTGTCACTAGGGAAACACAAGCCACAGAGAACCAAAGGATTTTCCTGTGCATAGACACAGACTCACCAAGGGCATGTTGGAGATGGCAAGGTGCCGGGGCTCCCTTCTAATCTTGATGGAGAAACTTGCTTTGAAGGCAGGCTCATCGAAGCAGGGGAAGGCCATTCTCGCTGCAGTGGGTTCAAACTGTGTTGATGCAAGTACCCTAAGATAACGGCAAATGACTTACAAACTGATCGAGAAGCACCGGAGACTCCAAAATAGGAGGCTGTCGGCTTTTTAATTCCTATAGTTGCTGTAATATGGATGGATTTCACTCTTAAAAAAATGTTCTACATGACAAAAGCTATCATGAGCTAAATTAAAAGATAAGCAAAAAAACTGGGAAAATCCATAGAAAAGTATTTAAAGAAGAGTTAATAGCCTTAACAGATAGTGAGCTCTGAAAAATCAGAAGGAAAATACCCAACAATCAAGTGAAATCTCAGGCAAAGGTCATACATAAGAAATGCAGAAAAGAAAAACAGATCATTAATAAACATATCACCAGCTGCTCAACTGCCTTCATCAAAGTAATGTAAATTAAAGGGAGATACCATTTTTTGGCCTCTTTGCTCTACAAAGATTGCCAATATATGGTATTGGTTAGGTATAAGGAAATATAACAAGACATATCCAAAGTTTGTAGACTCTTTCACTTACCAATTTTACATCTAGGCACTTATTCTAAAAAATAATTTACGTGGATGTTCATCAAAATGTTACTGATTCTAAGAAGTTGGAAAGAATTTAATTTCCAACCATGAGAGATTAAATAATTAATGTGCAAGCATATATTTTTATAAAGTCATTAAAATGATGCCTAGTGATAGTCATTTATATAAGACATCTTTCCAATATATTAAGTTTTCAAAAACTCCATCATAAAGAAAATATAACAATTCCATTTACATAAAATAACATATATGCATACCCAGACAGAAGGCTAGGAAGATATTCCCCTGAAATAGAAGTAGTATTTATTTCAGGAGGCTATGATTAGGGTAAATTTTACTTTGTAAAAAATTCTTTTTGGTAGCATCTGACTTTTTTACCTCGATAAAATAATAGAGAATTAGAAAAATAAGCTAGTATAATCTAACAAAATTTAATTTGGTTTTAAAATTTAGCATAAAATCTCCCCAAATAAGTTCCCTCCTTAAAAAAAGAAAAAAGAAAAGAAAAAAGAACCAAAGTAAAGCAGGTAGGGATCTCCAAAGATGTCTCAATTCAGAGAAAAATATTTCCTCTAATAGGCTGCTATGGACTGAACTCCCCACCCCCAGAAGATATGATGAAGTCCTAACCCCCAGTATTTGCCAATGAGATTTTATTTGGAAATAGGGTCTTTGTAGATATAATCAAGTTAAGATGAGGCCATCAGGCTGGGCCCTAATCCAATATGACTGGTGTCATCTTTTATAAGATTTTATCGTCTTTTATAAGATGATAAAAATTTGGGCACAGGGAAACACAGGTAGAACAGTCAGGTGACAAAAGAGGCAGGGACAGGCATGATGCAGCCACAAGGCAAGGATGCCAGGGATCCACGGCCACCCCCAGATGCTAGGAAGAGGCAAGAAAGGATCCCACCCAGAGTCTGAGAGACAGCTGGGCTTGCTGACACCTTGACTTCAGACTCTGGCCTCCAGAACCATGACAGAATACGTTTCTGCTGTTTTCAGCCACCCAGTCTGTGGTACTTCGTTCTGACAGCCTCAGGAAACCAACGCAGGCCAAGAGAATTAAAAACGTTTATTATGTCTCAGAAATCGAATTAAATAAACAAATAGGTATTTACTCTGATAGAATTAAAGGAAAGAAAATTGGTTAAGGTAGAATGAAGAAAGATTTAAAAAGCACAGAAAAGATCGGCCATTTTTAATACTATAAAAAAAAGATGTAAGAGCAAAACTGAAGAAAGAGTTGGGTAACAAAGGGAATTTTAAAAGACAATCCATCTAAAAATAATAAAGTTAGTGTGTACAGCCCTTGAAGCCTAAAAAAATAGAAAAAAATTACCTCACTTCCCCTCCCTCGGTTCTGTAGGTACTTTTATAAAATCCATGGAAATTCTCAGAAAGATTGCCAGCATAGTGGATGACAACTGTGTACGGGAGCCCAACGCGCAGAGGCTCCGGAGCCAGGAGTGCGATTTGCTCATGAGCACGATGTTCCAGGACCCTCAGTGGTTCTTCCGACGGCCTCTCTCCGGCTCCTTTCCTGAGGGTGGCCTTCGATATCTGCAGGTGGTGACTATGCAGGATGATGGCACTGGTGGGCTGGCTGGCTGTGATTTCTACTTCCGTGGTTCCCCAGAAAGTCAGCGTGGTGAGATTTGCGTGGATCATGAGATCATAATGAACCGGGATGACATGCTCAGGAAGTCGCATTTGATTCCAAGGAAATGGTGTCCCATTACCGGCCTCTGGAGATGTAGCTTCTCTGTTCTGACACCATGAAGGAGTTGACACAGTTAAGAGAGTCAACAGTGAGGGAAGTAGACACGGCATGGTTGCAAGTGGCCACTTGAGAGACAGAGACACCATCTTCTCGCTCAAACCACCTAGTGGCACGGATGTATAAAAGCAAAACGAAATAAATAAAAGTCATTAAGATGTTCTCCAGACAGAGTAATTTTACACTGTGTCCACCCAGCATTAATAGATATAAATACAAACTTCCAAGAGTACTAGGTCTTTTCCTGAAAGTAAAACTACCTCCCCTACCTAGAAGAAAAAGTTTATGGTTAGTAACAATCAGTAACACTACTAGAAAGCATCATTTGGCTTTCAAAGATTAACTCTATCAGTCCAAGCTCTTGGTTGAAAGCAACAGAACAAGCCCTGGCTGATACAGGAAGAAAAGGAACCCTTGGAGGACCCTTAGTGGCTCACTAAATGGGTCACAGAGTTGCAAGACATTTGAGAAACCAGGCTCATAAAACAGGCAAAGATGGACAGCCGGGGCCAAATCAGAGAAACATCTCATTGAGATTCTGCTCCCCACCAACACTGGAGCTCGGAGAAAGCTGGTCTACCGCCATGGAAATCAGATGCTGACGCTGCTGCAGCCACCACTGGAATTAGTTCTCCACTGTCCCTGCAACTTTGCATGACTTGTTTCAGCTTCAAAGTTCCAGCTTTGAAGTCCTATTGCCTGAGCTGAGGTGTGACATCCATGCGACCAGCAGGAAAGTGGAGAAAACCAGGATCTGCACTTCTTAGCTTCTGCCATGGGAAACAAGGCCTCGCTTCCCACCAAGCCTAACAAGGTAGAGCATTCCCAAAACACGGGAAGCATAGGAAGAGGAGAGTTAGATTGTGAGTAGTGAGGAGGGAAAAAAGGCAAGTATTGGTAACAGTAATCTTTAATAACATCAGTGTTATTTAATAACACTGTTTAATGTTTAATAACATCAGTGTTATCATGTCAAATTGTCATGCCAAAAGTCAATTAAATATTTATTTAGCCAGGAATGACTTAATGAGTTTAATTTTCCTGGTAGTTTGTGACAAACATATCAGTCATCTGGATTCTCTCTTAGAATCGTCCTACAAGGCCGTGTGCTGAGTACTGTGTGGGATATGATAATACACACGACACTGACCCCACCCTCGAGGACCTCGAACTCAGGAAGAACAGAAAATACTCATGTGCAAATAACGAAACATAACACTGAAAATGTGGAGCATTTGAAAATAATACTAAAAGAAGGTGCTGGGAAGAATGGAATGATATTTCCAACGAGAGAGAGGGTCCCTGGCTGCAGTGACTCCTTGGGATGTCCACAGCCTGGAAGGACAGCTTAGATTTGGAACTGGGGAAAGCATTAACGGCATCACAAGTAGAGCAAATGGGGCAGGCGCTAAAGCTAAAGCACTAACGGAGGAAGTACAAGGCTGTTCAGGCAACTAACGTGGACAGAAGGGAACCCAGGAGGACTTGATGGAGAATGATTATTTGCAAGGGAATGAGAGTAGTAATTCCAAGATCAGGCTCAAGCATGCGGAAGTTATGCTGCAGACTATATTTTGTACTTTATTTTAAAAGCCACGGGACATAAAAGCAATGTGAATTTTAAAGGATCTGGCAATCCACTTTGCCAAGATTCAAGCAAAGTGGTTTCTTTTCCTTACACAAGCACACCTCTCTACCAGGTGTTTGCCAGGAGGGACCCCTGCCAGGTGAGCTCAGTAATTGGCCCTAATTCACTCGAACTCCCCTGGCTCCTGGACATTTGGATGGGATGAGAAAAGTGGTAACCGTACAAAGTGGATCCCTCGAAATGATTATGGTACAGAGGATTCTCCCTCTCTTAGATGTCACATTCTCAATTGTAGCTGCCTATTAACATTATCTAGGAAGCTTTTAAAATTTTTGATGCCTGGATCCCTCCTGACAATCATTAACCTGGAATCTACGGTGATGAGATCAGGGCATCAGTTTTTTTCAACATCCTAGAGATTCTACTGAGGAGCCAGGGCTGAGAAGCTCCAACATAATCCTTGCCAGACGCTGGCCTTACCCCTTGAACCACATGTGATGGGACATTACTCCAAGGCAATAGCTGACATGGCCTTCTCACCCCTCACTTTCCATCCTGCCCCCTTCTCAAACACACAGATCAAGGTCCCTCCCTCTTCTCCCCTGTGGAGTCGATCTGGAGGTTAGATAGAAAGGATCATACACCATAAAGACAGTCAGTCTCATAATCTCAGTTCAAAAGGCACCACTCAGATGAAACAGAAAGGAGGTGTGAACAGGGAGAACAGTTTCTTCGTTTTTTTTTGTCTAAAACCAATTAAAGGATGCTTTCAACTACAGAGGAATAGAGCAATATGGAGAAGAAAGCTTAAATACCAATATGGTAGAGAGTTCCTGCCCCTACCTCCTCAGGCAGAACGATGGATTTCCACTGAGTTTGGGGAAGCAGAGAGTAAAAGGAACTGTATCCTGACTACACCTGGAATTTCTGATAGCAGCAGTTTAGTGGGCTCAGCCCTCACCCCAAGATAGTAGAAGGTTCCATGCAGGTGGCAGGTTCAAGCATGCAAGCACTCTGGAAGTCCCCAACTATTCTCCAACAGCCCAAGAAAAAGGAGATCTAAAAATTCCAACTGGTTCTGAGCTGACAGAAAGGCCCGCGGGCTGCTGAGGGGTTGGTGGTGGGACCTCGCATCAAAGGATTTGCAGGGTTGGGTCTATGCAGGGGTTGTTTCTCAAGGATACAGTGTCAGAAACCAAAATGGGACATGTAATGTAGACAGCATAAATGTTGGAATTCATTCACCCACATTCAATGGAGAAATGATGCAAACTTCCATAAATACTGAGTCTTTCCTAAGACGAAAATTTCCTGCCTTGTATACTTGATTTAACTATGAAAAAGAAGTTTACAATCAGCAAAAACCACTAAAATCAACTAAATTTTGTCTTCTATTGGCTCCTAGGCAGAATTCTTAGAACCTGTAACACATTAGTGAACTTAATTTTTTACATGCCTGTTTCTCTTTAGTAAATAATAAGCTCCCCAAGGCAGGGATTATGTCTTACTGGCCTGGTCTTTCTGGTCATAGACATTTCACTGAATGTTTGATACTGAAAGGTTGAGATGCAGTCTCCTCTCCTAAGTCATCAGACTGAGTGATTTCTCTGAAACATAGTTTTCAACAAATTGTTCTCTCTCTCCTTAGCCTTATCTTAAAACACAAACCCACTATATGCATCCTAGGATCTGCTATGGGTTTTTGATTGTTCCCCAAATGTGACCAATACTTTCTCTATCCACATCTCTTGCTCAACATCTCTATCCATCTCTCTGCTCAAGGACTCCCTCCACCTCAACAACTTTCTCACATCTTTCAAGTTCCAACTCAAATGAGACATCCCTGGGAAACCTTCCTTGAATATTCCAGGCACAAGGGACTTTTTCTTCCTTTGAAATTCATGGGACTTTTTTTGTTCCTCTCATGACATCTTACAGCACCCTGCATCAAAATACTATAAATGATGCACTTGTAATATTTTTCCTACTATCTTATAAACTCTTGGAAACAATACTGTTTTTATCTCTGTATTGCATCTAGAACTGTATCTTGCATATAAGAGGGGTTTGATAAAAACTCAGTGAACTGAATTAAGGATTTCACTGAGAAAAATCTCTAAATCCCCAATGATAGGATATCCAAGATTCTGTGATCATGTTCCAGTGTGTTTAGCTTTTCCCCAGAAAAATTAGCGCTCGTCAGGCTTGGATTCTAATAGTAAGTGTTTCAGTTTGAAACAGGTCATTTCATGGTTCTGACTGGTCTCCTAGAGTCAAGTTTTATTAACAATTTTCTAAAAGGGATGCAGTTTAAATAAAAAAAAAAAAAGGCTCTCAGAAGCAGTAGTCTATTGAATATAAGCAGCTCCTTTCCAAGAAAAGTACAATTCTTTGTCAAGTAAAACTCCATGCCAAGAAGGAATAAGAACTAACATTTACTAAGCTCCTCCAAAGAGCCAGCTGGGCACTTTACACATTCTCTCACTCTAATAGCCTATTTTCCCCGTTTTGAGGTAGAGAAGCAACTGAAGCAAAGAAACATTCATGTACCTTTGTCAAGTTCATATAACTAGCTGGAATGCAATGTAAGTGTGTGTGACTATAAACTCCCTGCTTTTTCTGCTTCACCAAGATCTCCTTCCTTTGTGCTTTTACTTTCTGATTTCCTCCTACATAGTACTCTCCTCATTTTCCCTTTGCACGTTATCAAGACTCACATTGTTTTATTTAAGAACTTCAAGTAGTAGTCTCTGACATTTTTTCTACAAATGTAGTTTTATATAAATATATATACACACACATATATATACACATAAAATTATAACTATACAATAATATATATATTAGGCTTACGGTCAGAAAAGAAAACCAAGGTTCTTGTTCTGCCACCTACTGTGCAAGTTATTTAATACAAGTTTCATTTTCCTCACGTGTGTAATGAGATGATAATGATAACACCTTTCTCATGCATTGTTATAAAGACCAAGTGAGTGAAAATATTTTTGATTTTCATTCCACAAATATTTATTGAGAGCCTATTATGTGCCAGGGGTTTAGCTGGGTACTAGCAATACAAGACAACACAGACCTCAAAGAGCTAGAAAGTGGAGACTTTTAACAAGTTTACACAAATATATATATTAATAGTTACTAGCTGTGATTACAGTTATGAAGGAAAACATACATACACACACTGAAAGAGAATAACAGCAGACCAATTTACATCAGAGGCTCTTTGAGGACATTTTAGCTGAGACTTAAAATACAAGTTAATAAGAAGAGAGGCAGCAGGAGAGTGTTCAGACAGAGGGAATACCAATCATTTTGCATACTCAAAGGCAGTAGAGGGCACATGGTTATTATGAAGGCCAGTGAACTTGAAACATAAGTTCAACTTTGAGCAAAAGATATACCTGGAGAGGTGGGCAGGGGTCAGACCACCACACATTCTCATAGGCATGTTAAGGATTTTGGATAACATTCTAAGTGCAATGAGAAGCCACTAGAAGGATTTTGAGCTAGGTCAACTTAGGATCCAGTTCACATTGTAAGAAAATTACCCTAGTTGCTGTGTGGAGAGTAGAAGATTGGAAAGCAGTTAGACTGAAGGCCAAGAGACCAGTTAGAAATTAGTCTAGACCAAGCAGGCTAGTGGCTTGTCCTGGAGTGGTGTGGAGAGAGAGGGAGAAAGAGAGGGCACGCAAGAGAGCGGGCACACACTATGGATGGGTTCAACATCTGTACCTAGGGTTCAAGAGATATCCAAAGGGATATATCAAGCAGGCCACTGAATACACAGGTTTAGAGCATGGAGATAAGGGGTTTTTTTTGTGGTTTTTTTGAGACAGAGTCTCACTTTGTTGCCCAGGCTAGAGTGAGTGCCGGTGGCGTCAGCCTAGCTCACAGCAACCTCAAAATCCGGGGCTCAGCGATCCTACTGCCTCAGCCTCCCGAGTAGCTGGGACTACAGGCATGCGCCACCATGCCTGGCTAATTTTTTGTATATATTTTTAGTTGGTCAATTAATTTATTTCTATTTTTGGTAGAGACGGGGTCTCGCTCAGGCTGGTTTCGAACTCCTGACCTTGAGCAATCCGCCCGCCTCGGTCTCCCAAAGTGCTAGGATTACAGGCGTGAGCCACCGCGCCCGGCCGGAGACAAGGGTTTTAAAGGACTTTCCCATACTATATTCCTTAAATGTTTTAAAAAGTATTTTCCTTTGGCTTCTGATCAAACTAAACCACCTTTCACAGTCAAGGTCGCCAAAGTGCAGCAGACTTTCCTACCCAACTTTAATTCACAGCCAGGAAGGGTCCAAGATATTTTAGGAACCTTCCTCAGGTTGCCTTTGGCGACTGTGACTGAAGTCACAATCACCATGGAAGGCAGCCTTTCCCTTTATTGGGACACTATAGAACGTAGATCAAGAAGTAATGGATGTTCTTCCAGAACTTCCTGAACAATGAAATTAACAAGCACTGATAATAGCTTGTCACTGCTGATAAATAATAAAAATGCTGAATTAATTCGAAAACGTTAACATACTCAAGCACCACCTGAAAATGCGCTGCTTATCAATTTAATTCCAAATCCCTGAGGGAAGAGATAACTCTACCCAATTTTTTTGAAGTTATTATTTTTTATTTTTAATGGTTGACTATGTCTCGAGTTGAGAGCAAATACTTTTAGACATTTAATAGAAAACAGAGCATTTCTTTCCGAACCCAGCCTACACAAAGAACTCCACCAACAGTGAGGAAGTGTCTGCTCTTCCTCTTCTTCTCATGAAATTCACTTGCTGGCCCACCTGGCGAGGTACCCAGATAGAAAACTCAACAGGAGAGCTTTATCTGAATAAACCCGGGCTGGAGCCAGCGCGAAGTGGGGAGACAGGGTTGCTGGCAAGAAGTTTAGGAGCAACAGGGAGGGAACTGACCTTGAGGACACTTGCGTCCCGCGGATGCCACAATACCCCACCCCCACCCCAGCAGTTAACCCAAAGCCACGTTCGTTTCTCCGGGAGCTAACGACAAGGTGCCCTCCTTGGCCTAACCCGCTGTCCACCCGCCCCTCCCTTGGGCCCTACGCGGGAGCTGGTGGCCTGCGCGGCTGGCAGGAAGCCGGCGGCGAGGCGGAGCGCGGAGGCAGCTCCTGCGGGCGGACCCAGCGCGCCGCCCGTGCGCCCCGCGCCCGCCGCGCTCCCCGCGGACTCGGGCCCGGCCCGGCGACTCCCCTCGCCCAGCCTCGTGCCCCGCCGCCCTGCTCTCCGCGCCCCAAGCCCTCGGCCCCCCGGCGGGCGCAGGGAAGGGGCCCGTGCCGCGTTCCCCTCTCTCCGGGAGGGCGCGCAGTACCTGGGGTCCGGGCCAGCTCCCTCGCGCCGCCGCCGCCGCCTGCCTCGCAGCCCGGGACCGAAAGTGAAAGCGGAGCCCGGAGAGCTGCGGGCGGGCGGTCGCGGAGGGACGCGTCGGCCCGAGCGCTGGCGGCGCCCCTGGCTGAGGCGGGAGCCTGGGAAGGGGAAACCCGGGAGTGGGGCCAACCAGGGGAGTGGGGCCGCCGCTCCCAACTCGGGGTCTCGATTCGTAAATGGGCGCCGTGGGCCTGGGAATCTGGGGGGCTGCGATGCAGGGGACCGGGCGGGGAGGAGCACCCCTTAATAAACGGGGATCTTTTCTCTGTGTGTGTCTTTTGAGGTGTGTTTTTTCACTGGTTAGACATTAGCGTTGCGGGGACTCGGGGCACCCAGGACAGAGCTGGTGCTCCAGCGGGGGACCGACGCCGGCAGCCGCTCGCCAGTCCGCCAAGCATGGACGGGCTCGACGCCCATTGGAGGCAGAGGGTGTCCGTCATCTCGCTTCCGCAAATGGGCTGATGAGCGCTTGGCCCGCCTCAGGAAGAAACAGGAACCGCGGAAGTGCCCTGTTGTGACAAAATGCTGAGCGTTTCAGTGGAGGGTGACTGCAGTAGCAGGTGCTGCAGAGGAGGAGGGCGGATCACCGATGGCCCCAGAACTTCCCTGCCATTACAAGGGACACTGTACCCCAAGGATTGGCTGCTTCCAACATTAAGACGTTTCCCTGATTTTTCAAAGCAAGTGACCAATTCTTTGCGCCCATAAGAACATTTAAGCTTGGATGAGATGTCCAAAAAAAGCTCATTTTTAAACAGTTAAGGGTGAAGGAGGTAACAAGCCAAGAAAACACATTAAATCTAACCGAATGCTGCACGTTGGTGAGTGGACCGTGGTACCTGTGGAAGTAGGACCCTTTTCATGCCGTTCTCGGGCCATTTCCTCCCACTTTCTCATTAGCTTTCTTCCCTTTGAGAACGTGATTGCAAGACACTGGAGCAGTATTTCTCAGCATTTTTTTTTTCAATCTTATGCCCCCTTCTGAAATATATAACATTTATTTCTGCATATTCTCTCCAGTCAAGAACATTTTGTAATATAAAAGTTAACACCCTGTTCCCAGACTCAACCAGGGTGGGATCAAGGAAAGCTTTTTCACTAAAATTTAATAAGAAATGGGAACTTTGGGATCTGGGAATTTCTGCATGTTCAGAATATGGCAGGAGGTATCACTAGATATTACAGCTATCTCCTCCAAGACCTCCAGGCATCTCTGAGTCCTCTCAGTTTATTCAAGATTAGAACTTCTTGTCTATTAAATGCATAGTTTCTTTGCTTTCTTATTTATAATTTTGGATGTGATGGGTTTCTTTAATTTCTAGTGTGTGTGTGTGTGTGTGTGTGTGTGTGTGTGTGTGTTTCCTGAAGGTCAGAAAGGCAAGGACAAATGCACCAAACAGACTGGAAGCTGATACAGAAGACTGTTGAGGAGGCAGGGACAGGGCAGTGCCTCTTCTGCAGGAACCGGGACAGAACTGAGCTGTTTGCCAGGAGAGAGCTGAGACCAGGCCACCCTCCACACTGGTCCTCCCCAAGCTCACCCTGGCCCAGACTTTAGCCTTAGTAGCACTGGCCACATGATTCAGAGTTCAAGTGCATTACAGGCAGTGATACACCAGAGAATTTGACAGTATTCCCTTCTAGTTTCAAAACCCTAGAAGCCTTTGAGGGGATGCAAACCCTGGAATAAGGACTTTAAGGATTCCTAGTTGTAGAGTCTGTGAGATCAAAATGGCAAACTATCAAGCTTAGAAATGGTTAGAATGGAACAGAGAGAGAAAGAGTACCTAGGTTTCTTGATTTCCTACCAACTGTTAGGTACCGTGCTAAATGCTAGCCATATGCGTGTGTGTATAATATAATTTTTTCAGCAATCCTATAATGTACGAATTATGCTTTATGGACGAGAAAAATGAGACAGGTTGGCAATTTGCTCAAAGTCAAAGAGAAAATAAATAATGAAACCTATTTTGTCCCTAGATAGGTCTATTTGACACCAAAATCCATGTTTTTCCCCCTAAATCGTACTATTCCATCAGTGAGCTGTTATTCACTTCCTCCTCCTCTTCACTCCAGGCCCATTTCGCTCAGTGCTTCTAGCTTCCTTTCTCCAGTCAGCCCCTGTTAATTTCCCAGCCTGAAAATACTTCCTGGGGTCCCCAAATTTCCTTTCCTCGGGTATTAGGCTATGCAGCTGTAACAAAGTAACCCCAGAATACCAATGGTTTAAGAACACAAATCTTTATTTTTCACTCATGGTTAGGCAGGGCCCACAGAAGACAGGGGCTTGCCATCTCTGGCTGACCTTCTGAAGCCATTGGCCTTCTCCATCACAGTGCCAGGAAAGAGAGAGAGCAGACAGTTACACATCAGCTTTTTACCACCTCAGTGCTGAGTGACACACACCACTAACACTCACATGTCATTGCCCAGAACGAGATGGGATGGCTAAGCATGAATAGCATTATGTACCGTGCAGCATAGGAGGGTCAGGTGAACCCATCCATTGCCACATCTCCTTGGCATCCTTAGTCCCAGACGTGAGCCTGAGAATGGGGGAGGTCCTACTCAGGCGTAAGCCATTGAAACATGTACCACTTTGGACTATTACTGATCAATTTTATTTTCACATTGGATTCCAAATATTATCAAGTGGTGTTCAATTTTGCTCTGATTCATTCAGTTCCCCCTTCATTAGTCAATTCATATCTGCCATTGGCTCATTTCTTCTACTTTGCTGCCAAAGTTGCTATTTTAATCATATTACTACTCTCCCTTTGGGGGTCAAATCTTACAATCATGATGTAGAAAACAAACAAAAGCAGGGCTGCTCTGTTTAAAGGGGCAGCTCCACCCATTCAGCCTTGCCCACTGCCCTGCCCCCACCAACACGTACACACACTGTTGTCCCTAGGGCACTGCCACGGGCTCCTAGGATCCGTAGAGCTCATTTAAAAAATATATATATATAACAGAGCCTTTTTTTTTTATTTCAAAATATTAAGGAGGTATAAATGTTTTTGTTACATGGATACCTTTTATTTTAAAATAATAATAATAGTGTCCCTCATTCTTGATAAAGAGGATGACATTTTTTTTCCTATGTGCCAAATTTCAGGACCAGCCTGCTCAACAACACCTATTCGATTTTATTAATAATCAGAACAGAGAAGAAGGTAGAAGTGCCAAGTTGAAAGACTGTTTCAAAGCAGGCCACTGAGCTTATGACAACTAAGAAATTCCTTTGAAATGCCACGGTTTGAAAGCATTTACATATACTCTATCTCACTGGCTCCCCACACAGTACATGTGTAGGTGGCTTATAGTTCCATTTTTCTAGAATGAGGAAACAGGATTTGAGAAGGTAAGTGACCCTCTCCACCACCTGGAGAGATCCTGCTTTAGATTGAAGCCAATTCAAAGGAAAGCAGAGCTGACAGGGACAGAATAGCCCCATTGAAGCCCTCAGTTCCAGCTGTCCTGAGCCAGCCCAGCCTTTGGACTTTCCAGTCAGAGGGCCAGCGAATTCCTTTTTGACTTAGTCAGTTGGAATCAGCCCTCAGAAAGAGTCCTGAGTCACCATATGACAGAGCACTACAGGAGGGAGCAAGGGATGTCAGCTTCTATAGGAACAACTGGAGTAATTGCATGACCTGTTGAACTTCTAGAACTGCTGGGTCCTGAAGAACATTCTAGGTGTCACAAGGACTGATTACATGTTTCCCATTTTCCCTACCTCCCCAGGGATTTATTTCATAAAATACTGCCACCCAAGGTAACCTGAGCATGCCTTCCGTTCCTGGAGCCTGGCAGAACCCAGAAAATCCACCGTTCTTCATCTCTCCTCCGTAGGGACGGGGCCCATCTTACTGCTCTGTGGCCAGCACTTTGTATTCCTGCTGTTTTTCCCTTTGCTCATTTCAACAAGATACTAAATCACCATAACACTTTTTTAAATTTGCATTTCTTTCATGGCTAATAAGATTGAACATATACACTGAACATAGGTTGATTAGATGTTTTTGCTTTTTTTTTTTTTTTTTTTGGTGACAGTCTCACTTTGTTGCCCAGGCTAGATGAATGCCATGGCGTCAGCCTAGCTCACAGCAACCTCAAACTCCTGGGCTCAAGTGATTCTTCTGCCTCAGCCTCCCGAGTAGTTGGGACTACAGGCATGCGCCACCATGCCCGGCTAAGTTTTTCTATATATATTAGTTGGCCAATTAATTTCTTTCTATTTATAGTAGAGACGGGGGTCTTGCCCTTGCTCAGGCTGGTTTCGAACTCCTGACCTGGAGCAATCCGCCCACCTCGACCTCCCAGAGTGCTAGGATTAGTGGCGTGAGCCACTGCACCCGGCCTGTTTTTGCTTTTTATTTTCTGTTTTGAGAAATTTATGTTTATATTTATTGCCAATGCATCTGCTAAATTGGGCAGCTGCTGCCACAATTGCTGGTTCCAGAACCACATCATGTATGCTACAGTCTGCCCCAGCAAATGAATAGCTCAAGTGCTGCCTCTCTCCCCACTGAACTCCGTTCCAAAGTCAAGTCTCCCACTAGCGCGTCTATTTGCCAGAGCCTAAAGCATATCCAGAAGCGAGGAGTATGGAGTCTGGAAGATAAAGTGTTTGCTTTCCAGCCTCGGCAGTGGTGTGAGAAATTATGAAAAAGAGGTTGGAAGAGAGGCTGAATGTGCCAATCCAGTATCTGCCACAAATGTTAAACTGTGTTAAGGCTGAACAAATAAAAAAGAAATAATATAGTTATAAGGAGGCCTCAAGTAATTCTGATTGCTGTTATGAACAAAAAGACATTGGCAAATCAATTGTAGATTTAGGTTATGAGAAGCATGGGGCACTTGTGTGTGAGATGTATATTTAACTTTGAGACATACGCACATTACCAAAAAATCAAGTTATCATTTGGTATCTTTGGGATGTCTCTAGAGCCTTTCTTTTTCTTTGGTCTGTTCAACCCTCCTCCTTCCTTTCCTCGTAAGTGAATAGTCACATTTCTTAGTCTCAGTCTGGGAGGAACATAGCACCTCCACTCTCTGGCCATAGTGATTAGGCCAAGGATTGGCACACGACCAAAGCCAAACCAACCCGAGTCCTTGCCCAGCGTCGTTCTGGCTGCAGCCAATAAGAAAGCCCTGATTTTTTTCTTTCTTTATGTTCCCAATTCTATAAGAATGTGGCCTTAGAGTTAATGGCCAAGTTCCCACTATGCGTGATAGTCAAAGGAAGAAAAAAGAAATGAGAGGCTGAGTTTGAGAGATTCCTTTCTTGCACACATTTTCTGACTTAACCCTTAATTAAGGCCTGGAACTACCCCCTTCCTACAGCTTTCTCCAATTCTGTGAGACCTCCAGCATCCTTCCCATAAATCCTCCCTTTTAGATTAAGATAGTTTTATTGAGTTGAGAATCAATGGCATTTAATTTTAAGAGTCGTACGAGTCACAGTCTCAATTTTATGACCTACTATTCCACTACTCACTTGAAGGAAGGTAGTGTCTTTTGTGTCCATGGGAAAAGTGATTTTTTTTTTCTTTGCTTTCCCATACATTGCTTGTGTGGGGAAACACATTCCAATGAGGTCTAAATCTGAACCACATTTCTAATCAGCCAACTTGATTTAAGTGATTCTATGATATCACTGTGTTTCAGACTCCATTGTGTAAAAGCCCTTCTGACAACTGCTGCCACGTAATTAATCTTGTTTTCATTCAACAATCATCAGCTTTGTAGTCTGGCAAGTCCCAAATAATTTCACTGGCGAGGGGAAAAGCCAAAGAAAAATTCCTGTGAGACCAGGAAGGAAAGACAGTCCATGGCTCCATGGAGCAGGGTGTGTGTGTGTGTGTGTGTGTGTGTGTGTGTGAGAGAGAGAGAGAGAGAGAGAGAGAGAGAGAGAGAGAGAGAGAGAGAGAGAGAGAGAGAGAAAGAGAGAGAGATGTGTGTGACAGAGAGAGAGGGGGGAAACAAAAATTTCCTACCAATAACATTCAGGTGTGTTTCTTTTCTTTGCCTTGAAAGTGTCAATACTTAGCTATACTGTAAGTTTGAAAAGACAAAAACCTTCTGGGATTGTTCTTTTCAAACACTATAGGATCAGACCAGATCAGCATTTAGAAATATGCCATACAAAATAATCACTCTCAAGGAGACTTTAAATTAGGGGAAAGTTCTCAGGATTCATGTGTACCTGTCCAAATACCCTGCACATTCAGCACAGAATTCTAATATTTTGTGAGTGATGTCATCGCCTTCCAAAATATCATCAAAAGATTGAGCATGTAATAGCCTTCAAGCAGCCATGGATTTAATGACCATGGTTTTGACTATTTGGGGGAGGGTGGCTCGAACGTCTAGAACTTGCAAAGTTTGTAATTTTGCAGAGGCATAAGTTAGAATTACATGAACTGATGTGAGAGCAGGAGCCACTTGGCCTGTGAGTGCGCCTGCCTACTGATCAGAATTCTCTCTCCAACCCAACTCCATGTTATCTATTCATCATCACAGACACAGTCACTTTCTGAAGTGATAATATCTCACAAGAAAAACAAGCTGCATTCCTACAATTTCGTTAAGGAGCTTGAAAGGATCGCTCAAAGTTTTAAAGTTCATTTTACTGCATTTTACGAGAGAAAAATATATACTCAAATGGTATTTGAGATTTGGCTCTTGGGAAACAGTCTTGTAAAAAGTCTGTTGTAATCTAAACATTACTAGTCCTTAAGC